>NC_069662.1:106245293-108645293 GCF_027244095.1 Hemicordylus capensis
CTTATATCTGTCATGCTAGATTGCTGAAAATGCTTTACTATGCATGTTGGTTTTATAGTAAATGTTTGGGGATCTGGTTCTGTGTATGTTTTGTACTTTGTTGTGCTATTCCTAGTATGCATCATAGGCTGTGTAGGCTACATGATGAGTTAAGAGTCTAGTATTCCCCAAAACTCACTGGTGATGTTTAAGCCATTCTGACCTCTTGGGTTGTCCCATTCTCAGCAGTGTCCAGCTGCAGAACACTTTCCCCACTGGAACAGGTTGTGGGGTGGAATGTTACAGAATGGGCCTTTGTTTGGCTTAAAAACACATTCCAGTTTCATATCAGAACTTCCCTCAATTCCAAAAGCCAGTTTTGGCCTGGGCCCATGCCGACCACTTTTGTAGGTTTATTGTCTCTCACTTGTTTGACAGGAATTGTCCTGTTGTTCGGAAAACTCTACCTTGAGATAGAAACATTAAGCTTTTGATCGTCTTGCCCATCTCCAAGAGGGGATAGCTAACCTCAAGTTAGGTGAGGGGAGGGACTCTTGGGGTCACTGTTTCCAACATGTTACTTTGGTATTAGTTCAGTGTTGTTAGCTGAGACCAGGATGAATGGCTCCTGGGAATGTGCAGATTAGGGATGTGCAAACTGGCCCGACGTCGAACAGGTCTGATGTCGAACTGGTTTGGTTCAGTGGTCTGGGGTCGAACTGAACCACCCCCTGTTCAGTCTGACCCCGGACTGAACGCCTCCCGACTGTTTGGGGGGTTGCGAACGTGTGATTCATTCATTCATTCATAAAAAAATTCTATGCGTTTACTCCCTTCAGGGGAGTTCTTTTAGGCAGTGGGGGGAGGTTGTGGAGGTTCCCCCTCCCCCACTGGCCTCAATGCAGCCCTAACCGACCTGTTCGGCCGGCTCTTTGGCCCATTTGGGCCTTCCTGGGTCATGCCAGACCTCTCAGAGGCCAATTGCACAGGTGTGGCAGCATCCAAAATGACTGCCGCACCGAGGTGGAAGGCCCAAATGGGCTGAAGAGCTGGCCGAACGGGCCGGTTCAGGCTGCATTGAGGCCGGCAGGGGGAAGGGGAACCTCTGCAGACCCCTCACCGCCGTTTCAAGGAACTCCCCTGAAGAGAGTAAAGGTAAACAAATTTTTAAATAAATAAAGGTCCATGAATCCTCCCGGACTGAACTGAACCGGGGGAGGGGGTTGTTCAAGGGGGTGCTGGACCAAACTGGCCCAGTCAGGTTCGAGTCCGCACCAGACTCGAACTGAACCAGGCCAGCCGGTTCCGTGCACATCCCTAGTGCAGACTTTACTACGATGCAAGCTTTTGTTCTCTGAACTGCAATTTGAGACCTAAGAGCTACCAAGCCTCCTGTCTAACACCAGATAGGAAGGAAAGTATCTCATTTGTGCATTTTTACCATTTTGCTTTGGTTGCCTGTGAACTGTCCTACTTTTTATATATACTTAAATAAACTAGCTTTTGATTCTTTTAAACTTGATCTGGCTGGAAGTGTACTATATTCTGTCTCCCTATGTGCTTGCTCTAGCTACATGCTCCAAAGAGGTTTTAAGGCATTTTGGTTATATTTTGAGTTCACACTGTTCTAGATAGAACAGGGAAGGAGGTTTTGATGTAAGTTTTGTCTTATAGGAGACTGGTGGCAGCTCTACCAGAGGATTCATTTAATTCATGTAAAAAGTTACTTGATTTTTATTTCAGATTGTGGGCTTCAGTTTACAGAGTGAACAGTATATTCCAGTTTTAAAACTATGTGATCAATTTTTGATGAAGAGTGATTTCTAGAAATATAAATAATGAATTCATATAGATGAATACACCTGTGCCTATCCTGGGAACTGGGTTTAGCCATAGAAAGGAACATAAGAATAAGGGCCGCCTCTCGAGTATGGGAATTGGAGGCACTGTGTTGCAGTGGTTTCGGTCCTTTCTTGAGGGGAGGGTTCAGAAGGTGGTGCTGGAGGACTACTGCTCGGCCCCGTGGCCGTTGGCCTGTGGGGTCCCGCAGGGATCGGTCTTGTCCCCTATGCTGTTTAACATCTACATGAAGCCGCTGGGAGTGGTCATCCGGAGATTTGGACTGAGTTGTCAGCAATATGCGGGTGACACTCAGCTCTATCTCTCCTTGTCATCTGATCCTAGGGAGGCGGTGGATGTCCTTAATCGGGGGCTGGAGGCTGTGATGGGTTGGATGTGGGCTAACAAACTGAAATTGAATCCGGATAAGACGGAGGTACTGTTGGTCAGTAGGAGAGCCAATCGGGATGAGGAGATCTTACCGGTTCTGGATGGGGTTGCACTCCCCTTGAAGGAACAAGTACGCAGCTTGGGGGTACTACTGGACCCGGCTCTGCTTTTGGAAGCTCAGGTGGAGGCGGTGGCCAGGGGTGCCTTTGCACGGCTTCGGCTGGTGCGCCAGCTGCGTCCCTTTCTCGAGAAGGCAGATCTGGCCACGGTTACCCACGCCTTAGTCATGTCGCGGCTGGATTACTGTAACGCGCTCTACGTGGGGCTGCCCTTGAAGAATATCCGGAAACTGCAGCTAGTGCAAAACACGGCAGCAAGAGTTTTATCCAGAGCTGCCCGTTGGGAACATATCACCCCCATTTTGAAAGAGCTGCACTGGCTGCCGGTTCGTTTCCGGGTCCAATTCAAGGTGCTGGTTTTGACCTTTAAAGCCCTAAACGGTTTGGGCCCTGGGTATTTGAGGGACCGCCTGCTCCCAAGGGTTGCTGCCCACTTGACAAGGACATCTGAGGGGGCCCTGCTCCAGGTGCCGACAATGAGGGAGGCCCGGCTGTCGTGCACTCGGGACAGTGCCTTCTCTGTTGCTGCCCCCAGACTCTGGAATGCTCTCCCAGTGGCCATTCGTTGCTCGGACTCCATCACGGCTTTTAGAAAGCTTTTAAAGACTTGGCTTTTTACCCAGGCTTTTACATGATCGTTTTCTACTGTGGCTTCTCTGTGTTTTTATTTGTTGTATTTGTTGTATTGTTTTTATGCCTGTTTTTATATGTTTTTATACTTTTAACATGATGTTTTTATTGTCTTTTTATTGTATGTTTTTAACTTTTGTAAACCGCCTTGGGGTTATCTTTTTAACGAAAGGCGGTATATAAATGCAAAAATAAATAAATAAAAATAAATAAGAATCTGTCCTATACTGGGTCAAACCCTTGGCCCATCTAGCTCAGTATCTTCTACACAGACTGGAAGCAGCTTCTCCAGTTTTTGCAGGACAAATCCAAGCACAGTAGTATGTGGGATGGGTATCCCATTGTCCGGCTATTTTTTAGATATAATATTAGTCTGACATCAAGTGTTCCTATAGAACGGCTGTTTTCTTTTGCTGGGATGATTCATGGCCCCAGGAGGCACAACTTGAGTGATTTAATCTTTGAAAAAACATGTATTGCTTAAAGGAAATGGAAACAAGTTTGGATAAGTAACAAACATCTCAAAATTGTTTCCTTTTTTCAGGCATTGTATTTTAATATATATTTTTAAATACTATTTTGTATTTTGTATTGGTTGTTTACCAAGTATTTTGTATCTAAAATACTTTTCCTGAGTTTTTTGTCATATATGTCTATTTTGCCATCTCTGTCGGAAAGACCACGTGTTGATACAACTACACTGGCTGCCAATAGGTTTCCAGGCAAAATATGAAGTGCTGATTATAACCTATAAAACCCTAATCAGCTTAGGCTCTGGGTATTTAAGAGAACTTCTTCTTCATTATGACCCCCACTACCCATTGAGGTCATCTGGAGAGGTCCATCTCCACTTGCCGCCAGCTCGCCTGGTGGCCACATGGGGGTGGGCCTTCTCAGTTGCTGCCCAAGATTGTGGAATGTGCTCCCTACTGAAATATGATCCTCCCCATCTCTGACAATTTTTTAAAACCCCTTGAAAACCCACATTTTCAGCCAAGCTTTTCCAGCTTTTTACATTTTTTAAGTTTTAACCTGTTTTTAATTTTTAGATTGCCTTAATTGTTTTAAGATTTTTGTGTATGATTTAACTTGTTTTATGTTGTTAACTGCAACATAAAACAAGAGGTGAAAGTTTGGGGCAGTGTACAAATTTGACAAATAACTAACTAACTAACTAACTAACTAACTAACTAACTAACTAACTAAATAAATATTGGAGACTCTCCTTTGCCCGCACCAGTTAAATCAACATATAAACAAGATATACAAACCTCTCAGGATATAGTCTTATCTAAAACAGAGACAACATGAACATCTACCTCACTTGAGATAATTGACAATTCTTATCTAGACGTACAACAGGGAAAAAGGTACCTACTCATTAATCATCCAGAACTGGAAAGTGAAGAGACCGGATGGTACCTTTGAAGGGAAATTTGCCCTACTTCAAGCACTCCAAGACTTAACAGGCATTGCCCTATGTTGAGAGAATGTGGAACTCTTGAATATATACTTCTCAAATGGTCTAAAACTTTAGGAAATGTGGAGTTGAACTTCAAACACCCTAGACCAGGGATAGGGAACCTTGGCACTCCTGCAGATGTTGGCCTACAATTCCCATAATCCCTAGCTATTGGCCTCTGTGGCTGGGGATTATAGGAGTTGTAGTCCAAAAACAGCTGGAGTGCCAAGGTTCCCCATCCCTGCCCTAGACTATGCATGGAGATCTGAAACAACATGATGCTTTCCACTAGGGATGTGTGTGAATGGTTCATGCGTGGAGGTCAGAACCGAGGCCCCGCTGAGCCGGGAAGCTTGGTAAAAGGGGGGAGGGGTGTCGCACCAAGAGGGTGAACAGCAGTGCCAGCAGTTGCAACAGCTGAGGTTAAGAAGTTTCCCCCTCTTGCCATCCTCCGTCTTGCCATCCCCAAGCTTAAGAACCAAGCCCCTTTATTTGTAAAGGGGAATCCTCGCCTGATTCCCTTTGACAAATATATTCCTCTAACCAGTTTGGCCTGGTTTGATGGTTGAACCAGACCGGACCCTGTTCAGGTGGACACGGAAACAAATCGGGCCAGTTCAAGTCCAGCTCAGATTTGAACTGAACTGGCCAAACCGGTTCTGTGCACACCGATACTTTCCACCTCACATAACTTGCTAATAGAAAGAGGGCTTTACTGGATAAGCCTCTTATAAAAGAAGACTACTACTATGAATAAGGAGAAAGGGAACTTTTGCCTCCAAGCCCAAGTTTCCTGGGAGAACAGCTTATTCTTACAAAATAAAACTTATACTTGTAGATACCACAAACCCAAACTTTATTGAGGTGTCTAGCAGTTACAAATTGGGGACCAAAGAAAATATAATCAATCCAATAGGTCAATTACATGGTCAATTACAAATTATCACCGAAAGTCTGAACAGCCAGAAAATAGTAACCAGCACCCTAGATTACTTTCCATATACAAAGCTCCCTGTTATAAATATAATCATGAGTCCTATAGTTTTTCAGGTAAATCTAGATGCCAAACAAATTCATTTTAGCTAGGGTTATTACTCTTCATGGCCAAATGATCATGGCTCAATTAGTTCAAATTACTGACTGTCAACCTCAGTTGCAAAAGAGATCCATTTTTCAATTCTATCTTGGAATATAGCTGGTTGGGAATCCCATGAAGGAGATGAAGATTTTCTTTGTATACTACAATGATATTTTGTGTATATACAAGAGTCCTGGTATCACTGAACAGGATGAACTATATATCCCAGCTATAATGTCTGGTCCCTCCTAACAAAACAATTAGAAACTGAAGGTGGACTAGCTAGAGGCTTGGCTATTTTTTGCATTATTAAGGTGGGATCTCCAGTATGAACTTCTAGACTTTCAGGAGAAAATTCTGGTCCTTATAATTAAAATTATAACCAACAACAGAGTAAGCATAATCCTGGTTAATCTATATATCCCACCTAGTAAGTTATTTATTTATTTATTTATTTATTTAGTGCATCTTTATACCGCCCTAACCCAAGGTCTCAGGGCGGTTCAAAACAAATAAAAACAAAACATTAAAATCAATTAAATATTAAAAATAGCTTAAAACAAACAAATAAATAATCCAAAATTTTAAAAATTTTAATTCAAAGTATTATGATGATTCTTGATGGGACTCTCTCCAACTTGGTTAAGTTACTAGAGGAATCATATTCCTATGCAGTTGTAATTTTAACTGGAGATTTCAACATGAGGATAGGTAGTAATGATAACCTCTTAGCTGCAAGGATCGGCACAGAAGCAGAAGATTACTTCTTTCTGCCTCTCAGAAAAGCCAGGAATTATTTTATTAATGCAGACCACAGATTGCCCTTATTATGGTCTTAGACCAGAATAAACATAACACAGCAGTACAGGCAATCTTAATAAAACATATAATCATAAAAGGAAGAAAAAGAACTAAATTCTAAAATGCTAGAACTAAAAACTATAAAACTACTTGTAAAAGGCTTTTGAACACCAGTACAGTCAAGGAGTTGCTACCAAGGCACATTAAGCCTTTGTGGATGAAAAACAGAACTTAACTACTTAGTGTGTAACATTGAAATATTGATCAAATAAGAGGTATATAATATTAAATTCAACCGAATGACCTGGCCATTTTTTAGTAAGGACTGGATTAACCTAGTCCAAAGATCTATGAAGAATACACATCATAAGAGAACATGGGCTATTGACTCAATATCACCAGAATCACATGGCCATAACCATTGGAAGACTGGAAGACTGCGGTATCTGTACGCTAATCATTTTGAAGGGAGGGCCTTAAAGGGGGCTCTATTAAATGCCAATCGTAACTTGGCAACAATAAGTATAGATAAGTAAGCTGCTGATGAAGATCTCATGGAGTCTCTAAGAGGTCAGTATGTTCTTGAAGTTTGACTTTTATTCTGTATATCCAAATCCCAGACCTATAGTTTGATTATATCCTTGGCTTTTTCAAGACCTAAGGACAACAAAAATTGAGGGAAGAGGCTACATGAAAACAATTTACCTTCAATACACTTCTGCTAGTTAGAACAATAATTATCAGTTATCAAGACAATTGGAGTTAAATTTATCCTTAGCCATGCAACTAGCACAGCTAACCAAATTCTGGCTTCAGTACTAATTAACCTGGCCTCTAATCTCAAGGCCACATTTGGAAAACATCTTGGGGTCAAAAAGAGAGATCTTAAGAAACCAAATTGCACTTTTTCCAGGGGTCTGAAGTTTGAAGATAGAAGAAAAGGGCCTAGTTGTGCTCTGTATAGGAATTGTGTTACTGACTTTGCAGTCAATAGTTCGATAGCGCCTGGGAGAAAATGAATGAAGCTTGGCTTTAAGCTCCATTCATGGCTTGTGGGTGGCAGTGGTGAGCTCCTCTCTCCTCCCCAGTGACTGACTGCACATGGGCTCTGCTATCCATAGCTAATTTCTGTAGCCCATGTGTAGTCACAGTGGGGGAGGAGGAGGTTGCACCACCCGCATAGCGTCAGTGGGCCTTCTCAGGTTGAAAAAGGGGCACTCTCTCCACCTCACCCCCCACCCTCCCTGCAGCCAGCTGCCACCGTTGCCAGCAGCAAACTTTAGGGGACAAAGGGAGGAACTTCCCCCAGCCCGGTTGCCCCCATTCCTGAAGCTACTGCTGCCACCGTGGCTTTTTTTAAGTAAAAGGGGAGAATGCTCTTCTCACCTCCCTCCCCGCAGCTACTGCCGCTCCTCAAATTTTGCCACCTCCTCTGCCTATGCCTTAATCCACCAGTGCTACTGGTCAATTTGGAGATATATCAGCAATTATGGAAATACCAAAGTGGTGGTTTTGGAGGTGGTGTCAAAATGAAATGAAATTGAACAGACTTCATCATATCATTTAGGCATATTATTTGCCTCCACTTCCCCATGATTATCTCATATAAAGGCTGTTAAACTAAAGGCAGATCAGATAGTGAAAGGGGTCCTCAAATTTTTGAATACTTCTTGGGGGAGACAGGTACCTCCAATACTGAACCTATTAAAAACAAAGATTCAGCCCCAATCACTTTTTGATTCTGAGATCTGGGGTTTCCAGACTTCAAACAAGCTTGACTGTGTTCATACAGTAACAGAATTCTAAGAACCATACTAGGGACTCCTAGATGCACTCCAGCCCAGTATTTACGCCTGAAATGAGGATCTTATGTTTGGTCAAGTAAGATCTACCAACAAGCATTCAGTTATTGGTTAAAACTTAAAGAAATGCCAGAGTCACACATAGCAAAGCAATGTTACCTGGAACAACAAACTAATAGTTGGACGAGAAAGAATTCTTGCTTTCACAATATAATAAGCTTACTTCAGAGATTTTGTTTCTCAGAATTCTATTTCTCTCAGAGTAATTGTGCCCAGGCAAAGAAGGAATTTAAATGGCATACTAATGACATGTTGCTTCAGACTGATCTATGATCTCTCATATCAGTAAAGATATCCCTTTGGTATAATTTTTAAAAATACTATCCTGAACTGGCCTAGAAGAGTATCTTTTTAAAATTGATTACTTTTGCTTGAGAAATGAGCTTAATCTTGCAAGACTCCAATAAATGCCCTCTTCTGTTTTTGAAGGAAGATTAACTAGGACACCTTATCACCTACGTTTCTGCCATTGTGGCTTGAAAGCAGAGGATCTTCCTTACTACCTGTTTAAGTGCCCTCTGACAGAGAATTGGGGGGGGGGGGAGTTGTAAATCTGGGAGGAAATTTTGTCAGTTGGTCAATCTGCCAGATAATTTCTTTTTAACAAATATCTAGAAATACTAATAAGGGTTGCAATTTTTTGAAGGAACTAGTGAAGGCCTGAAAAACATTTTTTAAGGTAAAAGAAGCAGAGCCTCCTGATACTGATATTGTCAACCTTGATGTTTGAATGGCTGTAGGATAATTGCATTTTCCAATAGAGAAAGGACAGTATGCAGAGATATAAATATTAGATGAAGAGTTTAGCAGATATATAAATTGTAGAAATTGATTTGGATATTCCAGAATCAGACTTTTCAATTGCAAAATTTTACAATTTTTTTTTAATATTAGGATTCTTAACTTATTTTATATTGTGACTTCTCATTTCAAACCAGGTACATTTCCAATCTACATTTTATATTGTGAGCCTTTTGTTTTAAATTTTGTAAATGTATTTGTCATTTTATGTATATTTTTAATTAAAACATTTTTATACTGCCCAAAACTTACGTCTCTGGGTGGTTTACAACAGAATTTATCATCACAATATATTGTGATGACTTTGTTTTTAAGCAATAAAGAACTTGAACTTGATAAACAAAGTTATCTCAACTCTGGTGGAGCACCAGAGCAAATGCCCCAAGACAGACAGCAAGAAGGTCTGAGCTCAGAATTCTTTGTTCATGCACACAAGATAGCAAGCTCTGAATCCAAATTATGCAATCTTGTCCATCATATGAACTTCCCTCTTCGGTGGAAAGTATTGATACTTGAAAATGATAGAAAGACTTTATCCCTTTTAGCAACAAATATTTCAAATAGGCTGTTGTGTACCTATTGTGATGAGTGAAACTGTCATGTGATTGTGAACCAGACCCAGAAGTGGAGGGTACAGCTACAAATATCAAATATTATACTCCATCTTTGAAGACTGGAAGAAAAGGAAAAACAAAAAGACACGAAGGATCTGCAATGCCAGAAACAAGGTTGCTATTTTCATACTAATAAAACCAATGCTGTGCCCCTTTTAAAAACCACCTTGTCAAGACTTGTGTGTTTTCTCTGACACTTCTACTGCCTGCCATAAAGCCTTGGGCCAGGATGTGGTAATGATTTTGCTCTGACAGCACATTCTCATCAGTGGAAGGAACTCTTCCTCATAATTTATCCTGGCTTCACCATGTATTCAAAACTTCCCCTTCCCATGTATTTCAAAACATGTAAGATAGTCTTTTCTGAGATGCTTCTGACTTTCAGCTGCTCTGATCATTCATATCAGTGGATGTAAATGATGATAAATAATATTCACTCATCTGCAGCAAACATACTGGTAGACTGTATGTCCCCAACAAGAACAAAAACCCCTGCTAACTTGGCAAAGAGGCACCTTTTAACATGGTGATTCTCTTTATTTAGCAGGGGGAGAGTAACTGGCCCTATCCACCCCCAGGACAGTACCTCCAGTGACTTGCTGGTGTCTATCTTATGTTTCTTTTTAGATTGTGAGCCCTTTGGGGACAGGGATCCATCTTATTTATTTATTATTTCTCTGTGTAAACCTCCCTGAGCCATTTTTGGAAGGGAGGTATAGAAATCAAATAAACAGATAGATAGATAGACAAATAAATAAATAAATAAATAAAATTATAGTCCATTGCTCATAGTGTAGCACCATTCTTAAACAAAACAGGGATACTAGAAGGTTCTCTAATATAGGTAACATTGTACTGAAATCAATGCTGTTTCAAAATGTTCAGTTTAGCACAGCCAAGTAGGACATATTCAGGAGTAAAATCCAAAAACTACATGGTCCAGATCCAGTATACCTAGATTCACATGCAAAAGACAACATTTTCCCACCACAAGATAAACATATACCATTGAAACATACACCACCCAAATTCAAGATGCTTGTGAAACATAGAGGTGTTTAAAAACTCATTTGCGGTATGGTATATGGAAGTAATTCTGTCCTTGCAGCTTTCGACTTTCTTTTCTCGCCTGGCAACATCAGCTGCTAGATGTCCAAAAGGCTTTAGTCTAACCGCGTCATAAACACCATTGGTATTCTGAGAGATCCTCAGCTCTTCCTCAGTAGCATATTGAGTACCATCCGACCTGAGGGACCCATCATCAGGCACAACATTGACAATCATTCTATTTGGTCTTTCCATGTGGTTTTCTTGGTAAAATACAGAGGTGGTTTACCATTGCCTTCTTCCACACAGTGTGAAATGATGCCTTTGTTGTTGTCACTGAAGTGATGGTCCACCCCCAGCACCTTCCTATATGTTGCTGCCCAGTATCGGTGCCCACTTGCTTTAGCTGGTCAGCTGGAATGACCTTCGTGCTTTGGGAGACCGTACTGGGTGTATACCTCCCGGCATACTGTTTACTACTCAGGACATGAGAAACAAAGAAGGAACGGTGTTGTTTTCATAGTCAGGAAGAATATAGCAATGACTGTACTTGGGTACAATGTGGTCAGTGACCGACTAATATCAATTAGATTTCATGGGCAACCCTTTAACAAGACAGTTCTTCAAGTCTATGCCCCAACGATTGATGCTGAAGAAAAGCAAGTTGATGAGTTTTATGCTCAAGTCCAGTCTGAAACTGACAGAACATGCAAGCAAGATGTGATGCTGGTGGTTGGAGACTGGAATGCCAAAGTTGGAAAAGGTAAGAAGGAAAACACAGTCGGCCTATATGGCCTAGGAAACAGAAATGAAGCAGAATGACTTTTTAGTTTCTGCCAAGCCAATGATCTCTTCATTGCTAACACATTATTCAAACAACCAAAGCGGTGTCTATACACATGGACATCACCTGATGGAGTACACAGAAATCAAATTGATTACATTATTGATGCAAGGAGGTAGAAGAGCTCAGTTATAACAGCAAAGACATGGCTGGGGGCCAATTGTGGAACAGATCATGAGCTGCTCATGTGCAAGTTCCAAGTCAAGCTCAAGTGGAAAAACAAAGCTATTCAGCTCCCACAATATGAGCTTGAGAATGTACCCCCAATTTTCAAGGAGAACATCAGGAACCGCTTGAAATTCTGAATCTCATTGATAGGGAACCAGAGGAACTGTGGAATGAAATCAAAGAAGTTGTTACGGACAAATGTGAAAAGAGACTGCCAAAGACCAAGAAACAGAAGAAAGCAAAATGGATGTCAGAAGAGATGGTGGAAATTGCCAAGAAGAGGAGAGAAGCCAATGTCAAGAAAAATAAAGACCTCACAGAGGAACTTAAAAGGGAATTTCAGAAAGCTGTTAGAAGAGACAAGGAGCAGTACTACAACGACATCTTTAAAGACCGTGAGGATGGAAATAGACACGGAAAAACAAGACAAGTTTTCCAAAAGATCTCTGAACTCGGAGGGCGGTTCCAACCTCAAATGGGTATGTTAAGGGATGCCAAAGGACAGATAGTAACTGATTCAGAGAAGATCAAACAGCGATGAAAGGAGTATACTGAAAATCTGTACAGCAGGGACATCAACATCCAAGATGCTCTAGAAGATATTCCTACTTGCAAGAACCTCTAGTACAGGAAGATGAAGTTAGATCAGCACTCCGGTCATTACCAAGTCGGAAGGCTACAAGAATGGATGGAATCGCTACAGAAATATGGCAGGCAACAGAAGAATCAGTCAAAGTTCTTACCAAACTATGCCAGCAAATTTGGAGAATGACACAGTGCCCAACAGATTGGAAGAGGTCATTCTACATCCCCATACCGAAGACACACATATCCTTAATTTCACATGCTAGCAAAATAATGCTTAAAATCATCCATGCAGTTTAGAACCACATGGAAGTGGTGGCAGCTAAGGATGTGCACGAATCGTGTTTCAAGATTTTGAAGACGTTTTGAATCACGTATTGAAACACAATTTGTGTACATCTCTTTAAAACAGAGGAGAGCAGGTGCATACCTGCTCCTCCTCTGCTTGCTGCCACTTCCTGAATTGACAGTGCTCCTCCCAGCTATCTTCATTTGCCAGTGGCGCTCTCCCCCTGTTGTCCCCATGTGACTCTGGCTCACACATCTCCTTCGCGCATGCGTTGTGGCCATTTGCATGCATGGCTGGTCATTTGCTGGCAGTGACCTGCTCTCCTCTGATTTAAAGGGGCAGGGGATGTGTTCTGAATTGTGTCTTAAAACGTGATTCGTGCACATCCCTAGTTGCAGCTGCTCTGAATGCATCTGCTAATTATGACTGCTTATATGCTGAAAAATAAATGTATTGCTTACTAATGTGGCATATGTTAGAAATCCATTCTTTGATACAGGCCAGTTCTTAAATAATACCTTAGGTTAGTTACTGCCTAGTCTAGTCCTGGCAGATAATAGAGTAACAAGCAGGACAGCAAAACAGATTGGGTTGTTTGATAACGTGTAATACTGAAGGACTTTGTTTAGTAAATTCTAGATGTGTTGAATTTTCTCTGTGGCCTGGTCATTGTGTAGTTCTTAATTCTCTGGAATTTTTACATCTATATTAAAAGGTCTTGGTGGATCATGGCCCAGTTGAATCACACCATTAAAGCAAAGCATCCAAGCTACAACTCTTCTAACCCTAACTACCATGTCTTTCACGTTGCTTTATTTCTGTTTATATGAAATGTCCCACTCCTTTATTGTCTGCATTATTTTAGCCATAGGCTCCCCCATCCTTGTTCTCATTTTTGTATTTCGTATAAACCTTCCCATTTGTGGAGATCTAGAAGTGAAGCCCTGATTTTGGTTCAATCTGTTGTGAAACTGGTTCCAAGTGTATAGACCTGGACTGTTTCAGTTGTGGCACTGTGGTTATGACACTCTTCCAGTAAGTCTATTGAAGTCTGGTTTTATCTTATTTTAGGAAATAACTGAAGACATTTCATTTTGGGCAAGCATTCCTGGATGACTTTTGCTGAAACACTTACCAATTTGAATTTTAAAAAAATGATATGGTTTTAATTTTCTCTTGGGATTATTATTTTTAGCATTTGTAATAGTCCCAGTGTTTAAAAAGAGCAAATATGTATAGGACTGTATATTTCAGCATGTTTAAAATCTATTGATGGAATTCAGCTTAATGTTTAGCACTCTGTAAGCTTAGAAAAGCCTTTATTTGTAATAAATAAATAAATTGTGCTTTCCGATGTAAGCTTTTAAAAATGGGATTTTTCTGGAGGCATTTATTCTAATACCTATGTAAGTAGCATCCAAAGATGGATTTAGATCACAAATTCTCTAAATTCACAATGTTTGCAACCATTGTATACTGTGATAATCTTATGGAACTAGATCAATAGCAGAGCCACCATGTTCTTTGGAAGCTTACCTGTAGACAGGTGTTCAAATCCTTCCCCAACCCAAGACAACCATTAAATGAAATGGTCCTACTGTTTTCTAAATGAATGTTATTCAATGCACAAGAGGGCTGATGTCAGCATATGGCTCCCTCAGGCAGCTGCCAAGGCCTAAGTGCCCTGAGAGGTTTACTGCTGCTGACCATATTCTGTCCCCTATGGAGGACTAGGCTTAGCCAGCACCTGACAGCCACCAGCTGGATAGGTCTCTTTCCCTTATCTTGGCAGAAGATGTGGTTCTTCCAAAATACATTCTTTTTAACCGTCTTCTGTTGTGACACATCCTAGATCTCATGCTACATATTTACATATGGCTGCATTTGCACCTAACATGAAACCGGAGGTTGCTTAACCTGTGGTTATTTTTTCTAACCGTGAATCACATCATGGATGTCCATCCAACCACAGGCCAACAACCTCTGTTTTCAGGGTGGGAAGCCCCTCCCTCTTCCTGGTCCATTGAGTCCACATCCCAGGAAGCTCTGTAGTGCTTGCATCGCCAGGTTGTGGGCAAGGCATCAGAACGTCTTCAGGGAGGCAGCCCTTGGCCATGAGCTTCAAGGGGGCATGCCAAGTGCAATTGTGCCTTTTCGGAATGGTCTGTCCGAAAAGGAAAAGGGACTTCAATCCCTTTAAATGCCATGCAGAGCTTTGAAACAAAACAGTCTTGCACAAGCACAATTTCTGGTAGTGGAGGGATGCTGGGGGCACTATTTTTCTTTTAGAAGGAGAAATGATGACTTCCTAGGAGGGGATATGTATATGAGGGAGGACAAAGGATCCTGGGGTCTGGCCCACCGTGACCAAGGATGCTCTTGTGATGGCTCACCCTTGCAAAGCAGTCCATGAAGATCAAACCATACTCCTGACCCTGTGTCAGCTTGCCACCCGGGAATACCCTCAGGAGAGGGCCAGTCCACTGCGGAGGACCATAGGCTTGAAAACCTTCAGTCTTCAATCGGACAGAACACTCATGAGTTCAGCTATCCAAAAAGGGGCCCCCATTCTCTCTGGTTAACAGAGGCGTAACTATAGGGGGGGCAGGGGGGGCATGTGCCCTGGGCGCCATCTTTTCTGGTCACGTGGGGGGTGCCGCCATGACAAAAAAATTTTTTTTTTTTAATTTTTTGTTAATACAAATGTTTCCTGCTCAGTGCAGCAGCGCTGCAGCAGTCAAGGGAGCGCGTCGGCGCCCCCTCCCCCATAAGCAGTCCCTTCCGCGCCCCCCGCGCCCCCCCATTGCTTTGCTGGCGCCTGGCGGCCAGTCAGTGGCCTGGCTTGGCGGCGGTGGCGGGCGCTTGTGAGGAAAAACCTAAGTATAATGTAGTATGTGGGGGGGGGGGGCGTGGGGGGGCACCATTTCAATGCTTGCCCCGGGCGCCATTTTCCCTAGTTACGCCTCTGCTGGTTAATGATAGAACTTTTGCACAACAACCCCCTCCTCTCCAGGGAAGCCTTTGATACACCCATGGAGAATTTGCTGCTCCATGTGTTAGGGTGTTGCTGGGTGGGCAGGCTGAGGGAAAACTGGGACCGGGAACAGATCATAATTCTCATTCAAATTTCCTGGGTTTAGAACAGCATTGCAGCATATGCAGATCAGCTGTCATGGGGAATCGCGAAGAAACTCATTACAACTGACGGTTTAAATTGGAGTTTGGTGAGGAAAACCGCAGGTTGCTTTAGCTGTGAAACAGTGGTTTCATGCATTCAGATGTATGCAGATTCCAACCTCTGCCCCATTTAACTACAGTTTTGTGTTACGTGCAAATGTGGTCTATTTGGGACATTTTAAGGTGGAAAACATGATGGCAGGAGGCAGGGAGCAACTGTGAGAAAGCTGTGTACCTTCTACTGGTTCCTCCTGCCAAAAGTGGAAGTGAAAAAATAAACCCAGCAGAAGGCAATCATCAGAACCACAGCCTTCCATCTGACTGCTGGCTGTCGTCTGCTTCCCCCCACCCTACAATGCATAACGCAAGTTCTGAGGACATGCAACAGTCTACAGGACATTGTGGCAGGCAGTACCCCAGGAGCTGCTGGCTAGAACACTGTATAAAAAACCCTGCATCTTCCACCACACATGCTACCCAGAGGGCATTTTGCTGAAGCTCTCCTCAGATCTGAGTCAGCCCAGCAAACAGTTCATTCACTCTTCTACTGGTATGACTCTGTTAACTTTACTCTTACATGGAAGCTATTGAAAGGCAGCTGTTGATAGAGTATAACTTGCATTTATCTATCTATCTATCTATCTATCTGTTTATTTATTACATTTTTTATACTACCCTAAACAAAACCTGCGAATCGGTCATTTAAAAACAATTAATACAATTTGTCTATAAAAGCCTAAATCAAAGAAGAATTTGTCTATAAAAGCCTAAAACCCTCAAGAAAATAGAAGTGGCTTAGAGATTTAGGAAAATTTTTATTTTCCAAGTGGAAGGTTTTATGCTGATGTTGTATCTTCAGAAGTTCAAGGGGTTTTTGTCTTACAAAACTTTGGCTACAAATAGCAGAGATGTCTTACAGAAGCTTTAACATGCTTCCTGTCTGTTGTTAATGTAACATGATTCTTTCCACGGCACTACCATATGGCAGGGATGGGAAGCAATGTCCTGAGTACAAAAAGCCACGGAACAGGAGCACAGCTGGTTATTCCCAAACCCCAAGCCTTTTCTACATAGCTGCAGCAAACTGTGCTTTTTCTCTTCTGGGAAATGCATTTATAATAATAAGCAGACTTTTGTATATATGTTCTGTTTACATAAAGCACCATTTTGACTCTGCTATATGTACAGATTCAGAAATATTGATTCCCTATTGTTCTATCATGTGGAGGATTTGATTTAAAACAATTGAAATTGTATCTGATGCCGCCACTATAGCTCCTATACAAGCACAGCAAAAGAGACAGCCCAGAGTGTGTTTTCAGTGGAGAAACTGTTGTGGCAATCTGCATTTTAAGAAAACTCACAAAAACCCCTCTGAGGTGGATCCATTCTACAGCTGTCAAACTGAGGCACTAGAATGGATGGATATTAGGGGCTGGATACACAGGATCTCCAGAGGGAAATATAAGGTGGGCAAGAAATCGTTTCCCAGAAAATAGCTTGTCCCCACTCACCACTGCTGGATAGTTTATTGAAAGAAAGGCACTTTTCACATATTAAGAGTGCTTTTCTTTATTATCAATATACATACAGAGCATCAACATGTATGTCAAGAGCACGCAGTTCCCCATAGTTTGCTTAACATGTGCTTTCATTTGTGTTAAGATGGGAATGTTAGTTTGAAATAATACACAATTATTTCCTTTGCCACTTCTGTGCTGCCCAGTTTTTTTCTCCTAATGGATCACAGATTTGTTTTTTGTCATGTGAATGGTCTTGGGGAAAATGCACACATGTGCACACGAGCACATACACACACACACACACCATCAATGTGTGGGTGATGGGCCACAAAAACATGATTTACCTCAATTGTATGGGAAGTTCCTCTAAACCTTATAGTAGATAATGTATGACAACTATAGTAGATATCATGTATGGGAAATTCTTCCATCATCCCTGCTAACTAAACAAAGCAGCACCTTTGAAATGGGTGAGTCTCTTATGTTTATGGGGACAGCAATTGTTTCTCTACAACCCAAGCACAGCATCCCTCCTGTGGCTGACTACCTTATGTCTCTTTATAGATTGTGAGCCCTTTTGGAACAGGGAACCATCTTTATTTATTAATTATTATGATTATTATTCTATGTAAACTGCTTTGAAAATGTTTGTTGAAAAGCATTATAGTAGCAGTAGTAGTAGGCATTTGTTGCCCTGGAAATACATCTGCCCCAGCCCTGGAAGCAAAGGAAAAAATGTGTATATGGGCATTCGCTCTGAGAACCTCACAATATAAGCTGCACACTGGAGCTCCACACCATCCAAGCAAATCAATTAGGAGGAAGTTACATGTCCTCGCTTTCACTTCAAGCTACACAAGTCATTCCTGGTCTGACTGACAGAAGATATTGTCACCAGGTCCTAAACTACTGTACTACTTCACCTCATGTTTAAATTGTAGGAGTAATCTGCTATGTCTGTTGAAAGTGGGGATGTTCACCACACACTGGGCACGGCACATGCTTTCAAAGTTTTAACGGACCCACATAAAGCAGTTCTGTTTGTTGCAATGAATAGCATTCCCTTGTGGAAAGGCTGCATTGAATTATATTCTCTTTCCCAGAGCTCAGAGGTGAATAATTGCACCTGTCCCACTTGGCTAGACAAAAGACACTAAGTAGTAGCCATATGGAAAGAGATTTAAGGGAAAGGCAACTTTCATAGTCAGCTAGAAAAACAACTTACTCCATGAAGCTTTCCCTCTAAAAGGGGAGAATTAGACTAGTTCTAGTTCTGCTCCTGAGAAAAAAGTAGTTGCATGGGGGGGCGGGGATCCGTTTTTAAAATACAAGTAGAAGGTGTTTTGCAGATATTAAAGAGCACCAGTTGTATTGAACAATATTCCTTTGAACTGGATGTGTAGTCATCCCTCGTGGCCACCAGTTACGGTATCGGAATTAATAAAAATTAATAGGTGAAATGAAAACTGGTAAGGCCTCAGGATTTGATGGTATTAACCCTGAGGCTATTCAATTGTGCTGGCCAGGCTTTTCACCTATATAGACTCCACTGGTCAAATTCCGAAAGAGTGGAGTACAGCTGTTATAGTGCCAATTTATAAGAAAGGGGAAAGAAATCTCCCCTCAAATTATAGGCCTATCTCACTGCTAAGTGTAGTCAGCAAGCTGTGTGCTAGGCAGCTTTTAGTCAAACTTCATGCCTGGATGGAGGACGAGAGTGTTTGCAGGGATGAGCAGGCAAGGCTTAGAACTGGACGATCTACCATTGATCAGGTCTTTATCCTCCGACATCTGATTGGAAAATATGGAGATAAGCCTGGGTCGGCTTTGTATGTGGCTTTCATTGATTTTAAATCGGCATTCGACTCTATATCTAGAGGACTGCTCTGGGAGAAGCTAGCTCAAACGAACATCGACAAGCAACTTCTTTTCTTAATGCAACAGCTTCATGCAGGCTCGAATATCAGGGTCAGATGTCATCCTAAAGGGGAGCTTTCACAACCTATATTCACCTATAAAGGAGTGAGGCAGGGTTGTATCCTTGCTCCCTCGCTTTTTAATTTATATTTCAATGACTCGGCCCCTTGTCTAACTGACTCTAGCCTACATTTGCCATCTGCAGCAGGTGTGCGTATTCCTCTTCTTCTTTATGCAGCTGCAGCTGCTATTTTATCTAGGACTCTGGTGGGCCTGAGGCGAGCCTTGAAAAGATTGGCCCTCTACTGTAGAGTAAATTATCTTTAATCAATTACTCGAAATCCAAAGTAATGATTTTTGCAAGGAGACCTAGGCAGTTAAGATGGTCGACTGAGGATCAACAGTTAGAACAGGTCTATACATATATTTAGGTGTGACCAGGCAAGCAAGGGGTTCATGGAAGGCGCATATAGATCAAGTTATTCTTACGGCACGGAGAAATTCTCTGTATGTCTGGAGATTTTTCTATTCTAAAGCAGATGAGATCATTTTGGCCGCCTTGAAATTATTTGCAGCCAAAGTTAAGAGCCAGATATTATATGGGGCGCAACTTGGTCCTTTTCCTTCATATAAATCTATAGATGTGGTTCAAAATGACTTCCTTAGGGCTCTACTTAGAGTACCTAGATGTGTCTCTGAAAATCTAAGTCTGGGCCTGGTTGTCTATTTTAACCTATTGGCTTAAAGTCAGATTTTTCCCCTCGAGGACGGATCTCTCTTATCTTGGCTGATGTATTCCAGCCCACTTGGGCCCGGGCTATTCAGGACAAAATTGTGTCCTTGGGTCCGTCTATGAACTACCTAGTCTTGTTAAGTTATTACCAGGCTAGGCAGATCCTGAAGCAAAAACTCTTGGACTCTGAAATTCAACAAGAACTCTCCCTAATTGTACTAAAGGGAGGTTGGGTTTGAGCAGTTCTAGCTGGGGCCCTGCCGCCTATTTGAATGCTCTGAGCATGATGTGCTACCAGAGGGCCTTTTTAAGGGCAAGACATGACATGTTACCTTCAGTAGTGCTCTCGGGAAGGTTTCTGGGGATCCCCAGGGAGGATAGATTATGCCCATGTGGTATGGGGGAAGTGAATCCATCCAGCATGTTCTGTTGCACTGGCCATTATATAGAGATTTAAGATGCTCCTTATTAACTCCTCTTCTGACACCCTTCCCAGGCTGTTCAGGAGACTTTTATGTTTCTTATCTTCTCGCAGATAGAATTTTAGATGTCACCTTTAAGGTGGCCAAATTTTGTTCTATTGCAGTATTGTTACAGCAGTGAGTTCTTCTTGCTTAATTTTATAATTTGTATTGATTATTTATCCGTGGATACTTATGTGCAAATATTTACATATTTCCTTCTTCCAATTGTACATTCCTATGTTATGAGATGTTTTGTTTATGTCATGTTATGCTGACCTTTGGTCATAAATAAAGAATTCATTCATTCACAGTCATCCCTCGACAACCGCGATGGTTCTGTTCTGGGAAAACTTCACAGCTGGCAAATTCGTGGTAGATGAGCCATTAAAATCAATGGCCAACAGGGGGTTAGGGGACTTGCAGTCGTGAAAGGACTGCAAAGTACAGTAAAAAAAATAGGGAAAATCCCCCAAATCACCAGGAGTGAGGAAGAGGAGTGAAGGAGACACTCAGAAAAGACCCCCCCGATCCCCAAAAATCGTGGGAAAACCCCCAAAATTTGGGGGAAAAATCCCACCAAAACATGGATACTCAGGTTGCTGTTGGCAAGACCTGCCACAATTTTCCAGTCGCGGATACTCAAAACCGTGATTGGATAACACGCGGTTGGCGAGGGATGACTGTATCTACAGTCATAATCTCTGGATTATGAACTCTGAGGCAGCAGTGGGTCCGTGGAGGTTCCCCCTCCCCCACCTGCCTTCCCTCACTTGAAAATGGCCCTTTTTGGCCAATCTTTGGCCCATTTGGGCCTTTCCCCCAGTGCGGTGGCCATTTTGGAGGCCACCGTGCTTGCACAATGGGCTTCTATGTGGTCATGCCATTTTAAAATGATTTTTTTAAATTGAAAAATAATGTTAATTTTGTAAACCATTAATATGACTGTGAACCCCCTGAACAGCTCGGGGGTGGGTGGGGGTGGGTTCGGTTCGGTTCGAGGTAGAGCCGAACCGGGGGTGTTTCAGCTTGACCCTGAGTCTTCGAACCCAACTGGTTCAACTTTGAACCAGTTTGGTTCCAACCTGCTCACATATCCCTACTCCCTCATACTGGCTGATCATTTCCCACAAGCTCCTCCTTATCATCTTACATGAATCCTCATTTTTCTGCTTTGACGTCACATGACACTCACGACATTGTACTGCTTTTTGCCAGTGTTGGTCTTAAACTACAGAGACCTCCTGGGCCAGTCCCCATCTCTCAGCCTAAGCTATCTCACAAAGTTGAGGTTGGGGAGGTGACCCATGTTTGCCAATCTGGGCTCTAAGAAGCAAAGGTAGTATCAACATGTAAAGCAACAACTCTTTGAAATATCTCCATTTCTTTCTCACTTAAATCTCTTAATCTCCTACTAACTTGGTAAAGTGGAAACTTTCAACCTGGTGGTTCTCATATTTATCAGGGGAAGAACAACAGTCCCTATTCAACCCAGCACAGCATGGCTGTTTGCTGGTAGCTCCCTATATTAGGCTTAGGAGAGAAGTGAGACACAGTTCTGAGGAAGGCACTTAACAAGGGCAGGAGATGATGGAAAAAGCAACTTGTGTCTAGGAGCAGCAAAAATCCCTTTCTTTTTCTCATTCAAGACCACAAATTTAGGCCCTCTTTGACATGGCTACCCCATTATCTTGTTATCTGAAAACATGGGTAAAGAGGTTGCCATACAAGACTGATATTTTGTTCAGTCCTCTCTCTGCTCAAAGTTGTGCAGACTTTGAGAATCTTGAGTCATCTCCAGGGTTTAAGGATATTTTTTGATATTAACATAAAGGGCAACTCTTGCAAGTGCTACTGCAACTTATTTGCATCACCCACATTTAAGTAGCCATGAAAGGAATATAATGGGCCTGTAACCAAAACTAGTCAGCTTGTAAGTATGGATATCTGCTAATAGTGCATGGAATGTTATTACACTTGCAACAGTTAGCACACATGCCTGGAATTAAAACTAGGTACTTACACAAGGGAAACACTTTCCTCATTAATACTTGTACGGAGGACTAGTGAAAAAACAAAATAATGCCAAATCCAACTAATACCGTAGTTTGGGGTAGAAAGGCTGCGGCGGGCCCGTTATTAAAAGTTGTTTATTGCCTCCTGCTGCATTTATGCTGATGCAGCATTTATGCTAGAATTAAGGATCAAGCTGTAGTAAAATTTTAAGTGTTCACCACAACCGAAAAATTAATGCATGATTTCCCCCCTCTCTCTTGTGGCATTTACTTCAGCCTTTTTTCCTTACTGTGGCGTTTATGCCGATGTGGCATTTATGCCCAAAATTATGGTACATTAAAATTACAAAACATTTGCAAATCCCTGTTATATGTGTGTGTGTGTGTGTGTGTGTGTGTGTGTGTGTGTGCATGTGAGAGAGGGAGAGAGAGTACACACAATCCTGTCTTTCAAAATGTGTTTGATACCTTACAGCATGTGATGGGTTGACTGTTCATAGCATCTACTCAAATACTTGGATTTTCTCTTAGGCTTGAAGGAACTCATCTTTTTCCCTATAAATTCCAAAGACAACTGCCTTGTCCATTTAATGAACAACTCAGAAGATATAAAGATGGGTTAGAATCTTTCTATCTTCCCCACAAGAGTTCTTCCCAATTAGGGGTTCTCCAAACAGTATGAAAAATTATTCCAGTAAAATCACTGGGGCTTATATTTAATCCTTTTTTCAATGCTTTCTTGCTAGCAAGCTTTAAGGTGGCTTTTTTTTTTTTTTTTTTGCTTTTAGAGAATAATGAAAATCTTGTGTTCTAGTTCTATATGGATGCGTTTGTCTAGAATACCCACTTGTGTGCTTCTCTCATTGGTCTGCTTTTCTATGCCAGCCATAACATCTGAAAGAAAAATATATGCCTCTCATCTTTAAATCATTCTGTTTGCTTAAAAATAAACTATTGCATTGGAAAAGCCGACTCCATTCTGTTTATAAACAGTCTTAAGGCTGTTTCACACCTTTATGGACGAGCAATTGCATATCTGCCACCAAGTGTACCATTGGCAGGGAGAAACAGGCAGTCCTGGTTTGTATACCTGTATGATAAACCTGGCCAGAAATGTTTTCCATGTGGCATTACAGTGGCATAAATACACACAACATGTTTGTTTGCATGCATGCATGAAGTGTCATGTGTAAAGCTGCCCCCATTAACTGAAAACCACTGAAAGATAGTTGGATGAAATAAGAACTAGATCAGATGGACAGAACTCAACTGTCAGTATCATGCAACATAGCAGCACCCTAATCCTAAACATTGTGAGTACAATCAATAGAAAATTAAGCATTAAATCATTTGCATTTATCCAGAGGTATCCTTCTTTGAATTCTACCCATTACACACAAGTTTGCATTATGGATTCCTGTTCAAACATACTTAGCAATTTGATATTTTTAAATCTTTATCACAGTAGTTTTGAGCAAGTAGAATAGGTATTACAAAACAACCCACATGGATTTTTTTTTAAAAACCCACTTATCAGGAGCAGAACCACCATTGAGCGGTAGGGTTCAAAGAACCCTAGCCACCAATGAAACGGGCTGCCAGTACCCTCCGTGCATGTGACATCACACACAAAGGGACATGGACTGATCACTGAAGGACCTGCCCCAGCCCTCCCGATTGCATTTCCAGCCAGTGTTTGCTGACTGGGTGTGTTTATTTCCCTTGCACTCTCTCGCTGGAGGGAGAGAAAGGGAAATAAACACAGCCAGACAGCAAACACTAACTGGAAATGAACTCGGGAGAGCTTTCTTTGGCTACTAATTAATAATCCTGCTTCACTGACTGAAGTGAGAAAAATGGTAATCTAGTTGGGGTTCTCTGCTCATGTGAACATTACTCTTACCACTCAAGCAATTGTTTTCACCATTTTCAGATCCCATGACAATATTGTTGTGATATGAAAAAGTCAAACAAGAAATCCTGTATCTCCACAGTTCTTTGTTCTCCCACTTTACTATCAATCAATCAATCAATCATATTTGTACACCACCCCAAAATCCCATCTCTGGGCAGTTTACAGCAAAATACAAAAATTAAAACAGAATATAAAATCATACCCTCCCTCTCCCTGGTTTTTCTCTCTCGATGTCAGTGTTAAACAGGCATAGAGGTGAGTCATCAACCTTCCCCTTCTCTCTCCTCCCCATTTTGTTATGTACTAATCAGGTGTTTCATTAGATTGGGGAAAGTTTTGGATATTAGAGTGTGGATTTTAAACAGTGGGACATAGAAAACTGAACCTGACGTATATACATCAAAATGGCTGTTCTTTGCTGCAGTTCTCTTTTTAGTGTTTTAACTTACTTAATAAAAAATGGTCTGGAGAGAAGTATTGTAGAAATTAAAATCTTAAAACAATTTAAAACCACAATTCTAGTTAAAAAGCTCGGGTGAATAAATGTGTCTTTAAAGACTTTTTAAAAGTTTTCAGAGATGGGGAGTTTCTTATTTCAGCAGGGAGCAGATTCCAAAGCTTCAGGGCAGCAGCGGAGAAGGCCCGTCCCTGTGTAGCCACCGAATGAGTTGGTGGCAACTGTAGATGAATCTCTCCGGATGATCTCAATGGGCGAAGGGGCTCATAATGAAGACGACATTCTCTTAAATACCAAGGGCCTAAGCTGTTTAGGGCTTTATAGGTTATAACCAGCACCTTTTCATTTTGCCTGGAAACTTTTTGGTAGCCAGTGTATTTCTTTTAATAGAAGAGTAATATGGTCTCTTTGAAATAACCGAGACCCTAACCTGGCTGCCATATTCTGTACCATCTGAAGTTTCAAGGCAGCCCCACATAGATCGCATTGCAGTAGTCAAGTCTGGAGGTTTCCAGCATATTTACCACTGTTCTGAGGTCATTTATCTCAAGAAACAGACACAGCTGACCTATCATCCAAAGTTGATAGAAAGCACCTCTGGCCACTGCCTCAACCTGAGACACCAGTGAGAGGTTTGAATCCTGAATCACTCCCAGACTGTGTACCTGTTCCTTCTGGGGAAGTGTGATCCTATCAAAACCAGCAGATCTGTTGTTGTGCACCACCCAGAGCTGTTTGGATGGGGCAGTATATAAATGTAATAAACAAACAAACAATACAATTGTCTCCTGAGTTCCACATAATAATTACCTCCATCTTATTTGGATTCAGTCTCCATTTGTTATCCCATATCCCTCCATTTGTTATCCCTCATCCATTTGTTATCCCTCATCCCTCATCCTCATCACTGCCTCCAGGCAGACATTTAGGGAAGTTATGCCTTCTCCTGATGACGTTGACATGGAGAAACAGATTTGGGTGTCAGCATACTGATAATACCCTGGACCAAATCAGTATGGATTTGATGCATAGTATGGAGCCTTGTGGAACTCCATTCCATCCTAACTCTCATTTTGCAGAGCAACTGTCTCCAAGTGACACCATCAGGAATCAGCCTAAGAAGTAGGAGCAGAATCACTGCAAAGCAGTGCCTCCCACTCCCAGCCCCCTCAGATGGTCCAGAAGGATACTATGGTCAATAGTATCGAAAGCAGCCAAGAGATCCAAAAAGATCTTTAAACAAACAATGGGTTGGATCCAAACATTCCCTTCCTATGGAAGGAGTCATCCTGCTGTTGGAGAAAGGGAACCTTTCGATCCAACCCATTTCATTTCATTTTAGTCATATGTGAAGCACAGTGCTAGCATTTATGTCATCATGGGTATTCAGACTGTGCAACAACTACCTGTAGTTGGAATGATATAAATCCCTTTGCCCCTTTTCACGGATGTTGATGTACATTCCTATACTTTTCCTATACTAAAATTATCTGTGCAGACAAAAGAAAAACAACATTATGACATGTCTCATAGGATAATAGTTAGAGAAACTATGTATCAAAGCTCATTTAGCTGAAACATTTTTTCTGATGGATTTTTTTAAACAATACATCTAATCCTCTGTGAAGCAAAATTTGGGAAATTACCTCCGCTAAACTTGTATATTACCCATTGCCTTGTCCCCACAAACCCTGGAAAAAGGCTCAATTTCAAAGGTTAATACACAAAACAAATATGTCCAACTAGCTCAAAAGCTTGAATGTAAAATATATTTGCAGATTTTTGTGATGTTTTAAAGGCTCTGGCCAAGTTTTAATGGGCTGTCACACATGAGCAGTTATGAAAGACTTACAATGAACCGAGCTGATAAGCTGATTTGATTTGAATTAACTGCATGAGATTGCCGCTTTGAAAAGCTGGCCTAAAGAGGCAGCAGCAAAAGCAATCTTACAAGCCACTGGGATAGTTGCTTCAGATGCAAAGGAGTGTGGAAGAAGGTAGGGGAAGCTAATTGAGAGATACATTTGTTTGAGCCTGACATCTTTTCCCCTAAAGGAAACCAGCACAATCGAGATGGGCTCTCTATTTATTCTTTCAATAAAATAGCCTAATACGCTTGTGTTTGAACCTTTGTTTCTTTAAGATATTTCTTACAGATAAATATATATTTTTTTAAAAAAATAAGATCAGCAGTTATCATTTTGGGTTGCACAGATCATACACCAGGTTTTCTATATCACTCTTGTTGATTGCAGTACTGGCAGTCTTTCAGCTGTGCACTTCTCACAAGCTTCTCATGGGTTTAGAAGATATTAAGAAACTCTACACAGCTGTAGCTAAAATAAGGATAATTTAAAACAGTCTATGGATTTTTGACGTTTGGAGACATGGGATGTGGCAAGAGTCTAGCTTGCAATGTATAAGTTGCATCCAAAGATTCCCTTCCTCTAGCAGCACTGCTCAACTTCAGCCCTCCTGCAGATGTTGGCCTACCACATTCATAATCCCTGGCTATTGGCCACTGTGGCTGGGGATTATCAGAGTTGTAGTTCAAAATCATCGGGGGGCTAAATTGAGCAGGCCTGCTCTAGAGTAAGGGAAAGAAACCTTTATAGGCAAGTCTTAGTCAAACCATTGTGTAAGCTAAACCTTTTGGACACAACTCTATATGTATATTACAAGTGTGCTCTCAAGATTCTGAACCACTTAACACAGATTGCTAGAAGCATCTAGATCAATTTAGGCCCTCGCAGATTTTTTTTGGACTACTACTCCCATAATCCCCAGCCACACTGGCCAATAGCCAGGGACAGAGGCGTAACTTGGGAAAATAGAGCCTAGGGCAAGCACTGAAATTGCGCCCCTGTCCAAACAGGAATGATGGGACTTGTAGTCAACAATATCTGGAAATCCCTGTTAAAAGGAACACTGTACCATCTAGACATGGTTGTTGATCAAAACCTGAAAACATGAGCCATCTCTGTAAAAGACTTAGAACAACAGTCAGGAGTTATGTGAGGATTCCAAGTGTCATTTTCTCTGTCTCATCTCATGCTTTTTTACAAACATGACTTTGTCCTAGAGGAGCCCAAATAGCCACTAGCAAAATAGGGGAAGAAGAAGGTGGTGGGGTGTGTGTGTGTGTGTGTCTATAAACCAGTGAATGATTCCTGCCAGCCTTTGTCTTATGATGACTGTTGGCTCATGATGGGGTATATGTGCATTCACCACACTAGTGCTTACTTTGACACCAACAGGGAGGAGGATACATTAGTTTGCCACACTAGACAGAGGCATTTGCAACAGGAGCAGACAGCCAAGTTCTGCCAGGGCCAAAACCAGCCCCTGCCAGACTAAGAAATCATTGTCATTTGCCCCTTCCTGTCACAAGCAGTGTGCTGTTCTTTTATTATTGACTCTAACTCTCAGATATCCCAGTCATGGATGGAAAATTCAGGGTCAATTTACAAGGGACACATTTTCTACATGGAAGTTTCTTCTGTGCAGGTGTTGTGCAGAAACCCATATGTAGTGACCACCAGGGCCATAGCAAGGTTGGAATGGGCCAAGATGAGATTTTAAAATGGGCCCCCAGCCCCTCAAAATACAGGGCCTCCACACACCCCAGGCCCCCAAGGATTTACGTCTGATATTTCAAAATAAGTATGCTGCCTGGAAATACATTTCACACACTTCACAGAATATAGTGATATACATTGAGTACTATATATTTGTGCTACTTTTAATGCCTAGAACACACTAGCAACGCTAATTATTAAAATGGCCCCCTCGCTGCAGATTAGCAAAGGAGACTTTCAACCATGCAGGGTAAGCCTATGTTTGTTTTCTCAGAATTCTGAACAAATTCAGTAAAGTTTGATTCCAGGAGGTTTTTCACACGAGGCTTTTAAAGCCCTTTAACACACATCTCCTCTGGAATGGAGGTGCTGCATTCACATGTTGGCCAGATTTACCTTGTAGCCCTTGCAAGTTATTGGGGAGCAGTTCACACACAAGAAAAATAAAATAAAATAAAATAAAATAAAAGCACAACACATGCTTCACAGTTCTCACTCAGACCTTCTGGGTTGCAAAACAACTTGAACATAAGTGCATTTATGAATGAATGCAAGAATGAATGAATGAATGAATAAATATTTGTGCCAGAA
Organism: Hemicordylus capensis; assembly: GCF_027244095.1. Classification (NCBI taxonomy): domain Eukaryota; kingdom Metazoa; phylum Chordata; class Lepidosauria; order Squamata; family Cordylidae; genus Hemicordylus; species Hemicordylus capensis. The sequence continues at coordinate 106,274,169 of NC_069662.1, forward strand.
GTTTTTGTAATTTTCTGCCCTGAAACAAGCCACTTACAGGCCTTTTTAGATAGTTTTTGTTTTTAAAGCCAGCACATTTTTCAGTGTTTTAAATTAAATATTCAGAGACTTCTCAGTCTCGCCCCACCCCCCACATCAAAGCCCTATGGCAAGCAGATCCCTATATTGGGGCAGGGGGTAACCACAAAAAGGAATTCACAGCCTACCTGGCAAAGGATGTACTGGATGGTCTGGGCAGAGGGTCTGCTGCAGGGAGCTCTGCCAGCCTCCTTCCTGGCTTCCTGCCTCCCTTCGGGCCAGCCGAGTACAGGCTTCAGGGAGGCCTACTCGGAGGCCTCTCTGGAAGCCCCGCCCACCCGCCGATCAGCTGAGAGGCGGGAAGAGAAGAGCTCGGCAGTTTGCAGGCCTTGCCGATCCTAAGCCTCGCCGATCAGCCGGAGCTGAAGGCAAGTGGCTGAGGGGCCCTGGGGCTTGGCAGGTGGGCAATGGGGTGGGGGTGGCAGGAACTGGTGTGGCACCCCCACCTCAGTGGCGCCTAGGGCACGTGCCCTGCCTGCCCCCCCCCCCAGTTCCGCCTATGGCCAGAGATTATGGGAATTGTATGCCAACATCTGCAGGAGGCCTGAAGTTGAGCAGCCCTGATCTAGGTAAAAAGATAGCTTGGAAGGCGGCCACGTGGATCAATCCCAATCCTTTTGGGATTGGAAGGCCATCAGTACCCCCAATCCCTTACAAACTTGTTTAAAGTGAGGGTGTGTGATATACACAGGAAGGAACATCTTGGAATAGCTGTGCTATGCACAGAGCCCACTGGTTTAGTAATGCAGTTATACTGAGGCTCTGAGGAAGCTGTTCCATGTCTTACTGTAGCCCTTGTTTCTTAGGAGGTGGTCATGAGGGGAGGTTCATGTTTCCATTGATTCTAATAGGACTTCAAAGTGTGTTGCTGGACATATGGGATATAATTTAAACATTTACAATGCCAGGCTTCTCACAGAGCATTGTAACTTAAGGCAGTTCTTTTCAAGCAGTGCTTCTGTGCTATCTTCATGAGTATTTTAAGAAATACTGGAGGATGCTTGTAACATTCTTCAGTAACCCTAATAGTCCCAAGGAAACGTAAAAGGAAAGAAATGCAGAAAATAGCAGCATCTGCTATAGCAGTGTGCTGCAGTCCATGGTACTACATTTAAAGCAGCTCTCAGATTTGCACAGAAATGAAAAATCTCCTTTATGGTTAATGTTCTAATGCATCACACGCTATTAAGCAGCCTTTGTAATTAAACATTTCATAGAAAATATAGTAGACCTAAAGCATGCCTTTCAGGTCACACAATTTCCTTTTTGTTACAATTTAAAATGTAACCAAAGAAGAAGAAGAATCTTTCTGGGATGCAACTGAGATGAAGAAAGTTATAGAGCGTCATGTTAGTTTGCAGCCTTTAACTAAGATGAGCTAAGCTCACAGTGAGAGCTCCAATAAAGATCCTTTGGTAAAATGGTATCCTGTGCTGACCTCCTTAGTTCGTAGAATTCACACAAGCATGTTCATTAGTCAAGGATTGTAATATCAAGTAGCAGTTTCCATGTGCGGAAAAAACTACTACAAATCAAACACTATGGATAGAGGGTTTTGTATCATGTGGCATCACATCACACCAAGCAGAATACTTTTTAAAAAGAGGTAGTTCACACACTCAGCTGTGAGTTCTCACATGTCAAATAATCAAATGACTTCACCTATAAGTGCTTTCCCACATGCACAGGGGCCATTTGAAGTACGACCTACATCCACAAGGAGCAGGGTCTTCTCAGTAGTGCCACCAATCCTTTAAAATGCTTATACTTAGGAGGTAGCTTAGCCCCTCGGCTCCACTCCTTTTGGTATTCTTCCAAGACTCAGTTCTTTTGCTATGCTTTTTATGGTTCTTAGGATCCTTTAGTTGGTATTTCACGCATGCTACTTGTTTGGATCTGTTAACGTTGGTTGGCACTGAGTCAGTGCTGGTGGCTTATATGATATATATTTTATGGTACTGAACTATGCAGCATAAGTTTCATCATTTTGGTGAGCTGCCCTGGGTAAAGGTGACATAAACCTCTTTTAAAATAAATTAATAAAGTGATTTACATGCATATATGAATCAGCACTTAGACAGGGAGTAAGTGTCATACCATGGACAGCATAGGATGATGCTGAAAACACCATTCTCATGGTGACTTCTCTCCTTCCCCTCTAATGTTTTGGAAAGCTCACATGTGATGTGGTGATGTCATTGTATTGCGATTTGCCCTGCCAGTGCCAGCCATTGCTGTGAAGTAGGGAAAGTCATAATATAATCACAGCATGTCACATGGTGAATAAGCCTAAGTATAATGGGGAGAATGATTCCCCATGTGGGTGGTGTTTCCATCTTCATACTCATGTAAAATATAACTCCTGCTCCCACTCTTAAACCCCTCCTGAAGTTAAAACCTGGAAGGAATGTATCTTTTTCCTTAGTAATGCATTAAAGTTTTGGAAAATAGCTTACAACTGTTTTAGTAACAATTATAGATCTCAAACTAGAAGATAAGCCGAGCATTATTATTCTCAACTCTTTTACTACTATTTCCCATTTGTTCGGATACAAATACATGCAGCAACTTAGCAGAGAGGTGGGCAATTATGTTCTCTATTGAATGTGCTGGACAAATTGATCAAAGTTGATGATGGGTTCTACTGATAATGGGTTCTACTGATGAGCCATGATAATTAACTAAAACTCTACAAACATTCAGGCTCAAACAACATTAACATAATTATGGCAAGAAAACAGAAAGACAAGGAACATACTTATCTTCACTATTATTATTACTAAATCATAACCAATACCTCATCTTCACAGAACAAATTCCATACATACAGAACAAATGCCATACAAAATAAAAATCCACTGCACTGCTCTTCCATTTAGGCTTCAAAACCATTACAGTTGATCTGAGTAAGAACAACTTTCAACGCTGCTGGCACAAAGTGGGCATTAGCAATGTCCACTGAGTTTTCAGAGTCCTTCTATATATATCATTAATCCAGAGGATACAAGTCACAATATATTTACTCACCGCAGTGTGCCCAGCACAGTAGGTGTAGCTAGCATGGGACTGGTAGTGCAAGCTTGTTCTTGGGAAAGTGTAGGTGTTCCAAAGAGGTTGACTGCTGTTCCACTGTGAGCTAAAGCCAGGGCTCATGGTCACTCGATATTTACTGTTTTGGTACGTTCTCACTGCGGAGTTAGGCTGTGGCAAGATAAAGAAAATCTAATGTAAAACACAAATGTGATCCTACATAACAAACACAATGTTGCCTTTGCAGACCGCATTCAATTTTCTGCAGAAAGTGGAACAAGTAAATGAGGGCAGCGTCTGGGCTATGTAATAGCAATTCTGCGGGCCTGCCAAAAGGGCTAGAGATAAGAGGACATTACTGGCTTCAGGTTTGGAGTGAGGGTATTCAGGCAAGTAGGCCAGTCAGGAGAGAAGCCCCAAGAGCCTCCTGGCAAGCATTCTGTTCAGCCCTGGTACAGCAACACCTCCATTTCTGGAGACACAGGGGCAGTGGAGAGGGTTCTACTCTGGCTGCTCCAGCTCTGAGGGATCTGCAGGGCTGACATAAAGACTGGAGATCCAGGCTGGAGCAAGGCCCCCGCTCCTCTTCCAATAGGGCTCTTCCAGGTCTGAGTCCAAGTGAACTCTGACATGCATGTAAAATTTATAAATGTACAGACAATGTATGAAAATACAAAGCAACAGAGTGATGGTGGATGATCCTCCAATAATCCTTGTCAACATTTAGTAGTGTAATTCCACAATTTTAGACATTCATAAAAGGCATGCAGGTTTGTTAAGGTTCTGGAATATATCATAAACATCTATGCATTTTACGGTGAAATGTAATATTTATATGTTATACTTTAGGTGGGTTTAGAAAGATCCTGGTTTAACATCTAATCAGGATTAGTGAACCCTATGGTAGGCGTGTGCACAAAACCAGTTTGCCCAGCTCAGTTTTGAACCTAAACCAGACTTGAACCATACTTGGCATGTTCAGTTCCCCCCTGTCCACCACCAAACAGACCCCCCAACTCAGCTTGAATTCGAGCTGGTTTGGGGGTTCTAATGTAAACATCTTTTTTTTTTACCCATCGCCTCCAGGGGGGCACTGCCGTGGAGGGAGCAGAGCTAATTTTGTGATAGTGAACATGAATTGTGCCCTTTGCTAAGCAGAATCTGCTTTGGTTTGCATTTGGATGGGAACCAACATGTGAGTGGAACATGGAAACATAGGAAGCTGCCATATACTGAGTCAGACCATTGGTCCATCTAGCTCAGTATTGTCTTCACAGACTGGCAGCGGCTTCTCCAAGGCTGCAGGCAGGAATCTCTCTCAGCTCTATCTTGGAGATGCCAGGGAGGGGACTTGGAACCCTTTGTTCTTCCCAGAGCAGTTCCATCCCCTAAGAGAATATCTTCCAGTGCTCACACATCGTCACCCATTCATATGCAACCAGGGCAGACCCTGCTTAGCTAAGAAGACCAGCTCTCCTCTGTAAGACCTTCCCCTTAGAGGATGGGGCCACAGCTCCGTGGCAGAGCATTTGTATGCAAAAAGTCTCACACATCTCCAGGTTGGGCTGGGGGATATTCCTGCCTGAAACTATGGAGAGCTGCTGCCAGTCAGTGCAGGCATTACTGAGTTAGATGGACCAATGGTCTGATTCAGGAGAAAGCAGCTTCATATGTCCCTGTTACTAAAAGTTATAATAATTTATTTTTAAAATTAAGTTAATTATTAAGGTAAAACTATTAAATTAAATGAATTGGTCACTGTAATTAGTATAAAACATGTTGATTAAAGAACCTGTCTGTGGGTACAAGGAACCTAATTTGTAAAGACAACAGGGCATACAAGACTGGTCTTTGGCCACAATATAAATGATTGATTGATACAAGACTGTACAAAATCTTTACTGTTGATATTGCACAGAAGTTAAGATGACTATCTTAATCTTAACTTGCAACTTCCATGCTTTTTGGAGCACACATTAAAATTATAAGCACCTTAACTCTTAAATCAAAATGTTTTTTTAATATTCAATTTTCTTTGCTTTTCTAAAAGGAAAATTTTATATTTGAAATATATTGGCACACTGTCTGTGAGGAATTTTGGAGGTATTGTATTTTTACCTCTCTAATAATTGCAATTTACAAAGCATTGGGGTGTTTCATCAAATATTTTATCTTTTACTGTTAAACACATTATTTAATAATTTATTACACTCTTCATTACAATTCAAAGCAACTTACAAGTAGAACAAAAATATGCTCCAGAATGTGTTGTACTTAGCACAACCTTTGAAACAGACTGTTAGAATTACATAACTTACCAATCATTCATTTACAATGAGCTAATGCCAATGGAATGAATAATACACACAATGTTAAAAGTCACCCTGTAGTTTTGCAGCTATGGACTCTGACCAGTGGTAAAGCAAGAAATGATCCATACCCTCATCGAAGAGTGGGAGCAGAATGCTTTCACCAAGGATTACAGTAGTTGTTACCTAAAAACATAAGAACAGCCCTGCTGGATCAGGCTCAAGGGCTATCTAGTCCAGCATCCTGTTTCAAGCAGTGGCCCATCTATGAGAAACTCACAGGCAGGGAGTGAGGGTGTGCCCTCTCTCCTGCTGTTGCTCCCCTGCAACTGGTATTTAGCGGCATCTTGCTTTGAGGCTGGAGGTGGCCTATAGCCACCAGACTAGTAGCCACTGATAGTCCTGTCCTCCATGCTTTTGTCTAAGCACTAAAAGGTGCTTAGCATTCAAACCATCCAAACTAGTGACCATCACCACATCCTGTGGCAGAGAATTCCATAACTTAATTATGCATTGTGTGAAGAAGTACTTCCTTTTGTCAGTCCTACATTTCCTGACCTTCAGTTTCATGGGATGACCCCTGCTTCTAGTATTGTGAGAGAGGGATAAAAATTTCTCTCTATCTACTCCATGCATAATTTTATACACCTTAATCATGTCTCCCCGTAGTCACCTCTTTTCCAAACTAAAGAGTCCCAGATGCTGTAGTCTTGCCTCATAAGGAAGGTGCTCGAGGTTGTTCTTTCCTGCACCTTTTCCAGTTCTACAATGTCCTTCTTTAGATGTGGTGACCAGAATTGTACGCAGTATTCCAAATGTGGCAGCACCATAGATTTGTATAAGGGCATTATAACACTAGCATTTTTATTTTCAATCCCCTTCCTAATGATCCTTAGCATAGAATTGGCCTTTTTCACAGCTGCTGCACACTGAGTCAACACTTTCAATGAGCTGTCCACCATGACCCCTAGAACCCTCTCCTGATCAGTCATCGACAGCTCAGATCCCATCAACGTACATGTGAAGTTTGGGGTTTTTTGCCCCAATATGCATCTCTTTACACTTGCTTACACTGAACCGCATTTGCCATTTTGTTGTCCACTCCCCCAGTTTGGAAAGATCCTTTTGGAGCTCCTCACAATTTGTTTTAGATTTCACTATCCTAAATAGTTTAGTGTCATCTGCAAGTCTGGCCACCGCTGCTCACCCCAACTTCTAGATCATTTATGAACAAGAGCACTGGTCTTAGTACAGATCCTTGGAGGACCTCACTTCTTACTTCCCTCCAATGTGAAAACTGTCAGTTTATTCTTACCCTCTGTTTCTTGTCCTTCAACCAGTTATCAATCCATACATGAACCTATCCCCTTATCCCATGACTGCTAAGTTTAGACAAAAGCCTTTCATGGGGAACTTTGTCAAAAGCTTTTTGGAAGTCCAAGTATACTATGTCAGCTGGATCATCTTTGTCCACAGGCCTGTTGACAGTCTCAAAGAACTCCAAAAGTTAGTGAGGCAAGACTTGCCTTTGCAAAATGCTGGTTCTCCTTCAGTAAGACCTGTTCTGTGTGTTTAACAATGTTATGCTTAAGTATGCTTTCCATCAATTTGTCCGGCACAGAAGTTAAGCTAACTGGCCTGTAATTTCCCAGCTCCCCCCGGATCCCTACTTGAAATTTGGAGTTATATTGGTTACTTTCCAATCCTCTGGTACAGAGTCTGATTGTAGGGACAAGTTACATATTTTTGCTAGGAGATCAGTAATTTCACATTTGAGTTCCTTCAGCACTCTTGGGTGGATGCCATCTGGCCCTAGTGATTTGTTAACTCTTAGTTTTTCAAGACAGTTTAGAAGATCTCCCATTGTCACCTCAAATTGGCCCAGTTCTTTAGCCTCCTGTCTGAGCCTGAGAAGCTCAATTCCGGAGAGGGTATATGGTCAGTATCCTCCGCTGTGAAGACAGATGCAAAGAACTCATTCAGCTTCTCTGCAATCTCCTTATTTTCCTTAATAATGCCTTTCATGCCCTCATCATCTAAGAGTCCAGTCGCCTCCCTGACAGTTTTTCTGCTGTTGATATATTTAAATGTCATGAACTTGGCATTACCTTTCTTCCTTCTTGATATAAATTCCAACTGAGTTTCTATTACTGCATAGTTTTTATTTCGGTATTTGATCAGCATAATAGCAAAATAGACAAAAACGGTTCAAACAATCTACTCCTACAAAATAATAAAAAGGCTCTATAAAATTACTTAGTATTATAAGAAGAAGAAGCTAGAAGTTAAAACTATGAACATAAAACTATATATAAAAGTTAGTCAACACTAATAACAGAATGACACTGAGTGTAAAGATAGCAAGACAGCAAAATTATGTAATTAATACGGAGCGGAGTTAAATCTCCTACTATATTGTATTCTATACTATGTATGGCAGCAACATACATATAGGCTTTAGAATATATAGTTATTAATGAGCTCTAAACAAATTTTGCTTGCTATAAGGATCTAGAGTCATTCTGATCTGCCAAGAGGAAATTTAGCTAAAAGGAACCAGTACAGCCTGGATATGAGCTAATATCTGAAGAGATGAGCTTATGCTGAATATCACGGCAATAGTGACAGTACAAGAGTACATGAGCCATCGTTTCAATCTCACCAGACCCACAGGAGAAAATACACTCTCCATATGGACTATGGAATGATATCTCCCTTCCATCACAGCTATGCACAAGGCACTGCATTGGGCCAATGTCAGGGCTCTGCGGTAAGCTTCTATTATTTTGGTTTTAAATAAGTTCCATGCTTTCTGGAGTGATTCGACCCTCCTTACATTCTCATTCAACTTCCTTTTTACCAGTCCCCTAATTTTTAAGAAGTGTCCTCTTCTGAACTCCAACGTATCCATGTTGGACTTCATTGACAATACTCCACTAGCATATAAGCTGAATTGGATCACACTATGGCCACTGTTCTCTGATGATTCTACAACTCTGACATCTCGTACCAGGGTGCACCACTCTGGATTAAGTCCAAAGTTGCCTTCTCTCTGGTTGGTTCTGTGACCAACTCTTCTAAGGCACATTCACTATAAATTTGGCCTCTCTGTCATTACCAGAATGTGAATTTATCTAGTCTATGTGTGGGTAATTGAAGTCACCCATTATTATGGCTCTGTCTTTCCTTGACAACTCTGATTTGACTCTCCAACTCCAAGTCACTCTCAGCATTTTGATCCGGAGGGTGATAGCATGTCCCTAGTAACACATTTCCTTTCAGTCTTCGTATTGTCACCCCTAATGATTCTGTGGAGGACTCTGGTCCTCCTAGGTTTTCTAACTTCTTGGATTCTATCCCTTCTTTAATATAAAGTGCTACTCCACTCCCAATCCCCCCTTCCCTGTCCTTTCTGTATAGTTTGTATCCAGAAATAACAATGTCCCACTGGTTCTCACCGTTCCCCCAGGTTTTTGTTATGCCCACTATAGCTATGATTTAATTAGTAACCATGCACTCCAGCTTGCCCATCTCGGCTTGGAGGCTACTGCCATTGGTATATAAACACTATATACTGAATCTCTTACCTGGAATTGGCATGTGCTATCTCCCTTACTTTTATTTGACGTGTTTGACGAGATGTCATGTGTTTCTGTCTACACTACCCCTGGTTCTATTCTGTCCCCTTCAGGTTTATCCAAAACATTTGCACTCTTGCATCTTAGGGGATTTTGTTTGCCAAACTAGATACCACCCAGTTCCTGTCAGCAATCCCCCAGTATGGATGTGCACGGTCCGGACTGTTCCAGACCGGCACCAAGGGGGGGTGTCCCTTTAAGGGCGGGGGGGTAGAACTTACCCCTCCCACCACTTTTCCCCCTCCGGCGCTGTCTTTAAATGTGAAGTTTTTGGGGCGGCAGTGTTCTTTGCTGCTGCCCCTGCCCCCGTCGTCGCCTGCAAGTCCTTCTAAGAGTTGTATGCATGCGCGCGCGGCAGTGCGCGTGCTGCGGTGCGCGCCTGTTGCCGCCGTGCACGCGCACGCTGCCTACGTCACACGCGCGCTGCGTGTGACATAGGCGGCGCGTGCGCATGGCAGCGACAGGCGTGCACACTGCCGCGCGCGCATGCGTACAACTCTTAGAAGGAACTGCAGGTGACGACGGGGGCAGGGGCGGCAGCAAAGAACGCTGCCGCCCCAAAAACTTCACATTAAAAGACAGCGCCGGAGGGGGGAAAGCGGCGGGAGGGGTAAGTTCTACCCCCCCGCCCTTAAAGGGACACCCCCCCCTCGGTGCCGGACTGCCGGACTGGTCCGGTCTGGTTCGGAACCAGTCCGGAGACCTCCAACATGGCCTCCGGACTGGTTCGGGACCCACAGGGTCCAGAAAAAAATTCAGCGCTGGAGGGGGGAAAGCGGCAGGAGGGGTAAGTTCTACCCCCCGCCCTTGAAGGGACACCCCCCCCTCGGTGCCGGTCCGGAACAGTCCGGACTGTGCACATCCCTATCCCCCAGGCATCATTTTAAAAGCTGCTCTGTTACCTTTTTGATTTTAAGTGCTAGCAGTCTGGTTCTATCGTGGTTCTAGTGGAGCCCATCCCTTCTGTACAGGCTTTGCTTCCCCAAAATGTATCCCAATGCCTAGCAAATGTAAATCCCTCCTCCCAGCATCACCATCTCATCCACACATTGAGACCCCTCAGCTCTGCCTGTCTTGCTGGCCCTGCACATGGAATAGGTAGCACTTCAGAGAATGCTACCCTGGGGGTCCTGGATTTCAATATGCCACCTAGCAGCCTAAATTTGGCTTCCAGGACCTCCCAACTTCATTTTCCAACATCGTTGGTGCCGACATGTACACAACAGCTGACTCCTCTCCAGTACTACCTAACAGCCTCTATAGATGCTGTGTGATGTCCACAACCTTTGCACCTGGCATGCAAGTCACCATGCAGTCTTCACATGGGTCATAAACCCATCTCTCTATGCCCATAATGACTGAATCACCCACTATGAGGAGGCCCCCGCCCCCTGGAGGAATGTCCTCTGTGCGCGAAGACAATGGTGCATCAACCTAGGGAGGGGTCCCTTCTAAGAGAGCATTCCCCTCAGACTGATGTTCTCCTTCCCTGAGACCTTGATTCTCCATGATAGCAGAGGAGCTGTCCCTTTGGGAGTTGGATGCTTCTATCACATTCCTGAGGTTCTCACCCACACACCTCTCTGCCTCCCTGAGCTTCTCCAGGTCAGCCACCTTGGCTTCGAGGGGACAGACTTGTTCCCTGAGAGCCGGGAGCTCTTTGCACCGAGTGCACACCCATGACTTCCCCTCAGGCAGATAGTCATACATGCAACATGGTGCAATATACTGGGAAGCACTCCCTCCCCTGCTGGCATTCTACCTTCATAAGTGGTTTGATTGGCTATTCAGCATGTATAGAGCTTGTTTACTTGAAAGCTAGGTCTTAGGTGCAGTTGTCAGCTAATAAAAGGTTTCCAGCTCTGTCCTCCAAGAAAATTACAAAAGTGGGATAGTACTCACCTTCTTCTTGTGCTGGTTGTCTCCTTTGTGATAAAAGGGGGTCACTTTTGTGTCTCCCTGCACACTTCCCTGCCACACTCCTGCTAAACTCCTGAAAAACTCTTTTGATATATTTTGGCAAACCCTTGTTAGCAAAGCTCCCCTAGTTAGCAAAGTTCCCATTGTTAGCAAAGTTCCCCCTTGACTTCACAAGAGCTCCTTCCAAACTAAATGAAACTCAGGAATGTGCCCCTGCGCGAGCTGTATGACTCACCTGAAGCTAATTCCCACCCACTGGCTCTCAAGCACAACTGAAACTAAAACTGCCTTGTCAAAAATACACTCCTAGCCAGCCAGAAATCAAGCCCTAGGAAAGCCTAGCCCTGACAAGCTCACCTTGTCCTTTCTCCCTTGTTTTCCTGTTTATTTTATTTATCTATTTATTTTCTTGCTTGTTTGCTGTTGTCTGTAGAAATAAATCAAGCTTGCTGTTTCCACCTGGTATGGCTCTTGACTTCACAAGAGCTCCTTCCAAGCCAAATGAAACTCAGAAATTATTACAGAAATATTACAAAAGACTAGTATTTTTCACCTTTTGCAAATAGGGATTCCAACAAACTTGAACGTGAAAAACGAGTTCAGTGGTTTTACTTCTTAGAAATGTACTTTAATTGGACTTTCCTTTTTCCAGCTTCTTTGTGCTAATTTCCCAAACTGCCACTCTTTGTCATTCTTCAATGGATCTAGAGTCAATTTCGAGAAGTGGTGGTGCATATCACTTAGTTACTCAAAGTACAACTGGACTGGACAAATGGCTTATATTTTATGACCAACACAATACTCAGGGTTAACTGGTGTTCAAAGTCAATCCTCCATTGGCAATAATGGGAACTTTGAAGTATAATAATTCCAGCGGGTGGTGGTGGTGGGGGACTATTTTTCGCAAAGCAACAAAAGCATATTATCTTTTACAAATCTGATATTTTGAATATGCTTAAAGGGACATGGAACAAAATGCAAGACATGTTTTGCTTTCCTTACAATGTGTGAAACAATGTTGCAAATGTATGAAACAGCATGTTTAGGGCACATTTTCAATCTTCTGTATCTCAGTTATTTCTCTCAGATTTGGATAGGTGGTGAACCTAGCTACTCCAGGCCATATCTCACATGAATTGGATGAATGGATTGATTTTTATGACTGATAGATAGTCAAAGCTTAAGATGACAGAACATTGTTTTTATGCTTCCTCTTAGCTATACAGGCACTCCTGCATGTGTATGATATTTAACAGTATTTAATAAATCAGCTGACTGTATATTTCTGTTATGGTCAATTCTCAGCCTAAAATGGATTTTTAAAGATGGTAGCTTCAGCTTGTTATTCAGAGATGTTAAAGGCTACATTCACTTACATCTACCCTTCTATGCAATCATTAAAGATACAGAAACTCAATCCATCTTTATGTCTGGTTATCCTATATATGTATAAATTTACCAGTGTTTAAAGTACATTCTGGGACTGCTTCTGAAATACATTAGAGGAATGAAAAACAGTTTTCCTGAATCTTATTACAGCCATATCTTAATTCATTGAAGTGCTGCTGCTCAAATGCTTTAAAACACAGATATATACAGAGCACATTTCAGCTTCAAAGTACAGTAGATATATTTTTAACAGTGGGAAAACTTTGACCGGTCCAGGCATTTCAGGCAGTTTTTGAAAAAAAAGTTGCTTTCCATCATTTCCTTGCTTATTTGCATTTAAATAATATACATAATTTGACTGGGCTGTTGTAGATTTAAGATTTCTTGAAGAGCATTCACTGTGTCTGCACTGTCACTTTGGAATATCTAATGCAATTTTGTAATTTAAAATGACATAGAAACAACACTGATCATAAAAGTACATTGAGGAGGCACGTGGAATTTACATGAGAGCCAGTGTGGTATAGTGGTTAGAGTGCTGGACTAGGACTGGGGAGACCTGAGTTCAAATCCCCATTCAGCCATGAAACTCACTGGGTGACCCTGGGCCAATCATGTCTCTCTCAGCCTAACCTACTTCACAGGGTTGTTGTGAAAGAGAAACTCAAGTATGTAGTACCCCGCTCTGGGCTCCTTGGAGGAAGAGCGGAATATAAATGTAAAATAATTTTAATAATAATATCATTTCTCACACACACACACCCCTGGTGGCGCAGTGGTAAAACTGCCGCCCTGTAACCAGAAGGTTACAAGTTCGATCCTGACCAGGGGCTCAAGGTTGACTCAGCCTTCCATCCTTCCGAGGTCGGTAAAATGAGTACCCAGAATGTTGGGGGGCAATATGCTAAATCATTGTAAACCGCTTAGAGAGCTTCCAGCTATAGAGCGGTATATAAATGTAAGTGCTATTGCTATTGCTAAGTGCTATCTTTCCCAGTACCTTTCTTGCAATAGGTAGCTAATTGACTACACTGAACAATTATTTTTGCTGGTAATTTCAACCTGTTACACTTGATTTACTTCCTTCTTACAGGTGACATATTAATAAGAGAGGTGAAAATTCTGTCCTAAGTATCTCCCTTGCACATAACTTCAAAAAGAAATGGTTAGGGTGTGTAAATGATACCCAAAATTTAGTCCACACTTTCTAGGTTGCTAAACCCTTAAAATTAGCTTTTCTGAAGCATGAGTGAGCTGGGGAAACGACATCAATTTGAGTCTTTCCAATCCCTAGATTATTATTATTAAAAGCATTCCGCCTTTGGCTACTTCTTCTGTAGTTTTGTAAAAAGAGAATTGTGCCTGGGGATTCTTATTAGGCATATTTCTCTTCAGCCACCAGCATATTCTCTTTTAAGTCTCAGAGGATTACAGGATATGACAAAACCCACTGCATGAATGGATGCCATTGCTGTAGGTGCTTCTGGCTGAGAAACAAGATGCCCCAACTTGAAACATGTCACAGTAGAGATTATAGACCTATCCCACAAATGATTAGAATTATAAAATACAGTTACCCCAGAGATAATATAGGTTTCCTTGAACCATAAGTTGAGGGGAGTGAAATAGACAGAAAACTCTTAACTCTGAATACTATGTTGAACTCGCTGATTAATGGAAACAAAAGTTTCCTAAGCATAGCAGAAGAGCACAGCAAAAAGATAGTCAGTTATCTTGTTACAAACAAGCTTCACTTCTCACTTCCATGTGACAAAATTACTCTATTTATGATATATGTGTCACATGGCCAAGTTATGACATGATAGTGGAGATTAGTGCAGTTAGAGTAACAGGTGAAAAATAAAAGAAACAAAACACCAGTAATCCCCTCCAAAACTACCATCTTAAATATACTAAATAGGGAATAATAAAACTCATGTGCTCAATTGGACTTAATTCTGAATATACATGCATAAGATTGCAACCATATAGTGCAATCTTATGCACACTTACCTTGGGGGAAAGTCCAAAAGTGGGACTGACTTTTAACCAAACAAGGTTAGGCTCAGACTGCATGATGTCTAAAGTGGAATATGGACCATAGTTCAATTATACTAAAGTAAAGTGTGCCATCAAGTCAATTTCGACTCCTGGCGCCCACAGAGCCCTGTGGTTTTCTTTGGTAGAATATGGGAGCGGTTTACCCTTGCCTCCTCCCACGTAGTATGAGATGATGCCTTTCAGCATCTTCCTATATCGCTGCTGCCCGACATAGTACCAGCGGGGATTTGAATCGGCAACCTTCTCCTTGTTATTGAAGCATTTCCCTGCTGAGCCACTTAAAGTTCAATTATACAAAACGTGAATTTTATAATAAGAGAAAAAGACCCAGCAGCTTGTTAAGGGTACATTATTTATGCCAATTTTTGCATAAAATCCCCTGGGAAAATAAAAGGAATTCTGGAAGTTCAGAACTACAGGACAATATAGACTGATTCTGGAAGGTTCCATTTTATTACCAATTTGTACCAAGCGGAGAGTCTCTATTTTATTTACTTACTTACTTACTTACTTACTTACTACATTTATTTCCTGCTCTTTCTTCAAGGAGCCCAGAGCAATGTACACAGTTACATTATTCATCAAAACTACCTTGTGAGATAGGTTAGGCTGAGAGATAAGTGATTGGCCCAGAACCACCTAGTGAGTTTCATGGCTAAATGGGAATCTGAACTTGAGTTCCTTGGTCCTAGTCCAATGCTCTAACCACTATACCACAGTGGCTCCCATCTCTATCAACTGCTATGAATGTGTTCATGGTAACAGGAAGGTGAAGTAACTTTTCTGAATGCAAAACAACTGGTTACTTCACACTGCATGTCCCAACAATTTTATCAGCCCTATATAGGGGGCTTCTGCCCTCTCTCTCTCCTACCCAACAAATGAGTGTAGTTCTGTCTCATCTTACCAAACAGCCACAAAAGGCTCAATGCTCTTGCCTCTATTTCTGCACAGAGACGGACAAAAGACATGCACAAATAATACTTTTTCTCCTTTCAGAAATTCCCATCACAAGTTTTCTGAACTGCATCTTAAATTCTCTGGGATTCAAAATACACTGGTAACCATAATGGGCAATGAAACACCAGTGTTACTGACCCACTGGGGCTGCTGAGCACCTGAAAGCAAGCCCTGGTGAGCTTGTGCAATAGGATAGTTGTGCAACTCCTTAAAACAGCACATGGACACTTGCATCGTGGAACGTCCATTGTTTATAATGGAAGGTCTGCACTTTCCAGTGTGCAGTAGCCCAGGTATTCGGTAACATCAGCCTTTCACTGCTGGGTTCAGGTATCCACAAAATCATGGTTTCTTTAGCTAAACCATGGTTTCATTATATCTGAATCCATGCCTGCCCACAACCTGTGGCTTATTTGGGACCAAAATTACAGTTTAAGTCTGGTTTGCAAACCACTGTTTGTATTAGCTGTGGTTTTTCAGTATGTCTAAATTCAGTATGCCAAAGTTAGGGCCACTGCTCTGCCTCAAGACATAATGCACCAAGGAGAGGGAGTGAGCATATGAGTCCTGAGCAAATGGGAACCAAAAGCAGTCGAGCTGCTCTTAACTACAGTTTCCCTGTTCTGCATCAGGAGACTCAAACCATGGTATGGGTTCTTATGGTTAGCACAAATGTTGTGTCTGAGCCCAGACTAAAAGTATTCTGCATACACTATGAGGTCATTCACACAACTGGCCAGGCAAGGCAGCAGATGAGCAGAGGGAAATTTGGGTAAACTCACCCCCCCACAACTACCAGATGAGCAAGTCTTTGTCTGGGGGGTGCAAACCGTGCTCCCAGACAAGCAGCACTGCATGGTGCATCACGCAGCTTCGGAGGCTGGGTCAATGTGTTGGGAACCTCGGAATGCACCGTGCAACACCTGCAATGCATTGGGGGTTTTCTCAAAGAGACAGGTGCTCTAGGTGCTGTACACGAGCAGCAAGCCTGGGTTAAGGAAGCACTCGTTCCCTTAATCTTGGCTAGCAGCTGGGCTAAAAAGCCAGCCTAGTTGGCGCTAGCCCACTGGGATTGGGTCCAATCCTTGCTGTTCTCATGTGCAGCCTAACCCTGGCTGGGAGTCCTGAACCTGGGTTAGGCAACACATGAGAACAGTCTTTATGTTTGCCTTTGTTCCCCTTTAAGCACTTTAGCACTGAATTTCAAATTCCCCCAAAACCTTGGCGGGGGGGGGGAGGCTGAACGTGAAAGATTTGAAGAGGGCTACACATGTTCTTCAGTGTAGATAGCAGAAAGATCACAGGGTGAAATGTTTTGAGCTCTTGCCAGGTATATTCTGTGAAGGGAATTTGAAAATAAAGTTTTCAATTACAGAAGCACTACCAAGCCTTTGGCAGAAAAGCTGTGACACAAGCAATTAGGGAATCCAATATAACAGACAGTCCTAATAGTTGAGATAAACTAGCTAAAAATATTCCCTTGAATGCTCACTTGAGTGCTGTTTCCATAGTATTCACTCTAAGCTTCTTTTATCTTGAGAGGTTCCAATACACACATACAGGAAGCGAACTAAGGCAATATGTGCTGTGGTAAACCTTCACAGTAAATATGACTGTTTGCCATCACACACAGGGTGACAACCAAAATGTAATGCTTATATCATTACTTGGCACAAGCAGCGAGTATATATTAAGAATTATTGTTATAACATCTAAAAAAATAAAATGCTTTACAAAGAAAAAATAAACAGGACCCTGCCTAAAAAGGCAAGGGAAAGGGGAAAAGTAGTAAAAGGACTGGGGAAATAGCAAACAGGATATAAGTAATGCTACACTCAAATTTATGATGGTAAAATTGCCAGGCATGCAGTCGGAAGGGAGGGCGGGAGGGAGAAAACTAGCATCATAAGCAGTCATTCCTGAATTTGCAGAAAAGAACACTGACTGGTACAAGCTATGCCTCCATCTTCTTGCTCAGTTATGTTGTCTGAGAGATGAACTCCTTCTACGGATATAAAGTGCTGTGTATTTCAAACCAAAGCTCTTGACAGTCAGAATCTGTCGAGTTACCTTCAGTTGTACCAGTACTCAACATCCTCTGCAAACCTGGCAGATTCCTCCCCATGGAAGGAACAGGTATGCAGACTGGGGGTGCTTCTGCATCTGAACCTCTCCTTGGTATCCCAGCATGAGGCAGTGGCAAGAGGTGCTTTCTATCAGCTTCAGCGGATACACCAGTGAGCTGCATCCATTTCATGAGATGAATGACCTCCGAATGGTGGTACATATTCTAGTAAACTCCAGGCTGGACTACTACAATGTGCTCTATAAGGAGCTGCCTTTGTATGTAGTCCGGAAACTGCAGTTGGTTCAGAATGCTGCAGCTAGGTTGGTCTCTGGGTCATCTAGGAGAGACCATATTACTCCTGTGTTGAAAGAGCTACACTGGCTGCACATAAGTTTCCGGGCAAAATACAAGGTGCTGGTTATTACCTAAAAAGGTAAAAACCATATATTAAGATATATAACCAAATAAAGATATATAGGTATATTACCTACATATTAAACAACTTTGGCCCTGGATATTTAAAAGAACATCAGGACAATGACAGAAGGTGCTGTTCATACAGCCAATGGCATTATTCAGCTTTGCACCTGATGATTTGCAGTTACTGCACATTATATGTGTCCTTTAAAAAGTAGCACTTTGGTGCCATGCTCAAAAGGACTCAACCTTAGTCACTTCCTGCTGCAGAAAAGCAGGAAAAGATCTGGGAAAGCTCCTGGTGCCTCACCCTGCTGTCTTATCTGACTTTTGTCTTGGCCTAGCTCTGATAATGCCCCAGTCTCTGCCTCCTGAGACCCTGATCTGCTTTCCCCAAGCTCAGTGTTGTATTCTATCCAGTAATCTCTTGTTTTGTTGTTTAGACATTTGTCCCAGTGGGGATTCTGTATGATTCTGGGAGGTGGGGGGGTAAGAGTGTTGAGGGTCAAATGAGAAAGGAAAAGGAAGGGAAAGGAGAAGGACAAAATGGAGTTTTTGAATAAACTCTTCTTTAAAACTACATAAGATTACTTTGTGCTTTCGAGGGAAGCAGCTATAAAAGCCATGCCTATTTGCTGCAGCAAATAGTGGATTTAAGCCCAGCCTTTGTCTTAAGGCAAGTCCACGTGGGGGGAAGAAAAATGCTGATTCATTTCCTCCATGTTTGCTCAACAAGGCTATTCCTTTAAAACTTAAACATTACTTGGTAATCACTGCCACCATGCCCATTTTTAACAAAGTTTAATCCTTCCCTGGTGTGGGCAGAATTCCAGGGAAACTCTCCTTCATTTACCAATGGAAAAATACAGAAAACCTTCCACGTGCAGTCTACATGTGAAGAGCAAACTTGGTAGGTTGCTGAACAATTAACATTGAGGCATATTTGCACCAGAGTAAAACCCCTTTTTCCTAAGTTAGAAATCTACTCAGAGGCAGGTGAAAGAGAAAAGCTTTATTCTAAATTCTACAGACTGCTTCAGTCTGAGGCTCTCTCAGCTTTGAGTTACAGGTAAAAAGAAATGCTCAATAGTTTACAAGATTGCTTCCAAAGAACACCCCAGCTGGTATTGGAGTGGAATGCTTTAAAAATCATGATTACCCAGTTGCAAGGATAATTCAAAAAGCACCGCCAGTTGCAAGGAACCTTTAAATGCACCTTTACAGGGTACAGAGACTTCTAGAGCCCCCTGGTTGGATAAAAAGGGCTCAGTCTAGAGTTTCTGAGAAGGTTACATTACAAAATAAAACACAATAGACCAGGAGGCGGGTCTCACAATCAGTGAGACCCTCTTTTGCCGATACTGAAGGGAGAGCGGGATAAGCCTGCTCTCCCTGCAGACAATTGCTGCAGGAGCCCTGGGCGACCGTATCGGCCGCCCACACAATTGCCGGTTCCACGACGGAGCTGGCAGGGACTGGGGGGAGTGGGGGCCGATTGGCCCCGTATTCGCCAGCATGCCGTGAGACCTCTGGAGGCGGCTTTTTGCCTCCCCTCCGGGGGTCTCCTCATGAGTAGCCACAGTGCGGAGCTGCGCCATGGCTATTCATGATCAGAAAGCCCGGGTTTGCGGAGCGCTCACTCCACAAACCCAAGCTTTAGGGAGGGCTACTTGAGCGGGTTACCCACTCGTAAACCTGCGAGCCCGGTGGTTTACTCGATCAACAAAAATCGGGCTAGGCTCTCCTAGCCCGATTTTTGTTGATCGTGAGAATAGTCCCCAGGTGTAAGGATTTGCAAAGCACAAAAGGAAAGTAAATCATCTCATGCAAGCTAGCTATCACCCTATTCCCTGCCTAAGTCTTTCCGAAGCCAAAAACCCTTGGCTTCCCTTTTCCATGAACTCACCCGAAACGCCAGGAGAGAATTCAAACTTCCTGCAATTCTGTCTCTCAATTATCTGCAGATGTCCTTCCATGAGAGAAGTCTCCAGGCTAGCTGTTGGCCATGAGGCAGCAAGACTTCATTGCTGGTGCTCACGAAGCCTAGTCCCCATCTTCTCTCATCGCCCTCCTGGCTCCCTTTTACTTCCTGCCGCTAGGCCCTCTAGGTCCTAGTTACCATGTGCTGAGTGGCTGATACCTAGAGGTCACTGCCTGACAGATCGGACAGGGTTCACTTCCGGTTCACTCTTTAGGGTAAGGGAGGGGCCAATTGCTACATACACCATACTCTTATCTTAACACCCAATAACCCCAGCTGAGATATCACACTGGGAGCAGTTAGTAACTAAGAGCAACATATGCAACCAATGCAATATTTTGTCATCATCCAACATTCTGCTAGGTTCCCATTCTACTATTTCAAAGCACAAAAATATGGACACAAACTTGCCAAAGATATATACTAAACAGATTATCCTTGAGGCATCTGCATAGCCCACAGATGCTGCTGCTTCAGCTTCCATTGAAAATAAAACCAAATGTCTAGGCCCGCAAGGCTAAATAGAATACTTGATGGTAAATATTTTTGATGTTTTCCTCAGTGCCAGACAAACTGCCCATCTTTAACGCAGACTCACAGAAGTTTTTGAGATACACAAAATAAAAGGGAAATGTGAGGTATTTTTGAAGTCCCTAGAATCACAGAGACAACCCAAGACATTCTGCTGCCTGAGGCAGAAAATCCAAAGACTGCATTCTGTGATAGTAAAAATGTAATAATAAACTACTAATTGACAATTTTACATTTGTAGCTCTTTAAATGTACTCCTATATTTCATAGTGGTAGAGCAACAGACCCTATTGAGCACAGCATCCTCCAGTGGCTGTTCCTGATGTTTCCTTTGTTTTTCCTTTTAGATTGAGTCCCTTTGGAACTAGGGACCATTTTCTAATTTCTCTTGCTATGCAAACTTCTTTGAAAACTTTTGTTTGCTGAAAGGTTTCTTAACACTATCATCCAGCGTTCCCTCTAACAGGGATTCCCAGATGTTGTTGAATACAACTCCCACAACCCCCAAGCAAAAGCCATTGCAACTGGGGATTCTGGGAGTTGTAGTCAACAACATCTGGGAATCCCTGTTAGAGGGAACACTGCTGCCATTCCAAAATTTGCCTGAGGTGAGGTGCTGAAGTGAACCCTGCCTAATAAAAGCGCCAACCCTAACTGAAACAAAACACATCCAGTATTCTGAAATAATCATAGCAACAGCTGCCTGACTGTTGAGGGTTAGGATTAGGGTTAAACATTAAAACAGCAGATTATGCTCTGGTGGTAAAGAAGTTCAGCCCAAGAGATTATCTGGAGACATTAGGTTGAGTTCAAAAAACAAATAAAGATTCATTAAGAAACTAAACATCACATACTAAGACAGAGCCATTGAACAACATACACAAACAGCCACTAGCCTTCAACAACAACTGAAAAACTCTAACCAATTATGACCAAGAGAGACTTATTAACATGTCATCATGCCTCTAGTGGCCAGAAGGGGTCACTGCAGTGCTAAGAGCAATGCTTTAGAATGCTAACAATTAAAATGTTGCTTGCATCCTGTCCTATGCTTATTTGCTTAGAAGTAAGCTCCACTTCCACAAGTATATTTGCATAGCATGTAACCTAAGCCACCTTGTCCACTGTGAGCCTCCCCATCAGTTGAGATCATTCTCTCTCTGAAACCCCCACATTTGGAGATAAGGGGTTAGCTACCAGACGGAGGGTAGCCCACTACCTTTTCTATGGTAGTGCCCTGGTTATGGAACTCTGTCCCAATACATGTTCTCACTGTTGTTGTTTTTAATGGCTTGAACATTTGTAAGCCACTTTAATTAGGTTTTTAGAAAATCAGGAGAGAAATAGGATAATATATAGTTAATAGTTAACAAACAAACAACCTGAGGCTGTTTTCACCCGTGAGAACCTCCAGGAGACACCTGGCTACTGGCAGCACCTTGGTGGCAAACCTGCCTAGGGAGCCCACCTCTTGAATGAAGTTAAGGGGTGGGCTCCCTTAACCCTGTTTACCTGACCGTGTGTCAGCGCTGGCTGCTTCAGCTGGTGCTGCAACCCTACAACACAGAGACGGTGCCTGCCCATCTCTGGGGGGATCCCCAAAATGCATTGCACACTTGCATGGTGCATTGTGGGATCTCCCGATCCCATGCATCATACCGGCATCTGGAGCTCAGCGCTGCAGGCATGCATTGTTGCTCATCTGGAGCACGGTTCACGCTCCTAATAGAAGAACTCCATCATCTGGTGGGGAGGTGAGTTTACCAAACCTTCCCCCACACCCACCTGCCACTCCGCCTGCCTGATCATGTGAATGATCTCACTGTATTTTAGGCACCAGGCAAAGTCTGTCCTAGTCACTCAAGTTTTTAATGGTATTTAGAATTATTTTATTTTGTTTGTTTGTATCTATGTAAACTGCTTTGGGGATTTCTGTTGAAAAGTGGAATACAGATAAATATTCATCATATTTGTATTTTATATGTTGCTTTATTTATTTTGGCTATTTTATTTGCTTAGTTTATTTGGACATTTTTCTGATGTTCTACATTGTGGTAGTATATTATTATTATTATTATTATTATTATTATTATTATTATTATTATTATTATTATTATTATTATTATTATATTTTATATTGTTTGTTCTGCAACTTTCCAAGAGCTTTCTAAGTAAAAAGAGGCAGAATGGAAGTGCCTTAAAAAAATAAATAAAACATTTTTAGATACAGATACTTGAAACTCACATTATTAGTTACTGGAATGCTCCTCTCCCAATTCCTCCTCTCCAAAATAAAATGACCAATAGTGGACAAGTTGGTTCTAAGGTGAATCAATGTGAAGTTAAGGAGGAATTCAGAAAAACACATCAAGAAGTGAAGAACGAAAGAATAATGAGGACAATGTAAGAAAAGAAAACGTATTTACTATACAGTTAGGTTTTCATGGCACAATGTTTTTAATTCCATCCACTTATAGTATGAGGACACTTTTTAGAAGAAATCTTCCATACACACACCCTTTTCCAGCATACAGAGTGAAGGATCATCAGTCATTAAGCTAGGTTGTCCCTCCATAACATGTTCTAGGTCATCATATTTTTGGTTTCCAATAAGGATATTTAAATGAGAAGGATACTCAAAAGACTGCTTTCCCGTTTGTGCTTCTACTTGCAGTGCCTGTGACTGAACAAGTTAAAATTAGGCACAGGGGAAGTAAACCTAGATGCCATTTATATTTGCTATCCCCCCACCTCCAAGGACTGAAAAAGCAACAGTGAAACACAGTATCATAATTTACTATATTGCATTTTATTACTTTAAATCCTTGAGAATTACTCTTCACTCCCAGAATACTTGTACTAATATTTTAACTAAGAAAATCCAAAAACCCAATAAGATTTGCATCAGCAGGAAAATACTCTATGCATTTATTCTTGAAACATTACTATGATTAAAGTCAAAGGACTGCTCCTGTCTTGTTTCACTTCCTACTACTGCTTTGCTAGTAATAGTTTCTTAGAGATGTTCTGTGAAACTATAATAATATATCGGACTCTTATATTCCTAGTACATCCTTGACCTCCTCGCCGCCACCCCCAGGTCCCTGTGCTGACATTATAATTTGAATCACTGAGTTCTATGAAACAATGTGACAAAATAAATGCACTGCAGTGGGAAATACAATGGAGGGAAATGCAATGGTTTAGCATGTGGTTTACATGCAGAAGGCCCAAGGTTCCGTCCCGGACATCCTCAGTTAGAAAACAGCTATGCTTGAGACCAGGGGCCTTGCAAGATTGTACCGAGCCCTAGGACAAACAGAAAAGGTGAACCCCTGCTCCCTCCCGCCTCCCCCCCACCAGGCTCCCAGACCTCTTCACTTTCCACTGTATTTGCTGTGGAAGAGTGAGCTATCCCCCAGTCAGTGCCCCCCTCTCTCAGGGCTCCAGGGACATTTTGCCCCCCTGCTTGGTTCACTTATAGCTGCGCCCTTGTCTGAGACCTTGGAGAACTGCTTCCAGTCATAGCAAACAGTACTGAACAAGATGGAGCAATGGTCTAATTCAATACAAAGCAGCTTCCAAGTTGTGTTTACTCTTATGTCCCTCCGACATACTTCACACACTGGAGTCAACTCCTATGTAAGAGAATGGCTGTCATTTATTCCTATATGGTGAGTACACACTGCCCACAAATTCATCATATTTGTGGTGATGAATGTGCAAGATGGTTTTTTACCATGGTCATATTCAATTTCTAAGCATATGGGCAAGCCAACTATCTGGTAGTGAGCAGGACTCCCTCCCTGCTGCTGGTTACCCCTCCCACAGGAAGCAAAAAAGGTGCTTATTTCTTGCTTTCTGGGGGAAACTGGCAAGGGAGGGGAAGGAAATCTAAAAACATATCATCAGGAGTTTGATAGCACTTTTTGAAAATATTCAGAAAGCCCTTTAAGGGGTTATGGGAATTTGCAAGGCATCCTCACAAAAATCAAATAATTTGTTAGGAAATAGAGGGCTTGACCATCACTACTTTAATCAATCAATCAATCAACCAATTTCTACACTTGTATCCTGCTCTTCCTCCAAGGAGCTCAGAATGATGTACATGGTTATTTTTATCCTCACAACAACCCTGTGATGTAGGTTAGGCTGAGACATACATGACTGGCCCAGAGTCACCCAGTGAGTTTCATGGATGAATGGGGATTCAAACTCGGGTCTTCTCGGTCCTAGTCCAACACTCTAATCACTATGCTACGCTGGCTAGATTATAAAGACTAGATCATGATCTACTCTTCCTGGATCAAGATTTTTATGTGTAGCCTTTAGTGCAGTGTACTCCTCCCACACAACAGAATATGTGTATTAGGGGATTGGTTCAGCAGTTCTGAAATGGATACCACACATTGACTATTACAAGTTCATAGTTGAAGAACATTCTAGATATAACCTGCTCTTTGAAAATATACATGTGGTCAATAAAATATAAGTTAGAATAGTCTTTCAATGTCATGTCACTGCTGTACAATATTGTTTCAGTTTTATGTGCTGCATAAATTGGAACTTGGATTCATGTACTGTAAAGATCTGCTCATTTTTCTGAACATTGTATTGCCCATCTTTTGGCATTAGAGGGCAATATCCACTGGAAAGATTGACCAAGCTGCCATAATAATATTCCTCCTTTATAAACACATCAGTAATATACACATTACAGCTTCTTTACAGGTTACAAATCACTGTTTATACAAATTATTTGGGGTGATTACTAATCTCTGTTGCTTATAAAAGGATTAAAGAAATAGTACAGAAGATGAATGAAAAAATTCTAAACTCTCCTTGAATTTGTTTTTCATTTTTAACAGTATTCTGAACTATTGATGGTACCAACCTTGGATATTTTAAGTCTTTGGTGTCTTGGAGAGAGAGAAAATGAAAGATGTTCCTCGGAAGGCTATACAATTGAATGAATGAAGTAACATTATAATCTCTTTTTTGAATCCAGTTTCATGCACTAAAATATCATTCTAAACATCAGCACCAAACTGTTTTCTAACTGAAATTAATTATGCCTTCAGAACTTTTAGATTAGACTACAGCAGTACATATTGCGTAAGATGGTCCTTTATTCAAAATCTACATCTGGTACAGAAAACAAGGATTTATTTTCAAGTACAATAAAAATAAATATTTATTAATCCCTTGCATCTTCAACAACATTACTACTAAGTCAGCATTACAAACCTATTAAAACAATAAAATTACAAAACTATCAAATAATAACAGCAGAAAGAGGATAAAAACACAATATTCAAAGGAACTGACTAAAAGTAATTCAAACTGTGACTTTAAAAGCATGGGAAAATAAAGAGATATTTATTATTATTTATTTATTATTAATAAAGAAAAGACTGCCCTGGCACTCTCTCTGTGTAATATTTTCTTGGTGATTGTTGTTGTGAGATGAGCTCTACGTCTGAACTAATTTGTGCTTCGCTCACTGGTCTGCTCTGCTCTGCAATGTGCATTGCAAGTAAAGTCAAAATTCAGTCACAGTCAATATGTGACTGGCTTCTAGTTATGCTTATAGCTATGCTTGCTGGCTGTTTAGGGTGCTGCTGTGGCAGCTGTTGTAATGCTGGAGTCATAATTGTGAGAGAGAGAGTAACATGCCAGTGATACTTTAGCACAGGCACTGTGGTTGTCAGTGGATTCTGGGTCAGTGATTCTTTTTTGGCCATCTTTGGACTGTGTGTTGGGGGGAAATGTGGTGTTTTGTGTTGGGAGGGACTGTGTGTGCTTCTGTTCTGCATTGTTTTTCAAGGCAGGGTTACAAAATGTGTACACTCTGCTTTTTTCACTCATAGGGATCAATGGGGAACTCAAATCATTTTTTAAATTTATTTATCACATTTATATACCGCCCACACTTTCGTCTCTGCATGATGCATGCTACATACTACCAAACCCACCAAAGGAATGGGCAAGTGGGCAATTTTTATTTGTATTTTTAAAAACTAACCCCCCATAGGATGCTATGGGTTTGGGGGAAGGTTTTTTAAAAATTCAAAATCTCCTCCTTGCCCATTTCTTTTGTGGGTTGGGTGGAAGGTAGCACCCATAATGACTACCACCCAACCCACTTTGGTGTCCCTAGGACCTACCCATGGACAATCTAATGGGGTGATTAGATTTCCCCATTGTTCTATATGGGCAAATCACAATTCCTTTTGCAAATTTTCAATTCAATTCATTGAATTCAATTTGATGAATCCGTTTGAGTTCTTGCAATTTTATTCAAGGTTGAATTGAATTGCAAAAAATGATTTGTGCATTTCTCTATACGTGTGCTCTAAACCCCTGTTTAAACAGCATGTAGAGGGTCGATTTAGATGAATGCCCTCTCACTCTCCATCCTGCTAACATGTTGCAGCTTTGCTCATCTGAACTGGTTCTGAAGCATAACAAGAATCATCAAAGGCAACCCCACATACAACCATTGCAGTAACTCAGATCACCAAGTCCTTAGCAACAATGCCGGCTAAACAGACAGTTTTATTGATAGTTACTATTGTTTAAGATGTCTGTTGTAAGACACAATTACAACAATTGTGTCCAGCAGCACAGGGAGGCTGGTGGCGGCCCATGTGCAGCTGCTGCAGCCCCCTGGCCCCACCCCCCGCATCTGACATCAGACACAGGGGATGTGGTCTCCCTCCCAAATGGGACTGTGCGGCCCCATTTGGAAGGGAGAGCAGCCTTAAAGGCAGGGGGAGCCATTCCGGCCACGCTGCCAATGCAGCACAGGCCGATCTCTCTCCTAAATGGGGCTGAAATACCTGAAATACCAAAATAAAATGCCCCCCACCTCTGATGTCAGATGCGGGGAGGGCGTGTCTGGGACTGCACTCACGTCCCCTGATTGGTGGTGGCTCAGGTTCTTTGAACGCATTCGCCCAATGGTGGCTCCATCCCTTACTGTGTCTTTTTGAAGAGAGATGAAGTATATTAAAAAATAAATAAATAATAGCAACAACAAAAGTTTGCTCTGCCCCGCCCACTTCACCACATTTAACTATTTCAGTCTCAACAGTGTAAGGATCCAATATAACTTCATTTATTCTAATGGAGCAGAGACATATTCTGTGTTATATCTCCTGATCTGAAGCAAAGGAAGATTGAAGAAGTCAGTGGCAAGAACTCCAACTTTACACCATCAGCCACGCTGGAATTATTGGAATCAACAACCAAATAAGCTTTTGTGACAATTATAACAGTTTAATTACAGGAGTTGGCTTTGCTTCTGTAAAAGGCAATGGTAAACCAGAGTGTCATTCCCAAATCCTAATGTAAGCCAGGCGGTCAATTCCAAACTACCAAACTACAGCACTGAACTCATATTTTGTGTATTAGAAGTGCATTATTTATCTCTGTTGCTACAGAATAGACTTGTCTGGCAAAATTGTGCTGAAATGACAAACCTGAAGTGACAGTAATCATGATTTTGCTGTATTTAGCATTAGATATGAATTGGAGGTGTTCTCATGCATATTCCTCAAACACTCATATTGCTGCCTCATTTGATTAGTATGAGTACCAACATGCTTTTGGCTGTTGACTGGCCATGGATGTGGGCAATTATGTGTGGTTGATTGGTTTTGCAATTTTGAAACTATCAGAGTGAAGTATAAGAATTACCTATAATTAGCCAAGGGCTTAAATCGCATGTCTTGTTCCTTTTCAACAATCACTGCTACTCCACTTTTTCTTTTAAAAAAAATGTAGCTAGCAAAGGTTACAGATCTCATTTCCTGTCCAATAAAATATTTTATTCCATTGATTTATAAGCCCTGCTTTGTTGCTATAAAGAAGTGACAGTCACAATATGATCAGTTACAGGAGCCAGCAGGCTTCCTCTTTGAATTCTTATTTAGCCAAGTATGCACTGACTGAGAAACTTTGCTGCATCCAAATGTGGTTGCCATGGATGTGAAACGTTAAACAAAAGCCCCAGTATTTAAAATTAGCTTGTTGTTCAATGGCTATTTATTGCACCCGTACCTAATGAATACATGAGACACTGGTTATGGAGCAAAATGGGCCACAACTTTATTAATTAACATTTAACATGAGAGGGTTGGCATACCCCCTACAGTGCAGAAACTAAAGTCTCGCTGCTGCTTCATGAGTCACACCTGAATGCATAGGGTGATACACCTTGGCTCCAGGCAGCATCAACCCTATGGCCAATTGTTGCCCATCTTAGCCCGCCTAATGTGAAGGCGCCTGCCTTAGGATTCTCCATCCCCAAGCTGCCAGGTCTTAGAGGGTGCTGATTCCATAGCAGGTGGAGTAATCCATCATCCAGCACTCCCTGAGTCACCAAGCCTCTAGGGACTAGCAAGCACTCTTCCCTACACCAAACGCATGCCTAAAAGGTGCTCACCAACCCTAAAATACCCCATAAACTGCACTGTACCTGTCACAAGAAGGGGTCAGCCTAGCTTGTCCCCTTCCCCACCCAGCAACCTTCCAAGACTGCTGCCAATCCTCTCTGCAAATCAGCTAAGAAATAATCAGCAGCCCTCAGGGATAAATGAACCCCATCCACTCAGAACAATTCTAGGTGAGTGGACACAATGTGGGGGTGAGGGACAACCTAGGGATGAGATGAAGTGACCCAAGTCACAATTAACCTTTGCTGAAGCCCTATTGATCTTCCCGGGGCGCTATGCGACGAGCCATACAGCGCTACAGTAGATCTGACCAGAGTAATCTCATGGCCCTGAATAACCTTACAGGAAAGAGCAAGTTCTGACCTAACTCCCCGAAATGAAGGCGCAGGATGTCTGGAAGTGCAAGGCCCTCCGGAAACTCCCACATTGCTGGTAGCAGCTGATCGAAAACCATGCCCATCACCTTGGATGGTGATAACCTGGATGGTGGCCTGATTGTTGCACCAAAACCTAACTGTGGACTTCACAAAGGACTCCACCCAGATGTGAACAGCCCCCACAATGGGGGGAAATGCATGAAATGAGAGGTCCTTCGTAAGACCCCATCTGTTCCACTCTTCTGGCTACTGCTCAGCACACTAGCACCCCCTGAAGTAAACCCCAAACCCGAAACCCCCAGCCACAGTGAGATGCTCCTGAAGCTACACTTCCAGGAGACATTTAGAGTGCCAAAAAGAAACTCAATTAAAAGTTTCCAGAAATCTGGCACAGACCCCCCAAATCCTCCCTCAATTGTGTGGATACTCTCACCCTATGATGAGGCACCCTAAACCACCTGGTGGTGTCACAAAACCACAGCAGAAAGACCACAAAAAGCTCTATCCCTAAGAAAGTAAGCCAGACATCCAGCCCCTCAGTCTTGTCCTTTGTGAGGAGCACCCCAAGTTCCTGGAAGAACTCCATAAAGGAGTTCTGAAAGCAACAAGAAAGCACATTGTCCCAATTCATAGTGCCCTATGAACAGGAAATCATCTGGTAAGTGGGCAGTTGAAACCCCGCCCTATGGCTTAAGGCCCACTCTAGCAGGGAGCTGAAGGCCTCAAAAGCCTCACAGGAAACCGAACAGCCCATAAGCAAGGCTTGGTCCACATAGTACAAGCCCTAAAAAGAAAAACCGAACAGCTCAAAATCTGCAGGGTATATGAGATGAAATGCAGACTAAATGATTGCATTTCACCAGAAGTGCCCCACGGGCCACAGCTGTGCACCATGCACATGGCCTCATCAAACGAAGTATAATGCACTGAACATAGTTCAGTCAGAATATCGTCATTAACCAAAGAGCCCATAACATTCAATAGAAATCAAAATTTAAAACAAATCTAAACTTAACAGGTATGCACTCTTCATATTTGACTCCCTCTACCAAAAACAAGTTAGGCACAGTGGTTAAAATCCAGACTAACCTTTTCTAGTCATGCTAGGTTTTTCTGCTGTGCAAGAGAAAAGGGGCTATTTTCAGCAATTTGTGCTTTATTCTGCAGTCACCTGTAACTTTTGAAACTATGTTCCACAGATTAGGAAGATAGTTTCCTCAGGGATATAGTTTCAGGAGGCACAGCTAGCTGCAAAGGGAATGAGAGATCACCAAAACCCACCCCTCCCAGCTTGTGCGATGGAAAAACCTGGTGCACCTATGGAAAGTTAATCAGCCAATGTTGTCTGCAACCATTGATAGGTGAATGTTGACTGGACAAAGCAACATAATTTCTTTCCACTGAACATTTAGCCCAATTAAGAGTTCTGTTTGACTAACAAGTTTTCCTCCAATATTTTTAACAGTAGCTTATCCAGTTAAAATATTGCTATTGCTGCCCAGTATTTCTGTGGTACAAAGATGAATCTATGGGTGGGTTCAGATAAACTGCTGCAGATAAATAGGAGGGAACTAGGAATTCCCGAAGAGTAAGTGTTCCTGGTGTGAGCTGGTACTTCCCACCTTTCCATGTTGTCCAAACTCAGAAATGGGTGGACAATGTCAGATCCCCTCCACCACCATATATTCTCCACCCAATTTCAACTCTTGGATACAAATGTCAAGCAAAAGATGGGTGGTGGAACAAATCCAACAGTGTCCACCCAACATTTCCAGGTTTAGATGACATGGGAAAGGCTGGAAGTATCACACTAACTCACCGGGAACCTCTGGTTCCCTTTTACTTATTGGATGAAAGAATAGAGGATACACAGACCAAAGGAACAAAACGTATACTAAGAGTAGTATAAATACCGTGTATAAGAGTCTATTCACACACACACACAACTTACATGAAACATGGGTAAATTAAACATATATAATGAAACACACAATTAGTGAAGAAGATGTCTGTGGTCCACAGACATCTTCTTCAGTAATGGTCCATGTGGTCCACAGACATCTTCTTTAGTAATTATATATGTTTAATTTACCCATGTTTCATGTAAGTTGTGTGTGTGAATAGACTCTTATACACGGTATATATACTACTCTTAGTATATGTTTTGTCCCATTTACTTACTTGCAGCAGGTTGTCTGAAAAGGAAAGACTGTGCCATTGAGTCAGTGTTGACTCCTAGCGACCACAGAGCCATGTGGTTTTCTTGGTAGAATACAGGAGTGGTTTACCATTGCCTTCTCCCGCAAAGTATGAGATGATGCCTTTCAGCACTTTCCTATATCGCTGCTGCCCATACCGATACAGGAGTTCCCCATTCTATATATTTGCTTGCAGATCTTGATTATGCTTTATTTTTACAACCCCAGATCTTGGGAAAGTAGGCAAAAAACGTAGAACAAATAAAGTAATAATCAGTTTTCTGCAATTTTGCTAAACTAACAACAGTAATACTAAAATCATTGGTCTTTCAGAAAGAGTCAGACACACTAATTCACACTTTTTAATACATATAAATCAGCAGAAAGACACACAAACTGTACACACAGGCAACATTTTTAAAAAGCCATCTCAATGAAACAATTCCCACAATCACTGGAAAGTGGGCTAAAGGAGCTTAGCCCACTTTCCAGTGGCCATGGGAACTACCGGGCTCGCAGGTGAGTTCGGTGCTCCCAAGGCAGCTAGCCTGCCTAAACTACCCTCCCCTTAAATGAGCTTAATTGATTAACCTCATTTTGTTGCTCCATTAACCTAATGTTGCTGCTTCTGTGTCACCGTGGTGCACAGCAACACATGAGTATACCCCTGGCTGGGAGGCTGCAAGTACACCCCTGGCCAGGAGGCTGCAAACAACCTCCCGGCCTTGGGGATCTCTCCAGGATGCCCCGCACACTCACACAGGGAATCTTGGAACTTACAGGGGCCGCCTGGCCCCCAATCCCTGCAGTCCCTGCCGGCTCCATGACAGAGTCGGAAGTTGTGTGAGTGGCCAATCCGGCCGCCCTGCTACTAGTGGCTGCTTGTCTGTGGGGAGAGTGGGCTAAGCCCGCTCTCGCTGCAGAACCTGCTCAGGTGCTTCACAAATGTGAGGAGAGCTGGTCTTGTGGTAGCAAGCATGACTTGTCCCCTTAGCTAAGTAGGATCTGCCCGGGTTGCATATGAATGGGAGACTTGATGTGTGAGTACAGTAAGATATTCCCCTTAGGGGATGGACCTGCTCTGGGAACAGCAGAAGGTTCCAAATTCCTTCACTGGCATCTCCAAGATAGGGCTGAGAGAGATTCCTGCCTGCAACCTTGGAGAAGCCACCGCCAGTCTGTGTAGACAACACTGAGCTACTGTAGATGGACCTATGGTCTGGCTCAGTATATGGCAGCTTCCTATGTTCCTATGAAGCACCTCCATGTTTGTGCATTGGCATCCATTGAATGGGCTTTTTTAAATGTTAAAAGTAGTAGAAATTGCTTATATACTTCTACTTAGTGGCTGAAATTCTTTAGAGGGTATTTAGTAGTTTACCCCTTAAAGAACACAATTTTAATAGGAAGAGTGAAATGTAAACTTTTAGATAAAATGGACTCCTGAGGCACATTTTTCTGTTTAAGCACTTCTTGTTTGCAATTAAGGTTAAATAGCTGCTGTCTGATATTTAAATAATTCATTTGTCTATTTTTTTTTTTTTTGCTTCAGTGTTTATATACACATTAATGGGGGGGGGGTGAATTCTAGTAATGACTTCGTGACATACGATATGAACCTGACTAATAGCAACAAGTGTGTTAACTATTCAATGGACTACAGACCGTATTTGTGTCAAATTAAATATTGTTAATTTATATTACCAGCACTTCCTAACTTATGTGAATTCTATTTACATTTCTTTCCCAATGTTCATTATATTCAGTAATTCTAAGGGACAGTCTGTATGTTACTTTTTCTATGTTTTGAAGACATTCAAATCATTTACAGTTCCAGCTACCTGGTAATAGTAGGAAGCGATGACACACATATCATATCAGCAGTAAAAAAATGAATTCTACTGTAAGGCCCCCTGCACACAGTTGTGACTGTGGGTAAGACCTACTCATTACTGTTTTATATGGGGAAGGAATACACAGAATCAGGAGTGACTTGCATAGTTTCATTCCTCTTCTCCCACAAAAGACATACAAACCAGCCTTTAGACACTGACCTATCAATTTAACGAAGATGGCACTAAAATTGTGCCATAGCACAATTAATTTTCCATGGGACTAGAACATAGGTAAGTATTTAAGAATCACAGGCCTGGTTCATATGTAATGGGAAACCAGAGGTCCCTTCACTTCTAGTTCCCAAATCTGAACATAGAAACCAGAGAATTACAAGTGTGTGTGTTTTTTTTAATGGACTGGCACCTGGCGATTTTCCTCCCCACTTCGGTTCTCCCTGAGTTTCATTTGCTCGGCCTCCAGTTTGCCTGTGCCAGTGTTACATACGAATGCTGGGATGCAGTTTCACCACTCTAAAACCTGTGTTAAGGGAGGAAGCTCCTCCCTTGCTGCAGCTCCTATTGGCTTGCAGGCTAACCTTCAGGAAAGAAGGAAGCCATCACAACCAGCTCCCCCGCCTCTCTGCAGTCTTGCTGACTACAGAGAGACTGCTCTCCTGAACATATGGACATGTATAGGAGAGCAGGCTGGGGCGGAAATACAGGTCCACTGGACTTGCAGTTCCACATTATGTATGACCTGGTCCTTAGTCTTTATAGGAAGCTCAGTAATAACCCTATTGGTATAGATGCATTGCAAACAAAAGGGGGTAAACCAGCACACATTTGCCCCTTTTAGGTGTTCAAATCAACATGCGGAGTGGAGGAGACAGGAATGTGCCAGCTGGAATCAATGGGTTTTATAGTCTCTGCTTTTAACTGTTAATTGGTTGTAATTGTTTTGTTTTAATGTAAACCGCCCTGAGTCATTGTTGTTGGGTTTTTTTGGAAGGGAGGTATAAAAATTGAATGAATGAATGAATGAAATATCAGATCAACAGCACAATAGGAACAGTGCCACTGCCAAGGAGATTGTCTAGAAAAGTTCCTATTCAGAAAAGGATATATTGTATGTAGACACTAAGCAAAATGCAATTACCGCTATTAAAAGACTTTAAAATCTTGACTATGAAATGTTATAGCATTTTTTTTAAACCATCCTGGACTTTACAACAAATATACACATTACTCTCAGAAACACATAATATTCAAAATATGTGGCTATTCACTTATAACTCCTACAATAGTTGACCAACAGACTGAAAAAATATATAAACATACATACATACATATATATACATACATATATATACATACATACATACATACATATACATACATACATATATATGGAGAGAGAGAGAGAGAGAAAGATTCACACTGCACAACAAGGATATTCTTTATTTTGCTCTAATTGTTGGCCACATTTACACTGGAGATTTTAAACTGCCCTTCAGGCTATGCTTGACTCTTCTAGTAAGCACATCTGAAAGGTACTGACACAATTATCCTAGAGTCAGCCAAGGTGAATCGGGGGGAACCTTCAGAGCACAAAAGCTGCCATCTGGACAGAGTGTAAGTTTCATATGTGTGTTGCATTAAAGAAAGAGGTTGGGTCTGCAAGTGTGTAAAATAGCATCCATAGGGACCTCCAATCAGGATCAGAGGGTCCCAATCGGGAACAGGGCATGGGGAGGGGGAATTTAACTCCTTCCCTTCCTGCTGCAGCCCTGATTAAAATGGCCCCTCCAAAAGCTGCTACTGAGAGAAGCAAGAATTGACAGCAATGGCAGCTTCTCTCCTGGGGTTAATAGCAGCTTTACAAAGGCATTTTGGTCAAATGTGCACTGTGCACTGTGGTCTCACCCTTCCCCAGCTATTACTTAGGTTTTATATACACACATGCACGCATGCACATGCACATGCACACACACAGTTTGACACCGAGTCAAATGGTATGTTTAACACAACTTGTACTTCGTGAGAGATTAATATCATGGATAATAAATCCAACTTTTTGTTATGTAGTATATGCACTAAACTACCTCAATGACACATCATTCCTACTGAAGGATATTTAACCAAATTTGAAACTACTCATTAGGTCTTCAAATCTCGAGGCCTAGTCAAAATATCAAACACAAATGTCCTTTCCAAAGACCATGCTTCCTGGACTTTCTCTGTACATTTTGAAGATATATTTGGTCTGAAAAAAGATCAAGTTGAATAGGAATCAACTTCATACAGAATGAACACAGACTGAGAATCATCTTGTTCAAGCTCAAGAGAGAAAAAACAATTGGTAGTGTTAACCTTCCCCAGCTTGAACTTTCACAGCTAGGCAGCTGTAAGTCAATATGCTTGGAACTGTCTACATTTTACAGAAATCTAAAGCTACTGCTCTCCGCAAGGATAAATATCAGGGTGGCATGTTGCTCTCTAGATGTTCTTTCCAACTGGATTAACAATAAAGACAGTTAAAGTGTCATATAATATATATTTTAAGGAAAGACAGCACCAATTGGAAAATACAGCTGGGTACTTGGGAAATTGCCCAATGATTCATCAACACTCACTGTGGCTTATCAATTTTCTTTCCGTTATCTGAGAAGAGATTCTGGTTCTTTAATCCCCATGTAACTGCATGTTTGTATCGATTCCAAATATTAGAGTACTAATACACATCGAGTCCCCTAACCAACCCCTGCGTTCCACATACTTGGAATAACCATTCCATTTCCAATTTACTACTAATTGCTAAAGACTATCACAAGGAGGATGATCTTCCATCGAGAAAAGTAATTCTAATGAAAAATCTAGTGGGAAATGAAAAAAGTAAGCAACTGATATGCCTGACATGAAAGGAATGAAGGACAAACGTTCCTTTGTAACTCTTGTTTCAATGCCTTTTGGTTATCCTACCAAGCACACCTCCTAGGTTTTCATATTGTCCTAAAAGGCAACGAGGCTGTTCTCAAAAGGAGCCAAGCCTGAGCCTGGCTACCTGTAAGAACCACCAGGATCTGCATGGATCTCAGCGGTGCTGTGATGCTAAATCCAGCACCAAAGCTCGGCTCTTAGCTGAGGTTAAAGGCACAATCATGCCCTTAACCTGGCTCTTAACCTGGGATCATGTGTCAGCACAAGCTGCTTGCACCTTGTGCTGACACAGAGACGGGTGCCTAGAGTGTCCATCCCCTGGGAGGATCCTCTGGTGCACTGCACTTGGCACACTGGGATTCTCAGAGACTGGGACAATGAGTCCCAGCCTGTTTACCCATGCTGCCAGGATAGTTATCTGCACTGCTCCTGGCAGCGCTGATCGTGTGGGCGCACGGCTTGCACAACGAAGGAGCTCGGAGAAGTCGTCTGGGGGAAGGTAGGTTGAACCTTGCCCTTCTGCCCACCCATCTGGCCGTGCACACATGTGGTCATGTGAATAACCCCAATGGCTCACATGATACACAAGTCCTATGCAGATGGCGGGACTTGCGGAGCTGCTGCTGCTTGGAAGCAGTAGTGAATCTGGAGAGTTTGGGCAGTAGTGCTAGAAGCTTTACAGTATATTCCTACACATTGTTGTGAATGGGGGAATGTGTGGCAATTCTTCTAGCAGTACCACGCAATCTCTCTAGCTCACCGCTGCTTCTGTCTCTGCAGCAGATGCTCCACAAGCCCTATCATCTACCTAGGACTTGCATATTATAGTGCCAGTATATTTCAACATCTTATTTTTAATGAAACAACCTAAAATGCATTAATACTGCTTTGCTCCTATTGCCTGAAAAGAACAAAAGAGAAGGCAACTCTTGCAAGGTCACTTTCTGTATCATTCATCTACCAAAGTATTGGCTGGGTAGATAATACTGGGGCACTTCAGCAAGCATTCTGGCTGTGCTATTTCTAATTCATCATCAGTTCAAAATTTTCCCCAAGTCAACTATCTGATTGCAGGATGGGGAAAGATCATCATATGAGGCCTTCTAGGATACTGAGAATCATTCAAGGGTCATTATCTGGGCTGACTGACTGCAGACTATAATGATTCTTCAAGCCTGAGAGTAAGCAGGGTTGTATCTAGCAGATAATTGCCTATTAAAGAGTTCTGCTTGGCCCCATCAAACAACAAATTCTACTGTGCCCATGAGAAAAGGCCTGCCTCCTCACTTCATCTGACAAGAAGCAATAGTCACTTGCATTGACATGTTCATTATTATATCATGAAGCCTTGCTTTTATTAATTACTAGTAAGGTAAAGTGTGCTGTTGAGTCAGTGTTGACTCCTGGCAAACACAGAGCCCTGTAGTTGTCTTTGGTAGAATACAGGAGGGGTTCACCACTGCAATCTCCAGCGCAGAATGAGATGATGCCTTTCAGCATCCTCCTATATCACTTCTGCCTGATACAGGTGTTTCCCATAGTCTGGGAAACATACCCGCAGGGATTCAAACCAGCAACCTCTGGCTTGCTATTTATTTATTTTACATTTATATCCCACTCTTCCTCCAAAGAGCCCAGAGTGATGTACTACATACTTGAGTTTCTCCTCACAACAACTCTGTGAAGTAGGTTAGGCTGAGAGAGAAGTGACTGTGCCATTAGGTGGCTTAATTACTAGTAGGCAAGGCCCATTGTTGACTAGGCAAAGTCATCTTGCATAGATTACACTTAAAGGAACGTTCAAGATGCCAAATACATGTAGTAGAATTTTTTTTTTTAATTAAAGTGCTTCCAAAAGGGAAGTAAAAGGACAGTTTGAAATGTGTAGGATTTCAAATTCAAACAATATTCCTTTTATAGAATTACCATATATGTTAAGATTGAATCCTAGTACATTAGAAACTGAGAGATGTCTTGGGCTTGATGTAATTTTAAAATTATTGATATGACTATTGAGTGTTAAAAATCTGTTGAGAATAATAACAGTTAAAATATGATTATATTCAGAAGTTATCCTAAAAAATACAAAAAAACCATTTAAACCTTTTCCCAAGCATATTGTGATGTAAAAACTAATGCCTTCAGTTAAACGTAATGCATTCAGCATGCAAGATTTGGTATCTATAGGTACTTGGGAAGCATGATATTCAGAATGCCTTAAAAAAAAACACATTTTTAAAAATTCATTGAAAAAATAAAAAATTCAAAAATTTCCAAAGAGTGAATCTGGAGACTAGTTCAGTAAGAGAGAGCAAGCATGGTTACTAAACTGCTGGATTTCTCTTTCACTAAGTTGATCCACCTTGGTTGCAGCAAGGCGTTGTACTGAGAATGAATCCTTTTTATCTTCTTGCACTGTGTCATCCCCAATACTTACTGCCTCCACTTGGGATGTATATCCATGAACTTTGTACAGCCCACTGTTGAGTCATCACCCAACTGCTCAACATAACGTATTTCCCCATGTGACGGGAAATAAATTTTACTTCTAGAGAAACATCAGTTATGAAAAATGGACAGCCTTCATAAACTGTTCCTATAACATCTGCTTCCTTTCCAAACTTTTTCACAAATAAGAATTGTTTTGCTGTCTATATAGCAACAGGCATCTCTGCTATGGTGTAGTCATATGGAAACTAAAGTCATATGGGAAAGTATGGATATTTTTGTCCATCCGCCTCTCTGTGCTGGCCTAAAAAATCTGGTAGCCAGAGGACCAAAACACCATGTACTCAATCAGATACTGAGAGTGCGGAGTCTTGAAATGTCAGTAAGACCATCTGTGGGCAGCCTTAAATTAGAAATGCAGACTGGGTGGACTATCATAGCTATTGAATCCCACGTAAAAGTACAATTTCTAGGGTTTAGGGAATGGGAAAGGTAATGGCATTAATATTGACTTGTAGCCTCTGCTACCTTTGAAGTGGTTAATTTCTTATATTTGCTTGTTTGTTTTTCAAAGAAATGCTCCCTGGCTTGTAGGCCAGGCCAGGCCTGCTGCTCAGTCTGGGCCTCCCGCAGATTGGGCTGCAGAAGGGACAGTGTCTCTTTCAGTGTGTGTTTGGGGCTTGTCCCCAAGGTTCACCTTTTCTCCAGAGGTGAGGGGGAAGGTTCCTTCCACTGACGTTGCATCTTTCCCAAAGTCCCTCTGGCATCTCTCCCATGGACTAGCTCAAAGGGAGAACAACCTGGATCCTGACCCACAATACTGAACCTACGGTTGAGCTCAAATGCAAAAAACATGTTCAAAAAATGTCCCTATTGTCAAAAATGTTCCTGTTGCTCCTGCTAACTTGGCAAAGAGGCACCTTTTAACATGGTGATTCTCTTTTATTTAGCAGGGGGAGAGTAACTGGCCCTATTCACCCCCAGCACATTACCTCCAGTGACTGTTGCTGGTGTCTACCTTATGTTTCTTTTCGATTGTGAGTCCTTTGGGGACAAGGATCCATCTTATTTATTATTTTTCTGTGTAAACCGCCCTGAGCCATTTTTGGAAGGGCTGTAAAGAAATCAAATAAATACATACATAAATACATAAATACATAAATAAAAAGCAAATATATTCAGTGTAAAACACAGACCAATATACACTTACCTGTTGAACACAACACTTGCCCCTAAAATGGTCTATCAGTTTAAGGTTGGGTTTCTTAGTTTACACATTAGGTTTTCTATACCTGTTGCTGGCATTAAATGATGAGGACTTTGTGAACAGTGTTGTTTCATTTATGTGCACAATATAAAGCATCCTTTCAGGAATTAAATGAACCATGAATGAAGGAAAGGAAAGGAAACTATCAAAGGAGTAAGTGACCCTTGGCCCTAAAGCAAATCATGAAGCCTTCCTAGCATTTTAACTTAAAACATCTCCATGGTGTTTTGTTTTGTTTTTTAAATTCTGTCTGCACTACAAATGAAGACGGAGCGCACACAAAAAGATGTACAACTTGGGAGCAGCTGATTAAGGTGTCAGATGTCGACAGGTTTAAAGGATGATATAATCAATACCTAGTCCTATATGGCATAAATAGTTTGTGTTGATCGTATTCAAGTCTTTTGATCCCTTGGTATTTATTTACAGTATGTTGAAAAGATAGCCTTGATGTGCAGCTGTCCGCTGGGGCCTTAGCATTAAGGTCAAATGCAGACTCCATGTAAACTTCACAGGATTCTGCTGCTCTGACTGTTGTTTCCAGAGGCTACAAAATTTGTATGCAAGGAAGTAACTGAAGACTGTACTCAAGAACATTATTATTCAGATAACATAAATGCAGAATGTGTTGAGATTGGTGTGATGCTGACAGCCACAAAATGAAAATTGTGGATCTCAATAATATAGAATACCAGGCATGCTTTTGCCCACTTTTAGCCATATTGCAAGAGCAAGAAACTCAGAAGCCATCCTATATTTTACTTAGGAGAAAGATGAAGGCAATCTGATAAACCCATCAGTTAAAATCCTCTAGACAACTCCTCTAGCAGATCCAAAAGCAGAGGTTTGGGGGCCCAGTAACCTACCCAAAAATGAAATTGCACAGAACAATTTTCTGAGACTTGGTCCTTCCTCCAAGCATTCCAGCATCCTTATTGAAGGCATAAGTTGGGTCAGGACTGTTATAGTCAGTCAAATTCATGAATTAATAAAATTAAGAATTCATGACTTTAGATTACAAAAAAGGTACATTTTAGAACTGCCCTGCCCTATCTGAGAAATAATTGGTACATTAAACAAATAATTGGTACATTAAAATATTAATATAGTCTCTGGTTTCTATTTTTTATTACAGTTAATCCGGAGGGGGGCGGTTAAAACTAGAACTGAGGACATTGTTAGGCAACAAGATATGGCAGTTCATCAGGTATCTTTACTTTCTCCATGGCTGTTCTATTTGAAATTGAGTCACAGGATGGAAATCTACTTTTACTATCTGACAAGCAGTATATTGCAGAGGGAAATCTGGTTTACAACACTTAGTTCCAAACTATGCCTAATTTGGTTCTTGAAGGTAGATATCAGACAATTCTCACAATCACCAGGGTGTCCAGGCAGACAGGGGTGGGGAAGACATGGTGAATGTTACCTTCCCCACAGATGATCAGGGGGTGGTGATGGGAGCAAAGTCCATGCTTCCACATGGGCAGACCTGCTCCGTGAAGCTCTGAGAAGCATGGAGCAGGGTGAAGGAATCTGGGGCCAGAAATTGTTGCGACCTCCAGGCATCCCACAATGCAACGCACAGCACATGTGGTACATTGGGGGATTCCCCCATCAGACGGGCACTCTGTGTGCCTGTCTCTGTGTCTCCCTGGGCTGAATTCAGCCCAAGGAGACACACGATACTGGGCAGCTGGTGGCAAAATTAGTGGACCCTTAACAGCAGCTAGCAGCCCCGTTTGTTTAGAGGGTTAGGAAGGTGGGAAACAGAGGGATCCGCTTCTCACAACCAGCCTAACCCTGGCTGGGCCACCCCAGGCTTGGTTAGGCTGGTCATGAAAATGTCCTCATCATATACTGAAATAGCTCATGAACTTAAAATCCTCATTTGTGGTACAAGCTGATAGAAGACTCAGCCCTTCATCTATTGTATTTCCCACAGGGGGTGGTTGTGTTGACCCAAGATGAAGTGGTGCAGACCACCTATCTTTTCCTTCACACCTCTCATGGGATAGTGTGAGAGGTGGTGTGAGAGGAGAGCTGGTATTGTGGTAGCAAGCATGAGTTGTCCCCTTAGCTAAGTAGGGTCTGCCCTGGTTGCATCATGGGAGATTAGAAGTGTGAGCACCGTAAGATATTCCCTTCAGGGGATGGAGCCGCTCTGGGAAGAGCATCTAGGTTTCAAGTTCCCTCCCTGGCATCTCCAAGATAGGGCTGAGAGAGACTCCTGTCTGCAACCTTGGAGAAGTCACTGCCAGTCTGGGTAGACAGTACTGAGCTAGATGGACCTATGGTCTGACTCAGTATATGGCAGCTTCCTATGTTTCCTATGTTCTCCTTCTTGCAAGACTCTGTGACTGTGAGAGGTGGGAAAGGGGAGTTTTTAAGGGGGTCTACCTTTGCTAGCAAGATCAGTCTCATGGGGGTGAAGTTGGCGAGCACTGGAGTGCTAGCTTTTGGGGTAGGGCAACGGCAGCACCATGTTGGGTCTGCTCGTTGTCAGATCATCAGGAGCTAAGCTTGGCAATGTGGGGTCGTGTACATGGTTCCACCAAGAAAAAGGAAGGGAACCCAAGCGGACAATGCTGCTGCAGCCACAGAACCAATACCATAGTCCGTCCAGGCAGTACTATGGAGCTGTGTGGCAGACTGATGCATCTGGAGGGCTCTCTGCACTTCATCAGTGAAGCAGGGAGTAAAGGTGAGTCAGCTGGGGGAGACAGGCCTTTTGGAAGGGGAAGTGGCAGGCCCTGCACCAATCATCTCAGGAGAACGCTTACAGCAGGGCACCCAACCAGAGGAAAGTGAGGCACTCCAGTTTATGCACATCTTATAGGACGTGGGTAGGTGAGTGGGCACTACTAAGGAAAACCTGGGCCGTGGTGTCAGGCAACACAGCACAACTTGGATCAGTGGCATCGCCACAATAATAATAATTATTATTATTTATTGTTTACACAGTCAGACAGGTGTTATTGACCCATTTGTTTTATCCAGACATCGAGTCCTTCCCAAGGACCTGGGATGCCAGCATTTTATTGTCAATTGTTATAGATATCGTCGCAGAATACAGGCTGTTCCCAGTAAAGCTGCTTTTTGTAATTGGCTGGTGGTGATTTCTGTGGCCCCTATGGTGTTGAGGTGCTCTTCAAGGTCTTTTGGAACTGCACCCAGGGTGCCAATTACCACTGGGATTATTTTGGTCTTTTTCTGCCACAGCCTTTCAATTTCAATTTGTAGATCTTTGTATTTTGTG
This sequence comes from Hemicordylus capensis, assembly GCF_027244095.1. Lineage (NCBI taxonomy): Eukaryota > Metazoa > Chordata > Lepidosauria > Squamata > Cordylidae > Hemicordylus > Hemicordylus capensis. The sequence continues at coordinate 106,317,331 of NC_069662.1, forward strand.
ATTTTTTCCATTTCTTTTTCTTCTATTCTGCTATCACCTGGTATTGCTATGTCGATTATTTTAACTTGTTTTTCTTTCTTCTCAACTACAGTTATATCTGGTGTATTGTATTGTTGTTGTTGTTGTTGTTGCTGCTGCTGCTGTTGCTTTTGTTTATTATTATTATTATTATTATTATTATTATTATTATTATTATTATTTACATTTTATATCCCGCTCTTCCTCCAAGGAGCCAAGAGCGGTGTACTACATACTTAAGTTTCTCATCGCAACAAACCTGTGAAGTAGGTTAGGCTGAGAGAGAAGTGACTGGCCCAGAGTCACCCAGCAAGTATCATGGCTGAATGGGAATTTGAACTTGGGTCTCCCCGGTCCTAGTCCAGCACTCTAACTACTACACCAGGCTGGCTCTCAGTTCAGGCTGGCTCTCAGGCAGGCCCAGCCACGGTGTCCACACTTGGTTCTCAGCCAGGCCCAGCATCCATGCTCAATTCCCAACCAGACCCAGCTGTGGCAGCAGTTCCCCCCAGTGGCCACAGTCTTCAGTGGCAGGGAGTCCACCACTATGGAATGCACAGGCGTGGTCACTGGGCCAAGTGCCTCCCTCATGCTACTCTTATGACCCTTACTCGAGTGTGGGGGTGCCTGGCTTTGGCACCTCCACTGGGTTTGCTGCCCCCCCTTTTCTATGAGTGACATTGCAGATGATATTTCTTCACCCTCCCGAACTCCAAAAATATGGCAAGAATGAGCAGAGTGAGGAGGCAGATCCTCAAATTCCTAGGGGTGAATACTAGGCCAGAAATGTGCAGCTACAGAAAGCAAGGAAAGGAAAGCCTAGCTTACTGTCAGACCAGAAGAGCAAGAGCTGTTAGGAAGTTGTAATCCTTCCCTCTGAGCAAATATTTCACTAAGTACACTCACACTTCACACATTCCCTTCTCTGTTTTGTCCAGGAAAATCAAATTGCCAAGCTGAGGATGCCATATAGCTGCAGCAGCACAAAGCTAAAACAGCCACAGTTGCTGTCATGTATGCATCAAACTGGGTGCACAGAGTTTGTATTTTGGTTGCATGCACATCCCTACTCTAAACCTAAGCAAAAGCCACAAATACATTTTCTCTTCCTCTAAACAGAATGCAGCCACTCCCCAACAACCACTCGGTGGGTGGGGGGCACAATGAAGGCAAATTCCCCCCAAACAGTTTGCTAATCCCATCTGTCCCCCATTTCTGTTTCAGATATCTAATATGTGGGACAGAGCTCACCCACCCATAAATTCACTTTGCCCCTCTTGTGCCTGCCCTCAGCCCCCCCCCCCCGGGTGCTGCCATAGCCACCTAATGGCGCAGTGGGGAAATGGCTTGACTACCAAGCCAGGGGTTGCTGGTTCGAATCCCCACTGGTATGTTTCCCAGACTATGGGAAACACTTATATCGGGCAGCAGCGATATAGGAAGATGCTGAAAGGCATCATCTCATACTGCACGGGAGGAGGCAATGGTAAATCCCTCCCATATTCTGCCAAAGACAACCATAGGGCTCTGTGGGTGCCAGGAGTTGACACCGACTCAGCACACACACTGCACCCAATATTTCTAACAACTTTCTCTACAGTCTTTATTTAAAAATTGCAATTTACAACACAAGTCCCAAATCATATTAAATTGGCTACTTAATCCACATCCCCTCCAGCAGGTACCATTATCATGAGACACTATCTTTTTATATGTTATTGTGGAGAGATCTCATCTGAATAGCATTTTAAGGTGCATTTCTTTAAGTCTTATATAGCAATCAATCAACCTTTATTACGGTCAGAGACCAGCATAAAATCACATGTTAAACGAGGGTGATACTATTATTATTATTATTATTATTATTATTAATTCGATTTCTATACCGCCCTTCCAAAAATGGCTCAGGGCAGTTTACAAAGAGATACTAAAAAGACTAAAAGAGAATACAAGTTAAAAGTTACATGTTACAAAAATACAGGAGGATAAAGGTGATTATAAATACGATGATGATTATTATTAAAGATAACTGCAAAGATAATTGCAATTTTAAAAAAGACAAGCTAAAATAGATACAAATTACATGTATGCACATTAATACTAATGGACTAAAAATGACTAAAACTAATATATTACTATTTATATTACAAAAAAAGCACAGAAAAGATAAAAAGGGGAGTATAAAATGGTAAAATCCAGATTAAAAATTACAAAAATCAATAAAAAGCAGTATAAGACAATAAGAGGGGAGGCAAGTGCAAGGTCAACCCAAAGTCATCAGGAATCAGATTAAGGCTAAAAGGGCTCACAGCCTATTATCCTCTGACGAATGCCGATCGCAGCCACACAGTATCTGGCAGCGCTATATGTGATGGCAGGCTTCGTGTCAGAAAGTAACCAGAAGCTGTAGAATTGTCTCAAACATCCTGAGAACTTGCTTAACAATGGGAGGATGAGAGAGGCATGAATGTCTCTATAGAATGAGCAGTATAGGAGGACATGCTCAGTAGTTTCGCTCTGTCCTGAGCCACAGGGGCATAGTCGCTCTGCAAATGGGATCCTTTTGTAGCGGCCCTCTAGCACTGCTCAGGGGAGGCCATGGCAGCAAGCCAAGGTGAACGCCCTTCTGTGGTTTGGGACCTCCAATTGGGTAAGATATGCTGCAGGAGAGGCAGTATATCTAAATCCCTCACTGATATAAAATATTGGGACACTACTGAGATCAGTTTGGCGCTCAGTGTCTGTAATTCACTGCTTGATGGTTGCTTTTGCCTGATCGTAGCCCATATTGAGCAGGGTCAGTGGGGAAAGGCCCAGGGTAGCTAACTTTGCCTCAATTGTCTGAGCCCAACTAGATTGGTAATCATTGTGAAAGGTTAGAGGGGCAAGACCAATTGGGCAAAAGAATAGTCTGAGCCATAGCAAAGAGTGGCCACCCACACCCTAGCCTCAGTCTTGATCTGATCTGTCTCCAGGAGCAGGGTGGCATTGGAGACACACCTCGGTACATGGAGCGCTGCCTTCAGGAACTTAGATTGTACATGTTCCAGAGTCACAACGTTGGGAAAAGGACACAGTTGAGCGCCATAGAGGAGTTGAGCTAATAACTTGGCTTTGAGCAGTTCAAGAGCTGCAGGTAGATAGTGGCCTCCTCTTGTACACATGAATTAGAGGATGGCAGAGGAGCTTCTCTGAGAATTTAAGGCCATGTGTTCTCCACGGGCTTTTCTAGAGCCTCCAGATTAAAAAACTACTCCCAGGTACTTGAAATGAGCCACTTGTTCAATCTTACGTCCCTCCATCCTGGGATGGAGTGGATCTTGGGCCTCCTAGCAAAAGCCATGATTTTAGTTTTGTGATAATTAATTTCCAGGCCGTCTTCCTTGCAGTGTAATGTCAGGGCCCTCAGTGCTCTTCTAAGGCCAATGGGAGTCCTTGAGAGGATGGCTGCGTCATCCATATATAGTAGGGTGGCAATATGTCTCCCCAAGAGCTTTAGAGGGTGGAAATAAGTCTTATATATTGTCGCCAACCTGTCAACAACAAGCATCAGTGATAGCTCTGATATTTTAAATTCAGAGGTTCTCTCCTCCACCACCTAAATTTGAATATGCTTTGGTAATGTGGAAACTATAACATGGTTTATATTTAATTATATTCCTGCAAGGTTTATAACTTGAAATATTTTTTCCTCTCTTGCACATTACCTTTGCATAAGATGAATCACAACAATGAGGCCAGATGGGAGAAGGGCCTTTTCTCCTCTAATGACAGGGAAAAAAGAGTCTTAAATGATAATTAGCCACAACTAATGGACTCTGTAGCATGCAAAGATTGTAACACCACACTGTGATAATTTATGCTAATATCTCCCCAAAATGCAGAGAAATGTTTAAAAATACAGCACTTTGGCCTTTGGATTATGACAACATGCAAATAGGCAGATTTGCATAAAAGAACTCCTACTATTTACACTCCCAAAATACAACCTCCGTGCACCCAGTTTTATGCATACACGACAGCAACTGTGGCTACTTTAGCCTTGTGCTGCTGCAGGTAACTTGGCATCCTGTGCCTGGCAACTCGATTGTCCTGGACAAAACAAAGGAGGGAATGCTTGAAGCGTGTGCACTTACAAGTGAAGCTTTTGCTCAGAGGGAAGGAGTACAACTTCCTAACAGCTCTTGCTCATCTGGTCTGCTAGTAAGCTAGGCTTTCCTTCCCTTACCTTCTGTAGCTGCACATTTCTGGCCTCGTATTCACTCCTAGGAATTTGAGGAGCTGCCCCCTCATGTTGTTGAACTCTTCCCCTGCCAAACCTTTTTCTTTTCTCTCCCCCCACCTTTAAATAAAAAATTTATTAGAACAAAATTTACAGTGCAGAACAAAATTGATCCAAACACAAACAGCAAAATAGCAAACATCAATCTATCCACACTCTAATAATGTCTAGGGTAAGAAAACAACCATAATTCTCCCAATTGGTGTAAAGAATGAAATCTGACCAGATTACATAGAAAGAGTTATTTGTAGTTTTGTTTGCACAGGAGCGAATAATATGGGTTACCTTTTCTGAAATCACTATATGCCATAAGTTCTTGTACCAGATATCCTTCAACATGTTTTGATGTTTCCAGTGCTTGGCTATAGCTAACCTGGCAGCGGCTACCATAAACATGACAAATTTATTTGATGTCACATCTGTACTGACCCCAGAAAATATATTTACTAACGCCAGCTGGAGGCACAATCCTATTTTCTGATTTGTGATGATAGTCATCTCTGTGAATACCTCTTTGTCCAAAAATGTAAGACCCTGGGGCACGTCCACCAAAGGTGAAAATCGGTTCCACAACCACTCCAGCAAAGCAGGGAATGGTCTTCATGAATATGTGCTAATTTTACTGGAGTCAGGTACCATCGATGGGAAACTTTAAGAAAGTTCCCCTTAATTTGGGCCAAGGAGGAAGTAACTGGCTTACATTTCCATATGTTCAACCACTCATGGTCTTTGATTTGCCAAACCTAACAGTCTATATCTCCCTCAATATTGTTTTTCCTCTCCTCCAAAAAAAAATCAAATGGGGAGTTTCTCCTCAAGCTTTCCCTATGGCCCAGTTCAGGCATAATAGGAAACTGGAGGTCCCTTCACCTCTGGGTTCCCAAGCCAAATGTCCAAATTTGGAGAAATGGAGTTTGCAGGGGAAAACAACCTGCGGTTTACCTTACCAAACCAAACTCCCCCCTGAACCTTCAGTCAGAGTGGAGTTTCATTGCCATAAACTCAATTTCTGTGGTGCCAGCATTACATCTGAATGCTGGCACCACAGTTTGGGTCCCACGGAGCTGGAGTTGAGGGAGGAAGCTCCTCCTACACTCTGGCCCAATTGACTGTGCAGGCTGTCCTTCTATCAAGAAGGAAGTCTGCACAGCCTGCTCCCTCCCCTCTCTGCAGTCTCACTGACTGCAGGGAGACTGCTCTCCCCAACGTCCGAACACAGACAGGAAAGTGGAGAGACGGTGGGGGTCACAGAACCACAGGTCCACGGGACCCACAGTTCCATGTTACATCTGAACCGGGTATTTGTCTGTACCCCTGGCATGCAATAAACCAGATTATGGGTGGGGGAAGAAATAAAGTTGTCTGGGAAGGAATGGACAAACAAAGCCACTTCGGCTTCATTTCTCTACTCAGCAACTATTTTAAACTTAATGTGAATACATGGCTTAGTTTCTGGTTATCCTAGAAGTAATCCTGAGAGGAAGGCCTTTTCCAGGTTTCAGGAGGCCCTCCATGGGGCTTCTTTGTACCTGGGTAGGCCCCAAGAGAGTAATTTCAACACCACCCCATGATGTCTGCAGGCACAGAGGTTGTCTCAAGTATCAGTGGTGGGCCCTTCTGAGGATGCTGGGGGAGAGCATAACATTGGCCCCCATAGAGACCATGTCTTGCCTGTGAGGACTGTTGGGGCAGCCCCCTCCCCTCCTTACCAGGAGTATGGAAAGACCAGCATGCCCTGAGAAGAAGGCAAGAAAGGATGCACCCAGGCCAGGGAGCTCTTGTCTGCAGCTCCTGAAAAGACCAACAGCCTGAGACATTTTATTAATCTTCTGTAATTTGCTTCTTTTAATATTGCAAACTGCTTTGGGTGCCTCTGAAAAGGCAGAAAGGTGGTATAAAAATGTAGCAAATAAATAATAAACATAACTGCCCAGTAATGCCAAGAACTGTTCAATAAGTACAGTACATAAAATTAGAGGTTTGTAATTTAGTCAACGGACTTCAATATGATAGCTGTGGCCCATGCTCATATACGTTTCCATTTCAAATCCCAACATAACTGAGTATTTTTTTTTTAATCGAGAATGATTACCTGCAATGTAAGCTCATTCTCACTAAATATTTGAATTTTAGTAAGGCATTTGTAATTGCATTTGTTGAACTTATATACAATGCACTGGAAATGCCTTCATGAATATAAAGCATATAAATGTTGTCACCTTGCTTAAAAGAATAAAATTCTTAAAATGGTAATATGTTATTATAAGGATAGATAATACTGAGTGAAATACTGAAAATGCAAGGAAGCCATGTTGATAGTAATAAGTTGTACACAAAAGTATGTACTGTTATCTCCTGTTAACAAAGATGTAACAGAACTCTTGACTCTTTAGCATATCCAAAATCTGCATCTGTAACTGGAATCACATTTGCAAATATTCATAGATTTTATATGTATAACCACTTTAAACAAACATTAAAATTTCTAATTTAAGAGAGGTGCACAGAATGTTATTAGTGTAATTTCAGGCCGAACCCTTCGAAGCAGCCAGCTGAAGCAATCTGTGCTGGATAGCAAATTTGGAGGGTAAATTTGAGAACATACATTCCATCCAGTCTCCTGATTGCTTCTACTATCAGTGGCATCCAGAGAAGATGTTTTAGTCCAGCTCTAAACAGAATCACTCGTCTCCCACCTCTGCTTCCATCTTCCTCTTCCCCTCATCACCGAGGTGACTCTCTAGTAGTGGTGTGCATGGTTCGGTTCGGAGGCCATTGTCAAGGCTTCTGAACCGGTCCGGAATTCCGGAGGTTCGGTTTGGCCTGGGAGGTGGGGAGTGTATGTCTTTAAGGGGGGGTGGTAGTACTTACCCCCTCCGCCGCTCTTCCCCCTCCGGTGCTGGCGCTTTTCCAGATGTTCTTGGGGCGGCAGAGTTCCTCCCTGCCGCCCCTGCCCCCGTCGTCGTCCTTGCTAGCTTAAAAGCAGGAAGAGCTGGTGGCGTGCATGCACCCTTCGCGGCGCACGCACTCATCTCCATGCTGTGCGCGTGCGCCAGCGGCGTAGACGAGCACACACGCCGCAAAGGGCGCATGCACGCCACCAGCTCTTCCTGCTTTTAAGCTAGCAAGGACAACGCCAACGGGGCAGGAGCGGCAGGGAGGAACTCTGCCACCCCAAGAATGTTTGGGAAAGCACCAGCGCCGGAGGGAGGTAAGTACTACCACCCCCCCTTAAAGCTACACACACACCCGCCGCGGTTCTGTGCACATCCCTACTCTCTAGCCTTATGGGCAGCACTCTCCTCTCCCTTCCTAAAGACATCCTGCATCTCCCCATATATGTAACCAATATTTATTAATTATGTATTTAATACATTTGTATGCTGCCCACTACTGAAGTCTCTAGGCGGTTTACAGCATAAAACAAACCAAGAATTTAACAGTCAAAACATATAAAAATCAGATTAAAATATCCATAAAAACACACCAACTAACTAAAAAGCTTGGCTGAAGGGATGAGTCTTTAGTTGTTACCTAAACGTCAACAGGGATGGAGCAGCTTTAATCTCAGCAGGAAGTACATTCCACAGTTCTGCAGCAACTACAGAGAAGGCACACCTTTGGGTCTCCACCAGACGAGCTGGTGGCACCCTCAGATGAACCTCCCCTGAAGATCTTAATAGATGGCGGGGTTCATAATGAACAAGGTGTTCTCTTAAATACCATGGGCCCAAGCAGTTAAGGGCTTCATAGGTAATAACCAGCACTTTGTACTTTGCCCGGAAACCTATTGGTACCCAGTGTAGATCTTTTAGAACAGGAGTAATATGGTCTCTACAGGACGTCTGGGAGACCAATCTGGCAGCAGCATTCTGCACCAATTGCAGCTTCTGGACTACATACAAAGGGAGCCCCACATAGAGTGTATTTCAGTAGTCAAGCCTGGAGGTTACCAGCATGTGCATCACTGTCTTAAAGTCACTCATTTCCAGGAAAGGGCACAGTTGGCGAGCCAACTGAAGATAATAGAAAGCACTCCTGGCCACTGCCTCCACCTGAGGTATCAGAGAGAGGGTTGGGTCCAGAAGTATGCCCAAACAGTGAACATCTTCCTTCTAGGGGAGTGTAACCCCACCCACAACAGGCAGATCTATCCCATTTCCCGAACTGCAGCTTCCTACTTGTTTGGATTCAGTCTCAGTTTGTTATCCCTCATCCAGCCCATTACTGCCTCAAGGCAGGCATTTAGGGAAGTTATTATAAGATCCATACCTTGCTATGACAAGGGCTAAAAATGACAATGCCATTCAGCTCCTTTCCAACAGCTGCAAAAATCACTTTGGCTGAGATTCAAAGAGGTACACCCAAGGGGAAAATCCTAGCAGGGTTTTGGTTTTTTTTTAAACTTTTATTCTTTGAATAGCAGACTTCCACCCTATATCACAAACTGCTTTTTGAAAGTCACCGCCACTTTGCCATGCTTTCAACAAGCGCAAAGTTGACTCAGATGTGTGGTACTAGTTGTGTAATTACCCACCTGCCCTGCCCCACCACCCCACCAAAATGCCACGGTCTGGAACTTTCAATTAGGAGGCTGATATATTCCCATCATTGCTGCTGCCTGAGGAAAAGAGAAGATGCTGTAGTAGCAGGCTGAGTTTTTAAATTATCCTCCTCTCCCAGCATAAGTTTCTAAACAAAGCCCAAGTTTTTTGAGGTTCTGAGACCAGTAGTATTCCAGTTTGATAACTCTGCCATCAATAAGTAAGTATTTCAGACTACACATGATGTATCTCTGGCTATGAGGAGGCATGAAAAGCAACACAGAATACACAAACAATTAAAATACACTACATTTTTTTCCTTGTTTAATCTTGAAGATAGCCAAAAGTAGGCCTTTGAAGCTTGCTGTGAATCATGCGCCTCCACACCGAAATATCTCCTCAGCACTAGCTGACAGGTTTCCCAAACAAGATTTTAAGGCATTTAAGGAGCCTGAGGCCTTGTTTCGGATAAACACACAGACCAGCTCTGTGTTATTTTGATGGAGGTGTGTGAATAGTCCCTTCAACAACAAAACAGAGTGACAGAACAAAGGATTTTTTTTTTTAGGAGATCACCACATATTCTTTTTCCCACCGTGCCCTTTTTCACCAGTTACCAGAGCAAGGGGATTATTTGTGATGTGGTTATTGCGGGGGAGCAAAGTCAAGGAAATTAGTTTTGCATTTCGATCTGCTTGCCGGTGTATTACTTGCAGAAAAACTATTAATACCTCTCAATAGCAAGGTCACAAGGAAAAATCCAGCACATGATTGCTAGCCTAGGAAAATTTATCAGGAACGTACAAGCGTCAGCTCTTGGCAAAGAAGGATGAATGCTAGTCACACAGTATTTATTCAGAATGGCCAAATGATGCACATAGAATGGAACCTAACTATTTGCATTGTTACTGCACTGGGGAGAATTCTGCACACTCAGACAAAGGCACTGGCCACATATAACACAAGTATTGCCATCACAGTAAGGTTAATATTTGCACCACAGCAATTAACAACAGTATGTAGTACTGCACTCAAGCCTATAGTGAATAGTTATTCCATTAGAAACACACACAATTCAGTATTAGGCAGGAGAAAATAGGCACATGTAAAATTAAAATGGGACTCCTCGACTCCTAATATAGCAGTGAGCAAGCCAAATGAGAGGAGAGATGGTCTTATGGTAGCAAGCATGACTTGTTCCCTTAGCTAAGCAGGATCCACCCTGGTTGCATTTGAATGGGAGACTAGATGTGAGCACTGTAAGATATTCCCCTTAGGGGGTAGAGCCGCTCTGGGAAGAGTATCTAGGTTCCAAGTTCCCTCTCTGGCATATCCAAGATAAGGCTGAGAGAGACTCCTGCCTGCAACCTCGGAGAAGCCACTGTCAGTCTGTGTAGACAATACTGAGCTAGATGGACCAAAGGTCTGACTCAGTATATGGCAGCCTTCCTATGTTCCAAATGAGTGAGCTACGTTCAATGATCCTGGCGGCAAACATCACCATTTGAAAGTCCTTGTAATATTAAATGCAATATATCTATTTCACTACAGCCCAGTGCACAGATTTAATGTTTTGTTATCAAAATATGTGCGTTTTGAATTGTCATATAACATCTTGCTCTCATAATATAATTTTCTGAATTCAGGGCAGACTAACAGGGTTGTAAAATCCAGTTCCAAATCCAACAGTCAGCACTGTGCCAGTCAAATAGGCACACCTGGCAGGTTACGAACTCTGAACACACCAATCTGTACATATGATGAAAAACAAGTACAGCGGTTATTAAAAAGGGACAGCTGGAGGGCAAATAGATCTTTTTAATACAGCCCAGTTTTTTAAGAAGACAGCTGCATATTTTTATTATTTCCTTTACAAATATATTTAGTATCAACGTTTGCCAGATTCATCCATTTTAGTAAAGGATGCATACATTGGCTGTGTTTGCATTCATTAGAGTCCTACAAGCACCACAGATAATGTCTTTATTACTGTGTAGACTTTACACTTCACCGGTGGTAAGTTAATATGAAATCATACAGCTATTACTGGAATTATAGTTTTTACTGGCCCTACTCCTATACTTTTAACAGGAGCCCAATAGGTAGACATGTATCATGGTGCTTTTTCTGGCATGGAGATGAAATGGAAAGCTACTCAAGTTTTTCTTGAGTTCTGCATTTCAGAGTCTTATGATGATATTCTGTCAGCTGGCTACTACAATATATCAGAGCAACAAACTCATGCAAGATTACTAGTTGTTTACAGAAGAGGAGCTGCCTTCTCATTCAAGTTCATGGCTCTGACATTATACTGCTCAAAAAAACGGACCACACACGTGAGCAAAGGCTGGGGTGGGATTCAGTTTTGAAGGAGCAGTGCGGGTGATTCTAGGATTTCCCTCCAGCAGAAATATCAACCGCCTTTACTCTTTACTGGAGGGAATAGAATGACCACAGCATCCCCCCACCCTACTGAAATGCACAGTGTTCACAAAGGAAAGAAAACAGAAAGTAATTCACTCTTAGCATAATAACGCATGTCAACAATACAGAACTGAAATAGTGCTGAAGTTACTACTGAGTTAAGATCAAGAGAAGTGCATGCACAGCTACTGAAAACATAGTCAGTTTTGACAGGCATTTGATTATATTCAGCCGGAGTAAATTCTAATGAGAGGACAGTTGTTATCTGAAAGGTTCCATAAATTCACGTAAAGAAAGAGGGAGTACTCTCATTTATGGGGGCAATTTCAAGGGTATGGCTTTCCTGTATTTGCTGAAAGAATGAATTCCCATGAATGAGCCTGTGAAGGACCACTTCACTGCCTCTTCTCCTCATTTTGCTAATAGCTGCTGTGAAGGTCACGCTGTGAAGAAGTATGCAATTATGATAACCCTCTGATTTGTGCTTGTTTAATGCCATACGCAGCGGTTTATAAAGGTAGGCTGCTTGCTTAAATCTTTTTTAGTCAACCATCAGTTTCAAGTCAAACCAGCATTTTTTATCTCTCCAACACAGGAAATTGACAGGCATGAGACAAGTACCTAGAAACAGATTCACTTTTTAGGACACACACACCCATCAAACACAAACATTTTATGTATTATTAATAGCACAACTTTATTTTTAAGCATAAATCTAATGTCACTTATAGCATTATATGTCATTTATAGCAGAGGAGTCAGAACAGTTCTGGTCATATATGAGAAATAAAAATCAGCTGATTATGGTTAATAATAAAATAAAATAAAATAATAATAAACAACTTTGTTTGTCGCCCCATAACAAACTGTTTTCTGGGCAGCTCACAACAGAGGATTAAAACATACCATAAAAACACATAGCACATTAAATAATAACAGACAAAAAAGATAGAAAGAAAATACAATACAAAACAGCTTGAAAACTCATTTTAAAATTAGTTAAAAATCAGAATCAAATCTGAAAACCCGAATTTAAAAGGCCTGTGTGAACAAAAAGGTCTTTACCTGGAGTCTAAAAGAACAAAGTGATGAAGCCAGGCAAACCTCACTGGGGATGCTATTCCATAAACGGGGTGCAACCACCAAAAAGGCCCTCTCCCTGGTAGCCACCCGCCTCACCTAATTTGGCAGGGGCACCCAGAGGAGGGCCTCTGAAGAAGATATTAAAGTACTGGTAGGGACATATGGCGCAAGGCACTCTCGGGTAACCTGGTCCCAAGCCATTTAGAGCTTTAAAGGTTGAAACCAGCACTTTGAATTGGGCCCAGAAATGGACTGTTAGCCAGTGAAGCTGATGAAGCATGGGCATCATATGATCAAAACGTCCAATCCCAGTTAATAATCTTGCAGCTCTGTTTTGTACCAGCTGCAGTTTCCAGAACATTTTCAAAGGCAGCCCCACGTACAATGCATTGCAGTAATCCAAGTGATTGGTTACCAGAGCATGAGTAACTGTGGCCAAGCTATCTCTGTCCATGTAAGGTCGCAGTCAGCATATCAGCTGAAGCTGATAAAAGGTGCTCTGAGCACCAGAGGCTACTTGAGCCTCTAGTGAGAGTGCTGAATCTATGAGCATCCCCAGACTGCAAACCTTCAGAGGGAGTGCAACCTCATCTAGAACAGGCTGAACATCATTCACCCAGGCAGAGGGACCACCGACCAACAGTACTTCAGTCTTGTCTGGATTTATTCTCTGCTTATTCACCCTCATCCAGTCCATTACAGCATCCAAGCACCGATTCAGGACAGTCACATGCATCTGATGAAAAAGAGAGATACAACTGAGTGTCATCTGCATATTGATGACACGTCAAGCCAAATCTCCTGATGACCTCGCCCAGCGGCTTCATGTAGATATTAAACAGCATAGAGGAAAGAATGGAACCTTGCAGAACCCCTTAGCATAACTGCCAAGGGGTTGAGCAATAGTCCAGCAATAGTTCCCCAGCACCACCTTTTAGGAACAGGCCTTGTAGGAGTGGAACCACCTCCAAACAGTGCCTCCCACACCCATCTTAGCCAATCTATCCAAAAGGATACAATGGTCAATGGTATCAAAAGCCACTGAGAGATCCAAGAGAATTAACAGGGTTGCACTCCCCCATCTCTCTCTCTACATAAGTTATCCCACAGGGCGACCAAAGCAGTTTCTGTTCCAAAGCCGGGCTTGAAGCCTGATTGAAATAGATTTAGATAGCCCATTTCCTCCAAGAGTGTCTAGAGCTGGTCAGCCATGACACACTCAAGCACCTTGTCCAATAAGGGAAAATACTGGCCACAGGCCTATAGTTGTTTACATCCTCTGGGTCCAGACTGAGTTTCTTTAGGAGTGGTCAAATAACAGCTTGCTTCAATGAAGCTGGGACCACTCCCTCTCTCAATGAGGGAGATTTCCTCCTTACTAGATTTAATAAGCCATGAAAGGAAAGGTTGAGCATGCACATGGTCAGCCAAACCCGACTAAACACCTTGTCCATATCCTCAGGACCAATAATTTAAACTCCTCCAGCAAAACTAGGTCAGGTTTTATTCTGGGCACCTCTCCCAATGATACTTTATCAGCCATAGTGCCCAACTCATGGCGAATGCGAGTGAATTTACCCTCAAAGTGCTGTGCAATGCATCACAGAGTGCTACCGAGGGTTCTAATGCATCCTGCCCAGGGCCAGATTTCAAAAGGCCACCCAGAAGAGCCACGCTGGATGACATTGAGAGGATGCAATGGTGGATGGGGGAAAAAATTGTTGCAAAAGCAGCACTTACCTGCACTTTGTTTATACAGCTTGTGGTCTTCCAAAGAAATATGGTGTCAAGACATGGGAATTATTTTGTAGTCAAGCTACTTAAAAAACCTGAACTATTTCAAATGGGGGTGGGATATTAGATAGGGATCTTGTGCTGCAGAACAATGTGGTCTACGTTTAAATACTTTAGTTGTTTTTTGGAAGAAGAAAAAGAGGAAGAATTAAACAAACGATCATGAAACCCAACCCCATGCTTTAATCTCTGACTGAGGCTAAGGATGCACTTCCAAATAAATGCATGAGGGATTGAACTCTTAATTATCTTTACTTACTCTGTGATCTCTTGATTACAACTACACAACCTGTTACCTAACAACGGAATGCCTTCCATCACATTGAACCAGGGGTTTGGCCGAGATGTCAAAGAACCCCAGAATATGCACATGCCCTATTTCTGGTGTATTTTGCTGAGATTGGGCATGATAAGTGAATCCACCAATCTCAGCAAATTCTACTCTGTTTGTGATACAGAACTCATCTGTTCCTTTTGAAGTGAGGGACAAATGTTGGTTCCATACCATAAGGAGGGTAGAATAAGCTGAGGTTGGTAGGTTCGCACATCATGTCCATTCTTGGCATACCCTTCTCAACACTGGAAGCAGAGCACACACAAATTCCTGGGGCTCTGGCACCTAAGGCAAACTATTGGTTCAGTGTGATGACGTGTGAAGTCAGTTGCCCTTGTGCGTGTGTGTGTGTGTGTGTTTGCCTCTGAAATCCAGCCTGCTATTTATGCACGCCACTTTTTCTTTTACAATTTTCCTCGGTGGCAGCTCACGTCTCAAAGCAGCATAGTGGGCCTCTGCAGATCTGTTTCCCAAGCTGATAGATGTGCAAAGCACACTGAGCAGCTATTCCCCCAGCCCACCCCATTCTATCCCCATCCCTACTCTCCCAGAGGTGCACCTAAGTAATGTTGGAGCCTGGCCCTAAAGGCTTTGGAGGCGCCTCTGCCTGCCTTCCCTGCAACCACCGCCTTGGGGTTTTCTTTTTAACGAAAGGCGGTATAGAAATGTAAAAATAAATAAAAATAAAAAAAATAAAAGTTACACACACACATACACACACACACACACACAGAGAGAGAAACACATAGAGTATTTTTAACACATGAGTTCTAGAGGGCACAAACAGCAACTGAACTCACACAAGAAACTGCAAGAATATAAAACAGGTATATTTGTGCACATATGCATTAGCAGAAACATTTCAACACACAACTTAACATATTCCCACCCCACATATTTCTTTCCCCACTCCCCCTTCTGTCTCTAAAGCAGAAGTCATGCTTCGCCACCTGGCACAGGTCACAGTCACACTCGGCCACCACGCGGCGACCACCCCACCCGGAAAAGATTAAAGAGGATTTGGGGGGGCCCAGAAGGTGGAGGCCCTGGACTTTGGCCCCAAAGTCCAGGGGTAAGAGCACCTCTGCACTGTCCCATTCCAGCGTTGAAAAGAAAAGGAAGG
The DNA here is from genome assembly GCF_027244095.1 of Hemicordylus capensis. Taxonomy (NCBI): domain Eukaryota; kingdom Metazoa; phylum Chordata; class Lepidosauria; order Squamata; family Cordylidae; genus Hemicordylus; species Hemicordylus capensis. Next base: position 106,332,933 of record NC_069662.1, read on the forward strand.
GAGTGTATTAATTCCAATAGAGTGCTGGCCTCAATAAACTTATTTCTTTCTCCTCTTTTCCCTGGACAGCCGGTACAGAGATAGAGGGTGGGGAATGTGGTGGCAGCTAGCACATTGCCATTGATATTTTGCGGGCAGTGAGCCTGGTAGAAGTAGTCAATCCACTACCTTTGTTAATCCAACTCCTGAGGCAATTGTCTGAGTTTGTCTAAGAAAGAGGCCATCTCTGTGCCTAATTTCTAACCTTTCCTATGGAAACGAAAGGTATAGCAATGGACAGTCTCTCTTCCTTGCAATGCTAGGATTGTGATGTGGTGGATCAAGGCCTCTTGCTCTCTGTGTTGATGCTTTGGATCTGGCAATGCAGCCTAGGCGCTTTGTGCTCTTCTAGAGCATGTCTTCTACAACCCTTTTCATCAACAGGAATAAAAAGGACTTACAAAGCAAGTTGAGCAGTATAATTCCTCTTTCACAGTGCTTTATAGAGACGCCATACAACTCTGGCAGCAGTGGGAACTTCTTCCCGTTTCCCCAGGCCTCAGTCCCAGCTGAATCACTGAGATGGGGCCAGTGGAAAAAGCGTAAGTTAATATATTTGGGAAGTTATTAGCTGCCAGTAAACAGTTTGCTAGAAAATTCCCTCAGTTATTGGGTAATGTTTCATGTCAAAACTGCGGAGTCTTTAAGGCTCACATTTAAAAAGCAGAACAACATTATGCAAAACAGTCAGTGGGGGAGGAAAAAGGTGATTTGTATGGACTTTTTTTTTGGCTGCATTTCCAGATACAAGTAAACCAGTTACAATACATGCTCCAGCTCAGTTGGAATGAAAGGAGACGCTGCCCCTTTAAGTGAAACCAGCTGTAGTAACCTGCCTAACACTTCTGGAATGCAAAGTGCTCTGGGATTCTGTCTAGTCAAGGCTCTGGCACCAAGACCGTGGCAGCTTTTTTGTGGGCAAGCAGTTTCCTCACATTTCTGCTATTTTATCCTTAAAGATGTTACCATGGAGACTGGCATGAACATGGCACTTAGCCAGCTAGATAGTGACAGAAAGAGTAGAAGGGAAAAGAGTCCAGAGCATTAAAAAAAAAAGTTTCGATAACCCATTTAAACACATATATACTGTATTGCACACACTCCTCTGGATGAAAAACATTACAGTACTTTTCTTTTCATTCCTTCCCCTTCCTTGTTGCCCCACAATATAGCAATCTATCAAGGAACATTTAATGAAGTAGGTAAATACCAGCCATTAAACATAATCCATCACAGCTCATGAACACCCAGTTAACGGGCATCATATTGCATAATATCTATTTTCCTGTGCAAATGTCATTAGAAGTGGAGTTAAAATGACACAATAAATGTAGGTGTTTATTTCCTAGAGCAGATTGATTAATATAAATATGTTCCAGCCAACTTGCATTCTGGTAGAAACCAAACTAAAATCGTTTCCTGATTCATTTTCCAATTTGCCATGTGCACAAATAAAATCATACTCTTTTTTTAAAGTGAAAAAGAGTATAATATATGGAATACTATAGAGTTTCTTATAAATCTGTTTTGCCTTTTGCATGTATGGATTGTTTGGTCTAGGACCGTAAATAAAACTTGACTTGACTTGATATGGAATACTATGCAGAGGGTCTGTAACATGATTGATTATACCTACATTCTCAGGAAGTTCCATAGACCATGTTAGACATGCATGCTGAGTCTAGACATACACTAAACCACTATTTAGCATTACTAATAGGTAGGTGCAAGAACTTTATTAGATCATTCTTTTGTATTAGCTTAATGTCATTCTTTTAAAAATATGTCCTAATGGTGGCCATTTTAATTACCCATATGCCACATGATGTAGTGCTGTGTGGGTTAGGAAAATGGTAACCACCATTTTTTCATAACAGCAGCCATTTTTAACCCACACTGCCATCTGCAAAGTCTGCATCCCAGGACATATTGGTACTGACTACCACAAGCAAGTGGCTGCAGAAGCCTCTTTCCAGAATTCCTATTTAAAGGAATACACCATTTTTAATTAGACCAAAAAAAAGTAATGAAAATAAATGGGAATTCCCAAAATCGAAACCCTGCTATTATTCATTCAATGATATATTCATTTTCAAATGGATGGAACGAAATACAAGTGGCCTTATTCATATCCAATTTCTATCATTCCCCAAACCTCCCTAATTAGTAGTATAAGCTTTCAGCTTGTGTGGGAGGGGAGGAAATTTATAACCTCAAGCTTGCATGCTCATTCATCACCTTTGTGTATGCAAGGCAAAGAAATTTGCAATTTCTGCTTACAGTTTAAACCAAAATGGAATTTGTAGTTGCATTTACAGTTTGTGAACAAGCCAGGCTTTGGTTTGATACCCTGGCTTGCTCACAAACTGTGCTTAGACCAAAATAGGATTTTCCAGGTTTGGATGCAACAACAAATTCCGGTTGGGTTTATACCACCAGTAGAAGTTGCAAATTTCCTTGCCTTGCACACTAAGGAGATGAGTGAGCATGTAAGCTTGAGGCTCATGTTAATAATCATGGTTTAGCATTATAAGTAAACTCAGAAGAGAACAATATTCCAGTTGAAAGAATTGTAGAAATGATCAAATTGAAGATGTAAAAATCAGTGTGCTGTGCATTCGTTAGGGCTGCATGAACCAAGTTTATGGATGTTCCAATATGGTTTCAGAATATATTTTGCCAGAAGAGCTTAGTAAAAATGGTTCTGTATGTTGACTAGTGCACATAACGTATTTTGGAAAGTGTATTGTTAATAGCCTGGGGATACCTCTGGAAACTTGTTGTTAAATCAGTAGATTAGACAAATTCTCCTTCCAATTTCCCACCAGATCTTTAGCCTTCTTTTTCATCTGCAGTGCAACTCACCTGGAGTACAGCTCACTTGAGTAGGTAAGGGAGTAGGACTGGAATGAGCAGAAACAACGTGGATAGTTTTGCGAATGGCCCTGTGCTCCAGGAGTAATAAATTCTTGCTCACTTGTATTTGCACTCAGAGAAACAAGTTTCTTTATAGCTGGGCAGAACACACGCTGAGGCTATTCTCATGATCGCCCCAAAGCGGGCTAAGGCAGCAAACCTCGATAAATGCCCCTCCCCTTAGACGAGGTTAACGGAGTGAGAGCTCCATTAACCTCATCTTTTTTGTCATGTGCCACCACAGTGGTACTCTGCGCTCTGTACTCTGTACATGGCTCTGCGCCATGGCGGCACACGAGGAGACTCCCGACCAGGAAGCTACAAGCAGCCTCCTGGGCTCTGGGCTCTCTCTAGGATACCCTGCACACTTGCGCAGGGCATCCTGGAACTTCCAGGGGCTGCATGGCCCCAGATCCCCGCCGCCCCTGCCAGCTCTGTGTCAGAGCTGGCAGTCTTGTGGGTGGCCCAGGGCTGCCTTTGGATCATCCCTAAGCCCGCTCTCTAAGCCCGCTCTCCCTGCAGACCTCTTTTTAGTGCAGCACACTGCTCATGTGACTTGCCTTGCTATCTTAGAAATTGACATGAATAAGAAAGAAAATTCATAAGTGGAGTCTAACTCTTTAAAGGTTTAAGGTTTCACTCTTTAAATGTCATTGTCTGGGAAGAGCAGCAACTGTGTCATTTCCCAGTTCAGTGGTAGGTGTAAAAGTTTCAAGTGAAACCTCCAGGTTCTGACCTGGTAACATAATTATCACATCAGTTAGCTAGCCAGTTGCAAGCTGAAATCTTACAGTGTTCTGCTTTGTTCTAACAGATCAGGTTTTTCAAAGCTTCTTTAAGCCCAAGAGGTAAGCTTGCGACATCACAGCACTCACTTTGTAAACTGGAACTACCATTGTGCAACACAGCTCAGATAACTGAAAAACTAAAATTAGGACATTGCTTTTCAAAGCAGTAATTAACTTGCAAACTCCATGAGCTGCACATTAACTCCATGAGCTGCACAGAGATTTGCTTGGATCTAACAAGCTTGGCTATTAGAAAGACTTATTATCAATAACATTGATAAGGAAATTTCAAGCAAGGTGAAAATGATCAGGACAAAGGCAAAGGATGGAGATCAGCTTGATCTGGAAGTCCCCACAATAGGACAGTAAGCAGAACTCTGGGATATTTGCATAATAAACTTAAATTGCAGGCATGGATTCTCTCCCAATAAACCTTGATTCTAGTTTTGGGAGTGATAAAGGTTGCTTTAATTTAGAGTCTGAACATTCTAACAATTTCACTCCTACCATTTCAAACCTTGAAGCTGTGGGAAAGCCATGACCAATTAAACTTATTTAAAACTGATTTATGCCTGTAATGTAAATGATTCTCCAAAGAAAGAATTTCCCATTCCATTGCAGATAACTGTCCTGCCTTCTGCCATATAAACATACCGCTTGCATAAGGTTGCTAGCCTCCAGGATTGACCTGCAGTCTCCAGGAATCAGCATCAAACTCTAGGTGATGATTGAAAGCAACCCTAGAAATTTAAATGGCTTGATTTTATGTTGGGAAATGTCTCAAGAATAGCTTCAGTCAGAGCTGGCAACCCTACTTATTCAGGTCATAATCGGAAGCTTGGCTTCATTTCTTCTTATCACCTGTAACTCAGGGGACAGAGGGGCCACAGAGAGCTGAGCCTTATCCTAGAGGTCTACCCCTGCTAAGTGGGCAAAGAGGCACCTTTTACCGTGGTGATTCTCTTTATTTAGCAGGGGGAGAGTAACTGGCCCTATCCACCCCCAGCACAGTACTTCCAGTGACTGTTGCTGGTGTGTGTCTTATGTTTCTTTTTAGAATGTGAGCCCTTTGGGGACAGGGAGCCATCTTATTTGTTTTATTTCTCTTTGTAAACCGCCCTGAGCCATTTTTGGAAGGGTGGTATAGAAATTGAATTATTATTATTATTATTATTAATAATAATAATAATAATAATAATAATAATAATAATAATAATAATAATAGACTTCACAATTCCCTCCCAAGGAGGCTTTGTTTGGCCCCCTAACTGTGGGATTCAGATGACAAGTTAAATGTACTTTTCCTTCAGAGACATTTGGGATAACCAACAGTTAGTTATTACTTCTATTATTTATTAAATACATTTATTAATTACATTTCTATACCACTCCATCCAAACAGCTCTGAATTTTATTGCGGCTTCTGCTGTGGATTGATTTATTTGTTTGTGTTTTATTGTTCCATTAGATATTATTTTTTATATTGGTGTTAAGTCATCTTACAGACCATGATGCAGTGGCTGAATAACAAGAGTCCCAAGCTTTTGAATGTCCCAAGCTTTTGTGCCAGCCCCTTCACTATTGTATTTAGAAGACTATGGAAGTCAAGGGACCGGGTCTCATGATCAGTAAGACCCGGTTTGGGGCAGTGAGTGGGAAGAGCAGGCTAAGCCCGTTCTCCACAAGAGGGCAGGGAGCCCCGGGTGGCCGGATCGGCCGCCCACACGATGGTCGGCTCTGTGACGGAGCCAGCAGGGGGTGGGGGGAGCGGGGGCCATGCAGCCCCCGCAAGGCCCAGTATGCCCTGCACGAGCGCGCAGGGCATACTGGGGAGACCCCTGGAGCCGGGAGGCAGTTTTTCGCCTCCCGGCCGGGGGTCTGCTCATGAGTAGGCACGGTGCAAAGGTGCGCCATGGCTACTCACAATCCTGAAAAGCAGGTTTGCTGGAGCACTCGCTCCACAAACCTGCTTTTTAGCAGGGGTTCTCGAGCAGGTTACCCGCACAAGAACCACCGGGCTCGGGTGCGAGCCCAGTGGTTCTTACGGTCAACAAAAATCGGGCTAGCCTCTGCTAGCCTGATTTTTGTTGATCGTGAGAATCGCCCCAAGGTTTAGCTAATGTTGTGAGAGGGTATCAGAGGGTATGGCTTGTGAATGTCATTAAGATCCACCCTACCCTTTCTTCCATAATTCAAATACAACCACTGGTGGAGGGAAAGGCAGAGTATGAGAATTTATACCTGTTTCAGGAATCAAATAGGACGATTTTTTAAAATACTAGTCTGGTGTATTTTCCACATTTGTCCTGGGAAGAAGCTTCCCTTAAGTCAATTTAGGGTGTATAAGGCCTATGGATCAAGTATCTCAAATGCCAAGGCACATTGCATTTTTGCAGAGCCATAATTGTTTGCCCAATAGTTTCCTTATGTAGCTTAAGCTATTGTCAGTTACTCATACCACCACCATCAGAAGAAGAAGAAAGACTGAGAGAAATTGAGAAGATAGAAAAACAGAAAAGAATAACCAAACTGTTGCTTTGATTTTTGTTGCACAAACAAAAATTGGTGGCAACTCTTTTGTTAAGCTTCACCCATCCAACATGTGTCTCTCTCTACTTATTTTTGACTTGTGAACATTTGGCACTATCCATAGTGCAAGTGTCCTAGGTTTGATTTGCAAGCTTTAGCATTTAATACCAGAACATGCTCCCCCAAACTGCTTAATTTAAAGCTGGAATTAGTCTCTTTATGCTTGCAGCATTTTTATGAAGGCAACATAATCCCACAGAGTACTTACTGCAAGCATTTTAAAAGCTCATGTTTTATAGTGATACTTTTAACAGCCTATACATATATTTCACAGATTTTTTTGTGCCATTTTGTTTTCTCGCAACATACCATTTAAAATATGAGCCACAGAGAATTCAGGGTATTGACACCAAGTTTAGCATTTAGTTACACGTTTGCTAATGTTATGTTAGTTTTAGATTTAAACATTTGTTCTCCAATACATTTCCCACTTTAATTGTATAAGACAGAAACAGTGGAATACTTTTGTACAGACAACAGTATTATAATAGTTCTATAAACTTCTGAAATAATAGCAAACTATAAAGTGTACTTTATCAAAGTACACGTGATAAAATGAATATGTTGTCTTAGAGAGTCTTGAAGTCTAGCATTCCATTTTAACTGTTTCAGGTACTGTAAGAAAACTAATTATTTTAACGTTAAAATTTACATTTAGAGGATACTAGGGATGTGGGATTCAATTAGCTAGGGAATCAATTTGCCATGAATCGGGGGTGACTCACAGATTTGTTCATGATCAAATTGCCCCTTAATTGAAGGGCCTGATTTGGCCACAATTCGGATCGCCCCTGATTTGTGTAATTTACTTAGTGGACACCATTTTGTCTCAGTGTTTTTTTATTCCTGATTGGCTGCTCGGCACTGGCTTCCAACTAGCTTGAGATCACCTTGCTTATTAGTTGGCTTGTTGTCTTTCAAATCAAGTGTTGGCATGGACAAATGTGCCCCCATTGGCTGGGGGAAAGGAACAGGGAGGGGGGAGGCCAAAGGAGGGAGTTTTAAAATGTATATAAGGGGCTGCTTGGAGGCAGAGAGAGCCATTGCTTTTGTGCCTCAGGAGAGGAAAGAATCTGGATCAGAGACAGAAAGAGACTGCAGCAGAGCAGCACTGAGAGGAGAGCAGAGAGACTGTGGTCTGGGCCTGTCTGGCCCAGCAATGAATGGAGAGACAAAGTGCCTACTCTCTCTGTTTTTTTAATTGTAGTGTCACAACCATTGTTTTGCTTTTATTTTCTTCTATTTAAAACAAAACCAAACCATAGCAGCAGCACCAGTGGCTTCAACTGGGTGCTACTTGAGATTTTATGTTATTATTCTATAGTCAGCCCCACTCCCAGTGGCTTTAATAATCGGATTACTGTGCTGTGTTGAGTGGGTTTTGTTTTGCTTGTGTGTGTGTGTCTGCATCTCTTCCTTGCTGCTGCTGCTGCTGCTGAACTGATTCCCCCCCCCTTTTTTTTTTGTATGCTGCTGTGCTGTGACTTCTGTCTGGTGACCAGCTTGCCCACTGGCTCCCTTTCTGAGTTCTTTTGTGTTTTGATTTTTGTGTGGGTGGGTGCCTGACTGGTGCCCACCTCACCTTCCCCCAGCTGTTGGGTCCTGGGTTTGCTCAGCCCAAGAGTGCCTCCGAGAGCAACACCTGGCAGACTCCAGCCAAAGATGCCACTGGAAGCCACCAGCAGAAGACACAGGAAGGTGAGAGACCCCCTGCCTTGTTCAGGTTAAGTTCTTAAGTTTAAATAGGGCCTAGTTTGTGGAAGGGACAGGGGCATATCTAGGGCAGGGCAGGCAGGGCACGTGCCCCGGGCGCCACTTGAAGGGGGTGCCATTTCTTGAAATGAAATTTTTTTAAATCGCCATCGATAACAAAATGGCCACCACACATATTCAAATGGCCTCTGTGAGGCCCTAGGCCATGCCAGGCCTCACAGAGGCCATTTGAGCATGCGCGGTGGCCATTTTGTTTTCAGCGGCCATTTAAATATATATATATAAACGGCCATCACACATGCTCAAATGGTCCCTGCGAGGCCCTAGGCCTTGCCAGGCCTCGCAGAGGCCATTTGAGCATGTGTGGCAGCCTCCAAAATGGCCACCACTCCGATCTTTGCAGGCCCAAACAGGCCCGAAAATCAGCCTGAGGGCTGCGGCGGTGAATTAAGAGGCCAGTGGGGGGAGGGGGAACCTTTGGAGACCCCCCCCCCAGACTTTAGGAAGCCCCCCAAAGGGGCTACAGGTTAAAAAAATAATTTAATATAATATAAGTCACTGTACACATATTTAGTTTGGCACTATGTACAGAGAATCAGGGCTTGTGAATACTGAGCCGAAGCTTATGAGCTAGGATTGTATTCATTTGCTCTTACTTTGCTTCTTGTGATAAGTGAGTTAAATGTGATGTCTTAATAATATGGCTATTAATGGTGAGTTTGTCTTTGAATCAGTGTGAAATCCTTAGTATTAAGGCCCACTGGGAGTTTCTTGCTCTCTTTCTCTCATTTTAACTGTCTTTCTGAAATACTAGAATATATTCCAAGCAGTCACACAGTTTACTCTGCATATCCTTTAATTATTTTCAGAGTATCTGGGAAAAGCCAAATTCTCCATTTATTTTTAAAACTTATGTGATAGTGATGCTACAATGCATAGTAGAGAATTAGACAGGCACTTCTGTTTAGTTTTCCAAGTACACCTCCACATAGTATTTGGGTATTTCATGAGCCCCAGCATACTGAAATTTGTAGTTTTCCAGCATTTTTTGGTCTGGCTACATCCACTGCTGAATAGTTTTTGAAATATTAAAAGATTAATGAGCTTGACTTGTATTTTTGAATTGATATTATGGTAAAGTTATCTGAAAGATGGGTGTCAGATGTTTGGACAGGGGGCGCAATTTCAGTGCTTGCCCTAGGCGCTATTTTCCCTAGATACGCCTCTGGGAAGGGAGGGATTATGTGGCAGGACTGTAGGATAGGAGGGGTGGGTTAGAGAGAGGCCAGAGTAATCCCCTGCCCTTCTTTGCCTTCCCTTCCCTTGGACTTTCCCCATGGTTTCATGCTTGGTCCCCTCCAAAACCAGCCTCCCCCCATAAAGCCTGGTTTTTTAATTGGGTGTGTGGGGGTTTTTTTTCTAGCCTCTCTGTGTGCACCACCAGTGCTATAGGTAGTACTGTGTATGGCACACAAATAGATCATCCTGACCCACACACTCTTAAGGTGCTTCCCCCTCCCCCACCAGAGTTAGAACTTACAAATTTTTAAACCCCAAGATGTCCAGGAGGGTGCAAAGCTTAGCCAGGAGCAGTGTGGCAGGCAGAGGGAGGGGTGATGCCGGTCATGGTGGGTGATGGTGAGGGGGCCTACTCCCTGAGTTGCCACCACACTGATGTGTTGTGCAGGGTCCCCTATCCGGAGGAGCCTGGCCTCTCAGCATAGCCTCCTATGATGGTGAGGTAGAAGTAGGGGGGAGGTCAGGGCAGTGGATGAGATGTCATTGGCTGCTAGCCCAGCCAGATTGCTCTCTGCATACTCCCCAGTTCACACTGGTGGTGCAACCCTCCCGTCTGAGACTGAGGAGCAGAAGTGATTCCAGTTGTTCTTGAATGCAGGGTGGTGGTGGCGGCGGCGGTCATCTCCAGAAGGAACTAGCTGCCCCAGTAGTGCAGCATGGAGACCACTAAAATGGTCCTGGACAAAGAGCAGCATGGTGTGGGACCACTTTGAGCTCCGCCATGGTGACCCACATCATGTTGTCTACATCCATTATACAATACAGGTCAGCAGGGGTAATGACCCAAAGCGTCTTGGGATAATGGGGATGCTGCAGTACCTGTGACGGCATCACCCAGGAGTCCCTGCTAGGGATGTGCACGAACCAGTTCAGCAGTCTATTCCTAGAACACTGAACTGGTTTGGAAGCCTCATCTCTGAACTGGTTCAAACGCCGGGGATCACTTTAAGGCATGGGGAGGGTGGCCTTAACTTCCTTGCCATGCACTGCTTCAAAAACCACTGATGTGGGGTGCCTGTATACCCTCTTGCCGCCCTGGTCAGCATAAAACTGGAAGTGGCATGCACGTGCGTGCCCACCACTTCCAGATTTATGCTGACCAGGGTGGCAAGAGGATATATAGCTACCCCATGCCAGAGGTTTTTGAAGCAAAACCAGAGGGGGAAGAACAGCACGGGAGGTAAGGGCATCCTCCCCGCACCTTAAAGTGACCCCCCTCGTTTGAACCAGTTCAAATGGGGGGTTGACATGTGACCTTAAAGCGACCCCCCCCCACACCTCCCGGGTGTGCACAGATCTGGTTCTGTGCATACCCCTAGTCCTTACTCCTGCTGGCAGCCATAGGCCTGATGTGTCCTCAGATAGTGGCAAGGCTCTTGCTACCAAACAAGGGTAGTTGCCTGTGTGGTGGGTGCAGTCAGTTGTTTCCAAACAGTCCAATTTCAGGGTAGTCCAGAGAGCTGACTGATCTCTAATTAGGACTTCAAGCTAAATTATTGCTTGCCATACTCTTGCCTAGAATATCAACTAAGATTTATTGCCTTGCCTAACTAAACCTTTGCCTTCTGTACCCCCATTTTACCCTTAATAAAGCCTCTGAACTATATTTATCTCATGTTTCCAATATGCCAAAACTACAGTAGCTCAAACTGATACTGGATGGCACTCAATCAATCAATGTGACCTAAGGATAAAGGGCAGTCCTACTATAATTGCCACTTCCCAGTCCAGCATGGTGTCACTGGCAGGGCCAGTGGACCCGGTGGTTCATGGACGGGTTCATTGATGCCTTGCCAGGGGGACAGGAGGAGCCCATCAAGCCCTACAGCAGTGCTTTAACAGTGTGTGCTACAGTACCTACAGGAGATGGTAGCAGGCCAGGAGATGAAATCTTGACTATGCGTCACCAAGTCTAGCCGATCTTGGCGATGGTTGCCGGATGGTTGCTCTCATGCTAATTGCTCCAAGGGGCAAATGGGTGGTGTCTCACAGACATCTCTATCTGTGGGTCATCTTGCTAAAATAGTATAACAACCACCAGCGTGGAAAACTATTTCTCACTTGCACAGAGTCCCCCCCACCCCACCCAATGGTTCATAAAACTCATAACTAACCAATTTTCACAGAACGGCCTCCTAAATAAATGTGATACCCCTGTCAAATTTCATCTTTTTGCCCCTAGCAGTTCTTGAGCTTTTTCTACTTATTATAAAGCAAACAAAACAAAAACCATGAACGGAGGAAACCTTTCCTGGAAGGTAAAGGTTTTAGAAAGGTATCGTCTTTAGAAAGATTGCAGACAGCATCCTGTTTTTTTAGCTAAATTGAATGAAGCCTCAATCTGCTTTAACGCTGCTTTTGAATACTATTTATTCCACACAAAATATGTAGATTGTAAACCCTTAAGGCAGAATCAAATCCACAGCATTTTGTACAGCAAGACCAGACCCTTGTATTATCATGATTTGAAAATATATAAAGTTATGAATTAAAAACATAAGTACAGTTGCACCGTCTGCTTCACTTCATTATGCAGAGATGCTGATATATATATTTAAAGTGGAAACAAGTAACATGGCAGGGGTAAAGCTGGATCTTAGGTTCACCAGAGCTCAGATTTACAATCTGTTTTGAAATCCAGGGTTCATCCCTGGAGCAAGGGCTGTAACAAGATTATTACTCTTAGTATTTAACATCAACAAAATTATCATAGCAATTTACATAGCAAAAACAATGAAAAAAAATGGATCTCTGCTCCAAAAGGGCTCACAATCTGAAAAGAAACACAAGAGATATATTAGCAAGCAGTCATGGAGAAGACACTGTTCTGGGATGAATAGGGACACTTGCCTTTCCCTTTTAAATAAAAGACAACCAGTACTTAAAGGTGCTTCTTTGCCCAGTTAGCAAAGGCTGGATCAAGATGAGACTCCATATGTCCATAACAGCAAGAATTATTGTCTAGAGCTTTTCTCACTGCTTAAAGAGCTTCATGATGATAATATTCATCTCCCTTATGGTTATTGTGAGGATTACTGTGATCACCATACAAAGGAGATGACTATTATTATCTCCATATTACTAAGGCAGAGAGATAGTGGTTGGCCTAAGGCTGAACTTTTAATCAGGAATTGCTTAACCTGTTAGTGACTCTAATAGTTGAATATGCTTGTTTAATCATTCAGTAATCACAGACTGTTCACAATACTTTGGGATTAGGCCATGTGTTTCTAGACTGGCTTAAACCTCAACACTTCTCTTCAGTTACCGCTGCTTGTGGGTAAGTCCCCCTAAAACAAAGTACTCTCTGGATTTGGATTCTAATCATATATACACAGGAGTTGGTTGTAATGTACTTAAAATCTCCACCCATCTTGAAGGTAGATGGCCCTAGATAGAGCCTCAAGCTCTAGTCGTGGACATCTAACACAATTTGGGCTCTATACCATCATGTCCTTGTTTTATAGTTGCTTCCCTCATAACACAAAATAATCTTATGCAGATTTAACTAAGAGTTTATTCAGAAACAACTCCATTTTCTCCTTCTCATTCTCCTCCCTTTTTTTCTGACTCCACCCGCCCCCCCACTCTCTACACTAGAGGATCCCCATTGGGACAAAACCTCTAAACAACAAGAGATAAAGGATTACTGTATCAAATACATTTTGTTTTTCAATTCATCCTAGTTTTAAAAGATATCTGGCTGCAAACGAACATGTGTGGGGATTTGGTTGTAAAACATATAGATCATATTGCCCAGTATCCATATTGAAAAGAGATTGCAGTGTTTGGGGACAGAAACTTGCCAGAGCTGGCAGGAGATACTTCAGCAAACTATTACTATAGCAAACTATTACGTAGCTTGGGAGTGCTCCTGGATCCAAAGCTCTCCCTTGTTTCTCAGGCGGAGGCGGTGGCCAGGAGTGCTTATTATCAGCTTTGGTTGATACGTCAGCTACATCCATTTCTAGAGGTGAATGTCCATAAAACAGTGATGCACATGCTGGTAACCTCCAGGCTTGAATACTGTAATGTGCTCTATGTGGGGCTGCCTTTGTAAGTAGTCCGGAAACTACAATTGGTACAGAATGCAGCAGCCAGACTGATCTCTGGGACAACACGAAGGGACCACATAACACTGGTTCTAAAAGAACTGCACTGGCTGCCAATATGTTTCTGGGTGAAATACAAAGTGCTGGTTATTACCTACAAAGCCCTTAATGGCTTGGGTCTAGGCTATTTGAGAGAGTGCCTCTTTTGTCATGATCCCTGCCACCTGCTACAATCTTCTGGAGAGGTTTGATTGCAGTTGCCACCGGTTCGTTTGGTGACAACCCGGGACCAGGCTTTTTCTGTGGCTGCCCCAGGGCTTTGGAATGGGCTTCCTGCTGGAATAAGAGCATCTCCTTCTCTGTTTGTTTTCAGGAAAAACTTCAAGACCCTCCTGTTCTCTCCGGATTATTATAATTATAATTTTTTAAATTATAAAAATTATAATTTTTAAAATCTTGTTTTAATAATTTTATTCTGTTGTTTTTACTGTCATTTATTTTAATTTTTGACTTTTAAATATTTTAAATTTTGTATACCACCAAGAGATATACATATCAGGCAGTATAAAAATATGAATAGATAGATAGATAGATAGATAGATAGATAGATAGATAGATAGATTAGATTAGATTAGATTAGATTATCCTTAGCACAGTCCAGTATTCAGAATAGAAAATGAGCTAAAACACATTCAGATTAAACATAGGGCTTATATTCTATATCATCCATCTAAAAAAAAAAAAAAGATAGCACTGTGATGCAAAATCAGAAAACTGCAAAACACACCACAAGCTTCGCACCGCCACAAGCATCGCTTAGCATTGCTTACAAGAGAAACCTTTGTAATCCAAGATGCATTTATCAATATTTGATTTAAATGTCTGTGCGTGCGCATTTAATGCACAAAACCACATGGGGATGCTCAGGAGCACATCTGTATTCATTAACACAAAAAGGGAGAGTCAGACACAGCCAGCCATGCAAACAAAGTAAGAAAGTTGGTCAGACTGTAAACATTGCAACCTTGCCTCACATTTTGTGGCCAGTGTTGCGAGCAGGCTGCAGTGCCCCTCCCTGCACAGGAGAGTGGGAGCACACAGCCCCTCCCAACTTAGCCAACAGAGGCTACCCCGGTTCAGTTCTAAGGTCATGGAGTAATCAGGAGTGGAGAGGAGAAGAGACATCCCACACCTAATTGTACTTTTATAAGCTTTATTAAGGCAAATGGTGACAACTAAGCAATTAAGCATGCAAGCAAATCAATCAATTGGTTTTCTTTCCCAGCATAGTGTAGTGGTTTTAATAACAGCTAAAATCATTTTCCCTCACTAGACATGAATAGCAGTGGAATCATACTGAAAAGTAAAGAAACAGACATGAATATGGTAGAGGGAGAGGCATCTTCAATAAAGTATTGGTGCAACCGTGATCAGACAGTGATCCTTGGTGTAAAAGCAGGGAAGTTAAGAGTACACAATAATACCCCTATTATCATCTGTGAAACACTCAATATGTTGGGATAGTGAAGTGGTTCAGGAAGTGTAGTGCATGTTGCAGAGTTTGCAGAATGCCAATTTACATAAACATTTTGGATGCCCCCATTTGGATGAATATGTTACTGACAGATATGTTTCAATGGTACTGGACAATTTTATTAGCAAAAGAAATAGTGTCATAATCCCACCCACTCAATTCACAGTTTGTTCCATTCCAGTTCTTAACCTATTGTATTCTCCCAGGCTCTCAGATAAGGAAAAGAATTAGGATCAATAGAGGAATTATTGACTGTGCAGCATTTGCAGAGTTGATGTCACAAAACAGGATTTGCACGATAGCAGCAGCAGTGAATAAAAGCAAAAATTGGGCAGGCCACCTGTGACAGACCCCCTTTGTATGAACATTTCAGACGGATATATCCTGAAGCAATATCATTCAGGAATCTTGCAAACCAAATCTTGGACAGAAATCATTTGAGTCAAAATACAGGCTGAACTACTGTTACCAGCTTTATGGCTACACACACCTTCTCCACCAGAAATTTGTTACCAGGTACCACCCTTTGTGACGAATTTAACTCAAATAAGTGCAGACCTTCATACAGACAAATTATATACTTAGGTACTGGGAAAGCTGACTGTGTGTAAGATACACCCATGTTAGAGCATTCAGAAGGGCACAATAAAGTACAGATACATTCCTTGAAAGCAAAGTTATGTTTTATTGAAGAACAACTTCCAGCAAAGGCAATGAATAGCATCTCAACAAGATTGCTGCTAGCAATGTTCTCTTAAAGGGGTTAATGCTTTGAGAATGGTACTGGATAGCTTCCAATACACATTTAAAGGTTAGGGCCGCTGAGGGGCAGGAGATAGAGTTTTGAGGGCACTAGGAAATGGAGTGGGGGAGGAGAGGGAGGAAGTGGGGATAGAGACACCGGTCTATAGCAATCTGCTCCAAGGTCAATGAGAATAGATTCCAGGGGTTGCAGTTGCAGGCTTCCTTTGTAGGAGAAGATTGAGACCATTTGTTGCTGAAACTGAACAGGAAAAACTCTAGATTACAAGGCAAGGCTTTGTTCTTAGCAAGGACCAAACTCTGGCCACCCAGGGAGGTACTCCAAAGGATCTCCCAGGGAAGGAAAAGAAAAGAAAAAGCTGAAAATGCCCCTGGGCAGGATATGAAACTCTGTGTACTGGCAAAAGATGAGATGCCTTTAGGACAGTGGGCACAAGAAAGCAAACAGTGTGCTGTTCTCCAAAAACCTTCAGTATATCTACTGCATCCAAGTTGCAAGTGTTTGTCACCACCAAGTGTCACCTCCAACATAGGGTGGCAAGAGGGTGAAGTTTTTAGAACTTCAAAGTAGCTCAAAGGCATAGCCCTGGGCTGGGGTGTAGCCAGGGTAGAGGCCAGGGGCCCCTTGTACACCTCTCTTCCTGGTGGCCCCTCAGAGTGAGGGAGATAATTAAGAAAATAGGGAAGGGTGAAGCTGGAGGGCTCGGGTTCTTTGAACCCATCAACTCCATTATAGCTATGCCCCTGGTTCTGGGTGTGTACATGATTCTGTGGACAGGGAAATACTTAGACACAGGGGGGCTATTCTCACAATTAACAAAAATCGGGCTAGGAAAGCCTAGCTCAATTTTTGTTAATCGTCAGAATCACCGAGCTCGGCTGCAAGCCTGGTGGTTCTAGAGCGGGTAACCCGCTCTGGAACCACTGGTAAAAAGCAGGTTTGCGGAGCAAATCTGCTTTTTACAATTGTGAGTAGCCGCGCCACGCCTTCGTGCCATGCCTACTCATGAGTAGACCCCCCGCCGAGAGGCGAAAAGCCGCCTCCCAGCTCGGGGGGTCTCCCCAGTATGCCCTGTGCACTCGCGCAGGGCATACTGGGGCTTGCGGGGGCCATGCAGCTCCCCAGCCCCCACCGGCTCCATCTTGGAGCCGGCAATCATGTGGGCGGCCAATCCAGCCGCCCAGGGTTCTCTCCCCACTCACCCGAAGAAACTGGGTCTCACGGATCGTGAGACCCGGCTCAAGGTGTTGCCATTTGCTGGGCTGTGTGCTCCCTTAGACATTTCTCTTAAAATAAAAAGGCTGAACAGGTACTCTCCCAAGGGAAGTTGCTGTAGGGGGATAAAGATACTGATTTTCAGAATAA
The DNA here is from genome assembly GCF_027244095.1 of Hemicordylus capensis. Classification (NCBI taxonomy): domain Eukaryota; kingdom Metazoa; phylum Chordata; class Lepidosauria; order Squamata; family Cordylidae; genus Hemicordylus; species Hemicordylus capensis. Next base: position 106,349,991 of record NC_069662.1, read on the forward strand.
CCCACTTGATTGATTATAAAAATCTTATCTGTGAGATGGCGTATGTCCTTTGTTCCTTGGCTTATCCAGGTATTTGCTCATTAAGAGAGGGAAACTGCATTCCAATCTCAGCACATGAGAACATAAGAACAGCCCTGCTGGATCAGGCCCAAGGCCCATCTAGTCCAGCATCCTGTTTCACACAGTGGCCCACCAGGTGCCACTGGGAAGCCCACAGGCAGGAGTTGAGGGCGTGCCCTCTCTCCCGCCATTACTCTCCTGCAACTGGTACTCAGAGGCATCCTGCCTTTGAGGCTGGAGGTGGCCCACAGCCCTCCGACTGGTAGCCATTGATAGACCTCTCCTCTATGAAGTTATCCAAACCCCTCTTAAAGCCATTCAGGTTGTTGACTGTCACCACTTCCTGTGGCAGAGAGTTCCACAAGTGGATCATGCATTGTGTGAAAACATACTTCCGTTTGTTGGTCCTAGATCTCCTGGCAATCAATTTCATGGAATGACCCCTGGTTCTAGTGTTGTGTGAGAGGGAAAAGGATTTCTCTCTCTCCACTTTCTCCACACCATGTATGATTTTATAGACCTGTATAATGTCTCCCCGCAGTTGTCTTTTTTCTAAACTAAAAAGCCTCAGGTGTTGTAGTCTTGCCTCATAAGAAAGGTGCTACCCCCTGATCATCTTGGTTGCCCTCTTCTTTACCTTTTCCAGTTCTACAATGTCCTTTTTAAGATGTGGTGACCAGAATTGTACGCAGTACTCCAAGTGTGGTCGCACCATAGTTTTCTATAAGGGCATTATAATAGTAGCTGTTTTATTTTCAATCCCCTTCCTAATGATCCCTAGCATGGAATTGACCTTTTTCACAGCTGCCGCACATTGAGTTGACACTTTCAACGAGCTGTTCACCACGACCCCAAGATCCCTCTCCTGGTCAGTCACCGACAGACACCGCTTTGACAATTTGTCTATTCTTGCACTTTCTGTGTATGCTCAGGGGCAGTGACTATCAGAGTGGTACTTCCTCGTCCCCTGCAACTATTGACTTGGGGCACTGGAAAACCTTTCCAGAATGATCCATTACAATACAATTGACAGGGATCGTAGACAAATTTTAAAGTATATAAAATTACAGGAAGTTTCCCAAAGGAATGTGCAACTTTTTCTTTAGGTAATAGGAAACTTATGGGAGACAAGGAGGATAAGAGTATTAACAAGCTGAAGTGAAACCTGTTATTGACTCTTTTCCAACAAGTGTATTAATATTTTATTAATATTAAGAGAAAAGATAAAGCAATTAATTGTTTTTCATTCATATCAAGGTTGCCAGTCTTTATGGCAACCACATGAAGCTGCTTTTATTCACTCTTATGTTTTAGCTGTCATGTAGACAGATGTTAATACACAACTCACCAAGTCAATTGGGCAATTTCCACCACACAACTGTGTGCAGTAGCTTAATGGAAATCTGCTCAATCCACATGAAAAACTATACTACACAAAATGATTTGCCATGTGGTGAAAGCTGCCAGGTGGCAAAAGCTGGGAAGGCACTGCTACATGGAATTACTTCAAACATTAAACCTGATACAAAAGGCACAAATAGAATTGCCATTGGAAGTTGCCTAAAATGAAATTCAAAGGAAATGTGGGATTCCATAGTTAGGAAATACATTTGAAGTATTTCAAGGGAAAACAAAACGATTGACTTTGATAATACTAGCAAGCTTTCTTAGGTCGATATCATATGAGATAAAATTCAAAGTAAATTTGGGAATTTCTTCCCTCACAAAACATCTGAGGGAATTAAAATGTTTTTATACATGTAGCAATGTTTCTCAAGCGAGCTCCACATATATATAGCCACAATTTCAATCAATTTTGCTGTACATAAAGCTTTAAGTTTAAACACACACAAGCATACTCAGTCCATATATTGAGCTTATATCTGTCAGGATCATGCGACACAACATAAATATTGTATCACTGCTTTGTAGCTTACAGCATTCTAACAGATTTGCTTCACAAGGAAAATACCTCATGTATCCTCCAGTGTATTGTGGTAAATTCTTTTTTTTAAAAAAGTGGATTGCTTTATGCTGCTGTGCAACCAATGCCATCAACAGCCCAATCCTAGTTATAGTTAGGTATGACTAAACCCATTGAAACTAATGGGCTTAGATGGGATTCAGCTGCAACTCTTTTAAAAGGATAAGCCTGCATGCCCATTAGATACCCACAAGAATAAATTTAATCACTTCATGTAGAAAAATACTGCAAAATATATGCCCATTTTCCATGATTGCTATGTAAGAATCCTGCTAGATCAGCCCAAACCATGGTGTTGCTGACCATGCAAATGGCTGCCGCGCATGTGTGGTTGTTGAGGGGAGTGCCACTGCAACAGGAAGCAACACAGCGGCAGCAACACAGGTACGGATTTCTGCCACTCCCTTTTAAAGGTGCTGCCTGCACCCCACCCCCATGCCCTACTTGAACTACCGAACCAGTTTGTGGGTTGGCCAAACCGGTACAAACCAATTAGCCGAACCACAAACCAGTTGGTATTCAAACCTGTGCATGAACCGTGGTTCATATACATACCTACTTAATGAATCAGCAGATATTTCATGTTCAATGTACAAGAAAACCTCCAATACTTTTTCATACTGCCATAACAAAAGATAAAAATGTAATCAGGTAAATACAGGAAGGGTATACAGGTGGCCCTCTTTATTTGTGAGGGTTCAATTCTTGTCTATAACCATAAGTATGGAAACCACGAACAAAGAAACCTTACTCCTATGGGAATCCAAGGGTTAGATTCCTAACCAAAAAAATGGCCCCCCCCAAAAGGGGAAGTGGAGAAATAAGAGTAGAAATGCACTGTAGCTTGCTCTCCAAGGCTCCACAAATGCCCCTGGAAATTAAAAAAACAAAACACCCAAATTGGCCAAATTTACCACAAGTGCCAGGACCACGGATAAAAAGAGCCACCTGTATTCTTTGGATAACTTTCTATATAAAGTTCTTCCTTTACGTCCCATTACAATGTTTCCAACTAAATATACCCTCTTAAAAATACCAAGTTGTAGGACTGCCAACTTGGCAGAACTCCCGGGCTGTTTAAAATCTGCCTGACACACATATGTAGCGGGTGACACACATTCCCTATCATCGTATCTCCATAGCTGGAATAATGTCTCCTGTAAATTGTATGCCTGCAAGGTAGCTGCTAAAGCTCCACAAGTCCTGTCAGAATAACTTGGTGACCCCAGAGCTGATCCTGTTATATTTATCATGTTTCCCTTCCTCTACCGTTGCTACAGATTTGTGAAGCATGCCACAAAGCCAACTCAATAGCTTATACTCTAGTGAAAACTAGGATACTCTCCTCTATGCCTTTTCTGTTTTAATGTGCTGTTAACAGATGGGGTCTGTGAAATAATGGACACTTTGCTGTTTCCTCAGCAGCAGAATGGCTTTGAAAGCTGCCTGAGCTCACTTGAAAATTGTATTTCCACTGGGAGTAGTGCCTGAGCCTCAGTCCTACTGATCCATATGGATTTGCCTCTTAAGCACAGATCTAGCACTAAATAGCCACAAACAGGAAACACTTGGATTGGCTGTCATTTCAGAAGGAACAGAAAAATCAGCAGGTGGAAAAAAAGACTTTAGCTGCAGTAAATTCAGACAAAACAGGACCTATTAACAGGCTCCAGAGAAGAGCAGAAGAGTGACCACACACTTGGAGAATTCTTTATGTGTGGTCATAATGAGGACTGTCACTTTTTGTTGTTGCAAAAGATTATTCAACTCCCTTAGGATTATCTTGCTTTTTTTACTTTTCTGGGGAAACAGAAATAATGGGTAGAAAACTTACTTGGTATAAATTAGATTTTTCTTTATTACTTGAAATATATATTCAGGTACTCTTGCCTTAGCATAAATAAGGTAACCAAAAACATAATTTATCAATCCCAAGAACTATACACTTCTTATCTCAGTTATGCTTACAATAATCCTTTGAGGTAAGTTAACATAACTACTTTCCAAAGATCATGGATTCTATCCCCCCCGCCCCCACCATGGCAAATAATTGTACATGGAATGGGGACTGATCCTGGGAATGGGGCCATGACTTGGGGATGGGCCTGCCCCACTGCTCAGTTGGCCTCTGTCCTGGTAAGTAAAGGTGCCTAAAAGTTACCTACTGGTAAGGTATCTAAAATGCTTGAGCTTTCTCACCAGCCATTTCACAGCTTTGTATTTCTTGTGGAGGGGGAGGATTGAAGAGGAGCTGGGACTGAGCACCAGTCCCATCCCCCAGAAAAAATCCAGAAAACAGAAAAGATAAAAGTTGCATATGGAGCAAGACCCAGGTTATTTTAATTGTGTTTTAATAGTTTTAACTTTTAAATTTTAATTGTTGAAATGTGTTAATTTTTTTCATTATTTATTTTTATTGTCTTGTAAACCGCCCAGAGAACTTGTGTTTTGGGCAGTATAAAAATGTGATAAATAAATAATAATAATAATAAAATAAATAATAATTTATGTCTATTAATTGGGCCCTAGGAGTGGCCCAAAATTCTTCTTTTTGGCCAAGTGACCTTGCCAGTACCTTGTTTTTTTGCAAATAAATAATTGAGCAGTTTAGCTCTCCGTACTGACATGGCAAGTATTAACGGAGTAAAAAGCTGCATCTGTTCCTAACATTTACATAAAATGAATTGCAAACACTTGCTTCCTTCCCCAAATTCTGCAATCCAGAATTAAACTAACGCGAGCCCAAAAAGAAATAAAGAATGGCATGATCCTGATTGTATGCTTACAAGACTTATACGTTGCATCCTATCCAGTTATCTTTTGAGGTTGGTTTGTTTGGACATTTGTTCCAAGTGGGATTCTGTAGAGAGTGTGGGGAAGAAAGGAAAAATGGAGGGAAAGGAGAAGCAGAAAATGGAGTTGTTGCTGTTAAATCCACTAAGATTTCCTTGTGTATATGAGGAAAGCAGCTATAGAAATATACTACAAATGGAAGAATGAAATAACAAGCCTTTCACCACTATGTATGCTCTCATTTTCTCTCTGTAGTGCAAAGTAACCCCTCCCTCCCCAGTACACCACCTCAGTCCATGAGGAATATATGTAGTGTGCAACACTGCTGATCTACCACATCAGTTCAGTTGAGAAAATGCTATATGAGAAGGGTGTGCAAAGCTGGATGGATGCTGAGGGGAGAATGAGGCTCTTACCCAAGAATGGTAGAATTCTGTCTTGGAACACATACATATTGAAGAAAAGCTTATTTTAAAAAGTTTCAGAGGTTAAATCAGATTATTGGAAAATATGTACTAGGAAAAATAGATTTTTAAAGGAACACTATCCCAAACAATCCTGTATGTGTTGGGAAGGGTGAGGCATATATAGCAGAGACGATAGCACAGCTACGGAAGCAGCAGTATTTAACTGGGCAAGGGGAAGTGTGCTAGCTACATTAACCCTGTCCACTGACTCATAAGGCAAGGCTATTACACACACACAGGGATGCAAACTGCCATCAAATCTATGTGCAATGAGTAGCTACAACCGATCACATCTCCCTGACAAGTATGCCCTTAGTACTAGTACACAATATAAGGCGAAATAGGTGTGAGATGCTAAGAAAGTGCTCTTAAACTTCTGCCCCTCCTGTAATTTGATCACAGTCATAGTCACAGTCTCAGAGCCAAAGCAGATGCAGCAAGGCAGATCTCAACACTTTTTAAGTGTACAAATTTTACACTGATTTAAAAGCAGCACAGACCCAATCTGGAGTGTGTGGGGATTGATTTTAAAACAAAAGGAGTGTGTGAGTGAGCGAATCCAAATCTCGCCCCCCCAGCACGTGCACGCGCACACACACGATATAGCTTACCTGCACAATGGACTTCTCCCCTCCAGACTCACTTCTGGTACTAAAGCCCAACTGGGAGAAAAATCTCAGATTGCAGTCATGCAGGAGGGAAGGACTCAGCAACTGAGAAAAGATGCACCTTTTAAACTGATTTTTTAAAAAAAATTCTTAACATTTCCCAAAAAACCCTATAGGATCCTATGGTGGGGGGAGCTGCAGGGGGACGTTAAACATTTATTAAAATTGCCCATTTCCCCATTTCTTTTGTGGCTTGGGCGGCAGGTAGCACCAGCCATGTCCTACCACCCAGCCCACTTTGGGATCCCTAGGAGCTACCCATGGGGAACAATGGGGTGTTTCGAGTTCTCCATTGTTCCCTATGGCTGAAAGACTTGAAACACCCAAAATGTTTTTTAAATCATATTTATTTATCATATTTTTATATCACCTGATATGTACATCACTAGGTGGTGTACAAAATTTAAAATATTTAAAAATCAACACAGATTAAAATACACAAGACTCAATAAAAACAAAATTATTAAAAAGTTTTTAAAACAAATTATTAAAATTATTAAAATGTATTCTAATTAAAAGCTTGTGAGAACAGGAGAGTCTTGAGGGTCTTCCTGAAAACAAACAAAGAAGGAGATGCTCTTATTTCAGCAAAGTGCATATTCCAAAGCTCTGGGGCAGCCACAGACAAAGCCTGGTCCTGGGTTGCCACCAAAGGAGCTTGTGGCAACTGTAACCAGACCTCTCCAGAAGACTGTAACAGGCACCAGGGTTCATGACAAAGGAGGTGCTCTCTTAAATATTACTCTTAAAGCCCAAGGCATTAAGGGCTTTATAGGTAATAACAGCACCTGGAATTTCCACCCGGAAACATATCAGCAGCCAGTGCAGTTCTTTCAAAACCTGTGTTACATGGTCCCTTGGTGTTGTCCCAGAGACCAATCTGGCTGCCCCATTCTGTACCAATTGTAGTTTGCAGACTACGTACAAAGGCAGCCCTACTTTGAGTGCATTACAGTAGTCAAGTCTGGAGGTTACCCGCATATGTACCACTGTTTTAAGGTCATTTACCTCTAGAAATGGACATAGCTGACATATCATCCAAAGCTTATAAAAAGCACTGCTGGCCACTTCCTAGCCTAATAACCAGGGAGAGCTCTGTGTCCAGCAGCACTCCCAAGCGACGTACCTGATCTTTCAGGGGGAGTGTAACCCCATCCAGAACAGGAAGATCTAAACCATCTCTTGGGTCCCAACCCCACACAGTCAGTAAAGTTTAAATGTGCCATCGGGTCAATGTCGACTTCTGGTGACCACAGAGCCTGTACCTCCATCTTATTTGGATTCAACTTCAGGTTGTGTTTAGGTTGTTTTGTCAAAATAGCGGGCTTGGCCACTGTTTTGCCAAAACGTTTCAAGGATTTTGCATTTCGTTTCGAGCTCAAAACATAACATAGAATCCATTTCATACACATCAGTAGTAGACAGGCATCTGTCTCAAATGCTGCAAGTATAGAATGCCCACTGGATCTCTTTCAGCTCCAATTCCTTTTCCTGTTAAATTTTGCTAACAGCTCCAATTTGTAGTCTGCTGCTTGTGCTTGTAATAAGGAGGCCTATATTCTACCATTCATCAATGCACCTAAAAGCTACATTGGGCCACTCACACACCTCACATTACTTCACGCCAAGATCTCATTAGCAATTGCGGAAACACAAGAGTGACTTTGTGCTCCAACTGCACACTTAAATGTGGAGAACAGGCCGAACTTTGCATCTCAAATCTGCCAAGTAAATTTGCACTCTGTTTCCCGACAGCCACTGATGAAAGTACACAGCTTCAGAATCACGCAGTCAAATAGTGCAATTACCAGTTTTATTTAACTTAATTTACAGAATGTTCATGTATGCTAATGAATGCACATGCAGCCAACTTTGAACAGAGCTGCCACTTACTCCGGAATACAGCATCTTTTATTTGAAAGGTCATGACTACCTCTCAAAAGAATTTGGTACAAGGTAACAGAAATGTAGCCACTATGCAAGAATAGTACCGGGTTTTTTTTAATGCAGAAGGGCAAAAGGCCTTGTAAGTGTACATGATGTTGCACAGAAATTCACATCGGTTTCATGCATCCAGAGGCAAATTCGTGTCATAAATTTTACTTCTATTCCTTTAGGAAAGAAAAGAACAGACAGAGAGCAGCGTCAATTATCCCACATAGGCAACATCTATATCAGCAATCCTAGAAGCCTTCATTGCATTTCAGTGTTGACTTTACTGCCACAATATTTTTATTTACTTATTTATTTACATTTCTTTCTTACTCTTCCTCCAAGGAGTCCAGAGTGGTGCACATGATTATGTTTGTCCTCACAACAACCCTGTGAGGTAGGTTAGGCTAAGAGATGTGTGACTGGCCCAGAGTCACACACTGAGGTCATTCACACAATCAAAAACCGCGCTCTACCCGGGTTTGGGAGCTGTGTGTGCTCCCAATGTTTGGTTGTGTGGAAGTAAGGTAGTAGGAAAACCTGGGTGGAAATTATTGTGTGGAAGCAAGGTAGGAGGAAAAGCTACCCAGGTTTTCCTCCTACCTTGCATCCACACAATCACTTCTACCCAGGTTTTCTTATTACCTTGCTTCCACACAACCAAACACTGGGAGCACACACAGGTCCCAAACTCGGGTAGAGCACAGCTTTTGATTGTGTGAATGACCTCAGTGATTTTCATGGCTGAACTGGGTTTTGAACTCAGGTTTCCTCATACATACCCACTACTTCTTTTTATTGTGGAACTTAGGGTTTTAACTATTTTTTCCCTAAAATAATGTTATTTTTACAATTGTACCCAATACTAGCTTGTTACCATTAACCACTAGAAGTGAACGGCAACAAGCTACCCTGCCCCTAGGTGGGAGCCAGCATTGATGCCATCCCACTTCCTCTCTGTCACCCTTTCCCAGGTGCCATCAGAGGCGCTCTTACCCCTGGACTTCTGGGCGGAAATTCAGAGTCTCCAACCCCCCCCCCCGAGGGCCCCCAAATCCTCTTTAGTCTGTCCCAGGTGCTGTGGTCGTGCCATGCCACTGGCAGCGCTGCACCGGGAAATGTTTCTGCTAATGCATATTTCCATAAATATACCCGTTTTATATTCTTACCTTCTCGTGAGTTCAGTTGCTGTTTGTGCCCTTAAGAACCCATGTGTTAAAAATACGATGTGTGTCACCATGTGTGTGTGTAGGGGGATGATGCTTAACTTGCAGGGGGGTGCCTCAAGTGCAGGGAGGGAGGGCTGCAAAGGCGTTTAGGTCCAGGCTCCAAAATTACCTAGGTGTACCTCCACCTGCAGGAGGCAGCATGAACCAAGCACCTTTGGCAGCCGTGATTGCCTGGGCTATCCCTAGCCTGACTTAGTCCAAAGTACTAAGCCAGCAGTAGCAGCTCTCTCCCTGCCTCATCTTCCCTGCAGCATGGTGCTGGAGAAAAGAGGAGACAGAGAAAGTGCACAATGGTCCTGGATTCTCCTCTTTGCCAGCTGAACAACACAGCGGCAAAGAGGAGACATTGGCACCATAATTGTCCCTCCCTCTCTCCCTTGTCCCTCCCCCTTTCTCTCTTTTGCTCTCTCCCATTGCCTCCAGTGCAGTGCAAGAGACAGAGAAAGCTGCTGCTAACTTCATACCACTGAGAGAGGCACTGCTACCAAAGGCACACCCCACACTGCCTCCTGCTGTTGAGGTTGGTGAAGCTGTTGGTGAGGAGGAAGACAGCAACATCCGGGAAGAGGAGGCAGGGGCAGGGCTGCCGGAGGCATGTGGTGGCAGGGGAGGCAGCAGCAGAGGTCTGTAAGGGGTGGCGGTGGTACATTCTGCCACCCTAAAAAAGACCTCCAAAGGTGCTGTGCCTGAGGCAATTGCCTCAATTTGTTCCATGGGAGAGCCACCACAATTCCACCCATGAATGTATACACTCACACACAACAAATCCAATACATTTAATGCTGTGTGCTTAAAAGGCAGGTAGGGAACCTTGAAACAGGATTCTAGGTTTCAGGATTAGAAAGAAGTCAGGTTTAGCTTTTTCTAGAAAGAAAATGAGCAAGCTGCTGCTGAAGAGCAGAACTGGCAGAAATTCAGCATTACACAAAATTAAAGGGCTGTAAATGAAGAAAGAAGGTCGGTGGGGAATGCAAAGAGAATCAAAGACTGGGAGGATATAGCGGGCGGATTCACACAACTGGGTACATAAAATAACCCCAAATGCAATCTCAATCTTAATATATAAACAACTTAAACCACAAGGTATTCCACTTTAATTAAGTTTGCATAATAAATAATGATACTTCATTAGTTCCAATATATAGATCCCAAATATTAAAAATTCTTCTAATTACTTACACCTTAAAATACACTTCTATCATTAAAAGTATATAAACATAGTCTCTGAAAAAATCCAGAGAATATTTCTTCCATGGCTCCCAGTCGGTTCAATAAAAGTCTATACGATGTCCTTACGAGAGCTCCATGGATATATCTCAAAAATCCATATGGAAGTATTAACTGTTTCAAAGATATTTGTCCAATAATTCTTTACAGTACGCCAACATCCAAATAAAAATATAAAATATAAAAAATATTAAAATATCAACTGTTTCAGAGAAATATATCCAATAATTGTTTACAACATGCCAGATACATTTCAGCAGTTTCTCAGCCTTCTTCAGTGGTGTTGATAAAACATATGTCATATTTTACTCTTGTAGCTCAAAATGTAGACTCTCTTCTTGCCAGAAAGTCAGTAAGAAGCCTGGCAGAGGGAACTAGAGGTCCCAGGAAGCAAGCGTTCCCACCGGGTGCATCATCCGAACTCATGACTAGTTCTTGTGTTACCAAAGGCTGTAGAATCTCAATAATGTGAGGACAGGGACTAGACTTGGGTGGGTTCAGACAACATGAAAGGGGTGGAAGTATCAGTTAATAGCAGGAGTGCATGCTTGCTATGAACCTCCAGTTCCCAGGCGCGGCCCATGAATGCACCTCCGGGGGTGGGGTGGCATCTTTAAGTGTAAACAAAGCCGGTGCTCTGTGCCACCCAGCAGCCCCCACAGTGGGGAATTGCCTCTGCCACTCACCTCCATGGGAGCCAGGTGAGTGATGGAGGCGATTCCCCGCTGTGGTGGCTGCTGGGCGGCATAGAATACCAGCTCTGTTTACACTTAAAGATGCCACCCCACCTCCAGAGGTGCGTTCATGGGCCACACCTGCCAGTTCCCACCGTATAACTTTTCAATAATCATCGAAACCTGCCAAGTGTATAACTGTATCACCTTCTCATGGGTAACAATGGCAGATTTCATGCAAAGGTAAAAGGCCTGTTTTCACAACATCAGCATCAAAGTAGGTCTTGTACCATGGTCTGCATGATTATGTGAACTCACGGAAATCCCTCCAACCCCGGTTGCTCAAAGCAGGGTAGCCAGCTTTTATATGCTGCTCTTATCCAAAGTAGGAGGAAAGAATAGCTCTCCAAACTTGCTTTTATGGTTGTATGGATCCATTTACCTTTTCTAGCAGCCATTGGGAACTAGCAGGCCTGGAAACAATAGAAAGCTGTGGCTACAGGGACTGTCGTCTTGGATGTGCCACTCTACAAAGCACACTCTACAATCCTGATACTGGAACTGCTTCAGCAGGGCTGGGCCTGCCTCCTGCTCCTTCATGGCCAATCAGAGGACAACTGCTGATGTAATGAGCCTTTGCAGTCTACTGGCAGTGCAAAGCATGCTGGGCAGACCTGCAAGGCCTTTGGAGGACTTTATATGCTTCCTGTTCCCAATTTCACCAGTGGATGCCTCACCTGTATTTGCTGACCCAAACAGAGGTTATGATAGCCTGTTGTCACTGGGTTAGGAGCCTCTGACCCTCTCCAACCCACCTTCATATGGTCATGTGAAAGGCCCTATTGTCTGGAGAGCACAAAATCATAAGCAGAAGTTGCTCCAAATTCTGGCCAGAACTAGGTACAGTGTTTAACACTGCTGATTCAGTGGGAGATCCTGGGAGGAAGGCCCACAATGGCAAGCTTATAGCAGAGGATCATAGGAACATAGGAAGCTGCCATATACTGAGTCAGACAATTGGCCTATCTAGCTCAGTATTGTCTTCACAGACTGGCAGCGGCTTTTCCAAGGTTGCAGGCAGGAATCTCTCTCATCCCTATCTTGAATAAGCCAGAGAGGGAACTTGAAACCTTCTACTCTTCCCAGAGTTGCTCCATCACCCTGAGGGGAATATCTTGCAGTGCTCACATTTCTAGTCTCCCATTCATATGCAACCAGGGTGGACCCTGCTTAGCTAAGGGGACAAGTCATGCTTGCTACCACAAGACCAGCTCACCTCAGCCTGCCATATGCTGACTCCCTTGTTGTTAGCTCAAGGCCTGACTTGGGCCTTTGTATGTGGGCTGCTTTTGGATCTGCCATTGTGCAAGAGGTTTCTTTGTTGGTCTTACTGATACCTACCTATTATCCCTCAGACCTGGAGTTCAGGACCCACTGCTAGTTCAAAGTCGACAAGCAGCCTGTCAAGGAAGAAGGGAACAACCTTCTTTTTTTGGTCTTATCTAAGCAAGCATTTTCATTTCTGAGCAATAGAGACATAAGATAAATCCCATCTCTTTTCCAACCCCAGATCCAAACTAGGACAAATCAATCAGTATTTCATAACATATGGATGGAGCAGCATTCACAATGTCTATGCATCATTTAAGGAAGGTTTAAGTTTACAGAATAAATAACTGCTAATAGCAATGAGACAAATAAGGCAAATAATTTAAGGTTCTATAGCAGTTCAGGGTTTAGCCTGGAACAGGACTGACTTCAGAATCTCATTGATATTTATATTTAAGACACTGGCAAATTTATCCAAACTCTGCAAAGCTATATTAAATTATTCTTTTGTGAACGCCACAAACCATTATTGAGTTAGTGCCTTTCGGAATTTCAGAACACTGACAACAAGATTACCCCTTCAGCATCCCTTTGTGCTACTGTCCTGCAAACAGTTTATATCCTTTTGCTAACAAGTCCAGATAAACCAATAATAAAACAGTGTGCTTACATTTGCTTTGCATTTTATCACCTGTCAAGGGGGTGGGGGGAGAGAGATGCAGCTATAATGAAATGTTGCTGCACTGAAAATATGAGCAATGAACTTTTTAAGACAGGTAGGAACATTTTAAACATGGAACAAGGTCAAACTTCCTCTGCCCTCTGCTATTCTGGTTGCTCTGATTCTCAGCTGGGCCAAACCAGGATCTCTAACCAAAGCTAAAAACCAAGTCTGCTATTCCACTAAAGCAGATTAATCACTTGATCTCCATGTTGTCTTCTAATTTTTTACATTAAAATTGAATCATTTTTGGAGTAGAGTACTAGGGAATATAGATCACACCATTTGAGATTTAGTCTAGATAAAGAAACTTGATTTCATTAGAGAGCTGACTAGGTTGCATGCTTGGCTATGAAAATGCTGATCCAGTAGAAACCATGAATGCATGAACTGAAAGAGAAAGCAGAGAACTGTCTTGGCTAGTAATCTTGATAGGGCTCATGCTTTGCTGGAATACACATGGAAAAGACGCTATCAACCTTGCCTCACTGCTTCAAAAGTAGTTTAGATGAGGCAACAGCTATGCTGTTATCTTGCTTTTTTGCAGTATGGGGAGGAGGAGGCAGAATGAAGGGAGAGACATATAGAAGCATGCACACCAAAACATAATGGTTTATTTAATTAAACTGATCTATTGTAAAAGTCAGTTTAATTATTGGGGAGGATTAATTAGATTCTGCTTGTGCTCATCATTACATAACCTTGCTGTATACCTCAGCTACAAGGAAGAGGCAGAAAATAAGGCCAACTTTCTACCGAAGAAAATTGCATACATGCATGGAAAATTGTTACATTATATGTTACTGGTGAAACAAACTTCAAGCACATCTGGATGTATCCAAGCAACATGCCGTAATAATAATACAATCTAGGCCAAGGCAGAAGAGAATAACTTTTATGACTGGTTTTGGTATTTAGTCTAGGCCAGTCATTTTCCAGACATTGCTTCAAAAGATGTATAAATTATATTAAGAAGTTCATCCTGTATGTATAAATGAGGCATTCTTTGAAAACACTATCATAACAACAGGATGGAGTGATTCTTTTTGTGAGGTAGGTCTTTCAAGTTGTTTCGTTTTTGGGTTCCTCTTTTCTCAAGCCCTCCATTGTCACAAGCCCTCTTCAAACATTAACAAAGGGACACTGTAATGTAGGGTGTTCCAAGAGTGTGCCTGCCCTGGTGCCAACATACTCAGAAGCCTCACCTCCACACTATTCTCAGTTGCGTATCCAAGCAGTAGCTGTGCTATGTTCTGTCCATCCCCATGTGCCACTGCCCATGTAATACCTGACTTTGTCATATACTTTGTCATGCGAAATAATAAATGCCTTCTTATCAGGGTCCTTTCTCTGATCATTTAAATCATATTAAATTTCTGCTCTTGTACTCTTTCAATAATTGAGGGGTTGGAGGAAGAGACTAAATGATATAGCACAAGATCATAATAGCCCTAAAATGATTCTCTAGACCAGCGTTTCTCAACCTGCTCTTCCCACCAAACTCCTCCTGGTTGTGCATAGAGCCTCATGGAGTACTACAGGTTGGGAAACCTTGTTCTAGACATTAAAAAAATTCTTGACAGAAATGAATGAAAATTGCAGGTATGGTGGCCTCTTTTGAGGGTATTATATTACCAAACTTTGAGGCACCTAGGTGCAGGAGTTTCTGTAAAGTTAACCCTTAAGGTTTGGGGTCACCCATCCTATAACTTATTGATTGTTTCCCAGAATGGGTTGAAGTATGAATGCATGGTAAAACATTGTGAAGTCATGATGCCCCCCAAATTCCACAGTAATAGCTGCAGTGCTTTCCATGCAGACACACTTTTGGATGTGAACAATGTTTCCAATGCACAAAACTACGTCTTCCCCCAAAACTCATGGTTCTGCTTCTCCTGTCATTCTTGGGTGAAAGTTCCATTAAAAGCAGTGAGGCTTACTACTGAGTAAACATCAAGAGGAGTGAGACTTTAAAAAAAAATAAACAAGGGGAAGCAGAAGATTATAACAGCAATAAAATTGGCCTCAGTTTAAACAAAACTGCAAGGAGCAATGACCAGAAGTAAAGTGGCAAAGATGTGTAAAGTAGCAAAGGTGTGTTCCGATACAGAAGATGGAGGATGAACCTTTGGGAGCCAACCCTCTGATATGTCTCTACCTACATGGAAAACTCAAGTTAGGTCAAGTTTCATTATGGTCATTTGCTCACCACACAAGTTGTTCTGATAGTGTTTTCAACTTATAATAAATAAATGAGGTCTGAAAACAAAAGAAAATGAGGGGTGAAGAATGTCATCTGGAAGGAGTTGTGTGAAAATGATGAAAAATTAGTCTCTAAGATGTATAAGTTCTTGCTCTTGGAGGAGACAAGAGATGAAGTGGTTAAAATGACTATGATAAAATGGGCTCAAGATGTGGGTCATACTATAGATATGGCAGCTTGGGAAAAATTATGGAAAACTGATTTAAAGTTCACTGCATGTTATACTTTAAAAATTATTATAAGATGATGTATAGGTGGTATTTTACACTGAAAAAATTAGCATTATTGTATAAAAATGTTTCAAACAAATGTTGGAAATGTGGACGATGGGAAGGAACTGTTTTTCATATGTGGTCATGCGGGAAGGCAAAGGCCTTTTGGGATATGATATATAATGAGCTGAAGAAAATTTTTTAAATGACATTTCCTAAGAGGCCAGAATCCTTCCTGCTGGGAATAACTCAAGGAGGGCTCTCCAGAAGAAATTTAACATTTTTTATGTATTCAACCACAGCGGCTAGAATAGTGTATGCGCAGAAATGGAAAGACAATAAAATGCCCTCAAAAGAAGACTGGTTGATAAAAAATCTAGAATATGCTGAGATGGCAAAACTTAAAGCACTTATAAGGGATGAAAATTTGGAATGTTTCAAAGAAGATTGGCAACCATTTTTACTTTACTTAAAGAATTATTTTTCTAATATGGACCTTTCAGCAGGGTTTGAAATATAGTAATAACAGCAGGTTGGGTTGGGTAAAATCGAGTAGTAATGTGGAGTATGTATGTTCTGACTTATTATAGCAATGGTTTATATGTATAGTTAACATGAACCGTGCAGACAGGTAAGCGGGAAGTCAATATTTACTTAATCAAATAAATGAATGTAGTTGGATTGTAAAGATATTGTAAAAGCCAATAAAATTTTAAAATGCGAAGAATGTCATCTGGATGCTCCATAAAATGCCCCATAGCAACAAGTTTTCATGATGAAATAAACAATCACCGGGAAGAGCCCTTGGTGTCCTTTTTCATCCCTCCCTTTTTTTTCTTTCTTCCATTGTAAAAGTAAAGTGAGCTGTCAAGTCGATTTCAACTACTGGCTCCCACAATGCTCTGTGGTTTACTTTGGGGGTTTACCATTGGGGGTAAACCATGAGGGGTTTACCATTGCCTCTTCCCACATAGTATGAGATGATGCCTTTCAGCATCTTCCTTTATCGCTGCTGCCCGATATAGTACCAGCAAGGATTCGAACCGGCAACCTTCTGTTTGTTAGTCAAGCATTTCCCTGCTGCGCCACGTAAGGTGACTTCTTTCATTGTACTGCACAATTACTGCAAAAACTTTCAGTCTCCTTGAACTGCAAATATATTGGCTTATTGTCTTATTATTTCCCATCACTATTATAACATTTTTCTTTCTGGTTTGTCTCTTTCTCAAATTTACCTTCTCTCTCTCTCTCTCTCTCTCTTCTGTGTTGAACTCTGAATCTCATTTTGCCCAAGTTTCTCATTTGTTATGTTTCTTTATTGGCTTTTCCATAGTGGAACCAGTTTGAGCCAATACTTTTTGTTTTTCAATCTCTTCACTCTTTGGACCTATCATATTTCTCTCCTCTACCCTCTTTATATTTGCCATCTCATCATCTTTTGTCTCCTGATACTTCCTTGGCTAAATCTGACTTCTTGCTTGCTTCCACTTTTCTCTGGAGCTCACTACCTCCAGACATCTGCCTTTGCAAAATGTTTGAACAGCCTCTGAACATATATCTCTTCCTGAGCCACGGATCTCTAATCTCCATCTCTCCTTCTTTTCCCCTTCCATGTGTATTATTTCCCTGCAAGTCTGCAGGCAAGGTTTGTTGGTTTTCGCAAAATCACCATACATTGCCCAGCTTTTGAGATGCATTATATCACTGCAGTGCTGTGGGATGGAATTATTAATTATTTGTTGTTGTTGTTATTAACAAGATTTCTTCCTTCCTTCAATAACCTTAGTACAGCATACACAGTTCTCCACCCACCACTCAGTGTTTTATCTTAACAACACTGTGGTTGTTGACATTAAAAACAGAGTGAGGGAAGAGAGAGAACTCCTGTGAGGTAGAGAGAGAGAGCTCAAAGTCACTGAGTGAGCTACAAGGCTGAGTGGGAATTTGAACTCTTGTCTTCCTGGCCCTAGTCCAACATTCTAACCACTACACCACACTAATTATGCAAATAGTTTTTGGAAGAGAGATGTGACTGGCATAATGACTTCACAAAGGCCTTGAAGGTTCCTTTGAAGAGGCTTTGCCCTGCAGTTCTTAGAGAGAAGGGCCATTTGAAAGGCTCTTTCTTAAAGGTTTCAGATACCTCAAATCCAGCCTACCTTCCTTTCCTGCCGGCACTAGCAGATTCTGGAGGAGAATGTGAACAGACGGTCTTGCGTACATGTAGAAGAACATTATTATAAGGTGTATCTAATTTTCCCTATCATAAATCTCCTTCTCAGGCACTCAGATTACCTGAAATAACTACAAATTAAACTTAAAAAATAAAAATAGACCTGTAATGAGAAATTTGCTTTGCTTTTAAAAAATGTGCAGATGAATGAGTATGAAAAAGTAATTAGCAATAAAATGTTGACCTGATATGACATCTCCTTTTTCTAAATATGAATTTAATCGAATTATACATGCATAACTAATTGCTCTCTCTTTTGACCTATTCAATTCATTTGAGTTTTGTATTACAAATGACCTGACATTTAATTAGCTTAACTTATTATATTATGTAAATAATACCTGTAAGAAATAGCCACATCATTCAAATTCTCTGCTAATTTTTTTAGCATTTTTCCAAACTTCAATTGAAATGTAAAATAAAAACAAGAAAAAAGTAAGTACATTCAACAGTTAAAAAGAACATCTTCATTTGATGTTCAAGGGTCAGTAACTATCTGAAAACCACTTGCAATATTTAGAAATAAGAGCCTCACTCACCGCTGATTATTCCATTTGACTAGGTGCTACACAGTTAGATATTAAAATTAAACCAGAATGCAACAGATAAAAAGAGGATAAAATTAAGACAGGCAATGGAGAGACATCTGGACATCTTAGTGTAGCTTCATTACCTAGAAGTGCTGAAGAGGAAGCACAAATTAGTCACTTCCATTTTTCCACTTCTGGCTAATGTGCAAAGGTAATGTATCTGAATCACGTTTCTCCCATACAAAGAGACATCTCTTTGCTCCTGATGTGAAAGCTGGTCACAATCTTCCCTGCAATAGCATATATTTTCCCTTTCACACATTATCACAGAAGCACAAGAAACACGTCCCATGTCCTTCTTCTCTGGATGATTCTTGTTAACCTGCAAAGACCTTTTTAGACAATATTGCATTTTCTGAACTTTCAAAAAGATTGGCATGGATGAGGTATGGCTAGGCCTTTTTTTCTCCTCAGGAATGCAAATAAGGAATGCAGGAAAGGTAAGGTGCCGGCAAACACATCAAACCTTTCCAGTCTTCTTCTGTGCTGAGCATAGGGCTGTCTAGGCCTAGGGCTGGCTTCCAAGTGTGCCCACGACCACCACCTCATGTTATTGAATTCTCCCAGCCAAATCTAAAAATCCACCTTCCCCCACACCAAAAGTGTCATTCCTCCCCTTAAAAGAAAATTAAGTGAGAAGTTGTTCCTCAAACTGTTCCTCTGTCTCTGCCACTCAGGAACTGCTGTCCTAATGAACTGTTTTAGCTTTAGTACTCACGCAAAGGGTGCATTCGCATGTCACGGGAAACCAGAGGTGAAGGAGCCTGAGGTTGACTTTCTTGTACCTCCAAATTTGGGAAACCCCGGACCCATCAGAAAAGCAACCTGAGGTTTCCTTTCCCAAACTCCAATTTGAACCCTTGGTCTGTAGTGATTTTCACTGTTCCTATCTGAGATTTGCAGTCACCAGCATTACATCTGAATATGGATGTGCACGGACCACGGAGGCGCAGTCCTACGCCGGGGGGTGTCACTTTAAGGGTGGGCGGGTTGTACTTACCCCTCCCGCCACTTTCCCCCCTCCGGCACTCCATTTCTAAGTAAAATCTTCGGGGTGGCAGTGTTCCTCCCTGCCGCCCCTGCCCCCTTGTTGCCTGCCAAACGAGGAAGTAATATCCGTGCATGCATGCGCTGCTCAAGTGCGTAGGTGCCGCTGACGTCACACATTCTGTGCCGCACGTGCATGCGCGGACATTACTTCTGTGTTTGACAGGCAACAAGGGGGCAGGGGCAGCAGGGAGGACCGCTGCCCTCCCAAAGATTTTACTTAAAAATGGAGCGCCGGAGGGGGAAAAGCAGTGAGAGGGGTAGGTACAACCCCCCGTCCTTAAAGTGACACACACACACTGGCTTCAGACCACCAGACCAGGCAATATGCAAACCGGTTCTCAGGCCTCCAACATGGCCTGCGGACCGGTTCGTGCACATCCCTACATCTGAATGCTGGAATACATTCTGTAATGTATTGTAGTAACCAGAGTTGAAGGAGAAAGCTCCTCCCTCTATCTAGCTGTGACTGGCTGCCAGGGCTGTTCTTCATTCCAAAAGGAAGCCTGCACAACCAGTTCCCCCTCCTCTTTGCAGTTTCCCTGACTAGAGTTTGGTTCCTGTCCATTTTGTCTGAACACTGACTGGTAAACACTCTGGAAACCGCATGTCCATTCGACCCTCGGTTCCATGTTATGTGTGAATGCGTCCAAAGCTTGAGCTACAGCAGCTAAAATGACATCACGAACCTGGCAAGTTTGGAAAATCCTTAAATTGCTTTAAGTACATAAAATGGGGTTGTGAAGTTACTTTTTATATAAATTTTAAACAATTAAAATTAAAAAACAATCCTTTAATATGGAGAACTAATACAGCGGGGGAAAGACTCAGTTAGAACTCTTCGTCCTGATATTTAGATTGCAAGACTTCTTTTTTTAATGGAGAAGGATTAAAACAAAGTGGTTGTAAGGGGAACAGCATGGGGTGTTGGATCTTGCCAGTGTTAATTGTGCTCTATCAGCACTTCTGACACTTGCAAACCACATGAGGAACTGCACCAATCCCAGCACAGATGTGCTGCTAATCCAAACACAATAGTAAAATCAGTTCCAGTGGCAGAGTCCCAATCAGGATTGAAACACATAGGACCGGGTCTCACGTGTTGCTGTGAGTGGGAAAGGAGCCCTGGCCAGCCGGATCAGCCGCCAACATGATTGCCAGCTCTGAGACGGAGCCGGCGGGGGCTGGGGGAGAGTGGGGACTGATTGGCCCCTGCAAGCTCTAGCATGCCCTGCGTGAGTGCTCAGGGCATGCTGGTGAGACCCCCAGAGCTGGGAGGCGGCTTTTCGCCTCCCTTCCAGGGGTCTCCTCATGAGTAGGTGTAGCACGAAGCTTCGCCATGGCTACTCACGATAATTAAAACCAGGTTGCTGGTTTTAAGGCAGGGATTCTTGAGCGGGTTACCCGCTCTAGTACCACTGGGCTCGCAGCCAAGCCCATTGGTTCTGACGATTGGGAAAAATCGGGCTAGGCTTTCCTAGCCCGATTTCCCCTGATCGTCAGAATAGCCCCATACTCTCCCTTGCTAATTGGTTTCTCCTTTTTGAACAAGAGGATGAGTTTGGGGTGGTACACAAATATGTTAAATATGAAATAAATAAATAAATAAATAAATAAATAAATAAATAAATAAATGACTACACATCTTATCCCCATATAGGCATATAGCCACCTTCCTCAGGAAACCAGGGGCCCTTTCTTACACTACCTTTTGCAATGTGGAAGCTGCCCTTCCTGCACCACTTTAGTATTGCCTGGAAACCTAGAGGACCTGGGAAGAATCCAAAACATAGCTTCTTCCCAGTGTTCCCAGTTTCTGGAAAGGATGATGCTGGTATGGCAAAGAGCTCTATTATTACCAGAGTGGTATGTGTTGCAGTGGTTGCCTTGCCATCAAGGTAGCATCAGAAAAACTGCCCACCACCACCGCCTGAGAAAGAAGACTAGTATTATTATGTAACCTATCAAATTGTGGTAGCAAGCATGAATTCCATTTACTAAGCAAAGTCTGCTGTAGTTTGCATATGAATGGGACACTACTTGTGAGTGCTGTAAGGTATTTCCCTGAGGGGATGGCACCACTCTGGGAACAGCACCTGCATGCTTGCATGCAAAAGGTTCCAAGTTCCCTCCCGGCATCTTCACTTCCTCCTGTAAACTTGGGAGAAGCTGCTGCCAGTCTGTGTAGACAATACTGAGCTAGATGGTAGGGGTGTGCACAAAACTGGCTGGCTCGGTTCAGTTTTTCCACCTTGACTGCACCACCTTCCCGCCCCCCAGTTTGGCTTGGGGGGGGGTGTCCTGCAATTTTTTGTTTTATTGTAATTTATGTCCTTACTCCCTTCAGGCAGCTTCTTTGAGGCTGTGGGGGGCTGTCACTGGATGTCCCCCCCTCCCCCTCTGGTCTTCCTTATGGACAAAAGTGCCCGGTTCAGGTGATTTTTGACCCTGTCCGTGCCTTGCTCTCATCACGGTGGCCATTTTGGAGCTCACCACACATGTGCAATGGGCCCCTGCATGGTCTGAGTCATGACCCGGCCACTCAGAGCCCATTGTGTATGTGCGGCTGACTCAAAAATGGCTGCCGCGACAGGGGAAAGGCCCAGAAAGGGCCAAAGATCGTTTGAACTGGGTGCTTTTGTCCATAAGGAAGGCAGGTGGGTGGAGGGAGAACATCCATGGACACCCCGCCCCTGGCCTTGGAGAAGCCCCCCAGAACGGGTAAGTATGTGTATGTATGTATGTGTGTGTGTGTGTGTGTATATATATATATATATTTGTGTATATATATATATATTTGTGTCTATATATATATTTGTGTCTATATATATATTTGTGTGTGTATATATATATATATATATATATATATATATATATATATATATATTTGCGTATCCCTCCTGAACGGCCGGGGGTGGGGTGGGGGTTCGGTCCAATGTTGAGCTGAGGTGGGTTCGGCTTGAAATTGAGGAATTGAACCAAACCGGTTCACCTTCAAACAGGTTCGGAATTGAACCTGTTCGCACATACCTACTAGATAGACCAATGGTCTGACTTGGTTTAAGACAGCTTCCTATGATACAAATCAATTTAAATAGATTAAGTTTCTCAGGAATAATATAAGCTTCATTTGTTTGGGGGATATTTAAAGTTTTTTATGAATAAATGCAAATATTACAAAAAGGATAGGTATAACTACGTTGGAAAAAAGGCTGATAAATTCACCAGCTCTTCTGCATTAAAGTACATTATATTAAACAGACCCCCAAGGCAAACTCGGTAAGTAGTTTATCACCATGCGGATATACTCGTGCAGAAGAAATATAGCTCAATCTAGCATAGTCACTGAAATGTCATTTTAAAATATAAAGTCCATTATTCATTATTTAAAAGGAATGGGGAGCTGTGTGAAGAAAAACACTCATCTCATAGTTACATGCCTGATAGCAAAGCATATTCTTTGTAGAGTACTTTTATGACCATGGCATATCAAAAGTGCACACATCTGATTTGCAGAAAGTTTCCCCTATTTTATAGTAAATGCACCAGAAACTAATTGTTTTCAATATAAGAATATTGCATTTAAAACACAACCAAGATAACAACATAGCAGGGCATTCTGAGATACCTAGAGCACTTGTTAATTTAGGGCCAGAGTTTATCTACTGAGATTTTTAAAAAATCCACCACAACCCTGCAGTTTCATATATTACATAATATATGGCTATTCTCACAAGCAGCCTAACCCAGGCTGGGTTAGGCTGCTCAGGCGGAGTGCTGGGATCATTCCTGCTCCTTGCGCTCCCACACAGCCTGACCGAACTTTCAAACCCAGCCTTTAGCCAGGGTTAAGGGCACAAGCGTACCCTTAACCCTGGAGCCATGCATGCAGCCTGAGCATACAAGCCAGGCAGCATGCGGGGAATGCCTGAGGACTTCCTCCTCCAGCTCCCTGCTATGCTGCTTGCCACAAGCACAGCTCATGTGCTGCAGTGAGCAGCAGAGCAAAATGGGGAGGAAGATCATGTGCAAGCCGGACTCTCTGGCAGCCCTCCCCTCCCTCCACTGGCTATTATGGTTGTGTGCACGACCTCATTATCTTCTGAATCACCGGCTGACTGTGTTAGTCATTCAGAATGAAAGAACCAAAGACCAAGGCCAGATCTTCCAATAGCATGAATCAGTGTAATTCCATGACATCCAACGATAATATGCCTATTTAATGGCAAGAAGCTAAGCTCATTCAGCTCAGCACAGCAAGAGTGAGCTGACAAATAGAAGTAGGTTTCCTCATGTAGGTCAGGCAGGCTTCCTGACCAAGTTCTCATCTTCCTTATGAGCTGTGAGGCTGGGCAGAAGCTGAGAGGAAAGGGCATGAGCAGAGGCCAGATGCCTCTTTCCCTTCCCCCAACATATGCTTAGGAATGTGAGATGGCTAACACAGAAAGCCTTTCACAGTGTGATTCTGCTTTGGGAGCTAGGAAAGGGATAGAGATGGACTCTGGCCCCATTTTACCAAGCTCCCACTCTGGCAAACATGATGAGAGCTATGAGGAACTCCCACCTTCCAACCACAACCACAACCATTCAGCTATAGCCAAGCAACTTTCTGTTGCGTATGCAATTGTCTGCACTGGGATCAGAATGAATGCAGTCAGGATCTGTCGTCTTTGTCCTCTCTGCTTTAACATAGCTAGAAAGAATGCCCAGGTTAACCAACCCTACACTAATATTAACAATGTTGATGCACAGGCAAGGAAAGAAAGGGCATTTATGTTGACTTGTGTTTCATTCTAGTGGGGAATGAAAATCAATGTTTTCTCAAGTAGAAAAGGGCAAAATCGTAAGGAAATAAAAATGTGTTTTCAAGCTCCCAGTAGGGTATCACAAAGAATGAAAAACCTGAGAGCAATAAACAAGTGCTTGCCAGTGTCTATCTAATTCCAAGAACCTACCCATGACTAATATGTGTTTGGTCACTGAAGGGAAGTTAGGGACAGCAGGCACCATGAAAGCAAGAGAGAATGAATTAAGATATATTTTTGAAACACTAGATCCCAGATTCATTATTTTAACTGACTAGCAGTTAATTCATTTTATTTTTGAGGGGTCCAATGAAACATGTATTAGAAACCTGGTCTTTGAGACACCTGGGTCCTAAGTCATGTTGGGCTTTAAAGGTGGCTCTCATTCATTCATTCATTCATTCATTCATTCATTTATTTATTTATTTGATTTTTATACCACCCTTCCAAACTGGCTCAGGGCGGTTTACAATTAAAAAACAGAAATCATTAAAAACAATTAAAACAGAAATACAAATATAAACACAAATTTAAAAACATCTTAAAAAACAATTCATGGAGGCGCCTAAAGGCGCGAAGACAGAAACCACGAATTACAAAAACTTGAGTCAATGGAAACTGAAGGGTTAGGTTCCTAACACAAAAAAGCAGGTAGGGGGAAGAAATAAGAGAAGAAATTACCGTAACTTATTCTACTGGTCTCCAGCTTTCCAATGTTCCCCAAAACCTGAAAATGGTTGAACATTTGCGTGCACGTGCACACACACACACACACACACACACAAACACACACACACACACACACTTAAAGAGACACAAAATGGCTCTCAAATGGCTCTCTCAAAATGGCAGCCAGAAATTACGTTGGAAGTCATTTCCAGATCAATTCTGGCAACGAATTTCACCCATTTTTCTACCTGCAGATAATGAAACTGGGTCTTTAAGATCCAATCATGAATATGTGAAACTGCAGATATGGAGTCCCTGGATAACGAGGGCCACTTGTACTAACAGTCACAAACCACCCCTTGGATGTTCAGTTAAGGAGACCCACCTCCTTCCAGGGAGGTAGATCTATAGCCTCTGGTTGGTTTAGAGATTTGTCCTCCAGAGGTTTTGACAGAGCAGCTGTCAGTTGGAAGGACCATGGGTAGAATGAGGCAGTTACTGATGTTAAAGTAATGAAAGCACGTAAGCTTTATGGTCCTTTAAAGGACAGAGTATGCTCAAATCATGGTGAAGAAACGTGAAGGGCTTGACACACCAACACTTTGAATTATGTTTGGAAACAGCCTGAAGGCCAGGCCTGATTGCATACTTGCCATTGCCAACATATCTCTATCTTCCCATTTGGGTGAATGGGAAAATAGGGACATGTTGACAGGTATGTAATTGCACATTACATTAAGCACATCGTTGGCTTCTGCATGCTTGTTTCTTCTTCTTCTAAGTGGCTGCCATGGGGGATGGGCAATCAGAATTAGGACCATGGCGTGGAGGGAGAGGGGTACATTGCTCACCAGACACTTCTTCTCCCACTGTGGTCCCTATCCATACCTGGGATTCTGGGACAAAAAGTGAAGATGGGCCCCTACCCCCACATCTTTTCAGAGAGGGGTGAGGGGGAGAGCAAAGAGCAAGTTGCCACCCAACCAGTGGGGGGCCCTCCCCAGGGGCCCAGGAACATTTGTGCACACCCCTGTTCAGTTGTAGATATGCCACTGGCTAAATTCCCAAACAACCCAACAGCCTGTCCTGGGTCTTCTGATGTCCAAGCAAGAAAACAGTACTATTCTGGAAGAGAGCAGAGCAAAACGATAACCATTCATGACTCAAATGAAATATACAGTTGAAATATCACAAACTGCAACATAGTCTTCCTACATTTATCTTTTGCTGTTTTATCTTTTGCTGTCTCATATTCTGTGAGGGTCTTTACCCTTAGTTCGGAAAGGCCTGCAGGATACATATGACTCCTATCTGACCTATGTAAAACACCCAGTGTTCCTTTTAAAATGAAAAATAAAATGAAAATTCTGGCCCTGATCATTGCAGATAAAAGAATAAAAATATTTTGTCAGAATGCATAAAAGGCTAGATACTGGAAAGCAAATTTTAAATACATCCAATATAATGAGTTTCCTCTGAATTTTACTGTAGGTATGTTTCATTAGTGCAGCTTTCAAAAGCATGTGCCAGGGTCACGCTATTGAGGAATAAATGAGGGGGGCTGTGAGGGAGTGATTGTTCTAGGCAAACACTTTTACATCAAGCGCAATCTGACCATTAGTCCTGCTATACGGCTTTATTTGGAAAGAAGGGATTTCCACACAGCAAATATGTTCATTTGATAAGATTTTAGTATTTACTAATGGCATGTCCCCTTGAAATACATATTTACTCAGCAGACTACATTATCCCTGAATATGCCTTTGTTCTAATATTTCTTTCTGCTGTGGGAGTACAATAAAACATGGGCTGCTGTTAATGTAACTTGGTGAATAATGGCATGCAGCTAATTTTTAGCCATGAATGATTAAGTAGTTCATACAGTATATGCACATAACCAGCTACTTCCCCACACTTACATTATATTTGATTTGAGAAGTCACTCAAGCGAACCCACCCACATGCCGGTCTAAGAACAAGTGACTATCTGTGGCAATTATTTTTGGCTTTCATGATCAAATGTGGCATATAAATCCAAGTTCATCCCAGATGAACCTAAATTCAGGACTGCTGTTGTGAAGCAGTCTGCCGGTACCGTGCCTGAATTTACTTGGGTGCAAACTGTACATGGTGGTTTCCCCTTACAATAGCTCCATTGTATTATACTGGTACAATATATGGACTTAATCAGGTGCTTTCTTCAGTTCTGGCTTTGCAGTACAAACGTACATAAGCTATTATTCCCTCATGCATACAATGGGCTTTACAGTAAAGTGCCTCTTAAAGAGACAAGCTCAGGAGCCTCAGGAGACAGGTCAAGTGAGCGAAATCAAGAAAACATTTTCACTTCTGTAGCAAAGGTCAGTGTGAGTGGTTGTGCTGGTATTATCTTCTCAGGGGGTTGAACTATCCTGGGCCCAGATGGACCAGTAATCAGAGACACTTCTCAGTCAAAAAGTTCTTGATATTTCTCTATCTAAGCCTTTTTGTCTTAGTTTCTCCCAGTAAATCATAAGCAATAAATAGTTATATTATTAGAAGAAGTCTGGTGCATGCTGCTGTTGTCCAGGGGCATTACTAGGTACTTAAAAGATCCAGGGCCCAAGTCCACAGTCCTGCTTTTGATAATCACACTCAATCACAACCCCCTCACAGGAATAACTACATATGTTTTTTGATGTATCTAATATTATAAGACAGCACCTAAGAAGGAGGAAGCAGAAACATCAGAGAGCAAAGAAATCTTTCCCATGCTCTGTGTATGGTCTGTTAATTTAACAGCTGGGGAACTGAGGTTTTCATCTGTGCTCATTTGTTTTACTTAGCTGAGGATGGTGTGTCACACTGAAACGTCTCATGTTTTTATGTTTAAACTTTTAGTTTTAATTTGCGCAATAAAAGGTCTTTTTGTTGAGAGTTTGGATTTAATAGTGCATTGCATCGCCAACTAGGGATGTTCAAACAGGTTCAACATTGAATGAGTTTGACGTCGAAACTGTTCAGTTTGTCTGTTCGGGGTCGAACCAAACCACCCCATTCGGTCCAACGCCAGACGCACACACACACACACACACCCCGGAGGGAGGGGTTTGTGAGTGTTTTGTTTTTTTAAAAAAATAATTTTTGTTTTTCATAGTTACCCACTCTGGGGGAGTTGTCTGAGGTGGTGATGGGTCCGCTGAGGTTTCCCCTCCCCCTGATGGCCTCCCTAATTTAAGAAATCAGCCCTTCGGTGCGTGGCCTAGGCAGAGGCCCATTGCATAGGTGTGGCGGCCTCTAAAATGGTGGCCAAATGGCAGGCGAGGGGAAGGGGAACCTCCATGGAACCCCCACCCCACCGCCTTGGACAACTCCTTCAGAGGGGGTAAGTGTAAAAAAAAGTGATTTAAAAAAAAAAACTTCATACACACACACCCCCAGACTGAACCAAACTGGGAGGGTTTGAGCGGGTGCTGGACCGAACTGGTCCAGTCTGGTTAGGGACCAGTTCAGACTCAAATCAGACTGAACCAGCTGGTTCCGTGCACACCCCTATCACCAACATATTGACTTATTCATACAGTAGAATCCAAAGAGGCTATGAAGAGATCAGAGGGTTCTGCCCAAATATGGTAGCCATGCAATATAATATAACAATTATATTAATAACGGTACTTGCCAGGAGATGGTTGCACAATGGGGATCCTGCTGCAATTGGCGAAAAAATCAGTTAAAAATAAAAAGAGATTATGAGTGAGCTAATTTTTAATTTCAGGTTCCTTCAAAATCTGTTGGCAGTGAATGAGGGTTTTAAAACAACCCCATCTGGTTCAGGTACCATTCATTCTGAAAACAAATTGTTACCAGAACTGCTCTGGACTGCTGGCTAGACACTCCAGCTATGCTTTTGGTTTAGGGGTAATTAGCTTGGCTAGAGGGAGCAGTTTGGTTCTAGTATCAAATTTGAGCAAGTTTGATGTCTTGAAAAAGATGAGGCAGAAATACAGTTCAAAGCTTTTATGAAGGGTATATGGGAATGCAAAAGTTCAGTTAGGAAAGGTGATAAATCTTAATTGATATTCTAGGCAAGAGTAAGGATGGTGGCAATAATTTAGCTTCAAATCCTAATCAGTGATTGGTTGGCTTGGCTAAGGTGCTTAGACCAGAACCTGGCTTAAGCTTTGCCATGGGAAGTGCTTGAAAGTAGGGAGGCTGAAAAGAGGGGGGGGCGAGGAGGTTAGAGGGGCAAGAGGATAGTTAACCTATCCTTCCCTGGTTAAGTTGGTGCATTCGTTGCATGTTGTTGTTGTTGTTATTTTCACATTTATATCCCGCTCTTCCTCCAAGGAGCCCAGAGCAGTGTACTACATACTTGAGTTTCTCATCACAACACCCCTGTGAAGTAGGTTAGGCTGAGAGAGAAGTGACTGGCCCAGAGTCACCCAGCTAGTCTCATGGCTGAATGGGGATTTGAACTCAGGTCTCCCTGGTCCTAGTCCAGCACTCTAACCACTACACCACACTGGCTCTCTTGGTAGGTAGGCCTCTACCCACAGGGAATGAGTAGAGAAGCGGGGAAGAGAAGAGCAAGGAGCAAAGGCTACGACCCGCTTGAGAGTCTGCAGGATAGTGATTCAAACAAATTCTGAGGCCATGCGTTTTGGCCAGAGGTACTTATACCTTAAATCGTGCCCTGGGGCAGTTTCCAAGCTGTGTTGTCTACCCGTAAGGTAGCAGATTCCATGAAAGAAGCTCATTGCTACTTGAGCTCAATCTTGTTTCGTGAATCTTGCCCAACAAAGGCAAGGGTAAAGTTATGTAGATGTCTGTATGAGTTGAATAGGGCTGTGCAGGACTGAATATCTGAAGAGCCGGATGCCTGTAGGTGTTTAAGATTACACATCTCTCATTTGGATGCACTCATTTCCCAGAATCTTTGCTTTGAATTAGATTGTTAATTCAAAGATGGGTTAGGAAATGCACCATTTATCTGTGTGACTCCCAATGAGTGCTCAAGTGTTATCTTTTGTAAAAGGGAGGATTTCTTCCCTTGATTGATTCACCTTTGGAAATAGAGTCTGCTCAGCGGCTATTACCTTTTCTTGTGTTAAGAGTGGGAGCATCTCATTCAGTCTTTGCTATTCTGACCTTGGGGTGTATTGCTCCATGCTTAGCTCATGCTGAGCAACCAGCTGTGTGTCTTGCCAAACCCAGGCAGGTGAAAAAGTCATAATGGAGGCTGTGATCCCACAGTCTCAGGCTGCATAACTTTCCAAAGCGATTTGAACAGGGGGTGCTCTCTGGGCTACCCTGAAATTGTGCTGTCTGGCAACAAAATGCATACCTTACTACCTAATTCTTTCAGCTCAGGATGCTGAAGTAGCAACAGAAACAAATCTAATACTAGGAACAAACTCTTTGAAAACAGATTGAAAAGAGAGCATAATGCTGGTATATGTATCAGCAGCAGCACATCCATATTTAAAATGTCTGTGTAATTCTGGGCACCCCTTTTCAGAAAGCATGTAAGAATTCTGAGAAGCTGCAAAAAACCCGCAAAAACAGAGTCATTTAAACTACCAGGGAGATTAGGACTTTTGCAGCAGAATTGTGGTGTCATAAAATGTGACTACATGTGGGGTTGGCGAAGAGATGGCCCTGAGCCAATGCTGAAACCAACATATAGGGCTGGAGTGAGGAGTCAGCATCCCTGGACATTTGCTGCTGACCTAGGACTATCAGAAGGCCCACTGCTAATCCCTGAAGGGCCCAGTCCCAATTGACAGTCCACCTTTGTTCAGCAGGAACATGGCTCTTTCAACATGTCACTCTTAAGTAATTCAGTCTCTTAAGGAAGTTACTCTTTCATCATCTCTTTCCACTGTCCCCATCCACAAATGTAGCTTCCTCCAGAGAGCACTGTGTCATTTTGGGGACACCTGGAGGAAAACTCACATTCAGGAATGGAAGGATTTATGTGGAAGAGATGATGACAGAGCAACTATCTCCTTCCACTCTCCCCACCTGTGAATGGGAGCTTTACTCTTAATGTCCTTGCGTCATTGGAGGCCTCTGAAGGAAAGTCCCCATTTATTGATGGAGAAGATGCCTGGAGGAAAGGAGGTGGCAATAGACGGAGTAGGACTTTTTGTGCTGTATTGTTATAAGACAAAGAGGACTGAAGGAGTCATGGCTTCAGAAAAAGCCAATCCCACCATCCATTGCCAAGGTAAACCAGGGCCTACCCAGGTAGGAAGGGGGCATGAAGTTCCTTTGCCAAGGGCCTCTTCTCTTGGAGATGCAGCTCCTAATGGCATCAACTCTTAGCATCAGCAACCCTATTGACCAAGCAGCATTGGGGTAGAGATAGTCAGTGTAGGCATTCCCTCTCTGATCATGCTTTCTCTACTCTGCTTCCCCTTTGTTAGACTGATAGTTTCAGGTTTCATTTTCTCACCTGAGATACTTCCTTCTTTTACCTTCCCCACTTCCTGTATGAAGCTAACAACCAAGCATGTAGGTTTTCTCTATCTCCCTGATAGATTTCCTAAATAAACTATTTTATTTGGAAAATTAACTCTTTGTCTCCAGACAATATGGATTAGCAGTACTCCTTTACCAGGGCTCTTTTCAGACTAGCTGATGGAACAGCAGCAAAATGCCTCCATTCAGGCAAGTCGCATTAGGGACATAAACAGCAGGGGGAGCAGTCTCGCAGCAACTAACGATTCGGAAAAAGAGCAACTTTTCCACGCCGGTTATTCGACGTCCTTGCTCTATTATCGCAGCAATTAAATTCTCAACAAGGCACTGGAAATGTGAACGGCACCCTGCTGTCTGCATAGGGACAGCGGTGTCACAACGCAGGAAGTGTGGAAGCACGCTTCCGAGATGCATCCTGATCCCATTGTAGGATCTAGTCTGGAAAGCGTCCTGTTTACTTCCACTGTAGCTGGAGCAAATAAAGAAATCTCGCTTCCTGAGCTCTCTAACATCTTCAGCCCTGGAACCCATTCTAGAAACACACAAGGACTTAACGTTTTCTCTTCAGATACTTCTACATGATAGTTTTGCCTTCTCACTGAACAGTTCCTGCTGCCCATTCCCATTGAAGAGAGCATTCTTTATTCTTATTCATATAAAATACAAGGTGACTAAGAAAGACAATTGTGCCTTGGGATGACAGAAAGAACCTTTTCAAATGGAAAAAGACTCCAGTTTTCTCATGTCAAGAATACGATCACTCCTTGCATCTTTCCAGAAATATATCTTCCTTTCCAGAAATCTAATAAACAAATGAGACAAAAGAAACAGCCCATTCCCAGCCATGACAAACTGCCCAATTAGCCACTTTGCTATAAATTAAATTAACTTCTAATTACCAGGGCTTAGAAAAAATTATACTCTTGCCAACACTATATGCAAAAAGCTATCAAGAACTATTTCAGGACTTAAATGATACATAGCAGCTGGAGCCACAGCCCGCCTCTTCATTCTTTTTTTTTTTTTTTGCTCAGAGAAAGTAGACGATGTGGCTTTAAAGTCCCAAGCAGTCAGTACATTAACAAAGACTCTAACTATCCACTTCACAGCCCTTTCGTGATGAGCTGCCTGAACATTTCCACACTGCCACAGTCTGTTAATTGCTACACAAAAGTTATCGCATTAATGCAACATGGATGCCAAGAACCGTTTAAATGAAGTTAAATGGGTAAAGCAGTCCTAGTACTTTCCATTGTTCATCTTACAGACATTCAGTGAGTTGTATAATTGGGCATTATAACATTTCCCACTCATTTGATTCACTGCTGCATCACTCGAGCTTAACAAACATCTGCAAGAAGGAGAAATGAGGAGTTAAGAATGCTGCAAAAAAGAAAGAAAGAAAGAAAGAAATGACATGGGAATGTCAGCATTTTTCATGTGGGGTTGATTTCGGTCAGCTGGAACATAGGAAGCTGCCTTCTACCAAGTCAGCCCATTGGTCCATCTAGCTCAGTACTGTCTACACAGACTGGCAGCAGCTTCTACAAGGTTGCAGGCAGGAGTCCTATCTGGATGCCAGGGCAGGAAAATTGGACTTGTTGCATGCAAGCATGCAGATGCTCTTCCCAAAATGGCCCCATCCTGTGAGGAGAATACTGTAGAATGCTCACACATGTCTCTCATTCAAATGCAAACCAGGGTGGACCCTGCTTAGCAAAGGGGACAATTAATGCTTGCTATCCCAAGACCAGCTCTTCTCCCATAGACCAGCTCTTCTCCCATATGAATGACGGGAGAATCACTTATTCTCCCATGTGAAACCAAGGTAGGGAAAAGTCATGATATGAACTTATTAATGAACTAATAATTCAGCTTACATTGCTTGGCTGCCTTACATTGCTTGGCAATTGTACCCTTCTGTAGAGGAGAAGTAGCGGAAGTTGCATCAAGCAGAGCCAGGTACAAATTGGTGGTTCAAGGACAGAACCAATGATTCAATGTCCCCCCATGTGCCATATACTGGATAATCTACAAATACAAATACAAATCTACATCTGAGAGCCAGCCAACAAACGCATAGGAAGGCTGTTCCTGGGCTAGGACGGCCTAGCTGCCCTGGACTAGGCTGTTCATGTGGAGCACTGAGATCTGTGCGGATCCTGGCACTCCTGCCCAGCAAAACCCAACTCCCAAGCCCAGCCTTTAGCAAAAGTTAAGGGCATGCGCTCACCCTTAACCCGTCTGCCAGGATCGTGCTTGCAGCCAGAGCATACACAGAGATGGGTACCTAGAGCATTTGTCTGATGGGGGTATCCCCCAATACACTGCACTCATCGTGTGGTGCATTGTGGGATACCCAGAGCCTAGGATGCCATATCTTGGCATCCAGATATCCATGTTTCATGCAGCAGTGCGAATCATGCAGGAGCGTGGTCTGCGCTCCCAGCAGCAATTTTTGATCACTGGGGGGAAGTTAGGAAGTCTGGTGGCCAGGGGTGGGGGTGGGGATCACAAATATATTTTGACACATACACTGACTCCTTCATGAATGGTCAGCCATGTACTATGGTGGTGCCATCTAGGATTATTTATTTTACAGTTGTGGGAAACATGTTTTCAGACATTGCACCATATGCATCCATGCAAATTTGCATTACATACCTCTTACATAAATAATCAAAAAGGGATGCAGTCATGAAGAATGGAACTTAAAACCATTTCCCTTTCTCTTATGCAACTTATGGAAACATTTTATCATACCTTTATTAAAAAATAAAAATTGCATCTGGGACTTGATCCAGCTCACATGCTACTTGTTGACAATCTCTGATGTAGAATTATTGTCAGATATTTCATTGCAATATGCCTCACCTGTAAATACTGATAAAATACTGATCTAGTGAAGTCTTCCAGATTCGTTGCACAAGCTTATGGTAAGTATTTGAGAATCGCATCAGCATTTGATATTGCATTTACTTGGATTGAGCAGGTTACCTTTATGCTGAACATTTTTGAGGAGGAATCGATGGTGACTTATGATATTTGCAGCTATAATCCTACTAAAGCTTTCATGAGAGCAACAACGGTACCAACAAAGTAGAAGAGTTGGCCCTGACATGACACTGCCTGAAAAATCACTCAAGCACCATCTCCAAGACTTCAGTGAAATACAACACATTCTTGTAGGGTGTTTTTTTTTATGAAGACCCTCAGAGAGGGCATGGTAAACATAATAAATGTTTCTCTGATGGCAGGCAGGATGCCTCCTTGTCTTAAGGCGGCCATCATTAGATCATACTTGAACTTAGCTACATTGGGTGCCTCAGAGTTAGGCAACTATAGGCCCAGCTCTAATCTGCCATGATTGGGTAAGGTGATTGAGGGGGCGGTGGCCTCAGCTCCAAATTATCTAGACTGCCTTGGTTGGCCTGATGGATGATCTCCAATTAGGTATTGACAGAGGTATTTTGACTGCTGATCCTTTTGGCTCTCTCACTGGCTTTTAGTGACATCAACCATGGTATCCCTCTGGATCACCTTCTGGGTCGCCTGAAGGAGGTGAGATTAGGTGGCATTGTTCTACAGTGATTCCATTCCTACCTTTCTGGCAGATTTCAGATGGTGTCACTTGGAGACTGCTACTCTGCAAAGGGAGTGTTACTGTATGGAATTCCACAAGGCTCCATACTGTCTCCAATGCTCTTTAACGTCTACATAAAACCACTGGGAGAGATCATCAGGAGGTTTGGTGCAGGGTGTTAACAATATGTTGATGACACCCAAATCTATTTCTCCCTATCAACTTCATCGGGAAATGGCATAATTTCTCTAAATGCCTTCCTGGAGTAATGGGCTGGATGAGGGATTACAAACTGAGGCTGAATTCAAACAAGACTGAGATACTGATTGTGAGGGGTCAAGACCCAAGAGATGGTTTAGATCTGCCTGTTCTCAATGGGGTTACACTCCCGCTGAAAGATCAAGTATGTTAGGAAGGATCAGGTATATTGGGAGTACTCCTGGATCCCAAACTCTCTCTGGTTTCTTAGGTTGAGGCTTTTTATCAGCTTCAGCTGATACGTCAGCTATGTCAATTTCTGGAGGTAAATGACCTTAAAACAGCAGTACATATGTTGGGGACCTTCAGGCTTGACTACTGTAATGCACTCTACGTGGGCTGCCTTTGTACACAGTTTGGAAACTGCAATTGGTACAGAATGTGGCAGCCAGTTTGGTCTCTGGGACAACAAGAAGGGACCAGTGTTCCCTGTAACAGGGATTCCCAGATGCTGTTGACTACAACTCCCAGTATCCCTAGCTATAAATGCCTTTGGCTGAGGATTATGGGAATTGTACTCAACAACATCTGGGAATCCCTGTTACAGGGAACACTGGAAGGGACCATATAACACAGATTCTGAAAGAATTGCACTGGCTGCCGATAGGTTTCCACTGGCTACCAAAATACAAAGTGCTGGTCATTACCTATAAAGCTCTGAACAGCTTAGGTCCAGGGTACTTAAGAGACAACCTTCTATGTCATGAACCCTGCTGCCTATTAAAATCACCTGTGGAGGTACGGTTACGGTTGCCGCCAGCTTGTCTGGTGACGACTCAGGGCAGGACCTTCTCTGTGGCTGTCCAGGGCTTTAGAATGCACTCCCTGTCAAAATAAGAGTCTCTCCATCTCTGATTGCTTTTTAAAAGACCATTAAGACACACCTGTTTTCTCAAGCTATTAATTAAAATTAATGTTAAACTGCTTAACTGTTTTTATCTTGTGAAATTATTTTAATTGTTTCACTCTATGAATTGTTTTAAATGGTTTTTATTCTGTGAAAGTGTTTTGTTTTTATATTGTAATTTGCATTGCATACAGAGATGTATATATCAGGCAGGATATAATTATGATAAATAAAGAAACAAACAAATTCAATAAAATCCCAAGTATTATTTTATTGTTTATTTCATCCTCTTTTTCCAGAATCTTTTGCAATTCACTCCTCTGTTAATGCACTTAATTAAAAAGATTTACATGCTTCACTTGTATCTTTATGCACGTGTCATCAAAAAGATTCAACCTTGGGAGAAACAACTGATATTACATTGTACTATCCTGTACATGGCTGACATAGAGGGCAGAAGGTGCAGGACTCCTGTAAACCTTGATGAATAATTCAGGTGCATTGATATCATTTATCAATGGCCTTTTCCCTCTCCTAAGACAGGAAAAAATCAACAGCTATAACAGAACCAAGCTACAGGAGCCTTTATATTTCTGACATTCTTAATCCTCTGTTAAATTCTTAATTTATGCTAGTCCATAAATTAAGCCATGATAGTCTTTGGATCTTGTTTAGTGGTGGACACAGCATTTTATAGAGAAAGAGAACAGAATGCTGGGAAGAGTTTTTCTTTGATCAAACATTCTGTGCTCATCAGACCACAGAAATACAAGTGTTTCCTAACCAATTGCACATAGGAATTTATGGACTCGTTTTGCAAATTTTGTTCTGGCAGAAATGAGTACAGAATATATGCTGCAGAAAACTTCTCTCACTTCAAAACATCAAGAGACCTGAACAAGCATGAAAGATCAAGTGTGTGCTAGAGATCACAGGCCCATATCTTCAAAATCATTTTTTTCCAAGCATAGTGCCAAGGGGCTAAGTATATATTGCACACTAAAGTGTGACCCAAAGCTAAGTTGAGAACAGGGAATTTAAAGTGGAGAAACATTGCGGACGAGAGGGCAGGGCTGGCATTAGGGATCAGCCTTGGACCTCTAACGGGGTCTTGCATGCTTTGAAAGGGATGAGCATCCGCCTCTGCCCCTTGAAGGTTTTAAAAGAAGAGCTGGGTTAAACTCTACTTTACTTATTTTATTCATTCATTCATTCATTCATTCATTGCATTTTTATACCACCTAATACAGAAATCTCTAGGCAGTGTACAGATTAAAATATGTTACAGCTTGGTCTCAACAAGCCTTGTGATCTTGAGTGTCACTGCCACCGCCAAGTAGACTTGTTTTGTTTCCGGCTGTGTCTACTAAAACAGCCTTCCAAACCTCTGTTTCCTTCAAAGCTAGGTAGGGTGAACACAGGAACATAGGAAGCTGCTTTATACCAAGTCAGACCATTGGTCCATCTAGCTCAGTATTGTCTACACCAGGGATTCTCTCAACGTTGGGTCCCCAGGTGTTATTGGACTTCAGCTCCCATAATCCTCAGGCCCAGTGGCCTTTGGCTGGGGATTATGGGAGCTGAAGTCCAATAACATCTGGGGACCCAAAGTTGAGAATCCCTGGTCTACACAGACTGGCAGTGGCTTCTCCAAGGTTGCAGGCGGGAGTCTCTCTCAGCCCTATCTTGGAGATGCTAAGGAGGGAACTTGGAACCTTCTGTGTGTAAATATGCAAATATTTTTCTGAGATTCCATTCCCTGAGGGATTTCTTAAAGTGGCATGCTCACACATGTTTTTTTAATGTAATGCTCACACGTGTCTTTCTTAATATTATGTGATATTAAATTACATATTATTTCTCTATGCAAACCGCTTCGGAAACTTTTTGTTGAAAACTGGTATATAAATATTTGTTGTTGTTTGTTAAATTCAAAAAAGGAGAAATTTCACTTTTAAACAGTTCAATTCGAAGCAGTAGATCTTTTGGAAATTCTAGTACAAAGAAACAGCAGCCAAATGAGCATAAGGAGCAAATACAATATGAGAACAACACATCCAAACTAACAGGCACCTAATACTGTGCCCTAACTCAGAATCCTTACCTGGAGTCCTTCTATAATTACCTCTAGTCAGCTTCTGCAGCGAAACTGGCTTTCTCAACCTCAGGCCTTGCTCTTTCTATCCAGTTCTGGTGGTTCAGTTCCAGACTGATCCTTCAGCTGCCTTGAGAGTGATTCATTTCTCCAGAGCTCAACTCTCCCAGTGATTTCTCAGATCTAATTTCAGCAGCTCTTCTCAGCTCTTCTCTCCTGGCTCTCCAAGACTCCAGCTTCCACTCCAACTAGAATCTACACCAGGCATCCCCAAACTGCGGCCCTCCAGATGTTGCTGAACTACAACTTCCAGCATACCCAGCCACAAAAAATTGTGTCTAGGGATGCTGGGAGTTGTAGTTCAGCAACATCTGGAGGGCCGCAGTTTGTGGATGCCTGAACACTAACTTAAACTCCTTCACTTGAACTAACTTCAACTCTTCAGCTCCAACTTCTCAAGTAACTCTCTGCTGCAGACAAGCCTACTTTTATTCTCTTTTCCCTGCTCCAATTTTTCTAAACAAACCAATCAAAACAAGTCAAGTTCCCTCATTTATTTTAAAACATATCCAATCCAATCCAACCCTCTCTTCCCTCCAAAATCTCTTCCCCCTTCCAAACCAAACTGTAGAACATTTGGATGTGCACAGCCCTATTCAGGGCGGCTGTCAGCTCCTAAGTTAGGATGGCCAGGAGGGTAAGTGATAGAGTTGAGAGTGCTGTAAGCAACAGGTTGTGTGGGCCACAACTGCCACACCAAAGGCCCAAGTCCATAGGGCTGTGCACTGAATGAATGGTTCAGCGCTGAACCAGCTCACCTTGAACTGGGCCAGTTTTGAGGTTCGATCACGGACCGAACCGTGGGCAGTGAGGTCCTCAATTGAACCGAATGGAGTCCGATTTGGGTGGACCGGTTTGGTGCCGAATGGGCAGCTGAGGGTGTATGTGTGTGTGACAATAGAGGTAGCTAAAGTATGCGCGATCCTCTCTTATTAGCCAAGCTGCCCACTTGGCAGTGGCTCGTTTCCAGTGTCCATGCATGCACAGACGCTGGAACTGAGCTGCCGCTGAGCAGGCAGCTTGGCCAATAAAAGAGGATCGCACACACTTTAGCTATGGGCTGCACTGGGGGGGGCGTGTCAAGTGGCAGCACGGGCAGCGCACTTGGCGGGTCAGCAGACCCTTTTACATAAGTACTTAAGACCCCTTAATTACCTCTCTCACTGCCTGCCAGCTGCCCGGTCACAGGAGCCAGGGTCCCCTCCCCTTTACTTGTAAAGGGGAATCCTCACCAGATGAGTGAGGATTAGCTAGTATTAGCCACTGAACCAGTTTGGTCAAACAGACCAAACCGGCCAGTCAGTTCCACTGAACCAATTCGGCAGCATGCAGTTCAGCTCAAATTCTATTCAAATTTGAGCCAAACTGATTTTGGGTTTGTGCACACACCTGTCCACTAGCTGTTGCCGCACACAGCCAGCTTCTGACACTGCCTAAGAATGGAGCACATACACTTGGACTGAGCCAGAGGATTTTAAACAAAACGCAAAAAGAGATTCAACATTAAGCTCACCTTTAAATGTCCTCCATGTGGAATTGTATCCAGGAAGCATCTACGTCTGCCATCAAAATGCTTAATAGCCAAGCTACCTTTATTACTTCTTCCGCAGACCTCCAAGATCCTAACCTCCTAGCAACCCAGGGAAATACATTAAGCCGAGAGGGTATGATATGCCCAAGGCAAGCTTCCTGACAAAGCACAGAACTGAACCAAAATTTCTCATGTGTAATACTCAAGTAAAAACACAACAGTGGAAGCACAGCAAATTCACAGCAAATTCACTCCCTCCCAATTGCTGTTTTCAATATGATGGAACTAGGAAGCTAGTCATGCAAACCATTTATGGGTTATATTGCTAAGAGCAGAAAGGAGACCAGCATGTGAAATTCTGCAGCAGTCCTAATTTTGCAGGTGGGGAAGACAAACATATTTGCCTCCTGCAAAATAGTTGCTTATTGTAAACATATTAAAACAATCCTTTTTGTTTTGTTTTGTTTTAAGATGCAACATGATTTTAAGTATGCAGCTTCAATTTACACAGGCAAAACCTTAAGGTAATGGTTAAGTGAAAAGAGCAGGACTAGCTACTGACAGATTATACAGGGCTACTTCTGTGTCAGTCTTCTGTTCAGTCCAGCTTGCTGCTTATGGTTTGATAAATGATAGCCTGAGCTTATATGAAAGGCTGCAGAAATATCTGAAGGCTGAAATATCTTGGTACACTATTTAAAATGCAATTTCTAATCCAGGACAGATGGCTCCCCCTCTAGGATCTCTAACATAAGGCCAATCAACATTTTCAGAAATAGCACTTGGTACTTTCTTCCTGGCATAGCATTGCCATATTCTGGTTCCCCAAATCT
This sequence comes from Hemicordylus capensis, assembly GCF_027244095.1. Lineage (NCBI taxonomy): Eukaryota > Metazoa > Chordata > Lepidosauria > Squamata > Cordylidae > Hemicordylus > Hemicordylus capensis. Next base: position 106,390,563 of record NC_069662.1, read on the forward strand.
GAGCAGTCCGATTTGCATATCATGCAAATCACTTGCTAGTTATGCAAATCAAATGTTGGGTTGAGGAAAGGTTAAGCACACATGCACCCCTGCTGCTTCTATACTCCAAATCCCTCACACCCAGTGCAGTTTTGTAGCAAGGAAATTGACCATTGAGCTTTTCTTACACACTTTTGACTGGAACGTGAAGCTGAACCCACAAAGGCTAAATAAAAACAGAGACATTTATGGTGTGGTGTAGTGATTAGAGCATTGGATTAGGAACGGGAAGACCTGAGTTCAAATCCCCACTCATCCAAGAAACTCACTGGGTGACTCTCAGCCAGTCACAAATCTCTCAGCCTAACCTTAACCACATGGACTCAGGCCACGCAGAGACCCATTGCGCAGGTGCAGCGAACTCCAAAATGGCCACTGCACCAGGGGAAACGCCTGAATGGGCCAAAGAATGGCTGAAGAATGGCCAAAGAATGGCCTAATGGGCCAGTTTTGGACCTAAGGAAGGCTGGTGGGGGAGGGGAACCTCCATGGACTCCGCACCACTGCCTCAGAGAACACCCATAGAGGGGGGAAGTTAAAACAAAAAACACCTCGCAAATCCCTGAACAGGTCAGGGGTGTTCAGAGCGGGGTTGGACCAAACAAGGCGTGGTTCGGTTTTTCCCCAAACCATCAAACTGAACCAGTTCGATGTTAAACTCATTTGACTTCAAACCTGTTTGTACATCCCTAAAAGTCCATGACCTGGAAGGGTTGGTAAAGATGGGCAGAAATCAGCCTTGCACTGATTCTGGGCTCTGAACCAGAGTGTTGCCCAAAAAGGATGGGCTAAGAATGTCTGATCCCCAGTTGTGGAACACATGCTTTCAGACATAGCACTGCATGCATATATGCATTACATACCTCTTACATAAATAACAAAAAAGGGATGCAATTACGAAGAATGGAACTTAAAACCATTTCCTTTTTCCTTGTGCAACTGTAGGGAACATTTTATCATACATTTCTTAAAAAATAAAATTGTGTCTGGGACTTGATCCAGCTCACAGGCTGCTTGTCAACAATCTCTGATCTAGATTTATTGTCAGATATTTCATTGCAATGTGCACATTGGGGTATGCACAACCAGTTCAGATCAAACTGAATTCAACTCAAACCAACCTGGTTTGACTGGTTTGAGTTTAAACTAGATCGGCCCCTGAAAAGAGGGAGCTGATCCAAGTTAGAACCAAGTAAAGCCTCGTTCAAATAGAACTGGTTCAAACTGGTTCAATGTTTCAAATGTGCTGGCTACCATTACAGAGCATTGTTGACAATTTTTCTGCCTTCCTGATTGGTTTCTATCTACTGCCTTTTAATTAGCTAGCAATCTCCTTTCTCCTGGTTGGCTTGTTGTCATTCAAATACTTCTGCTGTCTGGGCAACTCTGCCCCCTTTGGGGGGGATGCAGAAGGGGGGAGCAAAAAGGAGGGAGTTTAAAAATGTTTTTGAGGAAGAGCTTTGGCTGTGCTGCTGCTAGATCTTGCTGCTGCTGCTACTATTGCTGCTGCTCTTGCTGCAATATTGCTGTTCTTACAATGCCTTAGTGCAGGAATCCTCAACGCTGGGCCCCCAGATGTTTTTGGACTTCAACTCCCATAATCCTCAGCCAAAGGCCACTGGGCCTGGGGATTATGGAAGCTGAAGTCTAAGAACACCTGGGGGCCCAACGTTGAGGATCCCTGCCTTAGTGGACTTGCTGCTGCTATGTTGTGGACCTCTTGCCCCCAAGCCCTCACCCTTGTTTTACTGGACTCTGACCTGCAACCTGCTTCTTCTCCCGACCCTGATCTGCTCTGCCACTCTTGCTGTCCCTGCCCTGCTGCTCCTGCTGACCCTGCCTGTGGACCCCTTCTGACCCCTGCGGAAATCTGGATTGCCTGCCTTTTTCTGTAGATTACCCGCCTGTCTTTTTCTGAGGATTATCCTGACCAGTTGGATTTCCGCCTGCCTTTTTTCTTTAGATTGCTCTTCCCTGTTGGATTATCACTTGCCTTTTAAACTACAACAACAAAACACCCTCCCTGTGGATTGCCTGTCTCACTGTTGCATCGGATTGGCGAGACCCCCACATCACCCCCCCCCCCACTTCTGGTTGGTTAGTTTTGTAGTTTGGCTCTTTTAGATTTAGAGTTTGGGTGGGGTTGTGCTTTTGTTTGGAGTTCTATTTATTGGGGTTTTTTTAGTGCTCTTATTTTCTAAATCTTGTTGGTTTAAGAACATAAGAACATAAGAACAGCCTTGCTGGATCAGGCCCAAGGTCCATCCAGTCCAGCATCCTGTTTCGCACAGTGGCCCACCAGATGCCGCTGGAAGACTACAGGCAGGAGTTGAGGGCATGACCTCTCTCCTGCTGTTACTCCCCTGCAACTGGTACTCAGAGGCATCCCGGTTTAAGGTTTAGTTTTAAGTTAAGTAGTGGTTTTGGTGTAGTTTGGGTTCAGTTTTGGTTGGTTTTGTGCTTTGTGTAGTAAGACCAGTCTTTTATGTTCAGTCTTTGTTGGGTTTTTGTGCTTTTGGTGGTGCTTTGGTGTTTTAGTTGGTTTATTTTAAATAGGGCCTAGTTTAGGGGAATGGATGTGCAGGAGCGTGCTGGGCAGGGCTAGAAGCAGGCAGAGGGAGGGCTGATGCTGATTTGGGGTGAGGATGGTGAGAAGGGCCTACTCCCCAAACCGCTCATCAGCAAGAACTGAGGGCATGCCCTCTCTCTTGCTAGTGCTCCCCTGCAACTGGTATTTAGAGATGTCTTACCTCTGAGGCTGGAGGTGGCCTGTAACCACCAGACTAGTAGCCATTGATAGATCTGTCCTCTGTGAATTTGTCTAAATATTGGCAATTATATTTCTGATTCTGACATACTCTCACAGATGAAAGAAGGAACATGGTTGTAATACTTCTTTTCTCATACGTTACTAAGGCTTACTTTGTGAGCACCACTTCCTCTACTGTTGCATATTGTTACAGCATGGGAGCCATGTTGCACTTTTGGCCCAGCAATGCATCAGACGATCATTCCAAGCCTTTTTCACATGTAATGGTCAACACTTGTACAATCTGTATGCATGCACAGATCTATACGCAGGTACAGTTATTTATCTTATTAAATGCAGGCATGGCAGGACACTTCCTATCTGTATTATGCATTCGAAGGACCTGCACCCAGGCTCACCTTTAAATGAAGACAGGTACAGTCATTCATACAAAAAGATGTACCTGTGTGCAGATGCCTGAATGCAGGTGCAACGTAATGAGCCTATTCACACAACATGAGCTGCCTGGGTTACCCCAGGCAGCTTTTGTTGTTTGGAGCACTGGGAGCCCTCCTGTCCCAGCTGCTCCAGACCTGGGCATTCCAGCTCCTTCAGTTCTTTACCACAGTGGAACGAACCACCAGTTCATTTTACCTTGGTAGGTGATCAGGTGTGCCATCACCCCCAGGTAGCTGGAATCTCCACCTGCTTGCTGCCATATTAGGTGGCGAGATGGAGCAGCCGTGCAGAGCAGAGCGGCTGCACTACTAAGAGCAGCCACTCTGCTGCTTGTGTGGTGCCCTGTGAGATTTGGGAGGATAAATAAATCCCATCTTGGGACTCTACCGCCGCACTGATTGTGTGGGCAGAACCTGAGGGAGCCGTCGCTCATGGTGGTGGGGGAAAGGCAGGTAAGCTCCTGCCTTCCCTGCAGCCCTCCCCAGCCCCAGTAGCTAAGATCATGTGAACGACCTCATAGTCTGAAGCTGGACAATCTTTGTCACCTCTCATCTTTTCCTGTCTCTGTGTTATGAATAATAATAATAATAATAATAATAATAATAATAATAATAATATAAAAAATCATTTCAAGACTTCTTTCCTTTTCAATCCAAGCTCCGCTTTCACTATCTTGCAAACATCTGGTGCGGGAAAGCAGTAGCAGAATAGTATGTGCTCAGCCTTGACATTGTATTTCCTAGACTGACTTGAACTAAAAACAACGGCTGGCACTGAGATGCTAAAAACAAGCTGCTGGTGGTGGGGGGCTTCAATGTTCATTTTGGGATGAATTTGTCCGAGGCAGCTCAGGAGTTCATAGCGGCCATGAGAACTATGGGCCTATCCCAAGTGGTCTTGGGATCAACACACATTGCAGGTCACATGCTTGATTTGGTCTTTCACTCTGATCAGGTTGGTGTTCCATGGGTGGGGAATCCTGTGATTTCCCCATTGTCATGGATGGACCACCATCTGGTTAAGGTTTGACTCACAATCACTTCCCACCTGTGCAGGGCTGAGGGCCTATTAGGATGGTCTGCCCAAGAAGGTTATTGGCTCCAATAGAATTTCAAGAAGCCTTGGAGGGATTTAGTGTTGGTTCTGCCAGCGATCCTGATGATGCTCTGGTGGAGAACTGGAACAGCAAACTCACTGGGGCAGTAGACATGATGGCTCCTAATTGTCCTCTCCGACCTGCTTCAAAATTGGCCCCTTGGTATTCAGAAGAACTATGGGGGATGAAGCGGTGAGGTAGATGACTGGAGTGCAAGTGGAGAAAGACTCTACTCGAATCTAACAGATTGCAACATAGAACACACTTGAAGATCTATGCTCAGGCAATATGTGTGACAAAGAAGCGGTTCTTTTCTGCCCGTATTGCATCTGGAAGTTCACATCTGGTGGAGTTGTTCAGGGTTGTGAGAGGGCTAGTATGTGCCCCTCCTCCCCTGAATCAGAATCTGGAACCATCAATTACCTGCTGTGATGTGTTTAATGAATTCTTTTTTGAGGGAAATCTCTCATATCCGGGCCAACTTAGATTCAGTCTCCACAATTACTTCAGTGTCTAATGTGGAGGTGTCCAGCGACTCCTCTTGTGTGGTTAGGTTGGATCAGTTCCAGTTTGTGACTCCTTATGACGTGGATGAGCTGCTTGGAGTGGTGCGGCCTACCACCTATTCTCTTGAACCTTGCTTGACATTGCTTATACTATCCGGCAGGGGGGTTGTTGTTGAAGGCCTGGTAGAGATCATAAATGACTCTCTGAGGGAGGGAAGGATGCCCCTTCTCTTAAGGACTCAGTTATTAGACCACTTCTGAAGAAGCCTGCATTGGATCCCTCAGAGTTGAGCAACTATAGGCCTGTCTCCAATCTTCCATGGCTGGGAAAGGTAATTGAGATGGTGGTGGCCTCCCAGCTCCAGTCAGTCTTGATGGAAACAGATTATCTAGACCCATTTCAAACTGGATTTTGGGTGAGTTATGGGCAGGAGACTGGCTTGGTGGATGATCTCCGTGTGGGAATTGACTTTTGGACCTCTCAGCAGCTTTCAATCCTATTGACCATAGTATTCTTCAGGAGTGTTTGAGGAGGTTGGGAGTGGGAGTCACTGCTTTGCAGTGGTTCCGCTCCTACCTTTCGGGCAGGTTCCAGATGGTCCCTTGGAGACTGCTGTTGTTCAAAATCTGAACTTTTGTATGATGTCCCTCAGGGCTCCATATTGTCTCTGATGTTGTTTAACATTAACATGAAACCGCTAGGAGAGAACATCGGGAGATTTGGTGCAGGGTGCTATCAGTATGCTGATGACACTCAAATCTATTTCTCCATGTCAACATCATTGGGAGAGGGCACACCCTCCCTAAATGCCTGCTTGGAGTTGGTGATAGGCTGTATGAGGGATATCAAACTGAGACTGAATCCAGATAAGACGGATGTACTCACTGTGCGGGGTCAAAACTGGGGAGATGAGTTTTATCTACCTGTTCTGGATGGGGTCACACTTCCCTGGAAAGAACAGGTATGCAGTCTGGGGGTACTTCTGGATCTAAGCCTCTCCCTGGTGTTCCAGATCGAGGCAGTGGCCAGAGATGCCTTCTATCAGCTTCGGCTGATACACCAGCTGTGACTGTTTTTTGAGATAAATGACCTCAAAACAGTGGTACATATGCTGGTAACCTCCAGACTGGATTACTGCAATGCACTATGTGGGGCTGCCTTTGTATGTAGTCTGGAAACTACGATTGGCACAGAATGTGGCAGCCAGGTTGGTCTCTCAATCATCTCAAAGAGACCATATTACTCCTATATTGAAAGAGCTACACTGGCTGCCCATATGTTTCCGGGAAAAATACAAGGTGCTGGTTATAACCTATAAAGCCCTAAACAGCCTGTGCCCTGGGTATATAAGAGGATGTGTTCTTTGTCATGAGCCCCACCACCCAGGAGAGGTCCATCTGCAGTTGCCACTTGCTCATCTGGTGGCTACTCGGGGATGGGCCTTCTCCGCTGCTGCCCCCAAGTTTTGGAATGTGCTCTCTGTTGAAATAAGAGCCTTCCCGTCTCTGACAATATTAAAAAAAAAACTTTAAAGACTCATCTGTTCACCCATGCTTTTAATTAAACACTGTTTTAATAGTTTTAATATTGTTTTAAACATTTTTTAAAAAATTTAAATTGTTGTAACATTTTAACTTTTTCTGCTGTCATTTTTTAAACCAATATTTTAATTTTTTTGTTGTCATTTATTTTATTTTCACTAATGTTTTAACTTTTCTGTTGTCTTTTATTTTGTTTTGTTGTAAACTGCCCAGAGACATAAGTTTTAAGCAGTATAAAAATATGCTAAATAGCTAGCTAGCTAGCTAGCTAGAGGTGAAACTCAAAGCAAATTTCAGGGAGCATGATGCTTCCATGTGTAACAGGCTTTTTAGACTGTGACTTGAGGTGGTATTTTGTGTGTGATATTTTCGGTTGAAAATCCAAACCAGCAATTGACAGAAAGTGACCAGACTGAACAGTGAATCAGAATCTTGGGGAGACAGGTTTTACTTGTCTTGGCATTTTCAAGAAGCATTTAAATGGTTGAGCTGTCAAGCTGATTGCAGCATCAGAACTGCAGGGAAAGTACTTCACATTTCCCCTTTGGGCCATTTTTCAATCAAAATCATACACCTACACAAACACACCCACTGAAGTACATTTAATCACTCCCTTTAATAGTCCAGCACTCCTGATAAGTCAACTTAACCCACTTCCCCAAAGCATTTCCTTAATATAAAAAAGTAGTCTGAACAGCACCAGATTTCAGCAAACAACTGTTGTAATGTTCACTATTTCCTCCCACACAATGCAGGTATAACAACACTTGACTACTTTGCAGGTCTGCTGAAGGCCATGCCAACTCTCAGCTACTGCCCTGCCAATCTACAGCTAGTATTTTCATTCACATGTACCATAGGATTCATATGTGGAATTTCAAGGCACTTCTAAATTATTTCAAATCTCAGTCACCTTAATATGCTGCTGAAGGAGATGAAACAGAAGCAGGATGCCTTTCTGAACAGGGAATCTCTGGACAGGTTATCAGATCCTGAACCATGAAAATGGAAGCCTTGCTTATCTCTGTTGCTATTCTTAGGGTACATATTATTATTAAACTTGTGAACGACTTCACACACTTGCCAAAGGGGAGTGTGTTCCTGTCCGTGGTTTAACTGAAGGGAGAGGGGAGAGTTCAGAAACAGAATGGCCACTAAAACAGAATGGTTGTATAACTGCTGGGCCTTAATTAAGCTAAAGGTAAAGTGTGCCGTCAAGTAGATTTTGACTCTTGGCACCTACAGAGCCCTGTGGTTTTCTTTGGTAGAATACAGGAGGGGTTTAACATTGCCTCCTCCCGTGCAGTATGAGATGATGCCTTTCAGTATCTTCCTATATCACTGCTGACCAATATACTACCAGTGGGGATCTGAACTGGCAAACTTCTGCTTGTTAGTCAAGCATTTCCCCACTGCGCCAAAATTGACAGCATACTCAGGGGTGGATTAAGCTTATTGCTGCCATAGGCAAAAAGGCCTTCCCCGCCCTTTTACCTTAAACAAAAAAAGGTTTGCCCTTTTTATATTATGTAAAAGGGGAGACTTCCTCCTCACCTACTCCACCCTTGCTGCAGCCTCTGCTGCCCACAGAGAGGGGTGGCAAAATTTGAGGAGGGGCAAAATTTGCTACTCCTCAAATTTTGCCACCGTAGGCAAATGCATACTCTGCCTCTCCATTAATCCACCACTGAGCATACGGGAGACCAGAAAAAGATTTTAGAAAAGATTGCTTAATTATACATCAGGAAATATCTTTGCAACTGTTATGGATCATGATCACGAACATTTTAACTTACAGTAAATATCTTGAAAGGTCTTGCTATGAGTAATTTGCTTCATAATATTTATAACACTTGAAGCCAGAAAGAGATTTTGAAAAAGTATATTTAGAATGGAGATTAGTGCTGAATCACATAAAGGAAATCTCCTCTCATATCGTTACGGATTCCAGTTATGAATATTTCATCTTAATATGAAAGGTCTGATACATTGAGGAAGGTAGTTAAAATGGGTATTGTTTTTATTGTTCATTGTTGGGTTATTATAGTCATGTGTTTGTAAGATTTTGCATTGGTAATGTCTGTAATAGTTTTGTATATGATAATTAAATGTTTACAAAACACGAGGGAAACAACTTTAAGCAATTTAGGAATCAGGCAGGGCTTAATTTAAGTCCGGGTTGAATTCAGAGACCTTTTAGGTCAGCCCTGGGATCTATTTTTAATGCCAGGATTCAGTCATGGCATATGTGAAGAAATAAGTTTTAAAGAAGATTGCATTCAGTATGTGCGGAGTACACTTCCCACACCATTTAATAATGCCCATGCTGCCACACACATAGGTCCAGGGTTTACATACTGTATCGGATGATGTGACTTTCATACAGGCTTGAAATCTAGCATCTCTCCCCGCCACCCCGCACGCCAGAAATTAAACACTGGTAAAAGTGTCAAGCATGTTCTGTTGCTTTAGAGTTACAGTAATAAAGGGATCTTTCAATCAGGCTGCTGAGAAACATTACTCCTCCAACCAAGCAGATACAAGGATCAAGATCTCCTTTTTACAACAACATGGCAGCTTTGCTGACTAAGTAGATGTTCTGCTTAATCTCCATAGGAAACAGCTACTGAGAATAGCTTTGTGCCTGTTAAAGTTATCCACTGCACCAGTGAATTTTTTAAGTGTGGAAGGGAAATTATGCAGAGACATTGAATCCATGTCTCCTGACTACAAAATAATCATTGTAATATAAAGTTCAAGCAACTTATTGCATGAGTTTTGTGTTCCACTTGGGTTTTTTCTTTCTTTTTTACTACATTGTTGCTTTGGCGAGATGGTCTCCCCCAGTGCATGCATATGTCAGGTGCCCTTCTCAGCCACAGGCCTTGAAATCCTGGCCTTTCAAGTCCAAAGGCAGAGGCAAACACAACTAGCACTGAAGGCCTAGGAAACAGTAGGACTGTCAAGTTCTGGGCATTTCAAAGGGAATTATATCAGACAGCTGCAGCTTTAGGAACTGCAGAGTAAGTATATTCCATGCATACTGGAAGATGCAGAAGATGAAGGAAATTGTCCCAAAGTGCAATGCTCATGTTTGAATCGTTGGGATCGAGCACCGTTCAGAGTTGGACCACAGGGATACTTGGCATCAGAAGCAACTTCTCTGCTCTTGTGCTACAGTTGATTTCACCCAGCTGTCATGAGTTATCATGAGAACTGCTGTCCAGTTCTGAATAGCAGTTTGGATTCTGATCCTTACGAGGGGGCTGGATCAGAAGCAACAATACCTGGCCAGATCACTACCCAGTTAAGGCTGGTTTCACAGTTAGGCCCCAGTGGGTCTCTAATGCTGATGTTTCATTGAATATTAGCCAAAAGAGGAAGAGATTAGAGCAACAGCTTAGGGAGGCTGGTGGCGGCCCTTGTGCGGCCACCTCCATGGCCCCATGGCCCCACCCCCCGTGTCTGAAGTCAGACGCAGAGGCCCAGCTAGCAACACCCCCGCATCTGACATCAGACAGGGGGACGTGGTCTTCCTCCCAAACAGGGCTGTGCGGCCCCATTTGGAAGGGAGAGCGGCCCATGTTCCGTTGGGCAGTGTGGGCCGGAGCCACTTTCCCTGCCTTAATGGCAGAGCTGATGCCGCACTGCCCCATTTGGGAGGGAGATCGATCGGCCCTGCTGCGTTGGCAGTGAGACCAGGAGTGGCCTTTAAGGCAGGGAGAGTCACTCCAGCCACGCTGCCAATGCAGCGCGGGCCTTTTTTGGCTCCAAATGGGGCCGAGGGGCCCCATTTGGGACCAAAATAATGCCCCCCCCATGCCTGACGCTTGTGGCCCCTGATTGGTGGCAGGCCAGGTTCTTTGAACCCATTCGCCCAATGGTGGTTCCACCTCTGAATTAGAGATCATAGGCTTTGGAGAAGAGATACAATTTCAGCAGGGTGAGGCAGCTATCTAAGGTGCTGGTATAATGAGGGGCACAGGGTTTAGAAAGCACTGGCCACTGCCACTATGGGCACTATCCCACAGGCTTCCCTGCCACCTGCTGCCACCACCTATCCCCACCCCACTGGCATGCTGTTTATTTCCCCCTCCTTGCCCAACTGGGGCACACCTTTTCTTTCCTTTCTTCCCTTTCTGATGTGGGTTAGGAAAATCCCTACTACATTACAAACATACATACATACATACATACATGTGGGGAAGAAAGGGTAAACCTGGGAAAGATGCAGCTTGTATAAAGAACAGAATTGCAACAGTCAAGCCAGGAAATAATAAGAGAATAAACCAATGCTATGCCGTAGAAGCAGTCAATTCCCCTCACCTCTTAAAGCACTGAATAAAGTTTGTGACGTACCTTGAATAAAAGAAGGAAAAGAAAGAGAAGAAGCAGATAGGACTCCCATACACAGGGGAGAAGGTGGGGGAGATGCAATACGTAGGGAGAAAGGAAGTCAAGAACCATTTTCCAGAGTAAAAGAAAAGGTAGAAGATACAGTCACAAAAGGATGGCAGACCAATCACACAATTTTGGATAAATTAAACTTGAGATAATAAGAAGGCACCCAGTGAGAAATAAGTCATTAAGATGAAGATAGATCAGAAGATGAAAAGAATGGCTTCAGTTAGTACAGAAGGGACAATTAATATTAAAAGAATGTATGATAGGGCCAAGGATTAGAAAACAACGAGCAAAGAAAAGAGGACCCAAACCAAATCTTTGGAGAACTCAGCCAAAAGAGAAAAATAAGAATTACAAGTAATAGATACAAGGAAAAAATAGACAAGGATATAAATTGACTAGGAAGCACATGCCCACCAAAACTCAAAGAGAATAACAAAAAGAGAAGCAAAGAATGATTGGTGGTAACAAAAGCTGAAGGTAAATAAAATTACAGAACACTGACTGTGTGGTTTAGAAAATGTGCATAAAGGAAGTTATCAGAACGAAAACCATATGGAAAGGGTCTATCAATGAATTTAGCAAATGAAAGTTGAAAAACTGAACAAGTACAAGATGCTCCAAAACTATTAGATTACAGGTTAAATGAGATATGTAGGGTGTACCTATATAACTTGTCTGCTTGCACAGGTAGACAATAAGTAAAAATTTGTGAGAGAGATTATTTGTAAGCGTGTACAAGTAAGAGGAATTATTTTGATTATGCTGGCCGACATGATCCACAGCCCTCCAGCGATGGATGGAGGACTACAGATCCTTAAGCAGCTTTCAACATCCCTGCACTGAAGGCTTCAATGTACAGTGGACTCAGGTATGATGGAGGACGGTGGAGCAATTTTCTCATCTCCCTCCACCCTCCCAAAACCCTTTACACTGGTCCAAATCTGCTCCTGAGAGCTGCACGACCCTTATGAACCCTCAGGTAATGGCTAACTATTCTGAAATGCATTTCTCTACTATACCCCACCCTCAGTCACCTAGGAGAAGCCCTGACTCAGCACATAGTGCCCATTGCACAAATCACCCCTTTCCCTATACAACTGGCCAGGAGAAACCCCTCCATCTTGCACAATATCTGGGATCTATCATAGGGACTGTGACCTTCTCCTTCCACATCACCTCTTCACCTTTGCTGCCAAAGATCCAGGCTCCCCTTCCTTCATGCTAAGAGCAGGTAGTAAAGGGAGTTTTCCCCATCAGCCTCTGGGATTTCCCCATCTCCCTCCGATTTTCTCTTTCTGGAGTGTCTGTGTTAATGTGTGTGTGACTGGCAGGTTATGTTAGGCAGTTTCATCAAAAGTTTTTGCTGTTTTTATTCTTGTCATTCAAAGTCAGGGAGGTTCAGTCAACAACTCCCCTAATTAAAAGGAGATGCTGTGGACACCCCACAGCGTCTTGATAGGCTGTTAGGCAGTGCTGGGGAGGAGCAAGCTATTGTGGTACACTTCGGCACCAACAATATTGGGAAATGTAATTAGGAGGCCCTGGAAGTCAAATTTAGACTGATAGGCAGCATACTGAAGTTGAGGACCCCCAAGGGAGCATTCCCAGAAGTGCTACCGGTTTCACGCTCACGTACAGTGAGACAGGCAGCGCTGAGGGGACTCAATGCATGGATGAGATGTTGGTGCCAGGAGGAGGGGTTTAGATTTGTTAGGCACTGGGATACATTTTGGGGCAAGCAAATCTTGTACAAAAGGGATGAGGGCAGTTCATTGTCCTTCCATTTCTGTGCATATAGTACAAAAGAAGATTGGCTGATAAAAATTTTGGAATATGCAGAGATGGCAAAACTTACAGTACTGATAAGAGATCAAAATTTGGAAGGTTTTAAAGAAGATTGGAAATCATTCTTACTGTACCTAAAGAACTATTTTCCTAATATTGATTTTTCAACAGGGTTTGAAATTATATTAGCAGGTTGAATAGACTAAAATTGAGTTTGGTAAGATATAGGTTATATGTTTTGAATTATTATAGCAAGGGTTAATTGTATAGTTAGTGATTCACGCTGATTGGTGAGCTGGAAGTCAATTTTTGTTTAATTGGATGTAATGAGATGTTTAAGATATTGTTAAAATCAATACAAATTTAATGCCAAAAAAAAAGGGGGGGGATGAGCTGCATTTGAACCAAGATGGAACCAGACTGCTGGCGCTTAAACTCAAAAAGGTCGCAGAGCAGCTTTTAAAATGACAGCTGGGGGACAGGAGTTGGTCAGTATCTGGTTCAGCAAATGCCAGTGCCATCCCTTAAAGTGCGAGGGTGTACAAGATTCAGATAAAACAGAAGGGGGCAGAATAGAACTACATGAAGACAGGAGACTGTGCTAGCTGGTCAAAGAGATCAAAGAGCCAAAAGAAAGATAGCACACACCAGATAATGATTCAGCATATAGGTGCTTATATGCCAGTGCCAGAAACCTCCAAGCCAAGATGGTTGAGCTGGAGTACTAGGTTGCTAATGAAGAAATAGATATAGTGGGCATAACAGAAACATGGTGGAACAGTGAGAACCAGTGGGACACTGTTATCCCTAGATATAAACTCTACAGAAGGGAGGGGAGGCGCCTTGGTGGTAGAGTAGTACTTTATGTTAAAGAAGGGATAAAATCTAATAAGCTAGAAAACCTAGGAGGACCAGAGTACTCAACAAAAATTCTGTGGGTGACAATGCAAGGCCTGAAAGGAAATGTGCTACTGGGGACCTGCTATCGCCCTCTAGATCAAAACGCAGACAGTGACTGGCAGATGCAGAAGGAAATCTGAAGGCGTCAAGGAGAGACAGGGCAGTAATAATGGGTGACTTCAATTACCCACACATCGACTGGGTAAATTCACAGTCAGGTATCTAAAGATGAACATTGTAGAACTGGAAAAGGTGCAGAAGATCAACCAAGATGAACAGGGGCCTAGAGCACCTTCCTTGAGACAAGGCTAAAACCTCAGCCTTTTTAGAAAGGAAAGAAGACAACTGGAAATGGAAAGAAGACTGCGGGGAGACATGATAGAGATCTATAAAATCATGCATGGTGTGGAGAAAGTGGATAGAGATAAATTTTTCTCCCTCTTTCACAACTTTCACAACAAGAACCAGGGGTCATCCCATGAAACTGAAGGTCAGGAAATTTATGACCAACAAAAGGAAGTACTTTTTTACACAACACATAATCAACTTGTGGAATTTTCTGCCACAAGATGTGGTGACAGCCAACAACCTGGATGGCTTTAAGAGGGGTTTGGATAACTTCATGGAGGAGAGGTCTATCAACAGCTACTAGTTGGAGGACTATAGACCACCTCCCACCTCCAAGGCAAGATGTCTCTGAATACCAGTTGCAGGGGAGTAACAACAGGAGAGAGGGCATGCCATCAGCTTCTGCCTGTGGGCTTCCCAGCAGCATCTGGTGGGCCACTGTATGAAACAGGATGCTGGCCTGGATGGGCCTTGGGCCTGATCCGGCAGGGCTGTTCTTATGTAAGGGTAGCCCCAGAGGCTACTGGGGCCACCAATCCTGTGGGATCCAGGTCAAGACTAAGGTGCTCTCCTGTGAGGGACAGCAATAAACCAAGAGCAGAAACCCCAATGCAGGTTTGCCTCCAGCCAGCCCCACTAAGGAAGAGTATCCTCCTCTCTTCCCTCAAGCTCAGAGAAAGCCCACTTGTCTAGTTTCCTTCCATCTCCTTCTCCTACTCTGAAGAACCTCGGCAACTTCAGACCAGTTTATCCCTCTCTCTCCATACTCCTCTGTCAGGGAAAGTGTTTAGTTGTCTCCTGGTTCAACTTCCTGATTCCAAGCACCTTCCCGCTACTTGCATAGGCCAACCTCCCTGACTTGCCTCCCCATTCTGGAGATGGGATGCAGAGTTGGGGCTCAGCCTGCAAGTTCATCTGCTCTGGAGAGGTGGGCAGCTGCTTCTCCAAGCAATAAAAGGAAATCATTGTTTCTCTTTTCTAGTTCACTTTCCCTCACTACTAAATCAAGCCAAAGTAACCACCCACCACTTTTTCCCTTCCCCATTTCCCTTTACATATGCACATAACATATATACCTGCATTTATAAGGAGCCAGTGTGATGTAGTGGTTAGATTGTTGGACTAGGACCAGGGAGACCTGAGTTCAAATCCCCATTCCGCCATGAAACTCACTGGGTGACTCTGGGCCAGTCATGTATCTCTCAGCCTAAACTACCTCACAGGGTTGTTGTTAGGGTAAACATAACCATGTACTCTGGGCTCCTTGGAAGAAGAGCGGAATATAAATGTATAATAAAATAAATAATAATAAGAGGTAAAGCGTTAAGCTCAGCAGAGGTAAAGCAGAGGTAAAGCGTTAAGCTCAGACACACATCCACCAGAGCGTTCATGTAATGTGGGAATCCTCTCATTAAAATTATAATCTAATCTCTTACTTTGTACTCAATATAGCAATTTTTAAAATTTGGATTTAAGCCTGTAGTTGTGACTTTCTGGCTGTTTTATAATTTCATTTAAAGGTTTCCACAAGGGGATAATGTTCCTCATGTAACAGCTCCTCCTACATTATCACTTCCTAGTTCTTCACTCGACATTTTCGCCACCCTCACAATCAATTATCAGGAGCTTACACAGCTTCTGAATCTCGGCTGCGAGCTTCTCTGTCCAGTTTCAGATCATGAGAACCAGTCCAATATGGGAGAAATTATATGCTTGGGTGTGATGGTTTGGCTATGATGTTTAGTGATTTCTTTTTTAACTGCTGCTTTTTTAATGGGAAGCATTTATGATGATTCATTTTGTCCTGGGTGAAAAGCAAAATGTAAAACAAGAAACTTTAATTATTACAATCTATGGCAAATGTTAACAGGCTGTTTGTACTGCTGCTAATAAAAAGAACATACAGTGTGCATTACAGTATATACTGAGATTACTTTGTAAACACCAAGGAGAAATAGAATTGCTACATTCACATTCCCAAACAGGATAATACAATCAGCCATAAGTAATCACCAGTTAAAACGTGAACTAAAAAAACCCACAAGATATCCAGTGAACCATGGTGAAACACATAGTGGTCCTTCACAAAGGTCTCCCCAGTGCTATGTATATGCATACTTCCAAGTTGGCACTGGGACTCAAGAAGTTCTGTTTCCCTTAAAGGAGCTCCACCAGTGCTGGGGGAAACCCAGCGCTGCATGGTGGGAATGGACATGTCCATGCAGTGCCAGGGATGCCATGCAGATAAATTCAGCTTTGGCTGAAGCTATGCCCAGGCCTACTGAGAGGGAATAGTTTCCATTAGACAGCCTGAAGTACAATCTCAAAGGCAATCATTCCTACAAACCTTTCTTGTATGTGTTATCAAAAGCTCATATAAATATGAATATGTAGACTGCCAAGTTATATCAGACACATGGAGTTCCTGCGTACATACACACACACTTTGTAATCTAGTCCCCACCTCAGACAAGCCAACTGCTGTGTGAACTGATTCTGCAGTTTATCTTTTGAAGTTTGATCTCCATTTCAGACAAACCACAGTAATGTAGGAGGGGCATTGTACTTTGAGCCGGGGAGAGGCAAGAACTGAACCTTGTGTTTCTATGCAATGTATCCTGCATCTTAAATGTCAGCCAGGCCAGTAAGCATCCTAGGATAATAGGAAGCTCCAATGGACCAACTCACCCCACTCTAATGCAATCAGATCAACTTGCAGCCACTGGCTGAACTGGCACACCTACACCTCTGTTGTCTTCAGTACCACTCATCAACCGAGCCTGGTAGTGCTAACTTACCCAATCTATTGATGTTTGTTGGGTAGGCAAGAGTAATTCTGGGTCCACTCTACCAGATGGATAGCTGCCTATTCCCCTGGCTGGTCAGAGTTAGCTACAGAAAGGACAGGGTTCCTTTCTTCTCACCTAAAAATTCCCCTACTTTAAGAGTAATACCCCCAAAATCTATTTAGGTATCCCAACTATGAACGCACAACTAGGTGCACATGTGTATAAGGAACACAGTTCCTTGCACGCATAGTAACAATGGACATCCAACCTCAGATAGCAGGGAGGCTGGCTGAAGTGGGCCTGGGCCCCTTCTTTCTTTTTCTATCTCCCCCCTCCAATGACTTTCTTACAGAACAACAATATAGACATGGTGAAAAGCAAAGCATTTTCAGCATGCCCTTTGTCTTGCTATGGAAATAATACCACACACTCCTCAAACGCCAATCAGGAGCCAGCAGTGTGCCAATGAGTCAGGGACGTGGGAGGGGAGAGTGAAGAACGTGCTGTTTTCCAGCCAGTGGGCCTCTCTCCCGCGTAGGCTCAAGGATGTTTGTGCTCCGTCCCCATCAGCTTGCTCACTTATATCTAACTCTTGTCTGGTAGCCAACAAGTAATTGATTCACACATACAGTTGTGAATGGAGCATTCCTACCACCTTAATTTCATGTGGGCAGAAGGTAATCAAGAAATCACCTATATGTAAAAATCAGAAAACCTGTTACATCAGAAAGAAGTCTGGTTTCTTGGGCTGCTTCTCTGATCAAGTCAAATGTACAGTTTTCTTGTTTTGTCAGGACTGTACTATTTCCAATGCATGTATGTCTCTTCCCTGGGAATGCAGTTCTAATGAATGTATAGGCATGAATGTGACACTTGGCCTGGAGTGGTTTTGGTTTGTGTCCTGCAATATTCTAAGTGTTGAGGGTGTCTTGTAATGTTGTAGCATTAGGGCCATACTAGACAGGTGTGATTTGTCTTAGTAAAAGGTGTATTTATTACAGGAAGTGCTACTATTATCCCCAAAACACTGAAGCAGGAAGGGCCATTCTCATTGAGACACAATGTGTGGGGTGGGGAATTGCACTATTTTCAAGGAAAAATCACACCCAAAGCCACCATATGCGCCTCAAAGACTATTTGCAGCAAATAGTCTCCTTCTTATTTGATAACGTTATCAAAAAAATAAAGAACTCTCATTTCCTAACTACTTGAAGACTTCTTGTCTATTTGCTGTCCCAGGAAAGAGAGTCTGGCTGACAGGCAATGGAATTTATTGTACATTTCTGGCTAGACTACAGTAATTGGCTTCACCCAATGCTCTAAAAAAGACCTTGTTGCATGATGCTATATTAAGTTTTCACAGCTTCATGCGGTGTGTATTTTTGACATTGTTCTCTCCTTGTCCCCCAGAAGTGCAATCAATCCATTCAATTCATCTTTGTTTACGTATTTCCAGTAAATTATATAGACAAATCACCCCTTTGCAGGCAGCTTCTTCACTACTGGCATTTTTAGTTTTGCATTTACATAAGGTACTTTAAGTTTATAGACTGAATTGGGGAGACAAAGACAAAATGAACAGAGTTGTTAAAATGATTGCTCATTAATACTGTGATAGTGTTTAAAATAAAATATTTACTATAAACATTTGTCTGCCCTGTGGTTTACAGTCAGTCAGTCCTTTATTACAGGGGTGTTGTCCCTGTGGTTTACATTATTTCTCCTTTTCAGAGTTTTGATGCTACAACACTATTACCTGCCAAAAGGTGGCAATTCACAGAGATGGCTTTTGGGGAAAACATCAAGATACAATTAAATATAAACTTTGTAGGTCTTTCCCTGGCAAATGTCTCTCAATATGATAATAATGAAGAAAAAAACCAAGCAGTTGCACGTACCACTAAAATCTGGCAGTGATTCTTGAGGATTGTGAACTAACAAAGTATATCCATAAACAAAACATATCTGTCGTCATTACATTATCATTATTTTGGTTGTCGGAATTGCATTTCTCATTCAATCCATATCTTATTTATGCCTATGTTTGGTGTTGTACCAATTCACATCTGAAGAACCCATGTCTGTAAGTGGTCTACTGCATAATACAGATGGACATCCATGGGTGTGGCATTTTGAGTATTATCTGGGCAACAAATTGAATGTCCATTTTAAAGTAACTGTGGCATGAGCTGAAAACTAAGGCCTAAATCTTCAGTTGTATTTGGGGGGAAGCAAGAGGCCAAAACTATGTGCTTAACATGCTTACTTGTATGAAGAGAAGGCACAATAATATTAAGAAAGTAATAGTCCTGAGACAACTACAAAGCTGTTTCTATTCACCAGATTATCAAATTTTATTTTAGTGTAGCTTTGCATGAAGAGTCAAGTAAAACTAATACATCTCTTGCTACTAGTACTATATTCCCTTGTCCAGTGAAAAGCTGAAGATTCAGTGAACATCCAAACTAACGCTGCTCTCATGCTTGAATATTTTGTACATGTAACCATTTTTCCTGACCTCCCTTCCCTCTCCTGACTCTGATGTATGTTCCTGAGGGTCCCCCAGCTCTCAGGGACATTGTGGAGTGTGTGTGTGTGTGTGTGTGTGTGTGATCAGGGAATTCAAGGGGAAATTGTTGCATGCATGCAATGCCCTATCCAATCCCAGCACAGCATCCCTCTAGTGGCTTTTGCTGGTGTCTACCTTATGTTTCTTTTTAGATTGTGAGCCCTTTGGGGACAGGGGACCATGTTTTCTATGTAAACAGCTTTGAGAATTTTGTTGAAGAGCCATATATAAATATTCATGGTAGTGGTGGTAGTAGTGGTGGTGGTGGTAGTAGTAGTACTAACATCAAGACAGCATTAGTCTGGATACTGCTCTACTGACTTTTCATGTCAAAAGGAACATTTACTCAGATGTTACTATTTGCAAATTGGTCCAGAGGGGAGAACAGTTTGGTCCTGAAGGTGCTTCCAGGGACTGCTTGCCCTTTACTCTGCTGCAACCACAGAGGTGGTGCCAGCAGGTCATTCCAGACGACAACAACACAGGGAATTGACTCTCTGATGTGGGCCTCCAGTGTGGACAGCAGGTATGGAGTAAGGGAGTAAGGAAGAACTAATGTGAAAACTTGCCCCACTGAGACTAAAAACAAGTTTGTTCTATATATCTGTAATCTGCATTGAAGACCTCAATGACAGAAGGACAAAATATAAATATTTTAAATAAAAATGTAATACATTAACAAACAGGAAAATGCTGGACTTCATAAATTAGTCAAGGGAGATTCAATCTCTAGGAATTAATAAAGTTTATAAGGGGAGCTGTCCACACACAAAAAATTATTAGAGGTCTTTACAATATCCACTTGCTATTAAAGGAAAGTGTGTTGTCACGTCGGTTTTGACTCCTGGCGACCACAGAGCCCTGTGGTTGTCTTTGGTAGAAGCCAGAGCCATGTGGTTGTGTTTGACAGAATAGAGGAGTGGTTTACCATTGCCTCTTCCAGGTATGAGATGATGCCTTTCAGCATCTTCCTATATTGCTGCTGCCCAATATAGGTGTTTCCCATAGTCTGGAAAACATACCAGTGGAGATTCGAACCAGCAACCTCTGGCTTGATAATCAAGTCATTTTTCCACTGCGCCATTAGGTGGCTTACCTGCTATTACTTCTTAACACAGTTTTTCAAGTTCTTAGATACAAGGACTAGTCTGGATACTTGCAAAGGGATATGTGTGGGAGTATTCAGGCTGATTTAACATGTTATATAAAGATTTTGTTTGTTTCATTTGGCTACCACCCATTCCAAACAGCTCAAGTCAGTTGACAACCAAAATTGAGCACAAAAGTTTAAGCCAGGCTAAAAAAAGAGAGAGTCTTTATAGCTCTCTTAAATGCATCTAAGGATGACAATTCTCGTATTTCCATGGGGAATGCATTCCACAATCCAGGAGCAGCTTCTGAGAAGACAAACTGGTGGCAAATGGAGACAGGCATCTCCTAATGATTTTAAGGAGAAGGCATTAGGAGAAGGCACCGACGTAAGGGAAATGATTTGATTAGCAAGCCAGAGGTTGCCAGTTTGAATCCCCACTAGTATGTTTCCCAGACTATGAGAAATACCTATATTGGACAGCAGCGATATAGGAAGAGGCTGAAAGGCATAATCTCATACTGTGTGGGAGATGGCAATGGTAAACCTCTCCTGTATTCCAACAAAGAACACCACATGGCTCTGTGGTCGCTGGGAGTCGATACCGACTCAATAACATGACTTTACCTATGAGTTACCTGAGAGAGCGCCTTACAGAAAAAGGCACCCATACCTAAGCTGTCCAGGTAAGCTTCAAATGACCTGATATGAGAGCAGGTAGTATTCACTGTGGCTTTTCCCAGGAGGAATTACTTTATTTATTTATTTACACAGTCAGGCAGGTGTTATTGACTGGTTTGTTTTATCCAGACATCGAGTCCTTCCCAAGGACCTGGGATGGCTGAATTTTATTGTCAATCTTCTTGCTGTTGTTATAGATATCATCGCAGAATATAGGCTGTTCCCAGTAAAGTTGCTTTTTGTAATTGGCTGATGGTGATTTCTGTGCCCCCTATGGTGTTGAGGTGCTCTTCAAGGTCTTTTGGAATTGCACGTAGGGCGCCAATTACCACTGCGATTATTTTGGTCTTTTTCTACCACAGCCTTTCAATTTCAATTTGTAGATCTTTGTATTTTGTGATTTTTTTCTATTTCTTTTTCTTCTATTCTGCTATCCTCTGGTATTGCTATGTCGATTATTTTAACTTGTTTTTCTTTCTTCTCGACTACCTTTATATCTGGTGTATTGTGCGGCAGATGTTTGTCTGTTTGTAGTCGGAAGTCCCATAATATTTTTACATCTTCATTTTCGACAACTTTTTCAATTTTATGGTCCCACCCATTTTTGGCTACAAGTAGCTTATATTTTTTGCAGATGTTCCAGTGTATCATCCCTGCTACCTTGTCATGCCTTTGTTTTTAGTCAATCTGTGCGATCTTTTTACAACAGCTGATTAGGTGGTCCACGGTTTCATCTGCTTCTTTACAAAGGCGGCACTTGCTGTTTGTTGTGGATTTTTCGACTTTTGCTCTTATTGCATTTGTTCTTAGTGCCTGTTCTTGTGCAGCCAGTATTAAACCCTCTGTTTTTTTCTTCCAAGTTGCCATTCTTAAGCCATTGCCAGGTTTTGGTGATGTCTGATTTTCCAGTTATATTGTGCAAATATTGACATGCAGTGGCTTATTTTTCCATTATTATTATTATTATTATTATTATTATTATTATTATTATTATTACATTTATATCCCGCTCTTCCTCCAAGGAGCCCAGAGTGGTGTACTACATACCACACAGTACATGTCCATTCCCGTGTAGACTAATCACCCAATCATCATGTTGCTACAATCAGTCAAATATACATGGCACGATCAGAGTCCAAGTCAAGCAGCCCCATGCTGAGGCAACAGAGAGATATTTTCCAACAAGATTGGACAAAGAGGCACCTTTTAAAGTGCTAGCTCCACTCTCTTTAGCAGGGAAAGAGAGCAACAGCCCCTATTCAACCCAGTACAGTACCCCTTTGAGACAAGGAATCACCTTTTCATTGTATTTGTTATGTAACCCACTTTGATAACTTAAAAAGAAAAACCTTAATGATACATTTTAAATGACACCAATTGGTGATGAAAAACCAAATCTAAAAAACGTAATGTTCACTTTATTTAAAAACAAAAACAAAAAAACAACCCCACAATACTGTAACTGTCAATTTATGGCTGATTCATCTCACATAATGGAAAAGGTGAAAATGTTTTTTAAGATTTAAAAACAGTTTTCAGTTACTGAAGAACTAAGACAACACAGATAAAATTTGCTGAATGCTTTTACATTTAAAAGAAGTTAAACACACTAATTAAGAAAATACACACACATAAATGAAGTCACCTGTCTAGACATTATTGACAAAATTTTGTAATGTACATTAAGCCTGTCAAAACAGGCCAACTCTTTCTCATATTTCAAAGCTACAAATCACATTTTATTTCAGATTCATTTCCTGTCAGAAGAACTCTCAATGACTCCCTTCTCTTTCTACAGAGGAAATGCCCATCATCCGCTTTAGATTTCATGCTTGATGTACGAGTACAGCATCATTTTCCACACACGCAAAAAAAATCCCTTCCCCATGGAAATGTTAGAATGTCTTAAGCAGAATGAAAACCGTTTTTGTGGCTCCTAACACCATGTTCTTGAAAAAATACTATTTTTCCTGTAACAGTAATCCCACTCAGTATAGAATTCCACCGATAACAAAACATTCTGTCTGTAATCTACTGATTAGCACATTGCTTAGGATGTACTGGAGTCATACAAAACTTATCTACGTATTGGCATGCTAATACTATAAAATGCTGACAGAGGAAGTTAAGCTAGCATATTGAATAACAACAAATATCGAAAATGGGGATAACAATAAATATTTCAGATTAATAAAGCTACATTTTAAAAAGGATTTAACAGTTTAGAATTGTACTCCAGAATGCACACAACAATACATTTGTAACTTGCAGCTACTTTGAACTAAGGGAGGAAAAGTCAGTACACGTATTCAAGGCAGTCAATTTTCACAAATCTAAAGAGTGCTCAAGCAAGTTTTAATCCTTATTCCATGAGTGGCTGGGTGTTCAGAGAAGGAACAAATTATCTTTCAAATTCCTTTGAGGGAGAAGGAACTGGAGTCCTATGCTGTGTTTATAAAAATGACAGGGATGCAGCTGCCAGCATAGACAGTAAAGGTAAATGTGCTGTCGAGTTGGTGTCGACTCCTGGCGGCTACAGAGCCCTGTGGTTTTCTTTGGTAGAATACAGGAGGGGTTTACCATTGCCTCCTCCCATGAAGTATGAGATGATACCTTACAGCATCTTTCCTATATCAACTCTGCCCAATATAGGTGTTTCCCATAGTCTGGGAAACATACCAGAGGAGATTCGAACTGGCAACCTCTGGCTTGCTAATCAAGTCATTTACCTGCTGCACCATTAGGTGGCTATAGCATAGATAGTACTAGACCCAAAGAAGCCTCTCATTTCAGCGGTCTTCACAGACAGACTTCAAATGGACACCTTCCTAGCCTCCATCTGCATCACACAGGTAAATTTTCACATAAGAAAGCCGTGTTCAATTACATACATGCAGGGATTCACTGAAGCGATCACCTCAGGAGGTGTTAAGATTTTGTGTTAAGATTTTAGCACTTATAGCAATAGCACTTACATTTATATACCGCTCTATAGCCGGAGCTCTCTAAGTGGTTTACAATGATTTAGCATATTGCCCCCCAACATTCTGGGTACTCATTTTACCGACCTCGGAAGGATGGAAGGCTGAGTCAACCTTGAGCCCCTGGTCAGGACTGAACTTGTAACCTTCTAATTTTAGAGTGTGCAGTGTGCAGCAGATGTGATATTTGTTCTTTTAGGACTCCTTCTACTGCAAAGACACTCAGTGGTGCTCTTACCAATGTTCGGGGCTGAAGTCAAGGGCCTCCACACCCCCTGGGGCCCCCAAATCCTCTTTAGACTGTCCCAGGTGGTGTGGTCACTGCTGGCCCGCACTGCGCTGGAAAGCAAGTGCAATTATGAGGGGTGCTTTAGAGACAGAGGGGAGAGTGGGAAAGGAAAAATGTAGGATGGGAATATGTTCAGTTGCATGTTGAAGTGTTTCTGCTACTGCTTATTTGCATAAATATACCCCACGTGTTAAAAAAAATACGTGTGTGTGTGTGTGTGTGTGTGTGTGTGTGTGTGTGCACCCGCAGGGGGATGATGCTTAACTTGCAGTGTATGTGGCGGGGGAGGGGGGAGAAATCCAAAGGCTTTTGGTCCAGGCTCCAAAATTACCTAAATGCACCTCAGAAGACAGTGAAACTATCCTCACGATCACAGAAAAGCGGGCTAAGGGAGCTTAGCCCACTTCCCAGGGATCGTGGGAACCACCGGGCTCATGGCTAGCATGCCTAATTACCTCTCCCCTTAGATGATTTTAACGGAGAGAGCGCTCCGTTAACCTCATCTTTTTGCTTGTGTTTTGCCTCAGTGCATGGCGACACACGAGTAGCCTCTCAGGCTTGGGGGTCTCTCCAGGATGCCCTGTGCACTTGCACGGGGCATCCTAGAACTTCCAGGGGCCACGTGGCCCCGATCCCCACAGATCCAGCAGTTGTGTGGGTGGCCAATCCAGCCGCCCAGGGCTGCCTCTTGATCATCTGTGGGGAGAGCAGGCTAAGCCCGCTCTCCCTGCAGAAACACCAGCGCTTCACACGGATCGTGTGAAGTGCCTCACTGATTTACTCTCTTAGCCTTTTCTGGTTTGACTGCTGCAGTTGTCTCCTCTCTGATTTGCCCCCTCTCAGCTGCACCCATTCTCTTTCATTCTTCATTTTGCTACCTGTTTTGTTTTTATATACTGTATCATTTGTCTCTCATTTCTCCTCTGTTTACATTCCCTTCATGGGCTCCTGTTTCTTTATTGGATTCAGTTCAAATGTCTATTTGTTTTTGAATCTTTTCACCCTTTGGCCCATTCTTATTGCTCTTCTCTCTCTTTATTGGTCTTCTCCATTTTACTGATAATGTACTCTGTCTTAGCTAAAATTCAGTTACTACCTTTACTTCATGCCTCTGTCCTTTCTGTCATGCTGCCTCTTTTTTCTGGAATCCACTTCCCAACATCTGCCTCTCCATGCTTGCAAATGTTTAAACAACATCTGAAAATGTATCTCTTCTCCTGAGTCTTTAATAACTAATCTATGCCTTTCTTTCTCATTGCCTGTTCTTTTTCTGTCCCTTCCTCATTCTTAATGGGCTTTTTAATCCTAGAATATAAATCTACAAGACAATGATGACCCTAAAACTCTTCATGCTCCTTTTACTATCTCAGCACCTAGGAAAACTTACAGTGACAAAAAGTTATTGAAGACCATAATTATACCTATATTCATATTGTATATCCATTATTGGCAACTAGAACCTTATGCTTGTGTTCCTATGTTCAAGCCCCTCCACTGCACCCAATGAAAATGTTCTGTTCTGAACTGTAATTCAGGGGACATCATGCACATACAGTAATTATTCATTGTTTACAATGGTTGATGCAGCTTCACATTATCAAAGGGACTTTATTTTGTTATTGGCAGCAATGGGAGATTCCTCCTTACATCTATAGTGCCTCATCAGTACCTTATAGCAATTGTTTCCATAGGCATTGACTCATATGGCTTCTTTCCTGGATATTGTTTACATACATTATCTAGAGCTATTTTAGTCAGTAGGCCCTTTTTCTATAGTGTATCTGTCAGTTCAGCATATCCAGACTGAATATATGTTGTTCTGCAGGAGTTGGTAGGAATATACTCTAGCCTTTAGCTAGAGCGTTCAACTAGGTAGCCTCTGTTCCTTCCCTACTTGAAGGGATTTTAAAAGTTGCTCACTATACCACTATCTGGCCCCAGCATTTTGTTTTCTGTTTATGGCCTATTCTGTAACCCACCCATCATCTATTTTGATTATCCAACTCATGCTCCATGGTTTGAAATGTATGTTTTCTCATCCTCCAACAGCTACAGGCAATTTGCTTTAGTTGTCGGTCAATTTTAGATACAAACATCAGTTTCATTTGCTCACTTTTATGTAGTTCTCAGTTTCTGCACTATGAAATATGATGCCACTCAGCAAGTCTGTTTCCTGCAAGGCTATATACTAGTAAAACAAGCTTAATTCCAAGAAGACAGCAGAGGTGCCATTTCATCCCATGTCTGACCTGCCAGTTTCTCCACATGTTGCAATTGAATGCACTGATGTCTCTGTCATTTATTCTATTAGGAGGAAATCTAGTGTTAAAGAACCAACTGACAACCAACATGACTAGTCTTTTTACCAGAGGCTGCATGCAGAAGTGGGGGAAGGAGAGGTGGGGTAGGGGTGGAAACGCATTTCCTTTCATTCCAGCCAAAACATACAGAGTGCAGATTTCATCAAGTGTTTTGCTGACAGATGTATTGCTGTTTTCTTCACATCCTTGCTGGTGGGTTATTTCTCTAATCCCTAACAAGATCCATCAGGGGCATGCAAAACTTCAGCTGTTCATGAATTGCTCACAATAGACATTTTCACAGAAGGCTTAAACATTCTCCACATGAAACGCCAACAAAAAAGAAATAAGTTACAGAAAACTATATTTACTTATGAAAAACCCAGCAAGGCAATTTCGACCTTTAGTTTAAACATGAATGGCTTTCAGTAACCCCAGAAGTAACAGCAGTTACATATTCAAGGGCAGAATTTAGCCTACAGTACATAGAAACAATCATGACAACATTAGGCAGGCAGGCAGGCAGAGCCTATCCCCTCCACTACATACCAGTTTGTTCAACTTTGTGAAATGGGACTCCTGATATTGTGCATTTCAGTTGTGCATATGATCTATAAGAAGTTTTCCCTTTGAAACAATTGCAATAATGAGAGTAATATAATTTTTTCCAATGCCGGACTGTTTGCTTTGCTTCCTTCAGAGCTTTGCTTGATTTATACACAGAGAGAAGACAAGTGAGAGAGTGAAAAAGCAGATTTCAGCCTTTGGTACGTGAATTACTGCTGCAAACTATCAACTTATGTTCACACATGGATTAAGGTGACTAAAGAGGCAATAAAAGTCCATTGCTTTCCTGCATTAATAATGCATATTTTATGTTTTAAGTTGGTTTCATTGACTTTCACTGATGAAAGTGCATTAGTTTGCCCAAATGCAGAACCTCTCTCTTGCTGAAAAAGAGGCCAGAAAAAACCTCATACATAACTATTAGTAAGCGAGCCACTGAGGTGCATAATTATGACTAAACAGATTTGGAAAACATTAAAAACTCATTTTGTCAGCCGCATCAAGCCACCAGCTCAATTAGAGCCTAAACTATCAAATCATGGAGAAGGGCTCAGTTCATAGCAATATGTCAAAATGTCAGCATATACACTTGCTGTGTATACTGTGTAAAAGAGATGGCCACAATTGGTTATGACGCTAAGGCAATTAGATTCATCTGATTCTGATGCTCTGCCAAAGCCACCAGAAATGCTCCAGTGACACTAGAACAGGTTATCAGAGTCAGAAGACAATTATTTAAATATCTGGTATAACACCATATATTTGGACAAACCCCTTTGGGAGCTGTATAATTCTTAAAGTCAAGTCATGTTTTCTCTTTTGAGGTGAGACTCTGATTGTGTGAATAACCACAGAAAGCACACACTGACTCTAAAAGCTGAGGCTGATATGAATACAAATCTACCTTTTGATTAAACGAGGCTTAGACTCTAACAAATGATAACAGCCAGGAGATCTGGCATTAAGAATGACACAGTGTCCTTAACAGGTTCCATGATGCCAGGCAGGCAGAGCCTTTTAGAAGTTTCACATAACTAAGTGACCTTTTCACCATATGTGCTCCACTACCTAAGCAAAATAGGTGGGATTAGAGAAAATATACCAACCTTTGCTTTGAATTTCCCTTCCCATTATCTGTTTCTGCCACACACATTACAGGGTGACTGCATAGTGTGTGCGTGTGCATGTGTGTGTTTAGAGCGCCATCAAACTGGCCAGCTTGTTTACCTGAATGCAACTAGCATTTAATGCATGTCTCATTACATAAAAGACTGCAGCAGACAGCTGTATTCTTAGGTACTCTGCTTGAACAAGACCCATTTTAACAGGGCTAATGCTCACAAAACATGACCTATCCTGGCTATGTTCGACAGCCTCCCCCTTTTATTGATGGGGCACTTTCCACCTTCATTGACATCAGTGAACAACTGGTGCATGTGGGGCTGCCTATATTGTAGCCCTTGACCATTGTTATCAGCGATCTTCATCCTTTGTCTTAATGGAAGACTGTGAAATACCAAATGTCAAAAATGTATGCAGTGCAATGGGGGTATGCATGAACCATGGTGTGAGCACAGGTTCAGTGCCGAGGGGAGCGGAGTGGGGAGCAGGAGCTTTAAAACAAGAGGAGAGCAGGTCCTTACCTACTTACTGCCACCCCATGCAGCTTCCTGCTGGGGCAGCGCTTAGCTCATGAACCCCCGCATGGCGCCAGCAAGCACATGGCATTCACATATATCCAGGTGTTATTTGCATGGTCAGCAACACCATGCTGGTGCCATGTGGGGGTACCTGGGCTGAGTGCAGCCCCAGCAGGAAGTTGCATAGGGCAGCGGAGGGCAGATAAAGACCTGCTCTCCTCTTTCTTAAAGCTCCCACTCCCTGCTCCGATTCCCATGGTGCCAAACTGGTGATCGACCCACAGTTTGTGCACACCCTTACAGTGCAAGTGCCTACTAACAGTTTTGTGTTGGGCAAGACTCCCCCACCACCCCCAGGTTGAATCAGATTGGCTCAGAAATAAGCCAAATTATCCCCCTCCCCAAATGAGAAAGCGCTCAGTTTATTTTTACAGCCAATTCAAATGCAGAAAACAATTCAAGGGTCATAAAGGGTTTCATTTGATGTGAGCATTGCAAACCCCCGAAACTCAGAAATATGAGTAGTGTCACTCTTGTCCCTGGGCTTTGGGGCCAAGGTCCAGGGCCTCCACACCCCCTGAGGACCCCTAAAATCCTCTTTAGTGTGTCCTGGGTGGTGTGGTCCTGGCTAGCCTGCATTGCACTGGGTGGCCAAGTGTGATTATGACATGTGCCAGGTGCTTTAGAGACAGAGGGGAGGGAGTGGGGAAATAAATATGTGGGATGGGAATATGTTAAGTTGTGTGTTGAAATGTTTATGATAATACATATTTGCAAAAATATTGATTGATTGATTAAGTGCCGTCAAGTTGGTGCTGACTCTTAGCGATCACATAGATAGATTCTCTCCAGGATGATGCATAAATATACCTGTTTTATATTCTCACATTCTTGTGAGTTCAGTTGCTGTTTGTACCCTCAAGAACCCACATGTTAAAAAATACTGCGATTGTCATGGTGTGTGTTTGTGTGTAGGGAGATTATGCTTAACTTGCAGTGGGGTGGAGTCTCCAGCAGGGGGAGGCCCTCCAGAGGCCTTTTGGTCCAGACTCCAAAATTACCTAGGGGCACCTCTGAATATGAGTCTCAGAGACATAACACTTTAATTATTACTAGTCATTAGGCCTGTTCCATTAACAGGCGCTAGAAGGGTTGTTCCCCATCCCACCCACCCCCGGTCTTGGCTGCTCGGCGCCGGCTCCGCAGCCTGGGCCCCCAAGTCCTCCCTCCTTGTGCACGGCTTGGGATGGTTCGCTTCGGAGCGCGCGAAGGGAGGGGATCGATTCCGGCAGCAGCCAAGGAGGAGGAGGAGGAGGAGGCGGCAGCGGCAATGATGGTGAGGCCTCTCTGGGGAAAAGGAGGCGGCGGCAGCGGTTCCCCCCCCCCTTCCCGGGCGGCAGCAAGCAGGCAGGCAGGCAGGCGGGTGCCGCCGCCGTGACACGGTGACTCTGTAAGCTCGCTCAGTCCCCCGCCAGCTCCTAGCGCCGCCCCCCCAATCGACGACGACAGCAGCGGCAGCGGGTCCCTATTCCCCTCCCCATGTCACCGTCGTCCCACACACATGCTCAGCAACAGCGCCGCCACTGCCGTCTCCTCCTCCTGCTACCAGCCCAGCCTGCTGCCTCTTCTCTTTCTCTCCTCCCGCCTGCCGAGAGGAAGAGGAAATAACACAGCAGGCAGAAAGAGAGAGAGAGCAATGAACCGGTGCCACGCATGCGCAGAACACCTGCCAGAGACACGGACGCAGGACACGGACGCAGGTACCTTAGGGTTTTATTATATAGGATAGGGGATACTTTATTACACTTCTTTGTATCCTACTCTTCCTCCAAGGAGGTCAGAAGACTTTAAGAGGGTCAGTCAGTATTACATTTATGTACACAAGTTATATTTGCTTAACAGGTATGTACATTTGTTTTAGAATCAGCCCAGCACCTATTTGGATGAAGTTTAGCAGTTCCCTCATAGAGGGCTTCCATCCTTAAAATTTCATCTGATTCTGAAAATAAATTAAAAAGTTACAAATAATTGAGATTTGCCTACTGAAAATGGGAAACAATTTAAAAATGGATCAAAATTGAAATGAAGCAACTACTTGAATCAGGCATGAACTCAAGCAAATTGCTGAAATGAGCCAATGAAGCTCTTCTATCACCAGAAAGTGGGCTAAGGGAGCTCAGCCCACTTCCTAGTGATAGTTGGAACCACTATCGGTGGTTCCAAGGCGAGCCCGGTGGTTCCAAGGCAGCTAGCCCGTCTAATTTCCCCTCCCCTTAAACAAGGTTAACGGAGTGAGTGCTCCATTAACCTTGTTTTTCTGCTAGTATGCCGCCACCACACACCACAGGGAGACCCCCGCCTGGGAGACTACAAGCAGCCTCCTGGGCTTGGAGGTCCCCCCAGAATGCCCCACACACTAACACGGGGCATTCTGGGACTTCTGGGGGCTGAATGGCCCCCAATCCCAGTAGCCCCCACTGGCTCCATGATGGAGCCGGTAGTTGTGTGGTGGCTGATCCGGCCACCCCGGGCTCCACGGGTGATTGTCTGTGGGGAGAGTGAGCTAAGTCCACGCTCCCCACAATCCACCTCGAGGCACTTCACATGATTAATGTGAAGCACCTCAATGAAACACATCAAGCCACCGAATGAAGCAACAAAACATAAATGAAATGAAATCTTTTGCATATCCCTATGTAGCTATGTAGTAGTAGAACTATATGCCATGTGCCTTTAGACAATGAACGACCAAGTAATGTAGTGCATTCCAAGCCTCCAAAGTGGGGGCGGGTAAGACTGAGACAGAGGCTTTCTCAGAAAACTAGTAAGTTGGCAGCTAAGGTGAGATCTGAATAACAGATTTCACAGGTCACACTCTCAGCAACCTTATTAATGTCACTTAATATCAGGGTCCTGCATCAAGTAGTGATAACTCTTTTTCCTTTTCATTTGGCAATTACTGTAAACTAGAGGGGTTTTTTCAGACACGGTTTGTAAAATTATGTTTTTAGCAACTTCAGTTTGTTATTTTGGATCATGTGAACTTGTGTTGGTAATTAGCAATGTAATAGGCAACCATAATCAGAATATTTTCAAAAAATCTCATTGTACCTGTTGATGGTACTTGACATCTAGACAGACAACGTGCAGCTGCAGCAATGCAGCACACTCTATTGGGGAGAGATTTTTTAAAAATCAACCACCCCCTCCTTCCTCAGAGGAATATATTTGGGAGTCTCAGAAGGCTTCAGCGGGAAGGGGAGTTTGACAAAGAAAACCAAGTAGTTTTCATCAATTGTCCCTTGTAGCAATGGCTGTCATTAGCTGCAGCAGCATTTCATTAGTCTCGATGTTGACTGGTGTGTTACAGCATAACCAATAGATGTTGACCGTTATTCATTTAAAAAAATCATGATGCCACTATTATTTCCATAATTCACCAAAATTCACCATAAGTCAGAGGAGTGACTCATAGCGGTGAAAAGAATTACAGAGTCCTCCCAATGTGTGCTTAAAACAAGCCAGATTTCACCATTTTAAAAACAAAATTTCAAAAACACCAAAAATCAGGGGATCGACCAACTCTTCATATTCACTACAGGGCACCTTGGCCTCCTTCTTCTCATGTGTGGCACTTTTCAAGGCTCTAGGCAAATTGGTGATGTTTAGTGAGTTCCCCATTCACTCTATGGGGGAAAATCCTATTCCATTTTGCTAATCCAAATTCCAAAGGATTTCCTAAATTAATTTGAATATTTCAGAATTAATTCCAACTTTTAATCAGAATTAATTCTCCAAAGGATCTTATGGGGGGTTGGGGGAAAGGTTAAACATCAGTTTAAAATCACCTGCTTGCTCATTTCTTCATCATGCCCTACCACACAACACAAGCCACTTTGATGTCCTTAGGAGCTACCCGTGCAAAACAATGGGGTGTTTTGAGTTTCCCCATTGTTCTCTATGGCTGAAACACTTGAACCATTTTGAGTTTGTTTCATTGAAACAACCAGATCGACCACTGTTTCGACAAAACATTTTTGCCATCTGTGTTTTGTTTTGAGCTAGAAACAAAGTGCAAAATCCGTTTCATGTTCATCCCTAATACAGATCTGTACATACGTACTCTATACACAGATTGAACATAGACTGAACAGAGTGAGCATAGGGCTTCAATGTGTAAAGATTCTAGAGAAGTATTCACTGCTCAGAGACTTTGGTGGGAAAACACTCTAACCAGCTTAAGAGGTGGTGGTAATAATTTCTGGCTTTTACCTAGAATTGCCTATTATTCAAAAGAAGTCCTCACAGTATGCATGAAGTGCCCAGTAGATGCCAACCATACTGATTTTCCAGTTTGAAAGGATCAATACAACAAATTATAAGGTCGCTTTGAAGTGACTATTAGATCAGATATGAAATACATCTTGACTGGTTTAAAGCATCTTTATGTACTACTGTATTTTGTTCCATTAAGCAGCCATTTGCAGTAAGAACAAGCAGAGCATTTCTGCTGTTCAGAATGTCTGCCCTTTGTCTATAGCAAGCAATCTATTTTCATTCATTTTCTTTACAGACTTAAATGAGCAGATGTAATTCAGTTTAGATAATGCATCACAGCTGCAGTAGGCAGGAAAGAATGGAAGAAAGTAATTGTTCCTGAAAGGAGGATACAAATGAATCGAATGCATCGTATTTGTGCAATTCAACTTGGAATTTCTCTCTGTCAACTTGGATGCAGTATGCATAGCAACAAATCCTTCCCTCTTACAACTGTGTTCCAGTAAAGTAAAACACAAGGTTGAATGGATGAATGAGTGTTCTTCTATATACCACTAACAGAGCAAAGCTTTCTTCTATTTTATCCTTCTTCTTACAGTAAACAGGGCCGCATTAATTTCCACTGAGACTGTATCAATCAGTAATCTGTCTAGTCTTTGGTTCTTCCCTGTAGGACTTGTCATGCAGCTTGCAAGCTGTGTCTAATGTCTTCCTCATGTTTGCTCAAATACAGAGAGGCACTGAAGAAACATCCTTGGTGCATTTAAGCACATTGCTAGAAGCTTCAAGTTAGGGAGGGTTCCATTTGCTCTAATGATCAGATGCTGTGCCTATTGCCATCCTCATGCAGTATGGTCTAGCAACATTCAAAGGTAGCAAGCATGACTTGTCCCCTTAGCTAAGCAGGGTCCACCCTGGTTGCATATGAAAGGGAGACTAGAAGTGTGAGCATTGTAAGATATTCCCCTCAGGGGATGGAGCCGCTCTGGGAAGAGCAGAAGGTTCCAAGTTCCCTCAACCTTGAAGAAACCGCTGCCAGTCTGTGAAGACAATACTGAGCTAGATAGACCAATGGTCTGACTCAGTATATGGCAGCTTCCTATGTTCCTACGTATTGTCATTTATTAAAGGGTTTACTGATAAAAATCAGCACAGTGTTGGGAAACCCATGGTATAGTGATTAGAGTCCAGACTAGACTGGAGTTCAAATTCCCACTCAGCCATGAAGCTTATTGGATGATGTTGGGTCAGACACTAGCTCTCAACCTAACCAACCAGATCTTGTGAGGATAACACAGGGAGAATACCATGGATGCCACCATGATTAACTCCTTGGAGGAAGGGGGAAATAGAAATGTTATGAATTAATATTCCTGTTCCCCAATGTTGTTCCTGTGTGCAGAGAAAGATCAATCCATTACATCTTCTTGGTGGCTAGGCCTGGTGGAGTTGGCAGTCTGCCCCAATAATGGCTTGCCACCAGTGGGGACAAAGATGTGAAGACAGAGACAGCATCCAAATGAGGCCGTCACTGTAGGATGGTTGACCAAGCACAATCTAGCTCTTCACCAGAAGCCCAATCATACAAACCAACTACAGGATCATCAGTCTCACCACACATCACTATTTTCTTTCCACCAACAAAATCAATGGAATGACACTCAAATGGAACTATTCTCTTTGCAGTAAGCTGCATTATTCCTCTCTATCTTGCATCTCAACACAGCTCTTGAAACTGTTTGCTTTCTCTTTCCAAAGATAAATTTGCTTTGTTACCTCAGTGCAGTGTTGCACTATTTATTTATTTATTTATTTATTTGCTTGCTATTGTAATAAACATCTGGAAGCTTAAGTTAGACAAATTTATGTTCTGGATTTTTAAAATCAATGGACACTAATAACCCATTTGTAGTATTGATCAACAGTTTTCACACTACTATAGAAAGACAGAAAAGGAAATATGGGCCCATTAAAGACAATGTACAAGATAAATATGTAAATTATCTGTACAAGTAAAGCAGCCTTTCTTAAAAACATCATTTAAAATATATATATATTTCTTATAATCTTATCCCAGTCTTACATGGGTTTCCTATTAGTCTCCAGTCCAGGAGTTGATGATGTCTTTACCAGCTTAGCTTCAACTACTCTGATCAGTCAGTGTGTCAAAAATATAACGTTATATATGAGAGCATGTTTGGTTTAATGGTTATAACACTGTGCTAGATTTTGAAAGAAGGTTCAATTCCATGAGCTGTTGCATACTCCCATTACGGTCCAAAACAAACTGCTTCAACATTATATTTTATTGCCTACAGTTTCTAGAGGGGGAAATAATATTTCTCTTCCAATCAAAGAATAATAGCACTAATTAAAGTACTTTGACAGCATGCTAATAGGAACTTCAGGTTGGCCTGAGCCATGCACTTTCAATGTTCAGCACATCTCCTAAGGACCTGCAACACAGGAACAAGCTGCCTATTTATTGCTAAGTGGTGGTATCTTCGGTCACTCAAAAAGAGGTATTTGTCTGAAATTGACCTCTCAATGAAAATGGCCAACATTACCGTGTTCGGAAACAATAAATCCTCCAGAACTAGCAGTTTCTCCATCAAAGGAACATAGTTTCTTTCTTTCTACATATTGGTATTAGACAATGCCTTCCCACATGAAAAGAGTGGTGACCATCACAGAACAAATGAAATGGTTCTCAGGAAAACTCCATAAGATTTCCAATAAATTGCTAACCCAAACACTTTCTCTGAAACCTTTAATTTGGCCTGGAACAATTAACTAACAGGATGCCAGTGGAGCTCTTACAGAGTTGGTGTAATATAATCTCTGCATGCAGCACTAGTCAGCAGCCATGTCACAGACAGTCTTGCTTTAGATGTGGAAACAAACATGTATGGGTTAGGCGTGGAGCCTGCTACCATGATGCCCTACTCACACATTGTTAAGGCTCTGTCCAGAGTCACTCAGTGGTGGCATATTACACTCATTTTGAAGGAACTGCTCTGATTGCCGATTTGTTTCTGGATCCCATTCAAGGTTTATGTTATCACCTTTGAAGCCTTTAATGGTGTTGGGACTGGATTCCTGATGAATCACTTGCTCCTAAATGGTTCTGCGAGACCCAATTGTCATGCACATAGAACAGGGCCCTCTTGGTTATTGCTCTCCCTGTTGATGTCTATTCCTGGCTTCCCTTGCTGCCTTTAAGAAACCTGTTTGTTCAGGCCTGTGCTTCTATGGGGGTGCTGGTTTCTCCTGCTGCTCTATCTCTGTATTTTATGGTTTGTATTGCATTGCTGGTTGCTTTAATGTGATTTATGGATTTTACTGTTGCATTGTGTAACCTTGTAAACCGCCTTGGGGGAAATGTATAGAAATCTAACCATAAACGGACACCTGTAAAAGGCTTGCAAAGAGGTTTTATGAGTAGTCAGTCTTTGACCACAATCCCTCTGTTTTTTTCTACCATGGCCGATACATATATATAAAAAAAGAAATTTCATCAACAATTGTATCAGGTGATCCATTCTTTTCCTCTTCCCCATGAATAATTAAATATAGTGTAGGCAGTGAAATTAAGGCACTTTGGAAAATACGATTCCCTGTTATAGCTAGTTAATGCCTAGTGACAATATAGTATTTCACAGAAAGATCACTCACTTCTACTAAAAGTCAGTTGCCCTGAGTTCAATGGAACTGAGTTCCTATTAAAGATGGCCTGCATCCAGATTAGTGTCACGCTAGCATAATACTGTTACATGAGCACAAGGATTGCACAGAAAAAAGAACAGATGTCCCAGACTAGTTCTTGCACAAGCAGAAGAAGTTGACACATTGCGCAACACACAGTACAATGTCTTGCGAAACACACTGCGCAACCTTGTATGTGTCCCAGAGAAGCCCTTCCGCTATCGTTTGTGCAACACTGTGGAGCATTACAACTTCACAAACGTCTTAAGTGAGCACAACTTCTCTTGTTGCACTAGTACAACACCAGTCTGGATGCCAATCACTGTTTTCATTTGCAGTTACTGCATGTGGATGGTATAGAGGGATATGGCAATCAAAACAATGAGTATCTTGTTGCAGTGCATTTGCTTTCTGCTTATGCAGAAAGCAAATTTGCTTTCAAACACAATACACATTGGATCTGTATTGTAGAGGTATTTGAAATTCATGACTTTGGTCATCTTGCCTTTGGTAGTGTGTTGGCTTAAATGGTCTTTGGAGTCTTCCACAGAGTTCTACATAGAAGTCCTAACCATAAACTGGCAGCAGGTGGTAGCGGGCTGGGGAGGTGTAGTTCCTATAGCTAGTCTATGTTAGATAGAAATATGTTTCCGTTTACTCAATGGAATAATTATGTACATATTGATGCTTACATTACAATTCAAATGAACCACTGAAAATAAATGGAGGCCTACAGAAAACCTCAACCCCATCTCTGATTCCGTTTCCATCTTTTATGGAAAACATAGAAGAAATGTTTGGAGGAATTGGGAGGAAGTTAATGTAATTTTTAACATTCCTTAGCTGCTCCAAAGGTCACACTTCTGTAATTCTATTCATTTTTTCTGTGGATTCTTTTAAAAATGTATACGGAAGAGGATTCACTGAGTTCCCAGCATGAGGCAAAGGAAATGCAGACAATACGAAATGGCAACATAATCTTGTTTGTTCCTGGAAAACTATTTTCTAAATGTGTAAGTAAACAACAAGGACCCTTACAGGACACCACATGGAAGACAATCTATGATCTAATATAAATGTTTTGCTGAGCTCTAGTGTAAAAAGAAAATCATGCCTTTTCCTTCATCAAGCTGTAACATTGCCCTTTTCCCTCCAGTGGTGGTGCTGGCATTTTAATATCCACACCAGGCAAGTCTATATATGCTTATTAGAACTGAAACACTGAAGATAAAGGTTTACAATAAAGAGATAGAAAGAAAAAGAGACTATAAAGCAAATTACAAAAAGGAGAAGAAAGATTACAGTGCATTGTGGGATAGTACGAGAGGTGAAGAAGCAGTTCCACAGGCATGTTTTAATACAATAGGACAAAGCTTTTCCAACAGATGTAGAATAGCTTCAGATTTACTTTCAAACAACATTCCTGCTAGTTAATCTTTCAACCCTGTTCAGCAACTAACAGGATTCTAATGCTCCAAAACAATAATCTTGGATACAAGGCTTATCTTTTTCTCCCAGGAAAAGCAAGTATTAACAATGCACTATAAAAGTGGACTCCTAAAGTGCAGGGTGTGTTAAAGGTACACTCTTAATTTCAGAGTGTATCTGCTATTAACAGAAGGAAATGTGTTGAATGCACAAACTGAAACAGGAGTACTTCATTACATTTTTGCCCTAAGCAAATCAGTAGGAATCTACTGACAACTTAAGCATACAGCCTAATTCTTATTAGAAAACACAGGGTAGTCCTTTTGAAGATGGTGCAGTCAAGGCTGGTAAACTCAGCATTGAATGCACTGGAATTATTTTAAGGTGCTATGAAAAATCACATCAAATTGGCCCAGCTATAGTTCGACTCTGTAGAAACAGGGAATTTGGGGAAAGGCACTTATTGATTGATTGATTGATTGAACATATTTATACAGTGCTCATACAGGCTTCTGGGAAGGGGGACCTGAAATCAACATGAGTGCTATCAGAAAACTATATAACACATTAAGCCCATCATTTGGTCAGATAGTCGTAATTGAGGAAGTGGACCAGAAATTGACCTTTTAAAGGGGAGGAGAAACAGGTGTGTAGAAAGGGAAAGTTAACCCTGTTTCCCAACACCATTTGTCTTCCTAACATTGAACCACCCCAGATGGCTATTTGCTTCAAATGGCTGCTTTATGGACAAATGGCTGTGTAAGAGGGAAGTGTTTTTAAGCAGGGAAATGGTGCATGAAAAAATCTTCCTCCTGTGCACCAAGAGATGACCACTATGACTGTGTTTTGAGTGAAAAGGGACAATCCAATTAATAATGGGCTTAACATAATGTGTAGTTTGGCCCACAGTGTCCTCATTCCAGCTAATGTTAGTAGTTGCAATCAATGGAATATAAATTTGTTGAAATTAATTTGTTTCATCAGTTCAGTGCTACTTAGTCACATCTGACTTTGGCTGGATTGGAACCCCAGTGTCAAGCGCAACACAAAACACAGTGTCAACTGCAACACAAAATAATCCAACACAATACAAGACAGACCCAGCCAAAAGGTACTTGTAGAATGGTTTCCTGTTTAAAAAATTGTAAAAAGAAATAATTGTAAAAGTCAAGACTTCAACCTTAAATAAAGCTGTTATTCTCCATAAAACTAGTTTTTTCTTTGAATTAGACAGCAAACCGAACATTTCTAAACCGTTTTTGGACCCTTAGTTACAAAGGGTTATTACCCTGTGTGTGTGTGGGGGGTGCGTTTATTACCTGATGTGGTTGTGAACTTGACCATCTGCTATATGAAGGAGCACCTGAAGTCTTGTTGACTGTGGACTTCTGAAAAACAGGGGGGAAATACTATTAACCAATATTCAGTATGAATAACCTTATATATACCCCATTAGTTTCAGCACTGAGTGGAGAGGAAAGACAAAATTATTTTAGGGCAGTACATTTTCAGATACTGTACTCGGTGACACCAGCAATGGATCAAGCCAATCTTGTATGTGAGCTGACAGCACCTGATTTGTGTTAAAGATAGGGATGTCATAGAGATCCTAACAAGACAGAAGGTGCACACTTGTACAAAATAAATGCAAATATCAGAGAAGCTATTTTATTTTATTTGGCATTGCATCCATTCACTTGGATGCCTCCACTTCTTGATGGCAGTGAAGTCAGAGGGGGTAGCTGATAGAGAGATAAAGGGAGGGAAGGTGGGCAATAGACATCTAGAAAGAATCCAGATGGTCTATCCTTTGCCATATTGGAAGCACTATGGTAGTGCTGTTCTTAGTGCCAATATTTATCAGTTAGGGGTAGGAATCTGCCATGGAGACTTAAAAGATGGCAGCACTTATTTCCTTGC
Organism: Hemicordylus capensis; assembly: GCF_027244095.1. Classification (NCBI taxonomy): domain Eukaryota; kingdom Metazoa; phylum Chordata; class Lepidosauria; order Squamata; family Cordylidae; genus Hemicordylus; species Hemicordylus capensis. Next base: position 106,430,631 of record NC_069662.1, read on the forward strand.
TCTCCTCCTTTCAATCTATCCTCGAAAATATCAGGCTGTGACATGAGGAGGAAGGGAGAGGGAGGAGACTATCTGCAAGGGCAGTATTTAATACCTGCCAACATGTCCTTATTTCCCCATTCAGGTGAATGGGGAAATAGGGACATGTTGGTAGGTATAGTATTTTTAGAATAAGAAATACTGGTACTGGTATAAGAAATACTACTTTAGAATAAGAAATACTACTGGAACCAAGCCAGTTTAAAACTTGCTTACTGGACTATATTTCCCAGGATGTGTTGATGCTCTTGAAATCTGATTAGAATTAAAATACATAGGAAGCAGTATGGAGATGATCCTTGCTTTGCTTACATGACATCCTAGTACTCATGGCCATAGATCAACATCATGACATTGCTTCATTGAAATAAGCAACATTACAGCAGAGAAAGCCACCTTAATCCAGAGTTACCTGGCTTCTTTGTGTTCTTTTCTCATATTTAAAATGGAACCCATACACCTGATTCAGTTTTGTGCTAAAGCTGCATTATATATAGTCGTTTATATGCGCTACAGCCCTTGAAGCCACTATTAGTATAAAATACTGCTGTATTATGGAATTATTAATATGGCAACTGCCTCCCTTTAATCCAAATTACTTTAATTAAAAAGATAAAAATTTAAAAAGCTCCAGACAGTTCCTTACTAATGAAACCATCAGAATACAAAAGGAGCTTTAAACAGTGAGCCGGATGGCTGAGAAAGAGTAGATTCCTTCCCAGATTGTTTTGAGGCAATATTACAATGTGTGGAAATATTTAACTTCTAGCTTTGTTTGAGGAAAGCAGGTAAAAACTGCTTAGGAGCAGCTAGAGAGTCCAAGTAACTTCATAAGAAATCGTAGCAAATGCCACTAGTGGCAAAGATGAACAATTTGGCAGATGAAATCCAAATAGCTGGCAAACTTTGCCCCTTCAGGGGCCCAGAGCTGTGTTGTTGGGAGATTTTTTTGTGTGACAGGAAAAAATGGCAATGTATTTCATTAGAACATAAGAACAGCCCTGCTGGATCAGGCCCAAGGCCTATCTAGTCCAGCATCCTGTTTCATATAAGTGGCCCACCTGATGCCTCTGGGGAGCCCACAGGCAAGAGGTATGTGCATGCCCTCTCTCCTGCTGTTGTTCCCCTGCAACTGGTATTGAGAGGCATCGTGCCTCTGTGGCTGGAGATGGCCCACAGCCATCAGACTAGTAGCCATTAATAGACCTGTCCTCTATGAATCTGTCTAAACACCTTTTAAAGCCATCCAACTGGTGGCCATCAACACATCCCATGGCAAGGAATTCCATAGATTAATTATGTGCTGTGTGAAAAAGTACTTCCGTTTGTTGGTCCTAAAATTCCCAACCTTCTGTTTCATGGGGTGACCCCTAATTCAAGTTTTGTGAGAGAGGGAGAAAAATTTCTGTGTGTCTACCCTCTGTCTCCACTCCATGCATAATTTTATACACTTCAATCATGTCTCCCCTTAGTCGCCTCTTTTCCAAGGTAAAGAGCCCCAGATGCTGTAGTCTAGCCTCATAAAGATCCAGGCCTCTGATTGTTTTGGTTGCCCTCTTCTGCACTTTTTCCAGTTTTACAATATCCTTCTTAAGATATGGTGACCAAAGCTCTACACAGTACTTCAGATGTGGCCGCACCACAGATTTGTATAAGGGCATTATAATATTAGTATTTTTATTTTCAATCCCACTCCTAATGATTCCTAGCATGGAATTAGCTTTTTTCACAGCTGCCGCACACTGAGACAACACTTTCAATGAGCTGTCCACCACAACCCCAAGATCTCACTCCTGGTCAGTCACCAACAACTCAGATCCCATCAGAATATATGTGAAGTTGGTGTTTTTTGCCCCAACATGCATCACTTTACACTTGATTACACTGAACCGCATTTGCCATTTTGTTGCCCAGTCCCCCAGTTTGGAAAGATCTTCTTGGAGCTCCTCACAATCCATTGTGGATTTCACTACCCGAGATAGTTTAGTGTCATCTGCAAATTTGGCCACTTTGCTAGTCACCCCAACTTCTAGATCATTTATGAACAAGTTAAAGAGCACTGGTCCCAGTACTGATCCCTGGGGGACCCCACTTCCTACTTACCTCCATTGTGAAAACTGTCCATTTATTCCTACTCAGTTTCCTGTCCTTCAACCAGTTACCAATCCACACATGAACCTGTCCCCTTATTCCATGACTGCTAAATTTACTCAAGAGACTTTGGTAGGAAACTTTATCAAAAGCTTTTTGGAAATCCAAGTATACTATGTCAACCGGATCACCTTTATCCACATGTCTGTTGACACTCTCAAAGAACTCCAAAAGGTTAGTGAGGCAAGACTTTCCCTTGCAGAAGCCATGCTGGTTCTCCTTCAAGAAGGCCTGTTCTTCTATATGTTTTAACAATTTTGTCCTTAAGTATGCTTTCCATCAATTTACCCATCTCCGAGGTTAAGCTGACTGGCCTGTAATTTCCTGGATCCCCCCTGGATTCCTTCTTGAAAATTGGAGTCACATTGGCTTCTTTCCAGTCCTCTGGTACAGAGCCTGATTGTAGGGACAAGTTATATATTTTTGCTAGGAGATCAGCAATTTCACATTTGAGTTCCTTCAGAACTCTTGGGTGGGTGCCATCTGGCCCTAGCGATTTGTTAGTTTTTAGCTTTTCAAGACAGTTTAGAACATCTTCCCTTGTCACCTCAAATTCACAGTTCCTAAACACTCCCCTATGTCCTCACTGTGGCTCCAATATAGATAAGGGTTATACTACTATTATTTTAAAGCAAACCCCAGTCTAGACAGCAATATATTAACATCACATCTATTTTGGAGAGGTGTTGATATCAGTCACTGATGTGGTTTAGCTTGCTGACGTGGGGTGCTCTTAGAATCATTGGACCATCAGATGTTTAATTCACTTTATACAACTCATCCTGTCTATATTGTTTCAATATACCATATTTGTGTGAATATACTTCACAGGATACAGAATTTTTTGCATCTCATGAGGGAGCATGTGGGGATTTAAGTGGATGTGGGGTGTACAGAATTATTTTTGCATAGGAAGCTATCTGGATAAATCCCCGGCAGAGAGGTGAGTGAGAAAAGTGATTCAAGGATTCAAGGGCACTGGTAGCCAACAAAGGAGCCACAGGAGAGGCAAAAATTTCTTTCTGCCCTGCTCTTCCCAAGCTGACATAAGACTTGTCAAGTGACATGGAATCTTTCTTCCTCCCTTCCCCTGTGGCTCTTTCTTTTCTCCTTCATGATTTCCAAGCTTATATCTTTTACCATTCTTTCCATCCCTGACTCGTGATGCTTCCAATCTCACTGGCTACTACAATTTTGTCAAAAATGTGTGTGGGATGCAGAAGTGCAGGTTATGCACTACTCTCCCCACCCCCACACACACCTGCATAAAGGCTTATATTCTGCAGGTTATCCCCGGGTGCAAGTTATGCTCTTCTGCAGGGTACATGCAGGTTCTCCCCTCTCAATTCCCTGACACATATTGTGCTATCGCTTCACATCTATCTATTGGTTTGCTCACTTATTTATTTATTTGCTTGCTTGCCCATCAATTATATTTTTATCCTACTTTCCTTCTAAGGTTCTTGGGGTAGTTGCCAACCCCCACAAATTTGGACTGGCATCTCCAGGAACCAGCATCAATCTCCGGGAAGTTTTTCACACGGGGCTTTGCCCTTTAACTTGCATCACCTCCAGAATGGAGGTGATGTGTTCACCTATCGGCCAGATAGATTTACCCTGAAGTCCCTGAGAGTTATCGGGGAGCAGTTCATACACAATTCGGGGTTTTCACTGTGTGTTTGAGTGTAGCCCAATTTATATCCAGGCTAAAAAAATCCACTATTTGCATGGGGTTTGGGGGAAAACTTTGAGTTCATAGTAAACTCTCCCAGTTAACTTGCAGAAAAGCCTGCTGTGTGTAAAAGTCCAAGGTGATTACTGAAAGCAGTCCTGAAGACTTTAATGGCTTGATAAAGTAAAAAACACTGGAAAAAATATATTGGGAAAGAATATTCAGGAACAGCTTTAGTCAGAGGTGGCAACCCAAATATATGAACTTATCCCACTGTGATAAGAATATAAGAACATAAGAACAGCCCTGCTGGATCAGGCCCAAGGCCCATCTAGTCCAGCATCCTGTTTCGCACAGTGGCCCACCAGATGCCACTGGAAGCCACAGACAGGAGTTGAGGGTGTGCCCTCTCACCTGCCAACAACCCTGATCTCCCAACAACCCTGTGGAGTAAATTAAAACATTGCCTACTCTGTGCCTTTAAAAAGTACCTTGGAAATAATATATCCTGTACTGTGTTCACCACAGTTGGAGATCAAAAGCCTGTTCTACTGACTCTTTAAACCAGAAATACTTTGATTTAAGTTGAAATAATCTATCTCAATTTGTGGCATTCAGAGCTGACTCAGTACAATCATTTTTACAATGCTAGGTAAATTCATCTTAATTGCTTGGTTATACCCTTGAGATTTCTGAACTCTCTCCTTCTATAGACTAGTCATAACCTTCTTAGACTGTAATCCACAAACTATTTACAGCAGTTTAACATATTTGTGAATTGCATTTCCATAAACAGAAAATTTTGCACTTATTCAGATCCTATAGGAAGCAAGAAGAGCCTAATGTTTTGAAAAAGTAATGGAGGCTTTCCTAGAGAGGGATGGAGAATTGCCAGGGAAGACTTACATTGCTCCCGAAAATGATTGCCATACACTCCACAACTGTTCCTATTTTCTGGTACTTGTCCCTGGAAAATCACTGTCTCTATTTTATATTTCTCTTAGAAGCTATTTCATTTTTCTCAGAAGCAATTTATCAATTTAAGAACATTGTGTAGGATCTAAAGGTTCCCTTCTAGAATCAGATGTTTTCCTTCAAAGGAAGGCTTCTTCTGTTGATGGAAACTTCTTTTGTTGGAGGAGGGGAACCATCGGATCCAATCTCCATTGTTATTGTGTGTACTAGAGAGCTTCCTTTCCTTCTCCTTCATCTTCCTCATAGTTCCTATCCACCCGATAAATGTTGCTGAATACGTAGCACCTACAGCTAATGTAGGTAATGCAACCAGAAGCATTGTAGAATGAACATCCTATTAAGTTTTTTTTTTCCATAGAAAGTTAACTATTCATCAGTTTACTAACATATGCCCTGATTCTTCACCTAGACCAGGCCAGGCCATTGCAAAGTAAATGCCAATAAAGAAGAGTACAGTAGGAGAAGCCCCTTTGGAACAGTGTAATAGTGGGCAGCAGGGGAGATCTCCACTACAGTGATTCTTGCTGTGAGGATAGGACCATTACAAACATACAAGGATTATCCCTCTTTTAATCTGGAAAATACTGGAGTGTATGAGACGCCGGCCCTTTCAGTGTCTGTCAAATCAAGGACTAAAAGGTGGGGCTTTCAATGCTTCGCTACTGATTATCGGCATCAAACTGATAATCAGTTCCGAAGCGATAAAAGCTTTCGGGGCATTCTCAACTATTTCAGTGAAAATTTTCCCTGATATCAGTAGATGATTCAATGCAATGCCTCATCATTTGAGCATTGCATGGAATATTATTGAAGGGTAGGGGTTTACTTGCCTTGCTTTACATTGTCTCACCCTAGAATGCACGAGGGCAGGAAGCAATATCACAAGGTGGTAATTTGAAAAGGTGGTGATTTGAATTGCGGCCATTGCAGCTGCCTTCTGGGCAGTTAATTTATTCAGGGAAAGAAAGATCTTCATTAAAAGGTAAGCTCCCTACCTCCCACTCTGATATCCACCTCTGATATCCAGTGCACGATTCAGTCATCACCGGGATTGGGTTGATACTGATCCCAGCAATGGCCATGCACAGTTTTACCCAAAAGGTCTGTGCTAGAATTTTAAAAAGGTGTACCAAGGACCTTCTCCATGGTGGCCCCCAGGATGTAGAACTCCATGCCCCAGGAGATCTGTTTGGCTCCAAGTCAGCCTGTTTCATCTTTTTACAAGTGACTTTGAGTTTGTTGTGTCTTAGCTGGCGCTTTATTGGCTTGGTTTTTTAACTGGCTCTACCATTTATTTTGTTGTTGTTGTTTTATGGTTTGGTTATGTTTGCTATTTCATTCTCGTCAGCCACCTTGAACTTTTTTTATTAGAATAGAGGGATATAAATTTTCTAAACAAGCAAACAAAGCATCTATTTTTTTATTAAAGCTTTTGGCTGACACTTTCAAGCATATTATAGGGACATGCATCCTTTTCTCCCATCTCCATCTGTTTCCCCCTAAACTAAGAACAAGAGTAAATGTTGCATGCTGAGTCTTTTGACCTATTTGGGAAGTCTGTGAGACACTTGATTTCCTAACTTCAGAAGGCAATTAGGACAAGGTTTAAGAGCCATAAATGTGTAATGTCAAACAAAATCCTCCAAAATCAGATTTGAATGAAATATAAGATATAATTATATGCAGTAAACTTGTCAGTAGCATGTAAAATATTGAGGAATAGAGAAGAAAAGGTCACTGTATTTCACACAATAGTATCAGATATACTTTTTGTTTTAAAGGAATTAATGTAACAACATGATAAGGCAAAAACAGAGAAGATACTGCATGAAGGTGCCAGCTATAAACATGAGAATCCTTTGGAGGGATGAGTTTTTATAATATAAAGCAAGCATGATAAGTGCATGCTTTTACCAGCTGGCAGAATCTCATTGGTAAGGAATATGTACCAACACTTTAAGTAACTTCTTGATTCCACCCCGCACCCACCCACTCCCACTAACAAATAATTGTTGAGAAATACAAATAATCTATTGCTGTTTGGGTCCAAAATGAGCCAAAGCAAAAATTTTGAGAGTAGTTCTTAACTGCTGGCAACATTGGTTGATTTAACTGCTGGCAACATTTTAATTTCCAGTTAGATTTAAGCCATCAGTTTTATTCAGATATTTAATAAAATGTAGCCTGAATTACTGAAAAGCTAAAAGTGATCCAGCCCACCTACCTTTAGAGACAGGTCCCTTAGCTACTATTTTAGAAAGCTACAGGGGACCATAATTTGAATAAAATAGTGATGAGTTGCGTTGGAACTAAAAATTGGTTATCAAAGATCAATAAGGACAACTGATTTTAAAGTGGAATGGACAATCTTTTACACTTTCAGGCAAGATTATCACATGGGCCTCCACATATTAGGAAGTACTTCTGGGCCCAAACCTCCTCCCGATATCTCAGGTTCAGACAGTGGCCAGGAGTGTTTTTTACTTTGGCTGATACACCATCTACGTCTATTTCTTGAGAAAAACAACCTTAGAAAAGTGGTGCATATGCTGGTAACATTTAAGCTTGACTACTGTAATGTGCTCTACATTGGACTGCCTTTGTATATAGTTCAGAGACTGCAACTGATGCAGAATGTGGCAGCCACGTTGGTCTGCGGGACACCCACAGAGACCACATTGATTGATTAAGTGCCATCAAGTCGGTGCCGACTCTTAGCAACCACATAGATAGATTCTCTCCAAGATGATCGGTCTTCAACTTGGCCTTTACGGTCTCTCAGTGCTGTCGTAATCGAGTCCCTCCACCTTGCTGCTGGTCATCTTCTTCTTCTCTTTCCTTCAACTTTTCCCAGCATTATGGACTTCTCAAGGGAGCTGGGTCTTCGTATAATGTGTCCGAAGTATGATAGTTTGAGCCTGGTCTTCCTCCAGCTTTAAAACCACGCTCATCTTCTTCCAATCCAGTTTCTCTCAGTATATGTTCAGCATATAAATTGAATAAAGGAGAAAGTATACAACCCTGACTTACTCCTTTGCCGATCTGGAGCCAGTCTGTTTCACCATGTTCTGTCTGGACAGTGGCTTCCTGTCCTGTGTATAGGTTTCTCATGATAATAATGAGGTGTTCTGGGACGCCTATTTTCCTAAGGATATTCTGCAACATGACATGGTTAACACAATTGAAGGCTTTTCTGTAGTCAATAATGCATATATTGACTTCTTACTGGTATTCTTTGGCTTTCTCAATTATTCAGTGTGCATCAGCAATGATGTCTCTTGTTCCTCGGCCTTTTCTGAAACCAGCTTGAACATCCAGCATTTCCCTGTCCACGTAGGGCTCTAATATATGTTGTATGATCCTGAGCATTATTTTGCTAGCATGAGAAATTAAAGATATTGTGCGATGGTTTGCTCAATCTCAAGTCTCCTTTCTTTGTTATGGGTATGTAGACTGACCTCTTACAATCTGTTGGGCACTGTGTCGTTCTCCAAATTTGCTGGCATAGTTTGGTTAGACTGATTCTTCTTCTGCTGCCTGCCATATTTCTCTAGCTATAGCCTTCCAACTTGGTAATGACCGAAGTGCTGATCTACCTTCATCTTCCCATAGTAGAGGTTCTTGCAAGTAGGGAATATCTTCTAGAGTATCTTGGATGTTGCCGTCCCTTCTGTACAGATTTTCAGTGTACTCCTTTTGTCTCTGTTTGATCTTCTCTGAATCAGTTACTATCTGTCCTTTGGCATCCCTTAACATACCAATTTGAGGTTGGAACCTCAGAGATATTTTGGAAAACTTGCCTTGTTTTTCCGTGTCTATTTCCATCCTCAAGGTCTTTACAGATGTCATTGTAGTACTGCTCCTTGTCTCTTCTAACAGCTTTCTGAAATTCCCTTTTAAGTTCCTTTATGAGGTCTTTATCTTTCTTGACTTTGGCTTCTTTCCTCTTCTTGGCAATTTCCACCATCTGTTCTGACATCCATTTTGCTTTCTTCTGTTTCTTGGTCTTTGGCAATCTCTTTTCACATTTGTCCTTAACAACTTCTTTGATTTCATTCCACAGTTCCTCTGGTTCCCCATCAGTGATGTTTATAACTTCAAAGTGGTTCCTGATGTTCTCCTTGAAAATGGTGGGTACATTCTCAAGATCATATGGTTGCTGGATAGTTTTGTTTTTCCGCTTTAGCTTGACTTGGAACTTGCACATGAACAGTTTGTGATCTGTTCCACAATCGGCCCCTGGCCATGTATTTGCTGTTATAACTGAGCTCTTCTACCTCCTTGCACCAATAATGTAATCAATTTGATTTCTGTGTACTCCATCTGGAAATGTCCATGTGTATAGGTGCCGCTTTGGTTGTCTGAAGAATGTGTTCGCAATGAAGAGATCATTGGCTTGGCAAAAACTAATAAGTCATTCTGCTTCGTTTCTGTTTCATAGACCATATAGGGTGACTGTGTTTTCCTTCTTACCTTTTCCAACTTTGGCATTCCAGTCTCCAACCACCAGCATCACATCTTGCTTACATATTCTGTCAATTTCAGACTGGACTTGAGCATAAAACTCATCAACTTCCTCTTCTTCCTCATCAGTGGTTGGGGCATAGACTTTAAGAACTGTCATGTTAAAGGGTTGTCCACAAAATCTAATTGATATTAATCAGTCACTGATCACATTGTATCCAAGTACTGTCATTGCTATATCCGGGACCACATTACACCTATTTTAAAAGAACTACACTGGCTACCAATTAGTTTCTGGGTGAAATACAAAGTGCTAGTGATTACCTATAAAGCCTTGAAGAGCTTGGGCCCAGGGTATTTAAGAGAGCGCCTTCTTCTTCATGAACTCTGCCACCTATTAAGATCCCACCATGTTGTTACCATGTGTCACAGCCCGGTGTCAACCAGTCCCATGATCCTAAGCTTCACCACCGCCACCAAGTAGACTTTTGGGTTTGTTTGTTTTTACCTCTGGCTGAGTCTACTAAAGCAGCCTTCCAAACCTCTGTCTTATTCAAAGCTAGGTAGGGTGGAAAGACTTCTAAGCATGGGGTGGGGAAACAGACAGCAGCTACAAATGTTTAACTTCAAAACAAAAAAAAAAAACACTTTACTTTAAAATAGTTCAATTCAAAATAATAGTTCTTGTACAAATCAGCAACCAAATGAGCACAAGGAATAAATAAAATCTGAGCAAAGTGTGTCCAATCTATCCTGCACTAATACTGGGCCCTAACTCAGAGTCCTTGCCAAGAGTCCTCTTGCAATCATCCCTAGTCAGATTCTGCACAAGCTTGGCTTGTCTCTTGCTCAGCCTCAGGTCCTGCTCCTCCTTCCCAGTTTTGGGGAAGTTCAATCCCATAATTCCTTCAGCTGCTTTAGGAGTGATTCGGTCTTCCAGAGAGTCACAATGGTCCCAGCAAGTTCTCAAATCTCTTTCCAGCACCAGTTCTGATTCTCTCTCAGACTGTGATAGTAAATCCTTCTCTTGAACTCTCTTCAGCTTTCCAACTTGTTCTACACTAAGCTCTGCTGAAGGAAGCCTCCTTTTATTGTCTTTTCCCCTCCATTTTTTTCTGAACCAATCAACACAGCTCAAGTTCCTGCCATTATTTCAAAACATACCAGTCAAATAAAACTCTCTTTTCTCTCCAAAATCAAACCAGTATATTACTTCTCCCTCCAAAACCAAACTGTAGAACAGGAGCTGTGAACCTTTGACCCCTGCTCAGCTTTTTAATATAGGGAGTAAGCAAAGCAATTGCAATACAGAAACCTTATATACAAAAAGAAGAGGTTCAGGCCTCATTCCTTCACATTCCCCATCTCTGGTTGCTTTTAAATGACTTTTAAAAGCTCACCTGTTTTATTAGGTTTCAAGTTTATGAAGTTTTACAGTTTTAGAGTTTTATTTATGGTAATTTTAATCTGTTTATATGATTTTTAGTTTGATTAGATTGTAAACCACCTTGAAATTTTCTGCAGGTCAATATATAAATGCAACAAATAAATGCATACATACACATTAGCTCTGTGATATGATGATCTAATTACCACCACATATTAGCAATAAGGCATACCATTTCTTAAATAGGTACATGAAGAGGCTTCTACAGTATATGCCTTCTTGAATCAATATCGCATTATAACATTTAGTGGCTAGTGCTGGTCTCCATTCAGCAACACAGTGATAAAGTTACATAAAGAAAGTACTGAGAGTAACTCAATAACACATGCTAAATATTTGCATAAAGTAAAAGTTTAAATGGAAACCCATCTATTTAGAGAAGTGATTTAGAGTTGTTCTTTTTAAATTCTTTCTCTGTTCCAGTAAATTTTTAATCTGTAAATCTGATTTTAAGTGGGTGTGGTTTTTAACTGCATTTTAATTCTGAATTATTTTATCTGTTATACTGCCTTCGTGAGCCACCCTGAGGAGTATCATACTGAAGGAATATGATATACATATTTTAAACCAACCAGAGCAACAGGAGCACAAATCCAGCAGAAGGTAGTTGCAACCAACTCCCACTGAAAGCATTGGAATTTTATATGGTTATGCCACATTTCTTTCAATTAGCTGTATTTGTGACTAGTGTCTGCTGAGTCGTACCTATAGACTATTCAAGCGGAACACCTGCTTCATTAGCCACATCTTTTCCCACCTGCCCCAGAAGCTACAAAGACACCAAGACCAATGGAGGGTCGTGGAAAATAAGATAGTAACAAAGTGACAGAAAATGCAACCAAATTTTTTTCAAGACACCTGAGCTCTCCAATTTCACCATGTAGTTGAAAGCATTATACATATAAATATAATTCACTTTTTTCAGGCATCCAACTATAATACTTAACAGCACAAAGCTCTCATTTACAGTCCAGACACACCCAGCCCATTGTCAAAATGCACACTCCACCAGTGGTTGCATTTTACAATTTTGACATATTGCTCACATTAAAAAGATGAACTCTTTATTTTGCTGCCAAATATTTTGGGCACAATCTACTGAACTCCCCATTTTCCTTCAGGTTCCATTCAAAGGAACAGAAGCTGTTTGGTGGATTAGGCCCCTAATTTCCTTGCTGATAAATCTCTAGCTCATTCTTATTTTCTTCTGAACCCATAGAAGAATCTAAATCATGACATGGGGAAAGGAAAGACAGGCATTCAAATTTGTCTCTCACTGCCATAGGAGAGATGCAATGTAGGGACTGCAGCAGTAATAACTATGAACATATATCATTTTCACTTCAAACACCCCTCCCTGCAATATGACAGAAATGCATCTCAGCAATAAATTATTCTAAGAGCCCCTTATATCTATCATGCTAATTGCAAAATGTGGAGTAACCATTTGTCTTGTCCTAGAAGTATTCATAAGATACAAATTTGTGCTCTGAAACTAGCAAAAAAGATTCCCTAGTGGCTTAAAGCACAAAACTGTAGCTGGTCACAACACATCACTTTCCCAACATTTCCAAAAGGAGACTGCAGAGTCGCTTAGGGGTTAAAAAAAAGTAAAAGTAAAGGGAAGTTGTCAATAATACAGAACATATTCCCAAGATGGAGACATTTCATGTTCACTTTATACTGTTGTACAAAATTAATATCAAACAATATCTGTGATCAGTATTTTTAAAGAAGTCTGCATATATTTTGTAGTGCAAAAATATTTACAATGCACTGCAAACATTCCAAATTACAGTTGTTGCAGGTGTATGAGGAAAGGCTGCCCTCTTCAGCCAAAAGTTGGGAAAAAACAGTGCTCAAAGGTAATAAATGCACTTTCCAGCAAAGATTTGGAGAACTGTTACTAGATATTGCTCTGCAACACTCTACACTGTTTACAACTGGAAACTGGAGTGAGAGAGAGATTGCAGGTGTGTGTATGGATCTTTTCTTTGCATTAATTCTCCTTTAAAGGATTCTTGCTTACACATTTACATATCCTTATAAATACAAATATCCAAGCCCATGCTAGGCTACAAAGCTGCAATGAATTGAGTTGTCTGAGTCTGTAGTATTTACTTAAACTGTCACATACTTAAGTGTTCCAATCATATGAATGTTCAGTAATTGGCTCTTATCACGTTTTGAATTTTTAACAGCTATGATCAGCCTCATTTATCTGAAACAAACTTCAGATTCTGGGGTTTTTATAGCTGTTTCTGAAAAATCTGAAATGACAATTAAATTATTATCCACATTATATCTAACATGAATTGCCAACATCTATTTATCAGAACATATCCAGGGGTAGAAGTCCAGCTAAATACAAAACAAATTTGGTACAATATTGTCTCTAGCCTATAATTCACATATTTTAATGACTGAAACATCTTAACAAGCTTATTGTAACCTTTCATTTCAACATCAGTTGACAGAAAAGGAAACACAATTAAAATAGAGAAGGCTATAATTTACTGTATTTTTAACATGAGATGTATTTTTAACATGAAATCTGATTCTGTTGTTGTGGTTGTAATAGATTTCAGAATGGAATACACACTGAAACATTCATTTGATCAAGAAAGATTTCATCCGGTGGGCAGGGAATGAAACAATTATCAATGTGTCTTTTTTAAAAACTGTACAAAAAAGAGCGGGAAATTTCTTTCCTCATATACTCTTTACCCAAAACAATTCTGTAGATCTCAACACATGGGGAAAGGACATGAGAAACCTCTGACACTGGTCTGTTTTGGAAGTTATACTAAACCATGGTTTAGCACTATGTAAATAATAAGCCAACCTGGTGGCAAAGAGTAGTCATAAAGAAACAGAAAGGAATTACCAAAGCAAAGCACAGAAGGGGGAGAAATTGACACTATGAAATCCTGGTTTATTTAACTGTGGACTGGTTCAGACATACAGGATAACTGCAGTTAATTGGGGAAGAGGTTGGAACTCCATTACATACAAACACATGAAACTGCAATTAAGCATAAAAAGCTACCTTGCCAGACTCCAATTGTAACCTTCAGGTACACCTAAGGCTCACCGCCAACTGAGGTTTTGCTGCTGAAATGTTACGCCCAGCTGCTGACTTGCCATAATCACAGTTTGGGGCCTATTCCAAACAGCAGTCACAGAGGCAGCAGCACTGCAGCTTTCACTAGCCACCTCTTGGAGATTCAGCCCACCCTGTCCCCACATCCTTCCCACTCTCCTCTGTTCTTCCTGGCAAGAGTGACATGTGCCATGAAATTTAAGACAGATGCCGCATATCTGTGAAATTTAAAGAGACACAAACCTCCCACTAATTCCTGCTGCAAGGCACTGTATAATGTCTTGCTTCCCAGGAAAGTGAAATCATTCTTTTTATATCCATTGTGTTTCTTTCAATTAGAAGTGCAGGACTCCCCCTCTCTCACCTGGGCAGTGGCAGGGAGGGAGGTGGAGGTGGGGAGTGTGACCATCTGGGCCCTCTCTCCTTGCCCTGAACTGCTTTGTTGCTTGCTTGCTCGCTCTTGCTGCTGCTGCTGCTGCTGCTACCACTCACAGGATAAGAGGAGGCACCATGTGTGCTTCCCGCACTTCATGCAGTCCTGGGGCTTTCACCCCCCTCCTCCCCGCACCCAGACTGAGCTCCGAGGAAAGGGCTGAGTGAGCACGCATGGATGTCTGAGTGAGCATCCTGTATGTCTGAACCAGTCCACAGTTAAATAAACCAGGATTTCATAGTGTCAATTTCTCCCCCTTCTGTGCTTTGCTTTGGTAATTCCTTTCTGTTTCTTTATGACTACTCTTTACCACCAGGTTGGCTTATTAGTTACATAGTGCTAAACCATGGTTTAGTATAACTTCCAAAACAGACCAGTGTCAGAGGTTTCTCATGTCCTTTTCCCATGTGTTAAGAGCTACAGAATTGTTTTGGGTAAAGAGTATATGAGGAAAGAAATTACCCGCTCTTTTTTGTACATGAATCTGGGATGTAATGGTTAACAGTGATTTGTTTAATCATGTGAACTGGTCTTTTGAGTAATTTTCTTCATCATGTCAGCCATCATCACTAAAAAATAGATGCCACATTGGGACTATATTCGATGCATACTGGGATGATATAGTATACACATTTTCTATCAGATATACAACAGAGTTTCTTGGAACTGGAGTTCCAGAGAACATACTGAGCTTCCTACCCTATAAAGTAGAGCTGTACCACTTTGGCAGATATTGGACTACAGCTCCCATCATCCCTGAATATTGGCCACAGTGACTAGGAATGATAGGAATTGTAGTCCAAAAACAGCTGGAGGGCCGAGTTGTGCAGGCCTGCTACAAAGCATGTCCCACACGTAGCAGAATAAACCAAATTGTTCTGCATGTAACTTGGCAAATATTTATCTGCTCTGATCAGAATGAATGGGCCAGTTGCTACACAGTGGGTTGGCTACAGGCCTAGTAGCCTTGGAGAGGCAGTATGCATCGAATATAGTCCCAATGTGGCATCTATTTTTTAGTGATGATGGCTGACATGATGAAGAAAATTACTCAAAAGACCAGTTCACATGATTAAACAAATCACTGTTAACCATTACATCCCAGATTCCTGTGCCACGTGCACTCACAATTTCCAATTGTGTAAACCTGGGAAGAATCGGTGATGTCAGGTTGATGTCAAGGTGATGTCAGGAACCACACCAACCCAATATCTACTCAGGATTGCAAATCTTAGATCTGAACTCTGGTTGTCAATCCTTGGTAGATGGATTGGCATGGTGCCAGCTTGACCACCAATCCTTCCTGGATCACACGACTGGAAATCAGGAGGGCATGCGCCACAATGCCCTGTGACTTAATGGTTACTGATGATTCATTTAATCACGTTAACTGACCCAAAATAGTCCCATTGAAATTAAAATTAGGCAATGCCTTCAATTGGACTACTCTGAGTAATTTTCTTCATCATGTCAGCCAACATCCTGTCAGAAGTGAGAATACTAAAGCATTGCTTTAGCGCCGCAGTAACCTCTTCTGGCCCCTAGAGTCATATAGGTCTGTCTTGTTAGAGTCAGAATTGTTCAGTTGTTGTTGAAGGCTGGTGCCTGTTTGGGTATGTTGTTTTATATCAGTATGTGCTGTGATGTTTAGTTTCTTAATCAATCTTTCTTTGTATTTTGTTCTTTAAACTCAACCTAGTGTCTTCAGATAATCTCTTGGGCTAAACTTCTTTACCACCAGAGCATACTGGTGGACCATACTGGCATGAGGACTTTCTTGTTTCTTCTCAAACCCCTCAATACATCCTTCATGTTTTGTCACATTCTATGATGCCTGTGTGTTAGAAACCAAGGAACGGAGTCAACACATTGATGTCAACATTCTGGACATGTTATAACATGAGGTATTTGGTCACCCTCCTTGTTTATTTTTGGCTACTCCCTGCTACCTGGTTAAATAATCTCCCTACTATGCTGGTTATATAATGATGTGAGGAGAGAGAGAGTATGATAGAGGGAAGCAAATCTACTACTACTGCTATTTATATACTGCTTTTCAACAGTAGTTCTCAAAGCGGTTTACATAGAAAAGTAAATAAATAAGATAGTTCCCTGTCCCCAAAGAACTTGCAATCTACAAAGAAACATAAGGTAGATGCCAGCAACAGCCACTGGAGGGATGCTGTGCCATGATTAGATCATGCTTTCCTCAGAGCAGGAATGTTATGATGCAAAAGCAAATGGAAAGAAACCAAGAAAAGTAGTTTTCATGGACAGAAATGCACATATTATGAACCTCTGTAAAATTAGCCCAAACTTTACCTACATGTTATGACATTTTCTTGGTTACTCAAAGCATGTAGTTTCTGGCTGAGTGGGGGTTCATTAGAGACACATTACATGGGGGGGTGTATCTGGCCATTCTGTTAGGTTAGGACCTAATTTTTATGGAAGCCCAACCTAGGAGTCAAAATATTTCAGACTTTTTCATTTTCCTCCTTAAATTGGTTTTGTTGTCCAAGGATAATTCAAGTCATTTTTGCATGTTAAGGCACAAGTCTTTGCAGATACTCCCTGGGAAGAAAAATTTTGGACTGGGTGGCTAAGCTGATAAGTACAAATCCCTTTCAGTTGTGCTTCTTTGAAGTAAATTCCCTACCTGATTAAGATCCACGATATCAAGCATCCCAAGTCTGTACTTCCTCTATCTAGGTTGCCTTAAAATGTATGAAGAAATAAATGAAACAATTAATCAAAAGGAAACCATGTCACTCGCAACCATGCTTTTAGATTCCCTTTGATAATCTGTCACTTGGATGGAAATAGGTTTGGGATACCAAGTATGAAAAGGGAAGAGAGAGAAAAACCCTAACAGCTAAAAGAGAAAATGTTGATTCTTGCTTCAATGAACTCTTTTAGCTGAGTATTATTTAACATCTAAAGAACCAGTGTAGTGTAGTGTAGTGGTTACAGTGGATTAGGACTGGAGAGACCTGAGTTCAAATCCCCCCTCAGCCATGAAACTCATGGGTGATTCTGGGTCAGTCACTTATCTCTCTTTCTAACCTACCTCACAGAGTTGTTGTGAGGATAAACATAACCATGTGCACTGCTCTGGGCTTCTTGGAGGAAGAGTGGGACAGAAATACATAAATTATTTTAAAAAACATCTTGCACTTTGACAGCAAGAGAGGGGGATGCCGAAGAATGCTTTCCACCTGCAATATCATTTCAACTAGGACTGGCCCTGCCTCTAAAGCTCTAGAGGGGTAGATGCCCAGCGCCCAGGCCAGCTAGTTGTGTTTCATGATTGTGTTCTTAATGTATGTTGTCATCTTTTGCTGCTTTATTGTAATCCATCCCCTCCCCTTGAGCAGCAGTGTACTGGAGGGTTGGGATAGAAATATTTCAAATAAATAAATAATCAATTCCCTATCTTCAAAACTAGTTATTGTTTGATGGATTGATCTGAGGATTTTAGGTCCCTAACCGCCCCCCCCCCAATATAGGAATAAACAATAACTAGTTATTACGGTAGATATTTTAGTTAACTTCTGTGAGTTTCGTTCTTTCCCTTACTACAACATTCAGTTTCATCTATATTTGATAAGCAGCAATTTTTAAGACAGAGTAAATAAATTATGGATAGTCACAATATCACTCATTTGCCAGTAAACCTCAACCATCCTTTGAATCGACTCCTCATATTGCTATCATATATTTATCATGTTTTAAAAATGGTTTTGTGGCACCACGCTGTTGAAAATTTACTGGTTATTTTGTTTCATAACAATTAAAATGTAGCCCTTTTATCTGTAATGTTATTCTGTCAGTTATTCCGTTTGCAGGCTAAAATAAAGACATTAAATGAATAGCAACATCTTAGCTTTTTCCAATCTGTATTCCTAAGATGGCAACTTCTTCCTGCAGAGAATCCAAGGGGTGTCCATATCACCACTCTTAGGGTTTGAAATGCTGTTAAATTATGAAACCGCTCCCACTATATAATGTGATTGGGTTATGGATTTCCTGAAATGATAGATATTAATCTAGAAAAAACTACTAGGCTAAAAATACAGGTTCTCTTCAGCATGCCTGGTTTTTATTTTATTTTATCTTATTTTCCTCCAATGAGGAAATTTGGGGGGAGTGTGATATTCCTGATTATTTTGAGTGCGTGTGTGTGAGACAGAGACATGGTGTTAAGAGAAAGTCATATCCCAGTCAGAGGTGCCATTTTGTCATGACAACCACCTGCCAGTTGTTCTCTGTTGATACTGAACAGGTAAAATAGGTGGAACAGAAACTGTTTAAAGGTCTGGAAAATACATGACACTAAAATGCTGACAAATACTTTGCATGTAATTACCCCAACAAAGTGAATTAATTTGGTTATTTATTGGTCATCATACATGCTAGAGTAAACTCTTTTAAGGCATTCTTTCACCCGGTATAAACTGAAACTAAATTGTAATGATACCACAGATTACAGGTGGTAAATAATATAAACATACATTTACTGCTACCATGGACAGCCAGGAAAACAAACAAACAGATAACAGAACAAGTCGATCCAGATTTTTCACTCAACGCACAAATGACCAGGCTCAAACTATCATACTTGGGACACATTATGCAAAGATCCAGCTCCCTTGAGAAGTCTATAATGCTGGGGAAAGTTGGAGGAAAGAGAAGAAGAGGATGACCAGAAGCAAGGTGGGTAGATTCGAATACTACATCAATGAATGCACCACTGAGAGACCTTAAAGGCCAAGTTGAAGTCAGATCATCCTGGAGAGAATCTATCTATGTGGTCACTAAGAGTCAACACCAACTTGACGGCACTTAATCAACCAATCAATTACATTTACTGTAGTTGGCTTTATCCTGTTGTCTATTCTTTGGTACCTGAAAGATGCACTCAAAAGGATTCACGATGAACTCCAGCCTCCATTATAATCTTATTTCCCCCCTCATTTCTGAATATCTAGATATTGCGGGGGGGATCAAATTTTTCTATCAACCGGAGGTGGCACAAGAAGCACGTCAAAGATACCATCAAAGCATGGATTTTATTTATTTGTTACATTTTATTTATTATATTCCACATTCCTTCAAGGAGCTCATGGAGGAATGAGTGGGCTATTCTTCCATTCTCATTTTAGCTTTGCAACAACTCTATGAGGTAAATGAGGATGAGAAATGGTGAAAATGTTAACCAGCAAGCTTCCTGGCTGAGTGAGGATTTGAACTGAACAATTCTAACTGACTCTAACAAGACAGACCTATATGACTCTAGGGGCCAGAAGAGGTTACTGCAGCGCTAAAGCAAATCCTCAGTCCAAGTTAGACATTCAGTCTACTATACCACAAGGGCTGTGCACATGTTACAATAATGTATGCTGACAACACATGGAGGGGAAGCAGGATTTCACTGCTTCTGCCTGTTTGCCTTATCCCTATGCATATTCAGCATGACTTCTGCAAGTGTCTACACACCTATAAACTGCATATGTCTGGGCTCTATATCAGCGAACAAACATTATGCTGAGATATACATAGGAAAGAGAAGGGTTGGTGGGCACAATCCTGCTTCACCTTTTATGCACAATTCATTATGAATTATTATAATATGGGCACAGTCCAGTGTTGGCTCTCAGGTGCAAGGGACAGGGAACTGTTTTCTCATGTGACTCACTTTTTTTGTGTAAATCTCTTTGAGAACACTTTTGTAGAAAAGTGGTATGTAAATATTTTCAAATAGTGGCCAACATGATGCACAGTGTCTTGTTGATGCTGAGAACGATGTCCGGGCTGCTGCAGACATATAAGGCAGCCCCAAAGACAAGAGATGGAGCAAGCAGTGCTGTTGCAGTTACTCCCATTTTGACAAATGGGAGCGGCAGCACTGACCTAACAGAGTTGGGCCTACCTTATGTGTCAGGTGCAGCCCTACATAGTTATTGTATCAGCACCGATGAGATGCTGCTCTTCATGTTAGTTGACAACAATAATGAAATTCCTATCAATGAAAGGCGGGGTGGGGAATACTGATGAAACCAAAAGCAGCTGCAGAATGGAATAGTTTTTCTAACGTCTTTTTATAAGTATTTATCTCTCAGGGAATATTTTCACTGGATTGAATGGAAGAGATACTTACTTGCCAAAGTCCTAAACAGACTGAGAATATTCCTGATTGAATTCCAGACTAATATTTATCAAAATGCATTGGAATACATCTTCCACTATGCAGCTCCTTTTGGTTTTGTTGTTGTGGCTATTCTCAGCTGATATTGATCCTCCATATCATTTTGTTTTTCCTTATTGGGGGGGAAACCCCACACCTGAAGAATGTAACAACTCATTCAGCTATCACAAAAATAACTCAGAAAGAAAATATAGCTAACAAACATATGCTGTCACTTCCACTTGCCCAAAAAAAATCCACTTGCCCGAAAGAAAGATCAAAAGGTCACAACCTTAACTTTAGGATCAACATTTCTTCCTTGGCTTTTAGACCAGAAGAAGGTTGATAGCACTACAGAAGGTGATGGTGATATCTTATTTATTGTTAATAGAAAGGGCAAATTAATTACAGCTGATATAAATCTATAAATTAGCTGCCAGCATTTCTCTTATGGCAAAGTGTTCCCTGAAAGCCCAGTACGGGTTTGCAACCATCTTCCTTCCCAAGTACTTTCTAATAGCCATTATCAGTGACAGGATAACAAACAAGATGGACCTAGGGGTCAAATGTTAGTGCATTTGACCTCTTCACAATGTTTAACAGGTTTGACAACAAAATGCTGCTAACCTTCCCTCACAAGCTGGAGTGGCAGTCCTCAAACATTTGAAAAAGCAAGATTTGACACCTAAAGAATGAAACTTTGGACTAGGTCAATACAACTAAAAGGAGTTATCACTTCAGCTTCTTGGAAATGAATTCCACCTAAAGGATGAACATGTAGGAAATGACCTGTACCCCCATCAATTTCCTGTGATACTGTAAAAGTAACTGAACCATAGTGGAGTACAGGATTCAACACAGTCTGCACAAGACAAAGTTTATTCATTTTTTACTTGAGAAGAAAGCAAGCAGAAAAATGGAATCCATAAGTGTTGTCATGCTTGAAAACTGAAAGGGTCCATTATGTCCTTAAAACATCAGCTTTTAACAGTACCTGACAACAAAAGTTGGATGGATACTACAAGTTTTTCTAACATACGGTGACTTTTTACTCTCATTGTGCAGGAGGACAGATCAACAGATAAGTAGGTTGTCTTCACCTCTAAATACAATTCCTTCTAAGGGCAACTCATAAGCAAATGCTGATTCCGTAGAAATTCCCTTCCAGCAGCAGTGGCCTCCATGCCAACATAGGAGTACTACTACCAATGGTTAAAATTACTGTGCTACAGAAGGCTTATTCATATGTTATGAATCAGCCTAGCTTGTGCATTTAACAGATCATGAGTGAACTTCTTGCACAAAAATCAGTATGGCTGTCCCCACTCACAGTTTCCCCCAGTTACCCTCCTAGAGTGAGAGTGAGTGAGTGGATATGCAAGGGAGTAAGCAGCGCGACTGCTTTTCCACCTCACTGCCAATGCTGATCTCTCACAAGCTCTCTCTGAACAGAGTGCATCAGCAGCAGTTCATTCACTCTTGCCTTGCCATCATGTCCCAGCTATCTATTTTTCATTCACCTTACCCAGCTTGGCATGAACTCCAGGTACACTAACTAATCATTCACTAGCTCCAGATGCATAAGCTAGTCATTTGTTGAGAAACCTGGTGAATGACCAGCCTGCATGCCTGGTATTAATGCTGTGGTGGAGCGAGGCGAGAGAGAGAGAGAGAGGCAGAGGCAGAGAGAGAGAGAGAGAGAGAGAGAGAGAGAGAGGCAGTTGGAATGGGTTAGATGAGTATAGATGAGCCATACCTGTGGCTTGTTCTCCGCCAGCCCCAGTCCCACAATGACCATGACTGATACAAGTGCACAGATATCTGTACACTTGATGGGGCTAAAGGCACAAAGCAAATGTGCACTGCCAAATGTGGCTGCACCATAGATTTGTATAAGGGCCTATTATAAGCAGTTTTATTTTCAATCTCTTTCCTAATGATCCTGAACATGGAACTTGCCTTTTCATAGCTGCCACACCTTTAGTGGATATTTTCAATGAGCTGTCCACCACAACCCTAAGATCCCTCTCCAGGTCAGTCACGGACATGACAACTCAGGGCCCAGCCCATCAGTCTATTTGTGGAGTTGGGTTTTTTTGCCCCAATGTGCATCATCTTACACTTACTTACATTGAACACAGATGCCATTTTATTGCCCACTTTCCCAGCTTGGAGAGATCCTTTTGGAGCTCCTCACAATCCATTTTGGATTTAACTACCTGAAATCGTTTAGTACCATCTGCAAATCTGGTCACCTCGCTGCTTACCCCAACTTCTAGATCATTTATGAATAAATTAAAAAGCACAGCTCACAGTACTCTGGGGGACTCTACTTCTTACTTTCCACCATTGTGAAAACTGTCCATTTATTCCTACTCTTTGTTTCCTGTCCTTCAACCAGTTACCAATCCACACATGAACCTGTCCCTTTATTGCATGACTGTTAATTTTACTCAAGAGCTTTTGATGAGAAACTTTGTCAAAAACATTTTGGAAGTCCATGTATTCTATGTCAATTGGATCACCTTTATCATTATGCCCATTAACACTCTCAAAGAACTCCAAAAGGTTGGTGAGGCAAGATTTACCTTTGCAAAAGCCATGTTGGTTCTCCTTTAGCAAGCCCTGTTCATAAGTTTGCTTTTCATAAATTTAGCCAGAACATATGTTAAGCTAACCAATCTGTAATTTCCTGGATCCCCCCCAGATTCCTTTTTGAAAATCAGTGTTACATAAGCTACTTTCCAGTCCTCTGGTACAGAGTCAGAATGTAGGGATAGGTTACATATATTTTTCTAGCAGATCAGCAATTTAACATTTGAGTTATTTAAGAAATCTTGGGTGGTGCCATCTGGGCCTGGTGATATGTAAATTTTTAGCCTACTTTCCGGTAGGCTTATGAGATCACCCAGCATTGTGTATGTGCGTCCATGTATCTGTGTGTCCCCCCACCAACTTTGCAATGCCTGGACCATATGAACCAAATTGGGTACAGTTGTAGGGACACATAGGGACACTTCAACTGCATAGTTTGTGATGATGTCATCCACCTTGATCCAAGATGGTGGACGCAGAAACTTTGGAGGCGCAAGTGGGCTAACTTGTGAATCGCCTAAATCGATTTGAACCAAAATGGCTACAGATGTAGGGACACATAGGGATGCCCAAATGGCATGGTGTGTGATGATGTTATCCACTCCAATTCAAGATGGGGGCCACACGAACATCTAAGGCACAAGCAAGCTAATTTGTGGACTATCTAACCAATTTAAACCAAATTAGGTACAGTTGCAGAGAGTGACACATAGGGACACCTCAATGGCGTAGTTTGTGATGATGTCATCCACCCTGATCCAAGATGGTGGATGTGTAAACCTTTGAGGCGAAAGTGGGCTAACTTGTGAACCACCTAACCGATTTGAACCAAATTTGCTACAGATGTAGGTACACATAGGGATGCCCAAACTTTTGAGGCACAAGTGAGCTAACTTCTGAACCGCTTAACTGATTTGAACCAAATTTGCTGCAGTTGTAGGGACACATAGGGACACCTCAACAGCAAAGATTGTGACCACGTCATCCACCCCAATTCAAGATGGTGGACATGTAAACTTTGGAGGCACAAGTGCACTAACTTGTGAACAGTCTATTAGATTAGAACCAAATTTGCTACAGCTTAATGGACACATAGGGATGCCCCAATGGTGTAGCTTGTGATGATGTCACCCACCCCAATCCAAGATGGCAGATGCATAAACCTTTGAGGCACAAGTGCACTAACCTGAGGACTGTCTAACCAATTTGAATCAAATTTGGAACAGCTGCAGTGAATGACACACAGGGACACCTCAATGGTGCAGTTTGTAATGATGACATCCACCCCGATCCAAGATGGCAGACACATGAACATTTGAGGCACAAGAGATCTAACTTGTGGAGCTCAATTTTAGTCCAGATGTAGAGACAGTGAAAGTAGGCTGATTAGTTCTTACTATAACTTGTTAGTTTTTCAAAACAGTTTAGAACATCATCTCTAATCACTTCAGTTTGACTGAGTTCTTCAGCCTCTGTCCCTGAGAACCTCCGTTCAGGTGCAGGTATAGACTACCTCTGCTCTGAAGAGAGATGCAAAGAATTCATTCAGCTTCTCTGCAATTTCCATATTCTCCTTAATAACCCTTTTCATTCCCTTGTCATTGAATCATCCAGCTGTCTCCCTAGTAGGTTTCCTGATTCTGATTTATTTAAAGAAGTTTTTATTATTCCCCTTGATGCTTTTAGCTAAATGTTCCTCAGATTTTCTTTTTGCATCCCTTACTGTCTCCTTGCATTTCTTTTGCCCGAGTTTGTGTTCTTTTCTGCTCTCTTCATTTGGGCACAATTTCCATTTTCTGAAGGAAGTCTTATTTCCGTTTATAGCTTCCTTAATTTTACCTTTCCTTGATTTTACCAGTTATCCATGCTGGCATCCTCCTGGATGCTACTAGCTATTATGCTAATATGCTATTCCATTTATAAACAGAATATAAATCAAAATTAATCACATCTTTGAAAGAAGCATTTTTAATGGTACCCCTGCTAAGTGGGCAAAGAGGCACCATTTAAAGAGATGACTATTATTGATTGATTGATTGATTGTATTTCTATACCACCTGATATAGAAATCTCCAGGTGATGTACAAATTAAAACATAAAACAATAAAAGTTAACATTAATAAAACAGATGAAATCTCAATTTAAAAAAAAAATTAAAATTTAGATTTCAATTAAAAGCCTGGGAAAACAGGTACATCTTCAGGGTCCTCCTAAAAGCAAACAGAGAAGGAGATCCTCTTATTTCAGCAGGGGGCATATTCCAAAGCCCCAGAGAAGCAACAGAGAAGGCCCAGTCCCAGGTCGACCCACATAGAGTCTCTTGCAGTAGCTGTTCTGGTATCTCCTTTGTGTTTCTTTTTAGATTGTGAGCTCCTTTGGGACAGAGAACTATTTTCTCATTCGCTTTGCTGTGTATATTATTTGAATAATTATTAAAATATTCTAAATAATGACAATAATTATCATCTCCTCTTTAAAAGGCTCAAACTTAAAAGAATGGCTATGTGGTAAGTAAAATGCTACACCGATGGTTGCCATTGTTTCCCCGCAACAATGCATCTGTGCTTTTTTAAAAAACAGATACATGATAAGATTATACTCAGCAGGTGAAGATTTTCCTCTCTTGCAGATCCCATGGTGAGAAAAGATGTAATTTTACTTCTCATGCAGCTGTTGAAGGCATAGAAGCCCTGCTGGAAAACAAACTGGAAACCCGAGTTGTAACTAGAAGATAGTTCTCCAAACTGGAGAAATGAAGGCAGTCACCAAGATGAGTTTCCTTGTATTTTGACAAGTGTGTTATGGTTCAGTTTCTCACTTTTCAGTGTTAATCACAAAATCTGAACTAGTTTTCCATAAATCTCTGTAGAAAAATACATTTCAAGTGTGTGCTGAAGTGTTTTGAAACTGCTGAAGCACTCAAGTCACCGTCTGTCACTCTGAGTGGCACACAGCAATTTAAAATTACTGGAGCTCTTAAATTAAGTGCTTAAATTTAAAGGTGATCACCACTCTGGGTGTATAAATTGTAGAGCTATCTAAACTATCAGAGCACTTCAATTTTCTTTAAGCAGGTCATTTTGGGGAGTGATAAGGGAACCTTTGGTTGCCCAGAATGTGCTGATTTAAAGCTAGCATTTAAAATTTCCAATTCATCTTTACAAGCACCTTTGTTTGGGCGAAGCTTAGCTCCCTCAGCTTCATTGAGTATCAAACTAACCTATTTTACTAGAATTGTTAAGTTGTCTTTGCTTTTGCATTAGCCATTTCATCCCAATATCGTCCTTCGAAATTCAAACCTAAAGTTTAATGGGATTTTTGCCAAAGTATCCCTCAGGCCAGAACTATTTATTCATTTATTTAGTAGCAAGCAGCAGTGTCCAGACTAAATTAGTCATGACTAAGTCCCATTGAAATTAATGGGAAGTCAGTTGACTAACTTGTCTCACTAATTTCAATATATACATATACAGGAGGCCCTCTTTATTTGCAGGGATTCCATTCCCACCTATTTCTGCAGATAATGAAACCATGAATAAAGAGATCTTAACCTTATGGTGATTGGGGGGTTAGGTCCCTAAGCACACGAAAGTATGCTGGAAATCACAGGAAAAAGCAGGCGGGGGCAGAAATGAGCACAGTACCTTGCTCTCCAGCTCTTCAGATCTCCAACAATCCCCCCTCCTGCAAACTTCCAAATCCTCTGATTTCTGTTCTTTTTTGCGGGTTGGGTTTTTGTTTTTGTTTTTGCAGAAAAGAACCACAATATGGCTCAGCACTACAAAATGGTGGCAGGAAATTATGTCAGAAAGTCATTTTCGGCCACCCAAGAACTAGGGGTGTACACTAACAAAAAATTAAGGTTTGGTTTAGATTAGGATCGAATTTGAATCAAACCACTGCTCACCAAACTGGTTTGGTCGAACCGGCCGGCCGGTCCAGTCTGTTTGACTGAACCGGTTTGGCAGTTCAAGTGGCTATACTTGTAAAGGGGAATCCGGTGAGGATTGCCCTTTACAAGTGAAGGGGTGGGGGAATCCAATAAAGGGCAGCCGGGAGGGTAGTAAGAGAAATAGTTTAAAGTGCTTACTGGCCCATCTCAGTTACCGCCACCGCCACTCACCCTTCCTCAGTGCAGCCCAAGTGCATGGCAATCCCTCTTTAGTAAGCTGGCACCACATGGGCAGCTTGCTAAAGAAAGATTGCCATGGTCTTAGGTTGTGCCAAGATGGGACAAGTGGCAGCGCAGGCTGCTGTGCTGGGCGGGTAAGCACTTTAAACTATTTCTCTTGCCACTCCCTGGCTGCCTTTTGATGGCTCGAAACTGAACGAACTGCCCCCTGTTGGTTTCATAATCAAGCCACCGAACCAGCCCAGTTTGAGGCAAACCAGTTCGGCATCAAACAGTTCATGCACACTCCGATCAAGAACCATGGATAGGTGGAAATTACCCTATTTTCACCCTGCAAATAAAGAAACTGGGTCCCTATGACCCAACCACAGATATGTGAAACTGCGGGAGCAGTGACCATGGATAATGAGGGTCAGTCATATTGCCTTTCTTCAATAAATGTTCAAAAAGCAAAACCAACAGCAATACAACAAATTAGACCAGAACTAGAGCAGATAACATGGAAAGTAACCGCATCAGTTAACCCACCCGCATGACGACTTCCTTCAAAGTAGGAAGCAGCACCACCACAGTGCTTCTTTCACTTTTTATATATTGGTAACATGTGAACTGGGCCTCAGGTGGAGGAACTTTTCCATTATCCCACTTTCTTTCTTTTGATAGACACATTAAATAAGGAACAGAAGGAGCGTATTAGGGTAAGAGTTTACTCAATATCAACAGCAGACCTTTTCAAGAAGACAATCCTCTAGTTAGACCTTAACTTTTGACGAGCATCTAGTTCAATTATCTTCACTGTTTTTCAAGTGAGGGCCACTTTGGCAAAAAAAAAAACAAAAAAAAACCACCATCAAAAGTGCAAGTCATTTCAGAAATGACATTTCCTACCTCACTGACCTCTATGTGATGTGCGTTTTTCTCTGAGCCGGGAAGGGGCCTTTAAGAAAAAAAGAGCCCTGTTGTGCCTCTAACTTCTGACTTGCATCTAGTTAGACCCATCTTCTGTGGCGCTGTTTTGGCACCACAATAATGTGAGAAATAACACTGTGCTGTGATACTGCATTTCATTAAAGTTCAAATTTGCTATTGGACTGAGAAGACATCACAGTACAGTTCCTGTTTTGCATTTTCTACAGAGCTTTTGAAAATGAATAGATATATGTATATTCAATGGGCACTCAAACTTCACTTTTTGGATGAGCCCAAAACTTCATATGTGCTATTTCTCATATGTCCCTGTCTGCCCAAACTTCAAGTGGCAGCAACCATGGGAACAGCGATCACTATTCAGAATAATAGCCATATATGAATCTGCCAGAAAAGATATCAAGTTTATTTCAAGTACCAAACTTTGAGCATTGTAGGGGCCTCCTTGGCCCTTTAGACAGTGCATAGTCACAGGATCCAGGAGACCCTTGTGTAGCCCAGAACATTTGCTCTTTCTCAGACCCTAAGATAAAGTCTGGTAAGGAAAAGACTTCTGGAAAGGGATGAGAGGAACCTCTGACATGTCCTACCAGTCTGGCTCATGCCTTCTGCATACTCAGCACAGGAATAATCTGTATACAAAGGGGCAGCCCACACAAGCATGGCTGGATTTCCTGTTGAAAAGCATGGAGAGGCTGCCATTTTCCCTGTCATGATCCACTGTGGTAGTAATATCTGACATAGTCATAGCAAACTGACAAAACCTGGCAGAACCTTCCCAAACCTACATTAGTGGACCAGATAATCAATTGTGCCCTAATTTGGCACATGTGGACTGCATTTACATTCAATTGTGTATTCCACCATCCTCATAATCTATATATATAAAATCCTTAGGTGGCATGCGGCAAGCCCCGCCCTCGCCCTGCCGTCACAGTGCTAAACCAATCAGGGAACTGCAGGAGCGTGCACACTCTCTCTTGCTCGTGTGCACACTCTCAGGAAAATCCACTCCTGGTTTGGGAAGGTGAGAACGAACAGGGAGGAGGAGGAGGAGCAGGAGCAGGGACCAGGTAATGATGGGGAAGTCTCTGAGGTGTGGGGGCTGTGGCAGGGAGGCAAGGAGAGCAACCTAATAGCGTGCAGATGCTCTGTGCCGATCAAGCTAGTAATAATATAAAACAAGGAAAACCCAATAAACCAGTCACAAAAGTGGAACCAAAATGCAATTTCAAACATTACAAATATTAATATCTGCGTTCTTGCCATAATAATTCTGGCTTAAACCAATTATGTGGCTTCTGTGCACACAATACAGAAACCAATACCATTGTCCTTTTGGTTTCTGTCACATTGCATAATTTGTCAAATGTATCAGGGAAACTGTGGTAGAAGGTCCTTTCCAGGAAATGTCTGACAATGATCTAGTTCAACTTTAGCCATAGGCCAAGTGTGGCCCCAGAAGACCAAGTTAAACACTGAACTACATCTAAGAGTGAAGTGCAAAGCCAGATAAGAAGGCTACCAGAATTCTCATTGACTCTACATGCCCCTGGGCATTGTTTTATTTACAGTTTGTTCTTGCTCTTTCAAGATTATTGTAGCCCAGTTGTATGGCTGCTTTGTATCAAGTTCTATTGCTTTCAAAGACTTTATCTTGACACTTGGGTTTCTTTTGTCCTGATGTGTCATGTGCTGAGTACAGTTTTGCTTCCAATGCTCAACAAAGCACACTTGATTTTTGTTATTTTAGAAAGTTATTCATGGATACAGAAGCCACTCTAAGATATTCCCTTATGAAATCCTTATTTTCAAAATGAACCTGTCCCTGTTAACATATGTCACATCCTGGTGATTGATTGATTAATTAAGTGCCTTCAAGTCGGTGTCGACTCATAGCAACCACATAAATAGATTCTCTCCCCATAACACTAAATTCTTCAGTCTTCATAACACTAAATTCGTCAGGCAAATCAGAATTTCAGAGGGCATTACTGTGCTCCCCATCTGCTTTGTGTGAGGTAGCAGAGGCTTTGCTTTCACCCTCTTGGAAATGAGAGGCATGACCATCTCCAGGCCATCCTGCACTGCAAAGTGGCCAATTGGAGTCAGTATAACAACACTATTTAAGCCAGGCATGCTCTTTCTCAGACCTTTCAATGAATCTGCAGCTGCTTTCCACCCCATGTATATAAGACCAAGGTGGTTGCTTTGTGGGGTTGAAGAGTTTCTTAAAAACACTAAAGGAGGGAGAATGGCAAAGCTCTTCCAGAAAGAAGGGGCCACAACAGAAAAGGGCCCATACCTAGTCCCCGCCAGCTGGTTCTCCATTAGTGCTGGGGCCATGAACAGGGCCTGAGATGCCGAACAGAAGGCCCTGGCAGTTTCATATGGGTGAATGAGGTCCAACAGGTACTCTGGCCCCAAGCTGTGTAGGGCTTTAAAGATTAAGACCAGCACCTTGAATCTAGCCTGGAAGCAGACTAGTAACCAATGGAACTGCTGCATGATGGGTGTAATACTCATGAAGCGACTTGCGCCCATAAGCTCCTAGAAGCAGCTTTCAGGACCAGCTGAAGCTTCCATACCGTCTTCAAGGGCAGTTTCACATAAAGTGCATTACAGTAGTCTAATCTCCAATCTTGTGGTCCTTATTGTCTTAACAGCCCAAAGTGACTAGCTCTGGGCAGACGGTGGTAAAGGCATCCTCAACACACAGCTATACATTGTGCTGTGGAGAGCAAAGTCCAAAATAAATATGGAGCCAGGGAGGTATCACCTAGCTAAAATGAGGGTGACAAGTGAAGTTCTCAGACTCTCGTTTTAGAAGGTGCAGGCCCACATGTTTACATAGTTACATAGAAAGCAGACTTGTATTTTATAAAATCGTGGCCTATAGCTGAACCCATGTTTGGTGTGTCTCCTGTGGGGTTCTGGGAGAATATATCAGCAAAGTTTTCAGATGCAATTAAAGCAGCAAAAATGGGGGGGGGGGATGAACAAAAATGTTCTTGTAACATTCTTGTGAATCAGGAGTCATCTGTGATCTGGTAACGAGCATTTTAACTGCATTTAGCAAACCAGTTTCCCATTGCATTGCCATAATTTAAGCGGCATGTCTTGTTTTCTGCCAATGAATATTATCCCTCGTTTTGTATGTCTTCTTGGCCATCATAACAATAATCCAGTATTAAAACAAAGTCATGGGTTAATATATTAAGCTCTTGGTTCACAGCTTGCTTTTGATTAAAAAAAGGGGGGGGGGATCTGATTAACTTTGACTTTTTACTGCATCCAAAATCTAGATACAAATTTTGATGTTGTGTTTGGAATCTGGATCCTGGTCCAAGCATTGCAGCTTGAGCTCATATTCTCTATTTGTAAATCATTCAAATGGAGGTGAGAGTTATGTTGCTGCCAGAGCTGGCATATAAAAGCCACTGCCTTCGACCTCCCACCCAGCACACTCAAATGGGAAACAGAGACTCTTAATTTATGGCAAGCTCACATCTGGCTTATTTTGCTTCCCAGCTTTGTACATATCAGGTTGCTGCAGCCTGGTTTTAGAAGGATACTGTTGATGTCACAAATGAGAACAGTAGTCTGGGCAGGTGTACTTAGCACCATGAGATTTTAGAAATTTCAGTTTCTTGTCACTGACATAAAAAACTGAAGAAAAATCACAACTGGCATATTGGACAAGGAAAACTCCTGTCCCTTTTCGATATCAGTTATTTAAAACTGTAGTCTGATCCTGAGATGAACTGCCATATTGGAAAACATAACACATGATGCATGATGTGGCTCACAATAGTACCTGATAAAGAATATA
The DNA here is from genome assembly GCF_027244095.1 of Hemicordylus capensis. NCBI lineage: Eukaryota > Metazoa > Chordata > Lepidosauria > Squamata > Cordylidae > Hemicordylus > Hemicordylus capensis. The sequence continues at coordinate 106,462,588 of NC_069662.1, forward strand.
GATGGTTACAACTTCCTTGTTTTTCTGAATTTGTGATTGGGAGGGGGATTCTTTCCTCTTGAATTATCACCACTTAGTTGTTACTCTTTGGTAAATGGCTATCTGTATTCATCCTTGGTCTTCTATCATAGCAAACCTTTAAAAAAATATATTTTATATCCCGCTCTTCCTCCAAGGAGCCCAGAGCGGTGTACTACATACTTAAGTTTCTCCTCACAACAACCCTGTGAAGTGGGTTAGGCTGAGAGAGAAGTGACTGGCCCAGAGTCACCCAGCAAGTATCATGGCTGAATGGGGATTTGAACGTGGGTCTCCCTGGTCCTAGTCCAGCACTCTAACCACTACACTATGCTGGTAAACCTTGACCTTGTGTAAAAAAATTATTGTCACACAAATATATCAAATCATTTTTCTTCTGCTTTAATCCACTCAGAAACAGGGCTTAAATAGTGAAATGTTTAATCGGATGAAATAGTGCATCAAGATTATGTACCCCTGCTTCCTGAGCTCTTAGATGTGAATACAACTTGACTGCTTTTTCCTGTACTCTGCGATGTGTGAATAGTCCAAGAGTGCCAGGCTCATGCTTATTGCACACTGCACAGATACCTGTTGTATTAGCCACACTGATATATCCAGACATATTATCTCCCAGCAGTCTCAGTTAATTTTGATCCCAGCTGGGTTGAAATTCCTTCCCTTTCCTTCCTCATAGCATTAGTGTGCATTTTAATGCTAAACAAAATACATAAAATACATTTTATTTATTTTTGCTGCTTCTTTCACTCTGTTATTTCTTGCTGCAGTTTCCTAGGCAGCAGCCACAGAAATAATTGCCACGTGCAAACTTGTTCTCCTGGACTGAAGTATTAATTTATTTTATTATTTCTTTAAAAGTCCTTGGAGCGGAATTTAAAGCCAGGCACTGTTTGCCTTTCATTATGTTCAAATTTCTCTAACCAGCTTCTAATCCATTGATATATTATTTCCTCTCATAAGGTACTTAGCCAATTGCTTTTGAAGCTCTCAGACTCCATAAAACTGCTGGTTGTTCATCAACCTTTGATATATCCAAAGAGTTATTTTGTTTGAATTCGTCACATCCTGCTAAGACAAATGCCTTTATATTCTAATGTCATGGGATTTCTTAGCTACAGAGTTTCCACTAATTAGATTAGTGCACACTCTTTCTTTCTCTCTCTTTCTCCCAACCCCCACAGCAAATTCAGTTTTGAGGAACAGTAATACACAATGCATTGATTAAAACATGAATTGTGAGAGCCAACACAACATGTTTGCAAATACACTACAGTCATTCTAATCACACTAAAACTGTGGAATTATACCCTAATTAGTATTTTAGGCAGTTTAGAGCAGGGCTGGACTTTCGCCCTCCTCCAGTATCTTTGAAATGAAACATGAATCAAAAGCCAGAATCACATTTTATTTAAATTGTACTGATTATCTGCTATGGATCTGAGGAAGGAAGGTTAAAGAGCTCACACAATGGAAATATTTTCAAATTAATCTGACACTGCAAGAAGAAAGCAGTAATTAATAAAAGCAAATGAAATTACATTGTGGTAATCAGCAAAGGGCTTGGATAGGGCATAAAGATTACAATAACCAATATATTATTATGGACTGGTTTCATGTTAATCACCTGAGCTATTCGTGCAGCCTCTCTGTAATACACTCATAGCTTTGCCCCCTGAAACCATGCTGTACACACGCATCCAGCACAACATATGAATAACTTAGCTGCATACAGATCTGTACATGCATACAATATACACAGCCTTTATGTGCATTGAGCATAACATCTTAGGATGGAGAGTGGTATATAAATATAAGTAAAATGTGTGACTAGGGCTTATTAAAAATCTCTTTCTATCTACTCTTTCCACACTATGCGTAATTTTGTAAATCTTTATCATATTCCTGTGATGAAATGGGGTAGAACTACTTTTTTGCAAATTAGCTTAGGAGGACTGCATATTAACGTTAACGTAAGACGTTAATGTTATATATTAACGTTAACGTTAAGTTAGAGAGTGACAGAAGTTGGAAGTGAAGTTCAATTGGGGTGGGAGATTGGGTCTGGTTAGGTGGAGATGTTATGAGACTCAGAGTATAAGACCGTCTAAAACAAAAGACTGGGTGAACGACAGTATTGGGAATGAACTGGGTTCAAGTTTACAAAGTTTTATGCAGTGTGACTAAGTGCTGTGAGAAGTAAGAAGCAATACCTTTGTAACTAAGCAAGATACCAGCAAGATACCAGCCCTACTGAACAGGAGTGTAAACAAACCAACCTCAGATAAAATCTTTAAATAAATATTCTACTTGTTTTGTTTCAAAGTATATCTGATTGAGTGATTTCTGTAACAAACCCTCCTCACGTGTGCAATGCCATGTTACCCGTCAGAAATTCGTAATTTGAGATCATTGCTGTCCTTCAGGAGAGCCCTTAAAACCTATCTGTTTGGCCAGGCTTTCCAGGGTTTTAAATGATTAACTGTTTTACATTGTTTTAAATTGTTGCCCTGATATCCAGGGTTTTGAGCTGCTTAATTGGTTTTATTGTGTTTTAATAGTTTGATTTTAATTGTTAATTTGTTTTAATTGTTTTTATCATGCTGTAAACCACCCTGAGCCATTTTGGAAGGGCGGTATACAAATCAAATAGATAGATAGATAGATAGATAGATAGATAGATAGATAGATAGATAGATAAGAAATAAAGAAATAAATAAGAAAAAAAGAAACCACAAGAGAGCCTTCAGCATTGGTGGCAGAGTAGATAAAAGTATATATAAATAAGCCTAAGTAGCATCCAAGGTGAAAAACAACTGAAAATAAACTTTTCACACATCCCTGTCAGGCCAAATGCCACAGTCTCCATTCCTGACTTTGTTGTCATCTTTACTCTAATGTAAAAAAACTCCCTCAATTTCTTCATTGGAAAGGTGCTCTAATTCCTTAACCATTTCAGGTTGTCTTAACCCTTATCCTTTTTGAGATAGAGTAAACAGAACCCTGCTCAGTTCTCCAAAAGGGGCCACCATGGATGGCTAAAGACATTATGATTGATCCTTGCCATTTTATTTTCAGTCCTTTTCTTGATAACCCATGTTCTGTGTCACACTATACTGTGCACGAAATGTAATTTAGAAACCGAATTGCGGCACATCCATTTAAAATGGAGGGATTACACATCCCCTTTAACACAGATGAAAGCAGGTCCATACCTGCTCCTCTTCCACTTGCCACCACTTCCATAATTGTGGTGCTCCCCCCATCTATGCTTGCAGGCCAGCGGGGCATCTCCCAGCTGCCCCCACACATGCACATGGCCTCTGCACATGTCCTGCAGCCATTTCTATGGTCAGCATGACACATGTGCGGAAGCCATATGCATGCCGCACATTAGGGATGTGCGTGAAATGTCTCCAAGCTGCATGTCACATGGGGACAGCTGGGAGACATTTCATACACATCCCTAATACCCAAATATCTATCTTCCTGTTCACTGAGAACTGGAATTATTTTTGCAAACACTGTTCATTATATGAACTGCCTGAGCCACTTTAGGAAGGACAATATATAAATCGAATTAAATGAATGAATAAATGGATGAATGAATGAATGAATGACTATGCATTCCTACTCAAGGACCACGTGCTCTTAGATCTCTTATTTTAAATTTAATTGTGCTCAGTTGACACAATTACCAACCACTGGATAAATCACGAACCAGGATGCTTGGTCTCCCCGGCCCTGGTGGAATGGGGCCATAGCTTAGTGGTAGATCACAGTCTTTGCATGCAAGTGGTCCCAGACTCAAGAATCTCCAGGTATGGCTGAGAAAGACTCCTGTCTAAAACTTTGGAGAGCCACTGCCAGTTGTGTAGACAATGCCAGCTCGATGGAACAATACTGACTCAGCATATGCCAGCTCTGGGCCATGGGCAGTCACCACAGGAGAGTCTGAAATCAGGCCTGGAAAATGAGCCAGAAATCAGGACTGAAAGCCAGGATCCAGGATTGAGGAATGAAACCAAGACTGAAGTTGGAAGTAAAGTCCAAGGAGTCAAGCCAGAAATTAGAACTAAAGCTGGTAATCAGGATTGAGGAACTATGTCAGAAGTCAGGAGGACTGGGAAGCAAGCCAGGAGCTCTCATTGCTCAGGCAAGATACCAGGCAAAACAAAAGGTCCTTCCTGTTCTAGAAAGATCCCACTGCCAGTAGGGGAGGGCAAAGTTAGTCCAGAGCCTGAGAGGCCTGTAAGAAATATCCGTAGCTGCAGTTCTGGTAGACTGCCACAGGGCCATTTGCTCTCAGCAGCCCAAACTCTCAACTCCAGTCAAGCAGCTCTTGACAGTATACGCCCGCTGCATATGTTCAAGATCTAGTTTTAAACCTCAGTTCACCATAAAGCTCACTATGTGACCTTGGGTCAAATGCTATCTCCCAGCCTGCCCTATCCAACAAGGACAATTTTGATAATACTGTTTGTTTATATTATTTATATGCTCTGTAAGACTGAAGCATATAAATAATATAAACAAACAGTATTTTCAAACAGCTCTCAGGACAGCTAAAATGGCAGCTTAAAAAATACCATGCATATCACTCTGAGCTCCTTAGAAGAATGGTGGGATAGAAATGCAAAAATCAAGTGTCGCCAATATGCCAAAATATAAAGGAAGATGGCAGGATATGATAGCAGTCAAGATTATGGATACCAACCAAGCAAAAGGCCCAGATTTCATGGCTGAGTCCTGGATCACCTTAAATGTATTCCTCATCATTGCCTGTTTCTAGCCTGGTGGCAGATGGCTACATAATGTGATACTATTTGTGCCACTGCATTCTGCTTTCCCGGAACGGTTAGTTTTTGTAGAGATTTCAATTAGAACTCCTGAAAGTGCAATAGGCAGAGGCAATAAGTACTGAAACACAAGTAACAATCTCTGCAATCAATGGTATTTTCCCCTTGCTTTACGAGTAGGCTGATGAGGGAGACACATTACAAAACTGATTTAAAAATGTTGACTTTCAGATGCCTTAGAAGCACAGCATCTGTTACCTGTGGCTGTATTTCTGCAAGGGGATGCTTCATAACACTCAAGTCGTTTGAGTACTATGTATGCTATGACCGTTAAAGCAGAGCTCAAACTCCGAGTTCCATTTTTGGCAAATAATGGTTTATTAGACTACAGTTCTAAACCTCAGGGTCAAACTAGATCATACATTCAACATATATTCATCTTCCCCACACTTGATTTTTCTTAGAAATAGGTGCAGGGGGAAGAGTCTATCCAGATTGGGTTCATGGCATGTGGGAAGGAGCTCTGGTCCTCCCCCCCGACTACCCTCGCACTAGTTTCTTGCTGAAAATCACCCCGCTGAAGCTCCTACATGTCTAGCATCTTCCATTTATACATTTATGTATTTATCATAACAACAATAACATATGTATAAAACACTTTTCATTGTTTAATAGGTTCTCAAAGCAGTTTTCATAGCGAAAGATATAAGACAATGAGGTTGTGCACATGACCTTACTGGGGAGGGCAGGCAGGCTGCAGGGAAGGAGGAGGAGCTTGCCTGCCTTTCCCAAAAGATGAGCAGCTGCCGTCCTCCCTTCCAATGTGCCCCTGCCCATAAAAAGGAGGCATGCAAAATGAGGCATGCTGTCCTGGGCTGAACAGGGACAGTTGCTCTCCCCTGCTAAACACAAGAGGGCCACGGCATTAAAAGGTGCCTCTTTGCCCAGTTAGCAGGGGACAGGGATGTTCCACCTTCAAATCAAAGGTTAGTTTGAGGCAGATCACAAGAAGGATTTTTAAAAATTGGAGCTGGTGGCTGGGGGAGGGGGCAGAACATGAGCTGCAACTCATTCTCACTCGGATCATTCTACCCTGGCTGCCTCACTCTCTTGCCTTTCCATGCCACAGCATTACTCTGAGGCACACGGGCTGGTATTCACCAGGTTACTCCACTAGGTGTAGTCTGTAGAGCTGTGCTGTGGATTGATCAGGGAATCATTAGTGAGAGCCAGTTATATGCCTTCATTTTCATCCACTTAGCATTTCCTTCTCTATGGTGTGGCAGCTTGTAAAGGTGAAACAATGGCCATTATTAAGGGTTTGTCAATTCAGAACATGGCAGCAAATCACTGCAAACCATGCTTTGAAACCCATAGTCAAACCATGGTTTCTGGTTTGATGGTGGATGGCAAACCATGGTTTGTTGATTTAGACCACAGTTAATCAGTACGAAACATGCTTTGACATGATGTCTGAATTGCCTCAGAGAGAAAGAAATAAACAGAAAAATGCAGAACATTTTTCATCTATTATTGCTACACTACTCTTATTGATTTATCTATTACATTATCATTATAAATTAATAAGGATAGGAGGAACATTAATTTGGTTTATGAGTTTCTCAGTCACTGATTTCATATATTCTATTACTCAGCTCACTGTCTCATTCATGTAATTTATCTATAATCTCTTTGCATTGTAGAATTTCAAAATTTATGTAGAATAGATGCAAAATGTCTGCATTATATTAACTCATCTGGTCACATTCATAACAAAATCAATTAAAATGTTGAGCAATGCACATTATGAAAGGAAACCAATTTCAAGTAAGACTTAAATTACCTATTTGTTAGCAAATTGCCGGTTATTTGTATTTGTTTAGAATCCTTCGTTGCCTGGAGCAATCAGAACCAAATAACAATATGCCCATTTTGTCCTCATTCTCCTCTGTTTCAACCACTACAGTCTTATTTTGTGTGTGCTTTTAACTGGAGCCTCTGAATTATTAAGTTGTCCATTTCATGGGGGGGGGGGGGATAGAAGTGATGATGATGATGATGATGATGATGATGATGATGATGATGATGAATAATTAAATTTATACCCCGTCCAAACTTACAGCTCTGGGCGGCTTCTGATTATGCAGAAGGACTTCATATAGGAATGTCTTATCACTCAGCTGATACTCTTAAGCATCACTCCCAGGTTGTGTTGTATACTTGTTAACATCACCTGACATTCTGACTAAATTACTCAACCGAATTCATGACTAACTTGTCCTATTAATTTCAGTGGGACTTTTGTCAAGTAATTTAATCAGGATGTCAGCCTTTGTCTGGAATAATTATTGCATATATTCAGATGAATTCTCAAAATCACTTAACATAGTCCTGATTCAGACATCTACACAACCTTTAAATACTATAGGAGCAGTGCCCCCTCTTGCAGATGATGTCATATATGATTTGCATTGCACTTATTTATATGAAGTCCCTGTTCCCATGATTACATCCTCTTCCATTATTTGTGGGAGATAAATCATGCAAGTATGGCATCCACATGAACAAGCATCAGTGTAGGGCACCCAGCTCATAAATTACATACTCTCTGCAGTGGAGGGGATGGAGTGGACAGGTAAATATCTGAATATTTGAATATTGTGCATTTTAACCACCAATTTGCTCTTCTTAGAAGATAATGGATCTTTTGTCCCACTCCATCAATGTATCAAAGCAGTGTCCACTTACTGCTGATAGGATGATGTTCAGCATGTCGCTGCAAACTATCCTTTACATTTGTTTGTGGTGGCTTATTGAAAACAGCCTAATGGTTGTAGTGACTTACTGCACAGATCACCAGGCAGTATCATACAGGATATGGAGCAATTAAAGCAACTATCTGAAGTGCTTGTATTACATAAGCCAATCTTGAATTAATTTAGTGATTCACAAACACTGAATTAATTGATCCATGAACCTTGAATCACCACTCCATTTTCTAAAGAGTCCTTAAAAGGATACATAATACTACTTTTTACCACCCACACTTTGTTGGTGTGTGCAAAAGGGTGATTCCATTGTATTTGGGTTGGGTTGCAACTGGACAACAAATAATAACCTTGTAAAATTCCCTGCAGACTCTGTAAGTAACCACATAGGACCCAGTCCAGACATGTGTGGGCCAGCATCTAAATAAACATTTATTTAGATTATATTGTCCTGTACCTCTCTAGCAGCTTTCTGCATGGAATCCACGGCTGGCTTTTAGGATTCTCAAGTTAAAATGCAGTTGCAGGTCACAAAAAGAAGCTGCTAGAGGAAGTGAGAAACAGAACTACCCTTGATCTTAGCCAATAGGCCAAGAAGTGATAGAAACAGCAAAGTTATATATTTCTTCTAATTCCTCTCCTTCCATACATTTCCTTCTGCTGCTAAGCTCTTGCATCTCCTATTCTTTTCCACTTCCAATTGACTCCTCATTTCTGTTCAGATATGTCAAGGAAATCTTGGTGTTTCTTTTTAAAGTTACAAAATGATTCTTATCAGTGTCACTAACAATATCTGAGAAGGGAAAGAAGGAGGGACTTCATTGTCTTGACAATGACTGCTGTGAATTTTCAGATGTCAGGAGGTTACTTCTAAACAATACAGATTCAGCAACTACACATCATTGCTTGGCTAAGAAGCATTTCCCAGGGGTGGTGATTACACATTTTAAAGACAGTAATAGGAGTGTACATCCATTCCAAAGCATGGAACAAATGTAGAAATCTCACAGCCCACTCTTTAGTCATCGCTACAATTCTTTGGGGGTTTGATGAATATCATAAAATGGGTTTGTTTCACATTTTTGTTAAGTACTGGAAAGCCACACATTATGCCAACTATACTATTTCCAAAAGAGCTGGAAATGTTACAAAACGTATGGACTGAAAACTGGAATACCTGAGGACAAACGGGAAGAACTGGCAAACTTAGGGTGGCCCACAGATATGTTGGTTTCACAAAAACCTGAAGAAAGAAATATAATAGGGAGGGCAAAAAAAACAAAACACAAAACCCCACTTGTCCCTGTGTTTGTCAATAGGACAGAATGTTTGTGAGCACAGACAATTAATCAGAGCAAATGGCACTCCATGGTGGCAGGGAGGAGGCTTCAGCAAAGAAAGTGGGGAAGTTCTCATACTGAACAACCCCTTCTGCTTCTCAGGGGGAAAGCTGTCTAATAGTCTCCACAGAAGAAAATGCTGAAGCTCTGAGGCTCCCTCAGCAGTCAGGTAACCCCGTTCTTGTATTCAAGGGGAAGCAGTTTGACACAGTTAATATCTTTGCATTATGAAGTGCTGCCCTCCAAGAACTGGTGGTAAGTTCTGAGGAAATTTCCTCACAACTACCCACCTTTATGGGGACACTGGAGATTCAAATAACCGCAATAGTCTAGTCTTAGCAGAAGAAACTGCTCATAGGCACAAAGGAACATAGGAAGTTGCCATATACTGAGTCAGACCATAAGGCCATCTAGCTCAGTATTATCTACCCAGACTGGCAGCAGCTTCTCCAAGGTTGCAGGCAGGAATCTCTGAGGTGAGTCTCACAGTCAGTGAGACCTGGCTTAAGGGGGGTTGCGAGGAGAGCAGGCTTAGCCCGCTCTCCCCGCAGATGATCACTACTGCAGCCCTGGGCAGCTGGATCAGCTGCCCACATGACTGCCGGCTCTGTCATGGAGCTGGCAGGGGCTGTGGGGATCGAGGGCAGCATGGCTCCCAGAAGTTTCAGGATGCCCCGTGTGAGTGTGTGGGGCATGCTGGAAAGACCCACGAGCCCGGGAGGCTGTTTGCAGCCTCCTGGCTGGGGGGTCTCCTCATGTTGAGTTGTACCATGGCAATATACAATCAGGAAGCCCGGGTTACTGGAGTGCTCGCTCCGCTAACCTGGGCTAAGGAGAGGGCTACTTTGGCAGGCTTGCCACCAGGGAACCACCGGGCTTGCCTGCAAGTCCACTGGTTCTCACAATGACTGGAAAGCAATATGAGAATACCCTCTCTCTCAGCCCTATCTTGGTGATGCCAGGGAGGGAACTTGGTATCTCACTCTTTAGCAGTTGCACAAAACTGAAGATCCCTGCTCCTTAACATTCACTCTTGAAGCTATAGGACTGGATGAAAAGAAGCTGGGACTGAGCACTAGTGTTCCCCTCCCACACACACACACACCAAAACCCAAATTGGGGGGCAGGGGATATAGGGACTCCTGTCTTGATGTTTTCCCCCAACACACTCATCCACAGGCTCAGATAACACATGTACACCAGTGCAACATTTTGTTGTGGGCCCATACTTGTTCATCATTTTCTTAATCACACATTTTGCTACATTGTTGCTCAAGAACTGCATCTGGAAGTAGTAAAAAATTGAAGCACTTAGAGGAATCACACCTCTCTGGGTAAGGAAGTTCACTCTGTGTGTCTGTTGTTTTTGAATGGAAAAAAGAACGGTTGCATGAATAATTATTTGTGTTATGAATAATAACTGAACGACCCAGCTCAGGATCCCAGAGAGTCAAAGCATTATAGAGTACTGAAGAGATACGTACTTCAAAACTGGTCTTCAAAGTAGATTAAAGGTGAAAAACAGGCCCCATCCAGTTTATTTGGACACCCTGGACAAGAAACTAGGACCAAAAGCTGGGGAAGAGGGGTGTCCAGCCAGGCTCCAAGCACTGTGAGTGCTCCTGAAAAACGTGATTATATGCTAGCCTCAATCTGGGTAGGACAGTGGTAGCTAACCCACATGGTGTACTCAGCATTATATCAAGGGTGGAGAAAAAGCACATCTGGTGCCATCCTACCTAAACTGCAACTAGCACATAATTATTTCCCCCTCCTCAATTTTTGCAGACACATGGCCATTTCTTGGAAATGTGCTTGGGGCTTAAAGCCAGACTGGACACTCCTCCTACTCAGCTTTAAGTTGTGGGAATGGGTCCCCTGTGTTCTGCTCCTCCCCTCTGACTCTCTGTCATTTGTGCCTCTCTTTGGGAAGGAGGGTGAAGAAGGAGGTTTCATATCTTCATAGCTATGGTCCACTCCAAGTCAGCTGGAGAAAGGAAGCATCTTATTTTAAGCATGCCTTAGCTTAGTAAGGAGTAATTTCACTATGGGTGCTCAGTACTGTACCAGGACTTTGCTTTACCAAAAGGCAAGGGTACAATTTGGGGTGCTTTTTTTCTCCATGTATTGAACAAACCTGTGCTGAATACCAGGTCTCAAACCTGGAACGAGTACAATAATAAAACTCAGAAATACCTCCGAGTGTGTGCAAAATGCATTTATATTAAGGTTTCCAAGCCAAGCAATGTGTGTTGAAGCTAGGTATTTTCGCCTTTTCTCCTAAACAATTATATTTATATAAGACAGCCTCCTGTCCGGCTGTAACATGATGTGAGGTCAAGTGGGCTGCTTCAAGTGGTTACTTGGCTGGTGACACATTGGGGGATATACACTGCCCTTTCAACTCACTCATTCATCCACCCACTTGCTCCTGTTGATGGCACCACCTCTTTGGGCAGCACTCTCTCTACCTCTTTCTCCACTTCTTTCTCTCCATCCTCATCTTCCTTACAAAACTGAATATGTGGGAAGGAGGACATGCAGCCACTCTCCCACCAGTTTGCTGGGCACAACACAGCTGCCATCATTGCTGTTGCCACAGCAGTGGCAAGACCATCAGCAAGAGCTCCCCATGACCTCCACAATGAGGCCTCCACAATTTGTCTGCATCTACTATACACTCATTGCAGAAGAGCAGAGATGATGCGGTAGGACCCAGAGTCTCCTACTACCAGCCAAGCAACCAGGCAAGGGGGTGAAGAGGCGGGCAGGGGCAGCGGGAGGGCAGCATTGCTGCTTTGCTTCCAGCACCAAAAGATTTTTGAGCCACCACTACTGTAAAACAGCACCTGTGATAATCCAGACTGCAGTGTGTTCCCAGGGCAAAAGAGGCATTGAAATGTACTTTGTCACAAATGCTTTTCATCCAAGAAATAAATTAGCATAACAAACATAGGAGACCCAGGCCAGCAAGCCATGCTGCACACTATGGTGACAAGTCATTACCATCCAAATAACCAGAGATAACTTCAGTTGATCCTTAAATACGGTGATCAATGAGATTCCATTGAACACACTTGTAATGGCACAGGAACCATTATTTATTTATTTATTTTACATATTTTTATACTGCCCAAAACTTACGTCTCTGGGTGGTTTGCAACAAGATAAAAACAACATTAAAACATTAGTTAAAAACAAAAACAAGAAATTTAAAACACAACAATTTAAATTTTTTAAAAACAATATTCTAAAACAAAATTAAAAACAATAAAAACAGTATCAGTTAAAAGCCTGGGTGAACAGATTCTTTTTAAAAGACTTTTTAAAAATTGTCAGAGATGGGGAGGCTCTTACTTCACTAGGGAGCACATTCCAAAGCCTCGGGGCAGCAACGGAGAAGGAATCCCTGAGTAGCCACCAGACGAGCCGGTGGCAAATGCAGACGGACCTCTCCTGATGATCTCAATGGGCGGTGGGGTTCAAAACGAAGAAGATGTTCTCTTAAATACCCAGGGCCCAAGCTGTTTAGGGCTTTATGGGTTATAACCAACACTTTGTATGTTGCCCAGAAACATATCGGCAGCCAGTGTAACTCCTTCAATACAGGAGTAATATGGTCTCTCTGAGATGACCCAGAGACCAGCCTGGCTGCTGCATTCTGAACCAACTGTAGTTTCCGGACTACATACAAGGGCAGCCCCACATAGAGCGCATTACAGTAATTCAGTCTGGAGGTTACCAGCAGATGTACCACTGTTTTGAGGTCATCTATCTCAAGAAACGGACGCAGCTGGCGTATCAGCAGAAGCTGATAGAAGGCACCTCTGGCCACTGCCTCAAACTGGGACACTAGTGAGAGACTTGAATCCAGAAGCACCCCCAGACTGCGTAGCTGTTCCTTCTGGGTAAGTGTGACTCCATCCAGAACAGGCAGATCAAAATTGTCTCCTGAATTCTGTCCCCACACAATGAGTACCTCCGTCTTATCTGGATTCAGTCTCAGTTTGTTATCCCTCATCCAGCCCATTAACAACTCCAGACAGGCATTTAGGCAGGTTATGCCCTCTCCCGATGATGCTGACATGGAGAAATAGATTTGGGTGTCATCAGCATACTGATAACACACTGCACCAAATCTCCTGTTGATCTCTCCCAGCAGTTTCATGTAGATGTTAAACAACATCAGAGACAATACAGAGCCTTGAGGTACATCATACAAAATTACAGATTTTTAAGAACAACAGTCTCCAAGGGACACCATCCTGCCCGATAGGTAGGAGTGGAACCACTGTAGAGCATTGCCTCCCACTCCCAACCCCCTCAGACGCTCCAGAAGGATACTATGGTCGATAGTATCAAAAGCCGCCAAGAGGTCCAAAAGGACCAACAGTCACACTTCCTCTTTCCATTACAAGTTGGAGATCATCCATCAGGCTGACCAAGGCAGTCTCCACCCGATAACCCGCCCGGAAGCCAGTTTGAAATGGGTCAAGATAATCCATTTCCTCCAAGACTGTCTGGAGCTGGGAGGCCACCACCTTCTCAATTACCTTGCCCAACCATGGAAGGTTGGAGACAGACCTGTAGTTACTCAGCTCTGAGGGATCCAAGGTAGGCTTCTTCAGAAGCGGTCTAATAATTGCCTCCTTAAGACTAGGAGGCATCCTACCTTCCCTCAGAGACACATTTATAATCTCTACCAGGCCTTCTACAACAACCGCCCTACCAGATAGTATAAGCCATATCAGGCAAGGGTCAAGAGAACAGGTGGTAGGCCGAACCGTTCCAATCAGCTTGTCCACATCCTCAGGAGTCACAAACTGGAACTGATCCAACCTAACCACACAAGAGGAGTCGCTGGACACCTCCACATCAGACACTGAAGTAATTGTGGAGACGGAGTCTAAGTCAGCCCGAATATGAGAGATTTTTTCCACAAAGAATTCATTAAACACATCACAGCAGGTAATAGATGGTTCCAGATTCTGATTCAAGGGAGGAGGGGCACATAATAGCCCTCTCACAACCCTGGACAACTCCACTGGATGTGAATTTGCAGATGCAATACGGGCAGAAAAGAATCGCTTCTTTGACGCACGTATTGCCTGAGCATAAGTCTTCAAATGAGATCTATGTTGCAGTCTGTGGGATTCAAGCCGAGTCTTTCTCCACTTGTGCTCCAATCATCTACCTCGCCGCTTCAGCCCCTGTAGTTCTTCCAAGGGGCTAGTTTTGAAGCGGGTCGGAGAGGATGCTTAGGAGCAATCATGTCTACTGCCCCAGTGAGTTTGCTGTTCCAATTCTCCACCAGGGCATCAACAGGATCACCAGCAGAGCCAACACTAAATCTCTCCAAGGCTTCTTGAAATCCTATTGGATCTAATAACCTTCTCAGGAGGACCATCCTAATAGGTCCCTCGCCCCTGCGAAGGTGAAAAGTGATTGTGAGTCCAACCTTAACCAGATGGTGGTCCGTCCATGACAATGGGGAAATCATAGGATTCCCCACCCACAGAACACCACCCTGATCAGAGTGAAAGACCAAATCAAGCATGTGACCAGCAATGTATGTCGGCCCTGCGACCACTTAGGATAGGCCCATAGTCGTCATGGCTGCTATCAACTCCAGAGCTGCCCCAGACAAATCGGTCTCAAAGTGAACTGCAGCACCACAAGCCTGGGGGATTCCAACACCAAGTCTGAGACCAAGTCCGTCAACTCAGTTAGGGACTCCGTTGAGCAGCAGGGCGATCGGTATACCAACAGAAGTCCCAGTCTATCCCTGGTCCCTAGACTTAAGTACACACATTCGATATGGTCCGACACTCTAACAGGGATCCTGGTAAGGGAAAGGTTATTCTTATAGACCACAGCCACTCCACCTCCCCGCCTACGGTCCCTCACCCGCTTCTCAACACAGTACCCTGGAGGGAGAAGCTGGGACCACACTGTGCCCCCTGCCTCCCCCAGCCAGGTCCCTGTAGTACATACCAGGTCGGCACCTTCATCCAGAATCAAATCATGGATGGTTTCTGATTTATTCTGGACCGACCTGGCATTACAGAGGAGCAAGGTGAGGTTCCAAGGGTGGTCGGCACTGCTCCCCAAGGTCAAAGAACTGGCAGGACAGCCAGAAGGGGAAACAGCTATTAGATTTCCAAGTCCTCTTCCCAGCTGAAGGGGCTTTACCAGCTGAGTGGTGATCAAGAGGGGAAGTCCCATGCAACTGACCCTGCTCATGCAGTTCTACGGATAAACACCTCAGTGGTGTGAGATCTGCCATGAGGAACTCACACAGCTCCCTTGTGCCTGTCCCATTTCAACCTCCAGTTTGGCCCTGTCTCCTGGCCCATTCTGCGCAGCACACTTGGCTGCATCAGGGAACTGGTCCCCTGGGAACAGACCACCCTTAGACTTTTCCTGGCTTCCTGATGCATGAGTGGCATGAGGGTTTTCATTCTTGCATCCCATTTTCCTGCTTGCTTCTGGAGATAGGTCCCTCAGCACCCACTGAGCAACAAGTGTCCAACACACCATCGGAAGGATACAGGTATACTAACCAACCTCTTCTCCACACTCTTTTGCTTCCCTCTTTCCTTGCTCTCTCTCTCAAGCTATTTCCTAAAGGCCCATTTCTCTACCTAGCCTTGAGTTTATTTTAATTTGGATCTCAAGCTAAAATGCCTCTTCGTGAGCCTCTGCTTAGTTTAGTTAGTTAATATTGTATTGCTCATTAATCAATTTTTCCTTCTGTACCCCATTACCCTAAATAAATCTGATTGTAACCTGATTATTAACCCTTGATAACTGTGCAAAGAGGCACCTTTTAAATGTGGTGGTTCTCTTTATTTAGTAGGGGGAAAGTGAGTGGCCCTATTCACCAGCAGCACAGTACCTCCAGTAACTGTTGCTGGTGTCTATCTTTGGGTTTCTTTTTAGACTGTGAGGCCTTTGGGGACAGGAATCCATCTTATTTATTTATGTATTATTTATCTATGTAAACCACTTTGGAAACTTTTGTTGAAAAGTGGTATATAAATATTTGTTGTTGTTGTTGTATTCTGACTCCAATTCTTTGTCAGCAATTTCCAAGACCAATGTTTTGCACAAATTTATCCTGTAATGAACTGCTCACTCTAGATTCACTGATTCCCCCACACAAGCCCAAAAGCTAGTCAGGAGTGCAGAGCCAACACTCCAGAGCAGTTTCATTAAGAAATAACAAGCTCTAATAACCCCTCCATATGCATCATCATTTGCAAACAAAGAGGGTAAGAAAGAATGAAGATGTAAGAAGGCTGCGTGCTTCGATCCACACCTGTTTGACAGGCAGCATGAAATGATCTATTTAAGTGTTTAACTCCTTTAACACACCATACATTCTATATTGTAATTGAGATGCATTGCACAAAATGATTCACTGTCCATCACCCCAATTAAACCAACGTCGCATTGGTCAGGATGCCAATTAAGGGATTCTAGATGATGAGCAATTATTTTAAACTAGATGTGAGCCTATTACTCTTTACCTAAGCTTATTTCGACATTAACTAAATATAAGAAAAGGAAATGATCTGCTGAGGGAGTTTTCTTATCCTTCTCAATGTACATTTATCACACATATATTATTCTCAGACTCTTAGCTTACTAATAAGCTACAAAAATCTACCACATGCTTTAGTTTACCTGAATGTGGGAAACACAGAAAAGCACTGCCATGTAATTTGGAATGTGACACTGGAAGTGGTGATGGGACTCTATCATTCAGGCAAAGATCTTTTCCCAGATCTTTCCCCAGACTTTTCTTATGGACATTCCTTATGGATATAATCCTCCAAGGGCAACGGGTGGGGGAACCTTCCCACAAGGTGAGCTCATTAATGTTGGTCCCTACCAGCTCTGCAAATTCTGATCTTGTTTTGATTAGGTTAAAACTATGTGTGTGTCAACTCATTGCATGTGTAATATTATAAATATATGACCATAGAAATATATGGCCTTCTACTGAGTCTGACCCTTGGTCCATCTAGATCAATACTACTAACACTTACTAGCAGACGCTCCCCAGGCTTTCAGGCAGTGCTAATTTGTAATCCTACCTGGAGATGCTCCCAGGGATTGAACCTGGGACCTTAGGCATGCCAAGCACTGAGCTATAGCTGCTCCCCCACAAACATGAACATTTATCAACTGCTCACAAATATTAGAAAGTAAACTAGATCTCTAAATCTATCTCTAAATGAGACAAGCAAGTAAAGTGTGTGCAGATAGAGATGGATTTTTTAAATCACTAACATACACTGCTGTTAATCATTGTACTCAATTTATTTATTTTTTAGACAAGCAAGTGATCTCGGGGTAGTTGTCCTGAGAGAGCCACCCCTGCCTGTGGGAACAAGGAATTCCTGGTTATTTGAGTCTTTGCTGAAGCATGCTGTTGCTAACATGATCATTTCAAATGGGCTGAAAGGTTGCTGAGCAATCAGTCAATAGAATCACATGGTACAACTTGCTAGAGAGACCATACCAGTTCAGTCTGTGAGACATGGCCTATTTGAATGGCACCTCATATTTAAAAACAAACAAACAAACCTTGATGTATAGAGTTCCTACGACTGAAGCTATTCCTAGATATTTTTCGCCAATATTTCACAACATTAAACTATTAAGATCTCCACGAATGCTTTTAATAGTCATCTGGAGATTCATGATGATTCCTGTATTCTATAGGCCAATCCAGGAGGGTTGGCAATCTTACGGCATATAGAAAATGAGCATATCAGAAAGATGTGTTCTAGTATGGCTTTCCCCCTGACACACTAGTTTTCCATATGCAGGGAATTTATTTCATGTTGTTGATCATGGAGCTGTTGAGAGAAGTGAGTCATGGATTCCTCTTCTTGCCTGGTGGTATTATAAACATTATTACTCACTTCAATCTGTGTAATTTAAAGACTGAAATGAATTCAGTTGTTGCTATTCATTTGTGTGGGAGCAAGGTCCACTAATTTCAACAGGATGTCCTCTAGAACAATGAAAAATGGAGGTGACAAGTTTTGAAGTTGTAATATATGCTGAGAAGAGCTTGCAGGCTATAACGAACAGACAATGGTGCCTATTAATTAAATGCAACTGTGGAAGGCAACTTTAAGGATTCTCACAGTGTGAGACAGCGATGTCTTCATAAGTGGCTTTGTGCCCAGTGGAAAAATTGTAAGCACAAAATTACAAAGCATTAAAATTACTATTTTTCAGTGTTTAAAGTACAATAGTCAAAGATCACTATCCCATTTTACCAAATGCCTTTTAACATAATAGCTTTTGCTTTTGTTCTTTGTTTCTATGAAATTCCCAAATCTGCTCAAAGAGGTATTGGATCACATAACTGTAATTAATAATTCAATTGTCCTTTCCAAGAAGGCCTCTAAAGAAATAAAAATACTACAGAAAGCATTTCTTGCTAGCATATTTGCTACCTCACAGCAGGAGCTGGTGCAAACATCTTGCTGGTGGAAAGGCTCTCCAGGCTGGGTTTACAAACACATTCTTTGTCTACGTAATTGACATAAATGAAGCTAACTAGCTACATAATTTACATCAATTGAACTAGACCAGATTAAGTACTATAATCTAGCAACAGCATTCAGTGCTGCAAAAATATGGCTTCATTTTTTTTAAGTCATTCACATACAGCAATCTGTAAAACAAATCTGGCATATTTGGAAAAAAATACTTTCAATTTTATAGACATTCCATAAATATTGACGATAACATCTGCTCACCATGTAGCTTTTCTTTGAACTAGGTACGATAACGACATATCAAAGAGCCCACTGGGATTCTAACTTTGCCCTTAGGTTGTAAAGGGTAGCATAAGGTCACCATGGTCTATTCTGATCTATATTTGAATGTACCGAGCTCAGAGATGGTGGAGGTATCATATGGATAATGGTTCTGTCCATAGGCCTGTTCTTTTGTGGCTCGTGTTTGTGTTGCAACTATTGATGCTGCCAACATTAGAAAATAGATGAAGAATTTCCCCAACTCATAAAGTGCATATGCATTCTGAGAAGAGTTCCCTTGAACTGCAGCTGCAACAGTGAATACAGTTCCTGAAATTTCATTTGGGGATAATATACTCCTGGCAGCATCTGAGACTTTATCTTCCTCTTCTTTCTTGTTGCCCCAAACTCACTCATTCAAGCTTCTTTATCTCCTTTTTTCCTTGGACAGAATAACACAAAACACAAGGGTTCCAAATCTTGGGCTCCCACATATTGCCGTACAGCTGGGCTGCTCAGCTTCGGCCCTCCTGCAGATGTCGGCCTACAACTCCCATAATCCCTGGCTGTTGGCCAATCTCTGGTTGGCTCTGTTGGCCACTGATTATGGGAGTTATAGTCCAAAAACAGTTGGGGGGCCTAAGTTAAACAGGCCTGCTGTACATTAACTCTCATAATCAGCCTAAAGCCATTGGGGTTGCGGATGATGGAAGCTGTAGGCCAACAATATCTGGTGACTCAAGACTGTGAACCCCTGCACCTAGGGGTGCAACTAGATGGGGCTCGTTCAGAAGATATTCCAAACTGGGCCTTGCAAATATGGATACTGCTTTAATGTAATATTTGAAGTGTGCATAGAGTGGTGGTTCTGACAACCCCACTCCATGTGACTAGGTAACAGTGCCCCAGCTTAAGTGGGAGGGCAGACTTGCACACTCTTGCTCCTTCCCCAAAGCTTCAGTGTATCCACCCTGTCATCAGAATTGCCACTGATCTACTATGAAGCAGGGTGGATTGGGCCACATTCTGCACAGGGGGTGGAGAACTGGTCTTATGGTAGCAAGCATGAATTCTCCCCTTTGCTAAGCAGAGAATACCTTGGTTTGGCCCCGTGGGGATTCTCCTGGAGGCGATACTCTTTCCTTCCCATGCTATCCCTCCGGTCTCAGAGAACGCTGGGGAGGGGGGTTTATGCCACCCAGTTCCTCCTCCAGCAGTCAGGCCCTCTGTTGTGCCTCTCTCTGGAGTGCCTCAACCATATCCTCAGTCTCCACAGAGACCTTCCTCATCATTGGCCTGGCCTCTCTCAATAGCCCTGAACACACTGAGCCTGGCCTCCCTGCCCCCAGAACTCCCGCCCACATGGGCACCTCTGATCCCACTGGCCCCACCCCTGGGCACCACACTGCGACGTCCGGGCCCATCCTGGAGCCTCACGGAGGCCCAACATCCTCAAGATACTTTGTGCACACCTTCACATGGGCTCCCTGCTCACATTTTGTCCATCTGTCTATACACTCTAAGACAGGACTGCACAACTTCGGCCCTCCTGCAGATGCTGGCCAACAACTTTTGTGATCCCCGATTATTGGCTGCTGTGGCCAAAACTAAATTATATCGTGCTTACCATGATGGCCACCCAAATGGCCTCCACACGTGCACAGAGGTCAGGTGAGTTTCAGCGCCGCCCCACAGCCATACAGGATGCTGGGCACAGCACTGCTGCTCACCGCTCCTTGCAGGTGTAGTGGTAATGCAAGTAAAGTAAAGTTGTGCCGTCGAGTTGGTGTCGACTCCTGGCATCCTGGCAGCCACAAAGCCCTGTACTTGTCTTTGGCAGAATACAGGAGAGGTTTACCATTGCCATCTCCCACACAGTATGAGATGATGCCTTTCAGCACCTTCCTATGTTGCTGCTGCCCAATACAGGAGTTTCCCATATTGTGGGAAACAGACCAGGGGTTCAAACCAATAGCCTCCTGCTCTCTAGGCAGGTTACTTCCCCACTGCTGGTAAGCATGATCTAATTTAGTTCTAAAGATACTTCCCACCCCCAGCAGTGCCCTCACTGGCTGAGGCTGAGGATTATGTGGGTTGTAGACCCAAAAGACCTGGAGGGCTGAAGTTGTGTAGCCCTGTTAAGATGACAACAGTTTCCATAGCTCAGGGATTCCCAACCTGTGGTGGTCCAGATGTTGATGAAGTGCAGCTCCCATCAGCACCTACCTAACCCCTGTCTTAGCTGAAAGATTTAAAAACAACCTCCGTAGAAGGAACATCTCAAAAAACTAGACATGCCACATTATCTTTCAATCAGTGGGTGATCCAGCACAGGTACAATCAGGTATGGCTAACAGATACCAGGCTGAGCCAGCAGCTCCTATTTCTCTGGTCTTTCTGAACTTTAGAGAAGGAAGCTCACTGGCTTTTTTTTCTGCCAGCAAGTGCCTCTCTTTAGAATCCAGCAAAGCAGCAGGAAGATGTGCATGTTCAGCCGCTTTCAAGATTCAGCCAAAGGCACTTGGCACCATACAAAAAAAATTAAAATGAAATAAAGTGCAAGCTAAGTCGCATGCCAGTTGCTGTGTAATTATGCAAAACTGAAAGCTAGAAACCAATTCCTTTCAAAGCCACAAAGGAGAATTGTGGGAAATAGGCATTTAACCTTGAAATCTCCTCACCTAATCTTTGAAGGTGTCCTAATAGTCCTCTGCCCGAACATATTTTGCATAAATAGAAATAATTTAACAGCATTGCTCAGTCATCTGATATTATTGCAAGCTTTGCATTTTTTTAAAAATGAGATCCATACTTAAAGATACCGGCCCTAGAGCTAAGAAATAACATGAGTAATTTTTTTTAACAAACGGATTTCTGGATTTGGCCATCCCATCAGCATATCTGTGCCAAACAATTATGTATATAGATCTTCCATTTTCTGTTACACTTACTGGATGTTTCTAGGAGCAAATCATGGCAGTAGTCTGTGGCCCACATTCTTTCTTAGGTGGTATCACAAGTGCTTTTAACACATCAGAGGCTGTTTCAGTGGTGTAGTGGTTAGAGTGTTGGACTAGGACTGGGGAGACCTGAGTTAAGATCCCTACTTAGCCATGAAACGCACTGGGTCACTTTGGGCCAGTCATGAATCTCTCCACCTAACCTACTTCACAGGGTTGTTGTGAGGATAAACATAACCATGTACACCACTCTGGGCTTCTTGGCAGAAGAATGGGATATAAATGTAATAAATAAATAAACAAACCTGTTGCGTTTGCAGCCTGAATGTTCATACACATTGAGATTCCAAAAACAATGCATACAGAATATCATATATCATGCTAAAATATTGTGAGGCTATTCCCATGATCAGGCAAAATTGGGCTAGGGGAGCCTAGCCCAATTTCACCTGACTGTGAGAAACTAACTATCCCGCCAAACTATTCCTCCCCTTAACCACTCCGCAAACCCGTTTTTTTTGCTCGTGAGTTGCCGCAGTGTGACTCCGCGGCACGACCACTCATGAGGAGACCCCCGACTGGGAGGCTCAAAAGCAGCCTCCCGGCTCAGGGGTTTCTCCAGTATGCCCTGTACACTTGCGCAGGGCATGCAGGAGCTTCCAGGGGCCACGCAGCTCCCAAACTCCCCAGTCCCCGCCGGCTCCGTGAAGGAGTCGGCAGTTGTATGGGCAGCTGCTGCGGCCACCCAGAGCAGACTGCTGCTCATCTGCGGGGAGAGCAGGTTTAGCCCGCTCTCCTTGAAAACCCTCGCCAGGCTCTTCTCACTGATTGTGAGAAGAGCCTGCCTGC
This sequence comes from Hemicordylus capensis, assembly GCF_027244095.1. NCBI lineage: Eukaryota > Metazoa > Chordata > Lepidosauria > Squamata > Cordylidae > Hemicordylus > Hemicordylus capensis. The sequence goes on from NC_069662.1 coordinate 106,485,125, forward strand.
TCTCCCCACAAACCCTCGCCAGGCTCTTCTCACTGATTGTGAGAAGAGCCTGCCTGCTCTCCCCACAAACCCTCGCCAGGCTCTTCTCACTGATTGTGAGAAGAGCCTGGCGAGGGTTTGCAAGGAGAGCGGGCTAAGCCCACTCTCCCCGCAGATGAGCTAGAAGATCAGTCTCACTGATTGTGAGAAGAGCCTCAGTGTGAAGACACCTAAGCAAATCCCCACTCAGCTATGAAGCTCATTTGTAACCCTCAGCCAGTTACTGAGGTCATTCACACAATCAAAAACTGTGCTCTACCTGGGTTTGGGAACTGTGCGCTCCCAATTTTAAGTTGTGTGGAAACAAGGTAAGTGGAAAATCTGGGTAGAAGTGATTGTGTGGAAGCAAGGTAGGAGAAAACTTGGGTAGCTTTTCCTCCTACCTTGCTTCCACACAGTCACTTCTACCCAAGTTTTCCTCTTACCTCACTTCCACACAACCAAAACCTGGGAGCTCACACAGCTCCTAAACACAGGTAGAACATAGCAAGCCAGGTCTCACGATCAGTGAGACCCGGTTTTGGAGAGTACGCGGGAAGAGTGCTCTCCCCACACACGAGCAGGGAGGGAGCCCTGGGCAGCTGGATTGGCCACCCACATGATTGCCAGCTCCATGACGGAGCCGGCGGGGACTGGGGAGCTCAGGGGTCACGCGCCCCCCAGAAGCTCCAGTATGCTCTGCGCGAATGTGCAGGACATACTAGGGAGATCCCTGGAGCCGGGAGGCAGCTTTTTGCCTCCCCTCTGGGGGTCTACTCATGAGTAACCATGGCGTGAAGCCGCACCGTGGCTACTCACGATCTTTAAAACCAGGTTTGCAGAGCGCTCACTCCGCAAACCTGGTTTTAGGGCAGGGGTAGTTAGGCGGGTTACCCACCTAGGAACCACCAGGCTTGCAGCCAAGCCTGGTGGTTCACACGATGGGGCGAAATCGAGCTAGCCTCCGCTAGCCCAATTTCACCCCATCATGTGAATAGCCTCAGCTTTTGATTGTGTGAATGACCTCACTGAAGCTATTCACATGCCCAGCCCGGTTTTGCCTCTCTGTGTGTACTGCTGGGATCAGCCCTGATCCCAGCGGTACCTCGGTGGCAGGAAGGAAGCCCGGCCTGGCTTTGGCTACACATGTGTTCCAGCTAGGATTCGACCCAATCCCAGCAGCACCTTGGTGGCAAACCCACCACTGGAACCACCGTCAAACACTCTCCAAACCCCGTTTTCTTGATCGTCTGCCAGCCCTGGCGCAAGCAGCTGGGGCTAGCAGACTTCAGGAGCTCCCGGTCGGCTACGGATTTGGGGAGTGGGGATCCACATAATGCACCACGCACTTGTGTGGTGCATTATGGGAGTTCCAGGGGCAGGCGATGTGGAACGACGTGCCCCAGCACCCCGACCACACTGATGGCAGTAGCCAGCAATCATTTGGGCTGATGATCCGCCCACAGAAGAAGGAGCCCACAATTGTCTGCAGGGAGGTGAGTTTTTAAAGGCTTCCTCGCAACTAGCCCTCACTGTCTCTCAGCCTAGTCTGCCTCCAGGGCTGGCCCTCGAGTTTTTGGCACCATGGCAAAGTATGGCATTGGCACCCTCACACATTCAGTTAAAATTATATTTTGTAAAATACTTAATATATTTTTAATTAAATGGTAGAGAGCTTGCTGAGGTGGGGGGGGGGTGAGGAAGGAGATTATATCCAGGGAAGCATCTAGGCAATGTTGGCACTCGGACTGCCCCTGGTGCGGAGGCCCGCCAAACCTACTTTTGGGGGGCCTCCTGCCACATCGAGGAGCCACACACCTGCCACACACTTCAGGTTTTCCCCCCCTTTTCGACTGCTACGTGGCGAAGGGGTGGCTGCCGGGAGGTAAGCCCAGCCGTCCTTCTACTCCTCCCCAGTGGCGGCAGCCGGAGCAACGTTGTCTCCTGTCTGTTCAGCCCAGCATCTCTTTCTAACTGCGAGGCGCGCCTGCACAGTTGAGAGAGATTGTCGCAAGCCCATGACATCACACCCATAAAATATGTACACTATAGAGCATGCTCTTATCTTGTTTTCTCTTTCGCCCTTCAGAATAAACACACACACACAAACACACACAAAATCAGAATAGCTTTTTGCTCTCATTTTCACTTTCTCAAAAAAAAAAAATGCTCCCATCACTCACTGGGAAGTCTGGGCTTGAACATCTCAATCTCCACAAAACTAAAAGCAAGAAAACATGTTGCGTCCCCTCAAACACAGCTCCTTTTTTCCTTAGATAAAAAAGCTTGGGCACATGTTTCTAGAAAAATGTCTGGCCAATTAAAAGTTGGTGCTAGAGCATTTTTCATAGGAATTTCTCATTAGTCACCTAATAAACCTTGTTTGTTTGCAGTGAACTCATGCCAAAAGTGGAGTGAAAGAGGTTGGAGGAATAAACGGCATTCTAACTGAGTTTGTTCACACAATTAACACAGACATTTGAATGATTATTCGTATACTTTAGCTGCAATATAGTCTTAAATTAGCATTCTCTCTATTATTGTTTCATTTACTCTCATAATCACTTGCCTTTTTATTCTAGCATCAATAGTGCAAGCATAATTGTTTCCAAAAAGTAGTTAAAATATTTCGATGGAACAAACTAGACAGCAAAAATTAATTAAGGAAATGTATAGTTTAAAGGTCAAGCCCCATTCTTACAATCTCCTCGTTGGAATGCCATGGAGCTTTTATAACTAGCATCTGAAAAATAAAAATATCTCTACAGCCAAATACAGACAGTGCAATCCTGGCTGAGACTATGTGCTGAGATCATATGCTCCCTTCTCCCACTTCCCATGACTTCTTCCCCTTACACCTTGCTGAAAGGAAGGACTCCTGGTTTCTTAAAGCTCACTGCATCCAACCTGGGGAATTATGGTTGAAGACACCATACAAACCAAAATATGGACTCCTTGGAGGCAGAGCGGGATATAAATGTAAATAAATAAATAAATATTAAGTGAGGATCAAACCATGGTTTGAGTATCCTGGTTTATTTGCTGGTCAATGACCAAATAAACTTCTCTCTCTCTCCTGGTTTGTAAGGAGTACAGTTCCACAATTTTGATGCAACACAGAACTGAGGTTTAATAAACCAGGGCTCCTTCCTTTTAGCAGGTATGCGCGGGGGGGGGAGTAAAAGGGAGAGGGAGAAGTGAACATGCAAGCATAATGTTCAATCTCAACCCAATAAACCATGGCTTCTTGGGCTAGGATCATGATGTCCACATTCAGCCTATATATAAAATTATTCCAAATCTAAATCACAGATGTGAACTTCACCCTAGAGACTGGGCATATTCTGTCATTCTTATGCCTTTAACAGCCCAGATCAAGTACTTTTTTGCATGCACAGCAGCTCTTGTGTGTATTTAGATCTCCTTCACCAACAAGGCTGCTTTATTCATTTCAACAAACCAGGCAGATCTATATATGTACAAAAAACCTGTTTGAAACCAAAAGGCCATGCTAGCTGATCATGGAGAGAGCGGCAGATTCATTACGGCCAGCAAACATTAATGAGATATTGTTAACAGCTGTTGAATAAATCAATTTCTCATGAATAAACTAGAAGAGATTGTCAGAATATTGATCTTTTTTAAAAAAAAAAAAATGCAGTGTGTAATTATCCAAGGGGAGAGTATCCCCTGATGCTCCCATATGCTGTTTGCTCCCATATGAGCTGCCCAAGCACTAAGGTCTTCTCCAGAGTTGCTTCCCCAAGTGCCCCACCGTCATGGCTGTGTGGGTGGTGACTTGGAGAGAGAGCCTTTCCAGTGGTGGCACCCTGCTTATGGAATACATCTAGAGCCAACCTAACATTTGGGAATTCTGTCTGTCCAAAAATCATTTTCACTTGGCTATTCAAAAACCAATCCCTAAAGAGGTCTTCCATGGTTTACTGATTATTTGTAAAAGTTTAAGAATTAAACGTTTTCTCCTGGGCTCTCTTAATAAAGGTGATACTGACTTTCTCTGCTGTAGTACTTTCTCTTTTATCTGTTTTTAGCCTTCTTTCCTTAAGGTAATTAAACTTATGCGATCACCCAGCAGTGTGTGTGTGTGTGTGTGTGTGTGTGTGTTGTGTGTGTCCACACTTCACAATGCCTGGACCAATATGAACCAAATTGGGTACAGTTGTAGGGACACCTCAGTGGGATCGTTTGTGATGATGTCATCCACCCCAATTCGAGATGTCAGATGTGTAAACTTTTGAAGAGCAGGTTTGCTAACTTGTGGACCCTCTAACCAATTTGAACCAAATTTGGTACAGTTGCAGTGAGTGACACATAGGGACACCTCCATGGCATAATTTTTAATGCTGTCATTCACCCCAATTCAAGATGGAGGATGTGTAAACGTTTAAGGCTGAAGTGGGTTAGCTTGCAAAGATGGTAGTTATTAAGATTATAGTGAAAGGAAAGTGGGCAAATTAGTTCTTACCACCAATAACAACTTGTTATTTGATGTTGTAACCTTGTTTCATTGTACATTGCTTTACAACTAAACCTAAAACTGAAAGCAGGCTATAAAATGATGATATACTGTACATAAATGTTCAAAACTAAATAGAAAACAGGAAATGGCTGGTTAGTTCCTTGCATAAATTGGTTATGCCTTTTCAACATCACACCTAGCCATCTTTGTTTCCATCTCAGTAAGCAAACATAATAATATTGTGATAGAGAAATCAGCATCCATTCAATTTCTACCAGTTTTGCAGCTGTTAAAGCCTAGAACCTTGTCAGGGAGGGCGGGGGGGGAGTTGCCAACTTTAAGACATATGAATGTTATTTTGAATTTTTAAAAATCAGTAACTATTGAATAATTATAATATAAATGAATAGTCAAAAGCATCTAATAGCACTCAGACTTTGACAGAAATTACCACTACTGATATTATTAATGAGAACGGAAATCTGGAATGCAAATAAATTGATAGGATGCGATAACATTCGGTTAACCAATTAATGAACTAGTGACATATTCCAAAGGTCTACCAATTAATAAAGGACATGTCATATTATTCATATCAATTTCTACAGCTCTCATACAGTCTGGATTTTTATTTTAAGTTGCTTTCCCCCCGGAGAATCATGAATTTTTATCTGCACGTCTGTTCAATGCAGGGGAACTAGTGTAAACAGAAATATGCATTAATTTGTTTTTACTGCTTATTGAATACACAACCCAATTATAAGTACATAGTGAAATAGGAGAAGAAGGATAGTGCAAGCAAGGGCAAATGAAGAAGCATGCCCCAAACCCCAACTCTTCCTGCTTTATCTTACTCTCCTAGTAAAAACATTTATTATGCCCAGCACAGAGCTGCTGCTGAAAAAGGCATCAGAGTGTGTATGCTGATGTAAACCACCCAGAAATGGAAGCTGGGGCAGTGTACAAATATAATTAATAAAATAGTAATAAATATGTGGTTTTTTTGTACTTTGTGTTTTGCTGGTTGAATGACCGTAATAATAAAGATTTGATTTGATTTGATTTTGAATACGTGTTTTGTGACAAATGAAAAGTTGAACAAAATAGGCCCATTAGTGGCAGGCTTTCTTGCTTTTTATTAAATGAAGGGTAAAAAGAGTGTTAAGTGGCTTAGTGGGGAAGTGCTTGACTAACAAGCAGAAGTTTGGCGGTTCGAATCCCCACTGGTACTATATCGGGCAACAGTTATATAGGAAGATGCTGAAAGGCAGCATCTCATACTGCACGGGAAGAGGCAATGGTAAACCCCTCCTGTATTCTACCAAAGAAAACCACAGGGCTCTGTGGTCCCCAGGAGTTGACACCAACTCGACGGCACACTTTACTTTTAAAAAGAGTGTCAGAGCTCCTATCAGTGGCTGCCTTCTAGCTGGGACATTGTGGGAAATGTCCAATATCTGGGAGACTATGGGGAAACCCTGGCAGCCTTCCAGGGGAGCTCTGATGTTCCTTTCAACTGTCAAAACAGTTTAAAGAAAAAAAGAAAAGCCTGCTTTGCCCCACCCCACCTTCTTGTCATTAAATGACAATGAATGGAAGAAAAAAAACCCTCCCCAATGAATGGGGGAACATCACCACCTTCTTGTTATGAAATGAATGGGAGAGCCAAATGCAAATGTGAATTTAATAAATGGCTAATGGAACAAATGAAGGCTTAAACAATGAAAATGAATGGCATGTTGCAAATGGGGTGGGGGTGGGTATCTTGCACACGTTTCTCCCATAACATGCAGGATAATTTCCCTTGTATTGTAACATTGTTCCATTATATGTTTCCCCGTTTTCTCCAGCAACAGCCACTTAAGTTGAGTGGGGGGTGGGAAAACACCTTATGGAGTAAATGATCCTGCACATTGCAGAGGAGTGATTACAGAGAAGTCTAACTGATTTGAACCAAATTTGAACAGTTGTAGTGAGTGAAACACAGGGAAATCTCAGTGGTGTGGTTTGTGATGATGTCATTCACTCCAATACAAGATGGCAGACACGTGAACATTTGAGGCGCAATTGAGCTGTGAACTGACTTGAACTGGTTTGATTACACCTGTAGCAAACCAAATTTGCTACAGGTGTAGGGACACATAGGGACAGTTCAAGGGTGTAGTTTGTAATGATGTCATCCACCCTGATTCAAGAAGATGGGCACGTGAACATGTGAGGTACAAGTGGGAACTGATCTGGACCAAATTTGGTACAGTTGTAGGGACACCTCAAACGCATAGCTTGTAATGATGTCATCCACCCCAATTAAGATGACGGATGCATGAACGTTTGAGGCACAAGTGAGCTAACTTGTGAGCTGCCTAACTGATTTGGACCAAATTTAGTCCCGTTGTAGGGATAGTGAAAGGAAAGTAGGCAGATTATTTCTTACTGTCTTATCTCACAATGAACCTCTAAGGGTTGCCAGCTATCCTCAGTTTACCATGACAGTTTTGCTGGGTGGGGAATCATCTTGTAATGAAAAGCAATGTATTTTAGGATAGTGCAATGTTCAAAATTTGAAAAGAGCACACATCCAACTTTAAAACCCATATCCTGTTCCTCTGGGTCATGATTTTTTTGCCTACATGTACATGCACATGCAGTAAATGTATCACAGTGTTAGAACCTACATGCACATGCAGTGAATGTATCACAGTGTTAGAACCAATGAAACCTACCAGCCATTTCAACAATTCAGAGAAAGTTGAACATTGAAGGGGCAAAGCAGATATGATGTAGGCCATAGGTAAAGCACTCACTCATGTAAGCACTGCATGTGTATACCATCACAGGATTAAGCCTGCCTTTGCTCATAATTGATGTCGGGCTAATGCTATGTGGAAATGGACTGACCATATGATAAGTGTATTCAAGTGTGATGGGGTGTCTGCCTGCACCGGAATCAGGCTCCCAGCCACAGCCTGTCTTAGAACTTGGCAAAGGTCAGGGCCAGCATCAGGGATAGGATGATTCAGAGTCCTCAAGGCAGAAGCCCATTTGCTGATATGGAAGGTGAGAGAAGGACTCAGCTGTGCCAACAGTGCCTTCTCTTTCTACCCTTCCCATTGGCAAATGGGTTGGGTATGCAGCAGTAGCTACTCATTTGCCAATGAGGAGGGTGAGGGGAGGAGCTACCACCACTGAAAAATATTCCCTCGTCCATTTGCTGATTCCCTATTGATGAATAAAGAGCATCCGTGGCAGTAGCACCTCCACCTGCAAAGGGGAGGAGGAGTTAATGCCACCACATACATTGACCCCATTCATTGACTGGGAATCTTTGGACCTTTGGAAGTGGGAGCTCCATTGGAGATGGCAGCTCCAGCTTTCCAAGAGGAGCCACACACACCCACAGTGCCACTGCCACCTTCCCACCACAGTAAAACTGCTTCCCGTGGGAGGGGGTTGATGGTGATTATGTGCCAAGTGCCTCTACAGAAAAACAACGGGGTATAGACCTGAAGGTGGCCCTGCCAAGTTCTGAAACTAAGTTATTAAGCATGCTTATCTTTATCTAGATTCCATTAATTTGGCAATTCCATCTTATTGTTTCATACTGTTCATACTGCAGACTGCTCTACTATCAAAGAGCTCTTACAGTTGGGAAATGCTTTGTAATGTCTATTCTAAATGTGCTTCCTTGTAAATTTAGCCCATTGGTTCTGTTACTTCTGGGGGCAGGACTAGAACCAATGGGTTGTAGGGATGAGCATGGAACTGGGCAGGGAAAGCTTGAAGGCGGGGGGGTGCTGAGTGCGGGGGAGGGTGCACTTACCCCTCCCGCCGCTCTTCCCACACCAGCACTCCATTTTTAGTAAGTCCATGGGGCGGCAGCGTGCCTCCCTGCTGCCCTATTTGCTCCCGTTTATTGGATATACCCGGAAGTATCTGATGCACCTGAGCACATAGGCACAGGTGTGCACATATTGTGCACAGATGTGCTGCCCCTGCCGCACACCACATGTGCGCACCCACGCTGGCGCATGTAGGCACATCAGATACTTCTGGGTATATCTGGTAAACAGGGGCAAAGAGGGCGGCAGGGAGGAACACTGCTGCCCCATGGACTTACTAAAGATGAAGTGCCAGCAAGGAAAGAGCAGTGCTAGGGGTAAGTGCACCCTCCCCCACTTAAAGCAGCACACACACCCCTTCGAACTGGCGGAACCACCCGCCGTTCAAACTGGTTCGGAGGCCCATAAAGGGTCTCTGAACCAGTACCGTGCACATCCATAATGGGTTGAAATTACACTTTTAAGCAAGAAGGCCCTTTGCAATGAATGGGGTTTACTTTTGAGTAAACATTTTTGAGCACAACATAGGAATCTGCTGTTGTCTCAGTACAGTAATATAATTCATTTTTGCCTCTGCTGTGCAGAATTGTAAGACACAAATGCAGATGGAGTACTATAATAAGTGTTGTGTGGAATCATTATAACTATGCTTTCACCTGATAGTGGAAGAGAACACTTCAGCAGCATTAAAGTGTGGAAGCACCCTGTGATTAAAATCAACACATTCATTCAGTTATTAAGTTCCATGATTACATGAATTCATTAAGCAATGTTTTCGACTCTAGCAAAAATGGGCTTAAAGGTAGTACACTAACATATTCTACCACTCTCCAATGGCCAAAATTGAACTTTAGAAAATTTGTTGAAAGTCAGATACAAATTGCAGCTTTAAATTGATCTGGATTCAACTTAAAGAAACCACAGATCTGGCTAAAATTCCACTTTGTCAAATCTGATCTCCTTCCTATGATTCTATGATAAGCATAGGATTTGCCTTAATGATACTGGGTGACATCATGACTAAATGTACTCACTGAAGTCCTACTGAAATTAAAAGGGCAAGGTAGGCATGCCACTGTGCATTGATTCCACAACTATAACATTAAGTAGATGCTCATGACTTATGAAGGACATTTCTACTGAACAGAGAGGACCATTTTTAAACCCTGAACATTCTATTAAATATTATGAAACAATATTAAGACCAGAGATGGCATTGAAATGTTCCCTCTTCTACTACTAAACACGTTGATAGCCTTTGCAAGAAATATAATGAACATGTAGAGTATTTGAAGCTAATTAACTCCACCTGTTTATTTCCTTCAATGTTGAAAGGTGTCACCCCAGGTAATAATTACTGAAAATTACGTACTACTCTTTTTGCTATAATAGAGGGAAATTGCTTTAGGAGATTAAGGCAATGAAAGCATCATAGAGAATAATATGTTTTTAAATCTTATTTTAAAAGTACAGTTGAATTCATATTTAACCATACCTTATCAAGATAATGATTTTGCTGGATTTAAAAACATTTCCTGATTTCCTTAAAAGTCATGCATGAATGTTACAGAGAAAACTGGAGTTTGGATTATATTTGAAATAAAATCTTCTGGCTCTAGAAATGAGTAGGTTTAAGTAAACCAATTCCTTGATGGGTTTAACAGCACAATCCTCGACTTACACCAACTGTGTGAGGACAGGATTGCTGCTACGTGCAATAAATGGCAAAGATCTCCAGTAGGAGATCTGGGCGCAAACTGCAACTTCACCATATGCAACAAGTTTCAGGATAGTACTTCTGTTCATTGTATATTTGGTTGTGTTGATGACAAAATATTAACTATTGCACAATTGTGTTGAATCCATCAGTCTTCTGCTAATGATTCAAATGGATAATGTAGAGCTAGTCTATATGTTATACTTGTCAGAGAGACTGGCACTTCCCTTTTTAGGTCTCCTACACACATACCCATGCCATACAGGGCTGCACAACTTTGGTGCAGATGTTGGGTTACAACTCCCATAATCCCTGTCTGACTATTAGCCACTGTGTCTGGGAATGATGGGAGTTGTAGATCCAAAATAGCAGGAGGACCAAAGTTGTGCAGGACCAAAGTTGTGAAGGGATGTTCGCAAAAGCGTTTTTTCCAGTTCGGTTTGAATCTAACCTGGTTAGGTTTTGGTTCTGGTTGATCAGTTTGACCGCCAAACCTGTTTGGACTGGGTCACGGACTGGTTCAGTGATCTACTAATAAAGGGGAATCCAGTGAGGATTCTACTCTACCCGTAAAGGGATGGGGGGGCTTCCCTAAGCCTAGAGGGGATTGGAAGGGAGTCAGTATTTACTAGTATTGGTGGCAGCTGCAGTGGCAGCCATGGCTGTGGCAGAGTGGTGGAAGCATCAGTGGCTCCCCACCCCCGCTACTGGCCTCCCCCCAAATAGCCAGGCTGCAGGCAGCCATTTGGGCCTCTGTGCACATATGGAAGCCATTTTAGTTACCTCTGTGCATGCTCAGAGGCCTAAACTGGGCTGGGGAGGGCCTGAACTGGGCCACCGCTGGCCCTGGCTACTCTGGGGGACACTGGCAGGGTAGGGGGAGCAACTGCCACCACCAATAGTACTTGTAAGTAGCAACTGACTCCCCTCCTGCTTCCTCCAGGCTTAGTGAAGCCTCCCTGCCCCTTTACTGGTAAAGGATTCCCCTTTACCAGTAGACCACTGAACTGGTCTGAACCAGTTCGGTTCCAACTGGGGCTGGTTTGGTTCAAGCTTGGACCGGTACCCTCTCTGAGTCTGGTTCAAAATCAGACCACCTGAACTGGGCCAGTTTGATGTCAAACCTGGCTCGAATCGAGCTGGCTCGCACATCTCTAGAGCCCTGGTTTAAAAGAACATCACAATTTGTCAAGGCTGTGCAGCCACTGCAAGACAGTTGCAACACAAGAGTCCAAATCAAGACCAGGAGTGCCAAGCAGGGAACGAGGAAGAGAAACTGATACAGCTAATATGGAAATCAGCTTATGAATTGATACAATGACAGTGATCATGGTTGTTGTAATCAATTTAGGAATTTTAATTTAGGAATCTGATAACTCTAAATATTAAAAGGAAAATATAATATTAATAAGATGTTGCAAATATTAATAAGACAAGTGTTCACAGTGTGCTAACCAGCTCAGATTTGACCTGCACAACACTTACTGTATCTTACATGATTACACTATTTTACTGGTCAAGAACTGGAAATTGGCTGATCACAAACAACACCTTATGCTGGTTGATGCTAAGTGTCCCTAGGAAAGCAGTTTTATTTGTATTTTCAGACCCAAGGAGGTGAAAAAGGGAGAACAGGCTGACAGACACACAAGGAAGACAGGTGAAAGTGTAATGCATTTGCTTTCATCCTCTTTCATAAATCATGAACTTCTTTTCAACAAGATTCAGAGGGGGTGGAAATCACACTTTTCCTTTAATATATGAATGTTCATTACCTGAGTTCCTACCTTGTGAAAAATTACCACGGAGGAAAAGTAATTCACAACTGAGATGTGGCTAAATTGACAAAATCGGAGGTTGGGTTCTCCTGCCTTCAAAATATCTTTCAATCTTAGTCCCTGACTAAAAACACTGTTCAAAACTGATTGGGCAATTTAAGCATCAAAACATTAAGGCACTAACCCAGTACACCCCATTAATCATATTGGTTACTTAACCAAGGAGGTGAAAGAGAAAAACTGGGGGAAACAATTGGCCAAATATTATTGATCTTTGAGCAAATGCACTGTAGCAAAACTTTTGTTTGTGAGCTCATATAATTCCACTCTGGGGTTTGTTTGTTTGTTTTTTGTTGTTGTTTAATAGAAAAACACTGCTCCAAAACAGCTAAGTCTCTCATACAAAACAGAACAGGGGGGGAAACAAGCAAACCTGCACAACTTTTCCCATTTAAAAAAATATAAGTCAAATCATTAGACAGTTGGGTCACTTCAGGAGAGCCTAAACAAAAATCAGTCTGAATAAATCAGACTTGTGCTTTTAGTTTATTAGATGATGGCAATGAGGATGATTAAAGAAAACACTGTTGTGACTACATTGATGTTTGTGTGGGCAAGCTATACTAGAGATTGTGTGGGCAGCACAGTCTCTAGTGGAACACTTTCTCCTGGACACATAGAAGGTTGTACACTGCATCATTGTACAACCTGCTTTGCAACATGTTGCTCAACATGCCAACATCTTACATGAACCACTTTTGGGCAGAATTTGTTGCTTTGTACAATGTCACCATACAGCCATTCCTCTCCAACCACGAGGGTTCTGGCAAAACCTTGCTGTTGGCAAATTCGCGGTTGCAAGCAATTGAAATCAATGGGAAACCAGGGGTAAGGGGAACTGTGATCACAAAAAGACCAAAAAGAAAAAATACCCCAAAAATGTCAAAAATCACCTGGAATCTCTCAAAATCATCAATAATAAGCAAGAGGAGTGAGCAAATTGAACCTATGGAAACATTTGGGGGGGGGACCCAAATTGCTTGAAGGCACTTTTGAACCCCAAAATCCCCACTCAAAGTCACTTTAAACCACGATGAGTTGGCAGGCTCAGCAAGAGGAATGATGGGATTGAATCTCTGAAACCCCGCCCCCCCAAATTGCGAGAAACCCCCCAAATCACAAAAAAAATCGCACCAAACTACAGATACCAATTTCGCAGATGGTGAAACTGGTCACAAGTTCCCAGTCGTGGACACTCACAACCATGATTGGGGAAACTGAGGTTGGTGAGGGATGAGTCTAGTACATCCTTACACAAGCACAATGGAATTACAAAAGCACAACACTATGGGGCAGTGCTTGAGATGATGTGCCAAATTATGAAAGTTCTATCTGTGTATGTGAGCCATTATGCCTGTTTCACACATGCAAGTCATTTCATGATGTAGTTGCTGAGTAATGGACATACTATAATTTTGGGTAGAAAGGCCACAGCGGATACGTTATTAAAAGTTGTTTATTGCCACCTGCAGTGTTTATGCTGATGTGGCATTTATGCTAGAATTCAGGATCAAGCTGTAGTAAAATTGTAAGCATTCAACACAACTGAAAAAATAATGCATGATGTCCCTCTTGAACTGCGGCGTTTATGCCGATGCAGTGTTTCTGCTAGGTTTCTGCAATTTTTCAGCCTTTTCTCCTTACTGCAGCTTTTACGCTGATGCAGCCTTTCAGCCCAAAATTATGGTACAAATGTGAATGTACTTTCTGAGGTTTCTATAGGTCTATAATATTTGATCTATGTCATTGCATCTTGATCAGATCAAGAAATGTTCTGATGCAAAAAGTAGGCTGCACACTCATTGCTACACATCAAAATTGCCCCTTGCCCTTACCAAATAAGTGGTGATGTTTGTTTTGAACTGGATAGGATAAATATTTGTTGCATTTGTACAGCGTGTACAGAACAGTTCTAGGCATCACTCACTCCTTGGGTGCTGAGAGTATATGCAGAATCTCCTTTCTGTCCCTTTTCTGAATCAAGACACTGCCACATGAAAATATACCTAGCAATTTTCTTACAAAGATTACTTTTTATCAAGTTTGATCTGAAACTAGTTTAGTGAAATTGTTTAATCAGTCCTGATATCCGAGTCATTTGGTATTAGCCTATCTGCACTGTAGGTCATCAGGTCACTTTTGCAAGTAGAGAAAATATGTTAACAGAGCAGAAACTAACATCATACACATCCCACGGTATACATCTACAGCATATATACCCCACTACTTTCCTCTTCCAAACTGGGGTTGCACAAGAAAAGAAAGCTGCCAGACAGTTATACAGTGACTAATTTTCTCAGCAACATTGCAAAAGAGAAGTGTAAGTTTCAAAGGACAGGATTTTGTGCATATGAAAGCGAAGGGGGCGGAAAAAGAAGTAATTACTGGAGATGAATAGATTCGCCTGAGCATTCTGCAAAGGCACCAGCTGGAGCTGTCATTGCTTTGAAGGATGTAATGGGGAAGTAGAGCTTAGTGGGGTTTGGTTGATCAAGTGTCAGGTTGACAGATTTACCCCCACCCCTGAAAGACGTGTCCCCAGAGGCATTAGACGTTAAGTTATCCTGGGATAACTTGGTGTTCACATAGTCTGTGCTTCAAACAGGTTGTTATTTATTTATTTTCATAGTGCCATCAACATACAAGGTATTTTAGAGTGGCATGTCAAAAGAAGTGACATTTCTTTAATCCATTCATCTGTCATGTTTCCTTATTCAAACCCGAGAAGGAATTATACTATACATTCCCTACACTGAGAAATATTTATGTCCCATGTTGCTTTAATGCCCCTTGTTTGCTTAGTATTCCTCTCAACCACTATAGAATATGTATATGATGAAATCTGGCTTAGCCTTTTCTGTAAGCCCACCAAATAATATGAATATGTTACATGAAATAATTATTTCACCTATAACTGCCCAAACGCTGGTGATGATGACTGTCCAATATGATTACATATGTGCTGCCGATTACTGCTATGTATATATTTTCCCATCCCAACTAGTAGCTGATTGGTGGCAAGAGCACCAATCATTTCTTCAAAGCTGCCTCCTGAATGTGTGATGTTGGAAAACATATGTGCCATACCATTTTGCACATGCATATTCCCATTTAGTTAGGGGTACATGCGAAGAAGCTTGCAAAACAATTTTTTCTTTCAGAATCACTACAATTAAAGGGACACATGCAAACTGATGCATGTTTACTCAGATGTAAGTCCCACTGTGTTGAATATGGCTTACTCCTAGGTAAGGTTGCATAGCATTCAGATGTTACTTTGCAGTGGATGACCTGAATCCGGGACTAGGGGCAGTGAAGGGTTGCATGTGGTCTAATAAACTGAGATTGAATCCGGACAAGACGGAGGTGCTGCTGGTCAGCAGGAGAGCCAATTGGGATGAGGGGATTCAACCAGTTCTGGATGAGGTTGCACTTCCCTTGAAAGAGCAGGTGTGCAGCTTGGGGGTATTTCTGGACCTGGTTCTGCTTTTAGAAGCTCGGGTGGAGGCGGTGACCAGGGGTGCCTTTGCACGGCTTTGGCTAGTGCACCAGCTGTGTCCCTTTCTCAAAAAGGCAGATCTGGCCACAGTTACCCACACCTTAGTCACGTCATGGCTGGATTACTGTAATGCTCTATGTGGGGTTGCCCTTGAAGAATATTTGGAAACTGCAGCTAGTGTAAAATGCAGCACTTAAGATTTTCTCTGAAGCTGCCTGCTGGGATCATATTAGACCCATTTTGAAAGTGCTACATTGGCTGCCAATTGGTTTTCGGGTCCAATTCAAAGTGCCCATTTTGACCTTTAAAGGCCTTAATTGTTGGACCCTGGATACCTGAGGGACTGCCTGTTCCCAAGGGTATTGGCCCACTTGATGAGTCATTGAAAGGGGATCTGCTTCACGTGCCAACAATGAAGGAGGCTTAGCTGTTGTGCATGAGGAACAGGGTTTTCTCAGTAATTGCCCCCAGATTTTGGAATGCTCTCCCAGTGGGCATATGCACCTCAGGCTCCATCATAGTTTTTAGTAAGCAAGTTAAATCTTTGTTTTTTACCCAGGCTTTTATATGAGTGGTAGTGGTGTTGTCGTTGCTGCTCTGTATTTTGTGGTCATATTGTGTGTTTTAAAAAACTTTTAATTACATTTTATATTATGTATTTATTATATTTTTATACTGCCTGATATGTAAATCTCTAGGCAGTGTACAATATTCTAATTTAATATTTTTATTGTGTAACTTTTATAGTCTTATATTGTTTTAAATGTTTTGTAAACTGTCAGGATTGTTTTAATGAAAGGCAGTATATGAATTTAACAATAAAAAATAAAACACTGGCTACATGACTTTTCTTCACAAGTCTGAAAATGAAAGAGGATCAGTATAATGTGAAATGGGCTGAAGACTTGGTCAATGAATAGATATCAGGGATAATGGACATCAGATTGCATGACATATCCCTGTATTTAAGAAAAGCTCAGTACAAATAATGCACCACTGGTATTTGTCACCAGCTGGATTAAATACAATGTATAGGGCATCAGCTGTGTATAGTTAGAACTCTAATCACCATAATGCTGCCTTTTTCATGTATTTCATGGCAATGAGCTGAAGAAAAGAATTATTGGAAGGAAATCATGTCTTCTTAATAATATGCTTGGATACAGATTGGAATGGGAGCTTGTTGCGATCTTGTTATATTATATAAAGAACTCTTCATTGCCTAAAGACAGAGATTTTATAATTAAGCTTCTTATGTGAGTGGCCAGCTAGCAGCTCACGACATTTTATCTGCCTTCCAACTAGCAACTTGTTGCCGTCTTTGGATTTTGTCTACCTCCCCAAATTAGAAATACAGCGGGAGAGGATGACATGCTGGAAATCACTTGGCTCATTTTCTCCCCTCATTGGAGTGTCTTGGCTTCCATTCCTACCTTATGTCATCTTCTATTTCATCAGCATATGAAATTATTGGGCTAAAAGATGAGAAGCAGGAAACGAAGAGACAATTGTGTGGTCTAGATACTGGAAATCCGCAACAGTGCCTAGATCATCACAGTCGTCAAAATTGTGAGATATTGCAACCATCAAAAAATTGCAACCACAATTAATCAATGAATGGAATTCATCGATCAGTTCAAGAATTTGTGAGAGAAATGATTTACATTTTTAATATTCTAGAGTTACAGTAGTAAAGTATTCTAGAGGCACATTGCTTTACATTTGGTAATTGACATGTATTTGTTGTTATTCCTTAAGAAAGATCTGACTATCTGGATCTATCCCAAGACAATTTACATCTTAGATTCCATTTTATTGTTCATCATGCATCTGCTTAAACAAGATAAAACACCCAGGCTATCATGAGCCAGTCTGGGGCACCACAGCATTTTAAATCTTGCTGGAAAAAGGCAAATGTACTTTCCTACTATCAAAATCCCCTGAAAAGGGAAGAGAACACAAACCTGTGAGGATATTATTGACCTCTCTGTAAAAACTAATTTACAAAAAATACTAAATTGAGACAGTTTAGAAAAATACAGAGCACTTTTTCATTTATTCTTTGGCTAGAGTTTGATCAACTGATAAACATTGGTGTTGTGATAAGAATTTCCATTTAACAAATATGTAAAATTTTTAACAGAATATTAGATAAAAAGAATGGCATCATACAAGAGAATCAGAGTATAGGGGGGAATTGTTGATTTGCACTGTTGGCTTCTTTACTTTGAATATTTGAAAAAGGTTTGCAATACATGTTTCCCTGTAGGCAATTGTCATAAGTTTTAAACTTCTTTTGGAAGAGAATTCATGTTAGTGTTCCTTAAACAATGGCTGGGTTCAGACATAATGGGAAACCATGGTTTGTACTAACCATATCTTAAAACCCTCCCCATGATTTGAGCTTCTAGATAAACAGTTAAACCATGGTTTAGTGCTGCTTCTCTGCTTTTCTTTCCCTTCTGCTCAGGATTCAGCTTCATGTTCACATTCTTGAGGTGGAACAACTCCGGTTTCAATGATGCAGCAGTTTCTTGAGTTGAAGCAATGGTCCTAACTGTGTTTTGTCAATAGTTTGTGAATTCACACATAACAGAAACCACAACACCACCAATAGTCGTTTGCAAACTAGTTTCAATCTGTGATTTCGGATCCTGGTTTGTGGGCCCAACCAAATCGTGGAGTGTGGAAAGGCTTGGATTCAGACATAATGTGAAACCATGGTTTAGCATTATGTCTGAACCTTGCCAATATATCTGAAAAAGAGGGAAAGAGAACAGAAAATTAGTAAAGCCAACCTAGGCTTTAGGTTGACTAAATTAAGGCACCTCAAACCATTTTGGGAGAGGCAGGAGATTAGAGAAATAAAATTGCTGTGATTCTAAAGCTGTGTCCTGTTTTTGTATCC
Organism: Hemicordylus capensis; assembly: GCF_027244095.1. Taxonomy (NCBI): domain Eukaryota; kingdom Metazoa; phylum Chordata; class Lepidosauria; order Squamata; family Cordylidae; genus Hemicordylus; species Hemicordylus capensis. Next base: position 106,503,424 of record NC_069662.1, read on the forward strand.
CTGTGACACATGTTTAAGTTGTACAAACAAACACAGAATGAAGATATCCTAAGGGCCAAACACACTGAGGCTATTCTCACATGCAGTGGAAACCGGGCTAAGGGAGACTAGCCCGGTTTCCACTGTGTGTGTGAATCGCCGGGAGCTGCATGGCTCCCGGCAGCAAGCCCACTTAATTGCTCCCCCTTAAACGAGGTTAGCGGAGTGCGTGCTCCGCTAACCCCGTTTGATTGTGTGTCACCACGGTGTGGCTCCATGCTGTGGTGACTCACAAGTAGCCCCCCAACCAGGAGGCTACAACAAGCCTCCCAGCGTGGGGGGTTCCCCAGAATGCCCTGCGCGAGTGCATGATGGAGCCGGTAGTTGTGTGGGCAGCCGATCCAGCTTCCCAGGGTGAGCTGCCTGCTCATCTGCAGAGAGAGCAGATAAAACCTGTTCTCCCTGAAGAACCCTCTTTGGCTCTCCACACTGCTCATGTGGAGAGCCTTATTATTTATCACATCATTGTGGCCTGTGTTGTTTCAAAAGTAAATAGCAGCTGCACAGGAGCCTCAACTAGACCAGGACTAGGGCAAATGGGAGGGAGGAGTTAACCTTATGCACCTCCATGGTCCCAAACCTGATCAGGACACACACAGAGCCAGGTCTCACGATTGGTGGGGTGAGCAGGGAGGGAGCCCTGGGTGGCCGGATCGGCCATCCACATGATTGCCGGCTCCGTGGCGGGCGGCCCCCAGAAGCTCCAGTATGCCCTGCACAAGGACGCAGAGCATACTGGGGAGACCCCTGGAGCCGGGAGGCGGCTTTTTGCCTCCCCTCCGGGGGGTCTACTCGTGAGTAGCCAGGGTTTGGGGAGGGCTAAAAAAAGCGGGCTAGCCACTTGTAAGCCACTGGGCCCACCTGTGAGCCCGGTTGTTTACACGATCAGCCAAAATCGGGCTAGGCTGTCCTAGCCCGATTTTGGCTGATTGTGAGAATAGCCCCACAGTCACACACAGACACAGACACACACTCATAGCTTCTACGTTTCCTAAGGGAAAAAGCTCCCATTGGTGTCAATGAAGGATTTCCCCCCTCCTTATCGAACAATAACTGTGGGGTGCACCCTGCCTTGCAGTCCCAATATAGTTCAGGGCCCCACACAGCTGCTCTTTGTATTTGAACAATGAAGCATGCGGACCCCGTTATGTGATAGGCAGATTGTCTAGTTTAACCCCTTAATCTTCAAAGGAAATTTTCTCAACCTGTAATGGCTGCTCTGAAATCCTCATTGTTCAGAGAAAGGAACAATGTGTCACCTGCAGTGGGCTATATGCCACCAAATGCTTTACCTAGCATCACTGCAATGAGCTGACTTACTAAATAACCCATAATCATATTCCTAACCCTTAGAAGCACACACTAAAATACAATGAAGGTGACATATGCTTGAGGAAGATGTTCCCACAGAAATAAATGAAACAGATTTACAGGTATACAAATGAAGCCCCGTTTTGACTGAACAGGTTTGCTTGTAACAATCTCTCATACATCTCCCACAATACATACAGATGATTTAACCACATGTGTGCAGTGCTTACCACTGCACGGATGCAAGCTGTGTTGGAAGGGAAGAAAATTCCAAGATATTTAACTGCAAAGTCTGTGTGCAACCGCAGCTGGAAACATAGTTGGGAGATAGATGGAGAAGAACAGGAGAACTCTGTACAAAACACTTATTAGTGGTGGTAATTTCTTACCATTGTCAATGAATTCCAGAGGATTTCAGTGTGAATCTCTGAAAAAAGAGAAAATAGGTTTAAAAACATTCTTTAGCTAATTAAGAGTTTAACTGTGAAGGAGCTATTGGCAACATAATTCTATATGTTGAGTTAAATAAATTAATACTTATCTGATTGTCTCCTGGAATCCTTTTTTGCTTGTAATTCTTGAGTTAGAGGAACATTTTATTTTGTAATTATATACTGCTGATTTGGAATAAGAATTTGAGAACAAACTAGAACTTGACTTTAAGGAGACTAGACATAAAATCATTTGGGAAAGTGACTGAGGCACTGTTTAGTCACCAAGTGGAACAGAAAGTGATGCTGCTTCAGTTATATAAAGACATGTACAAGATGAAAGGTATAATTTGTATACCCGAACAACAGCCTGTGCTGCATTTATAGTGATGAGGTCAAGGGGAACTTTCCAAGAATGTATACACACATTGAATACCTCAGCCTCTCTAAGCTGCCTATTGTTGACATCATCACCAATGAAATAATGAACACTTCTTGGTCAAGTATTCTTTGTTAGGGTTTTTAAAGAGAGCTGTCATAGTCCTTTAAACACTGCTAGAATACAACACTTACAAATTATAGACCTATTGACTCGTATGATTCACACACTTCAGTACGTTATTTTAAAAATCCACATTTTTGCCAATGTAATGCATATTGTACACACATTCCGACTTCAATACATGTCTGCAAAATGACCAAATATATTATGCTTTTGCTAGCCATAGAGAGAGCCAGGGAGGAGCATGGCCACAGAAACTCCATCTCCTGACTGCAAGGAGCCCTTCATAGTCACTCTCTTGATTCTCAGATTTCTTCAGGCACAAGCCACCCATATATTTCAAACCTTTATTTGCAGTCATAAGGGATCCCAGGATAATTAGGGATTACCTATAGATTGTATTATTCCATTCCTAATGCCAGGCACTCTTATTTACACTCCAGAACTCCTCTTCAGAACATCTGGGTACTATCAATGCTGCTTTTTCACTCAAGCTCAACGTAAACTTCCTCAGAAATCGCCTACCAAACTCGCTACACTCTTGTTTTTTCCTGTCAGTTCGTATTCATGACAGACTAAGAGGTTTCCTGGATGTAGAAAGCATCTCAGGCAAAGCACATAATATCACTGGAAGCAATGGGCCAGTTCAGACACAATGCGGAGCCAATTATTATTTTAACTGAGCTTCTAAAAATAAACAGGGATGTGGTCAACAGACCATCAGCAACATCGTTGATTGTTTTGGCTGCCAGTGGTTTGTTTGGTCCCTCCTTTTTCCCAGTCCACCCAAATTCAATCCCACAGTTCCAAGACTGCCCTATTCCTGGCAATGCTTCACCCTGTCACTCCCTCTCTTTCCATTGGTCATCAGCTTGTGTGGGCGTGGAAATGCTTCCCAAGCTGTTTTTCAACTCTTTTCGCCCTTGGTTGCTCTCAGCCTGGTTGTCCCTTCCCCCTATGTGTTCTATATATGACTAGCCAATCAGTGTCAGAGAAGGCGCAGGGATTTGTAATTGACAGCAGGGACAGTGAACAATGTTCTGGCCCAAAAGCATTGGTCAATGGATGGCATTTGCTACCAAGTGTTTTACATGGTTGAAGGCAATGACTACACGTATGGTTCATAAACAGACATCACAGAGTTCCTTACAAGGGTTTCAGAGGTGCCAAACCCCAAGCGTGAGAGGGCTCCAAAATGACCAGGGCGGTCTGAAATGGTCAGTCAGAAATTGGGTTAGGATAGGAGCGTCGTCGCTTTTGCTTCTGAAGCATTTGCTATGTAGCCGGTAAGAGGGGAAGCAGCAGGCCAACTTTGCCACAGCACAGAAAGCCACTCACAGCTTCTTTTCAGCTCCCATCACCCTGCCCTTCCCCCCATTAAACACTGGACAGTGTCTGTGCCCAAGTGCATCCCAAGAAGAAGCCACTGAGCTGGGTCTCATGATCAGTGAGACCCAGTTTGGGGCGCTGAGCAGGAAGAGCGGACTAAGCCCACTCTCCTCACACACGAGCATGGCTGGAGCCCTGGGTCCCATGATTGCCGGCTCCATGATGGAGCCGGTGGGGGCTGGGGCTGATTGGCCCCTGCAAGCTCCAGCATGCCCTGCGCAAGCACACAGGGCATGCTGGTGAGACCCCCGGAGCCACGAGGCAGCTTTTCGTCTCCCCTCCGGGCATCTCCTCATGAGTAGGCATGGTGTGAAACTGCGTCGTGACTACTCACGATCTTCAAAACCAGGTTTGTGGAGCGCTCGCTCCACAAACCTGGTTTTAGGGCAGGGGTTCTTGAGTGGGTTACCCGCTCTAGAACCACCGGGCTCACAGCCGAGCCTGGTGGTTCTCACAATCGCAGAAAATCAGGCTAGCAGAGGCTAGCCCGATTTTCTGTGATCGTGAGAATAGCCCCACTGAGAGTCATAGGCCACCTACAGTGGCCATGGTACTAGACTGCTTCTCGGCTGCTTGTGCCCATGTCTCTGTGGGCAGAGGCAGAGCTCTTGCAACAAGCCGAGAAAAAACCACCAGGGTTGGTTCAGATGCAACACAACGGTGAACTGAAGTGCTGTTAAAACAAACAAGCCAACTACAAACTTTGGTTACAAAGCATGGTTTGTTAAGCCAAATTGAACCTCGGATGAATTTGAGAGGGGCATTCAGATGAAAAAACAAACCCATGAAATTCAACTGAGCTTCCACATTGCATCTGAACTGGCCCAATGAGTCAGCAACACACTATGGTTCAGCTGCTACGCGATTAAAAACTCCTTAGTTATGAGTTCCAACTCATGTATGAGTTTTGATCTATGAGTCAGTGAATTAATCTAATAAATCTGTGTCATTTTTTCATATGAAGTTCTGAAGAAAGAGGCATACTTTTAGATTATGCATTAGGGATGTGCATGAACTGGTTTGGTGTTCTATTTCTGCTAACTTGGCAAAGAGGCACCTTTTAATGTGGTGATTCTCTTTATTTAGCAGGGGGAGAGTAACTGGCCCTATCCACCCCCAGCACAGTACCTCCAGTGACTGTTGCTGGTGTCTATCTTATGTTTCTTTTTAGATTGTGAGCCCTTTGGGGACAGGGTTCCAAGTTATGCATGTGTATGTCTGATGATGGTTTTGAAGATCATGTGTATGTTCATATGTATGTATATGTCTAATTGTATGTATGTGTATGTCTGATGTATGTCTGATGATGGTTTTGAAGATTGTGAATAGCCATAGCGCAGCTTCGCGCCGTGCTTACTCACGAAGAGACACATGCTTAATAGACAGAAGACATCATCTTACATCATCAGACATACACATGCATAATAGACAGAAGACATCATCTTAGTAGAGGCATTCCATCCTATCTGGAAGAAAGGAGGGGATCCCTCTTCTAAGATGACACCTTCAGTTTTTATTGGCACTTCTATTACAAATAAATTTTAACTAACCAGGAACACTTTTGAAGCTTATCAAGATTTTTAACTGATTGATCAGTTAGTATAATCAAACTAAACATTACAGACTTGTTCAGCAGACACCACAAATTTAGAAGGGAGAATAAAACAAGGGAATACACATGGCAGGGATACCATTCAGAGAGAACACAACCTACCACACCAGGTATGAACTTTCTTCAGAAGCACTTATGCTTCTGGCAAGCTCACTGGTTCTAAAGTGTGCCATCGAGTCAATTTCGCTCCTGGCACCCACAGAGCCCTGTGGTTTTCTTTGGTAGAACACAGGAGGAGTTTACCATTGCCTCCTCCTGCGCAGTATGAGATGATGCCTTTCAGCATCTTCCTATATCACTGCTGCCCGATATATACCAGTGGGGATTTGAACCGCCAACCTTCTGCTTGTTAGTCAAGCATTTCCCAGCTGCACCACTTAAGGTGACTACATACTGAATAATTGCCGTTATAAAACAATTAAACCGGTCTGTGTACTACAAAGACATACAAAAGGCACAAATCCCATTGTCTGAACAAGAGTGACTAACTGATCAATTGTAATAACATTTTTATACCATAGAACTATAGCAAATAGGGTTGCCAAATCTGACTAAAGCTATTCCTGAAGATTCCTCCCACCCACCCAAATTCCTCTCCTATCTTTTTTACAATATCATCCCTTTCCTGTTCATCTTCCATCTTGTTTAAATCAAGTTTGATTTAACTTTCAGCCTTGTTTCTTTCCGAGTTAAAAATGCACTTGTGAGACAATGCTGAAGACAACTGCCACTAATGACAAGATCCCTATTTCTCTCCAGTGCCTATGAGCCCAAATTCAGGCTGCTTTCTACAGGAAGAACAATTTGTTCCATAGTTCTACAATTCTCGTTTTCCTAGCTTTTTGCCTTCATAAAGGCAACCACAGATGCATTGAGTGGAGGACCATCATGGGCAGTAAAGCCTGCCATTAAAAAAAAAAAATAGAAGCAATTTTCTGCTCTATCTGGAGCAATTTTCCACCACTATCTAGAGGACAAACAGTGGGCAAAATGTCAGCCTCATCTACCCTGCAAATCCCTCCAGGCTAGGTTTTTCCAAGCAGGGCAACCCAGCTTCCTGACCCTGCTTTTAACTGAGGGTAGAGGAGAGGAGAGCTCTCCTACCTTGATTCTCCAGTTGTGAGAACTCACACAGCAATTCTATCTAGACATTGCACAGAGCATGACTTCCCCACTGCATAGAGAGCTGTGACTACATCAGCTACCATCCATGGACATGCCACTCTGAAAAACACACTCTATGATCCTGAAGCTGGAGCAGCTTCAACAAACAGGGCTGAGTCTAGGGATGTGCACAAATCACGATTGGATGGGCAATTTGTAACAATTCCCCTGCACCTAGAGCAGGTGCACACCTGCTCCCCTGCTGCTACTTCCTGAATTGGCAGCACTCCTCCTACTATCTTGGCATGCTGGCAGTGCTCTTCCCAAGCTACCTCCACATGACACTGGGAGGCACATTGCCGCCATGCATGCGCGGAGGCCATGTGCGTGCCAGTGTCGTGTGGAGGCAGCTTGGGAAGAGCACTGCCAGCATGCCAAGATAGTAGGAGGAGTGCTGCCAATTCAGGAAGTAGCAGCAAGTGGGAGGGGAGCAGGTATGCACCTGCTGTACTCTGTTTTAAATGGGAAGGAGAAGTGTTACAAATCACCCTTCGAATCATGATTCATGCACATCCCTAGCTGTGTTCACCTTCTGTTCCTTTGTGACCAGCTGCTGACATCATGAAGCATTTTCAGTCTGCTGGCCCAGCAAAGCATGCTGGAAGGCAAAGGGACCTCTAGATCAGGGTTTCTTAACCTTGGGCCCCCAGATGCTGTTGGACTACAACTCCCAGAATCCCCAGCCACAAAGGCCATGTCTGGGGATTCTGGGAGTTGTAGTCCAACAACATCTGGAGGCCCAAGGTTAAGAAACCCTGCTCTAGATGACTTTCCATGGAGGGGCATGGTTTACAGCTGCCAATTTCAACAATGGACTCTGTGGCTGCCTTGATTGTCTGTTTCCTGGGCTTGTGAACTCAAACAGAAGTTCTAGTATGGGCTCTCTTGCCTTCCAAGCCAACCCTAAATGGTCACGTGAACAAGCCTAGCATGTAATTGTGCTTTAAATCATCTTAGAACTTAATATTATGGGAAGCAATGGGGTTATTCCTTCTTCTTATGCTGGTCTAGGAAAGTTAGACCAGTGAGACCATGTGACAGGATACGTGGTCTTTACATACCACCTTGGTCCATCTTTTGTTCTACTGAGCAAAGAGAAATAAAACCATGGAGAAGGACAGATGGCCATTAAATTCTTTCCCCAATCCAATTCTTCTTGGCAGCATTTTACATCATACGCCACCGTCATTCCCCTCTCTCCTTCTATTATAATATTCATATTAGTCTTATCTCCTCTTTCTTCATGCAGGCTTTCAGAGTATCAACCCAAATCTCCCAGCTTCCAAAAAGAGCAATGCATTTTGAATGGTACAGGTATACAAACACTCTATGTTCTCATTAAATTTAATATATTCTTCTGAACTACTTTCCTAAAAGAATTATGACTGGCCTCCTTCTTGGCCTCTCCTAGGACATCTGTTTCCAGCTATTCTGATTTCATTGCCTCCTCCTATCCCACATTTTCAAGAACCTTCCCATCTGTTGATCTGCTGAATCTATAAACTGCTTTTATCTCTCTGCCTTAAGAGTGCATCTGAAAGGATTATCTTTGCTTCTTTGCCTATGATTCTCCATTTCTTTTTTTCTCCTATTCAGCATGTGGCCCAAACTAGCCTCCTATGGGAAGGGTGGGGAGAACCCTGTGTTGCAATCACATTAAGAAATTCTCTAGCAACTAACTCTGTCTAAAGATCTATAAATGTGTTACATAAGCAGTATACATATTTTTAAAGTGAATTTATGAAGCCTTTGAGCCACTTTGAAAGTATTTCCACATGTCTGCTCTCTGAAAGAGAGATGGGCAATTAAGCTTCTCAAGATACATTTCCTTCATCTTTTAAGACTTCGACAAAATGTGGAGGGTTTTCCATTATATTTGCCTTAATTTTCAACTAGTGTTGTACAATTTTTTTTCTGCTTTAAACTCACAAGCTTTTAAATCTTAAAGCAGATGATGAAATACTAGTTTACAGTTTTGTGAATGTTATCAATAGCTTTTTAAAAATAATCACACAGAAAAGCTAGAATCATTGAGAGCCAGCCAGTATGATTATGATGAAAAAGATGACAGAATTATGCAATTGTGCTTTTGCACATTCCCACCATGGCTTCCTTTACTTCCATTTTTATAGACTGTAGAGTATTAACCAGTATAGATTTATAACTGCATAATTCTTATTACAGAAACATAACTCTGCCTAAGTTACTCTAAACTGTGTTGTATCTTGCCAACAACAAAATAAGCAGTATTAAAATGATATATGATCCTCGACATTCTTATTTGCTGTGACAGCCATAATTTGTGACAGCCATAATCATATAATTAATAGAACACAACTTGAATTTATATCTTGCATTTTATGGCTTGCATTTGCAGTATGGAAGACAAGTACAAACCATAGTTTTCTGATTCTGATGCAACAACTATGGTTTGTGCAGAAGAGCAAGCAACTCATTGAATTAGAGCACGGTTTCCCAACCTGTGATATCCAGATGTTGCTGAACTACAACTCCCATCATCCCAAGCTGCAATTATTTGTGGCTGGGGAGCTGTAGTTCAGCAACATCTGGAGTATCACAGGATGGGAACCCCTGAATTAGAGCATGAAAGGGAAGAAGGTAGGGAAAGGGGAAAGTGCAAAAAATTCAGTCCTGTAATCCTGCTTTGGCATAACACCCTTAACTGAGACAAGTATGTATGTATGTATGTATGTATTTGACATATTTGTATACTGCCCAAAATGCAAGTCTTCTGGGCAGTTTACAACAAAACAATTAAAACAAAAAACAAAAAAGGTGAAAACATTACAACAATTTAAAATTTAAAAGGTTAAAACTATTAAAATCAAACAATTAAAACAGTACCTAATTAAAAGCCTGGGTTAACAAATGTGTCTTGACTGCCTTTTTAAAAGTTGGAAGAGATGGGGAGGCTCTTATTTCATCAGGAAGTGTGTTCCAAAGCCTCGTGGCAGCAATGGAGAAGGCCTGTCCCTGAGTAGCCACCAGACAAACTGGTGGCAACTGCAGAAATAACTTCTCCTGATGATCTCAATGGGGCAGTATGGTTCATAATGAAGAAGACATTCTCTGAAATACTCAGGGCTCCAGTTGTTTAGGGCTTTGTAGGTTATAACCAAGATTTTGCCAGGAAACTTATCAGCAACCAGTGTAGATCTTTTAAGATAGGAGTGATATGGTCTCTCTGAGATGACCCAGAGACCAACCTGGCTGCCGTATTCTGGACCAACTGCAGTTTCCAGACAATGTAAAAAGGCAACCCCACATAGAGCACACTGCAGTAGTCAAGTCTGGAGGTGACCAGCAGAAGTACTACTGTTCTGAGGTCATTTATCTGAAGAAATGGACGCAGCTGGCGTATCAGCCAAAGCTGATAAATCTTTCAAGAAAGCTTGACCACGGTTACTTATCTTCTACTCCAGAATTTATGGGTTCCTCAGAACAGAGGATGGAAACTACTGCCACATACAGCACAGAAAGGCAATCTTGGAAATAGGTGCTTGCGTGTACAGAACATAACCTCCAATGTTTCACCAATGAAAACTATATACTATACGTAAGCCCATCATTACAAAAATGAATGTGGCTCCTGAATGGAATGGAATTACAGGTGGACCTTGTTGTCCGCGGGGGTTCCATTCTCGGCTACAACCGTGGATAACAGAACCACAGATAACAAGACCTGAATTGGGGGGTTAGGTTCCTGGAGGGCAAAAAAAGGGAGGGAAATGCTTTAAAAGGCAGAAATAAAAGAAATGAAGTAACGTGCCATGTTTTCCAGGTCTACAGCTGTCCAGCAATGCACCCCTCCAATTGGCCAATTTTCCGTGAAAAATCAACGGTGTTTTTTTTTTTTTAACAAAAGAGCCACAAACAGCTCCTTTCAACAAAATGGTAGCTGGAAAAGACCTCAGAGGCCATTTCCAGCCACCTAGGAACTGTGCATATGTGGATTTTAACCCTTTTGTAAACGGTGCATACCAAGGACAGATCTCCATTGCCTGGCCACAAATATGCAGAACTGCAGGTGTCGGGACCACAAATTATGAGATTCATCTCTAATGGAAAATGACCTGAATAGGCCCATTTGGTTCATTTTTTAAAATTCATTTTGAAATGAATGCATGCCTCAATCATAATTTTATCATAACTTGGTACAACAATTACTATGTCCTATCTCAAAGACTAATTTGCTAACACAGCAATGTACAAGATCTCTTCTGCCTGATTTCAAATTAATGCAAAATTAGTAAGGCTACAGAAAACCATTTCACTGCAAGGAGAGAGAGTGTAAACACACAGCCAAAAAAATAAATAAAGTGACATATTGTAGCAAAAAAAATAGCAGTCTGTATTCAAACATAAACTTCTTGTTACAGGTTGGGGGAAAATCCGAGTTTAGTGGATTTAACCAATTTCCATTGTGCAAAACAGAACCCAGGACAATGGGCTGGTTCAGACAATCATCGGACAGAACCTCAGTTAGAGCTGGGCTCTGTGCGATCCCCTTGAACCTTGGGAATGCACACTCCCCTCCCATCACACTACCATCTACTTCCTATCTAGGATAAAATTAAATTGGTTGTGTCATCTAAACCCACCAATTGCTGCTTATTCTGACCGACTTGCTTAAATTAATCCAAGATCTGCATGCAAGGTTTGAGACACCTGTGTAGATGGGAGGGAGAGCATGTTCCTGAGGTTTTCCGGAGGAGAGCCCGGCACTAACTGAGGTTTCACCAGAAAACCAGTCCATTATCAAAGGAAATGCTCCCTCCCTCAGTGTGTTTTTTTAAAAAAACAACAACAACTAAAAATCACATCTCTTTAAAGAGGCTTTTTAATGTTTCACCTCTTTTATATCTGGTAGGTTCTTTAGTTTTTATAATTCTCAGTTTTTAGTTCTTTAAGTAACTTTTAATTTGAAACAAACTTAAAAAAAACAACAGTAATTCTGATTGTGGTTTTAGCTTGGATTTTTAACTTGTTTAACATAATTTGGTTAATTTTATTAGTCTTATTTTAAATTGTAACTATTTTATAAATGTTGTGAGCCGCCCTGAGCAGTAGTGAACTGGAGGAGAGGGGTATGAAAAATACAACTTACTTCATGTCAACATATATATGCTTTTAAACAGAGTGCTTTGACAACACTAAGCAGAGTAACGTACTCTAACAATTCCAACAGCATAGGCACTGAAAGAGATCAGTGCCTTGGTTTTGATAATAGCTTAAGAGCACTTGTGCCTTACAAGGCAACAAGCTTATTCCTGTTCTCGCTGCTTCTAATTAGAATTTTGCCACTCATTTCAACTGGGTACGGAAGTAAGCCTAGACAACTAGGGCTAAATAAGCCAACCAGCAAAGGCCAGGAGGGCTGTCAAACCAGGATACATTTAATATATTGAGTTGACAGAGAGCAACCTCATTATTGCTGAAACGTGCTCTCTTCCTGCTAACCTCTTTGATCCTTCAGCTCCTGTGCCTTTTCAACCCCCTGCTGCTCAGGAAGGATTATTCTCCCTTTCACACCCATATGGTTCTAAAAGCCTGGCTAGTTGCATTTTAAGAGATCTACCTCAGTAGGAATAATCTCCTAGCACTGAATGAGATATTGGAAAGGTGAATGAGTTGTGTATTCATAAAACTGAACTCTCACTTGCAGCTGCTGCTCAAATCTGTTGCTTCCAATCTGGTTGCTGGCGAGATCAAGATGCTTATATTGCTTAATGAGGAACAATTGTGTATACCTTATGCAAATTTCTGCAGTCTGACTGGCTTAAAGGAGGAATCAAAACAAGGCCCAATAAAAAAGGACAGAGATTCACCGTGCAAACTTAATGTTCTCTAAAGATGTTTGTTTCCTCCAGTGAAATGTAATTTAACACCTTGTAATGAGGTTTTAACTGAGTGACACACACCCCACCCTTCTATTTTCCAGGCCTTCTTCTCAGAAAAGTGACATTTTGTGTGAATACTCTCTGTGGGAAAAGTCATTTGGGGGGAAAGCTATTTTATTTTTACATTTATTTCTTGCTCTTTTTCCAAAGAGCCCAGAGCAGTGTACATGGTTATGTTTATCCTTGGAAACCAAGAAACACAAACTAGAAGGGTTCACCAAATCACAACTATACCCAAACAAAAACCCTACCTACACTAAAGAACCAAACAGATTAAGAAATACTCATTTAATACTTCAATAAAGAATCATTATCATAAAATACAACACAGTAAAATTCTATAATAGCATGTAACAATTGTTCCACATATAAATACTCTTTAATGCAAAATTTTAAATGAAACCTTATAAGTCTCAAATTGTGAAAGTCTTTCACAGTTCTCATAAAACCCAAATAATAAAATATTTCACAATTCTTATAGATCTCCAATGATCCAAAGCAATTTGTTCAAGGTACAAGACGCTTATGTGATATAGTCCTAAAATGCAGAGAAGAAGATTCAGTGTATGATTCCGATTTTCAGATACCAATCTTTTTGTATGATCAATAGGAGCCATTGAATTTCATGGCTAAATGGTGATTTGAACTCAGGTTTCCCCAGTCCTAGTCTAACACTCTCACCATGCTGGCTTCTCAGAATCAAGTGATGCACTTACTTGCACTGATTTAGCAAGGTAGATAAAATATGGGTAGGGGCTGCCATATGGAAAAGAGGACAGGTTTCTTGTACCTTTAAAAGATGCACAAAAGAGAGAAATTCAGGAGGTGCAACTTGTCATGCAGGAGGAAGAAAAGCTGCACCTGCTTAAATTCCCTCTTCTCTGCATCTGTTGAAAAAGGGACAGGAGAGCTGTCCTCTTTTCCGTATGGCAGCCCTATGTGGATGGAGGCTTTTGTACATGCAGATGTGCATCTCTGTGGGCCTTTGCAGAATGCATACTGCATAATGCGGGCTACAAGTTCTTCCTGAAAATGTTTTATTTATTATCATTTGTTTAAAATATTTATTTAATAAATCTCACATCTCAACCTTAGTGCCTAATGAAGCTTACAGCAAAATTTAAAAACTCATGCAAGAAATAAAACCAATAATCCTAAATACAAAAGAGCAAGAACAGCAGCAGCAGTCATTAAAGGCTTAAGATGCATCAGGATCCACTAAGATTATTTGGTTGTTGACTCTCTCTCTCTCTCTCTCTCTCTCTCTCTCTCTCTCTCTCTCTCTCTCTCTCTATATATATATATATATATATATATATATATATATATATATGAGTTCCTGAGGTCCTGTAGGATCCAGTAAGAAAATACCTGAAAGGTCCTGGATTCCATAAAAAACTTGAATAAATAGCCAAAAAGGCAGCCATCAAGGAAAGTGCTGAATGGATGGACAAAGCGAACAACATGTACAGTGCCTAGTTATTAAGGCGCAGTAAACTGTATGTATGTGACTGTGGGCAGTTTCACATGATTGGGCAAAATTAGTAAGAAGTCTGGGAGAGGGAAACAGAGGGGTTTGTGGGGCACATCCTTCCATACAGCATGTTGCCTGAAGTCGCCCAAATCCAGTTCCCACCCCATTTCTTCCAAAATTCTACCAACTTTTGTCACCGTCAAAGTCAGTAAATCTGACTTTGCATTTATTTCATTAATGCAACATGAGAACAGTAATTAGGCAGCTGCATATGACATGCCAGCAGCATGTGCTCACCTGGAGCTTTCCCAGACACCAGGCTTTACGACGGGTTTTCTGTGAGGCTTTAAAGCAAGTTCAAAGTTGGCCCCCAAAAACAATGCAAAAAGTGGATCCCCACCCCCACCCCCGCTCCTGGATATAATTGGGTGACAATCTAATGTGTGATGAAAACCCCGAATTGTGTGTGAAGTGCTCCCTAATAGCTCGCAGGGACTTGGGGATTAATTTGACTGATATGTGAATGCACACCCCCATTCCAAAGGAGATGCAAACTAAAAGCCAGGTATGAAAATGTTCTGGGACTTCCAGTTCCTTCCTACTTACTTGCTACTGGCTTTTGCCCAGTTGTGTAAAGCCATTCTATGACTACACATTATTTGAGCTGGATTAGGACCACTGAGCTTTTTTCTAATTTTGATTTTTTTTTTTTTTTAGTTCAAAGTTATATTTAAAATTGGTATTGTTTTGGCTTAACATTAGAATCTGAAGGAGTAAATGAATTTAATTCATTTAAATAGAAAATATATAAAATGAATAAAATAAAGTCTACAGTTTTCTGACTATTAAGAAACAGTTTAAAGAAGAAAGGCTTATACAATTCGGGTTTTGCCAAATCTCAGTGGCAAGGGGCTTCAGAGACATAAGCTTCTATCCAGCTTATCTGTACCTCATGTGTACAACATGGCTAAACTGAAGCACACCTGACATATTATGATTTGTAGCATTGTCTTGCATTGGAGACATTGCTTTGCCTTCTATTCTTCGGTGGCATAACAGTCTCAATCAGGCTGCCAGACTCCCACCTTCAATCTGTCAAAAAAACAGCCATCCTATTAATTATGAGGAACAAATGACCAAGCTCAAACTATCATTATGCAAAAACCCAACTCCCTTGAGAAGTCCATAATGCTGGGAAAAGTTGAAGGAAAGAGAAGAAGAGGATGATCAGCAGCAAGGTGGATGGACTCAATTACGACAACAATGAATGCATCTCTGAGAGACCTTAAAGGCCAAGTTGAAGAAAGATCATCCTGGAGAGAATCTATGTGGTCGCTAAGAGTCAACACTGACTTGATGGCACTCAATCAGTCAAACAATCAATAAATCAAGTCTCTTGGTTCTTTCTGAGCTTTCATTGCAATACAGCCTCCTTTCTTGTAGGGGTGTCATCCAGGGTCCAGAAAAAGGGGGAAACTTGGTAAACCAGAATCAATTAAATGTAACAACAAACGTATAACTATATTGCTCCAGGGGCCCACAAAATATACATGTATACACAATTTTTCCAATTAATTATCCAAACACATACACACACACCTCATAATATCAGTAATAATAATTGACTCATAAACAATCCAAAACACCATACAACAAAACAGCAATAAAACAAAACAGCAGCAAACTCAAACAGAAAAAGGCATGGGGAATTCAAATTGATTCCATACGGTGCCTGAATGTGAACAACATTGGCATCAGGAGGTTTTCTTTGAGGAGGGTATTCTACAATCAAAACATGACAACCAAGCAGCCCTATCGAATACCGTAGCCTTCCATCTAACCTCCATTGGTAGGAGCACTTGGAGCAGGGTCTTCACAGACTAGCAGGTATTGGAGCCACATCTATATGTGACTACAGTCAGATAAAGAAACTGCTCTAATAAAAATAAAGTGCAAAAAAAAGAAAAAAAGAAACTGCCAGCTGTCATAGATCAATAATGGACCTTGTGTACACAGTGAATAACAATATAGGAATCCTTCTGCATGTACACTAACAGTTACTGAAAGGCTATAACAGCACAGCGGAGCACATCTTCCTTTTTCATGACCTACCCTCATCTTCCAGCCCAGTCACATTATCTTCATATTGCTGCACACTCCCCACTTCACCATGTAGTGAGAGGTTCCACTGGCAGTGTGACCTTGGTTTGATTTCCTTTTGGAGGAGAGTGCATGGGAGGCAAGTTATCACAAGCAGCCAAACCCAAGCTTAAGCAGCCAAGAGATCCACACCATACAGGATCCATACCAGGATCTGCCAGGAGCCACCCAGGATCCAGGATACTGGATCCTGGCGGTACTACTGTGCAAAACCCAGCATCGAAGCCTGGTTCTTAGCTGAAGTTAAGGGTGCGAACATGCCCTTAACCCAGCTGCTGGAATTGTGTGTCAGTGCAAGCTTGCACTGACACAGAGACGGGCGCCTAGAGTGCCCGTCCCCCAGGGGAATCTCCCAAGGGATGGTGCACTGTGGGATACCAGAGTGCGCAGTGAACTCAGTATGCAGTGCACTGTGCGATACCAGAGGCCGGAATAATGAGTCCCAGCCTCAGAGCAATCTGCCCTGCTCCATGCTGCACAGAGCAGCACTAATTGTGTGGGATCATTTGAACACTCCAGCTCCCACCAAGGACAGGACAATCATCTGAGGGGAAGGCAAGTTTGTGAAGCCTTCCTCCTGCCCACCCAGTAGGTCATGTGAATGGCCCCAAGGTGGTTTTTGTCATATTTGCTTTATTTATAAATATAAAGTAGACCAACAATTAAGGCAACCTTCTATCAAGCAGTAGATCCACTGCTGCCCATCAGATCCCATAAGGTAATTCTTCGCTTATCCATGTCCCCAGTGGCTCCTTTGGCTGGCGCTCTCTCTCTCTCTCTCTCTCTCTCTCTCTCTCTCTCTCTCTCTCTCTCTCTCTCACACACACACACACACACACACACACACACACACACACACCTTACTGTGGCTGTGTGGTTATAGAGAGACATTTCTCAAATTCTAATGGATTTCCCATTCAAAACGTTCAGATAAATTACCAACTGTCTTCCAACCATTTCCTAACAATCACTTTCCATCAAGAGACATTAACCAGCTACCCTGGCCTATAATCAAGCAATCTTCCTAACAAAGGAAGTAGCCATAACTATATTAATGCCAAACCATTACCCTCATAGCCATATCTGACCATATAAACGCTGCCTCTTAATAGGACATATTTTTCCTCCTTCTCTGGGAAGTTTATAAATGATGATATGATGGTAACGGAACTGGGTTGATAGATGATTCATCCACAGTGATGAATGGTTCTCATGGATTTCCTTCTCCCCAAGAAAAAGTCAATATGGTCAGACTGATGGACACTTTGCTTGTGGAAAAGAGTACTCAGACACTCCATAATAGGCAAAACATGTTTTTAAAGATATATTGCTAAGTTTAACCATAGCAGCTGTAATCCAAAATAAAGTGTTAATTTCATTTACATTGAAAAGCACAGGATATTAGGACCTGTTTCAATACTTATGGACACAGAAAAAAAGCAGACATTTTCCAGGCTACCTTTGACCTCACCTTTTCAGCTCACGCCTTCTGGTTCATATCACACAGCAACTACTAATCCACTCATCCTAGTTAAGCGAGTTAACAGATTGTGCATTTGGCTGGTGGTTTAGGAACATTTGTGCATTTGGCTGGTGATTATTACCAGAGCTTCTGCATAATTCTCTCAATCCACCCTAACAACAAGGGGCAATGATAACTGTTAAATAAAAATCATGTTTCAAGTAGCATGAGTCCTGAAGACAAGATCACTGATTTCCTAAACATGATTTCACAGAAACAGGGTTCATAATGACCCACACAGCAGCCTGATGCAAGATTCCCATGGAGCATTTACAAAGAGACCTAAAAGCAAATTACCCAGTTGTTTTAGTAAGGGCTCCAAAAACACTATCCACTATACTATAACTGAAATGTAGAACTCGGAGAGGGGGAGTAACAATACATCAGTCAAAGTCATTTTTTGCCATATATTTCTTGGATAGCTAGCCTAAAGATGATTTCCTTCTGACACAGAAGTTGGCTAACATAGGCAAAATAAAATAGCCAAATAAAAGCTTTGCTGTTGTGCCTTTGATAGTGGGAGTCTGAAATAAAAGGCTTTGGACTTACAAGTCCAAAGAGACAGGAAAAGATTATGTCTCAGGTTTCACATACACATATGATTATTTCCTAGGGCTGAGGTTCTCAACCTTGGGTCCCCAGATGTTATTAGAATAACCCCTATCATCCCCAGCCACATTTGGCCATTGTGGCTGGGGATTATGGGAGTTGTAGTCCTACAACATCTGGGAACCCAAGATTGAGAACCTCTGTCCTATCGCAATGTAGTTTTTCTTTCCAGAGTACCCTTTGTCCTACTAGTCCTCTTTTAAAACCTGGGATGGACTAACCTGAAATTAACTCATGGCCTTCGTGAATATTGACTAGCATCATGGAACTGATCAATCACAAACGCAATTGCCACACTCGTAATGTGTTTCTCATTCTGCAAGATCAAAGGCTTTGATCGACAAGGACAAATAAAAGTTCCCTGATCCCCACTTCTATAGTCAGGCAGGAGCTTGAAGAGAGAGGAAAATGTAATGTGGAAGGAAGAGCTGCTGTGATGTTGGCACCAAATTGAAATGGCACCTATTTTCTTTGATTACCTGAGGATGGTATCTTTCATCTGATCTGGCATTGAAGGGATGGGTGTTTATAGCCCTATTTAAGCCCTGGAATTCTATACTGCCCTACATTGCTAGCTCTCTTTAGCTGCTATACATTGTTGCTCCTGACTTGGTTCAGTGTGTCTGTAAAGCTATATAGTTTTGCAGTTTTATCTTCTTCCCTTCACTACACATTTACCTCAACCTTCTTATTGAGTCTGTTCACACAGACAAAAACTGTGTTCTACCCGGGTTTGGGAGCTGTGAGTGTTCCCAATTATTGGTTATGTGGAAGCAAGTTAAGAGGGAAACCTAGGTAGAAGTGATTGTGTTAAAGAAAGGTAGGAAGAAAAGATACCTTGGTTTTCCTCCTACCTTGCTTCCACACAACCGAAAATTGGGAGCACACAAAGCTTCCAAACCCAGGTAGAACACAGTTTGTCTTCTTCAGTTGGGGGCCGGGATGGTATTTGGGGCCTTTCTGGTCTGTTACTGCTGCTGCCTTCCCACTTCATTAGCTAGATGTTATGGTAAAAATTATCCATTGGTTTTTAAACTTGGCTTTCCCTTTTTCATTTTCCCCACTTCATATTTCTGTGTAGATTTTCTCTATCCCTGCCTCACCTGCTTCATGAGGTTTCCCCGTAGCTTTTATCTCCCTTCTTTGACTTTCTGAGGGGTTTGACTTTTACCGTCTGAAATGTTCCTAAAAGCGTTTTCTCTGTCCTGTTGGTTTGAGGGCTCTACCTCTTCATTTGTGTGTTGAATTCATGCTTTGTGCATAGTGCATCACTTTGCATTAGACATTTCCTCTAGAGTCCTGCCAAGGAATTCAATAGAAACCTGCTAATTAAACCCAGTTAAGTTGCCAATATCTGTGTGGAGTCAAAATTCTGAAGTGCAAAGTTTGACAGGCAACACTATTTGTTTTTCTAGTTTTTATTCCTTGGCCTCTTTCACCTAAGATTCCCTTGAATTTTATATTGGTTGTGTTTTAGTTATTGAAGCATAAGGTTTGGAATGGATTTGTTGCATCTTAGCTGTATTTTACTAAGGTATTTGAGGTCAATTTTATTCATGTCTTAGTGACTTGGTTTATCTACTTGGGCCTTGTAGTTTTATCACATTGACTCAACTTTTTGTCTGTGTTTGCCATCCAGCAGATAAAAGGTAGGCTTTCTGCTTATTTTTCCTAGAGTTTTAATGCTTCATTTTACCTCCAAGCTCACGACATCTTTTTGTGGCTGAAATTGATGACACTGATTGATGCAATTGATGTCACTGCATCAAATCCTATAAAGTGGAAGCTAAAGTGGAGCCACCTTGGCTCAAATTATCTTCAACATCACCTCCTATCCACATTATTCTGATCTTTATATCTCTATTCTTTCTAATGGAAGTAGCACTGTGCAGCTGAGGGGATCATTGATCAGTTCCATGATGCTGATTTAAGCCATTTTGAAGCTGGCCTGTTGCACAACACCATCAGGGCTGCCTTCACTTTGTGGAGCAGCCCTGGCAGGTCCCTAACACTGATGTACCACTGGGCAGAATATTGGCCATTGTCTTTTTAATTGGGTACTCCCAAGTTAGTAATGGGCATCTACATAGTGCTATGTAGTCTAAGATCTACATAGTGCTATGCTGGGCTTTTGGAGTCTGAGAACTCTGTTTTCATTACCCCTATAGACTTCAGAATGAATGTGCCCTGTGTACAGGCCCCAACCTGTCTTTAGTTGCTAGAAAGGGGGTGGAATTCCTCAAAAAAAGCCAGAAAAAATTAAAGAATATGTGTATTTTTTGTTATGGTAAGAGCAGAGCACCTGTTAATATTGTCTTCAACTAATTGTAGTTAACTTTTTATTGGTTAACTCTTTAGCCTGACAAGCCTATTTTTTTTTTATTCAGCATATTTTTATACCGCCAAAAACGCAAGTTCTCTGGGTGGTTTACAAGACAATAAAAACAACCAATAAAAAGATTAACATATTTCAACAATTAAAATTTTAAAAGTTAAAACTATTAAAACACAATTAAAATAGTATCTAATTAAAAGCCTGGGTGAACAAATGCGTCTTGACTGCCCTTCTAAAAGTTATAAGAGATGGGGAGGCTCTTATTTCAGCAGGAAGTGTGTTCCAAAGCCTCAGGGCATCAATGGAGAAGGCCTGTCCCTGAATTCAGAATATTGCTGAATTATATTTAAAATTAATTTTAGAATACTTTTAAAATCACAAACACGGTTCCAGTTGCAGTTGATTAGTAATGTGAGAACAGCGGCACACAACAGACCTCCTCTAATCATTCAGCTAATTATTACTTATGGGAAAGCTCACTGCAAAAGCATTAGATGGTTAAACACACACATTTCTAGTCAATCACAGCCTAGGACAATTCTGGTCTTGAGATCCTTCAATTCCATTTTCTGACACAGAATTCTGCTGCAAAACTGAAACTATTTAGTCCAGTTCACTCACATGGCCTATCTCATCTGAGGCCATATGGACTTGCCTCATAATAAGGTGTAACATTCACTCTATATTTGGCTGGAACATAATGTGACAGTCATATTCAATCAGACGTTCAATTAGCTTAGGGTTTTTCACTTTTCTACCTACTTTATTTAAAGTTATCCATATTGAGTGGTATTCTTATGCAATTATGGAGAATTTAACTACTTATCATGAATCTTGTTCTAAGGGCTTCATAGCAAATGATACCTTTTCCAGAACTGACGCTGAGCCTGTATTTTAACTACTTCTAGCTCACTCTGGAACTTCTTAATTAACTGGGTCCCCTCCCCCGCCCATTTTCATTTGTTGGTCAATTTTTACTTTGATAGGAACATGCTTATAGGCATTTCTGTTATTACAGAAGCGATTATGGTTGGAGATGTAAAACGGCATTCTGTTGTTATTTCTCCTCACCCCCCAGTGTTCCCTCTAAGGCATGCACATGTGCACATACTCACAAATTTTTGGAAGTCCACTCATTTAGTTTTAGATCTCACTCAGGTTGAATCAGGAAAGCCCCATTCTAAATGCACATGTGCACACGCTGCCTTGATACTGCCGCCCAGAACAAAACTCATTCCACACACAAAAGAAAACAAATGAGAGAGAAGTGCTCACCTCCTCCCTGACCCGTGGTTTATCAAAGCTTTCTTTTTGCATTATTCATGCTAGAACAGGCATTTTAAAGCTCAGAATGGCCTGCTGAACAAGTGTGTCCATTTTTAATGATTATGTGGAAATATAGCTAAATTATGAGGAGAAGATGTTGAAAAGCAAACATAAAACCACAACACCGTAGTTGGTCCTCCCACACACACACTGGCTGCCCATATTTACAACTGGAGATTTGATAACTAATAGTGATGCCCACACTGACACAATTTTTTTGTGTGTGGGTGGGGGATCTCTTTCAATAGTCTATCTTCCATACAAGGGCCTTTCATGGGTTTGCCAAAATAAATGTGTTTTGAATTTCTACAAATTAAGAAAATAGCTCTCATTAGGTTCTATGGTAACATCAGATTTGCAAGGGCTCAGTTACAGTCAGTCAAGACTACTCTAAAGAAAGTTTATGAGGAGAGAGAAAAGTGAGGAGAGAGAAATGCATTCCAGTCAGCTTAGCTGACTGGAGTGGAGGGAAACAGAAGTACATATTTTTAAAAAAAATTGTGTGTGGCAGCGTGTATGTACATGCATGCCCACTGAAGGATATATATTTCTGACCTTTGGGCAGATGAAGAAAAGGAATTAGAGTGTGGGGTAGAAAAATGGTCATTAGACCCAATAGAAGAATTGCAGCCATGGGGAGGATGGAGGACAAGTATACCTGATTGATGGGGAATGTCCAACAAACCCTTGGCTCAGCAGTGTAAAGAACTATGTAAGCTACATCACAGGGTTGTTGTTGGGGTTCAGCAGGTTCAGGAAATCACATAAGCAGTACATTTTCTCAGGCCAAGCTACCTTACATGGTTGTTCTTGGGGATAAGTCCTACATTTTGTTTTGCTTTTATAACCTGAGTGCACACAAGCAGTAAATCCCAATATTTGCCTATGGTTCTTAAAGTGTTATCACAGTTATATATGAATGCAGCCACCATGCAATGTAGTAAGTGTGCATTCTCCATTCAATCAGAAAAGTATGAGCATATATCTCTCTTGTTTTCTAATGAAGCACAGAACAATAGTTAATGTACTCTTGCACCCCATTTAAAAGAAGGCACAACTGATGCTTACCAAATAAAGTTGTAACTTGTTTTAAATCTAAGCACTCATGTCTGCCTCTTTATTATGTCTGGTAATGCTAAAGCTGTATTTTCACATTCCTTTTACTGAACACACTTATATTGTGGCACATATGGGATTTTCTATTTTAAAAAGCATACAAATTCAGTTAAAGTCATATCTGTCATTTTGTTACCAATCAAAAAACTAAAACTAAAAAATATAGTTCTTTTGACCAAGTAGTAACAAACCCTTTACAGTATAATGGGCAGAAATACTCAGAGATCTGTTAATAAAATCTAACCAACTTTATTCATCCAACTCCTCTGACTTCATTGAAAAGAAATATTTTCCCCCAAAGGTTCTTGTCAGTCCTACACATACACAGTTGCATAGCATTTAGGAAAATTGTGCATGTGTGCATGTTCTTCACAACTGGCTGCATAAAGTTGCTTTTAAGGACATAGAAAACAGAAAGGGGTTAGCAGCAGGGAAATGACTTGATTAGCAAGCCAGAGGTTGCCAGTTTGAATCCCCGCTGATATGTTTCCCAGACTATGGTAAACATCTATATCAGGCAGCAGTGATATAGAAAGATGTTGAAAGGCATCACCTTATACAGTGCAGGAGATGGCAATGGTAAACCCCTCCTGTATTCTACCAAAGAAAAACCACATGGCTCTGTGGTCCCCAGGAGTCGACAACGACTCAACAGCACACTTTACTTTACTAGAAATAAAGAAGTATTCAACATGTAAAATGTATTCCATTGGAGTTCTGATAGTACCCTGAAGTGTCCCCTCCTCCTGCATTGGTACTTGAAATACTGTATATACTCCTTTGCATGTAGAATATCTCAGCTAGAAATTTGATTACAGTGTGTCAATATCTGAGACTCCAAAAACACAAAGGAATTCATTGACCGGGGCGGTTGGGGGGGCGAAAAATATTTTTAGAGCCAAGCTAGGCATCTGATTAGGAGTAACACCAAAAAGCAAGCAGGTTCAAAACTGAGCAACTCCTGCCCTCAGCAGGAGCTGCAACTCTGAGTCATGCTGTCTCATTATCCCTTACACTCAGAAATGCATAGCATGCTATTTGAAATCTTACAGATCAACAATGATCTCACAATGATCTGAGGCTCCAGAATATAAGACACTCTTAATGCAAATTTCCCAAGACCAGTTCTCAGGATCTTGTTCCCATGACTGTTCCCATGACCGTAGATTATCATCTGGGGCACCAGGAGTCCTCCAGACCCAGCAGTTCTGAACTTGCATAGACCAGATCTGCTAACCAGATTAAAAGTGAGGTAGGATGAAATGGAGCCATCCTACTCCTTTGTTTTGGTAATCTGCCACCTCATTTTCAACTATTCCTGGGAGCTAGTGGCCACGTTTATCCAAGAGTCCTGTGGCTAGTGGGGCCAGGTAGAGAGGAGCTGCGCAGTACTGAGGGCTGCCTCTCTGCTGTTTGCATGATGCATTGTGGGGTACTGGAGGATGTAGCTCAGTTGTTTCCCCCTCCTGGAGTGCATGGCAGGCCGATCCTATGGGGGTTGGGTGAATAAACCCAACTGGGGGTTTGGGTCATCTGGGAGGAATGGGGTAAGAGCATTCCCACCCCCACCATCAGCCCGTCCCCATATGGTTGTATGAAAGAGCACCTTCTCTAGCAATAGTAAGATACCTTTCTGAGGTGCTGGATGGTGATGTAAAGCAGTACTTTTTCATCTTTAAAATCATCAAGTTCCCACCCTGACAGCATTTAGGCAACAGTGGGAAATGTTCTTATGCTTCCTCTTTTTATGGCATTTGATATTAATGCTGTTTGCTGCCTGAGTTTGCTTTATTATTTTTATTGCATTCTATCTATTTTTGTTTGTACATGATTTTAAATCACCTCAGGAGTCCTTGACTGAGAGGCAGGGCAAAAATATTTTTAATAATACTTTTAGAGCACAGCAGTTTTAAACTGTCAGTACCATGTGCTAAGGCTGTCCTGTGACTGCGAACAATATATGCATAACTCAGTGCAGACTGGTTTTTTGCATATCACTGTGAAAGCAGCTTTACAATCTAATTTTCATCATATGGACACCAAGGCAGGAGAGGTGCATACCTCTTTGCAGCCTTTTTTGAACTCATATAATTTACATGAAAGCTAAGCCACCAAAAAAAAAAAAAAAAAAATAGCCATTACTGCAGGCTGTGTTGTTGCATGAGGAAATGACTTCCTTCAAGCACCCAGAGTACTAATTCCATCATTTTTACACAAGCTGGATAAACTTGATGAGTTAACAGGGGAGGGGGGATCATTAACTGAGTGAGGTAAACATGAACTTTGCAAGTTCAAGCTCGTTTGAATCTCTTCCTTAAGAGACAAAAAAACAAGTCAACTCCAGTATGTGTATACCACAGAACACAATATAGACTCAGAGATATGGTGGAATTTACCACATTTTTTTCTTTTTTAAATGAAGCTAATATATCCCTATAAGATACAATTAAAATGTCAGGAGGATTCTCCTGTCCTTCCACCTTTCCCCTGCCTTTGTGTGCAGAAAAGAAGGAAGTTGACATGATCTAAGAAAGAAGGAAGTTGACATGATCTATTGATTTCGATGTAGTGACAACCACTCTCTAGCCAAGTATCCACTTTTGTGACAATGGATGTGCTTCTGAGACAAGGACAAACAATTCCCTCTAAGAGCATTGCTTGTGTTCCAGACAAAACAATACCCATTATGTATCACTGAGGACTATTACTTTACAAAGTACAAGGCAACATTTCACCAGAGGATACAAGAGTTCCCGAGAAAAGCAGCAGTGAAACAAACGCAACTTCTCAATCCATCAACTGTTCAATGTTATGGTCTTTTACAATCCAGGAGAAAGGAACACCAGAACAGATAAAACAAATACAGCATTCAATATACAACAGCAGTTCTTTTAAAAAGAGAGACAAATAAATAGAATTAATGTGCACAAGTCTTGGACATTACATATAGTCAATCCTAAACAATATAGAGTTGCTTACAGAACTGTAAACAGGTCTCTGAAAAATAGGCAGTATTCAAACCACTTTCTAGATTCAGTTTTGCACTATTCTGGTTTGTGCTTCAAATGTCCCACAATTCGGATTTGTTAACCCAGATCCAAATACTCTATTTCTCTGAATATTTGTCTAAGTGCCCATAGTGTCTTCATTTCTTTACAGAATTAGATTAAAATAACAGGGCTGGTAGCATGTTAAGTGGGCATGATGACATCTACGTAATTTCAAATAAATACAAGTGTTTCAAAAAAAGTTTAACATTTTCAAGGAAAAGTCTTGTTTGTTATTCAACCATAGGATGAGAATAGTGGGAAACTGATATCCCCTACTGAGGGCATTATGCCTATAATGTTGCTATTTCAAGCAAATTGGTGTGTGGGTTTTCTGTTGAGACCCTTCCCCACCCTCTCTCATATCTCCTAATCACTACAGGTGCTATTCAGAGACATAGCAACTTGCAGGGGGCACTTTGGCTGAGGAAGCATACCTTGATATATTTTTTCTATATCCCTCCCCCAAAGCACTGTGACTGGAAGGGAACAGAGAGCTGAGCAAGTCACTGGTCCATTTGAGCTGTCAGTTTCAAAGGACTCTTTCTCCCTCTCAGTGTTTTCCCTATATGGAAGATCATTCATTCCCACTGATATGTCAGTTTCAACAAGTTACAATGTTTGCCATTGAAAAACAGCAGGGGAAAGGTTCTGAATAACCAAATCTCTTCAAATTTCTCTGAATCAATTCAGACATTTCTGATTCAATTCAAAGAGATTCAGAAATCTAGCTATTTGATTCAGATTTAATCATTGAATGCTCTCTTTGGCTTGAATCTCATCTGAATTGAACAGCAATCCAAAGTTTCACACACAGCCCTACTAAACAAAACTCAACCAAATCAAGAATGGAAGCCTATATGTACACAGTCTATGCTTATCTTCCAGACATGATATGCCTTTCTCTCTTGGTGCATCTTACTTCTCAAACTGCCTCCCAGCTAGGGATGTGCACAAAACCGGAAAACCCAGTTTGGCTTGAACTGAACCAGACTTGAGCCAAACCGGGTCCAGTCCAGTTTTGTGCACACCCAAACCAGGCCTGATTCAGTTTGAACCAAGCCCAGTCTGGGTGGGCTCTGAGCTGTAATGGTAAAGAGGATTCCAGTAAGGATTCCCCTTTACCAGTAAAGGCGAAGGGGGGACCAGGGTTGTTTTTTTTTGTCAAACATAGTTGAGGTGGGAGGGGAGCCAAAGTTTACTTTAAAGGTGCCACCGATGGTGGCTGCAGCAGCTGTGGTGGCTGCAAGGGTGGGTGGGTGTGGCTGTGGCACCACCCCCACCCCCGAAGCAGGAAGACCCAGTTCAACTTAACCCAAACCACTCTGAGCAGAACGGCTCAAAGTTGAGCTGGCTCACACACCCCTACTCCCAGCACAGCTCTGTCTGTGATGCCATCTCTCCGGCTCAGTCCTGAGGTACCTGAGGTGGCTTGATGTGCTGCTGCCTCCGCTCCCATACTTGTGGCACACAAAGCCCACCACAAAGAAATTTCCCTCCCCTCAAACCCACACAGACTCTTTTCTCCCCCTTCAATCTGCCCCGCCCTCCAGCCCAGCCCAGCCCAGCCCAGGGAACTTATTTCAGCAGCTCTTATAAAGACCTCTCACACTCTCCATGGGCTAACTGAAGACCTCTGTTCCCTGAGCGGAAAGTAGCTGCCTTTTTTAATGGTTGCAGCCTCTCTCTCTCTCTCTCTCTCTCTCTCTCTCTCTCTCTCTCTCTCTCTCTCTCTCTCACCAACACTGCTCTGGGATGATGCTGCATCCTGAGGAAGTTACAGATATTCAATATGGTGGCCATCTTGAGGCAACTGTCTGTTGTTCTTGCCCCCATTGGCAGAGGCAGTAGCAAAAGGTTAAATAGATCTTAATTTAAAAATGAAAAATGATGGAAGCAGGTAAAAATAAACTGAGACCCTTCTAATGGATGCAGAAAAAACAGCACAGAACCGGCATGGGTCCAAAACTAACAACAAAAGCCGCTGACATGAATGGATCTCCAATGGATTTTATTTTTATTTTGGGGTACACACACCTACTGCAGAAATGCTGCCTGGAAGATGTACAGAATAATAGAATAGTTACAGATGTGAAAGAATAATAACTCATTGACAACAGGTTTGTTCCCCTGCTAACTGAGCAAAGAGACACCTTTTAAAGTAGGAATTCTCTTATATTTAGCAGGGGGAGAGCAACTGGCCGTATCCAACCCAGCACAGCATCCATCCAGTGGCTGTTGCTGGTATCTGCCTTCTGTTTCATTTTAGTTTGTGAGCCCTTTGGGGACAGGGGACCATCTTATTTATGTATTATTTATTTTTCTATGTAAACCACTTTGATAACTTTAGTTGAAGAGTGGTATATGAATATAAATAGAAGAATAAGAAATCTGCCTACACCGGAAGGAATTATATAAAATAGGAAGATAGGAACACAGGAAGCTGCCTTATATCGAGTCAGACCATTGGTCCGTCTAGCTCAGTACTGTCTACTACACTGACTGGCAGCGGCTTTTCCAAGGTTTCAGGCAGGAGTCTTTCCCAGCCCTACCTGCAGATGCCAGGGATTGAAGCTGGGACCTTGTGCACCTTGTACATGCAAAGCAGATGCTCTACCACTGTGCTAAAACAGCAAGTCCAAAACACTTAAGGATTGGGAAATTAAAAAAACATAGATTACACACACACACTTTACATACAGATATACACATATGGGAAGCAAGAAGTGATATTTCACTTCACCATCTATTACAGCGGTCACATTTCCTGGCACACAGCAGAACAAGACTTATCAAATGTAGATTCAAGGACCCTTAAATGATGATTGAAATGATGATATTTTAGCTCAGCCCTGAGGCTGATCTACTACCTAGTGGGAAAGAACTGTGTACAACAGAGACCAAATTTAAGCTAGAGAAGGCTTGTAATGTGTCAAAAGGCACTACTATTTTTATCACTCAGATTCAGTGAACACAGTAGCACCACCACACTTGACCTGCTGTGAATAGTGCTGGGATAGGAATGCTGCTCAGGTCCTTACAGATACTGGGTGGATTCATTCACTGAGGTCTTGCCACCAAGGGATCCATCCTATCTCCTTTGTATCAGCATTCTATTTATAACCCATTGAAATGAGAACTTGGCAATATAGAGCAAACAAATTCTGTACTGATCTGACAGCAGAGAATCAAATGCACTCATCGAACAAATCAGTTATACAAATCTTCTTCCACCAAAGCCATAGCATTCCCTCACTCCCAAAATCTAAAATATGATACAAAATGTTTTTTCCCTCTGCCTCCCTTTGTTATTTCTTGAATTACTGAACTGAATAGATGCCTCGGGCTCTGAAAACAATGTGTAGTGGTGCTTTTGTTCGGGGAAAATAATACGCAATATTTCTAACAATATGCCTCCTAATTAAAATGGCTACATCTGCTAATTAATACGTTTCCAGCAGAGAATCATATGTGCATATGCTGCAATGCTTAGAAATACCTGTCATTAAACTTGCAAGAGGAATCCTCAGACATAATCTAAACCTCCATGAGGGCAGCCAGCAAGGCTGGATAACTTACCTTAGCTCTCCATCCGGAGAGAACCCAGCATGGCCAATACTGCGTGAAAAATAAATAAATAAATAAATAAATAAATAAATAAATAAATAAATAAATAAATAAATAAATATATAAATAAATAAATAAATAGGAAGAATGAGATCTTGCATCTGCAATTAGGCATGGTGCAGACTCATTATAAACATCTCATTAGTGGGGGCAACAATGATTTTATTTTTAAGCATTTCCTGGACTTGAATATGTTGATCTCTCAGGCAAAATGGATGATGATGTAAATCAGGGGCCAGTTACTGCAGGTCCCTGGACCAAAACTCAGCCATACGCATGGCGCTACCAGGTCCCTCATTAGCCAACCCTGAGGCAAAAAAGGTGTGAGTAGAAAGTGGTGTGGCAATAGGACTTACTGGGAAGCCATTTCAGAGGTTGGGCATGGGTTGAGGTATTGGTCTACCGTTCCTCACTCACTTCTCAAAGCTCACCTCCAGGAAAGCAAAAGCTAACCAGGGCTGAATTCCCTCAAGTTCCACATTTGACATCAAAATGCATAGCTTTGATTAAGGAAATGAGTTCCACATACACGTTTGCATTCATTTTTCCACTTGCAAGGAACCCTTATCTCTTGCAATAAAACCATGAAAGGAAGGCACCAGCAAGCTTATGCAGCTGTACCTGCAACTGAGTTTTCAAAGCCCCTGACCTGTTCAAAGCCCCTGGCACCTGCAAATAGGGAGCAGTGCACTTCATTAATGTCCTGATCCCTATTATGATCACATGACATAAAGCTTATTGCAATTACCATACCTTAGAGAGCAGAAGCACCCAGCATTTTAAATAGAGTCACTGATTCAGACAAGGTTTCTAAATGATTCTTATTGACTATAATTTTCAATTAGAGCAAATAAAAACATTAAATGACCTTTAACCTGGTTTTTTCCCACTCTAACAGATGAGGGCTAAATTTATTGTGACAGCACCTAATCACATTTAGTGCAGCCTGTTATTCAGTGGTGCTGATATTGCATCCACTTCAGGCTGAGCTGGTAAGGCCATTACACGAGAAGCCTGCATGAGAGGCATACTTGTTAGTTTCCTAGGGAGTTGGACACTTTCCAGTTACATGGTCTACGCTGCTCTTGCTTTTAAGGAGTGTCACACAACGTTCCTCTTACCTCCAAAACAATTTCACACTGAATACACCATTTCCCACCATTTAGGGTGAAACTAGCTGTTAAGGAAGACATGATGCTTCTGCAGTCTCTGTGCCTTCTTCCCTCTCTGTCTCATCCCTCTCTGTCTCATAATGTCTGCAACAAATGTGTCTCATCATCACTCTGTAAGGCAGTTCACATGATTATAATCAGGACAGGACAAGTATCCTGCCCCATTTTGGGAGAGAGCTGGTCTTGTGGTAGCAAGCATGACTTGCTACCCTTAGCTAAACAGGGTCTGCTCTGGTTGAATATGAAAGGGAGACTAGAAGTATGAGTACTGTAAGATATTCCCCTTAGGAGATGGAGCCGTTCTGCAAAGAGCATCTAGGTTCCAATTCCTTCCCTGGCATCTCCAAGATAGGGCTGAGAGAGATTCCTGTCTGCAACCTTGAAGAAGCTGCTGCCAGTCTGTGTAGACAATACTGAGCGAGATGAACCTATGGTCTGACTCAGTATATGGCAGCTTCATATGTTCCTATGGGAGCTGTGCATGCTCCTGTTTTGTGACTGTGTGTGAGGAAACCAGCAAGATCGAAGTGGGAGGAAATTATCTGGGAGCAAGGAACTTGGCTGGATGGCTCTGTCCTACTCAGCTCTTACACCAGGCATCTCCAAACTGCGGCCCTCCAGATGTTGCTGAACTACAACTCCCAGCATACCCAGCCACAAAAAATTGTGGAGGGCCGCAGTTTGGAGATGCCTGTCTTACACTCTGCACTTTGCCGAGGTAGGAGAAATCACTGTCTGACTCAGTTACTCTCTCTCAGATGATCACTTCCTCCCTTTCTGACCTTGCTGTTTCCCTTACACTTGATCACAAAATGGGATTGCACAGCTCCCAAACTAGGGTATTTCGGGAGCAAACTGTGATTGTGTGAACTGCCTTTGTGGGTTGCTCTGCCCCTGCCAGCCAATGATGCAATGTACAGCACAACATCATATCACAGATAAAACTAGACATTCTAAGAGAGAGGAAGAAACAGAATGCCAAAAGTTTCATGTTCCATGTACTGTATAATATACATTCTGCCCTTATTTTTCTTCCTGGTTTAGATACCATGTGTGTTTATTCTGTCATGGAGCTGGCATACATGGGTGTTTTATGGTTGCTTCCCTCATAGACACAAAGAAATATTATGTAGATTTAACTAAGAGTGTGTTCAAAAACAACTCCATTTTCTCATTCGCCTTTCCCTCCCTTTTCCTTTCAAACTCCACCCCCTACACTCTCTACAGGATCAACAGGGTCTAACTCTACAGGATCTACAGGGACAAACTTCTCAGCAACAAAACATAAAAGATTACTAGACAGAATACAACAATGGGGTTCCCAGGTGGCCATTCAGCCATGTACGGAGCAGACCTAGACTTGCTTTACTTCTGCAAGGTGGCTATATCATAAATCTCCAGGTACGATTTCCAACCCTCCAGGATTAACCTGGAGTCTCCCCAGATCAGCAGCAATCTCCAGGGTGATTACTGAATGCTCCATTCCAGTTTTGAATGGTTTTATAGTATGAAAAACAATGCAGGGCAGATGGGGGGGAGGGAATCTCCAAGGATAGTTTCAATCAGAGTAGACAGTCCTATCCGATCATGCCATGGTGGGTGATACTACATCTTTGTTAATATTGCACCCAGAAAGAAGTCTATAAAGGTAAATGTACTACCTAGAACTCAAACTTTCTATCAAAAACCTTATATAACGGATCCAGTCATAGTTAATTTAGTCTTAATGATAGTGTTGCACATATGTGGAGATCAGAGGGTATCCCCAATGTTACACTGAGACCCTGCATCACAGGAACAGGATCCATACTTGGGAAAGGGAAATAAAGCAATGGAGGGCCAATAGTGAACTATGGAAAGAATGGTACCCTGACTATTGGAGGGCATGGTCAGGCAGCATGTCTTTCTGGCAGCTGACCTAGGAAAGGAAGAACATGTGGATACAGGCTCTGAAGCACTCCCTGGGAAATACTACTTAATATTAGTTTTCTAAGCCGATATTGGGAACTTTGGTTCTCACTGGCTCTGTCTCTCTGGTTCTCACTTCTAGCAGGACAAAGTAATGATCTACAGTCAGGAAGACTGTTGTATCAGCAAGATTACCCGGCCAAATATTTGACTGAAAGTCTCTTGCTTCATTTAGAAAAGCCATAGTTGGCTTTTTACTAATTCAGTGTAACATGTTCGGATGATGTGTCACAGAGAAACATAGCTCAGTCAATGCAGATGGGAGAGAAATTATTCACTTTATAATCTTTTGAATTTCTCAATTTGCATAAAAATAACTATGCTGCTGCCAAGGTTTTCAGGCTGAAATACCAAGTTAATAGTTCCACTATATATTATCATAGACTGATTCATTAATAGAGATGATTAGATTTAAATGTATTCCATATATTCACATTTAGGACCAAATTCTGCATACAGCTCTTTGATCACCACCTGTTTATTTATTTACCAAGGAAAGACCTACATATGGAGCCATGCTGAAATCACAGACTGTGTGCATGTAAACTAAGTGTTGTATCAATGGTTATAACCAGGCACGTTGGTTTCAGTGCACTAAGCAGTCATCAAGAAGGTATTGCAGGACTGTAGCTGTGTTCACATATTTCAGGGCAAACAAAGCATTCTGAAAAATACAAATTAACAGAGGGCCTTGAAAACTCATAGTCCACAAACTGGACTGTATTTAACCATCTACTAATGAAAAAGGTATATAGGGGGGAAATACGGCTGTAAATAGGTTTCCCATGTTAACATATTAACATAATGATCAACCTCATTTTCTAAGCTAGGCCTGATTAATGAATTGATTCAGACTGAGAGGTTATTCAGGTGTGATGTCATCGTCTTGCCTCAACAGGTGGTGAAATAACATCGCTTGGGCTCATATGTTTTCTCCTTGTTCTTTTACCACCCCTTTCACTTGACAAAGAACCAGAGGTCCTGCACATCTGAATGTGGGGTTTCCTTTGACTATAGATATTGAACCCATTTACCTTTTGCTTCAGATAAATGCAGTATCCTTCAACTTATGAATTCACTTTTATGTGTGGGTGCAGTTACATCTCATGGTACATGTTAGAAAGTTTAAACAGCTGCCTTTTCCTAACTCAGACGAATGATCCATTCTATACTAATACTGTCTAACCTGGGTTTGTCTTCTTAATAAAAAGGCATTTTGAAAGATATTGCTGTTAAGTGTAGAGTATTTCTCCATGATCATTAACTGTTGAAACTGTTAACTGCTCATTCAAGAAACAGTAAAGCCAAAAAAAAAAAAATCTTTTAAAAAAATTCACAATGTTTGTTGTGGTATGCTTTGTAACATGTTGGGTCTTTTATGCTCCTTTACTTTAGCTTTGTTATAGCTGCAAAGGGGAAAGTATATTATTTTCCATTATAAACATATAAAAATAAACTATAATTAAAAATACCAAAAATGCATGTCATAGAAGATCAAATAGATATTCTTCTGTGCTCATAGAAAACCATATTGTACATATATGCAATATTTCTTGCAAAATCAGACTTACCTGCCTTATATATGCTTTTTAATAGAATTATCAGAGCAAGTGCTTTTCTTCTTGCAATTTTGCTCACAGCCTAAATTAAGTTCTTATGGCCAGCAAAGCATATGCTCTCCTTACAGACCAATCTTAAATCCATTGAATGTAATCCAAAATGGCAACCCATTTCCCATTATCTTCTATGAAGGGAAATGTATCACATTTGCAAACAGATTTTTCCACTCAACAAACTGACCATTCCCTTCGCTCATGAAAAGAAACAGGAAAAGCCCTGTATGTGCTCCACACATGAAATTAAAGCCACTGGATCACAAGCATTTGTGGAAGTAGGTTCTTCTGACATTAATCGAGCCTATTTCTACAAGCGTATTTAAGGGGAAAGCCTCGGTGGCCATTTAAGACTTATAGCACGCACAACTTCCTAGCTTAATCAAAATTGTGGTGACTTTCACATGTTTATTTCCCTATACAAAATCCTTTAAGTCATAACACTCTTAAAATACAGCAATTATTTATTTAACTTATACCCTACTAAACGGAGCAAAGAGGCACATGTTAAAGTGATATCTCTCTTCAATTTAGCAGGGAAAGAGTAACTGTGTCTATTCAGAGAAGCTCAAAGGGCAAGCTGTTCACCAGCCAGAAGGGCCCGCTTCCTCAAGGGCCCAGGGACATTTGCCTCCACTCCATTTTTTTTCAATTGTAGCTATGCCTCTGCCCTTTAGGACAGGGAATTATTTTCTCACTCCTTTGCTATGTAAACCTCTTCGTGTTGAAAAATGGCATATAAACAATCTTAACAATAAAATAATGTCTCTAGGAGCTCAGAGCAATTTCTATAGGAGCTCAGCTGACTACAGCCTTGACAACAAAATGGAGTGACCAGCCAGTAAAACTGCCATGTTTCCCTGAGTAAAGGTGCTAACATGGGCTCTTCCTTCTCTGCACCTGTTAATTTATTTCAAATGCACACACATTTTTAAAGGACCCATCGCTGGACACTGAGATTAAGCGGCAACACAAGTTCTAGATGACCAAATAAAATCAAAATGAGTTTAGAACAGGAGAGAAGACAACCTTAGCCATCAACAAAACCATGTGTTTATTTCTTCATTTATATCAGCATTGCTATGCCACTTTTCAGTCACATAAAAACTTTTTAGTCACTTAAAAAACATATGTGGCTCATATCCAGACTAAGTTACTCAACAGTATTACTCAGGAGTTACTTCAGTGGGACTACTTTGAGTAATTATCCTCAGTATGCCAGCCACTAAAATCAATGAGTTTTACAGCCGAATAAATATGTTTTTAGTATTAAGGATAATATATTTGGGCAAATATATTATTTCTCTGTGTAAACCACCCTGAGCCATTTTTGGAAGAGTGATATAGAAATCAATCAAACAAACAAACAAACAAATAGCTAGCAGCTCAGCTCATGCCCTTGTCTTTCCCACTCCTGCTGCTGTTTGATTTATCCTTTTCTTATTCCTCTTCCTAAGAGGATCTGTTCTTAGAAGTCTTGTAGCCTATCCACAAGATTCCTATGACCAGAACTTGCTGACCAGAACCAATATAACAGTTGCAAAGCACTATCCTCATCAATATGCTCAGCAGCTGACATCCTGAAGCAGTTGATATGCTACAAAATTTTCTAAAAATAAGTAGACACTCAACCAAAAGGCTGCTGAGAGAAAGATGTTCCCTAGGACAAAATGGAATGAAAATATCTGACTGAGCAGCATGTCCTGTATATTTTGTTAACCAGTGTATTGGTGGTTACAGGAATCTGGCGTCCTGTTAAGACCCACTGTCAAATGGCAATAAAAAGAGGTGCTTCAATTACCTACAACCACTTTGATATACCACACATATTCCCGCACATGACATTAGGGCAAAGCATTCAATGCACATTAATTTTAAACATGTTAAAACAGAGTACTGCATCAATATCGATATTTGACATTTTATATGACCCTTCTATGCAAACGGAGAGAGTGCTCAGAACATGAAAGATCTTATTATAATAGAATGGCTTTTAAGACATATCACTCAAAGAATATGCTATTCCTAGTGACAGTTTCAACTTCAGAACACAGCTCCTATTCTCCAAGACACTTCAAACACCTTCTTCATTTGTTAGGCTGCTATGCTGTGTGTGCTAATGACGACTCCTATAAATACTTCTTAGCTGGATACATTTTGCTATACCTCCATCCATACTGTAGTATTTTCATGAAGGTAGTTTTTTAATGTTACTGCATAAGATAGAGGAAGATAAAGCTCAAACCTACTTTTTTCAGTACAGTACAATAAATACGCTTTTCAGATGATGAGGAAGAAAATAGAAGAAAAGAAACTTTACTATAAAGAACACTTCACTACTATCACTCCTGTCAGTCTGCAGACTGCATTGAGCATGCTTATTTTGCTGTCAGTCCTAGCTTCTGAACAAATAGGAAAGGGGAAAGTGTTGGTTAAAAATGAGCACAGATCAGGCCAATGCAAATGCACTCTCAAAGTAGACAGAAAGGCTATTCAACAACCTCACGGATGGGCAGGCAGAGAAGAAGGCAATTGTGGGGGAACCAAACAACGTCAGGCTCAAGGCCATGAGGAGAGGGCGGCTCCTCTCCCGTGGAAGAGTCCAACAGCCATTCCAGTCATCCTTGATCCTGTAAGCCATCCTGCCCGACCCGACGATGCCTGGCCCTGCAGGAAACTTGAAGGTGAAATGTGGCTGGATGGCGTCCTCTCATGAGACTTTGGAGAGGACCCATGAGATCTCGTGCAAGTCTTGCAAGACTTCTGGTTGAGATCCCAGGGCCTTATGAGATCTCACGAGAACTGCACCACCGGTCAGGAGCAGTGTTCCCTCTAAGGCCTGTGCGTGTGTGCACACTCACACATTTTTTAATGTCCACTCAGTTAATTTTAGATCCTGCTCAGGTTTAATCAGGAAGGCCCCACTCTGAATGCAGGTGAGTGCACACTGCCTTGATACTGCTACCCAGAACAAAACTTATTCCGCACACAGATGACGAGGGGCCAGAAGCCGAAGACAGCTTGACCTGGCAACAGCTCTGTAACTCAGCTGAGGCTTGAGGTGGCATTGTTGATCCTGGGGCCTTTGTGAAGTAACAAAGGCCAACAAAAAGTATTCGGGCCGAGCCTCTAACAATAAATCTGAGGCGACCAGGACAAAGCTATACCCTGACCAGCGGGAGGCTGCAGTGAAGGAGACTTCACCATAGACTTCCTGAAGGGACATGACAGCACTTCCCCCCAGGCAATCACGCTTTGTTTCTTTGGCATGCAAGCCACATGCCTATGTGACCCCGCACTAAAGGGAGCACTGAGGATCACTATCTGCACTGCTTCCAGCAGCACAGATCAACAGAGGCCTGGGACTCCATGCAGCCCGAGGAGAGACACAATTCTGGCAGCTGGGTTAAGGGAGTGCTTGCTCCCTTAATCTTGGCTATGAGCCGGGCTAAGGAGTGGGGTTAGGCTGGGAAGGAGTGCCAGGATCAATGAGGATCTCAGTGCTCCACATGAGCACCCTAGCCTGGGCTAGGCTGCTCATGAGAACAGCCTCAGAGTAATCCACTTTGCTCTGGAAGAGCCACATTTAATGACCACCTCAGCATAGACTTGAGAGATGGCCTTGACCAGTCTTTACCTCAAAACCTTACTTTCATGTCCGTAAAAGAGGGCTGCTGAGAGAGGGGTGCAGGAGAAGCACCGGTCCCGAGCAGGGGCAGCATAAGAAGAAAAGACTGCAACCCTATGCAAACACGTAGTAGTAACCCTATTAAAATTAATAGAACTTACTTTTGTGTAAACAGGAATAAGATTGGGATGCCTCTCAGCCTATCACACTGTTTGTCTGTGCACGTGTGACTGAAGGAGGAGGAAAAGTAGCTGGTGTATGGGTGAGGAAGAACTATAAACTATATTAATGGCAAGGGATTCTTGCCAAACAGCAGTTCTTGCTAGTAGATTGGAAGTGGCCAGT
Source organism: Hemicordylus capensis (assembly GCF_027244095.1). Taxonomy (NCBI): domain Eukaryota; kingdom Metazoa; phylum Chordata; class Lepidosauria; order Squamata; family Cordylidae; genus Hemicordylus; species Hemicordylus capensis. Next base: position 106,541,735 of record NC_069662.1, read on the forward strand.
ACACTGTGCAGTGTACTGGGCCCAGAAAATCCTCTTGGCACCCCTGCAATAAAATGGACATAATAATGACTAAACGCTAGGAAATTTTCCAAAGAACAATATTGTTTTATTTAATGAATTAAATTTACAAACTATATATTTCATAAACATGTTTAAAGGTGGCTCACAGAAAATGAACAAACTATACAACATTAAAGTAATATTTGAATCTAGTGCAAAACTACACATCTCTGGAAACCTGTCTTTAAAAATCCACTTACAAAGTCTTGGAAATGCATCTAATGTTGTAAACTAATCAAGGTGACAGTCATATATCCTACTCTTGTGGTGCTATAGAGTGAAAAATCAATTAGTAATAATTGATTTGTCTAATATTTAGAAGCTTTACTCCACCTCACCTTTTTTTTTAACGTCACCCAACCCCACCACCCCTGAGATTTTTGTAATTGCATTAGTCCTGGATTCAAAAGGAAGCCTGATGCTACAGTAGTCTAAAAGAATGAGCACAATCTGGATAAATTCCCTGACTGCAGAGAAAGGCCATTTTTAACAGTTGACCGGAAGCACCAATGTGCTTTAGACAGAGATGAAAATCCACTAAGATGGACTCTGTGGTTTGGATCCAAAGATATGTGAGTGAAAGGAGGTAGTATATTAGTGCTGTTCATGAACTTTTACACAAATGCTACGAGAAGACTTGTCACAGACTGCAGTGCCACAGTGTAATGGGGCTGCATTACAGTATGAGAAACATAGTGTGGGTTCAGATGACCCTCAGAAAGTAAGTAGGAGGGAACTGGAGGTTCCTGGGAAGCATGTGTTCCCAGGATGAGCTGGAGGTTGCCGACACAGTGTCATCTGAAGCTGCCAAGTCGGGTGGACAATGTTGGGTTCCCTCCACTGCCTCATGTTTGCCTGACATCTGCAACCAAGAGTCAACGTTGGGTGGAGAATGTTGGGTGCCGGGAGGCAAAGGGACTTGGAGTCAATATTCTCAGTATCAGAAGAGGCATTCTCCCCTGTCTTCTTTATTTTCATTCTCCAGATAAAATTAGTGTTAATTTGTATATAAACTGGAATGAAGGTCAAAACAAAGACTACATATTATTATCATTCCTTCTTGACTATTGTTTACGGTTGCTTCTATGATCACTTATTGCCTAAACCGGATAGTAGCATACAAGGAAAGGAATTGATATTTTGCATCTTTTCTTTTTCTTTTTCTTTTAAAGCCCTGCAGTGGAAGTTGTCCTGGATGTTTGCTATTGGACTAATAAGTTTGCTTAATGGTTTCAGACAGGCACAAACCAACAAACCATGTTGACTTAATACTTCCATTGTGCTCAGTTTATTCTTAGCTGCCATTAGTTACACACAACAAAGTTAATAAAAATATGCCACAGAAGACAAATCTCTGAAATGGTAGAAGCCTCCAAGAATCTATATATTTAATGTTCATCTTGGACACTCATAGACACAGCATTTATGTACGTCTTGACTGCAAGGTGTCCGAGATGGACTCGACTCCCCTCATATCTTTATAAACTCTGTGCATCCATTCTTTCTGTAGTACAGACTAACAAAGAAACCAAATGGAGCAACTCAGAGTTTGGAGATATTCAAGCACACTGAATGTTTCTCTCTTTCATAATAATCCACTTGGCATCAAGAATGAATAACCTTGCCTTAGTTTCAAATGTGAATGCGACTTTTAACTGATTAATAATTCAGATTAATCAATTATACAGATTTTTAATCAACTAAAAAGGCACCCACAATTAATCAGACATTTCTGTAAGTTAATTATTTTTAATATAAAAACTGCAGAATACAAGATATATGCCCCCTTTACTATCACACAGGGGAGAATGTCTCTTCTGATATGGCAACTGTAGCAACATAATCTATCTAAGATCGAAGGAAATGTTATTTCTTATCAAAATTATCATTTTATTTGTATGCAAATCTTTACAGATTTAATTGATTATTTAATCCATTACAATTAATCAATAAAGATTTCTTTAACTGGATGACTTTCCTAGTTGTCTAGGAAAAGTCATGGGGATACAGACTTCCTTTGTAAGAAATGCTATACAGTTCTTTGTTTGAGACCCCCAAAATTCAAATTCTGAGCCTTTAATGCAAAATAATGAATATAGCACATCATACAGGTATTAAGGAAGAGCTAAAATACTATGTGAGCAACACTTCTGCAGCAAGAGTGCAAGGCATTGTGCTGGGATTATTAATTTAATTTAATTTAATTTTTTGCAAGCACATGTGATTGCTGTTAACAAATTAGGAAATTTTTAAAAAATTAGGAAATATAAAAAATTTTTTAAAGAAACATTGAAAGTAAATCCCAGCCACTGCAAGTTTTACTGCCTTTAAAACACAGTGGCTGACAAGATGTGCAGCGATATGGCGCCACTGCACACTACATTGGAACTGTTGTGAACTCATAATGCAGCCCTGATGCTGCAGGGAATGAGTGGTGATGCAACCAGTGCTACTGCAGTTACTCCCTACAGCATCAGGGCTGACTTACAAGTGTGAAACAGCCCCAGTGTGGTGCACAGTAGTGCCATATTGTTGTGCATCATGTCAGCCACCTAAATTTAAGCCTCACCTGTGAAAAACATCCTGAGAGTTTCCATGCAATCTCAAAATACCTGAAATCCTTTACTAAGGAAAAGTGTGCCATCAAGTCGGTTTCAACTCCAGGCACCCACAGACCCCTGTGGTTGTCTTTGGTAGAACATAGGAGGGGTTTACCATTGCGTCCTCCTGCACAGTATGAGATGATGCCTTTCAGCAACATTCTATATCGCTACTGCCTGATATAGGTGTTTCCCAAGTTTGGGAAACATACCAGTGGGGATGCAAACCAGCAACCCTCTGTTTGTTAGTCAAGCATTTCCCCGCTGCGCCACTTAAGGTGACTACTGTGGTACAAAAGTTTTTTAAAGCATGGTGTGCTGCTGCACTCATATACTAAGAAATGTTGATTGTTTGAAGTCACAGTTCTGTTGCAAGCTGGTATTCAGTTCCTGAGTTTGAATTCCGCTGGACACAGAAAGGTAGACTTTACTTTTAACGAAGATTATTATGTTGGGAGATTAGTCATATTTATGAATATTCAGGAAGGAACTGAAGTGTGTTGTTTGGATTAGAAATTAATTAGTAAAACATTATCTGACCTAGAATCTATCCACAAATCCGCAATGGGGATCATGTGGATCACAGATGCTCAGATTCTAGGAAATATTTTAGTCAGCCTACAGCAGGGGTTCTCCACCGTTTCCCCCCCCAGATGTTATTGGACTACAACTCCCATCATCCCTCAACACAATGGACATCCCCAAACACACTGGAGTTGTAATCCAACAACATCTGGGGACTCAAGGCTGAGAAACCCTGGCCTAAAGGTATAGATGGCAAGGGCCATCCTTATGGAAACAGCAGCAGGAGAAGTAACTTCTGACCCATTACATCACCAAATGAAGATTCCGTTTTTCAGCAGCAATCCACACTATCACAGCAGCAAGAAAGACAGCTCCACCATATGAACACAAATTACCACTAGGAAGAGGCATTTCTAATGGGGAAGGTGCAAAGTTAGATGTTGCTCCTCCCAACACCATTCCCACAGCAGCTTTGTTCCAGAGGATGGTTGGACTGCTCTTGTATGGACCAGTTTTCAAATGTCTGAACTGGCCCAAAGATTCCTGCTACCAAAAATAGGTTCTGAGGCTCAGACTTAGTGAACACTGCAACAAATTAGACTTAGTTGGAATGGCTGCATTTGTGGTCATGTGTTTAATGTTAATGTTTTCTTGGGCAAGGATCAAATGTTGACCAAGGTCTCATTTAGCATTTCACTCAGGCTTTCCCAGTCACAAAAGTCAAGCCAAGAGCCAATTTCATATGAACACTGGGTGTGCAGTATTTGTGGGGAAAGCAATGTGAAAGTGCTCTAGGCACCAGCAACCTGGACATATTGCATAACTCTGTGTAGCATCCATCAAAAGGCTTGTGTACTCAGATACCCAGAAAGCAGTGTCACTTCAGGATCTTGCACTTCTAGCTCTTCCTCTGTAGCTAACTAGTTGTGTGCACTACTAACAACAGCAGCAGCAGCAGCAGCTGGAGTGCAACATAAAATTCAGCCACTGCTTCAGAGTGGCAACCTCAACAATGGGTGTTTCATGACTGTGGATGATACAGAAGGCAGCTGGGTCACCACTGTGCAAGTGTTTATCTCTTGACTGGCCAACAGTGCCCAGCCAGGCTATTGACATGATCACTCTGTGACACTGCTGGACAATCAGCAACTGAGCACAGAACAGACCATCTCCATCTCTGCCATGCAGTGCCTGCCAGTGAAGAACTCAGGGCCTTTTCCCTTGGTCACTACTCAGTGGCAGTGACTGAGGACAACATTCTGCCCCAACTTGGTGATGCACATAACTGGCTTAGCATAGGAATATACGACAAAGGAAGTGCCTTATACCAAGTCAGAGCATTGGTCCATCTATCTCAGTATTATCTACACTGGCCCAGCTCTCCAATGTTTCAGGAAGGAGTGTCTCCCAGCCCTACATGGAGATGCCAGGGATTGAATTTGGGGCCTTCTTCATGCAAGGCAGATGCTCTACCACTAAGCTATGACCCATCCCCTTGAATGTGAAGCCAAAAATGCAAGTTTTCAAGGCATCACTAGTATCAAGGTGATTATTTTTCTGGATAAATTTCCTCTTTACTGCCACTGTTGTTCTAGCTTTGATCCAGCATCAATAGTTTGATAACTGCACAATGGTACTGTGAAGGGGAAAGTATGTTTTCCTAATTCCTAATTACAGCTACTCCCCATAGTTCCATAGAATTAAAATGATATGTGAAATTGGCTAGATAAGATCATAAGAAGCTTCTGGTCTAGTTAATTTCACCCCAAGGGAACCTGGACTGTGATTTTTTTTGTTAGGAGGATACATGTGGGGAGTGGATATGCTTTCCTTTCATGTTTGTTTGTTTTTTAAGTTAAAATTGCTCCAGAAGTCTTATGTAGGGGGAGAATTGGTTTATTCCTTGTGGGTCACAAGTAACACTGAAATGTACACAAGTCTACTACAGCAGTGTGTCTATGGGCAATGACAGTTTGATCATACTGCCTCCAGGTCTCTGAAAACCTAGAATTTGTACTCATCCTAACAAATGCTATAAAAAGTTGGCATCTTTTCTAAAGAGTACAGTGGAGCTGAGTTCAATGGAGAAACGCATAGTTTTCCACAATTGTAAGATATTTCCTTTAAAATAATGGACATCTGCCAGCTCTCAATGAAGTACACTGAAAACTAGTTAAATCCACCACAAGTGGATTTTTTTTACCCCAGATATAAATCGGGCTACACTCTAACACACTGTGGAAAAACTCGAATTGTATGTGAACTGCTCCCCGATAACTAGCAGAGACTTTGGGGTAAATGTGGCCGATATGTAAACACACCCCCTCCATTCCAGAGGAGATGCAAGTTAAAGGGCTTCAAAAGCCCCGGGTGAAAAGCTTCCAGGGCATGAATATGAAGGATGAAACAAAGCTCTCGTGATAATCGACAATGCTACTGCATTAAATACATATTCTCCTTTGCTAAAAATAGTGGCTGCACAGCAGTCTATCTTGAATACAGTGCAGAAGACGGTGTGTTTGGTCTGAACACAGGAGAACCTAAGCTCAGATCTCCCTGGGAGATCTTGGTCAAGCCACGATCTCTCAGCAAAACCTACTGGACAGTTTGGGAAGGATAAATTAGATAAGAACTACAAGACACTTTGCACACTAAAAAAAAAAGCTGTAAAAATGATTAACTAATAATAAAACAAATGCTTCTAGGTCATCCTTCATCTGGCCTTTTTACTTACGAACCAAGATCTTCATTATTTCTAACTGCAGCCCTTTTACATAATCAGTCTCCCTGGCATATGCACACATCTACACCTCCACTTCACTTTGTGATAAACTTGACCCAAAATAGTACCTATTTTAATGAGATTCCTACATTACAATGACATTTTCTGTACTCGCCCCAGGAACCATCATTGGTATGAGTGGTTTTTCAAGCTTCAACCACTTATTGATCATTTGGCTGGAAAAATTCAAACAGCTGTTCACTCTCAGTATGTTTCAGCCATTCTTTTCAGGGACCAAATAATTTTCAAATATTGTATTTATTAGCCCCTTTGCAGAATCCCCTGGGATTGCATGGACCTGACAAAATCGCAATGGAATCTTACCAAGACTCTTTGCTATTAAGTTAATATCTGTTGAAAAGAATTCAGAAATGCAGCCTTCACCATCTCTAACCTTAGCTTTCAAGAGTTCCCCGTTGTAACAACCCTTATTCCTATTAGATAGAAGCTATCCAGACAACTTGCTCAGATTCAGGGAGCAAAAGAGATCCTGAGAAGGAAACAGTGGCTAAGAAGTATAAAATGTGTCCTTTTCCATTAGGAAAATCTGAAACAAGTAACTAATGTTTTAATTTCCATATAGTGCCTGTGTAGCCTAGCCTCCTTCTAAGGACCACATGCTTTGCCCAGAAAAAGCAAAGCAGTGTAGATAAACAATTTTAATTTTGTTTTGTTTTGTTTTCTTTAAGGCTGAGCCAAACATTCTTTGTAGAGAACTTGGGTGTCCACACCCACTACAGCTTTCCTGGGACTAGGCAACTGCCATATTTTTAACCCAGAAATAATAATTATTATTATTATATAATTATATAATATAATAATAATTAATTATTATTATTACTACTACTACTACTACTACTACTACTACTACATTTATATCCCGCTCTTCCTCCAAGGAGCTCAGAGCCTAGAGTGTTTTATATTGGGGGTTTTTACACTTTTATTTGGATTTTATAGCCTTATTTTATTTTTAATTCTATCTTTGTAAGCCTTTTGAAACAGATGTAAAGTGGTGATAAAAGAAATAAAGTAAAATGATGATAGCATGACGTGCCCTCATTCTGACTACCTTTAGAAGCTATTCACACGTGCACCGAAAACCAGGCTAAGGAAGCCTAGCCCAGTTTTCAGTACATGTATGTACCACTGGTAGCTGTGCAGCTCCCAGCAGCGGTGCAGCAGAAAGCCCACTTAGGAAGCCTGCTGCTTAGCTCAGGTTTTGGGTGCGAGGGTGCTCAAATAGTGGGCTAAATGCTCATGTGTTGGTGCCGCACAGCTTCACATGGCACCAATACACAAGTAGCTTCCCAACCGGCACTGTGAGACTCTTCATAATGCACCATGCATTCATGTAGTGCATTATGGAAGCTCGGGGCCTTCCAGCCCCCAAACCTCTCTGCTTCCTCCCTACCGGCAGAAGCTGGCAGTCGTCTGGGCGGCCGATCTAGCCACCCAGCAACATGGACAGAATCGGCCGCAGAGGAGGTAAGCTTTTAACAGTTTCCGCCTTTTGCCCATTCTCCAATCATGAGAATTGGAGAATTCTAATGATTCTCCAGTCATTAGAATTATGCTACATTGTCAAGTTTAAAAAACAATGGTGGCCCCTAGCTACCTGCAGTGTGCAGGGCGTACTACCACTGGTAAGTTTGGGTGGCCTTCATCCCCTAAAAAATCCTCAGACGTCACATTTGCAAACCAGGCAGGGTAGATTTCAGCTCAGCCCTAGTTTAACTTATGTATTCATTGTTTATTGATCGTATTTATATACTGATTATCATGTGCATTCTGAGGTGGTGTACATAAGTTAAAACACAAATATAAAACAGGATAAAATAACTGAAACAATTTTATGACATAAAACATACCATTTAAAATTATAAGTTAAAAATCTGAGAAAACAGGTGGTTCTTAAGGGTCTTTTGAAAAACAGACAGAGATAGAGAAGCTCTTATTTTGACAGGGAGTGCATTCCAGAGCCCTGGGGCAGCCCTAGTTCCAAGTAGCCACCAAACATGCTGGTGGTAGCCATAACTGGACCTCCCCAGATTATCTTAATAAGCATGATAAAGGAGACACTCTCTTGAATACCCTGGACCCAAGCCGTTCAAGGCTTAGTATCTGATACAAGCATCAGCTCAGCTGAAACCCATATTCTTTTTACAGTGAACTTATCTGGCTACAATTCAAAACCAAGCCTGGCCTGTTTTACAGATCTAAACATCAGCCTAGCTAGATCTACTTGGCCTATTATATTTAGTTCCAGAACATCAGCAGGATTGCAAGCTGAATTCTGTTGCACAGTGTCAAGAACAGCAGACCCTGAAGTCTCAAAAAGTGATGGTGGTATGAATATTTGGATGCCTCAAATCAGTGCTCCCAGCTGGAAACTATTCTGACTTGCCCGGTAAAATTCTGTGGGTCTTACACAGGGGACTCTGGCAATTGGGTCTTATACCATCAGAGCAACCTGTATGTAGAGAGAACCGCTGGCCTAATTAATTTATGATGCTCTGGAGCACCACTGGAGAACATTCTTCTGGTTTTAGTCCCAGAAAGAACAGGTGACTGAAGTAGCCAATATATGGCCTCACTTGGCCTGATATAACTGCTGTCTCTGGCCTAGCTCTTCAGTCTGAACAGCTTATTGCTCAGTGCAGGAAGAGCTGTTACAATCTGGCTGAACAGACAAAACTCTTGGCCTGCCTCCCAGCTATGACACCTCCTGTTTGCTGCAGTGATTTTGAATACTTTCATGTAGAAAACTAGCACATGAGGGAGAGACCTAATCTCAGTGTTTTCTTCCTGGTGTGCTAATTTTCTACACTGAGAAAATTTGGTTGGTTGGTTGGTTTTACTTTGGGAATAATTCAAAAATGTTTAATTTGAAGGATGAAGTGGTGTGGCCCAGGAAGGACTCTAGCTAGTCTGGCTCTCTGATCTACATTTAAATCTTAGTTGCTCAATCCTGTCCGGCAAGTTATACTTTCTCAGTTTTAATCATCCACACCTATAAAATGGAAATATTAGTGGCATACTGTTTTATAGCTGCTTCCCTCATAAACAAAATAACCTCATATAGATTTAAATAAAGGTTTCTTCAGAAACAACTCCATTTTCTCCTTCTCATCTTTTTCTTTCTGACTCCACCTCCCTCCCCCAACTCTCTATAAGATTCCAACTGGGACAAACTTCTAAACAACAAAACATAAAAGATTACTAGATAGAATAAAACACACCCTTCCCCTTTATAACAAGAATTTGATTACTTTAAAATTCAGTTATATATGTCAGACAAAGGTGGTGTCCTGTCACACATTTCCTAATTCTTGGGTTCTCTGGTACAGGAACTATTAGTAATGGTTTTTTTCTGGTACCAAGGATTGTTCATCACTTTAATCAGCCTCATCTGTGAGCTCAAAACTGGAGGCAAGATCAAATTCCTCTTCAGTTCCTCTTTCGGGACAAGATTCCCTTCCCTCTTTTCTCAAAGTATGCATGCTGGAATGTCTCAAACTGTTCCATTTCTTTCCATCATCCAATATGACAGAATCTCCTCAGATTTCAATTATTTGTTTTCGTCCAGAATATCCGGAAAATCCCTTTCTCATTTTATAAGGCAGCCATAACTCGAACAAAATCCCCAGCCCTAAATGTTCACTGTTTCACACCCGTTTCTCATCCACATAGAGTTTGTATTTTTGTTGCTTCTCCTTTACCTGACCACAAATATCTGCATCCTCAGGATGATAGATAGATAAATTTTATTACAATCATAGATCAGACAGGCCTCAAGATGAGATGGCACAGAAAGTCCAATCAGTGGTTGCAAATGGCTAAGTTTGGTGGTAGTTTTGCATCCTCTCAGCAGTTCAAAAGGTTATTTTCATATAGTGGAATGAGAAGTAGTTTGATAAGCAAATAGTTTCACGAATTGCCTAGTTCCAGGGTTGTTGTTGCATATTAGCCAGTTGTAAACTTTATTTCACTAATCTGTTCATTCTTTCCACTAAGCCGTTCCCTCGAGGATCATACAAGGAAATAGTATTGTGTTTTATCCCACGGTTATGCAAGTTTTGCTCCATTTCAACTGAGGTAAGCTGTGTCCCATTGTCAGTCACTAGTTCTTTAGACTTTCTCTCACAAAAACTGAAGCCATAAACTGGATCACCTTGTTTATAGTAATATTGTCAGCAAATGAAATTTCTGGCCACTTGGAATAGTAATCCACCATCATTATAACAAATCTTTGTTTTGTGGGTTGGTTATCAAAAGGCCTCTCTATATCCAGAGCAAGTTTTTTCCAGAATACTTTACTGGAGTCGAGGGGGTGGTAAAAGTCTTCTGCAATTTGTCATATACAGCACACGCCATACATTGCCTCATTACATTTTCAATTTGTTTGTCCATAACTGGCCACCAAAAACTCTCTCTGATTTACCTTTTAGTCAAGCTAATGCCCAGGTTACCTTCGTGGGCAATTTTGATCACTTTTGCTTGTAAGGAGGTCGCCCGGCCAGTAGCACCAAACAATCAGTCCTCAGCACCAACTAACTGAGAGGAGACCGCTCACTTCCTATGTGCATGTATTGTTGAAGATGTTCAGGTACCATGTTTTTGCATGGCCATCCATTATCTTCTGGGGTCATCTCTTGCCCTGGAAGTCAAGATAAATAATCTGCAGTTGTATTCTGAAGACCTGGAAGATATTCCACCTGGAAATCAAAATCCACAAGTCTGGTGATCTATTTGGTTATTCTTGGGGTTGATCCCCGAGTAGCAATAAAGCAGACAGAGGTTAATGGTCTGACTGTAAAGTGAATTTCCTGCCCCACAAGTAGTCCTGAAGTGCCTCACCACCCAGAAACAAGATAGAACTTCTTTTTCAAAAACAGAATACATCTCCCCTGAAGCAGTAAGTACTTTGGAAGCAAAGGCAATTGTAACTTCCCTGTCCCCTTTTTGCTGGGTCAAGACAGCACCCAAACCATATTCAGAAGTGAGAGCAGGGCTTTCAGCAATGGCCGATTTGATAATCTGAAAACTAGCCTTGCAGGATGCATCCCAGTTAAATATTACATTCTTTTTAAAAAGAAGATGCAATGGAGCAACTTTTGAGGCAAATTGTCTAACTAATTTATAGGGCCATTCACAGGTAGGTGGGGTGGTGGGTGGGCAGTGGGGAAGGCTGGTTCAACTCACCTTCCCCCCCCACCCCCCAGATGAGTATTTGCATGTTGCTGGGAGCACAGCACATGCATTGGAGGATTCCCCCAGGACATGAGTGCTCTAGGTGCCCATCTCTGTGTCCGCTGGAAACGAATGTAGCCCAGAGAACACATGATCCTGGAGCCCAGGTTAAGGGCTCACTCAAGCCTTTGACCATGACTAAGAACCAGGTTTAAAAGCTGGGCTAGGCAGCACTGCCCCACCGGGATCAGGCCTGATCCCGGTGGTTCTCACGTGCAGCGTAACACAGGCTGGGCCTCCCTAGCCTGGTTAGGGTATGCATGAGAACAGACTCACAGAGTCCTAAAAATGAGCAAAATGCACTTTTGTTGCATGGTTTTGGTGCTTCCCAAATAGCTTTCACCAAGTCTATTTGGGAATGTATGCCACTCTGAGATATTGTGTCCCAAGTTAGCATCATGCTTCTCAGTGGTTTTGCCATACACTAATGTGTCATCCTAAAAGTAAGTTATGCCATCGTTAGCCCATAGTCCCAAAATTTGCATGCATCATTCATTGAAATACCTAAGCTGCAGAGGCTAATCCAAAGGGCAGTCTTTTGTATTGAAAAATACCTTCTGGGGTAATGAAGGTCATTATTTGTGAAAACATTTGAGCAGAGAAATTTGATGATAGGCCAAAGACAAGTCAAAAGTTGTGAACACTGAGGTGTCTTTCAGAATAAGCAGCATTTCATTGATATTGGGTAATGGATGATAATCTATTACCATTTTGGAGTTCACATCTCTTACATCTATGCACATTTGAAGTGTACCATTTGATTTCCTCTGGCACTGGGGAGAGACACATTCTGATGAATCAACAGGCTCTATGATGTCAGCATGCTGTACTCTTAAGAGCTCCTCTCTAAGTGATTGGTTCAATGCTATCGGTATGATCATCACTTTGTGTTGAACAGATATTGCATTTGCCTTCATCTGAATTTTATGTTTGAAATGTATGGTAATGTCAGTAGTATCAGCAAAAATGTCAAAGAAATCAGCAATCATATCAGTATATGGATGCTCTATCATCTGTAATATGGGTTCTGTGCTATTTGGGTCTAACACTATCCGTAGGTCTTTCTGTTATTTCCAGCCCAATACTGAGACTCCTTTTGTGACACATACACTTTCCCATCTGCAGTATGTCCTTTGTATTCCAGAACAGCAGTGAAATCTCAATTTATGGCAATTGGGGAACTTCTATATCCCCATGAGTGGAAATCTGAAGGCTTCAAGGGCTGATCTGATGTAGTAAGGAGTTTCTTGTAAAGTAGATAAGCAATGATAGTGTATGGAGAAACAGAATCAGCCATCTTCTGCACTTCATGGCCATTAAGTTTAACTTGACAATGTAGAGAATCAGGCTCTGATTCTATCACATTTAAAATGCTGTCAGAAAGAGGTTCATCTGCCTCATCCTTATCATAGAGTAAATCAGTAATGGAGTAGACTGCAGACTTGCAAAACTTCACAAAGTGTTCCCATTTTTTGCACCTGTTGACCCATGCAGAACAGTGAGCAAAACTGGCTTTGTGGGCAGAGTCTCTACAGTGCTAGCATTGGTAGCTCCTCCTTTCTTGTGCTGCCATTTTCTGCAGAGGCGCTCTTACCCCTAGACTTTGGGGCTGAAGTCCAGGGCCTCCACAGTCCTAGGGAGCCCCAAATCCTTTTTAGTCTGTCCTGAGTGGTGTGGTCACCCAGCAGAGCATGATGATGCTTAATTTGCAGGGGAGGGGGGGGCTTCCAAAGACCTTTAGGTCCAGGCTCCAAAATTATCTAGGTGCACCTCTGCTTTTATGGGGCAGTGCCATGTGAGATTATTGGGTTTGGAAGGATTTGGGCTGAACAGCCTGGATTTCAGAGGGTTGGTTTTGGGGTACCAAAGAGAGCAATTTGGCACAGTGAAGAGCATTCCCCACCCTCCTAGCCATCTCCATAACTTCATGCAAGGTAGGTTTCCGCTCCAATCACAGTTTTTCATGCAGTTTGGAGCAGAGGGTTTTTTCTCTCTCATAATAATCTGATCCCTGATCATTTCATTAGTAAAGTTGGCAAACTCATAGGTTACACCTAAGGCACACAGGGCTGTGACATACTGATCGATAGATTCACCAGGCAGCTGGGATTTAGAATAGAACATAGGAACATACGAAAGTACCATATACTGAGTCAGACCATTGGTCTATCTAGCTCAGAATTGTCTTCAAAGACTGGCAGCGGCTTCTCCAAGGTTGCAGGCAGGAATCTCTCTCAGCCCTATCTTGGAGAAGCCATGGAGGGAACTTGAAACCTTCTGCTCTTCCCAGAGTGGCTTCATCCCCTGAGGGGAATATCTTACAGTGCTCATACTTCTAGTCTCCCATTCATATGCAACCAGGGCAAACCTTGCTTAGCTAAGGGGACAAGTCATGCTTGCTACCACAAGACCAGCTTGTAACACTCATCAATCACATTCATAGTTAGGCTGAAATAATCATCTAAGGCTTGAAGAGCAGCTTCATAAGAATTGGCATCCCCTTCCAAGTTGGCAGGAAAGGGATTATATATACTTTTGCCTTCAGGGCCCAGGCAGTGAAGCAATATAGCCTTCTGTTTTGCTGGAGTAAAATCAGGGGTCTGTATGGTGAGGAGGTAGTTGCAGAAATAGGACTTCCATTGTTTCCAGGAAAGAGCAGGTTCTCCTGGGGTGGATAAGAAAAAAAAAGTGGTGGGATCTGAACTCCGCACCCACACACACACACACACACACTCTCTCTCTCTCTCTCCAGGATCCCCACTGGGACAAACTTCTAAACAACAAAACCTAAAATATTAGTAGACAGACTACAACTTATACTTCATGTGATTGTTAGGAGGCTGAACAACATGAATATCACACAGATTTCACACTAAACATTCCTCATGGCTGCAGCAGAGGGGGAAATACAGGAGCCAAGCCCCTTCCATTGTTTTTGCTGAGACCAGTTGTTACCTGGCTCCTCCCTTCCAAGAGCTGAGCCTATCTGCAAGCAGCCAGCCATTCTCCATCAGAGATATTGATGGAAGTTTTAATAAATGTGTTGCTTGTCATGGATATTGTAAACCTCTTTGGGAAGTCAGGCTGAAAAGCAGAATAAAAAACTAAAAATTAAATACAAGTAAATGCTGTACGAAATTTTAAGTGTTTCGAGACACTGAAGGGTGAAACTGTGCATCCTTGTTCATGCATGTGTATGTACTAGCTTATAAAATATTGACTTTAAGCTTTTAAATAAAATACAATACTAATTATCCAAGATAGTTATTGATTGTCTGTAATCAGTGGACATGATAAAATATCTAAAATATTAGTATTAGTAAAATACTATGCACCCAGAATTGACACGTTATTTGTCCCTTGCCTTCCAGACCCAAAACAGAATTCTTTAGTCAGTAAAGAAGGTAAGATCCACTTTAATCCTGGGTACCCATGGGGACTTAGTCAGCATATTGTCTGAAAAGCCACAGCTGAGAAAAAGCAGTCCTCTGTTCCTGTCTCAAGAAGCTGATCACCAACATAACATAAAACCCATCAGTGGAAGACTCAATTATGTATGCCTTTTAATTAGCTATAAATCTACCCGAGTATCTTCCGCTGCTTCTTTCACCTGCAGACATGCATTATTTGGCTTCCTGTTACCAGCTGCTAGTAAAACATTAGACAGAGTGCACAGTGCATCTAGAAGTAACTACTGATCACAGATTTCTGCTGATGGCAGGCTTTTGAAATGCTGAAGGCATTGGCACAGCCGCCATAGATTTCAGCAGTAGCTCCTGCTGTAGATTTTAATTAACGTGCAAGCTAATATTTGAGAAATACATTTAAAGTTCCAAGCTGAAACGGTTTGTAGTTCTGAACTGTCAGAATCATTTGCATGTGTTATGGCAATATACTGTCACGCCCAAGTAAAATATTAATGATGTCACACACAACTAAAATGAAATCTTCCTTTGTGAAGGCTAACGGCATGTTTAAAATCTGAAAAATATCTAACTATCTTTGAGAAGTAGATAAATATGCACAAACCTATATTGTTGGCATAATGATCAGCCTAGGGCATTCCACTATTTTTGCAGTGGGCCGAAGGGAGGTCAAAATGATAACAATGGCACTGATGTTACAAATTAGCCAATAGATTGAATAGTTAAGAAAGCTGAATATTGTCAACCAACAGGCTGTCTTGAAAGAGAAGAAATTCAGTAAAAAGAGTATTTGTCTATCAACCACAGAAATTAGATATCCTATGTATTTTTGTTCCATCATTTTGAATAATGTAGCACAACAAGAGGGGAGCACCCAATCAGCGCAGGTCAGCAAAGAGGAAGTGCAATAATAGGTGTGTACTGGGATGCATTAAACAACAGAAAACTTTATCTTTTAGTTTAAAAAATCTAGTTTGCCATGATTATTGGATGACTCCTATGATTTGTGTATAATGTTTAATGCTTGCTGCCAATTTCTGTATTGTTTATTGTGTGGCTTTTCCCTTACATATTTCTAAGACAAATCAGAACTATCCCATGTAGTAAACCCACATCATGAATCACACATCATTTCCAGGATAGTGCAACCATCTACTTTTGAAAGAGGTGGCAATTTCCTAATGCGATAGTTGCCCACAGGAAAGACTGCAGATCCTCCAATGAAATATAATTCACTTTTAGCAGGACGTAACATTTGAAGCAATCAATAGTCATGTTTGCTGTTGCAGGAAAACGGAGGCCATCTCTGTTGCAAGCCATACACCATTTATAGTCTTCAGTTATTAAACCCATGCTGGGAAATATTAATGGAACGGAAGGCATGCCTGCAGACAGGAGAGCTAATCAATGCACTTTGCTAACATGATCTTTAGTGGGGTTATTCTCCCTCCCTCTCTTGCTGCCTGCTTTAGAATTCATGGAGCAGAAGATCTATCAGCACAGCACCAAGGAAGGCAAGCTGACCCATTTCTCTGCTGAACTCAAAGCTTGCTCTTGGCTCAGTAAGAAGCAGCCCGTCTACAATGACACAGCAAGGATGGAGCAACCAAAATGTGCAGGGTCCCTCCTCCTTTTCCAAACTCCCCCGTTGCCCCTTGGTATTTATAAAGTACATTTCAGGTCTGCAATCAACCTCTGCATTTAGACATACTGGAGAAGAGAGACTTTAGCCCACGACATCGACAAACCAAACTTTTGAGTCAGCATTTCTCTCTTCTATCTCCATTTGCACTATCCAACTAAGGCACTGGACCCAGAAACATGCACTTGAGGGGATGCAATCCATTATCCACGCTTGGAACGGGCAGAGAAGGGTTTTCTAACAAGTGGCTATTTCACTCCCCTTAATCTTCCTTGTCCTTAAACAACCTTAAAGCCCGCTTGTCCTTATGCCAGACTTCATCGTTCAGATTTAGGATGGTGGAGGACCACCGCCGTTTAAAGCATCCAGAACAGGATGACAAGACGCGCCCTTCGAATGTGGTGCTTCTTGTGTCGGCATTTGGTCCGTGCAATGCATTCGCTGAGATTAAAATCGAGGACACATTTCTCTCATACCGGGAAGGCTGGATCCTTGCACTTCTTCTCCATTCCAGATTGGATCCCCACCCCCTTCCCATCATTTCCTATCCGCCCCCCCCCCGGCCCCCGCTCCCTGCGCGCCCAGTTTCTTAAAGGTGGCTTCTCCCGTCCCTCCTGCATACTGGCGATTTCCGCCTGGGAGGGAAGCGGAGTTGGGAACCTACCTTTTTGTCTTCCTTCTCGCTGCCTTGCCTCTTCTCTGGCGGCGGCTGCTGCTGATTGCTGTCACCGGCAGTTTCCCCTGCCTGCCCATCCTGCTGCTGCTGCTGCTGCTGACAGCCTCCAGACCCCTGCGCGTGGGGGATGGGCTCCGGGCACTGAGAAACTCCCTTAACATCCATCTCCATCTTCCAATCCACCGGATTGCAAACAAAAGCAGGCGAGAACGACTTCCCGCCCTCGACGTCGCTATTTCTCAGGATTGTTCTTTCCTTTCCTTTCCTTTCTTTCTTTCTTGCTTTCTTTCTTTCCTTCCTTCCTTTCTTTTTTTTAAGGAGGAAGCCTGCCACACTCACATGGTTTCTCTCCGCCTCTCCTGCACCGATCGGGTGGCTGCGATTTCACGCGCACGCACGCACACACACACTTTAGATCCTCCAGACTTTTGCAGCCAACGTGGGCGTCTGACTGTCGTAGCTGGTGCGGGGTGGCCTTCCGTTGCCCCGCGGCTGGCGAAGCAGATCGCCTTGAAGATCAACTCCCAGTCCTCTTCTTAACTGGGGTGATTATTTACTTTGTTGGCGGACTACCCGTATATCCCAGGCCCGGACAAGCCTGTGGGGTGGGGGGTGGTATTTTCTGTGCAATGTTTCCCCTCCCCGCACCCTTCTGGGTTGCTGCTGCAGCCTTTCGCCAAAAAGTTCGATTGGCGGGAGAAGAGGACGCCCCCAGGTCGAGCCAGCGAGGGAAACTGGCGGTAATGTCAAGTAAAAGTTAAACCGCCGCCCCTCCTCCACTCCCTCCCTGCCTGCTGTCCAGCTCCTCAGCAGGCTCAAGACGCTGACAGGAAAAGCGAGCAAATGACCTGGGCAAAGGGCTGGCGCTGGCGAGGGATCGAAGGCGACCATTTAGCTGAGGCTGGCTTTTCCTGGGGACCCCGCCTCCCCCCCCATCGCCCCCCTCCTCCATAGCAAATGTCTCCTTGATGTTAATCTCCTCTCCCTGCTCGCTCGCTCGCTCTGTGTGTTTCCCTCTGTATACAGAAATATGTGTGCGGCTGGAGCTCCCTCTCTAGTCTGGCAGCGCCAGGCAGTATTGCACAAGGAAACTAGAGTAAAGGGGGCGGGGGAGAAACCCCCTCAGCAAACGCAGACAAAAACATTTTTGAATCCACTGGGCGTTACTGATTCGTCCGATTACACTTACTCAGTTCAATGAATAATAGTAACATTGGTAAATGTAAAGAGGGGGAGAGCAAGAAGCCTGGGATTCCACTCTGAAAAGTGAAGTGATGTGTCTCGGGGCATGTGCAGAGTCCCCACTGCTCCGTTAGGCATAGGCAGAAGTTGCAGGACCCAGGGCGACATGTAAGCAGAGGTGAGCCCCAGCATTTCTGCTATGTGAAACGACCTACTGAAGAGCAATGTACACCATTGAATAAAAGACAAATCCAAATCCCATTCCTGATAGTAAGTAGAAAGGGGGAAATGCAGTCACTGGCTAGTGTAAATTGGGAGAAAATGGTGATTATGAGTATGCTGCCTGCCAACTAGCAGACAGATTAATAGGCTTGTTCTATTCAATAACTGAATGAAGGGCAAGCTTTGATCTGTTCATATTTTAATCAGGACTCTATCAAGTGACTAGGCTGCATTTCTAAATCTAAACTAACATTGTCTTAAAGAGCTGCTGCTTTGAAAGTTACCTGGAAACACTGTGTGGATATAAGTCTGAAGATATTAGCATAGCATTCCATTTTTAAAAAAAAATCCAGATAGAGTAAGCTCCTTAACAAACAAATATCTCATTCCATGCAGAATATTTCCCAGTTCACAAAAACTACCCTGCTTGTGTCAGCTGATGGCCTGACCCAAAGATATTCTGAGAAGATGCTCTCAGTGGCGTGACATGGAACAGTTTGGTACTTTGCCTGAAGTATCCAATATAACAGAAATAGTTTGGTAACTTCCATATATGTTGGCAGCTCTGGCAGCTGAAGTGAATAGACAGGAAAATGAAACATTAGCAATGCTTCTAAAAGATCCATCATACCAATAAATGCAAGCTGTGTTTTAAAACAGAAATAATTCACAATATACAACAGCAAGTTAAAAATGCATTCACTATCTGCTTCAGCCTGTTTCAACTGAATGCTCAAGTTATTCATAAGAGAATGAATATTCAACACATATATAATGTTGTAACCACAGGGTTTTTCAACTGCATTTACTTGCAACCCTGTTCTTGTGCCTTGAACCATTCTAATGGATTTTACTATATCATCATTTAATTGATTCTTGTTATCATCATCAGAGGTTGTTGATACAGCTGTCCAGGCAGCCTTGATTCCCCCACTCCTACTTATGTGTAGGATATTAAATGCCCACTTCAAAGCTTCCCATCCATTCTAAGCTGTGGGTTTCTCATTTGGATCTGCACTGTTCCAGTAGTTTAATTTCTTGCTGGAAATATTGGGTTTTGGGTACACATGATTCTGCCATCTCAGACCTAAATTGTGCCAATTCACACAGCATCTGAAATACTAGTTGGGTGACAGATTGTGCAACTAATAACATTTTAGAGTTAATTAAAAGTGTTGTCTTCTTTGTTGCATTATTGATTTACACAGCAACTTTTGCCATGGTCGCTAGCCACTTGTTTACAAAGTTAATAAAATGATAAATTACACCCAGGTCTCTCTGTAATGGGGAGCATTAAAGAATTGGTGTTGTGCTATTAGGAAATAAAATCAAACCTGAAGTTAAAATGAGGATTAACACAAAGGTACTACTACTTTTACTACACATATTTATATACCACTTTCCAAACAAATTTCTGAAAGTGGTTTACACAGAAAAACAAAATAAAAAACAAATAAGATAGTTCCCTGTCCCCAAAGGAGCAGTTCCAAGGTTAATGGAACCATGCATACCACCATGCTCCCAATGACTGTAGCCACAAGGAAACCCCCAGACCAACACTATATATGCCCACTGGCAAGAGACCACCCCCACCACAAAACAACCCAAATATTGCAGACAGTGTCTAATATGTGCAAAACATGCCAGTAACAGAACCAGAAGCAATATCCAAACATTCTGATTCCATTACCGACATACCCTGAATATCTCATTATCACCAGCGTTAAAAGGCCCTTCAAAAATACAGCCCCACAGAAGGAGATGTTCTCCCACCAGAGGGCACACACAAGAACCAGAAAATTCACCCATGGCCAAAGCCACCAAAAAAATGGCAACATGCCCAACTCTGCCACCCCAGAATTAACCAAAGGGCTCACGATCTAAAATAAACATAAGGCAACAGCAACAGCCACTGAAGAGCTACTGCTGTGTTGGGTTTGGGTAGGGCCCATTACTCTCTCCCTCCTAAACAGAAGAGAATCACTGCTTTGAAAAGTGCCTCTTTACTCAGCTAGAGAACCACATCTCACCATAGCTGGAGCTTACAAGAGTAAGGAGAATTGCCAAGGCAAGCTCACTCATTCCAAAGGCATGAGTCCCTAAGGGAGTCGACTCTGAAACATTTAACAGTAGATGCCAGGTTAAGCCTGCTAGATATTCTGGGTGGTCAACATTCCATTAGATTCTAGATCTAAATACTGAATGTCTAGATTTCAGAATCTAGATTTCCAGCTGTTTTTGTCCTATTGCAACTTCATAGCTATCTCATCATGTGGAATGTTGTGTTTTCAACCAACATAACTGGACAAACCATTGTTTTTGGACATTTATAATTCTCTCTTCGGAGATATACAAAAATTGCTTGTTCACCACTATCATTTTTGTTATATTGTGTGATAAAGCATCTTGCAAGATTGAAAAACACTGTAACCATGAAACAACATATACTGTTTTAATTGTATTACTTGCATTCCTATAGCTGTATTGGGTTCTTCCCATTTTTGCCTTAGATTTCAGAACAGAACAGAAAAAGATTCCTTTATTACCACCAAGGACAGCTCCAGAGGGAGAGCAAGGGAGCAAGAACCCTTTCATAAAAATAGCCCCCCCAGCTTCCGCCCTGCCCATTTCTGTTTCCGAAACCTAACACGTGAGACACAACTCACCCACCCGAAAATGCAATTTGCCCTTCCTGTGTCTTCCCCTCATATTTTTTTCCTAGTGCTGCCAATGATGATAATAATATCTAACACTCATTTGGAAAATACTAGTCTACGTATTCTAATGTCTCTTGCATTTCCTTAGGAAAGTCCATCACTTGTAGAATGTCTTCTGCAGGAGTAAAATATTTGGTTAAGGGGTTTATTCATTCATTCATTCATTCATTACATTTTTATACCGCCCCACACTCGTGTCTCTGTGTAGTTCACAATGATAAAACAACATATAAACACATATAAAAACACATAAAAACAATTAAAAACTAACAATTTAAAAATCAATCACAGAATTAAAAACCTATACATTATTAAGAAGCTGAAAAAGCCTGAGTAAAAAGATGGGTTTTTAAATATATATTTTTTAAATTGTCAGAGATGGGGAGGATCGTATCTTAATAGGGAGTGCAGTCCATAGTCCCGGAGCAGCAACTGAAAAAGCCCGTCTCCATGTGACAAGTAGATCATCTGTGACAAGTTTCTGTGACAAGTAGATCTCGTGATGGCAAGGAAGTCAAATTAAAGGACTTCTTAAGTCAGGGATGACTGAATCTTTTCTATATAGATACACACACAAGGATGGCCTTCTGACGACATGACAATCTAAAAAGCCACACATAGCAATATATTCCAAAAGCAACCTAGAAATATTATTACATTGCCAATGAAAAGGCAGATAATTACTACCTCACTCTAATCCTCTCTGCCCACAGTATCAGTCACAACCATCTAATTTAAGATAATGGTAGCTTTGACATTTGTGTTGGGGGGTGTCAAGTTTTGATTTTGACTTTGAATTGTGGTCTTTAAATTTGAACAGATGATATTTCAACTGGTAAGTAACCACAGCCCTCTTTGAGAGTGTCAACAGGCATGTGGATAAAGGTGATCCGGTTGACTTAGTATATTTGGACATTCAAAAAACTTTCAACAAAATTCCTTATCAAAGACTCTTGAGAAAACTTAGCAGTCATAGGACAAGGAGACAGGTTCATATGTGGATTGGTAACTGGCTGAAGGACAGGAAACAGGGTAAGTATAAATGGACAGTTCTCTACATGGAGGGAAGTAAGAAGTGGGGTCTTGTACAGGGATCTGTACTGGGACCAGTGCTTTTAAAATTCATACATAAATTATCTAGAATTTGGGGTAAGCAGTGAGGTGGCCAAATTTGCAGATGACACTAAACTATTTAGGGTAGTGAAATCCACAACAGATTGTGAGGAGCTCCGAAAGGATCTCTCCAAACTGGGTGAGTGGGCAACAAAATGGCAAATGCATTTCAATGTTAGCAAGTGAAAAGGGATTTATAAAGTAAAGTGTGCCATCAAGTCGATTTCGACTCCTGGCGCCCACAGAGCCCTGTGGTTTTCTTTTGGTAGAATACAAGAGGGGTTTACCATTGTCTCCTCCTGCACAGTATATGATACCTTTCAGTATCTTCCTATATCACTGCTGCTGGATACAGTAGCAGCAGGGATTCAAATCGGCAACCTTCTGCCTGTTAGTCAAGCATTTCCCCACTGCACCACTTAAGGTGACAAAGGGATGCATACTAGGATGCATACTGGGGCAAAAAAACCAACAACCCCAAACTCAATTTCACACATATGCTGATGGGGTCTGAGCTGTCGGTGACTAACCAGGAGAGGGGGGTCATGGTGGACAGCTCATTGAAAATGTTGACTCAGGGTGCTGCAGCTGTAAAAAAGAAAAGAAAAGAAAAAGCCCAATTCCATGCTTGGAATCATTAGGAAGGGGGTTGAAAATAAAACTGCTAATTATTATTATTTATTTTTATTATTTAAAATATTTATACACTGCCCCTCCAGTACACTACTGCTCCGGGTAGCTCACAACAATACAACCA
Source organism: Hemicordylus capensis (assembly GCF_027244095.1). Classification (NCBI taxonomy): domain Eukaryota; kingdom Metazoa; phylum Chordata; class Lepidosauria; order Squamata; family Cordylidae; genus Hemicordylus; species Hemicordylus capensis. Next base: position 106,564,686 of record NC_069662.1, read on the forward strand.
AGTTAGCCTGTAAAATTCAGCATGCAAACGACCTGAGAAACTTACTAAAACTATAACTCAGCGAAGGAGCTCTCTGAAAAGGTTACTTGACTGGTTGCCATCTTGCCTTATACCCTCCTCACAACAATAACATTGATCAATGTAAAATAAAAGTAATAAAATTAACCAAATTAAGGAAACACGTTAAAAGTCAGGCTAAAAACCACAATCAGTATTGTTTCAAATTAAATGTTATTTTAAAAGCTATAAATTGACAGAAAAACTAAATAAACTACCAGATATAACCAAAGATGGAGCATTAAAAAGCTTTAGTAGTTTTTTTAAAAACACTGAGTGAGGGAGCATGGCGAAGTTCTTCAGGGAGAGTGTTCCAAAGCTGAGGGGTCACAACCTAAAAGGCCCTGTCTCTAGTCACCACCAACCAGATCTCTGTTAGTGGCGGGGCCATGAGCAGGGCCTGAGATGATGAGCAGAGGGTCCTGGTAGGTTCATATGGGTGAATGCAGTCTGACAGGTAGCCCGGCCCCAAGCCATGTAGGGCTTTAAAGATCAAGACCAGCACTTTGAATCTAGCCCAGAAGCTAACCGGTAACTAATGAAGCTGCTGCAGGATGGGTGTGATACTTATAAAGCAACTTGCACCCACGAGCATCCTTGCAGCTCAACCAGCTCAAGCTTCTGAACAGTTTTCAAGGGCAGCCCCACGTAGAGTGCATTGCAGTGGTCCAATCTGGATGTTACCAGGCTGAGGTCAGGTTCGACTTCTCCAAAAAGGGTTGCAGCTGTGGTTGGTAAAAGGCACTCTGCACACCGCCGCCACCTGCACCTCCAATGATAGTGTTGGGTCCAGAAGCACCCCCAAGCTGCGGACTTTGTAGTTCAGAGGAAGTGTTTACCTCATTATTCGGATTATCAGTTCTACCAACCCAGAGCACTTCAATCTTATCAGGATTAAGTTTCAGCTTGTTTGCCCCCATCCAGTCCAGAACAGCCTCCAAAACCCAGTTCAGAGCATCCACTGCCTCCCTGGTGTCTGCTGACTTAAAAGATAGGTAGAGCTGGGTGTCATCAGCATATTAATGGCACCACAGCCCACACCCACAGATGACCTCTCCCAGAGGTTTCATGTAAATTTTAAACAGCATGGGGGACAGAATAGATCCCTGTGGCACCCCATAGGCCAAAGGCTAAGGGGTGGAGCAGGCATCCCTCAGCACCACCTTCTGAGTACAATCCTACAGGTAGGAGCAGAGCCACAGTATAAACGTGCCCCCAAGTCCCAACCCGGAGAGTATCCCAGCAGGATACCATGGTCAATGGTATCAAAAGCCACTGAGAGACCCAGGAGGATCAACAGAGTCACATTCTAGGGATGTGCAAAAAATTTCGGGCACAGAACGATCTGTGCCCGAAACGAGCAATTTCGGGTGATTCGGGGCCGAACCGAACCACCCCCGATGTCCCCCGATATTTTTCGGGCCCGAGCTGAATCACCCGAATTTCGGGCATGAAAAATTCGGGTGATTCGGTTCATGGTTGATTTGGGGGGATTTTTTGAAGTTTTAGTGACTTTGGGGCAGTTCGGGGGCATAGCATGGGATCTGGGCAAAAAGAGTGGGGTTGGGTGGTAGTGCCTAATGGGTGCAGGCTACCACCCCAATTTCAGGGGGATTGGGCAAAGGGCTGATTTTGGGGGAATTTCTGAAGTTTTCATGTCTTTGGGGCAGATTGGGGCAGAAAGTGGGGACTGGGGCAGAATAGTGGGGTGGGGTGGTAGTGCCTAATGGGTGGAGGCTTCCACCCCAATTTCAGGGGGATTGGACAAAGGGCTGATTTTTTGAGAATTTTTGAAGTTTTAGTGACTTTGGGGCAGTTTGGGGGCAGAAAGTGGATCTGCCCCAAAAGAGTGGGGTGGGGTGGTAGTGCCTAATGGGTGGAGGCTACCACCCCAATTTCAGGGGGATTGGGCAGAGGCCTGGTATTTTGGGAATATTTGAAGTTTTGGTGTCTTTGGGGCAGATTGGGGGCAGAAAGTGGATCTGCCCCAAAGGAGTGGAGTGGGCTGGTAGATAGTGCCTAATGGGTGGAGGCTACCACCCATCCCCAATTTCAGAGTGATTGGGTAGAGGGGTGAATTTTGGTGAATTCTGAGGTTTGTCTTCATAAGGTGAAGTGTGCTAAATTGATTACTTCCTCATATTCATAGTAAGTGTGAAAAAGTGAAAGTGGGGTCATGAGAGTTGTCTAATTGAAAAAAATCTCATTTGCTATGATAGAATGAGAATTCACACCTTAGAAGTTTTTTCTGAGGTGTGAATTCTCATTCTATCATAGCAAATGAGAATTTTTTCAATATAAAAATCATGCATGGTGTGGAGAAAGTTGATCGAATTTTTCTCCCTCTCTTTCTTGTTTGTTTGTTTATCCAATTTGTACACTGCCCCAAACTTTCGTCTTTGGGCAGTTAACAATATCATAAAACAAGTTAAAAACATATATTAAAAACTTAAAACAATTTAACAATTTAAAAATAAACCAGAGATTAAAACCTAAAAATTTTTTAGGAAGCTGAGAAAGCTTGGGTGAAAAGATGGGTTTTCGGGTGTTTTTTGAAAATTGCCAGAGATGGGGAGGATCGTATCTCAGCAGGGAGCACATTCCACAATCTCGGGGCAGCGAACAAGAAGGCCTGCTCTGTGTAGCCACCAAACGAGTTGGCAGTAACTGGAGACGGATCTCTTCAGATGACCTCAATGGGTGGTGGGGCTTGTAGTGAAGAAGACGCTCTCTTAGATACCCAGGGCCTAAGCCATTTAGGGCTTTATAACTAGTACTTTGTATTTTGTCCGGAAACCTATTGGCAGGCAGTATAGCTCCATCAGTAAAGGAATAATGTGGTCTCTTTGAGATGACCCAGAGACCAACCTGGCTGCCACATTCTGTACCAACTGAAGTTTCCGGACTACGTACAAAGGCAGCCCCACATAGAGCGTATTACAGAAGTCAAGTCTGGAGGTTACCAACAGTTGTGCCACTGTTTTGAGGTCATTGTTCTTGAGAAATGGGCACAGCTGGCATATCAGCCGGAGCTGATAGAAAGCACCCGTGGCCACCGCCTCAACCTGAGAAACCAGGGAGCAGTGTGAATCCAGAAGTACTCCCAGACTGAGAACCTGTTCCTTTTGGGGAAGTGTGACCCCATCTAGAACAGGTAGATCAAAATCATCTCCAGAGTTCTGACCCTGCACAATAAATACCTCCGTCTTATCTGGATTCAGTTTCAGTTTATTCTCCCTCATCCAGCCCATTACTGCTTCCAGGCAGGCATTTAGGGAGGATATGCCATCACCTGAAGAAGTTGACATGGAGAAGTAGATCTGGGTGTCATCAGCATACTGATAACACTCAGCTCCAAATCCCCTGATGATCTCTCCCAGCGGTTTCATGTGGATGTTAAAAATCATTGGAGAAAGTACGGAGCCTTGAGGGGACACCTTATAACACTAGAACCAGGGGTCATCCCATGAAACTGATTTCCAAGAAATTTAGAACCGACAAAAGGAAGTACTTTTTCACACAATGCATAATTAACCTATGGTATTATCTGCCACAAGATGTGGAGACAGATAACAGCCTGGATGGTTTTAAGAGGGGTTTAGATAACTTCATGGAGGGCAGGTCTATCAATGGCTACTAGACTGAGAGCTATAGGCCACCTCCAGCCTACAAGGCAAGATGCCTCTAAATACCAGTTGCAGGAGAGCACCAGCAGGAGAAAGGGCATGCCCTCTGCTCTTGCCTGTGGGCTTCTCAGAGCCATCTGGTGGACCACTGTGTGAAACAAGATTCTGGACTAGATAGACCTAGATAGACCTGGACTAGATAGACCTTGGACCTGATTCGGCAGGGCTGTTCTTATGTTCTTATGGGTCCCATTAATGTTACCACACCCCCATAGTTTGTTAACTGTGGGGGGAAAAACCACGAGTTTACTTGAAATTTGGTTCTATATTTGTTGTTGTTCCACTTCTCAGAAGTTATCAAACTTGCTTACATGTAGCTGATTAACTGTCAGACTACCTCTGTGCAATACAGAGAACAAGTTAACTCTTGATTCTGTTTTATGTTAAACTAGCTGACCCCACACAGAGCATTTGTTCAGTCATGCACTGAGCCTGTAGCATCCCCCCGCAGTTCCCTCGCTCGCTCCCTTCCCCCTGCAGCTCGCTCCCTCCCTCCCCCTGCAGCTCCCTCACTCACTCCCTTCCCACCGCAGCTCCCTCACTCTCTCCCCCCCTCAGCTCCCTCACTCGCTCCCTTCCCCTGCAACTCCCTCGCTGACTCTCCCCCCCGCAACTCCCTCGCTCGCTCTCCCCCCCCCGAAACTCACTGCCTTCACTCCTCTCTGGCTGCTGCCTTCTCACTTTCCGAACTCTCACACGCTGTCAGCCAATCTCCTCCCCCTTCTCTGTCAGCCAATCGCCTCCTTTCCTCCCCCCTCACTGTCAGCCAATTGCCTCCTTTCCTCCCCCTTGTCAGCGAATCACCATCTTTCCTCTCACTCTCTGTCAGCCAATCGCCTCCTTTCCTCCCCTCCTCTGTCAGCCAATCGCCTCCTTTCTGCCACGTCCCCATGCATGGCCCGTCTTAGAGAAATAAATATATAGAGAGATAGCATCCCCATTGCTCATCCTCACACCATCCCTAGTTCTTACAAGCAGCAGGTGGTAAAGCCATTTCTGTTCTGTGCTACTTTAGATTACATGTGGGGAACCCACATTACTCAATGCTCCTCTGTGAAAAGAATCCCTGCATATAGAAAACTGGGCTGTAGCTGACTGTTGTCCCTGACTTGCTAGTCTTCTCAGTGTAGGAACATTTTTTCCAATGGGGAAGAGCTCTATGGTTAGAGTATGATTCCACCACTTCACCAGCAGCTCTGGAGAGGTACAACCACTACACAAGTTTAGTATCTTATCCACCGTTTGTGAAAACTAGGTTTATGAGGTAGGGTGAAGCTGAGAAATACAGTACTAGGCTGGTTCACATGATTATGAATAGGGTAGGAGAAGCCTGCGACCCAACTGTGGGAGCGGTGCACACTCCCATTTTGTGCTCGGGTTAAAAACAAGGTCGGAGGTGCTGGCAATGATCTTGTGCTAAGCAGCATTTGAGTCAAATAACTTTTTTTCCTACCTCATTAAAGACCAGGGTACAGCTGCTGGGTAGGAGGCAGCCTTCTGACCCAGCCCCTGCTGAGCACATGATTACGGTCAGCACCGCCAATCTTGTTTTTTTCTCACACACAAGCAGGAAATGGGAATGACTTTCTGAAAGCCAGCTACTGAGCTTCATGGCTAAAGGCCAAGATAACATAACTGTTGTGTGAATGGGGGACGAGTGCTTTATTTGTTTATAATATGCATGGGAGGGGGATCAGTCTGAATTGGCACCACAGTAGGGGAGGGAGGCTTCTGTACAGATCCCTAGCAGTTGCTATTTGAGCCTCCCTGAGCCATTTTGGAAGGGCGGTATACAAATCAAATCAAATCAAATCAAATCAAATCAAATCAAATAAATTGTCCCAGGAGAAGACCTCATGTTGCTATCAATGGGAGCTTTTCTTCTGGAGCAAATAGCAGCTGCAGAGGAGGAGATCTGGACTTGGACCACAGGCGGGGTGACAAAAGCTTAAAGTTTCCGTCCACACACAGTTCCAGTCCAGACTGGGACACACATGCTCCAATCATGCAATGAGGCTGCTCTCACAACCAGCCTAACTGTGCCTGAGATGCCCCAAGCAGAGTTAGGCTGGTCATGAGAAGCAGCGGTATCCTTGCTGATCCCTCCACTCCCGGCCCTCCTAACCCCCTTCACAAACCTGGCTTTTAGCCGAGGTTAAGGGTGCTCTCGCACTCTTACCCCGGCTACCGGGTATCATGTGATGCCTCGGGCTGCATGCAGCCCAAGGAGTCGCAGAGATGGGTGTGTAGAGTGATCTTCTGATAGGGAGTCTGATAGGGGAATCCCCAATGTAACGCATGTGACACACATTGCATTGAGGGATGCCTGGAGGCCTGAATAAGTTCCATCCCAGGATCCCTCTGCCCTGCTCTGTGCTTCACAGAGCTGCATCGGGCCGGGCTGTCTGTGCGGGAGCACAGGAGACACACTGATGAAGGAAAGTTTGGTCATCTGGGGGGAACGTAAGTTCAGTGCAGCCATCCCCCCGCTCCCTCCCAGCCTGCCCAGGATGATTGTGTAACTCACCTCAAAAGGTATATTGTCTATGTTGGCCCTGTATGGGTTTGGAACCTGGGTTTTCTCTAGCCCTATTCACACCTCATATTCAACCTGGATACAGAGTTCATAAGTACAGATCTGTATGCAGGCACAGTTATTCACAAGTTATGTTGAACGCAGATACAGCAGTACACTTCCTATCTTTAGTCTGTATTTTAAAGGGCCTATACCCAGGTTCACTTTTAAAATGAGCAGAGGTAAGTCATTCACACAAAAACATGTATGAGTGTACAGACTTCTTCTGAATGCAGGTACAACATGATAAGGCCTTTCTCATGACCATTTGAGGGTGAGTTGGAAGGTTAGATGGCTCCTAGCCCAGTTGCAGCAGACAATCAGAATCTCTGTTTAGGCCAGCAAATTCAGGAAATACACAGTTAAGAGGGCCAGGTATCCATTGCCGAAATTGGGGGCTGGAAACATGCAAAGTCCTCTGAAGGCCTTGTAGGCCTTCCCATCATGCTTTGCACTGCAAGTAGACTGGAAAGCCTTATTACATCAGCAATTGCTCTCTGATTGGCTGCACAGGAGGCTGGATGAGCTTTGCTGAAGGTGCTGCATTGACAGGATCATAGAGTGTGCATTGCAGAGTGGCACATCCATGATGGCAGCCCCTGTAGCCACAGCTCTCTATTGTTTCCAGGCCTGCTGGTTCCCAGTGGCTGCTAAAAGGGTAAGTAAACCCCCATGACCAGAAAAGCAAGGTAGGAGAGCTATCCTCTCTTACCTTGGTTAAGAGCAGGGTACAAAAGCTGCTACTACAAATATTTATAAACCACTTTTCAACAAGAGTATCCAAAGCAGTTTACATCAATATAAATGGATGGATGTATGGATGAATGAATGAATGAATGAATGAATATCGATTCCTGTCCTCAAAGGGCTCACAATCGAAAGATAAACATAAGATAGACACCATCAACAGCCACTGGAGGGATGTTGTGCTGGGGTTGGATAGGGCCAGTTGCTTTCCTCCTGCTCAGTAAAGAAATGCATCACTTTAAAAAGGTGCCTCTTTGCTCAAGGCTACCCTGATTTAAGCAACTTTTGCTTGAGGGATTTTTGTAAGTGCACACAATAATGTGAACAAGGGTACAATGCCTCCTACCCTGATTTTGATTATTGTATGAACAGGCCTCATGTCTGAATAGGATTCATATCAGCTTAGCCCAGCTACGCCAAATACTTGTTCTCAAAAGCAGAACATCAAATACCAGATAGAAAACCTGTATTATTCTATGACTGATAACAGAATGTATAGTGCTGAATTCTGAAGTGAATTTAGAAGAGCCATTTTCCAGCACTGCCACTTAGAATCTGCTTTTATCCTACACTTTACATAAATATAGTATCACACTATGTAATCTAACCTTTAAGAAGCAGGCAGAGAGCCAAAAGTTGAGACTGCATCTTTAGCAGCTTGCAAAATATTGGCTATATATACCGTTCAAACATTGTGACAGGCAACTGGATGGAACCCTTTATTATCCCATTGTTAGCAAGAAAGCTCGTTTAGAGAACAACTATTGGCACCTCACTGAAAAAGTGGAAATATGGGAGCAGAAGCCAATCCCACTGTCAGCTCAACAATACTGCACAGTCCATGACCTAAGAGAATAAAGTTGGAAGAATTCTCACTGTTTCAGGCCAAGAGGATAAGACAACAGCTGTCTTTTATTGGAGCAACATGTGTGGCTGAAAAAGCTTGCAAGTTTTCAATTTTAAGAGAGATTTTTGTGAGTAAAAGAGTAAAGTCTACAATAGCAGGATTTGCAGTGTTCACTCTGTAACGTTTGCCATGTTTTGAACTTGCTTTAAATTTACTTACTTTGTATATTGTTGCTGATCAGGTAATGGCTACTTGGCCTTCCCTTTGTTTGGCAGATCACAGGCTGATCATTTGGGATGCCAGAGAATGTTCCTGGATGAGGCACTGATGGTCCCCACCCCCTCCGCCCACTCAGGGTACTGGAAGCCATTAAGACTCTTATAAGATGGACGCAGAAACCACCTGATGGGAGGAGCTGGAGAGGGAGTAAACTAATTCATCACTGAGGAGTGGAGGACATGTAAAAATGGGTTGTTACAGACTAGAGATGTGCATGAAACCATTTTTTTTAAATTTGTTTCGAATTTGAATCGAATTCCGAAGATTTGTTTTGCATTTGAATCAAATTCAAATCTGGTCTGAAAATTCAATTCAAATTTGAATCAGTTTGACCCTGTTTTGGTGCTTTTTAAAATCCAATCAAGGGGGCTGACTGGTTTTTTAAAAGGTGCCAAATGGTTCTCAAATCAAATTCAAATCAAATTTCAAAAAACTGATTTAAATTCGAATAGAATTGCCCTTCTAAGGAGTGATTCAATTTTAATTTGAATCACTCATATCACTCAAATTCAAGTCAAATCAATTCAAATTCAAATCAGTTTGCACATCCCTATTACAAACCATAGTTACCTATCCCAAGATGCAAAGAGGCAGGAATATATAAGTAAAATGAAGGTGGTGTCTTTCAAAACAGTGGCAAAAATGGCAGCCCACATAGTATTCTTACTTAACCTCACCCTCAGTTGATGCAAATTCTGAAGGATGTGTCACTTTATTAGTTCATATTTATTTATTATATACAGGTGAAACTCGGAAAATTAGAATATCGTGCAAAAGTCCATTAATTTCAGTAATGCAAATTAAAAGGTGAAACTGATATATGAGACAGACGCATTACATGCAAAGCGAGATAAGTCAAGCCTTAATTTGTTATAACTGTGATGATCATGGCGTACAGCTCATGAAAACCCCAAATCCACAATCTCAGAAAATTAGAATATTACATGGAACCAAGAAGACAAGGATTGAAGAATAGAACAATATCGGACCTCTGAAAAGTATACAGTGTAGTGTGCTTGACTGGCCAGCAAACTCGCCTGACCTGACCCCATAGAGAATCTATGGGGCATTGCCAAGAGAAGGATGAGAGACATGAGACCAAACAATGCAGAATTGCTGAAGGCTGCTAATGAAGCATCCTGGTCTTCCATAACACCTCATCAGTGCCACAGGCTGATAGCATCCATGCCACGCCGCATTGAGGCAGTAATTGCTGCAAAAGGGGCCCAAACCAAGTACTGAATACATATGCATGCTTATACTTTTCAGAGGTCCGATATTGTTCTATTCTTCAATCCTTGTCTTCTTGGTTCCATGTAATATTCTAATTTTCTGGGATTGTGGATTTGGGGTTTTCATGAGCTGTACGCCATGATCATCACAATTATAACAAATTAAGGCTTGACTTATCTCGCTTTGCATGTAATGCGTCTGTCTCATATATCAGTTTCACCTTTTAATTTGCATTACTGAAATCAATGGACTTTTGCATGATATTCTAATTTTCTGAGTTTCACCTGTATTTTAAACCTACTTTCCAGTAGGCTTATGAAATCACCCAGCATTCTTTGTGTGTGTGTCCATCCGTGCATCCGTTTGTGTGTCTGTGTGTGTGTCCCCCCTATCAACTTCGTAACGCCAGGACCAATATGAACCAAATCAGGTACAATTATAGGGTCACATAAAGACACCTCAACGGCATAGATTGTGATGATGTCATTCACCCCGATCCAAGATATTGGATGCTTAAACTATTGAGGTGCAAGTGGGCTAAATTGTGAACTGCCTAACTGATTTGAACCAAATTTGCTACAGCTGTAGGGACACATAAGGATGCCCAAATGGCATGCTGTGTGATGATGTAATCTGCACCAATTCAAGATGGCAGCTGTGTGAACATATGAGGTGCAAGCAGGCTAATTTGTGGAGTTTCTAACCGATTTAAACTAAAATAGGTACAGTTGCAGTGAGTGACATACAGGGACACCTCAAAGGCACAGTTTGTGATGAAGTAATTCACACCGATTCAAGACGGTGGACGCATTAACTTTTGAGGTGCAAGTGGGCTAACATGTGAACCACTTAACCAATTTGAACCAAAATTGCTGCAGCTGTAGGGACACATAGGGACACCTCAATGGCATGGTGTGTGATGATGTCATCCCCCCCACTCCAAGATCATGGTCATGTGAACATCTGAGGCACAAGTCGGATAATGTGTGGACTTTCTAACCCATTTGAACCAAATTGGGTACAGTTGCAGTGAGTGACACACAGGGACACCTCAATGGCATAGTTTGTGTTGATGTTATTCACACTGTTTCAAGATGGTTGACATGTAAACTTTGGAGGCACAAGTAGGCTTACTTAAATGATTTGAACCAAATTTGCTACAGCTATAGGGACACATAGGGACACCTCAACGGCGTAGATTGTGACGATATCATCCAACCCAGTTCAAGACGGCAGACACATAAACTTTTGAGGTGCAAGTGATCTAACGTGTGGACAGTCTAACCAATTTGAGCCAAATTTGCTACAGCTGTATGGACATATAGGGATGCTCCATTGGTGTAGTTTGTGATGGTGTCATCCACCCCAATACAAGATGGCAGATGCATACACCTTTGAGGTACAAGTGCACTAACTTGAGGACTGTCTAATCGTTTTGAACCAATTTTGGTACAGTTGTAGTGAGTGACACACAGGGACACCTCAATGGTGTCATTTGTAATGATGTCATCCACATTGATCTAAGATGGTGGATACATGAGTATTTGAGGTGCAAGAGATCTAACTTGTTGACCTTGGTTTGAACCAAATTTAGTCCATTTGTAGAGACAGTGAAAGGAATTTAGGCTGATTAGTTCTTACTAGAACAACTTGTTCTATGCGAAGTCCTCTGAGAACTTTTGTTGAAAAATAGTATATAAATATCGGTAGTAGTAGACATTTCCTGTTACCTTTGCCACTCCCTTTCCCTCTTTCTTATATTTCCTTCCTAACTGCACCATTGAAACTCACCTCCACAAAGAGGGACTCTTTTCTTTTTTCTTATGCTACAACATGAAACATTACACAAATACATAAATAAACGTTTCAAAATTACCATTACTTTAACACATTCACATACACAGAGTTATTTAGTGCAATCTATAGGAAAGTTGATACGATCAACATTAGGGTAGGAGAGCTTCCCTAATTCAGGAGATCTGTGCACTCCCGGTTTTCGATCATGTGTCAGCTAAAAACAAGATCAGCGGCAGGGAGCTTGATCATGAGCTCAACCCCAGCTGAGTAAGACAATTTCTTTTCCTATCTCATTCCAACAATCTGGGTTGGGAGTGCTTGTCCTACTCAGCTGGGGTTTAGTTCATGATCAAGCTGCTCATCTCCAATTGTGTTTTTAAATGAGAGATGATAAAAATTGGGAGCATACAGAGGCTTCTCCTACCCTCATGTCGATTGTGTGAACTGCCCTGTGATATTGTAGGCATGGGCCCTGCGGTCTGTATGTGTGTATCCATTTTTGAGTGAATGACTGTAGACTGGGCCCCTAAAAATATAGAGCACAATTCACACATAGTTCTGCACATGTACTGAACACAACATGTGACTAGTTGCAAGCCTGAATAAATCAACAGTTATGTATATGCTGTACTCAGACTGTACATGTGTTAGACATCACACTATCACATTTGTATCTCATCTTACTCCAAAGTGCTCAGGGCATTGTACAGTCTTATCCTTCGCCTTAGCAGGTAGGTTAGTCCGAGAGACACTGGCTGACAAATTGCGCGACGTGACGTGCACATCGTGATGGAATGTTTGCTCAGTTCTTCAAGAGTACCGTTGTGCTATATGAAAGAACTGCACAAACACTGTGGAAACATTGTTTCCAGTGGCCAGCAATTGCACAATGGTGTTTGTGCAATTCTAGTGCCACAGTGCTCTTGTGAAATGGCATGAACATTAGGTTGTGGCGCACACATAATGTTGTGCAGTATTACTTCATGGTAATATGTTAGCAGGATGTGGAGACTTGGCCTCCTTTCTGGTTGTGAGGTCACCATACAATACTGTCTCTCTCATTAAAGAGTCCAGTTTCTTCTTTTTCAATCATTCAGCTGTTCTTGTATGGAAGAAAGCTTGTTTTTAAAGACTGCTCATGGAATTAACTTTGTAGATACACACTGTAATGCTTCTCAGGGTAGCAAAAATCAGAAATGCCCCATGTGACACAATGTATACATGTTTACCTAGAAGTCAAACCCATTGTGTTTAATGAGGCTTATTATCAAGGAAATGTGCATGGAACTGCAGCCTTAAATGGCTTTTTAAAATGTGATCAATACATGTGACACAGTATAAATAGCCAAGGTTTCAAGACACAAGCCTTGTCAATTAATGCAGTCACAAAATGGCAGGAAGAAAGGCTGCAACTGGTCCAAGGTTGACGTTGGGGAGTAAAAAGCTTTAGGTCTTCTGTCATTTTTGCAGCAGGCACTAGAAACAACCCTGAAGAACAAAGGCGCCACAAAAGTAGACAAACTAGAAACATTAGGAGATGGACCCTCTATTCTACATAGTTATATTTTCTTTTTAAAGGTCATGGGTGCAGACACACAGATCAAATCCTCACGATGTTCTTTTTTAAGAGAGAGAGGAAGGACAACAACAACCACCACCATTTATATACGACTTTTCAACAACATTCCCGAAATTGTTTTTTCAACAAATGTTCCCAAGGACACTTGCGGTAAGGGGGAGAAAAATGGATTTTAGGAATAGAAGAAACAAGTTATTAGATTTGAGAGAAGTTCAGTAAAATGAAGGCAGGAGTCCTCAAATGCTTAGGTGGGAATCTGCATTCCAGGAAAAATAAAGCTACACGCATGGAAAATGAAGTTTAATAACAGTGAGAGAGACAGTCTTTTCATATGGTAGAGTGGGTACCATGTCCACCATACAAAAAGATCAAACTGTTGAATAAGTGTCTGTCTGAAATGGTGGAGACAAACCTTTCATCTTCCCAGTCTGATTTTCAATCCAATGTATCAAGAACATGTTCCCATTCTGGGAATTCTCATGGCTTTCCAACATGTCTGAAGACATTTTCAATGGCTGATGGAGAGGAGCACATTCTTTGCAAGTGACAACATATATCTTTGGACAAACCAACATTTATGCTTTTCAGCTGTCTTCTCATTTTGTATATATTTTTCCCCAACATGAAGATAGTATCTGTGAAAAAGCAATGCCTTGTATAAAGGAGCCTTTAAATCTGGCTATAATTTAAATGTTCCAGCCATCTGGATTGTGGATTGGGCTGTCTAAACATGAAGACAACACCCACATACTCATGCACACACTGAGCCAACATTATCCAGGGAACCATAGCTTCAGAGTGTGCATTGTTTCACAGGATCTAGAAGCCACAATTGGCATTTCATTAATTTTGACCTTTTACCACCCTCAAATAATTTAAATCAAAGGCTTCCGCACATTGATTCCTTGGGGCTTCAGTCAACACCATATCTGTCAACTTGCATTGCAGGCTCTTCTAACACTGGGATGCAAGTTACAGAGTTGCTTCCTCATGTACATGTTGACCTTATCGATAATTCCCTCTATACTATACATTTCAAAGTCATTGACACAGATGTACATTGAGTCATTTCCCCATCCATCGATCTCTGCTTCTCTAAGGGACTTTGTGGCAAGCACACATCTATCCAGCAGTCTAGAGGTTACAGTCACACTCAAGCTTTTAGGCATAAAAGGCCTTTTGAGATTTGCCTTTGAGGTATGCAGTTGTCTACATTTTCAGAATGCTAACCTGACAAAAAATATGCTACAGAACAACATAATTCTACCAGGGACATGGAGACAAACCACACAAATCCTTTGCAAAACTGTCACAGAGCTTGAAGCCTGAGGATCTCCTTTGATATTAACAGTATCAGTGGATTGAATTCATGTGCAAATTTGTATCTTTCACATGAGTATATACATTCATGTGCAATATACCAGCAATTATACCAGCTTCTCCCACTGGGTCACTCTGTGGTGGAGCAGGTGAGAGGATGTAGGCAGGGAGGTCAGGTGGCTGTGGTATTTAAGAATACCATCTCCCTTACCAGCATCTAGGAAACTGGCCTATATTGAATGTGTGTACCTAAGCCTAGGACTAGAGATGTGCAAACCAGCTCACCCTTGATGGAACGGGATGGAGGTGGCAGCAGCTGCAGTGGCTGCGAGGAGGCTGCAAGGGGAAAGTTCCCCCTTTTACTTTTAAAAACCAACCGCTGTGTGGCGGGATGGGGTGGCAGCAGCCGCAGTGGCTGTGGGATGGGGGTGGCGAGGGCAGCGAGAACTCCTTCCAACTCCCCTTCTGCCTTCCGAATGACTGCATGGGCTGGTCTGCATCCTGTTTGGGGCCTCTCTTCACACACAAGTGTGCAGAGAAAGAACCAAAATGGGATACAGACCGGCCCATGCAGGGTAGCTGGAAGGAGCCTTAGTGGCCACCTCCATCATCCCAGGGACAGCGGAGGTGGCAGTGAGGGCTCATTCCAGCTCCCCTCCTGCCTCCCAAATGACTGCATGGACCGGTCTGCATCCCATTTTGGGCCTTTCTCTGCACTTGTGCGTGTGCAGAGAAGCAATTCTTTTTTGCCTGCATTCATTCTGCAAATTCACATTCAGCTGAGTTATCTGGGTTGTGAGAGGTTAGTATGTGCCCTCTGCCCCTTGAATTTGAACTTGGAACCATCAGTCACTCGCTGTGACATCTTTTTTTCAGATAAAATCTCTCTTATTTGGGCCCCACTGGATTCCACAATGAATCTAGAGTAGCAGAGTCTACATGGAGATTTTCCAAAATAAGAATGGATCACTTTCAGTTTGTGACTACTGAGGATGTGGACAAACTGCGTTGGACTGAATGTCCTACAACCTGTTCTCTTGACTCTTGACCAACTTGGCTTATTTCATCTGGTAATCATAGCCTCTTGGCTACAGGCAGTTTTGGATGATACAGATTATCTTGACCCATACTGACAGAGGGAGTGTGACTCAGCTTATCATTTTGGATCTCTCAGCAGCTTTCAATATGACTGACCATGGTATCCTTCTGAGTCACCTGAGGGAAGTGGGATTGGGTGGAGCTGTTTTACAGTGATACCATTCCTACCTCTCTGTTAGATTCCAGATGGTGTCACTTGGAGACTACTCCTCTGCAAAGTGAGAACTAAAGTATGGAGTTCCACAAGGTTCCATGCTGTCTCCAATGCTCTTTAACATCTAAATGAAACCGCTGGGAGAGATCATCAGGAGATTTGGTGCAGGGTGTTATCAATATGCTGATGACACCCAGATCTATTTCTCCATATTGACCTCATCAGGAAATGGCATAACTTCTGTAAATGCCAGCCTGGAGGTGGTAATAGGCTGGGTGAGGGATAACAAACTGAAGTTGACAGAGGTAATGACTGTGGGCTGTAGTGCAGGTGGCGGGGGAGAGACCATAGAGATAGTTTAGATCTGCCTGTTCTCAATGTGGTTACGCTCCCCCTGAAAGATCAGGTACGTAACTTGGGGGTGCTCCTGGATTCAAAACTCTTTCACACTGAGGCAATGGCTAGGAGCGCTTTTTATCAGCTTTGGCTGATACATCCGCAATCCCATTTCTGGAGAAAAATGACCTTAAAACAGTGATACATATGCTGGTATCCTCCAGGCTTGACTACTGTAATGCACTTTACATGGAGCTGTCTTTGTATGTAGTCCGGAAACTACAATTGGTACAGAATGAAGCAGCCAGACTGATCTCTAGAACAACCCGAAGGGACCGTATAACACCAATTTTTAAGGAACTGCACTGGCTGCCGCTACGTTTCTGAGCAAAATACAAAGCGCTGGTTATTACATATAAAGCTCTTAATGGCTTGGGTTCAGGATACTTAAGAGAGTGCCTTCTTTGTCATGAAACCTGCCACCATCTATTATGATCATCTAGAGAGGTCCAGTTACCCTTGCTTTAAGTTGTGTACACTGCTTAGAGATACACATATCAGGTGGCAGATAGATAGATAAACAGACAGACAGCCAGACAGATATCATTTTTGAACAACATGTCTGAGAAGCTCTCTATCCAAAATTTTAGTAGCCCCGATCTAAGGTGTTTTATATATGGATGAGGCTTAGCAGGATAACTTAAGGCCAGTCAGAATTAAGCAAGCAAGGCTGTTCAACACTGGGCAGCAGATTCTGAGTTGAAATTAAAGAATGGATGGGTGGATGGATGGATGGATTGGTTGGCTGGTAGGAAGGTAGGTAGGTATAATCACCATAGGTGTGCCATTTGGATTTTCTGCCCTCAGGCACCAAAAAATGTCCTGGATGACCTCTGGGGACATATCTGCATGAAGAATATCTTGGTTCAATGTTTAGAAGCAAGCCAAGTAAAACAGAGGACCATTTACCAAGTGGTAACAAGGCTGTGAGCCAAGATAGTTTGCTGCCTGAGCTGGAAACTCAAAATGGCACTCTCTTCCACCATTAACATGGGGCAGCATCTACTGTTGAGTTCTTCTGAACAAGCCCCGTAAAATGAATGGGACTTGTGCAAGAGCACTCATGATTGCACTCCTGCAATGAAAGCAGGACATGCATAATTGGAGTAAACTAGGCCACTTTATTGGTGAATAATATAACCAAAACTTGCAACAAGGAACCTAACTAGCCAGAGTGCGGGTACCCCCACACCAGGACGAAGGGCCAGGTGCCGACTCAGCAAGGCACCAGGTCCTGACATCCTCTCACCACAGGGCTTTTCCCCGCTGAGGGGATGGCAGTCTGACCCACCCCAACCAAAGCTACAAAACTCTGGACCAGTGAGCCAAGCCACCCTCTGAGTAGGGGCCAACCTGAAGCGTTATTACCTTGCTTAAATGGTCCTCTGGCCCAACACCATTACCAAAGCAGCCTACCCCAACCCACACTCTCCTGCTAAGTGACCAAAACAACCCCAAGTTCTATAAAAACCCCTGCACCCCCAAACTCAGTGAGAAATAGGCAAATAAAGGCTGCACTTGGTGCCAATCTGGTGCAACCCCCCAAAGTCCTACTTGGCTCCAACTGGCAACCAGCTAATCCTCACTGGGCACAGAGTGGGCTGGTGGGTGCCTCACCAAAGAGCAACTGACAGGGAGGCAAACAGGCCAGCACAATATACCGGCCAATCCTCCTCTGATTGGTCAGTCATGGCCACGTGCAAGAGGAGGCAGCCCTCGTGTCTGCCTCTAGCACCGGGAGCACAACCCGGCCCCAACATGAAAATGTAGTGGTGGGGATTGGCAGAAAACTTAACATTGTTGGAAATGGAACTGTGCACTTACAAGAGCAAGTCCTGCTCAGGTCATCAGTGAAAAAGGAATGGGTGGATTTTGTGCATGAGGCAGGGCCAGATTAAGGGCAACTGATGCCCTAAGCGCAGCCCAACAATGGTGCCCCCCCCTCAGCCCCTCCATTGCTTAACTGACAAGACATTAAGTCTCAAACAAATTATTTACTTATACTTTAAAATTAATTTAAATTTTAAAAAGCTTTCTTCTAGATTTTTTAAGGTAAAACAAAACAGGTCCACTGCCTATAATTTCTTATAAATAGCCGCAACAGAAAGAAAGACTGAGAAAAATATTTCATCTTCAAGGTCAGACATCATAATAGCCAGCGTGGTGTAGTGGTTAGAGTGCTGGACTAGGACCGGGGAGACCTGAGTTCAACTCCCCACTCAGCCATGAGACTTGCTGGGTGACTCTGGGCCAGTCGCTTCTCTCTCAGCCTAACTTACTTCACAGGGTTGTTGTGAGGAGAAACTTAAGTATGTAGTACACCGCTCTGGGCTCCTTGGAGGAAGAGCGGGATATAAATGTAATAATAAATAATAATAATATACAACCATCTTTTACATGAAGTTTTTTCAATATTTTGTACTGCTCTTTACAGTAATCTTTCACAAATCAATGACCTTTTACTTCAGATACATAGTTTAGTAGTTTCTCGAAATTTTAGTCACTCACCAAGCCAAAGAAAACTTTTTTTTAACAATGTAGAGTAAAGTCAAACACAGCAGATAAAAATAATTACAAAAAAATCAACTAAAGTTGAGTGTGGCAGTGAAATGCAAGGTGGCAAAAGAAATGCAAGGTGACAATAAGGCAGGTGAAAAGAGAGTTTGAGGAACATTTAGCTAAAAGTATCAAGGGGAATAATAAAAACTTATTTAAATACATCAGAAGCAGGAAACCTGCCAGGGAGGCTGTTGGACCATTAGACAATGAGGGAATGAAAGGAATTATTAAGGAGGATATGGAGGTTGCAGAAGAGCTAAATGAGTTCTTTGTGTCCATCTTCATGGCAGAGGATACAGAGCATATACCTGTTCCTGAACCAGACTTTTCAGGGATGGAGGCTAAAGAACTGAGTCAGATAGAAGTGACAAGAGATGATGTTCTAAACTGTCTGGAAAAACGGAAAACTAACAAAACGCCAGGGCCAGATGGCATCCATCCAAGAGTCCTAAAAGAACTCAAATGTGAAATTGCCAACCTCCTTGCCAAATCGGTAACACCAATTTTCAAAAAGGGATCCAAGAGCAATCTGGGAAATCACAGGCCAGTTAGCTTAACGTTTGTTCCAGGCAAATTGATGGAAAGCATCCTCACGGATAAAATTGTAAAGCACATAGAAGAACAGGCCCTGCTGGGGGAGAACCAGCATGGCTTCCGCAAAGGTAAATCTTGCCTCACAAACCTTTTGGAGTTCTTTGAGAGTGTCAGCAAGTGTGTGGATCAAGGTGATCCAGTTGACATAGTACACCTGGACTTCCAAAATGTTTTCGACAAAGTTCCTTATCAAAGACTCCTGAGGAAACTTAGCAGTCATGGGATAAGGGAAAAAGCACATGTGTGGATTGCAAACTGGTTGGAAGTCAGGAAACAGAGGGTAGGGATAAATGGAGCGTTTTCACAATGGAGGGAAGTAAGAAATGGGGTCTCCCAGGGATCTGTACTGGGACAGGTGCCTTTTAATTTATTCATAAGTGATCTAGAAGTAGGGGTAAGCAGCGACATAGCCAAATTTGCAGATGATACCAAACTCTTTCGGGTAGTGAAATCCAAAACTGATTGTGAGGAGCTCCAAAAGGATCTCTCCAAACTGAGTGAGTGGGTGACAAAATGGCAAATGTGCTTCAGTGTTGGCAAGTGTAAAATGATGCACATTGGGACAAAAAACCCCAACTTCAAGTATACGCTGATGGGATCTGAACTGTCAGTGACTGACCAGGAGAGGGATCTTGGGGTCATGGTGGACAGCTCATTGAAAGTGTCGACTCAATTTGAGGCAGCTGTGAATAAGGCCGATTCCATGCTAGGGGAAGGGGATTGAAAATAAAACTCCTAATATTATAATGCCCTTATACAAAACTATGGTGTGGCCACACCTGGAGTACTGCATGTAATTCTGGTCACCACATCTAAAAAAGGACATTGTAGAACTGGAAAAGATGCAGAAGAAGGCAACCAAGATTATCAGGTGTCTAGAGCACCTTCTTTATGAGGCAAGGCTACAATACCTGGGACTTTTTAGTTTAGAAAAAAGACGACTGCGGGGAGACATGATAGAGGTCTATACATTACAATCATGCATGGAGTGCACAAAGTGGATAGAGAGAAATTCTCCCTCTCACATAACACTAGAACCAGGGGTCATCACATGAAATGGGACCAGGAAATCTAGGACCAACAAACAGAAGTACTTTTTTACACAACGCATAATCAACTTGTGGAATTCTCTGCCACAAGTTGTGGTGACAGCCAACAACCTAGATGGCTTTAAGAGGGGTTTGATAACTTCATGGAGGAGAGGTCTATCAACGGCTACTAGTCGGAGGGCTGTGGGCCACTTCCAGCCTCAAAGGCAGGATGCCTCTGAGTACCAGTTGCAGGGGAGTAACAGCAGAAAAGAGGGCATACCCAACTCCTGCCTGTGGCTCCCAGCGGCATCTGGTGAGCCACTGTGTGAAACAGGATGCTGGACTAGATGGGCCTTGGGCCTGATCGAGCAGGGCTGCTCTTATGTTCTTATGTTCAGTGAAAGAGTTAAAGGCATGATAGCTAGGGGGGAAGCTCTGTGGTGCCCCCCTTCCCTTGATGCCCTAAGCACGTGCTTGTTTTGCCTTATGGTTAATCCAGGGCTGGCATGAGGCCTAAAAGTATTAGTATTTGCACAAATAGGTCCTAGTTAAACACATTCAGATCACTATCAGTTTGATGTGGGGGTTGCCTCAGTACTTCAGTGGCACACCAAGTGGTCAAGTGAAGCAACTAGCGACATGCACCAGATCAAGCAAACCTTGTTGCTGGGGCAAGGTCTACCCCAGTCAGGAAGTTCCTTTATACTTCCTGTTCCAGTGAGGTCAATGAGTAGATGTCTAGGGTGGGGTTTGCTCAGAGCCGCAGAAGCCTGAGCCTACTTGCAGTTTGGCCAGCTGCCACACGGGGCAGCAACACAGAGAGCTGCAGAGCAGGCAGGGCATGACACACAGAGATCCTGTTTGCAAAGAGTCCACACATATAAGTTGTACATATGCAGAACCTTTTTTGCTGAGTATGCAGAGATCAGAGTGGGACTAGTGGATGCTCACAGGTTAGTGACTGGGCCAGCAGGTGTGTTGAATGTGTGGAGGAAGGTGGAAAACAGTTTGTGGCTCACTCCTTTGCCCCACCATGCAATTATGCTTCACACTAGTGCCATTGGTGAGCCATCCTGCAGCCAGCAATTCATGTATATGTATGTGTGAACGCAATCTTACACAAGCGTTCTCAACTTTGGTTCACCAGATGTTGTTGGACTACAATTCCCAGCATCCCTAGCCACAATGGCCTTTGAATGGGGGTGATGGGAGTTGTAGTCCAACAACACTGGCACTGGCATACGGAGGCCTGAATGGGCCAGAAAGTGCTGAATGTGCCACAGCAGTGATTACTGAGGTTGGCAGGGGGAGGGGGAACCTTCGTGGATCCCCCACGGCCTTTAGGAAGCCCACCAAAGGGGCTAGAGGTAAAGAAATATATTTTTAATTTTTTTTAAGTGGGGCCAGACCGAACTGGTCCAGTCAGGTTCGAGTGAAATTCGCACTCAAACTGAACTGGGCCAGCTGTTCCGTGCACACCCCTACTCCATATTACCTTGGGAAAGAAAGCAAGGTCATGACATTGCATCTTTTCCTAGGAGCATTACTGGGGGATGGGGAGTGATCACCACCTGTGGGGTGATCCAATGAAATATTGTCTGATAGGGCCCACAAAGAATCAGCTCCGATTATTGGTCCAGTTCAATACACAGCCCTGATATATTTCTTGCCTTCAGTCAAACACGTTAGTTTCAAAATGTCAGAAACTGAGGCTGGTGGGTTTTGAAATTAGTGACTTATCTGATGTGCCCTTCATTGCTAGATGAACATAACCACAGATCTCAAATATTTTTCATTAAACATGTGGTTTATTCAGGTATGCCTTCCAATATTTGTTCATATTCTTTCTCTTTGTAGATTTGCCCCATTACATCTCATTACTATTTCTCTTAGAGGAAAAAAATATGCAGGTAGTAGGAAAAACATTATTTCATTTAGGAAATACGTAGAAATGTAAGGCGCAGCGGGGAAATGCTTGACTAACAATCAGAAGGTTGCCAGTTTGAATCCCTGCTGCTACTATATCGGGCAGCAGCAATATAGGAAGATACTGAAAGGCATCATCTCATCCTGCATGGGAGGAAGCAATAGTAAACCCCTCCTGTATTCTACCAAAAGAAAAACATAGGGCTCTGTGGGCACCCAGAGTCAAAATCTACTTAACGGCACACTTTACCTTTAATGCTCACAGGACATTTACAGTTTGGCTCTGGACCAGACAGCAACAGCTCTGTCTTGCTCCAGGCACTGCCACAGTCTCTTCTGCAACAAGGAGCAGATGGGTCAGACCCTGGACAGTTCCCAGGGCAACAGTTCAGGACCATGGCCAGCATTGGTTGGGGAAATTCAGAGCTGGGCTGGGCATCATAACAAAAGGGGAAGTTGCTCCCGTGGTGTTCTTCAAGGAACTGCTAGGTTTTGTAGCCTGCTGTTCAGGCAGAGGGACTTGGCCCACCAATTCCAGGAGCAAATGCTAGTCTTTTAAAGAGGGCTTGCCCAGTGTTGGAGCCACCTGCTCTGAGGGTGCTGGTGAGGAGTGTCTTCCATCCCGGTCAGGAGGTCCTAGGAAGCTTCCTCTACATCAGGTTCAGTGGCAGTACTCTATCCTCAGGCCATGGTGGGAGTACTGCTTGGGGTTCTTCTGGTTTATCTGGCATGGGGGTTCCCAATGGCAGAGGTCACCAGGTGCCTGGGTTGTTGGTACCTCTCAATCTGGGCTTACACCCAGATTCTCCTCCTCATCCTGCACTTGGTGGTGGGGGGTGGGGGCAGCCTTCCAAGTTTCAAGGTCATGACAGGCACCAAGTTTCATTCTGCAACTGGTCATGTAACATCCCAGCATGAGACAATAAATAATATTTTTAAAGCTTAGTTAGAATAAGCTGCAGACACATAGGAGGCAGATGCAGATTTCAGAGGGTCAGTTCTGATTTCTGTTAAAAGATGGAGGAAATTGTAGTCACAATTATGGAGAGGTAACATTTGGACTTATGGAGAAAAAAGTAAGAAAAGAGCTGCGGAGCTGTGTGTGTGTGTGTATGCAAAGCTAGTTCACTTAATTAGAACAGTTCAGCACTGAAAAACCATGAAATGAAGGCGCGAAAAGTCAGTTCAGTGGAAAAAGATGAGTGACAATGATTGTTCCCTTGAACCTTGGGTTATTATCTTATTAAAACAACAAAACCACAGGAGTGGTTATCTCATAAGCATTGTTTCAACACATTATAAAAGATCTGTGTAATTCTTGAGAAACACATCTAATGCCTAGGGAGCATACAGCCTAGGAACTGAGATACTGCTTAATACATTTTAGTGCAGAGGCATCAAACACAAGCCTTGATTAGGCCCCAGTCCAGCCTGTGGCTATACAGAGTTTGATGACAGGCAAGTCCGCTTACAAAAACTCTGAAAGGAATAACTTAATTGCTTCTTGTAAATGTGCATGGTGCCGCACTGAATAGCACTGAAAGCCAAAGGGCTGCCTTTCACACCTGCCCACTGATGTGCTAAGCATATGTGTAAGTGACAATTGATTTCTTCTGCAAAGAGATTATCCATCCACATTCTGTGCCCAAGGGTAGGGGGTGGGGAGGGCAGAGGAAAGTCACTGGAAAAAGCCCTTGTTTATATATGCTCAAGGGAACTAACCTCTTTATTACACAGCTTCTTAATTACTGTTGCCAGGTGGGGGATGCAGACCCACCCCAGCTCATTTAACACTCCTGATTAGTGGGATTAGAATCGCCCCAAATGAGATCATTGTTTGTGGATGGCCCTGACTGCCTGTTTATTTGCCATCCATTCAGCAAAGAAGAAACAATCAGTCTAGCGAGTCAAAGATCAGGCATTTTGATGACAGACTGAAAGTAAATACACACAGTGATGGGTATGAAGAATATCACTGGGAACAGAATGAAAGTTTGTTATTGAATGGAATGTGGAATGGAATGTGGAATCAGTAAGGCATGACATGGGTAAGCTCTCGAAAGCTTTTGAGATAAAGCTCAAACCCACCTTCCCCTGGAGTGGATGCAGATCATTTGGGTGTATCATTTTTGTTCATTGTCACATTTTTATTGGCAAGAAATGTATATGTATACACACATACCTGGTTATGCAGGACTCAATACGTGTGTGTGTGTGTGTGTGTGTGTGTGTGTGTGTGTGTGTGTCCAAGTCCAAACTTATTTATCTTATTATACAACCTTATTTATGTGCAAAAGAGACTGTGCTTCAACTTGTGAATCACACATTGGTATAAGATCTGGTTGTTGTTTTTTTAACAATAAGCACTCAGCTTTTAAAAGTGATGTCCAAAAGCTACCATCCGTCTTGATCTTCTACCAAAATAATGCAATATTTTGATGTGGATGGGGCTCGTTCCTGGGTCCGCTTAACCAATCAGTCAGACACAAGGAATGGGAATTATTAATTGAGGCTTTATTGCTCTGCAGACAGCAATAGGTAATCAGTAAGCTCATGCTCTCAAACCAATTACAGTTTGGTTACAGGTGCATCTTACATTTATACAAACAATCTAAATGGTGCTGGCACCCTAGACACAGTATACATGGCCCAAGTATCTAGTGGGCATGCGAATGATTCATTGTCTATTGGGTGATTACTCCTTATTTGGTTAGATCTTGTTTTCTTGACTGTGTCAGCGAGAAACAGTGAGAACCTTGACTATGTTAACAAGTTTCATAGATACAATTTTGCTATAGTAAAGGCAGTGATGTAAATTATGTCTCTGGGCTGGGGTTAGAAATGGGGTTTCTAAGTTAAATGGAGTTGCTTTGGTTTTCTAGACACATCACCTCCATAGGTCTTCCTTGCCTTAACGGTGATTTCTTTGGTGTGTATTGCAATAAAGCTATTTATGCTGTTGTGCTCTATTGTGATGACATACGTCCTCTTCATGAACACTGAAATAATCATATAATCAGAACCCACAAAAGATTATCTAGTCCATTCCACACACACAAAAACCACAGCACTATATATCTACCAGCCAACCCCTTCAATGCAGACTAGAGAACACCACAAGCAAAAAGCAGGTGCATCAAAGACAAATGGCTACAGTAAACAGCTGTAGAAAACAAAGAGCATCTATTGCTGTTACCTCGTTGCAAAGAAAACAGGATGTACATATGATGCAAAGTCAATTTGCACACCTTTCCTATGCAAGTCACCTTTTTGAAGGTTATATCGGATGAGCAATTCATGTCTGGCCATTTGAATCTACTCATACTTTATTTGGTTTGCTTTCCTGAGAGGCAGTGCTACTGGGAGCAGGACATGTAAGTTCACTGCATGAAACGGAGGGCATGCAATGCACCCACATCTCCTGCTCCCTGGTAGCCAAGTCATCATGCAGGACAGCTTTTATGTAGCTCCATTTATGTACAGCTGCTTATACTGTAGATGTCTCCATATTTAGTCTGATGAACAGCTTAGCATTTTTTCAACTTGCAGGCCTATCATATATGCAAAACATAGCAAAATAAACTTTGGATTGTCAAGGAGACAGTTGTGTAATAAACCAAACAATGACATGCACAGTGTATGCTGCAGCTCTGTAAGAGGAAGCATTATGACAGCTGCATTGTATGAGACTATGTTAGCCAGACTTCTTGATGAGCACCAAATTTGGTGTCGCATATCTATTATTCCCTCACATTTTTTTCACAGAAAAGGAGTATGTGAAAATTGAAGCCTAATAAAACAATTGAACAATACTATGATCGCTAGAGCTAGTGCACTTGACTTTATTCTCTTAATATAAGAGAATTACCTAGAGAGAGGCAGAGAAAGAGAAACAACAGTTATTGTAGATTGAGGGGTCTGGCATTAGCCAGAGGATTGGTACTGTGAAAAAGCTCAGTTCTGTTAAAGGAAAGTATCAGGGATTACTGGCTGCTTTGGATGGCTCTGCACCTTATTGATTTCTCACACAACAAGGCCTTTTTTATGCTTTTCAAAAATCTTCTCTTCCAAGTTCTGTGAAATCAAGTTGGCAGCTCTTTTCATTTTTCTAGTGGGGCACATTCCAGCTTATTCATAAGGGTGTTGCAAAAAATCTCAAGTGCAAAGGCAAATTCAGTTGTCTCCTGAAATGTTTGCATTACAAGATCTTTCTGGAGCTTGGCTCCAGGGTTTCCCAGCTCCTAAAAAGAAAGAAAGAGTCATGAAGTAGACCCAGAGGCTTTGAGATCAAGAGACTATGATCTCTTAGCGCTCAGGCACCTGTCAAATGCTTAGGAAGTGGAGAGCAACTCCTGAAGCCTAGTCAAGGGCCTTAT
This sequence comes from Hemicordylus capensis, assembly GCF_027244095.1. Lineage (NCBI taxonomy): Eukaryota > Metazoa > Chordata > Lepidosauria > Squamata > Cordylidae > Hemicordylus > Hemicordylus capensis. The sequence goes on from NC_069662.1 coordinate 106,590,940, forward strand.
TTTTTGTTGCTGTTGATATAGTGCTATTATGTGCATGGAACTTTACAGGGTGACATAAGCAAAAGAGAAAGGTCCCTATCCGGAGGCACTTACAAGAGTCTAACTTAAATGGTACACACAAAATCATGTAACAAAACCATGACAACCTTTTTTGAAGAAAGGAAAACTATTCCGAGAAGAGGCAATTTAATGAAGAACAGCGGTATTCATGCCTTTCCCCACATACCACTTATCTGCTTCAAATTGCCCCCTAAACTACCATTTCTGCTCTCCTCCAAGATTCCAAGTGCATGTCTACCTATGGAAACACACAGTTGGGATGTGAGAGGGAGAAAAGTGGCATCGGGGAAAATTGGATTTGAAAAACTAGGGGCACTGGCAAAGAGTTAAGCCCCCATCACAGCTTTGCTGTTTTAAGTCATCCATTTCCAAAGCAGTTTTTCTCTTAATTTTTGCTAAAAGGCATCAGGATTTTGTTTCAGTTGTGTTTAACATTCAGTTAAGCCTTCCATTTTGAATGTGGCAAGACACTTTACCTGCTTATCCAGAGAAGAGGGCTATGCGTTAATGCTTAGCACATGCTTGGAGACAGCAAACAGCCCACCTTTCCATGCAATGACAACTGTCACATTGCATGTTTACACACCATGTTGTGGTTAGTTGAAAGGCTAATTATCTCTTGGTGCCTTTAACCATCACATTTCTCACACCACCTACTAAAACTAGGCACACACTTTAGTTCCTGCCCACCTCCAACTCTTCTAGTGCAACCATTTTTGTGTAGAATATTCACTCTAAAAACAGCAACACACACAGAATTAGGCTAATGGTGGTGAAGAGCTGCAGATTAGTTCATCTGAAATAAAACAAAGTGTATGTAAACTACCCTGAGTCACTTTAAGAAGAGCAGTATATAAACTGAATGAATGAACAAATAAATAAAATGAACCCCTAATCTCCAGGAAATACATCATCTACTGCTCATTACAAATTAACTGTAACTAATAACAAACATTATGGTAAACTTGAACCTTAAAATATGCAAGATGGAAAAAGGAAGCATCTTTTGGAGTTTGTATTTGAGGCCTCTTCATCGGGAGATAAGTATGAGCTTTTTTTGGTAAACAAACAGTTATTCATTAGCCACCAGGTCTAAGAGATAAAGATTGCCAGAAATGTATGACTAAAGTAATCTCATTCCTTTTAGTTGTGGTAATGGCTCGTTCCTGCTCCCCCCACCTTTATGTGTAAGCTTCTACATGTCTCACCTACTTTGCAATAAAAATGACCACTTACAAGTTTGTGCTCCTTCTGTTTTCAAGAATGAATGCTCAGAGGTCCTTGTACCTGTGTAGAAGGTTTCCAAGGGCAACTGTAGTATAAAAGGCTTGATGATGTCATCAGAAAGGCTCCAAGCCTGTTATGCAGTTGAAATGAAGCTCTTGGAAAAGAAAAGTTTGTCTCAGCTCTCTCAGGATAATAAAGGGTGCCAGAAGTAGCTGAATCCTGCCTCAAAAAGACAGAGAAGCTCTTCTCATGATCAGTGAGAAGAGCTAGTGGGTTATCTGTGGCGAAAGAGGGTTTGACTTACCTTCTCCACAGACAATCTTCTGAGGGTCCCTGGGCGAGCGGATCGCCTGTCTCCTGCAGCTCCTGCTCCTGGGTTCAGGGTGCCAGGATGCGCCACCATGTGTCACTCCACCCTGCAGAGCTCCAACAATGCACCAAGCAAGTGTGCAGTGCATTGTTGGGATCCCTCCCCCCCACCTGAGTGTGTCCGCCGTGGCTGCAAGCAGCCGTGGCAGACACACAATAAAAATAATGAGGGTAAGGGAAGCGCTCGCTTCCTTAACCTCATTTAAGCAGGAGGCTTCACAGGTGGTTTTGCTGCTGTGTAGCCACCAGGATCGGGCCCAATCCCGGTGGGTCACATGAGCATGCAAAACCGGGCTGGGATCCCTTAGCCAGGTTTTGCATGCTTGTGTGAATAGCCTCATAGGATTCTATGCGATAACTACTCTAATAGCACCAGCAAACACTCCTGACAGACTGGGAAGCTTGGGTTACTCAACTGCAAACACTGAGACCTATTGCCTGTGGAACTGTGAGGTCCCAGCACTGCAGGGCCTATGATAGGGGGGTGCAGGGAGTACATCGTACCCGGGCCCAGGGTCCAAAAGGGGGCCCAGGAGCCAAACAGTAACCTATATTACATGTTAGTGCTACAGTTCATAGCTTATCTATAGAACTTTTCTGGCCTAATGATGATAACTATGATCGCCAGCTTGGCTAAGCCTATTCAAAAGATCAGGCATCACATATTGTACGTTCTGATAAGCCAATGATTTTATGCTACAAAGAAATTTAAGGTGGTCTGGCATTTACTGGTTCACCCCATCGAATTGGTGATTCAAATTGGTGATTCAAACAATGGACACTTCTTAGGACTCATTGAACTGCTCTCTAGGTGGGACCCCATCCTTCAGGAACATGTGCTAAGTGTAGAGGAGTCACAGAAAAGGAGTGAGCAGCTTCAAGTTCATTATCTGTCCCCTGACTCACAAAATGAATTTATTGCAGAATGCTCAAATCTTATTTATTTTATTTTTATTTATTTAATACATTTATATACCTCCCCAAATGCAAGTTCTCTGGGCAGTTTATGGGACAATAAAAACAGCCAATAAAAGAGTAAAACATTTCAACAATTAAAATTAAAAAGTTAAAATTATTAAAACACTATTAAAACAGTATCTAATTAAAAGCCTGGGTGAACAAATGCATCTTGACTGCCCTTTTATAAGTTGTAAGAGATGAGGAAGCTCTTATTTCAGCAGGACATGTGTTCCAAAGTCTCAGGGCAGCAATGAAGAAGGCCCGTCCCCGAGTAGCCACCAGAGCCGGTGGCAACTGCAGACAAACTTCTCCAGACGATCCCAATGGGTGGTGTGGTTCATAGCAAAGAAGATGTTCTCTTAAATACCCAGGGCCCAAGCTGTTTAGGGATTTATAGGTTATAACCAAAACCTTGTACTCTTCCCAGAAACTTACCAGCAGCCAGTGTAGATGTTTTAAGATAGGAGTGATATGGTCTCTCCGAGATGACCCAGAGACCAATCTGGCCGCCACATTCTGGACTAACTGCAGTTTCTGGGCCATGTACAAAGGCAGCCCCACATAGAGTGCATTGCAGTAGTCAAGTCTGGAGGTGGCCAGCAGATGTACTACTGTTCTGAGGTCATTTATCTCAAGAAATGTACGCAGCTGGCCTATCAGCTGAAGCTGATAAAAGGCACCCCTGGCCACTGCCTCAATTTGGGACACCAGGGAGAGCTTTGTGTCCAGAAGCACTCCCAGACTGCGTACCTGTTCCTTCTGGGGAAGTGTGACCCCATCCAGAACAGGCAGATCAAAATCATCTCCAGAGTTCCAACCTTGCATAATAAGTACCTCCGTCTTATCTGGATTCAGTCTCAGCTTGTTACCTCTCATCCAGCCCATCACTGCCTCCAAGCAGGCATTTAGAGAGGTTATGCCTTCTCCTGATGATGCTGACGTGGAGAAATAGATTTGGGTGTCATCAGCATACTGATAACACCCTGCACCAAATCTCCTGATGATCTCTCCCAGTGGTTTCATGTAGATGTTAAATAACATCAGAGACAATACGGAGCCTTGAGGGTCACCATACTGAAGTTCCGTTTTTGAGGAACAACAGTCCCCGAGAGACACCATCTGGAATCTGCCCGAGAGATAGGAATGGAATCACCGCAAAGAAGTGCCTCCCACCCCCAACCCCTCAGACGCTCAAGAAGGATACTATGGCAGATAGTATCGAAAGCCGCCGAGAGGTCCAAATGGACCAACAGAGTCACACTTCCTCTCTCAATTCCCAATTGGAGATCATCCATCAGGCCGACCAAGGCAATCTCCACCCCATAGCCCACCTGAAAGCCAGTCTGAAACGGATCTAGATAATCAGTTTCATCCAGGACTGCCTGGAGTTGGGAGGCCACCACCCTTTCAATTACTTTGCCCAGCCACGGAAGGTTGGAGAGAGGCCTATAGTTGCTCAACTCTGAGGAATCCAGGGCAGGCTTCTTCAGAAGTGGTCTAATAATTGCCTCCTTGAGGCAAGGAAGCATCCTCAGAGAAGCATTTACGATCTCTACCAGGCCTTCTACAACAACTTCCCTGCGAGATAGTATTAGCCACGTCAGGCAAGTGTCAAGAGAACAGGTGGTAGGCCGCATCACTCCAAGCAGCTTGTCCACATCCTCACGAGTCACAAACTGAAACTGATCCAGCCTAACCACATAAGAGGAGTCTCTGGATACCTCCGATTCAGACACTGCAGTAATTGTGGAGTTTGAATCCAAGTTGACCCAAATATGAGAGATTTTATCCACAAAGAAATCATTAAATATATCACAGCGGGTAATAGATGGTTCCAAATTCTGATTCAAGGGAGGAGGGGCACTCACTAGCCATCTCACAACCCCGGACAACTCCACCGGACGTGAACTTGTGGATGCAGTACAGACTGAAAAGAATAGCTTCTTTGACGCCCGTATTGCCAGAGCATAGATCTTCAAATGTGCTCTTTGCTGTAATCTGTCAGATTCGAGTCGAGTCTTCCTCCACTTGCGCTCCAGTCGTCTACCTCACTGCTTCAGCCCCCGTAGTTCTTCTGTATACCAAGGGGCCAATTTTGAAGCGGTTCAGAGAGGACGCTTAGGTGCCATCATGTCTACTGCCCTGGTGAGCTTGCTGTTCCGGTTCTCCACCAGGGCATCAACAGGATCACCAGCAGAGCCAACACTAAATCCCTCCAAGGCTTCTTGGAACCCTATTGGATCCAATAACCTTCTTGGGCAGACCATTCTAATGGGCCCCTCACCCCTGCGAAGGTGGGGTGTGACTGTGAGTCCAACCTTAACCAGATGGTGGTCCATCCATGACAATGGGGAAATCACAGGAGCTCCCATCCACGGAACACCACCCTGATCAGAGTGAAAGACTAGATTAAGCGTGTGACCAGCAACGTGCATCAGTCCCGAGACCCTTTGGGATAGGCCCATAGTTGTCATGGCTGCTATGAACTCCTGAGCCGCCCCAGACAAATTGGTCCCATAGCGGACATTGAAGTTCCCCAGCACCTCAAGCCTGGGAGACTCCAATGCCAAACCCGAGACCAAGTCCCTCAGCTCAGGGACTCCACTGGGCAGTGAGGCGATCAGTACACCAAGAGAAGTCCCAGTCTATCCCTGGTCCCCAAACTTAGGTACACAAATTCAATATGGTCAGACACTTCCACAAGTATCCTGGTCGGGGAAAGGTTATTCTTATAGACCACAGGCACTCCACCTCCCCACCCATGACCCCACACCCGCTCCTCAACAGAATACCCTGGAGGGAGAAGCTGGGACCAGACTGGGCCACCAGTCTCCCCCAACCAAGTTTCTGTAATACATACCAGGTATGCCCCTTTACAAATCTTGTAAAACAACACATTTTGCTGAAGAGGCAATCTGCAAAGTACTTTGTAGTAATAGTAGATGCCACACCAGATTCCTCCCATATTGAACAAACATTTCTTTTGAGATAAAAGAAACACAGTATGAGATTCAAGAAAGATTTCTCAAGTTTGCAGATTGTGGCAATGAAAGAGGGGAAGAAATTGGTACAAAATATTAGCTGGCATAGATATTTGCAACAAGGTCATCCAAGCTAGAGATGCCACACTGTATGTTGAAGTAGCAAACAGAGAAACTCTCCTCACAGATCTGACAAAACTTCGAAACAAATGGAAATGCATGTGGAATGAAGCCAAATTGGTTACATCAAACCTAAAGATAGAAGTAAAACTCTCCTGTAGATGTGGTGGAGTTAGGAGCAAGAGGGCAAGGCTGCTTGATGACAGCACACCTGATGCTAACTTGGAGGAAATGAATGACACAGATGATACGCCAGAAGAGGCCTACTTCAGAAAGTGTGTGTTTTACGTTTTGGTAGACAATGTTATAGCAGGATTAACTGTCCGCTTCAATGCTGCTAAGCAGTTGGCAGAAAAATTTGATTTCTTGTGGAAATATCCCACCATGTCTGAAAGTGATGTGGAGAGAAAAGCTTCATCTTTATCAGAGCAATATCCTGCTGACCTTAATGGTGATAATTTTGGAAAAGAAATGCAACATTTACCCTCAGTACTTAAAGCAAATTTTGTAAATGCGTTTAAAGCCATTAGATCTGTTGAACTTGTTAACAGAGTACAGACTTGGTGACCTGTTTCCAAATGTTTGTGTTAGCTTAAGAATACTATTAACAATTCCAGCAACAGTAGCTTCTGGAGAAAGGTCATTTAGCAAACTCAAGCTGATTAAGAATCATTTAAGGTCTACAGTGTCTCAGGAACGTCTTGTGGATTTGGCCAGGCTAAGTATTGAATCAAACATTGCCAGAACAATTAATTTTCATGCTGTGATTCAAAAATTTTCACACAAAAAAGGCCAGAAAAACTCTTTTTAAGAGTAAATACTCAGCCTATCTACCTTTTTAAAAAAACTTTTTACTAATAATTATGTCTTCTGATGATCTGATCTGCATTGCAATATAAAAGGATGTTTCAATGTGAATTCTTTCTCCTTATCTGTATTGTAGCTTAAACAAAGATGTTCAAATCAAATGTGCTTTCTTCTCTCCGATCTTATTTTATTTTATTTATATTTATCATGGAGGGAGTATAGGAGCATAAGGCCTCAAATGCAGAAAATCAACAGAGCGCTCCATTCCACCCCTCTCTCATCTCCCATGCACTTTTTGGCCTTACAGTCTTCAGCTCATGGCATAAAACCGTAGTGGATAAAAACAGGTTGGCTAATGGAGAAGGGAAGGGGGCCTGAAAGAAACTTTGTACCCCCTGATAAAATCCCTCTCAGAGGCCCGGCAGCACTGTCATGAATGACATAGCAGGCACAGCAGATCCTGCTTCAACTGCACCAGGCCCTCCAGCCCTATCCATGATGGGATCCTTCAGGATTACACCCCCCAGAACAGTTTGATTTCCACTCTCCTGCTATGTGGCCAAAGTGAACCAGACACAACAGATTCAGATATGTTTCTGGGTTGCAGGCAAAGCCCTACCAAATGAGTCCCCTGATCTATTCTATGGGGGGATCAAGCTGATTAAATACTGATGTCTCTGCTACTCCCTGAGGGCCAAAAGACTCAGTATGGTACAGTAGTCCAAGCCTTAACAGACCATTTTCTAGGAAGGGAAAATGTGATATATGAGAGAGCAAGATTTAATTTCAGCAGTCAAAGGCCCTCAGAATCTTTGGACGGTTTTATCCTGGCTTTGCATATATTAACAGAACCTTGTGATTATCATGCCCTGAAAGAGGAACTTATAGGTTTTTCTGGTGATAGGTTGTCATAGCAATTACAACTGGACCCCGATTTGACTCTCTAAAAGGCTATTACAAAAGCTCACCCATCTGTCAACCTCATCATAAAGAGCTTAAAAGTGCTCTCCCACCTACTCATGGACCACTGGATTTGGATGCCCTGCATATTGCTGAGCGGAAGCACCCAGAACTCAGGGACAGGGCCATCTCTCCCAAACACAACTCAGGGACTTCTCAACAGCCACTTTGTCAAAATAAGCTGGATAAGACCCAATGCAGGAGGCATGGTAGAAATTCTACACATGCCAGCTAGGGATGCATCATGTCAAAAATGCAAAAACAAGGGCCGCTACACATGTTGATTACTATTCCCGCTATGTAGAAGTAGCAAAGCTACAGGCTACTACAGCTGATAGAGTGACACTGATTACCATACTCAAGAGTATTTTTGCTCATCATGGCATACCTTTCATATTCAGAACAAAAAAACAGCCACTATTTACTGGGGCAGCATTTAAATGTTTCACAGCATACTTTGATTTCCAACATGTCATTAGTAGTCCACATTTTCCTCACAGTAATGGTGAGGCAGAATATGCAGTTCTCACTGTGAAAGCTCTATTCAAGAAAAATGACAACATCTATATGGCCCTCTTGATGTATCACTGTGTTCCCTTGGAACATAGGTGGAGTCCAGCAGAACTACACGTGTTGAGGGCTCTGTACAGTGTCTGAAGCTGAGCTAGTTCCTAAACTTGGACAGAAAGGTGTTTCATCAGAAAGACAAACCAATAAAGGATAGTCAGAGGTCCAACTTCAATACCTGGCATGACAGCAGATCTGTTCTACCCCTCAACCCAAAGCAGGATGTGTGGGTTCCACATGTGAGTGTGGAAGGCCAGCTTCGGGCAGCAACAGACATACCCTGGTCTTATGTGGTGAAGACTCAAAAAAAGACTCCAGTGGAATCGGGAACATGTTCATGTTATCCCTCTGGTCTACCATACCACATCTAGGTGTGCTTCAGTTCCACCAGAGAGATTAGATCTGTAATGTTTTCCAGTTTTTGTCAAAATATTTTAATATTAGAAGTATTGATTGCCATTGTTTTAAGTTTGAACTTTTTCCAGAGAACAGGGGGCGTGGAATAAAGGGTTAATCCCCTCTAGGGAAAGGGTTTGATGATGTAATCAGAAGGCTCCAGGTCAGTTATGTAGTTGAAATAAAGCTCTTGGGAGCGGGGAAGGTTGTCTCAGCTCTCAGTGTAATACAGCAACCAGCTAAGAAAAAGACAGAGGTTTGTGGATTAAGTCTAAAAGAATTGATTTATATTTCCTTTTTGTTGTTGTAAGGTTATGTTTGGAAATTCATAGCAGAAATAGGCAGTGGAGTTTCATTTCTGAAAATGGTCCAAGAGACATTAACAAGTAATATAAAAGTAAATAGGTTAACAGTTCGTGTTCTGGCTTATATGGCCAAGAAGAAGGTCTCAGGCACCTAATTATACTTCTCTTAGAGATTGGAGCAGTAGAGGAGTACAACAACTACAGTGTTCAGTTTATATAGGAAAGGAATGAAAACACAAACATTTAGTTATTTCTTAGTCTGCTGCATACCACTGGTAACCCAATGTATGGTAGCTTTGACAAAGTGCCAAAGTTAGCATGTGGTGTTGGACGTCACACAGCCAGCTCATCATAAGCTTGATCAGCATGGGCTTGAACATGAGAACTGATCATTTTTCATAAGGGACATTTCAATCAGGTTTTGTGTATCTCAGTGTAATTAGCAAGAATGTACATTTGATTTTTTTTTTTTAATGGCTCTTTGCCGCTTGCTGTCCTGTATCAAACACATAAACAAGAATCAAAAGCATCAAGCATGTAGTAAAGTTGGAGTGGGTCCTGGGACAATAAGTGAAGATGGACTCTTGCCCCATCTCACCTTTTTCTTCAGAGAAGCATGAGGGGGAGAGCCAAGAGCAAGATGGCACCCTCCCTCAAGGGCCCAAGGACTCTCCCCCGCCCCACAATTCAGTTGTAGCTATGCCCCTAGAAAGTGTTATTACTATACCTGTGAAAATGCCCTCACACACTTGCTTCCTGTAGTTTAAGACATTTTTACTGCACAGGAGGAGGCAATGGTAAACCCCTCCTGTATTCTCCCAAAGAAAACCACAGGGCTCTGTGGGCTCCAGGAGTCGAAATCGACTCAACGGCACATTTTACCTTTACTGCACAATCTTAAGCATGTTTACTCAGCAGTAAGTCCCATTGACCTCAGTGCTTATTTGTGTCCAAAGCCATTTAAAGGTAGAGGTAGAGTTGATTGCATGAAGGCTCCAGGAAAACAAATTTAGAAAATGTCTATAGGTATCAATCACAATGGATTAAAATGGCTCTACCTAAGGACAAACATTCTCTTCTTTGTCACCTTTAGTACTACACCTTGCAATGCAGCTTCAGTGGCTGAAAGATTAATTGCAGATCAATAGCTTCTCTTGCACAGTCCACTTTAGAATTGGAGCCAGCATAAGTACCTGCACACTTACCAAGATCTACACATGAAGCAGAATGTGGTAGAATAATGAGGATGTAGAGTGGATAATACAGTTTTAGACTGTAGGTGGGTTATGCCATTTTTTAAAGTTACCCTACTCCTGTGTTTAAAAAAAAAGTTTCCTTGCAAGAAAAAAATAGCGCGTCAAAGAGAAAGGTTCTAGTACAGCCTGCTGTTTTGCTAGGTTTTTGTTTTTACTTGCAGGAAGTTTCTAACATGCAGGAAAATTCAGAATGTGATCTCCCTCCTCTTCAGAAGTGGTTCAGTCCATTCTTCTACCTCAGAACTCCATCATGTCATTTCCACCTCAGCCTGCTGTATGTAAAGAGACCAAGCCATAATCATTGCAGGAATCAAAGAAGCTGAGTAAATCAAAGATAACTGGAGGTCAGCATCAGAAATCAAAGAAAGGAGAATGGAAGTAGAGGGACCAAGACAAGATGTCAAGCCATAGCCTGGGAACACATCTGAACAAAGCAGCAGATCTGAAGGGTAGCATAAATAAAGCCACAAACTGAAGCCACAATAAAGCCACAAACTGATAAAGCCACAAATAAAGCCACAAACTGAAACCAAGTTGTCAAAGAGCAATCCAGGGTGTATGAGAGGATGGAACATTTTAGGGAGGCAGCTAGGGAAAGGTCAAAACCACAGAATCAGGACACAGGACTAGATTGTACTGAGGAGTTGTTAGGCAGTATGAACATGTTGTTTAGATGAGTCAATGGAGGTGGGGGGGGGGTAATAATGAGGCTGTTCTCACGATGGGGGGAAACCGAGCCTAGCCCGTTTTCCCCCCCTTGTGAGAACCACCGGGCTCGCGGGTGAGCCTGGTGGTTCTCTGGCGGCTAGCTCACCAAAGTAGCCCTCCCCTTAAATGGCGTTAGCAGAGCAAGCACTCTGCTAACCCTGTTTTCCCAATCGTGAGTTGCCACGGCGTGGCTCCACGCCTTGGAGACTTGCGAGGAGACCCCTGCCAGGAGGCTAAAATAAGCCTCCCAGTCTCAGGGGTCTCCCCAGGATGCCCCACACACTCACACGGGGCATCCTGGGACTTCTAGGGGCTGGGTGACCCCCGATCCCCACTGCCTCAACCGGCTCCATGACAGAGCTGGTAATTGTGTGGGCAGCAAATCGGCCACTGAGGGATGGCTCAACAATCACCTGTGAGGAGGGTTAAGTTAACCCACTCACCCCGCAGACCTGCCAGAAGCTCTTCTCACCAATCCTGAGAAGAGCTTCAATATGTATTATCGAAGGCTATCATTGGTTACATGTGAGGTACATGACCTCTAAGTCAGCAGTTCCTCTAGCCATGCTGACTGATGCACTGTATGAGAAGGAATTATGATGGTTTCCTTATTTAGCTTTGGATGGTGGTAGTAAAAGTAATAGATCTTTTTTTTAAATTACAAGTGTCTGGTTCTCTAGCATGTGACTAGAGGTACTTTATGTTTTGTGAGGACATCCCCCTGGCTAGTCAGGGGCCTGTTTTATACTATCCTAGACACCAGAATCTGCATTGTAGTGGTGCTTGATAGGCTGATGGCAATGAATACTTCCAATGCTACTTTGTTTCATGAAGAAGGAAAAATACATCACTAATATAGCAATAGCACTTACATTTATATACCGCTTTATAGCCGGAGCTCTCTAAGCGGTTTACAATGATTTAGCATATTGCCCCCAACATTCTGGGTACTCATTTTACCGACCTCGGAAGGATGGAAGGCTGAGTCAACCTTGAGCCCCTGGTCAGGATCGAACTTGTAACCTTCTGGTTACAGGGCGGCAGTTTTACCACTGCACCACCAGGTGCTCCTATGTATATAGGAGTATCCCTTATACATAGGAACATAGGAAGCTACTGAGTCATGGTCTATCTAGCTCAGTTTTGTCTTCTCAGACTGGCAGCGGCTTCTCCAAGGTTGCAGGCAGGAATCTCTCTCAGCCTTATCTTGGAGAAGCCAGGGAGGGAACTTAGAACCTTCTGCTCTTCCCAGAGCTGCTCCATCCCCTGAGGGGAATATCTTACAATGCTCACACTTCTAGTCTCCCTTTCAAATGCAACCAGGGCAGACCCTGCTTAGCTAAGGGGACAAGTCATGCTCGCTACCACCAGACCAGCTCTCCTGTACAGAAGTACAGAACTTTTGTAAGCAAGCTGTCTTACTTATTCAGTAAAAAAGATGGAGATCTATCCACAGGCTTCTATGTGCTGGTTACTTTCTAAATCCAACTGGGTGTGCAAATCAGATGTGCATCAGAATATTCATTGAAATGTGGAAGTTTATATTACTTTATTTTCAATGGTATGCATATTCAAATGAGCAGGCCCATCCAACTTCTGGTGCAACTAGTCATGCTTAAATGTCATTTTTAAGTGCAACTGGGGCAAGATTAGGGCGAGTTCTTGCCATCTGAAACTATTTCTTCTCGAATACTGTATTTATTTTGCATGTATATACTGCTTTTCAGGCGAACCTCCCAAAGTGGTTTTAAAGTTCTTTTAAAGGCCTGTTTGATGAACATTCATTTCAAAAAATAAAATAAAATACCCAAAGGTCATACACACAGCCAAAAATGCTGGCTGGGTGGAGGGCTGGCAGGGAGGCAGGCTCCTATCTGCCTCTACAGTATGCATATGATCTCCTTGCAAAGCCTGGACAGGTAAGGAGATCATTACCTGCCCAGGCTCTGCTTCTCACTCAGCGCATGATTGGTGTCATGGCAAGTGGCAGAGCAGGGAGCTGGAGGAGGAAGTCCTTTGGCATCCCTCAATGCACTGCGCCAGGAGCATGGTGCATTGAGGGATCCTCCCTCAGCCAGGCACTCTTGCCGCCTGGCTCTGTGTGTGAGCCAGACCACCCTGAACCTGGGGTGTAGGGTGTACCTGCACCTTTAATCCTAGGCTAAAGCCTTGGGTAAATCCCCAGACTTGAGGCTGAGGCGGTGCTCAGCTTGATCCCACTTCACATGGGCAGTCAAGCCCAGGCTGGGCGGCACAAGCCTGGGCTTGGCTGTTCGTGTGAACAGCCTCCCAGTCAGTTCACTGGAGTCCAGATTCACATCACAACATGGATGCAGCTGCACATCTCGATTTGCACCTATAGCTGCTTTAGCTGCACACAAGACAGCTTGGTGCTGGGATCTCTCTCACACTGGAATAGGGTAATTTTCTATCAAATATGCTATACAGAGCCATTTTAAATAGTTTTCAATTCATCATTCCTTATCTTGATTTTTCTGGTAGCAATAAAAGACCTTTATAAAGTCATAGCCTGGGTGTAAGGCAAGGATTCTCAACCCTGGGTTCCCAGATATTATTAGATCACAACTCCCTTTGGCCTTTGGACATGGTGGCTGGTGATGATGAGAGTTGTAGTCTAACAACACTCTTGGTATAAGGAATGGATGAGGGTTTCCCGGGGTAGAAAATCAGCACAAGAAATCTTTTTTTAAACCGAACTGCTAGTTTTCAGCTAATCGCTCTGCGTACCAAGTGCACTATTAGGAGCAACGATCAGGTCACTAGTGAAAACAAAACACTGAAAAACAATCACCTTCTATGATCAGACCTAATGAAACACAGAAAAATTAGATTGTATCACAGTCCAGTTTTCTCATAATTCTGCTTCTGCTGCTAGTCTTGGTGGAAAGCTGTTTTTGACACAGTAAACCTCAGCTGAAATCCTAGGCTAAGGCATTATCTGCCGGATGAAGTTATAGAAACCTAAGTGCTTCATATCCCAATGCACCACTCAATCCTATGAAATCGTACCAACAAGTAAGTCCCTCTGAGTTCAGTGGGACTGCCTTCTGTGTAAGTGTACCCAGCCTCTTAATTCAGTTCCGGCTGAAGAGTTCTCTCTTTCACCTCTGTTTCTTATTGTTTTTAAATCCTCGACTGAACTTTATATATTTCACTCATGGATACTTACACTATTTCCCTTGCTAGTAACTTTCGGAATTTTACCAGAACTTTTAGAAAAGCCAAGCATGTTTTAAGTGCATTTTACACACAGTGGCTGACATTCAGACTAAAGTTGAATGTATATAAACACATTCTGCATACAACAGGGGAGGGATGACTTCTGCCAATCTCCCTTCCCCTCTGCCCAATGTGCCTCCTGAAAATATGTCCCTTAGGGTTGTGGGATCCTCAATAATATGTTTTTGGGAGGTGGAGGGAAGGGGAGAGTGGCACACACAGAATGTCAGTCAGTATTCAGCTGACTCTTTTAAAAACAAATCTTTTTAAAAAGCGAATGTCACAGAGAGATTTGACTAACCTTATTATTTTCCAGTGTCTTTCCTGAATGAATCAATTCTTCAGCAATTTTCCTTAAATACTGAAGTTTCAGCAATCTTGTCTCTCTTTATATAAAACACTTAGGTGGTATGTAGCAAGCCCCACCCTCATAGTGCTAAACCAATCGGCAGCCAGCAGGGAGTGACATCAGAGGCCCTATCGGGGTGTGTGTGGGCGGGGCTACTGAGGCTAGCAGCAGCTGGAGGTGCCTGGAACGGCCCAGCTGAGAGGCATGCAGGCCGTGAAATTGGGGCCTGGCGTAGTGCAAGCATCGGGGCTTGGAGGTGCACTGTGGGCTGAGCTGAACTGCGAGGGCCTCAGGGGCAGCTTTGGCAGCAGCAGCATCAGAAAAGGAAGCAGAGGAGGAGGCCTCTCCAACCCTGCTGCGGCTCCCGCTGAGGAGAGGAATGGGGGGAGGGTGGGCGCAGAGACTGAAGGTGAGGATCAGGACTCAGGTGAGGGGGGCTCTGGGGTGAGGGGGCTGTGGCAGGAGATGAGGAGAGCAGAGTACTAGCATGCAGATGCTCTGCACCAGTAAAGCTAGTTTTTAGTAAGCCTTCTAAAGAAATTACTCACATTTGTTATGGGAGACCTCTTCGGCTTGCCACAATCTGTATGAAGAGATATTTTCAGCTTTTAATACTTACATCCCAATTCTGAAGACAGCTTCACATGACTTGAGGTTCCTATAAAATGCATGCTCCTGGTGGGCATGTTGTCTGAAGCCACTCAAATCTGGTCCCAGTACCACATTACTGACAATTTCCTGACTTCTGCCCAACTTCCGCAACCAAGATTTGAAGTTGGGTGGAAGTAGCTGGGAGAATGTCAGTAAACTGGCATGGGAACTAGACTTAGGCAGCTTTAAATGACATCCCTGCCAGCAGTGTATGCTCTGTGTTTCTTTCTGAAACATGCATGGTTCATATTACTGTATATTATGTGATTCAGCTCAGAAATGGAGGGTTGGCATATTGAATTGGAACTGTGTGTGCAATAACATGAGGCTGGATTACAATTCCCTGTAACTTAGAACGAAGTATTTTCTCAATATTTTCTAGTATTGGTCTAAATCAGGCCTGCTCAACTTAGGCCCTCCAGCTGTTTTTGAACTACAACTCCCATAATCCCCAGCCACAGTGGCCAATAGCCTGGGATTATGGGAATTGTAAGCCAACATTTGCAGGAGGGCCGAAGTTGAGCAGGCCTGGTCTAAATGGATCCTTTCTTTTCAGTGTCCTATTCACAGGTGAAAACTGGAGGAAACCCCCAACTTTCAGCAAACCCCCAACTGCAGGACCAGAAATTCTCAATGAATTCAGGTGGGAGAAGAAATTGTTTAAAAATTCTGTGGGTGGCAGTGCTTCCTTAAACTTAGCTTTGGTGATGGTGGCAGATCTCCATGTGTGTGTGTGTTTTTGTTTTTTTTAAAGATATGCTGCAGTGGTAGAACTGGAGCAACGTTTAAAGTGAAAGGCATCCCACCTTCCAGCTCCTGCCAACCATAATGTCTTTTCCAAGAATGCACTATGGAACATTACACCACAACATAGGGTAGTTCCTTTTGTATTCCATGCAAAAAAAATTGGCACCCCCTCAGATAATAAAGGACTCTTGCCACCATCACCCTCGTCACCACCACCCAAACTAAATTGTAGTACAGCACCCACCCCCCAAATTCATTCACGTTTTGCCACTGACTTCCCCTTCGTTCATCCCTTCCCCTGCAGACCTGTCCCCATACTGAACTGGAGAGAACCCCCACATACTATGAAATGTGTTTAAAAGATTAATTTTTCAAAATTCAGATATTATACGTGAGTTAAGTGATTTGAGATCAACACACACACACACACACACACACACACACACACATTATTGGCTCATGATTTCCACTGATAGTGATAGATACATTGCTGACATCCAGAGATCAGAGCAGCAATCTGGGGATGCAGTGAAGTTTAGGGATATGCACGAACCATATGGCGTCCGAGCCGGTTTGGCAGCAGTGGGGGTGGGTGGGTTACCTTTAAGGAGCAGGGAGGGTGCTATTCCCCCCCACCCCACCCGCTGCATTTTCCCTGCTGGCGATGTGTCCAAAATCACTGTGCGGGGTGGCAGTGTACCCTCTTGCCACCCTGGTCAGTGTCAGACCGGAAGTGGCCGGTGCACTGGCCACTTCCAGTCTGACGCTGACCATGGTGACAAGAGTACACTGCCTCCCTGCACAGTGATTTTGGACACGGCACTGGTGAGGGAAATGGGGGGTGGGTAAGAGCACCCTCCCTGCTCCTTAAAGGTAACCCCACCACCGTCTAACCGGCCCAGCACTAGTTTGTGCACATCCCTAATGGAGTTGTGCCCCTGCACAAATCAACTGCTCTTAACTCCACCAGAGTCTTTCTGAGCAGCAGAGCATGCATGCAGGAGGAGGAATTTTCTTCAGAGATGTATTTTTGGAAGGTAAAGAGCACTTAGTGAGGCAGGGGAGACCAGTGAAAGTCACTCCTCCCTCTCCCCTCACATGCACTCTGCTGCTTGGGGAACAGGCAACAGCCAGAAACTTTGGCTGAGAAGAGCCGCCTCTATGTGTGGAGAGATGGCTCTGCTGGATCTCCAGATAGCTGCTCTCGATGTCAGCCATTATGCCTATGCTACTATTGTTCCTATGAATCTTTTAACATCTGCCCAGAATGCAAAATATGGCCAGAAAACATATTTACACAAAGTACATCCATAGCTGAGCTGTCCACACTCAATATAGCCCAGTGGGAATTATGTATGAGGGTCAAAGGTCTGATTCAGCAGTCATTTTTCATAGAGTAATTAATATTACAAAACTAAAAATTAATTTAAAATGTAATTAAGACTGGAAAAAAAAACTGAGGTTCAGTTTATGATTCAGTAGAATTTTCTTAGACTACTTCTTGAGCAGTTATAAACAAATCACCGTGTTAGAAAGATGCAGGTATTCAAGAAGTGTTACTACACTCACATACAACAATTTTTTTTATTTTCAGTCTTAGTTTCAACAAGTTTCAACAAGTGGATCAACAAGTTGCTTAAAGGCTAAACATATATCTCTGTCAGGATACACCTAGAAGTGCATGACTTTTCTATTAAATCCCACTTATATAGCTAAACACAGACTGTAGCTATATCAATGTTATGAATGAACCTGATTAAAAACAAAAATCTGTTTAAAGCAGTCTAATTTTAAATTAACTATATATTGAACTGCTGTTAAGGATCTCTTACTATATGTGAAAAAGGATGCACACTAAAGCTGTAAATAGTCTAATAGTTTCTCGCTTATCAGTACTACAAGCTGTCTTGGAATTCAGCCATTAAAGAATCTATTTCCTTAAACCTGTCTGTAATACTCTCAATGCACTCTCTAGCCTTGAAAGCTTTCCCATCAATTATAATAGAGTCCTCTTGGGTGCTGATTTCCACTGGCCTTTTTTCAGGAAACTCCATGCAGCAATTAGCTACCTACAAGAAAAATATTCATATTATAGTTTATTAAACACAACTTTGCAACAAAAGGCCTTCATCTGGATCCAGCCATGGATATCCACACATGGAAATAGGATGCACAGCCAGTATGTATGTAGATGCACACCTGGATCCATATCATGATATTTATCTGGATAAAATATCTGGATATGTTTTTATGTGGATAAGAATATGGATTACTATCCAGGGACTCTGTCTCTTGGAAGAGAATACCCTATTAATGGGGCATGGCCTAACTTGTCCCTTTAATTTTAATGGGACTGCTTTGAGTAATTTTTATCATGTCACAGCCATTGTTTATTGTTATTTGTTTCAAGGTCAATCAATTCCAAATTACCATACCTGTAAAATACACAGGAAGAGAAATGTGGACTTACCTCTACTCCTCATATGCAAACATGCAACATTAAAATGGAGCCTTATGAAATAAGAAGCTGAATGTTTTCTTTTAATCTTTTGCAGCAGTTGACCCATAAAAATATATACAAGGCTTGTTGAGACATTATGTTGCATGAATGAACAGGTGTCTGCATACATGTGAATGACTGTACACACATTGATGTCCCCGCAAATACAGGGTTCAGATAGGAAAGGTACTATTGTACATACGTTTAACATAAGGTGTACATAGGGCTACAGTCAGGGGTGGATTAAGCCTTTTGCTGCCCGTAGGCAGCCAAGGATTTGCCACCCCCACTGCCGCAGTGAGGGTAGGGGTGGCGAGGGGAGAGCCTTTTCTTCTAAAAACTGCCGCTGTGCATGGCAGGATGAGGTCAGCAAAGGTGGCTGCGGAGAGCGGGGCTGTGCTGTCATTTCGGAGGGAGGAGGGGAACTGGAAGGACCCTGCCCTTGCCGACCGTGCAGCAGCATTGCTAAAAGGGGGAACTTTCTCCTCGGCCCACCACCACCCTTCCTACTGCAGGAGAAGCCGATGGGATGGCATGCACTGCCAGCCCTCCCACTGGCTAAGCTTCTTTGCAGGCTGCTTCCCACCCCCAGATCTTCAGAGTCAGTTGGGGTTGGGCCAAAATTTGCCACCGGTAGACAATTTGTCACCGAAGGCAGGTGTTTTTTCTGCCTATCCTATAATCTGCTCCTGGCTACAGTCTTGTTTATAATACAGTCTTGTTTCACAAAGCTACCATAGGAACAGGTTGAGAAGACTATTTTAGTGGAAACTTCCAAGAATTTTTTACTGTACACCACCCAGAGATGTGAGTTTTGGGCAATATATAAATATGCTGAAAGAAAAAGAAGAGAAAGAGAAGAGAAAAAGAAAGAAAAAACAATACAGTCAACTGATTGATAGTAATCTATTCATACAGTTGGGCCCTATGCAGAATACTGAAGGTCAGTGAAAAAATATTGATTTCTACATTTATTTGGCTGACATTATTTGGCAGACCAACACTCTACACACCAAATAACATTGTGGTCAGATAACAGGGAAGGAGTGACCTTTGGCAATCCTTCCTTCCTTCTGTGCCACCTGAATATACATTTCCTCTGTGCCACCTGAATATATGTCTTTGAGGATCCTGCAGCCTTCAGGGACATATTTGTGGTTAAGGATGTACACAAACCAGTTTAATGCCTCAGGGAAGCACTGAACCGGCTTAGGCACCCACAGCGGAACCAGTTTGGCAGGGTGGGGAGGGGTTCCTTTAAAATGCAGATAAGCAGGTCCTTACCTGCTCTGGTGGTGCCCCACCGCTTTTCCGGGCATGGCACTCATTCTACCAAAGGGCATGAGCGGCTGTGGCACTTTCCTGCAGCCTGTACATCACATCAGCACACGCATGCAACCGCACATGCGTGGCAGCCATGTGAGTCCTGGCGCTGCTCACAGGCTGAAGGGAACAGTGCTGCAGCTGCGCATGGCCTTTGGTAGAGCAAGCGCTGCGCCCAGAAAAGTGGCAAGGCAGCAGTGGAGAAGATAAGGACTTGCTTACCGGCTTCTTAAGGAACTACTCCCCACCCTGACTGTGGCTGCCCTAGCCCATTTGACAAAATCCCTGTTTGTGGGAGGCACAGAGGACTGCAGAGAAAAAGGGATGTTAAAAATAGTCCTTCCCCATTGCATGACTGCAATATTATCCGGTGTGTGCAGCATTAGTCTGAATATCAGCTATTGTCTATTTGACAAAAGATCCAAATTGTGGCCTGGTGAAAGAGAAAAGTTTGGGAGCCTTGCTGGAAAGCAGTATAAAAATGTAATATATCAAAAATATTATCACAAAAGTATATTAGAAGGCACCCACATCCACGTTTTTGCAAGAACGGCTTACAAAAAGCAAACAAACTTCTAAAAACAAAGCTCAGTGGGTTATTCTCATTTTGGTGCATGCTCACAGCCTGTTCTATGACATGGAACATACATTATATTTTTGATGTATTCCAGAGTGCATTGCTTGAAGACAGTTTTGAATGCATGGACTAGCCCAAAGTTGTTACAATGCTATACAAATGGTTGCACCCAATGTTTCATGCCTTCCAAGGAAGCTGCTTCCTCTGGAGGAAGGGGAGCTTTGGATACAACTTGGTATTTGTATTTATATAACAGCTTTCATTGCCCCTACATTATAAACAATCAAACAGAAATTAACAAAATGCCATGAGTTCCCTCTATACCCTTAAAAAAGCTAAATATGGAGCTTGCATTGGCATAGGAGTATTAACATGGTAGCTGTTTTGCCTGTTTGTATGCAGATATCTGCAAAACAAATAACAACAAGGTTATCAGTGGATGCAGCTCCTCTCGACTGGGATTCCACTGATAAATATTAATTTCAAAAATTGTTAGATGCATGCACTTCTTTCTCATTGAAGGGCATATGCTTTTAGCAATGTCATTATAATTCACGAATATACAAACCTTTAGAGTTTGCAGTGTGGATACTTTTTTATAAATGCATTATAATTTGAGTAAATATTTCAACTTGTGTTTCTTAGCCAAAATAAGAATTGCACTCAAGTGACTTTCCCAATCATTAGTAGTTAGCAGAGGAGCTATGAATAATGTATACCTCTCCCCTCACATTATTGTCTTCTCCATTCACAAATGACTCGAAAGATGGCTTGAAGGGGGCTGCAACATGCTTGAGAACTTGGTCCAAATCTTTTAGTATAATTTCTGTCTTGGAGAAAACTAATAAAACAACAGTGTTAATAATTTAGATAAAATATACATGGTATATTAATGCAATGCTATTTATTGCTCAACTGCCTTGGCTACAGCATTGTGGAAAGGGTAATCATCATATTCTCAATACAAAAAGAAACGTGTTAATATAACATTACTCCTATGCAAAAAAATACAGCAATTGCTCTTACTAGAATAAGTTCAAAACAACTTAACTGGCTTCTACAAGCAGTGGTATTTGCACCTATTAAAAATGTACGCAATATAAAGATATTTGATATACAATCTAGTTCACAAACTAGAGATGTGCATGGAACCTGTTTTGTTAATTTGGCTCTAATCTTCCTTGGCCAAATTGGGTCCAGTCCGGCCCGGCAATCAAGCCTTACATAAGAACAGCCCTGCTGGATCAGGCCCAAGGCTCATCTAGTCCAGCATCCTGTTTCACACAGTGGCCCACCAGATGCCACTGGAAGCCTACAGGCAGGAGTTGAGGGCATGCCCTCTCTCCTGCTTTTACTCCCTTGCAATTGGTACTCAGGGGAGTACCAGTTTTAGGAACACAGGGACATAGGAAACTGCCATATACTGAGTCAGACCATTCTATCCAGCTCAGTATTATCTTCACAGACTGGCAGCGGCTTCTCCAAAGTTGCAGGCAGGAATCTCTCTCAGCCCTATCTTGGAGATGCCAGGGAGGGAACTTGAAACCTTCTGCTCTTCCCAGAGCAGCTCCATCCCCTGAGGGGAATATCTTACAATGCTCACACATCAAGTCTCCCATTCAGATGCAACCAGGGCAGACCCTGCTTAGCTATGGGGACAGGTCATGCTTGCTACCACAAGACCACCTCTCCTTTCCTATTTTTATCTCCTATTTTTACATTCTCAAGGGCCGGCTCAGGGGGTATACTTGTAAAGGAGAATCCAACTAGGTTTCCCCTTTACAAGAAAATTGGGATTCCCTAGTCTGGGGAGGGCGGAGGAGTGAAAGGGGAATCCTTTACCTTTAAAATGAAGGTCTATGGGGTGACGGAGGTGGCCGGCGGAGACATTGGAGGCAGTGGCGGAGGCTCCTCCAACCCCACTGCCGTCTTCCCAAATGACCTTCCAGGCCAGCTGTGGCCCAGTTCAGGCCTCTGTGTGTGTGCAGAGGCCATTTGCACCACCATAAAAATTGAATGGTGATACAAATGGCCTCTGTGCACATGCAGAGGCCACTCTAATCGGGCCACAGCTGGACTGGGCTGTCATTTGGGAGGCTGGCGGTGGGATGGGGGTGTCGGAGGAGCCACTGCTGCCATCTCCTATGTCTCTGCCACCACTGCCTCTGGGGCCTTCATTTTAAGGGTAAAGGATTCTCCTTTCTCTCACCCCCCTTTTAGGCTAGTGAATCCCACTTTACTTGTAAAGGGGAATCCTAGCTGGATTCCCCTTTACAAGTATACCCTGTGAACCAGTTTGTTTGTCTGTGTGTTGCATTTTTATACTGCCTTTCTGCCTTGACAAAGGCATTCAAAGCAGTTTACAATGTTAAAGAACAAAGAAATTACATAAGATTCTTCCAACCAGGAGTCAATCCAGTTCAAACAGACCACCTGAACCGGGCAGGCTCAATGTTGAGCCCGGCTCAAAGTGAGCCAGCTCGCACATCCCTATCACAAACCATTTGCAACAAAATGCTTGGATTATATTATTGCATTTGTGTCAAAAGTAAATGCATGATCACCTTAAATTTATTTCATTTAAAATGGTCTGCATATTGGAATGATCAGTACAAATAGGAAACTATCAGTACTTCCCACTGCATATCCTTCCCTTTCATCTATCTTGCCTTCGATCTGAATCTATTTACTCTCCAAACCTCTGTTTCATATGCACTAAACTGATGGCAATGTTTGATGTCTTTTATATTGCCCATTATCCAGGCAAAGATTTATTAAGCCCTTAATAACAAAATTTCATGGTAATCTGAAGGGGTCATGTAACTTAACTCCTAAGTTATATTAACCAGGTTACAACATTAAAGGTTGCAAAATCCCTTTAATGTAGGCCAATAAAATTATGACCTGGTATCAAAAGGTTCAGGACAATTTTACTGTAGAGCTCAATTTTAAATTTGATTCTGCTTCATTTCTGAGTAATATCTTGTTTTTGTACTAGATGAATACTATTACTACCTCATGTGGCAGTACTTGCTTGGTTTTAAATTGATTTTATCTTATTGTCAATGTGCTAGAATAAAAATTGATTCATTGATAGTGGAAACTATGGCTGACATGATGAATTACCCAATGTCTTTTTAATTTCAATGGGACTACTTTGAATAATTTTCCTTATCAAGCCAGCCTATATTTCCATTTCCCATTTTAATATTGTCGGTTTTAGAAACTTACAGAAGGCAACTGTATTTAAGCAATACAGTACAAATAAACCAAACCAAAACAACTAGTCTAAAGAGACAATTTCTACATAACTTTAAAAATAACTATATGGGCTCAGTTGTGTATCTCAAAGTCAGAACTATTAAAACTATTAAAACTTCAGGAAAAATCACACTACTGGGGTTAGGTATGATCTAAGTAAATTTGTACTGAAGTTGCTCTTAAGATTATTTTAGGAATGCCTTAAGAGTGTACAGTAAGTTACCTAATCAATCTACTGCATGACACTTTCAGAAACTACTAAAAATCCTTGATAGCAGGCTTTACATAAAAAGACATTTGTATGGCTTGCTTAGCTTTTAGTTTTGTGCTAACATTTATACAACATTAGTCACATAACTAACTGATTACGTCCAAGTGTGTCAAAGTATTATTTGGAACCCTTTTATTTATTAATTGAGAACTATAGGCCATGTATTTTTTTTAATGGAGATGGAATAAATTTCTTATTGGAGGTTCTGTCCAACACATACAGTGCCAATTTGATTTCAGAATCACACTGAAGAAGTGCAGACAATTTTTTTTTACTGCAGTGATAGAATTTTGTCTCTCTTTGAAACCTACCTGTCAATTCCAACCTCTAGTCTTAAAGAAAAAGCACCTTTGTCCTTAAATGCATTTCTTCCCAGTATTCATTCATAACAGCTTAAATAGTTTTCCAGCCCCTTTCTGCACACTAAAGGCAGATGTCAGAAAACTACTTCTGAAGTGCACAGGTGAGGTTTTTCCTTAATTAAGCTTTTTCCTATTTCCTATTTCCCTGATTTGGGACACAATTCAAATCTTGTTTAAGTCAGCAGCAAAATTTTCATTGCTTTTATTGAAGACAGATTGCACCCTTTATTATTAAGAATAAAAAATTAAGAAACAGCTTTATTTGTTAGCCACCCCATAACCAATTGTTCTGTGGGTGGCGCACAACACACTAAAAAACAACAAATAAAAATATATAAAACATGACAAATAAATCACAACACAAAACAAAAAACAATACATTTTAAAAACTTTTTAAAAACTCTATTTCTAAAATCAGTTTTTAAAAGCCTTAGTAAAAATAAAGGTCTTCACCTGGCGTCTAAAAGAGCAAAGTGATGGTGCCAGGTGAACCTCACTAGAGAGGCTATTCCATAAATGGAATGCCACCGCCGAAAAGGCCCTCTCCCTAGCAGCCACCTGCCTCACCTCGTTTGGCAGGGGCACTTGCAGCAGGGCCTCCAAAGATCTTAAGATCCAAGTTGAGACATATGGGGCAAGGCGCTCTCAGGTAACCTGGTCCCAATCCGTTTAGGGCTTTAAAGAGCCCCTGGTGGCGCAGTGGTAAAACTGCCACCCTGTAACCAGAAGGTTACAAGTTCGATCCTGACCAGGGGCTCAAGGTTGACTCAGCCTTCCATCCTTCCGAGGTCGGTAAAATGAGTACCCAGAATGTTGGGGGCAATATACTAAATCATTGTAAACTGCTTAGAGAGCTCCGGCTGTAGAGCGGTATATAAATGTAAATGCTATTGCTATTGCTATTGCTAAAGGTTAAAACCATCACTTTGAATTGGGCCCGGAAATGGACTGGGACCCAGTGCAGCTGATGAACCACTGGCATGATATGATCAAAATGCCCAGCCCCAGTTAATAATCTTGCAGCCCCATTTTGTACCAACTGTAGTTTCAATACAATTTTGAAAGGCAGCCCCACATACAACACATTGCAGTAATCTAAGTGGGAAGTAACCAGAGCATGAGTAACTGTGGCCAAGGTATCCAGGTAAGGTCACAGTTGCAGAGGTGCACCTGGTAATATTGGAGCCTGGACCTGAAGGCCTTTGCCCCCACCACCAACCCTAACCCTTCTGCAAGTTAAGCATCATCTCCCCCACCACCACACACACACCATGACACATGAAGTATTTTTAAAGGGGTTTGAGGGCACAAACAGCAACTGAACTCTCAAGAAGGTAAGAATATAAAACAGGTATATTTATGCAAATATGCATTAGCAGAAACATTTCAACATGCAACTTATTTATTTATTTATTTATTTATTTGGTGCCCCTCCCCAAACTTTCATCTCTGGGCAGTTAACAATAGCATAAAACAAGTTAAAAACATATACCGCGCTGTGTTCATCTGAAGCTGTCCCCAGTGTTGTTACATGGCTGTACACATTACTGCACAACATGCAGATCTACTTGTTTTTGCTATAGTTCTCCAGCTTGCTTGGCAAGGTCAGCATCTCCTATTAGTTGGTAGAATGTTTCTGTATCACAGCACCACCATATTTCAAACTGTACTTCTTTGGTTTCCTTGATATGTGTTGTTAGAAGGGGCAGTACCCTTGGAAACCTAACAGCTGCTCATCAGCTGCGGGAATGTAGCACTGCTGCACAAACAAGGTCCAAATACATCTAATAGATGCCAGCTTGTAAATTACTCTTCTCTCTGGCTGTGTGCCTTTGTCATCAAACCTTACTTGTTTACTTAAGGTTCCTCAAACTATTGCGGCTGCATAGTTGCACAGAAGTAGGGATTCCCCCAGATGTGCTGCCCCACAGTCCCTGCAGCATTTTATGACTGGCATGAAACACACCAGTGAGGACTAGCAGGCCAAGATATGCTTTCAGTTCTATAAGGTTAAAGGGGCTTTAATAAGAACAAAGGAAGCTGCCATCTACTAAGTCAGACTATTCGTTCATCTAGCACAGTGTCTACTTTTACTGGCAGTGACTATACAGGGCTTCAGGCAATATTTTTTCTATTGTGTTGCACACACTGCCCCTGTCAGTTCATATATGAATGACTTCATTGGGCCAGTGACAGACTGGTTGTGATGATGTAGTAGACCATCTTCTGCCATTCCTGCTCGTCATCTAACCCATGATCTCAGTATCCACTGGCAGGCGAGTAAGATTCAGCAGACTATCAGTACCACATATCTCAAGTCTACATCTTCTTGCTCTTTCCACCTGGAGCCAAGCTCTTGTTGTTGCTATATCTCATCCCCTCTTTTGCCATGCTGTATCCCACCAGGGAAAGCACGGGAAGACCAGATACATACTGTGGGTGTTGCCTGTTGTGATCTTTCTGCCTTTGTTGTGGTGGCTAAAATCCCTGCTTCTGTGAAATCAGATGCTTCTGAATGATTTGTTCATTCCAAACACTAGATCTTGCATTCTGAGAAGGGGCAATTACATCGGTCCACACTTGGGAGCACAGACCTATGTAGTGCCTCAGACAATTTGCCAGACACTTTTCAAGATCAAATGAGCTTGGAAAGGGAAATACATTTCTGAAGAGAAACAGGATATTCTTTCCTATTACAATTCATTCAACGTGGGGCCAAGATAGGAACTACCCTAATAGAGAAAGTCCATGCATTTCTGGGGTTGTTTTTCTCCCAATTGATTTACAACAGAAATGGGATAGAAACTACCCCACCATAGGGAGTCCGTGCATTTTAGGGTGGTTTTCTATCATGTGCCACATTTTTATTAATAATGTAAATATAACTGGTGAGGGGCCATACTTTTGGATATAATGTGTATCAAAGTGCTGGTAAGAATGTGACAAGGGAATAGCTGGGAGTGCAGTGGTTTGCTTGCTAATGTACACTTATGCAGCTGGAGGTAGGATTTACCCAGGATGATGGTTAAATATACTTGGCAATAAGTATAACTAGCTGGGTCGGGTGTAGAGCGTCTGCACCTCCACTGCCTGCCTGGCCCACTTCTTCCCCTCCTGCCTGGCCTGCTTCTTCCCTCCCCACCTGTGGCTTCTGGCTGTTCGGCTGGCCGGCACACTTCTTCTTGCCCACCCCCGACCTGGCACTTTCTGGCTGGCAGGCCAGATTCCCCAATTCCTGGTGGCTGGGCTGGCCTGCCGTTGCCCCCGGCAGCCAGGTAGCCTGCTGCCGCCTACTGTTGCCGGTGGCCGGGTAGCCTGCCACCACTGCCTGCTGCTCCTGCCAGCCAGGCCAGGCCAGCCCAGCCCACTGCCGCCTGCTCTCGCTTGCCAGGCCAGCCTGCCACTGCCTTCTCCCGGCATACCTATTTTCTCCCTCATCCCCATTGATAGTCCAGCAGTTGCTCGTGAACTCTCACGAGAGCTGAGACACACAGAATTTGCGATGGGTACATTTAAGACAATTAAATATATAGATAGAGAGTTGGGCAAGGTGATTGAGTGCGGCGTCTCAGTTCCTGGCAGTTTTGGATGATGCAGATTATCTAGACCTATTTCAAACTGGCTTTTGTGTGGGCTATGGATGATCTCCAACTGGCTATCGACAGAGGGAGTGTGACTCTGCTGATTCTTTTGGTTCTCTCTGCAGCTTTTGATAGCATCGACCATGGTATCCTTCTGGACCATCTGAGAGAGGTGGGATTGGGTGGCACTGTTTTACAGTGGTTCCATTCCTAACTGTCTGGTAGTTTCCAGATGGTGTCACTTGGAGATTGTTGTTCTGCAATGCAAGATCTGGAGTTCCACAAGGCTCCATACTGTCTCCAATGCTCTTTAACATCTACATGAAACCACTGGGAGAAATCATCAGGAGGTTTGGTGCAGGGTGTTTGTTATCAATATGCTGATGACACCCAAATCTATTTCTCCATATTGACCTATTCAGGAAATGGCATAATTCCCTAAACGCCTGCCTGGAGGTGATAATGGGCTGGATGAGGGATAACAAACTGAAGTTGAATCCAAATAAGTAAGAGGTACTGACTGGGGGGTTGGAACCTGAGAGATGGTTTAGATCTGCCTGTTCTCAATAGGGTTACACTCGCCCTGAAAGATCAGGTACATAGCCTGGGAGTGCTCCTGGACCCAAAGCACTACCTGGTTTTCAGGTTGAGGCAGAAGCCAGGGGCGCTTTTTATCAGCTTTGGCTGATACGTCAGCTATGTCCATTTCTTAAAACAGTGGTACATATGCTGGTAACCTCCAGGTTTGACTACTGTAATGCACTCTACGTAAGCTGCCTTTGTACATAGTCTGGAAAATACAATTGGTACAGAATGCAGCAGCCAGATTGGTCTCCAGGACAACGCGAAGGGACCACATAATAGGGATGTGCCTGAATCATTTTGGTGCCTCTTTGAGGAGGTGCTGAAATGATTTGGCTCCCAGTAGCTGAAAACGTTTTGGTGCGGGGTGAGGAGTTCCTTTAAAAGGAGGTGCCCACACCACCCCATTGCGGTGCTGCTCTCCAAAAAGCTTATCCATGACAGTGGCAGCCCGTGCATGCACCGATGCCATTTGCATGCTGACGCCATACGAGGGATGCTGGGGGAAGCATCCTGTTGCTGTGGCAGTTTTAAACGAGAGTGGCACGGACTGCCAGTGTCACGTGATGGGGTGGCGCGGAGCGATGGAGGCTTCCAGGAGGAGCAGGTAGGACCTGCCTGCCTCCTCTTAAGGGAACCCCTCACCGCCCTTGGGATGGTGCCAAAGTAATTCGGTGCACATCCCTACCACATAACACCGATTTTAAAATAACTACCCTGGCTGCCGATATGTTTCCGGGCAAAATACAAAGTGTTGGTTATTACCTATAAAGCCCTTAATGGCTTGGACCCAGAGTTTTTAAGAAAGCGCCTTCTTTGTCATGAATCCTGATGCCTGTTACGATCTTGAGAGGTCTGGTTACAGTTGCTGCCAATTCATCTGGTGGTGACCCAGGTCCAGGCTTTCTCTGAGGCTGCCCCGGAGCTTTGGAATATGCTCCCAGCTGAAACAAGAGCATCTCCTCTGTTTGTTTTTAGGAAGACTCTCAAGACTCACCTGTTCTCGCAAGGCTGTTTTAATTATAATTAATTTTAATAATTTGTTTTAATAACTGTTTTATGCTATTTTTGTTTCATAGATTTTAATCTGTGACGTTTTATATTGTTTTTAAATTTTGTACACCGCCTAGAGATGTACATATCAGTCAGTATAAAAATATGATAAATAATTAAATAAGAAATTTTTAGTTTGAAGAGAGGAAAATCATATGCCACCTTACAGGCTGCCATTATGGTTAATACACATAATTGGTAAAAAGCTACCTTGAATGTAGTGTCCTCAGAAATCCTATATAACATAATTCTCATGCTATAGGATGCCAAGTATGGGTGGTACATTCAAACCTCTCATTTATGCCCCAGTGATATGGGAGTAAATGAATGCCTACAAGATTTACTCTCTATTGATAATTGCTACTTACACTTTAAACACATGAAAGAAGCCACATTTCTGAACAGGATGTTTTAAAATTATCAAAGGAAGGAGGTCCAATGGTTTCCCTATGCAGTTTGTTTGATTACTGAACAAGGTCATTCGCGGCCACTTGGGCTGGGGTTGGGGAGGGCAGGATCCTACCTATCGTGTCCCCTCAAGGCTACGGGCACCACTGGGTACTACCACTCACACAATCCTCATAATTGGTACTTTAGCAAGCGACACACTGATCCAGAGCCCGGGGGGAGGGCTTCTAGATATCCCACAGTGCAATGAACGTGAAGCACAGTTCATTAATGAAATTCCTGAGGCAAGGATCACTACTTCCCCTGGCCTCTATGGTTGTAATGGTTGCCAGCAGCCTGAATGGAGCTGCCAGCAGCCCATGCACCCACATCTGGGCAATAGTGTAGGAGGGTACACGCAGACCCTCCTGCCTCACAAAACCTGAGCTACCTGGTTGTGGAGCACCAGGATCAGACCGATCCCAGTGGTTCTCACGATCAGCCCTAAACTGCCTAGCACTGCCCTACCTGGGTGGGGCTGAGTTTGAGAATGACCTCAGCAAATACTAAAATTAAGGAAAAAACGCCCCTTAACATATAAATGCTATATATCTATGCGTAATGCTAAACTAGCTATTTGTCATAATTTATCCTTAAACATTTCTAAATTGACAATATACTGTGTCACCCAAAATAAAACACAATATTTAAAATTAGGCTTAATTTAATCAGCTTGGAAAGAGAGATATTCTAACTTTTTCTCTTTACTTGGTGCTGAGTACTCTGCTGATCATAACACAGCCCAACATCCACTCTAAACCATTGCTAATCATGTTTTGTTTATTATCTATAAGATAAAATGGCATGTTTCTGTTTATCACTGTTCCCCTTGTATGTATGGTGTTTTTGTTTTTACTTTTATCTTGATCAAATGCATATTTCTGTTAAAATTCCTAAAGTCAGGAGAATAGCAAATATTTGGGCCTTGATAATGAGCTGAGAAGAACAGACATATGCAAGTGTGCATGTTTTACTTAAATAAATAACCAAACATCAATTTTAGAGAATGAGCTAGCACTTGATACTGTGATCTGTATATCTGAATTGTTGGCAGCAGACATAATAGTAAGGGAACTCATTATGAAGGTTCTGTTCTGCTACATACATATTATATTTCTTATATATAAAGTCAGGAACTGTACAATATTGTTAAAATATTGTATAAATATTGTATAAATATTGCTCAGCACGCTTGCCTTGGATTCCTACCTGCTAAAGATAGTACATGGAGGCATTTGAATTGAGTTGTCAATGACAAAAATGTAAACAAGATCATGGTTGCACCCTCAGGTTGAGAAAACAATTATTCCCTTATAAGCAAAAGCAGTCTGTTGCTGAAACATGAACTAGTATACAACCTCACCTTGCCAATTGTACTACTATGATCGTCTGCTGATCTAACACAGCATAATTAGAGTCCCTGATGATCCAACAGTAAACAAAGCAATTTATTTCTTTTTAAAAAAAATCCCCCACCCTTTTTAACAACATTATCTCTTGACCCAACTGAAGATGTGGTGGTACAATAATCAGGAAATTGATTTGATTAGCACTTTACTAACCAATGTTTATAGGTACTTGTATTTCACTCCCCTGCTTTCAAGTAAGATATCTGAAAGCAATCTCTTAACTTTATAGAAAGTGATGGCTGACATGTTTTGCAGCAGTTAGTAGTGCAGAACAGAAGCTGCATTCTAGCAAGGGGCTGTCTTGGAACTCAGCCCAGAGTGTTGCTGAATTGAGTATGCACGGACAGGGAATGGGGAGTGATTTTCACTGCCCACCCCTTGCCAGAAATTGCTCTCTCCTTCCCCCTCTGCACATGTTCAGCTGCTCAACAAGACTCTGGGCTGAGCTCTGAGACAGCCTCTTGTGGGAACACAGCTCCCATTTTGCACTACTAAGGCTGCAGAACATGTCAGCCAATGTTTATAAGAAATTATCTGTTTTAACAAATATGCCTCTCAAGACTTTAGCCAAAATCAAAAGGTCTGTTTTGACCATTCTATCAAATAACATTTTAATTTAAAAAAATTGTGATATACTTGTCATCTGCTATGATGAATTAGTTTGTGACTCAGGTGAATAAGGCTCCTTATTTTACAGCTGTCCTTAATATGTCATAGTAAACTTAAAGTTGAAAAATATATTTGTGGATTGAACCATTTTTGAAGGAGAATGACCTGAAACAATGGTACGTATGCTGGTACGTACTTGGCTGCTGCAATGAGATCTATGTGGGGCTGCTTTTAGACATTGTCCAGAAACTTCAGTTGATACAAAATGTGGCAGCCAGATTGGCTTCTGGGGCAACCCAAAGAGACCATATTTCTCCTACTTTAAAACCATTACACTGGCTGCCTATACATCTCCAGGCAAAATATAAAGTGCTAGTGATTATCTATAAAGCCTGTAACAACTTGAGCCCAAGGTAATTAAGAGAGTGCCTTCTGCTTCAGGATCCCTGCCACTTACTAAGATCTTCTGGAGAGTCTGCCTGAGGTTTCTACCAGCTTGGCTCGTGGCTACTAAGGGTTGGGGCTTTTCCATAGCTGCCTCAGACTCTGGAATTAACTCTCCGTTGTTATAAGAGCAGATTGTGATTTTAGATTGTGAGCCCGTTGGAGACAGGGATCCATCTTATTTATTTACTTTTTCTGTTTGATAACTTGTGTTGAAAAGAAGTATATAAATAGTAGTAATAGTAATAAAATAGCTTCAACATCTCTAGCAGACTTTAAAAGTGTTCTCAAGACACATTTATTAACCCTGTGTTAATTGGAAATTCCGACGTCAGAATCCTGTTTCCACCACCAGGAGGCATTAGACTAATGTAATACCCTAGGTAGCATTCCTGGTGGTGGGGCTCTTTAATTCACCACCCAGCACTTGGGTGGGGGTGGTTGGGTGGCGCAGAGATGATCAGGAGTTCAGGGTGGGGTGGGGCAGGGTGGGCGGGGAGTGTGGAACTCAGGGGCGTCTGGAGATTGTAGACCCACGCAGGACTTACAATCTCCAGAAGCCCATGCATTTCCTCAGCAGCACACAGGCTTCCCAGGGAGCAGTTCCATGCTCCATGCCCACCCCACCCCAAATTCCCAGTCGTCTCTGTGCCACACAGCATCTGTGCTGGATGGTGAATTAAAGGGCACCCACCATGAGGAATACTACCCAGGGCATTTGCCCCATGGTCTAATGCCTCCTGTTGGTGGGGGGGAGGGAATTCTGAAATAAGAATTCTGCATTTACCGACTTGCACAGGCCTAATAGTTGTTTAACCAAGCCTTTGATCAGCTGTTGTTGTTTTTATGCTATTTTAATGGGTTTTAATTGTTTGGTTTTAATCTGTGGCATTTTTTATTTATTTACACAGTCAGACAGGTGTTATTGACTGGTTTGTTTTATCCAGACATCGAGTCCTTCCCAAGGACCTGGGATGGCTGAATTTTATTGTCAATGTTGTTGCTGTTGTTATAGATATCGTCGCAGAATATAGGCTGTTCCCAGTAAAGTTGCTTTTTGTAATTGGCTGATGGTGATTTGTGTGGCCCCTATGGTGTTGAGGTGCTCTTCAAGGTCTTTTGGAACTGCACCCAATTACCACTGGGATTATTTTGATCTTTTTCTGCCACAGCCTTTCAATTTCAATTTCTAGATCTTTGTATTTGGTGATTTTTTCTATTTCTTTTTCTTCTATTCTGCTATCCCCTGGTATTGCTATGTCGATTATTTTAACTTGTTTTTCTTTCTTCTCGACTACAATTATATCTGGTGTATTGTGTGGCAGATGTTTGTCTGTTTGTAGTCGGAAGTCCCATAATATTTTTACATCTTCATTTTCTACCACTTTTTCAATTTTACGGTCCCACCAATTTTTAGCTACAGGTAGCTTGTATTTTTTGCAGACGTTCCAGTGTATCATCCCTGCTACCTTGTCATGCCTTTGTTTGTAGTCAGTCTGTGTGATCATTTTACAACAGCTGATTAGGTGGTCCACGGTTTCATCTGCTTCTTTACAAAGGTGGCACTTGCTGTTTGTTGTTGACTTTTCTACTTTTGCTCTTATTGCATTTGTTCTTAGTGCCTGTTCTTGTGCAGCCAGTATTAAACCCTCTGTTTCTTTCTTCAAGTTGCCATTCTTAAGCCATTGCCAGGTCTTGGTGATGTCTGATTTTCCACTTATATTGTGCAAATATTTACCATGCAGTGGCTTATTTTTCCATTTTTCTGTTCGGCTCTTGACTTGTTCTTTCTTGTAGGCCTGCTTGGTTTCATTGGTGTTGAATAGTTTCTCGTTCTTGACCATTTGAAGTGCATCTTCTTCACTGTCCTTGATATATTCTTCAAGGCCTCTTTTCTCCTCCTCTACTGTTTGATGGACTTGCAGCATTCCTCTTCCACCTGAGCTGCGAGGGAGGTATAGCCTATCTACATCACTGTGGGGGTGCAGAGCATGATTGATGGTCATGATTTTCCTGGTCTTATGATCTAGCATCTCTAGCTCTGCCTGGGTCCAGTCTATTATTCCTGCACTGTATCTGATAACAGGTATAGCCCAGGTGTTTATGGCTTGTATGGTGTTCCCGCCATTGAGTTTGGACTTGAGGATTTTTCTAACTCTCCTGATGTAGTCACTTCCAATTTTTCTTTTAACTTCAGTGTTTGCAATGTTATCAGCCTGGAGAATGCCCAAGTATTTGTAATGTTCTTTCTCTTCCAGGTTCTTGATGTTGCTTCCATTGGGCAGTTCTATTCCTTCTGTTTTTCTTATTTTCCCTCTGTTCATTATTAATGCAGCACACTTGTCTAGTCCAAACTCCATTGCTATATCGCTACTGAATATACGGACAGTGTTTAGCAGTGATTCAATTTCTGACTGAGACTTTCCATACAACTTCACATTGTCCATGTACAGCAGATGGTTTATTTTACTTGATGTTTGGTATCTGAGGCCTGTTTTGTTTAGTATTTGTGAAAGTTGAGTCATGGCAATTACATACAACAGAGGGGATAGTAAGTCCCCTTGGAAAATGCCTCTTCTAATGCTAACCTGTCCAAGTGTCTCGCGATTGATTTTTTAACTGTGTACTCCACATGCTCATTGCTTTTTAAATAAATATTTGAATGTTTTTGCTGACACCAGTTGTTCCTAAACATTTTAGTATCTATGTGTGAGGCAATGAATCAAAGGCTTTCTTGTAGTCAATCCATGCAACACATAGATTTGTTTTTCTTCTCTTGCAATTTTCTAAAATCATTTTGTCAATCAGCACCTGGTCTTTTGTGCCTCTGGTGTTCGGGCAATTTTATATTATTTTAATGGGTTTTAATTGTTTAGATTTCAAAAACAAATCTAATCTGTGGCATTATTATTATTATTATTATTATTATTATTATTATTATTATTATTTGTAAACCACTAGGGGACATTTGTTTTTGGTGGTATAGAATTGTAATAAATAAAAATAAAAAGTTAAACCTGTAGCTTATTCCATTCCAAAGGTTTAAAGCAGGTATCTATATATATAATTATCTAAACTGTACCCGTGGCTAATCCTGTGCATGGCAGCTCTTGTGAGAGTTCCGGCGAGAGAGAGTTGCCGGAAGGGCAGCTGCTGCAGAGGAGGGAGGGAGGTCAAGGAGGAGGAAAAGAAAGAAAGAAGTTACATTGAGCAACGGAATCCTCACAAGGAGGACAGCTGATTCGGAATGAAGAGTGCACCGAGGGCCATCCATGCAGGCTGGAAAGGAAGCCCCGGCTTGGCCGTCCTCTTTGCGAGTAGACTTGGTGGTGATGGATGCCATTGCTCAATTTCTGGGGGGAGATGAGACTGACTGGACGGGGGGGGGGACTGGCTGAGGGGGTGAGTGAGCAATAAAGTTCTTCAGCAGAGACGCTCTGTGAGGGATAAGCTAGTACTAATTATTTCACTCTCATTATTCCACCCTATTCCAGAGCATCTAAAACCAGGTTGAAATGTCTTACACTGCTTCTGGAAAATGTACAGACTTGGTATTTTGCAAGTTTCTATGGGGAGGGAATTCCAAAGTTCAGGAATGTCAGATGTTCCTGAAATGTAATTCCCTCTATGATCCACCACAAATCAGACCCTCAAAAGACACATTCATTCAGACTTGTGCTAAAGTTGAGGGAGAATAGATACTCCAGTTGATTCAAGAAAACAATCCAGGTCTACTTCTTCATGTTGCCACACTGAGTGTGTCACTCGTTCAAATAACAGTGATTATTAAATTAACAGTTTCATGCTACAATATGACAAGCACTCATGAATGGCTTAACTACATTTCAGGAAATTTTCTTGAATTAATAATTTACAATCCAATTTCGTATATTAAAACATTTACATTATATGCTGCTTTATGCATTTCAGATCTATTTATTTTTAAACCACAGAGAATGATGAATCCTTTGGATTTCAGTAGTATTTTGGGGATGCAATTTAGCAACAATATCATTTTAAACTGAACTACTGGTTTAACTGTAAAGCATCTCACAGCATATATAAGCCACTTGTGAGCCCTCCCCAGGCATTGGTTGAGCTGCTGTGGTGGTCATGAAACATTCATGATCATTCTAACCACTATGTGGGAAGTGCTTATTCACAGAATGCTGGCAAAGAATACAGGTTCTTTAAGGGAAGTGAAAAATCAGTCTGGGGCGGGGCGAAGGGGACCTCACCTCACACAGCTCTAGCAGGGGCTGTGCACTGTAAGTAGAAAATGAAAACAGACGTAGGGTTGCTGCACTGGCATACACTGGAGGCTGGGATGATGAAAGCAAAGAAAGCATTGGAGATAGGGAGCTATGAAATGAGGCAAGGTGGCTGATGGATTGTAATTAGCTTTCAAGCAATGATCAGAGGAAAGGTAGATGATGGAGGCAGGGAGATGCAATATCAGACAGGACAGTGAGAAAAGGAACCTGGAGAAATAATCTCTTCATATGGCCTAGAAATAAGAAGGGCTAAATGGTGCTTAGAAGTAAAGGGAATGGACGGCAAGAGAGGTGGTGTCACAGAGACCAGGTCAATGAAGGGGGCAGTAAAGGTCAGGAAGGAAGACAGAGACTGCATTTCACATTAATTTGAAATACTCAATTACTATCTAGCAGGAAGCCTACTATTTTAATTGTAAAATTTTAATTATGTTAAGGTTAAACACTTGGATGCTTTGCAAACAATTCAACTGTTTTATTTTCTCAACACCTTTTTAATCGATTGAATCAGTATATTTATGATTTACTATGCACACATGGTTAACTAATACTGTTCCTCAGGAAAAAGCACTGCTTTTCATAAGGAAAGATACTTGTGCCATATCTTATATACATATCAAGTCTTTAAAAAAACAAAACTGCCTGATTAAAGATATTTGCACATCTTTATACAGACCTAGATTTTCTGTTGACAGGATATCTTCCAAGTCTGCTGTTTCAAGAGAACACATTAAAGTTTTTTTCCTAAAAAATTAGAAACAGTTGAAGCATTTGTTTGAAATCAATAATCAAGAGTAGCCAGATTATATCTGAAAAATGTATAAATAATGCCTTATGCATATGGCTTTCCAATTCTTGCATTTACACAAAAAGAAAGAATACTGCTATATATTTGTGAATAATGCCTCAACATTAAAAAATTATCCCAAATCACGTGATCATTTTTAATAGTATTATATCCCCTTGGTGTTCCCTTCAAAAGCAAAATTAAAAAGTGTTAGGTGGAAAAAAATTTTTTAATAGCTGCACTGACTTATATTTCAAACAATAATTACAGGCTAAATTTTAATGACTGCGATTTCTAAGCCTTATACTGTATCCACTAATCATATAGGTGGGTAGCTAAATAGTTTAAATTGCATGTGAAAGTTACCGTCCACTATAACTAAACAATAGAAATGAAAGCTTTCTGAAAGCAGGTTGAAAGTTTAATATTATGCATATTAAATACTTTAGAAAGGTAAATAGCTGTGAAAATATAAAATGAAATTCAAATGATGAGTACTTTTAAACTGCATATTATATACACAAAATTTAAATGTCAATTACTTGAGGGTTCCCTTCAGAAAGAAAAAGCTTCCATTTCAATCCTTAAGACACAATTATATTATTTAGAAAAGGATAGATGGAAGTTGCATTGGAACATATTTTTGCAAGGTCTCCTAACTCAGGAGATACACATGCCTTGCCCCTTTAAGACCAGGCACTAAAGATGCACAACTATAATGTAAGAGGATACAGAAGAATGGAGGCACTCTTTCATGGCACATTACAAACTATGGGTAATATTGTAAACAATATGGTTTCCCCCTAAACAGAACACAACTGATGGCTGTCCGAGAAGGGAAACTTTGCTTTATAGTTATTACAGTGCTTAAGCGAAGGTCTGTCAGCCATAAATGATTAAGTGAAGCAACTTCCTGCTCCCTCTGAAGAGGGAATGGGGAGACAAGTGGCAAGGGTTATGGGTGGGGGACCAAAGGAAGAAACCAAAATGCAAAAAGAACAGGCACAAATCTGTATACCACTTCAAGGATAGAAAGAAGAAAGAGACAAATTTCAAGAATAGATATTTCAAGGATAGAAAGAGATAAATCAAATAGAGGGAATAGAAATAATCTTTTTTAAAGAAATAGACAAAAGTTCTCCGACCAGCCAGAGATGTTGACTTCTCAGGGGATGACAAAAAACTGACGAGGAGCGGGCTGGTCATGTGGTACTAGAGCAGAGCAGGGGCAGAACTACCGTAAAAAGAATGAGGAATAAGAAAGCTTGGAAATGTTCCAAATCATGCTTTCACAAGGATGCGAAGCCCAGTAGTGTGAAGGACAGAGACCACTCAGAAGAACTATAAAATGACAGCACATCAACCATGCTCCAAAAATAAAGACTGGGAAAGAAGAGCATCTGCTGTGCCCCCAATCACAGGCATCACCCACAGTATCTCACCAACAAAATATGCCTCAAGAAATAAAAAAGGGAAAATTTATAAATAAATCTTCAACAAAAGATTATCATGTCATAACACAGATTAGCAGAATCTGTAGGCCAGAGTTCAAATGTCAGATCAACTTAGCAAGAACCCACAAAGACTTTAACCAGGAAGAAGGCCACAAAAACATACTGGAGCTCAAACTGGTAGAGGTGAAGATCAATTTGATCATCACAAATATATGGACATATATCATCATAAACATATACACCCAACTGTCTCCATCCATACTAGGACTTGACATCAAAGGCAAATGTGGTTTGACCACTGGAAAAGGTGATGAGAGAAGAAACAGTGGTTTCATTCAGCACATATGCATTAAAATTCAGAGCTCTGTCCTACGGAGCATTTATGTAAAACAATTAATTTAGGATGTTGCTCACTATTCCCTCTCCTAGATTTGCTAGAGCTAAAGGAAGAACAATCAAGAAGTTAAATGGCATGTGAAATATCCAATGAGTGGGAAAGGTGGGTCATGTTGAACTCAAGGGTTATAGCATAAGGAAGAAGTGTCAGCACAGGGGAGCCCAAGCATAGGATGGAACATGGGTAATATACTAGGTGAATCTGGAAGTCTCTATACAGACTACATCAACCAGATTAGCTGTGCTATTTTGTAGAATAGGACTTATTGCACAATTTCTGGGATACTACAGAGGTATTTCTGTTAACAGTTGCTGGAAGGAGTCTCTCTCTTGTATTCCCTCTAATTTAAGTTTTATTTTATTCCTGCTATGCTGTACAAGTGTATGTGTTGGTATGATTTTGGGGCTCTGTCTTGATATTCAGTTTGTGTAGTTCCGTTTCTCTTCCATCAGAAGTCCTTTTATACTCACATTGTGATAGGTGTTTGCCTTCTACATCCCCCTATGCTTACCATATAATTAAGAATGCATGTACCTGAGCCAAAGTGTTTGCTTGGACATTTAGGAAAAATCCACATGGGATCTGAAGGTGGCCTCATGGCTTCCTGGAGAATCTCTCTGAAGAAAAGGAATCAATGGTGTGTGTTTAGCGTAGAGTGTGGGACAGAAGATCTTCACCTCTTATTGAGGTCTTCATCAGATCCCCAACATGGAGTGCCTCAACCTTTTAAGATGAAGGGGGTGAGTGTCAGGGATAGGATCTTCTCAAAAGTGGCACCACAATTATGGAACCCCCTCTCCTTATCTATTTGCCTGGTATATCTTTAAGGCATTGGGTAAACACAATGCTGTTTTTCAGGATTTTTAAAATGGTTTTGCAATGGTTTTTAAATTGTCTTTTGTGGCTTTCATTTATATAATCTGCAGATGTTGAAAAATGCTGATGTATCATCTGTTTAATTGTTATACTGATGTAAACTACCCAGAAAATGTGTAATTACCTCATGAGAGAAAGAAGCTGAGGTACACACACAAATGTCTCTTCTGTTTCCTGCATAAGTCAATAGCAGAATGTTTGTGTCCATGCCCTGAGAGTAAACCTTTCTTTTCCTCGGGCATAATAATTTTATAGCAACCTAACATGACATAGCAATCATAATGGTAGCAGACCACTATTTTCAAATTACCGGCAAAACCTCTTTAAAAAAAGCAAACCTAAACATACTTTCTTTTTCTTCCAGTTCTGCAGGTACTTTTCTTACCATGGGTTTTTGCCCAGGCTTTTATCTGAGAAACAAAAATAAGAACATAGATGATGATGATGATGTTTATACACCAAAGTTCACTATGATGCTTGCTTTTTCTCTTATATATTATATTTGATATGGAGACAAGAATGCATATAGTGAATATCCCACATGTATCTCAACCACATTGATTCAATAGGAGCTGGGGCCACCATGCAGTGACTTTTTTCACTCCCACTAGCATCCACCAGCTTTAGTGATCAAGTTCTGAAAAACTCACAGCATGATGGCCTAGCTCATATAGTGAATACTATACAATATGTATCCAGCAGGGGATAAGCGGAATTCACCAAAGGGATGCCAGTTCCTGTGGTGAATGGAAGCTCTAAGCCCCTTCTGTACACATGGAAATGTCTATTTTCTCCCTCTGATTTCTAAGAAAAACAGAGCACCCTGGTTGATTGGTTGGTTTTTTAATCAGTGTTCACAAAATATAAAAATCACTGCATTGGGTGGGGGCAGGGAAACAAATCTTGGTCAAGAGCTCTCCGAGATGTATGCTGGTTACTAATTTGCATAATGTCAAGAAGTGTTACCATGGTAAAGTGATTAGTTATTCTGTTGTTTCATTCCCAAGTGAGTGTCTATATTTATCTCTTTATTTAGGTTCTTATCTGCCCCCAAACTGTTCACTTAAAATTATGATTAAGCATAATATACTGCAAAAATAAAAATAAAGAACAGCTATGAAATAATGGTATGTATCCCAAGCTCAGGCTGCCAACATCACACACAAAATTCAAAGGAAAATTATTACAGCCAAAAGAAGATTATTATGAAAAACTCAGTGAAAGCAGCAGAAGGTTGGTTTGCAAGGAGTGCAATCAGGGGCGTAGCTATAATTGAACAAACGTGTTCAAAGTACACAGGCCCCCAGCTCCTGAGAGCCCTCCAGTTCCATCCCTCCCTGTTTTCTTCATTGTCTCCCTCACTCTGGGGGGCCGCCCGAGAGAGGGATGAACACAGGCCCCCTCTCCCCTAGCTACGCCCCTGAGTGCAATCAACTGATTAAAGATCTGATGAGAAATGAAAATGGTGGTAAAACTTAGCACACCTTGGAGCTGTCATGCAGTGAGTTTCCTTGCCTTCAATTTGCAGTTGGAGCCATAGTGCTGGACCAGAAGGACCTTGGTCCATCAGGGAGAAAATTCTTACACATTCTGGTATTCTTGCCAGCCCCAATACTTACATGTAAGTGATCTAATAAGGCTGTGCCCCAAAATTTATTTTTAATTTTTATTTGATTTATATACTGCCCTTCCAAAAATGGCTCAGGGCGGTTTACAACAAATAAAATAGACACTGATTCCTTTTCTAATGGGCTGTTTCACATTTTATCACAAATGTTCCTGTGTTTCCATTTCAGATGAGCTGTATCATTTCTATAATATTTACAGAGCAGTTCTTCATGGGAGCGCAAGTGGTCAAGGCTCCTTCAGAGGTGTTTATTGCATGTTTTCAGGTTCGTGAATGTCCTTGAGATGTTATATGAAAGTATATGGTCCAATTCAGTTTTGGCTGTAACAAGTGAATTACTCTTGTTACAAAATACATGTTCAGCTAGGACTTTTTGAACATATATCTGCAAATGACTGCATGGGAGAGTTAATATTTTATACAGCAAAGGCATTGCTGGACATTTCCTGATCAGAAAACCATCTTCTGGAAAATAAACATCAGCATACAAGGAAGCATGCAGTTTATCCTGCAAAATGGCAAGTGGCTTTTGAAACTGAAGGGAGCTTGAGGACCAGTTTGTGACATGTGATGGGAATGTGCTGTTCAATCACATTCTGTCACAACTGGTTGTTCTTGGTGCAGTAAACCAGGCAGGGACCATTATCTGGGCACTTGTGGGGATAGCCTCTTCATATGCACTCATAAGCAGAGGGTAGCTCAATAAACCGCGGAGCGCATGCCCAGAACTTCCGAGAAAGATACGGCCGCAGGCACCAGGCGGCCATGTTGATCGGCCTGGCCGGCGGCGGCCTAGAGGCCGGCAGTGGTACGGAGACCCGGACCTCACCCTCCCTGTCACCCTCGCCCGCCTCCCCCGGAATCGCTGGCTGGCTCTGGCAGCCGAGTCACTCCCTGGAGTGTCCTGGGCATCTGCCGCTGCTGGCGCCCTTGGTGGTCGCCCGGCAATGCCCATTCCTCGGGGAAGCAACAGGGAGGGAGAGAGGGAGGTTGTGCAAGGCAGACTTCTCCCTTCCTGGTCCCTGGATGCCGAGTAGGAGGAGAATGAGGGGCCACGAAAGGAGCCGCAGCAGCGCCGTCTCCTGGGCTCCAGCCGCCTCTGCTTACTAGGCACAGGGCTGCTTTTCTAGACCACCCCTGGGGCGGATCACTCGCCTTGGTTGCCTTCTGAGGCGGTGCCTCTTTCAAACTGTGTGGGGACCCTTCAGATTGCAGCCCCGTCCTTGGCTTTCTAAAAGCAAAGCCTACTCGGAAAAAGAACGGGATACGATCCATCCATCAAACACACATAAACATAAAATAGAAGCATCCTTGCTGGACCGTGAGACCCCTTTCAGCCAACTCGGCATGATTCTAAAGCTCACGGGCGAAGCAGCATTGTTTTCTTTTAAGAGGCACAGGCAGCATTTGCCACGATGGTTTAATCATAATTGATCAGGGAAGCCGTTTCCTCTTCCCATCCCTTCTGCCTGCCTGCAGAGGAGACAAGGGGGCGGGAAACAGAAAGCAGCGAGTGTGTCTCAGGCTGGTGGTTGCTGCTGCTGCTGCTGCTGCTCCCCCCGCCCCCTCCTAGCACCCGTTATTGTCAAGCTTACCTAACAAGCGCTGCCTCCCGTCCTTCCTTCCTGCCTGCCTTCCCCGATCTCTCCATCCGAGGAGGTGTGCCCCCCCAAAATAAAAACCACCGTGGGAGGCGGAAGGCTCGGGTGGGAGGGGGGCGGAGAAGGCTACTAGCGCCCGTTATTTTAATGGGCTGAAAGATACTAGTTCTTAATAAAGCTGTAGCCTGATTTTACAAGTCAGATGTATGTTCTGGTCCTTCCTCTTTCCCCCTGCTACAGACACACAAAAACAGTTATGAAACGTATAGCACAAGCCTCTGGTCTCAAGATGTAAGCTGAGCATACAAGCTGAGTTTTTTGTAAAATCTGGGGAAGTAGATTCAGTATTTCCAAGTGAACTAGTGATATTGGCATGTGGATGCTGAGAAGATTCAATAATCTATGGTAATTGGTGTGTCACCAGTTCTCTCTGTATGACAAGGATTGTGTGCACTATCTGAAACAAATAGCTCTGGAGAAATTCTTTGATCTACTAAGTCTACAACTATGACTACAACTACGAATATTTATATACTGCACTTCAACCAAAGTTCTC
Organism: Hemicordylus capensis; assembly: GCF_027244095.1. Lineage (NCBI taxonomy): Eukaryota > Metazoa > Chordata > Lepidosauria > Squamata > Cordylidae > Hemicordylus > Hemicordylus capensis. Next base: position 106,634,634 of record NC_069662.1, read on the forward strand.
AAAGTGGTTTACATAGAAAAACAAATAATACATAAATAAGATGATCCCCTGTCCTCAAAGGGTTCACAATCTAAAAAGAAACATAAGACAGATACCAGCAACAGCCACTGGAGGGAAATTGTGCTGGGGTTAGATAGAGCCAGTTGCTCTCCCCATGCTAAATATAAGAGAATCACCAGTGTAAAAAGTGCCTCTTTACTCAGTTAGCAGGAGTCTGCTAAATCTGCTAGAAGAATTCTACAGGCACCCATAATAGTTGATAACTAACTTTTTAGAATGTTTATTTAATTAGATTAAATAAATTAAGGATATTTATCTTACTTCATTTTTGAATTGTACTTTATTTACAGAACATCTGGTGTTGAAAACACAAAGCAACTAATATAAAAATTTAACAAAATATTTAAGCTGAAAACTATGGCTCTAACAGCATCTGCAACATGCTTTAAGTTAGGGGTAGGCAAACTTAGCTCTCCAACTGTTGCTGAACTACAATTCCCATAATGCCCAGCCACAATAAGATGGTGGGAGCAGCAACAGTTGGAGAACCAGGGTTGCCTATTCCTGTTTTAAGTGATCTGCCTAAAGAGAGGATAGGAGTTTTTGTGATGAAATCAAATGATTTTTAAAAAGTGATTTAGGGGGAAAAATGCCACTTGTTCTAACAAATATTTAAGATTGTAAACATATATATTTAAATCTTACTGTTTTGGTCCATGTTCTGTCATCTTTGGTTTCAGCTTCTTTATTTTTTATTGAACCTAAATATATATATATATATATATATATAGAGAGAGAGAGAGAGAGAGAGAGAGAGAGAGAGAGAGAGAGAGAGAGAGACCAGTAAATGCCGTGTCACTATTTGCAAATAAAACTAATTTGTATAATTATTTTGGTCTGTTCTCGGTTACATTGAGCTAACAAATGTAGTATTCAGATATGAATGGTTTCCTTAATTATACAACAATGGATAGTATGATACCCCTCTCTACTGACAGACCAGCTACATAGCATCTCTGTCATGCTGCAATGTTTGGGAATCATGAAGAAAAGTATTCATAGATCTTGAATGAAAGAATGTAGAAACAATCCAGACACTCTCTGGAGAGAAATTAATTGAATAGGAACTGGCTCACCCCCCACTGCCAGGAATAAGCACCCACAGTAATATACCGAAAGGGATTTATTTATTTATTTATTTGATTGATTGATTGATTGATTGATTTATATACCGCCCTTCCAAAATGGCTCAGGGCGGTTTACAATATATGGCTCTCTAGCACAGAAGACTTCCATAAGCATTTACACATGTAAGCCTGTCCTTTAATTAATTAATTAGTTTATTTAAGAAATTTCTAGGCTACTTTTCAATAGAAAAATCAGAGTAGCATACAATAAAATACAAATAAGATAAAAAGAGGAAAAAATACAGTGGCTGACATCCAGACTAGTTCTGCACTAATGCAATAAACAAAGATGAACCCACACAAGAGCGTCTTGAAGCTAAGTGGATGCTAAAAGTTGTTCAAACTCTTGAGCTTCTGGCCCACTTGTACTAGGGTTGCACTTGTGCAACAAGGATAGAGGATAGTTTTGCATCATTCCCTCCAAAATATATGGACTGCAGAAGAGGTTTCACAGCAGGAGGCATGCTGCACAAATACACTCTGTTGCACCAGTGCAACACTAATCTGCTGAAAGCTTCCAACTTTGTGGAACTAGCAAGTGCGACATATTTGCATTAGCACAGAATTAGTCTGAATGTTGGCCAGTTAAAAACAAAACATAGACCATAAAATAGCAACAAAAAATCAGCAGAACAGATAAAATCAATATTAGAACAAGCTTACATTACATGCTGGAATGCCTGAGCAAATAGACACATCTCTGCTGGTCACAGAAAGATGTTAGTTAGTGTCAGGGGGGGTCTCCCTGAAGACAGCATTCCATAATCAGGCTGTCACAGTCAAGATGGCCCTCTCCCACAGTCACAACCCACCTTATTTCAGATGGTGGGGGGATGTGGAGTAGGACCTCCAAGCTTGAATGCAATGCCTGGGCAGAGTCATGTGGTGAACCTTTAGATACCCAGGTCCAAAACTACTTACAGCTTTACAGATAATCAGCAAAACTTTGAATTTTGGCCAGAAAGGACTGGTAACTAGTGTAGCTATTTAAAACCTGGTGTGCTATGTTCTGTTACTAAAGCCAGCCCCAGTTAGTAATCTGGTGTGCAGCTTTTTGTACTAACTGAATTTTCCAATAAGTCTTCAAAGGAAGGCCTACATAGAACACAGTAGTTTTAATTAAAGATAATTGCCAACATCCTAACTATGGCGCATTCGCACATTACGTGAAATTGGAGTTGAAGGGGTCCAGAGGTTGCCAAACCTGTATGTCCAAATGCAGGACACCCCATCCAAACTCCAGTTCCACATGGAGAGCGACCCAAGGTTTCACTCTCTACTCCAATTTGTACCCTCGAGTTGTAGTGAGTTTCACCACCCCAAACAGAAGTTAAACACAGCCATCATTACGTGTAAATGGGGAATCACAGACTGCATTCCCTGTAACCGGAGTTGAGGGATGAAGATCCTCAAGCTCCTCCCTCTCTCTGGCTGCGACTGGCTGTGCAGGCCATCCTTCATGCAAGAAGGAAGCCTACACAGCCAGTTCCCGCTCCTCTCTGCAGTCTCCCTGACTACAGAGAGCCTGCTCTCTGTTACATGGATGGAGCGGAGATGGTGTGGGGAGCAGAATTGTGGGTTCACTGGACCTGCAGTTCCATGTTATGTGCGAATACAGCCTATATAAACTACACCATTGGTTTTTAAAAAACAACTTCTATGGATCTTGCTACTGGAATCTATACATAAAACATTTAATAACTTTGTAATCGTTATGTCAGAATAAAGCTGATGTATAAAGACAAATAAAAAACAGATGCTTGTACCCTTTTTTGATAAGTAGCACATTTCAAGCCTTTGCTGAGTAGAACAGGCAAGCAATTTGTCTGCTTCCTCCAGTGCACTTGCATACCAGGCCTTTCTTCTTTTGCATCTATCTGGCTGTGAAAAATAATGTATATTAGTTATAGTTACCACAGTACTAGTACAATTTTTCTGAAATTCTGTATTAGTCAGAAATATACAAAATATAAAAAATATAAAGGATACATGGATTTATAATTTTTGGTCTCTTACATTTATGCAGTTGAATGAACAACAATTACAACATAATAAATCAGTTATGAAACTATTTTAATAGCAGAAAAAGTGTGGGAATGCCAATTATTTTATATTAGATTAGATACCTGTATTAATATTGGAAACTTATATGAAACCTTTGTATTTATTTTTGTTGAATTTATATACCAGTTTTCATTAATATAATATCAAAGCAGTTTACTATAAAATTAAAAATACGCAATTAAAACAAAACACAATTAAAAGGACAAATATTACATTTAAATACAAAAATAATACATTATTTTAAAAGTTTAAAAACATATATAAAACAAAACAGTAAAACACAAGACACAGAGCAGAAGCAGCAAAGAAAACAGTTCTCTCATATAAAAGCCTAGGTTAAGAGCCAAATTTTTACTTGTTTGCTAAAACTGTAATGGAGAGTGAGGAGTGGATGTCAACCGGGAGAGAATTCCAAAGCCTGGGGGCAATGACCAATAAAGCCCTGTTCTGTATGCTCAACAGCTGAGCCTCACTGTCGATACATGGAGCAGAGACCCCTCCAATGATGTTGTCAGGCGGGCAGATATATGTCAGACATAGTTTCTTTATAGCAAATTCTCTGTCTCTCTTTTTTAAAGCCAGGTCATTCAGTTTTTCTAGCTCAGATGCCAAGACGTCTTGTGCTGGGCCTAGGTTGAGGTCTGTTGGTAGGGCTTTGAAACTAGTCTTCACATTTTTAGATTTTACCGATTGAAAATTTAAATGTGCACAGAATGGGATTTGCGTTCTGTTCTCAGCTCGGATCGGAACACAAATATCTGGAATGTTCTGTCGGACATTCCATGTTCTGTCGGACACGTCATGACTGGAACAACCAGTCATGCAGGTGAATGTTTCGAGTGTTCCGAGCTGTTCCAAACCCCATTCTGGAGACCTGTTTTCCCCTTACTGACTGGTTTTGGCACTGGCTTCTGATTGGCTTGCAATCTCTTTGCTTCTTGGTTGGCTTGTTTTCAAGCCAATCAAGAACCCAAGGGAGATTGCAAGCCAATCAGATGCCAATGCCAAAACCAGTTAGCAAGGGAAAACAGGCCTCCAAAATGCACTGGGAACACTCAAAATGTTCTAATTCTGAATGGGGTCATTCCATTCCGAGCTTGAAACAGGCCCTTCATTTGAAGGGCATTCTGTTTTGAGATTGAAACAGCCTGTTTCGAGTCAGAATGTTTCGAGCTTGAAACGTTCTGCACATTCCTATTAACATGACTTCATCATTGAATCCAGTTGCAGCTACAGATGTATTATCAATTTATAATCCTTTATTAAATATTCCTATAGCAATTCACAATATTTTATATGTCAGTACAGTCTTAACATGGATATATGGAACAAGATACTAGAACGAGAGTGTGCTATTCTACTAGGTAGGAAAGGTGCTGTTCTGCTATGTTTTGTAATTTATATCTAATTTTACCAGGATTATTTTCCTTTGGTAATGGAAATATGTTTCTGAGGTGAAAAGAAAACTGTTTTAAGAACTTGCAGTGTGGTGAAGCATTGGCGTTTCCCAACAGAGTATAGAGAACAATGAGAAAAGCAGTATAGTAGACCTCAGAGAAATTGAGATTCTCTTTTTTTAAGCAAAGGCTATAGAAATCATATGGCTTTTCATGTAGCCTTTTTCACATATAAAACATAAGAAGAGCCCTGTTACCTCTGACCAAAGATCTACAATTCCAACATTATATATCCCACAATAGCCAAACAGATGCCTCTGAAAAGTCCACAAGAAGGGAATACATTTATTAGTAAATGTATATACTACTTTTCCTAAATGCTCTAAGAAGCATACAAAAAACAAAAGTACAATACGGCACATTAAAACAATAATTAAATATATAACCAACAAAAAACCACTGTTGTGGCAAGAACACTTAAAGTACACAAGCACACAAAGGAGAGCTCTAGTGATAGTATGAAGAGAGGGCATTTTGAACAAAAGGGTGTTTTCTAAGCACTTATCTTCTCAGAACCCTCACAGGTACTCTGTCTCAGGAGACCAGACTGAAAAGCCCACCTGGAACTTCCATTTCACCACCTCAGCTTCGAATTACTTGAGCCCGCACAGGTAATTCATAATGTCATTAACTCCCTGAGTTTGAGACTGAGACTCATAGGCTGTATACACAACTGCCCTGCATGGCAGACCACTGAACTGCAACAGTCCTATTCACCCCAGCATAGAATCTATCCAGTGTTTGTTGCTGATGTCTCCCTTGCATTTTTTTTTTAAATTAAGATTGTGAGTCTATTTGGGACAGGAAACCATCTTTTTATTCCTTGTGCCTTAGAAACTACTTTGAGAACGTTTTTGTTGAAAAGTGGTACATAAATAGTCCAAATAGCTTCTTCATGAGCCCTACTGATGATTAAGATCATCTGGAAAGGTCTGCCTGTGGTTGCCACCAGCTCAATTGGTGGTGACTCAGGGCTGGGCCTTCTCTATTGCTGCCCCAAGGCTTTGCAATGAGCTCCCTGTGAGGATATGAACGTCAGCATCTCTGATTGCTTAAATAAATAAATAAATAAATCTTAAGACACATCTATTTAACTAGGCCTTAGGGTAATTTTTAAGGTAAAGGTAAGGTAAAGTTGTGCCCTCAAGTCAGTGTTGATTCCTGGTGACCACAGAGCCATGTGGTTTTCTTTGGTAAAATACAGGAGGGGGTTTACTATTGCCATCTCCCGCACAGTATGAGATTATGCCTTTCAGCATCTTCCTATATCGCTTCTGCCCGATATAAGTGTTTCCCATAGTCTAGGAAACATAGTCTGGGAAACATACCAGCGGGGATTTGAACCTCTTGCTCCCTAGGCAAGTAACTTCCTTGCTGCACCATTAGGTGGCTCAGGCTAATTTTTTAGTGGTTTTAAAATGTTTGTTTTGTTTTAATTGCTTTGACTGTTTTAATTTTTGTGATTTGTATTTTAATTGTACATAAACTGACCAGATACTTATGCATTGGGTGGCATACAAATATGTTAAATAAATAGTAACAGTCTTGCCAGAGTTTTAGGCTCACTGGATCCTTCCAGAACAGGAAACACTATAAAAGTGTGCTGTTTGGACTACTGCTTTGCCTCAGTGATAAGATTCCTTGGTCACTGATGTGTTAGTATTCGACTCCTGGTTGTCTACTTGGCTTTGACTTTTGGCTTCAGCTCCGATTCTCAGTTTGCCTCTTGATCCTGGTTGTCTGCTCAGCCTTGACCCTTGGCTTTCTTCCTGATCCTGGTTCCTAGGTGTCTGCTTGGCTATGTCACTGACTTACATCCTGCTTTTACTTCGTGCTCCTGGTTGTCTTCTCAGCATTAACCCTTGACTATGTCTCTGGCTCCAACTCCCAGCTCGTTTCTTAATTCTGAGCCCTGCTTTGCCCTTTGTTCCTGATTTCTTGCTCAGCTTCAGATTCTGACCTGGGGCAAGCTATGAACTGTGGCAGAGCCCAGCTCTGTCAGGTTGGCAAAGAGATGCCTCCAAGTATGAATGCCTCAAATGTCTCTCAGGTCTTTTAATCCATCTTCAGTATTGTCAAATGTGTCTTGGGTTATAAACTGTATTGGCTAATCATTCCATCATCCCACAACAGTTAACAGCAAATTGCTTACCTGTAATGGTAGTTCTTCTAGTGCTCCACTGTACCTTCATACAAATGGGCTTCAAGCATATGCAGAAGCCTAGTTTGGGAACCTTCCAAGCTTTGCTACATTTCTGGCGGTAACCCCACCCCATAGCCCTACATGACAGCGAGGCTATTTCCCCCTTTCCAGTTCAGGAGTTTGCTGCACCCATAGGTAAAGAGAAACACATAGAAAGCACAGGCCTCCTCCCGCCGAGGGGGTGGGTGTATGAATGTACAGTGGGCCACTAGAAAAACTACCATTACAGGTAAGCAATTTGCTGTTCTTCTGCATGGTTACTATACCTCATACAAATGGGCACATGCCAAGCTATCATATGTGGAGGCAGGTGCATGAGTAAAACTCTCGACTGAAAATTGATTGAAGAACTGCCCGACCAAATGCTGTATCCTGCCTTGCCCTTATATCCAGAGCATAATGCTTCATGAAGGAAGAAGGCGTGGCCCAGGTGGCCGCCTGGCAGATGGACTCCAGTAGGATAGCTTGTCAAATGCCATAGATGTCGCTACTGTGCATGTAAAGTGTACCTTCAGTGGAGCCGGAGGGGACATCTTTGACAACTCATAACACAGCTTAATAGTAGCAACAACCCATTTGGAGATAGATTGTGCAGAGGTCGGAGAACCTCTGTCCTTAGCGTGATATGTAACAAAATCGGAATGTTTCGGAATGGTGCAGTGAGCTGAATATAAAACATGAGTATACGATGGACATCCAACATGTGCAGTTTACATTCTGCCTCCAATGTTGGGGCAGGATCAAAAACAGGTAACCATAACAACTGTGAACGATAAAAAGTTGAAACAACTTCTGGAAGAAACTGGAGGTCATGACATAACACCACCTTGTCCTGGTGAAAAACAAGAAATGGCGAATCCGCCCGGAGGGCCCGTAGTTCTCCCACCCTACATGCAGAGGTAATTGCTACCAAGAATAATGTCTTCCAGGTGAGAAGGCAGAAATCACAGGTGGCCAATGGCTCAAATGGGTGTCCCATGAAGCCCAGGAGTACTAAAGGTAGGTCCAAAGGTGAAGACACGTTGGGAATGTCCAAATGCAAATCCGCCAAACCCTTCAGAAAGGCATGGACAGTTGGGTCGGACCAAAAGGACCTGTCCCTAGGCTCACACACATGTGCAGCGATGGCAGCCAAGTGAACCCAAATGAAAGCCACAGACAACCCCAACTGTTTGAGGAGAAGGATGTGAGCTAGAATGTAGGATCAAGGAACCGTCCTGGGGTCCACTTTGTCCTCCTGCTTTAGAGACAAAGCAACGCCACTTAGCAGCATAAGATTTCCTAGTGGAGGGCTTGCAGGATGCCAGTAGGACCTGTTTTATAAGTCCCGACCACCTATCTGGGTCCTCCACCCTGTCAGTCTTAGCACGTGTGGCAGGGGTTGAGGCGGGTGATCCTCCCGCTGAGGCAACAAGGTCCCTTGCAAAGGAAGATGATGAAAGATGTTTTTTGACACTTGTAGCAGGACTGAGAACCACTGTCTGTGTGGCCACCGGGAGTAACTAGGATGCAGTTCACTCTGTCCTCCCTGATCTTCTGTAACACTTTGGGAAGCAATGGAATGGGAAGGAACATGTATAGAAATCCCTGACTCCAATCCAAAGCAAAAGCATCCCCCAGAGATCCTATTCCAAGCCCTGCCCTTGAGCAATAGCGGTGACACTGACAATTTTCTCTGGATGTCAAAATATCTATCTCTGGTGTCCCCCAGAGGCGAAAAATGGTGTGGGTTGGTTTCGGCACCAGGGTCCATTTGTGATCATACAATGTTACGCGGCTGAGCGTGTCGGCTAATACACTGTCCTGTCCCCGAATGTGGATTGTGGACAAAGTGATATTATGTTGATGGCCCATTCCCATATGCGTGGGGACAGTGCCAGAAGACTGCAGGACCCTATGCTGCCCTGGCGATTGATATAGGCCCTTGTAGTTGTATTGTCCGTCGGGATCAGTACCTTTGGACTGTGTATATGGGGACATAATCGCTGTAGGGTACACAAGACCATGAGAAGTTCCAGATAGTTTAAGTGAAACAACTGCTCACTGTGTGACCAAAAAACCCCAGACGGTAACCTCGTTAAGATGAGCACCCCAGCCCATCATGGAAGCTTCTGTAGTGATAACCGCTGAAACTGGAACTATCTGGAAACTGGTGGAGCCCTGTAAGTTCTGTAGAGTATTCCACCATCGCAGAACCTGGAGTACCAAAGACGGCACTACGAGGATGCGGGACCAAGAGTGTCACATGTGGTCGAAATTGTTGAGAAACCATCTTTGTAAAATGCGCATGCAAAAGCACGCGTGGGGTAATACTGCCATTGTAGAGGCCATGAGTCCCAAGAGTCGTTGAATCACCACTGCCGGTTGTCTGGGATGTAATAGTTCCTGGCCAAAGTGTGTAACACTGAGATCCTCTCCTGACGAAGTATGACGACTTCTTTCATCAAATCAAAGATGATGCCAAGGAATTTGATAACCCTTGTGGGCGAGAGGCATGATTTCTTGTAAGTGATGTGCAGCCCCAGACCTGACAGCAGTGTTATGAATAAATGCAGGCAGGATAGAAGATCGCATTTCGTATCCACAACGAAGAGCCAGTCGTCCAACCACGGGAAGACCTGGATCCTCTATTCCTGGAGAAAGGCGATGACTGCCATGCACTTCATGTAGACCTGGGGGGCGGCTGAAAGTACAAACGGGAGAGCCTTGAATTGGAATACCGATGACCCCATCTGGGACCGGATGAATTTTCTGTGTTGAGGTCTGATGGAGATATGGTAATACGCGTCTTCAAGATCAATAGATGCAAACCGAACCTCCTTCCTTAAAAGAGGAAGAATCATGGAGACTGTCAGCATTCGAAACTTCTTGTAGGAAACAAATGAATTTAGGTCTCTGAGGTCCATAATAGGACCGAGCCCCCTGTAGGGCTTCAGTACCGTAAAATAATGGTGGGGAAATCCTTCCATCCCAGTGTGAGAGACTTGTTCTATGGCATCCTTGTGTAATAGGGAATCAACCTCTTGAATAAGCTCTCATGTTGACCTTGTAATATGGATGCCTGATGGTGGGGGGATTGAAACAAACTCTATTGCGTAACCAATTCAAATTATCATAAGGACCCATTGGTCCGTTGTAATTTTTTCCCCAAGCGTCCAGGTAGGGTCTTAAGTGTCTTCCAAAGGTATAATGATCATTGTCTTTTATTGTAGGTGGAGGACCTGAGCTTGGCCTGATTAGATTTTCCAAATGCAAACTGGTGTTTCCTAAAGTGAGTGGTGCGTGCTCCATGAAAGGAACGGTCAGACTGATTGGAGTACAAAGGTGCTTTGAAAGAAGAGTAAGGAGCCACTGATGAGGATCTGGAAGCTTTCCCATTCTCTGGGAATCTGTAAGTGGACTGATAGGAAGTAATGGATTTAGTGGTATTTCTTAACTTTTGAATCCGTTCCATGGCCTCATCAGTACTATCTCCAAACAGGGCTTGACCACCGAATGGTAAGTTTTCAATCCATGTTTTGGTTTCTGGAGCTAAAGAGGTTGATCGCATCCATGCATGCCTCCTTAAGGTGACTGCAGCTGCCATATACTGGGCATTGCCATCAGTGGCATGTCTAGAGGTATGGAGCAACTGTTTTAACAATTTACAAGCCTCATGATAACATACTGTCCTTGTGTTCCTTGAGATCCTGTGGAAGGGACTCCACCATGTCTGCGACTCTCTCCTAGACTTGGAAGTTATACCTGGCCATGCAGGCCTGGTAGTTTGCTATCTTTAAATTTAGAGTAGAAGTAGAATAGATGTGCCTACCCAAAGCATCTAACTTTCCCCCTTCTTTATCAGGTGCTGTAGTCAAGACCCTATTATTTGATCAGGACTGAGCTGCTTCCACAACAACTGAATTAGGCATTGGATGTCATAACAAAAACTGGTTTCCCTCTGATTGAACCTTGTAAAATCCTTCCAGTTTTCTATATGTAGGTGGCATTGCAGTTGGCTTTTCCCAGAATGCTTTCACAATATCCATTAAGCCATGTTCATTGGAAGGAAAATGGAGCAGGAAGTGTCCCAATCAATAGGACCAAAAAATCAGGTCTGGTGTTGCTTCAGGGGTCTCATTCACCTGGATGTCCAGGGAGGTTGCCATCCTTCTCACCTGTTCCATAAATAACTTAAGATCTTCCAAAGGAGAGGGCAGCTTCATGTCCTCAATAAAATCATTAGAGACCTGAGCTGACCCCAACTCAACAGAGGTGTCTACCTCTGCCTCCAATTCTGACCCCTCTCCTGAAGAGGCTGAATGTTGAGGAGCAATGTCTGGAAGTGTTGGCAAAGGTTCCAGTGCTTGGGGAGCAGCTGGAGTTCCCTGCAGCGATGGTTCCGGTGGAACTTGGTACACAGTCAAAATCAGCAGCCTTGGGTCTTGTTGAGCCGGCAGTCGCATAGGAGCCAAAGGTGCAGGGCGTGATACTGTAGCCTGAGACCAAGGCTTCCTTCGTCTTGGAGATCGTGAACAGGAACTAGAGTCTCTATAGTAGTGCTCCCTCCAATCCCAGTAATTATAATAATAATGCCTCTCTCTTTCCTCCAAGTCAAATCTTTCATCAACAAAATATGCATAGCGATCTAGTAAGGGAGAGTAAGATCGGTGATACTCTGTGGGGGAATATTCCCTTCTGCTAGGCTCCACATCCCGGTAGTAAAGATCTTATCGAGTGCGCCTCTCTGGAGAGTAGCATCTGACTCTGCATCCCTGGTGCCCAGAGTCCCAGCCAGGATCGGAAGTTTCATCCTTGGATGAAATTTGTTTAAGTTATTTATGGGCGCCAGTCCTGTTCCCTCTCAGATGTGGACGTTGGCATTCGCTCCCTTGAGTCCAGCCCAGGCAGTGTGTAGCAGGCATCATAATCTGGGTCTGCAATCTCCGGTACTGTTGGGCGGCTGTATACTGATATCGGTACCAGCAGAGGGAGAGACTGGCCATACGGCAGGGGCTTCAGAGAAACTGAAACGATCCCTTGAGGAGTTTCCACTGGAATGGTCTGCTTTTTCTTTTTCGGCGGTTCCTCTGTGCTGGTGTGCTTGGATTTGTCACTGGTCCCAAGCAACACGGAACCGAAGCTTCCACCTCCCAGTCTATGGGCATGGTTGTTTGCGCGGTCGCCTGGCTTGTAATTGAAGCAGTGGTAGGAGGTACAGAAGCCATCATATTAGGATTCAAAAGCGCTCTTTCCCAGAGTAGAGCTCCAAGGCGGGAAGCCTGGTTATGCCTCGCTTGCCGGGTAAACTTTAGGCAAAAGAAGCACTGCTGAACTACGTGTGACTCTCTGAAGCACTGTAAGCAGAACTGACGGCCATCCATAGAGGGGATTTTAGCCCCACAGTTTGTGCACTTTTTAAGCATGACCTTAGTCCCCATAAACAGGGGTAATGATGCAGGGAAGAATTGAGCGGGGGATGGACCAGTAAAACCAAAATGGTAACACAAAAGCCAGAAGCGATAATAGAAGAGGTAGATATAGAGAGAAGAAAACCTTTTAGGAGAAATAAAATATAGAAATAGAATAGCACTTAGCAAAGAACAAATTCTCTGGGTCTAAGTGATGTATGTTGTGTGGTGGACGACGAAGAACTGGATAGGGGGAGATAGCCTCGCTGTCATGTAGGGCTATGGGGCGGGGTTACCACCAGAAATGTAGCAAAGCTTGGAAGGTTCCCGAACTAGGCTTCTGCCTGTGCTCGAAGCCCATTTGTATGAGGTACAGTGACCACCCAGAAGAACAGCAGTGTCTCCCACACAGGAAAGATAATGTGCTCTCACTTCATCAATGCCTTTGCTATTGTTGCTCAAACACTCATGAGCCTCCCATATTCATCTTTTTAGATTGCAGCCTGGCTACATGGAGCAGAACAAACAGTCACTGCAACACTCCACAGGGGAGGGCATTCTCTGTTCTACATGGAAGGATAGCCAGGGCTGGAACAAGGCCTGCATGAGTACTCACATGGCACCACTATCACTTAATCGTTAGCAAATGCTGATTGAACATCCAGATCCAGAGACCGTCTATTGAACTGCTGACCATTGCTTGTTCATCTCTCTAGGTTCTCACAGCTCTCCAACTAGTGTAGAGGACATAACCTTCCACATGCCATCAGACCACCAAGGAAGCCCACAGCATGATGAGCAACAATGGTCAGTATGATCCCAGCTGTTTCCTTGTGGGGTTGCCAACCTGCTGACAAAGCAGACATGTAGTTTTGTAAGCTCCATGGCAATTATGTAACAGGTGAAGCCAGATCCAACCAACAGCTGCTGCTCTGCTCTCCGTCATGCAATCTGCAAAGGTACAGGAGCCCTGCTAAGGTGAGATGGTTATGCCTCTTTCTTAGCTGTGTAACTGGGATCATAGGATTGTTCTGCCCATTATTCAGTTCTACTATACAGCCATATGATGAAAAGTACATTAGAATGTTACCTTAATGTTACAGAATTAAATGAATCTAACAGGAACACCTTTAGCTTGTTGCTAGGCACCAATAACTCAGCATCTATTGCTGCTTATGCAGAAACTGTGACTTGCATTCTCCTTGATAATAAAGAGAATTGATTAGAAGTGATGAATATTTTCTCTCTTTTTACCATAATCTTGTCAGCAGGCAGACTATTTTCTGAAGCCTTATTCTATGTTTAGTACAGCTTGTCTCATAGCTGGATTTTTTTCCCCTAAGGAAGATTTGCGGGTGTGTGAGGGATCACACAAAATGGAGCCTTCACCAGTATGGTACTCTTTCTTCTGGGAAACACAGGAAATGGAGAGGGAGTACAATTTAGCTGCTACATGCTGTGTTGACAATTGTCTTGGACCCTGTTACTAGTTCTGATTTTTGCTACTGTATGCCTATGTGATACTGAGAAGTAGTATAGAATAACTTTCTTCATTTGTCCCCATGGAGTTAGTAGCTATCTTAGCCAGGCAGAGACATCTTAAGCAGATTTTATTGCCTACTTGTGTTTATAGATTTCCTAAACACGAGACATGACTCCAGCCAGGCACAGGATTCTGCAGTGGATCTGCAGCATGCTCACATATCGGGTAACATCCAGAGCAGCTTAACACATGTGCTCCTAAGGAGTGCCCACACAGTGCTAATCTCAGCTCTGCTCTGCATTGTTCTCAAAGTGCAGGTGGTCTTGCACAAGTGTGCAAATACTTTTTGGAGCTTGCCCACACTCCAAGACATGCTGTATTAGAATAGAAACATGTTGCTTGACCATCAGCAATGTGTTTCCACTCTAATAGAGAATGAGTGACTTCCAAAAAAGTATTTTTGGTTTTGAGTAAGATTGTGCTTCAGGGAAAGTGTGGAGCAGCTCCAGGACTAGTGCTGAGTAGACACTCCTTTAGAAGTGACTGCATTGGGCTGCTCTGGATGTTGGCAATCATACTAAGGTACATGGAAGACGATACATTTTCTGAATAAAAATTCAGTATTTATCATTGAGAGGGAAATGCCAAGGTGTACTGATCAGGGGAGTTGTTGGTATATGATTCCCATAGAATGAGAGGCATAGAACTCCACAAAGGTTTTTTTATTAGGTTTAATATCCATGTCTGATATAAAACCTATGTGTGGTCTGAAAGCTTGCAAAGAGTTTTAAACAACTAGAACAGGTAACACTAGTACTCATGGCTACTCTATGCAGTGCCTTTGTTGTCTGCACAAGTCTGCTTGTATGTTGCCCCTCTGCAGTTAAAGCAGCTTGTGGGGAAGTGATCTGGAGTGGCAGTCACAGAATGAGGGGAAACATCCCCCCTGCAGCATGGTTCCAATCCAAGACCTCTGTAGCTGTTTTTAGCAAGAAAGAAAGAAAAAGGGGGGGGGGACATGTCAGAAGATGTATTCACACATCTTCAACATCACACCTACTTTGACCCTACTATTAAAAGCTCTGGTCTTGAAGACTGTTCTCATGAGCAGCCAAGACTGGGCTAGGGCAGCACCAGCTGCTTTCAGCCAGTGCTGAAGCACTGACAGGCACCCACCCATCACTGGGGAGAACCCCACAATGCACTGCATACTCATACAGTGCACTGTGGGATTTCCAGGGGCCGGGACAATGTATCTCGGCCCCTGTGCTGCCTGGGGCAGTGGTAGGCCATCTGGACGCATGATCCGTATGCCCAGACATTCCTCGGAGATCATTTGCAGGGAAGGTAGGCTTTCACAGTCACCCACCAGCGAGCCCTCTCACGTGATCATGAGAAAGGGCTGAATGTATTTTCACTATCCTACTTTTCACACAGGAAACTCCCTCTCTCTCATTCAAACTGACCCACCTGCCTAGCTTATGCTCCCCTCACAGTAGGCTTTATCTTCACTCAGCCCTCTCTTACCTATTTCACACTTTTCACAACTTTAAAATAATTGAAAAATGACTAAATACATTTCTTCCTCTATAATCTTGCCATGTGCACATTGACTTCTAGGTTGTCTCTCTTAAACAGCCTTGAAACTAGCTGAGTCCATGCAGGGGTGGTGGTGGTGGTAGGGTATCTATAAAACTGGCTGATCTATTTGCACATTCTCCTCCTTTAAATGTTCCCTGCAGTTGCAGAGATCATACAATTATGGACTGGGAGAAGGAGGCACGGTGTTAGCAAGAGGACAACAACGAGACAAGCTTTTCAATCTCATACTTATAAGTTAAACTTCTAAACATTACTATTCTTTGTGGCCTGTGTATTGAAAAACCACAAAACAAATGAAAACAGTTTTTAAGACGACCTTGATTATTATGATAGTATCATCATTTTTTATCATTAGTTTAGCAGTTTTGCATTGGCAATCGAGACACATCACAGATTACATTTTTGAGCACAGAACTGTAACTTCCTGAAGGAAGAAAAGTTTCCCTAAGGTTTTGTTAACAGTTTCCTGCACAAACAGGGTTAACACCAATATTTTATTGTTGCTGTTGCTGTTAGAAGCTTCAAAATGGAAAGATTTGAGACTGTTATTTATCACGTCTGACCAATACCTATTTGGCCTTTAGCCTTGACTACCATATTAAAAAGTAATGAAAAAGCCAGCAATACCATGGATCACCACAAAGTAAAAGGGACAACATATGCATTCAGTGCACAAAACTCCTTCTTAGACGGTTCTGTTTTCCCGCTACACTTCTGAAAGAAATGTTCCCATGAATGCATTTAAGACTACAGACTTAGGAGGCATTTCCAGGCTCAGTGTCATGACCACTAACACCCAGCAAGGTTCGGCATCTTCTCAAGACTTGTGGATGTCTGAAAACTCCCTGATCTAGTATGATTCATAATGCACCCTCTTTACTGATCTTCCTCTTTTTGGGAGAAATAATGCAATCGACATAATTATTATAAGAGCTCCCAAAACTGCTTCCTTTTATGTGCACACTTTAATTTCTGGTGCAGTCCACTGACCTCTTCTTATGTGCCAGCTTGACTAAAATGAATGGTGTTTGCCAACAGCAGTGCTTGATGGATTATGCCTTCTGAATGCAACTCTTATCAGCCAAAGAGACTTCTTTCTTTAAATCTTCTTCCATTCATCCCATGAAACCCCATATAGTCCATATATAGTTGTCCATACCATGAAGCTGGATTAATGGGCAAAACCAGAATTTTTTCTTAGGTATATATGCCACACAAAAGTCCTGAACTGCATTTCATAATTTGAACTGGCCAATTTGTGCTAGGGATGGTCTTTCCTGAACCTGGAGCATTTTTAATATAGAAACATACATTTTTACATAGAAACACACAGAGAAGAGAATAATGGGGATGATTTTTAAATGAACTAAACAAAGCTGCATTGCATTTGTTGTTTGTAAGCCTTCAAATAATGATTTAAAAAACAGGTGCAAGTGTTAGAAATGTTTAAAATACATTAGACTGTGCTGTTAAATATCCACATTTGGTTTACTTAGCATAATCTTGCTGAAAATCACCTTTGCTTTTAGAGAAACCTAACACAAATTCCTACTTGTTTTCATTCTCCAATTGCTCAATTGCTCCAAATAACTATGCCAAGTAAAGGGCCTGTTTTCCCTTTGGACACTTGCAATGAAAACAAAACAACTGCAGTAGAAGTAGCCATTCTATTCAATGTTTCTATTTTACAGGACCTACAAGACAAATATGATGTAATTACAAGGGAAGGTGTCATTCACAACTTTCAGGTTAATATATCAGTGCACATCTAATAAGATTTACTAGCTTAACCCGCGCAAAGCATCTGCGTGCTAGTACTTGATTGCTCCCCTCACCCTAGAACCCCCCTCACTCACAGCCCCCCTCACCTCAGAGATGTCTCCACCCTCACCTGAGCCGCACTCCTGTTCTTCCTCCTCCATCCCATCACTTCCATCCCCCTCACTCCTCTTGGTCACAGCTGCAGCATGTTTGCCTGTTGGCGAAGTTGCAGTCCCCTATCCCCAGAGACCTCCCCACCCCAGAGACCTCCTCCACCATACAGGAGCAGCAGCAGTGGTTGACCGGGCCCTTCCTCACTGCCACCACCGCCATGGCTGCTCGTTCCTCTCAGGCTGCTGACAGGCCCGGGCCTGTCCCTTGCCTCCCTCTCTCTGCCAATGGCCTCGGTAGCTCCAAACAGCAGCAGTGGTTGACTGGGCCCTTCCTTGCTGCCAATAGGCACCGCCATGGCCACTCATTCCCCTCAGGTCACTGACAGGCTTGGGTCTGTCCCTCACCCTTTCTTCTTTCTCTCTTCCCCTCCCTTATTTCTCTCTTTCTCTCTCCTCTGCTAGCTCTTCCCCATGGTCTTTCTTCCCCTCCCTTCCTAAGTTAACAGATCTTGTTCATCTTGTTTCCTCATTTAATTCACACGACACCCTTCTTTTCCTGAAGGGGCTCTTTCCTCCCTCACAACCCTTCTCTTTGCAGACCTCTGCCCACTATCTGTCTATTCCTCTCCTCTACAATAGTGGTGTGCACGGACCGGTCCGGAGCCATACAAAAGGCCTCCGGACCAGTTCGGAATTCCGCCGGTTCGGCGGGGGGGAGTGTCACTTTAAGTGGGGGTTAGTATTTCCCCCTCCCGCCACTCTTCCCCCTCCGGCACTCGTCTTTAAGCAAACGTTTTTGGGGCAGCAGGGTTCCTCCCTGCCGCCCCTATCCCCATCGTTGGCTGAAAACTCAGGAGCAAGTAGACTCATGAGCCACGCATGCGCCTGTCGCAGCGCGTGGCCGTTGCCACTGCCGGCACGCGCGTGCCGCATATGTCACACACAAACGTGTGACGTATGCAGCGCGTGTACGCCGGCAGCAGCAACAGGCGCATGCGTGGCGCCAGCATCTACTTGCTCCTGAGTTTTCAGCCAACTATGGGGGTAGGGGTGGCAGGGAGGAACCCTGCCACCCCAAAAATGTTTGCTTAAAGATGAGCGCTGGAGGGGGAAGAGCGGCGGAAGGGGTAAGTACTACCCCCCCCGCCCTTAAAGTGACATCCCCCCCAGTGCCGGACCACGCTTCCATGGTTCCGTGCACATCCGTACTCTACAATCAAGAACATTGTCCGACCATTAACTGTTTCATTCCAATTGACCTTAACCATGACAGGCTCCTTTCCCCCAACTGCATATGGAATCCCCACTGCCCAATCACCATGGTGCCACAGGCTCCTCCCCCTATCTGCATATGGAATCCCCACTGTCCAATCACCATGGTGCTTCTGCTCTCACAGGCTCCTCCTCCCTATCTGCATAAGGAATCCCCACTGCCCAATCAGGTGTTTCTGCTTGCAAACTCTCGCGAGAGCTGCCACACACGGGATTAGCTACGGATTTGTCTTAGAGAATTAAATATATAGATGTATTAGAAATCATAATAAAGGAATGACATAGTGATAGCATGTTTAAAGACTTAAGGAGGCTTTGGAATGCGCTCCCTGTTGAAATAAGAGCCTCCTCATCTCTGACAACTTTTAAAAGGGTAGTTAAGACACATCTGTTTACCCAGGCTTTTAATTAGATACTGCTAATAGCATTTAACATTGTTTTAAATTTTAAATGATTGTAATATGTTTAATGTTTTTTATTTTGTTTTGTTTGTATTGTTTTGCAATATTTTTGTAATTATTTTGTTTGTATTGTTCTATTGTAAACGGCCCAGATATGTAAGTTCTGGGCGGTATACAAATATGTCAAATAAATAAATAAATAAATAAATAAATATTCTGACAACAATAGTATAGCAGTAAGGAATGTCTACTAAAATTGGTAAGCACACAAACGAAGCCTCTTTTTCAATATATGAATAGATGCCACCTTGTGGTGAAACCCTTCAACAGGTTAAATTGTAAATAATTTGATTCACAAAAATCTAATAGATCTGAGTGAAAATAGTTTTGTCCCCCCCACTCCCCACCAAAGAATTCTTCTCCCACAAGTCTAAAGTCATGTTGGTGTCTGGGTAGTTACTATAAAATCTACAGTTCCCGTTATCCTTACTCACATCCTGATTTACTGTTTCTCAAAATATTTCATTGCACTCTTGGATTATTTATTATTGTGTGTTCCTTGCTGCTGTCCCAGGCTCTGTGCTCTCACTGTTTTTGCAACATTTACTGTTGTTACTGGTTCAGGATTCTAACCTCTTACTTCTCTTCATATCAACAGATGCTGGGGTTGCCAAAACTGACTGAAGCTATTCCTGAAGATTCCCCCCCAACGCCCCCCCCCCCATATTTGTCACAATGTCAAGCCAATGTCAAATCTGCAAGACTGCTTTCAGAAGTCACCTGGTGATCAATGCCAATTCCTGAAGACTCCAGGCCAATCCTGGAAGGTTGACAACCATATCAGGTGCACAGCACTAGCCAATCACTTTCAGTGCACATTATGCAATGAACAGCAGATACAATTAAAGAAAAAAGTATTATTTAGTTCTACAAATCAGGTATGAAAGATAAGGCTAAACCATACAGTTAAATAACAATCCATTTATTATACTATGAAAAGTCATTTTATCCAAACTAATCATATAAATATGCCCCATATATCAGTAGCCATTTCAGCAAAAACTAATACATTCAGTAACTGAAAGAGACTGAATGAAAATAACTACACACTCATTTTAAACATTCATGTAAAAGTGCCAAATACATTTGAAAGATCATTAGCTGTCAACATTCTGAGCAAATTTTAGAATTTATGAAGATTTGGAATGTTCTGAAGGAACTTCTAGTACTTACGAATGTAAAGTATCTAGCTGCTAAACAAGACCTCAAGTGTGAAATATGCCCAGCATTTTATGTGGATTTTAAAATGACTGTATATTTATTTGCATTCAATAGATCTGATAGGAACATAGGAAACTACGTTATACAGAAGAACCTCCGTATTTGTGGGGGTTCCATTCTCCACTATTAGCATAGATATGGAAACGGCGAATATGGAGTCATTGGGACAATGCAAATCAGGGGGTTAGATTTCCAGTTGGTGTTAAAAGTCCCCAAAACAGGGGTTAAAGACCCTAGAAATGCGAGGGGAGGAGTGGCCTACTGTGTATTGCAGGCCCCCCAATATTAAAAAACCACAGGTTTTTATTTGTCTGTTTTGCAAAAGGAGCCATTTTGAGGCTCCCGATCTCAAAATGGCAACCGGAAATGACCTCCGAAGTGATTTCCGGCCACCCCCAATCCATAGATACGCAAAGTTAACACCCCACCCCCATTTTTTCCCCCATGTATGCCGAGGCTGGGTGTCAATTACCCGACCATGGATACATGAAACCATGGATACTGAGCCCTTGATTAACAAGGTTCTCATACCAATTGATCCATCTAATTCAGTACTGTCTACACTGACTAGCAATGCCTCTCCAAGATTTCAAGTTGAAGGCTTTCCCAACCTCGAGATGCCAGGGATTGAACCTGGGACTTTCTGCATGCAAAGCAGATGCTCTACCACTGAACTATAGCCTCATGCCCTAAGGAGAATATCTTACAGCAGACAATGTTCACATTCAGTCATCCATCCAAGTGCAAACCAAGGCAAACCTGGCTTCTCAAAGGGGACAATTCATACTTGCTACTGCAAGACTGACTCTCCACCAAAAGTAGCCTCATCAGTGAATTTCAGTTAGTGAGGCTGGCTTCGCAGAATCACAAAGATGCTGATTAAAAAGTTAATCAGGATTGGTGAGCTCTGTGGAGGCATAAGAACAGCCCTGCTGGATCAGGCCCAAGGCCCTATCTAGTCCAGCATTCTGTTTCACACAGTGGCCCACCAGATACCTCTGAGAAGCCGACAGCCAGGTGGTGAGGGCATGCCATCTCTCTTGCTGTTGTTCCCCTGCAACTGGTATTTAGAGGCATCTTGCCTCTGAGGTGGCCTATAGCCACCAGACTAGTGGCCTATAGCCACCAGACTAGTAGCCATTGATAGTCCATAAGCCACTTTGAAAGCCATCCAAGCAAGCGGTCATTACCAAATCCCATGGAAGAGAAGTCCATAGATTAATTATATGCTGTATGAAAAACTACTTCTTTTTGTTGGTCCTAAATTTCCTGACCTTTAGTTTAATGGGATGGCTCCTGGTTCTAGTGTTGTCAGAGAGAGATAAAAATTTCTCTCTGTCTACTCTCTCTACCCCATGCATAATTTGGTCTGATCCAGGCAGAAATTCTTATATTCTTCAAATTACAGCTCTTCCAAGATACTTCATGTTTGTATTTCAGCCTGTTTCACAGGTTAATATGTTATCCAGTTAAGCTGGTGTACAGATTTAAGCTGATTAAATAGACTTAATAACTTGTTTAACTGAATTGTATTTAGAACCGTCAGTGATTTTGAAATCAGGTTTAATACAGAAAATTATTATAATGTGACTAGAATAAGCAATAGGATATATCATTATTAAGTGGAATATTTGAAATGCTTTTTTATTTTAAAACTTATTTTAAAGAAGTTCCACTCTGATTTCAAAATCACTGACGGTTCTAAATACAATTTAGCTTGTTCAAAGGTTCTAGTGGCCATTTTAGATCTTGTACTCCATTTTGTGTGACTTGTGTTCCTTGATTTCATTGGCTGAGATCTTGCTTCCCTGATCAGCCAGATGGATCTGGCTCTCTAGTAGGCTGTGCACTGTGCCAGTCCTTGAGAACTGGCACCCTATTGGCCGGGGGGGAGGGCAAAGGTGGTGGCTCCCAAAGGAGGGAGTTTCAAATCCTATTTAAAGCCAAGCTTCTGGCCTAGCCGATTCACTCTGGCTACAGTTGCTGCTTGGCTTCCTCTGGCCCTGCTGCTGCTTCCTCTGGCCCATCTGCTGGTGCGGTGAGAGTCTGCTTGGCAGACAGGTGCTGTGTTTTTGTGTCCAATCCCCTGTTCCCTTCTGCCTATTTCTCTCTGCCTCTGCTTTAACCCCACCCCCACCCCCCCATGTGGGAATTGCCGAGGCTAACTGTCATGACAGTTAGGGTCTCGGTACTGACGCACATTGCAGGTCACATGCTTGATCTGATCTTTCACTCTGATCAGGGTGGTGTTCTGTAGGTGGGGACTCCCGTGATTTTCCCACTGTCACGGACAGACCACCATCTGGTTAAGGTTGGACTCAAAGTTGGATACTTTTGCCCCTATATCAGCAAACAGAAAGCTGCCACTATTGATGTATGCTGACGATGCAGTGATTCTCTCCCAAACTAGATCAAGCCTTACAAGAGCTCTGAGGGCTCTGGTAACACATTGTCAGGAGGAACATCTGGTCATCAATTATTCCAAAATGAAAATAGTTTCCTTTAACAATAAAGCTAAGAATTTTAGATGGACTGTTGGGGGACATCAAGTTGAGCAAGTAAAGCAAATCAAATATCTTGGTGTGATATTTCAATATAACAACAGGCAATGCACTCATGCTAGAATAGTTTCTGATTTGGCTCAACGAAGCATGGTAGCTATTCTGAAATTTCACCATGCGCAGGATGGAATATATATCCCTGCCGCCATTAAATTGTTCCTCACTAGAACTGTACCATATGGAGTTCATTTGGGCCCCTTTGATACTTTTATGCCCCTAGAGCAGGTTCAGTTGGGCTTTCTAAGAGTGCTTTTTGGTACAACTAGATGCACCCCTAATGTGGTGCTATGACAGGAGGCTGGGCTGTGGAGAATTGAGACCAGGGCACGGTTGCAGATTATTTTCTACTGGCTGAAGCTTCGCCTCTGGCCAGTGGGACTTGTGCCTGGGTTTCTTTCGGCTACACCCTGGCCTATTTGGCTGGTGACGATTACAGATAAACTTTCCCGTATTGGCCTGGACTATGAATTTTTATTAGAAACTGACCTAGTGAATGCCAAAAAATTAGTTTGTCAGCGTCTAAATGATATGGAGCTCCAGAACGAGCTGGCTTGTCGGCCGGCATTCTACTTTCAGTTCAAGGCCAGGGTGGGTTTTTTTCCGGCTTCATATTTGTCCACCATAACTGTCAGAAAGTTCCGCTGGGCTTTTTCAAGAGCACGCCTTAATGCTTTCCCTTCAGCTATATTAATGGGGAGATTTCAACATCTACCCCTGGAGGCTCGCTTGTGCCCTTGTGGTTTGGGCAAACCTGAATCAATCGCTCATATTTTATTACACTGTAGATTCTACAGTAATATCAGATGTCATTTGATTCTGCCGCTTCTTTCTAGGTTTCAACATCAATCAGATGATTTGCTGGTGAAATTTTTACTTGAAGATAATGCACTCTGCATCTCTCATGTTGTAGCAAAATTTTGTTACATCGCAATTAGAATTCGTAGTTCATTGATTGATGCTAAAATTAATGATTGAGTTAATGTTGAATGCTGGAATAATGTTTATTGTTTGTGTTGTTGTTTTATTTTGGCCATTGGCCTTAAATATAGTATCTGTCTATCCCCCCCACCCCCGTGTGTCCTGTTTTTATTTATTTTCCCCTGAGTGAGTGAGTGTCTGTGTGTGTCTCTTGCCCCTCTCCTCTGGGCCAGGCGGGCCCAGGCCCTTTGGCCTGAGGCCTTTCTCTGGCTCATCCATTTCCCTAATGCAGTCCCCACTTCCCCCCACCTTTTTTGCTTTTGGTGGCTGGCTGCTGCTTTAAAATCTGTTGGCTGAGCTGAGAGCTACCTCTGCTCAGCAGCCACTGCCAGCTGTTTTTATTTTATTCTGGGTTCTTGGGGGTCCCCCGTTTTCTCTGGAGCAAGTGCTTTTCTTTGTTAATCCTTTTCTTGCTGTGCTTAGCACACTGCCTGCTCCAGACTCCAGCACCTCTCCCCCTCCCCCTTTCCTTCCTATCCCATTCCCACAGCCTTTTCTCCCACCAGCATTTTTATTATTTTCTCAGTGTTTTTACTTTTAATTTATTTTGGGGGTGGGTGAAATTGCTGGAAAGCTTTTTCATTCAGCCCTACCCCCACCCCAGCTGTGGCTGCCTGCCTGCACTGTGCCAGCCTGCCACTGGTCTGAGATTCCTTCTTTTTTGTCCTGACCAGTGTGTGGGGCAGAAGATCTCCAGGATGATGAAGGGGGTAAGTGATTAATTTTTGTTGTTCCCTTTCCCCCGTTAGTGTTTTTTTAAATAGGGCCTCCTTTTTTCGTGTTTGGGTGTGGGGAGGTATATTTTCTGTGTTTTTTCTTTGCAGGTTGTTTCTTGTTTTCGCAGGTTGTCTCTTATTTTTACAGGTTCCCTTCCCCCATTGTGTAGTTTATTTATTCACTGCATTATTTTTATTGTATTGTATTGTCGTGGGTGGAGTGGGTGGGTAGGCTTGTTTTAAAGGGGTTTTTCTTTAAATAGGTTTAAAAAAAAAAAGTTCCCTCCCCCAAAACAGGGTTTAAAAAAAAAAAATCCCCACTCCATTATTATTTTTTACAGTTTTCAATTTTTAAAAAAATTTAAAGGGTTTTTGGGAAGTCTGAGCACTGTGTTGCGAGCAAAGCCTGCAGCAGGGTGGCAGGCAGAGGTGGTAGAGGTCACCAAGCTGGTGCAGGGGGCTGCGGTGGGCAGAGAAGATGCTATCCTGGGGTCCCACAGGTCCCCATCAACGAATTCTTTGGCCAGGTGAGAAGGTGGCGCAAAGGCTCTCCTATCTGGAGGAGCCTGCTGCTGCTGAACCAGTTCCTGGACCAGTGGCAGTTCCATCAGGTAGTGGTGCTCCACCGGGGCTGGTGCCCAGTGCAGAGCTTGGAGGTGTAGGCGGCTGTCCTGCCAGAGAAGCTCCTTCTGTGGCGAGGGTGGGGGGGCAGGGAGTTGGCAGTGCAGCCAGATTTTCCCTCTCTCTTATGGCCTTTCCAACACTCCTCTTGCCAGTCAGTGGGGGCCTCTCTGATGATATCCAGGTCGTGGCAGCATCCAGTGCTGGGGCCTCCCAGTCTGGCTCCGAGGAGGAAGAGTCTGCTGATGAGGTGGAGGGGGCGGCCCCTCTGCCAGTGAAGCCGGGCCCTTCTTCTTCCATGGAGGGTGGAAGGGGGGTGGGTGACAGCAGTGGGCGAGCACCAGCAGCCCCCCTAGCTCCGTGGTCACCCAAGAGGCCCAAGGTATCTCCCAGGGCATCTAAGGCCACCTAGAGCAGTGATGTTTAGCAGCATTTTGAGGTCCTTCAAGATGCCCCAACTGCTCCTTGCTGTGTCCACTACAGGGCACAGGTCAGTCGGGGCAAGGATGCAAAGTATCTAGGGATGACCTCCATGTGACGACACATGCAACGGTGTCACCTGGATCTCCTTGACTCCACTGGTGGCGCTAGTGTGCCTCGTGTGGCTGCGACTAGCGCTGACAAGGGCGGTGCACCAGCTTCCATAAAGCAGAGCATGCTGCCAGCCACCCTCTGATCAGGGTGGTGTTCTGTAGGAGGGGACTCCCATTATTTCCCCACTGTCACGGACGTACCACCACCTGGTTAAGGTTGGACTCACAGTCACACTCCACCTTCGCAGGGGAAAGGGGCAGCGGCCAACTCGCTGCAGTCAACTCGCTGCCGGTCAATTGGACACGGCCAACTGGCTGCAGGGACAACCCGCTGCAGGGAACAATGCAACTCTACCCCGCAAGCCCGTCCTGTCACTTTGGCTTTTGATCCGGAGGGGACAAGCGGGAGGGAGGTGAGAAGAAGCCAGCCCTCCCCCCCAAAAGAAAGCTTGAAAAATCTTTTACACACAATGGAGTTTTCTCAAGCTGCAGGCAGGAACCCTGCAGCAGCACTGTCTGCGCCGGATCGAAAGCCAAAGTGACAGGACAGGCATGCGGAGGGGGCGGGCAGGAGGAAGATGTGTTGTTTGCCGAGCGGAAGCTGAAGGGATGGCTCTCTGGGCGATCCTCCTGCTTTGGACAGAGAGCCTCCCAGTCCTCCTCCTGCCCACCTGCCCCTTGGTTTTGTCAGGAGGAACTCCGTTTTGCAGGAGAGCTTTTTCAGTGAGGCTGGCAAGTTGCCTCCAGAAAAGGACCGTTTGACTCAAAATGGGTAGAGCCCACATAACTGCTCTCCTAGCCCACCTCCCCCCCCACCCTATCCCAGTGAGCCACGGAGCAAAACAGCAGCTGCTGTGGGGAGTGAGTTGATGCTGTTCTACTAAATGACGTTATCACACCTCTTTCACTGCAGTACTACAATGTCATATTTAGACAGCAGAATCAAAATCTGAGAAGAATCACAAATGTTTTTTTATTTTTTACAATTGCATTTTTGTCACCTCTCCAGAGGTGATAAATAGTTCAGATTGATGACAAATATGAAAAAGAGGCTATTTTGATCCAATATGGTGTTCTGGTCATAATACTGCTCCAGAGTCAGTAACAGTTATACTGTGGACTTGCAGACATCTAGAAGCCCGAGCATGTATACACTTATCCAAGCTCTGGAAGTTGTACAGGGCTGGGCCCAGAAACAGAGTGGGGAAATTGATCCACCCCAGACATTTCAATTCTCATGAGGCACAACCCCACATTTAGGAATGCAGAGAGACAGTCTAACACCACACCAAATACAAGCAAGTTTTGACAACTGCATGTTTATTTTGAAACCCCACAGTATCCAACAAGAGGCTGTGTTCTATATGGGGAGGATGCTAGGAGATATGCCAATTTTCAACATGCGAATAATGCGGCCCAGATTAGATAAGTGATATGAGGAGGATTCTAGGAGATATGCCAGTTTTCAACATGCATATAATGCAGCCCAGACTACAGCCCAGTCTCTTGTTCATGCAAAAATAAATTAATAGATAAAAGCCTAACAGTCTGTGCAGTCCTGCAGAGTGAATGATTGGCATGGCAACTTGATATCTTCTCTGCCATGTAAGCAGTTTTATGCTGGGCCATAGGGTGCAGAGAGTTGTACTTTCCTGCAGAGAATTAAAAAAACAACTATACAACATGCACACACACCTTGGCCAAGAAATCTCCTAAGAGTTTTACTAAACAATTCAAAATTCAACCACACACCAGATCCCCCAAGTGTTCTGTTACTATCCCTGGGATACATGTGAGGTAGTCTGTTTTAATAAGAGAACTCAGCAGCAAGGTCTGCTGCTGCTTTGGGGAGACCCGTAAAGGGGCAATATGAGGATCAAAATGGCAGCTCGCCTGCTCTAAAGCTCTGGTGCAGGCTTTGCACCTGACATTTCACTTCTCATGAGGCACAACACTACAGGTAGGAATGCAGAGAGATTCTTCCTTCCACTGCAGAATGTGAAAGACATGCTTTGGTGGGTGGTAGGTGGAAATTTAGCTTCCTCTCACCTCCCTCCCGCTTGTCCCCTCCGAATCGAAAGCCAAAGTGACAAGACGGGCTTGCGGGGGGAAGTTGCGTTGTTCTCTGCGGCGAGTTGGCCACGTCCAATTGACCGGAGGTGAGTTGGCCACGGCGAGTTGTTGAGTTGTCATAGACTCGAGGGGCGAGGGGCCCATTAGAGAGGCCTGCCCGAGAAGGTTATTGGATCCAATAGGGTTCCAAGAAGCCTTGGAGGGATTTAGTGTTGGCTCTGCTGGTGATCCTGTTGATGCCCTGGTGAAGAATTGGAACAGCTAACTCACCAGGGCAGTAGACATGATCGTTCCTAAGCATCCTCTTTGACCCGCTTCAAAATTGGCCCCTTGAAAAGAGAAACTACGGGGACTGGAGCGCAAGTGGAGGAAGACTCGACTTGAATCCAACAGATTACAACACAGAGCACATTTGAAGATCTGTGCTTTGGCAATACGGGCGTCAAAGAAGCTATTCTTTTCAGCACGTATTGCGTCCGCAAGTTCATGTCCAGTGGAGTTGTTCAGGGTTGTGAGAGGGCTAGTGAGTGCCCCTCCTTTCTTGAATCAGAATTAGGAACCATCTATTACCCGCTGTGACGTGTTTATTGATCTGTGTGTCGATAAAATCTCTCGTATATGGGCCAACTTGGATTTAGACCCCACAATTACTGCAGTGTCAGAATCGGAGGTGTCCAGAGACTCCTCTTATGTGGTTAGGCTGGATCAGTTTCAGTTTGTGAATCGTGAGGATGTGGACAAGCTGCTTGGAGCGATGCGGCCTACCACCTGTTCTCTTGACCCTTGCCCAACATGGCTAATACTATCTGGCAGGGAGGTTGTTGTAGAAGGCCTAGTAGAGATCATAAATGCTTGTCTGAGGGAGGGCAGGATGCCTCCTTGCCTCAAGGAGGCAATTATTAGACCACTTCTGAAGAAGCCTGCCCTGGATTCCTCAGAGTTGAGCAACTATAGGCCTCTCTCCAACCTTCCGTGGTTGGGCAAAGTAATTGAGAGGGTGGTGGTCTCCCAACTCCAGGCAGCATTGGATGAAACTAATTATCTAGACCCGTTGCAGACCGGCTTTCAGGTGGGCTATGGGGTGGAGACTGCCTTGGTCGGCCTGATGGCTTTTCTCCAATTGGGAATTGAGAGAGGAAGTGTGACTCTGTTGGTCCTTTTGGATCTCTTGGTGGCTTTCGATACTATTGACCACAGTATCCTTCTAGAGCAGGCCTGCACAACATAAGGCCCGGGGGCCGGATTCGGCCCACAGAGACTATTTTACTGCCCCCCAGGTATCCTGAAGCAACACAGCAGCTGGAAACTGCCTTATAGCACCATCCTG
This sequence comes from Hemicordylus capensis, assembly GCF_027244095.1. Classification (NCBI taxonomy): domain Eukaryota; kingdom Metazoa; phylum Chordata; class Lepidosauria; order Squamata; family Cordylidae; genus Hemicordylus; species Hemicordylus capensis. Next base: position 106,663,657 of record NC_069662.1, read on the forward strand.
TGCGTGCATTCTCAGAAATATGCTCCATGCTGCTCCCAGTGAGGCTTACTCCCATGTAAGCATACCTAGCATTGCAGTCCGAAAGCAACAATTTAGGGAGAGGAGAGGACTTGACATTTGTATGGGGCAGGCCTGCACTCCAGGGTCCCACTGATTGAGCGGGGACAGGACCTATTCTCTGGCCACTATCCTTCGTTAAAACTATGGGTCCATTGACAGGGGGAATAGAGCAACAAGTAACTAATAATATTTAATTTTAATGTAATAATATGCTAAACATTTGACCGCGGCCCCTGCGTGCCAAGTTGTGGATAGTTCTGGCCCACCAGGGCATTTGAGTTGTGCAGCCCTGTTCTATAGTGTCTGAGGGGGTTGAGGATGTGAGGCACTGCTTTTCAGGGGTTCCACTCTTATCTCTCAGGCAGATTCCAGATGGTATAACTCAGGGACTGTTGTTCTTCAAAAACTGAACTTTGGTACAGTGTTCCTCAGGTCTCCGTATTGTCTCTAATGTTGTTTAACATCTAGATGAAACCGCTGGGAGAGATCATCAGGAGATTTGGTGCAGGTGTATGCTAATGACACCCAAATCTTTTTCTCCATGTCAACATCATCGGGAGAAGGCATAACCTCCCTAAATGCCTGCCTGGAGGCAGTGATGGGCTGGATGAGAGGTAACAAGCTGAGACTGATTCCAGATAAGATGGAGGTACTTATTGTGTGGGGTGGGAACTTGAGAGATGATTTTGCTCTGCCAGTTCTGGATGGGGTCACACTTCCCCAGAAGGAACAGGTATGCAATATGGGGGTGCTTCTGGATCGAAGCCACTCCCTGGTGTCTCAGGCCGAGGCAGTGGCTAGAAGTGCCTTTTATCAGCTTCGGCTGATACGCCAGCTGCGTCCATTTCTTGAGATAAATTACTTCAGAACAGTAGTACATCTGCTGGTCACCTCCAGACTTGATTATTGCAATGTGGTCTATGTGGGGCTGCCTTTGTACGTAGTCCGGAAACTGCAGTTGGTCCAGAATGGGGCAGCCAGGTTGGTCTCTGGGTCATCTTGGAGAGACCATATCAGTACTATCTTAAAAGATCTACACTGGTTGTGGATATGTTTCCAGGCAAAGTACAAGGTTCTGGTTATAACCTATAAAGCCCTAAACAGCTTGGGCCCTGAGTATTTAAGAGAACATCTTCTTTGCTATGAACCACACCGCCCATTGAGATCATCTGGAGAGGTTCGTCTGCAGTTACCACCGGCTTGTCTAGTGGCTACTCGGGGACGGGCCTTCTCCATTGCTGCCCCAAGGCTTTGGAACACACTTCCTGCTGAAATAAGAGCCTCCCCATCTCTTACAACTTTTAAAAAGGCAATCAAGACACATTTGTTCACCCAGGCTTTTAATTAGATATTGTTTGTATTGAGTTTTTAATAGTTTTGTGTTAAATTTTAATTGTTGTAATGTTGTAATGTTTTAATCTGTTTTTATTGTAAACCACCCAGAGACTTGCGTTTTGGGCAGTATATAAATGTATTCAATAAATAATAATTAATTAATGACAATAGAGTGCATAGAAGTGAAAAAAGAGAAATCTGCATAGACAGAAGGTCCAATAATCCAATCAATACCTTTAATGGGTGCATCTCAAGGTCCTTATCACTGACTCAACCTCTTTTGTGATCGGGGAGATTTACCTCCAGGAGCCTTATCTGTGTTCTTCCTGCTGGGTTAATTGGCGCATTAGCTTGCTGCTATCCTTTGCAAAAAGAGGGGAGGAGCAGAGGCAGTTCACTCCGAGTTAAGATTGGCCTTGACTGGAAGTTAACGTGCTTTAGTTAACTTCTTGGGTCTACTTAGGGTATCCCAACATAGGAAGGGTATGCATCTGATCCCCTTTCTAATTTGCTTGTTAGTAGCCTAATCTAGGGGCAACTGGCTGACTAAGTGATCTGTCCCCATGTGCCACAAATGGAGAGCTCATGATGACGTGAGGCTCCTGAGCATGTCAAGAGTGAGATCTCCAAGCCTGGAGACTCAAACACAAGCAGAGAGGGGGGCTTCTGGGAGCTGGCAGAAAAGCATTGCTAGCAACAACCAAAATATCGTACATGGCCCTCCAGCTGGTGTGAGTGGCTGAGGAGCAAAGAAACAAGTCCAAGTTGGTGGTGTGTGTAACAAATAGAAATTATGTAATTTCTTTATTTTATTTTAAATGCTGGTGCTGTGTATTATAGTTGAAAAATTATGATATACAGTATCTGAAATTAAGCAGGAGACTGGTTTTCTGATCAAGAAGTAGCCCAGCAGAACAGCAACAGCCTTTGTCCAAACACCACTGAATAATCTTTGAAGCCTACAAATTGACTTTTTAAAATGTTAAGGAAGTAGCGCTATTATTTACAAATCAACACAACATGCCAACTGCATGAAAGAGTCAAGGGATTTTGTTAACTTTTTTTTTTCATTGTATGCACGTGTGGTTTCAAGTTATTACACCCAGGGAAATGGGCTCAGGAACCTTTAAATAAAGTATTAAAGCTTAATGTTCAGAGGTTGGCTATCCCTACTCTAAAGGACTGCCTATCAATAGAAAAATTTATGAAACCTATAGACTGGTAACTCCAAACTTGTAGGAACTCCAATAGAAGCTGGGCAGAATGTAAGCTGGTGAAGCTACAGCTAAGCCATGTTTGTTTCTATAGATGCTGGATATAGAGAAGGCCCCAGACAATGTAAAGGCACCTAGAAGAACAGGCCCTGCTGGGAGTGAGTCAGCATGGCTTCCGCAAAGGTAAATCTTGCCTCACCAACCTTTTGGACTTCTTTGAGAGTGTCAACAAGTGTGTGGATCAAGGTGATCCAGTTGACATAGTCTACCTGGACTTCAAAAAGCTTTTGACAAAGTTCCTTATCAAAGGCTCCTGAGGAAACTTAGCTGTCATGGGATAAAGGGACAAGTACATGTGTGGATTGCTAACTGGTTGAAAGACAGGAAACAGAGGGTAGGTATAAATGGAGAGTTTTCACAATGGAGGGAAGTAAGAAGTGGGGTCCCCCAGGGATCTGTACTGGGACCGGTGCTTTTTAATGTATTCATAAATGATCTAGAAGCAGGGGTAAGCAGCGACGTGGCCAAATTTGCAGATGATACCAAACTCTTCCGGGTAGTGAAATCTCAAACGGATTGTGAGCAGCTCCAAAAGGATCTCTCCAAACTGGGGGAGTGGGCGACAAAATGGCAAATGCAGTTCAATGTTAGCAAGTGTAAAGTGATGCACATTGGGACGAAAAACCCCAACTTCAAGTATATGCTGATGGGATCCGAGCTGTCGGTGACGGACCAGGAGAGGGATCTTGGGGTTGTGGTGGACAGCTTGTTGAAAGTGTCGACTCAATGTGAAAAAGGCTGTGAAAAAGGCAAATTCCATGCTAGGGATCATTAGGAAGGGGACTGAAAATAAAACGGCTAACATTATAATGCCCTTATACAAAACTATGGTGCAACCACACTTGGAGTACTGCGTACAGTTCTGGTCACCACATCTTAAAAAGGACATTGTTGAACTGGAGAAGATACAGAAAAGGGCAACCAAGATGATCAGGGGACTAGAGCACCTTTCCTATGAGGCAAGACTAAGACACCTGGGGCTTTTTAGTTTAGAAAAAAGACGACTGCGGGGAGACATGATAGAGGTCTATAAAATCATGCATGGTGTGGAGAAAGTGGAGAGAGAGAGATTCTTTTCCCTCTCACACAACACTAGAACCAGGGGTCACTCCATGAAATTGATTGCCAGAAGGTCTAGGACCAACAAACGGAAGTACTTTTTCACACAACGCGTGATCCACTTGTGGAACGCTCTGCCTCAGGATGTGGTGACAGCCAACAACCTGGATGGCTTTAAGAGGGGCTTGGATGACTTCATGGAGCAGAGGTCTATCAATGGCTACTAGTTGGATGGCTGTAGGCCACCTCCTGCCTCAAGGGCAGGGTGCCTCTGAGTACCAGTTGCAGGGGAGTAATGGCAGGTGAGAGGGCATGCCCTCAACTCCTGACTGTAGGCTCCCAATGGCATCTGGTGGGCCACTGTGCGAAACAGGATGCTGGACTAGATGGGCCTTGGGCCTGATCCAGCAGGGCTGTTCTTATGTTCTTATGTACAATGCCCAGAAAAAATGACTGTCTCTGTATATCAGTTTTCAGATTTTTCTGTCTTTCGTTAATTACATGGAAAATGTCTGAGATGTCATCAGAATTCTAGAGTCAACAATGACTGTCCTTTAATTTTGTAAAGAAAGGAGTAGATTTGCAGTGTCACATGAAAAGAAAACAGACCAACAGAAAATGAAAGGAAGTATAAAGAATAAAAGATAATAGAGTTTAAAAGATCAGTCAGAGGGTAGAAGAGCATTTATTGATAGGCAGGCATTTGAAGTGGAAATAGCAGAAATGAGAGGAGAATTAAGGGTACTTTATCAAACAACTAAATGATTGGCACAGGGGCGTAGCTATAATTGAGTGAAAGGGTTCAAAGATCACGGGCCCCCAGCTCCTGAAGGCCTCCACATCCACCCCTCCCTATTTTCTTCATTATCTTCCTCACTCTGGGGGGCCGCCAGGGAGAGGGATGAACACGGGCCCCCTCTCCTCTAGCTACGCCTCTGTTGGCAGGAGATTTAGCTACACAAGAGATCATCCAATAAAAAAGAAAGAAATCTTACCCACACTAAAGGAGCAAAGGCAAAGATTTGAGCAGCATGTTTATGTTGAACCAAACCAACATTTAACTTTGATAATATAAAAAAATGATGGACCTTGACACTTATGCTTTCAAAACTATTCCAGAAAGCAGAATATGAAAGGAGGCAACAAAACATCACAGCACAACGATTCAGCACAAGTGATGAAGTTAACTTAAAACTACTACAGGATTTCTTCAAATTGAATGGGAAAGCGATTACAATCTTAACACTCCCAACAGTGATGATACTAACTGCAAAAATTGATTTAGGACTACTAGGTTTCCAATTCCAGGAAAAAAAACTTCTGTATTGCTATGTTGCCTTGGAAATTCCACAGTCACAGAAAGGAAACAACAAGCTGTCCTTTCCCTAATTACATTTTGTTAGGTCAATGTTATTATTTTACTGAAGTAACAAATTGTACAAAGTAGTAAAAGTAGTTACCAATATTGTCTTCCCCTATTTTTGTATTTACAATAAACAAATCATATTATAGCAGACCAAGCAATGAAGCACAAATACAACAACCAACTACTGCTAACTGGGCAAAAAGGCACCTTTTAAAGTGCGCATCTCTTCAAAGGTCTCTAAAGCAACTGCGCCCATTCAACAGCCTCCAGTGGTTGTTTCTCATTTCTGCCTTATGTTTCTTTTTAGACTGTGTGACAGGGAACCATCTTATTTATTATTATTATCAATTTTCATCATCTTTATGTAAACTGCCCCAAGAATGCTTTTGTGGGAGAAAATATATATCTATATCTATACTGTTGTGAGCCAAGCATGATTTGTACACTACATATGCTCCGGAGCTAGCATAAGAAATTAGGCTAGTTTCACCAGTGTCACAAAGTGACCTTTATACGGTGACCATGTATAGTCTGGGCTTGAAGGCAGAAAGAAACCAAACACTCTGACATAATCAAACGGGCTTTATTGAGTATAATAAAAATAAATAAAAATATAAAATATTGTCAGAGCAACAGCATCAATCTAACTGAGCAGACAACAAAACAATCAATTATAGCTACTAGTAACAGCAAAGCAGTGTTCCTGACTATCATATGTGTGGAGATGCATGTCATCTCAGAAATTACTTTTAACTAGCAAGAGATAGAGAGACTGGAAAGGAGAAGGGAAGTTGCTTGGAAGGGGGAATGGCAGAGCACCAGGGTTTAGTGAAGGGGAGGGAGGTTGGAGGCAAAGGCTGGTACTTGAGAGAGGCATATTACCGGATCTCGCTTGAGACAGCAAGTGTGCATAGCCTGAGTCAATGCTGGAGAGCATTGCCATCAGGGCTTCCGGTGGATTGCTGGTGCTGGGGTTCACAGACAGAGTTAGCCCTTGATTCTTCACCCTGCGGCAATAATCACTGAGCAGTCTCTTGTCTGCAGGTCCCAGGCCTCTGCTAGCTCCACAGCTAGATAGCAGGCACTTGAGGTGCACATATGAGCAAGTATTGCTTGTTAGGTAAAGACTGCTGAAGCTATGCCCAGAAAGCTGACTTATAATAGCAACATAGAGTCTATTCGAAATATCAGAATCCTTCCTGAATCTCAAAAGGTGTAAATTGCTGTTATCCTCTGGATCCTGTCTCCTGACAATTATTGATCGGATCAGTATGAATTCCATCTCCTGTTGTCATTAACTGTTATTGGGACAAATCTGTTCTACTGAAATTCCCAAAACAAATCTGCATCTCTGAGGGCCATCTCCTGTCCACCGACTTTCTGTTGTCTTGCCTCAAAGAATCTTAAAAGTCAAAGGTGTTAAGAAGGAAGAAGGGAGAGCTTAAGCTATGTGTGTGAGACAGCAATTAGATCACTTCTTGTGTAAATCTACCCAGTGTGTAATTCTAAAAACATTCCAAAGTAACAGCAAGAGGATATATGCGTGAGGCTAGACAATGCATCCGATTAAAATATCGCAGGTTACATCAACATTGCAAATATTTTTTCAGAGGAAAGACAGGATTATCTCCTGTCTTCCCAAGGCAATTCACCAGATAACAAAGCACCAACATTTCGGCTTGTTTCTTACAGCAATGGCCAGGTCACACAGAGCTCTGCTCTGTTATTTGACTATTGTAAACGTTCTGCTAGAGGAAAGGCATGATTGGCTTCTAGCTTTCCCCAAAGCCATTAATTGAGAACAAAGTCCAGAAAATTTGGCTTGTCTCTTAGGAGTTGGTCATTTCACTCAGAGTTCAGGCATCAATTGATTTCTTAATAAAGTAGAATAAGACATAGGCCTTGATTTAACATATTTTTGGATTTGTAGCTCCAGGTCCAATGTGGTAGCCAGGGTGGCCACAACAATACCTATATATCTACATCATAGAGAAAACCTGTAACATATAAACAGGCCTATGGTATTTTTAGTATTATTTAATGTATCAACATTAAAAGTAGACTAGGGACAATGCTGATAACAAGACAGTTTTCTCATTATGTTTTCAGTTGGATTTGCTTTAGGTTCTCCCATTAAGACATCACTAAATAGTTTGAAAACTGAAGGAGACCTTCCATCAGAAAAAGGAAACCTCTGGATGCAACTTGTTGGGGACATTCACACAGCCGGCTGGGCGTGGGGGAGGGGGTAAGGCTGCTCAAACTCACCTTCCTCCCCTGGCGAGCACAAACATGTTTCTGGGAGTGCGGACTATGCTCCCAGATGATGCATCCCAGCCTCCGGATATCCCACAATGCACTGCACCATGAGAGTGGTGCACTCAAGCGATCTCCAGTCAGATGGACAACAAAGCATGCATTAAAGACCCAGACAAACAAAGCATGCATTGCATTCCAAAAGCTAAATCCCTTGAGCCAAAAGTAAGGAATGATCTGTAATTCTCCAGTTTCAGCATTTATCCATGCAAGCTACAATTTGCATTTTACTGTCCTTTATGAGATATGCATGCACTATGATCCTTTCCAGCATTCCCTAACAAATGGCTGGTACAGTCAATTCTGACAGCACTCATCAGAGAAATTGTATTTAAGAACATAGGAAGCTGCCTTATATCGAGTAAGACCATGGCTCTATCTAGCTCAGTACTGTCTACACAGATTGATATCGTCTAGTATTCTAACAGGTGATCAATGCTTTCATTATTGACCATTTGTTTGACAGGTGTAGGCTGCTTAAAAGGCTTTTGAAAACACACGTTTCATCAGGCTTTTGTTTTAATAAAATGTTTTTTGATGTCTTAATGTTTTATTTATGATAATTTCAACCTATTTTATATGATTTTTAGATTTTAGTTGCTGTTTGTTTAATTTTTAAACCACCCTGAGATTGTGGTATATAAATATATAAGGTGGTATATAAATGTGTTAAACAAACATACACGGGGATCTATGGATCAGGGATAGTGGTTTTACAGAAAACAACACTGGAGATGAAAGATTTTGACCTAGTTCAGGCATAATTATCGTGGTCTTACTAACTGTGGAATGAGCCTGTTTCCCCCCCTTCCCCTTTCTTTCTCCCCTTATGTGCCTAGCTAAACTGAACACTTTCTGGTTTGTTGAACCACAGCTTCTCATAATGTCCAATCCAGGAAACTGTGGTTTCAGTGCTCCCAGCAAATCAGGATACCAAACCAGTTTCCAGTGCAGATGTCATATGAAAGGTGGTTTAATAAATCAGGAAACTTTCAATTTAGCTGTGCATGTGAGGGCTGAAGGAAAGGGGAGGGGGGTGAAGGTGCATATGGGCACACAACTTGTTCTCAGTACAATAAACCACAGTTTTCATCATAGCACCTTAAGCAGCCCTTCACAGAACGTTCTCATTTCCCAAATATCTTGGTTACCTGAATAATATTTTTTGTTACCTGGGCTGCTCAGAACAGTTCATATTTATCTGATATGAAACACATGGTCTTTAACCTCACAATCTATATGAAAAGAAGTATGAATCTTTTAGAGTTCCTACCTTAAATGGTCTAGGATAATGGTCAATGTATTTTATGGTAGACCAGTCCCTGGAATGGGGTTTCCCCAGAAATTCTACATGATGACTTTCAACATCTCCATCCGAGTCATATGTCACATGATGTCCATTAAGAGGATCAGGACAAATAATGGCAGGCCATCTTAAAATAAAATATATTTTAAAGAACAGCTTAGAGAAAGAATATGTACATATATATACACAAGCATTCTCTTTCTAGATGCACACACACACACACACACACACACACACACACACACACTTCCCTCCCCCTCAAAAAGCCATGTCAATAGTGGGATATTATTTAACAGGATTATATTTATTTATTTATTTGTTTAACATATTCCTATACCGCTCAAAACTTGTATCTCTGGATGGTTTACAATTAAAATTATTTAAACATTAAAATCAATTAAACAATTAACATCATTTATAACCCAACATTAAAATATTAGAACAATAAATTTAATTAAAAGTCTGGGTGAATAAATGTGTCTTCAATGCCTTTTTAAAAGTTGCCAGAGATTAAATTATATGACAATTTAATTTGACTTCCAAAATGATCCTAGTGCTTTTCCATTTCTTGCCTTGAGTTTGAAGGTAATATTTGTTTGTATTTGTTTATTATGAACTATATTTGACTATCAACCATTACTAAAGGCAAAAACACTGAATTTGCTCTTAAATTTGCCCTTTCATCTAGTTTTTCTTCCAAAAGTTGCTGACCAACATCCAGACGAACGCTGAGCATGCAGAATAACATTTCACACATGCAATGAGGAAGGGGTGATTTTTGCTGATCCTTCCTTTTCCCTCTGCAATCTTCAGTGCTGCCCCAAAATACAACCCTGCAGATTTGAGACACTATGGGACATATTTTCAGGAGGCACAGGCAGATGCAGAGGGGAGGAGAGGATCCACAAAAATACCTCTTCCCCATCGCGCATTTGAAACATTAATCTACATGTACAATGTTAGTCTGGATCTTGGTCACTGATATAATTTTTCCTAAAGATGACTTTAGAAAATGTCAGAACACAATAACTGAAGTAGAACAGAAAATCCTTTGTTCCTCGCTTTTCAAGAGCAGAATTGTTTTTAATTCTCATCACAATGCATTTTAACTACAGAGTGAACCCATGCCTCATGTATTTTCCACAATTAAACTTAACTTTTTAAAGGCTCACCTTGGCCATGTCCACATTTTCACCAAAACTAAGCTTCCTAAAGGAAGCTTTGAATAGACATACTTTAATCCATGTTTCAGAAATTGAGACTCCTCAGGAAAATCTTCTTCAGAAACAGAACATTTATTAAAGGATGGATCAGTGTTCATATAACAATACCATGGTGCATTGAGATCAACTTGTGCTCTATCATCATTTGATAAGAGTCTCCATTTTAAACAACTGCTGTTCTCACATTGTACCCACACTTTGTCTAAATAAAAATTATCTGAATCCATATATAACAGATTTTTCACTTGTATAGAAGGCAGAGGCTGTAGAATATCTATTTCATCTGAAATATAAAGGAAAGAATAGTATCAGTTGAACACAATTTTTTTAAAAAATACCCCAGGTAAAGATCTCACACACGAACATAAAGCCCCAGTAAAGCTATCAAAAGGGAGGGGAAGTTAACTCGTGCAGCTTAATGAAAACCACAGCAACAGTTAGCTAGTATGTAATATGTCGAGGGTTAAACTAAAACACCTACAGGTTGCTGAAGAACTGTGCCAAAATAGGAAGACAGCATGTGAATGAATTAATGAATAGCTTTATTACGATCATTGATCAGTTATATATACAAACAGATGATACTGCATTCAAATGAGAATTAAATCATGCAGAATACACCAACATAGAAGCCTCTTGTAACAGCATCTAAAAGGAAGGGCTGGAAATTAGCTGTTGAGAGATCTTAATAGCAGCTGCACAAAATTTGGCAACTTTGTAGGTGATAGAAGGTTACTTATCTGCAATAAGTGTGATGTAAAATGCAACAGTCTGGCTGGGAAAGCATGATAGCAAGGGAGAAATAAGACTGCACCGGATATCATTATAAAAAGGACAAAAGAGAAGCACATGATGGACAGATTTAACCTCACCTGAGCCACAGGGGTTTTCAGAAACCTTCCAGATAAAACTGCTGACAGTAAGGAATCATATCTTGCTCTGAGGAATATCCTGTGATGGCTCAGTGAAGAAAGGGACAATAGCTAGCTAGCAGATTCTCGGTTAAAGTCACCAAGGCGCCCACTTGTGGTCTCTGGGATGAAGCTTAAATCATTCTGATGTTCAGTGTCCAAGACCCTCTGTTTGAGGATCTCCTTGGCTTGATTGTAATCTAGTAATGACAAATGTTCAGCAGAAAGGCCAAGTGATGACAGTTTACCCATCAGTGCTCGTGTCCAGGTGGATTGAAACCTATCGGCCAACATAAGACGGATCAATCCCAGAGGGGAGAAATGGATCCTAAGCCAATAAGTGAGAAGTAAAATCCATGCTTTTGTTTCCACCGTCTGGAGGCCCATTGTATTGAAATCACCTCCCACTAGAATATAAACTAGGGGGTTGGCCTCAATGAATTCCTCTAGATATTTACCTAGGCTTTGCCATTGCTGCCCTACCTGGGAATGCTTACACAGAGGGGTTAAGTATATATTAATCTGAACCAACTGAACGTGGTTAAATTGCAGTAAAACTGCAGTCACCCACTGGACATGAAAGGGCATGAGTGTAATCTTCACATGAATTCTTGTTGCAATTAATAGGGCCAGTCCTCCTTTGGGTCTACCCCGCTTTTCGCTGGGTAGGGCATTGACATATTGTACATAAAAACTATCCACCTCAATCTTATCCATGGCCCAAGTCTCCTGCAGAAAAAGAATATTGAATTTAGACAGGAATTCTATAAAAGAAATATATCTAGATTTACACGCCCAACCGGCTACATTCCATGTGCATAGGGAAAGTCCATGCTGATCTGATAAATGTCACTTAGGTAATTCAGCAGTGGCTGAGACAGAAGCCTGCTCTTCAGGTGGATTTAATTGCTGAACCGGATTAGTAGAGCTCAGGGCCTTATCAGACTCCATTGGGCAGACACCCCTGGGGAGATTGCTCCATTATTTGGAGGCCTGATGAAAGGCGTCTTGGGAATGGATTGATCCTTCTTCGAAGATTCTATAAGTTCAGGCAAAGACAGAAGGGGCCCCAGAAGGTCCTCCAACTTTTCCAATAATGAAATAGGCTCAGAGGGGAATTGCTGATTTCCCTCTGGTTCCATAAAATCTGCATTGGAGTGCCTCTGAGTGCTCTCTGGAGCTATTCTTGTTGGATGGTTTTGATTTATTATTATTATTAATTTTATTTTTAACATTTATATCCTGTTCTTCCTCCAAGGAGCTCAGAGCAGTGTATATGCTTATTTTTATCCTCACACTTCCCGATCCTAGTCCAACACTAACCACTACACTATGCTGGATTTGCAAGGAATGTCTTAGAAATATATGTTGAATCAGAAGTAAAGAGTCTTACTATAGGCTTCCCATCCTGGGTCTCGGGATGCTCCAAATGCAGTGCTGTAGGACTGAGAACTTCTGTATCAAGCCCATCCACATCTTTTATCTCCTGGCTCAATTGTCTCACATGCACCAACCATAACTTCGCCAGGAACTCTGCTTCATGAATAGAGCTCCTCTCCACGAGCTCAGCAGGTTTCAGAAAATATCCTCCCCCACATTTAACTGTTTGTTAGCAGACACATCTTCTAGGATAACAGAACATCCAGTAAGAGGATCCATCTGTATAAATTCAGAGTTCAAAAGCTTTATCAAGTCCTTGTCTAGGGAGATATTGGTTAAAGCAAATTGATCATGTTTCCTTACAACCTCTGTTCTGCCAGGAGTTGAAATTCCGGAGTTATCAAATGACTTATACTCAGCTTGGTGTTGACCAATTTTTGTAAGAGGACTCACAGTTGTTTGAACTGATGACAGAGTCTGTTTGAGATTTAGCAATTTTTTACTGATTTCATTTATTCCTTGCTGCATCTCCTTTGCCAAATTATCTGAAGAGAAGATTAAGCTATCCCCCTGAAGACTGTCCAGAGTTTCAACTGTAATACCTTGTTTATGTGAAACTTTCTTGGCAGCTGGCTGCAGGAGCACGCTTTTCCACAGTGGGCAAATTCAGTCTGGATGTCTGTTGGGAGATCTTAAAGTATTAACCCTTGTCAGTAGTAATGGGAAGATGAAAGTGTTTTGAAATACATGGGCAGGAAAGATTTGATAGGCAGGCAGAAAAGCTCTCATTTTGAAAAGCAGCAAAGGAACAGTAGATTGACTGAAAGTTAACAGAATTCTTCTGCACTTTGGAGAAGAGGGCAACCATTCAATATCTAAGATATCAACACTCTGAGAGTGACAATGAAGTAATGGACCTAAAGAGAATGTTATATCCTTCCGGGTGGACCAACACCTTCCCACATTGTATTTATTAATAATTATCCAAAGTGCAACCTGTTTAGTCTGAAGAATTCTGGTACCAGACTTCTTCCTGGAGTCAGTCCCTATGCCCACCACATTTCTGTTCACAGAAGTCTTTGTGATCAAGCTAGCTGTACTAGATGAATGGTTTTGCAAAAGGGCGTCAACTGAAGTCATAATACAATCAACCTTTTGGCTAATTGAGTTTAAATTTTCAAATATTGCAGGAATGGTCTAAGCTGTTAATAAAAATCCATCTCTGATAAAATCTACCAATAACCTGGGGCACTCGCCTGGATCCAGCCCTCCAACTGGTGCAGGAGATAGGTTCATTAAAAGCTCTTTATCACTGACCAAGGTATTATCCCCCTGCAACTGTCTTTCTTTGATAACTGTTGCTGCTTGAATTAGCTTAAGCTCCTGTTGCCCCAAGAGTGCAAATCTATTAAAATCTATTCAATGTGGAAACAGGGTGGTTCAAACTTACAGGTTCTTTTGGTGTCTTACTATCCTTCGTTGCCATAAATGTATCCAGACGTGTTCACTTTGAAGTTTTCACCTGTCATTGCACTTCTGGGCAGAAGTTACATTGCATGCAAGCTGCGTATTGCCATTTTATGATGTCTCTCTCTCTCTTTTTCTTATTCTGGTCATTGATCGAAATAAAAAGCTTATTTCTGATTTCTGGGCAGATGCACTGCTTCTTCTTCTTCTTCTTTTTTTTTTGGCCACCTGTTTAGTTTCACTCAAAAGTTTGACAGAAAAAAATCTGTTGTCCTTTAGTAAAAACCAAATTATCCAAGAAAAAAACAAAATCTAAGCAATCAGCCAGCCAGCCAGCTGATCAACTGTGCTCCGCCTGATTAAGTGCATAATTCCTCTGGGAAACAAAATGCAAACAGAAGGGCAGAATTTAAACAGGAAGGGGAGGGAAAAACCCTAAATAACTCCTCTTCTAAGAGAGTCTATATAAAACCACATTAAAAAGGTTTGAAAATCCAAACATATGGGCAAAAGAAAAAAAAATCCCACTGAACATAGCTAACAGGACCACCTGCTTTCACATCGCCATCTTGGCCACACCAAAGGCAGTATGTGGTGCCCAGTGATTACTGGATAGGAGATGGCAGAAAGGCCGGCTTATCTGCTGCATCTGGAGACAGAAACTCTGCTCTGCCACACCTTTTGGTCTGCAGGAGGAGGAGGATGCCAGCTGCCTGTTACAGCAGGAGATAGCTCAGTATCTCTGGGGCAGACATGTTAAATCAACAGCCTGTTCTGAAGAAAAGAGGTGACAGCTGGTATGAACAGCAAGATAGGGATGTGCAAACACGTTTGAATTTCAACCAGTTCAGTTCAAAAGTTCGGACTTGAACCCAAAAGGGCACTGAATTGGCAATGCCAGTCCAAGTTCAAACCAAACAGAGTGTGGTTCTATTTTAACCGGTTTGAACTGGTTCGAGCTTCCAAAACTTGGTTGGGTGCTAGGCACCCATGGGTGCCAACTACCACCCAAACCCCAAAGCAATCGGACACTCCTATGATTTTTAATGAATTTTTGAAGGAAAAAATGGATTTCCCTCATAGAGTATAATGGGAACACGAACCGGCCCATTATTCCCTATGTGGAGCACCTAGGGGCACAAACCCCTCGGTGCCTACCACCCACTGAAATTCAAAGCAATCAGATACTCCTGCGATTATTAATGGATTTTTGAAGATTTTTTTCCAATTTTTGCATTTCTCCCATAGGGAATAATGGGGATTTGAGGCAGCTCCATCACCCCCCTTTGAGGGGTGCCTGGGCACCCCAAATTGGGTTTGGGGGCATGGCAGGTATGGGCACAACTCCCCATAGGGAGCCCCAAGTTGGTTTACGGTTTATTTAATATATATATTTAAAAAGATTATAGCCTGTTCCAATGTAATGAGTACTTTGTGACCCTAATTGCTGTGAACTCTGAGTTCACAGCAATTAAGGTCAGTATGTCAGGTTACACACTGTTCTACTTATATGACTGGGGGAGAGGCTCCTATTCATTGCATTGAAAAAAACGTAAACCCTACCAACTTGGGGCTGGTGGGTGGTAGGCACTCCTGGGTGCCTACCACTCACCACCCCAGTCTTGTGCCCCTAGGTGCTTCACATAGGGAATAATGGGCCAGTTCGAGTCCCCATTATACCCTATGTAGAACCTTTTAGAATCGGTTCAAATTTGAACAGAACCAGTGGGGGTTCAAGCAAAACCGAAATCAAACCTACCCACCCTGGTTTGAAGCTGGTTCGAATTCGAACCAAACAGGCCAAGTTGGTTTTGTGCACATCCCTACAGCAAGAGTGAACAAGTCCCCTAGTGCTACGGACAAGACATAATGAGCCCTAGAGAACATGGGGGATGGGGAGGACAGCAAGAGGAAGCAGGCAGGGTCATTACTGCTCATTGTTGAATAAACCTGTTGAAGCATCCGTCTAGGTGTCTCTATGGATCCTGGATCCTTGGCAAGTTCTTCTGATGCTGCATTATAGGGATGTGCACGAAAATCTTCAGCGCCGACGGGAGTAGCACTTTAAGGGCGGGGGAGGATGTACTCACCCCTCCCACCGCATTTCCCCTGCCGGCGCGCTGTTGATTTTAAGCCCCTTGGGGCGGCAGTGTTCCTCCCTGCCGCCCCATTTTCCCCATTGGCCGGAAGTGGCGAGCACGTGTGCGCCCGTCGTGCGTGCGCGCTCTTCTGCAGAAACTGCCCCCAGCGCCGAAACGTTTTGGAGGCCTTCATAATAGCCTCCGAAACGTTTCGGGCACAAGCCTACTGCATTATCCCTTTGGGGAGAAGAGGGCATCACACGGGGAAACATTAATAAAAAGACAGCAAATATATTTTCCTTCATGATTTGGTTTTCTTACATTTTTCAAAGTATAACAAAGTGACCATTCTTGGAATAAAGGCTGTGATTAAAAAATAGCTGCAAAAATGTTTTTGTCTCCTTAGCACATGGTAGTCAACAGGGTGGTAGCCTTTTATTGCAGGTCAGTGGACAGAAGATAAGAGCAGACTAATAACTATGGATGCTACAAGTGAAAGAGTTACCTTAGACTTAATATGATGCTCAGGGGAGGCAAAACCAAGTCCTCAGTTAGGAAGATGCTAGAACTCCTGTGAGGGACAAATGGAAATTGGAGATAGTAATGAAAGAAGCTTTGGTAAGACTTAGCAAAACCGTAAGCTCAGACTGGATGGAGAGGCTGAAGGTGGAGAAGGTCCGCAAGACTCAGTAAAGCAAGGCAAAATGGGTGAAGAGAAGCTGGGAGGCTCACAAACAGGTATGATCAAGATATTTCACTTCAATATTTTTATAATACTTAAACATTCTAATATGAGCATTCCAACCAAAAAATGTTATCTATCTGTTAGGATGGTATCTATCTTTTTAGATTGTGAGCCCTTTGGGGACAGGGATCCATCTTATTTATTTATTATTTCTCTATGTAAACCACCCTGAGCCATTTTTGGAAGGGCGGTATAGAAATCGAATAAATAAATAAATAATGATAATAATAGGATAGGATAACCAGATTGCAACCCTGGAAAACTGCTGACTGAGTGGGAGACTAAAAGCTACCAGTCGTGCCACTTGTTCTTCTATTGGATCTGTTCTCCAGCACTGATTGCTGTGCAACACATGTTGAGCCTTGCTTTTTACAAGGATAAGAGAAGCTATAGCTGCTTCATCAGTGATTTTAAAGTACAGCATAAATCTTCAAGTTGCAAAGCAGGGCAATTGATAAGTTTCTTGCTGCTTCCCCAAACATTTAAATAGATTGTGAGGCTATTCTCATACACACCCTAACACAGGCTAGGGAAGCACAGCCTGGGTTATGCTGCATGTGAGAACCGCCAAGATTGGGCCCAAACCTGGCGGGACAGTGCCACCTAGACCCGCTTTCAAACCCGGCTCTTAGCCATGGTTAAGGGCTTGAGTGAACCCTTAATCCAGGTGCCGGAATTGTGTGTTCACTGGGGCTATGTTTAGCCCAAGCGAACATAGAGATGGGTGCCTAGGGCGTCCATCTCCTGAGGCAATCCACCCCCCCCCCATGCATCACGCATGTCATACGGTGCGTTGTGGGATATCTGGAGGCCGGTATGCATCGCCCTGGCCTCCGGAGCTCCATGCTGCAGCACACAGTGCAGACTGTCTGGAAGCACATTCTGCGCTCCCAGCATTCTGCGCTCCCAGCTTTACAGCCATCGTCTGGGGGGGAAGGTGAGTTTAACCAGCCTTCCCCCACATCCTGCAACTGCCTGCTTGCTGCTCAGCAGTGATCCCTCTAATTTTTTTCATCTCTGTGCAGAATGAGTTTTGTTCTGAGTGGCAGTATCAAGGCAGTGTGTGCGCACCTGCATTCAGAATGGGGCCTTCCTGATTCAACCTGAGCAGGATCTAAAATGAACTGAACAGGCATCTAAAAATTTGTGAGCGTGCACACGTGCGCATGCCTTAGAAGGAACAGTGCCGCCTAGTTGTGTGAATGACCTCTACATCTTGCAAAGCCCTCTCAGATACTCAGTCATGCAAATTGCCATATTTTTTAAAAAAGCTATTATAACTACTGATCATCAGTGAGATATTATAGTTTTAGTCAGCTTGATTACAATAAGAGTTGCACAAGGTGTCATTTGGGGATGTGTTGCTTATTGAAATTGTGTCTATTTACAAACACTATGCTCTCTTTCTATTTGTAAAGAAAGTAAATATTACAAAGACATCATCTTTGGTGTCTTTAGTGCAGAGGTAGGCAATGTTGTCTCCAGTTGTTAATGAACTATAGTTCCCATCATTCCCAACCAGAATAAATTGTGGTTGATGATGATGGGAGTTGTAGTTCAATATCTGGAGAGCCAATGTTGCCTACCCCTGTTCTGCTATCTTATCCAGAGGAAGCAAAACACTGAAACTTCTCATTGCTTGGGGTAGTCTGGAGCATGTAAGAAAATGTTTCTGTTGGTTAAGTTTACACTTTGTGTGGAAATGTAATATTTTTATTTTAACTGTGTTAAAATGCTTACAACTGCTTACAACAGACAACTGCTTACCCTGACACCTAAAAATCTGCATATTGAAAACCTTTTATTGAGTCTGTGTAAGCTTGGTACTAGGTCAGGACATACTAATTTTAGATGCTTGAGCTGCAGGTAATAAGAATTTTTAAACAAATCTGTTGACTGTGGGCGGATAAAGAGGTGGTGTTCTTCATATGTACAAAAGAGGAAAAACTGAAAAATAAATTTCAAAATAGAGGAGTAAAGGTACAAGCAGAACTGGTCTGTAATTAGTGTTTTTCCTTGTGCAACATTTTTAATTTTAACAGTTATTTTGGGCTATAGACCTAGGAAGGAACCCGTACTTGATTATTTTCATGGAAGAGAACATTTGGTAGAAACGTCAAGTGTAATGTGAGTACGATCACTTCTATGGGATGAGAGTTGTCTCACTAAGATGAGGTGGGAGAGTAAAGTAGAGGGGAAACACTTGCTCTGTTACCAAAATTTCGTAGGCATAGGCATTGTATGTATGATTAAATATCAGTAGTAGTAGACCTTGCTGCATTGTAGGGACAGCAACTCAGCAAATTTACAACTTGACTCTATACATATTTAATTGGAACTAGAGATGTCCCAGTGATTTTAATAGAACACATTTCCAAATTTCAGTTCTATGAGAACCTACATGTGAGTAGCTCCCTTTAAACTCTGTGGGGTTTACTCCAGAGTAAACATAGGAGTAACATAGTAAACATTGTATTGCTAATATTGATTCATTCATTTGGTTTGTATACCACTTTTTCAGGTCAAAGCTGTTTGCATGCATATAATTACATTAAATAAGGCTGCTGCTGGTGATGGTTTTTAAAGCCCTGCTAACTTGGCAAAGAGGCACCTTTTAATGTGATGATTCTTTCATTTAGCAGGGGGAGAGTAACTGGCCCTATCCACCCCCAGCACAGTACCTCCAGTGACTGTTGCTGGTGTCTATCTTATGTTTCTTTTTAGATTGTGAGTCCTTTGGGGACAGGGATCAATCTTATTTATTTATTATTACTCTGTGTAAACTGCCCTGAGCCATTTTTGGAAGGGCGGTATAGAAATCGAATAAATAAATAAAGCTGCAGAAGTGAAAATTATTCTCAAGAAAATGGCCACCAGGCAGAACCCAGCACCAGATGACAGTTGTAGGAAGTGTGGGGGCTATGAGCAGCCCCAGGTTGCTGTCTCTTCTCTCCAGCAGCTCCAAGCAGCAGCATGCTTATCAAGAAATAAGTTCCACTGAAATCTACAAGACATATTTCTAAGGAAACAATGTGAATATCCTTAGGACTATAATCTTACAGTTTGATCCTTCCTTGGCAGCTAAATCCGAGGCATGTTTACTCTAGAGTAAGTCTGTTTACTCCCAAGAGTAATGGGGTGTTACTCCTAAGAAAATGGAACAGGATTGCAGTCTTTAGTATATTAAATCCTGTAATGTTTTCTCATTCAGAGATTGTACAGCATAGCATGGATGGATAATTGTTTTGAATGGGAAAGAGTCAATACTTTCACATCTCATTGCTCATTCTTGAAAACACATGCCCCTAAAATGGTAATCAAGTTCGAGTGAGTTATTGAAGACAAATTTTAAAGCATCTGCTGTTTCAACATTCTATTATTATTATTAAGCCCCAAACTTCTTTCTGTTGTAAAAACCAAGATTTGCTCTTTCAGTATTAAGTTTGGCATGGAGAATGTACCTGGTGAGGCGTATAATCAGGCCCAAGGACAAGAACTGGGGCTGAGAGATAAAGAGGAAGTGTGGGTGCACAGAGGCTAAGCAAGCATTGAGACTACAGAATGTTTCTTGCTTATATATATTGCAGGAGTGGAGTTGGGTGCCTTAACTTACAATTTCAGGCATGTTCATACACGAGTAAATTTCTAAGCGCCTTCTCTTACATTCAAGCTTAAAAATAAATAAATCCTAGGACGTATTTATTGAAGTTGGTACAGCTTTTCCACGGAAGAAATATTTTATAGTTTACCTTTCTCCTCACAAACGTGACTTATAAATAAAGTTGCAGAAATGCAGCATCTTTCTTTGCATGGGGGAGTGGGTGGTGGGCAGACACTATTGTAAAAAAGGTGAAGTAAAGAAAAGAGTGAAGTAAACTTCTGAGGCATCCATGTTTCTTAGCTACACTGTCCTTCTGTCTGTATCAGACAGAACGCGAAGTGTGTTCTTTCTTAGCAGTGGCCGGGGCTGACCTTGAATAAGGAAACTTGGCAAAGAGAAAACAAAACTGCCCGCAACTCGCACTTCTAGTCAAAAGGCGGAAACAGCCGCAGTACGCCGGCCCCTCCCCCCCCAGCGTGGTGGGGGCGGAGCAAGGATCCCCTCCCCCCGCACCGCAGACACCCTAACAGAACCGCACCACACGTTTCGTCAATTCTTTGCAGTGCATGCTGGGAACAGACCTTGCAGGCAACAGCCTCAGCAGCAAGATGCCGACAACTCCTCAACGTGCTGTGTCTGGCCCCTCCCTCCCAGGAAAGCGAGACTTCATTTCCCGGCACGCTTCGCTCCTCGAGTGATGAGGCCATTTCCAGTCTGGAGGAGGAAAGAATGTCGGGATGCCGCGTTGTTGTCCCGCGAGAAGAGAGGGCGGAAGGCGGCGGACTTCCTCGGTAGCGCGTTAAAGGTGAAAGGGAAAGCAAAGTGTCTCGCAGGCGCGGCGACTTGTCGCGGTGTTGCTGCTTCCGCGCCCGCCTGGGCGGAGAACGATGAGCGCCGTGAGGCGGAGACGGAGGGCCACAAGCTGCGGTGGTCTGGCGACCCTTTTCCTGGTTGCCTCAGTGGCCGTGGCCCCGTCGCGCTAGTGACTTGGGCCACCCAAACAAAAAGGGCCCGCCCTCCTTCTGAGGAGCTTTCCTGGCTGCAGGTAACCCACTGCCCGTCAAGCGCCTGGGCTGATGCAGTTCCTGTCCAGCTGCTCGGCTCCCCCCACTCGCCACCTCGATGCCGCGGTCCCACTTACTCTCCAGCGCGCACAGGGCCTCCGGTGCTCTCCCCACCGCTTGGGTTTTTGCCCGAGCTCCGGTTGGCCGAGTCTTGAATGCTTGGGCCTGTGCGGCTTTCATCTCTTTGGCCTGCTTCTCACAAACCAACAGAACCAAACCGTGTGTCACTTGAGGCTGCAGGTCGGGCTCAGATGTTGCGGCTGTAGAGCCAGATTCGGACATTATGCTGTAGGGGTTTAGAAGTGTACTTCTGCACCTGCAGAACATATGAATGACTGTGCCTGTGTACAGATCTGCTCAGATGGGTTCTGAGCTATCAGTGACTGACCGGGATTGAGATCTTGGGGTCGTGATGGACAGCTCTTTGAAAGTGTCAACTCAATGCGTGGCAGCTGTGAAAAAGGCCAATTCCATGCTAGGAATAATCAGGAAGGGGACTGACTATTTTAAAAATGCTAATATTATAATGGCTTTATACAAATCTGTGGTGCCACATTTGGAGTATTGCATACAGTTCTGACCACCATCTCTTTAAAGAGGACATTGTAGAACTAGAAAAGGTGCAGAAGAGGGCAATTAAGATGATCTGGGGGCCTGGAGTACTTTCCTTTTGAGGCAAGGCTACAGTCTCGGGGGCTCTTTTCCAAAGAGGCAACAATGGGGAGACATGATCAAGGTGTATAAAATTATGCATGGAGTAGAGAGAGTGGACAGAGAAAAACATTTTTTCCTCTCTCACAACACTAGAAACAGGGGGCATCCCATGAAACTGAAAGTCAGGAAATTTAGGACCAACAAAAGGAGGATGGTGTTTGTTTGTTTTTTACATAGTGCATAATTAATCTCTGGAATTCTTTGCCATGGGATGTGGTAATGGCTGCTAGCTTGGATGGCTTTTAAAGGGGCTTAGACAAACTTATGGAGAACAGCTCTATCATTGGCTACTAGTCTGGTGGCAATTGGCCACCAGCCTCAGAGGCAAGATGTCTCTAAATACCAGTTGCAGGGGAGCAACATCAGAGGAGGGGCATGCCCTCACCTCTTGCTTCTGAGTGTTGAGGATAATGTGTGAATGGGCTTTAGGTTGTGTTGGCAAAGACTCTCTCTCTCTCTCTCTCTGAGACCCTGGAGAGATGCTGCTAATCAATGCTGAACCGAATGGACCAATGATCAGATTCAGTAAAAAGACACAATATAGGTTTTTTCTATATTTCTCATAAAACAAAACAAATCTATGGAGAAATGTTCTAGCCTAGCTCTTTCCTTGTTACACTTAACTTCTGTATGCAGGATTTTTCCTTATATGGAGAAGTGTTTGGTCATGTTAGCCATCAGCCTGCAGTCCTGGCACAGATATGTCCCTCTGTCTGCAGTTTGAGAGAACTAGGCTTTTCTCTTTCCTTTCCCAGAAATTTCCGTGTTACCTGTGAATGGCCAGGTCAGTGGTTTCAAAATGAGAGGTGGTGCTAGTTATTGTGAATTGCTTCATGACTTGTAAATGCCCCACAAATGCGAGGATTGTTTTCCCATAGTTACAAGCATGGGAAACTGCAACCAATTGTGTGATGACATTTGTGCAGGTTTTCTGTGAACAGTGAAGATTAAGCTTTTAAATATGTATTTGCAATGTGAACAGGGGGTTAGAGAGATATTTAGGTTGAGAATATCTGGCACAAAAGAATACACACAAGTTATCTCAGCTCTTGTCTTTCTGTATCTCTGAAATTGAATTTGTAATAATTGAAGATAGCTGTAAATATTCCATTGCTGGAACTGGAGATTGTTGTGGTCAGGCCTTGATTCATTAAGGAGCCCATCTCCCAAGAACGATTTACTTCATTGGGGTTTTTGTTGAAATCCTACCATAGTGAGAACATACCTAGAGGCACTCTTATTCCTAGGCTTCTGGGCCAAAGTCTAGGGCCTCCACACCCCCTGGACACCCCCCCCCATCCTCTTTAGTGTGTCCTGGGTGGTGTGGTCGCTGCTCTGAGCCATCAGCTCATGCTGTGCCTGGTGGTTGAGCGTGACCGTGATCTGTGCCAGGAGCCAAGCATGACCTCTGCTTTAGACACAGGGGAACGTGGGGAAAGAAATTGTGGAAATATGTTACAGGTGAAACTCGGAAAATTAGAATATCGTGCAAAAGTCCATTAATTTCAGTAATGCAAATTAAAAGGTGAAACTGATATATGAGACAGACGCATTACATGCAAAGCGAGATAAGTCAAGCCTTAATTTGTTATAATTGTGATGATCATGGCGTACAGCTCATGAAAACCCCAAATCCACAATCCCAGAAAACCACAATATTACATGGAACCAAGAAGACAAGGATTGAAGAATAGAACAATATCGGACCTCTGAAAAGTATAAGCATGCATATGTATTCAGTACTTGGTTTGGGCCCCTTTTGCAGCAATTACTGCCTCAATGCGGCGTGGCATGGATGCTATCAGCCTGTGGCACTGATGAGGTGTTATGGAAGACCAGGATGCTTCATTAGCGGCCTTCAGCTCTTCTGTATTGTTTGGTCTCATGTCTCTCATCCTTCTCTTGGCAATGCCCCATAGATTCTCTATGGGGTCAGGTCAGGCGAGTTTGCTGGCCAATCAAGCACAGTACACTGTATACTTTTCGGAGGTCCGATACTGTTCTATTCTTCAATCTTTGTCTTCTTGGTTCCATGTAATATTCTAATTTTCTGAGATTGTGGATTTGGGGTTTTCATGAGCTGTACACCATGATCATCACAATTATAACAAATTAAGGCTTGACTTATCTCGCTTTGCATGTAATGCGTCTGTCTCGTATATCAGTTTCACCTTTTAATTTGCATTACTGAAATTAATGGACTTTTGCACGATATTCTAATTTTCTGAGTTTCACCTGTAGATACACATCTGGAGCGATCTTTAAAATACATTCTAATGTTCTATGTGGAACTCTGAAGTGTGTCTCAGTGATAGCTTTTCTTCTCAGCAACATTTTACTACAAAAATACTATATTTAGTTTGGGGTAATAGTTTGAGATATCAATGAAAATCTAACAAATGCACTATTATATTGAACTCAAGTATTAAAAAATTTAAGTTCTTGTAATATATATTTGAGGTGCTTAATATTCTAAATTTTGTTCAGGTGTCATGGATGAATTAGCTGAAGATGACATTGACATTTTGAACCATGAAAAAGCAGACACCCATCATAAAAGAGATGGAGAAATTCCTATTCCAGTGTATACAGGTGAAGAGTCCGTTGCTTCTCATTTTGCACTTGTCACTGCTTATGAAGATATTAAAAAACGACTGAAAGAGACAGAAAGAGAGAATTCTCTCTTAAAGAAAAGAGTAAGATTGTTAGAAGAAAAGGTAAGTAGCCTTTTAAAATAATGTTACAGAAATGTGTTTTCCTGCTGAATGAGTTAGCTCAATTTTTATTGGTAAGCGCTGTAATTGATTGAAGTTCTGAAAATACTTTTTCTATTCTTTTAACTAGTTCATGTTCTTAACAATAAATAGGGTAATTATATATTAAAGGAAGGAGCGCTCTTTTTCAAAAAATGCAGTATGGTCATGTGCAGTATGCACATGGCCTCTCTGGGGAGGATGAGTGGGAATTAGGGCTCCTGCCTGCCTCCTTGCACATGATCATCCTCCCCAGTTTGCTCTGCCGAAGTCCTCTGGCATCTCTCAGTGCACCGTGCCAGGAGCATGGTGCATTGAAGGATTCCTTCTCATCTGAGCATTCTAGCCACTCAGCTCTGCAGGCAGCTTGAGCGCACACATGACGGGACAGGGAGAAGGGCTCGCTTGTGCCTTTCTGCCATGGTAAAAGCCTGGGGGAAACCTCAAGCTACCCGGCGGGGCCCTGATTCCATCACTTCACACAAGCAGCCCTACCCCAGTTGTAGGGCTGCTCATGTGAATAGCCTTATTGTGTAGTATCCAAAGAAAATGAATCCTGTTCAAGTTGACTCATTGATTTCCATTATACTTAGGCAGGATTTGCTCTCTTTGATACAACAACCTATAATATTATAAACTAAGGTTGCTGGCTATGCAATAATGGCTGGTTTGAGACATAATGTGAAAGATAAAGAGGAACTTGGTTGCTTGTCTGCTTTGGTTTTCTATTTGCTCAAGACTCACTTTATTAAGTTCACTTCTGCTTCCATGGTGAAGTAGCTTTTGGTTGTAGCTTTTGGTTGACCTTAATTGTGGTTTTCAAATGATACGTGAATTTAGTCGTAATGTTAAAACACAGTTAGTACAAATTGTCCTTTGCAAGCTAACTTCAAGGTATAGTTTCATATCTTGGTTTGTTGGTTTTAAACGAACAACAGTTTGTAAACAGATTTGGGCTCAGACATAATGCCAAACCATGGTTTTAGCTAAACAAACCTGTTCGTGTTATGACTAAACCCGGTCAATGTGTCAAAGTTAATTTTGGTGAATATTTAGCTTTAATATTACATCATGATGGTATTTGAAAAATAGTAGGTAGTATTTGAATAATAAAGTAAGTGAAAATATAATCTTCAAACCTCACTCTAATTTTTTAGCTTCTTGGTGCCCATTGGGAAGGATCTGCAAGCTCTATAGGTCGTGAGCAGGTTAACAAAGCTTACCAAGGATATCGAGAGGCTTGTATTAAACGAGATAATCTGCAAATTCAACTGGATAAAATGGTATGTTTCTGTAATAAGAGAAGAAATGTAGTGCACTTAAATACATTGCAGTGTGAAAGAGAGCAAGCAAGACATGTCATTGGATCAACTGATGGAGTCATTAAAAATGTTGACTTAAATGGATGAGCTAAACATGTATTTAGATCAGGCCTGCTCAACTTAGGCCCCCCAGATGTTTTTGGACTACAACTCCCAAAATCCCCAGCAACAATGGCCAATAGCCAGGGATTATAGGAGTTGTAGGCCGACATCTGCAGAAGGGCCAAAGTTGAGCATCCCTGATTTAGATCTTTCCTACTGAAATCAGTCGGACTTAAAAAAAATAGTTGTGTGGCTGGGATCATGCCCAGTATAGGAGAGGGTTTTATTTACATGCTTTTTTTCAGAGAACAAATAAAATTCTTGCTGTTTGTTCTTGCTTGATAAATTTGCAGCACTTTAAAACAAACAAAGTAAAAAGCTGTAAGCTCTACTGATTAGATAACACCTGATACACAGGTTTCAGATTACAGATGCCTTCCAGAGATTCAGTATGCAGCAAGTGGCAATTTTAAATAAGCAGTTTCTTTCTATGCAGTACAACTTTGTTCTTGCAGACCATTTGGAAGACATCTAACAGATAAGACAAACAATGCTAAACAAACTAGATATTATTCTAGAAAGCCTGTAGCTGAGCTCAAGTTTAAAGCCTTGCCCACTTACCACAGGATTTGGTATTGTGTCCTTTCAGAACAAAACACCAACTTTCATAAGGTGTGCAGAGTAGGACATCTTTATCTGATTTTGACTTTGACAACTTAATGCTTTAATCACACACAAATGAACAGTGAAGCTTCTCTACGTGAAGGACTAGATTAGACATGCATGCAGTCTCTAAGAATGCAGGGATGTGTGGACTTTGTTTATGAGTGGCAAGCTAGGCAGACAAAGCCCTGACAGTGTGTTCCTTCCCCAAATTAGATGAAAGAGAGCAGTGAATCCTTGAAATTGTTAAATGAGCAGTTGCAGTCTAAAGAAGTGGAGATCCTACAGCTAAGAACTGAAGCGGAAACTCAACAAGGTGCACATTGTTTGTTGTTGAGTGTAAATATATATGTGATTACAGCATTGCACTGGATTATGCAGAATTCTGTGGCCTACTATCTGGCTTCTGCTAATGCATTCTATTTGTATAACAGGATCTAATTATAGTGTACTGTACAGAAGCAAAAGGTAGTATCATTGTATTTCCTGCCAACGTCACTTTTGCTATGGTTGTTTATTACCAGCCTTTTCTGTGCAGATTCTCTGCAGCTCAGCATTATTTTTGGAGAAGAAAATTTGTATTTATTTGCTTCTGGTTTAACTAGATACATAGTTAAGGGCAAATTATTTTGTGAAAATAGATTCTACGTCTTATCAGTTCAGGAAGGGCATTTAATGGAAGAACATTCAGCGTTCTCTTCTCAGTGTGGTGTAGTGGTTAGAGGATGATGTAGTGGACTAGGATGAGGAGGACCTGTTCAAATTCCCATTCAGCCATGAAAATCACTTGGTGACTCTGGGCCAGGCACTTATCTCTCAGCCTAACCTACCACACAGTGTTGTTGTGAAGATACACATAACCATGTACACCACTTTGAGGTCCTTGGAAACAGACTGGGAGACTGCCATGGTGTCTCTGCACCTGTCGGAGTTACTCAAACATGTACAAGTGTCCTTCCCACCAAGCCATTGTGCCTAATCCCTGACATGGGTGATGGCTTGCTCTGGGACCCGAGTGGAAAGCATACTCTCCATGCAGCTCAAAAGCAAATTCTTCTTGAGTAGACTATAGCATTGAATATGGGGCAAATAAGATGACTGATGCTGCAGTTTGGACAGCTTGTATCTGGAGGACCTAAAATGTTCTATCCAGGGCAGGCCCTAGGGTTTTTGGCACCCTAAGTAAAGTGTAACATAAACTGAACTGAATGGGAGGCAGAGTCATACTTGGCAGCTGGTGCTGGCTGGCTCAAAGAAGATTATACCTCTTAAAATATGCCAAACTGCCACTGCTTCCCTACTGCCCAGTTCCATGTGGACTCTGCGCCTGTCATGCACTCTGCCCCTGCCACTCATGTGGCTGATCTGGCAGGGTGTGTGGCAGGCATGGACTGTGTGTGGAGCTGGGCAGTGGGGTGGCAGTCTTACAGATTTCCAAAAGATATAATCTCTTTCCTCCCCGCCTCAGCCACCATGCAGAGGGCAGCTATTCAAGGAGACAGTGGTGGTGTCCTACAAGAATTGGTGGCCTAGGTCTGCCTAGTGGACTGGCTGGCCTAATCCTATCCTTAACTTGAAAGATCTAGAAACTGATACCAAGCACACATTCTAAAGTCTGCTAATAAAAGGACTAAAGTATCGTCGGAAGAACTCTGTGCCAAAAAGAAGACATTTTAAAAGAGAGTTGCATACATATGCAAGGTAATGGGAGAAGCCTTCAAGCTAAGATGGATGAATTGCAGCACAATCCTGTTGCATGCTTACTTAGAAGTCCCACATGGAATTACAGCTTTAAATGCAACTAGCTGACCAGGCGCATAGCATCTGCACCCCTAGGTCTCCCTGACTATTCCCCCCGCTCCTTCAGCCCCTTCTCCCTGACTATTCCCCCAGGTGTCTTTGATGCCCGCCTGAATTGCTTCTTCCCCTGCTCCCTGCTTGTGGTTCTGGCCAGCTTGCTGGTCCGTTTGCTCCTGCCGCCGCCTCCTCTTCCTGGTGGCCTAGCCTGACCTCGGCAGCCACATAGGGCCCCCTGGTTCTGCTGCTGGCCCGTTGCCATTTCCTGCTGCACATGAGCCTCTGCCACCCAGCCAGTCCGCTGAGTGCCGGGACGCATCCCCACACATCCAGGACAGGCATGTCTATGAGAATTAATAATAATGATTGTATGTCATTTGCTTGTGCTTAGGGTTTCCAGGAGAGTTATTTTACCTTGAATGCTTTTACTTTGAAGCAGAAGGAATTCCTCAAATGCTAGGGGAACCCTTTCCATTCTGCATCCAACTTGACTAGTTGGGGAAGCAGGCAGCCACCTGCCTGGTAAAGTGAGTCCAGAATTGCTACATAAAACCTGCAAATGAGTTACTTCAGATCTGGCCTGGACACTGGACCATCACTTTAGAGTACCCCAGATGGACAAACAGTTCAGGGACAAGGACTTCTGAAAAGAAATAAAGTTTATTTTATAGAGCACAATGCTAAAAACAGAGTGCTTAAATTGATTGTGGCAGTGAGATTGAAGGCTGTTCAGAGTGAAGTGGAGGAGGACTTGGTGATAGAGAACTTAATGTATACCCTATGTATAGTGAGAAGTGAGCAAAAGGGTGTGGGAGAGTCATTCTAAATCTGTAGTTTGCTTCATTGAGAGTGAAGGGAACTGGGTATCTGTGGGGTTCCGCACCACAGTTATGTCTTTCACTGTCCGGCAAGGAAGCTGCAAGGCTCCCTGTGTAGGTAGGCATCTTGATCCACATGTCCAAAGTTGTTGGATTGGCCCTGGGTTCTGATCAGGATTGATTCACACCACGTGCCAGCATCCAGGTTCCAGAGTGAAGAGCGGGGGTGAGGATGTAAGAAATGGGGTCCCCCAGGGATCTGTATTGGGACCAGTGCTCTTTAACTTGTTTATAAATGATCTAGAAGTTGGGGTAACTAGCAAAGGGGCCAGATTTGCAGATGACACTGAACTTTTTAGGGTAGTGAAATTGTGAGGAGCTTCAACAGGATCTCTCCAAACTGGGTGAGTGGGTGACAAAATGGCAAAGGCAGTTCAGAGTCAGCAAGTGTAAAGTGACGTTTTGTGTTTGGTTTTTTTTGGGGGGGGGGGAGGCGGCAATTTCACGTATATACTGATGGGATATGAGCTGTCAGGGACTGACCAGGAGAGAGGTCTTGGAGTTGTGGTGGACAGCTCTTTGCAAGTGTTGACTCAGTGCACAACAGCTGTGAAAAAGACAAATTCCAGGCATCGGATCATCAGGAAGGGGATTGAAAATAAAAATGCTAATACTATAATGCCCTTATATAAATCTATGGTGTGGCCACATTTGGAGTACTGTGTACAGTTCTGTTCACCTTATCTTAAGGAGGACATTGTAGAACTGGAAAAGGTACAGAAGAGGGCAACCAATATGATCGGGGGCCTTGATCACCTTCCCTATGAGGCAAGGCTACAGCACCTGGGGCTTTTTAGTTTGGAAAAGAGGTGACTATGGGGAGACATGATTGAGGTGTATAAAATTATGTATGGAGTAGAGAGAGTGGACAGAGATAAACTTTTCTCCTTCTCTCACAACACTGGAACCTGGAGTCATCCCATGAATCTGAAGGCCAGGAAATTTAGGACTGACAAAAGGATGTACTTTTTCCACACATCACATAATTAATCTATGGAATTTTCTGCCATGGGATGTGGTGATGGCCAATAGCTTGGATGTTTTTAGAGGGCTTAGGCATATACATGGTCTATCATTGGCTACTAGTCTGGTTGCTATAGGCCACCTCCTGCCTCAGAGGCAAGATTTCTGAAAATACCAGTTTCAGGGGAGCAACAGCAAGAGAGAGGGCATGCTCTCACCTCTTGCCTTTGGGCTTCTCAGAGGCATCTGGTGGGCCACTGTGTGAATGAAACAGGATGCTGGACTAGATAGGCCTTGGGCCTGATCCAGCAGGGCGGTTCTTTTGTTCTTAAGGCTAGCATTCCTCAAGGGGCTTCATGGAAGTCTTGGGCAGTTTTTCTTCACTTCAAACCCATCATAGTTTCTGTGATGTTTATCTCTAGGAGCAAGAGAGTTCTATGGCAGTCTCATGCAGCCTTTCTTGGCAAGCATGCCTGTGTCAGAACCCAAGGTTCTGTGATTTCAGCTCATGGTTGAAGCATGGTGTGTCCCTTCACTCCAGCTACCAAGGAGCATTGTATGCCTTGTAAGCCATTCATCTTTTGAGCACGGTTTAAGCATGAAGCAGACTGGGAGGTTCCTGAGGCACTACTGGGTGGAGAGTTCTCTTCAGTCCCGTGTTCAGAATTTCACACTCTCAATTTTGTGCTGGCTCTGGAGATCTTGTTCTAGCGTTTGCTAGAGGTCTAAACCCTGGGGTTCAAGGCAAAAGAAGGGAAGAACAAGGAAAAGGAGAGCAAAGAAATCACATCCCCTAAGTCTGGAACCTGGAGGTTCCCAAAGTAGGAAGATTGTATAGCAGAGGTTCTCAAACTTGGATCCCCGGATATTGTTGGTCTGCAGCTCCCATAATCCCCAGCTGCAGTGGCCTTTGGCCATTGTTCCTGGAGATTATGGGAGTTGAAGTCTAACAGCATCTGTTTGAGAACCCTGTTGTATAGGTTGATGTTTTGAGGGATTATGGAACAGGCTGTCCAGAAGATATACAGAGCAGAAGAACTCTATTATGTCTGGAATAGAAGTTCTGATTGATTTAAAGTGTGGTCAGTTGCTCTGCTGAGATATTGCTATTGACCCAGCATCCTCGTTTACGCCTCAATTAGAATGTAGGAGTGCTTGCTGATCGTGGTCTTGGTCTTTCCCAGATTCACAATTCCTTGGCAACGTGATCTAATTTCTGGCTGAAGATGAGAGCTGACACTTCTAGCATCAGTCTGGCCTATGTAGTAGCCTTGCTCAACATGCCAGTTAATTTCAAAAATTGAGTGGGGGCTGTCTGGCAATATAACTGATGCTGAAAGCTATGCTCAGTGTATCTGAAACTGAGTGGAATGGTGAATGAGAGAGTTATCCCTAAATATACCACATTCATAAATGGAATAGAAGGTTGTACTAGAAAT
Source organism: Hemicordylus capensis (assembly GCF_027244095.1). Classification (NCBI taxonomy): domain Eukaryota; kingdom Metazoa; phylum Chordata; class Lepidosauria; order Squamata; family Cordylidae; genus Hemicordylus; species Hemicordylus capensis. Next base: position 106,695,416 of record NC_069662.1, read on the forward strand.
GGTATGCCCTCTTTTCCCCACTCTCTCGATTGGTCTTTGCACATAAAGATAAAACTTGGTGACTTAAAATAGAAAATGGGGAAAGGGGGTAATTTCAGTTATGTTGACTAGATGAAGATATAGTTGGATAATGATAAAGACAAAATCTCTAGGAATAATAAAGTACAGCTTGCTGCCACAAGATGATGAATACTAGTTTAGGTAGCTTTAAGACTAGGATCCAAATTCATGAACTGATGGATTTATCAATGGCCTTTAGCACTGATAGCTCAGTGGAACTTCCATCGTTCAAGGCAGTGGTATTGGGGAGAAACAACACAGATTGATCATAATATTCTGCTAGAAAAGTTTATCTGGTTGGCCACTGCTAGAAACAGTGCTGTGCTAGATGAACTTTGGTCTTGATTTAGCAAGATAATTCTTACATGACCTACATACTACCTTTGCCCTGGGCTGCTTATTAGGTTTAAATTCTAAGGTCACTCATTTTGTATGTGCAGATATACATTTGATTTTGAAGATGTTACTATTCTGCAATGAATAGCTATATAAATTACTTTTTTTAATTATTAAGCTCAATTTGGAAACAAATATCTTTTTCTGCTTCCACTTGCATGTATTAAATGTAAAAAGACAGTTATGCAGCCAGTTGCATATTGCAAAATATACGTGTCTTCATACATGTGCAATATCATGTATGAAGTTTTAACTTTAGAAGTGCCCCCGGGCGCTTTTCTTTTCTTTTTTAAATATAGAACATGGTTAGGTTCTTTTTAAAAAAGAACATAGCTGTTCTTTTTAAAAAAATAACTTCTGATGGTGGATGGATAAACTATTGAAAGTATTTGTGGGAGCTGGTTTTGGGCAATGAATATGTGATAACTTGAAGCCCCCCCTCCCCCCGGCCATCTGTGAAATATACAACTGAGTACATTGTTATGGAATGGCATGGGCCACTTTACTAATTGGTAAACTGCTTCTATAAAAGTCCATGAACCTTAGTGTTGGAATACATTCTGACTGAGTAATCAGTTTTTTCCCCTTATTTCTCTGCAGTGATGAAGAGTTTGAATTGTAACCCTTCTAACTGGGAAATAGACCAGTTGAATAATGCCCTAAAGGTGCATAGTTTGGAGCAGGATTTAGAGAAGCTGAGGGAAGAATGTAACGATCTTAGAAAAGAACTACAAAAATCTATACAAAAGGTACTACTGCATTATGGATTCTGATAGGGAGGGTTGTGTGACATGATAAAATTAAACAGACTTGTAAAACTGAGTGCTGATATACTGAATATAGTGTTTATATTCTGAATAATATAATTTCTGTTTCTGGGAAGTTATTGGAATACAATACTGGCCAGGATCCAAAGAGCTGCTTTAAGCATATGCAAAGCTTTCGTGTGCCCAGTAGGATGTTTCAATGGCAGCCCTCTATTTTAAAATAATAAATTGCTTTTGAATGACCTCTCCTTTCCAAAAGGGGTTTGCCATGAAATGTGCAAAGCAACCATGGCTTCTTTGTTGATAGGGCTATTGGTTTTCTGCAGTGCATGGGGGAATGTGGTGGATATACTTTTTCTCCCACTTTAAGACTTTTGACTTTAATCCTTGTGACATCCCCATATTTTGACAACTGTACACGTTATAGTTGTCTTAACAGAATCCTCAGTTGCTTTTAAAGCCTCATTCCAAGGTAAAATAGCATTGTGGCATTCTTTCCCGAATGAAACTCTACTTAGGTTATTAATGACTTACATGAAGGAATTAAGACTGTATCCCTCAGTTGACAAAATCTTGGTAGTTTAAGATAGTTCAGTTGTTTTTCTTGGCAAAAGCTTTACTGGCAACTTTTACAGCTATATTCAGCTAATTCTTTTCGCCCAAGCTTTCTCAGCTTCCTAAAATTTTTAGGTTTTAATCTCTGGCTTATTTTTAAATTTTTAAATTGTTTTAAGTTTTTTGTATATATTTTTAACTGGTTTTATGCTTTTGTTAACTGCCCAGAGATGAAAGTTTGGGGCGGTGTACAAATTTGATAGATAGATAGATAGATCATAAATAAAGGTTGCTGAAACTTAATCATTTAAGTACACTACAGCTGACTAATTATCTGCCCTTTGGTGTGCTAAATAGATAGCAGAAACTAATTGTTTTTCCTAGTATGAAGATTTCGGTAAGCTCCACTAGATGGTGCCAAATGCAAGATGATCGCTTGAATTGATGCTAGTCATATTAACTGCAGAGAAAATTGGCATCATTTTAACCAGAGCTTAAGATGTGCTGAACTGAGCATGTAACTTATGACACTTGTTTGGGAATCCCTTATTTCAGTGTGGTTATTTATGAATAAGGCTTTCTTCCAGTTTTATTGTAGAAGGTAGGGGTGTGTGTGTGTGTGTGTGTGTGTGTGTGTGTGTGTGTGTGTGTTGAGTAATCATGCTATTTCACTTGAGGAAACTCCCAACTGTAAGAAGTGGTATGACTTGTTCATTTGTTAAGAATCACTGTGATTCATTGTAGAGTTATACTAAAATTTTAAATGTAGTCAGAACTTCTGATTTCTAGGATATCTCATTGTATAGTGAAATTTGGAAACAATTGGTGCAGGGGAGCAAGCTGATGAAAATGAATAAAAGTACAAGTTGCTGGTTTTTGTATACATATTTTGGCCTGTATATTCTACACATTAAGCCAATATATTCCTTGAAGAGATCTAATGAACTATATTTATTGAGATCTGGTTCCAATAGTGTGGCGATTGTGTGGGCTTGTGGACTAGGTTTGTGCTACTGCCTCTGTGCCCACTCCTAGCATGCCTACATTGACTCAAGTCCCATTGACATCTGTATATTGGTTACCATGTTGAAATGGGAGCTAAGAAACAGTAATTACTCCATATAATTAGGGGTAAGGAGTATAGATTGTTCAGGTCAGGCCTTCTCAACTTGGACTTGATATGCATAGGCCTCAGTGCCTAGATTCAGGTAGACTTAGAGATGAGGCAGATACTGGGAAATGGGAAAAGATAGGGCATAGTCCTCTTCCTCCACTCTGTGAGGGGCTGTACACATGAAACTCAAGACTAGGTTCTAATAAAATGTCCTCACTTATGTTAAAAATAGAAATCAAGAAGAAGTTGGTTGATTGCTGCAGTCATTTGGAAAGTTTCCTATTTTTCAAAATGCTAGTCCCATGCAATATAACTTTCTGCCCTCTCCCTTATTAGTCATAATACATTATTATGCCTGTGCCCAGACTTCAGATCAAGAGGACAGCTTTGATTTGTTCTTAACCTTGAAAAAGCATAACTATGCAAGTAAAACCATGTATTTCAAAAATAAGTGATAAGATGTTTACTTGTGTCTTTTCAGGCTGAGTCCAAGGAAGGAATGTTAATAAATGGAGAGTATAGCCAGCAGCACAACATTCATAGGTATGAAGAACCCATGAACTTTTTTCAGGTTTGTTATGGAACTGATATGCAAACAAGTCCCTGTGGCTGACCCTATTCTGGATTACTTGACTCCAAAGAAAGCACTCCCTGGGAATAGGGACTACACTGGAAAAGAATTAGCCTTGGTGTCTTGGAGAGTCTGATGTGGAACTGGTTTTTTGTTTTTGGGATCTTCAACTGGTCCTGAATGTGGCTGCCAGGGTGCTAACTTTGGCAGGTTGCTCGGAGCATATGCATCTACTTTGAGCCAGTTTCTTGTGGTTCCCAGGCCCAAATCAAAATGCTGCTTTTGATGAAGGCTAAGACCACCTCCCATATTCACATTTATATCCTGCCCTTCTTCAAAGAAGCTCTGGGCAACATACATGGATGCTGTCCCCACAGCATCCCTGCCAGGTAAGAAAGGGCGACTGGCCCAAGATCACCCAGTGAGCTTCATGGCTGAGTGGGAATTTGAACCAAGATCTCCCTGCTGTTAGTTGAACACACTTAAGTGCTACGTCAGATTGATGTGGTGTTACCTACCTGCCTACCTACTTCTAAAATCATTTGTAGAGGCCCTGCTCTGTGCTCATGTGTTGTTGATTCAGTGGACTTTTTGGAATAGATTGAATTATGGTACATGGATTGCTTTGCTGGTTACTAGTTGTTTTTGTATCGTTGGCCGCTGTATGTTTGTTGCTTATTATTGATGACACTATGTTCACTGACTCTTCTGCTAATTATACTGTTTTGCTTACCATTATGGGTAAAGGTCAGTGTGGAAATAGGCTGCTGTATATAAAATATATACATCAGCATGAATAATACTTTAGGATAATAGGCAGTGATACTAATCTTTGTAGGCAATCTGTAGAATGAGCTGAGCTATATTTTATTTAAGTGGTGACTCTCTTATAATTAGCAGCAGGATAGCAATTGTCCCTAATCAACCCAACATGACTTCCCTACAGTGACTGCTGTTGGTGTCTCCTTTTTGTATCTTCTAAGACTGTGAGGCCCCTTGGCTAGGGAACCATTATCTCATTCCTTATTTTCATGTTCTCATTTATTCCCCCCCCCCCTTTTAAAGTTGGTGGTATTTAAAAGTGGTATATTAATACTAAGATGTAATACAGAAGAATTGATGCATAATTCTGTGGCTTACTGTATTAATATGGTCAAGCTCTGTAGAATTTGGAGTTGAAGAAAAGCATGTTTTAGATTTCAGAGAGTGGCCATTACAAATGATCTCCTCTTCCCTCCCAAGTACTTGTAGGTTGAGACCTTTTGTGGCGGGAAGGGATGTGCATCAACCTTGGTTCATGCACATCTCTAATGGTAGGACTATGCTAAGCATTCAGCCATTGATTTCCTCTTGCAGTCAACTGATGGAACTTAAGAACTAGTTTATTGAGAGGTGTTTCATAAAACCTGTCAGAGTTAAGGTAGTTCTAGACCAGGGATTCTCAAAGTTAGGTCCCAAGATGTTGTTGGACTTCAACTCCCATAATTCCCAACCAAAGGCCACTGGGGCTGGGGATTATTGGAGTTGAAGTCCAATAACATCTGGGGACCCAACATTGAGAATCCCTATTCTAGACCACCTTGGTGATAGTTTGGAGCTTCAGAGGAAGAAAAGTTTTTTTCTGAATCCTAGCCCCTGCAGCATCAAACTCTAGGCATGTTGAAAGAAGATTCAAGGAGCCCTATGCTAACTTACCTCTTGCTTGATTACCAGCTTGTTATTTTATAAGATTTTATGTGATGTAGTATTGAAAGTCCCTTATTTGAAATGCTGCAAGAGTCTCTTTCTTTATACCAGCTACTTCTTACCCAGCACCACTAGCTAGTTCTGCATGGAAAAAGCAATATAAATCTGTGCACTGAGTGATGCTGCAGAGCACAAATGTCCACAGTCTGTGTTGGCAATCGGCTGTTCCCACTAACATTGTCCTGGCAAGATGAGGGTTGAGCACACTGCATTGTGAGCAACAAGGAAGCCGAGCATATGGTCCAGTCAGTGACCACCTCCTTTCATCTATGCAATGTATGTTTCAGAAGCATTAAAACTTAGCTTGCTGAGAAAGAAGATCAGGCAATGTACACATTTGTCTATGTTTGTTTATTCGATTTCTATACTGCCTTTCCAAAAATGGCTCAGGGCGGTTTACACAGACCTGTTTGTACTCAGATACGTATTTTTTGTGTTTTTCACATGAGGAAGGAGTAGGATTGGTTAGAATAAATAATTTATAGTTGGTATTTGAGAAAGTGAAGGAAGCAGACATGTAAGGGAGTATATTGCAGTTATTCTTTTAACTGGGCCTTATTGATAACTGATACATTATAGCCTTTAATTTTAGTTATTCAGCCTAATTAGTTAGCTAACACTTGATCTGGTTTCTCCCAAGCAATATTCAGGTAGCTATTTAAGAAGCAATGATATCAGCCCTTCACACTTAGAGGAAGTTATTTTTAAAAGCAGCTCTGTCGTAGCAGAGAGCTACCAGTATATCAAGTATATAAATATAATAATATAAATTATATTATAGAAATTATATACGTATATTATATAAGTATATAATTATATAATTTATATACTTACATAATTTATAAGTATATAAATTAACTGTTTTGTGAAATCAACTATTTTTTGTAAATAGTTGACTGTGAAATTGAGTATTTTGTTGATTGTGGAAACAAGTCCATAGCTACTTCCAAATCTAGAGGACGTTCTCTGAGATATGTGTTACAACCAGTACCATTTGGTTCAGTATAAATGTCAATATTAACTTGCCTAATATTATTGTGAAATATTTTGTTTGTCAGTAACAAGAGCTTGTTGGAATATGAAATGTTACATAAACGGCTACTCTTGTGAATAGTGCCATGCATTTGTGTTGGTAAAATGACTTCATAGTTTTCACAACACTGTAGTGAATTCTTTTGCTTCTAATAATTAATAAGTGATTAAAACAAATATATATTTACTAAAACATAACTGAAGAAAAGGGGAAATGCAGTCTTAAAAGGAAAACAAACTAGTCAGGAGAAATATTGATAATTGTGAGCTTCTGTGCAAACAACTAAAAAATATATATCCAGCAACATTTACTTTGCTTTGAAACCCTTCTCTGAGGTTTTGTAGATCCTGTGCACTTGTCTCTAAGCCCTGGGTCATTGTTTTGGATCCTTTTGGGAAGAAACTGGGTGTGATGCAAATCTAAAACCAAAGTTTTGCATCTTGGAAAGCCAAACTGTGAGTGTGTCACAAACAAAATCAACTTTTTGGTACTATGTGTAGCAGCTCTTCATTGTTACATGGGAACAGGTTCTGTAGGTATGCTCAGAATGAGACTTTATCTCAAGACCAGGCTAGGTGCTGGTCTATGTTTCGCCACCAGAGCACTGAATACTTGCATTTGCACAAAAACTAGGTTCCCCTTCAGCTTATAAATGCATTTTTCTTTTAAAAGGCCAAACACTATGTAATTGCATTCAATAAGAGTAAGATTTGTTTATCCTGCTATCTTTAAAGTTGTTGGAGTATAACAATACATAGATTTATGGAGCACATTTCAAGTGTTCAAAGTACTTCCTATGTATTACTTTAGTAATCCATACAACAGTCCTACAGTGTAGGCCTGTAGCATAATTACTCCCATACTGCAGAGTGGGGAGGGCTGAGAGATGTAATGGTTTGTCTAAGGCCATCTGTTAGTAGCATAGTGCTCAGGTGAGATTTTGAACTAGAGCCTTTGCCCAACAAGGAAAGCCTAAGGTGTGTTGAGTCTGTTGGGGTCGCGGGCGGGGGGGAAGATGAACAGAACGTGATAGAGGTGAATGATGTGCAAATGCAAATGTTCTCCTTCAGTTTTAGAAGTTGGGGTAACCAGTGGAGCAGGAAAAGACAGACAAAAGAATGTGCTTTTTGCAATGCATAATGAACATGTGACACTCCCTCCCACGAATTGTACTGAAGACTGTTAGTGTAGATTTTCAAAAAGTATGAAACAAATTTACAGACAACTCAGTTTTAAATTGAATGGTGATGGTTAGGTAGAGCCCCCATGTGTGCAGAAGCATTATACTTGTGAAAACTAGATGCAGGGGCCAAACGTCAGAGGAAGGACACTGTCATCCCTGTTAGAGTGCCTAGAGGAATCTGACTGGCTGCTGTTAGACTAGTGCAGGGTTTCCCAACAGGGGTGGTACTTGGCATTAGAGTGAAGTCCCTCCTCTGCTCATAAATGGCTGCCTGTGTGCAGACCCCTCCCCTCAGCCTGACTGGCTTCAGAAAATTATCATGAAGTACTCCTGTTGAAATTAATGGGACAAGTGAACTTGTCCCTTTTCAGTAAGACTGCTTATGAGTACTTTAGTGTGGATGTAAGCCATTGGAGTAGTCTGTCTACTGAACTGCAACACTTGTGTGTGTGTGTATGTATATATGTGTGTGCACATTTTATCTCCCTCTATATACATGCATACATATACATTCTCATTCTCTCTCTCTCACGTTACAGTAATGAGACAAGCTACTCTGTTGCGGGCTTTCATCCAGACTAAATTTCTCATAATCACTCTTATTGAAACCAATGGGACAAGTTCAGTTGTCCTATTAATTTCAATCCAAGTACTCAGGAATAACTTAGTCTCAATAATTGTAACATTATGAGAGAGTGTGTGTGCGCTCGTACACGTGCGAGCGCATGCGGAGACACACACGATCTCTATGGGGTACCTGAGCTGAAGGTTTGCAACAGAAGGTGTACACTTGTTTTAAAAGGTTGGGAATCCCTGAATTAGTGAACCTTTGTCAATTCATTAAGGCATTTAAGATTTTATATTTTTTGCCTCTAGTCTTAACCACTGAGTGGCAGTCACTACAATTAAAAATGCTCTATACATCCTGTGCTTTATGGAAATAGCTTGGCACTTGAAAAAATAACTTTTCAAGTGCCTGAGGGTGACCTCATAAGAACTGTGCTCTTACTATTGTATATGTCGAAATGATGACTTTTTGTGGCAAGTTCCAGTACTAGCTATTTGAACTTAATTATCGTTGCTGTAAAATCATAGACATTCTAGGAACTGAGACATGTAAGGAACTAAATTTAACTTTGAAATGTGTTTCAGTGAAAACATTCAGCAAGTATACTGGGAATTGAAGAGGGAAATGTCTAATCTGCATCTGGTGACTGAAGTGCAAGCTGAAGTGCTGAGAAAACTGAAACTGATTCCATCTGCAACTAAGAAAGGCAAGTCAGAGTTTGCAAGATGAGGTCCTAAGCATACAAATCTCTGACTGAAGCTGTACGATAGCTAGCTACTCTCCAAAATAGTATCTTATCAAGACCTCAACAATTTTACCAATAAACTCAATTGTTATAGTTCCAACCTCCCTATTTTCTGTCTTGACTTTTGTCTTGTACTGGTCAACTTCACACACAGAGGTGTTGCTGATGTGGGCTTTTAAAAAAAAATGCTGTATTCTCTTCCCTTGTGGCTTTTTTCCTCAGTCAAGTGTTGCTTATTTGTACAAGGCAGAGGTGTTAAATTTACTTGTATCTGACCTTTTTTACCACAACTACTTCATATTAGAAAAAGCACCAAAAAACATCTCATTTTTCAAATGCATGCCTCTACAAGCAATGATCTTAAGAATTAAAAAGTGCATCTAGCTGCATTTTTCTTAACATTTTATATAATTGATTATTAATCGTAGGAGTTGCTCCACACAACATGAAAGTCCTACACAGATGGTGGTACTTTGTAGAGTATAGTAGATAACTCATATGTAGATCATAACTTAAACTTTCACGTGCTTTATGTTGAATGTATGTGAAAGTTGTACACCAGGTAAACATATAATGAACAGTTGCATGCTGTCAGAGTGATAAGATAAACTTTCTACGGATGTAATAGTTAATGTCTGATATAGGTAATTGGTGGAAATCATTATTAAATATAGAATTATTAAGTGAATAGAACAGCTAGACTTGCTGAAGTAGACTCGGCTGACTTCCCCAAAGGGAAGTCTGTCTGATGAACTTTTTGGAGCATTTTGAGAGTGTCAACTAGAATATCTAGGGGGTGATCTGATAGACATTATGTATTTGGCTTCCCAAGAGCATTTGACAACATTCCTCACTAGAGTCTTGAGTAACCTGGCTTCATGGAATAAGAGGATGAATCCTCTTATGGATTGGTAAGTGGTTAAATAGAAAGAATGACACAGGAATAAACAGGCAATTATAGTGGAGGGAAGGAACAAAATTCATGGAGGATAGGTTTATCATCCTGTTTCGTATGCAGGAATAAGGAGCATGAGAACTTTTTTTTAAAGACTATTCTTGACTTCCATTCTATTCTTCCCCCAGAAATCCATCTTCATTATTGGGGGAAGTTTGCCAATATCCCTTATATAAGGGGATAAACCCTTTTGAAGAGTTAAGGATGGGGTGCTTAGGTTCTTGGAAAAGAATTGAGCCATATGAATGGACAGATTTAATGGTTGCATTAAATCAAAATACAAGAAATGCATTATGGTTTTGAATGCCTTCTGTGTTAACCAAATGTTCTTAACTTGCTGTGCTTTCTGCAGTGTCATCTCATGCGCCTGTTCAGTGTATTGAAGACCTGGAAAGGGACATCACAAATCTACAGTTAGCTGCTCCTGGAGTAGTGTGCAAAGAGAGGCTCCTTACACCAAGTGACCATGGTTTCTGCAGTGCAGTGTCTTCCCAATCATGTACTGAGGAGAGACTCCCAATCTGTGACCCTCCATTTCAGGAACATCACTCTTATGGAAAAAGCTCTCTGGAAGATAATTCTTGGGTCTTCCCAAGTCCTCCAAAACCTAGTGATACAGTGTTCTGGGAAATGAAAGCTAAAGTGTCTCATGTAATCTTTCCAGACAACAACTTAGATCAGTATAACCAAAATTGCCTGCATAAGAGCTAAGGAACTTTTAGGAGGAACTTGATGTAGCTCTGACGAGGCTCTTGTATGTGTTAGAGGACAATAGTGGAGAAGGAGGAGGAGGAAGATGAGTGTGGTAACCCAAGCTGGACCTTATCTTTGACTGCTGTCTAAATTTGTAAGCACTTCCACTGAAATCAAACTGGCTGGCATGTGATGTAAGACCAATATACAGGAATCAAAGTGAGTCCTCAGCCTTTTGATTGGACACCTGCAAATTTACGAGTGCATTAAACTGTAAAGTAAAACAAAAGCTGTGCATTGCCGTAAATTATGTGAAGAACTGCTTTATTAATACAGTCTTCAGATACTTCTACATGCTGTGAGAATAGCCTCTTCCTCCCCACCTCTCCTCCTTAGGCTTCTTGGGTAAAGACACATTAGAATGTGATTTAGGTTTTTTGCCTCCACTTCTGAAGCATTTACTGGTCTTTCATAATGTGTGGTATGTATTGGGAAGGAAATGCAAGTAAACAAAATGATTGTGACTTTGTATAATAAGCCAAATTACTATGATTCCTTGTTTAGACTGTGTGCCCTTATTAGTCTTATGATAAAGATTTTGAGGTGGTAGAAACAGAATCTTTTGAAAACTTATGGCAATTGATTCATAAATGGTTAGTGAATAGCATTCTGCACACACTGCTACCTGTTTTGAGATTACCTAACCAAAATGCAGTGACCATTTGGGTGCCTATCTGCCTGTTACCAAAATCTTTGCTTTACACTTTCTAAACCCTTGGCCAACATCAAGACTAACCTTGCACTCATGGAAGAGAGTTTTTCGTTGTGCAAGGGGGAATGGCAATTTCTCCTTCTGTCTGCAGCCGTCAGGGATATATTTTCAGGTGTGTGTTATGGAGCCCTTGAGGACATATTTTTGGGTACCATAAATGGCTGCAGAGGGAAGGGGAGGTTGCTGAAAAATCACCCCTTTCCCCTTGCATGACAAACACTTCCGCAGGCACAAAACTAGTCTGGGTATTGGCTGCTATCTTTGCTTTGATGTAGAAACCTCCAGACGCCTTAAATAAGCAGATAGAACTGTAACATTCTAAATGAATTACCTTTCTATAACTAATTATTGCATTCATAAGATGTCCGCATAAAGTGTCCAAAACATGTACATGGATTACAAAGTATTCAACGTACCTCTCAACATTCAAATAATTGTTAAGCGCCTGGCTCCTTATGCTGTATTACCAATTAGTTAGTTTTCTCTTGAAGTTTAATAGTAACATGTTGAACAACTTCAAAGCAGAGTGGATGCCTTCATGATGAGTAGATAAGCAGATTTCCAGCATTACTTTACACTCCATGGGCTTCTTAACATGAAGGGAGAAAACAACAGGATAGTAGTGTTTGTAGCATTAAAAAGGTCTAGTTAGAGCCTGACAACACAGTGGTGGGCCAGCTCTGAGTTTTGCTCTTTGTCTCCCTCTGCTGTTATAGATTCTTGCCTTCTGCCATTTTGTCCTTGCTTCCCAGTTTTTACTGTAGAGACATGAATAAGGAAAAGTAACATCTGTATAGAGGCTTGTTCTTAAACAGTCATGGAGGCTTGCCATGGAGCTGTGTGTATGCAGTGTTCCTGTACAATGATGTCAGTTGTGTACTATGAGAGGGGAAGAAATGCCATCTTCCCTTCCTAGCATTGCAGTTTAAATATTTTTGTGTTGCTTTCCCCCCCGTTTTCATATACTGGAGAATTTTATCTTGGAGGAAGAAGAAAGGATGCTTTCTACTGTGCAAGTGAATGGCATACATAAATAATGTGCATACCATTCACCAGATATTGTTTTATATCTCTCATCTTGCTCACGTATCCTGGCTTGTCTGTGATTAATGGAAACGGTGTCAGATGCTGGAATTTATTCTGACCAATGAACATAGCTGACTCTAGGGAGTACAATCTCTTGCGGAGTAATAGAACAAAACCCAATATGCATAAAATAAATCCAAGTCACTAGACTTTAGCTGATAGAACCAACTACCTGTGTAATAACAAATCGGAAGAAACCATTTCTCATGTGGCTTCATAGTTCTGATGTGTTTCTCAGGGTTGTTTCTTTGGTTACAAGTCCTGGATAAGTAACACTCTCCAAAATACAGACTCGCTTAACAATATACTAACTAAATTTGTCATATTCTTAAATAAATTATTTTTGTTTGGAAATGCTTTTTATAAGTTGTTACATGTATTTGTGTGCGTGGTGATTCTCACTTACATGAACTATGTATTCTTGGCAAAGGCTGAATCCACAATTACAACATACAAATGACTGTTATCTAGTGCATAGTTCTGCTTCCTGGAAATATGTTTCTGGTTTGAAAACCATAGGAACCAGAGGCTGAAATTTCATGTTGCTTCTTAGACCTTGTTATGCATAACACAATAGGTATTTACATAACAGTGAGGGGGCAGAATATGAGGGGAAGTGGTATATAATTGTACACAGCCTTGTACTTGCATTTAAAATAAGTAATTTAATTAATGTGAATTGCATTTTTAATCTGAAAGACTTGCAACTTCAATGAGTGGCCCTGATGTACAGAGATGGCATCTTAATTTGCTCAATCTCTTGAGATGAATGTCTGTTTGAAGTGGTTATTTCTTTTCCACCTTTCCATGCCAAATATTTAAACTTTAGTATAGGCACTGAAGTTATCTTTCATATAAAGGATTCTCTTGATGCTTATACATGGTTTTCTGAACTGTAGTGAAAGGCACCGATAGATGGAGTGGATTCAATTAATGGAGAGGAGCAATGAGCTTTTAGAAGGGAAATAATCGCTTTAAGCTGGATCTGTAAGGTTGTTGCTTCTCATTGGACTTCCCCTGCACTGCTGATCAAGAAAAGCTTCACTGATTTTGAAGTCACTTAAGTGCTGAGATCATAACACATTCATGTATGGTAAAACTGAAAAGCATGTAATTAGACTAAGGGATGCATTCTATCTTTCTGTCCCCCTTAATCTTCCATTTTTTAAATCAAAGACTTGCTGTATCTGGCTCTTGACTTATGGGATGCCATAAAAAGGAGGTCTGTATACAAGAACCCAGTCACTTCGATCAATATGAAAGTATGTGTGAAAGCTGGGAATTCCCAGAAGAGCTGAGAGAGATTCCTCTGCAAATGGGGAAGTTGCAGGATTTAAAAATAAAAAAAAAACTTCTGAAACTCCATGTGGCAAATATAAACTGCTCCTTTTGGAATTGTTTTTCCAACTACTGAACCCTGATTGAATTGAAACTAAAGATACTAAAAGTTATACATAAATAGTTTACATTTTATAGTGCAAAAAGCAAGCTGAATGTAAAGTATTTAGAATTTTTTAAAAACAATTATTTTGTTTCTGGGCAAGGAATATTGCTGCCTTAACTGCAGAAAGGGGCATATGTTCAAATTAGGAACATGGGGGATGCTTCTGCCCACAGAAAGGAGAAACAATTTTTGGCAATTTCCTTGCCCCCTTTCCTTGGCAGCTGCTATGCTTCCAGAAACTATGAGGATCTTAGATCCCATGGGGACATATTTCTGGGAAGCACAGGGCTGATGGAGGGTAATTGTAAAATTGTCCAGCCTGTCCATATTTGGAAGGGTTCCCTGAAGACAACTCATAGTCTTGATGTAGGAGTGTTCCTGTTACAATTTTAAGTCAGGTATTTTCTTTAACCCATTATGTCAAACTTGTGTTCCCCTAGTGTGCTGATGTACTAGTGTATCCTCTCTTTGGCTTCTGCAGATCCCTGCTAGGTTAGAGCAGGGCCAACAGCTGCAGGAGTTGGGTTTATCGCTTCTGCATACTTCTTCTGAAAAGTTGTGGAACTGCAAAAAAAAGATGGGCTATATTAAAAGCTTGTTTTCACTAAGCTGGTAAATCAGACTGGGCTGTTGAAGCTCCAGTGAGCAACCCCCCAATTCCCTGCACATAGAAAAACAAGTGCTAGGGAGAAGAGTTCTGGCCTAATCTCTCTGCCATGCAAATCTATGAAGGAATATTCAATCATAACAGTCATTACCAAAGCTGCAGGAGCCAGAGTGTAGTTTAAATCCTATATCAGAGAGATGAAGGGCCTAGTTGAGGGAGAACTAGGACACAATTCTTTGAGCAGCGATTTCTACCTATTCAGTTGAGCAGTAGTTCTTCAAAAACAAGAGGCAAGTGCATCAAGTCACTACTACAGATATGGCAGAAGTGTGTTATGCTGTACCTTTGTCATGCCAGGCAGTGAAAGCCTCTGCCCAGAGCTGTCCTTGCTAGGGAATCAAATCCTCCCCTCCATGGATGGCTGCTGTGTGAGCACTGTTTTTAGTCTGGGGTTTTGGGGGCAGGAGCAGAGAACAAGCAACCAGTTTTGGATGTTGTGACAATAAAGTTAAGACTAGGGGTGCAGCTGCCAGCTGGAAACAGTTTTGTTGAACTATTAGGATAGCTAAAGGGAAAGGTTTTATAGCTTCATATCATGCTAATAAAGCAGACTTGCAGTTTGCAAGCATTCCTCCTGCAGCACAAAATGACCATGCACTCTGCCTTCACTCGTTGGTAGGTGATGTGCAGAAGAGTTTGTGATTTAGAAAACTCTTCATATCTCCAGCACTTAAGCACTCAATTCATAAGCAGTTTTCATGCAAGTCAGACATGGATTGAAATGCAGTGAACAGAATGAAGTATAGGTTGTCTGCTGCTTCATAATTTAGTGAAAGGCTGGACTTTCTGTCTCAAAGGACCCAAGGAAACAGCCAAAATTTGCCATTTCCTTGAGGAAACATTTCCTTGAGGAAACTGATTTTCTGAACCCTTGTCAGTTGGGCTTCAGGCCGCAACATAGCGCTGAAATGGCATTGGTTGCCTTTATTGTAACCTTGATGTGGGAAGCGCACCTCTCTTGGATCTCCTTGATCTCTCAGTGGCTTTCGATACCATCAATCATGCTATCCTTTTGGAACGCCTAAGTGGGCCGGGCCTTGGGAGCACTGTTCTTCAGTAGTTTGGGTCCTATTTCACTGGGTGATTCCAGTTGGTGTCGACTGGGGGTGAGTATTCTGCATCCTGGCCCCTTGTGGGGTTCCACAGGG
Source organism: Hemicordylus capensis (assembly GCF_027244095.1). Taxonomy (NCBI): domain Eukaryota; kingdom Metazoa; phylum Chordata; class Lepidosauria; order Squamata; family Cordylidae; genus Hemicordylus; species Hemicordylus capensis. The sequence goes on from NC_069662.1 coordinate 106,710,919, forward strand.
CTCGGTCTTTGCTCCCATTCTCTTTAACATCTACATGAAGCTGCTTGGGCCTGGTCATCGGTCGGTTCGGAGTAAGTTTTCATCAATATGCTGATGATACTCGGCTTTATGTTTCTACCCTTGGCCAAACAGGTGATGCCGTGTGCTGGCTCAATGCCTAATAGGGATATGCACGGAACCGGCTGGCCCGGTTCGAATCCAGACCATACACTAACCTGACCGGACCAGTTCGGTCCAGCACCCCTTAGAATCCACCCCCCCCAGTGTGGTTTGGTTGGGGGGGGGGTTCATGAAGTTTTTTTTTTTAAAGTTACCTTTAGCCCCGGGGGGGGCTTCCTCTAGGCTGCAGAGTGGTCCGCGAAGGTTTCCCCTCCCCTGCTTGCCTCTGTCAGCACCGCCATGGCCCATTTTACTGGGTTTTTTTGCCAGTTTGGGCCTCCGTATGTTGGCGCGGCTGCCATTTTCTCCGCTGCACATGGGCAAATGGCCTCTAATAACATTTTAGAAGCAGGTTCCAGAATGGCATTTTTCTATAATGATAATGGTCATAAAGTATAATATCCTCCTCCTGGACTACGTTCTCAATTTCAAGTAAATATTCCTGAAAGATGCACACAGCTACATTTCTGCTGGTCTTGGGTGAAGGTTCACTCATCAGCAGACCGGAACTGTAAATATTATTTAAAATATTTTTAATAAGAGGAACTTGCAACAGACCCGATAAAAGAGATGACATACGTAGAATACTTTTTAATATTCAATATTCTGGGAAATTAGAATCATATGCTAATTAGAACTATTTCATTTTATATACTGTACAAAAGAAATAGCTCTTCTGAAGTTATATAACCAAATTCCCTCAAGTCAAACATACATCTTTTGGATTATGTTCCAGACTTAGAAGCATTTTCAACAGCATTAAATGCTCCATTTGTCAGGTGAGGTTAGAAAAATAATTCTTCTCAAATTATACCATCATTTAAAGGAATATAGAGTTCATGTAAAAAAAAAATTCAGCCACCACTTGTACAACTTCGCTACATGCTAGTAGGAAGTCTCTGTTGCTTCTGACCAGGACGAATTCCTGTTGCTCTGTATTCTTCCCTTTGCTTCAAATATTCAGTCTTACACTCTTCAAAAAATGCTGGATCAGTATAGCTAGAAGAAAAGAATGTGATGACTAAATGGAAAACTGCCCTGAGCCATTTTTGGAGGGGTGGTATATAAATCAAATAAAACAATCTAGTATTTTTTCTACCTAGTTGTACTTACTCCTAGAATGTGCTGTAGGTACTGTTAAAGAGAAAACAAGCAGTTCTTGCTCTATGGTTTCTGCACCTTATCAGTCTACAGCAGGGGTGGGCAAACATGGCCCTCTGGCTGTTGTAGAACTACAAATCCCATCATCCCCAGCCACAATAAACTGGTTGGGGATGATGGGAGTTGTAGTTCAGCAGCTGGAGGCTATGGTTGCCCACCCTTTGCCTACACACATGGGTGAAAGGAGTTAAAAATAGGACATTCCATAAAATGCATTTTATATATAAAAAGCAGAAGTCTGCCTACATAATGCTGAGTTAGCCAATGAAACTTACAGGTGCAATTTAAGCAAAACAGGATTGCATTTCACAAAATTTGTTTTAAAGGGGGAAATATGAAATGGGAATTGGGGGGAGAGGAGGAAGAGAGCAGAATCAGATTTTCCACTAAAAACAGCTAATTAATAATGGATTTTCTACACTATCTGTTAATTACATTATGACAATAGCTCAATTCACATTATTAGGGTGGTATTGGCCCTATTCAAAAATAATGGTCTCTGCAAAGCAGCGGCAGTTAGTTGCCTGTTCCCTTAATTATTGCTTGGTGAGGATTTTTCTTCCTGCTTTATACTTACTAGGCAGTGAGACATTTTTTCAGTGCTGTATTTTCCTCCTGACATTTTACCACCATCAGAATGCCTGCATCTTGACAACATTTTGTAAAGGCTGCAACAAAAGTCAATAAAATAATTATAATGGATAAAAGGTGCTAAGAGAAAATATAACGACACTCTGCTTGCCCTTGATTAATAGTCTTATGCAACTTCATTACAGAATAATGTACGTTCAGATCAGCTATCAACATTTCTCACCATAGAGTTGGTCTACATCCAAACATTAACACATAGACTGAAGATTTATTCCTAGCAATTGAAGGCAGAGACTGTGATCCAGTTTGAATGAGCAAGCACTCCAAAGAAGAGGGTTGCTACCAAAGGCTGAGAGAGTTCCACCTGCTCAGAGGACCTCAGTAGGAGGAACTGACTGGAAGGCAGTAGCTTGAGGAGCAACACCAAATAACGATCTGGGAGGACTAGGGTTGAAGGCAGAAAATGCTGCCAGAATAATCCTGGCACATGTAAAACAACAAATAGAGTTTAGCTTGCAAGCTGATGATCTCTGTTAAAAAGTGTGTGTGTGGGGGGGGGGAATCTACCCCACCAGCACAAACATTGTGCTCATATGACTCTGACATTTGCAGCATTGCACAGAGGGTAGAATCTATTAGTAATAAATTCATTCATTCATCCACCAACCACACGTTTATACCATCCAAAACCTCCGTCTCTGGGTGGTTCACAATAACGCTAAGAACCCCTATCCTGCTACTTTGTAGGTAGAATAAAGAATTACCATTAAGTGGGAACCTGTGATTTAAAGCAGAGCCAGTGTGGTGTAGTGGTTAGAGTGCTGGACTAGGACCGGGGAGACTTGAGTTCAAATCCCCATTCAGCCATGAAACTAGCTGGGTGACTCTGGGCCAGTCACTTCTCTCTCAGCCTAACCTACTTCACAGGGTTGTTGTGAAAGAGAAACTCAAGTATGTAGTACACCGTTCTGGGCTTCTTGGAGGAAGAGCGGGATATAAATGTTGTAATAATAATAAAAATAATAATAATAATAATAAAGGAGAAAAATGCACTCTAGCTAAGCTCAGAGGCTGTGCCCTTTGCGGACAGTTTTTTGGAGCATACTGCTTTGTATGTCTCTGGTGTCTGAAATCAGCACATTCAGCCTCTTTGTACCTTTTCCCCCAATAGGGTTTGATGAAGAGAAATGTGTTCATCAGAAGCTATGCTTGCTGACAACTTTTAAAATATACTACTTTGTAAACAGCAGGGCAAGAGACAGGCAACAAGAAGTGTGATTAAACATGCCACAACTTTATTTAAACAATATAAGCTTAGCAAGTGACGTTGAAGTTCCAATAATTCCTTCTTAACACTTGGAAATGCATCTCAGCACTGATCGTCATCTGCAGTGCATTCGGCACTAGTTATCTGAACCCAATTCATATTTTTTGAATTGCTAATCTATTTCTTTATCAGGGAAAGGAACATATGAAGTAGATTTTCAGTATGAATGAAATAGAAACTGAGCTGGTTCAGACACTGAGGTTATTCACACAATCAAAAACTGTTCTTCCTGGATTTGGGAGCTGTGTGTGCTCCCAATTTTCGGCTGCGTGGAAGCAAGGTTAGAGGAGAACTTGGGTAGAAGTGATTGTGTGGAAGCAAGATAGGAGGAAAACATGGGTAGCTTTTCCTCCTACCTTGCTTCCACACAATCACTTCTACCCAGTTCTCCTCTGATTTTGCTTCCATACAACTGAAAATTAGCAGCACACTCGGCTCCCAAACCTGGGTAGAACACAGTTTTTGATTATGTGAATGACCTCATTACATAGCTCCGCATTTAAGGCCAGGCTCCACACAATGTCTCTGAACTTCAGGAGCTTACAGTCCTCCCTCCCATCTGCACACAAGTTTCCACTTTGCTCTAGGTTAAAGTAAACTGATATCTGTTGGGATATCCAAACCCACTGATCTTGGTTTATTCTAACCTGCCTAATTCAAATACGGCAACATCTGTATTCTGTACTCAAGGTTTGAAGTAATTTACAGATGTCAGCTTATCTGAAGTAAGCTAGACCAAGATTGGTGGGTTCGGACATCATGACTTCCTCAGTTCACTTTCACCTAGAGCAGAAATGAATGCTCAAGTGGGGATAGGAAGGCAGAATGACACTCCCAAGGCTCAGAGAATTCATGAGGAGTCTGGCTTTAAGAGGGTTCTGTGTGATGTCTTAACCAGATCACTGAGTTGATTCTTCATTGAGTAATATTGCACAGCTGTTGTAAAAATGCCTGTACTAGTAGACTGTTATCCTTCCCCCAGCAGTGAGTTTCTTTTAACTTGGGCAAATTTCTGAGTATAGAGTGGAGTACACTGCAGGGTTATGTTAACACTCTTTCCACTGCATGTTCCCAGAATCAGGTATTGAGAGAGAGACTGGCTCTGAAGATGGAATTTCCGTTTAGTTAACATAGCTAATAGCTCTTAGTGTTTCATAACTTTCTCTAAAGGCCCCAGTAAAACGGTGCTGTGTGTGGATGTAGGCGGTGGGGGGGCTTTTTCTTCAGAAAGGGGCAGGCCCTAGCACCCACATGTGTCTACACTACAAAGGATAGAGTATCTCATAGTTGAATGTGCTGGTCCAATTTAAAAAAGCATTGCGTTACTGGCTCTGTTTGTCTTGAGCCTCTTAAACCCTACCCCTTCTAGTGACAGCAAAATATTCCAATAGTTGTAAAGAGACATTAGGAAGCTGTCTAAGTCACCAATAATGTGCAATTGTATTAGTCAATAATAAAATAAGCCTTCCATAGAGGAGTATTTTCTCGCTCAGTGACCCAGTCTCATCTTCAAGCTTCGCCACTCCTGGCCAGCTGCCTGAAGCTGTTTGTAAGGTCTTTCTCACTTGTTTAGCAACAAGGTTGTAATTAGGATTTTTCCTTCACACTGTGTAACAAATTAACACTGCTCATACTTGGAGTGATCTTCAGTACTACTTAAACTATTTATGAAACTGTATTATTCTGTAACAAATTCAAAGGTGAAGCCCTTCTCCTTTTCATACTGCTTTCAACAAGTCAAAGTCAGTGCAATAACATAGTTTGTCTTCAATCAACATTCAGCACTGCTGATTCTTGAAAGGACCATTTTCCTTTGCAGATATGACCCTCATTTGCAAAAGCCAAGTGTGCATCATAACGTGTGATAAGCACACCTATTTTGTCACAAGCCCAAGATCTCCATGAATGGGACATCCAAGCAGAACTCTTGCAGCAGGAATGTTTCCACTATGTTCTCTGCAGCCATAATAGGAACTGGCCTGAAGCACTTCAGGTGGCAGAAGTGCTTACCCTTAAAAGACATTCTGAAAATGGAATATTGCCATTCACTTAGTGGACTGGCAGAAGTCCTGTACTGCATTAAATACTATACATCACTTCCCTTTCATGTCAGGGCTGCAATATGAATTTACATGATTTAAACTTAATTTAAATCAATTAATTAGTCAAACATCAATTAAATTTTTTGATACATTAAAATGTTACCCTGATTAATTAGGCAACAGATTTTTTTTTTAAAAAACCCAAACATTCCTTTCTAATACAGACATCCCCCAATCTCCCTCTGACTAAAGACCTTTGCCCAACCGTCCCACACTGAGGACTGCTACCAATCCCACATCTGAGCGGAAAAAGCTAGCCACGTCTAATCGACCATCCACCTAGACCAAACAATATCTGATCTACTCTCCTCAGAACACTTTCAGCACATCCAGCCTGCCCTGAATGCAGCAGAATCATCTAACTTAACTGTAGAGATTTACAACAATTTAGTGCAAAAGCTCCAAAAACACCGAACTCGCAAAACCAATGCTCCCCCAAAGCAGCACTTGTGAAGCTCCAAACCATGGTTTGACAAAAACTGCGCGCATCAACAATTATTATGCCTACAAAACCAACAGAGGACCTATCTATGCAGGGCCTCCTTCAGCAGAAGAGGCAATACAAACAACTGCTCATCTGCAAGAAAAGAGACACTATGAAAGCCTCCTGGTCACACATCCAGGCAGTCGGAGCCGATGATAAGCCTTGTTCTGGCGCATCACCGTGAATCTCCCCAGTACTGGCCTGACATGCCCGGATAGCTATATCCCACCTGGAATTTGGGAAAAACACACTTCCATGATCTATAAGAAAGAGGCAGCCATGGAATGCAGCTTCCCCTACACGATACAGAGGACCTACCTGCATGGCAGCCAGTGATGACATTTGAGATTAAGCCTTATTTCTCAACTAAGACCTGGGAAGGCCCCCTGGGAGAACTTAATTCCCCCAGAGCTTATTAAAAACAACTCAGTGTGGTAGGCCCAAATTTTGGCTCTGCTCTTCACATTTATCAACACATATGTCTGTATTTCCAAGGACTGGGGGCTAGTGGTCATCGTCCCCATCTTCAGAAAAAGGCAGAAAGGACAACCCAAACTATAGACCCATTAGCTTGCTCAACACAGCCAGCAAACTCTACACAAGGCATCTATACTGGAAGCTCAGGGACCAGCTGGACCAAGAAAATCTCCTCACAGGGGAACAGACCGGCTTCAGGGAGGGCCAATCCACAATTGACCAGTGTCTAGTTCTATAAAAGCTCATTGGGAAATATTCCACCAACACCAAAGACTCTGGGCAAGTTGAAACAACAGTGCATGTCCCCCTCCACTGCCCATTCTACAGAGACATTCACACCACCCTCATCCTCCCGCTATTACTCAAGTTCCCAGGTTGTTAAAGCCAATTTTACACCTGCTTTTTGACTCCAGGCCTGCTACCATGCATAACACTGCCAAGTTCTGCCTGACAGCGTGCAAAATCTGTTGGATCCAGATAGGCAGCAAGACTTAAGCAGGCCAGACTCAGTACTTAGCCTTATAACCTAGTTTTAGCTCACTCGTTAGCATTTTATAACCAGCATTCTATAATTTTATAGTTTCCTATTTTTGCCGCTTTTTAAGATTTTGGGCCTTTGGGATTCAGGTTCTTAAGATCTGGGATCATAACTCTCTTTTATGTTATGCCACTTTCATGCCTTCAGTGTCATTTTTATGCCTTTTATGCCATTGCAACCTACTTTATGCTGGTCAAAGACCATAATAAAGATGTTTTTATTTGATTCATTTCCAATACGTTCTTATAAAAATTACAGATGGCAAGTACCATCTTAAGAGAAGTAGCCCTGCTTTTTTCACACAAAGGAGAGAATATCTCTTCAAATATTATGCTTGTTGCAACACACACATTGTGCCAGGACCCTCTGTTCTACATTCTCAGGCTCTGCTTGTTGTCCTGCCACTAACAGATCCAATGAGTAGGGACCCAAGATAGGGCCCTTTCAGTTGTGGTCCCTCAACTTTGGAATGCCCTCCTGGATGAATTTGGTCATGCTGCCTCAGAAATCTTAAGGAACACTTAAAAGACCCTCTTTGTTCTAGACAACTTACTTGTTCTGATTGATTGATTAAGTTTTGTCAAGTCGGTGTTGACTCTTAGAGACCACATAGATAGATTCTCTCCAGGATGATCTGTCTTAAACTTGGCCTTTAAGGTCTTTAAGGCCCAGTTAAGGTTTAACTGGGTTTTAACTTTTATTCACTTTATATTATTTTATGGTTAGCTGCCCTGGGAAGTACTGCACTGGAGGGGTGGGATATAAATATTTTTAATAAATAATGATAATAGTCCATCTCAAAAAGAAATACCGTTCTTTGCTTCAGAACTATTGTTTTTGTGTTTAAATTTGATAAATTAATAATCTAAAACTCATACAATTAAATAAATCTTAGTCTATTAATCAGGTGACAGTGCTACTTTAAATGCGAAGGACAGTGCTGTGTGTTGCTCTAAATTTCCCCCACAAAGCCAAAATTCTGTGCTAATACCAAAAATGTGTCAATAAAAGCAAGGCTTCAGAAAGGTCATTAATATTTTTCAAGCTTACGTATGATGTCTCATCCACGTTCTCAACAAACATGATAGTAACTACTGAACTCAGAGCAATGCAAACACTGCATTGCAACAGCAAAAACATATTCAGTATTTTAATTTAAGATGTCTTAGTGGGTCATGGAGAGCCATGATATTTTTCCACTTCAAATAAACATGATGGCTATAATTAGCTGAACATAAAAATAATGAGGTTCTCATACTCAGAACATTTGGATTTGGAGAAAGCAATTGGATTTTTGCTTCCCACTGGCACAGGCCTAAGTACAGCAGTGCTGCTCCCTACCCCCTATTTTTGTAATAATTCCTTCTGAAAGCTGTGAAGTAAAAGTGCGCGCGCACACACACACACACATATATAAAATAAAATAAAAGCCAAAGACTACAGGAGGTCCCTCTCACTTGTTAGCTCACCAGCTTCGGTTGGTTAAAGGTGTGATGTCCTAGTGAACAAAGACTGAACTGCTACCAAGCGCGTACCCCAGCTTCCGAAAGGCCCTGGCTAAGCTCTACACAGGCATGGCCACGCACACAGGAAGCATCATTACAAAGTGATAAAACTGCTTCCAGCTATGTAGCTTTAATGTCGTTAATGCTAACTGAAAAAGAAAAGGGAGGAAAGAGGGAAGAGGCTCGAAAATATGAGAACCCCCTGCCACTGAACCATGGACATAAAACAGTACTTAATTACTACTGGCTTCTCTTATCCCCAGCCTTTTAAAATCCCTCTGATATTAGAAGAGACAATAATTCAGAAGCATTTACTACAGGCATTCAAGCCTGGAAACCCCATCTCTCTCATTTTTGTTAAGCAATTTTGATGGTTAATGAAATCTCTCCCGCGCCCCATAATGGAACATTAAATAGCTTCACTATTAAATAAAATCCACTCTGGGAAACAGTTTCACAAATCAAGCGGAATAGTAGATCTAAAAATTCAGTAATATTAAAATTAGTTTTCAGCAAACAACCCCTCCCTCCCTCTGTTTCCTTTTTTAATGCATTTTTGTATTGTAGCTATATATGTTAAAGGCAGGTAAATGAGCTGCACAAATGAGAGTAAGTATATGGAGACAGAGTAAAGGCAAATAATACCTCCGATGTTTTCACAGTATTTTCCACAAGCTACGAATTGAGATTATAACTGCAGGGCACTACCCTTTCCACAATCAGACCGCAGTCTGGTGACATATACTACATGCTGAGTGAGGAACAGTTGGCCTTTCAAGTCTAGTCTCGCACTGCAAAGAGAGGAAGGACAAGGCCATCCAAGAATCCATAATCCTTTGCTTTTTATTTTGAGCCTCCTTAAAAAAAATCAAAAAAATCACAAGGTTTGCAGTAAAATCAACCCAGTTTCCTGTGGTGGGGAAAAAGCTGCCGTATTGCAGATGTGAAAAACGTGCTGCTTTTATGTGGCTTATAGCCACAGTTTAGAAGTCTGAGAACGTTTCTTTTCATTTCAAAAAAACAAACATATTTCTAGCCATTGCTGCAGAAGTGCAATGGCAAGCAAGCAAGCAAGCAAGCAAGAAAACACACAGGAAAAACAAGCAGAAAGCCCAAATACTTTTTTTCTATCTGATGGGCTAGTTTACCCAAAACATGCTTTTATTAAAAAATATCATTTTCTTCAAACATAATGTATGAACTGGACAATGACAAAGATATCCAGTAGTTGTGAGAACTGCTGCCAACTGTATCAGTGATCACCCATTTTACATTACACTGTCCATGCAAATGTGTGCACAGGCAGATGAAAGGCTGTTATGATTTTTGCTTCCCACCCGGGCCGATGACATTACTGATTAAAACACAGCCTTTCAGCTGACTATCACATTGACCTCTTTCAATGTCAGTTATTCGGACTCCTACTCCCTCCAATAACTTTTCTTTGCTGTCCCTTTTGCTTACAGCTGCATCTCAGAGCACCTCAAGATGCCACTTCTCTTGCTTCATTCAAAGCCTTCCTCAAAACTCATCTTTTCCAGGAAGCTTTGACCCAATCCTTCACTCCTATAGCCACTGTAACTAAGCCTTAATAAGTGCAACAAAAGCAGATGCTTGCTTCCCTTTCTTTGTTAACTTCTCCCTGGCAAATGGAAAGCGGGAGGAATATGTCCTCTTTTACGTTGTCATCTTTGTTGTCTTCCCTCTGTCCTACACCTCAGGACAGGACTATGTCCTCTTATACGCTGTCAAGGATACGCTGTTATACGCTGAAGGAAGAGAGCTGGTCTTGTGGTAGCAAGCATGACATGTCCCCTTAAGCTAAGCAGGATCTGCCCTGGTTGCATACGAAAGGGAGACTAGAAGTGTGAGCGCTGTAAGATATTCCCCTTAGGGGATGGAGCCGCTCTGGGAAGAGCATCTAGGTTCTAAGTTCCCTCCCTGGCTTCTCCAAGATAGGGCTGAGAGAGATTCCTGCCTGCAACCTTGGAGAAGCCACTGCCAGTTTGTGAAGACAAGACTGAGCTAGATAGACCAGTGGACTGATTCAGTATATGGCAGCTTCCTATGTTCCTAAGAAACTTCCCATTGATAGTACTGCATAAACAATAATAAACTGCCTGTATCCTTTTCAATGGTGATAATCAACCAAAGCGATACTCAATATATCTTAAAGGTTTTTACAGGAGTCTTTTCATTCATGGACTGAAGACGTGAGGGGAAGGAGTGTTCCAGCTAGTCATATTCCCTGCTATGGCCTGCTGACTTTGCCCCAATGACTGTGTTTTCAGCATTTGTCTGAAAGGTAGTGCTGCAGAATGTGAAAAGTGTTCTTCCATGAGAGATTTAAGAGAACACATTCTCCATTACAAGCCCTGCTACCTATTGAGATCATCAGGAGAGGTCCACCTGCAGTCGCCATTGCCTTGTCTGGGGGCTACTCAGGGCCAGGTCTTCTCCATTGCCATCCTTTCAAATGCACTCCCTGTAGAAGTAAGAGCCTCTCCATCTCTGTCAGTTTTTAGGAAGATGCTTAAAACATGCAGTGCGGCCTTTTTCAAACACCCCTGCATGCAGTTGCTGGGGGGCGGGGGGAGAGTACAGCTAGTAGGTATGTCTGTGTTAGAGGCCATGGTTAACTGATGCTCTCTTGCCTACCCTCCCTACCACATTCAGTGATCACATGGGGTTTGTCTGAAAAGAGCTACAGTACCATAAGCATAGGCTTTTAAGAAACATGCTAGAACTAGACATGTTAACATGAGACATGTCTATGACTTGAGGCGCTTGTTTCAGGGAGGTGTCCAATTTACAAACTTTCCCCTTTATGACCATATTAGTAACCAAGTGGCTCATAATAACAAAATACTAATGACATGCAAGTGTGGGTATTTTTGTTTTGATTATATATAGGAAAAACAATCTTTCCTATCCAGTTAAACATAAGAACTATCAGAATTACTTAGCATTTGAGTTAGCTTCTGCTGCTATGACTGCTAGTCAGTCGTTTACTATAAATCTGAATGTGCTGTTCATTCTTGTTTGTCATCACAAGAAACCTTTAACAAGGACATTTTAGTCACATGCTATACAGCTGCGTGCTTGTTTCTTCTTTGTTAAAAAGTAATTGTGAGCAGTGATCCAGATTTGTAGCATGGCAGGGGTCTCAACATTTTGCCCTGCCAGAGTCTCAAACTGGATCAGCCCTCCCCCGCTCCCCCACCAGCTACTCTTCAACCACCTGGTCCCAAAGGGATATTTTCTCCCTGGTCAAACAGCAACTGTGGGGGTAGGGGATCCTAAACCCCACTGGGACCATGAGGATTAAAAGCCCTCCCTGCAGTCCCAATTCAGACAGCCCCTTGAAGATAAAACAAGCACATAGCAACACATGCTTAAAGCAATGTCCAGTTTGACCCTAAAGTAAAGTTGTGCCATTGAGTCAGTGTCGACTCCTGGCAACCACAGAGCCATGTGGTTTTCGTTGGTAGAATACAAGAGGGGTTTACCATTGCCATCTCCCACGCAGTATGAGATGATGCCTTTCAGTATCTTCCTATCTTGCTGCTGGTGTTTACCATAGTCTAGGAAACATACCAGTGAGGATTCGAACCAGCAACCTCTTGCTCCCTAGGCAAGTTACTTCCCTGCTGTGCCATTAGGTGGCTACTACTCTCATTTTACAGGTGATGAGCTGAGACAGAAAATATGTGGCTTATCTAGCAATAGCAATAGCACTAGCACTAGCACTTACATTCATATACCGCTCTATAGCCGGAGCTCTCTAAGCGGTTTACAATGGTTTAGCATATTGCCCCCAACATTCTAGGTACTCATTTTACCGACCTCGGAGGGATGGAAGGCTGTCTCAACCTTGAGCCCCTGGTCAGGATCGAACTTGTAACCTTCTGGTTACAGGGCGGCAGTTTTACCACTGCGCACCATCTAATCCTATCAAGTAAATTGCTGGAACATTTCACACAGAAGGCCACCGCTCAGCCCACTGAACTACACTAGCTCTCAGGGAAAGTTACTGATAACTTTGTGCAACAGTCTTAACACCTGCCAGAAAGAAGCTTTGGAAACACATAGAACAAGATGCTTAATTTTATTTATTTTAATTTTATAAAGGAGCAAGATTCACATTATATAATTCACAATATAATTCACAATATAAATGGCATTAAAAATTGCAACACAGAGAGTGGTATCCTAGTACCAATTGTTAAGTTCAGACCAGTTACTTCCGGTTTTTTGAACATGTAAAAGAAATGGTTGTTGCATTTGAAACAAGCAAGCAAAATACTGGTCTTGCATCAAATTACTCAATATTGCCTAGAATTTATATAGCATTTTGAAATATTCAAGTGCTTCTAATGTATCATTGCCTTAATCTCTGCAACAGCTCCATAAGATAGGTCAGTGTTATTATCCTTTTTTAAAAAGCAAAGCAGAAGTACAAATCATTTGTGGAGAGTAATTGGTGCTATTCCATGAACAAATTATTAAACTACATTGCTAACAGGTTTTTCTAATGTGACCATCACTAAAACTTATAAAATGTTACATGTTCAAAATACACAGGTTTCTCACTCAGATATAACATTATTGAATTATAAATGTTTCTATGCACTCAACAGATAAGTCTTATCTATTACCAAGGTAACACTGATGATCTTAGGCCTGGCTCTGCGGTTTATATAAGGGGTTTGCAATTTTACTACTTAAGAGCTGGTCCTATGGAGGTGTTATCTCACCATTTATATTTTCCCCAACACTTATGATATTGCTATCACACTCTTAAAATAGGAAAACATCTACCATGAACCAGAACAAGCTTAAAGTTATACCTCCCCCTGCTTTTGGATAAAAAGGAGGGAGGAAATGTATGAACCTAGGAGAATATACCATTCTTTTTTACAGTAAGGTTCAACTGTGGAGCGGGGGAATCAACCATGATTGGGAATTAGAGCATTAATTGGATATTTTAGGTCATATTTTTAAAATGTGTGCACAGGATACTTAATGGTCTTAAAAATCTATAAAAATACCAGTATTTTTAAAAACAAGCTTATGCTTTTAATTTTGTATTAAATTGTGATTTATGAGCTTGTTGTGTTGAAGATTACACATCGAGCAAAGAACAGATTTATGGGTGCATTTAATGAGGCAAGTAGAAGGTACAGCAAACATGAAAAGACTGTTCTACACTGTAGTGCATGAGCTATTTGATATTTCTGACACAGTACAAAAGGCAGCTTCTCTGTAGATTGATCATGGTTCAGTTAACATCACTGAATATCTAATACCTCCAACTCAATTAATTCTCACCTGATTAAGATCAGACTGATATTCAAACGAAATTATCTCTCCAGTCAAGTAGAAATCAATATTTCTTATTTTACTTTTAAATTATAGCAACAAATAAAATATACACATCGTCAGTCTGCCAGGAGTGGCTTTCCTAATCTGGCCAACTATGGCATGCATAACAGAGCTGATTAAAGAATTATTCTAATTTGAGCAAGAACATATAGAAAAACCAGATTAATTTGAACATGTGGAGATAGAACAAAGTAATTAAAGAGCAACCAGAAGATTGACATAGCATAAACTCCGATTCCTTAAAAATGTACCTCATTTTGTTGGATTTCATTATCTATTTGCATTTACTTTCATACCTGCCTTCCTTTGCTTATAACCCCATATGAAATAGTTACCCTTTCCCCCTGGGAGTCTATAGTGAGTTCAGCACATCTTCCCTAATACATCTATTTCCAAATTTGGCAAAGCACTGGCAATGTATGGTGCATTCTGCAATGGTGGGAGATATAATTAGCTAAAGCCTGTTAGAAGGGATGTTATTCAAAGTCTCCCTCGCATCCTCAGCCAGCCATGTAACCTTACTCATTCCCAACATGGAATTCCTAGTTACTTCTGGTAAATTGAGAGATTCTGGGCTAAGACTATTGTGTTTCAATCCACTATGCTATCGTGGCCAAGCCCAACCCCCAGGAAATACCAGGATTCTGTACTATTGCAGCAGCCATGGAGTGATAAATCAACAGCGGGAGCCATATTCACTCGATGTGCTGTAACACCAGTGCACTAGGATGGGAGAAGCTCGCCAATGTGCTATCCTAAATGATTTTCAGCCAACAATAAATGCAGAGTTACATCTGTGGAGAAAGAATTTTGGAGCTCAGGAAAAGAAGAAAGTTACAGTTTCTAGACCTCTGGGGTCGGCCACAAATCCATCTATTATTTGATATTTCTAGGACCCTAAGCAGTAACCTGGTCCTGAATGTTCATCAACAATTTTTATCTTATTCCAAAACTGACTTGCCTATGCAATAGCTCAAAAGGCAGGACTGTCTCACTAATAGCCAGAGAGCCAGTGTGGTATAGTGGTTAGAATGCTGGACTAGGACCGGGGAGACCCAAGTTCAAATCCCCATTCAGCCATGATACTAGCTGGGTGACTCTGGGCCAGTCACTTCTCTCTCAGCCTAACCTACTTCACAGGGTTGTTGTGAGGAGAAACTCAAGTATGTAGTACACTGCTCTGGGCTCCTTGGAGGAAGAGCAGGATATAAATGTAATAATAAGGCAACCGTCCAGGTGGCAGATTGCTGGAGGCCTACTGCATCCCCCAAACCTTACCTGACGACAATGCACTAATTGCTGCCAAACTACTACTACTCTGCTCCTGCCTCTGGCTTTAAAAAAATGCCAGAGGAGGGAGTGGAGGAGAGTGGAGGCAATGATGAATAAGATAAGGGGAAGCAAAGAGGGAAGAGCGCCACCAGGAAGATGGGAGAAGAGGAAGAGTCAGGGTGGGGAAAGAGTATAGAGTGCTCTCAATGCTGCCAAGAGGGTGGGGAGTGGCAGCTGAGACACTGCCTCAGATACAAGGAATGCTTGAACTGGCCCTCTCCAAAGGCATTACTGGATCAAGCCATTTTGTTTTCCATAACAATTCAATGAAGAGGAGCTGCTCATGCTGAGCTGAAGCAGCAGTCCACCCAGAATATACGAAGTTCTATGCAAACCACCTTTCTGGTTTCCCAAACTTTTTTTTACCATCACCATCACATAAGATGGTAAAAAAAACTTTGGGGGAAGCAGAAAGGTGGTTTGCATAGAACTTGGTGTATTCTGTGAAGTACAAAATTTGGTTAGCAACTGGTTTAAGTACCATCAGTTAAATGAAATTTATAAGAAGGATCTTAAAGTTGGATTTGAGGATCAAATGTCGAGATCTGAGAAGAGGCTGTGTGAAAATGATGAAAAAATAGTTTCTAAGATGTATAAGCTGCTGCTTCTGGAGGAGACAAGAGATGAAGTGGTTAAAACGACTATGATAAAATGGGCTCAAGATGTGGGTCATAATATAGATATGGCAGCTTGGGGAAAATTATGGAAAATGGATTTAAAGTTCACTGCATGTTATACTTTAAAAGAAAATTATTACAAGAAGATGTACAGGTGGTATTTGACACCCAAAAAATTAGCATTAATGTATAAAAATGTTCGAAATAAATGTTGGAAATGTGGACACTGTGAAGGAACTTTTTTTCATATGTGGTGGCCTTGCGGGAAGGCAGAGGCCTTTTTGGATATGCTATATAATGAGTTGAAGAAAAATTTTAAAATGACATTTCCTAAGAGACCAGAATCCTTCCTGCTGGGAATAACGCAAGGAGAGTTTTCCAGAAGAAATTTAACATTTTTTATGTATGCAACAACGGCGGCCAGAATAGTATATGCGCAGAAATGGAAGGACAATGAAATGCCCTCAAAAGAAGATTGGCTGATAAAAATTTTGGAATATGCTGAGATGGCAAAACTTACAGTACTGATAAGGGATGAAAACTTGGAATGTTTTAAAGAAGATTGGAAACCATTCTTACTATACTTAAAGAACTATTTTTCTAATATCGATTTTTCAGCAGGGTTTGAAATTTAGTAATAATAGCAGGTCGGGTAGAGTAAAATCGAGTTTGTAGGATATATGTTTTGAATTATTATAGCAATGGTTGTTTTGTATAGTTAATGAATCACACAGATTGGTGAACGGGAAGTAAATATTTACTTAATTAGATGTAACGGGATTGTTAAGATATTGTAAAAACCAATTAAAAAATTTTTTTTTAAAAGAACTTGGTGTATTGTGCATGGACTGCTGCTTCAGTTCAACATGATCAGCCCCACTATCACGTAAGAAAAACCAACCTAATGGTGCAGCGGGGAAATGACTTGATTAGCAAGCCAGAGGTTGCTGGTTCAAATCCCCGCTGGTATATTTCCCAGACTATGGGAACACTGATATCGGGCAGTAGCACGATAGGAAGATGCTGAAAGGTATCATCTCATACTATGTGGGAAGAGGCAGTGGTAAACCACTCCTGTATGCTACCAAAGACAACCACAGGGCTCTGTGGTCGCCAGGAGTTGACACCGACTCGACGGCACACTTTAATCACATAAGATAAAGTATGCAGGACCAGTCATCAGGAGAACTAAGAAGCTGCTTAAGGGATGAGCTGCCCTCCCAGAAATGGAATCCAATTTGGCCCCAGCTTTGTCGAGCACTAATCTTTCATAGAAAGATTAGTGCTGGACAAAGGCATGAATTGAACTTTAAACAGGCAGCTTGGCAGGACAGATACCAACAGTGAAGTTGGTGAAAACAAACATACGAGAAGCAGATCTTTCACTCAGAACTACAGTAACTGCAAGGACAATCTGAATGCAACGGAAGGTCACTAGGGAGAGCACGGCCATACACGTGTCTGTAATCATGCTTTACTTTATATGACTGTGTTTAATAAAGTATTAACAGGACAACATTTTTTCTCTAAATGTTCATGTATACTATATTTAAAATCCAGTGTACAAATTAACATGAAAGGTGATGAAGTCATTGAGAGACCTAACCAGAAGACTTATTCTATGGAGGTACACATGGCCCAAGGACAGCCAACATGGTGTGGTGGTTAGAGTGCCTGACTTCAACTGGGAAGACCCTGGTTCAAGGCCCTATATAGCCACAAAGCTTACTGGGTGACTTTGGGCCAATCACTTATCTCTTAGCCTAATGTACCTTGCAGGATCATTGTGAGGATTTTAAAAAACCCTATACACTGCTCTGAGCTCCTTGGAAGTAGAGTGGGATAATAATGTGAAATAAAGTTCACAAATCTCCATGTTTTCTCTGCCACAAAAGGCTAGGATCTAATGATAAACAATACAAATGTGAAAATGCAACTATTCTAGCCCAAGAGCTAAAATTAATGTTTTGTATAGGTTTTATGCAATCGTCATGCAAATCCAAACAAGCTTCTGTATCAGCATCCACATTTAAATTGACATAAGGCCCTATGGGCTGTGGCCCTAAGAATCCTATTAGGAGAACGCAACTCTTTTCTGTGCAAAGAGCTTCAGGGAAGACAAGGAATCACACTATACTATTGTAACTTCTGACAGAACTATATTTACTAGTGCTGGATCACTAGTTCTGAACCTCTTGCACTGACGGAACAAAAAACAAACAACTAATGGATGCTAAGCCACTCCACTCCCCAAAATCCAGCCTGGCACAGCTGGTAGATCTCCATCATTTGGTTGTCTATGGCATTTGGCTTAGTTGAGTATTACATCTGAGAGGGCACTAAACATTTAATCTAAATTGATAAGGAAAGCAATATAGATTCACGAATAAATCAAACCTGAAACATAAGCTTTAGGTTTTATTACACAGGTTCACCCTGAGCAGGTCATTAACACTGCCAAATCTCCAAGAACACCGAATTATCTGTCCAGTGAATCTGTGTGCAATCCCAGTCTAGCATGGATCACGCTGAGCGCAGTTTGAGGGCCTGGATATGAAATTCTGACCACCCATCACAGCCTTTGTGTGCATAGAACAGCCTACAGGGTGTTCCACATATTGAAACCCTATTCCATGTGTATTCCACTGCCCTCTCTGGATTCAGCTACAAATCTGTAAATGAACACCCACCAAACTCTGAAATTAAGAATACAAATAAGAGCAGTCTGTTTGAGAAATCACTAGATACTATAGTTTTGCTAGAAGATAAAATGGGAAAAACATTATTCTGGGCTGTGAATTTTATTCTAAATTTAAAAAGCCAAAACATGGAATGAGTGTGCGCACGCATGCACACACACACACACACACACACACACACACACACACACACACACACAGAGCCCAATACCCCATGGCAGACAGAAATAGATCGGAACAGAAGAAAATGTAATAAAGTAACTTAACTTGGTTACTAGTTGAAGCATTTGATCTGTCCTTGTGCTGCTCCATCTCTTATAATATTGTAACTCTGTATCTGCACACAATGAAGATTTCCTGGCCTATTCCACCCAATATCTTGATTTAAATTGGAGCAAACTTTTTCCCAAATGTAAAATGGTGTGTGTGTGTGCGCGCGCACGTGCACAAGATTTTGGAGGCTGGGAACTTTTCTGAAATCTAAAGGACCAGAATTCAGACAATGTTCAAAAAATTTCAAAATTATTTGTGAATGTGCCTACCTCTCAGCCAATAGAGGCTGAGGGGTGCTGGGTTTTTTTTTTCTTCTGTGGGCCCCAGAGAGTGCTGTACTGCAGCTGGAACATCAGGTTGAAATTAGGACTGGTTGACATCCTCATCGCCTTCAGTCCTTTGCTGTAGGGTTGTGCATTTTGTTTTTTGTTTTTCCTGTTTTGTTTTTGGCCCGAATCCGAAACACCCCCATTTTGTTCTTTGTTCGAAATTGCAAAATCCGAATCCGAACGTTTTGGATTTTAAAAAATGGCCCCGGGGAAAAACTAGTGGGTGGAAGTGGTAGTGTCCAATGGGTGGAAACTACCACCCAAATTTCAGAGGAATTGGGCAAAGGGCTGATTTTTGGTGAATTTTTGAAGTATAGGATTTTTCCCATAGGGAAGAATGGAGGTTTCAGCAAAAGTATAGCTTCATGTTGGGGGGAAGGGGTGGCCTAGAGCAGAGTAGGGTGGGTGGTAGTGCCCAGTGAGGGCAAGGAAGCTGCCAGAATTATTTCAAAGGAATTGGGCAGAGGGCTGATTTTTAAAGATGTAATGGAGTTTGCGTGTCTGTAAAGTTCTTCCCCATAGGGAATGATGGACCTCCATAATTCCTGCCCCATAACTGCACTTGGGGGGCACCAGGGTGGCCCAGAGCGAGTGGTGGTGTAGAGCACATAGGGTGCCAACCACCCCATGGATTGCTAACCCATGGGGTACTGGGTTCTGTTGTTTCTGAGATGTTTTGAGTGTAGATTCAGATTCTCTAGTAGCATATAAGAGTGGATTCATAGTTTGTCGTTGAAAATATCATATGCTACTAGAGAATCTACACTCAGAACACCTCAGAAACAACAGAACCCAGCACCCCATGGGTTAACAACCCATGGGGGTGCTTGGCACCCTATGTGCACTACCCCACCACTCGCTCCTGGCCACCCCAGTGCCCCCCAGGTGGAGTTATGGGTCTGCTGAAACCTCCATTATTCCCGGGAGGGGGGGGGGCGGACCTTAAAGAAGCGTAAACTTCAACAATTCCTAAGAAATCAGCCCTTTCCCCTATTCCTTTGGAATCTGGGTTGTGGTAGGCACCCCTTGGGGCACTGCCACCCAACCCACTGTTTTTCCCTCAGGCCCCCTTTCTGCCCCAAATCTGCCCCAAAGACATGTCAACTTCAGAAATTCTTTAAAAATCAGCCCTTATTCCAATTCCTTTGTAATCTGGGTGGCAGCAGGCACCCATTGGGGCACTAACACCTGAACTACTCTTCTGCCCCCAAATCCCTCTTTCTGCCCCAAATCCACCCCAAATAACATCAACATCACACATTAACAACAGCAGAGCTTTGGAGAAAATCAAGCAGATTTCCAAAGGGTCATGCACATCCACATCCCACCCCCATCCGAAATGCAATTGATCTACACACAACAGTGTGAAATAACAACAATGAAATGCACACTGCCCCACTGGGCAATGAGGGTAAATGCACACTGCCCCACTAGCCAATGAGGGTAAAATTTACCCTTAAATTTGCTTAAAAGGAATAAGGAGGCAATTGCCAGCAGATCAGCCCATGCTTTCGCTGGCCAATCTGTAGGCTGGAAGGGCTGGAAATTCAAACAGATGTCAAAACTCAAAATGGAGACTGAAGGAGAAAGACTTATTGCAATTGCAAAATGGAGTTCCAAAACAGCCCAAACAACAAAATGTTTTGTATCCGAAACAGGGACGTTTTGTTTTGGCTACAAAATTTTCTGTTTTGAGTACTGGGTGTTTTGTTTTGGCTACAAAACAGCCGAAATGGCCTGTTTTGTGCACAAAACATTTTGTATCCGAAATGAAACGCACATCCCTACTTTGCTGCTGACAGTCAGTAATGGTGGTGTGGTGTGTGTGTGTGTGTGTGTGTGTGTGTGTGTGTGTGTGTGTGACAGGAGCAGCAGAGTGAGAGGAAGTTTTCTCTCCTTTGGGAATTGTAAACCACAACTCACAGGGTTTTTCACCAGTGTTTTCACCAGGCCTTGCCACTGGTGGCAGGTCAGTATCAAAGAGAATGGCTTTGGGTCATGGCTTCAGGAAACAGCAAAGATAAGACCAATATTCTGCTGGGTTTTTGCCCCCAAGCTAAGTGGCATTCAAATTTGGTAGTAGGAACACAGGAAGATGCCATATACTGAGTCAGACCATAGGTCCATCTCGCTCAGTATTGTCTACACAGACTGGCAACAGCTTCTCCAAGGTTGCAGGCAGCAATCTCTCTCAGCCCTATCTTGGAGATGCTGCCAGGGAGGGAACCTGAAGCCTAGATGCTCTTCCCAGAGCGGCTCCATCCCCTGAGGGGAATATCTTCCAGTGCCCACACCTAGTCTCCCTTTTGTACGCAAACAGGGCAGATCCTGCTTAGCTTAAGGGGACAAGTCATGCTTGCTACCACAAGACCAGCTTAATTATTTCCCCTAGGTATTTAGTAGCCTTAGTGGTAGATTTTGTTGTATCTATACATATTCTTGTTTGGTAGTTCATACTGATTGTGGATTTTATAATACTATATTAAATGGTTGTTTTTAATGTTTTTATTTGCATTTGGGGGCTTTGTGGTCAAAAGGTGGGGTAAAAATCCACAATAATGGAGGTTCGAGAATTTTCTGAAACCCACAACCTAGTCATGGTTGTGTAATATCAAAAAGACTTTGAGATTATTTATAGATGTGCCCAGTTTTGTCTCAAAACCAATGGCAGATCTTTGTCACCACAACTTTTTAAACACTTTAAGAGAGCTGGTGTAACACAGAGACTGAGAGTATGAGCTGGGAAGTCCCCCACTCAAATCTTACCTCAGTTCTCAATTCACTACAGATGGCCCATTGAGAATTACCAAAATAATCCCATACTGATCTAACCTAAATGCATTAGTATTAGCTGTACAGTATATAGTTGTTTTTGTACCTATAGTTATCTGTAACCTAAATGAGTCTTTACATACTACTGCATTAACCCCTCAAATGTATTTAGAAGAGTGTGAGTTCATGCCCCCTTCCCTCACACCAGCCATTTTAGTAGGCTAAGCAGGCCCAGTGGGTTCATCATCCCCTAAAGTATTCATTTTATAGACTTTTTCTTCCTCACATTTCTTCTTCTTCCAACACCTGTAAAAACGAAGCAAGCTTTGTCAAGAAGCAGGTCTAAATTATATGACAAACATAGACCTTTCGGCCTATTAGGCTGATATCTTTCAGAACTGCTATTTTTAAGAGCACTGATTAATTTTAAGTTTGTTGTCCTTCGCCATAATAAGAATTCTCGACATCAAGCATCGCAGCAACAGGCTCTGGAACAGGCAGAACTGGAACACATATAAAGTTCCCCTAGAGCTAACACCCATCAGTACCAATTCCTATGTTAACCTATAATGAACTCATGCGCTGCAACATAGCCTCAGTCTCGGTTTTCCCATGTAGGATCAGTTGCACAACCTTGAGATGGGTGATTAGACAGCAGGTACAACATACATTCTAAAATGTAGACATTTGGTTCCTAGGAATAAGACTTCTAGTGGTTGCCTAAGCTTGTCTGCAACCAGAAAAGTCTGACTTCAAAACACTAGTATCAGCATACTTGGCAAAAGGGTGAAGATATTTGGTGAACAAACCTCTTTTCGCCACAAGGTGGGGATAAAGCAGATAAATTTAAATTGTTGTCTTTGCCTTATAAGCATCCTTACAGATAACTTGGTTCTCAAAATTAATGCAAAGACCACCAATTAGGGCATGCACATAACTCCTAGTTTCACTGATTAATATCCCTATTACTCTTTTGGTGAGAAACACTTTCTTTTCAAAATAAAACAAAAGATGAGAATAGGCCCCGCTCCCCCTCACTGAATTAAAAACAGAAGACCCTAAAAGGTCTCTTGGGATTACAAAGCAAGAAACCTTCAATCCGTCAAGTGCTTTTGTGCACAGACTAAGCATAACACAAAAGGAGAGTCTATATCTCCACTTCATAAAGAAGTACAGAACACAGAAAATGCAAGATATACCCTTGACCAGTTTCTGCTTGTAAAAAGAGTGTTTCACACAAGCCTCTCAAGTTTCCATATAAGCAGCACATCCTTCAAGCCATTCACCCCCATACATATGTCAGTTATTGCATTTAGTTTGTACAGACTGCTAACTCACATATATTGAATTACCAATTCAATATATAAATAGTATATATATATATATACAAATAGTCTAAAATAAACAAGTAAGTTCACTGAATGGTGTCCATGGCTGTTCGGCTGTGCTAAGCTCTGGCCCACAGCTGGCCGTCAAAGTGGAAAGCTACCTGGTCATGGGGGTTCACCTTCATGGGGGGCATTCCCATTCTGTTTCTTCAACTGGTCCCTTAAAATTTCTGGAGCTTGGAAAAGCAGCTCTCCTCATTAAAAGCCATGAGAACCATGGTCACGTTATCAAGCGGAAAGGAAGCTAGAATACTATTATGTCTGGAAAGTACGGAATACAAAATCCCATTGATTGACTGATTAAGTGCTGTCAAGTTGGTGTCGACTCTTAGCGTGGGTGATAGATAGATCTATCTATCTATCATAGATAGATTACATAGATAGATTCTCTCCAGGATGATCTGTCTTCAACTTGGCCTTTAAGGTCTCTCGGTGATGCATTCATTGCTCTTGTAATTGAGTCCATCCAACTTGCTGTTAGTTGTCCTCTTCTTCTCTTTCCTTCAACTTTCCCCAGCATTATGGACTTCGAGGGAGCTGGGTCTTCGCCTAATGTGTCCGAAGTATGATAGTTTGAGCCTGGTCATTTGTGACTCGAGTGAAAATTCTGGATTGATTTGTTTTATGATCCATTTGTTTGTTTTCCTAGCTGTTCATGGTATCCTCAAAATCTCTAACACCAAAATCCAGAAGCTTTTTCTATCTTGCTTCTTCCAAGTCCAGCTTTTGCATCCATAGAGTGTCGTGGGGAAAAAACCATTGTTCGAACTATTCTAATCTTTGTAGGTATAGACATGTCACAGCATCTAAATATCCTTTCCAAACCCTTCATTGTAACCCTATCAAGTGCTAGTCTGCGGTGTATTTCTTGACTGCTGGATCCTTTACTATGGTCGATCCTAAAAGGCAGAACCTATCTACCACTTCAGTGTCTTCATTATCAATTCTGAGGCTGATTGCTGTAACCATTGTCATTAGTTTAGCCTTCTTTACATTTAGTCGTAGTGCCATTTTTGCACTGTGCTCCTTGACTTTCATTACTAGAGCTTACAGATCATCCACATTCTTAGCTATCAGAGTGGTGTCATCAGAGTAGCGCAGGTTATTGATGTTTCTTCCTCCAACTTTAAAACCATCTTCTTCCAATCTAGCTTCTCTCAGTATACAGGTGAAACTTGGAAAATTAGAATATCGTGCAAAAGTCCATTTATTTCAGTAATGCAAATTAAAAGGTGAAACTGATATATGAGACAGATGCATTACATGCAAAGCGAGATAAGTCAAGCCTTAATTTGTTATAATTGTGAGGATCTTGGCGTACAGCTCATGAAAACCCCAAATCCACAATCTCAGAAAATTAGAATATTACATGGAACCAAGAAGACAAGGGTTGTAGAATAGAACAATATCGGACCTCTGAAAAGTATAAGCATGCATATGTATTCAGTACTTGGTTTGGGCCCCTTTTGCAGCAATTACTGCCTCAATGCGGCGTGGCATGGATGCTATCAGCCTGTGGCACTGATGAGGTATTATGGAAGACCAGGTTGCTTCATTAGCGGCCTTCAGCAATTCTGCATTGTTTGGTCTCATGTCTCTCATCCTTCTCTTGGCAATGCCCCATAGATTCTCTATGGGGTCAGGTCAGGCGAGTTTGCTGGCCAATCAAGCACACTACACTGTATACTTTTCAGAGGTCCGATATTGTTCTATTCTTCAATCCTTGTCTTATTGGTTCCATGTAATATTCTAATTTTCTGAGACTGTGGATTTGGGGTTTTCATGAGCTGTATGCCATGATCATCACAATTATAACAAATTAAGGCTTGACTTATCTCACTTTGCATGTAATGCGTCTGTATCATATATCAGTTTCACCTTTTAATTTGCATTACTGAAATTAATGGACTTTTGCACGATATTCTAATTTTCCGAGTTTCACCTGTATGTTCAGCATATAAGTTGAATAAATGAGAAAGTATAAAGCCTTGTCTTACTCCTTTGCCTATCTGGAACCACTCTGTTTCACCACGTTCCATCTGGACTGTGGCTTCCTGTCCTATGTATAGGTTTTTCATGAGAACAATGAGATGTTCTGGGATGCCCATTTTCCTAATGATGTTCCACAACTTGACATAATTGATGCAATCAAAGGCTTTTCAGTAGTCAATAAAGCACACATTGACTTCTTTTTGGTATTCATTGGCTTTCTCAATTATCCAGCATGCATCAGCAATGATTTCTCGTTCCTCAGCCTTTTCTGAAACCAGCTTGAACATCCGGCATTTCCCTTTTCATGTAGGGCTCTAATCTGCATTGGATGATCTTGAGCATTATTTTGCTAGCATGTGAAATTAAGGATATTGTGTGATGGTTTGTGCAATCTGTTAAGTCTCCTTTCTTTGGTATGGGTATGTAGACTGACCTCTTACAATCTGTTAGCCATTGTGTCATTCTTCAAATTTGCTGGCATAGTTTGGTTAGAACCTTGACTGATTCTTCTTTTGTTGCCTGTCAAATTTCTGTAACTATTCCATCAGTTCCTGTAGCCTTCTGACTTGGTAATGACCGGAGTGCTGATCTAACTTCATCTTCCCATACCAGAGGTTCTTGCAAGTAGGGAATATCTTCTAGAGTATCTTGGATGTTGACGTCCCTGCTGTACAGATTTTCAGTATACTCCTTCCATCTCTGTTTGATCTTCTTTGAATCAGTTACTATCTGTCCTTTGGCATCTCTTAGCATACCAAT
This sequence comes from Hemicordylus capensis, assembly GCF_027244095.1. NCBI lineage: Eukaryota > Metazoa > Chordata > Lepidosauria > Squamata > Cordylidae > Hemicordylus > Hemicordylus capensis. The sequence continues at coordinate 106,736,809 of NC_069662.1, forward strand.
TTGAGGTTGGAACCTCCCTCTGAGTTCAGAGATCTTTTGGAAAACTTTGTTTTTCTGTGTCTATTTCCACCCTCAAGGTCTTTACAGATGTCATTGTAGTACTGTTCCTTGTCTCTTCTAACGGCTTTCTGATATTCCCTATTAAGGTTCTTTGTGAGGTCTTTATCTTTCTTGACTTTGGCTTCTCTCCTCTTCTTGGCAATTTCCACCATCTGTTCTGACATCCATTTTACTTTCTTCTGTTTCTTGGTCTTTGACAGTTTCTTTTCAAGTTCATCCTTAACAACTTCTTTGATTTCATTCCCTATCAATGAGGTTCAGAATTTTAAAGCGGTTCATGATGTTCTTGAAAATGGTGGTTACATTCTCAAGATCACATCATGGAAACTGGATAGTTTTGTTTTTCCGCTTTAGCTTGACTTGGCAATTAACTATTAACTATTAATTATTATTATTATTATTATTATTATTATTATTATTATTACATTTATATCCCGCTCTTCCTCCAAGGAGCCCAGAGCAGTGTACTACATACTTAAGTTTCTCTTTCACAACAACCCTGTGAAGTAGGCTAGGCTGAGAGAGAAGTGACTGGCCCAGAGTCACCCAGCTAGTATTATGGCTGGATGGGGATCTGAACTCAGGTCTCCCCGGTCCTAGTCCAGCACACTAACCACTACACCATGCGGGCTCTGAGCACATGAGCAGATTGTGATCTGTTCCACAATCAGCCCAAAAAATCATCTTTTTGCTGTTATAACTGAGCTCTTCCACCTCCTTGCACCAATAATGTAATCAATTTGATTTCTGTGCATTCCATCTGGTGATGTCCATGTGTATAGGCACCACTTTGGTTGTTTGAAAAATGTGTTAGCAATGAAGAGATCATTGGCTTGGCAGAAACTAAGTCATTCTCCTGCTTCGTTTCTGTTTCCTAGGGCATACAGTCCAACTGTGTTTTCCTCCTTACCATTTCCAACTTTGGCATTCCAGTCTCCAACCACCAGCAGTACATCTTGCTTGCACTTTCTGTCAATTTCAGACTGAACTTGAGCACAAAATTCATCAACTTCCTCTTCTTCTGCATCAGTCGTTGGGGCATAGACTTGAAAAACTGTCATGTTAAAGTGTTATCCACGAAATCTAATTGATATTAGTTGGTCACTGACCGCATTGTATCCAAGTACTGTCATTGCTATATCCTTCCTATGAAAACAACACTGTTCCTTCTTTGTTTTTCATGTCCTCAGTAGTATGATTTTCTGACTGAAAGTGTCCTATCCCAGTCCATTTTAATTCACTGATGCCCAAGATGTCAATCTGTAGTCAATTCATTTCATCTTTCACTGTGCCAAGCTTTCTCATATTCATGCTTCTTATGTTCCACGTTCCTATTGTAATTCTGTCTTTGCTGTCTCAGATTTTCTTTTCCTGCATGGCAACATCAGCTGCTAGACATCCAAAAGGCTTTAATCTAACCATGCCATAAACACCATCAGTACTCTAAGAGATCCTCAGCTCTTCCTCAGTAGCATTTTGAGTACTGTCCGACCTGAGGGGCTCATCATCCGGCACTACATTGACAATCATTCTATTTTGTCTATCGGTGTGGTTTTCTTGGTAAAATACAGGAGTGGTTTACCACTGCCTTCTTCCATGCAGTATGAAATGATGCCTTTGTCGTTGTTACTGAAGTGATCGTCTGCCTCCAGCACCTTCCTATATCACTGCTGCCCAATATAGGTGCCTGCTTGCTTTAGCTGGGCAGCTGGGATGACCTTCACACTTTGGATGACCCTACTGGGAGTATACCTCTCGGCATACTTCGCTCACCCCTACCAGGAACACACACACACCTGCACCATGATGAGGCAGCATAACAGGACTTGAAATTTAGAGGCTGGAAGGGTGGATTGACAGGAGTGAGGGAACTACTGTGCCAGGTCTGCTTTGCATGCAGCAAGGATGTGGCATAGATTGCATGCAGGAGGCTGTGCCCCCTCATTTCAGACATCATACGAAAAATGTACTTGCACATCTCCACAGAGATGCATGTGTTCCCACTGTAGGGTTCTGCTAGCCATTTGCTCTGAGAGTATGCTTCGAGGTAGCTTGATAAGCCTAAGTGTGGGGATGCAGGAATCTCTGATGGGTGTGCATGAATTATCTGCAATTAAATGTCGAATTGAATCACAGCCCGCCTTGCAAGTGATTTGTTGAAAGCGGCTGGCTTAGCAAGCTACCTTGAATCACCCCAATTCAACCCAAATTGATTTAAGTGAATTGGGTACCATTTTGAGGCCCATTTTGCTGGGGAAACAGGCCTCAAAATGATGCGTCTTTCCAGGGAGAGCTGGTCTACCAATTGGGATGACCAGGCAGACCAATCTTCTGCTCTGGACTGAGCGTGTCAGCCCACCTCCAATTGGTAGACCAGGTCTCCCTGGAAAACTAATCAATTGGGTTTGGTGGGTAGGCCAACCCACCGCTCCAGACTTAGCACACCAGCCTGCCTCAGAGAGCTAGTCTACCAGCTGATCCCAACTGGTAGACCATCTTTCTCTGGAAAGAAGCACCATTTTGATGCCCATTTTTCCAACAAAGCGGGTCTCAAAATGGCCAGAATTGATTCAGGATGAATTCTATTCTACCCTGAATCTGGCCCTTTGTTTTCAGGGTGATTCAATTTGGGGTAGAGTCATTGAATCACCCCCAATTTGACCTGGATCTATTTGTGAGCAAATCGATTTGCACATCCCTAGAGTCCTTCTTTTACACATATCCAGATACATGGAAAGTAGCTGCACAAGCAGTTTACACATCCTTTATTGTCATTTACTTGTAATACGTGAAGTGGATCTGTGACAGAGAAATAAGAATGGAGACAGAGGGGGGGAAACCATGAAGTTCAGACTCTGGTACATCAGCACATGGCTCAAAACAGGGACCAAAAGGCAACAGAATACAGCTATATCCAAATAAGCTAGGAGTCAAAGTAAAGGAAGCCACAAAAATGAACCTTTACACCAGGGGTGGGGAACCTTGGCCCTCCAGCTGTTGTTGAACTACAAATCCCATCATCCCCAGCCACAATTATTGTGGCTGGGGATGGTGGGAATTGTAGTTCAAAAACAGCTGGAGGGCCAAGGTTCCCCACTCCAGCTTTAAACGAACTTAAAACTCACAGGAAAAAAATTTAATGGGAATCAATAAGTCAAGTCAGTATCAATACTGAAGAACATATCTAACACATATAACATCATTTCAAACCTACCAGGCACAATATATGTACTTTCGTTCCTAAAGAATAAGGCCATAGGAGACTTCAGAAAAGATGCACCACTTCACAACCTGATTGTCTTCAGGTGACTGTTAAAAGCTCTCCTGAATGCAAACTCTTTGGACAACTGTAAATCAATCAAGTGCTTAAAGACTTCATCAAATGAGGGGAAACGGTAGCAATTTCCTTTGTGGCAAAAGCAGAGTTAAGAACAACCCAATAAATAGATCCCAGTACAGAACTCTTTGAAGTTCCACTGATGTGACTTGAGTTCCTTTGTATTATACTTAAAATCTGGATGTCGAGGATTTCCCCCACGCACCCCGTCCCAGATAAAAACTTAACAGGTTCCCCACCCCCCAAAAAACCTAGGGGTGATTTGAGATACAGTACAGTGGTCCCTCTACTTACGAAATTAATCCGTTCCGAATGCACATTTGTAAGTCGAAAAATTCGTAAGTCGAAAAGCGGTTTCCCATAGGAATGCACTGGGAACGGATTAATGCGTTCCGGAGCCTAGAAAAAAGACCCAGACCCCCAGTAAGGCTTGCAAACTGCACAGGAACATTTCTTTTCAAGAATAAACAGGCAGTAAACAGGCAGGCAAGTCAAGGAAACCGCATGTAAAATTTGTAAGTTGAGGAAACCCCATCTAAAAATTTGTAAGTCGAGGAAACCCCATCTAAAAATTTGGAAGTCGAAAAAACCGCATCTAAAACCGGATCTAAAACTGCCGTTTGTAACTCGAAAAATACTTATGTCGAGTAGTTTGTAAGTCGAGGGACCACTGTATATACAATCATCACAATAAATAGTTCAGACCGCAAAAGCTCATGTAGTTAGATGAGGACAGCCAAAGTATTTCAAGGTTCTTGAAATGAAACACCTTGTGTACTTCTGAGCTAAAGGAGTTGTATCTGTTTTATTATTCTTAAAGTAAAGTGTGCTGTCAAGTCGATTTCGAATCCTGGCGACCACAGAGCCCTGTGGTTTTCTTTGGAAAAATACAGGAGTGCTTTACCATTGCCTCATCCCATGCAGTATGAGATGATGGCCTTTTAGCATCTTCCTATATCGCTGCTGCCTGATATACTGTAGTACCAGTGGGGAGTCAAATCGGCAACCTTCTGCTTGTTAGTCAAGCATTTCCCCACTGCACCACTTAAGGTGTTATTATTCTTAGGAGTCTAAAAAAAACCCACCAAAAGCCATTAATATTGCTCCAGTTTACTGCTGTATTAACATAAAACCTCTAGAGGGCAACTAAGTTTCAAAGTATGCCTCCCTATATATTCAAGTATCTTAACTAGTTTAAGCCAATGCACAAAGTTTTCTTCAGCTTTTCACCTAAATGTCACTTGCTGTTTCTTTCTTTCAAGTGCGTAAAATTACAAGGGGCTATACAAATGTTGAAAATAAAAGGCAGCCCACCTGAAGGCTCAATCTAAAGTGATTCAAGATGCAATAGCCATTCAGCAAGAGGTATATTTCGTCAGACTACTCCCAAATTATAGCAGCTATATAACCCCCAAATTGTAGATTGCCATTTTGATCCATTAGAATAAAAATTCACATTCCAAAGTAGGAAATGTCAACTAAAAAGTAACAAAGCATTAAACAGTGAGCTTTCAAGTCCTACAAGCCCTTCTGTATTAAAACAACAGTGGATTCTAATAAAGAGCAACCAAGCTGGGTTAAAAATAAGCTAAAGAGAGATAATAAAGGTAAAGCGTGCCATCAAGTCAGTGTCGACTCCTGGTGGCCACAGAGCCCTGTGGTGGTCTTTGGTAAAATACAGGAGGGGTTTACCATTGCCTCCTCCCACGCAGTGTGAGATTATGGCCTTTCAGCATCTTCCTATATCGCTGCTGCAGATGTTTCCCATAGTCTGGGATACAGATGTTTCCCATAGTCTGGGAAGCATACTAGCAGGGATTCGAACCAGCAATCTCTGGCTTGTTAGTCAAGTCATTTCCCCCCATGCCATTAGGTGGCTTAAAGAGAGATAAAACCATCCAACAAAAGGGCACTGCACACAAATAAGAGATTGTGTGAAGGGCCATTTTAAATCAAACTCCTTGGCCACTGCTCTGCATAGCAGTTAAGTCCTGCATACACAGTGGCTCACAAGCTGCCCTTCTCAGCTACTGTGGTCTTGGACCAAAGCAAGGTATAGAAAATTAGAAGGCCAACAAAACCTGAGCTCCTCACCACTTCCTACTGCTGCCTCCCCAATAGCTTGTACAGAAGCTCCCCCCTTTTTATATTCCTCATGAACGAAGAAGATGGAGTTTGCAGAAGACCCCCTGGGGTACATTGGTTATGTTCTACAGACAGTACACATGGGAGGGAGGGAGTTTTACATACTTCCCAAGAATGTTAAGAAGTTTTGCATTCCTTCACTGATCCTTCCCATATTAAAAATAAATCCCACACATACACCAAAATTGTGAAGTAGTTCACCAACTCTATATGAATGCAAGATTTTTGAGTACACAAAGTGAGAAAATGATCTATTAGAAACAAAGCAATACCACTACAGCAGTTGAAATTGTGTGTGTGTGTGTATGTGCGTGCGCGTGTGTGTGCGTGCGTGCGTATACACACACACATATACATACATATATATACACATACATACACACACACACACACATATATACACATAATATATAAACTAAGGCAATATGTCTCTCTATACTGGCATCTACAGTTGGGGATTGTACATTTTATTTTAGAAAGTGTTTTAGGGAATGGTCACAACTAAATACAATAAATCTATTGATTGTTCAGTTTCTATACCACTTTTCATTAAAATAATCTCAAAGTGGTTTACAATATAATTAAAACAATGCACAATTAAAATATGAAAAGTACAGATAAAAATAAAAATAAAAATATGTTGCTATTTTTATTGTTATTATTATTATTATTATTATTATTATTATTATTAATTCAATTTCTATACCACCCTTCCAAAAATGGCTCAGGGCGGTTTACAAAGAGAAATAACAAATAAGATGGCTCCCTGTCCCCAAAGGGCTCACATTCTAAAAAGAAACATAAGACACACACCAGCAACAGTCACTGGAAGTACTGTGCTGGGGGTGGATAGGGCCAGTTACTCTCCCCCTGCTAAATAACGAGAATCACCACGGTAAAAGGTGCTTCTTTGCCCAGTTAGCAGGGGTAAAAGTTTAAAATTTAAATTTAAAAGTTCAACACACAAAGCAGCAGCAGTAAAAACTGTACCCTCATATTTATGAGCCTGGGGGAAGAGCCACATTTTAACTTGTTTTCTAAAAACTGTAATGGAGGCTGCAGAATGAATGCCAGCCAGGAGAGAATTCTAAAGCCTGGGGGCCATGACTGAGAAGGCCCTTTCCCACATGCTCGATAGCTGAGCCTCTCTCACTGTTGGCACACGGAGCAGAGCCCCCTCTCAAGATCCTGTCAAGCAGGCAGAAACCCTTGGGAGCAGGTGGTCATTCAGACATCCAGGGCCCAAATCATTAAGGCTTTGAAGGTCAAAACCAGCACCTTGAATTGTAACTGAAAAAATTTAGTAGCTAGTACAGCTCTTTCAAAATGAGTATAATGTGATCCCAAAAGGGAGCTCTGGATAAAATCCTAGCTGCTGCGTTTTGCACTAGCTGCAGTTTCTGAATATTCTTCGGCAGCCCCACGTAGAGCATGTTACAGTAATCCATCTATGACATGACTAACGTGTGGGTAACTCTGGGCAGATCTGGCTTCTTGAAAAAGGGACATAGGTGGTGCACTAACCAAGATTTAGATGATGAGAGAGACTTTTATATTTGGGCAGGAGACCTTGGAAATAGCATATCAAGCACATTTTGGCAGATCATACAGGTGAAACTCGAAAAATTAGAATATCGTGCAAAAGTTCATTAATTTCAGTAATGCAAATTAAAAGGTGAAACTGATATATGAGATAGACGCATTACGTGCAAAGCGAGATAAGTCAAGCCTTAATTTGTTATAATTATGATGATCATGGCGTACAGCTCATGAAAACCCCAACTCCACAATCCCAGAAAATTAGAATATTACATGAAACCAATAAAACAAGGATTGTAAATAGAACAATATCGGACCTCTGAAAAGTATAAGCATGCATATGTATTCAGTACTTGGTTTGGGCCCCTTTTGCAGCAATTACTGCCTCAATGCGGCGTGGCATGGATGCTATCAGCCTGTGGCACTGCTGAAGTGTTATGGAAGACCAGGATGCTTCAATAGCAGCCTTCAGCTCTTCTGCATTGTTTGGTCTCATGTCTCTCATCCTTCTCTTGGCAATGCCCCATAGATTCTCTATGGGGTTCAGGTCAGGCCAGTTTGCTGGCCAATCAAGCACAGTAATCCCATGGTCATTGAACCAGGTTTTGGTACTTTTGGCAGTGTGGGCAGGTGCCAAGTCCTGCTGGAAAATGAAGTCAGCATCCCCATATAGCTCGTCTGTGGAAGGAAGCATGAAGTGCTCCAAAATCTCCTGATAGACGGCTGCATTGACCCTGGACTTAATGAAGCACAGTGGACCAACACCAGCAGATGACATGGCTCCCCAAATCAACACAGACTGTGGAAACTTCACACTGGACTTCAAGCATCTTGCATTGTGTGCCTCTCCATTCTTCCTCCAGACTCTGGGTCCTTGGTTTCCAAATGAGATGCAAATGTTGCTCTCATCAGAAAAGAGGACTTTGGACCACTGAGCAACAGACCAGTTCTTTTTTTCTTGAGCCCAGGTAAGACGCTTCTGACGTTGTTTGTTGTTCAGGAGCAGCTTGACAAGAGGAATACGACATTTGAAGCCCATGTCCAGGATCCGTCTGTGTGTGGTGGCTCTTGATGCACTAACTCCAGCCTCAGTCCACTCCTTGTGAAAGTCCCCAACACTTTTGAATGGCCTTTTCCTGACAATCCTCTCCAGGCTGCGGTCATCCCTGCTGCTTGTGCACCTTTTTCTTCCACACTTTTCCCTTCCACATAACTTTCTATTAATGTGCTTTGATACAGCACTTTGGGAACATCCAACTTCTTTTGCAATTACCTTTTGAGGCTTTCCCTCCTTATGGAGGGTGTCAATGATGGTTTTCTGCACAACTGTCAAGTCAGCAGTCTTTCCCATGATTGTGATTCCTAATGAACCAGACTGAGAGACCATTTAAAGGCTCAGGAACCCTTTGCAGGCGTTATGGATTGATTAGCTGTTTGGAGTAGGACACCTGGAGCCTAGACTGTTGAACCTTTTCACAATATTCTAATTGTCTGGGATTGTTGATTTGGGGTTCTCAGGACCTGAGTCTGAAATGAAACAAGCAGCTAGTACAGATTAAACATTGGGATGATATACTCCCAATACATAGTTGGCACCAGCTTAAGTTTCTAAGTGCTTTTCAAGGGCAGCCCCACACAGAATGCACTACTGCAATTTAGACTGGAGAGGACCCAGAGCACGGATCACTGCAGCTATTACTCCCCCCCACACACACTTAAGTGATGCCACCTTTGTTTATTTGTCCAAGGTTTAGCTTTAAAACATCTGTTTGCTATACTGATTATGACTAAAGAGAACTAGTTAGTATCGGACCAGAAAGCTGGTGTGCAGTACATAAAAAGAAAAAGAAACAAAAAAATATAGAGACATTATTGACTCTCGTTATACATTACAATTAAATTGGCATGGGGCTTTACATAGAAGTTTCATTAAATTATAGTGCTGCTGCCACACATAAACTAGTATGACACAGGTGACACATAGATTAAAAGTTTTATTCAAGAGTTTGCTTGAGTTTCCTGGTGTTTAAAAAAAAAAAGTGGGGGGGGGGTCTGGCCTTCCAGGGTTTCAAAACTGATATAATTGTTTTTACTGCTTTAAATAGGGTTTGAATTGTTTAGATTTTATATGGGTTTAAGTTTGATTTTTACATTATTATATTTGGTTTTTGTAAACCACCCAGAGCCCTTGGTTGAGACGGTACAGAAATGTAATAATTAATTAAATAAATACAAGACAACATATTCATTTTAGAATAAATACTAGCATGCCCTGTAAACTAGTAGCATCTGTGTCTTATTTTAAAAGGTGCACTGTGTTTGCAGCTAGGATAGGTTATAAACCTGCATCCATTCCCCTGTCCCAAATAAGTCAGAAAGCAGGGATTTATGAAGCACCTAGTATGCTCGTCACAGTGGAGTGTGTGTGTGTGTGTGTGTACGAATGAAAGACACAAATGAAAGAAAGAAAAACTTCAACAAGTTATCCCTTTAGGTATCTACAGCTACAAGTTAATGCAACATTTGTATACATACTGATATACGGTATAAAACAAGTTAAAACAGTTGAATCTAATAAAATTTTTGTATTTAAAGAGAATTGACAATTAAAGACAATTGAGGAGAATAATAGTGGCTTTATGACATCACTTGTATAAAAGCCACTCAATTGGCCAAAAGCTTTGAATGCATAATAAGAGTCATGCAAATGCATAGCTCTTTAACCAAAAGCAGAAGCATTATTCCAGCACTGAAATAAATAATTTCGATGAAAGACACATTGATTCAACTGTAGAAAAACAAGCTATTTCTAGTGTGAAAGTAACCTAAGGGCAGTGTTAATAATTTATACTCTATATAAATATTTACATGTATGTACAGGGAATATAGTATGAGCTTTTTGGTCAAATTTATTTACCCACACACACATTTAGCTCATTATAGAATGAAAATAGGAGCTTTAGATAGTTTGCTTTAATGTAAAACATTTGTAGTTGCTAAAATCAGTTACTGTGTAAAAATACCTTTCATTTTCTTATTGTCATATTATCTTTGCAAGCATTCATTAACAATACATCATGTGCAGCTATCATAGCAACATGTCACTGCTATATTATTTTTAGAGTGGCAAAGTGGCATATGCCACAGTATTTGCAGATATTTCTATTCTCATTTAGACGTGTAGTATTAATTGCTCCTTAACAAAAAAACAAGTAAAGTCCTCAAACAAACAAAGAAACAAACAGATATCTAATGTAAACAAGCCATCACATGCTAATTTTTGTGCAAAAAGACTGGAGAATCAGTGGTAGATAATACACTTTGCAGGTGTAATACCCAAAGCTCAAGCTTTGTCAGCTTTAGTTAAGGTAGCTCAGGAGGAAGGAAGGAGGAGACAAAAATGAGAGGTTTCTACAGTACTATCAGTGATGTCTAGGATTTCTCCACCTGTAAAGTAGCGTCTTCTAACACCATGCAGCACCTTGAGTCCTGAGACTAAACTGGGAACATCTTCAAGGGAGTCCTGGCCAATACCTTTCAGGACAGAGCCATTCAGTGATTTAACAAAGCCAAAACAGTATGGGAAACAGCATAGCTAAGGGGTGGGGAGGAAGAGAACACTAGCACAGCAACACATAACTGACAACACATTTAAGATTGGTAGAAGCAGTTCTATGTAGATGTTCACAAAATATGTAGGGGGGAGTAGTTATAAACATACAATGGAAATACATACAATGGAAATACAATAAAACAACATGAGATAATATCACCTAATATACACACACATATATATTCATTATACAACTAATAAAACCATCACTTAAAAAGAGTCTACTCCTAAACAGTTAATCAAAATAAGACAATATATCAGCAACCTGTTCATTGGTATTATTAAGTTATTGACAGATCCAAAGAATTAACAGGTACTACCCCTTCCTTCCCTACATTCATGTGTGAGTTATAACATTTGGCTAGAGATATAATCTGAACCAGGGCGGATAAAAACTGAATTAAAAAAAATCTAGCTTAACCAGCACAGAGCATCTGCGCGCTAGACTTGATTGCTCCCCTCACCCCCCACCTGACACTCCAGCCTGCTCACCTCAGAGTTCTCTCCACCCTCAGCTGAGCTGCGCTCCTGCTCTTCCACCCCCCTCACCCCTCTTGGTCACAGTTGCAGTGTTGATGGCGCCAACCGGCCAAGCTGCAGCCGCCTAATCCCAGAGACCTCCCCACCCTCACCCAAGTCCGACTTCTGCTCCTCCCTGCACGAGTAGTAGCAGCAATTGCCCAGGCCCTTCCTCACTGCTGCTCATTCCCCTCAGGACACTGACAGGCTCGGGCCTATCCCCTGCCTGCCTCCACCAGTGGCCTCTGTAGCTCCAAGCAGCGGCAATGGTTGACCGGGCCTTCCTCACTGCTACTGCTGCTGCCATGGCGTTCCTCTCAGGCCACTGACATGCCCAGGCCCATCCCTCGGCCTTCCTTCGCCCTTTCTCTCTTCCCCTCTCCTCGTTCTTCCCATCCCTTTTCTTTCTCTCTCTCCCCATTCCTGAGTTAACAGATCTTGTTCATCTTGTTTCCTCATCTAATTCGCTCAGTGGCAGTCTCCTTCTCCTGAAAGGGGTTCTTTCCTCCCTCACAACCCCTCTCTTTTCAGACCCCTGCCTGCTGTCCTTTAGATAGATAGATACTTCTCTCCTCTACAATCTTCCCACCATTAACAGCTGCATTTCAACTGACCTTAACCATCACAGGCTCCTCTTCCCTATCTGCATATGGAACTCCTACTGCCCAATCACCACAGTGCTTCTGCTCTGTTACCTCTGATTGGTAAAGCACTGTGTGGGAGGGGCTTGCTATGCACCATTTGCCACAGACCACCTAAGCCGTGTGTGTGTGTGTAATATCGGTTTATTAAGATCATTTTTTAAAATTTGATTTTTTAAAAAAATATAAATACTAAATTTCCAATTCTCATGTAAAATATAACGTATTTAAAATTAAAACCGATTGCAAACATGCTACACCAACACTTACAGTTTCCCAAAAAATGAATTAATGACTCTATCACAGACACTGAGTTACCTACCAATCAAATATGGGCATTCATTTCATTTTCATTTCATGAAAATGGCTCTAGTACATCCAGCAGTGCTGAGCAACTACCAGCTCTTGCTTTTGGAAATTTCTGGGTTTTCAGTTTCTGTTTCAAAACCTGTTTCTCATGTGCAAAGACACAGGCTGGATAGGAAGTAGGGTGGTTATTTTGTGGCTAGGCTGGGCCAAGTGAGAGGAGTTAAGATACACAATACAGGAAAGGAGGTGAAGTAGAAGAATGGGCGGGAGGGGGAAGGCATTATCCGGTACACACATTTTGCCACCAAAAAAACTGCCATAGCTTCTGGATGTAAAAGACACCCTATCCGGGAATATTTTAGATAAATGCCAATTAAACAAGGAGATGCAGAGCATCTTGACAAAGGTAATGTGTAAAGCTATCTATTACATAAAAAAACAAGTGTAATATACTATTTCCCAAATTAGTAAAAATCAAAGTATCTAAACAATTACTCAAAGTATATCTTTTTAGATGTTGCAAATGCTCTACCAATTTGTAAACTAACATACTTTAGTGACCAGCTTTGGACCACTGTTTTAAAAATATGTGAAGAAGTTTCAGTAGGAAACATGATTTAAGTCAATAGTTTAAACTCAGATTTTCTCTTGGTGATTTAAATAATGATTTATTTAATCCACCCTGATCGGAACACTAGAATTTTGTGCAGTACTGGTTGCACAATTGAAGCCTATATATCTTGATATCAATATGCAGAGGCATCTATGCAAACATGAAGGCAAGGCCAGCTTGTGTGATCAGACAGGATTCAGACACAGACATGGTTGAGTAAGACCCCAAGACACAGCTATCCAATAAACTGCAGAAGTTTTGTACAAAGTTTCTTAGCACAATAAAATGTTGCAAGACACCACACAACCTGAAAGTTCTAAAGCAGGCAGGCAGGCAGGCAGGCAGGCAGGGGAATGCTGGCTGGGAAAGTGACAGCAGAGTATTTCAAGGGACTGGTATTAGCCCTCCATTCATCCCAGGACCAGGAGAGATAACAGAAGCCTTTGAAGGAAGAAGGCCAGTCCAAGGAGAGCCTCCAGTCCAAGAACACAGAAACTAGATTGCTCCCAATAAAGGAAGGATCCTAGCACAAGTGAACAACAGGACAAGTGTTTGTCTGCTTTAGTATCTGTGGAAATATCTTGAGTTGACCCACAAGAAGAAATCACTCTGAAGAAGAATTTAGGCAGTGGTACTCTAGAAGCCAATCCGTCCACTCCATTCCCCTTACCTTGAAAACAGTGCCTTCCTTCCCACTACTGCCCAACCCAATCACCTGGCTTCACTCTCTTTTCTGAGACCCTATTCCTCTTTGCATCAGAGTTTCTGAGGCCTAGTAATGTAGAATTATAGAGAAGAAATATTATCCTGCTGAGCACTGAAGGCACAAGAACGTTAACACTGAAATGTTCTTAAGTACAATGTATAATGTCACCTTAAGTGGCGCAGCGGGGAAAGGCTTGACTAACAAGTAGAAGGTTGCTGGTTCAAATCCCCTGGTATTTGAAGTAGAAGTAGAAGGTTGCTGGTACTATATTGGGAAGCAGCAATATTGGAAGATGCTGGAAGGCATCATCTCTTACTGCACAGGAGGCGGCAATGGTAAATCCCTCCTGTATTCTACCAAAGACAACCACAGGGCTCTGAGGGCGCCAGGAGTCAAAATCAACTTGACGGCACACTTTACCTTTACAATGTATAATAAAGGAATCAAGATCATCGCAGGAGTAAATAATATAAGGCCAAGTATACTCCATATCCTTTACAGAAGTCAAAGGTTTGTTATGAGCTGAGGTATATGTTTGGGTATTTATAGGGGTGGATGGGAAGGACATTGAACTCAAACCTGGAAATGATGAAGATGGTGGTACTTATCTCAGAATTACGAACATATTTCAAAGAGGAAAAGTTTCTATCCCTGAGAGTAGCCACCAATCATCCAAGTGCAATCCCGCCCCCTCCATTCACTAGAACACTAAGAAATATGGAAGTACAACTGCAGTTTCTCCCATCACAGTGTTCTTAACATGAGACACCCCCCTTTCTTTTTAGAATATGGTTTATCTAGATCGTAATGGCAACAGTCACGGAAGAAAAGGATCAATCTGGCTCACAGCAAAGAAATCAGCCTAGAAGAGATGTCTTACAAGTTCATAATTATTTCCTGAAGTTGTGATACTACTATGTAAAGTAGTAACAACAAATTAGTACATTTCCTATCAATACTCATTCTGAAAGAACTAGCTAGCAAAGATGCAAGCTTTTAAAACAGTCTTACCAGTGGAAAAAAGTAAAAAGATCTTTTTTTATTCTTTCTTTGAGGAACATAGTATTGTCTACCTATTGGATCGAGGTTTCCTAGTTCTAATAGTCCAGTAAGATGGTTTACCCAGAACCCTGCTGAACTCAATGAAAATTACTTTTGAGTAAGCATTCAGGTTGCATATATTTATGGCCTCAAAAAATAATCCTACTCCTGATGAAAGATACCTACATTAACACATCACCACACTGCTTGCATATCATCAGAATAGCTAATAATGAAGATGTACTTAATTAGCAAGCTACTGTTTAAGCCTCAGGAGCTGGCTGTATCAGAGTTCTTGCTGTGGATATTAATGCAAATATATTCAGGGAATGTGTCAGGATTAAACACCTCTCAGTTAATGGCAGTGTTTTAACTTGATGGCTTAACTACCTACTTATAATGATTAAGATAGTAATGGCATATTGACCTCAAATTACTCAATATAGGAGTCTCAGTTAAAGCTCAAGACCAATGTTAATTGTTTAGAAGAACCCAAATGAAAAATAATTGAGAACTTGTAAGTAAATCTGCCATCATGTTTGTCATCTCTGGACATTAAACTAGAAATCTGGCTAGAGATGCAATTAAAACTTTATTGAAGGTAATATTTTAAAAATTGAGAGAGTGCTGGTAGGAATACAGCAACCTGGCTGAAATTGATATTCATTAGGATACTCCTTATATGAATAGGAACCATTTGGACTTGGTAGTCTTTATAAGAGCCCCAGCTGGTAATGGTTGAAGGTTAATGCTTTACCCCATTCTGTTCAATTTTCTGTCCTAATTAGTCACCCAAATCTATAGCTGTGAGCACCAAGTGTCTCTGCTCAAAAGAAACTAATTAATGCTAGCAAATTAGATCAAGTCCAAAGATCCAACAGCCAAACTCTTAAATGCTCCTTGTTAATAGGAAGTGTAGCTGTCAATAACTGCTGTTGGTGGCTATAATGAGGCCTCTTTCTTTCACTGAAAGTGATTTCATTTCTCTTTGTCCTCACAAAAGCTGTTCCACTCCCTTAAAGAAAGAAAAAACAAGTAGTTGCAGTATGATGTTAGCTGTCTGACCCATTTCTTGAGATCAGCTGGGTTGAAATGACACAGAAAAACCAAGGAGGAAAAGTCTTCCCAGTCCTAGCCCCACTCCCACTATCCCAACCCACTCCCAAATTATGTTTCAAAACAAGTTTCCTTGGAAGCCCTAATGCTGGCTTGTGTGAATATCTAGATTTTCTTAATCACTGAACATAAATATGCCACCACAGTTCATTTAGATACAACTGTTTGGTTAATACAGAAGGTGATATCCACAGCAGAGGGAAATAATTGGATATAAATCCCTTATCTATGAATTGCAGTTTATATATAGTTTCTCCGGGATGCTTCACACATTACAGTATAAAGAGGACGCAAAAGATCTCACATATACCCGCATCTATTTCATAAAATGAGAGGTGGTTATGTGCATTTATTTCACTTTGCATATATTGCAAGGCATACTCCCTGCATTAAATGATGACAAACACATGTAACTACCTCCCACAGTATGGAACAAAAAGTATCACATCCTAAAATGTTAATGTAATGTGTGAAGCACTACCATTTCTAGCTTGCGGGAACCATTTTTAGTAGCTGCCATGGAAACTGTCAAACAATTCTGTGGAATGAAAGTAATGGCTATTACTCGTACCTGAATCAATATTAAAAGAAAATAAGAACCATGTGGTATATTTTATTCATGTAGCGATACTGCAACAGTCATTCAGAACTAGCCTGTTTTATTAATAGTCCATATTAAAAAAAACTTGGTTACTAAAAAAAGGCCCCGTGAATATAAATAAAACCCGAACTATGTATGTATGTATCTATCGAATTCTTTAAGGCATACCTGTGGCCAATCCTGTGCGTGGCAGCTCTTGCGAGATTTCAGGAGCAGCCGCCAGGAGTTGCAAGAGCTGGCTAGGAGGGAGGGAGGGAGGGAGGGAGGGAGATTGAGGAGGAGGAGGAGGCATTGTCATTGCGAACCACCAAGAATGGCCAAGCAGGCGGCGAAAACAGGGCCACTGGCCTCCTCGCAAGGCTGGCGAAAACTGGTGGGGGGAGGTCGAGGAGAAGGTGACAGTGCCACTGCGAGCTGCCGAGCAGCTGACAAAAACAGACTGCTGGGCTCCTCACAAGGAGGACAAGAGCTGGTGTGCGGGAGGGAGGTCGAGGAGGAGGTGGTGGCACCACTGTGAGTGGCCGAGCAGGCAGTGAAAATGGGGCACCAGCCTCTTCACGAGGAGGATGAGAGCTACCAGCAGAAAGGGCGACGAGGGAGACTGGCTGAAGGGATGGGAGGAGAACTGGCTAAGCCCTGAAATGGAGGGGGAGGAAGGGAGAACTAGGGGCACAGATGCTCTGCGCCTGGGTCAGCTAGTAATTTTTAACTGATATAATGCACTTATTTCTGTATGGAATAGTAAATATTAAAAATCACCAGGTACCAAAACAGTAGTAAGGGCCCTAAATATGTCACTGGATGAAGATCCAGTCTCTCAAGAGAATAAGTCACTGCTAACGGCAAGAGTGGCAGTAGAGGCACACACTGATTACCAGCTCTTTTCCATTTAAAAGCCACTATCTGCAAGTCCTGGCATTAATACATATCCTGCAATGAAATTATTTTCAACACGTCCCTACCTGGTTCAGGGAGTACCTTTAACCCCAACCTGTACCACTGGACACACTTTTTACCATTTGACTACCTTTTTGCACAGTTTCCCTTTCTCTCTCTCTTTTTCCTCTTTAAAAAAATAAAAGCACCCAAACAAAATAAAGAAAATGGCATCAGCTCTGGTATGACCCATCTAAGGTTTAGAGGATGACTTAGGAATTGGACCAATGCTGTAAAATAAAGCAGGTGAGGAAATCCTTAACAGTGGATGACATATTACTTGCCTTTAAGGAAGTTGTAGCTTTATAGAAACATTACAGGAAAAGGTTTCAGTGGAAATTGACAGATTGCTGCTAATTGAATAGAATACCAACCTCTTAGAACTGCAGGTCCTCACCCCAAACAATATGCTAGCTGTATTTGTAAGAAACTACCTGTGGTAAGACTTTATGTGTGTCTTAGCCTCTGTGTATTACATTCACTTAACAGACCTCAGTACTTTTATTTTTATTATTAATAATAAAATAATAATAATAATAATAATAATAAAATAATAATAATAATAATAATAATAATAATAATAATAATAATAATAATAATAATAATATAACAAGAATAGTGATGTAGATAGGCTATACCTTCCTCGCAGCTCAGGTGGAAGATGAATGCTGCAAGCCCATCAAACAGTAGAGGAGGAGAAAAGAGGCCTTGAAGAATATATCAAGGACAGTGAAGAAGATGCGCTTCAAATGGTCAATAACGCGAAACTATTCAACACCAATGAAAGAAAGCAGGCCTACAAGAAAGAACAAGACAAGAACCGAGCAGAAAAATGGAAAAAGAAGCCCCTGCATGGTAAATATTTGCACAATATAAGTGGAAAATCAGACATCACCAAGACCTGGCAATGGCTTAAGAATGGTTACTTGAAGAAAGAAACAGAGGGTTTAATGCTGGCTGCACAAGAACAGGCACTAAGAACAAATGCAATAAGAGCAAAAGTAGAAAAATCAACCACAAACAGCAAGTGCCACCTTTGTAAAGAAGCAGATGAAACCGTGGACCACCTAATCAGCTGTTGTAAAACGAACGCACAGACTGACTACAAACAAAGGCATGACAAGGTAGCAGGGATGATACACTGGAACATCTGCAAAAAATACAAGCTACCTGTAGCCAAAAATTGGTGGGACCATAAAATTGAAAAAGTGGTAGAAAATGAAGATGTAAAAATATTATGGGACTTCCGACTACAAACGGACAAACATCTGCCACACAATACACCAGATATAACTGTAGTCGAGAAGAAAGAAAAACAAGTTAAAATAATCGACATAGCAATACCAGGGGATAGCAGAATAGAAGAAAAAGAAATAGAAAAAAATCACCAAATACAAAGATCTACAAATTGAAATTGAAAGGCTGTGGCAGAAAAAGACCAATATAATCCCAGTGGTAATTGGCACCCTAGGTGCAGTTCCAAAAGATCTTGAAGAGCACCTCAACACCATAGGGGCCACAGAAATCACCATCAGCCAATTACAAAAAGCAGCCTTACTGGGAACAGCCTATATTCTGCGACAATATCTATAACAATTGACAATAAAATTCTGGCATCCCAGGTCCTTGGGAAGGACTCGATGTCATTCCCTTATCTACATTTCTGATGAGAGAACAGAAGACATTTATAAAGTGCTACTTCAGGTGTCCTTGGGCATTTAAATAGGCAGTACCAACATTTGTCCAAGCTTCAGGATTGCTTTCCTCTTACAGATCTTGATGTGTCAGGTGCAAGGGTCATGCTCTGGTGCAGGTAGCCCCCTAGGGGGACAGATACGATTCCAGTTACAGGACTGTTGATTAAGTGTGTATTACTGAAACTATGGTTGACATTGGCCCTACTCTACTATGGGGAAGCCTGAAGTGGTATTTCATCCCATCATCTTTACTAACTATCAATGCAGTCCCTGGGGAGGGGAAGAATGGTGGCCTTTGGAAATGGCATTTGCCAGAACACATTCCTAAGTCTCCCTGAGCAGCTCTAACAAGTATTTATTTTATGAGGTTAGTCGTATGAATGTAGCCTTAACTGCCACAATTATGCACTAATAAAATCAACTGCATTCAGAATATTTAAAAACTGTACTCATCTGATGGATGAAGACCTAATGCACAGACAAGGATATTGGTTGATCTTAA
Source organism: Hemicordylus capensis (assembly GCF_027244095.1). NCBI lineage: Eukaryota > Metazoa > Chordata > Lepidosauria > Squamata > Cordylidae > Hemicordylus > Hemicordylus capensis. The sequence continues at coordinate 106,756,184 of NC_069662.1, forward strand.
AGATCCTGGTGGAACACAGGGGTGGCAGCAATCTCTGAGTACTGATTGTTTAGGCTTTTATACGACAGCATCAGCACCTTGAACTGAGCTTAGAAGGAAAAACAGCCAGTGCAGTCACTGAAACACTGTTTTACCTATGATTCATCCTCTATAGAAGATTAGCCTAAGCATTTTGCATCAACTGAAGCCTCCACACTGTCATCAAAGAAATCCCTACAGAAAGGGAATTACAGTAAAGAAAGGCAGGAAAGATGATCTCCAGGTCTGCATCTGTGAGAAAGGACTGCAACCTTCTAGATACATTGAGCTGCTATAAAGCACTCCTGGTTACCACTGCAACCTAGGTATTCAGGCTTAAGGGGCTGTGAGCACAGGGTAGGGCAACGAGAGGGAGCAGATCTTGCAAACTAGTCAACATGGACTATATGAGCGATCTTCTGTATGTGGTAGCAAGCTCTTAGTAGAATTTGAATGATTTTCCACTGAAATGCCTCATCTTTTAATCAGGATTAATATGCATGTTATATACACTTGAACAGAAACTCTAAATCTAAGGCAGACCCTATAAGCAACATTAGTTCACACCAATGCAGTGAACTCAATACTGAGTTTGAGCTGGGGCAGGGGGGTGGGGATATAAAAAGCCTGCTCACAGCAGAGCAATCTGCTTAATAAAAATATATGGAAAGGGAATTCTTGTTTGTGTTTTATTCACACCTAGGCAACATGATCACAACACATATGTGGAAGTGTAAACTTGAACAATGTGGCTTTCACAATGCATCACAATTATATGAACACCTGGATTCAATATTCTATAGTTTCTTAACAGACCTCAATGCACTTGGGTATCAGAATGGTATGTTTTAACATGACAAAATTGGTGTGCAAGACAGTAGAATATATATTTGAACATGTGAACATGCCTTACCCTGAATCAAACCATTAGTCCACCTAGCTCAATATTATCTACACAATGACTGGCAGCAACCCTTCAGGGTTTCAGACAGGAGTGTTTTCCAACCATATCTGGAGATGACAGGGATTGAACCTAGGATTTATTGTATGCAAGGGATGTCCTCTTCCACTGAACTACAGCCCCTTCCTGTCATTTCAGGGTGGCTCTTGACATACAAAACTAATATTTAAGATTTGGCATGTAACATACAATGTTTCTCTCATATAGCCTATGGACCAATCTCTTACCCAGACTAAGATATGGTGCTAAATGTCTTCAAGCAAAAATAAGATGCTGTTCATTTAGTATATTTCACAACCCTGTCTTCCACCAGTGTGTGCATACTATTTTTGAACAGAGCAGGCAGGATTCAGACTAAATTAGTCACAACTTAGCACCACTGAAATAAATGAAATTAATTTCAGTGGATCTTAGTCATGTATGAGTCTGGATCCTGTCCAGATATGCTAAGGAATGTCCAGAGTTTGCTTTGATCTGTAGTTTTAGCTGCCAAACAGTAACTATTAGGGACGTGCAAAACATTTTGAGAGATTCATGCTCAAACTGAAAAGCCCTTCAAATAAACAGCCTGTTTCAAGCTCAAAACAAAACCACCTGGCATAGACTCAAAATGTTTTGAGTGTTTTGAGCACCATTTTGGAGGGCTGATTTTCTGAGGAGAGTTGGTCCACTGATCAAAGTACGATCACATGCACAGTAAATGCCACTAAGCTAAGCACAAAAGGACCTAAACATATACATTTAATCTCTCTTAAGTTATATGCAGTTCACCTTCAATAAGGTGAACTTCAATAGTTCACCTGAACTTATCATGCACGGAAATACTGAGGCTCTTCACATGATTAGCGTGAAGAGCTGTAAGGGGGTTTGCGGGAAGAGCGGGACTGACCCGCTCTCCCTGCAATCACTGGCCTGTTGCTGGGTGGGCGGATCGCCCGCCCAGATGAGCAGCAGCTTCACTTGGGCACTCCTGTGCTCGGGTGCTCCTGCAGCAGCTCCGGTGGTCGGGTGAAGGGAAGCACTGCCACGTGGCGCCCCAACCCCCGGAGCCCCTGTAATTTCTGGGATCCCCCCTCCTCTTGCCCGAGTGTGTCCACTGCAGCTGCAAGCAGCCACGGCAGACACATGAACAAAAAATCAGGGTTAATGGAGCGCTCAGCAGAAACTGGGCTGGGTTCTCTTAGCCCGGTTTCTGCTGCTCGTGTGAATCGCCTCACTGTTAGAGATTATTAGGAAATGTATGAAAATGTATCCTGTTTATTTCACAGGGTTGTAGTGAGCTCCAAGGGCTGCTGTGAGCTCCTCTGAAAGAAGACAGAATGCAAACATAATAAATTATACTATAAAGATTTGTCACCAAGAAAAATCAAAAGGCAAAAAAAAATATCAGCATGTGTGGAAAGCTTGTGTGGAAAGAAAAGCTTGTGTGGAAAGAAAAAGGGCTTAAAGAAAGAAAGGAGTCTGACCTGAAATGCTAAAAATTGTAAGGGGTTTTGGAAACCCATGAACAACAAAACAAAGCTGTCCCTGTATCAAGTTGCTACAAAACTTGGTGCCAACATCCACATGAACAATTCTGCAGGTGACAAGCACTGAAGAAGTTTTTGTCACCCACAATCCACTTTGGGGTAGGATTGGTAAAATGATTTATTTTCCAAACTCTGCAAATCCAGGCAAAATAGGTAGGAGAAGCAGAGCTGCTGAAGAATGGACTCTTCCATGAAGTAAAAACAACAAAAAAGAGTATTGTGGTGCCTTGAAGACTAATACATTTATGTCTCCATAAATGTTCATGGGCTAGAACCAACTTAATGAGATGCATTTCATAAAGTGAGGGCTAGGTCATGAAAGCTTATGCTGAAATGAATTTTATAGTTTGTAAGACCCACAAGATTCTCTATTAGTGTGTTGCAGCAAAAGCAACACATGTGGAAGTTGTTGCACTAAGATAGTTACTAGGGATGTGTAGGAAATGGATTTTGCATTTTATTTTGAGCTCGAAATGAAACAAAAATGCTCAAAACTTTTTGTCAAAATAGTGGCCAAGCTGGCTGTTTCAATGAAACAAACTTGAAATGTTTCAAGTGTTTTGAATGCCATTTTGGAGGGCCGTTTTTTCAGGGAGAGCTGGTCTACTGATTGGGGTTGACGGGTAGACCAGGCCTCCGCTCCGGACTTAGTACATCGACCCGTCTCAAAGAGCTGGTCTACCCGCCACTTGAGACTGGTAGAACAACCCTCCGCCCTGGACTTGGCATGTTAGCTGCCTTGGAGTACTGGTCTACCAATTCCTTATTGGGCAATTTATTATGTTTGCATTCTGCCGTCTTTCAAAAGGACTCCTCTCATCTCATCATCATGTTTATTTGCAGTCACAGACCAAAATTTAAAACATATATAATAATACACATATAATATAATAATAAGGGACTCAAAGGAGCCTTTTAGCCTCATTACAACCCTGTGAAGTAAACAGCATACTATTTTCATACATTTCCTAATAATCTCTAATAATATTTCCCTGCATGACTCCAAAATACTACCACCTAATATGAAGTACAATCTATATCCTATTGAAGGTGAACTGCATATGAGTTAACTTAAGAGAAATTAAATGTATACGTTTGGATCCTTGTGTGCTTCGTTTAGTGGCATTTACTGTGTATATGATTGTTTGACTGTGCAGGTGATCTAGAGAAGAATTATAGACCTTAAAGCCAAAGGAAAAATCAAAATTGAAACATCATCTATAGCCTCAACAACATGCAATAGTTCTTTTGCTTTCTGTTACACAGAACACATTTGTCTAAACTTGGTTACTGGTTTTTCTTCCAAGAAATTGAAGCAAAGAAATCAGCCTCCAGGAATCATTAACAAATATATTTTTACTTTTCCTGCATAGATCAAATATTCAGTAATAACTTGAGCTCTTTGTAATTTTTATACACAAATTATGCAGTGAAACACCATTTTGTTCCTTGGATGTCTAGTGCTTCCATAGCATATTATACTTTTAACAGTTTTAAAATATTAGATCACGAAGACTGTCCTTTTATACCGATCTACATACCCAAGGTAACAGCTATCGCACATGGTAGTACAGGAACTACCCCCAGCTACCTGACCTACTTCCCCTGAGTGAATGCTTTCAGCCTCTCTATGTCTCTCCTGTTCACAGGACTTAGGTTATTTTGCAATTTTCACAACATCACACCTCTTTCCCCTGTAATTCCAAAACATATGGGGAGTTGCTCCTCATGTTGGCAGTTTAGCTGAATGCAGAAGCAAGAGTCCTTTTCCATTTTCTTCAAGATTCTTGTTCCCTCAATTGCCATGCACCATTATAAATCAAATTTAATTTTCATTAACATGGATTTAAAGCTCAACCTATCCTAAGAGTTCAGAAGACATAGTAAATGTATGTAAGAATTAAGAACCAACCCTGATTCTGATGAACTCTCAATGCAACAACAAAGGGCAACAAACAAACCATGCAGAAATGTTGATTTTAGATGTCAACCGGGAAATGTTATGCGTACGTGGTTATGTAAAAAGTTTAACAGGCAAAAATTAAAATGGCTCCCTATACCAAGGAGCTTACGGCTTGCATTCTGTGAGCAGAGATAAATTCCTATATATTCCAGAGATATATATTGCCAAATGAAATTTCTCCCCCTCCAATCTGACAATAATTAAAGCATGGGAATAAGGACATTTCACAGCCTGACATTCACCTGTTTGGGATGTTAACAGTATGTTCCATGGTGTGCTTGGGGTTATTGTAACAGAATCTGAGACTGAAAATATTGAACAAACATATAATGATCAAATGCACTGGATAACACCCGCATGTTTCTTTTTCCACTGCATCTGGCCATTATATGCCTGGCTGAATAGAAGTAATTGTAATTTAGTGATTCTTGATGGATCACTGCTTTTGGTGACCAAAAACCTCCATGTAACTGCTCTGCTATCATGCTACTCTGTAGTTAAAGACTAACTAGCTGGAAGGATGAAGACTAACTAGCTGAAGGAACCAGGACATACCGTATGCCAGCAAGGAGCAACTTGGAATATCTAGTTTCCTGACTGGGTGGCAATAAAGCATGGCTGGGATCAACACGCTGATCCTCCAGTCTGAGTACTGCAAGGATATTTGTCGTACATGTCAGTGATTGAGTTCTGCTCCACAACTACATGCTTAATTTTTTTTCAGTCTACCAAATATAGTTGTGTGGCAATAGTGGTTTTGTCTTTTCCCATTATGTGTGGAATACTTTGTTTCTTCAGTGTCACATGAAAGTTTCCTGTAAATATGTTACACCCAGGGTTTTTTTTTAGCAAATTAATTAAATCAAGGGTTATCATTCTCCAAGACCTAGTACTGAATTTGCAGTGGAAGAGCAAAAGATCATACACATACATTTACTGCTGATATGGCTGTCAGTCAAAGGTCAGGTCAGATACATGATTAGACTGATAGTTTACATATTTCATTCTCACCTTGCACTTTATCAGAACATAGCTCTCTGGCCTTCTCTCTCATCATTTTTGGAATCAAAACATCCTTCTCTACATGTCTGAGGTCTGCTTCCTCTGCAAAAGAATAACAATATTCCCATGTTTCAATGTAAGACACAATTTAAGTTTCATGAAATGAAAAAACAAGAATGCTGTTTACATGCAATATACAAAGTCCACAGCTCTAAAACATACTTGCTGGTATCCCATTAGACATATATAACATCAGTGTCATTTTGCCCCCTTGTAATTCGCTCTTTATTGTAGCTCCCAATTATCATCGAATTAGATATCTTACCACCAACTAGACATAGCAATATGGTACTGAAGTGGACACTATTTTTATTTAACACATTTGTAAATAAGGTAAACAATATGTCCAAGGAGCTCGGGGTGTCCTCTCTTTTATCCTGCCAACATCCCTGCAAAATGGGACTTGACCATGACTATCCAGTGAACAGGATTTGAATTCTGGTCTTCTCAGGCCAATTACTGTACACCACACTGGCTATTATTCACAAACAGGATGTTTTGGCACTATGGACCAAACATCATCACACAAAAAAGCATACTGAAAACATTCATCTTTGCAATACAGAACATATAAAATCAAGATACAAACAAGATCTAGGATGAATAGCTTGAAACTTTCGTTCATTTTAGCATGCATTGCAACAGTTGAAGCAGTATCCTATTGCAATTGGGACAGAATAAATTTTTACAAATAAAAATTACTCTTTTAGTGCAAACATTATAATAAAAAAGGCTCTAGAAGCAGGTGAAATAAGTTGTAGCCAGATATCACTATCTCTTTAAAACAATATAGCACTACTAAACTTGTATGTATATTAAGGAAATGTGTAGAGCAGAGGTGTCAAACTGCTGCAGATGTTGGCCATTGTGACTGTGGATGATGGGGGCTGTAGTCCAAAAAACAGCTGGAGTCTGCAGTCTGACACCCCTGGTATAGAGCAAACTGAACCTCATCCTAAAGAATTTTCTCATCATCTTAGCTGGCCCAAGCTATCACCCATGTACATTTATCACACAATTGCTGGCTTTCCATGGATTGCTGCATGGTTACTGGCCACCTAGGGTGTTCATTTTACACTTACAGCAGCCCACCTGTGAAAGATTTGTAAGTGTGTGGGCATCACTAGACTCGCTGTCAGGCAGTAACAATCCGACAGTGTTCATACGGATGTGCCATTTGCAAGAACTAAAGGAGGCTAGACAGGCCCTGTTTATGAGCTGACTCTGTGGAGGAAAACCAACCACTTGGGCTTAATATGACATGACTTGCACTCAGTGGTCCCTCTAATTTTTTTCATCTCTTTGCAGAATGAGTTTTGTTCTAGGCGGCAGTATCAAGGCAGTGTGTGCACACCTGCATTTAGAATGGGGCCTTCCTGATTCAACCTGAGCGGGATCTAAAAGGAACTGAGCAGACATCCAAAAACGTGTGAGCGTGTGCACGTGCGCAGGCCTTAGAGGGAACAGTGCTTGCACATAATATATTAAGATTTATTTTCTGTATTCACTGTAGGGAATACATAGACGTGTTCATGGTGTTTGCTCTCTAGGTTAGAAACCTATTGCACATTATGGGAAATAGCAGAAGGCAGAGAGTGAAAGGTTTTGAACAATTCACACAAAATTTGAAATTGTTAACCCAGAGAGTCTGTTTTTTCTTAAATGAAATTCATATTATACATCTATCTATCTATCTACCTACACATACACACCATCTTCCAGGCCAAGGCCACAAAGCGTTCTCACACAATTAAAAGAAATCCAAAGTGATCATATTTTTGGCTACAGCTGCTGGGGGTTCTTAAAGGTGCAGCAGGCCCAATGTAAACAGCCAACAAGAAACTGGTTCCCAGAAAGAACATGGCAGCAGATAACAGTTGCAGAGAGTGGGTTACTTCAACCAGTTACTTCTTCAGGTTGCAGAAGTAAGAGCAGTCTCTGGCTGCCATCTCGTCTTCTCCGCAACAGCTCCACGCAGCAAAGGCTGGAGGGATGAAATGGCAGCAGTCCTCACTCCAGCCAGACATTCTGGCTGCTGTAGGAGCCAGATGTAAACATCCCCCAGGAAAATGATCCCCAGAAAGAACCACCGAGTACAGCCCTATTCAGACATTCATGAAAACAAGTTGAGCTGCACTATACTTGGGTTCACTTTTAAAAGTATGAACACAATTAGGGTTATACGGACATCCAACTGTCCACGCATTGGTAAAGATGAGAATTCTTCATCATCCCCAATTCAGCACTTCTCCCTCCATCATTAAGTTCCCGGATGCTATCCCAGCACACTCTGTCCTGTTGTGCTTCTGCAACAGATTAGTGTCCGTGGAGGGAGAAAGCAGAAAAGAGGGACTTGCTTTGAAGCAGTAAAGCAGAGGTAAAAGATAGACCAGATATTGGATATCTATGGTAAGATTATCTATGGTTTTAATGACGACCTTGGACCCTGCTAAGCAAAGAGGCATCTTTCAAAGTGGTGATTCTCTTTATATTTAGCAGGGGGAGAGCAACTGGCCCTATCCAACCACAGCACAGCACCCCTCCAGTGGCTGTTGCTGGTATCTGCCTTATGTTTCTTTTTAGAGTGTGAGCCCTTTGGGGACAGGGGACCATCTTCTTGATGTATTATTTATTTTTCTATGTAAACCACTTTGAGAACTTTGGTTGGCAAGCGGTATATAAATATTGTAGTAGTAGTAATAGTACAGGAAGGAACTCACGTGTGGTACAGTACAGACAAGAAGTATTTGATGATTGCATGATTGCTGTACCCAAATTTAAAAGGTAATACGTACACGTGAATGACTTTAGGGCAAATGCAGTGAGGTTCTTCAGACAATCAGCTGGAATTCTGTTCAGTCAGCTGTACACAAGTGTAACAGTGTATGTCATAATATCTGAACAGGGCTTACTATGTTCCTCATTCAAGAGAACAGAACAGCGGTAGGAATTACTGTTAGAGAACAAATCCCAGTGTAATGAGGGCATAACATCTTTACAGGTGTAAATACACATAGTGAACTTCATAAAATATTTGTGGCTAAAAACTTTTGTGGGCTCCTTTCCAAGGTTGCCTCAACTGATTTCTAGGACAGAGGAAAAACTCTAAGTAAGTGAAGGTCTTATCTAAGCCTATCATTTGATGTCTGAATTATATATTTAAGTCCAGTTCTTGCCCCAGGAAGCTTCAAGGGAAGAAAGTTGTGTCCACACCAATTGACAGTGATACCAGTAGAGATTGTAGTGATGTAGCCTAGTCAGAGAAGTTGGGCTTCCATTTGGACTGAAGCCAGTGGAACAATAAAGTGGTCCTTTTCAATAAGAGCTGGATGTACAGAATCACCATAATTATTTCTAGTTGTTCCTTCAACACCAACACACGGTACATGGATATGTGCCACAGTGAGTATAAGAATAAAACCAGGGATCCTTCTAATTCCTTCCACTATACCCAGGCAGCTACATCCACTATACCCAGGTTCACAAGTACAGCATGAAGATTATGGCTCTTGATTCCTGACTGTCCACCAGAAACTGGTATTAAGAGATTAATTAATTAATTAATTAATTATTAAGAGAGGTATTGCTTCTGGACGTAGGATGCTACACTGTGGTATCATGGTGATACACAATGATAGACCCATATTCCATTAACTTGATCATTCTTCCCACCATGCATAATTGCATAATTTCCCCCTTTAGTGACCTTTTTCCCAAAAACTAAAATATTCCAAACACTGTAGCTTTTTCTTGGGCCGTGGGGAGGCCTCATTTCATTTATTTATAGTTTATTCCACTTTCCTTTCCAAAAGATAACACAAAGCAATTAACTGCTCCAAGCACCTTGGACATTTTGGTTGTACTTTTCTGGCTCTAATATATCCTTTTTAAGAAGGAACAGCAGAAGTACACAAACAATTCCAGATGAGTGAACAGAGCTCGTCCCCCTCAAGTATCTGCACTGGAACCATTCTGGAAGAAGCAGAAGCATTTTTAAAGCAATGCCAGGATCAGCTGCTTCCTGGTAGTTTCTAGTTCAGCTGTGGAAACAAAAGGGTGCCTTTTAGCCACATGTTTTTGCCTACTATTCCCTACGTCATGTGAGATAGGGGGTCTAGCATAGCCTTCTGGATTAAGCTCGACCTCTGCCTTGCATGTACCCTTGGACAGAATACCCCACTATTGGATCAGAAGTTTTCAGGTGTATGATGAGGTTTAGTACCCACTACTAAGTTCTTTGTGATCTCACTGATTACAATATCTGTTTATAGTATGAACACCATTTATTCCTACCTGCTGCTTCCTGTTATTTAACCAGTTATCAATATTTCTAAAGGTTCCATACTTACTTTAACTGTGAGTAATAGATACTACTGATACAGTGGTAAGTCTGCATGGATATTGCATAATATATGTTGGCTTCTGACTGAGCAAAGAGGCACCGTTCAAAGAGGTGATTCACTTTATATTAAGCAGGGCGAGAGCAACGGGCTTTATTCAATCCAGCATAGCATCCCTCCAATGACTGTTGTTAGTATCTGCCTTGTGCTTCTCTTCAAACTGTGAGTGCTTTGGGGACAAGGGACAATCTTCTTATTCTTTTTCTATGTAAAGCACTTTGAGAACCTTTTGTGACAGGCACTATACAAATAACAACAACATTTTTTTAAAAAAAGCCTAAACTCTGTACTAGACAAGTTCTTATTTCTAAATGTCCCACAATCTCTTCCTAGGAGGAGAAACATAATATAAATATACAGTGACATTAACTCTTTCCTTGGGACCTGCATTCCACTGCATGCAGCAGCCTAACATCATGGCTTGTGAAAGTAGCATAGCCTTGAAAGAGTGCTGATGGCCAATCCCATATACTTACTTTTGGAAAGTTCCTGTCAGCCTCTGGTAGCTCTTTAAGAATGGCACACAATAGCTAAGAAGAGCTACCACATTCATCCTCCATCTTTTAACTGGTCTGTCAGAGGACACTTAGGAATCCAATCTAGCTTTTTCCTGTGAATCCCCCTTTTAATTTAATTTAAAATATCTTTATGCCACCCTTCACAAGCAAAAGAAAACTCATATAAAAGCAATACAACTCACTACTTTATGACAACCTTCCATTTGTCCCCAAATATTTCTACCACCAATGGAAAGCTTATAATATCAGATCTAAGACACTTTGACACAGGCCCTCCTAGCCTCCATTGTTGGTCTTCTTGGTGCTGGAAAGAGACACATGCTGTCAGACATACAAATTTCTCCAAGCCCCACAAACAGCGTTCCGAGGGAACTGGCCAAAAGTCAAGAGGAAGCAAAGAGTGCTACATGTGAATGGCTTTTGAGAAGTTTGCAGCCTTCCTCTTGCTAACATTTATGCAACCTGAGGTGCAGAGCTATGAGTTATTTGGGAATAAATCCCATTGGATTAAGAGTATTTCCTTTCAAGTAAAAATGCATAATATTGGATTGCAAGTAGTTTGTTTAGTTCTCTGGATGTGTTTTAAGTACAAGCTGATTTCTGAACATCAGTTTGGAAAACTGTACATGCTGTATCTGTATTTTCTATACATTACAGATTTTGAGATTTCTCTACCTTACATTTGAATCAAGTCAAATTAAGAGAGAGCATAAGGATGATAACACCGGGGGAAAAATTTCAAAGCTTTAACTTCTCACTATTCTATCATCACCTTGAAGTCAATTTTCACCTTTTTCACTGGCTGAATCTGTTATCTTACATTTTGCTTTGGGGCTCATGTGTTCTTGCAATATAGCAGTACTGGATTATGAGACTACTGACAAGCATGTTTGCTAAAAAAAAAGAAGAAGAAGAAGTCACAATGCTTATATTCTTGTAAGTCAGGAATCAAATTCTTCAGCAATTCTATAATAGTTGAAGTATAATGTAAAATAGGAACTGAGATAGTTGCTCTCTCTGTTGAGTAATTCAAATAGTATGAAGAAAGCAGAGAATAACCTGAAGAAAAGCAAATTAAAAAAAACTCATCTTAAGAAGATGCTTCATCCTTTAATACTTCCATCTGACCAGATTTATCAGTAGCCATTTCCGTAAAACTATAATAGCCATTTCCTCCAGGTGTTTGCCCTTTAAATCTCTCTCTCTCTCTCTCTCTAAATTTTAAATCTCAGATGCTGTTCTTGTCTGTACACTGCCCTGAGTCTGTGGATTGGGTGGTATATTAAATCTCTTAATAAATAAATAAAATAAATAACTGACAACCTAAGCATGTCTACTCTAAGTAAGTCCAACTGAGTTCCTTATCATTTAGTTCCTAGCTAAGTGTACTTGTGATGTAGTTGCTGAGATATGAGACATCAGTCATCTCTTTGAATGACTGAGAAGAAAACTGTACAGAAAAACTCCTACACTCTTACACACACTTTCTCCTTTTTATCTTTAAAAAAAATCCATTCTGATTAATATTTGCAGGCCAAGTTCTATTATCCTGTGTTTCACAACATTATGTAGTACACAATAAAGGAGGATACTACTTTTAACAACCTATTTGTATTGTACAGTCCTAATGGGTAACTGATCCTGCATGCTTCCAGAGTGCCCTCAGAGATTCTTTGGTTAATACTATTGGTGATGCCACCATTTTTCTAGAGAATCTTCCACATTGGTTGGAGCCCAAACTGCTCTTTGGTATGATGGAAAGTTTCAAGCAAGAACTACCTGGGCCAAATTTGATGCTTGGCCTTAGGGATTCAAAAAAATGCTTTCCCAATACCATTTACAACTCTACTGAGTAGCTGAGAGCTTCCCAAGCTTGTGGTAGCTGAGGCATGCTATTTTTTCTCAATTAGAATTGGAATCAGGTTAAAATTTATTTTAATCAGCCCAAGCATGCAAGTCTTGACTCTTGCAGAGATGCAGCAGGTGACCTTATTTGAGCATAGATAACCCTGTGCATCTCTGCATTAGGTGTGATTAGATCAGAATTGTCTGCCTTGTAAGAGTGCATCCTTCTGGCAGGATGCATGTCCAGCACCTGACAAGTGCCTTTAATTTTTTAATTCATGTGGGGTTTTCTAGCCGAAGTCAATTATTAACAAAACTTTCCACCTTCTGTCTACCACCTCTCAAACATACATGTGCTTAACTTAGTCTAACTTGACTAAGGCCCAGTCTGGATGACAAGCGAAACTGCAGATAGGCTTATCCAAGGTTAACCTTGGAAGCCAAGAATCATGTAGCAGATGATCCGGCAGCTACAGTTTCATTGCCTCCACCAGCAATCTCCCTCCCTCTTCTTCCACCAACCAAGTCACTCACCCAGCAACCACTGGTTGTGAAATTAGGGTGGCATGCCCATGGGAGGAGCTTCAGCACAAACCCCAGGTTGCCACATTTGGATGGCTCCAGTTCCAGCAACCTGCCAAACTTCAAACCGAGGGTTCAAACTGGGTTTCGAGGCAGCAGCAGAACTGTGGCTGTACGATTTTCTAGCATTCAGATGATAAGAAATGTCAACCGCAGGTAAGTGTAACTGAGGGTTGGGGTTTCGGCCAAATAAGGCCTAAGTTAAGAGCATGTATGTTTGACTTACTCACATTTGTTGCCTTTCAAATCATGGCTGCTTTTCTTTCAGTGAAAGGGTAAAAGTATCTCTTCATTTACTGATTACCAAAATCTCTGCAGCTGTCAGCAAAATCCAAATCAACTCCTTTGTTCAACTGAGCATGATCATTTCTATAATCCAGCAATATTATCAACAGGATGATATTGTATCATCATGTATTTCTCCAAAGCTAATAGATCCAGTAAATAAAGCTTTGAAAAAGAAGATTATTAGCAGTTCAACGTTGGGTATATTTACTCAGTGTCAGCCCCACGATGGGACTTGCTCCCAAATTCTACTAAAAGCCACAATTACAACTGAGTAAATTATATGTTCAGATTATTGAAAGTTTGGCTTGTTAAATATGCTACAGGCTGTGATTTCTTAAGCATGCCTCTTTTCCTCTAAGATAGATAGATAGATAGATAGATAGATAGATACACACACACACACACACACCATTGCCACAGTCATTGTAACTTCAAAGATACACATGACAGCAAAGATAAAGTGGCAATGGCAGTCACTTAAGGAGTTTAACATTGCCAAAGACAAACATAGCATTTCAGCATGTATCGCTGCTAGAAAGAACAGTCCCAGGAGTAAGATCTCTGACAACCATATATCAGTCATACACTTATTAGCACATCACCAACCACAGGTGAGAATGTGCCGTGACAGAACCTGGCATGTAGAGCTCCTCAAAAATAAAATCTGTTTTGATAGTGAAGGTGAAAACATGAAAGCAAAGCCAGCACCCCATTATATGACACTGTTGTAGGGTGGGGGTGGGGTGACAAACAAACATGCAAGTTAAATGACAAACAAAACATGCATCTAGAACCTGTGTGAGAAAAATACAAAGAGATATACTTTATGTTTGGTTCAGAAGCTAGGGATCAGTTTTTGGCTCTGGGATTTATCCCTCCCCTCTCTTACTTTTGTCAATGTCAACCATGATTAAAGCTTACACTGGCACTGAACTTAACCATGGCTAATGCTAGCCAGGATCCGCCATTAACCAGAGTTCTGAAATTAGATTCAAATTCCGGTTAATGTTAACCATGGTTGTGGTCAGTGTTCCCTCTAAGGCATGCACACATGCCTGAACTCACACGTTTTTTGATGTCTGCTCAGTTAATTTTAGATCCCGCTCAAGTTGACTTAGGAAGGCCCCACTTTGAATGCACGTGTGCACACACTGCCTTGATACTCCCAACCAGAAAAAAACTCATTCCACACACAGATGAAAAAAATTAAGAGAGAACACTGGTTACGGTTGGTGTAAATTCAAAGCAATGAAAACATTTCACATTCTGCTTTATATGTGGTGGTTACTTAGGGTATTTTAATTCACCTTTTCTAAGTTGGAACTAGAACATTCCCTAGCTATGAAAATACCTACATAAAATATTATCATCAGTAGTAGTACAATGGCTTGCAGTTTGCAAGCATTCATCTGGTGACGGAGGATCACCAGATGGTGAGGGAAGCGGGTAATATATTTCAAAAACTGCTATCACCACCACCACTAACACCGGGCATCCTGCAGGAAGTCCAGGAGACCAACACAGCATCCTGGGGGAGTCCGCCCCAGCCCCACTGCTCAGTGACTTCTGAGCGTGTGCGGTGGCCATTTGAGTGATCAGCACAGCAGTCAAGTGTAGTGGTGTGCACAGAAATGCACCTCCACAGTCCAGCGCCGGGGAGATGGTTCTTTGAGGGTGGAGAGTGCACTTACCCCTCCCTCCGCTTTACCTCCCTGTCGCTCCTGCCCCCGTTTTCGGCCGGAAGTACCACGCACATGTGAACACATGACATGTGCACGCATGTCTGACGTGCACATGGTACTTCCAGCAACTTCCGGCTGAAGACAGCAACAAGGGGGGCAGGGAGGTACACTGCGGTCTCAAGAAGCCTTTTTTTTTTTAAAGGCGTGCCGGAGGGGGGAAAGCAGCGGGAGGAGTAAGTGTACGCCCCGCCCTTAAAGAATCCCCTCACACACACCGAACCTTCAAACTGCGCCACATTCGAACCAGTTCAGAGGCCTCTACAATGGCCTCCAGGCAGGTTCATGAACATCCCTAGTCAAGTGCTGTGCTGCTCACTCAAATGGCTACGGCATATCTGTGGAAGCCAGCTGAGCAGTGGGGATGGGGCAGCCTCCCTGTGAGATGCTAGGTCAGCCTCCCAGAATTCCCATAGGCTGCTGGGTGCCAGCAGTGGCAATGTTCACTGTTGTTTCAAAGTATTTCCCCCTACTATCACCACCCCCTGGAACTGGCATCACCAGTTGCCACTGTCTTATCTGTCTGTGACTCTAGTCTTTTTGTATCTCTCTTGGGTATTATTCTCCATGCTTTCCATTGGAACAGTTTTCACACATTTTCTGGGAACTTAATGATTTTTTCTGAGGTTTTCCAATTTGTTGTTGTTTTTGGTAGTCCAAGCAAGGTCTGGAACCTACTTGTGAAAACGGCATGTTCCTGTCTTTCATTGTTTGGTGACTTTTATATCAGTCAATGAGTCAGTAAGGCTCAAGCAGCTTTATATATACATAGATATCATCATCCCTTACAAACATTTTGTCCTGGCAAGCATTTAAATTCTGCAGTTCTTTGTTTCTCTCCCTGTGTAGCTTATTTAAGTATTTTGCTGCGGTATTCCCCCCCCCTTCTTATTGATGCTTTTGTTGTTGTTATGATCATTTTAATGGATTAATTGTTCTTACTCTGGCTGCCTCCATTTTGGAGGGGGGAAGTAGGGTCAAAATTTCTACATAAATAATGTATTCATTCAACATATTTCTATACCACCTGACGTGCATACCTAGGTGGTGTACATCTATCTATCTATCTTTCTCTAAGGTGTACCCATAGCTAATCCAATTTGTGACAACTCTCGCGAGAGTTCACGAGCAAGCTGCCAGCAGGGGGAGAGGAAGGTAGCAGAGGCAGACAGACTTGCAGGCGAGGCAGGAAAGATGGCGGGGGAAGAAAATGGCAATGGGCAGGTGGGAGGGGAGGGAAAGAAAATGGCGGCAGCAGGGGGCAGGCAAGAAAATGGCGGTGGCAGGCAGGGAGGGAAAGAAAATGCTGGCGGGCAGGGAGGGAAGGAGGAGGGAGAACTAGAGCTAGTAAGTTTTAATACAGCAAATATAAAACAGGATAAAATGATTAAAACAATTTTATGATATAAAACCAGTTAAAATTCATTTAAAGCCTGAGAAAACAAGTGCATCTAAAGGGTGTTTGTTTGTTTTTTAAAAGAACAGCCAGAGGTGGAAAAACTCTGGTTTCAACAGAGTGTGCTGTTAAAATTAAAAATAATTTTTCTTAATTAAAAAGAAAAGGTTCCAGTGAGAGGCAGAGTTAGATGTGTGCATGTGCATGTATGTTTGTGTGTTAAAAGGAAGTTCTGGCACAAAAAGCTTGGGGTATATTAGTTTTATTATTAAGGTATTTATATACCACTTTTTGACAAAGAGGTTCAAAGAGCAAAATGAATAAGAAAATGTTTTTTATCCCAAAGGAACTCACAATAAAATAAGAAACACAAGGGAGATACCAGCAATAGCCACTGGAGAAATGCAATCCTGGGTTGAACAGGGACAACTATTATCCTCCTGCTAAATATAAATGAACCAAGCTTTAATAAGTGCATCTTTGCCCAATTAGCAGGGGTTATATAGGGACCCAAGAGCTACGAATAAAATATGCCAGAAACTCTGTAAAAAACTTCAGTGACCAACTGTCGAGTATTTCCAACTTTAACTTATAATCTACGCTCCTTTTCCAAACATATTATTTCTTAATCACAGAAAGAAAAACCATAGGGACTTGCTTGTCAGCCCAACAAAGTGAGGTATGCAGTATAGCTCATCATAATCTTTTTAATGTATCATTTTTAAGTGAAGCTATTCAATAAGCTTTTGGACTTTGTTCTCACTATCAACTGTACATAACAAAACCATCATTAACATTTATTAAACTGTAGAAGAGGTGTATGCTGTTATGTTATCCGTGCTAAAGTTTATCTCCACACAGCCACAAATGTTTGAGACATAATTTAAAGCAAATTATAGCAATAAAAACAAGTAGTTCCACTTCCTTTAACAGGACTCCTCCTACCTAGGATCCCCTCCCACTACTGTTCCCTCTAAGGTGTGCGCATGTGCGCGCACTCACAAGTTTTTGGATGTCCGCTCAGTTCATTTTAGATCCCACTCAGGTTGAATCAGGAAGGCCCCACTCTGAATGCACATGCACACACACTGCCTTGATACTGCCACCCAGAACAAAACTTATTCCACACAGAGATCAAAAATTAGAGGGACCACTGCTTCCCATGTGCTGTGAATTTGATTTATATACAATCGTAACAAAGGGGTGTTGTCTTATGAGAATTTACTCTTTGTCTATACTTTGAATGACTACCATCTTGAAATAACATAACAGACATCAGGATCCCCTAAGACACCCTCCTGTGTGTTGTGAATTTGATTTGTATTAAACTGTAAATGTAAAAGTTATTAGAGGGGTACACATGGGTATAATGATTTTATAAGCCTTCTTCCCTTCAGGAAGTAGGCATAAAACAGCCCTCAACCTATAAAAAGTTTAGTGTATCACAGGTTTTATAACAGTGAGCTGGTTCTCATGAGCAAAGTCAAGTTAGAAGGAGGACCCAACCAGGCTCCAAGTTAAGTGCACGCTCCTGAGAAATGGTTGTGTGTCAGCAAACATCGAGGTAGGAGGAGGGGGAAGTGATCATAGAGCATGGTGTGGTTAGAGTGCTGGACTAGGACCGGGGAGACCCGAGTTCAAATCCCCATTCAGCCATGATACTTGCTGGGTGACTCTGGGCCAAACACTTCTCTCTCAGCCTAACCTACTTCCTAGGGTTGTGAGGAGAAACTTAAGTATATAGTGCACCGCTCTGGGCTCCTTGGAGGAAGAGCGGGATAAAAAATGTAAAAAAATAAAAAATAAATTTAAAAAATGCAAACCTTGATCTGGCTATGGCAGTGGACAACCCAGATTGGGTACCCAGCAATGTACTGTGGGTGGAAGAAAAGCATGTCCTGTGCTGTCCTACCTAGGTAGAGGTTAGCACACAATCACTTCCCACTCCTCCTACCTTGATGTCTGCTGTCACATGACCATGACTACCTCACCTCAATGATCTGCTGGTATAGCAATGATCTGCTGGTGTAACACAGTATACAACCTTGTTAAGTTACACACAACTTCACACGGTAGGAAAAGGAGTTCTGGACAACCTGAAAACATACACACTCCTACATTTAAGCAAAAGTTGCTTTGATGAGAGATGGCTTTCAGAATTTACACCTAAGTGTTGCCAGCTGACCACAAATCTGACCCCAAAGTATAAACAGGCAGTCAGGCACATTCATCTTTTGTCATTGTAGCCTGAAAAGCCATGCTTCAAAAACAGCACACCAGCAATACGGTATGTTCAACTACTGCTATGACAGTCATCTACTATAGAGTCAAGACTCTCTGCTGATAGGATGATAATAAGAGCTTGATCCAAATCTACTTTAGGTGTAGTTCAAAGGGGCAAGGACAGTTACAATGGTAGGTCATTATTGTGTGTGCCTCCCACCAGCTTTCTATTCAGTTCAAAGATGCATTTCTTGACTGACTGAAAAGAGGAGCACTGGATAGGGATATTATTATTTAGAATAATTATTCTAAATAATTTTCTTATTCTAAATAATTTTAGAATAATTTTCAGCAAAAGTATTCTTAATTTACAACTCCATTAACAACCATTTTCACACAAAAAATTAGAAGTTGGTTCCCTGTCACAAAAGGGCTCACAATCCAAAAAGAAATGTAAGACAGACACCAACAGCAGCCCCTGGGAGGGACGCTCAACTGAGACAAACAGGGACAGCTGCTCTCCCTCTGCAAACTATACCACTTTAAAGATGCCTCTTTGCCCAGATATAATAGGAGATGGGTGACACACCAAGATCTCCCATTCCCCATAATGGCCTGGGGTGTTGTGTGTGCACAGGGGGTGGGTATATATACATGCTGCAGGTGGAGGTGAGGAAACCAGACTCTGTTATGTCCTATCAGGATCCCTCCGTGTCCACCACAGTGAGCAGAACGGAGGCCTATTTATTCTACAATGGGAAAAGGAGTGGCAATTTTTCATACTTGCTTCCACCTATGATTCTCATGACGTGATACTGTATGGCAGTTTATATATACTGACAAAACCGTGCTGGCATGTTGCTAATCTAGGAATTGTAATGCTGTGTCAGACAGTTGCAGCTACATGTGTTGATATATTAGCATAATAAATAGGGAAGCCTATCAGAAATGTTTAATATTATCATAGCAGTCTCATGTTTTGAGCAGGATCCAAGCTAACACAGCACTACAGTAACACTTTTACACTAGCATAAGAGGACACAAGCATGCCACATGAAAAAAAGGAGACTGTTTTAGACTAGTTCTTGCACTATGGAAGATGTTGCACAATCACAAGCAGAAGAGGTGCCTCTGGAAGAGTAAATTGCACTTTGTCTTGCACAATTCCATATATATTCCAGAGCAGGATTTGTGCTATTATTGTTCTCCTTTTGCTCTTCTCCCACTACCAGTTGTACAACATGCTCATCAGGCAAACTGAAAGCCTTAGAGGCATGTATTTTCTCGCCTTACACCAGTGCAATGCTAGTCTGGATCCCAGTTTTCAAGAGAGCTCTATAATGTGATACTTCATAAAGGTCTTGCTCCTCTTCTTAAATGGGTACCAGATGAATAAAAGCCAGTGATTCAGTCATAATATACCACTGGGTCACCAACTTACAACGGACGAAAAAAATCATGGTTAGCTATGTTAGGCATTAAGTAGTGAGATATTATTAGGTACAGGGATCCACAAATTTAGGGTTACCTCGCTAGCCTGCCATTATTTGTGGTTGCCACGATTCTCCTCTTTTTCCTCAGATTCTTTTCTGGCACACACAGAGAGGTCTTAAGAGATAAGTGGGTCTTCTGTCATTTGCACTGGGGTACAGATAGTAAGAAATAGTAGGAGAGCAGTGCTCAAAAAAGATTCCAACCTCCTGTTTCTTACCTCCTCAAAAATGGCAGTTAAAATGATAACTACAGTGAGGAGATCTGTGTAGTGTTGGATGTCCTGCTCCCTAAAGGATCGGGAGCACTCAACACTGGTGAGCTGGCAAGAGGATTTGTAGATGATATCTAAAATATCACAAAGAAGCCATGGCTGACCCTTTCCATAAGTCTGGGTGAGATAGGGGTTGCAGGAGCAACTTCACCTTTCTCAAACCTACTGCTTTGTTTCCCTCCAACATTGCTGGGGCACACTGCCCTCCAACCACCACCTCTACCACTGCAACGGCTCCTCTGTCTCAATTTTCTCTTCTCCTCCTGGAAGGAAGAGGCAAGTGGAGCTGGCTGCTGCAACAGCAGCAGAAGCCATCAGCAGACCCTTCTCCTTGCCCCACCTCTCTTTCAAAGCCTGCCAGACTTTTACTGAAAGAGGCACAAGTGTGAGGAAAAACAGCTGCTAGAAGTCTCTTCTCCTCACCAGAACCCCCTTCAGGATTGAATCGGGGGCTTCCAGCAGCCTCCTTTTCTCTCCCTATGACTTTTTATAAGGTGCAGAATCAAAGCTCGCAATCTGACCCTGGCTGGCTTTAACAAAGGTGTAGGATGAAGAGGCTGCGAACAGTCTCTGTTCCTCCTCCCATCCCTCAAAAACTGCAGCAGGGATAGGGCACACCCTGGTAGAGCAGCATCTGCAGCCAAATGTCACCTCAGTCACCTCAAGTGCTCAAAGACCTTGGGGCACCCCTGAAAATCACTTACTACTTTGAGATGTGAGTGGGGCCTTCCGGATTCAACCTGAGCAGGATCTAAAATTAAGTGAGTGGACATCAAAAAACTTGTGAGCGCACGCACATACGCACACCTTAGAAGGGACACTGATATTGAGGATATTCACATGTGCAAGCAAAACCTGGCTAAGGGAGCCCAGCCAGTTTTGCATGCATGTGTGAACTGCTGGGATCAGGCCCGATCCTGGTGGCACCACGGTGGCAAACTTGCCTGTGGAGCCACCCTTTAAAATGAGGATAAGGGAACAAGCGCTCCATTAACCCTGTTTTTGAGGCCGTGTGTCAGCCACAGCTGACATACTGCGGGGAGCCCGGGGAAGGGGGAATCCCCATAATGCTCCATGCACTCATGCAGTGCATTATAGTATTTCCAGGGGCCGGGAAGACACATCCCGGTCCTCCCCACTGCCTGGGCACTCGGGGAGCACGCCCAGCACAGGAGGAGTGGTTGTCTGTGAGGAAGATAAGTCTAACCCACCTTTGGCTTTGGGGTCTTACTACTGACAATAATATCTGCATGTAAATGTTAACATTGTCATAAATTCTGTGGTAACTGAAAGTGGTTTGAAACGAAATGAGTGAGTTTTGCAAGATCCAGTGCCACTGTATACCATGTCCATAAATGCGTATTAAGTGTATATTCACCAAGTATATATAGCTGAACAAACAAAAACAGTTGAGGGGGGAAAAGAACCAACCTTGCTCCTTGCTATTCTGGCGACTGGCCTGAAAACAAAAACCCAAGTTGGCATTTTGGGGTCCTAAAACCACTGGAAACCCCTGCACAATGTTCTTTGGCATGTGTTTGCCTGCCTGCCAAACAGTGTTCCCTCTAAGGTGTGTGCATGCTCACAAGTATTGTTGGTGTCCGCTCAGTTAATTTTAGATCCCACTTGGGTTGAATCAGGAAGGCCCCATTCTGAAGACCCCATTCGCACAAACTCTCTTGATACCACCACTCAGAACAAAATTCATCCCGCACACAGATGGGAAAGTTAGAGAACACTGCTGCCAAACTACCTTTCTCCCAGCTACTGTCAGCAAAAATAGCACTGTGGAGAGTGTCTCTGCTGAGGTTTGCCATACATTATAAGTGTCTGTGTAAGTAAAATTTAAGAAAAATATTTAGGGAGGAAAAGGGTATCCAAGTTACTTGCAATGCACTCCAAGAACTGGATTGTGCCCTTTCAGTATGAATACAATCTGAAAGCATTTGATCTAGTTTAAGAGATAACCTTCCATCTTATGAGTCAGACAGCTACTCCCATTTTGTCAACAGGAAAACTGGGTGTATGTGACTTGGGAAGTTAAAACAACTACCAGCTCTAAGCAAGCACTGAATGTGAACTCAGGGACAAGCATAGTCTATCCATTGCTAAACTGGCAGTTATCCAAACACATTCCCTGCACTTTAATTCATACACAGCTGACCTGTGGCTCCCATAATTATACCAGAAGGGAGGGGACCAGACAAACACCTTTGCCCTTCCTTTCAACCATTTTCATATTGAATTTTGAAGTTGTCAAGTACCACACGCCAGGCCAGACTTTGCCTACCGTAAATATTCGCAATATTTTTCATCCCCAGCTGTGGAAGCTACTTGGAGGAAGCAAGAAGAGAAATAAAGAAAGTGATGATGATCCAAGAGGTGGGGAGTTGTCAGGTGTTACTGGAAGCCCTTCAGCAGTGCCATCCTTAGGAGCGGACAGAAGGGCATTGCCCTGAGCCCCATGCCTCACCAACCCCGCGCCAGTGGTGGTGAGGAGATTCCAGGCTGGAATCTCGCTGTCCCCAGTGCAAGTGCACCATGGGGCTGGCTGAGCTGAAGGCAGTGGCTGCAACGGGTGGGAGTTGTACTCCACCAGCAGTGATGGTGTAGAGATTCCCCACCACCACTGGTCTGCTGCTTGTCGTAGCACCTGCTCTCCAACTCATCCATGCCATCTGGCACCCTCTGCTCGGCAAACCAAAGCACGCCTCAGAGCTGGCCGAGTCAGAAAATAGTTGCTGTGACGCTTGCAACCTGCAGTCCACCAGCACACCAATATTGCAACCCGCAGTCCACCAGCACACCAATTTTGTGCACTGCCACCAGCCTGGAGCACGAGACTCACCGGTTGCAGCAGCTGTGGTCAGCAAACCAGAGCTCACGAGGGCAGTGGCTGATGCAACGGGCAGGAGCTGCACTCCAGCAGCTAGCCTAGAGCACAGCTCCCACCAGTCACAGTAGTTGTCCTCCAACTCAGCTGGGCTCCACAGTGTGCTCTGCTTGACAAACCAGAGGGGCTGTCTGAGTCAGAGGGCGGCTGCTTTGGCAGGCAGGAGCAGTGCTCCACCAGTGGCATTATTGTCGTCGAGATTTCCCACTGCCGCCGGCTCCCACCTACTGCCGGCTCCCACCTACTGCTGTGGTTGCCCTCCAGCTTGGCTTGGTCAAGTGGTGCACACTGCTCAGCAAACCAGAAGGGTTGGCTGAATCCGAGGGTGATCACAGGCAGGAGCTGCGCTCCACCACAGCAGGGGGATGGAGATTTCCCACCACTGGTATCCTGGAGGACAACTGCTGCCTGTCTCAGCGGCTGCCCTTCAATTCAGCAGGGCCCCACAACGCTCTCCAGTTTACTGAGAAGAGTGTGCCATGAGGCTGGCTCTGTTGGAGCGCAGCTGCTGCATCACTGGCCCCTAGCGCAGCCCCCACCTGTTACAGTGGCTGCCCTCCATATTGGCCGGGCCCCACAGTGCAGTCTGTTGGGTTAACTAGAGCACACCTCAGAGCTCACTAAGTCAGAGAGTGGCTGTGGGTGGGAGCTGTGCTCTGCCAGCAGCAGTAGTGCGGATATTGGAATGTGACTCTCCTGCTGCAGCGGCTGCCCTCCAATATGGCCGGGGCCAACTGCACACACTGCTCAGCAAACCAGAGCCCCCCGCTGGCTGCAGTCCGAAGCGGCAGTGGTATGGATGTTTCTTATTGTTCCTAGCCCAGGGTCCAGCTCCTGTCTGTTGCAACAGCTGCCCTCCAACTTGCTGGGCCGCACCGGCACTCTCTTCTTGAAAAACCAGAGGGCACCACAGAGGACGGCTGCTGCAGTGGGCGGGAGCTGCAACAACAACAACAACAACAACAACAGCTGCAGCAGCAGTAGGGATATTGCCAACCACCACGGAGTTCAGTTCCCGCTTGTGGAAGCAGCTGCTCTTCACCCGGGCTGGCTTCTAGGGCACTGTCTGCTCGGCAAACCAGAGTGCACCGCAGGGCTGACTCAGTGGAGTGGAGAAGGATCTACACTCCGCCAGCAGTGGCAGCGTGGAGGTTTCCACCACCCCACCACCCCATCCCAGAGCATGGCTCCCACCTGTCGCACTGTTTGCTCTTCAACTCAGCCAGCTCCCACGACGCGCTCTGCTTGGCAAACCAGAGCGCGCCACACAGCCGGCTGAGTCAGAAGGGGGCTGCTGCGGTGACTGGGGGGCGGCGGTGGCGGGAGATTCCCAGCAGAAATCTCTGCACCACGGTGTGGTCTCTCCACACCTCCGTGCCACCGTCGTCTCCTGCTGTTGAGCGTGCCCGCATCACCCTTCCATTGCTCTGAACGCTGCACGCCCCTAAGGTCGACTCGGCCCTGCCCTGCATCATCACGCACACAAAAAGGAGGGGATAACGACCGCCCCTACCTTCTGCGCCATGGGCGGGCTCCATCAGCAGCTCCCTTGCTTAAAAAGCAGCCGCTAGTATTGCTAATGGTAAAGCGACCGCAGAGGCGACAACATAACCAAACCAACCCCTCTTGATTCCGCACCGAAGGGTTCGGCGCACGCGCCAGCAACAAAACTTCAAGCTACAGTGCGCGACCTCTACGTCACCGCGCGAGAGCAAAAAAAGAAAGTTTTTAAAAAATACAATTGCGCATGCCCTGAAGCGCGCACGGAACAGGAGAAGAAGTCGGAGAGGAGGCGCATGCGTACTGGTACACAGCGTAAAAGCCGGTCCAAGGCGGGCAGCTAGCTGTTCTATGCAGGCTTGTAATAGATGACGCGTCTCAGGAGATAGCGGGTTGTGACGTCTCCTTTCGGGAAATGGCCTTTGGTGCAGCTTTGACTTGAAAGGTGGAGGTTGGGGCTAGCGAGCCGGAGGGGCTATTGGCGCGTTCCGTTGCTGAACATGTACGCTGACCTTTGTTGCCCGTAGGCCCAATACAGTCTCCTGGACTTCCGGCCCGGGCACGTAACACTCATCCCTGTGAGGCTGTGTTCCCAAGAATACATGAGAACATTCGTAGGCACCTTATAAGGCCTTACCCAGTAGAGGAACACACCTTAAAAAAACAAAGCTTCACATTTTATTCATTTATTTGCTACATTTATATCCAGCTTTTTCTTCAAGAAGCCCAGAGCAGCGTATTTGCTTTTGTTTATCCTCACAACAACCCTGTGAGGTAGGTTAGGCTGAGAGCTAAGTGGCTGGCCCAGAGTCACCCAGTGAGTTTCGTGGTTGAATGGCTGTCCCTGGTCCTGGCCAAACACACTAACCATTCTGTGCTGGCATTTTGCTTCCCATGAGGATTCCTTTTTACTATCCTTTTCCCTGTCTGGTGCGCAGAGACATCCTAGGTGGAGAAGGCAGAATTTTACGCCTGTGATTCACACAAAACAGCTCTTCCGAAGAAGACTGTGTTCCTATTTCTTCATCTCTTTAACATCTTTCTGTTTAAACAGCACAAAAGTTGCCATTAGAGTGAACATGTCTAGAAATCACCAGAGGAAATGCAGAGAGGGTTCCCAAACTGCAAACCATAGTTTGCCTTAGGAGCCAATTTTACATCTGCACTGGGCCATAATGATCTCCCCTGGACATGTGCAAAGAGTAATACAAAAAGGGTTTGTAGGAACTGAAGATGACTAAAAAGTGCAGTTTATAAATGACAAAGAATAATTTTCTTCACGCATAAAATGTGACTGCTCATAAATAGCTTCAGCTTGCAGTCATTTCTGCTTGTCTACCATTCATATTGTCATTTGATTAGTTAATCACCCATTTTCTAAAGTGCGAATGTGTTTTTACACTTCTATCAAGACAGTGTTAACTATGGAACTATAGATAGCAATAGAGATTAATTATCTATTTCAGAAGTCTCCACACCTTCTGCTTCCCAGATAAAGAACTATAACTTTGTTCGAAGGTGTGGTTTAATGCAAACCAAAAAAAAAAAAAAATCCTAATCAGTAACTCTGGTCAGTGAGTTGACATGGGGTGAGGAGCCTATTAGGATGGTCCACCCAAGAAGGTTACTGAATCCAGTAGGATTCCAAGAATCCTTGGGAAGGATTTAGTGTTGACTGTCAGTGATTCTGTTGATGCCCTGGTGGAAAACTGGGATATTGAACCTACCAGGGCAGTAGACATGATTGCTCCTAAGCATCCTCTCTGACCTGCTTCAAAATTGGCCTCTTGGTTTACAGAAGAACTATGGGAGCTGAAGTGTCAAGGTAGGTGACTGAAGTGCAAGGGGGGGGGGGACTCAATTTGAATCCATCAGATTACAATGTAGAGCATATTTGAAGATCTATGCTCAAGCAATACATGCAGTAAAGAAATGATTGCATCCCACATTGCATCCTCAAGCTCACGTCCAACGGAGTTGTCTAGGGTTGTGAGAAGGCTAGTACATGCTTCTTCTCCCTTGAATCAGAACTTGGAGCCATCAGTTACCTGTTGTGACATTTTAAAATATTTTTGTGTGTGGATAAAATATCTCATATTTGGGCCAACTCAGACTCCACAATTACTGCACAGTCTAATGGGGAAGTGTCCAGCAACTCTTATAAGGTTAGGCTGCATCAATTTCAGTTTGTGACCCCTGAGGATGTAGACAAACTGCTTGGAATGAGTGCAGCCCTACCACCTGTCCTCGTGACCCTTGTCCAACATGGCAGTAGAAGATCTCTGTGAAGGGCCTTCTCTGAGGGAGGACAGGATGCCTTCCTGTCTTATGGAGGTAATTATTAGGCTTCTGAAGAAGTCTGCACTGGGTGCCTCAGAATTAAGCAACTATAGGCCTGCCTCTATAGGCTGGGCAAGGTAATTATTTATTATTATTATTATTATTATTATTGTTGTTATTATTATTATTATTATTATTATTATTATTTTACATTTTATATCCCGCTCTTAAGGAGCCCAGAGCGGTGTACTACATACTTAGGTTTTTCCTCACAAAAACCCTGTGAAGTAGGTTAGGCTGAGAGAGAAGTGACTGGCCCAGAGTCACCCAGCAAGTCTCATGGCTGGCTGGGGATTTGAACTCGGGTCTCCCCGGTCCTAGTCCAGCACTCTAACCACTACACCACGCTGGAATTAAGATGGTGGTGTCCTCCCAGCTCCAGGCAGTCTTGGGAGAAACTGATTATCTAGACCCATTTCAAACTGGTTTTCGGGTGAGCTCCAATGGGGAATTGGCAAAAGGAGTGTGGCTCTGTTGGTCCTTTTGGATCTCTTGTTGGCTTTCCATACTATTGACCATCTGAGAAAAGTCGGCGGATCTGCTGTACGCCTTCCCACCAACACCTCTTCTCACCAGGTTTCTTCGAAGGGTAAAACTCAGTCAGAGTCAGAGCCCAGGTCATCCTGGTGGCACCGTTCTGGCCTCAAAGACCTTGTTTCTCAGAACTCAAAAAACTGGCCACAGCAGAACATCTGATGCTTCCGGTCACGGTGGACCTTCTTCAGCAGGGCCCAGTACATCACCCAGATCTAAGCTGGTTACAGCTAGCCACCTGGAGACTGAACAGCAACTCTTGAAACAGCATGTCTAAGATGCTTGACATGATGCTTGCATCCAGACACCCCTCCACAAGCAGGATTTATCAATACACTTGGAGGGCATTCCTCAGATGGTCTACAAGCACGTGGTTCCTAAGGGGACGGCAACCAAGAAGCATCTTCTTCAATTTCTTCAGGATGGACTGGACCAGGATCTCTCCACAAACACATTGAAACACCAGGCTGCTTCCCTGGTGCAGCTTATCTCGGGGGTCGAAACGTTCCATGCTTAGACACCTACACTTAAAGCGCTTCTTTAGGGGGGCAGCCCTGTTCTCCTCCCCATCTTTTTGCCCAAAGCTGGTACATCCGGCAGAAAAGGCTTGGCTTAAATTGAATGTCCGTAGATGCCTGAAGGCATATATGAAACACACAAAGCATATTCATACCACAGAGACTCGGTGTGTATCCTTTTTGCCTCGGAATATGGGTCAGCCCATTACCCCCGCCACCACAGCTATGTGGCTCAAGGCATGCCTAGCCGGGGAATATGAATCACAGAACCTTGGGGCTCCCACAAAAATGTTTGCCCATTCTACCAGGGCTGCTGCCACTTTGGCTGCATTTTCTACTAACACTCTCATCCAAGACATTTATAGGGCAGCCAGGGGCGTGGCTAGCCCACCGGCGGCCCATGTGCAGCCACGGCAGGCGCCCCGATAGCCCCGCCCCCTGTGTCTGACGTCAGATGCAGGGGATAGCCACGCCCCCGCATCTGACGTCAGACGTGGGGGCATGGTCTGGCTCCCAAACGGAGCCTTGAGGTTCCGTTCGGGATCGCTCCAGCAGTTTAACTACTGAAGGGGCCGCGCAGCCCCTTCGGAAGTTAGACAAAGCCTGGTGCTGCGTTGCGAACGCAGCACCAGTCGTAGCTCCTGAAGGGGCCGCGTGGAGCTAGCCCCTTCAGGAGCTAGCCAGCCAGGAGCGACTCTTCCCTGCCTTTGCAGGGAAGAGCCGCTCCTGGCTGGCACTGCGAACGCAGCGCCAGCCTTTGTTTAGCTCCTGAACGGGCTGCGCGGCCCCCGCTCGGGAGCTAAACTACCACCCCCGCGTCTGACGTGAGATACGGGGGAGGGTGTCGGGGCCGCTCTCACGGCTCCTGATTGGCCACCAGCCCGGGTTCTTTGAACCCGTTGTCCCAATGGTGCCTCCGTCCCTGAGGGTAGCCACTTGAAGGGTTTCCTCCACCTTTACCAGGGACTATAAATTGAATTCCTTCACCTCTGCTCAAGCAGCTTTAGGGAGGCAGATGCTCCAAGAGGTTCTTCCATAGTGAGCGGGGGTGCTTCCTCTGGTTGGGCTGAGGGCTGTGGTATGTCCCCACTCAAGAGATGCCCTTAGATTGCAGCAGCAGAGAAAGTAGCATTGGTTCACTTACTGTGAATGCTTATTCTTGCTGCTGCATCCATGGGTGTCTTGACCCAAGCTTTAGCACCCGCATCTACTTTGCAGGGACTCGGGGAGTTTTTCCTTTGTCTCTTACCAAAGCATTGTTCAGAAGAACAGAAATGTTGTTGCCTATCATTTATTTTTACTGTGCACCATTCATTCCCTAGGTTCCCCCTGCAGTATTGTTTTGGGGTTTGAAGAGTCTATTTTCTCTGTACACATTTATTTTTTCTTCAAAATACTCCTGGCCTTTTTAGCCTAAAAGAACTAGATGGGGCCATGCTCCTCTGGCTCTTAAATATTCTACTTAATTTGCATAGTCCTGCCTTTAGAGAGCCATGTGGAGAAGCATAACCTGGTCTTGTGGTAGCAAGCATGACCTGTCCCCTTAGCTAAGCAGGCTCTGCCCTGGCTGCATATGAATGGGAGACTAGAAGTGTGAGCACTGTAAACTATTCCCCTCAGGGGATGGAGCTGCTCTGGGAAGAGCATCTAGGCTTCAGGTTCCCTCCCTGGCAGCATCTCCAAGATAGGGCTGAGAGAGATTCCTGCCTGCAACCTTGGAGAAGCTGCTTCCAGTCTGTGAAGACAATACTGAGCTAGATAGACCAATGGTCTGACTCAGTATATGGCAGCTTCCTATGTTCCTATGAGATGCCCTTGGATGCAGCAGCAAGAAGAAGCCTTCACAGTAAGTGAACCAATGCTCTATTCATCATGAGCCCCATTGCCCTTTGAGATAATCTAGAGAGGTCCTCTAGTTTTAAATTGTTTTACTGCTTTAATTGTTATTTATTTTTTATTTTATGTTGTTGCAGAACCACCTAATGGCACAGCGCGGAAATAACTTGACTAGCAAGCCAGAAGTTGCCGGTTCGAATTCTCGCTGGTATGTTTCCCAGACGATGGGAAACACCTATATCGGGCAGCAGCAATATAGGAAGATGCTGAAAACCATCATCTCACACTGCGCGGGAGGAGGCAATGGAAAGCCCCTCCTGTATTCTACCAAAGACAACCACAGGGCTCTGTGGTCGCCAGGAGTTGACACCGATGCGATGGCACACTTTACCTATGTCGTTGCAGACCGTCCGGAGACGTAAGTTTGGGGCGATGTACAAATATAATAATAAATAAATAAACATGGTCAAGAAATGTTGGCTCTGTTCACCAGCCAGACAAAAATGTTTTACTCATCAAGCTATGTTCGTACATTACTTGTCAGGATTTTTTTGCTTGTCAGGCATCATTTTCCCTCATCACAGAAAAGTAGACTAGTGGATTTCCTGAGCCCTGGTCAAGTGCACCTCTTCAAAACATAAACGGTATTTAGAATCTTTTCCTGAGTCTGTATATATCAGATATATTCTATCCTAGTGAGATGTGAAGAGACTTTGAACATGGAGCAAAATGAAGTGGCATTAAAAGTATGAGATTTGGCAAGTAATGGCTGTGTATTGAAATATTGTGTGGCCAGCCATTTTGCTACTACTTTCCAAGGCTTGCTTTTTAAAAATGTTTTTTTGTCTTTATATTTGCTGGTGTCGTAGTCTAAGGATATTTCATCTTATGTATTTATTCATTGTTTGAACTCAGCACCTGCTTTGGAGGGCATAGCCAATTAGAGGCCACTCTTCTGTGATCAGTCAATTATAGCAACTGTTATGGGACATAGGAAGTGGTTTCAGGCCATACAGAACGTTTGCTGTTCCTTAATGCATTTTTAGCAGGATGTGGCTCTCTACAAGTCTCTAGCATTGCATCATGAATCATTTTCTAATAAAGGTGAAACATGTGTTAGGCTCCCTTTTGGCTGAAACTTGCAGTTACTTAATGACAAAGAGCCAGGATTAACTTCCATGGTTCAAAATCTGGAATCAGTGCCTCAAAATGATAGAACCGACAAGCTGTGGTTTTCTGATGGTGACCTCAGTAAGAATGCTCTTTAAATGATGCTTGACTAACAAGCAGGAGGTTGCCGGTTCGAATACCCGCTGGTACTATATTAGGCAGCCACAATATAGGAAGATGCTGAAAGGCATAATCTCATACTGCATGGGAGGAGGCAATGGTAAGCCCCTCCTATATTCTACCAAAGACAACCACAGGGCTCTGTGGTCGCTAGGAGTCGAAATCGACTTGACAGCATACTTTATATTGAAAATGCCACATCAAAACTTGTTGATTTTTTTCTTAAGAATGTATTTGTGAAGCGGAGCTACCAGAAATCTAGTATCCTGCTTAGAGATCTTTATTAAAACTGCCTCCCCCCGCCCCCATGAATGAAAGTAACTTTTTGACATGTTTGGACTGGATTTTGTTACAAAAACACTTGCAGAAGACAAACTGTATATGGGAAACTGGCCTTGTGATGTTTGAAAGCAAACATTACAGATCCTGTTTGGATGCGTATAAATTAACAGTGGAACAGCAGTCAACAGGGTGTATGTTTCTTTCTTCCCATGAGGCAAGCTCAGCTTCCTCCTACCTTTGCTAGATAAAATGCAGAAGTACATATCCAGCACTTCCCGCTCGGATTCTTTCATTGATCTTCTTGCCATTGCTCCCCACCACACACACACACACACACACACACACACACACACACCACTCCGCCGTGCATTTTAAGGACTGTCTCCTTAAAAAAAAATTCAAAGTGCTTCTTAAATGTTTATTAAATTAAATTAAACATTCATTTATTGCCTTGAAAAACATACTAATGCATACTAATATAGTTGCAAAACCTTTCCAGAGATGGTAGGTGGGGGGAGGTTCCCTGATGACACTACAGGTATCATCCAGTCAGGACTGTGCACAGCCAGCTTCTGCTGAAAACTCAAGAAAACTGTGCTTTCGAGTGGCTTCAAATTTTTGTTCTATTATGTATGTATGTAGTTCTAAGGGTTAGTATTTTTATCTGAAAAACTAAAATAGTATTGTGTTCAAGTTCTTATTTGCTGCTTCTTTTCTTCCATCACTTGCTTTTTTCAGGAATTCCAGTTAGAACAATATTAATAGAATGTACTTCAAGTGCTATTCCAAAAAGGTGTTGATGCATTTCTAACTGAACGAGTTCTAATATGGAAGAGCTAGGATCACCTCCCTGTGGGAAAGTCAGAAGAACTGGATCCTTGGCAGTAGGCATTTCCTGACAAAAGAAGATGGCCCCACTGACACTTTCCAGAAGGCAATTTATGGTAAGCAAGATTTTGCTCAATCCTTTCAGCACTTGAGTAACTGAAAACCTATCTCGGAAGAGCTATTATTTCTCATTTCTAGTTGCAGGGTGCATGCAGTGCAGGAGTGGTAATAGCAGACCTTTCATTCCTTAGCGACCACAAATGTTGAAAATGTTTGAAAATTTGCCCCCTGGCCCCACCTCCCCCGTGTCTGACATCAGACGCAGGGGGCTGGCTAGCCACACCCCCGTGTCTAATGTCAGACATGGAGGTTTGGTCTCCCTCCCAAACGGGCTTTTTTTTGCCCCATTTGGGAGATTAGCCTGCGCTGCATTGGGCAGCGTGGGCTAGAGTGACTCTCCCTGCCTTGGCAGGGAGAGCCGTTGGGGCAGCACGGGCCGATCTCCCTCTTAAATGGAGCTGCACAGCCCTGTTTATGAAGCAGATCAACTGGCCCCGCTGCATTGATAGCGAGACCAGGAGTGGCCCTCCATGCTTTTAAGGCAGGGTCACTCCAGACACGCTGCCAATGCAGCGCGGGCTGATTTCGGTTGCCAACAGGGCTATGTGGCCCATTTGGGACCAAAATACCTCCCCCTGAGTCTGATGTCAGATGCGGGGGGCATGTCTGGGGCCGTGCTCACGGCCCGATTGGTGGCGGCCTGTGTTCTTTGAACCCATCCGCCCCTGTTGGGGCCGGTTCGGGGGTTCTACAGTTAAAAAATTTTTTAGCTTACTGCCAGGTTCAGTGGCCTTGGGGGGTCTCCGGCAGTTCCCCGCCCCCTCGGTCTTCTATGGGCCTTTTTGGGCCATTTCATCTCTTTCTGAACTGGTGGTGGCCATTTTGGAGGCCGCTGCATGTGTGCCTTGGTCATTTGTGTGGCCAGGTCATGATGTGGCCGCACAAATGGCCCATGCACATATGTGGCAGCCACCAAAATGGCCACCGCCACCTTAGAAAGATCCAGAACGGCCCGAAAACACCTGGGGGGAGGCCAGCGGGGATGGGGAAACCTCCAGACACACACACCCTGCGGCTGCCAGCAACATCTCGAGGCCTTGGAGGTGGTAAGTCTACCATTTTTTAAACAGCAAAACCAAAAACCGAACTGGGAAATCCAGTTTTGTGCACATCCTTACTGCTTTTAAGACTGGATTTTTGTCATTAATTTCAGATGAGCTTACTGGCTTTTTACTGAGTTATTTTTGGATATTCTGCTGCCAAATTTAATTCACAAACCTTGTGTCTCATAGCAGTTCTATAAATTATAGTAGGACTATGGTGGAGTCTATGGTTTATGTGTTGGAATTCAAGATGCTGGTTTAGAAGTGCTGCTGACAGTAAGGATGCCAGCAGACCTATTAATGCAGGAACTGATTGATTTAAAATTATCTTACTTATTTGATTTACTCCCAACTAATGTTTCCAGTGTGATTGGTTTTAGTTATTCCAGTTACATGAAACAGTTATGATGGTGGCACTTTTACAATGATCTTGTTCTTCTGGTTGCGCAGAGTTGTTTTGTGTGTATATTTGCTCCATTGTGTACCCCAAAGATTGTCGCATTTACACCTCCACAATGTGAGGTTGTAATGAACCAGCTGAAGCCTGAAACAAGATCTTCAGTAGCATCTTTTAGTCCAGTTCACTAGCCCATTTTCTAGCTTTCATATCAGATGTTACAACCTTTATCAGCCTTGGACCCTGCACAATTTGCTGGTTGCCTTCCTAGAGCTCTGCTTAATTCCTGTCCTGCTGGTTTCATTCACTGGACATTGTCTGCTTCCAGCCTTCTGTCTAACATGCTGTTTATGGGTCTTGCTACTTGTACCATGAGCTTTTTCACCTGAAA
The DNA here is from genome assembly GCF_027244095.1 of Hemicordylus capensis. NCBI lineage: Eukaryota > Metazoa > Chordata > Lepidosauria > Squamata > Cordylidae > Hemicordylus > Hemicordylus capensis. Next base: position 106,790,445 of record NC_069662.1, read on the forward strand.
AGAGTTGAGCTGGGACAGATGATCTGATGCAACGTTGACTGATGCAGACGTTCTGATGCAACCTTGACCTTGCTGACTAAACAGGTCTTGATCTGGTCAGTAGCTGTCATTCTGATGAAGCCTGCACACTTCCAAGAGACTGTGGGGATGCAATGGGAGCCCCCATGCAACTCCCCCTTTTCCCCTGCACAAGAGCAATTAGACTTCTGAGCCCTGCTTGCTTGCACTCCAGAAAGATCCTGCAAGATCAGAAACATGTCACTGAGGGTCAATAGCATATTTCCGATCTTGCAGAGCCTTCCAGAGCTCAAACTGTGTTCAGAAATCTAATGACTCTTGTGCAGCAGTGCGAATGCAGAGGGAAAGAGAGAGTTGCATGAGTGCTCCCATTGTGTCTCAGCAGTCCCTTGAAACGCACACAGCTTGTTCGGATGTCAACCAAGGTTTGTATGGGTGATCATCTGGGAATCCCATATATGCTGCCTTTGATTTCCATGATGGAAGAAAGGAGGTATATAAAAACAATACTAAATATTCACAAACCCTTTCAGGCCTCATTATAAAGAAGAGACATATAAATAATAATCCTGCTAATCCTGTTTTATTGTAAGGAAAAGGTAATACAGTTCCCTCCAGTAAATGCCTCACACACTCCTTTCATGTCTTAGTATGGTTGATCTGTGTTCTCTTTCCACTGGCTCAGATTCACAAAGATGAAAAGTCTCTTGCACTTCATAGCTTGATAGTCACTTTCATGCATAATAGAAAATACCTTTGTGACTCAATAGAAGGTTGATTTTTATTATGATGCCAGTGTTGTCGTAGTGACGGATTCATTCTTTCTTGGATCTTCTTCTTCAGATAATAGTTGGTAGTGAGGTTGATTAAACAAAAAAGATAGTTTACAGGATTCCTTGGCAATTTGAAGGCCATGTTTGAACTTTAGGCAGGTGGAAGATTTCTCAGTTTGTCTCAGGCTGGTGTTTATTCCATTCCTTTCTCCTTCTCTTCTGTTCTTAATCTGAAGCCAGTCATAGAGAAAGGAAGGATAGCTTTCTAACGGGTCTTGCTGTAGGCAGCACGCCTATTGTATTTTCTTGGTATGACTTGTTTCAAGGCACTTTGCACATCTGAGGATATTATGGAGGAGCGTCGGTCTTTTCTCCTTAGACGTTCGGCTTCCCCAGACACTTTTCTGTAGATGCCATCTACATAGGAGTGCAACATGCCCCAAGCATCTCTGGTCATTCGGATTTTGTGAGCTGGCAGCTTTGCTGGCAACTTGCTGCTAACCCTAAGAGTGCGCTTCTGTTTCTGACAGCTGTGCACATATCTTATACGTTTCTTTCGGTCTGTACGCTTTCTCCGTCTGGTCTGGAACCTGCGCAGTGGTCTTCTGCGCAGTGGTCTTCTGCGCAATGGTCTCCTGCGCAGTGGTCTCCTGCGCACTGACTTCCGTGTAGCAGCAGCCATTGTTTCATACACTAAGATTGCTTGCTTGCCTGCCTGCTTGCCTGCCCGCCTGCAATTGCCTATGCCATCATTCTAGCTGTACTCTTATATAATGTTGGGTATTCAAATGAACAGCCAGCTCTGTGCCTAGTGATTGGCTGACTAGAACAAAGACCAAGCTAAGTGCCTCATAATATCTTACTATGACGTGTGCTGAAATTAAGGAAATCATAACAAGTGCCGTGCTGTTTAGTAAAATGACTGACGTCTCACCATGAGATTTTGAGTCGTTTGTAGCTGGAAAATCAGCCTGCTGCCACCTCTTGAGGAAATATTCAGCCCTCACTCTGAGCCCTCAAGCATCTCGGTGTAGCTGTGTTGTCTTGGCACAACAATCCTTCCATCTTCATGTGGGAATGATAAATAACCGCCAAGGATTTATTCCTGTTTGAAATAAATGTAACACTTAGCTCCTTTACACAAAACTACATAAAACACATCTTTAAACCAGTAACAGTTCCACCCCAACACTGACCTTAACTCTCCCTGACCCTGCTTCCCATTCAATGTATGAAATCCTCACTGCCCAATCATTACAGTGCTTTTGCTGCCTCTACTACATTCAGTACAAAACTTCCAGTATAACTTTATCCCCTACATAAATACAAACCAATATTGAAATTCTAGAATAAGAAAGACTCCCATTTTGTCACAATGACTGGGTCAATTAAGGTGATTAAAAAAAACAAAAATAAAGTATTGCTGTTGAGTTGTCAAATAAGAGTTTTCATCATCTTGGGGTCATTTAACCATCCACGGTATTTTATTTACTTTGTTCCCCCCACCCCCAATTCACTTTCTTTGACAACTCCAAATCAATCAATTTGGTGTTAATTCCTATACCCCAATAGTATAACTTGTTCTACCTCATAATCTATGAATTCTCCTACAATAAAATAGTTGAATGTTTTAAGGTGTCTCAGCCCACCTTCCCTAGTTTTATGTAATATGTGTGGATGTGTTTGCGGATTTTGTTAAATTGATTTGGAGTTGTCAAAGAAAGTGAATTGGGGGTGGGGGGAACAAAGTAAATAAAATACCGTGGATGGTTAAATGACCCCAAGATGATGAAAACTCTTATTTGACAACACAACAGCAATACTTTATATTGATGCAGTAGCTAAGGAAGAGATCACTATTTATTGTTATTTTAATCACATCTCTAGGAGGCTTTTATTTGAAGCAAAAAGTACAAAATAGGATCTTAGGGGGAAAACCCACTGCCATAGGCATTAACACTGGTGGCCATTGCAGATGCAAGACACCATCTCTGTACACTTGTACCCCTGTATGGTAAACAATCCTTGATGCAATTTCATAGGTTTACATTAATTGGAATTATGGCCGAATTGTTGGAGATGGAGTTCCAGTGCATCGACCTTTTGCACCAACTATCCTAATGACCACTAGGGGCATAGGGAGTAGAGCTAGTTATAGTTAGTGAGGCTCTCCTTACCTGTCACTGCTTGCCTCTACTCTATGACCCCTGCCTTGACTCCTCAGGTACTTCCTGTAGTGAGTCAGTCCTCTTTCCTCCTAGGGAAGGGGACTTGGAAACTTAATAGCTGTTTCCCCTTCCGGCTGTCCTGCCAACTCTTTGACCTTGGGAAGCAGTACCAACCAACCTTAGAATCTCACCTTGCTCCTTTGTAATGCCAGGTCAGTCCAGAACAAATCAGAAACCATCCATGACTTGATTCTGGATGAAGGTGCCAACCTGGCATGTATTACAGAGACCTGGCTGGGGAAGGCTGGGGGCCCAGTGTGGTCCCAGCTTCTCCCTCCAAGGTACTCTGTTGAGGAGCGGGTGAGGGACAGTGGGTGGGAAGGTGGAGTGGCTGTGGTCTATAAGAATAACCTTTCCCTTACCAGGATCCCTGTTAAAGTGTCGGACCATATCAAATGTGTGTACTTAAGTTTGGGGACACGGGATAAACCGGGACTTCTGTTGGTGTACTGATTGCCCTGCTGCTCAACAGAGTCCCTAACTGAGCTGACAGACTTGGTCTCAGGTTTGGTATTGGAGTCCCCCAGGCTTGTGGTGCTGGGGGACTTCAATATTTACTTTGGGACCAATTTGTCCAGGGTAGCTCAGGAGTTCATAGCAGCCATGACAACTATGGGCCTATCTCAAGTGGTCTCGGGGCTGACGCACATTGCTGGTCACAAGCTTGATTTGGTTTTTCACTCTGATCAGGGTGGTGTTCTGTGGGTGGGGAATCCTGTGATTTCCCCATTGTCATGGACAGACCACCATCTGGTTAGGGTTGGACTCACAATCACTTTCCACCATCACAGGGGCGAAGGACCTATTAGGATGGTCCGCCCGAGAAGGTTATTGGATCCAATAGGATTTCAAGAAGCCTTGGAATGATTTTGTGTTGACTCTGCCAGTGATCCTGTTGATTCCTGGTGGAGAATTGGAACAGCAAACTCATGGGGCAGTAGACATGATTGCTCCTAAGCGTCCTCTCAGACCCGCTTCAAAACTGGCCCCTTGGTATATGGAAGAACTACAGGGGCTGAAGCAGCAAGGTTGACTGGAACCCAAGTGGAGAAAGACTCGGCTTGAATCCGACAGTTTGCAACATAGAGCTCGTTTTATATGCTCAGGCAATACGTACAGCAAAGAAGCGATTCCTTTGCTCATATTGCATCCGCAAGTTCACGTCGGGCGGAGTTGTTCAGGGTTGTGAGAGGGCTAGTATGTGCCCCTCCTCCCTTGAATCAGAATCTGGAACCATCGATTACCCACTGTGATGTGTTTAACGAATTCTTTGTGGAAAAAAATCTCTCGTATTCGGGCCAACTTAGACTCCATTTCCACAATTACTTCAGTGTCTGATGAGAAGGTGTCTAGCAACTCCTCTTATGTGATTAGGCTGGATCAGTTCCAGTTTGTGACTCCTGAGGATGTGGCCAAGCTGATTGGAACGGTGCAGCCTACCACCTGTTCTCTTGGCCCTTGTCCGACATGGCTTATACTATCTGGCAGGGCGGTTGTTGTAGAAGGCCTGGTAGAGATTATAAATGTGTCTTTGAGGGAAGGTAGGATGCTTCCTTGTCTTAAGTAGGCTTCTGAAGAAGCCTACTTTGGATCCCTCGGAGTTGAGCAACTACAGGCCTTTCTCCAACCTTCCGTGGCTGGGCAAGGTAATTGAGAGGGTGATGGCCTCCCAGCTCCATACAGTCTTGGAGGAAACTGATTATCTTGACCCATTTCAAACTGGCTTTCGGGCTGGCTATGGGGTGGAGACTGCCTTGGTTGGCCTGATGGATGATCTCCAATTGGGAATTGATAGAGGAAGTGCGACTCTGTTGATCCTTTTGGACCTCTTGGCAGCTTTTGATACTATCGACTACAGTATCCTTCTGGAGCATCTGAGGGGGAGTGGGAGACACTGCTTTGCAGTGGTTCCACTCCTACCTCTTGGGCAGGTTCCAGATTGTGTCCCTTGGAGACTGCTCTTCTTCAAAATCTGAACTTTCGTATGGTGTGCCTCACGGCTGCATATTGTCTCCAATGTTGTTTAACATCTACATGAAACCACTGGGAGAGATCATCAGGAGATTTGGTGCAGGGTGCTATCAGTATGCTGATGACACCCGAATCTATTTCTCCATAGCAGCAGCATCAGGGGAGTGCATAACCTCCCTCAATGCTTTCCTGGATTGGATGAGGGATAACAAACTGAGACTGAATCCAGATAAGACAGAGGTACTGATTGTGCCAGGTTGAAACTTGAGAGACAATTTTTATCTGCCTGTTCTGGATGGGGTCACACTTCCTTAGAAGGAACAGGTATGCAGTCTAGGTGTGCTTCTGGATCCGAGCCTCTCCCTGGTCTCCTAGGTTGAGGCAGTGGCCAGAAGTGCCTTCTATCAGCTTCGGCTGATAGAACAGCTGCGTCCGTTTCTTGAGATGAATGACTTCAAAACAGTGGTACATCTGCTGATAATCTCCCGACTGGATTACTGCAGTGCGCTCTATGTGGGACTTCCCTTGTATGTAGTCCAGAAACCACAGTTGGTCCAGAATGTGGCAGCCAGGCTGGTCTCTGGGTCATCTCAGAGAGACCATATTACTCCCGTATTAAAGGAGCTGCACTGGCTGCTGATATGTTTCTGAGCAAAATACAAGGTGTTGGTAATAACCTATAAGGCCCTAAACAGCTTGGGCTGTGGGTATTTAAGAAAACGTCTTCTTTGTCATGAACCCCACTGCCCATTGAGATCATCAGGAGAGGTCTGTCTGCGCTTGCCTCTGGCTCGTCTGGTGGCTACTCAGGGATGGGCCTTTGCTGCTGCCCCGAGGCTTTGGAATGTGCTCCCTAGTGAAATAAGAGCCTCCCCATCTCTGACAGCTTTTTAAAAGTCTTTAAAGATGCATCTGTTCACCTAGGCTTTTAATTAATATGTTTTAATGGTTTTAATACTGTTTTAAAATATTGTTTTAAAAATTTTAAATTGTTGTAATGTTTTGAACTTTTTGTTTTTGTTTTAACCAATGTTTTTCTTTTTCTGTTTTTATTTCGTTGTAAAAAAAACCCCCTGCTAACTGGGCAAAGAGGCACCTTTTACCGTGGTGATTCTCTTTATTTAGCAGTGGGAGAGTAATTGACCCTATCCACCCCCTGCACAGTGCCTCCAGTGACTGTTGCTGGTGTCTATCTTATGTTTCTTTTTAGAATGTGAGCCCTTTGGGGACAGGGTTCCATCTTATTTGTTTGTTATTTCTCTGTGTAAACCGCCCTGAGCCATTTTTGGAAGGGCGGTATAGAAATTGAATTATTATTATTATTAATAATAACAACCACCACCACCCAGAGACACAAGTTTTGAGCGGTATAAAAATATGTTAATTAAAGAGAGAGAGAGAGAGAGAGAGAGAGAGAGAGAGGGTGGAAACATTTATCTCTCTCCCTACCTATTCATTATGTAGCTGATAGATAGGATAGGTCTTTCCTGTCCCAAATGTATTTCACTAATAAGCCTATTTAGTTTAGGCTCTACAGTGATCTCCATGCGTGCTACTTAAATAGCAGCAACAACTAAACTCTGCACTCTGTAACTGGAGTGGTAGCTTCCTTGATGCTTTGCTAAATAATCACAAACACAAACCCAAATAAAACTTTTAATATGGCTTAATTGGATCTATTTGATCCTTATATCAAATTCACGAGTTTTTATTTTACAAGCGTAGAAAGGTTAAACATCATGGGGAATTGAACTCTGTTGCATACAGGGGATCCACCAATTCCCAGAGTAGTCAGACCTCCCATCATCAACACCTCTCACTTCTCTGGACTAATTTGAATTTATCCACCCCATTCCAGTCCATCATAAGCCCAAGATATCTGTTTAGGACATCTACTAGTTATGTTGAAAAGAAGAAATAGAGCTGAGTGTCATCAGCATTTTAATGATGTCTCCCCCCAATCTCACATTAGGCCCACCTCTTCCATTCTTCCCTATGCATCTTTCTTCTCTTCTGCAGTGCTGCCAAATTTCTTGATGATACTCCCCAGGGACAGTGTTAAAAAAACAAGCAAAAAGGCCACCATTTGTAAACAAACATGCAGCAACCACACTGGGAAAGAAAGATCTCCTGGTTTTAAGTATAACGTATCTGCTAACATATCCCTATTTTCCCATTCAGGTCAATGGGAAAATAGGGACATGTTGGCAAGTATGGCATAAAACTGTTGGGACAATACAAGGAAATGGTTTACTGTCTGTTAGTCAAACAACTATACAGGTAGTCCTCGTCACCCATGGTTTTGGCAACCATGGTTTTACGTATCCATGGATGGGTCATAGAGACCCAGTTTCTTTATCCACCGTGTGAAAATAGGATAAAATGCACCTATTTATGGTTGCAGGGTGGCCAGAAATGACTTCTGGTGACACTTCCAGCTGCCATTTTAGAGACTGGAGCCATTTTGAGGCTCTTTCTTCTAAAAACCCAAACCTTTTTGCTGAAAATTCGGCTGATTTGGGGTTTGAGCGGACATTTCTGGAGCCCTAGAGAGCAAGGTACTGTGCAATTCTTCTCTTATTTCCCCGCCCTCCCCACTTTTATGGCATTTTAGGCTTTTGGGGGGGTGGCCTAACTCCCCAGTCTCCATAGAGTTAAGGTTTTGTTATTCTCAGTTTCCGTATTCGCACCTATACAATCAACTGGTTTTTTAAAAGGATTCTAGCAGTTTTCACGGGCCATACACAAAAGAGATTCCCACTTCTACTAATACTGCTACTACAAATATTTATATACAACTTTTCAACAAACGTTATCAGTGCAGTTTGGATAGATAGATAGATAGATAGATAGATAGATAGATAGATAGATAGATAGATAGATAGATAGATAGATAGATATGGCCCCCTGTCCCAAAAGGACTCGCAATCTAAAATAAACATAAAGTAGACATCAGCAACAGCCATTGGAGGAATGATATGCTGGGGTTGGATAGGGCTAATTGCTCTCCCCCTGCTAAATATAAGAGAACCACCACTTTAAAAGGTGCCTTTTTGCTCAGCAGGGGAATCAGATCCTTCTCCCTTAGACCAATACTTACACTTCTACCTTAGACCAGTACTTGCTCATATTCTTAAAAAGTGCAAATTTTCACTGCTGCACAGCTCTTACTGAATTGTATTGTGAAAATTATTGTGAAAGTTATGAATGCATATTATTTAACAAGTTCCAATACAGGTTACACACTGTAATTAGGACTATAATATTTCCTAAGATCAGACAGTAGATTGTAGCTACCTTTTAGTTCTGTGATATCTGTTGTGATTGAAATTGTGTTTGCAGCATAAGGAAAAAAATAGAAAAAATTGTGTTTGCAGCATGTGATACAAAGCTAGAAGAATAAGGTTGACATTTGTCTAGGACTTCGTTGGGATAAAAAAGTTCCAGGATTTACACCTGGATACACCTGGTTGAGATAGTGAGAATTTGCATTTGACTTAAATATACTTATCTGAACAAGCTTTGATAGGTAGAATTGAGCTATATACCCTAATCTAAATCAGATGCAACTCAGTGGAATTAGAAATTTTAGCTGCCAATTCATTTAACTTGCCTTGGAACAAAGAACTGAGTTAGATTTATAAAAGCTCAAATTAATTATCTGGCCCATCCACCGTTCATGCAAATCTAGTATGGTCTCCACCTCTTCAGCAAAAGATTTTTGATTCTACTTTTTGCCTGTATTTTCTATACCTTTACCACCAGAAATATTGGATCAATGCTAATCCTATAATGATCTCCCGCTCTAATATGCCTCACTCCTTCTGGGCATTCTTAAAAAGGTAACAGCCTTTTCTCACCCCCACCTCCCACCCACACTTTATTTACAGAACAGCCTTTGGTGCCAGCCAAAGTAGAAGCAGCACCAGAGGCCTGCCAGTGGCCAGGGGAGCAGAATTGGCCACATAGCAGGGCCAGTGCCAGAATGGAGGCATGACCGTGAAGAGCACATATTGGGCCAGTGAAGCCAACACCAGAGGCCTCCAATGGAGGTGCAGTGGCATGGTCCGTCCCTGAAGATTTCCCATTGTGGGCACCGTGGTTGGGAACAGCAGCCATTACCCTGCCAGAGGGGCAGAGCAGCTGGTGGCCTGTGACAACAATGTGGGCAGTGGTGACCTGGAGTGGCAGCAGTGAGTCTCTTTATACTTTGAATGTAAAGGGGTGTGTGCTTTCTGATAAGCATATCAGAAATATGTTTCATTGCAAGCTAATAGAAAGGAATTATATTGGAGTTTGGACTCCTGGCAGGGTCCTCTCCTATTGGTTTTTACTGCTGGTATTTACTGCTGGAATTGCTGCTGGTAATACTGAAATGTGTATTAACAGCCCAATATGCTTAACTGATTAATCCGACTGCTCAAGCCTAGCATTTTCTTTTTAACATGCCTCAAAAGAGATTTTGGTCAGTGATACGTTTGAGAAGAGGAGTAAATGTTTAAGACACTGAGGGATATGACAAAATCAAGGAAGGCTAAAATTTGACCTTCCTGTTGTTTCCAAAGTAACTGATAAAGAAGAGAAAAGTTAGGAATATTTTCTGCATTATGAAAAACAAAAAGTGTGGGGGAAGGGGAGATGGCAGTAATCCATTTTATAAATAATCTTTTCCAGGTTACCTTTATGGATAATTGGTACTGAGGCTCAACCCGATCACTATTCAAATCTATTTTTCTTATGCATTCTCTGTACAGCACAAACATGTAAATCTTTTTCAGCATCTTAATCTGTATTCAGATAAGAACCAAAAGACTGATTGCAGTGTGATGAATCAATTCCCATGATGAGGCATAAGCTTGCGGGTGCCTGAGTTTCATCATTGTCTGAAATGTAACATCAGATTATGGAGTAACATCTAGATTTTAACCCATACATTTTTAAGTCAAGTAATTCCAATCCACTTTAATAAAAATCACATATATCATCACTGCCTCAAAACTTTGAATGTAAAAACTCCTAGAACAGCTGCTTTGTACATCACATTATATTGTAGTTATTGTCAGAAGAAGAGAGCACAGAGCTCATTTCAATCAGCTTGAAAGCCAGAAGTATTATATCTGCTGTGGTTATTCATTGATGAGGCTGAGGCACTCTGTCTTTGCTGTGAGGTCGTCTTCTCTTTGGCTAGTCTGCTCCGGCAATACTTTCTCTAAAGTCATGCTTCCCATTGCTTCCGTTTTGCTATATTCGAACTACATTTGCCTATCTTCTTGTCTAAGGTGCCAGCAGGCTCAAACCAAGGGACCAGGCAGTGGGAACCATCTTCCTTTCTCCTTGTGTCACCAAGTCACCGTACAAGGGAAAAGATTGACTGGCCTGATTTTTACTGCAGCACAGCACCCACTCCATACACCCAAGGTAGTCCAAGATAGCTCAGGCAGCCTGGGGAGCCAGTAGGGCCATGATTGCCCCCTCTCTCCCATTTTTAGACTATTGAATACATTTTTGTAGCTTTTCCTACCACGGGCTAATTAATTGGCTAACCAAGGCGACCAATGGCATCTTTTAAAGTGGTGATTCTCTTATGTTTCTATGTCATGTTTCTTTTTAAATTGGGAGCCCTTCGGGGACAGGGAACCATCTTATTTATTTATTAGCTAGTAAAAGAACCTACCGGTTTAAGACCAGAGTTAAGGCTATCTCATTTTGACTCATGTTCCTTAAAGCTAGAAAACTGGAACCTAAGGCCCATGCCTTAAATGTGCCATGTGATCAGTAATGAATGATATTGCACAATGTCACCAATTGTGCTCACTTACAACTTGCCCTCACTACCCTAAACTAGCCCACTATTTAATGAGTTTAACTACTCTGTCCCAGAGAAGGGCCTTCTATCTCGCATGCTTTAATGCACTACCATCGGCTCTATTGGAGGGTAAATATCACAAAATCCCTATTACTAACAGGATATATCCTTGTGGCCAAGGTGATGAGACTGTGACGCATGTCCTTTTATGTTGTTCATTTTATAGGGATATTCGTATCTTTCTTATCTCCCCCTCTTCTATTAAATATCCTGGTTAGAATGGATGATGGATATGCATCCTTTTTACTAGCTGATTGTTGTGTTCCCATAACGTTGTGTGTGGCCAAATTCTATGTGGCCACATGTAAGATTAGGTCTGAGCTGGTTTGAGTTAGCGGTATTATGAAGACCCTGACATCATATTTTGCATTACTTGTATTATATTTACTGTGATTTGTATCGTCTTCTTTTGTGTCATTGGGTCAGTGTCTGTAATAAAGTATCTGTCTGTCTGTCTTTCTACAACTTGCCCTCCATGCATCCACACTTTCCCTTGGTCTTTGAGACCCAGCTCAAGATGGGGAGCATGGAGTGCCTGTCACCAACAAAGTTACCACATGTCTATGTAGATGCATGGAGGGCAAGTTGTACGCGAGCACAATTTGTGACACTGCACAGCATCATTAATGATCATGTGGCATGTCTGTTATGGCATCAGCAACCTGGGAATTATGGGATAAGTTGAGTTTTGTGAATAGGCAGTAAATAAACTTCACTAATATCTCAGTGTTGTTTATAAAATAGATATAATTAAAGTGGCTCACTCCATAGAAGCCTATGTGCAGTTTTCCTATCAGCATTCTGACAGTAGGAAATTAAGACTGCTGGAGATGGGCAGTACAGGATTGCACAGCATGCTTCAAATCTTGTGCAGGATTACTCGGAAGTAAGCCATTATGAAGAGAGAGGGACTTGAGCTAATATATCCTGTATCTTTTCACTTCCATATAACTCATTATTTGTGGATGTTTGTGTGGGTGTTTGGGCTGTGTGTGTACATGTGTGTAGATGTGTGTTTTCACATGCGCATGTATGTGCATGTGTACATGTTTCTCTGTTTATGCAGGTGTTTGTTTTTCTGTGAATATGTGTATGTTTCTGTCTGTGTGCCTTATAATGGTAGAACTTTTTTTGGTGCATTTTCAAATTCACTCTGTACATACACAGCCAAACCTTTACTTCTTCTCCCCAACATTGCTCTAACTACCCACCTGGCTTTCCTTACCTGTTCATTCAATGTCACCTCCTTCCCCCTTCCCTGAAAATTCATATTCCATAACTAATGGCATAGACATCCCAACTTATAATAGAATCCACTAGCTGTCTCCTCAAGCCAATGCCAGAGCACTGGCAAACATGTTCACATTCTGGATTCACTGTCAAACCGATTTCTCCAGGACTTGCTAGCCATAGGCTTTAATGAGGCAGAAAAACCTTAACAACATTTGAACTGCTGCTTGAAACTTCACCAAACCACTAAAAGGCACCCGTCCCAGATGAGACTGAACAGAGTACAACAATCATTTTAACCAATTGTGGAAGAAATATTCATTCATTCATTTACGTATTTACGTATTTAACATATTTTTATTCCATGCAAAAAACAAGTCTCTGGGCAGTTTACAACAACACAATAAAAACAACAAATAAAAAGGTCAAAACATTAGAACAATCTAAAATTTAAAAAAACTTCAAAACTATTAAAAATAATCAAACTATTAAAACAGTATCTAATTAAAAGCCTGGGTGAACAAATGTGTCTTGACTGACATTTTAAAAGTTGTAAGAGATAGGGTGGTTTTCCCCCCTTATTTCAGCTGGGAGCATGTTCCAAAGCCTCGAGGCAGCAATGGAGAAGGCCCGTCCCTGAGTAGCCACCAGACGAACTGATGGCAACTGCAAATGAACCTCTCCTGATGATCTCAATGGGCGGTGCGGTTCATAGCACAGAAGACATTTTCTTAAATACCCAGGGCCCAAGCTGTTAACGGCTTTATAGGCTATAACCAAGACCTTGTATTTTGCCAGGAAACCTATCGGCAGCCAGTGTAGATCTTTTAAAATAGGAGTGATATGGTCTCTCCGAGATGACCCAGAGACCAACCTGGTTGCCGCATTCTGGACCAACTGCAGTTTCCGGACTACATACAAAGGCAGCCCCACATGGAGCACGTTGCATTTGTCAAGTCTGGAGGTGACCAGCAGATGTACTACTGTTCTGTGGTCATTTATCTCAAGAAACAGACACAGCTGGCCGGGGCGGATCCAGGGTGGGGCAGCCAGGGCACGTGCCCTAGGCGCCACTTGAGGAGGGGTGCAATTGCCATGCCCCACCACACCACCACCAAAAAATGTTTTCCAAAAAAAATTTTTTTTTTACACAAAAAAAATTTTTTTAACAAGAAGCCAGCGGGCGGTGGCGCCACCAGGCAGGCCTGCTGACGCTGTCTCTGGGCGCCCCCTATCCCACACCACCCCTCACCCCATGCTCCTCACTCACTCAGTGAGGCAGCGGGCAGGCACTCCCATTGGCGGGTAAGAGAGCGTGCACCCCCGCTGATTGGGCGGCGGGCTGCCCTCCCCCCACACTGCCGGTCATCAGCTGCACATGCAACACACATGCCTGTAGCACGACCACGTGCATCGGGAGGGACTAGCAGTAGCAGGCAGCGAGTTGCAACTGCTGCTGCTGGGTGTTAGCGTGCTGCATGTATACTCCGTCCTTCATCATCTCTGTGCTGCAGCTGACTGGTTGACTCACTCGTTCATTCCTGCCCCCCGTTGCCCACCACCACACTGCCTGCCCTGCCTGCTGCTGGCTGCGCCTGCATCCTCATCAGCATTCAGCATTGCAAACTGAGCAAGGAAAGAAGTAAGTGCAGATCTTCTGGCCATCTTCCTCCTCCATTCTGCTCAGAAGCCCGGGACTTGAGGGAGGGGTGGATTTCCGGGCAGGTCGAGTGCAGCAGCAAGGAATCTCCTTTCCCCTGTTGCAAACATATTTTCCATGCCTGCTTCTTTTGCTCGTTTCCCCTGCTTTAGCCTAAGAATAAATACGAGGTTGGAGGAGAGGTGAGGTTGGAGGCATTTGTCATGGCTCAGACTTCTGACTCAGAAGAGTCAGAGCAGGAACAGGAGGATTTGCCTGCTAGTGAGGGCTTAGAGGCACAGCAGCAGGAGCTGGCAGGGAAACCAGACTCTGGAGCTGAGGATTCGCAACAGCTGCCAGACATGATTTCTGATGAGGAGGAGCCTGGGATTTCACCTGTCTTGAGAAGACGGCTCAAGAGGGAGGCTTAGTGGAAGTGAGGCGCAGGCACAGGAGATCACTAGAGAGGAAGCCGAAGTGCTGACTTAGGGAAGCCTGATTGGCTGCTGGTTCTCTTGAGCCATATATATTTGGCAGTCTCTCAGTTACTCAGGTGCTGTTTGCAACTTTCGCTGTTCCACAGACAGTGTGCTATTGAATTCCAAAACTTTGTCCAAGTTCCAGTTTGCCTTGTTTATGCTTTCCTGCTTTGTTCTGTTAATTCCTTGCTTCTGTTGTCCTTCGCTATTTTCATTCCTTGCTCTGTGTTTTCCTTTCACTTATTACTCAGTTATTGTTAGAGGTGGGGTGGTACCTAGTTCAGTTCAGGGGACTTAATTCATTTACTGTTTTTCTTTGTGAGCCTTTTATTTTTCACTCATGTAGTTCCGCTGCCGCTTTCTGTTAACTCGCCGGGGAGTGCTGAAGGGGGTTGTAAATCCTGTTGGGTTAGCCAAGCTAACAGATTTATGACAGCATTGGAAGACCAAGCAGGATGGGACAGAGACCTGCTGCCGGGGCGGGGCAGAGTGGGGGGGGCAACAGATCCTGCTCTGAGCAGATCTTTACTTGGACTAAAGTCTTGAAGGAGAGAGCTTTCTTCCCTTTAAAAATCTTGTTTATTCCAGCTCTCTTTGGATTTCCCCCCCGAAGGCGTTTCTTTCTCTGGAAGCTCCTCCTCTTCCGCCTTCCACCCCACAACACACACGTTACATTCGTTAAAACAACAACAACCTCTTTCCCACATGTATCCCCTCTGTCTCCCATACCCCTGCTTTCCCCCCTCTTCCCTTTTAAAATGGAAGCCCTCTCCCTGCCTGCCTCCCTCAGGGTCCCTCTTGCTTCCTCTTGCTCTGGGTTGCCAGCTGCTTTCTTTACCACCACCTCTTCCTCCTCAGCAAGAACCTCCTCACATAAGAGATAAGGAAAGAGGCGCTAATTCTAGCAGCCCCGTCTCCCACCAATGTCACACCTTTACACCAGGGGACTCGAGCTTGCTCATCTGTTGCTTGAAATTCCGGGACTTGAGCACTTTCCCAAGTTCTGGACCCTGCAAGAATAACTTTTTTGGGTATGCATCTTGCTCCCCATTTCTGGACCTCTTACTCCCACCCTCTTTCTCCATTCCCTCCCCCCACCTTTCCTCAAACTGTTCAGAGATGAAATTAGCTCCAGTCCATCCTCTGGAGGACTCTGTTTGGATGCATTTCAATGAAACATTACGGGAGGGAAAGGAAAGTTTTATATGCCTGCACGAGCTTGAGCCTTGAAGGGAGGGAGGCTTGTCCTGGTGACAAATGTTTTTCCTCTCTATTCCTCCACGTTGCTTCTCAGTTCCTGGCATTTCTCTCCAAACCGTTATAGTTTTGTGTCCTAATTGGTACTGATAATGCTTTTCCTGTCTCCAACTGTTGCTGCTGGAGAAGCGAAAGGAGAAGAGAATTACTGTTGTTCTTTCATCATCGTCACCATTATAATTTATTACAGAAGATACCCACTTGCAGAATCAAAGTAGGGAAAGAGAGGGAATTTGCCAGAAGGGAGTTTTGGAAATGTAGTTTGCTCCCATCCAGGGTCCCCAAGAGGTGTAATGGGGAGAGGGAGACCCTGGCTGAGACAGAGATGAGAAGTGATGGAGAAAGAGCTTTGGGGGTGGGGGAGAGGAAGAGGAAAGTGTCAAGGAAGAGAAAGACCAGTGGAGTTTGGGTCCTGCTCTGGTTAAAGTGCCACTGCCTCCTCCTGCTGCTCACATATTATTAGAACGGGCAGGGCAGCTAACTGTGTTAAGTGGGATTTGCTTCCCAAAGAGTCTTGTGTGGTGGCACCTTGGAAACGGCTGCATTTAGGGGTTCAGCCCTAAACAGTTTGGACCCTGGGTATTTAAGGGAACGCCTTCTTCGGCATGAACCCCACCGCCCACTGAGATCTGCTGGAGAGGTCCGTCTGCAGCTGCCACCGGCTCGTCTGGTGGCCACTCAGGGACGGGCCTTCTCCGCTGCTGCCCCGAGGCCTTGGAATGCACTCCCTAGTGAAATAAGAGCCTCCCCATCTCTGACAGCTTTTAAAAAGTCTTTAAAAACACATCTCTTCACCCAGGCTTTTAATTAATGTTGTTTTAATGGTTTTAATGCTGGTTTAAAATATTGTTGTAATGTGTGTCTCCCCCCACCCCATTTTTGTCTTAACGAATGTTTTACTTTGTTTTTATTCTGTTGTAAACCACCCAGAGACGTAAGTTTTGGGCAGTATAAAAACGTTTTAATAAATAAATAAAATAATATATTGATTGTGGCATAAGCTTTTGTGCAGCAGTACAACCTGAAAGCAGAGGTGCAACCAGAAAATGGCTGCATCACACCGAGGAAGGAAGAGAGCAAAAACTTGAAAATTAGGCAGTTTTGAAAAAGAGCTGATGGATAAACATTTCTTATACTCATTGGACACAATCCCGCAAAAGTTAGTCATAATGGGATTTTTATAATCCCATTGTTTTGTTCTCAGTGGCACAGCCCGAGTCTAAGCATGTTTACTTGGAAGTAAGCCCTATTGAATTTACATAGTTTAAGGTATGCACACATAGGATTGCTGTCTAAAGCTGCAATCCTATGCATGCTTACTTTGGAGTAAGCCCTCTTGAACTTAATGGGACTTACTTTTGAGTAAACAATTTTGTATCAGTGAAAGCAAGGAAGTGCAGTTATAATTTCCATGTAGTGCCATAATTGGTTAATTAAAAGGTTTGTTAATTAATGGGCTTGACTTGTATTTTTGAGCTGATATGGTAAAGTTTGGACAGGGGCGCAATTTCAATGCTTGCCCTAGGCGCTATTTCCCCTAGATACACCTCTGACAGCTGGTGTATCAGCTGAAACTGATAAAAGGCACCTCTGGCCACTGCCTCAACCTGGGGCACCAGGGAGAGGTTTGTGTCCAGAAGCACCCCCAGACTGCATACCTGTTCCTTCTGGGGAAGTGTGACCCCATCCAGAACTGGCAGATCAAAATCATCTCTTGAGTTCTGACCCCACACAATAAGTATCTCCATCTTATCTGGATTCAGTCACAGTTTGTCATCTCTTATCCAGCCTATCACTGCCTCCAGGCAGGCATTTAGGGAGGTTGTGCCTTCTCTTGATGATATTGACATGGAGAAAAAGATTTGTGTGTCATCAGCATACTGATAACACCCTGCACCAAATCTCTTGATGATCTCCCCCAAAGGTTTCATGTAGATGTTAAATAACATTAGAGACAATACGGAGACCTGAAGGACACCAAACAAAGTTCAGATTTTGAAGAACAGTCCCTGAGGGACACCACCTGGAATCTGCCCGTGAGGTAGGAGTGGAACTACTGCAAAGCAGGGCCTCCCATCCCCAACCCCCTCAGATGCTCCAGAAGAATACTATGGTCAATAGTATCAAAAGCCACTAAGAGGTCCAAAGGACCAACAGAGTCACACTTCCTCTGTCAATTCCCAATTGGAGATCATCCATCAGGCCAACGAAGGCAGTCTCCACCCCATAGCCCACCCGAAAACCAGTCTGAAACGGGTCTAGATAATCAGTTTCATCCAAGACTTCTTGGAGTTGGGAGGCCACCACCCTCTCAGTTTCCTTGCCCAACCATGGAAGGTTGAAGACAGACCTATAGTTGCTTAACTCTGCGAGATCGAATGCAGGCTTCTTCAAAAGAGGTCTAATAATTGCCTCCTTAAGATAAGGCGGCATCCTGCTCTCCCTCAGAGAAGCATTTGTGATCTCTACTAGCCTTCTACAACAACTTCCCTGCCAGATAGAATAAGCCATGTCGGGAAAGGGTCAAGAGAACAGGTGGTAGATCACACTGCTCCAAGCAGCTTGTCCACATCTTCACAATTCACAAACTGGAACTGATCCTGCCTGACCACATAAGAGGAGTCACTGGACACCTCCGATGCAAATATATGATACAGTTGTCTAAAAGATTGGACAAAAAAAGGACCAATGTGTCAATTTTTGGCATTTTTTAATTTGTTGTACTTGTGGCAATTTTTATCAGATCATTTTGCAATTAGGAACATTTGCAGACCTTGTCCAGTAGATCACGCATGCCAAGTTTCAAGTTATTAGCCAACAAATATAATATTTATAAACAATAAAATTTTGACGTTTATAATGGCGGAACCTTTTTTGCTACTCACGTTAACTAAAGGGGCACTTCTGTGCCCCCTTAATTATTTATTTTTCTATGTAAAACTGCTTTGAGAACTTTGTTTCAGCAACATATAACTATTCATAGTAGTAGAATATAGGACATTGCAGTGGTTTGATTTCTCTAATGGTCCTAGTCCAGCATTCTTATTGATTTGTGCTTTTATGGTTTTGTTTTTTAATTATATTATTTTTTAAATTTGCGAGCCTCCCTGAGACTGTAATGAAGGGCATTTTAAACATTTTTTAAAATAAATAAAAATATACAAGAAGTCTCCTCGGATTGGCTCCCCAGGCTGGGCAATTTGCCCGTTGAAGAAGATGCTAAATAGACACGTGCCTTGCCTCTCTTCACTCTGCTTCCCTCCTCCTTGTCTGCCTGCTCTGGAATTCTGACCACTAGCCCAGCTTCAACCATGTCCTTTGACCCTCCCATGTCTTGACAACTTGCTCTATACTTGACCCTAGCTACACTCTTGCCAACTGGTCTTGCTATATCCTTGCCAGTTGGCTTTCATGCTAATCAAGCAATCAATCTTTATTACGGTCACAGACCAGCATAAGGCTTTCATGCTTACAAGGAAATATGGCAAGACCAGCCACTGGCTAAAGATGAATTTATTTGGCCAAACTCTTTTTCTTAACAGCTGTGTGGATTATGTATTCTCCCTCTGATATTAGCCTTAAAATAATTATTTTATATCAGATCTCACCGCAGGATTGTAGTCCACCTCCGAACTATAACCATCCAGGTTGTGTAGTCCAGTGATTCTCAACGTTGGGTCACCAGATGTTATTGGACTTCAACTCCCATAATCCCCACCCTCAGTGGCCTTTGGTTGGGGACTATGGGAGTTGAAGTTCAATAAAATCTGAGGACCCAACGTTGAGAATCCCTGGTGTAGTCCAATCTGGATGCTCACCTGACTCTGAACCATCCCCATTAGCTAGCATACTGACGTTTATCCATATTTCTCTTATAATTCCAGTTCTCAAGTGATAATGTTGTGCATTATTGGCAAGGATTTGTTCTGCTTCTCAAATGAAAAGCAGGTTACTGCCTTTATTAGTTTCTCTGATGATTTATCATAAACTTCTTCCTGTGTCCAGTTTTCTATCATTTGCTGTTGGTGAAGTGCTGAGTTTAAAGATATACTCCTTAAGCTTGTCAAAGTGCCAAAGAAATGTCTCACTTTCATTTGCTAATCTGTATGTATATACAATATTTGCTCAGCTTTCTCCATTAATTATAGTGGAAGGTCCTCCATCTTTCAAGTGAATTGGGGAAGAACATGAAGAGCAGCTTCATGTGTGCACTGGAACTTCTGCACTGGAACCCCTTGGAACAATTCCAAGGGATCGTTGGATCAGGATGTTTGACCAAAAACCAGCAATCCCTTCAAGTTATGCTAACTTTGTGACTTTTTCATGCAACCTTCTTGATGAAAACTGTGGAACTCACCTGAAAATCAACATAGTTGATCAACATAGAACCTGCCTGAAAATCAACATTTATTTATTTATTTATTTACTTACATCTCTATACCACCCAAAACTTGCGTCTCATTTGACATTGAACTGACAGGACTGAAACCAAAATTCACCCAATGAGTTTAGTGGCATGATTTCATAGTTTTGCCTTATTTACAAACATAATAGGGAGTCCATTTATGGTTTTTTATGTAATGCGGATGCAGTTGAGAATATAAAATGCACGAGCAGCATAAAAATGTGGCTGCTGTATTATAATCTGATTTTGTATACAACATGAATGTATGGAGATCTTCTTTTGTAGAGAATTCTAAATCAAAGAAAGTAGGGAGATCAAAAGAACTAGGCTCAAAACAGAGTGGCAGGCAAGGCTGTGTAAATAAAGTGACTGGCTAATTGTATTCCCTCATGAACCCAGTCCAAATGGACCAGACGAGTTGAGTGCATAAATAGAGCACATGTGCCACAGTTTGAAAATCTCTGGGAATACCGAGCTGCCTTGTGCCACCCCTGATGGAGCTGAAATTGTAGTGAACAGAATGCTGGAACCATGTTGTATTATCAAAGGACATGGAACCACTTATTCCAACTAAACACTTAGTGCTGTCATGCTGGTGTGACAGAAAATGGCACTAAAGCACAGACGAGTGGCTATTTTAGTCTGGATAAATACACTAGTTTGTCGTGCCCTGTCCTTAGGTCTATACAAGTGTTGGAATATTTGTAAATATAAAAAAATGAGACCTCCCTACTTTGCTTATTTATGCTTCCCTTCAGTATGGGGCGGTTCCCCCCAAATAATCTGATACTATATACTAGGTGTACTGTCAGATGCATATGGCCCCAATTATCTATTGTGATGGTTCTGAAGATAACTTTATGTAAAAGGTAGTTTACAAGTTGTTTGCAAGCTTTGGTCAATAAGACCATGTCTTCAGAATATACAGTATTTTAGAATGCTGGATATGCAGAGATGTAGAATTTAAATGTTTCCATTCTTAATTTTTCCCATTACTTTATTTGTCTGTGGAACATTTTTCATTTCTAAAAATGAATAATTTCATAAAATGCATTAGTGACAATGAATGGATGTCAATGCAATTTTAGGCAATTTCAAACTTGTATTAATGCTTTGCAGTGATCATCCCTAGTCCGTGAGATACATATTTTATTGAGTTGTAAACAAGAAGTAATGGAGGTTTGTTTTTGTTTTTTAAACCCCTAAATATATAGTAAATTTAAAATAATATGCCAATTTGGATCACAATTTATTAAGGACTTCAAAATTATTCTTTTTTAAAATGCAGATGGGGGGGGGGGGGATTGCATGGGAATGTTTTTCCTGAAATTGTTTCAGAAATTGTTCCAATGCAAAGTTTTCTAGAACACCCACATCTCTAATATGCATTTACCACTAAACATATATTCTAAAATATATGTAATGTTCTGTCCTGAAGTAAGATGGATTGAAATCCTTCCTTTAAAAGCTTCACTGAATAATTGCTCATTGGTATATCTTCCCCTGGCTGTCCCTTCCCCACTGCCCTCAGAGAAACTTAACTATTACTACATTTTCAAGTAACAGGAGAACTCCAAGTTATTTGTGTTACATAAGCAAGGAAATTCACAGGCTTTGGTTGGTTTGCACCACATTGTAACTGATCTGTGAATCTTTCCATCACCACAGAACTACTGTCTGAGGAGAGAATGACAACCTACCTGCCATAGACCACACAGGTCAGACCACGCAAGACACAGAGGAGGAAGGAACTAGGGCACATTGAATCAGATTTAAACACATTTTTAAAGGCAAGGGGAGCTCAGTTGTTGGAGGAGAAGGGGCAGGGAAATGACTGGGATGAAGAACTTTAAAAGCTTGATCCCGGCGCTTCACATGAGCACCCCAACCCAGGCTGGGCTGCCCTATTCTGGGTTGGACTGCTTGTGAGAACAGCCTTAAGGCTATTTTTTAAACATGCAGCCAAATACAAAATGTTCAGTTCTTAAAAAAAAAAAAAGCAGTGCAGTTCTAAAGAAACATTTGTGCAGTTCAAAAATTCAAGTCATAAAGAAATTGTTAGATGATGTAAAATGTGACTGATGACAGTAAGAAAAGTGAGTAGTCCAGGCTCTTCTAGAACTCAGACCCTGATCAAGTGCACCCACTTCTCCTCCTCCTGACAAAGACGCTTACTGCTAGGGGTGTGCACAAATTGATTTTTTTCATTTCAATTTGTACCCGAATTGAAACACCCCTGATTTGTTTGGGGTCTGAATCTGACCCCTCCCCTGAATCACCCCTGATTCGATTTGTACCCAAATTTTCTGAATACGAATCGATTCAGATTTTTTAAAGGGTCATGGGCCAAAGGGTGGGTGTAGTGCCCAATGAATGGAAGCTACCACCCAAATTTTAAAGAAATTGGGCAAAGGGGTGATTTTTAAAAGAATTTTTGCCGTTTACGCATCTTTAAGATTTTTCCCATAGTGAATAATGGGGAGTCTAGCAACCTTATAACTCCACGTGGGGGGCACCGGGGTGGCCCAGAGTGGGGTGTGGTGGGTAGTAGTGCCCAATGGGTGCAAAGAACCTACCACCCAGATTTCAAAGGAATTGGGCAAAGGGCTGATTTTTTAAGAATTTCTGAATTTTGCATGTCTTTGGGGCAGATTCAGGGCAGAAATGGGGTTTTGGGGGCAGAAGAGTGGGTTGGGTGGTAGCTACCATCCAGATTTCAAAGGAATTAGGCAAAGGGGTGATTTTTAAAGAATTTGTGAAGTTTGCCCCATAACTCCACTTGGGGGTCACCAGAGTGGCCCAGAGCGAGTGGTGGTGTTGTGCACAGAGGGTGCCAACCACCCCCATACCCACAAGCCCATGGGGTACTGGGTTTTGTTGTTTATGAGGTATTCTGAGTGTAGATTCTCTGGTAGCAAATGAGAGTGGATTCATTGCTTGTCATTGAAAGTGAATCCACTCTCATTTGCTACCAGAGAATCTACACACAGAATACCTCAGAAACAACAATACCCAGTACCCCATGGGCTTGTGGGTATGGGGGTGGTTGGCACCCTATGTGCACTATGCCACCACTCGCTCTGGGCCACCCTGGTGACCCCCAAGTAGAATGGGGCTGCTGAAACCCCCATTATTCCCTATGGGGAAAAGACGTGCAAACTTAAAGATGCGCAAATAAGCTTAAAGTCACACAAACTTCTCAAATTCTTTAAAAATCAGCCCTTTGCCCAATTCCTTTGGAATCTGGATGGTAGCAAGCAACCATTGGGGCACTAACACCCAACCTACTCTTCTGCCCCCAAAACCCCTTTTCTGCCCCGATCTGCCCCAAAGAAGAACAAACTTCACAAATTCTTTAAAAATCAACCCTTTGCCCAATTCCTTTCAAATCTGGGTGGTAGCAGGCACCCGTTGGGGCACTACCACCCGACCCACAGGAAGAAATGGGCACTGTCTGTCCCCATTGTCCCATAGGGTGGATGCAGCACACATCAACAACAACAGCAGAGCTTTGCAAAGAACAAGGTTTCCAAAGGTCATGCACAACCACTGTATCACACACATCCATTGTGTCCCCCCCCCATCCCCACCTGAAATGCAATTGATCTACACACAACAGTGTGAAACAACAACAACGAAATGCACTGCACCACACACCCCTCCCAATGTAGGGTAACAGCAGTAGCCAGCAGCAAGCAAGCAAGCAAGCGAGATATCACAGATGCAGCAGACTAGGCCAACAACAGCATCAAATGTGCCCTGCCCTCCCTCCTCCAAGCATTTTTCATCCACAAGCAACAGACACAGCTACATCTGTGGCACCCGGCCATAAAAGCAGGTTAAGTAAGGAAGGGTGCAAAACAACATTCTGCCAGTGGAACAGCGAGGTTGGCCCCCATCCCACCTACACAAGTAAAAGATTGATGATGACAACAATGGCACACAATTTTTGGCACATTTTTTTGGACATTTCTGCAACAGATCAGAGGCCTGTGGCACCAGCACAACCTATTGTAGATGCAAGCAATCTAGTTTGAATAAAAATGATGATGATGCCAGAAGTCACAATATGACCCAATCTTCATTGCAAAGAAGTCCACAGAGAGAGAGAGAACCTGTCCTGTGCCCATCCATGAGGTCCCCCAAATACAGGCATAACAACAAACCATCCAAGGCATTTGAATTTATACACACACACACACACACACACACACACACACACACACTTCTAGACTTGAGATTATGTAGGGGGGGAAGCATAGTATACCTGTGCGTGTGTGCTCTGGGAAAGGGTTATGGGTTTAGGGTTAATTTTTGCCATGGCCTCAGAATGCTGCAGGTGGGGGTGCCGGGCAGATGGGCACAGGGAGGAGGCTAGAGTCTGTGCCTTCCTGCCCACTCAGGGCTGCTGGGCAGAGAATATTAATACTGATATATTATGGGCACAGAGGGCTGGAGGACAGGCTTTTGTTCTTTAAAAATGCAAAAAATATATATATTATTTTTTGGAATGGGGAAAAAGAATTGTTTTTTAAAACCACAAGGCTACACTACCCTTCTAACCACCTACTAGTACTAGCTAACAGGGATCCCTCCCACACAGAACCCCTGTTTAAACTTCTAAACTAAACAACTTTCAAAACTCAATTACAACCCACAACCTCTCTCCAAACAGGAAAAAACGCCAAGAATACAGAACTCCAGAGGAGTGTGTGAAAATGGGGTACACTCACTCAGTCTAGGACTTGACCCACGTTGTGCCCAGTAGTCCACTTCTGTGGTCTGGTCTCTGAATCTACTCTTTCTTCTTCAATCGTCTTCTTTACTTCTCCTTCTTCAGCCTTCAGATTTGTGGGGAAGGGGGGGCTGGGGAAAAAGCATGGAAAATCTGGAGGGAAAGGGGGTGGCTGGCAAGGTGGCCAGTAGCCGCAGGGCCTGGTGGCTAGCACAAACAGACACAGCAGGCACAGGCCAGCAGTGATTCTCTCAAGTGGATGAAAAAAGGATTCTTCTCAGGAACAACAACAAAAAGCAATGCAGCAGAGATAATCCATTCCCAGGCTGGCATGCAGTAGCCACTAGCCAACAGGGCAGGCAGGCTGGGTGGCAAGGAAGGAAGGCTGGGCTCAGGCTGACAAAGCAGAAGGCGATAGGGCATGGCATGGCATGGCATGGCATGGCAAGGCAAGGCAAGGCAAAGCTCTCTCTCTCTCTCTCTCTCTCTCCCTCTCCCTCTCCCTCTCTCTCTCCTTCTCCCTCTCCCTCTCGCTTTCTCTCTTCTCCCACGAGACAGAATGGTGGCTGCTGCCTCTTTAAATCTGATTGAATGGGGGGGGGGAATTCCTCTTTGAACTTCCTCCCACCATTGCCCCTTCTTCAACCCTTCCCCTGGCCAATGTGGAGTCAGTCAGGAGTGGCAAGAGCCAAAACAGCCAATCAGGAACAAGGAAACAATTGTCAACAGATCAGCCCATGCTTTCATTCACTGATCTGAAGGTAGGAAATGCAAATAGACATCAAACACAAAATGGAGACTACAGTGAGATCACCACAAAACGGAGGTCCAAAACAATAAAATTTTCGGATCCAAAATTCGGGTGATTTGTTTTGTCAACAAAACTTTTGGAACTTGCAATCGGGAGATTTGTTTTGCGCACAAATCGCCTGAAATGGCCTGATTCAGGTACAGATCATTCTGTACCCAAAATGTTTCACACATCCCTACTTCCTGCAGGCTCCACTGTTCTTTCCCTATAGAGTTGTCTTCAATGAATATAACACTCTTTTGCAATAGTGCTGTCAGATTCCTAGTCCTGAGGATTTCACTTACTCTGTGTAGCAGAGTTGCCAGAACCTAAGGGGTATACTCGTGGGTCAAATGGGCTGTAAGCCAGAATTTGGCTTTTTTAAAGCCAAATCTGGTCACCTAGCTGTGTAGGCTTCTGAATGTCATGGAATGTGATCTAGGCTAGTAATCTTTGCTATCTTTTAAGTGGGGGCCACTTTGGCCAAACACACACACACAAACAAAAGAACTACAATGTGAAAGCCATTTCCCGCCGCACTGACTTCTGCAAAGTGCTGAGCTTTTTCTCAGCATTGGGTGGGTGGCGGGTGGAATTCTCAATTTTATTAATTTGAGAAATTAAAGTGACAGTTTAAGAGAAATTGAGCCCTGTCAGCATCCATGCCTTATTGTAATGGAATAGAGGGAGTGCCATCTTTCTAGAGCTGTCCCCAGAGAGGTCTGTGGGGAAAGCACTAGAAATACGTACACTGCTGTTTTCATCTTCCAAGATGACTCTGGGACTCGAGAGAACTCCATTTCCTTCAATAGGGCCTCACCAGTGTTGGGCAAAACACAGCAGTGTGTGGTGGGAACAGGTCACCTCCACAGAGTGCTGGGAGACTGTACAGAATATTCAGTTTTGGTTGAAACTTCACACTGGACTAACAAGCAATTAGAATTCATGGGA
The DNA here is from genome assembly GCF_027244095.1 of Hemicordylus capensis. Classification (NCBI taxonomy): domain Eukaryota; kingdom Metazoa; phylum Chordata; class Lepidosauria; order Squamata; family Cordylidae; genus Hemicordylus; species Hemicordylus capensis. The sequence continues at coordinate 106,816,787 of NC_069662.1, forward strand.
GCTACTACTGGTTCCTGGGCCTTGCAGTGAAGAACACTGCTCTAGACAACTAAGTCTGTGTGCACAGACAAGGGAAATACACTCGTGTGTGTTGTAGCTGCAAACTACACATGAAATACATTCACATGCCTTTGGGCAGTTCTGAATTTTCCTTTTAAAAGGCCCTTTTGAAAGATATTTATGCAAATAAAGTAACTTGAAGTAAAGTTAGCTCATGTTTAACCAGACGCTGGCTTTCATATTTAGGCTGCAATCCTCTGAACACTTACTTAGAAATAAGCCCCATTAAATCAATAAGATTTACATCTAAGTAAACATGCATAGACTTGCATAAAGTCCAACCAGAACACTAAATGGAATAGGATGTTAGGATGAGGTGTGAATTATACAATAATTTGTGGAAGTGTTAAATATAAATCCCCTGAAAATAAGCAGGAACAGATATACTATAAAATATGTATGCCTTCAGTGGCATTAAACTTCTTTGTGTGGCTGCTGAGGAGTCTGCTAATGTTTATTTTATTTATTGTTCAATTTTTATACCGCCTTTCATAATGAATCTCAAGGCAGTTTACAAAATTTAAAATACAATAACATTCCGTAAAAGTTACAACTAAAATCAACAGTAAAAACAGTGAAACAGTAAAAATCATAAAACATCATAAAAAACACAATTTAAAAGACAAACAGAAAAGTGGAGAGACCCAACAGCCCCTAAGGGGTAAAAGTCTACAAATAAAAGGGTCTTTAGTTGTTTTTCAAAAACAGCTACAGATGACAAGGAGTGGACATTCACTGGGAGAGCCTGCTGGCAACAACAGAGAAGGCCCTGTCCTGTGTGCACGACAACCTAGCCTCTCTCAACGTTTGTAGATGGAGCAAAAGCCCCTTTGTTGGGCTGGCGGAAACCCTTGGGAGCAGGAAGTATCCAGAACCCAAACCATTAGGGGATTTAAAGGTAACAACCAGCATTTTGAATTGGATCCGGAAACAAATTGGCAACCAGTGTGGTTCATTCAGGACGTTATAGTTCTTAATCACAAAAGCAGTAGTCATTCTTGTGTTTGAAGATACATGAACAAATTCTGTCTGAACATGCAGTTCTGTTTCAGAGAGAGGACAAGGAGTGCAGAACCACTTCACGCAGAGACAGCCCAAGACATTTTGATACCTGAAGCAGGGAATATATATAAATGTCACTTTCCACTATGATGAAAATATAATGAACTACATAATTGGCAATTTGCTTTTCTTTAATGGTACCTCAGAACCTGCATCCTCACCCTTCTAACAGTAGTTTAAATAGGAGTTTGCGGATTTTTACTCCCATGGATTTACATCATCATAAAAGAAAATCCAGTGTTTTATTTGCTTATTTGTAATTCATGTGTTTATTGTTGTTGTTGTTATCCAGTCCAGATTTCCTTGGCCGTGAGAACCTCCAGGAGCCACTTGGCTCCTGGAGGCACTGCAGAAGCAAGCCCGCCTCTGGAGCCACCTTCAAAATCCAGAATCGTTTTTTGGATTGCAGGGAGCTCATGGGGCAGGGCAACGTGCCCCGGCTCCCGATCCTCTGTGCTGCCCCAAGGGGGCAGCTACACATCTGGGTGTGCAATCTCCACGCCCAGTCCAGCAGCCCAGATCTTCTGTGGGGAAGTAAGCATTTCAAGGCTTCCTCCCCGCTCACCCTGTAGCCCTTTCTCACCGATCTCGAGAAAGGGCTCATTGTATTCTGTGCTGAGGTAGTTATACTCTAGCTTCTTAACCCATTAAAAACAACCCAAAGGGGGAAGGCAAAGCAGTTCAAAATATATTCTCAGAATAGAAAGATGAATACCATGGCCATTCATCCTTGCCTTCCTGAAAAGCATGTAAGTTTCAGATGGTTACAAGATGAAGGTTGCAGGCCATCAGTCTTAACAGTGCCCTTTTGAATCATGTCGTAGCTTTAGACAGGAAGATAACTTATGCATCAGTTATGTTGTGCCCTTCCCTGACTAGCAAGCAACCTTGGGAGATACCCTTTCAGAATTACTGTATCTTCCCTAGAACAAACCCAGAGCAAGTGTAATCTTAATTTATATGCTCTGCCTTGTACACATAAACAGGTTTTCCAGAGGCTATGCAGACATTTCAGAATGAATTCATTCTGATGGCGCACTGGAGAATAACATGATGCCAACCTAGAGAATTGACAGAGGGGCATATATTCAGATTCCTTTTAATTTTTAATTTTTTAAGAACATTGTTATGTATTTCTCTAGTATAGTAGGATAAAGTATCTTGCCAGCAGTGCTGGAATGCCCTTAGGATCCCCAGCAGCATTTTAAATTATATTTTATGCACTGTGAGGAAGGCCGGAGGTAAACCTTTTAGGTGTCTCCACTATCTATAAAGTGAGGGAAATAGTATAAAATGGCTGTTATTTTATCCCAAACTTTTAAAAAGACTTCCATTGATAATTACCAGCACACGCACAATAATTATTTTGTTATGTGCAGAAGGTGATTTTCATTGCATTAAGTTCAAACAACCTTCAACCATTCCATGCAGTCAGACCAACTGTGATCTAACTGCAATTTATCCTTTGTGAAATAGTCCCACAAGCACTGGTCCACCCAAAGTAGTGCAACAAACCCACTCCTTCTTAATGGTGTGGGGGGGAATAGCTATACTGCTTTTCCCCACTTCTTAAAAGTCTGGTTGGGTATGTGTTCTGGCACAGGAGGAAAAATGCACCCAACCTCCAAAGAATTCCAAATATTTTTTAAAATAGAAAACAATAATATCTTGGAGTTGTTTTTCAAGCTGTGGGCAGTTGGGAAAATATGCTGCTGGGAAAGCACAAAGACTACTGCTTCTTTTGTAGTCAGTGCCCATTCCATATCCATATTAATGAACACATCAGTTAATACCATTAATATAAACCCTAATCAAGGGAGGAGTGAATGGCATGTGGAAACTGATTTCTACATGTGGTTTGCCTTTACCACACTCTTTCAGGGTGGATAGCTAGTCTTGTAACAAGCATGAATTGTTCCCTTTGCTAATTTGGGTGGATTATTACATGTGAACCTGTTGGCTACAAGCTATTTCCCTAGAGCAGGCCCGCTCAACTTTGCCCCCCCCAGCTGTTTTTAGACTACAACTCCCATAATCCCCAGCCACAGTGGCCAATATCCAGGGATTATGGGAGTTGTAGGCCAACATCTGCAGGAGGGCCGAAGTTGAGCAGGCCTGCCCTAGAGGATAGGGCCACTGCTCTGTGGTAGAGCATCTGCTTGCATGCAGAAGGTCCCAGGTTCAATTCCTGACATCTCCAGGAATTGGAAAACACCTCCAGCCAGAAATCTGGGTGAGCCACTGCCAGTCAGTTTAGAGAATACTACACTGCAGTGTATGGTACAGTAATACCGAGCCAGATGGATCAATGGTTCATCTAGGGCATGTTCCACTTGCAAAGAGCTACTGTTGTGCATAGAAACTGCTCCCTTGAATGTAGTCCAGGCGCCATCACTGCTTCTCCCCAATCACCAGTTCATGAGACAAAGGTGATGGATTCAGCGGGGGCCCTTCCATGAGGCAAGGTGAAACTGGAAGATGCCCCCCCCTACACACACACACTTTAATAAATAACCAAACCAACCAACCAACAGAGTACATGCAAGGGGTGGCATTTGCTGCCCTGTCTCAGGCACACACAAATCTTGAGCCATCACTGGTTGGATATACAAGCACAGCTTTATAGACTGGGGCACTAGTTTGTAGTAGCATATCTGGTATTTACACATTGCTCTTTTGGAGGCATATTTTGCTCTTTGACATTTAATACATGGTGATTTTTATTTATTTTTTAAATGCCTTTCTAACCCAGGCAACATTTCTTACAAGACCATTCACATCTGTGCTGGCTCTATTAGAATCAGACTTTAAAAAACAAAACAAAAAACCCAACCTGATTTTCAAAACAGAGACACGCTGACCCACTCTGTACATGTTCCATACAGCATATGGCTGAAGTAAAGAACATCATCTCTTTTGTTCAATGGTGAGGGGCTTTTTTATTTCCTTCTGGCCCTTTTACTTTCCTGGCCTTCAAATAAAGCTAATTACAAAGGGAAACAAGTTAGAACTGGTGGAGAGTGATCATTTAAAGCCATTTCTTTTGCAGAATGGAACAAAAAGAAGTACCAAGGGCATGGATAAGCCTTGGAAAAAAAGAAAAGAGAAAACCCATCTAATGAGGATGTTGAGATAAGTGCTTGTGAAGAAAACTGGCAAAAAAAGAGCTTTTAGTCTAAAATCCATAAATAAGTGGGCATCAGATGGGTACTAGAACATTTATAACAAGAGAGGCCACCAAGCTGTATCCTTCCATGCAAGAGCTACAGCCTTAGAAATCTTCTCTCCTAACAAGCTATCTTTCCCCCTTTTCAAATATTAATTTTAAAAAAGAAATACTTGAAAATTAAGGAGTTTTATTCATGTCTTTGAATCCATTATAGAGGCATACACTACCAGTAGGTCTCCTTTTGATATAATGATGAAAGCAGGCAAGCTCTTCACACTGTATGTGAAAGAACTCCAACCTCTGATTTCTTTGGTGATCTTGAAATTTGGATGTAATGCAGCTATATATGTTCAGCTTTAGGGAGAAGAGTTAGCCATATCTTATGTGCTACTTCCACTGCTTTTACCCCTTGCTCTGAGAAACTGGGGACTTGGATCTGCTTGGTATACAAAGATGTGTGCAGGCCAGGTATTTGAGGTCTAATCAGGGCCGGATTAAGCTAGTGTGGGGCCTGTAGCATATGTTATAAAGGGGCCCTAAATTAAAAAAAAACACCACATAAATATTAAAACATAAATTATTTGCTTGCATAGTAAAGTGATTCACTTTTTTCATTTGCTATATTTTGGAGTATGGGAGAGCAAGCCACAAACTCACACTTACTACAACAGTGAATATTTATATACCATTTTTCAATCAAAATTCTCAAAGTGGTTTACATAGAAAAATAAAGAGTGGATAGATGATTTTCTGTCTCCAAAGGGCTCACACTCTAAAAAGAAAAATGTGGTAGGCACCAACAACCACTGGATAGATGCTGTGCTGGGCCTTCTCTTAAAAGGCACATTTAGTAGAAAAGGGATATTTTATCTAACATGGACCAAATAAAACAGGTAAAGTTTTAACTTCAATTCCCAGTTGGAAGCTGGGTGTGTGGGGCCCTCAAAAAATGCGGGGCCCATAGCAAATGCTACATTTGCTACTACGTTAATCCGCCTCTGGGTCTAATTATCTAAGAGGGGCTTTGTCCTTGTGCATTGTCTGATTCAGTATGATGTAGTGCTGTTCCTGTAGGGCATTAAAGAAAAGGGGAAAAACAAATCTGGAAGGGAAATGAGATAAAAGGAGGAAGAGGAGTAAAAACATCTTTCAGAACTTTGTGCTTTTTAATGTCTACCATCTCTTATGAGTCATACAAATGCTGAGCAGCAGAGATGGTTGAATAAGAGACTGATGCAATCAACTCAATTTACCTACCTGCATGCTAGGCATCCAGCTGTCCTGGCCCAGTTTTGTTGTATCTGCAGCCATTATGAGCCTTGTAAACTTTGGCTGGCTAGAGCCTGCTGTGTGTTCTATGCCTTGGTCAACAACTATTTACTTACTGCCTATAGTTTCCCCTGACAAGCTTGAGAAATGAGTGAAGGATGTTGGGCCACTACCTTTAAACCCAAAATGTCTTGCCTGCAAGTTCTGTTGTTAGTCACTATTTTCTCCGCACATTTCTTGCCCCTAGGTTAACAACTGAGATAAGAAGCAGCATCCTTCAGGGTCTAGATCAGCTCTAGGGCAGTGTTCCCTCTAATAGAGATTCCCAGATGTTGTTGACTACAACTCCCAGCATCCCAAGTGCAATGGCCTTTGGCAGGGGATTATGGGAGTTGTAGTCAACAACATCTGGGAATCCCTGTTAGAGGGGACACTGGTCCAGGGGCCTTAATTTGCTGGCTTCTGCTCTCTGCCCATTGCTGCAACTGCCTACAGGGCCAAGGCACTGGTGATCACAGCAGAGCATGTTCCTAAACATTACTCATATGTAGAGCTGGTTTATAATTGTGGCTAAGAGAGTGAGCTGGGAAGTGCCTGAATAAAATCTCACCTCAGCCTCATGGCTCACCAGGTGATTGTAAGCAAGCCTCTGTCTTTCTTGGAGGCTAACTAGACATGGCAGGAGATGCATGAAGTGCTTCTCCCATTTTTCATTATATTTTAATAGAAGCCACGGATGGTTTCTATTAAAATATTATGATTGAGACCACAGGGGTAACCTTACCTTCTGTGTGATTTCTTGATTAAATTCACACGCTCTCCAGAGCTGCTGTTTTCCCATCTACACCCACTCCACAATACCATATGTTTTGCCCTTTGGGACAAACAGCAGCTTCAGGACAGTGGAAGTTGATCAGAAAAAGGGTTATATCCCCTTTTCCCTCCATGTTGTGGCCCTTACCAAATCCTTGCCCTGCTTTTAAACAAAGAAAAATACATTGAGCGAGCTGGCTGTGGACCTCCATGTCATGTCCAGTCTAACCTTATGACAAGCCCATTGCAATATGGAGGTAGCAATTGCAGGGTTGTGGTAATTATTGTTAAGGTAATGTATGTAAAGCATTTTTAGCATTCTAAAATTCATACTATTTCTGGAAGTAATCTTCTCTTTAGCTCCTTCTTTGTGCTTCCTACTCCTCTGAGTGGTACAAAGTCCCACCAAGGCAACTCTTATAGGATTCATTTCCATTAGGGAAGGAAATACCAGGAATGTATGGTGCCTTTTATAGTAAATCATTTATTTGCATATTTTTAGGTTTTTCCGGTAGCAATCAAGCATAATCCCAAAGCAACAGCAGCATCTCTAGGATGTCTTCCAAATGGTTTCATAACCATAGTACTGCATTTTTCTTTCTCCAGCCTAGTTCAAAACTGCTAAACTGGCAGATATCTGGCCTTCAAGAGAGCCCTAAAGACTTACTTGTTTGGCTTGGCGTTCCAAGGTTTTAAAATTGCTTTTAAGTAATTTTAATTGGTTTTAAATGGCTCTGCATTGTTTTAGAGTTGTTTTTATATTGTTTTAACTTGATTGTTTTAAATGCTGTTTGTAGTAGCATTTTACCTGTTGTGCACGGCCCAGAGCCTTTGGATGGGGCAGTTTCTAAATGTGATTATAGATAGATAGATAGATAGATAGATAGATAGATAGATAGAGTGACCTTTGCATCTCTCCATATTTTCCATGACATTCGAGCTCATTGATTAAAATCCGCTTGTTGATTAGCAGCTGCCAAACTGGACTATATGAAAAACTATAGGGAGAACCATTTTCTAAAAATAATATATCATGGCTGTGTTTCTCCCACACTTCATCATCTGTACAATAGGCTACAGCATATTTGTTTGTTGGACCTTTTAAAGACAGATGTTCTACTCATTGTACACAAAGGTAACGTACAGTAGAAGCAATAAACAATCTATCAATAATTTCAAGCAACAATATATCAAAAGACTTTCATATGGGACTGTTTCAGACATTAAAAAGAGAAGAACAATTTGAGATTCTTTGTGGTTATCTGCAAGGCAAGGTTTCCCTGCCCTATGCCTGGAATAACAATCTTGCTATGTTGGAAATCCACCTGCCATGCCTAAAAATGCATTTAGTTCACAGAGCTGAGAAAGCTGCCTTATCTGCCATTATTGTCTCCTCTCCAGCAGAAGATCTCCAAGGCCCCAGGCAGAGGGAGGACTTTGCAAGCCCTCCAACCTGATAACATTTTGACTAGAGTTGAGCCAAATGTTCTTCATAGAGAATTCAAATGTTAGGAGGTTGTTGGAGGTAAAAGAGAGGCAATGCCACCACCCTGACAGCTTACCCTGTTCTTGCAGACACTACCTGTTTCAGGGCACTGCTCTTCCTGCCAGCTGACAGTCACCTTTCCAACACACATGCTTAATTTAACTTGAGGACAACACTACATCATCACAAAGAATCATTCCTAAGAGGAAGTGTGGGGGAAGAGATACCAAGAGGGGCTTCACCACTGCTCAAAATGGCTGAAATGCCTTCCACCGTGCTGCCTGCAGAAGGTGCAGTGGAATGGAGGGCATCTTGACTAAGCCATATGAACTTAAGATGCCCGCTACTTACCTTGGGATGTTCTGCCCACAAATAATTTCTCACATTTTCTTGCAGAAATGCAAAATAATACGAATTAATAATACGACTAGACAAGTGTGCTGCATTAATAATTAACAGAGGAAAAATAACAAAAACAGAAGGAATAGAACTGCCCAATGGAAGCAAGATCAAGAACCTGGAAGAGAAAGAACATTACAAATACTTGGGCATTCTCCAGGCTGATAACATCGCACACACTGAAGTTAAAAGAAAAATTGGAAGTGAATACATCAGGAGAGTTAGAAAAATCCTCAAGTCCAAACTCAATGGTGGGAACACCATACAAGCCATAAACAGCTGGGCTATACCTGTTATCAGATACGCTGCAGGAATAATAGACTGGACCCAGGCAGAGCTAGAGACGCTAGATCATAAAACCAGGAAAATAATGACCATCAATCATGCTCTGCACCCCCGCAGTGATGTAGATAGGCTATGCCTCCCTCGCAGCTCAAGTGGAAGAGGAATGCTACAAGTCCATCAAACAGTAGAGGAGGAGAAAAGAGGCCTCGAAGAATATATCAAGGACAGTGAAGAAGATGCACTTCAAATGGTCAATAATGAGAAACTATTCAACACCAATGAAACAAAGCAGGCCCACAAGAAAGAACAAGTCAAGAACCGAGCAGAAAAATGGAAAAATAAGCTACTGCATGGTCAATATTTGCACAATATAAGTGGAAAATCAGACATCACCAAGACCTGGCAATGACTTAGGAATGGCAACTTGAAGAAAGAAACAGAGGGTTTAATACTGGCTGCACAAGAACAGGCACTAAGAACAAATACAATAAGAGCAAAAGCCGAAAAATCAACAACAAACAGCAAGTGCCGCATTTGTAAAGAAGCAGATGAAACAGTGGACCACCTAATCAGCTGTTGTAAAAAGATCGCACAGACTGAATACAAACAAAGGCATGACAAGGTAGCAGGGATGATACACTGGAACATCTGCAAAAAATACAAGCTACCCGTAGCCAAAGATTGGTGGGACCATAAAATTGAAAAAGTTGAAGAAAATGAAGATGTAAAAATATTATGGGACTTCCGACTACAAACAGACAAACATCTGCCACACAATACACCAGATATAACTGTAGTCGAGAAGAAGGAAAAACAAGTCAAAATAATCGACATAGCAATACCAGGGGATAGCAGAATAGAAGAAAAAGAAATAGAAAAAATTGCAAAATATAAAGATCTACAAATTGAAATTGAAAGGCTGTGGCAGAAAAAGACCAAAATAATCCCAGTGGTAATTGGCGCCCTGGGTGCAGTTCCAAAAGACCTTGAAGAGCACCTCAACACCATAGGGGCCACAGAAATCACCATCAGCCAACTACAAAAAGCAACTTTACTGGGAACAGCCTATATTCTGCGACGATATCTATAACAACAGCAAGAAGATTGACAATAAAATTCAGCCATCCCAGGTCCTTGGGAAGGACTCGATGTCTGGATAAAACAAACCAGTCAATAACACCTATCTGACTGTGTAAATAAATAAATAAATAACAATAATATTATATAAAAAAATAAAATAAAACCCCCCAAACCCCAACCCTCAATTTAATTAGCCTTAGCAGTGTGTGGCTTCCTTTGAATTGATTGTTGTTTAAAAAACAATACAAGGAAAGGGGAGTGGAGGTGACAGAGGGCTGAGGGAAGAGATATGGGATGAGGAGAAGGAGAGAAGAGGTGAAGCCAATAAAGGAAGAAGGAGGGAAGCAGGAACACGGGCAAGAATGGTGAGCAAACTTAGCAAGAATAGAGAAGGGAAATTTATCTGAGACAGGCATTTACCTACCCACTCAGCTATAACCCTTCTTTAGTTCAAAATAAAGCCACAATTTCATGCATATTGCCACCATTTGAGCATATCTAGCTATTAACTGTAATTAAAAGTTAATTTTAAAACAACCTGATATAGAATACATATTATTTTACTGTGTACATTTTGAAGTCTTATAAAATAGTAGATAAATGATGTTAAAATCAAATCTGCTTGTCTGCTTTTCAGTTGGATACTGGGATGCTTAAAATGGCAGTGTGACATTACCGATTGCATGTGGCTCTCAGAAAGCAGAAATGTGCTTTTCAGTGCCCCTAAGGTTTCTTCTCTTTCAGTAATACACACTTTGTCATGTCTCATTAGCTAATGAAAGCAAAGCATTTTTGTAATGTCTCCAAACTTTCAAAATTTAAATATGTGGAATATTTGATGCTGAATCCCCTCATGCCAATATCTTGAAGGTAATGAAATTATTTATAATGTTTAACATCTACATGAAACTTCGGGGAGAGATCAACAGAAGATTTGGTGCAAGGTGCTATCAGTATGCTGATGACACCCAAAGCTATTTCTCCATGTCAACAACATTGGGGGAGGACACAACCTCCCTAAATGCCCCCCTGGAGGTGATAATGGGCTGGATGAGGGATAACAAACAGACTGAATCCAGATAAGATGGAGGTACTCATTGTAAGGGGTCAAAACTCAGGAGATGAGTTTCATCTGCCTGTTCTGGATGGGATCAAACTTCCCTGGATGGAACAGATACTCAGTCTGGGCATGCTTTTGGATCCAAGCCTCCCATGGCGGTGACCACATTTGGATGTAACAGCCAAACCTCAGGTTTTGGCAGTGAACCTTACTGCAAACCAAAAGATCAAATTGGAATTTGGCAAGGCCTCTGCAGGTCGCTTTCAGCTCGGAACTGCAATTGCACAAATTCAGATGTAATGGACTTCCAACCTCTGACCTGTTTAACTCTGGTTTCATGTTACGTCTGAATTCAGCCACTCTCTATAGGATCCCCACTAGGACAAACTTCTAAATAACAAACCTGATTATCAAATAGGAATCTACACTTTCTTTATCCTGGATCTCAAGGCAGGTTCACAGGCATCCCATCCAGACACTGACCAGAACTCAACCTCCTTATCTTCAGCAAGGTGTTTGTGCCATGTGCCATCAGAAGGGACACACCACCACCTGAAGAGGCTAACTGGAAGGAGCTATCCTACCAAGAAAACCACATGGCTCTGTAGTTGCCAGAGTCAACACCGACTCGATGGCACTATCTTTCCTTTTCCATACCCACAGCAATAAGCCATATAGAGGCATACTGGCAACTTCTTTTGTGAGTGGATGCTTTGAGGCTCTAGAAAAGCAGTCTCTCTCTCTGTCTCTGTCTCTGTCTCTGTCTCTGTCTCTCTCTCTCTCTCTCTCTCTCTCTCTCTCTCTCTCTCCTCATTGCACACTAGTGTGCCAAAGGACACAGTCTGGGAATTACTGCTTATAAGAGCTTGGCCCTTACAAGGTCATCAGAGGTGAGAGGGCATAAACCTTTAGGAGGAAAAGTGACACAGGCCTGTAGACCATAGTCTGCCTCTGATAAGTGCAATGTTAATCATGGAGGTCAGATTGTAAGGCGCTGGGGGTCTTGAACCAGGGATTCTAGCAGCAGGTCTCTGGTAGCTTGCATTCTGTGCCCTGATCAGCTCACTGAGTGAGTGCCACCATCCTCTGCCACCAATGGCAGGATGGGAAATTGCAACCAGTTAGCCCAGAAAGAATCAGGTGACCTAGGAACCAATATGGTCCCTTTTGATGCTCCCCAGTCTATTCTTCTCATCTATTGAAGAAAGTGCTTTAAAAGTCTCTTGCTTTGCAACACCTTCCTCACTCTGCCTTATTAACCTTTTGCCCATCAACCCATCTGAGATGATGTTATCTGCCCTTGGCCTTTACATCCCTGTTTTTCCATGCTGGAACTTGACCACTCAATTGCCTTAAGCCACATCATGTCTCTCTGGCCATTTGGAAGCTGGTTGCTTGCTCTGGAATGTGACCAGGAAGCTGTTTTGACTACACTTTGCCTCAGAGCCTGCTGAGCCCTGACACAGATACGCATTGAAACCTTTCTAAGTTGGACCTGTTTCTCCAAGAACTACCACTGTAATAAAGCTCTAAGAAGAACAGAAATTGCTTGTAAATCACTGCAAAAGTTGCTGGTAATTCCATGCCAGGAGTGTAGTGACTAATGAGCAAGGGGGGACAATTGTCCCAGGCCACAAAGGTCCGGGGGCCCCCAAAGCTCCACCTCACCCTTAGCCAGGGTGCTTTTGCCCCCTCCCACACCCAGGCAGCAAACAGAGCACTCACTGGCTGGGAGCATGAGGCACACCCCTTTCCTCTCCAGCTAGTATTTGAATGAAACGCTGGCTGGGGAGGGATGTACTCTCCCCCCTGGGCATTGGCCCCTCCCCAGATGCATGGCTTGGGGTGCGCATTTGTTTTTCATGCATGAAGGAACACCCGGGGGGGGGAGCAGCTAGTTGGACTTTGTCCCCTGCCCCTGCTCCATGCAGAGCTTGGAAGTGATCCCAGAACAGGTTCAAAGTCAAAGTCCCAGGCTGCTGGTTACTGTATAGCATTGGAGAGGAGGAGGGAGAGGAGTAACAGTAAATGATTTAATTACTAGTACTACTATTACCACCACCACCACCACCAATAATAGGTTATACATATTTGGTTCATTCCAATGAGGCTGACTGTGCAAAGCAGCTGATAGATTGCACTTTACAAGGGTGCAGTCTTCATAGATTCTCATCACATTCTTGGAGATTAGTTAATATTGTCTGTTAAATGAGTTATAAATTATAATTATAAGCTACAGCACTTTAATCAAGCAATCACTTGGGGAAAGCCATGTTCAAACAAGAAATTAACAGTCAGAATCAGGGAAGCCAAGTGCTGTGAATATATTGATATTGCCAAATCCAGTCCTTGGAGGTATCAAGCATGATGACAGCTTAAATCAATGATTCCCACCCCCCACATTCTAGCATTTTTCCTTTTTTAAAAAATATACAAAACTGATCTGTAACCTTAATTTAATGCCATAAGATGAACAAATTGCACATTCAGTGGCTACATTTACAATAATAAGATGCGAACCACTGCTGGTCTCCTGTGCTCAGTCATGATAATTTACTTAATTAGTTGAGTATTTAAGGTATGTATGTGTGAAATAGCACATGAAAAGGTTTTGTTTAAAAGAGGCTCACATCTAGTCAATGTGATGACTGCCTTTTTTTATTTTGTCATGGAGTTTGCTGTTCTGAGACTAGAGTCTGTTGCAAAGAAAATAATGTAAACATTTTCATGAATGAGAGTGGAAGTTTATATTTACAAGTGTGTACTTGTGATAGAATCATGGAAGAGAAGCAGATGCTTAGCCTGCTCCAGAATAAGACAAGCACCCATTTGCCTTAATTCCTCTCTGCAGAAGAAAGAGAAGGTGCTTTGACACCCATTCCCCTCTGCCTCTGCTAAGAAGAGGGCTAAGCATTACCCCATTTCATCATTCCCAGAAGATGAGGGGGCAAGCGGAGTGGAGGATAACTTAGGGAAATAAGCCTTCTCTCTTATCTTCCCCAGATGCAGCAATATTACAGTTATGATCTATTGGAGGAAAGGGAAAGATATGCAGATTTGATTCCCAAAGCAAATGGAGAGATCATTTGTTCATCTAGTAGCATTTGGAATGTCACAGCATCTGACAAGTGGTTGGAGGCTCACAAAAGCAAAGTCAACATTCTAGTAGTGCTGACTGCCAGCTTTTATTTTTTATTTGGACAACAAAGCAGCTGGCCAATGGTTAGGGAAGTCCCAAATGCATAGTCAAATGTCAAGGTTTTTGTCCTTTTCCTTCTTTCTCTCTTTTCAAAACAAATCTATAAATACTGTGACTTAACATGACATCTCATTCAAATCTCTGCAAACATAGCAAGTGTCTTAAGATGCCATCCACATATTGCATTTGAATTTGGTGTTGCTATGATTTATTCCTTTATTTAAATTCATATCCCACCTCTAAAGACCTGTTGTGTGTTAGAATTGATTTTAAAAGAAAACATCCAATTAAAGTTAAAACCGGATGGTCATAAAGCCCCAACCCTCAATTGTCTTACCCTGAGCTTAACAGACACAACCTTTTAAAAATAATCTTAAAGGTAAAGTGTGCTATCTGGCCGATTTTTACTCCTGGCGCCCACAGAGCCCAAGTAATCTTACAACATTGTAAATGTGCTCAGGTGTAGAGTTTGGTGAATGTCCATAGAAAGATTCAAAAATGTGGGACAGATAGAGAATGCTTCTCTTTGTGCCCTTGCTGTCAATTGGGCACAGAGATGGTATTGTTAAGAGAATGCCCATAGTCCAAGTGTCATGGAACATAGTGAAGGAAGTGGCATGCCAAACAACATGTGATGTGGGACTGGGAGCACTGTGTTTGGGCTGGCATCTTCAGCACTGGCAGAGAAGAGGGTGAGCAATCTCTCTGGGGCCCAGTGGCAGAGCTGCAGAGAGGAAGCTCAGGCTGTGTACACCCACATATAACCCTTACTAGTGTCCTAAACTTCACTTGCAGGGTCTTCAGGACAGAAGAGGCGCCACCTTCCATTAGTTTCATCTGGAAATCCACCCTGATTAGATATTTTAGAGCCACGATTTTAAAAAATGCAGAGTGACAGCCCCAAATTAACCCCTCCTCTATGAGAGATGACAGTTTGCTACATTGGATGGATTGGTTGGATTTTGGCCTTTGGCAAGTTTTGATGGTAGGGCTTGTGCCACTCCGAGAGAGAGAGAGAGATTGTGTGTGTGTGTGTATGTGTGTGTGTGTGTGTGCATGCACATAAATGACTAGACCTGTCTAAGGATTGGCTCACGTCACTTTCTTCAGTTAACTGGTCTTAATTGTTGTCTGGATTGGGCTAGATAGAGTACATGAAATTCATAAGAACATAAGAACAGCCCTGCTGGATCAGGCCCAAGGCCCATCTAGTCCAGCATCCTGTTTCACACAGTGGCCCACCAGATGCCGCTGGAAGCCTACAGGCAGGAGTTGAGGGCGTGCCCTCTCTCGTGCTGTTACTCCTCTGCAACTGGTACTCAGAGGCATCCTGCCTTTGAGGCCTGAGGTGGCCCACAGCGCTCCGACTAGTAGCCGTTGATAGCCCTCTCCTCCATGAAGTTATCCAAACCCCTCTTAAAGCCATCCAGGTTGTTGACTGTCACCACATAATGTGACAGAGAATTCCACAAGTTGATTATGCATTGTGTGAAAAAGTACTTCAGTTCGTTGGTCCTAAATTTCCTAGCAATCAATTTCATGGGATGACCCCTGGTTCTAGTGTTATGTGAGAGGGAGAAGAATTTCTCCCTATCCACTTTCTCCACACCATGCATGATTTTATAGACCTCTATCATGTCTCCTCGCAATCTTTTTTTTTCTAAACTAAATAGCCCCAGGTGTTGTAGCCTTGCCTCATAAGAAAGGTGCTCTAGGCCCCTGATCATCTTGGTTGCCCTCTTCTGCACCTTTTCCAGTTCTACAATGTCCTTTTTTAGATGTGGTGACCAGAATTGTACAGAGTACTCCAGGTGTGGCCGCACTCTAGATTTGTATAAGGGCATTATAATGTTAGCAGTTTTATTTTCAATCCCCTTCCTAATGATGGAATTGGCCTTTTTCACAGCTGCCACACATTGAGTCGACACTTTCAATGAGCTGTCCACCACAACCCCAAGATCCCTCTCCTGGACAGTCACTGACAGTTCAGATCCCATCAGCGTATACTTGAAGTTGGGTTTTTTTGTCCCAATGTGAATCACTTTACACTTGCCAACACTGAACCGGATTTGCCACTTTGTTGCCCACTCACTCAGTTTGGAGAGATCCTTTTGGAGCTCCTCACAATTTGTTTTGGATTTCACTACCCAAATGAGTTTAGTATCGTATGCAAATTTGGCCACCTCGATACTCACCCCTACTTCTAGATCATTTATGAATACATTAAAAAGCAACGGTCCCAGTACAGATCCCTGGGGGACCCCACTTCTTACTTCCCTCCATTGTGAAAACTCTCCATTTATCCCTACCCTCTGTTTTCTGTCTTTCAACCAGTTAGCAATCCACACATGTACTTGTCCCCTTATCCCATGACTGCTAAGTTTCCTCAGGATTCTTTGATGAGGAACTTTGTCAAAAGCTTTTTGGAAGTCCAAGTATACTATATCAACTAGATCACCTTTATCCACACACTTGCTGACACTCTCAAAGAACTCCAAAAGGTTTGTGAGGCAAAATTTACCTTTGCAGAAGCCATGCCGATTCTCTCCCAGCAGGCTCTGTTCTTCTATGTGCTTTACTATTTTATACTTGAGGATGCTTTCCATCAGTTTGCCTGGAACAGACGTTAAGCTAACCGGCCTGTAATTTCTTGGATCACCCCTGGATCCCTTTTTGAAAATCAGTGTTGCATTTGCTACTTTCCAATCCTCTGGTACAGAGCCTGATTGCAAGGATAAGTTATATATTTTAGCAAGAAGGTTGGCAATTCCACATTTGAGTTCTCTGAGGACTCTTGGATGGATGCCATCCAGCCCCGGCAATTTGCTAGTTTTCAGTTTTTCCAGATAGTTAGAATATCATCTCTTATCACTTCTATCTGACTCAGTTCTTTAGCCTCCATCTCCAAAAAGCCTGGTTCAGGAACAGGTATATGCTCAATATCATCTGCTGTGAAGATGGACGCAAATAACTCATTTAGCTTCTCTGCAACGTCCATATCCTCCTTAATAATCCCTTTCACCCCCTCATTGTCTAATGGTCCAACCACCTCCCTGGCAGTTTTCCTACATCTGATCTATTTAAAGAAGTTTTTGTTATTCCCCTTGATGCTTTTAACTAAATGTTCCTCAAACTCTCTTTTCACCCCCCTTATTGTTACCTTGTATTTCTTTTGCCAGAGTTTGTGTTCTTTTCTGTTCTCTTCATTTGGACAGGCCTTCCAATTTCAGAAGGAAGTCTTCTTCCCTTTTATGGCTTCCTTGGTGTTACCTGTCAGCCATGCTGGCATCTTACTGGACTTAGTGGTCCCTTTCCTCCTTTTGGGTATAAAATCTAACTGGGCTTCTAGTATTGTGGTTTTGAGAAAACTCCATGCATCCTGGAGCGAAGGGACTCTCTTGATTTTCCCTTTCAGCTTTCTTTTCACCATACTCCTCATTTTGGATTACTTTGGGCTAGTCACGTATCTCTCAGCCTAACCTACTTCACAGGGTTATTGTGAGGTTAAACATAACCATGTGCACAGCTCTGGACTCCTTGGGGGAAATGCAGGATACACATGTAAAAATAAAATAATAAATAAATAAAAAGTTGCTCCCTGCACTCCCAGCTGGGATATCACAATATTGCCTGGACTTCTACTGATCTACCTGACTACTCCTGCCCACTGGGACAAAAAACAAAACCTTACCTCCAGCATCATCAAATTGTAAAATGAACAGACACTACTTAACTTGCAAGCTGACCTGGTCCCAAACAGCTACCAAGGTGCAGTCTGGGTTCAGATTCTATGAGTAGATATAAGTCAGTCCACAAAAGCTTGTGCAATTATCTGTTAGTCTTTAAATTGCCACAAGACTCTGTTATTTTAAAAGGTAAGGATCTAGAACTCATTCTATATGTAGAGAAAAACATGTCACCTACCAGCAAAATATAGCTATCTTGGGACTGAAACAGTGTAGAATAACATCATGAAAAGATGGGAAGTAAAACAGAATTCTGCATCCAGTGACTGTAATGAATGTTCTCTTCTGTAATTGTCTGTGTTTTAATTATGAATGACATTTTAGGGATTGTTTGTAGCCTATGGCACTTATTCTGAGATGAAGCTTAGCTCAAGGATAAAGTGGAAATATGTGAACATGCTGAATTAGAGAGAAATAGTGTTTTGCTTTTAAAATCTTCAGATATGCACACTGGTTTAGTTTGGTTTGATATCATGAAATAAAAGCCACGCTTATTGATTTTAAATGGTAGAATGATTTATCACTGAATAAAGGATCAGAGCATAAGATCAGCCTTAATGACTTTGGGCAGAGATGACCAACTTCTTAGGCCTGACTGGGCTGCTTAGCACTGAGATATTGTGGGAATCCATTCATTGAAAATGAGAATACAGTGTTAGGAAACTCTGGAATTAAACAAAATTAGAAATGCCTTCTACTTTCAAAATCTTTCCCCCAAAAAGTGACCTTTGCAGTTTTGCCATGGAAGGTTTTAGGGCTGATTCTGCTGGCGACTCTGTCTATGCCCTGGTGGGGGCTTGGAACAATCTCACTAGGACTGTAGACACAATTGCTCCTAAGTGTCCTCTCTGACCTGCTTCAAAATTGGCCCTGCTATATATAAAAGAATTACAGGAGATGAAGCAGCAAGGGAGATGATTGGAACATAGGTGGAGAACTGGAGAAAGTCTCAACTTGAATCCGACAGATTACAATATAGAGCACATTTGAAGACCTATGCTCTGGCATTGTGTGTGCAGCAAAGAAGTGGTTCTTTTCTGCCCACATTACGTCCTCAAGCTTGCATTCAGCAGAGTTGTGAGAGGGCTAATCCAGCTCCATCCTTCCCTGAATTTCAACCTGGAACCATCAGTTGCTGTGACGCTTTTAATGAGTTTTTCACAGTCAAAATATCCAATATTCAAGCTGATGTGGATACCACAATTGATGCAGTACATTGTGGAGGTATCCAGTAACTCATCTTGTATGGTCAAACTGATTAATTTCAGTTTGTGACTCCCAAGGACATGGACACACTGCTTAGAGCAGGGCATCATACCACCTCATCTCTTGATCCTTGACCAACCTGGCTTATTTTATCTAGCAGGGAGGTTTTTGTAGAGGTCTGGTAGATATCATGAATGTTTCTCTAAGGGTGGACAGAATGCCTCCTTATCTCAAGAAGGCAATTATTAGAACTCTTTTAAAGAAGCCTACATTGGACCCCTCAGAGTTAGGCAATCATAGGGCCATCTACAACCTCCTATAGTTGGGCAAAGCGATTGAGAGGGTGGTGGCCTCTCAGATCCAGGCAGTCTTAGATGAAACATTAGTTAGACCCATTTCAACAACAACAAAAACAATAATATATGCATAGCAATGGAGTTTGGACTAGACAAGTGTGCTGCATTAAGAATTAACAGAGGAAAAATAACAAAAACAGAAGGAATAGAACTGCCCAATGGAAGCAACATCAAGAACCTGGAAGAGAAAGAACATTACAGATACTTGGGCATTGTCCAGGCTGATAACATCGCACACACTGAAGTTGAAAGAAAAATTGGAAGTGAATACATCAGGAGAGTTAGAAAAATCCTAAAGTCCAAACTCAATGGCAGGAACACCATAAACACCTAGGCTATACCTGTTATCAGATACGCTGCAGGAATAATAGACTGGACCCAGGCAGAGCTAGAGATGCTAGATCGTAAGACCAGGAAAATAATGACCATCAATCATGCTCTGCACCCCCACAGTGATGTCGATAGGCTATACCTCCCTCGCAGCTCAGGTGGAAGAGGAATGCTGCAAGTCCATCAAACAGCTGAGGAGGAGAAAAGAGGCCTTGAAGAATATATCAAGGACAGTGAAGAAGATGCACTTCAAATGGTCAATAGCGAGAAACTATTCAACACCAATGAAACAAAGCAGGCCTACAAGAAAGATCAAGTCTAGAACCGAGCAGAAAAATGGAAAAATAAGCCCCTGCATGGTCAATATTTGCACAATATAAGTAGAAAATCAGACATCACCAAGACCTGGCAATGGCTTAAGAATGGCAACGTGAAGAAAGAAACAGAGGGTTTAATACTGGCTGCACAAGAACAGGCACTAAGAACAAATGCAATAAGAGCAAAAGTAGAAAAATCAACAACAACCAGCAAGTGCTGCCTTTCTAAAGAAGCAGATGAAATCGTGGACCACCTAATTAGCTGTTGTAAAAAGATCACACAGACTGACTACAAACAAAGGCATGACAAGGTAGCAGGGATGATACACTGGAACATCTGCAAAAAATACAAGCTACCTGTAGCCAAAAATGGGTGGGAGCATAAAATTGAAAAAGTTGTAGAAAATGAAGATGCAAAAATATTATGGGACTTCCGACTACTAACAGACAAACATCTGCCACACAATACACCAGATATAACTGTAATAATAATAATAATAATAATTAATAATTAATAATTCGATTTCTATACTGACCTTCCAAAAATGGCTCAGGGCGGTTTACAAAGAGAAATAACAAATAAGATGGCTCCCTGTCCCCAAAGGGCTCACATTCTAAAAAGAAACATAAGACACACACCAGCAACAGTCACTGGAAGTACTGTGCTGTGGGTGAATAGGGCTGTAGTCCTATTGTAGTCCTAACTGTAGTCCTAACTGTAGTTGAGAAGAAATAAAAACAAGTTAGAATAATCGACATAGCAATACCAGGGGATTAGGGATGTGCATGGTCCGGAGCAGTCCGGACCAGCACCGAAGGGGGGCCTGCATTTTAGGGCAGGGAGGGCTTGTTTACCCCTCCCGCCTCTTTGCCCCCGCCAGTGGCCGTAATCTATGGTAAAATTGGGGCGCTGGAAACCAGCCGCCCCAGCCGCCGCCGCTTCCGCCCCCACCCCCGTGAGCAGATTAGAGAAGGAAAGGCTACTGCCACCCTCCCGCCCCGCCACCCGCCACCCCCCCACGAGTGCTCACCAAGTTTAAAGAAATTAGAGAGGAGCTCGCGAACAGAGCTCCTCTCTTATCGAAGCCTCCAGCCCAACTGGGGCTTTGGGCGTGCGTGCACGCGCGCCCAAAGCCCCAGTTGGGCCGGAGGCTTCAATAAGAGAGGAGCTCTGTTCGCGAGCTCCTCTCTAATTTCTTTAAACTTGGTGAGCACTCGTGGGGGGGTGGCGGGGCGGGAGGGCGGCAGGGCGGCAGTAGCCTTTACTTCTCTAATCTGCTCACGGGGGGGGCGGCGGAAGCGGCGGCGGCTGGGGCGGCTGGTTTCCAGCACCCCAATTTTACCATAGATTACGGCCTCTGACGGGGGCAAAGAGGCGGGAGGGGTAAGCAAGCCCTCCTGCCCTTAAAGTGAGACCCCCCCACCCGGACCCGGACCGGCCCAGTCCGAACCGGTCCGGCAGTTCGGAGGCCATTAGAATGGCCTCCAGACCGGTTCGGACACACCCCTACAGGGGATAGCAGAATAGAAGAAAAAGAAACAGAAAAAATCACAAAATACAAAGATCTACAAATTGAAATTGAAAGGCTGTGACAGAAGAAGAGCAAAATAATCCCAGTAGTAATTGGCGCCCTAGATGCAATTCCAAAACACCTTGAAGAGCACCTCAGCACCATAGGGGCCACAAAAATCACCATCAGCCAATTACAAAAAGCAACTTTACTGGGAACAGCCTATATTCTGTGACAATATCTATAATAATAACAGCAACAATATTGATAATAAAATTCAGCCATCCCAGGTCCTTGGGACTCGATGTCTGGATAAAATAAACCAGTCAATAACACGTGTCTGACTGTGTAAACAATAATAATACTTATTATTGTTATTTAATTAAAACTTTGTTAGCCGCCCCATAAAAAATTGTTCTCTGGGCAGCTTACAACAGAGGATTAGAATATACAATAAAAACACATAACACATTAAATCATAACAAACCAAAAAAGGCAAAAAGAAAATACAAAATACAATACAAAGCAGCTTAAAAACACCTTTTAAAATTAGTTATACATCAGAATCAAATCTGAAAAACCCGAATTTAAAAGGCCTGGGTGAACAAAACGGTATTTACCTGGCGTCTAAAAGAGCAAAGTGATGAAGCCAGGCAAACCTCACTGGGAAAGCTATTCCATAAACAGGGTGCAACCACTGAAAAGGTCCTCTCCCTAGTCGCCACCTGCCTCACCTCATTTGGCAGGGGCACCAGGAGAAGGGCCTCTGAAGAAGTTCTTAAAGTACGGGTAGGGACATATGGGACAAGAAGCTCTCTCGGGTCACCTGGTAGCAAGCTGTTTAGGGCTTTAAAGGTTAAAACCAGCACTTTGAATTCAGTCTGGAAATGGACTGGGAGCCAGTGCAGCTGACAAAGCACTGGCATAATATGGTCAAAATGTCCAGTCCTAGTTGAAAATCTTGCAGCGTTATTTTGTACCAGCTGTAGTTTCCAGACAGTTTTCAAAGGCAGCCCCATGTACAATGCATTGCAGTAATCCAAGCGATCGGTTACCAGAGCATGAGTAACTGTGGCCAAGCTATTTCTGTCCAGGTAAGGTCACAGCTGGTATATCAGCTGAAACTGATAAAAGGTGCTCTGAGCCACAGAGGCCACTTGAGCCTCTAGTAACATTGCTGAATTGATGAGCACCCCCAAACTGCGAACCTGGTCCTTCAGGGGGAGTGCAACCCCATTTTGAACAGGCTGAACATCATTCACCCGGGCAGAGGAACCACTGACCAACAGTACTTCAGTATTGTCTGGATTTATTCTGTTTATTCACCCTCATCCAGTCCATTACAGCATCCAAGCACCGATTCAGGACAGTCACCTCTGCCTGATGAAAAAAAGAGATACAACTGAGTGTCATCTGCATACTGACGACACGTCAAGCCAAATCTCCTGATGACCTTTCCCAGCAGCTTCATGTAGATATTAAACAGCATAGAGGAAAGAATGGAATCTTGCAGAACCCCTTAGCATAACTGCCAAGGGGTTGAGCAGTAGTCCCCCAGCACCACTTTCTGGGAACAGGCCTTGAGGTAGGAGTGGAACCACCTCCAAACAGTGCCTCCCACACCCAACTCGGCCAACCTATCCAAAAGGATACCATGGTCAATGGTATCAAAAGCCACTGAGAGATCCAAGAGAATTAACAGGGTTGCACTCCCCCGTCTCTCTTTCTGCATAGGTCATCCCACAGGGCAACCAATGCAGGTTCTGTTCCAAAGCTGGGCCTAAAGCCTGATTGAAAATGATCTAAATAGCCTGTTTCCTCCAAAAGTGTCTGGAGCTGGTCAGCCACAACACACTCAAGCACCTTGTCCAGGAAGGGAATATTGGCCACAGGCCTATAGTTGTTTACATCCTCTGGGTCCAGACCGGGTTTCTTTAGGAGTGGTTGAATAATAGCTTGCTTCAATTAAGCTGGGACCACTCCCTCTCTCAATGAGGCATTTAGAACCTGCTGGGCCCATCTTAAAATTTCCCTCCTTACTAGATTTAATAAGCCATGAAGGGCGAGGGTCAAGCATGCACGTGGTCAGCCAAACTCAACTAAGCACTTTGTCCACATCCTGAGGGACTTATAATTGAAACTCCTCCAGAAAAACTAGACCATGTTTTACTCTGGGCATCTTTCCCAATGATCGTGCATTAGACATAGTATCCAACTCATGGTGAATGCAGGTGACTTTACCCTTAAAGTGCTGTGCAAATGCATCACAGCGTGCTACTGAGGTTTCTAATGCATCCTGCCCAGGGCCAGATTTCAAAAGGCCCCGCACCACCCAGAAAAGCCCTGCTGGATGACACTGAGAGGGTGGATGGAAAAAAGTATTTCTTTTGTTCCATCACTGCCACAGTGTAGGCTCAATAATGAGCTCTATTCGCTCAGACTCACTCAGAGTTTTCCTCCACTTATGTTCCAGCTGTCTCCCAGCTTGCTTCATTGCCCTCAGCTCAGGTGTATACCAAGGTGCTGCATGGGCTATGCTTTGCAGGAGAGGGCACTTGGGAGCGATCATGTCGACTGCCCAAGCCACCTCTCCATTCCAGAGATCAACTAGATCTATGACAGGAGTGCCTGCCATACCAACTGGAAAATCCCCCAGAGCCATCAGGAATCGATCAGAGTCCATCAGTCTCTGGGGGTGGACAATTTTTATAGGTCTCCCACCTTTGCAGAGAGGTGTAGCTGCTAAGACTCTAAACCTCAGAAGGAAGTGATCTGACCATGGCAAGGGCATAGATGACATATCCCCCACTTTCAAAACACCATCTTCCTGTCCGGTAAAAAAAAAAAAAACAACCAGATCCAGAGTGTGCCACAATTCATGTGCTGGGCCAACAACATGTTGAGACAGCCCCATGGTTGTCAAGGCAGCCGTGAACACCTAAGCCGCCCCAGAAAAGGCAGCCTCAGCAGGGATATTGAAGTCACCCAGAACAATCATTCTGGGGACCCTCAACACCAAATCCGAGACCACCTCTGTGAGTTCAGGCAGGGAGACAGCTGGGCAGTGGGGTGGGCGGTACAACAACAGAATCCCCACTCTGTCCCGAGAACCCAACACCAGGTACAAACACTCTCAAGTGAGTACAGTCACTCACTTGGACAGGAGACCTAGAGAGGAAAATAGAGCTTTTCTAAATTACAGTGACCCCACTCCCACCCCCATCCGCACCCCCAGCCCTCCAGCCTATGCTGATGCTGTACTAAATATCCAGGTGGACACAGCTGGGAAAGACTAATCTCTCCCAGCTCCCCACCCCGATCTCCGTAATACAAACCAGGTCAGCCCCTTCCTCCACAATTAGATCATGGATAACTGAATTCTTATTCTGGACTGACCTGGCATGAACAGCAGCACAAGCAGGCCAAAGGACAGGCTGGTAAAGCAGCCAGGAATCCTCCCATTATGGGAACAACCAGAAGAAGGAATTGGAATAAGATGCTGAACCCATGCTTCCCCTCTTCTGATGTAAGTGAGACCCCACGCCATACCTCCCCCTACCCCAAATTGAAGCACCCCCAGCAATCCCGTTTCACATCCTCACTTAGGCACATAATTAAAACAGCTTTTAAAAAATTACTCCCAGCCAGCAGAGTGGAGCCCTTGCCCTTGTGGTTCCTGAAGGGGTGACCCCCTTTGGTGTTGTCTCTTCGGGGGCAGCCCCGCTGGCGGTGAACTCGCTGCCTAGGACAGCAGGCTGTTTTATATTGCCAGCCCAGGAACTGCTGAGTCAGCACTCTGGGCCCTTCTCCTGGGAGCTACAGCTCTGCCACCAACCGAAGGCTATAGCAAGGTTGCTCTCAAAGAGAGAGAGCCTCAGGAAAGCAGGGAGTCAGCTGCTAGCACTTACCACAAACTCTACTCACCACCTTCCAGGCCAAGATGACACAGGACAGGTGGAATACCTACTCCCTTCTTCTCTCTTCTTCCCTCTACTGAAGCTGGTGTCCAAAATCATTACAAATTAGTTTGGGGGCAGGCTATGGTTGGAGACTGCCTTGGTCAGCCTGATGGATTATCTCCATTTGGAAACTGATAGGAGGATTTTGACTCTGTTGGTCCTTTTGGATTTCTTGTCAGCTTTTGATGCCATCAACCATGGTATCCTTCTGGATCACCTAAGGGGTTTGGGAGTGGGAGGCACTGTCTTACAGTGGTTCTGCTCATACCTCTTCGGCAGATTCCAGATGATTTCACTTGGGATTGTTGCTCTTCAAAGCGAGAGCTTTTATATGGAGTTCCAAAGGGCTCCATTCTGTCTCCAATGCTTATTAACAGCTAGATGAAACTGCAGGGCAAGATCATTAGGAGATTTGTTGCAGGGTGCTATCAGTATGCTGATGTCACCCAAATCTATTTATCTATGTCAGCTTCATTAGGAAATGGCATAAATTCTCTAAGTGCCTGTTTGGAAGCAGTAAAGGACTGGATAAGAGATAACAAACTGAGATGGAATTCAAATAAGGTGAAGGTACCTATTGTTGGAAGCCATAATCCAGGCGCTGGAATAGATCTGCCTGTTCTAGACAGGGTTACACTTTCCCAGAAAGAACAAGTGCAGAGTTTGGGAATTCTCCTGGATCCAAACACCTCCAGTTGAGGTGGTGGCCAGGCGTGCTTTTTATCAGTTTTGGCTGATACGCCAACTGTATCTTTTTCTGGAAGAAAGTGACCTTAAAACAGAGGTGCACATCCTAGTAACCGCCAGGCTTAGCTTGCATTGCACTGTATCTTGGGCTGTCTTTGTACGTAGTCCAGAGACCACAATTGGTGCATAATGCAGCAGCCGGGTTGGTCTCCAGGGTAACCCAAAGAGCACATATTACTCCTGTTTTAAATTTTGACACTGGCTGTCAATATGTTTCCAGACAAAATACAAGGTATTGGTTATTACCTATAGAAGTCTTAATGGCTTAGGTCCAAAGTAGTTAAGAGAACGCCTTCTTTGTCATGAACCACTGCCAACTAAAATGGTAATAGGAAGTTTGTGGGTGGTTACCACTGGCTAGTCTGGTGGTGACTCAGTGGCAAGCCTTTTCTGTAGTTACTCTGGGGTTATGGGATGTATTCTGTGTTGAAGTTAGAGCTGCACCATCTCTGATGGCCTTCAGAAGAGCACATTGAAATCACACCTGTTCAATCAGGCTTTTAAGAACATACATAAGAACAGCCCTGCTGGATCAGGCCCAAGGCCCATCTAGTCCAGCATCCTGTTTCTCACAGTGGCCCACCAGATGCTGCTGGAAGCCACAGGCAGGAGTTGAGGGCATGCCCTCTCTCCTGCCATTACTCCCCTGCAACTGGTTCTCAGAGCCATCCTGCCTTTTGAGACTGGAGGTGGCCACAGCCCTCTGACTAGTAGCCATTGATGGACCTCTCCTCGATGAAGTTATCCAAACCCCTTTTAAAGCCATCCAGGTTGTTGGCTGTCACTACGTCCTGTGGCAGAGAGTTCCACAAGTGGATCACACATTTTAATTTATTTTAAGTCATTTTAACTATAATTATTTCTTTTAGCTGTTAATTTTAATGTTTGTATATTTTTTAATCAACTGTAAACTGCTTTGAGACCGAGTTACAGGCAGTATATAAATGTGCTAAATAAATACATCTATTATATTAATTCTCCTGAGTGTGCCTTGGAATGTGCATCCCAGCACCCAGCTGATTGGCTGGGTGGTGGAGGCACCTGATTGGCTGAGGCGCACCCAGGAGAATTGGCCTGCCGGGCAACCGCGGAGGTGAGGCGGTGGCAGTCCAGCCGTGGTGGGCCCAGCCGCAGAGGCGAGGCGGTGGCAGGCCGCAGAGGCGAGGCAAGGCAGCGGCGGGCCCGGCCGCTGAGGCGAGGTGGTGGCGGGCCCAGGCACAGCAGCGGCACCTCGGCCGTCATGGTGGCACTCTTATCCGGCAGCCTGGGCCCGGCCGGAGACTGGGGCAGGTGACGGGGGGAGAGGCGGTCGGCACCAAAGAGCATACAGATGCTCTGTGTGAGGGTCGGCTATTACATACATAAATTAATAGTAGTACTGATGGTAAGTAGTGGAGCTAAGATGGTGACCAGTTAACGCTCAACTAACAAACTCCTGCCACAACCTGGGTTTCCCCCACTTCCTGGGCATGCCTTCCAAGAGCTTGCCTCCCCCCACCACAGGGGGAGGAAAAGATTTTGCAAGAGCCCTGCCAGCAAGAGTCCTGCCGATGACAGTGGAAGACACATTGGAAAGAAGAAACAAAAATTGATGACTTCCTCTCCCCTCAGAAGCAGCAGTAGGAGATGTGAGCCCTGTGAGTACCAAGAATAGATTTAGAGCTCTGGGCACGGAATCCCCCTCCCCTTCAGCCAAGGAGGACACTTCATGCAAGCTGGCATTTCGGAAGGCAGCTATAAATCAAACTCCTCTGATATTGTCTCAGAGGGCCGAGCGGGAAAGTTCCTCGAAACAGAGAGGCAGGGGTCCCATAGCTCCCAGCCATGCTCTTCATCCCTTGATTGACCTCGTCACTCAGCAACTCAGCGATGCCTGTCTAATTTCAGAGGAATCCTTAATCATTATCCATGGCATGTTGAACATCACTGCAGGAAAAATGGACAGTTTAAGACAGGTTTTTGACCAATTCACCAAAAAGAAAACACAGTTGAAGTTAACAAATCCTGACCAGCTCCTCCCCTTTCATCTGACTCACTCCTCACACATAAGGCACCTTCAGGACTTCTGGGAATCAACAGTTACTCAAATTTCTATAGAGTTCTACAAACATCTCAGATTTCCCTTGAATTTCTCAGCTATGATTATCCAACTGGGCTAGCTGCCAGGCAATTATTAACTCATTGTCTTGTCTCTCAAACTCACAGACAGAAACTATTGGATTAGTTTCATACTACTATCTCCCTTCGAAAAGGCTCTTTCTAGCCTTTAACAATGCAGCAATGGTCTCAAAACTAATGCGCTCGACACATCGCCTGCAAGTTTACAACATTATGTCAAGGAGAGTTTTTTTCCAAATGCTTTAAGAAGCCTCATCTCTGGCCGAGAGATTTACAGCCCATTTGGCAAACTATTTAACCACAATAAATTATCCAGTCAAGAAAAGCCTCAACTAACTTCCTCCATAGAGATGGCTAATTTGCAGCCTCACAGTCCCATCCAAGATTAACTGCTCCAGCTACAATGTAAACTTACTGCAGTTATGCAAAACATAAGACCACAGCCAAGATTAAAAGGGGTCTCGTACTTAGCCTTAGACTCTAGAAGTGATCTGGATCTGGAACAGGATATGGAAATTCAGCTATCACATGCAATTTCAAGACTGTCCAGACCCTCAACTCCAAAATCAGGTCAATCTTCTGACTTGCGCAGCCAGAGCAACCTGGTGGAGGTAACCCCTGCCCCCCGCATCAGCTATTGAAAGTGCACCTGTCAGACTTTTATTCAGAAATTGAAAGTGAAAGTCACAGTGACAGTGAAAGAGACAACCCTGGAACTTTGTCTCTCAGGCGTCCTCCTACCTCCACTGGATGCCTCCTAGATTCTGGGGTTCCTGCTTTGCAAGATATGTGCCCCAGAGGGCTTCTTGCTTCTGATCCACACTTTGACAGTGTTACTGCTCTCCTCGCCCCAGATAGATTGTCCGCACCATGGGTCCTCTGGATCCTTCCCGCGGTATCCCCTTATTTGACTCTAGAGTTGATAACTTCTGTGATGGAAGAACTGATTCCACAAGCCCTTTGGCATTCAATGAGAATGAAGGGCAGAGCCATGCAGCACCGCCTCCTGCCTACAGCATCTCCTCATCAAGAGGCCCGGCAGTGCAGCCCCACCCAAGGCTTTGAATCTGTGGGCGTGCCCACCACCTTGCAGGTCTGAGAACTGGAGTATCTTTGGACAGAGACTCTCATATCGAGAACATTAGTGAGCTGAGCACCCAAGGCAGCCTACCCAAGCCAGTGAGCACTCAGGTCTTCCCTGCTGACCTCCCTGGACTGGACCTAAGATAGCAGGCTTCTGTGAAGGAAGTGTTGGACCAACCGAGTGCCTCACCAGTGCCCCTCGGGCCAGAAGGGTGGGTACTAGAAGATGCTCCCCATCTCAGCAAGATCCCTAGCCCTGCCCCCAACTTGGCCGCCGGAGATTTTCTGATACCTTTACGGAGTTCTCCCGCCCACAATTCAACTACTACCTCAACCCTGTTACATCCCACAGACCAGCATAAGATCAAGGTCCTGACGTAGGATGTGGCTGGGTGGTTCTGTTTTAGAGATGTAGACTCCACCAACTTCCTCTCCCAGTTCGATATAATCTTGGTGCAGGAAACCTGGACACTTGTAAGGATGACCTTACACTTAATTTATACCACTTGTAAAAAGTGGGAATAGTTCCTGGGGCAGGCTGAGGGACACTTAAAAGTGGCCTAGTCTCCACTACCCTGCGCACAACAGCATCACCCTCACCCCGCTTAAAGAAACTGCTGTGGCTGTTCTAATTCACCTGTGGCCCTGCTCACTGCTGATAATCAATATGTACCTCCCCAAACAGCGTCAAAAACCCGAAATCAGATCTGCATGGCCTGAACTTCAAGATATATACAGACAACCTTATGCTGGTCAATCCTTATGCACTGGTAGTGTTGGGGGGTGACTTCAATGCCAGGCTGGGGCCTAATGACTACACCCTATTCTCCCGACACCAGCTTCCACCTCCCTGCTTGGAGTCCGAGCACACACACACCTGCCTCTCTAAGGACCAGAGATCAAATTACATGGGCCTCTGCCTAGCAAAATCAACTGCAAGGCTCAACCTCCATATATTAAAAGGCTTTTTCACAGAGGACCATCCAGGAAAATTTACTTATTTATCTGGCTCCAAAACAAGCACCATTGATTACATTGCTATCTCTGGGAACCTGCTACCCTTTGCCAAGAATTTTAAGGTAGTACTACACCTTGACAGTGATCATTTCCCAATATGCCTTCAATTATCGTTTCATTCCCAGCATGTCCACTTGAAGGTCCACTCCCCCCGCCAACATTCTTACCTGCAGAACAAGCCAGTGTTGTACCAAATGGTCCCCCAATTAGATCAAACAATAAAGGAAACTCTACAGAGCTACCGGCTAGACTTAACTTCAAAGGATCCCTCTCGTACCTCCCTGGTGACCTGTGATACCCAAGTGCATGAGCTACAAAAGCAGCTAATCCATAAGGCTGATGCACACACACACACCAGCTGCCTATGCATCCATCCAAACCGTGGTTTGACAAGGATTGTGTTGATGCCAGGAAAGCTGTTGTTTTCACCTATCAGATCCACAAATCCAGTTCAGGAACCAATGCTACAATGGTCCTCCCAAACCTCCTCAACCTTAAGTGTCAACATAAAGACCTATTGGCACGCAAAAAAAGAGAGGCAATGAAGGCCACTTGGTCACAGCACATCCAGGTGGTCAGATCAAAGGACTCAGCAATGTTCTGGCACACCATGACCAACTCCACCAGCAACAGCTTGGCTCAGTTAGGCACTCATATCCCATCAGAAATCTGGGAAATGCACTTTCAGAATATGTATGAAGACGCCACTGTGGAAGATGCCCCCCTTACTGGATGTAGACGGCTCACCCAGGTGGCCACCAGTCTCTACAGCTGAGATTGAGTATCTAATTTCCCAAACCAGAGTGGGGAAGGCTCCTGGGGAAGACCTTATCGCTCTGGAGCTTATAAAAATTAATACACAGTCTTGGCCTTCCTCCCACCTCTCATTGACTCTCATGGCCATATTCCTAATTAAGGGGGCTGGTGATTATTGTTCCCATATTCAAAAGGAAGAAAGGATGACCCTGCCAACTATAGGCCCATCAGCTTGCTCAACACCATCAGCAAGCTCTATGCTAGACATCTGCATGGGAAACTTAAGGACTGGCTAGGCCAATAAAATCTGCTTGCAGAGGAGCAAGCCGGCTTTAGGGAGGGCAGATCCACAACCAATCAATGCCTGGTGCTTCAGCACCTCATTGAAAAATATTCTTTCAGCAACTCAACCTCCCTTTACACTGCCTTCATTGATCTTAAGGCCGCTTTTGATTCCATCTCCCGAGTCAAGCTATGGGAGAAGTTGGAAGTAGTGTTCCCTCTAACAGAGATTCCCAGATGTTGTTGACAACAACTCTCATAATCCCCAAGCACGAGGCATTGCAGCTGGGGATTCTGGGAGTTGTAGTCAATGTCTGGGAATCCCTGTTAGAGGGAACACTTGTTGGAAGCCTCCTCAGTCAACTGACGTCTGCCCTATCTGATCTGCATTTTTCATGTAGACATGACCCCCAAGGTAAGGTGCAACCCACAAGGGCACCACACGAACCCTGTCCCGACACAAAAGGGAGTAAAAAAAGGATGCATCTTGGCCCCACTCCTTTTCAGCGATGACATCAATGACATGGTGAGACACCTTAGTAGTCCAGACTTCCACCCTCCCAAGCTGGCGGATATAAACATTTCCTCCTTGCTCTATGCCAATGATGCTGTAATCCTCTCTAGGACCCCTATAGGTCTCAAAAGAGTGCTGATGGCTCTTGCTCAGTACTGCAAGAATGCTCAACTAGAAATCAACTATCCAAAATCTAAAGTTATGGCTTTCACCAAAAGACCCAAGACCTGTTGCAGGAGTATAAATGGACACAAGGTCGAACCGGTCGCTTGTTTCAAAGTGGTCCTACAAGCCTCTAGCCCAATAAAGGCCCACTGCGACCATGTTGCCCTCACCGCTCAGAAGAGCTCCACAGCCATTCTGAAATTCCTATGGACTAGAGATGGCCATTACATACCCACAGCGCTCAAATTATTTGAGGCCAAGACATTGGCACAACTCCTCTATGGTGCCCAATTGGGGGGCCTTCCAATCTTGCCCCCTTGGAGCTGGCACAGTCCAAATTTCTACGAGCAGTCCACCAAATGCCTCACTGTGGCTCAAATGCCGTATTACACTTGGGCATGATTGAGCCCAGAGTGTGGTTGTCTGTTCGTAACCTCTGGCTTAAATTATCCCTCAACCCTTGGGGCTTGATACCTTTGACCCTGCATGACAATTTCCAATCTTCCTAGAAAAAGGCTGTGTGGACTAAATTGTTGCTCCTGGGCTTTCCCTGCCCACCCAACCCCCCACACACATTAATTGCTAAGGACTGTGGCCAGGCAAAAACAGTAATCAAACAGAAGATAATGGACAGTGAGCACCAGGATGACCTAGGCAGGGTTCCATCCTTCCTGTCCTCAGAAAGGCTCAGTTATGCTGCCTCCCACACCACATACCTGTCACAGCTAGAAATCCCAAGCCACAAAAGGGCTTATACTCTCGCCCATTGTCATGCCCTTCCCTCCGCTGTATTGGAAGGCAAATACAGAAAGATCCCAATGGCAGAGAGACTTTATCCCTGTGACACTGGGGAGGTAGAAACCACAGAACATGTACTCCTCTTTTGCCCCTTTTGCAGAGACATTCAGGCCAAGCTCATATTTCCGCTACTTCACAAGTACCCCAGCCACCCAAACCATGTCTACACATGTCTTGCTGCTTTCCGATGAAGACCCGGCCTTCATGTATAACACTGCCAAGTTCTGTGTGGCAGAGTGTAGGATCTGCCAGGTTGTGACTGCCAGGTCTGCATAGTTTTAAACCGCTGGCTATTTTATCTGTTTTAGTGATCCTATTTAGATGCCATATTTTATATACTCTGTTTTACCCACCACTTTTTGCATTTTATATATTTCACATTTTATATGTTCATAATTTTTTAAATACAGATGTTTAATAATCTCATAGCTAACCTCTTTTCTAAGGATAGGAGCTTTATAGTATTATAATATAGCTTTATATTATTAGCGTAATAATTTTGAAGGAATATAGTTTTATGGTTCCATAATTTGTTTTTATTGTTTTGAATCATACTCTACTGTTCTATCTTATGCTGGTCTTGGACCGTAATAAAGAAGATTGATTTAAGTGATACATTTCTTGCCCTTTTATGTAACCTAAAATCCACTACCCAATCCAGTATCCTCTTTCTGAGTCAAAATTCAGAGGGAATAGTAGCCATCATAACACAGCCTGAATTATGAAACCATTTGACTACTTAGGCTTGAATTGAGTATCACTGTCAAATATATCTAGCTAACAAGCTTTTTTTCTCTGTAAAGCATTTTGCACCTGTAATCACACATTCAGCCATAATCATATAATACTGCAATAACGAGAAATTAATGAGCAGTTGAATTTTCAAGCAGAGAACTGAAAATATGTAAGAGGCTGCTGACACAGGCTGACCTCACTATTTAATTTGTCTACTTACATAGGTTTGATCAAAAAGCATATGGAGGTGTTGCTCACAGTGAAAGGGCAAGGGGAAGCACTACATCATACAAGAGGTAATTGTGATGAATCTCAGCCACAGGAATGTTTCATTCAGCTTTTATGATATTAGTCTGCCTGAAGATTTTATGAAGCTGTGACAGGTTCTCATTGCAAACCACATTCCTACTGTAGCATGACAATATTCCCATTTTTAAAAACAGATCATAATAGCACTTTCTGATTCTTTGTGCCAAAAATATGTTGCTGAAGAAGAGGCCTATTTGTGGGCACAATCTGAACACCCACCCTGTGCATCCTCTATAATAAAGAGCTAAAGTGTCCACCCGTGTCCCTGCCCGTGTCTTTCTCGGCTGTTCTGAGCATGCGCGGAGCGCATGCTCAGAACGTCCGAGAAAGATACGGCTGCAGGGACACGGGTGGCCATGTTGGCTCCCGGAGGGAGCAGGGAAAAGGGAGAAGGGAGCAGGGAAAGACGGGGCAGGGAAAGGCGGTGGCGGCAGCAGGAACGGCCTGACCGCGGGGGGAGGGGACGGCGGGACGGCCTGACCACGGGGGGGGGACGGCGGCAGGACCGTCCCCGACGCAGAAACAGCCACAGGGAGAGGAGAGGCGGCGGGTCTTGCCCGGCCAGCGAAAAAAGAAGGGAGAGGAAGAAGCTGGTCGAGGCGGTGGCAGAGCCGCCGCGGTCGCCGGACGTGGTGAGGAGACGGTGGGGGAAGCAGAAAAGGGGAGGCCGGCGGTGGCAGGGGGCCCTTGCCCGGCCGGGGAGACCAGCCGCGGCATGGAGGCTGACGGCGGCGGGAGGGGGAATGGCGGTGCGGGGCCTGGAGTGCACAACTCCCCTAGCGCCTGTTATTTTAACGGGCCTGAAAAAACTAGTATATGATAAAAGGTTCCGTAATGACCTTTTTATAGAACATTGGAGTAGATTTCGAAATGTATGCCTAGTTGGAATACCTAATTTTAGTCAAAAGACTCTTACATCCACTATCATTGTTCTTCGGGCTAAGCTGTAGGAAAAACCAGATCGAGTAGGTTCTTGCCTAGCCTTCTTCTTGACCATGCCAGTTTGCTTTAATGGAGTATGAGTTCTGTGCCCGTTGGGGTCAGAGTGTGCCACTGTCAGGGACTACTGATGGGCCACCAGTTCCCCTGCAGGCAGGGAGGACACTAGGGGCCAGGGGTATCTGGTACAGATTGGCTACAATGAGATGCCTCCTGGATCTAGGTGGGAAGGGGAAGCCATGCCCAGAGAGCGGAGTTTGGGCATATTATTTAAGCAGTGTCCTAGGGGAGGACCCAGTGGTGGCTGGTGCAGCTGAAACATTATAGAGGGAACTAGCTCACCTCTTGCAGGGCATTTCCAGGGAAGATTATGTCCACACTGAGCCTCTATGTAAGGGCTCCCGGCCAACACCAAATCAGCCATGCTGTTGTAAACCAAAGGGCCCAGATGGACAGTAGTGGGGTTATAATATGCCCTGTTGCCTAAAAACTCCATTAAAGTAAATGGGAAGTTCATGCAGCTGTCTGCTTGTCTTTGTGGACATGTACATCTAGTCTTCATTTGATATAGCTTGCCCCCTGACAGGAAACATTCATACAAGCCCCCAAAATCTGAAATGGTACATTCCAGTAATAGTTTTATCATGTGATGAATTGTTCTGTCTAGAACAGGCCTAACTTGCTGCAAAACAGGACTAGCCATGCATCAGTTTGTAACAGATTGCTGCTTTCCTCAAAATGGAGAATATAGTGAGTGAATAACATATATGCCCCGATTTTCTGATCCACAGGGATTAATTTGCTAAATTCCTTTCATCCTTACTAAAATAAGCCCAAGATTACATTTTTGTATAGCTTGTTGTACTTTAATAAAGAACAACTCAACAATTTAGTGGAAATGGAGGGAAGTCTAAAGCAGTCACACTCTTGGTATACTTTGGCTGATATGAACTGCTGGATGCCTTCATCCTCCCCCTATCTGCACTGCAGAGGGGAAGTGATTGTAAGGTCAACACAGCAAGAGGAGGTTGAATACCTGCAAGCACAATATCATACCATTACTGCCCAAGAGGGTACTGCTTCTCATGCTCCTGTTTAGATTTGGTAAGGGCCAGCACAATTGCACAAGGAACTCAGGCAGTTTCTTAGCAGCAATGGGTTATTAAGAGTGCCAAAAAAGTTGTGTGTGATCTGAGAAGTGGATCCCAAAATTGCTTGTAAGTATTAAGCAGATGCTGAGGACACAACTTTTAGATTATGCAGCGGAAACATTGGGGGGAAGCAAAATATTTGGGGCTGTCCTGATTTTGGTGAAACACTGAGAGCAGGAACCAGGAATTATATAACTGCTGAAGATCAACAGAAACCTAGAAAAGGCCAGACAGGTAGAGACACATATGCAGGATATATACAGGAAAGCAGCAAGAACAAGGATTCAAAGGGCTAAATATAACCTATTTCTAGGCACGTGCAAGTTTGTGCACGTGCCTAGATAATGAGGTGATTCTCACAATTGCCAAATAGCGGGCTAAGGGAGCCTAGCCCGCTTTCTGGCGACCGTGAGAACCACTGAGCTTGCAGGCAAGCCCGGTTGCTCTCAAGTGGTTTACCCGCTTACGGAGCCCTCCCCTAAGCCCAGGTTAGCGGAGCGAGTGCTCCGCTAATTGGGATCTAAGATCATGTTAGGTTCTGTGTAACTCCGCTTTCATGTGATGTCCGAATGCAGCCATAGAGACAGTGGCAGCTGCCAGTACCTGCTCTGAAGTACTGCATTATCTCTCTTTCTCTTTTCTGTGAGCGCCTTCCAGTTAACTTTAGTTGAACTATTGACCTCATAAAAACATCTAGTTTAAAATATGTTTTCCCCACCCTTAAAGCGTGGCTTTTTATGACTAAAGAGTTTTTGACTTCAAATGTCTGATAGAGTACCAGCTTTTTTGAAGAGGATGCTGGTTTTTCATTGTTGTTGGTGGTGTGTGTTTTTAGCTCACCGTGCTGGAAAACACACCAATCTTGGGAAATCAAGATAATGTCTCCCAGCTGTGCAGGAAAAGTGTGAACAGCTCTGTCAAATGAGCTACCCCCATCTCTCTCTCTCTCCCTCTCTCTCTCTCTCTTTCCCCCCCCAGACACCATCTTATACTTGAGCAGTCCCTTCACATTTGTCTTTTAAGCTGTTGTGATAACTGCTGTTTCATTGCCGATAGGAAAGTTTGAGGAATAAGGAACTGGTCTTTGAACTACCCTGCCTGAAAATCAAAGAAAAGGTGGGGGGTAGTTGCAGGCCCATTTTACTGGAGAATAACTAAGAAAAACTGACAGGATAAGAAAAGGATACACACACAGAACTCCATCCTAAAGGTTGCTAATTGACCAAGCAGTAATCTGAGGGGAAGTATTTTCCAGCCTTGAAATGCTTTTGCCAGATTAAGTACATTAAATGCCATCAGTTAACCCACTGAATGCAATGTCCAAGTGCTTTCATACCGTCTGGTATTATAGACTCACACTTTGCCTAATCAGTAGTGATGTAGCAAGTACAATCGTAAGCCAGAGCAAGTGCTTCTTTGTTTGATGCAAATATTTACAGAGGGGGCACTGAAAAGGTTGAGCACAACATTTTAAAGATACAAGGATGGCCTTTTGAAACACAGATCTTTCACAGCAGGGTGGGTGAGGGATGGAGAAAATAAATATGTTACTGAAACCAAGATGTAAAATTGCAGAAGATGTGAAAGTAATTTTGTAGGATTCCAAAGATATTTTACCCAGCATTGATCAATAGTTCAGAATTGTCAATAAATCTCTAGCAGCCTGATCCTATGGGATGATTCTCAAGGTGGAGCAAGTAGTTACTCCTTCGTTTCAATCAAGTGGGCTTTTAGGATATTCCAAATCCTTTGCATTGGCACCTTATGTTTTGGAAGGGGACAAGGAAGGCAGCGCCAAACAAACAAACAAACAAAAGTAGAAAAAACAAAAACAAACAAACAAACACAAAAATCCAAAGACAAAAAGTTTCACTAGTGCAAAATAAATGCTTAATTCAGCAATCCCAACTCATTTCAAGCCACAGCTTTACATCAGTCCATCTGCAAATGAAAGAACCATTTTATCGATTCAAGAACAGTGGCTCATATATTGTGCAGGATTATGCTGGGATTTCTGATTGACTTGTGCTGTTGTGAGTGTCTAAGGATATTCCAGTTTTGTACCCGTACCTTGGAGGCACGGCTTACTTAGGAAACAATGTGTGTTGTGCTCCTGAAGTGCTGGTATGTAACTTTAAATATTTGGATTTGCACACTTGTGTTTTTGTGAAAGACTGGTAGTGATTTGTTAGATGCCTGCAGCAGCACAGCTCAGTTGGAAACACCGGCAAAAAGTTGCACCAGTATTTGTCACTTCAGTATTTTCCTCCGATGAAAGGGTGCTGCTTGAAACCACACAGAGGCTATTCTCACAACCGCTGGAAAGTGGGCTAAGGGAGCCCAGCCCATTTTCCAGCAGTCGTGGGAACCACCAGGCTTGTGGGCGAACGGCTTGGTTTGTGGTTTGGCGGCTGCTGACCCACCTAAATACCCCTCGAGTGCTCTGCTAATGTCATCTTGGTGATCGTGAGCCTCCGCACCACGGTAACACATGAGTAAACCCCCAACCAGGAGGCTACGACAAGCCTCCCAGTGTTGGGGGTCCCCCCCAGAATGCCCCACACACTCTTGGGGGAACTGTGATTTTCAGGGGCTGGGCGGCCAAGCCCGCTCTCCCCACCAAACCCTCCTAGGCTGTCCACACTGCTCGTGTGGAGAGCCTTTATGGGATTTCTGAGCAGAGTGTTTATTTTGCACCAGTGAATCGTTTTGCTTTTACCCTATGGACTACATTTGGACAGTTTGAGCAGAGCAATCCTGTGAGTTCCGCTATGTTCAGTGAAGCTTACTCCTGGTAAGTGTGCATAGGATTGCTGCAGCCATGGCTTCAGAAATTTTGTGTGGCAGGAGAGATGGAACTGCATGACAGTAGGTCAGTTGCCAAATAATATTTCCTTTCCTTTATAGGTCCATAGATTTATTTTCATGTATTTATTTTTACATTTCTATCCTACTCTTCCTCCGAAGAGCTCAGAGCAGTGTACTTGGTTGTTTTTATCCTCACAACAACAACCCTGTGAAGTAGGTTAGGCTGAGAGAAACATGATTGGTCCAGAGTCACCCAGTGAGTTTCACGGTTGAATGGGGATTCAAACTCAGTTCTTCCCAGTCCTAGTCAAACACTCTAACCACTACGCTGCACTGCTAAGGCTGTTTAATTATTTGTATAAATGTGCCCCACATGTTTCCTTTTCCCTCGCTCCCTCATGTGCAGTGGATTTCCTCACTCTGTTCCTGGTTTAGGCAAATTAACCTTTTGCCCAACATGGCAAACTATGGTCTGTACTTGCCCTACTAACCAGAAAGGAAACCAGTATTTTACTATTCTGGATCGAACCAGGATCAGAGAGGGGGATTACAGTGTGTGGGAGGGTGCAAGAGGAGCATGTTTATCCCGCAGATTGGGTAAGAAGCATATTTTATATTTAGTAGGGGAAAGCCTATTCATGCCAGCAAAGTATCTCTCCAGTTGATATTGCTAGCATCTGCTAGTTTGTTCTTAGATTGTGGGCTATTTTGGGACAGGAAACCATATTCTATTTTCCTTTGCTATGTAAACTGCTTTGATAACTTTTTTTTTGGTTGAAAAGCAGTATATAAATATTTTTAGTAATAATTCTGGCTGACATCATAACTAATGTGCTCATACAACCAAATGATACATGGCTGTAGGGGGCAGAAGCGATTTTTGTCGGCCACAGTGGCTGCATTCCCACATGGGCAGTTGTACATCCTGCTTCAGGCCGCACATGAGAAGGAGTGATTTCCACCAATCTCCCCTTACTCTATAAGCACTCTATGCAACCTGCAAATATGCCCGAGGGTTCCGCGATCCTCAGGGACATATTTGTGGGTTGCACAGAGCGCTTCCGGGGAAAGGGGAGATTGGTGGAGATCACTCCTTCTCATGTGTGGCCTGAAGCAAGATGCACAACTGCCCTTGTTGCTGATGGGAGAATGCAGCCACTGTGGCCACGCATCCTTTGGCTGCATGTGGTCAGCATTAGTTAACGGTACGTTTTAACTAAGCATTTGTATAGTATTGCTCAGTGCTTATTCATATAATGCCAAACCATGATTTGGTGTTATATCTAAACCATCTCCTAGTTTCTAATGCCTTAATTTTGAATGTTAAAGATTCAGCCTGATTCTGAGCATGCTTATTCTGAAGGCCCATTGAGTGCAATAATAAATAAAAATGAATTTTTAAAATGTGTGTTTAAGATTAGAGACAAAAAGCAGAGGACAGGCATTTTTAAAATTAACTCTAATCTTATGCACCTTATTGAACTAATATTTATCAATGTGATATTTCCTTTGATTAATTGGGGTAGAAATCTTTAAAAAATGTTTAAGATTACTTGTGAAAATAACGAAGTTATTTTCCTGATCTCCTGATTCCCCTGATCTCTGTTTTAATCCTCCTGATTTAAGGGGGAGAAATAAGATAACCATAAGTACATTGGTCTTTGCTTCAGTTCTTGCAGTGCTTTCCTTCCTTGCACGGTGCTAGTCATGTGACCGTACCTCAAAAGGTGAAACAGAAGTGACCTCTTCCAGTATCTCTGTAACTATTGGGCTCACGCAAACAGCTTGGCATCTGCCGGCACATCTTTAGTGAGTTGGCAGCCCCAGTGCCCTTTGCAGGTTGCAATCAAACCTGCCTTCTACAGAAGCCTCTTTCTGGCTGATTAACTTTAATGTAATTTTAATTAAAAACCACAGTGTCAAAGGGTTTAGCTGCATGAGAAATAAGCACAGATTGTGGCACAGTGGCAGTAGTCACTTGGAAAATGAAAATGCATCCTGACAATATTGTGTAGGGGCCAGATAAACAAAGCTGCAGCTTTCTTACCTTGCAGTGAGTGGGACACATCATCATCATAAGGACCACATATCAATCATATATCGCCTTACCAATCTGATATTTAGATGTTGGATGCTCTAAGTTTTCAATGCTTTATAACCTCATTATCATTATTTTAAAATGAAACCTTTTCCCTTAAGTATTATGTATTTAATAATAATATCTGGTTATGTGTGCAGTATTTTTGCAATTGCTGAGGTTTACTCCATAATGAAAAGTAGTAACTTTCCCCCCTTAGGCTACCATGCAATAAGGGAAAATAATTGAGATCGCCATCTTTCCCCCCCATCAAGGTGAAAGTAAGTTCCATATATGGAATGTTTTGCTTCTCTTAATTTCTCTCTATATATCATTTCATTCTACAAACACTCAGGTGCATTTTTAAACAGGGTTGAGAAGCTCTTTTTCTATTTCAGAAACGGAACAGTATAAATAATTTCATTACATGCTGAAACCCTTAAAAAGGACAGACATCTGTGTATTGCACTTTACCATTTACTTATCTTTAA
Source organism: Hemicordylus capensis (assembly GCF_027244095.1). Taxonomy (NCBI): domain Eukaryota; kingdom Metazoa; phylum Chordata; class Lepidosauria; order Squamata; family Cordylidae; genus Hemicordylus; species Hemicordylus capensis. Next base: position 106,858,084 of record NC_069662.1, read on the forward strand.
ACACTTTTATTTGATAATTAATTCTTGGATATGCAGAAATGGCTGGTATTGCACTCCTATAGATATAGGTAGCTATTGTCTTTTATAAGTAGGGCAACTCTGTCTTGCTATGCTGTTTCAGTTCTAACCTAAAATTGATCAAAGTGCATTCACTCCAAATAGTGTTCTGCTCATGTTTTGATCGTTATGTCTGCCAGGTGTTTGTTTATATTTTTCCTAAGCAGGTAGACTTTCAGGGATGAACACAACATTCTGCAAAGAGATGATCTGGTAATGACTCACTCTGAACATGGCTTAGGAACAAGCAATTGATTTGCACACTTTAGGCATAAGATAACATACTGTTGCCTTGTTGCCTTTTCTTTGTTAACTACTGTAGGATGCCAGTTAAGCTATGGTTACTCTGGCCCTTTATGTGGTTAAAAAATCTAAATCTGCCAACTAAGGGGCAACAAAAACATGGCAATGAGTAATATACCACAATTAAAAAATTAAAATGGCAACAATATAACATCTGCTGCAGCATGCAGGTTTAGGCGGTCGGTTGCATATGCTGCAAAAGAGGGAACAAGTTGGTAGGTGTGCTGATTAACATTATTAGAAAATATCTTGAAGTAAGTAAAAATGCATACTACTAAATCTCCAAGTATAGGAGAATTCCAGTCAGTGATGTTAGTTCAGTTGAGAAGAATTTGCTCCATCCCGCTTCACATTTTGGGACATTTTAGAACAGATGGAGCCTGTGCAGGTGGGACAGTTTCCATCTGAACAGAAGGGTCACAAATGCACTCACTGAGAGGATAGACAGAGCTATGGGGAAGAGTTTAAAGTAGCAGGCAAAGTCTATACAAAATCCCACAGTGAAGAAGAGACTGCTACAATAAGCAGATGGGTAGATAGAAGGAAATAATAATGAATGCTGAAATATGCAACACACCTTTCGTGATCAAGGAAGTCTAAAAGCCTAAACACCATGGAACATCACAATGATGTGTAGCAGAATAATTTAAAAGCCTCCGTCTTAAGAAATGTGACAAAGAAAGGTGGGGGCGGGTTTGAACTTTTTTCTGGGGAGATTTCCATGTATTATATTTCTGTGAAAAAATTTCCATTTATAAAATTTCATTGACCGGCACTCAGACCAGCATTGCACATGTGCAGTACTATGAGTTTCAGACTACCATTGCACTGTTGTTTGAGTGGGTAAAGGGGCAATTTTTGCCAATCTCCCTTTCCCTCTGAAGCACGACCCTCAATTACAGGGTAATAATACTGACCTACCTTATAGGTTTGTTGAGAGGATAATTGAGATCGTGTGTTTGAAGCATCTGAACCCTTCAAAGAAATACAGGTGGCCCTCGGTATCCACAGACTCGCAGATCACAGTTTTGCGTATCTGTGGTTGGATCTTAGAGACCCAGTTTCTTTATCTGTAGGTAGAAAAATAGGAAAAAATCACCTATTCATGGTCTTGAGTGGCTGGAAATGACCCAGAAATGATTTCTGATGTCATTTCCGGCCACCATTTTGTATCTTTAAAAATAAGTGTTGCCGAATATTCTACTGTTTTCGGGGCTTGGGGGGCACCGGAGAGGTGGAGAATAAGGTACAATGCTATTTTCTTATTTCTGCCTCGCTTGCTTTTTTGGCCCTTTTTTTGTTAGGAGCTTAACCCCCAGATTCCCACAGGGGTAAAGTATCAATATTTGCGGTCTCCATATTCACACCTATTGGTGAGAATGGAACCCCCATGATTAAGGAGGCCCACCTGTATAGAGATAGTTAGTATAAATAATAATTATAAAAAGCTAAAAAAGATAATTGTATCATTTGCCTACTATGGGTCTTTTCACAACAGAAATTGCAATGTTGGTGGGATTTTCTTCTCTAGTGGTTACTGACATACTGTGTAGTGAAACATGAGCTCTGCCTAGGCTGCTGCATCTGTATGAACACCGCCAATGATGTCACAGAACGGAGCTTCCCCACTCCATCTTAAAGTTGAACAGATGCTGTTGTGTGATATGACACCCATTGGAAATCATTTGCTCAGCTTTAAGAAGGAGTGAAATAGCCCTGTTCCGCAACACTGTCAGCAGTGTTTACACAGGTGCAGCAGCACGGGCAGTGCTCCAACCGCCCACATTTCACTGCATGTCTTTAAATATGGTCATTTAGGATTTCAGCTAAAATAAAAAATAATACATGCAAAAACAGAGAATAAGAAAAGCATTGCCTGAACATAAATTCACAGAAGGCAACTCCCTGGTTTAAACATGATTGAAAATCCATTTCATCTGTGACTAATGAATATAGCTGATTAATCAGTTTGATGCAATCAGCCAATGCTTTATGAACCTAAAGTAACATTAAATTATTCATCTGAACACATCTAAAGCTTTGGAATGTTGTGGCTGCCCTTTATGTGTATGGGATGGAATCCAAATCCATTTCCCAGTGACTTCGATGGGATGTAAATTACCGCCAAAATGGATTATCCTGAAACCCTGAACTGGGCCATCGCTGGCCTCTGAGGAATGCAATTGTAACCCCTGCATTTACACCCAATTTTATCTACCCAGAGAATCTGGCCCTTGTGTTTGGCAGCCCTGTATCTGAACTCCTTTGGGTACCAGAACCACTCAGCTTTGCCTCTCAGTTCTCTCTGAGCTTGTGAACAAGGTTCTAAGGATATTCCATATGGAAACATGCAAGTGCTGCTTTTATGATCACCAAGGGATGATGTTTCCCTGAAGCCTTTTCATGTTTCCAGGATAAAGCAGAGCAGCTGCCTCAAGCCCATTTAAATCACATATGCAATTCCCTTCCATAACCAAGTTTCATTGTGAATCTAGAGGGAAATGCCCAAGGGTCTACACCACACAACAGTGGTGTGTGTGCTGCATTTCATTGCACCGATGTAAGCCTTGCCTTGATGAATTGAGCCTTAAGTGTTTATCCATAACTGTGAAGGTATCTAATTGCATGAAGTAAAGCACTGGATTAAAGTCTAACTGATAAGAAAATATTTAAGAACACAGAAGTATGCTGCATTAAACGAACACAAAGAATGTGAAGGTTAAGGCAATAAAGGCATATCTGAATACAGCATCTCCACCTGTTCTTGGTAGATTTAATAGTTTGTGCACCAGGCTTTAGTGCTTCCTGAAGAAAGGTTCAATACAGCAAATCTGTATTTTATTTGAATACTGAGAATCTGATTTTATAAATGAGAGTCACCTGAATATAATTTTTAACTTCAGATGATTCATATAATTATAGAAAACTATTATTTAGGATTTCAGAGGAATATAGGGAGCTGCCACTGAGTCAGACCATTGGTCCAACTAGCTCAGTACTAGCTGCACTGACGGACAGCGGCTTCGCTAAGATTTCAGGCAGAAGTCTTTCCAAGCCCTATTTGGAGATGCCAGGGACTGAACCTGGGGCCTACTGCATGCAGAACAGATGCCCAACCACTGAGCTATGGCCCCATCCCCAAAGGTGGCATGGGTCTCCCAGCCAAGTACTGACCACAGCAAGACCTGCTTAGCTTCAGCAGGGTGGCTGTATGGTGTGCCCTTAGACCAGGCTCTGGAAACCAACATATCTGATTTTAATTGTAGCCTCCCCAAATCATGTCTCTCCATTCCCAGAACAACCTTCTTCAGGATTCAAAAACTGAAATCTTTAAGGCTGTTCTCATGCACAGGCTAACAAAGCCAAGCCCAGTGAGAATGGCTGGGATAGTGCCCTTTCCCAGCAGCAACTTGGTGGCAGACTTGCCAAGCCAGCAATCCTCTTAAGTTAGCACTCCCTTCGCCCCATTAAAAAAAAAAATCATCTGCCAGCCCAAGCTGTTTGCAGCCGGGGTTGGGAGACTGTGGGGCTCTCGGTCAGCATCAGGGTAATCTCCATAATGCACTGCACACTCATGCAGTGCTTTATGGGAGTTCCAGGGGCCGGGGTGATACAGCCCAGCCCATGACCTTCCATGCTGCCCGAGGCAGCAGCTGCATGTTTGGGCACACAATCGCCATGCCCAGACCAACAGTGAGGATTGTCTGTACAGGAGGTAAGCTTTTTGAGGCTTCCTCCCCTGCCCCTTCAAGCATAGGAACATAGGAACATAGGAAACTGCCATATACTGAGTCAGACCATTGGTCTATCTAGCTCAGTATTGTCTTCACAGACTGGCAGCAGCTTCTCCAAGGTTGCAGGCAGGAATCTCTCCCAGCCCTATCTTGGAGAAGCCAGGGAGGGAACTTGAAACCTTCTGCTCTTCCCAGAGCGGCTTCATCCCCTGAGGGGAATATCTTGCAGTGCTCACACATCAAGTCTCCCATTCAAATGCAACCAGGGCAGACCCTGCTTAGCTATGGGGACAAGTCATGCTTGCTACCACAAGACCAGCTCTCCTCACAGATCGTGACAAAGGGCTCTTAATCTTGCTGCCATATGGCTAGCCATTGAAAGAGTCCTTGGGAAGTTAAAGAGTAGCCCAGTGGCTGTTAAGAATCTGTTAAATCATTGATGGTGCCCCTAGTTTCCAGAATGTAGACGTATAGTGATTGGTTCCTGAAACAATACAGCAGTGCCTCGTTATCCACAGATCCAGCATTTGTGGTTTCACATATCCATAGTCGGGGAACTGACATCCAATTTCAGTATACATGGGGGGCGGGGTTTCTGGCTGCTATTTTGAGCATGGGAGCCATTTTGTGGCTTTTTCAGTTTAAAAAAACCCATTTCCCCCCACAAAAATATCATGGAATTATGGCAAAAATTGGACTTCTAGGGGGCATTGCTGGACTGCTGGAGGCCAGTGGAGAACAGGAGGGCACTTTACTTGGTGGTTTTTGCCTGGTTTTTGCCATTTTTCTGAAAGGTTTTCGGGCCTCCAGGAACCTAACCACCACGGTCACATAGATTTCAATGACCTAGTATTCGCGGTTTTGCTGTCCACGGCATTTGCGGAGAACAGAACCTCTGTGAATACCAAGGTCGACCTGTAGCAACAAACCCAACTTTTTCAAGCTGACAGCCCAGTAGGCTTAGAAAATGATGTCATTACACAACCATAAGGAGGCATTACAGTGAAACTCATAGAGGCTGTTCTCATGTGCAGCCAAAACCAGGCTAAGGAGGCCAACCCCGATCTTGCCTGCACCCAATCCCGGTGGCGCCTTGCTGGCAAACCCACCAAAGAAGCCCGCTTCCTAAACAAGGTTAATGCTCCCTTAGCTCTGTTTCCCTGCTCATGTGCAGCGCCGGCTGCTTTTAGCCAGCACTGTAACACTGACAGGGACCCACCCATCACTGCACAGAGCCCCACAATGCACCACACACTCACGCAGTGCATTGTGGGAGCTCTGGGGGGCGTCATGATGCCTGCACCTCTGCGCTGCCGGGCAAAGCAGGGGACCATCTGGATGCACAGAATCGCATGCCCTGACCCTCCCAAACCATCAGCCGGGTCTTCTGCGGGGAAGGTCCTTCTCTGTTTCCTCCCTGAGACTCTGGAATGAGCTCCCTGCTGAAATAAGAGCCTCCCCATCTCTGACAACTTTTAGAAGGTCTCTAAAGACACATTTATCCACCCAAGCATTTTAACTAGACTTGTGGTTTTAAATTGTTTTAAGATTTTAATTTCTGCTTTAATTTGTTTTATGTTGTAGTAAAGTGCCCAGAGACAGAAGTATGGGGCAGTGTACAAACCAAACAAGGTGGATTTCTCTTGCACACATTTTGGGAAAATAGTTAACATTGCCATTCTTAGGTTTGCACCTTTAGCTTAGTGCAAAAACACATGGGGAGGATGTGATTGAACTTACTAGAAAAAACAAGTAAGCAACAGTTTGCTGCAACTAGCAGCTCAATCCTATGCCCATTTACTCAGAAGCACATCTCGTAGAATTTACCTCATTCAGATGTTTTTTAAAAGCGCTGCAGTAACTGTGTTCACTGCTGCAAACAGGTCAGAAGTCCTGCTCCAATGCATCAGTCATCAGTGGTCCCCACTGCTCATGCTTAGTGCTCTGTTTGTCTGAACAGGGAAGCATCCTATCTGTGATGGTGGACACTTCCGTGTTCATGAGACTGGATCTCCCCAGTTACACAGTTACTAGCTACGCTTAAAAAAAAAAAAATCTGAATTGGGCTTGTTTCACCAATAAATGTAAGTATGATAGAAGGCAATTAAATGGGTTTTCAACCTAGTTCTCACAAATAGCAGATGCAGGCCCAAACTAAGCTCCCCCTACCCAGGGCCTGAGGCGATATGGTTAATTCTGCCCCTGCCACACAGAGCACACCACACACCAATCTCTCTCCCTGCGAGTCACTCATTGGGCTGGTTCACACAGCCATCAAAAGCAGATTAAAAGCTGTGCTACCCACATTCTGTGAGTTCACAATGCTTGTGTGAACTCACAAAAATCCCTTCAGCGCAGGTTTCTCAAACCAGGGTAACCCAGATTTTCTACCCTGCTCTTTTGGTTGTGTGAACCCACTCACCTTTTCTACCCTGATAACAGGCCTGGAAACAATAAAGAGCTGTGGCTTTTACAGGTGCTGCTGACCATGGATGTGCCATACAGCAAAGCACACTCTATGATCCTATTGCTTCAGCAGGACTGAACCCACCTCCTGATTCTCATGGCCCGTCAGAAGGCAGTGACTGATGTCATGAGGCTTTCCAGTCTACTGGCAGGGCAAAGCATCTTGGAAAGGCCTACAAGGCCTGGAGGACTTTCCATGCTTGCAGCTCCAGATTTCAACAATGCCTGGCTTGATTGTGTGTTTCCTGGGTTTGCTGACCCAAACAGAGGTTCTGCTGGTGGGCTGCAACTAGGGTAGGATCTCCCCTGTTCTCCAGCCCAATCCTGAATGATTGTGTGAACAGACCTAGTCTCTCTCCCTATCTGATGTTCCCCTGATCTCTCCCATATCCCTGCAGCCAGTACAAAGTGAGCAGATCCCCCTTTGCACACTAATCTTCCCCCTGAAGTTGCAGAAAATGCCACACTCCAATTCCCTCCACTCATCCCTAATTTCCCACCATCTCCCCTTAACTGGGGAAGGTAAGAAACTGCTGCCACCACTCCTGCTCCTCATCCTGCCCTACTTTTCAAAAGGCAGAAGACAGGGAATGGAGAACCAAGCGGTGGTATAAAGACCCTTCCTGCTGCTCTGTGCTGCCTCCTGCCCTATGAAAAGCCAAGCTGGGATGAATGAGGGGACACAGGAAGGCAGGGCAGCCACTGGAACTGGTGTGCACATCACATGCCACCACCAGGTTAGGCTTGAGGGACAGCAGGCTGGGTGAGGTGACTGGAGGCAGCAGGTCAGCAGAGGGCCAGGACCCATCAATCTGCTGCCTGAGGCAGCTGTGTATCCTGACCTTGCTAGTGGGCCAGCCATGAACAGCTGCAGTGGTAAATGTGCCTAGGCAGGACCGCTTCAGACTGAAAACCTGATTCAGCTACTGTGAAGGCAAAGCAGGGCTAGTGGATGAGACAAATTTAAAATTTAAGCCTTAGACCATTTGATTATTAGCTCTCAGTTTACATCAAAATCAGTTGGCAGAAATATTGCATAGATTTTGCAAAACCATAGAACAGTAATACAATTAGACTAATTTATCTTAAAATTCTTTTTCCCTTCTCACCCACAATTAACTGGCTGGAACACACAAACTGCTTTACAGAGAACCTCCTTCCCCCTCCTCTCCGGAAATGGGTGGAGTTATCATTGTTCATCAGAGATCAGCTTTCAGTTGTGAGAAAGAAGTGAAAGGGAAAACTTCCGGTTTAGAGAAGAGAGCAAAGTTTTGAACTCACAGAAAATAGGTAAGATAGACCATGTCAAGGAAACCAGTAAGCATAACATATAAAGGCCTATGACATTTAGTAGTGGCAGAAATAACACAAACAACTTGATATAAGAATGAATGGAATAGAGCTTGCCCTTATGCCTAATGCATTTAGCCAGCCATAAGCAGCACTTCCCTTTTGCAGAGGTGGGAAGACTCACAAAGAAGGAAAACTTCAGCACCCCAGTTGGCCAGCTGGAACTGCAGAAAGTGCCCCCTGTTGCTCAGGCCATGACCAATTTTAGGTTCAATTAATATAATAACTGTGAATTTTGGAATTCAATGTCAGAGCAAGGAACAGTTTATAGAAAAAGACATGTCACTAGAATAAATACATTCACAAATACAACAGAAACCTCATCTTCACAGAGATGAGTTATAAGATTGATGGGGGTTGGATTCCTGCACAGAAACGGAGCTTTGGGCTCCCGCTCAGAAACATGCATGCACACACACACACACACTCACACTGGCTTGTCTTGTGTATTTCACAGAACAAAGGATATAACATTTTAAATATGTTTAGGGCAAACAATCATTTCGCCATAAAACTCAGTTAAGAAAGTAGCTCAAACAGAACAAACTGTTATCAGTCATTCACAAAACAATCTGTAATTCCACATTACCTTTCCACATCACAGCTTACATTTTTCAACTTACAGGTGCTTTTCAACTTTTAAGACATTCCTTTCCATGTCTCTTTCTAGTCTTTTCTCTGCAATTCCCTACACAGAACTACATCATACGCATTCCTTCAAACTCAATTTTCTTTCCTCTTTTCCAACTGCAAGCAGTTGAAAGAAAAGAGAAGAATTTTTAAAAAGAGAACAAAAGCAGCCTTTGTTTGGAGAAACATTTTTGCAGCAAAAACAGTGTTATATTTTGGCTTGGTTACAACGAGACAGTAGAAGCACAAAATTAGACTGTTTGCAACACAAGGGCAGCAAGCAGCTGTTTGAGCTTGGAAACAGAACACAGACAGCATGATTTTAGCAAAAGGCAATCATTCTTTCCTCTTTAATACTTTCTTCAGACCCCTCCCTCTCTTCACAGACTAAGAGAGTTCCCTTGTTCTCCATAGCATGCTGGAAAGGAGAAGCTGCTTTGAGCATAATGGTAATACATATGGTGGGGGTTTCTTTGGTGGGCCTGCACATATTGGTGTTATTAAAATTTACCGGTATGTGTATAAAATAAAAGCAATTGCAAAAGGATATTATTTTCGGGGCCAGAAGGCCTCTGACTCGAGTTCATAGTATGGCCATAATTATGTACAGAAGCGCTTTACTCTAAAGGTGAGTAGGCATTCCTTTCGGATTTTCCCACTTGTTCTAACCTATTCCCCGTTTCCTTCCCCCAGCATACTGGCAGTAAGGTCTCAAATATTGGAGGATCCTACTTTCATCCCTGCACGGATTTTATTTCGTCCCTTCACTGACTTTATTTCGTCCCTTCATGGACTTTATTTCATCCCTACATGGACTGTATTTTTCCCCTTGTCCCTCCCCACTCCCTTTCCCCCACTGTTCCCAGATGTAGCGTGTTGTGGTGAATGGTGCATCCTGGTTTCCTGAGACCCCTCTCGCTGAATCAGCAGAAGGCCGGCTGGGGTATCAGGTGTCTTCCATGACGGGTCGGGCAACCACCCAGGGGTCTACATCCGAGCCACGGCGCCAAATTGATGTGGATGGGGCTCGTTCCTGGGTCCGCTTAGACAGCTAAGGTTCCCACTGCCAGGAAACAGGATATAACCAAATAAGGAGTAATCACCAGATGAACAATGAATCATTCGCATGCGTACTAGATACTTGGGCCATGTATACTGTGTCTAGGGTGTCAGCATCATTTAGATTGTTTGTATAAATGTAAGATGCACCTGTAGCCAACCTGTAATTGGATTGAGAGCGTGAGCCTATTGATTACCTATTGCTGACTGCAGTAGCAATAAACCTCAATTAATAATTCCCAATCCTTGTGTCTGACTGATTGGCTAAGCGGACCCAGGAACAAGCCCCATCCACATCACTAATATTTTGGATTTGTGTGTGTGTGTGTGTGTGTGTGTGTGTGTGAAGATTTTCAGTTGTGGAATTCTCCACCTGCATTATTAAATTGTCCAACCAACATATAAGCTTAGCTTCCAGAACGAGACCACTTGTTACTAACTTAAATCCTATTCATTTCCCTGGGATTTACTTGTAATTAATTCTGCAGTATTATGCCCAACTGGACTGAAGCCAGTAGTATCCTAACTTTTATAGATGTAGTCCAGTCGTTAGGTATGTAACAAGTATATAATACTTCTAGCCTCTTCCAATTTTACTGTGTGTGTGAGTGTGTGTGTGTGTGTGTGTGATGCATTAAAAAGTATAAATAGCAGAAAATCTGATAGAAAAATGACATTCCACATATAATTTCAAAAACCCTTGAATTGAATTAAAGCCATCCCACATAACAGCAGAACCCTCAGGCATAATTCTACATAACTACTAATATGCAGTATAAAATATTCAGTATTTTTTCTCCTAAAAGCACTGTTTTACAACTGTTCTACATTCTCAAGCTAAGTCACATCCAGGTCTCCAGTTTGACCTAAGCCTATTTTGACCTTGTTCTTTTTCCACACTGTCAACATCAGCCTTTTCATATTCATCAGTCTTGCCTGTATGTGAAAGAAAAACTAGATGTAGATGGAAAATGTGTTTTGGGTTCATTGGCTTCTCTACATATTAAACATTTAAACCATTTTCACATGTGACATTTTTGAAAGCATCCATGAATCTCTCCTATGCTCTTTGCACCATGTGTGTATGTTGTTAATACATGATAGAAAGCAGAAGGCACCATTTGTAAATCAAATGTACTAGCCAATTTTTACATACACATCATGGCTTCACATGTTAAAAACAAACAAAAAACCTTTAGCCATTCTGACTAAAATAAACTTTTTTGCAAATTATTGGGAAAGTTGGCCACTTTAACACAAATTAATATTAAAGAACCAACATAAACACTTAAAGCAAATACATCTAGATTTCTATTTGTTTGTTTTAAAAAATTATACCTTGTCTTTCAGTTCCATGGCCTCACAAAGTGGCTTACAGTCAGATAAAAAGGGAAAATAAAATAATAAAATAATAAGCAAAAATAACAAAGGAAGCAGGAAAAAACAGCAGCAGACAATAAACTATAATCAGATAAAGTAAAAGCCTTGCAGAACAGAAAAGTTGTTACAGCCCTCTTAAAAGAACGGGCCTTAAAGAAGCCCTCTTAAAAGAAGCCCCTTAAAGAAAGGGGCTCACAGTGTCCCTGGGGAGAGAATTCCACAACTGTGGTGCCACCAGAAAAAATCCTATAGAAGACGTCACCACCAAACAAACACAAGACAATGGCAGACCAGAGATTTGGGCTTGCGAGGCTGATCTTAAGATCCAAGTAGGTTAGTATGTGCACAGGTGGACATTAAGGTATTCTGGAAGACAGGCCATTGGAGATAGGTGGCAGGGGTGTAGCTAGGGAAGAGGGGGCCCGTGTTTGCCCCTCTCCCTGGTGGCCCCTCGGAGTGAGGGAGATAATGAAGAAAATAGGGAGGGTAGAGCTGGGGGGCCCTCAGGAGCTGGGGGCCCTGGGTTCTTTGGACCCATCCGCTCAATTGCAGCTACATCCCTGGTTGGTGGAACCTGTGTAAAGGCCAGACCAAGACTGATAGACAGACTCCCAACTAAGGAACTGACCAAGAAAGTCTAGATTTTCTCCCCAGGATATTTAGAACTGAAAGTAGAGGTTGGTGTGTCATGAGAATTGGCACAGAGCCCCACGTCTTCCTCCAGTTAGTGCTTAGGGCAGAATGCATGAGATTTTATACATTTATGTATTTTTACATTTTTATCCTGCTGTTCCTCTGAGGAGCACAGAGCACTATGCAGGGTTTAGTTTCTCCTCACAAGAAGCCTGTGAGGTAGATTAGACTGAGAGAGAAGTGACTGTCCAAGAGTCACCCAGTGAGTTTCATGACTGAAGCAGGATTTGAACTTGGGGTCCTCGGTTCTAGTCCAACACTCTATCTGCTATACCGCACAACAAGTCTCCCATACTGGACGAATAGTTTGAAAATAATAATTTTAAAAGTTGCTTGCCATGAATAAAATCGAATGGCAGTTTCTCATAATGGAATGCTCTGGAGAATTTCCATTTCCAGATGTATGAGGCTCCTTTCTGTACAACGAATCCATGGCAGAAGCCCAGTGCATCTGAGATACAGGGGTGCCGTTAGGCATAGACCTGAGGGCCCAGGTCGCTGTACCCACTCTGCTAGAGGGCCCCATGACTTTCCCCAAAGGAAAAGACGGTACCTTTTATATTTCCGGAATGGTTTGGCCTAGAATTCTGAAATTTGGCACAGGTGTAGGACAGGTTATCAGGACTATGTATTGATTTTGAAGCAGATCAGTTGATCATTTGATTTTTAATGATTTTTTGAATTTAAAAAAACTTCAAAAAAGCCCTATAAGTGGTTTGTTTCATGGCAGAAAATTACAGGAACTTCTGGAAGTGAATCCTCCCTTGTACCATCATCCTACCCCCATATTGAGGAATATGCCCATTGCCTTCATAAAAAAGGGTAAACATCAACCCCTTTTGACCCCTTTTTATATTTCTGGAATGGCTTGGCCTAAAGTTATCAAATTGGGTTCAGATATAGGACAGGTCATCAGGACTCTGTGTATTGATTTTGAAGTGGATCAGTCAATCCCTTGATTTTTAATGATTTTTTTAAATCAGAAAAATAACAACCCCAAAAGTCAAAGCCCTGTAAGTGGCTTGTTTCAAGGCAGAAAGTTACACAAACTTCTGGAACTGATGCCTTCCTTGAACTATCATTCCACCCCCATGTGAAGGAATCTTCCTTTTGCCTTCTTTTTAAAAAAAGTGCAACATGTCGTCCCCCCCTTGCCCAACCCCTTACATTTCCAGAATGGCTGAGCTTAGAGTTCTGAAACTAGGCACACATTTAGTCCAAGATGGCAGGACTCTGTATTTTTATTTCAAGGAAATTGGTCAATATTTTGTGATAATTAATGATTTACCCCCTACTGCAGTAAAGCTGCCAGAAAGAGATACCTCTATCCATAGAGTACTTCACTTCTAGTGAAAGTAGAACTGTTACATCTGAATAAACAAACATTTTTTTAAAAAGGCACTATGCTCAAGTTGGTTTGTGATCCAAAAGGGCAGCATAAGAATTGTGAAGCAAGGAGCATGTGTTGTGGTTTTAATTTTCCCCTCTTATGAATGCACTATATGTCCAAGTTCGTTTTGTGTTTGAGCTGTGGAACAAGGGACATGTGTTGGGTCCCAGTTAGTTGATGAATGGTCAAGAAGCTGTGTGAACCCATTGGGGCTTCTTAGTTTCCTTCCTTCCTTCCTTCCTTCCTTCCTTCCTTCCTTCCTTCCTTCCTTCCTTCCTTCCTTCTTTCCAAATGCACTCTGGCTCAGATCTGTGGGTTTGTGGTGAATGATCAAAAAGATGTATAGACCCTTTGGGGGTTATGTAGTCTTTCTCCCCCACCCACCCCCACCGCATTCTGGCCCAGACCTGTGGGCTTGTGGTGAAATGTATATAGACGGAAAGGATCCTTATTTTGCAGGGGGCCAGGGGGCGTAAGCTCATTAGGACTATGGTCCAAAATTACTTACCTGCACCTCTGCTGAGATGCAAATACCATGTATCTGCCAAATCCTTTCACAGCTCAAATTTATTATAGTAATGGAAAACATTTTGGTCAGACATTCCACCCTGAAAGGACGACACTCAAGACAGTGTAAGTAAAGTAGAGTGTGCCGTCGAGTCGACTCCTTGTGTCCACAGAGTGTCAACTCCTGGCAATTACAGAGCCCTGTGGTTGTCTTTGGTAGAATACAGGAGGGGTTTACCATTGCCTCCTCCCACATAGTATGAGATGATGCCTTTCAGCATCTTTCTATATTGAGGCTGCCCGATATACAGGTGAAACTCGGAAAATTAGAATATCGTGCAAAAGTCCATTAATTTCAGTAATGCAAATTAAAAGGTGAAACTGATATATGAGACAGATGCATTACATGCAAAGCGAGATAAGTCAAGCCTTAATTTGTTATAATTGTGATGATCTTGGCGTACAGCTCATGAAAACCACAAATCCACAATCTCAGAAAATTAGAATATTACATGGAACCAAGAAGACAAGGATTGAAGAATAGAACAATATCGGACCTCTGAAAAGTATAAGCATGCATATGTATTCAGTACTTGGTTTGGGCCCCTTTTGCAGCAATTACTGCCTCAATGCGGCGTGGCATGGATGCTATCAGCCTGTGGCACTGATGAGGTATTATGGAAGACCAGGATGCTTCATTAGCGGCCTTCAGCAATTCTGCATTGTTTGGTCTCATGTCTCTCATCCTTCTCTTGGCAATGCCCCATAGATTCTCTATGGGGTCAGGTCAGGCGAGTTTGCTGGCCAGTCAAGCACAGTACACTGTATACTTTTCAGAGGTCCGATATTGTTCTATTCTACAATCCTTGTCTTCTTGGTTCCATGTAATATTCTAATTTTCTGAGATTGTGGATTTGGGGTTTTCATGAGCTGTATGCCATGATCATCACAATTATAACAAATTAAGGCTTGACTTATCTCGCTTTGCATGTAATGCGTCTGTCTCATATATCAGTTTCACCTTTTAATTTGCATTACTGAAATTAATGGACTTTTGCACGATATTCTAATTTTCCGAGTTTCACCTGTAGGTGCTAACCATAGTCTGGGAAACATACCAGACTGCCTGGCTAAAACCATTGCTAATGTAGTTGGTAGTCATTTCATACAAAATGAAATTTCTCTGGATGCTTTTTTTCCTTCCTGGTAACATCACTATGTGCACTGGCAGAGAGGAAGAAGAAAGTACAATTCTATGCCAGACCATTCAAGTGGTGTAATACCAAACAGAGCATGCCATTTGGCTCATGCTGCAGCAAGAGATACAAATTACTCAGAGCCTTCTGAGGCTTTTGACTTCACAAAGACAGCAGAAAGCAGAGGTCGTTTTCTGGGTTGGACAATATGGATTTCTGAGGAAAGGGTATGTCCCTATTCTATTGATCCTAAAATGTTCTCATGTTTTCACATGCTGCCATCTTAGGCACTTGAAGACAAATCAAATAAATATTTTAGTTTGTGAGCACCATATGGCTAACACTTCATTTTGCAGTGCCAGCTGCCAATTTGTTTGTTGGTGTTTGCTTTCAAGTTTTCAAGTGTCTGATTGGTAATGAAAGCATACGGAGTACATTTTTGTCAGAAGTTAGAGGTATGCTTTTGTGTTCACATTCTGTTGACACAGAGCAAAAATATCAGGATTGCTTTCTAATTGTTTCTATGAACTGAAGTGTGATCTGTATAGCATGTATCTAAATACTTTGAGATATCCTGACTGTAGGAATGGAACTTATTGCCAGCATAAGTTCCTTTCCAAGGCATCTTACTTACCATTCTTAGAGACAGAATAGTGAAGTAGATGGACCCGTGATCTGATTCAGCAACTCAGTTCTTCTCTGCTTAATGACCTTATTTTCTCCACTGCTGTTTAGAATAGTTTTCTGTTGTCCTTTTACATTTAGAAGGTATAGTTGTCAAAGTCAAGCTTGGCTATTTCACATTTGTTACCTCCTAAAACATCTTGCTTTGGCCAGGCTAAGTGTGTCAAGAATTATCCCACCTTCAGCAGAGTTGTATATGAAGGAATCTACTCAAGGCCAGTCCACACAAAATAGCCCATATATGGAAGCTACTTTAAATTGATTCCATATCAGCTGTCTCCATATGGCAAGCTGTTCATATGCACCAGCTTGTCAAATGGGGGTGGGTGGTGGTCAGGCAATTTCCTCCTTTCTGGTCTGCTCCTGTGTTGTTCTACAGAGCCAGTGAGGCAATGGGACCGTTATATGACAAAAGAAGAGTACAAGTGTACTGAAAAAAGATCGTGAAATTTCAGCAGAATTAAATGGTGGATTTGTTTGTTTCTTTGGCATCAGTCTTCATTGCATAAGATGCTGGAGGAATATTCATTTTGAACGATTTCTGTTTTGCATAAGGTGTTGAAGGAATAGTCATAACATTTTTTCTGGTAACGAATCTGAAGAAATGTCCCCATGCCTTTCTAAATTCAATCAATCAATATTTATCACGGTCACAGACCAGCATAAAGTATTAGGGGTGATCACATATTACATATTAAAAATAAAAGTAGATATTAAAAGCCTAGGGGTACACAATATAAGCATTTAATGAAAGACTATGATAAAAGACTATAAGAATCAGAAGTAGAAGTAAAATTTAAAATAAAACTATGGCTGTCTAAGACAAAACAAGACTGCAAACTAAATGACCCTTAATGACCGTGATCTAAGAATTGCAGCTAACAATAGTTAATAATGGTAAAAAAATGGGTACAAATATTTGTAAAGGCATCATAAAACATTTTTTTAAAGGCATAAAAGAGAGGTGCAAGAATGCATTAAAATTTATATGAAAAGCATGGAGGCATACAAAATCATAAAAAGATGGGTACAAATATTTATAGAAGGCATCATAAAAACATTTTAAAAGGCATAAAAGAGAGAAGCAAGAATGCATTAAAAAGTTATATACAAAACATGGAGATATATAAAACCATACAATGGCAACTATAGACATAGTAAGAGTTTTATCAATTTAAAAAGGTAAACTGTACCGTTGGGTCAGTGTCAACCCGCAACCACAGAGGCATGTGGTTGTCTTTGGTAGAATACAAGAAGGGCTTACCATTCCCATCTCCATCATAGTATGAGATGATGCCTTTCAGGATCTTCCTATATCACTGCTGCCCAATATAGTTGTATAACGTAGTCTGGGAAACATACCAGTGGGGATTCGAACCGGCAGCCTCTGGCTTGCTAGTCAAGGAATGCTGGGCTGCCATGAAGCACTCTGAGGAAGCAGTCAGAGGTGTGCTTGAGTTAGACCATAAAGTTGGGCACTGGGCATGAAGAGGAAGTTATCATCTGCTGGATTTTAATTGCTGCCGCGCAGAACCTAGCAACACTGTAAGTGGTGGCAGGATTGCTGTAAGAAAGGAGTAAAGAGATGTAAAACTGGTCCATATGATCAGGATAGTTATGTAATAATGATAGAATGAAGGTGGCACAAATGTCCCTGTAATACAAACATTGAAGGAGGACATGCCATGTTGTTTCTACTTGCCCTGAGTCGCAGGGGCATTGACGTTCCGAGCAGGGGCATAGCTAGGGGAGAGGGGTCCTGTGTTCACCCCTCTCTCCATTGGCCCCTCGGAATAAGAGAGATATTGAATAAAATAGGTAGGGGAGGAGCTGGGGTGAAGTTCTTTGAACCCATCTGCTCAATTATAGCTACATCTCTGGTTCCGAGAGTGGAATCTTCCTATATCATCCCTAAAGCACACCTGAGGGAAGAACATGGCAACGTGCCAGTGTGAAGGCCCTCCTGTGCTTTGAGACTTCCAGTTGTGTTAGGTATGCCACAGGAGAGGTAGTATACCTGAGTCCTTCACTGATGAGGAAGTTCGGGGCCCTGCCTGTATCAGATTGTCATTCTTTGTCTGTAATACGCTGCTTGAGAAGTGCCTTGGCTGGACTGTGAGTAAAGTAAAGTAAAGGGTAAAGTTGATTTCGACTCCTGGCGCTCAGAGAGCCCTGTGGTTTTCTTTGGTAGAATACAGGAGAGGTTTACCATTGCCTCCTCCCGCGCAGTATGAGATGATGCTATTCGGCATCTTCCTATATCGCTACTGCCTGATATAGTACCAGTGGGGATTTGAACCGGCAACCTTCTGCTTGTTAGTCAAGCATTTCCTCACTGCTCTATTTAAGGTGGCTTGGCTGGATTGTAGCCCATGTTAACTAAGAGAGGTGAGGATAGGCCCAGGAACAATAATTTAATCATAATTGACTATTTCCAGCTGGATTGGAAGTCATCACTCAGGTTTAGGGGGGCAAGGCCTAAGGGACAGAGAGAAAGTCTAAGCCAGTGGTTAAGTGTGGTCATCCAGACCCTTGCCTCCACTTTCATCAGGCCTGTCTCCAGTCGCAAGGTGGTGCTGTCTTTTCTAAATTTAAAATGGTAATGAAAAAGGGTTGTATCTGAATCCTCCTCCATCTTTCTATTTGGAGACCTGATTTTAATAAGCCTTCCTTCTCAGCCTGTTTTTCCAGGCCTTCCTCTCTTATCTCCAAGCCACCATTCACAAGAACCTCCGCATTTACTTTTGCTTGCTCCAAATTTCTGTTTTTGCCATGTTGGCAGGGTGTCCCTCCGCATCTCCCCAGCTCACAGCAAAGCAGAACCAAAATCCTGCTTGCGACCTACCTTGAGTGGGAGATGTGGTGGGGATAGGAAAGCTCCCTCAGCCCATATTCTTCCGTGCATCGGTCTGGTAGTTCCTAGCTGCACATAAGCAGCAAGACGTTTCCCCCCAGCTCTGATTAAAATGCCTCTTAGCATTCAAAGACAGGGAACGAATAAGATACATTTGCATATGCGCTTACTTCAATCAGCATGACGGGTGTTTCAGTCTGTATCGCTGGTCATCTGTGGACTTAACAAATACACCCCACTGTAGATGGAGCGTTGCATGACATGGCACTTGGCGGTTCCAGGTTTTTCACTGGGCATGTCATATTTTGTGAGCTATTTTTTTCTCCTCAAGCATGGCGTAATAGGCTTTAAGTTTGTTAAGCTGCTCTGCCAGCCCCCCTCCTCGTGCCCTGCTGTTCTATTATATTGGACTTGTAAGCAGGACGCTCTGCCAGCTTCACCCAGATTACGGCTGCAATAAGGGCCCTGCTGAGTGACTAGTGTCATGATAAGTGCTAGGGAGGGAGCTCACCATCTTGGCATACTGTTCTCATCTTATTAAATTCAGCTTTGTGGAAGCAGGGAGTCTGCCTCTCGGTCTGGCTGGCTCTACCTCAGTCCAACTGCTACTGTCAGACAATATGAAATTAGGAACCACCACAGCTAATGGCAGGTGCTGCACCACAGCTGAGGAGTTTGGGGCGGGGGGAAGAGGGCGAAGGAAAGAAAGGGAAGCTCTGTGTGTGTGTGTGTGTGTGTGTGTGTGAGAGAGAGAGAGAGAGAGAGAGAGAGAGAGAGGCATTTGTCTGGACAGATTCACAACCTCCAGTTTTATCCAAGTTGATTCAGCCTCTCATATTTCAGCAGCAGTAAGTTCATACTTCAGCAATAAGCTCATATCTGACTTCATGAGATAATTTAGGCATTAACAGTTCACTATCGCTATATTGTTTCAGCTACTTTTGAAGGTGGGATATTTTAAATGAGCTTTCTGGACAAGACAGATGCTGCCTGAGAGAGCAGTCCCGGGGCATCTCATTTTCTCAGTTTGACTGTTCTCAACTGGAGCTGTGGAAGTGAATAAAATGTGTACCTTTCTTTCAATGCTGCGGGGAAGCAACTTTTTTTTGTATGGACTCATCAGGCCAGTTGCGAGATGGGTTAGGGTGTGTAGACTGATGGGGATAGGCAGACAATCAGCATAGGATGATGTCTATAGGCCCGTACAGGTTGAATCAGGTAGGGATAGTAATGGGGTCCTTGGGACTTTTTCCAGGGGAAGCAAAAGCTACAATCCTATTATATCCACTTACCTGGGAGTAAGCGCCATTGAATTCAATGGGACTGGATCAAACTGGCGGGGGGGGAGCAAGTGCCTGTATCTCAGTAACCTGAGATACTCATGAGGGGAGGGGCTGCAGCTCAGTGACAGAGTACAGGAAGACCTTGATATTCACAGGGGTTCCATTCCAGGCTACAACCGCAGATACAGAAACCACAATGGGGATTTAAGGGTCAGGTTCCCGGTCACCAGAAAACATTGATAAAACTTCAAAATTGGGGTGGGTGGGGGGAAAATGTGGGGGTAAGCTGCCTACCATCTTAGCTGCTCCCCCTGAGTTTCTCCTGAATGCCACCATATCAGCAAAAAATTGCTGCCCCCCCCCTTTTAAAAATGGAGCCTTTTTAAGGCTCCAAAACACAAAATGGTGGCTGAAAATAACCTACACAGTCTTTTCCGGACCCCACAGATATGTAAAGTTGACACATTTCTCTTCCCCGCCCCCATGCTGAGGTCAGGAGTCTAGCCACCTAATGGTGCATTGAGGAGATAAGTTGCCTAGCGAGCAAGAGGTTGCCAGTTTGAATCCCTGCTGGTATGTTTCCCAGACTATAGGAAACACCTATATCGGGCAGCAGCGATATAGGAAGATGCTGAAAGGCATCATCTCATACTATGCGGGAGACGGGAATGGTAATCCCCTCCTGTATTCTACCAAAGAACCACAGGGCTCTGTGGTCACCAGGAGTCAACGCCGACAAGACGGTGCAACTTTACCTTAGAGAGGAGAGCTGGTTTTGTGGTAGCAAGCATAATGTGTCCCCTTAGCTAAGCAGGGTCTGCCCTGGTTGCATATGAATGGGAGACATGATGTGTGAGCCCTATAAGATCTTCCCCTCAGGGGATGGAGTCGCTCCGGGAAGGTTTCAAGTTCCCTCCCAGGCTTCTCCAAGATAGGGCTGAGAGAGATGCTTGCCTGTAACCTTGGAAAAGCCGCTGCCAGTCTGTGTAAACAATACTGTGCTAGATGTGTCTATGGTCTGATTCAGTATATCGCAGCTTCCTATGTTCCTGTTACCCAACTGCAGTTACACAAATCTGTGGATACTGGATCCACAGATATCGAGGTCCTTGTGTACATGCTTTGCATATATAAGGTCTCGGATTCGGTCCTTGACATCTCCAGGTAGGACTGGAAAAGATTCCTCTCTGAAATTCTGGAAAGCTGCTGCCAGTCTGCATAGACCAAGGCTGCACAACTTTGGCCCTCCTGCAGATGTTGGACCACATCTCCCACCACCCCTTGTCCACTGTGGTTGAGGATGATGGGGGTTGTAGTCTAGAAACAGCTGGAGGGCTGAAGTTGTGCAACCGTGGTGTAGACCAGGCATCCCCAAACTGCGGCCCTCCAGATGTTGCTGAACTACAACTCCCATCACCCCCAGCTACAATGTATTGTGGCTGGGATGATGGGAATTGTAGTTCAGCAACATCTGGAGGGCCGCACTTTGGGGATGCCTGGTGTAGACAGTACTGAGCTAGATGGCCCAATGGTCTGATTTGTTTGGCATATGGCAGCTTCTTATGTTCATATGCTCTCATCCCCTTTCAAAACCTCCATGGGTACAATCCCCTGGTATGTTCTCCTGTGCAAGCTCCATTGGCATAAAGAAAAACTGCCATGTTCTGGGCAGCTCTCCCTTTGCCCCCAAGAACCTTGTACAGAAGAACTTTCCAGTGTGATGTTCCTCATATGGATGAGCAGAAACTAAAGATTCTCCAGATGCTATCAGAGAGCTTTGAACTGAGTACTTCGGCATCTTATGTTTAATACTTTAGACATGTCTTCCAAGGTTTGTAGTTTAACTCTGCTGTAACTGTCTATTATGTGTCAGGCATGTGGATATATTAAGGATACTCATAAGCTCTTTGTAAATTAGCAGTTCTATTTTGGGTTTCTACCTATGTTCAAAATCAATAGGGTTAATGTTTTTGTTTATCTGGTAGTACAGTATGTTGCTTTTTGTTTTGTATTTTTCAGCAATAATTTTGTGTATGATGTTACCTTACAATTATGTGTTGGGGGCTGTTAATGTTTACCCCCAGTAGGTAAAACAGAAGAGCACTAAGGAAACACACTCCAGTTACAGAGTAGGTAGCAGAAGATGGTTTAGTTGTTACAGCTATTTAAAGAAATCACATGGAGATACTTGTAGAACTAAATATTAAGTATTTATTGGTTAAGTACACTTGGATAGGAAAGACCTAAACCTAATCTAAAGGACTATATAATGAATAGGTAAGGAAGGAGACAGATGTTTCCATTTTCTCTCTAGGCGGAAAGGAAGAATTGTGACTCAGCACAGGAAGTGTGGAAGAGTCAGATCAGGGGACATACAGTAGAAACAGGTAGAACAGTTAGGGAGACCCTTACAATCTCTACTCCCAGTACCCCTAGTGGTCATTAGGACAGTTGGTGCAAAAGGTCAATGCACTGGAACTCCATCTCCAACATTATGGACCCGTAACAAAGTGTTACATTATATTAGGGTTGCCAGCTCCAGATGGTGAAAAAAGTCGATATCTATCATTTAAAAAGTGGAAATAGGGGATGCTTTTTATGAAAAAAAAAAGTCTCCAAAAAGTCTCTACTTTGCATAATATACGCATATGTTTATTGGTATTATATATGCATATTTTGATAAAAATTGAATAATTTGAGGAATAAATAAAGCTCACCACTGTGAAGCTGATGATCAAGTGAGCTGTATGTCTGCTCTGCCTGCTGTCTAGGTGCAGAGTTCTCAAGCCCTCTGCTTCTTAACCGTAAATTCCTCACCTGGTTAGGTTTACCACACACCGCCCTCTGTCCTCCCCGCCCCCCCACGGGTCACCCAACCTGCTCTGTCTCCCCAGTCAGGCCAGCAACTTCACCTCTTGGCTTGAGGCAGGGCAGCCAGCTAACTACTGAACCAGCCTCTTTGCATGCTGGTGCAGCAGTGCAAGCCTGGTCTCCCACTCGCTTGCTATTCTCTCTCTCTGACTACAAACATCAACCCACGTTTTCACAGTGGTTCTCAAAGAAAAAAATAAATAATAAGATGCTCCTCTGTCCCCCAAAAGATCCACACTCTAAAAAGAAACGCAAGGTAACACCAGTATCAGCCACTGAAGGAATACTAGGTTTGGATAAGGCCAATTGCTCTCCCCATGATAAACAGAAGAGATTCACCACTTCAAAAGGCGCCTTTTTACTCTGTTAGCCAGGGTAACTCCGAACTCCGAACTGAGTAAAGTTAGTTAACTAACTGCTAACTTTTCATTTCAACCACGTGAAGGAAGGAAGCTGCACCTGCCAGGCCCACCTATCTGTGATCCTGCATAATTTGGCTCTGCAGCCTGCCACTGAAGCAGAACCTCCCCTCTGGCTTCCCCATTGGATGGATGTTCAGTAGGAAGGGGAAGGGGACAGAGGAGGAGAAGCTGCTCATGAGAGCAAAGCGTTCTGATCGAACAAAATGTTCCAGCTGTTCCCCAGAGCTTCAAACACCACAACACATGCAAAAAAGGTTGTTTGGTCCCCCAAATAGTCTCTAGTCCTCCTAATGCAAAAAAGGTTATTTGATCCCCAAAGTTGTCACATCTCTATAAAAGCCCCTAGTTGGCAACCTTATTTTATATCCCTAGTACACATGTGTTATCTGAGCCTCTGGCTGAATATGGTGGAAAAACAAATGTTAGCAACAAAAACAGGAGTCCCTGCTTACTTCATATACACAATTTTGGTTTTTGGTTTGTTTTTGTTTCTTTGGGGGTTTTTTTTGGTGGGGGGGATACTTGTGCTCACTTCCAGCTCCTTTTCATCCTGTTGTGACTGTCTTAAGGGAGTATTCTTCAAATTAACAAACTCACTACTCTTTTTTTTCAAGCCCTCCTTCCCCACCCCTCACCACTGAGCTCCATTAACTCTTCTCACCTGGTTGTGTGTTAAATGCCATCTGAGTCTGCAAACATTCTGCTCCATTAAGTTACATGGGGGCAGTTTGAGGTGTGTTTGTTTTTTGCCCCCTTCGTTCCCCGCCCTCCACCCCACCTTCCGTATATTTGTGAAACTGACATGTCTGTGGGCAAGTCTGCCAGTACCTCCCTCTCACCTGCAGGTGCTCTGATTATGTCCATAAGGATCATAACATTTACAGCTCTTTTAGAAGATGCTGAAAGCACAAGATGCTGAAATTTGTACTTTCAGTTAGACTTTCATGTACTTTCATGTTTCTTCAGGTAATACTGTTGCTTTACCTAGATTGGAATTTGGCTATGGAATGGTTTGGATGATATAGCTGACTGCCTCTCTTCACCCCACAGTTAGAGATGGGAGTACGCAGTTTCCTGCTCTCTCCCCCTCCCTGTGTGTTGCTCAGTTTTTCAAAATTGCATGGAAAGTGGTTATTCTGAACTGCCCCCTCATCTCCTAATTAAATACTACATTCAAGTAGTATTTCAGTGGTGTATAAGGGGACAGTTCAGATGAACTGTCCCTCACACTATTATGAAAAATGGAACATGAGGGAGTGTGGGGTATGTATGCCTTCTGACATCCCTAATCTTGTGGTGGGTGATGTCAGTCAGATGTATAAGTCTGAAAAACATGAGATCTATAGTGATTGATTTTGCGTATATGTTCAACAATACGTCTATAATACTCAAAATAATTTTTTGAAAATGCAAAGATGAAATATGATGAAGAAGAGATTTAGGATTCACTTTTGATGATAAGATTTCAAAATAACTGACCTGCTCCATTGCCACGGACAATTTTGAGAGTGCAGACATTTCTGACTGATGGGATTTCTCAAAAACACTCCTAGTGCTTCTTCCATCACTTTGTGTTCTTCTGCCTTCCCCCAGAGAGACTTCACCAGTGGATCACCAACCCTCAAGATGGAACTAAGGGAGATCAGCATAGTTGCTAGTGCACTACCCATGCTGTATAACAGGCGCCATTTGCTTTATGAATGTTACAATACTTCTGAAATGTAATAAACTTAATAAGGTCATTCTCAAAACCATAGCAGGGGTGGAGAGGGTCCACCCCTAGCTACCCTACCTTCCCTCCTAATGATGTATGGAGGGAAGGTAGGGTAGGTAGGGAGTTGTGTGCAGCATGCTGCCATGCACACACAAATTCCAAGTTGCTCCCAGCAGTGTGAATCTCTGCAGGCCGGGAAATCTCCAGAGCCTCCAGGAATCCCATAATGCACTGCACAACAAGTGCTGTGCACTGGGGATTTCCCCATGAGTCAGGAGCCTAGAGCCCGAGCACCCACACAACCTTGAACCTTGGGTAAAGGGCATACTCATGCTCTTTAACCCAGATTAAAGCCTGGGGTAAATTCCTGGCCTTGAAGGGGGATTGGCCATGATCCTGGTGCTGCACACAAGCAGCCTAACCTGGGCTTGGGCTGCCCTACCTGAGTTGGGCTGCTTGTGTGCACAGCCTCAGTATCTCCAAAAAGAAAATCTTCCTATGCACACACATTGTCACTGATTTCACAGTCATTGGAAGCTGTTTGTCAATATATACTGTATTAAAGGGTGGGAGGAGAGAAGATTAAAATAAGCCAAATGTAAATTTAATGTGTTTCCAAATTTTCCTTGACTGGCACATGAAACGTCACTTTTTTTGACTTAAGTATTGATGTAGAGTAGAGCTCAAGAGGCATTGAATATCAATGCCAAATTGGGATCAATACAAAATTCAGACTTAAAAATCCAGCCACATGGCAGGAGTAGCTAAAATCTGGCAGGCTGCAGTTCAGCAGCCTACTTTTTGGCCCTGTCAGTCTTCATAAGACTGACAGGTTTGATTAGATCCTTTGAGGGTAGCTGATGTAAAAAAACCAAAAACAACCCCCCCAAAAAAACCAACAACTAAAAATAAGGAGTTTCTGCCAATTTGTGGGATCACATGAACAAACCATTCCAGATTCATGAAAAGTATAGAAAAGATTTGCCATTTTGATCAGCAAGTCAGAGTTTTTTCACATATCCAAAAGAAAGATTGGAAATATATCCCATTACATGAAATCTTTTGTTTTACAGAAAAATTATTGTATGATTTCCCCTTTGCTGAGGAACTTTGTCAAAAGCTTTTTGGAAGTATGTATGTATCTATATATATCACACAGTATCCACACAGGATTACCTCTTTTTAATTTATGTATTGAGTACTCCATTTTTATTTTTACAAATTATTTCTTGATATTATATATAGACTAGTATTTTGAAGCCCGTTATAATAACGGGCGCTAGCCTTTTCCTCTCCCCTTTACTGTTTTTTTTTTTTTAAATACTGATGCCGCCGTTGCCGCCGAAGTCCCACCCTCCCTCCCTCCCAACTTCCGAAACCACCTTACCCCGGCCCGTGACAGTTGAGCAAAGGATGACCTAAATTGAAGAGGGAGAGAGGAGCTCGCAAGCAGTGCTCCTCCCTCTGCAAAGCCTCTTTCCGAAGTGGCGCTTGGGGCGGAAAGGACGCCTCTTGCGTCCTTTCCGCCTTAAGCGCCAATTTGGGCAGAGCCTTTGCAGAGGAAGGAGGACTGCTTGCGAGCTCCTCTCTCCCTCTTCAATTTAGGTCTTTCTTTGCTCAACTGTCACGGGCCGGGGTAAGGTGGTTTCGGAAGTTGGGAGGGAGGGAGGGTGGGACTTCGGTAGCAGCGGCGGCAGCATTTTCACTTTTAGTTTTCTTCGGCCTCCGCTCGGCCCCCGGTCCCGGCCTCCATCTCCCTGGGCCGGTCTGGACCCCCGCCGCCATTCCCCCTCCCGCCACCCACCGCGGCCTGTGTCTCCAGCCGGGCTGGCCACCCAGGGCTCCAGCGGGCCCGCCACCCACCGCTGCCGCAGCCTGCAGCTCCAGCGGGCCCGCCGCCGCAGCCCGTGGCTCCGGCCGGGCCCTCCGCTGCCCAGGGCCTCTGCCTTGTCACCGCGGCGTGTCCTCTGGCCAAGGCGGCGGTGGCCAGTGTCCCCCGGCGCCGCTCACCCAGCTTCTTCGGGGCGGCCGCTTCTGGCCGCCCAAGATGGCCACCGGGTGCCGGTGGGCATGTCTCCCTTGCTCTGTTCTGGGCATGCGTGGAGCGCATTCCCAGAACAGGCCAGGGAGGCACGGACACACCCTTGGTGTCCGTCCACAGACGGACACCAAGGGGTTTATTATAGAGGATTGTCCTGTTTGGCCTATGGCTGCAGTAAAGGAACTACTACTATAGATTGTGGCTGACATCTTGAATGCATTTACTTGAGGAAGTCCCATTGAAATTAAATGGACATGTTTGGAAAGTTAGAGTAAATTTAGTCAAGCAATATTTTTAATTCTTTAAAAAATACTTCAGACATAGGGCGGGTTCTCATGATCACAATCATGCCAGTATGGGGTAACCACAATTCAATCATGATTCCTCGGCAGATTTAATTTCCTGCATTTTCAGGCTTATCATTGGTCATTTATTTTATCTTCAGTCATAAGCTGGAACAATGAGTCCCAGGTCTCGGCAACACCTTGGGCACAGCTCAAGAGTCATTATTTGGCCCCACTTAAATCCTGACAGGTGCTCAGTTCATCATTTGTTCATGGATCTGGGTCATTACCAGTGGTTAAAGACATGAGGCATATATGGAGAATCATGAGTTCTAGACATGATTTTGATCCTTTTCAGCATGAAAAGCTTACATTGTGGGTGAATCCCAGTTTGAAGATAGCTCGTAAGTCTTTTTATTGGGCTAACTGGGCCTCTTGCAATGTCATTATATTAGATCAACTGATAACTTCTGAAGCTGTTTTTAAATCTTTTGACACTTTGAGAGCTGAGTTTGATATACCTTCAAATGCTAGTTGGCAGTTCATTCAGCTAAAGTATTTATTGTCATGGCTCTGATGCAATTGCAGCTTCTGAAATTCTATCTTTATTATCAGATTTGGAACATTTATTAGATGCACCTAAGCCTGTAACCTTGGTATATCAGAAATGTAAAGACATTGATAAGATTGATATTGATTATTTATGAGATCTTTGGAATAATGACCTTGAACACCCTGTATTATTGCATTAATGGTGTGTCACATTGAAGTCAATGAAACATCTCTTTTTAGACATTAAAATGTAGCAAATGCAGCAGAAACTTTTATTCCATGTCTATTGGACACCTCAGAGAATGTTTAACAAGGAATGGTTACAGAATGCTACGTATTGGAGGTGTAACTTGTACAAGGGTACACTTACACATATGGTTTGGTCCTGTCCAGTTACTGCACCATTTTGGTTTGAAACTCATAAGGTAGTTAATATGAAATTGCATTTATCATTGACCATTAAGGACATTCATGTTTCATTGGGATATATCCCCAGCATGATGAATTTAGCACTGCATCAAGAACTGTGGATTCGTTGTGCTTGCGGTGTTGCCAAAAGGATTATAATACAACACTGGAAGGACAAATATACTTCTGAATTACAATTTTGGATTACTGATATGTGTTCTTTGTCAGCATTTGAACTGGATTTTTTTCCCCATCTGCAAGGTAAAGAAGAGGAATTCTCAATATATCAAATATCCTTGAAGAAAGTGGTTCCCCCCCAAGTTCCACCCCCCGCATTGATTGTATCCTATTATGTTAAGCTGTGTTAAGGGTTCCCCCCTTTCTCTTCTTTTCTTTCCCCACCTTTTTAGTTATATTTAGATGTATTATTATCCTCCTTGATTATGTCTATATATTGTAAGCTTATTGCAATAAAGGGTAAAAGGAGAAGGAGAAAGTAGTAGTAGTAGTAGTAGTAGTAGTAGTAGTAGTAATAAAGATTCCTCTTCTCATGATTCCAGGCAGGGCCGGACTGAGGGCACTGAGAGGGCGTTGGAATGTATGTGGGGAGGGCGCCGGGTTTTGAGCAGAATGGCTACTTAAGGGTGGGAGTATTCTTTGCTGCTGAGTGCAGCGGGGAGCAGGGGCGCCCTGGAGGTGGGGCGTACTGGGGAGATGCTGTGCTGCCTTGTGGGCCAGTCCGAGCCTGTTTCCAGGTCTAGGGAGGAGAGCTGGTACTGTGGTAGCAAACATGACTTGTCCCCTTCGTTAAGCAGGGTCCACCCTGTTTTGCATATGGATGGGAGACTACATGTGAGCACTGTAAGGTATTCTCTTTAGTGGATGGGGCATCTCTGGGATGGCAAGAGCACCTGCCTGCTTGCATGCAGAAAGGTTCTGAGTTCCCTCCCTGGCATCTCCAAGATAGGGCTGAGAGAGATTCCTGCCTGAAACCTTGGAGAAGCCACTGCCAGTCAGTGTAGACAATACTGAGCTAGATGGACCAATGGTCTGACTAGTGATATATAGCAGCTTCCTATGTTCCTGT
The DNA here is from genome assembly GCF_027244095.1 of Hemicordylus capensis. NCBI lineage: Eukaryota > Metazoa > Chordata > Lepidosauria > Squamata > Cordylidae > Hemicordylus > Hemicordylus capensis. Next base: position 106,887,049 of record NC_069662.1, read on the forward strand.
GTTCCTAGTAATCATAATTGAATGGTGGTTATCCACACTGGTGTGATTGTGTGAACCCGCACTACACTGGGAATGTCAGTTCTGCACCATGCTGAAAACCAGATTAAATATCTAGGATCAACAGTAGGGTGGCAGAGCTCAGGGCACTCCAAACAAGATTCTTTGATTGTGTGAACCCATACCTCTCACCTATCCTGGTTACTTGTATTCCACACACACTCATATGTGTGTCCACCATAGACATTCCCAGATTGAGAGAACACCTCACACAGGCACTCTAGCATCCATGATTCCCAAGTCCCAACGCCTTCAGCTACACTCTGTCTGGCAGCACACTGCATCACACTCACCAGCATCTCCCATCGACACCTGTGTCACAAACAGCACACAGACAGCAGCCACACATTCCGTTGACAGATGCCCACGGGCATACCTGGCCACACATACCACAGTGGCTAGGCCTGCTGACTCTGGGACCAGTGGCATGAGGTTTTGCTTGTCAGGGAGGATGGGGAATGTGTGTGTGCTTGTGTATATGTGACTAGGAGGCAGGTGGCTGCTGGCTCTCTGTTCCCCAAGAGAAACAGGGGGGAAGCGGGGTGGGGGGGGACCTTGGTCCAGAGGTCCCCCCCCACCCCGCTTCCCCCCTGTTGTTTAAGCATACAAGTTAGAGACAACCTCCAGAAATTGAGAGAGAGGAAGGTATGGATGGGGGCGAAACAGTTCATGTGGCTGGGTTGGGGACAGGGTAGTGGGCACACTAATTCATTGCTAAGTGTTTCTGTCCCTGCTAACCTGACTAAAGCGCAGTGTGCTCCCCAGTTTTTTAAAATGTAAATGTGCCTTGGGATTTTAAAAAGATTGGGAACTACTGGAGTGGACCTCTGCCCTGAAGCCTAGCATTTCTCTGCCTCTATGTTAATGGATAAATTGTCTGTGGTGGTGAGCAGGCACTGGTGAGAGGGCCAGTACCCTTGGGGGAAATCAGACTCAAGGGGCTGCTTCTTTGTCTTGAGGGGCTCCACCCTGGTTTGTCCAAACTCTGTGTTGGGAACCGGATAGAATGCCTCTGCATATAGTGCTGCTGACCTTTCTGACATGGTCAGCATCTCCTCTGTGTCACAAAGTCCTGGCTGCCTCCAAAGGTCAAGATGGTGACGGCTGTAAGAAGTAGCAGGCAGAGCATTAGCAAAGAGGTAAGCTAGAATAACCTGCGGAATGGCTACACTAATGCAAAGTCCCTTGGCATGAGGACCTGAAAAGAAGGAAATGACACTTTAAGTAATTTATTTAAAGTTTGTGTGTGGATGTTTGTCTCTCAGTCTGTGTGTGTGATGTTTGTCTCTCAGCTTGAAATGATCCAAAAAAAATTTTTTGCCCCCAAATGAGAAATGCAAGTTAACTAGTATTCTGAGTTTATATAGTGGTGCAGCAGAATTTCTGCCCAAAATATCCAAAGAGATTGGACTTCAGCAAGTTACCAGGCAACCAAAGAAATAACAGAAAATGGGAGTTTCCTCAACTAATAGTTTCTAATTGGTTTGTAAATACTAATTGTAGAGAATCCAATTTGGGACTGTATCGTGACTGTATAGTATCATGCAAACCAAAGCAAAAACCTGTGCATGAAATGAAATAGAGTTGACAATTTCTTTTGGGAATGAGGCAAGATTATAAAATCATTGCATAATAACTATGTGCTAATTGCTCCTTTTGACCATGTGCCCGTTTTACTAAGCTTTTGTGACAATGTGCTCTTGTACACTGAATTACAAAACTAACACTGCATTATTTCTCAGTACCGCTTAAAAATTCTGGTAGGGCATTATGCACTAGCATTAATTAGATGTAAGGAAAGGGACAGAACAAAAGTATCGACTAGCAGTTTGGAACAATCTTGGTGATAATGACTTGGATTACAATTGTTGCATTTGCTTTCAAAGGATGCTGAAGGAAAGAAGCTTTACTCCTAAGACACGTTACTTGAATTAAATCCCACTAATTGCTGTGGAGCTATACTTCCAGATAATGTGCTTGGGAATGCAGTGCAAACCTCTTTTTTATATTTAGGATACATCATTTCAGGATTATGTCTCAGTATTAACAGAAAATATAAACAATAATTGGCATCAGTTAACCAGATAAGAAACAAGCTTTAGACTATTTAAAATGCTTGTTGTAATGATTATGTTCTAAATATATTTTAAAATAACAATACTGGGAGGGAATTCAGTTTCATCATGGCGCAAAATTGGGAAGCAGAATTAAGATGATAAAGGATAGTGGTTTTCAAACTGGACATTAGCTGTGATCACAGGTGAGGCCATAGCATATTCATGGCAGCATGTCATATCTCATGTAAATCAATGGAGCAAACCATTACATCAGTGACTGCATAAGAAATCCCCGGTGGCCACATTAGAAACTACGATATAGAGTAGTGGCAGGAACAAGATAAACTGAGATCTACTCTTAGCTCTCTGGGTCATTTGCTCTACATTAGCAAGGACAACAACAGCAACATAAAAAGCTCCCCCTCGCCCCAGGTCAGGCTGTAGAGACAAAGAAAGCTTGGAGGTAGAACCAGGATTGGATTTTTGTGTAGAATACATGTGGCTCAGTCATGCTACTGAAGGGAAAAATATCTACTACTACTATGGATATACTGAAGGGAAAAATATCTACTGCTACTATGGATATACCGTTCTTCAACCACAGTTCTCAAAGTGGTTTACATAGAAAAATAATAATACATAAATAAGATATAGTCACCTGTCCCCAAAGGGCTCACAGTCGAAAAAGAAACATAAGGCAGATACCAGCAACAGACTGGAGGGATGCTGTGCTGGGTTGGATAGGGCCAGTTGTTCTCCCGCTGCTAAATATAAGAGAATCACCATTGAATTTTATATATCCTGAACTGAGCATGTATTTAGGGACCAAACTAGATGAGACATTCATTGTGTGGTTTTGGATCACATCTTTATTTTTTAAAAATCTGAGTAGCAGGTACTAGGGCTGTGCAACGTCAGACTGGGGATTTCAGAAAGTTCCTGATATGGGCCATTTTGGAGGAGGTCAGAGAAGTTCCCATTCCAAACTTCAGGAGCCCATTCATTCGTTCGTTCGTTCGTTCGTTCATTCATTCATTCAATTTATATACCACCTTTCCTAAAGTTGCTCATGGTGGTTTATATTAAAATCAAAAACACATAATAAAACAATTAAAATTTAAAAAAACCATTTAAACCAGATTAAAACTCATTAAAATAAAAATAAAATCTAAATATCATTAAAAAGCCAGTCTAAAAAGATTAGTCTTTAAGGCTCTCCTGAAGGCTTCCAAGAAAGATAATCCTCTTATATCCATGGGGAGCTCGTTCCACAACCTAGGGGCGACAGCTGAGAAGGCCAGATCCCAGGTCTCTGCCAGATGAACTGGTGTCACCAAAGATGGATCCCTCCTGATGATCTCAGTGAGCAATGGGGATCTTGTAGAGAAAGATGCTCTCTCAGATAACTGAGACGTAAGCCACTCAGGGCTTTAAAGGTAACTAGCTTAACGTGTGCAGAGCATCTGAGCACTAGTACTTGATTGCTCCCCTCACCACCCGCCACAGCCCCCTCACCTCAGAGATCTCTCCACCCTCTCTTGAGCCACCCTCCTGCTCCCCCTGATCTATCCCACTGCTTCAATCCTGCTCACCCTTCTTGGTTACTCCTTCATCCCATGGCCATCCCACTCACCCCTCTTGGTTGCAGCTGCAGTACTGCTGGCACCGATTGGCCAAGCCACAGCCCCCTAGCCTCAGAGAACTCCCCACCCTCACCTCAGCCCCGCTCCTGCTCCTCCCTGCGGGAGCAGCAGCAGTTGATCAGGTCCTTCCTTGCTGCCGCCGCCGCTGCCATGGCCACTCATTCCCCTCAGGCCACTGAAAGTCCCAGGCCCATCCCTTACTCTTCCTTCTTTCTCTCTCCCCCTCCCTTCTTTTCTCTCTCTCTCCTCTGCTCACTCTTCCCCTCTGTCTTCCCCCCCCCTTCATTTTTCTTTCTTTCTCTCTCCATTTCTGAGTAAACAGATCTTGTTCGTCTTGTTTCCTCATCTAATTCGCACAGTGACAGTTAAACAGTTACACTGTCTGCTGATATGTTTCCAGGCAAAGTACAAAGTGCTGGTTATCTATCTATCTATCTATCTATCTATCTATCTATCTATCTATCTATCTATCTATCTATCTTACACTAAGGATGTACATGGCATGCGCCGCCCACACAGTGCTTTATCAATCGAAGGAAACAGAGCAGAAGCACCATGGTGATTGGGATTCAGAAAAGGAAGAGGAGCAGGTGGGCAGTGGGGAGGGGGTAAGTGGGTGGGTTGCTGACACTGAGCAATAAAGCAGGGACTGGGGCTGGGGGCCAAGAGAGCAACAAAGTCCTAGTGCACAGATGCTCTGTGCAGGTTCAGCATATATATATATATATATGGCTAAGGATGTGTGTGGCAAGCCCTGCCTACACAGTACTTTACCAATTGGAGGTAACAGAGCAGAAGCACCATGGTGATTGGGCAGTGGGGATTCCATATACAGATAAGGAGGAGCAGCCTGTGATGGTTAAGGTCAGTTGGAATGTAGCTGTTACTGGTCAGAAGATGTGCCTGATTGTTGAGGAGAGAAGAATCTATATACAGTGGTCCCTCGACTTACAAACTACTCGACATAAGTATTTTTCGAGTTACAAACGGCAGTTTTAGATCCGGTTTTAGATGCGGTTTTTTCGACTTACAAATTTTTAGATGGGGTTTCCTCGACTTACGAATTTTACATGCGGTTTCCTTGACTTGCCTGCCTGTTTACTGCCTGTTTATTCTTGAAAAGAAATGTTCCTGTGCAGTTTGCAAGCCTTACTGGGGGTCTGGGTCTTTTTTCTAGGCTCCGGAACGCATTAATCCGTTCCCAATGCATTCCTATGGGAAACCGCTTTTCGACTTACGAACTTTTCGACTTACAAATGTGCATTTGGAACGGATTAATTTCGTAAGTAGAGGGACCACTGTATATATAAAGGATAGTCTGCAAAGAGAGGGGTTGTGAGGGAGGAAAGAGCCCCTTCAGGAGAAGAGAAGTGCACAGAGCATCTGTGCACTAGGACTTTGTTGCTCTCTTGGCCCCCAGCCCCAGTCCCTGCTTTATTGCTCAGTGTCAGCAACCCACCCACTTACCCCCTCCCCACTGCCCGCCTGCTCCTCTTCCTTTTCTGAATCCCAATCACCATGGTGCTTCTGCTCTGTTTCCTTCGATTGATAAAGCACTGTGTGGGCGGCGCATGCCATGTACATCCTTAGTGTAAGATAGATAGATAGATAGATAGATAGATAGATAGATAGATAGATAGATAGATAGATAGATAGATAACCAGCACTTTGTACTTTGCCTGGAAACATATCAGCAGACAGTGTAACTGTTTAAGAACAGGCATAATGTGATCTCTCCGGGATACCCCTGAGACCAATCTGGCTGCTGCATTTTGGACTAACAGAAGTTTCCAAACTACTGTACAAAGGCAGCCCTACATGGAGTGGATTGCAGTAGTCCAACCTGGAGGTTACCAGCTGGTTTGCCACTGTTTTCAGGTCATTCTCCTCAAAGAATGGGCAGAGTTGTTGAACCAATCACAGCTGGTAAAAAGTGCTCCTGGCCACAGTTTCAACCTGAGGCACCAGGGTGAGACCCGGGTCTTAGAGCACTCCCAAGCTATGAACCTGTTCTTTCTGGAGAAGTGTAACCTCATCCAGAACAGGATATTCTATCCTGTCTTGTAGATTACGACCCCCAGCAACAAGCACTTCCATCTTGCTTGGATTCAGCTTCAGTTTATTATCCCTCATCCAGCCCATTACTGCCTGAAGGTTCGGACTTCTCCGATTCCCTTTCAGGTAGAAATAGGAGCTTACCAGAGCTCCAAATGGCAGTGAAAGGTTGTTCTTTTTTAAAAAAGCAATCTCAGCTGGGGGAGCAGGGACGTCTTTTGCCATCTATCTGCCCGCCCGCCTGCCTGTGCATATCTCCTTTAAAAAAAAGTTTTGTAAAGTTTTATAGCCCATTTTTAACTCACAAGCAGCTGATTTCCAAGTTTCCTCTGTGTTTCTTTGTTGTTACATCACTTCCCCTTAGATTCTCTAATGTAACATCATTTCCCCCGTAATTCTCCGGTATTAGGTTACTTCTCTTCTGGGTTCACAGTGAGTATCCCGGTTACTTTTTAAATTGATTTAAAGGATGGCCTGATCTCGATTCTGACTCCAATCCTGACCCTGACATTCGGAAGGGTCCAAAGGACCCTGAACTGATATTTGTGGGGTTGGATTAGATCCCAACATTTGCATTCATGCATAGGTCTAGCACATATGCAGACCCTGATCTGGATTGGAACAATTTGAGGGGGTTGTCTCCACCATGCTCCCAGTAGGGACCTCACATTTTTGCCTCTGAAGGAAAATTCACATTGGCACTGAATAGCAGTCACAGGGTCCCCAGTGTGTGGACTACAGTGGAGTAGTCCCCCGCCCCAAAGTCCCAGTGTCATGGGCGCACGTCCCGCAATAAATCAAGCAACAGCAGGAATGTGTAGGATAAGCTTTTACTAGTAGCAAAGCAAAGTCAATGGAAATTTCCACCTTGAAATTGTCAGTCCATAAATCGTAGTCAGGGGCCAAGTCCAATTAGGGTCAATACCAGGGGAGGGGGTTGGTTGCCAGTTCTGTAGTCCAGGGGGTTCCAAAGAGAGTCACAAGTTGATAGCCAGGCACAGGGTCAAGAACACAGGAGCAATCAGGAACAAAGTGCACAAAGCAAGGAGCTGGAACTGCACGCCAAAGCGGCCAGTTGAAACCAGCATAGTACAGAGTGAGCAGTCTGAATTTATACCTCTTCAAGGTTAATTGGCAGGTGAAGCCAATTAAGGCCCCACCTGCCTTTGGAGTTACAGATTCAGACGCCTCCTTGGTCAGGCTTTGCTGCCAAACGGTTGCTTCTTCTCTGTACAAAACGCTGCTCCTTTCTGTGGTCACACCAATGCTCCACGTAGCTCACTGGTCTGCTGCTTGGTCTTGGCCCCTCCCCATCTGAAGAGGGCAATGGCTCCCCGGCAGCCTCCTGCTGTTAGGTATGCTCTCTGTCCGTGGGTCTCCCTCCTCAGCACTGTATCAAGGGACTGTGGGTCAGGCAGTTCCTCTTCAGAATCTTCTGAATCAGACCGCTGCCTGACACCCAGTCTGGATTGGGGCCCAACACAACTGCTGTCTACATTTACAAAAACAAACACATGGATTTCAGTCATGTAGTTCATGTGCCCTCAGAGGCACCATGTTTCCTAATTCTAAATGTATGTTCACTCCCTATGCCATTATTTTGCACCTGACTCCAGTTAATGAACCTTGGGATTCTAGCAAAAACAAAACAAAACAAAAAAACAGTATAGATCCTGCAAGCCTCATGTCTGCTCACCTTTGGTATAGATCAGGGCTGTGCAACTTTGGTCCCCTGACAGATGTTGGATTACAACTCACCTCGTCCCTGACTATTGGCCACAGTGGCTGGGAAAGATTGAATTGTAGTTCAGCAGCAGGTGGAGGGCTAACGTTGTGTAGCCCTGGTATAGAGACATACCTCTTTTAACATTGGATAAAGTTCAAACATGTGCCAAATCAATGCCAAACTTGACATTAGAATGCAGGCACTGAACAGGGAATCTGCATGTGTTATGAAACAGCTTCAAATGGCTGGGAAGTCATTCAGCAGAGAAGTCAGGGGAAGGGTTTGTTCCTGAAACCCCCTTCTCTGTTGTTTTCCTACCCAGTTCCCAGGCTTGTGGTGCTACATGGTGATGATGGGAATGGGCTTATAGTGGAAATATGAAGATATAATAGGCAAGAAGGTGTCACTGATCATGGCTTTCTTTCCTGACTGCATAACAGCTATCAGTCCCCATACATCTGGAATAGATTTCCATCTCAGAGGGGATCATGTACGCAGGATGGAGCCATGCCCGGCATCTCTCATCTTACTGTACGGTAAGGTACAGTACTGACTGGTGCAGTTGTCAATAATCCTCTTTCTAAGCCTCCTCCTCCTCCTCCTCCTCCTTTTTGCTAATGCAAAGAGTCATAGGGCCAAACTAGATGGGATGATGGCAGACCCATGTGTCAGAATCAGGGTGCTTTGAAATCCCTAAAAAGTGTTTGGGGCTAGAAGAAGAAGAAGAAGAAGAAGAAGAAGAAGAAGAAGAAGAAGAAGAAGAAGAAGAAGAGGGGGTGATTTAAAGTTCAGAAAAGATGGGCAGTGGAGGGTGCTGACCCTCCCCCTCACCCATATTCCCCCCTCCCTGAAATAGCTTTTAAAAAACATTTCCTCATGGTGATTTTCCAGAAAGTAACCCCACAGAGAGAAAGACAGCTGGGTTTTGATGAGAAGATCATAGACAAGGCAAGATTTCATTTCATCCTTCCTGCCTACCCATGTTACATTTTAAATGGCCCCCTCCCAGCCCCTTTATGGGAATTCATCATGACCTGTATGGGTTGTGGTATTTAGCTTTTGGGCACTATAGTGTTAAGGCAACACTTAGTATTGCTTGAGAGTTGTTATGTTAGGGAGGTATTTCAATAAAATATGGATAAAATACATAATGAATGCAAAAAGGTAGGAAGATTATTTGGTTAGGTCAAATTTTGATCTGCAAATGTGTACAACAATTATTTTTGTAGACATTTCCTTTCTCCTTCTCAAAAAGAAATATCTAGAGTCCAACATCTTGTACATCCTCGCCAACAGGTGCTTGTTTTCTGTATTTTGCATGGGGCTCAAAAGTTTAAATGATTGCCATCTTTGAAGGCAGAAGGGATTTCTACCAGACTGGCTAAATCTGGTTTGGTTTTGTCCTCCCTTGTAGCGTGTGCCTTGACTTGCTTCCTTCAGTCATCTTCCACCATCTGCTCTGCAGGCATTGTGTTGTGGTGCAATCCTGATTGCTCTTTCTGTCTGCTTGTGCCTAGGCTGTTGGTCTTCCAATTGTAGGTCATGACACACAACTGGGCCACAACTTGGCTGCTAAGGTGGATCATGGCCAGCAGCACCAGCCTTTGATGCAGAGGAGAGAGAGATATGATTAAAATTAAAATGATTCTTCTGTATGGCCTATGGCTGTAATAAATTGATTGATTGATTGATAAAATGATTCTTTGTTTCAGGTTGTAGTTAAAGATGTCAAAAGGGTTGGCAGCAACTGGTGTAGACTGGGATGGAAGGGTAGATGGAGGAACCTACTAGATTCTTTTCAGACTCTGATCTGCAGAAAGCAGTGAGCAATCCCCCTCTCCCCACACCCACCCCAGAAAAACTGCAAGTGTTACCTCCAGTAACATTATTTGTTAATATAAAAGGTACCATTAGTATGATCTTTTTTTCTTCTTTTTTCTTTTTGCACAGTTAAAATAGTTTCCCTTGCATGACCCCTTTCATTTGACAAGAGAGCTGGACTTAGAATAAAATAAGAAGTCGTTGTAGGAGGAAAGGGGGAATATTTCATTTTAGCACCTTTCAACATCTATGCAGCATTGCCCACTGCGAAAATTGTCCATTGTTTGGGACAGAAGTCATAGGTGGCTCATGTCACTACTTTTTTCTCCCACTGACTGAGCACAGATAGTGGAAGTCTTTTCTATCTCCCCTATGTCTGATGTCAGCATCAGATGCCATCTTTAGTAACAGCTGTGGCAGCCGCGGTGTGACAGTGAGAGGCAAACAATGGAAGACAGAGCCAAAATGTTGAAGTCCCTGCTTCCCTCCACAGGGCAGACATGGTATGCAGAGACTGGCATTCTGAACTTGGGACACAGCTGTTAAAAGCACTTTAGTTTTCTAACCTGGATCTCTGGGAACTTGATGATTACAAGTGACTTAGATAAGCATGTTTTGCCCTCCTTGAAATGCAGCCAAAATGAAGTTTGAAGAGTTTTGACTTGATAACACTGAATAAGAGCAGTTGGATCCAGCATTTCATATTCCCAAGTTTTTAAAAGAAATTTCACATTTAATTGTTTAAAATACTTTGTCAATATGAAAACATGATCACTAAATTAATGATTGTGTGATGTCATAAATGTAAGTGCTATTGCTATTGCTATTGCTATTGCTATATAATCAGGGCTTTTCAACAGCTGATTATATATAGCTGATTATTATAGCTGTGAGATAAAAGTCCCAAACCCCATGTGATTAATTCTCAAAAGCACCTACATATTTGGATAACTCATTTGTTCTACATATTTGTGGAACTAAATTTCTCTGTGTGTTACATATACATGCCAAAGGCACAGATTTCTTTGTTTAAAAATATGGTGACTATTGTGTGTTGGGAAACAGGGCTATAGCTAGGGGAGAGGGGCCCTGTGTTCACCACTCTTCCCGGTGGCCCCTTGGAGTGAGGGAGATAATGTAATGAAGACAATAGGGAGGAGTGGAGCTGGGGGAGCCTCGGGATCTGGGACGATCTGAAAGTTCTTGGAACCCATCTCCTCAATTATAACTACACCCCTTTTGGGAAGATTGCTGTAGTGATTAGGAGATATTAGCATGTATCCAGAAAAAAGAATGTTCTTGAAATAGAGAGCATTGCTTGTTTGTTCTTTGATATTTAATCATCAGTACGTCAAAGGATAAGCCTTAATCCTTCCTAGGTATCTTCTCCTTCCCAATGAATCGCAATGAAATGACACCTCCCCTGTGTATGGTCACCAACATTTCCCCATTTTTTCTCAGCAACTCCTTGTTGCAAATAACTCTTCCCAAGTTTTGTTGTGCTGGGCTTCAGAAGAGGAAACTTCTCAAAAATGAGGGGACTGGTAAAAAGGAAGCTTAAAGGGAAGGTCAGGAGGGTCAAATCACTCCAGAAAGCATGGAACTTATCCAAATCACAATAAAAGAAGCTCAGTTGGAATTTATACCAAGAATTAGGAAAGGTACCACCAAGTCCAGGAGGATGCCAGCATGGCTAATCAGGGAAGCTATAAAAGGAAAGTCAGGGAAGCTATAAAAGGAAAGAAGATTTCCTTCAGAAAATAGAAGTCCTGCCCAAATGAGGAGAACAGAACAGAACATAAACTCTGGCAAAGGAAATGGAAGGAGACAGTAAGGGAGGCAAAAAGAGAGTTTGAGGAGCATATAGTGTCAAAGGGAATAACAAAATCTTCTTTAAACATATCAGCAGCAGAAAAACTACCAGGAGGGCAGTTGGACGCTTAGGTAATTTGGCTGTGGAAGGGATTATTAAGTAGGATAAGGAGATTGCAGAGAAGCTGAATGGGTTGTTTGCATCTGTCTTCACAGTGGAGGATACTGACCATATAACCACTTCAAAACTGAGTTTCTCAGGCTTGGAGGCTGAAGAACTGGGACAGTTTGGTGATGAGAGATAATGTTCTAAGATGTCTTGAAAAATTAAAAACTAACAAATTGCCAGGGCCATATGGCATCCACCCAAGAGTTCTGAAGGAACTCAAATGTGAAATTGCTGATCTGTAATATGTAATTTCCCCCTCCAATCTGGCTCTGTACCAGAGGACTGGAAAGCAGCAAATGTAAATCCAATTTTCAAAAAGGGATCCAGGGGGGATCTGGGAAATTACAGGCCAGTTAGCTTAATCTCTTTGCTGGGTAAATTGATGGAAAGCATACCTAAGGACAAAATTGTTAAACACATAGAAGAACAGGCCTTGCTGAAGGAGAACCAGCATGGGTTCTGCAAGAGCAAATCTTGCCTCTCTAACCTTTTGGAGTTCTTTGAGTCAACACACAGGCATGTGGATAAAGGTGATCTGGTTGACACAGTATTCTTGGACTTCCAAAAAGCTTTTGACAAAGTTCCTCACTAAAGGGAAAATCAGTCTGCCAAAAAGGAACTCCAGGCCTGAGCATTTTTAAATATAAAAGGTGTTTTTATGCACGGTCCTCACTTCTTCCACAACAAGAAGTATTCTTCATCTGCAGGTGAAGATCTGGCCTAGTGTTTTCTTCTATAACTTGATAACTTAACATAATGAATTTCATCACTAGTCTTCAAATACAAGAAAGCCCTTTTGATTGTCATGCAAGGAACAAGGAAGAGATGAAAATCTAGAAGACAAGATGGAATGAAAGCTGAGATAAATTTACGATGAAAAATCCATGAAAATATAAAAAAGCCAGAGTGTGAACGTCTCTGTTCCCAGCAGGCAAGCTCCTGAACTTCTGCACCTTGCCTCCTCTATGACCCTCACCTCACCAATCCTCCTCATTCCAATGCAGCCTCACAGTCACTGCCTGGTCACCTCCTATCGAACCAAAGTGAGAAAATAAGATGGCTTTAGCTCTATTAACACATTTGCTCAAGTGAAATGGAGAGACGAGGAGTCAAGGCCTTGTCATGTTTTGCATCAAGCGGATGCAACAGGGTCTGCCGGGGCCTGTGGCTTTTGGAATGGAACCTGGCCATCGGCAATTAGAACCGTCAAGCCACATAGTCAGCAGCAGCTCTCAGCTCAGTGGGAGAAGTCTGGGCTTGTCAGCTGGAATCCCAATTTTATTATCCCTTTTGGGGGGTCTTGCAATCAATATGGATCATTTATGGCTTCAGCAGTAAGTGACAAGGAAAATAATTTGTAGTGACCTTGTCCTGTGTATGTGTTCCACATAGAGTTCTTATCCAATCTGGCAACTAGCATATCAGAAATAAAAGCTTATACGATTCTCGTTTCTTCCAACTGTTCTTTTCCAGTGTTTATCTAAAAGAATCCTCCCGACTTCTTTAGAACTTGATTGCCAGCAAGAAAACATTGGTCTGCATTGGTCTGTGTATTAGCGAGTCCTATGCTCTCACATCTGTTTTGCCCCAGAGTCAGAAGGCTCCACAAATAGCAATGATTTCCCCCCTCCTGATACTGTTTAATGGTTTATTTTGTCCCAGTTAGGAAACTGGTTTTTATTGCAAACTGCACTGTAAACAAATCTATAGCTTATTAAAGATTATCATTTTTTAATTCTTAACTGCCCTGAGCCATTTTTGGAAGGGCGGCATATAAATCAAATCAATCAATCAAACAAACAAACAAACAAACAAATAAATAAATAAAAATGGGGGGAGGAAAATTTATTTATTTATTTATTTATTTATTTATTTAGAAAGAAAGAAAGAAAGAAAGAAAGAAAGAAAGAAAGAAAGAAAGAAAGAAAGAAAATGAAACTTTAAAAATACAAAAACCTGCTAAGCATTTAACTGGATGCAGATACCTTTCGGATTGTGGAGCCCAGGGGAGCCCACTTGCCATTCTTCCATCCATGGTTGTCAAATATCCCAACTTGGCCTCCAGCCTCCGGTTTCTGACCCAAATGATCCATGGACTGACACACCTTCTGGTTCATTAAAAGCAAACCCTCAATGCACCATTGGCCCGCAGTGCCCTCCATTCTGTACACAACAAGTAGAGGGGTGGGGTGAGAGGAATATATCCTCCCCTGGTGCATCCAGCCACCTAAACCACACAGTTTCCTCCCTGCCACTGGCCAGGTCCTGGCACGGAGGGACTTTGTATTTGCATTTTCAAAGAAGCACATGGGTTTATTGCAGACTTCTTAAACTTTATTTAACACAACTACAACTGGCAGCCTTTAAATTGGTGCGGCAGGGACAGGATCCTATTTCTGATCATGCTGATGCAGCAGCTGTGGGAGAAGACCCCCGTGCTACCATCACCAAGTTTAGGAGCGGTGCGCCTTTCCAACACCGCACACTTGCCCACCCTGGCAGTGGGCAGGTGGGAGATGCTCCCAGGTATGTCATGCAAAGGCTGCTCTTACTTCCTGCTGGAGCCAACAATCCTTTAGAGCGGGGCCACAGGGTCCACGGACACAGCACCCTCATCTCCACCAGGCACCCCTCTGCCACTGCTCTCACCTTCTGGATGTGTGGGCAGATCCATGTTCTCCTTCAGCAGGATGTCTCCCCTGGACTCACATATGTTGTGCAGGATGCAGCAGGCCATGATTACCTTTGGCACAAGATCCTCCTTGACACCCAGCAAGCTGTAGAGTGCACGCCACTGAGCCTTCAGCCTTCTGAACACCTGCTCAACCACAATTCTCACACTACTGTGCTTGAAGTTGCTCTCGATGTCCCCCTGGGTGTGTGATGGGGGTGACTATCCACTCCTGGAGGCTGTATCCCAGCTCCCCGAATATCACCAGGTTAACTCATTGTCCACCCACTTCCACTGGTGCAATGTTCATGCAGGTACCAGAGTGCAGCTTTGAAGTGAGCAAAAAGGTCCAGAACATTGCCATGTTGTGGCTTCTACCTGACACTTCGGCATAGACATCCATGAACCACCCCATCAAGTCTACTACACCTTGCAGGTCATTGTGTAGCATTTATTTTTTAAATATATTTTTATGGTGAGCCGCTTGCAAGGTGACACTACGTAGTTCATCACTGTGTCCTGCTGGCAGAGCACAGGCTCCATCTCACTTGCCAGAAAGTCAAAGTTCCCTCGAGACTTTCTGAAGCTGCCCTGGGAATGCTTGTCATCACACTCATCCGCATGCTCTATAGACCTCCAGGTGCTGGCATACCTTGTCATCACCCACCTCCTTTCCACTCTCCAGTCCTCCTGCAGAATGTGGGAAGCAGAGGAGAGTGCTGCTGCATTTCTCTGGGCTGTTTTGATAACAACCCTGGAATCAGTCCCTTGAATCTCCTAGAGACCACAAAGAACCTTGCAGAACGGTTACAGGCAGCTGTTGCTCCCATGGGCCCCAAATATGCCAATGCCAACAGGAAGCGCCTCCTTTGCTGGGCCCTGGCATCAGCAGCTGAGGTTGGTAGAGTGGTTGTTGTTGAGGGGGAAAGTGTGGCGGCTGGTTGGTGATTCTAGATATAGAATCAGCCATGCATTCAAGGTAGGCAGTGCACCGCTCAAACCTCCTCTCAGTTGCTGGGTTTGACCATTCATTCCATGGCACCCACCCACCACTTCTCTCACAGTGCAATCAGAGACCTGCTCATAGGCCTGCACTGACCTAAGATCTCTTCTTTGACCCGCCTGTCTTCCTTGTGCCTTTCCCCCTCTCTTTGGTCCATTTCACAGCAGAGGCGTATCTAGGGAAAATAGCGCCTATGGCAAGCACTGAAATTGCGCCCCCTGTCCAAACATCTGACAGCCATCTTTCAGATAACTTTACCATAATATCAGCTGAAAAATACAAGTCAAGCTCATTAATCTTTTAATATTTCAAAAACTATTTAGCAGTGTACGTAGCCAGACCAAAAAATGCTGGGAAACTACAAATTTCAGTATGCTGGGGCTCATGAAATACCCAAATACTATGTGGAGGTGTACTTGGAAGACTAAACAGCAGTACCTGTCTAATTGTCTACTATGCATTGTAGCATCACTATTACATAAGTTTTAAAAATAAATGGAGAATTTGACTTTTCCCTGATACTCTGAAAATAACTAAAGGATATGCAGAGTAAACTGTGTCACTGCTTGGAATGTATTCTAGTATTTCAGAATGACAGTTAAAATGAGAGAAAGAAAGCAAAAAACTCCCAGTGGGCCTTAATACTAAGGATTTCACACTGATTCAAAGACAAACTCACCACTAATAGCCATATTATTAAAACATAACATTTAACTCACTTATCACAAGAAGCAAAGTAAGAGCAAATGATTACAATCCTAGCTCATAAGCTTCAGCTCAGTATTCTCAAGCCCTGATTTTCTGTACATAGTGCCAATCTGAATATGTGTACAGTGACATATATTAAATTATTTTTTTACCTGTAGCCCCTTTGGGGGGCTTCCTAAAGGTCATGGGGGGGTTCTGCAAAAGTCCCCCCTCCCCCTGCTGGCCTCTAGGCCCTTGCAGGGACCATTTGAGCATGTGCAGTGGCTATTTTTTATTTTATTTTTTAAAAATGGCTGCTGAAAACAAAATGGCTTCCATGCATGCTCAAATGGCCTCTGTGAGGCCTGGCATGGCCTAAGGCCTCACAGAGGCCATTAGAGCATGCACAGTGGCCATTTTGGTTTCAGTAGCCAATTTTTTAATTTTAAAAAATGGCACCCCCCTTCAAGTGGCGCCCGGGGCATGTGCCCTGCCTGCCCTACCATAGACACACCCCTGTTTCACAGAGCAGCGAGCAAGTGGTCTGCAAGCTCTCAATATGCTGTGTGATAAGGTCCTTGGCAAGCTGGAGATGGTCCACATGTTTTCTGTTGTGTAGCTGGCCTGCACACTCTGCATTGGTCAGCAGCCTGTGTGGGGGTGGGTTCTGACTGTTCCACGTCCATGGTAGGTCTTGCAGGTACTTCCTCCGGATGTAGTAGCTGGCCAGGATGTTATCTTTGTAGTAATGCTGCCTGGTGGGGGTATTGAGAGAAAAAACAGTAGTAAAATTTAACTTCAAGAAATCCTCTGGCATAACCTGGCAAAAGGTGCAGGCACGACACAAAATCCGCCCCCCCCCCCCCCGCTCAAGGGGCAGGCCTTGTCCCCACAAGGCTGTGCATTGTTTTGTCTAGCACAGCACAACTGATCTGCAAGGAGCCACCTTGTGCTGGTCTATTTTTCAAGGCTAAAATTCTAGATGAGGTCATAGGGTGTACCTCAGTGCTGTGTACAAGTAGGGGAATGTAGGAGGTAGAGCCCAGCAAATCAGTCTGCGGGCCTTGGTCCTGGGGACAGGCAGCTTCAACTGTAGCGTGCTGGAGCTCATGCTCCAGCAGGGAGGCCTGGCTTTCCTCTTTGAAGAGGTGGGAGGGGGGTCAATTGGTGCAGGTCCCCAATCTTGGTTTCATCGTTGACCTCACCAGAGTAGATGGAATACAGGCCAGATTGTATGGAATGTCCAGCGGCATCCATGAACCACACTATCATGAGACCTCCATGCCCCCTGCCTTCCCTTAAGGTTTCTCTGACACCCTGGAGAGCGTCATTAGCATGGCTGGCTGGAAGGCCTGCAGTTGTTGCCACTAGACCACCAGGCTAGACAGAGGAAAATGTAGTCCCGAGAGAAGGGGTGGGCTGCTATTGCCCCAGGACTCAGGAACAGCTAGGGACCTCCACTGCCATTGCTGGGAAAGTTGGATGGCCAGAAGGGATGCCATGGGAATGGCTTCAGTTCCCACAAGGGCAGGGGCAGTCAAGGTGATGACCGGTGCTGGAGGACCAGTGGTCATGATGACTACATGGGGAATGGGCCTGCTTACCCCCTGGATGGTAGTATGGGTGGCCATCTGGCTAGCTCTTGGCCTCCTTCCTGACATGGGGTGGCCAGTCCCTGCTATGGCCCCTGGGGTGACATCCCTCCTGTCCAGTAGGATGGATGCCAGCATGTCGCAGTGGGCAATGGTCCTGGTCTCCACTCCAGAAAGCTTGTTGTGCAAGGTCAGCTATTTTTTTATAAAAATTGTTGTTCTTGCTGCAACCTCTCCTTGCACTGATGGGCAATACACTGGTACCTGTGGTACAGATATCTGCTAATTCATTGCTCCCGAATTTATTGCTCCAGAATTAGATATCTGCTAATTCATTGCTCCAGAACTGATTCTGGATTTGAGCGTACACAGCCTTGCTTGTCCACAGTTCCACAAACTCTCCAGTCTCCACATGCGTCAAAAGTTTGGCACAGATCTTTCTTGATGCATCCCCACCCTGACTGCTCCTCTTAACAATGGTTGTGCTAGTGCCACCAGTTGGTGGCGTGGCAGCAGAAGTGGACTGGGACTGCATGGCTCTTTGGAGCATCCAACCATCTGGGCGTCACAAGAGGTCATGGGCCACCAAAGTTCAGCGGTCACGTGGTTGGGAATATGGTGGGTGTATGGAAAGGGCCGTCTGTCACGTGCATGCTCATGCAGCACTGGACACATATGGATGTGGCCAGGCAACTACCCAATGCACAGCAGGCCAGGTACAGGGACATGCCCTCAAAGCCTCATCAAAAGTATCTGCTGTGGACAGATTCTGATAGCACACTAGAGTGCTTCAAACCAAGGGGCATCTGCAGGGGAATAGATACCTCCAAGGACAACTAGAGAGGGCATTGATGACAGATTCGAATACTGATAAGGAGGAACAAGGCAGGGGTTAAGCATTCCAACGGGTAGCCTTGGAGGCCCCCTGGCTCAACATCTGTGCGATATTCTAGAAGGAGCAGAAGGCTCCTTTTGTGTACTAACCCCCTCATCCCATCATATCCACTGGTAATAAGTAACCTTCCCCATATTGTGAGGCAGATGCAGAGCGAAGACAATAGGAGGTGTGTCGATAGGCAAATAGGGGTCTCCTCCCCCATCACGGTCTTAGCACCACTGCCCAGTTAATCTCAAATGTAAAATGAATCCACAAGAGGGTCTTGGAAGTTCAGTGTCCACCCCCGCAGCAGCAGCCCTCAGGAATTCAGCCATCTCACGTAAATCAGGAGGCTGTCTGACTGCACAAAACTAATGTTAATATGTTGTAGGGAGAGCACACTCACACCAAGCTGTGTCCCCTGCTTGTGAAACCAACAAAATCTTCCATGCAGTATCCAGAGAAGAGTGTACTTGCTGTAGGTGCATTGGCACCCCATGGCCGCCACCTTCCTTCTGCCCGGGACCCCACAAATGAAAATTGTGGCAGGTGCACACTTTTTGTGCAGGTGCCATATTTCCTATGCTACCCTGCCTATATTGGCTATCCAGCAAGGGGCATCAATGTGTAAGGGGCCAATCCCATGCAAAACTTCATTGGGGGTGCTGCAGTCCCAAAAGGGGGGGTGCAGTGCTTTTATACTGTACAGCTGTGTGTTGTGTGCACCAGTTTTTCTGCACAGACAGCTGCCAATATGGCTGAAATGGCATGAAATGTGAAGTGGCGCATAGGTATGCCTCACCACTTGTCACCATCCACATCTTTCTTCTATTTGTAGGGGGGCACCCAGTTCCCATGGAAAGTGACAGAAAGCTGGCAAAACCCAAAAGGATAGTATATCTTTAAATACTCCAAATTCAGGGGCTATGGCATCATTATTGCTAGGTAGACATGGGAAGAGAAAGGAAGATGGAGGGGGCAAGGCGCTTTTGCTGAGAAGCACCAATCCAGAGCCTCAGCATGCATAGATCTACAGTATTCATGGGCAGGTCTGGGCCGCCCTCTCTACTATTATGGTTCCAAAAGCAGCAGAAAAACATGATTATTGCACATCCGCATTGGGACATAACGCTGCCTCCCACAAACCTCAGTTGGGAGTAACAAAACTTACTACAAGCCAAAGGTGCAAACTGGAGTTTGGTAAGACAAACTGCAGGTTGCTTTCGCCTCAAAACCGCAGTTGCCGACACTCCAATGTAATGGGACCTCTGCCCTGTTTAACTGTGGTTTCGTGTTACATGTGACTGTGACTTTTTGTAACCATAGTTAGCACAAACCATTGGTTCATGTTATGATGAACTCAACCAGTTTATAACCCATTAAGTTGAATGGAATCCACTTGGCATATATTCTGACCAGAGAGGAGCTTTTCAATACCTCTGTTTTTTCTCAGTTATTTTTTCTGTTCCAGACACTGGGCCACTAGTAAATAATCTTACACAGTTGCTAGATTGCATTCAGCCTGGTGAGTCACAAATGGTGTGGGCCTGTGTTAGATTTATTTTATTACATGAGGTGGGATGGAGAAAGAGTTAAAGGAATATAACACTCTAAAAAGAATGACAAACCTGGATGTAGTAGGTGTTATACATGCTATTGAACAAGCATTGAAAATGTGTATAGGATAAGCTATTCTAGATTTTATCTCTTTTTCTATACAAACACCAAGATCCTTTAGTGTTCTGCTCTTTTGTGATGCCTTGCATTGTTCCCAATTCTTTCAGGTCTGTTTTTTGTTCCGACCACTGTTGCCCAGTTGGGATCTGAGGAACATAGTCGATCAGAGTTAAACTAACTTCCAGTTTGTTTTGGGGTGCAGTTCAATGTGACCTATACAGCTCCAGATGGCTTGGGACTTGGGTATCTAAAGGACTGTCTGTTCCCATATAAACTTCTCACATTATAAAATGTTTATCAGAGACTCAGCTTTCAGTACCTTCACCTTCCGAGATGAAGAAAGTCGTGATCAGGAATAGTGCTTTTTCCCTCTCTTGTAGTGGCACTCCATTTAAGGAATTCCTTCCCTACATATATCGATATGTCTCTTGTCTTTTTTAGACAGCCAATTAAAAAAAAAATTAGTTGGCTGAGCCTTCAGTGCATTTTAAGGAGTTTAAAGAATCCTTTATATTGCGATGCTTTCAGTTGCTTTAAATGTTAGTATATTGTTTTTGTGATTTCATTATTGATTGTTTTGTTGCTCTAGACACCTTGGGCATCTGTTGACTTAGAAAGGCAGGCTCAAAAGATTGTAAAGAAATAATGAATGTCTATCTTGTTAAACTCCAACTAGATTTAGCCTACTTTCCTTAAGGAAAGTAAGCTTATGAGATCACCCAGCAGAGTGTGTGTGTGTGTGTGTGTGTGTGTGTGTGTGTGTGTGTATGTGTGTGTGTGTGTGGCCGAATTCAGACGTAACAAGAAACTGGAGTTAAATGGGGCCGAGTGTGGAACTCCATTATGTCTGAATTTGTGAAACCACAGTTTTGAACCTGAATGGATTTTGTGACATAGTTGTAGTTGTTACACTGTACTGACTAACATGAGAGAGCAAGTGCCCTTCCAGAATCTAGCTATTTCTAAATTCACAGCCAACCTTAATCAGGGCTGGCTTAAGGCAGTGGCTAAAATGGCCCTGGCTAAGGACGCCAAGGATTAATGGGCGCTGAAAAGAGCTGCAGCATGCCCACAGCCAGGGTGCCCCCTTACACTCTCCTGCACCCATCCTGAAAGTTTGCTGCCTGAGAGTGTGCACACCTCTTCTCCCTAGCCAGCATGTCAATGAAATGCTGACTGGAGAGGCCGAACCAACCCTCTCCCAGGAAGTCGCCCCGCCCCCTGTGTCTGATGTCAGAGGGCAGGGACAATACTGGGGATAGGGCCTGTCAGCCCTCAGTGCTTCCCAATGCTTGTTGTTTATGGAACTGCTGACTAGGAGCTGCTTTCCCTCCCTGCCTCTTCGGGAGGCGGGGAAAGCAGCTTGACTAGGAAACCACTGACTAGGAAGTGCTGAGGGGCTGGTGGGCCCTGTCCCTAGTATTCGCCCCGCCCCCTGCATCTGACATCAGACTCAGGGGCGGGGCTACTGCCCAGGAGAGGGTCGATTCAGACCCTCTCCCATCAGGGGCTTGGGAGCACATGCAGGGCTTGGGGGCACACACGCTTCATATGCACTTGTTAAAATATTACGGCGCAGGGAACTATTTTGGCCAAGGGTGCAACAACCCCTTTAGCCAGCACTGACCTTACATCGTTAACAGTTTTCGCTGGCATATAACAGCTTGATGCCCTTTTAAATAAGGGCTGTGATCTGACTAATAGTGATCTGACTTTCAGATTACCAGAAGTATTTTGCACTTGTTGACTCAAAGGGGTTTTAAGGCATCTATGGTAACACCAAAGGCTGTGTATAGTACACTGGAAGAGTGTACTGGCATGGGACAGTAATATGGGCCTAATCCATTTTTCCTAGTCCACAGCACATAGGGACATAGGAAGCTGCCATATCCTGAGTCAGACCATTGATCCATCTAGCTCAGTATTGCTTTCACAGACTGGCAGTGGCTTCTCCAAGGTTGCAGGCAGGAATCTCTCTCAGCCCTATCTTGGAGATGCCAGGGAGGGATCTTGGAACCTTCTGCTCTTCCCAGAGCGGCTCTATCTCCTAAAGGGAATATCTTACAGTAGCAGAGCACATCAAGTGCATTACTAGATAGATTTCTAGTGACCTGAAAGTCATCTTGCTGCTTATAAGGGTCGCAAGTTGCCTTGTAGTAGTAAAAATACAAGACTTAAGATTGGCAGGTAAGATAGAAATAGCTAGATACTTGAAGGACACTTGCCCTCCCATGCTAGTCAACTGGTGAATACAAGTGTGAACCATTCTTATCATGTAAAAGACTAAACTAGGAGTTTATTAACTTTTTACATATTTTTAAAGTATCCATCAAATACTGCTTTTTTATTTCAAAGATCATCAGCATTTGGGAATGGAGTGAGTCAGGTTGCATAAAACACACACTAGTAAAATGTACAAAATCCATTCAGGTCCCCAGTTGAGAAGGTGTCTGCCACATTTTTCAAGTGCCTCAAATCTGAGACACCTGTACTAACATCTTTGCATTTGGGTATTGGCTTTCAAAAGGCAAAACTTGGTGATTTATTATATCAGTCTTGTTATGCATCCAAAACATTACCTTGATTTCAAGCAGAGGTGATTTCTGCCAGTGCCAGAACAAATCTCGCCATTTAGTTCATCACATTTTAAAATTTTATTGATTTTACAATACCTTAACAATCAAGTTACACTTAATTAAGTAAATATTGACTTCCCGCTTACCAGTCTGCGCGGTTCTTGTTAACTATACATATAAGCCATTGCTATAATAATACAAAACATATATACTCCATCTTACAATTCAATTTTACCCTACCCAACCTGCTGTAATTACTAAATTTTAAACCCTGCTGAAAGGTCCATGCTAGAAAAATAGTTCTTTAAGTAAAGCAAGAAAGGTTCCCAATCTTCTTTGAAACATTCCAAGTTTTCATCCCTTAGAAGTGTTGTAAGTTTTGCCATCTCCGCATATTCCAAATATTTTATCAACCAGTCTTTTTTTGAAGGCATTTTATTGTCTTTCCATTTCTGCGCATATACTATTCTAGCCGCCATGGTTGCATACATAAAAAAGTTAAGTTTCTTCTAGAGAACTCTCCTTGAGTTATTCCCAGCAAGAAGGATTCTGGCCTCTTAGGAAATGTCATTTAAAATTTTTTCTTCAACTCATTATATATCATATCCCAAAAGGCCTTTGCCTTCCCACATGACCACCACATGGAAGAAAGTTCCTTCACATTGTCCACAGTTCCAACATTTGTTGAAACATTTTTATACATTAATGCTAATTTTTTCGGTGTCAGATACCACCTGTACATCATCTTGTAACAATTTTCTTTTAAAGTATAACAGGCAGTGAACTTTAAATCAGTTTTCCATAATTTTTCCCAAGCTGCCATCTCTATATTATGACCCACATCTTGAGCCCATTTTATCATAGTCATTTTAACCATTTCATCTCTTGTCTCCTCCAAAAGCAACAACTTATACATCTTAGATTTTTCATCATTTTCACACAGCTCCTTCTCAAATCTCGACATCTGATCCTCAAATCCAGCTTTAAGATCCTTCTTGTAAATTTCGTTTAGCTGATGGTACTGAAACCAGTTGCTAACCAAATTTTGGACTTCAGATAGATTTTTTAATTTACAGCAATCTTGCCATTTAGTTCATAGCACCAGAAGCCTATCACCAGTAGCATGTGATGAATACGAAAACTTGGTACAGACAGGTTCCAAATTTAGTAAGACACAAGGATCTTTTGCAAAGAGTATAAACAGGAAAACAGGAAGAGATGGAAATAAAGAGGATGATAATGAAATAACAGCATAGTTACTTGGTAAGAGAGGGACATTTTGCAAAGCCAAAATTGGCCCTGATTCAGTACATTGCTGCATACATTGCTCTTTCTGTGCCATTTTATGTATGTATGTATGTATCAGCCTCATATTTCTGTGACCTGCAGATCATCTTGTTATGTGTTTGCTGACTACATACTGACTATATACACATTGAAAATGAGCCATCAAATGATGAACTTCTGTGGACATCAAATGTATGGAGATATGTATACACACCTTGTTGGTTCCTTTTTAGAAATGACCAAATTGATAGTTTCAAATGTACTAGAACAGGCCATTTTTCTGGGGTGCTATATGTATGTTCTTATTTATAGATCAAATTTGTATACTGCCCAACTGACAAATGCCCTCAAGGCAGTTTACAATAATAAAAAAAAGAAACAGAAATTAAAGTCAAGTCCAATACAAATTTTTAAAAAAACCATATATAGAACTAAAAATAATAAAACAACCTAAAGCCAATAAAACCAATTAAGAGCCAGCAGGAACCAATATAAACAACAAAATTCTAGGCCAAATTTCTGACAGAACAAGAAGGCTTTAGCTAAGCAGGTCTCTCTAGGGAGGGCATTCCACAGATTTTATTTTATTTTATTTTATTTAAACATTTTTATACTGCCCAAAACTTACTTCTCTGGGCAGTTTACAACAGAATAAAAACAAAGTAAAACATTCATTAAGACAAAAATGGGGGAAAGGGGGGGGACACACATTACAACAATTTAAAAATTCAAAAATAATATTTTAAAATAGCATTAAAACCATTAAAACAACATTAATTAAAAGCCTGGGTGAAGAGATGTGTTTTTAAAGATTTTTTAAAAGCTGTCAGAGATGGGGAGGCTATTATTTCACTAGGGAGAGCATTCCAAAGCCTTGGGGCAGCAATGGAAAATGCTCGTCCCTGAGTGGCCACCAGACGAGCCGGTGGCAAATGCAGATGGACCTCTCCAGCAGATCTCAGTGGGCAATGGGGTTCATGCTGAAGAAGGCGCTCTTTTTTTTTTTTCAAATTAATTTTAATTAATTTTAACAATAACAATATTATCATTCATTACAAATACACACATAAAAGATGGACTTCCTGCTCACATTTCTTCGTGATTTATCAACTATGAAGTTTACCCTTGCTATAATAATAATTCCAAACGTAAGTTCAAACCCTTACAAACATAATTAATCTAACCAACCTGCGATTTCTACTAGATATCAAACCCTGCTGTCAAGAAGGCGTTCTCTTAAATACCCAGGGCCCAAATTGTTTAGGGCTTTATAGGTTATATATAACCAGCACCTTGTATTTTGCCCAGAAACATATCGGCAGCCAGTGTAGCTCCTTCAATACAGGAGTTATATGGTTTCTCTGAGATGACCCAGAGACCAGCCTGGCTGCCGCATTCTGGACCAACTGAAGTTTCCGGACTACGTACAAGGGTAGCCCCACAAAGAGCACATTACAGTAATCCAGTCTGGAGGTTACCAGCAGATGTACCACTGTTTTGAAATCATTCACCTCAAGAAACGGACGCAGCTGGTATATCAGCCGAAGCTGATAGAAGGCACTTCTGGCCACTGCCTCAACCTAGGAGACCAGGGAGAGGCTCGGATCCAGAAGCACCCCTAGACTGTTTACCTGTTCCTTCTGGGGAAGTGTTACCCCATCCAGAACAGGCAGATCAAAATCATCTCTCGAGTTCTGACCCCGCACAATGAGTACCTCCATCTTAGCCGGATTCAGTCTCAGTTTGTTATCCCACATCCAGCCCATCACTGACTCCAGGCAGGCATTTAGGGAGGTTATGCCCTCTTCCGATGATGCTGACATGAAGAAATAGATTTGGGTGTCATCAGCATACTGATAGCACCCTGCATCAAATCTCCTGATGATCTCCCCCAGCGGTTTCATGTAGATATTAAACAACACTGGAGACAATATGGAGCCCCGGGGCACACTATACAGGAGTTCAGATTTTGAAGAACAGCAGTCTCCAAGGGACACCATCTGGAACCTGCCTGAGAGGTAGGAGCAGAACCACTGCAAAGCAGTGTCTCCCACTCCCAACCCCCTCAGATGCTCCAGAAGGATACTGTAGTCGATAGTATCAAAAGCTGCTGAGAGGTCCAAAAGGATCAACAGAGTCACACTTCCTCTGTCAATTCCCAATTGGAGATCATCCATCAGGACGACCAAGGCAGTCTCCACCCCATAGCCAGCTCAGAAGCCAGTTTGAAATGGGTCAAGATGTGGGACTACGACTGAAAAGACTCTCTCCCTGTTAGCCATCTGCTGCACCATTGTAGGCAGCAGCATCCAGAGAAGAGACACCCCCCCCAAAGATTACCTTAGGACAGGCAGGAACAAACTGGAGAAGTTGTTCCTTCAGGTAGACTGGTCTTGTACTGTGTTAAATGTTGATCATGTGTGTGTGTTGAATACAAGTCCTGTATTGTCTTGAATTTTGTGATTTATCATCCTCCACTGGCATTCCAATTTCCTTACTGGCTAATTTCAGTAACTGAAGGATTGCCCATGCCTCCCAGAGTGGGCCTCTGTAGATTATCTGCGCCTGTCCATATTCTCAGGTCATTTTCAGAGGTCTACCTCTGGGTGCCTCTGCTATGTAGAGAGGGATGTATGGCAGCTGGGGAGAGGATCTTCTCAGTTGTGGCATCCTCTTTACAGAATCCACTCTCCAAGTAGACTCACTTGGTACCCACTTTGATATCTTTATGGCACCTATGTTGGAGGCAGGGTGAGGAGAGTCTTCACTTTCTCATTTCCCCTAGCTTCTGATTTCCAATAAAATGGTTTTAAGGCTTCTGTTATATCTGTTTATTATTTTTTGTTTTATTGTTGCCTTTTGATGTTATTGGGTTGGATGCAGAGGTGTCTTGTATGAGTAGGAAGATAATTTTGCTCATGCAAAATTTGTGATTTTCACCAACTTCCCCTCCATGAGCAGCTTGTCTGCCATATCCAGGTGGGGGACGGTCTATGCAGAAGAGGGTCAGAATAAACCATTCAGCAGAGCAATGAGGGTCAGGATAACGCCATTCAGCACATGAGACACTGCTTATAGTTGTCTGGATCCAACCTGTTAAGCCCATTCACACAATCGTCAGTGAGGTAGGACAAGCTTTCTGCTCAGGTTCAGGAGCTGTGCATGCTCTGATTTTCAGTTGTGTGCTAGCAAAAACCTAGGTATGGGGGGTGGGTGATGATTATGAGGCAGGAGCTGAGTAGGATGGCATCGTCCTACCCAGCACCTTAACAAATTAGGAGGAAAAGCTATCCTGCCCAGCTTCTTCACAGACTGTCACTCCCTGCTCCTCCTGCTTACGTTTTTGCTAGCACACGACCAAAAACTGGGAATGTGCACTGCTCCCAAAGCGGGGTAGGATACTTGTCCTACCCTTTTAACAAGCTTGCAAACTATCTATCCTTGCATTATTTCATTGGCAGATACTGTCATAGATTTTGAGTACTTTGTAGCATTTACATTCAAGGCCTACTTTTCTCTAACTGTGAAGTTCACTAGATGGATCACCCATTCATTTTTTAACAGCCAATATATGCACATGCCCAGCGACAGAGGAGCTACTTAAAAGGAAACTAATGGTCTTGGCTAAAATCTGGGTTTCTTCCTATGCAAATCGTGCTCTCACCCTGGCCAAGTGATTTTCACATGGAAGTGAACTCCATTATTGATACTGTCCATGTGATTCCTTCATACAGGTACCCCTTGAGCAGTAGGAGACTATTCCATAGGGAAGCAGTTCCCACTGTTGCAGGAATATGCGAGATGACTCTAAACTGGTGTTTCTTTATTTTAGACTTGGTAAATTACTTTCATACGTGCCTGCTTCATGATTGCAAGGAATTGCTCCCTCCCCCCCCCCCCCCCGCTTTTTTTTGGCTGCAGGTTTGTGGAGTCTCTTCTTCTGCTCCTCCTACTGGTGATCTGTGGTAATGATTGTAACTAAATGCCTTTCTAAACTTGCATTTCCTTTATTTTGCTTCTTGTAATCTCAGAGGATGGTGGCATTTCATATTCTCTCAAGTTTTATTTTGAACATGCATTTGCTTTTGGTGGTTCTTGTAAATGTGGCTCTACCCAATGGATCATTGACCAGTATCCAGTGATGAAGAAATAATAGATTTCTCCTCTGCTTGCTCTTCCATTTCAACATATCCAACCCTTTTTATAATCTATATTGTAACTTCAGCCAAAAGAAACCCCTCATAATCTTCAGAGGCCTCGCCTTTAATCCTCCTAGTGTGAAAATAAGATTTATCAGGTATTAAGCTGTTTATTTCTTTTAAGGTATCTAGCTTTGTGTCACTGTTGATTTCACTATTTGCAAACTAGCTTTGTCATTTTATTGATAGCTCTTGAGTGAAGAACTCTCCGTTAATATATGCAAACTCACAGCTCTCAACAAGCTTTACAGCTCTGTTAATGAGGGGATTAACAAGAGCACGGCAATGTATTTAACCTGCGGCACTAGCTCTGTTTCAATAAGGCTTCAACAGCCTATTAAATGGAGTGGGGGCTCAATTAACCCAGACAAAGGCCACTCTACAGAACATGGCAGGGAGGACCACAGTTAGCATCTGCCTAAGCAGCTTGTTCTGAGCTGGAAATAAAGAGGGTGACATGTTCTCGCCCCGAGCTATGATATAACTGAAATGGTGATTCTAGTTCATCTGGGCTGACTGAATAGGTGACAGCATCAAAACCCACCACTATCTCACCATATGACAGTTTGTAAAATCAGAGTGCACTCAACGGTCACCCCAAAGCCTCTTGCACTGCAGTATTAAGGTATTGTAACTATACTGGGGAGGTTGAGAAAGGTGCTGGTGCCCAGACGGTCTTAGGGCACACTGTATGAAAAGGCCTTTCAGGATATGTATTAGGTTTAAACAATTTCCCGTTGAATATCTCCTGGGCATAAAGATGTTACTGGTCCTCCATCAACATGTTGCTGAAGCTAATGTCTCATTGAGCCATTGTATGGTGTTTACTGAAAGCTGTCATCTAAAATGAATGGTAAAATAAATAGAAGAAGCAACTGGCTGACTTCAACAAATCATGTGTTGAGTTTTAGGCATGTGAAGGCTGGTCTTGACATTACTTTTTTGTACTTGCATCTCCCAAGCCACAAGCACAGAATCGGGAATAGGATCAGAAAATGGCCAGCCCATAAACCACTGGTGTCAGCAGGACTGGTGTTAGGGAAGGGCAAACCAGATGGTTGCCCAGGGCACCTACATGAAGGGGGTGCTGAGATGATAGTATTGCTCTTCTTCACAAGCCACAAATCACTTGGCAATATTGATAAACTAACCACAGGGAAGGCAATACCAAAGATGCTCCTCACCCATGGCTCTATCTATCCTAGGGTCAGCCCTGGACGTCAGGATAGTATGATGTGTCTGACACACAGAACTTGTGGAAGTTCTTGTGTCAAGACTCACCAGTCTCAAAACAGAAATCTTCTTGACATCCCTGCCAAGTACCAATATCTGCTGTATACAGCCCCACCACCTCGTTAGATACATTAAAAGTAGACTGTGGTCTCTCTTCATAGATTCAGTGCTTGGTTCCACTTCATACTCCCCACTGGCTTTCAGTAATTTTGTAAGCCTACCTGTAAGGCCTTCTAAATCAACTTTTGGGTCCTGCTTGAGCAATAGGTGACTTAACCTTTTGCTCATTCTCTGTGATCCTATTTCTCACTAGGTGTTATAAGGACAAGTATCCTACTCTAATTCAGGAGCTGTGTGTGCTCCCGTTTTGGGATCATGTGCAAGGGCAACAGCAAGGTTGGAGTGGGAGAAGATGATAATCTGAGACAGAAGAGATGGGTCAGATGGCATTTCCTCCTACCTCAGTAAGGTGCTGAGTATGAGAGCTGGGCTACCCTATGATAATCATGCAAACTGCTTTATGGAGTTTATGTACCTTTTCACTCCTTCCAGTCAATGTGAAGTGTAAAGGTAAAGTGTGCCACCAAGTCAGTGTTGACTCCTGGTGACCACAGAGCCCTGTGGTTGTCTTTAGTAGAATACAGGAGGGATTTACCATTGTCATCTAGGTGTAGGTGGGGAGATTACAGAGACAATAAAGAGTCATGGAAAGGCAGCAGGTCCATGTCTCTTAAAATATCTAGTTTGGTCTTAAGTAACAAGGACTGTTTGTTGTGGCAGTGTTAAAACGTATTCTTAGCCCATACACTGTGCAGACAACCTTCTGTGCAGAACTTTTTAAACAGTACTTTCTACTTCCCAAGGTAGTCCTAATCAAATGGCAAATGACCTGCCATTTCTTAGATTTCATTAAATTAAAAAAGAAACTTATGAAGGGGAGAGGTTTTTCTGGCCTCAGAAACCTGCTTACTTCCAGGGAGAGATCATTTCCCAAAGGGAATATCAGCCTTCAGGTCTCATCACAGGCCTTATACTCTAGGGCATTCCTAGGCTATGGTATCTGCCTAAAGTTAGTTAAACTCAGGTCTTACCAGCTGTATGTGATTAAGGCCTAGCTGTGTCTTGCTACTAGGCTGTAGGGACTTTTCCCAACAGGCATTCCCAGAAGAGGCGAGTCTCAGTCAGGGCACCAGACCTGCTGTACCTACAAGACTCTGACACTCCTCCTCATCTTCCAGAATGAAATGCCTTTCTTTTATGCCTGGAAGCAGTGGGAGAAGGGAATGTTTCTCTTCCCAGCCTCCACTGTCAGTGATGTGGCAGGCTCAGCTGCTCTGCCTTCCTGACAAAATCCCAGGCACAGAATCCCAAAAATGCTTTCTTGGGCACATGATGTGTAGGGTTGAATAGGTCAAATTAATCAATTTCATGGCTTTTCCATTCTCATTCTCCAGAATTAGCTGATAGATATCAGGAATCTGTACTAACAGAAGGATGATAACATAACTGGAGCCAGCGTGGTGTAGTGGTTAGAGTGCTGGACTAGGACCGGGGAGACCTGAGTTCAAATCCCCGTTCAGCCAGGAGACTTGCTGGGTGACTCTGGGCCAGTCACGTATCTCTCAGCCAAGCCTACTTCACAGGGTTGTTGTGAGGAGAAATTTAAGTATGTCGTACTTGGGCTCCTTGGAGGAAGAGCGGAATGTAAATGTTAAATAAATAAAAATAAAATATAATAAATAACTATTACCAGATGCTGAGCACAGTACTGCTGGGCCATCCTCTTGTGACAACGCATGCTAAATCAGCTTTTTTCTTGATGTGAACAACATGGTTGTTCTCTCTTCTGCAATTAGATAATAGCCATCATCCTGCCCCTCTCCTCAACAGCTTCCTCTCATTTCTGATTGCTAAGCCTCTACCAGCACTATGCATATTATTGTTTCACAGAAAAATATTAGTGCTGTAAAACACAATGTAGAAATGTGCATTATTGTCTAACAGAAGAATAGCCAAACTACATACTAGGACAGTTCACACGACCATAATCAGGGTAGGAGAAGCCTCCTACCCTAATTTGGGAGCTGGGTGTGTTCCTGTTTGCTGATCACCTGTCAGTTAAAACCAAGGTTGGAGATACCATCTGTGCTTGTGTGTTAAGCAGCAGCTGGATCTAAGGACTTTTCCTGCTACCTCATTCAACAGCTGGGTAAAGTTGCTGAGCTGGAGGGAGCCCTCCAAACCAGGAGCTGCTTAGCACTTATGATCATGTGGACTGTCCTACTGTGATCATCTTTTCCTCTTTGCATGTGTAACACTGGGTGTTTTCAATGAATGGCAGGCTCAGGGGTGTAGCTATAATTGAGCAGATGGGTTCAAAGAACCCAAGGCCCCCAGCTTCTGAGGGACTCTAGTTCCACCCCTCCCTATTTTCTTCATTATCTCCCTCACTCAGAGAGGCCGCCAGAGAGAGGGGTGAACATGGGCCCCCTCTCCCCAGCTATGCCCCTGGGCAGACTTCTGGTTGATTAACTTTGAAATTTGGATTAAGCACCCTAAAATCCATAAAGAAGATAGGCCACACAATTTTACATCCAAAGTAACCCCATTCAGTTTTTTCACCTGGCCTTTGTGATTCAGAGTGTATCAGGCTACAACATTCCTCCTCCTTGACTCTCAATCTCTTATTCTAGAGCAGTGGTTCCCAACTAGGGTTCCTCCAGATGTTGCTGAACTACAACTCCCATCATTCCTAGTTACAATTTATTGTGGCCAGGGGTAATGGGAGTTGTAGTTCAGCAACATCTGGAGGAACCCTGGTTCGGAACCACTGTTCTAGAGTTAAGAAAACCCATGTATAAAAGTTATTTCTGTACTTCTATTTAAATTCACATTTTCCTTTTCCACCATAAAGTGGTGTACAGCAAAACACACAAAAGAATATCATAAAATCAAAAATTTAAAGCATGACTTGGATAAAACACAGTTATTGAAATTAATTTAGGAAGCGTATGCTAAAATCAAGATAGAGGTATAGAGGTTTTCAACAATGGTTTAGAAATTCCAAGTTTATGAAAGCCTATAAAAGACTAACTGGTTCTGCCAACGTCTTGTTTTCTGCCAGAAGCATCAGATAAATAGGAAAATATCCAGTGTATGTTTTTCAAGGGATACCTTGGCTGCAGGTAAGGACTGATGCCTCAGATCATAGTAGCACCCCTGAAAAGAGAAGAAAGAGGGATGAGACTGAGTTCTACTGGAATGGGCACCAAGTAACTTCAGGTACATAACTGAAGAACTACAGCAGAATGAGAGATATAGGATGAATTAATTACTGCATTAAATAGAAAGCAAGTGTTGGTTTTTAAGCTATAGGTCTGACTGGTACCAGATTGTCCCCAGAACTACTTTTGCTCTTTTATTAAAAGATATATCTATACATCCTCATGCTTTTAATCATATCTTATACCCTACTTTCCCCCTACCTAATTTACCTTGAGGAAAAATACGCTCATGTAATTGGTTAGATATTTGTACTTGAACATATGAAGAGCTGCCTTTTCCAAAGTTTAACCATTTGGTAAGTAATGGCTACATTGGCTGGCTGCAGCAATCCAGAGTTTTTGGTAGAGGTCTTTCCTGTCCTACTTGGAGATGCCAGGAAGGAATTGAACTCTAGACTGCCTTTGTGCAAAGCTAGCCTTGCCATGTCCCACAGAATTTAGGGTAGCCCCCAGATTTTGGCTCCTCCACCCGGCTGCTAAATTCCACCCGGATTTACACAGATTTCAAATGTGTTGCCCGAATTGCCCAGATTTCACTCTGGTTCCAATCACACGGGAGGGCAGAGAAGGAGGGGAAAGTATACAAATCTGTCATATAAATAAATAAATAAATAAATAAAATGCAAATTGGTTGCTACATGATTTGCATAATATGAAAATTATGCCACTCAGATTTGGGATGCTTGAATATGGTAACCTTAGTCACTGAGCAGCAGCCATACCCTGTCCCCTGCTCTGGTAGATTATCATGGAAAGGGGAGGCTGGACTGTGCCTCTCCCTCTCAACATGGGGGGCACAGTGGAGAGTTCATAGAGTGCATTATGTCAATATACTGGTTAGACCAAAGTTTCCAGGTGTTTTAACTTCTTTAAAATTACTCTACCTTTTTATTTGCCTGCCACCCACTGTCAGGCAAGCACACAGAACTCTTGCACATAGCTTCATGAATGCATAGGAGTCTATAGCAGAGCTGCTCAACTTCAGCCCTCCTGCAGATGTTGGCCTACAACTCCCATAATCCCTGGCTACTGGCGGCTGTACCTGGGGATTGTGGGAGCCACCTAATGGCGCAGCGGGGAAATGACTTGCTTAGCAAGCCCAGAGTTGCTGATTCGAATCCCCGCTGGTATGTTTCCCAGACTACGGGAAACACCTATATCGGGCAGCAGCAATATAGAAAGATGCTGAAAGGCATCATCTCATACTCTGCGGGAGATGGCAATGGTAAACCCCTCCTTTGTTCTACCAAAGACAACCATAGGGCTCTGTGGCCGTCATCAACTTGACGGCACACTTTTCCTTTACCTAGTCTAAAAACAGTTGGGCAGGGTGGGGGGGCTACATTGAGCAGGCCTGGTCTATAGGCTGGAGCACACACTCAGCACTGGTATAACCAGACTAAGGGCCAAACTAGATAAGATGTGATTGGTTCTCCTAACGTTTCTTAAAAACAGCCATGAGGGCCTGCAAATTAATTGCCCATATTCGGGTATAAAACAAATCACCCCAGATTCAGACCCGAAAAATTTGGAGATTCGGACCTCCAATTTGTAGCCAAAGTGGGTTGGGTGGTAGTGCCCATGGGCCACTGGGTTTTGTTGTTTCTGCAGTGTTCTGAGAGTAGATTCTCTGGTAGGAATGAGAGTGGATTCAATCTTCTCTCAGAAGTAAACCTCAGAAATAACAAAATCCAGTGCCCCATGGGCTTGTCATTTTGGGGGTGGTTGGCACCCTACAGTTTATGCACTATACCACACCCCTCTCTGGGCCACCCTGGTGCCCCCCAAGTGGAGTTATGGGGCTGCTGAAATTTCCCATTATTCCCTATGGGGGGAAAGCTTAAAGATGCACAAACTTCAGAAATTCTTTAAAATCACCCTTTTCACCAATTTATTTGAAATCTGGGTGGTAGCAGGCACACATCGGGGCACTGACACCTGACCCACTCTTCTGCCCCTGAAACCCCTTATCTGCCCACAAAACATGCCAACTTCAAAAATCTTTTTAAAATCACCCCTTTGCCCAATTCCTTTGAAATCTGAGTAGTAGCCTACGTGCACCCATTGGGCACCACCACCCACCACAACCTGCTCTGGGCCACCCTGGTGCCCCATCCTGGGAGTTATGACTCAGGCTGCTGAAATCTCCATTATTCCCTATGGGAAAAAGCTTCAAAAATCATTTAAAAATCACCCCTTTGCCCAATTTCTTTGAAAAATGGGTGGTAGCTTCCTTGCACCCACTGGGCACAACTACCCACCACAACCCACTCTGGGCCACTCTAGGCCACCCCCTGGAGCTATAAGGCTTCTGAATTCCCCATTATTCCCTATGGGGAAAAGCTTAAAGATGCGCCAACTTCAAAAATTATTTTAAAATCAGCCCTTTGCCCAATTCCTTTGAAATTTGGGTGGTAGCTTCCACCCATTGGGCAATACCATCTTCCCTAATATTTTGCCCCTGGGACCCTGTTTCTCCCCCCCAAAAAATTGATTTGGATTTGGATTCAGAAAATTTGGGTACAAATCAAATCTGAGGTGAAGAGGGGGTCACATTTGGACCCAAAACAAATTGGGGGTGATACAATTTGGGTACAAATCAAAATGAAAAAATCAATTCATGCACATCCCTAAAAAAAGTGGCACCAACCACAAATACTCAAGTCGCGGTTGGTGAGGGTGTGTGTGAAAATTTGCCAGTTGCAGATACTCAGATCAGTGATTAGCAAACCTGCATTTGCTGAGGGAGAACTGTATCATATCAAACACTCTCTTGCCTCCAAAAATTAAACAGCAGAACTCTTTCCCAGAGAGTTCTCTCTCGAACCAAACTGTAGAAAAGGAGCCGTGAACATTTCACCCCTGCACAGCTTCTTAATACAGAACACAGAGAGTAAGCAATTACTTACATAATACAAAAATTTGAAAAGCACAAAGAGGAGGTAAGGACTGATTCCTTCACAGCTTCATACACAGACCTTGCATTCACAGGAGCCTCACTATTCATGTATGTATATGCACTTCAGTACTTTATACATACACCATTGTATGTCATGTCATGAGGTATATTCCTGTACATAATAAGAGATGTTTTTTCTAGATGCATTAGGCATGTTGATGGGTTATCTCCTTTCATCTATCTATTCACTCTGTGATCAGATACAGCTGTGTGGATTTCTGCAGTACCAGATGTGCTGTTGCAATGCAGTGCAAAACAGTTATGTAGTACTGAAATTGATGGGACAGAGGATTGGATAGATTCTATCCTATATACAGGGGTGGAGCCACCATTGTGTAGACGGGTCCAAAGAACCCAGCCATCACTCCCTGTGGAGCTGCCCCACCCAATCTAGCCAGGCCTCTTGTGTCTGACATCCAACACAGGGGGTGTGGCCATATGCGGAAACGGGGCCGTGCAGCCCTGTTTGCAAGGTGCTTCAGCCAGCACTGGGTTTCCAGCCTGGCTGGTAGTACCTTTCTCTGCCTCGAACAACAGAGAGATGTGTTTCCAGCCAGTTTCAGTGCTGGCTAAAATGTCTCCCAAATGGGGCCATGCAGCCCCATTTGTGAGAAGCTTTATGAGACCCTAGGCATAGCTAGGGTTTGCTATGCACCTTCCCGGGTACCTATGATTGCTTTTCAATGGTATGTCAGAGGATACCTCTCCTATACACCATTCAAAAGCAATCATAATTCCCAACACTGCCTAATATTTGTTAAAATGGTGTTAAAATGCTACTTCAGCTGATGTACAGCATACCAGCATGACCCTTCACCTCAAATCACACAAGATGCTGTTGCAGTTACTTTGGTACCATCACAATGCAGGCATATTTTTTAGGAGTGAATGCAATCAATGGGATCTATTTTCAAGTAGATGCATGTTAAGGCAGAGGTGCTGAGCTTGCACCTTTCTGTATCACTTTATCCATTTAGTTACCTTTAGAGTCTCCAGTACATCTATTCCTTTGTCACACTTTCACATTCTCAGTTTTCCACTCACTGAAGTGCCCTTTCTTGCTTCTTTCTCCACACAGATGTTCTCTGACACTTGTTTTGGATTTTACACCTGATACTGTTTGTAGTTTTCCTTCAGCAGTTAACCTGATGTGTGACCTCAGTTTTCCAGCCTTAACTTCCTATGAATGTATAATGTGTTCACAAATATGCTACAAATTCAGAGTGGTGGTAAAACTACTTGTCATAACTATTTTACCCACACCTCTTCTACCAACATAGCAGAAACATTAGCTCTGTATTTATGCCAGATTGGTGAAATCCTGACCCTAAATAAGTCAACCAACAATTTAAAACTGGCATGCAACAGCTCCGGCATTTACCTTCTTTAATCGTACTCTGTATTAAACCAGGTATGCACACACCTAGAGAAGGATGTTACCTACCCTACATACTCTTGTGAGAGAAATGTGTCTTGTCAGACCACTATTGCTCTCACAGTGCTAATATGAATTCCAACTGAACAAAGGAAATAAGCTTTCTTAAATATGGAACCCCTGCTAAAATACTATTTATTTATTATTTCACTCATTTTATACCACCTCAACCTGTGTCTCTAAATGATTTATATAATAAAATGCAACGATAAAATTTAATACAATCAACACGTTTTAAAAATCAATTTACAATTTAATTAAACATTTGGTTAAAAAGATGTGCTTTTAAGGTCTTTTAAAAGCTATAAGAGTTGCAGACCTCTTGTTCAAAAAAGGAGCATATTTCAACAATATAATTAGATTATTGTACCTTTTATCAGCTTTGGCTGATACGCCAACCGCAACTTTATTTGGACAGCGATAATTTGGCCATGGTTACCCATGGTCTGGTAACCTCTTGGGGGATTTATAATCTTTTTTGTGGATCTTAGGAACTTCGGTGCTCGTGATTCCCCTAACCCCCTGTTTACAATGTAATCCTATGCCTCACCAACCACGAATTCGCCAACTGTGAGGGTTTCCAGGAAGCCTCCCGGTTGACAAAGGACAACTGTATTGTTTTTTTTTTTAAATGGAAGGAACTTGAGCTTATTTTTATTGGTTTGTTTCGCAAAATTGGAGTCGGGGGAGAATAAAAGGAGGCTTGCCTGCAGCAGCAAATTAGTTAAACCTGAAGGAAGAGCTTAAAGTTGGAGGTAAAGTTGGATTTAAAGATGACTAGCAGTAAGACCCTGAGAGATATAGCTGGAACAGTGAAGAGGCAAGCAGACTGCAGGAGAAAGCTGACTAGGACAGTCAAAAGTAGAGAGCTTGAAATCAATGAGCAAGTATCTCTGCACCATAGGAGAGGCAGAAACTACTGTCTGATGCAAACTAGACAGCTGAGGAAGTTATGGAAGAGTAAAACAAGGACATATTATTTCCTGAGGATCAGGGAGAATAAACATACAGGTGTTTTAGCATTTCGGTAGTCTCATTTACTATGAGTTTGTTTGTGGAGCATCTTCACAAATATTATTTTACCTCAAGGGAGTTCTGATGGTAGAAACCTGGATGATTTGGGAGCTAAAGGACCCAGGAAAACCCTACATCTATATTTCATGGAGAATAATATTTTTGTTGTAAACTTCATTTGAACAAACATGAAGCAATAGATATTGTTAGGTTAATTTGTATACACATTGTTTTTCCCCCCACCAATGGCTACTCAGCAACCAAAATTATTCATCTTTTTTGTTTTGGACACCAGGAACTTACTGATGACAACAGTTGCAAAAACTCCACTGCTGGAGTGGAGAAATGCAGATGTTATGTTACTTTCCTGCCATCAAGGGAAAACGTACTGACACTCTATAATGTTAAGACAAAACTGTCAGAGCCCACTGGAAGTAATGAAGCCTGACAGTTCTTGAGTTAATACAAGGACTATTGGGCCTGTAAATTTCAATTAGGCCTGACAGCAATAGGGTTTAATGTGACATTTATGTGAAGTGGTAGGTTGGAAGCTTTCCTTCACACTTACAAAGGCAAGGATCTCAGTTTAGAAAAAATAAGGTTCATCCACAGTCCTCTGCTGTTTTGCTATGGATCAATGAAAAATGTCTGAGACAAAATGTTTTGCAGTAGTGAAGGCTGGAATTAGTAATTGAGATTCATATTTTTGATACCAAGTAGATCAATTTGTTTTCATAGGTCCCATTGTCTTCTGCTCTTACTAACGGTATGGGCAGCATTCATTAACTAGCTAAGTTTACACACATGACCTTTACATGATCTCTCACAACCATCCTAGATACAGGATACATTTGCAAACTTATACGCCATAGATACAATCCTGCTATCATTGTGGTGCATGTTTTGGAATGAATATGTGGGAAATTGGTTAATACAATACACTTCTCCCCGCAATTGCTTTACCTAGAACAGGGTGGGATGGCTCACAATGGAGGCAATTGGCCATTGTGAAGTGATTCTAAGAGTGAAAATACACAACCACTTAAAGTATGGCTGTTACTTTAACCATCCCATTTGGCTAACAGTATGAGGGGCCATTTATTTGTAGGCTCCAGACTTTCTCCTAATCAAAGCTGAGGCCTATGAATAAGCTGCTATCCAGGGCTGTGGAGAGTACCTTTTGTCCTGGCAATAGGTAGGTTTGGGAACCAGCATGTAGCTATCAGTGGTTGAGCACAGAATACATATCAAGAGTTTTGAATGGCACTGGCAGGCAAAGCATCAGGACCCTGGACAGAACTCAGACAGTGAGTGCAAAGCTGAGAACAATTGGCTATCAAGTGAATAAGTAAATGGGGTCAGAAACAGTGTTCCCTCTAACAAGGATTCCCAAATGTTGTTGACTACAATTCCCAGAATCCCCAAACAAAAGCCATTGCAGCTGAGGATTCTGGGAGTTGTAGTCAACAACATCTAGGAATCCCTGTTAGAGAGAACACTGGTCAGAAAGCTATTTTCATTCCAGAGTCTGAGAACTACTCCCCGCTGCCATTTAGCTTGCTATCTGGCATAAAAAGAATCTGCCGCAACTCCATATGAGAATATTTCTGGGGGAAGAGCTTTACCCTCAATCTCTTTTGACAATCAGTGCCAGAAATCACTGAGCCCTTTCTCATAATCAGTGAGAAGGGCTACCAGGAAGGCAGCGTGGAAGGCTGAAGACATTTATCATCCCGATAGATGATCACCTAGTCCTTTCTGGGTGTGCAATCGTGGCCCCGCTGCCTCTGGCAATGCAGAGGTTTGGGGGCCGGAATGGACATACCATAATGCACTGTGCGAGTGTGCAGTGCATTGTGGGGATCCCCACAGAGACAAGCAGACACTTGTCATTGCTTCCTGACAGACAAGCAAAATAAACTGGCACTGCCAGTTTAAGGCACTGCCTTAGCCCTGTTTTGGAGGTGGGCTCCACAGATGGGTTTGCCACAGTGCTGCCAGCAGCCACTCACCCCCGCGGCTTCTTACATGCATCCAAGACCTGGCTTGGCTTCCTTAAGTCCAGTCTTTGCTGCGCATGAGAACAGCCTCACCATATCTTGCACAAATACATGCTTCGTGTTAACTCCATGCAAAGTTGATATAGAGAACAAGTGCATAAATTACAAATACATTTAAAATGTAAGTTTAAAAGTATGGTGATGATGATGGCATGTATTTTCACAGAAAAACAGTGACAACAAAAAGCCTAGACAAAGCTAGAATGAACACAAAAAGCTTATAGGTCATCTTTATTGTCTCAAGGGAAGGGGATGTCTGTTTTTGTGTTTAATCTGCAACAAAACAGAAACAGGCAGAAATGTGGGTGGGTGGGCGGGCGGGCGGGCGAGGGTGGGATTCTCCAAAGCAATCACCAAAGCATATTATCATTATATAACTGTTGGTTAGTAATTAGGTCTGAAGGAACACACACACACATATACACACAAATATGTGTTATAGTTACAACTTGCCCCTCATATGGGAATCCCAGTGACCTCCCATTCACACCTAGGTAGTTTCATCAATGCAGAAGCATTAGGTGTTACTAGATCACTCTCTCAGCCTAAGAAAAATTTAATTCCCCTGTCCCAAACTCAAACCATTCTTCTCAATGAGGCAGTTCACATGGCCATGTGTGAAGTGCCTGACAGGGTTCTGTGGAGAGAGTGGGCTTAGCCCGTTCTCCCTGCAGGCAAGCAGCCACTCACAGCTGGGTAGCCGGATTGGCTGCCCACACAACTGCCGACTCCGTCACAGAGCCGGTGGGGATCGAGCACCGTGCAGCCCCTAGAAG
Source organism: Hemicordylus capensis (assembly GCF_027244095.1). Classification (NCBI taxonomy): domain Eukaryota; kingdom Metazoa; phylum Chordata; class Lepidosauria; order Squamata; family Cordylidae; genus Hemicordylus; species Hemicordylus capensis. The sequence goes on from NC_069662.1 coordinate 106,927,719, forward strand.
TCCAAGGATGCCCCGTGCAAGTGCCTGGGGCATCCTGGAGAGACCCCCAAGCATGGGAGGCTGCTTGTAGCCTCCCAACCGGGGGTCTACTCATGTGTCGCCATACACCGCAGCGACACATGAGCAATGAAATGAGGTTAACGGCGTGCTTGCTCCGTTAACCTCATTTAAGGGGAGGGTGTTTTAGGTGGGCTAGCCACCTTGGGAGCACCGGGTTTGCCTGCAAGCCCAGTGGTTCCCACATTCCACAGAAAGCGGACTAAGCTCCTTTAGCCCACTTTCCGTTGATCATGGGAATAGCCTCATAGTCAGTCTATCAGATGTCTTATTCTGCATTGGGGCATTCACTTTTTTGGGGGGAGGGGGGTGTCATTGGGTGACCTCCAAACAAAGAGGTTCTATATGAGGAGCACCTGTGTTGATGATGATTTCAGCTAACATAGCACTGGCAATCACATGAAAGAGGGTTGGATTTTCAGCTACCTTCCCTTTCTCTGGAAGCGCTCTGTGCCACCCACATATATGTCCCTGAGGGCTGTGTGACCTTCACACAGCACTTCTGGGGGAAGGGGATGTTGTCAAAATCCTAGCCCCCAGCATGTGATTTCTGGTGCTGCATTATTTTATTTATTTATGTATTTGATTTATTTGATTTATATGCCGACACAGTGCTTCTCACATAGTCGACACAGTGCTTCTCACATAGCACCATGCTGTGGAAATCAGCCATTGTTTTTACACTTTTCTACATTTACATGAGCCTATGTGTGATAGCCCAGTATCAATAGCCTAGCAGCAATACAGGACTGTTTTATTGTTTGCTGCTATAGTACAACAAGTATGCTCTCAAATGCCATCAATTCATCTAGTTGATGGCAAATATGTTTCCTCCTAAACATGGGAAGGAACACACTACTGCTTACAAGAGATTGCTTCACCATAGCAATCTAGTAATTTAACCTTTCTGGTGGTAGTGTGGAGCATTATGAGTTGGTGGCATGATCTTCATAAAGATGATGTTAGGTATGAACAGTCTGAATCATATATGACAGACATCCATTGATATGGATACATTTTTCCATATAGAGGTTTTTTTCTGTGCATGAAGTAGTAGCCTATTGTTCATGGTGCATCTTAGTTTTAAACTAATGATGTAAACTACCATTTGACACATAATAATTTTGACAGAATCAGAGGCACTCTTAGTCCTGGACTTCTGGACTGAAGACCAGGGCCTCCACAGCCCCTGAGGGCCCCGAAATCCCCTTTAGTCTCTCCTAGGTGGTGTGGTCGCTTGGCCAAGCATGATGACGCTTAATTTGCGGGGGGGGGGGCTCCAAAGGCCTTTAGCTCCAGGCTCCAAAGTTACCTAGATGCACCTCTAGATAGAATACTATACAACAAGAGTGGTTCTGTATAGAGAGTGGTTCTTTATCTTAACAATTCTTTGCATTGTGAATGCTGATTGGGAAAGTAGTACCAAGAGCATGCTAGCTTGATTTTATTTGTTAGTTCTCAAGATACTAATTTGGTTTGTCTATTGTAATAATATCAGGAAACCTTTGAATTCCAGAAGCTACCTGATCTCATATTGTTTTGTTCATACTGTGATTATAAAGGTGGTTCTGATCATTCACTGATCATGGGCAATAATTTCTGACTCATTCAAGGCATCACAAAGTCCAGCATCTCTGAAAAATTTGCCTTCTACACCTAAAATTTAACATGTAAGTGTATGGAAACTACCAAAATGTACTATTACCCTTCTTGTATAGTGATTGCCTTTTGAATGAATTTGTAGTGTTAGTATATATTACTTAGCCAAATAGTGTAAGACTTGGTCGAAGACTTGGTTGAAGACTGTTCATGTTCAAACTGATCTTCTTTATCAAAGGTTTCTTTCACAATACTAAGAACTGTAATTTTAGAACATAAGAACAGTCTTGCTGGATCAGGCTCAAGGCCTATCTAGTTCAACATCCTGTTTCACACAGTGGCCTACCAGATGCCTCTGAGAAACACACAGCAAGAGGCGAGGGCATGCCACCTCTCCTGCTGTTGCTCCCCTGCAACTGGTATTCAGAGGCATATTGCCTCTGAGGCTGGAGGTGGCCTAGGCATCAGACTAATAGCTATTGCTAGACTTGTCTTCCATGAATTTGTCTAAGCCCCTTTTAAAGCCATCCAAGCTAGTGGCCATCACCACATCCGGTGACAGAGAATTCCATAGATTAATTATGCAATATGTGAAAAGTACTTCCTTTTGTTGGTCCTAAATTTCCTGGCCATCGGTTCCATGGGATGACCCCTGCTTCTAATGTTCTGAGAGAGAAAATTTATCTCTGTCCACTCTCTCTACTCCATGCATAATTTTATAACTGTATAAACCTCTACCATGTCTCCTATGTTGGTGATGCCTAAGTTAAAAGACATATAAGACAGCAAACTTTGAAATAATATAGTTGATGTAATGACCAGTGTAACAACCTCCAGGAACTATGCATGAACCATCACTGATAATATACACCTGTTCTCAGTGCTAATTCAGGGCAACCTCCAGACAAAGTTAGTTACGAAATTAATGGAACTTCAATTAGTCTGACATCTTTGTCTGTGTGGCTTCTTTGTCTATATATTTTCTGTTGGCTCCAAATATGTATTTTTCATTGGCCTGTGTGCTAAACTTATGGGCCAGTTATGTGTTCCTCCAGGTATTAAACACTGCTGTCATAGCGTATGGACATTAATGCTTCTGGTCATTATTCTGGCTATTATTAATTTGTTGAAAATTAAAACAGTGAAGAAACCAGAGTTGTGGAGAAAACTAAATGATTAGATTAGATTTTATTTATAGCACTTCGCTAAAACCAAAAGAAAAATTACAGAAATATTCATAAAATACAAAAGTGAAAACACCACTTCTGACAGTGGTGTTTTATATTATAAATCTCTAGATCTTCTTCTTCTTTTCTGTGTTCATTGATCAAAATCTCCTTGAGAATACAACCCTAGCAAAGATTTATTGATCAATGTTTTTTTCCTCTTTGGTTAGTGTGATTTCTCATTGTTATCTATCGGTTCAACCATTTTCTCATCTTTTAAAAAATATTAATTAAGGCTTGTGTTATGTCAGTCCAGTGAACATGTCCGACCCAATGTGCCTTCTTTCAACTATTTTCAGAAGGAGTTCTGCAATTATTGCAGGGAGCCTCTGACCACTGGAACTATCAAGAGGTTCCCTGCTGTCATTGCAGAACTCTGACATGTCTATCAGACCCTGCCTCTCCTCCTAATCCCCCCTGCTTTACCTATGACTGGGTGGGGTCAGGGAAGAGGCTGTGTCACTTCCTCTTTCCTCCAGAGGGAGCAAACAGCTGTCTTGCCTTCTGTGGCTTTAGTTTAAAAGGGACTTTCCCCCTTTAACTTTCCCTATATCCCTTTCCTTCTAGGCCTAGGTGTTTCTAGGATTAGTAGGGGTTTTTTGGAGGGGGGGGGTTAGGCTTCAGTCATAGCAAAAGTACCAATCCCAGATGCACTTGTGCCACTCACTGGACCTAGAAGGAGTTGTTGTTGTTGTTTTAACCCTTTCTAGGTCATGGTGCAAGTGCTTCTGGGTCACAGCAGCCAACTGGGAGTCCAGAACAATCCGGGGTCTAGCACTATCTAGCACTATCCCCAGATTATGCACCTGGTTCTTCAAAGGACCAGGTGTGACCCCAATCCATAAAAGGAGAACAACAACCTTCCAGATCAATTAGCTCCCTTGCTATTTATATCTTGCAAATAAAGGACTTTAACACATTTAAAACATCCAGCAAACCGATAAAGAGCCAGCAGAAGATAGCCAGCAATTACTAATCAAAAGCTTGCTGGAGGGACAAGAAGGCTTTAGCCTGGCCACTTATACAAATAGGTCACCAGGCAGATCTCTCTAGGGAGGGAATTCCTTTATTTATTTCCCATTATCTATTTTAGTTTGCAATTTTTAATGTAATTTTTGGTTGTAATTTTTAATGTTACTTTATTTACATGTCATTGTACACCACCCAGAGTCTTTGGAGTGGGTGGTATATCAAATGCTTCTAATAAATAGATAAAAATTCCATAGATGAGGGGTCCTCTACTGAAAAGGCTCTCTCCCTGGTAGCCACCTATGACATCATTGTTGGTGGTGGCACCCAGAGGAGAGCCTCCAAAGATTACTTTAGAGCAGGGGTGGGGAACCTTGGCCCTCCAGCTGTTGTTGAACTACAACTCCCATCATCCCCAGGCTGGGGATGGTGGGAGTTGTAGTTCAACAACAGCTGGAGGGCCAAGGGTCCCCACCCCTACTTTAGAGAATGGGCCAGAACATATTGGAGAAAGTTCTCCTTCAGGTGGACTGGTCCCAAGCTGCGTAAGGCTTTAAAGGTCAACACCAGCACTTTGAATTAAGCCCTGAAACTGTCAACCTATGCAATTGGTATAGCCAGTGGTGCACTCAGAAGGGCTCCCAAATGACCCCTCCCCACCCCATTGCCCCCTCTGTTGCAATGGTGGAGGGGGTGAGGAGAAAATCCTCCCTTTTGCAATGTAACCCCCCACCACTGCACAGCAGCAGCACCAGCTGTGGGGAGGGGGAGGGGGAGAGTTCCCCTTTACCGAGATCTTTACCCAGGGGGAGGGAGAGATGGGGCGCGGTGGTGGTGGTTGCAGGGAGGGGGGCAAGGAGGGGAGAGTTCTCCCTTTTACCATCTGGGCTGGGAGGCGGTGACTTCCTCCCAGCACCGCTTCCTCCTCCCAAGTGAATGGACAGCTTCTCGCCTCTCTGTTGAGCAGGCCATTTCCAGCTTTCTTCCACGTGGAGGAAGCAGAGAGGCCTGTCCGGTCACTTGAGAGGAGGGAACGGAGATGGGAGGAGGTCGCCGCCTCCCATCCCATACAGTAACAGGAGGAACTCTCCCCTCCACATACACCCTCCCTGCAACCCCAGCCGCCAGGCCCCATTCCACCCTCCCCCTGTGTAAAGATCTCAGTAAAAGGGAACTCTCCCCTCCTCAACCCCTCCACCCTCCCCACAAATAGTGCTGCCGCCACGCAGCAGCAGGTTTTTTAAAAGGTGCGTTGGCTGGAGCGGGATGGGTGTGGGATCAGCTGTGGGGCAGCATGGAGTGGCTGCAGGAGGCCCCTTCGGACCTTTGGAGGGCCCCCCGGACCTAGGAGGCCATGGGTCGGTGCCCCATGGTCCGGGAGTAAAAGTGCCTCTGGGTCTAGCACTGGTGTGATATGTTCTGAGTGGCCAGAGAGCAGCCTTTCTGCCTTGTTCTACACCAAATGGAGTTTCTGTTTCTGGGTCATGTTCAAAAGATAGCCCCACATACAACATATTGCAGCAAGCCAGACATGATGACAGCAGAGCTGAGGTTTAGGACAGGTTTGGGCTTCATCCATGGTCTGCCCTGCTTGTGCTAAGTAAGATGCACTGTTGTTTTGAGTTTCTTTTCGCCTTACTGAAAACACCAATCTACTCTATGCCCTGATTGCTGAGTCTTCCTTATAAACTGCTAACACATTATCGGATGCTATGTCTCCTTTGACACTATTCAGTCCTGTTCATTCCAGCCCATGCTGCATGAAAGAGACATTTTCCAGCACCTGTGTTCTCAGTGGTGCCTGCAGCGAAGCCCCACAGATGAACCATTCCAAATCTAGGCTGACCTTAACAAAAAAGGAGCCGACGTACTTCACTCATAGCACTCAGCGAGCAATCAGACCGCATCCCAGTGACATTCATCACAGCTGCTGGCAACAGCCTTTAATTCATCTGGTATTTAACCAGGGTGGAATGCCCCTTGGCTATATCATGTTTGTTGGTGTTAGAGGAACCCAGCTTATCTCTTGCTCACTAAAGTTCAGGATTTAACACCAATCCATGAATTTCAGTCACTTCAGTTTCTGCACAAAACGCTTGTCTTTTCCTTGTCCTTTATTCTGTTGTTTTCTCCATCTTGATTTAAAACACACACACGCACACACACACACTCGCTCGCTCGCTCTCTCTACCAGCACCTCTGATATTACAGCTATGGCACGATAAAGATGTAGCACACCAGCCATATAATTAAGGCCTGCGATTATAGGAAACCTCCAGATTCTCCAGATTAAATGTTGTGAAAGGCGTAAGTGTGTTTTATACAGCACAGTAGGACAAGAAGTGAGTGTTAATATATCTGATTTCCCCCCACCCCCGCCTGAAATTAAAAAAAACATGAATGGCTGTATGTGTTTAGAATCCACAAGCAATGGGGCCAACAGTTGAAAACTGTAATAGTTTCTGAAATAAACATGCCTAGCAAAGAATGGCCAGAGTTAAGTACATTTAAGGGCCATTGATTTTCAGTGGGAAAGTTAGGCTCTTGTGTGCGGCCAATACCAGAAAACAGACAGAGCTTCCCCAAACTGTAACCTGAGGGACCTTTTTTGTGATGGGTCATGACAAGTCCTATTTCACTGTCAAAATTGCTAGCAACAGGAGGAAAGACTGAACACTTACCCCTCCCATTATAGGTATGGAGGGTAAGTTCCAGGTTATTGATTTGACTGTTTTCCAACTCATAGATATAGAGAGACGGGGCAGCAGTCTCTGAGCAGAGCCTCTGCAGTGTTCAATCTTAGGAAGCCTCCATCTTTGCTTCTGGCTGGCCATTTTTTGCTTGAACCTCATTGTCTGGTTTATTCATCTCTCTTGCTCTTGTTGTCTGGTGAACTGCTACCTTGACACATATTATTCTCAATGTGATTGGTGTAAATGCAAAGTGCAGCCATGGGACACTGCTGGAAACTGATGTAGCCTCTGAACCAGGCCTGCACAACATAAGGCCCGGGGGGCGCAGAGACTATTTCACTGGCCCCCAGGTATCCTGCAGCAACACAGGAGTGGGAAACTGCCTTATAGCACCATCCTGTGCATGCTTTCTCAGAAATATCCTCCATGGTGTGCCCAGTGAGGCTTACTCCCATGTAAGCAAGCCTAGCATTACAGCCTGAAAGCAACAACAACTTAGGGAGAGGAGAGGAGAGGACTTGGCATTTGTTTGGGGCTGGCATGCACTCCAGGGACCCCACTGGTTGAGCAGCGATGGGACCTGTTCTCTGGCCACTATCCCTGGTTAAAACTTTGGGTCCATTGACGGGGGAGTAGATCCACAAGTAACTAATAATATATATTTTTAATTTTAATGTAATCATGTGCTAAATGTCTGACCTTGGCCCCTGTACACCAAGTTGTGGGTGGTTCTGGCCCACCAGGGCATTTGAGTTGTGCAGCCCTGCTCTGAACTATTCCAAACCAATCCAGAGTGAAGCATAGCAACTAAATTGTGGAGCAAACATACCAGTCCTGCTCAGGATTGGCCGCTCTGACAAATTTCAGTTTTACAACGTATCAGTGTTTCTTCTAATTAACGGGAGGAAGTCATTATAAATTCCAGAAAAATGAATGCACATGAGACCTAGCCCTGGGTATTTAAGAGAGCGTCTTCTGCGCTATGAGCCCCACCGCCCATTGAGGTCACTTGAGGAGGTCCGTCTCCAGTTGCCGCCAACTCATTAGGTGGCTACACAGAGACGGGCCTTCTCGGCTGCTGCCCCGAGATTGTGGAATTGTTGTTTACAATGTTTTTAATTGTTAATTATTGTTTTTATGCTTTATGATTTTTGTTTTAATTATTAATTGATATTAATGGTGTTTTAATGTAAACCGCCCTGAGCCTTTTGGAAGGGTGGCATAAAAGTTTTAATAATAAATAAATAAATAAATAAATAAATAAATAAATAAATAAATATTTACTCCAGATCGATTCTAGTTTCAGACACCAATAATTTTCATTGGATCTGTCCTATCTGCACTGCAGAAATGTAAGTGTTGATACGGTTTTGTCACACTGCACGCTGTGTTGACTTGAGGGAACGTGTTGGGGGTTTTTTCACTTTAACTTGCAATGCAACAGAAGTCTTTGTGTCTAAAACTATTGCCTGTGGACAGAGTAATTCATTTACTATTGCCCCTGTTACCCAGTTCATGATGGGTGGGCCCTTTTTTGCATGTGTGTGGTTCATGCCCTGAAGTTCATATACTTTGTGCTACAACCCTAATTCCACTGCTCACTTTAGGACTCAGGGCACAGAAATATCTTAGTCAGCCAACCACAATCCTAGAAATGTTACCATTTCTGGAATGTATTCCAGACTGGAATTCCAAATGGGACTACCCCAGCTCTGATCTGGGGATGGTCATGGAGTATTTCCACTCTTTGCAGTTAAATCATTTTATTTTATTTATTATTTATTACATGTATATTCTGCATTTCTTCCATAGTGGATTCCCAGGTAGTTGTTCTTTTCAGCTACTGACCTGACCTAGACCCACTTAGTTTCAACAGTGCAGCTGAATCGTGTGCATTCAGACCATGATGTGACCTTTTACATATGCAGACTGATCCTCTCAATGTAATTTAGTCCCACTATGTTCAATAAGCTTCCTCCAATGTAAGTGTAGCCACATACTTGGGAGTAAGCCCCACTGAACTCATTAGGACTTACTTCAGAGTTCTCATGTACTATATTACACTGCAAGTGCTTTTTATAATAACTCAGATTTATATAGATGGATCTCACCAGTACATTATATGGGTTTTAGACCTTGGGGCCATTCCCACGACCAGCCTTACCTGGGCTTGCACAGCCTTACCCAAGTAGAGCCAGTTGTTTGGAGTGCCAGGATCAGTCTTGATCCCAGCGCTGCCCCTCCAGGTAGCCTGGGTTCTTAACCTGGGCTAAAAGTGAGGCAGAAGGACACAAGCACGTCTCCTACCCTGCTGCATGATTGTGTGGGTGAGCAGGTGGCTGGCAGCTTCAGGCAGCCAGCTCAACCATAGAGCCAGAATGAAGGAGTGTCTTCAGCAGCCAGTAAGCAGTGCGGTGCATTGGGGGATACCTGGAGGCTAGGCCTTGCTCTTGGTGGCTTCAGATCGCCACGCTGCTCACTGCAGCCATGATCGTGTGGGTGGGTGGCATGGTGAAGCAGGGACAGAGTTGTGCTTATGTGGGGAAAGGTAGATATGACCCTGCCTTCCCCAGCCTTCCCCAACACCGACGTTTTTGGCCATGTGTATGATCTCCTTGTGTTTAATGTACTTCTACATAATATAATCCTTAAGTTTGGGTAGAAGCAAGAATTCCTCAATATCCTGATATTGTTTTTCACTAAAAACTCTTGATTAAAAGGCTGGATTAATGTTTCAGTCTATTTTGAATGGGAAAGATTTCAATTGAATTTGCTAAAATCAACATTTTGTCAGCCAAAAGTCGGAAATAGCATACAATTGGCTGTGGCACTGGAAGGCATTGTTTTCATTTTTTAAAAAAATCATCCTCCCCCCCCCCCCCTCCTTTGTTTTCTGAACAAAGGGTAGCTGTACGAGGCATTTGGACAATATTTGTTTAATTTATAACTCGGTGGTTTTAAATGTCCCAGATGTAACCCAGTGCTGCCTATTGTTTTTATCACTCCACATTGCAAACAGTCTTTCTCCTCTCAGGATGACAGTCCTGGGATCCAGATGCCAACCTATGGAAGAAGGATTCTAAGACACAACATCTGGCTTGATGCACAAGTCCAAAGGCAGCTGGTTGTGTTGGTGGCCATGGAGTTGCCTCTGGCTCTGACATGTGGTTAAGTCAGTCACTTGGTAGGCTCTGTGACCACTGTGTCCTCCTGACTGCTGCCTTATTGTAACATACCTTTCAATGTGAATCAGTTTGACTTCTTAATGAACTCTGTGGACAAAAGGATTCCACCATCATTAACCCTCTACTGTTCCCTTCCATTTTAACCCACTGATGCAACAAAGTTGATACCATGGTGTTTACAGCTATGTGGCCATTATGTCCTATAGGCATTTGCTGACATCCAAACTGATGAAGTGTACATGCAGCATGCAGCATTCTAGACAAAAGCAGTGTGGGCACTCACAGGAAAGCAATTTTCACTGATCTCTCCTTCTCTCTGAAACACCCCAAAATATCAGAGGGCAACATGGTAAATAAAGAGAGATTGGCAAATATCTCCCACTATGTGAGTACCTGCAATGTTTTAATCTGGAATGTTTGAATCAGCACACTGCATGCATGTTTCCTTCCTTATACACACACACACACACACACTTCATTAGTCTGAATGTCAGCCAGTATATACAGATAAATGTTTTGGATGAATTAGCAACACATGCAAGGTGCATTAACAATGGTGTCATAAAGACTCACAACTGGGTCTTTTAGTTTATTCTTTTATTTAATTGTGTAATTTAGCTTACTTTTCTATTTAATTCTGCACAACAAAGAGCTTTCAACAGTCCAAGACTTTTTTTAAAGCAAGTCATCTTAATAGTCTTGCAATAAATGATTTGTAATTATTAAAAGCTAGACATCTTAATTGTTGTGCCATAAATATCTGATTATTATTTTTGCCTTTTTTGTTGTGAAGAATATGTATCACTTTTCAGCTGCAAGCAGTTTCTATCACACTAGACTTGGAACATAACTGTTCTCCGGAAAAAGAGTCTAATAATTGTTAATCCATCTTTGAACATGGGGGCGGGGGGGGGGCAGGTTTTCAAAGCAGTTTACACAGAAAAAGGAATGAGATGGTTCCGACCAAAAAAGGGCTCACAGTCTAAAAAGGAAATAAAAGGGATGCTGAAAGGCATCACCTCACACTGTGCGGGAGATGGCAATGGTAAATCCCTCCTGTATTCTACCAAAGCAAACCACAGGGCTCTGTGGTCGCCAGAAGTCAACACCAACTCAATGGCGCAACTTTACCAACATCAGGCACTGAAGAGATACTGTGCTGTGATTGGATAGGGACAGTTGCTCTTCCCCTACTAAATAAAAGAGAGTTGCCAGTTTAAAAGGTGCCTCTTTGCCCACTTAATGGGGCTATGATACTTATGCAAACTTTCTTCCATAGAAGCAGGTTTCTCTCAACCCTTTTAGAGCTCATGCCTCCAGCCTGCCTTACTTGAGCTGGGTTTGGACACCAGAGCTTATTGCCTTTCCTTCAGTTGGCCCTTCAGAAGGGCCCTTGAGCTCTGGGGACACAGTGCCCTCCAGAGGAGGTCCTTTCCAACACTTGGAATCCCCTCCATTGGCCTTGGGACCCCAGGAGCAGAGGCAGTGCTTGTCCAGAGGCAGAGTGCTTACTTGGCTGTTCAGGGCATCTCTCCTAATGGATCTCCTTAGGAGGAGGACAAGGCCAGCTCAGATACCTGCTTTGGATCAGCCCTAGCCAGAGATCTAGGAAGGGCTGAGGCTCCTGGCTAATATATAGCCCAGTTGTATCTAGACATTGCTGGGTAACAGCTCCGTAACCGAGTGCTGCCTTGTTGGACCCAGGCACAGATGGGCTGCTGGTTCTGTTTTCCCTGGTTCTCCTGGTATGGATTGGGGCGGGGTGGTGGGAGGTTCTTGCAGCATGAGGTTGCCTAAGGTCTGGATCTTAAATTCTTCCCATACTATTTAATTCTCTGAACTTTTCCCCTTATCCTCCAGTTTTGAGGGAGGGTCCCAGATATGAGATCATGACAGAAGAAAAGCTCCAAGAGGTCAGATGCACTGTTATTTTATTTCAATAATACTTCCAGGAGAAATAAACTGATGATAGTTACTATTTCTAGATAACTTTGGGAGTGTATATGGATAATATGCAACTGCATATATGATGTCTCCTGATCCGTTCTGTGGTACTGTGGCCTCCGTGGCATTCTGTAGTATTTATCCCCTTAAATTTGTAGAGTAGATGCATACATTTACTAACTGCTATAAGACAGATGTGATTGCCTTTGCTGATGCTTTCAGAAGGAAGGTTCTGCAAAGGGCTCCTTTGAGTCTGCCTGCCCAGCAGCATACTGTACCTCACCCAACTGGAGGTTCCAAATCACAGAAGGGCGTTCACTTTGGCTCGCTGCCATGGCCTCCCCTCAGCAGTGCTAGAAGGCCTATAGAAGGACCCACTTGCAGAGCAATTATGCCCCTGTGGCTTAAGGCAGATCGAAACTACTGAACATGTTCTCCTGTACTGCTCGTTCTATAGAGACATATGTGCCTCTCTCATCCTTCCACTGCTAAGCAAGTATCCAGGTTGTCCGAGCCAATTCTACAGCTCCTTGCTACTCTCTGAGTCTAAGCCTGCCATCACATATAGCAATAGCAATAGCAATAGCACTTACATTTATATACCGCTCTATAGCTGGAAGCTCTCTAAGTGGTTTACAATGATTTAGCATATTGCCCCCAACATTCTGGGTACTCATTTTACCGACCTCGGAAGGATGGAAGGCTGAGTCAACCTTGAGCCCCTGGTCAGGATTGAACTTGTAACCTTCTGGTTACAGGGCGGCAGTTTTACCACTGTGCCACCAGGGGCTCTTTATAGTTTCACCAGGTACTGTGCAGCTGTGATCAGCATTTGTCAGTGGATGATGGGCAGTGAGTCCTATCAGCCTTAATCTGACTCCTGGTTACTCTGGGCAGGCCTTGCAATTGCTCACTCGCCTCCCTTTTACTGCTCCTCATAACCCTCAATCTGGCTGTTTTCTAGTTTTATTACTCAGGATTTTATATATTTTATATATGTCTGCTTTTTATGCCTTTGAACCTTCCTACAACTTTATGTCCCCCCTTTTTATATTAGTTTATGCTTTTAATGCATTTTTATGACTTTTACTATTTCTCAGGTCTGATTCTGTTTCCACTATTTTTAGTATTCTTTGTCCTTTTAGTATTATTATGTACCATTTTACATGTAATCACTTTTATCTGCTCTCACTTTAACTTGTAATCACCCTTATAATTTATGCTGGTCTGTGACCATAATAAAGATTGATTGGCTCCTTTGGGATGCCCTAGTCCAGGGTTTCTTAACCTTGGGCCCCCAGATGTTGATGGACTACAACTCCCATCATCCCCAGCCACAATGGACATGGCTGGGGATGATGGGAATTGTCCATCAACATCTGGGGGCCAAAGGTTAAGAAACCCTGCCCTAGTCCATTTAGGAACCTACCCATTGAGATGCCTGTTATTATATTTCCTAAAGGATATTGAATGTTCTCCTGCTAAGAGAAAAAGGGGATTTACATGAAGAAAATTCCACTTTTATCCAAAAGAAAGGAAAAGGAATACCTACATCCCTTCCACTTCTGCTGGGATCAGCTCCCCTTTCCATCTGACAAGCATATGTGTGAGCTAGGCATGGACTTTGGGACTTTCTCCCCTTCCTTTGGTTCAAGATTATGCTCTTCCACTCTCAAGGTGGTGTGCTTTTTTTCTAAGAGTTCCTGCTTTTCTGATCTGTTCTAGGACAGATGGAGTCCTCCCAAGGATGTTTACCAATGGAGTCCTCCCAAGGATGTTTACCAATGGTGCAGATGGCCTTGCCTCCTGACCAAATAAAAGGGATATCCCAAGTGATGCTGAAAGTCTCCCTGACTCCCTAAGAGCAGAGTAAGAAAATTTCCTCTTTTCCAGTATTTAAACTGCAAGTAGTTTTTGTCAGTAGACATGGAGGGATATATAACTGTTCTCCCAACACAGAGTCTAAGAATTCTTAATCCACCTTTGAACATAGGAGTCTGCTGACCTGCAAACAGGCTTACTGTATTAACAGTGGTCAGAAATTTCAGCCTTGGATTTTATCATTTTTAAGATTCACTATAAGTAGCATATAAACGACATACGAAATGGAAGTTTGGATGAAATATGTGTTGGAAGCAGGTCATGTCAGGCTACAGCTCGAGGCTAATGCTCAACTTGAGGAACAAACATCTGCAGATTTGGGAATGTTGCCAAGTGAAGTGTCTCGTTGGTTTTTACCAATCAGCAAGTGATAAACTATCTTAATAAGTATTTGGTGTGTGTTAACAAAAAAATAATAATAAAGCACTACCTGTGCATTTTTCACACAGCGGGGCTTTATTGCGAGTTCAAAGTTGCCCAAAAAGACCGATGCAAAAGGTGGATTTTTTTTACCCTGGATATAAATCAGGCTACACTCTAACGAACAATGAAAAACTCGAATTGTGTGTGAAGTGCTCCCGATAGCTCACAGAGACTTTGGGGTAAAACTGGCTGATATATGAACACACACACTCTATTCCGGAAGAGATACAAGCTAAAAGCCCTGTGTGAAAAACGCCCTGGTGCTTTCAATGCTCACAGTCTTAAAAGGTGGTCAGAGTATGGGTCTGTGGGCTGGCTGAGGTTAGCTGTGTGATGGAGCAGGCGGTGCTGATTTGTTAATTTTGACACTAATTTCCAACTTCTCAGAGCCTTTATGTTCGTATAATAAAATGTGTTACCTACAGTGCAAATGCAAGTGCATGGGTGCATGATAAAATAATCACATGATTTGTGAAACAATTACATGGTTTTAGAAAAATATGGACAGAGGTTTATAAATATTTCTCCTCGTAATAGTAGAACTTGAGTCACAGTCAAATTGATTGGCAGTAGATTCTGAACAGAAAAAAGAAAAGAAAATTATTCTTCTCACACCATAATTAATTTATGTAATTCACTTCCACAAGATGTGGCAGTGGCCATGAGCTTAGAAGGCTTTCAAAGAGTATTAGGCAAATTCATGGAGGAAAGGTTTCGTGATGTCAAAACAAAACCTTGATGTTTAGAGACAATATATCTCTGAATATAAGTTCCTGAGGGCAGGCAAACAGCAGAGGAGTCTGCTGTGGACTTCCCAAAAACATATGACTGGCTACTATTGAAAACAGGATGCTGTACTAGGCAGATCCTTGGTCTGATCCAGCTGGGCTTCTCTTACAGTCTTATGTCCTTCCCCTATTTGTTTTCAAAAAACTTATGGGACTAACATCCCATAACATCATGACGAACCCTTCATGCATGCAAGCAAAAGAAACATGCATGCAGCGGCTGTGTTCCTGCTTCAGCATCTCAGGCACTCACTTGGAAGGACAATTTTCACCAATCTTCCCTTCCCTCAGATGTACATCCCAAAATTATGTCCCTGTGGGTTGCATAGCCCTCAAGGACATAAGTTCAAGTGGCACAGAGCATTTCCAGGGGAAGGTAAGATTGGCAAAAATCTCCCTTCTGTGTGCATGAGAGCCCACATTGCTGAAGCAGGAATGCAGTCCCTGCATGTGTGCTATATTTGCTTGTATGCATGCAAGTGTCAATCTGGACGTTGGTCCGTGTCTCCACACATAAGAACTTCTGTTTGATTTTGCATTATTTTTGCTGTGAACACTGTTGCCCAAACAAGAATATTATAAAATTTGGTAACTTGCAGTGTATTGTTTTTAATTGTTCTATGTATGTCACAAACTAAACAAGTAGAATCAAAGCAGAACAGATAAATATTTTTCAACAATAGTAATTTGGAGTTTGGCTTGAACCTTCTGTCCATCAGCTAGGCAAACAGATTCTTTTGCTTAGAGCATTCACATATTTTGTGAAGATAGACATACAAATGCTGCATGTTCCTAACAATTCTGAGCAAGCATAAAATGCAACATCTGTGTGGGACACTTTCCCATCTGTGGTCAGTGCAAAAGAATGGAACAGCTTTTAAAAATTATTATTTAGAAGATGCCTGCTTTCATAACACCATAACGCCACTGAGTATCTGACCATCACAAGGGTCCTTATACTCCTTTGTCCAAGTGTGACTTTACGGCCAACAAGACAGTCTGCTGCTGTTCCATTACTGAAGGAAACTTAGGGCCAAATTACACATGGCATTCATGTTTTTTGTCCCTGTGTATTTTTAAAAAATAAAAATAAATAGGAGCCAAGGGGGCAGGATGCTGAACTGCATCAGGACTGCATCATGGTGGGAGGCTTTAAACTTCATGCCCCCACTGCGGTCCCAATCCAGATCAGCTCCCCTCCCTCACAGCTTCTGTGTTTTCTAGGAGGGAAACACTCATTGGAGCCAATTGCTTTCATTGTTGCCAGTATGTTATATAAATACTGTATTAAGTTGTGTCTTGTGTGAATAGTATTTTATTGTGTGATCCTGCTTTCACCACCATAGCCTCTTACTGCATGGGAAGAGACTGTGGGACCTGGGTTTCTTAAGCTGAATATTTGATTGAATGCAGGAGGAATAATTCCAGGACCTGAATTAATACATGGTGCCTCCAGCCCACTAGTCTTCATGCTTCCTGAAGGGGGAAACAAAAGTGCCGATTTATTTACAATGAGAAGGAAAACAAAAATGAGGAAGAAAGAGAAACAGTGTGAATGAATATATGATCTTAAAGAAGGACTGTAATGGATTTCCCCTGACTCAGCCAGGTAGATGATTAGCTGCCAGTGCTAGCCAGCCTTTTCAGTCAGCTTGCTCACAAGGGAGACCCTTACCAGCTGAGTCACCGCTCTGAGTGCTCTGAGAAGCTGCCTGATTGTTTAAAATCTTTTAACTTTCCAAAAAGCCCCCAAAGAAAAGATTCTGGTAAACAGAGGTTCTGGTAGTTTACTGCTGCCACCAAGTACTCTAAACTTTCAAAGATCAGACTGCTGGACTAGAATGCTTTTGTCTAGGGTCTCTCTTGAACTGGTTATTGGGCCAATATAAAAACCTGCTCCCCAAGCATTTGCCTGCATGTGGAGCTACTGATAGCTGAGCTGAGCTGAGCTCTTAGAGATGCCATGCACTAGTGGGCTCCCCCACCCTTCTCCTGAGCTAATAACCAACTCTGAGAGACTTGTACAAAAGAAAAGAACAAAAACAGTTTATTCAGTTGCTACAGACTGGTCCATCTCAGGCTTTAGCTTTTTAGATGCACTTAAAAATCCTTAGTTGGGTACAAGAATGTTTCAAAATGCCCAAATCTTACTTAGGCTGCACACACCGAAATCTTAGTTAAATGTTACAAAGAACAGATATTTAGGAATGCAAAGCACACAGAAAAGAAATATAATTCCTAATGCAGAGTCTGACTAAACATACTTGTTCCTATGCTAGATTCTGAAGCCCCAGAAGCCTGGGCTTCATTCCTCCTTGAAAGCTCACCAAAAGTCCTGATGAGATCAAGCTTCTGCAAAACCTCTGACGTTCAGAGATTCTCCTACAGCCTCCACCATGCGAGAGCAGTCACCATGCTGGTCACTGTCCCTCTGCACTCTCCTCTTTCACTTCCTTCTCCTTCCCAGCATTCTCCTCAGGAGCCCTCATGTCTCCAGGCTTCAGTCTCAGTCCTATGCTGTCTCTGATACTACTGCTTGATTGATGCTGTGAAGGCAGAAGGCTGCTGCTTTCTCCTCCTCCACTGCTACCACCTTGGGATGTCTCAGTCTCTCATTCAGACATTACACTATACATGTGTAAGATGTACAGGTGAAACTCGGAAAATTAGAATATCGTGCAAAAGTCCATTAATTTCAGTAATGCAAATTAAAAGGTGAAACTGATATATGAGACAGACGCATTACATGCAAAGCGAGATAAGTCAAGCCTTAATTTGTTATAATTGTGATGATCATGGCATACAGCTCATGAAAACCCCAAATCCACAATCTCAGAAAATTAGAATATTACATGGAACCAAGAAGACAAGGATTGTAGAATAGAACAATATCGGACCTCTGAAAAGTATAAGCATGCATATGTATTCAGTACTTGGTTTGGGCCCCTTTTGCAGCAATTACTGCCTCAATGCGGCGTGGCATGGATGCTATCAGCCTGTGGCACTGATGAGGTGTTATGGAAGACCAGGATGCTTCATTAGCGGCCTTCAGCTCTTCTGCATTGTTTGGTCTCATGTCTCTCATTCTTCTCTTGGCAATGCCCCATAGATTCTCTGTGGGGTCAGGTCAGGCGAGTTTGCTGGCCAATCAAGCACAGTACACTGTATACTTTTCGGAGGTCCGATATTGTTCTATTCTACAATCCTTGTCTTCTTGGTTCCATGTAATATTCTAATTTTCTGGGATTGTGGATTTGGGGTTTTCATGAGCTCTATGCCATGATCATCACAATTATAACAAATTAAGGCTTGACTTATCTCGCTTTGCATGTAATGCGTCTGTCTCATATATCAGTTTCACCTTTTAATTTGCATTACTGAAATTAATGGACTTTTGCACGATATTCTAATTTTCCGAGTTTCACCTGTATGTACGCATGGTTTTGTGTGAATGACTGTACATGCGTTCATTTTTAAAGTAAAACTTGGATATGGGCCCCCTCAAATGCAGGGTACAGCTAGGATACATACTACATGGATAATGTGTGAATAATTGTACATGTTTACAGATCTGTATGTGCATTCACTGTATGCAGATTGTTTGTGAGTTAAACATAATGTGTGAATATAGCTTCAGTCTCCCCCCTTCTCTCTCTCTCTAACACATACACCCACCAACCTCTAATAACTCTCACCCTCTTCAAGCATTATCAAAACATGGTGCCCTGTACCCAGGCAATTCCCATTTCTTGTACTGATGCGCTCTGTAGTTCATATCAGTAGGCATTGCGAAGTTGACACAGACACAGACACACAGACACAGTGCTAAGTGCTCTCATAAGCTTACTTTCCTTAAGGAAAGTAGGCTAAAATGTACAAGTTAGGCAATGCCTAACTTGCCCTTTCAATGTCAAAAGGTGTCAAGGTCTGGCCAGCTGCTAGGGAAGTTCATGAAGCAAGCTGAGCTGCTGAAATCGGATATGGCTTGGCTGAACGCTGTCGGCAAGGAATGTTGACGAACGTTGATTCTCAGCAATGAGTAGGAGGCTGGAGATGTGATTTATAGAGCAAACCGAGAGCTCCCAGCTGGTAGGAATTCACGGCTTGTCAGCCCTCAGCAAGAGGCGTTTGCTCCTCCTAACAGCCTCTAATTGCGTTTTACGTCTCGTGATCCTGCGCTGTTGTGGAGTCATTGGTGTTTCATTACATTGCTCTTCTTCGCATTGGTCCCCCACGCCTTCTGCTGACTCAGGTTGCCGTGCCTGCTCTAAATCATTAGTTCGATCTACCACAGCCATTTCATGAACGCTGACAGCCGGGCTCTGCCCCACAGACACTCCTGAATCAGCTGGAAAGTTGACAGCTTCCCCTTCCTCCTCGCTGTCGGAGCTCGAGGGCGTGACAAAAGGAACTAGTTTGAGTAATTTTTCTCATAATGTAGATGAGGACAACACAACCTTGGCCCTTCAGCTGCCGTTGGACTACAACTCCACATCACCCCCAGTGCAGAGAGTGCATGCCCTCTGGTATCAAGGAACCACAGAGTCTCCCTCACAGCAGGGCTTAGGGAGAGTCCTGCTCAGTCAGTGGTGGCATTTCCAGGCAGACTGCCAAAATCTAATCACTTCAGGGCCACAGGTATGTTGGGATACCTTCCATTCATGTTTAGTTGTTGTTTTAAACACAAATTAAATCTCTAGCTCTTCTGCTTTGAGAGCTATAATGGAAAGCATGCCAGCACTGCTCAACTTCAGCCCTCCTGCAGATGTTGACCTATAGCTACCATAACCCTTGGCTATTGGCCACTGAAGCTGGGGATTATGGGAGTTGTAGTCCAAAAACAGCTGGGTGGGCCAAAGCTGAGCAGGCCTGAAAGTTGCTCAATAAGCAGGAATGCAACTAAATCACTGTAGACAAATTAGGTTCCCTGTCTTCTTTTTTTCATTTCCATGTGATGTGTTTGAGTGATTTTTTTATATTTGATGTTTATGCTGTTATATAAAATGGATTTTTAATTATTATTGATGAATTCAGCTAGTAATGAATCCTATGCCCTGCAGCTATGAAAGGTAACGATCACTTTTTTCAAAATAAACCTAACTGACCGCTCTACATTATTGTAAGCCACTCTGAGTATTAATTAACACTGAGCAGGATACAATATAAGTGAAAGAGTGTAATATAAACATTAGATAGATAGATATATAATTGATCTGCAGTGATTCCCTGCTCCCTTGGGCCCTCTCATCACTTCATTCATCCCTTCCCCAGGATACTATCTTTATATGGTAAAGAGGTTCTGTAGTTCTGCATTGACTTTAGACAGTCACTCTCTCAATTCCCTGTTCATCCTACGTGCCAAGCCCTTGACTAGAAAAGAGCTGAGGCCGTGGTGTGGGCTAGCGTCCATTAGAGACACCAAGCTGAGAGCTGAACCCAGTTTGCAAGAGGGCAGCCCTGAATTCCCTGAAGTGAAAGTATAGTCCTTTTACCGCCAAGCTCCTTCTTTCTGTATTTAATCAACTGCTGAATCCTCTGAAGTGAAAAAATGCACATTTTGTTTTCAATGACTCGTTGGAGCCGGCTGCTTCTCACAACCAGCAAGGTCTATGAAACTAGTATTTATTAAGGATGAGTGATTTCTCACACTTATTCTGTTTCTATCTCAGGCTGCCAAGTTGGTCCATCTGGGCCTCAGAACTGAGATATCACATTTCCCATGTCTCATGCCTTTCCTCTCAGATTTGTCCTGCATTATTTATTATGGCACAGAGTGCTCCTGGGGTTCATTGTCAGCCAGGGTCAGGTCTGCTCTCTGGCCTCACCTCTGTGGTAGCTTGGATTGAAAAACAACTGCACCAAACGGTAGACTGAATGGAAAGCACACCGCTTGGAAATTTCAAGGGAACACAGGCAGAGACTCCAAATGCTGCAGTGCTTAGCAGACAGAGAACTGCATTTCCCAATTAATTGTCCATGTAGGAAGACTAAGCAGAGTCTCCTTATACGTTATAAGCTTAGATGTGGTAGTGTTTGTATTTGGCTTCAAGGAGGATTGGCCCCTTCCTTTCAATTGTGTCTTCCAAGGTTAGAAGGAACTGATTACATTTTCCCACTGCTGGGTGGTAGAGTGCAACAGTCTGTGGTGTTTTTGGTCAATCCATTCCTTGATCCAGGCCAGCTTTTGAATGGGGCTTTAGTTACTTGTATTCCAGTCTTGGAGTAGAGGCAGGGCTAACAAACAGCCAGCAGCAAGAGCACTGAAAAGCAGTCTGCACTTGCCTCTCTGTACATATCTATTTCATTAAATTGTTAATATTCTTGATTCAGCTCCACTGTCTTGTCCTTGCATATCCCAACTCTTTCCCTTGGATTCTACACAGTCAAAGGCCAGAACAGATATCACAGTTGTAGTCCAACAAAGCAGTTTGTTGGATTGGGAACTTGCAATAAGTTCGAGTGTGCTCTCCTTCTCCTTCTCCTCTCATGATCAGCTTCATAGAAAACCTTCTGGTTTGTTAATTTACAATTTGCTGTGGCATCTGAAGAACTGGTTCAAGCATTTTCTGCAAACCAGAACTGCAAACTACTGTCTTACCAGTGCCTGGAAAAGTTCCAATTCAACAGTAGAAGCAGTTGAGCAATTCATCCTCAGTGGTGGGAGGAGGACTGTTTATTTGGTTCTCCTTGGCTTTGGAAGACATTGAAGCGAGTCTCTCACGATCAGTGAGACCCGCCTTAAGAGGGTGTGTGGGGAGAGCAGGCTTCACCCACTTTCCCCGCAGATGATTCCCAGACAGCCCTGGCAGGGGCTGCAGGGATCGGGGGCCCCGTGGCCCATGGAAGTTCCAGGATGCCCCACGCGAGTGCGAGGGGCATCCTGGAGAGACCCCCGATCGGGGGCGGCTGCTTGCAGCCTCCTGGTTGGGGGTCTACTCGTGTGTTGCTGCGACGCTGAGCCACACCATGGCAATACACAATCAAAACGCCGAGGTTAATGGAGCACTCGCTTTGTTAACCTCGGCTAAGAGGAGGGTGAATTACTGAATTGGCTCCCATTGCAGCACATGATCGGCAAAAGCGGGCATATCGAGAATCGCCTCGATATGTTTTATTGGTGTAAAACATCAGAGGTGGAGTTACAATAGGACAAAGTGGGACACTTGTCTTAGGGTCACCAAGGGAGAGGGGCTGCTGGCTCGGTGACAGCTCATACTTCGCTCTCCCCCCCCCACCTGCCCAATTTGCTGGCACATCGATCTGCCCATTGCAAGATTCTTGGCTTCAAGCGAACAAGTGCTCTACAGGAGCAGGGGAGTGTCAGGCAGCAGCATCTCTTTTCTCTTTCTGACTGGCTGGCTAGGAGTTCACTGACTCAGCAGTGAGGGGAATGCTGTCACCGGGGTGTAACTATAATAGGGCAAGGGGAGACAGTTGTCTGGGGGCCCACTGCCCTGCCCCCCCCAGGCAAGTCACATGACTGACTCCCCCAGCTGCGCACCTGCCTGGGCTTCCTTCAGTTGTTTTCATCCTCCGAAATTGATGTGAGTGTTAAGACCTGGAGCTACCAGAACAGCATGTCTTTCTCTAATACCATTAAATGACTTGCATCTTCCACAATTTACAAAACCTTTTAAAAAATAATTTAGGAATATATATTTACTATGCTTTTTGTTACCGCTATTCAGCCTCATTTAAGATTTCTTTACTTCATGAGCTGAGCTTCAGTGAGGGGGGCACATTTTAAAATCTTGTCTCTGGGCTCACTCCAACCTTGCTATGCCCCTGGCTGTCACTGAGCACCAGCCAGCATTTCCCTGACTGCTGATGAGCCTGTCAGTCAGGCTGAGGGAGGGGTGGGCTGAGCCTAAGGGCCTAGCCAGCCAGCCAGTTAAAAGGAGGAAAGAAAGGCAGGGCCAGGGTAGGGATATGCTGTGGAGCCCTGGTCACAAGGCTCCAGAATATATGAGGAATCCATGGGATATATGTGTGGGCTCCTTTTGCTGGTTCGGATGAGAATCACTTGGCTTATATTTTCATGCCACCAACACTGGCAAGATTTACTTCTGTGGAGGAGGTCACAATTCTTGCCCGCTGCATGTTAAAGATATGGGGGCAGGGGAAGGAGAAGAAAGCGGGGGCCCATTTTCACTTGTCCCAGGGCCACATCAACCTTGCTTTGCCCCTGAACAAAACTAAGCTGAACTGTGGTGTGTGGGGGCGGGGATCTTAGCATGGCTAAATTATCTACCTTTCTCCCCTTCCTCCTTTTTACTGTATTACCTAGAAATGTAGATGTTGTCTGAATACCAGGAGTTTCCAATCCCCATAGGTAAGAGAAAATTGGAGAATTCTGCAATCAGATTTGCAGAATGCAGTAACAAAAGTAATGTGACTTTTCTCTCTCAGACACACTCTTCTGCTTCCCACTGTTTGCTAATTGTATAACGGCAATGAGACCAACATTGCCAGAGTGGCATGGGAACTTCTTCCAGCCTGGATGGATCCCACCCTGCTCCATCTGTAAGGAGAGCCGCATGGATCACAAGAATGATATGTTTCCTCCCTGTACCAGTGTTGGCCTCCCTAGTATGGGAAGGAGCCACATAAATTTACTCAGTTCACCTGGCTGCTTCCCGCACACATTACCAGATTGATATTAGCAGTTCTCATGCTGCTGTGGCATTAAGGAAATCTGGAGGGAGAAAGGAACAAGGCAGAGACAGCCTAAGACACTATGAGGATCTGAGGTAGAATATCCCCACATGGTGGTAAAAATATAAATAATTGACAATTTGCTGCTTCCCAAGCTTTGGAACCTGCTTCCTGTTTGCGTCTGCCTGATTCAGGAACTTGGGGAACTTCAGGAACTTAAAAAAAAAAAAGATATAGATATAGATATACAGGTGAAACTCGGAAAATTAGAATATCGTGCAAAAGTCCATTAATTTCAGTAATGCAAATTAAAAGGTGAAACTGATATATGAGACAGACGCATTACATGCAAAGCGAGATAAGTCAAGCCTTAATTTGTTATAATTGTGATGATCATGGCGCAGAGCTCATGAAAACCCCAAATTCACAATCCCAGAAAATTAGAATATTACATGGAACCAAGAAGACAAGGATTGTAGAATAGAACAATATCGGACCTCTGAAAAGTATAAGCATGCATATGTATTCAGTACTTGGTTTGGGCCCCTTTTGCAGCAATTACTGTCTCAATGCGGCATGGCATGGATGCTATCAGCCTGTGGCACTGATGAGGTATTATGGAAGACCAGGATGCTTCATTAGCGGCCTTCAGCAATTCTGCATTGTTTGGTCTCATGTCTCTCATCCTTCTCTTGGCAATGCCCCATAGATTCTCTATGGGGTCAGGTCAGGCGAGTTTGCTGGCCAATCAAGCACAGTACACTGTATACTTTTCGGAGGTCCGATATTGTTCTATTCTTCAATCCTTGTCTTCTTGGTTCCATGTAATATTCTAATTTTCTGAGATTGTGGATTTGGGGTTTTCATGAGCTGTACGCCATGATCACCACAATTATAACAAATTAAGGCTTGACTTATCTCGCTTTGCATGTAATGCGTCTGTCTCATATATCAGTTTCACCTTTTAATTTGCATTACTGAAATTAATGGACTTTTGCACGATATTCTAATTTTCCGAGTTTCACCTGTAGATATAGATATAGATATAGATATAGATATCTATAGATATCTATAGATATATAGATATAATTTATTTAGTAAACATATCACAATACTGCATTGAATACAACAAAAATACACATTTCTAAGAAGATTACAAAGTGAAAATTATAACAGAAAATCATTTCAAAAATTATGTTTCCTAACTCATATGTCATTTCTTCATACTACTTTATACAACTCTCTATAGGAAGTAAAACATTGTGAGCATAGCAGCTTCATAACATTATTCTAGTAACAAATGAGTAGGATTCACCAGGAATCTGCCCTGCCCAGCGCCTGAACTTGGCACTTTCATTCATTCATTCATTCATTCATTCATCTATTCATTACATTACATTTTTAGACGGCCAAAACTGGGGACTACAAAAACTGGCATTTACCAAAAAATAAAACAATATAACCACAATTGAAACCAAGTAAAAAACAAAATAATTTAAAACAGCAGTTTTAAGCATGCTTTTAAGACCTTTCTGTTCACACAGGCCTTTTGAAGCTTATGCTTTGGTTTAGTGGGTTTGTTTTATTTTTTTTACTTGTCCCTGTGTTCATGTGTGTTGTTGTTTTTTTTAATTGATTTCACTGTTGTATTGTATTTTGAACGTTGTTCCTCATTTTGAGAATTTCACACTGAAAAGCAAGTTATAAATTTTACAAACCAATGTCTTGACATTCAACATTATGGCAGTGGTGTATTATTCATGCAAGCACTATGTGCCTTATTTTTGGACTTTGGTCTCAGTATTGGCAGTCCACAAGCTGCTGCTTCTCCCTCACTGTTTTAGTGCCTCAAGCCAGTGGCCCACCTCATGCATGGCATTCCATGCTTGCATTCAACAGCTGAGGGCAGTGTAGGGCAAAACCCCGCACTGAAGAATTAATGGCACTTTCTGTTCCTTCTCCAAAGATTGTGATTTTACTTCCTGCAGCTGTTGGCCACTGCTCTGCTTATGCATCCAATCTCAAGATTACCTTCTGTGACTAAAATAAAAGCAGAAAGTCAGAAAAGAGAAAGCTCAGGGCATTATGGGAATTCAAGTTTCAACCTCCATTATAAGTAGTGATGTCTGGGTTTCCTGTCTGCTTATGATGCAGTGTCACTATGCAGACATGTCAACAGATTTCTACCTCCATCTCTTTTTCTAGATAGACAGACAGACAGACAGACATACATACATACATACATACATACATACATACATAATCCCAGTGGTAATTGGCACCCTGGATGCAGTTCCAAAAGACCTTGAAGAGCACCTCAACACCATAGGGGCCACAGAAATCACCATCGGCCAATTACAAAACGCAACTTTACTGGGAACAGCCTATATTTTGCGACAATATCTATAATAACCAACAATATTGATGATAAAATTCTGGCATCCCAGGTCCTTGGGAAGGACTCGATGTCTGGATAAAACAAACCAGTCAATAACACCTGTCTGACTGTGTAAACAAGAAATAATAGTAGTGGTAGTAATAATAATGGGGAACCTCTCCTCACTAATGTGGCTGGAATTTGACCTGGGAATACATGTGTGCAGCTAATACTCTCATAAGCTACATTAGGGAAGCAGGAGGCTCATGTACTTCAGGAAAGAATTGTTGTCAAGGTATTCCTCCTACACCTTGGAATCTAACCTTCATCTTAGCCCACAAAACTGCCATTTGTACCAAGTTTGTGTGTTGAGGCAGGGGCGTAGCTGTAATTGATCAAAAGGGTTCAAAGAACATGGGCCCCCAGCTCCTGAGGGCCCTCCAGCTCCATCCCTCCCTATTTTCTTCATTATCTCCCTCACTCTGGGGGGCCACCAGAAAGCGGGATGAACACGGGCCCCCTCTTCCCTAGCTATGCCACTGTTTTGAAGGTCAGCTTCCATTTTGGGAAAGGGAGGTGGTCACACTGGCAGGAATTTGTACTTTGAGCTTGGGAAAGCAGGTAACTGCATCCATTGCTCTTGCATGCTTAAGGAGGCTAAATTGCCAGCCAGGCAAATAAGGACCCTGGGACAATGAGATTAGGTTGGTGGGGACTAAAGACAGAGCCTTTTTTGTTATGGCCCCTCATCTTTTGGAATGCCCTCTTGGAAGAGCTTCACCATTTTCCCTCTCTTAGTTTTTTTTTTAATCTAAACATCTAAAAACATCTAAAGACCCATCTTTTTGGAGAGGTTGTTTAATGCTTTACTTGTAGGTTTTATCTGGGAAGTTTCTAACTTTCAATTTTTAATTTTGGTTTTAACTAGATCCTCTTTTTAGTTAGTTTTTAAAAATATATAAATTTCATATCATTCTGCATTGTTTTATCTGCCTTACTAGTTTTGTGAGGTGCCCCAATCAGTATTACACTGGAGAGATGGGGCATAAATATTTTAAATAAATAAATAATACAGATCGGAA
Organism: Hemicordylus capensis; assembly: GCF_027244095.1. Taxonomy (NCBI): domain Eukaryota; kingdom Metazoa; phylum Chordata; class Lepidosauria; order Squamata; family Cordylidae; genus Hemicordylus; species Hemicordylus capensis. The sequence goes on from NC_069662.1 coordinate 106,954,598, forward strand.
GTATACTACTGTACATGCGTTGAAACAAAATCATGGGCCATACTTGAGGTCTTATAACATGATAATTTATCACATGATAGTTCATCCACCACCCCAACCACAAGTGATAAGACTGTATGTATGCTATTAGTGCAGACATTCTTCCCCCCTCTCAGGGTGCCAACACGCGATTCGTTCGTCACGGGTGGGAGTGGTTCTTCATGTGCTACAAATGCTAACTATTTTTAGCACGCAAAGAGAAGCTTCAGCCAAGCTACCCCACACTGAACAAAGCCTTTCACATATATTATTTCAAAAATGTTTACAAGAGCACTATGAGAGCGGCTACCATGGCTACTCCCATATTGCAAATAGTTGGTGGTGGGCGGGGCACTAAGGCTGAGATAACAAGCCCTTTCTCACGATCAGTGAGAAGGACTTGAGGGCATGTGGGGTGGAAGCTGACCTCCCCCGCAGACGATCGCTGGGTCCAGGCTGAGCATGCAGATCTCCCATCCAGACCAACATGGGCTGCCCCTGGCAGCGGGGATGGTTGGTTGCCGGGACGCGTTGTCCCAGCCCCTGGAAATCCCATCATGCACGGAGTCTGGTGCATTGTGGGGATCCTTGCAGTGACGGGTGGACACCCGCCACTGCTGCAGCACCAGCGAAAAGCAGCCAGTGCTGCACCCGATTAAAAAACGGTCCAAGGGAGCACTCCCTCCCTTTACCTCGTTTAAGAGGCTGGCTCCACAGGCGGTTTTGCCGCTGGAGTGCCGCCAGGATCTGGCCAGGCTTGGCTGCCTTAGCCCAGTCTTGGCTGAGCATGAGAACAGCCTCAGTCAGTGAGAGGCTTGCTAAGGCCATGCAGTGAGGTTTTTTGTTTGACATTTGAACTTGGTTAATATACTGCACCAGATGAACACCACCCACCCCCCGTGGAGGAATACTCATGAACAGCTGACACTGGAATTATAACTCCACACAGCTTTTGTAAGAAAGACCTATGACTAATTGCCAGCGTGGTGTAGTGGCTAGAGTGCCGGACTAGGACCCGGTAGACCCGAGTTCAAATCCCCATTCAGCCACGAAACTAGCTGGGTGACTCTGGGCCAGTCACTTTTCTCTTAGCCTAACCTACTTCACAGGGTTGTTGTTGTGAGGAGAAACCTAAGTATATAGTATACCGCTCTGGGCTCCTTGGAGGAAGAGCGGGATATAAAATGTGAAATAATAATAATTATTATTAGTATTTAGCAGGAAATGAATAACTGGTTTGAGAGATTTTCCTGTAATATCTACTCAGCATTTCAGTTTGTATGCAACATTTCCATGTGATTTCCAAGCAGATCATTGCACTTCTATGAATTTGTGTTTCCTTTAACCAGCTAGGATGGGCACTTCCTGGCCTTTAAATGACTCCTGCCCCCTTTTAGGGCCAGAGATTCTACACATGCAGGATGCCTACCAGCTCCAGTCAAAGAAAACAGGCACTGTATCCAGGTTGCATAGGTGAATTGGTGACAGCCCTTGAATCAACCACTAAATTCAAATTTACCTTTCTTTTTTTTTGGTATAGTAAGGAAGGAGTGTGGTACTTTCAATCAGCACCACTGCAATCTGAAAGTTCACAAGGTTAGAAGCACTTCTCACCCAGAACACAAACTGTGAACCACATTTGGAAATAATGTTTTTAATTAAAAGTAGCATTTTTGAGACTGTTGGCAGTGGCTATGGGGCATAAGTGAGGAGATTACTTATGACAGTAGATGATTGGGACTTGGATGCAAGAGACTGCAAACCAGTTTCAATCCTGCTTTGCTAATCAAATCAAGAGCTTTCATTTGTAGCAGAGCGCCTTCAAAGTGGCACATGAGGCTTCACTGGAGAGAGCTCATTATCACCCGTAAAATAAATTGGGCTTGCCTATGTCAGGAACATTTTGTCATCATACCAACACAGATCCTGAGCATAGACATGCTGCAGCCCCACACAAACAAGCTCTTTACTCTGATGTATTTCTTATGCACTGGAGCTTTCCCAAACAGAAGGCTTTATCATGGGTTTACTGCAAGGCTTTACTGCAAGTTTGAAAGTTGCACCCCAGACCCAGAAACAATGCAAAAAGTGGGTTTAAAAAAAAAAAAACCCACCTTGATATCAGGTTACATTCTAACGCACAATGAAAAACCCAAATTGTGTGTGAAGTGTACCCCAATAGCTTGCAGGGACTTTGGGGGAAATTTTGCCGGTATGTGAACGCACACCTCCATTGGAGGAGATGTGAACTAAAACCAGGTGTGAAAAATTGCTTGGGGGAGCCAGAAAGACCCTGGACTAATTGCCCTAATTTATGGATGGGGGGGCTACTTTGAGGTGTCGTTCAGGGGACCTTATCACTGAGCACCTTCAGCCTTCACATCAGGAACAGAATTAAAAGGTTGAGGATCCTAAAGGACATCCCATCAGCACGGATTCAAATACTGTGTTTGTTTTTAGTTGAACCAGAAGAATTAAGGAGCCTATATCCTTTTCTTTGCCCAGAACCCCCCCCCCTCTCAATTCAGCCGGCCTAATTGTCCTTGTTTGATTAGGTGAGAGATTTGTTTACACACATTCTTGACACTTGACCTGGCAGCTTCTCCAACATTTAGCAAGTTAAGTAGCTGATAATGAGGTCTACTGTCTGGGGCTTCCCCTCACTTTCCAAAAAGGGGGATGTTGTTGGAAACAAAGACCTCTCCAAACTGGCTTCATACTTTATTTCAGCTACACCTGCTTAGAGATCCAATACCCATATTCCCACAATGTGTACCACTTGCTGCTAAGTCATTTGTATCTGTTTTGGAGCAGATCCACCTCAGAGGCTGGCATTCTACAGAAAGTCTAATAAAATAAAGGTGAAAGTAAAGTGTGCCATCAAGTTGATTTCGATTCTTAGTGCCCACAGAGCCCTGTGGTTTTCTTTGGTAGGGGTTTACCCTTGCCACCTCCCACACAGTATGAGACGATACCTTTCAGCATCTTCCTATAATGCTGCTGCCCGATACAGGTGTTTCCCATAGTCTGGAAAACATACCAGTGGGGATTCAAACCAGCAACCTTCAGCTTTCGCGTCAAACATTTCTCCACTGCGTCACTTAATTAAGAGGTACAATTTAGGGGCCTGTTCCCACCCATGCACTCAAAACATATTAACATTTTATTTGCGAACATGATTTCGATTTGGTAACATGATGATTTGATTAATTATGATGTTTTCACAAAATCATTATAACTTATTAGGACCGGAGTGCATATTACATACAAATTTGTATAACCAATCTGCAAGCACTGTTTAAATATTTAACTTCATTCCCCCATACTTCTAGGGTTCAGATTTCTCTCTCCAAAAGTTTGTTTTCCTGAAAGAAAAAGGCAAAGCCCTCGGGGTTTGTTTACATGTATTTGCATGTAATGTATGGTTAGGCCCTTGAATGGCACTGCATACAAGGTATGCATGCCAAAACAGAACTCACTTTGCTTTAAACAAGGAGGCTGTGACTGCTTAACACTTGATGACATTACAATAGAGCTGAGGAGGTACAACCCAATTACCACAATAAATGCTCTTTAAATACACAATATTCTTGCCATTTACAGCTCAGTCCTATCTTCATTTACTCAAAAGTAACACCTTCTGAGTTCAATGGGACTTATTCCTTGATATGTTTGTCTTCCTCTTGAACTGTCTGTACCCTGCATAAGAAAGTGACTATTATAAAAGGTACCTTTGGCCACCTAAGCCTCCTCTGCCACCACCTCCACCATGCCACTCCCAAACATTTTACTTCCTTGTGGCATGCCAGCCGCCACCCTTGTCCTTATCCCTCAGTACCACATGCTGCCCTCAGCCTATTCCAAAGGGTGAGGGTGAGAGAGGGTAGTTGGAGCAGCAGGAAGTGATTAAACACATTTCCTTCCCCAACTTCTGCCTTTTAAACAGGCAAAGGGCAGGAGGATGCAATCAGTATTCCCTCTAACAGGGATTCCTAGATGTTGTGGACTACAACTCCCAGAATCCCCAGCTGCAATGGCTTTTGCTTGGGGATTGTGGGAGTTGTCAACAACATCTGGGAATCCTTGTTAGAGGGAACACTGGATGCAATTAAGAACGGCATAAGTGTCTATGGCTGCTGTTGTGCCATCAGGTGGGGGAAAGGGGGCTCTCTCTGCCCTCCAAGGGCTTGCAAGGGTTGGAACAGAGGGCCAGAGCTGATCTTGACAAAGGTGCTGTCTGGAGAATGGGGGCTACTGACAACCAAGAGAAGCTCCAGGGGGCCAAGGGGTGGCAAGTGTCCTCATGACAAGTAGCTTCCGCCCCCCCCCCCCCGCCCCCCATTTCTGTTTCAGAAATCTAAAATGTGGGACACAACTCACCCACCCATAAATGCACTTTGCCCCTTCTGTGCACCCCTTCAGTTTTTTTCTGGTGCTGCCACTGCTGGTAACCTTCCCTTTTTGCAGGGCATCCTTGCAGAGCCTTACAAGGGTTGTTGGAGTTCTCTTCTTTGTTCTGTTCTTTGCAAGGCTTTGGAATGCAGGATAAGGAGAGGAAGCTGCTCATGGACAGTTTCTTCTTGTTGCCCAGCCCCCTTACAAGCCTTGAAGGTACCCAAGGTGACAAGAAGAGGATGCCAGCAAGCAGTCTCTTCTCCTCAGCCTGTGTCCCTTTTAAATACTTAAGTGAAGCCTCAAGCACACAAAAACCTTGAGCTGCCCCTGGGATGCTAACGCTGGAAATGTCAAAATATGTCCATGCAGATCCCGTAAGATGATTGCCCATGCCATAGGAGCAGAGCCTTCAAATCCAGATAAAGTACCCAGTGTGCCTGCAGAATGACACATGCCATAGCAGGCAGCTATGATTTCATGAGCATGCAGGATCATGCCCACTGGCTCTTTCCTTGATCTATAGGTTTTCACCCTGCATCAAAATGTCTTTCTTGCAAGAAGCTCTAGTTTAATCTAATAGGCCAGGTGGGGGCGTAGCAAGGTTAGAGTGGGCTCTGGGACAATGGGAAGATGGGACTTTTCTGGGAAGACTTTCTGGGAAGATGGGACTTTTTCCCTGCTTGCCCCCCACCCCCACCCCACCACCAACAGTTGCTGCAGAGGAACTGTAAGGGCATGGTAAAAATTTTCTTAGCATGCCCTTTCTCTTGCTCCTATGCAAATAATATCTCACAACTCCCATGCGTGTGCACGCACGCACGCACACACACACACGTGTATTCCCCTGGCTCAGAAACATTTTTGACATATATATAAGCATATAGAAAGCAGTGGTCCAGTATATATTGTATACTTGGACTTTCAAAAAAGCATTTGACAAAGGTTCTCAACAAAGGCTCGTCCTTTTATGGTTTGATAACTGAACAGAACATAAATCAGATAAGAGGAATAAAGGGTTCTGTGTTGGGACCAGTGCTTTTCAACTGGTTCATAAATGATCTGAAATTTGGGGTGAGCAGTGAGGTGACAAAGTTTGCTTATGACACCAAATTATTCAGGTGGGTAAGAACAATATAGGATTCTGAAGAGCTCCAAAAGAATCTCTCCTACCTAAGTGAACAGTCTTTAAAATGGCAAATGCAGTTCAATGTAAATAAGTGTAAAGTAAATGTACATTGGAACTTCACATATACGTTGCTGGGGTCTGAGTTGGCAGTGATGAACCAAGAAAAGGAGCTTGGAGTCATGGTGAATGGTTAGGGTGGGGTGGGTGGGTCATACTTTTAAATTCAGTTTCTTCTTTCTTTTGGATAAATACATGTCTGTCTATCTATCTATCTATCTATCTATCTATCTATCTATCTATCTATCTATCATATTTCTATACCACCTGATATAGACATCTCTAGGCAGTGTACAAAGTTAAAACATAACAAATGTAAAAACAATATAAAACAGTTAAAATTCATAAAACAGATAAAACAATCTCAGTGAATAAGAACATTAAAATTTAAATTTCAGTTAAAAGCCTGGGAAAACAGGTGCATCTTAAGACTTCATTAGAGTCATCTTCTGTTCAGGTAAATATTTATTTATTATTAAAAAATTTATACCGCCCTTCCAAAAGGCTCAGGGCGGTTTACATTAAAACACCATTAAAATCAATTAACAAAACAAAAATTATAAACTACATAAAATAATAATTAACAATCAAAACATCATAAAATACCAATTAAATAGCCAAAACAATTTAAAAACAAGTTTTAAAAAGCTGAGAAATATGGTAGGATTGGGATTGGTGTGACCACACCTGGAATACTGTGTACTGTTCTGGCTGCTGCACCTTAAAAAGGATATTGTAGAGCTTGGAAAGGTGGAGAGAAAAGCTACCAATATATGATCAGGGGGCTGGAATAACTCCCTTATGAGGAAAGCCTACAATATTTGAGCCTTTTTAGTTTAGAAAGAAGATGGGTAAGGGGGACATGATAGAGGTGTATAAAATTATACAGCATGTGGATCAAATGGATAGACAGAACTTTTTCTCCCTCTGTTATAATAGAACTTGGGGTCATCAATTGAAGCTAAATGCTGAGAGATTCAGGACAGACAAAGGAAAGTAGTGCTTTACACAAAATGTAGTTAAACCATAGAATTTGCTGCCACCAGATATGGTCACCAGTTAGATGGGTTTAAAAGGGGATTAGACAAATTCATGGAAGATAGGGCTATTAATGGCTACAAGCCTGAATAGCTGTATATCTGTATGTCTGGGAGTGCTTCTGGACACAAACCTTTTCCTGGTGTCCCAGGTTGAGGCAGTAGCCAGAGGTGCCTTTTATCAGCTTTGGCTGATATGCCAGCTGCGTCCATTTCTTGAGATAGATGACCTCGGAACAGCAGTACATCTGCTGGTCACTTCCAGACTTGACTACTGCAATGCACTCTATATGGGGCTGCCTTTGTACGTAGTCCGGAAACTGTAGTTGGTCCAGAATGCGGCAGCCAGGTTGGTCTCTGGATCATCTTGGGGAAACCATAGCAGTCCTATCTTAAAAGATCGACACTGGTTGCTGATAAGTTTCCGGGCAAAATACAAGGTTTTAGTTATAACCTATAAAGCCCTAAACAGCTTGGGCCCTGGATATTTAAAAGTAGTGATGTGCCCGGACCGGTCCGGAGGCCATTTTACAGGCCTCCGGACCGGTCCGGACATGTGCAGTTCGGGGTTCGGATGGATTGGGGTGGGGGGTTCCTTTAATGGCAGGGGAGGACTTACCCCTCCCGCCACTTTCTCCCCTCTGGTGTGCGTATTCTCGTTAGTAATCGGGGTGGCAGGATACCTCCCTGCCGCCCCTTTCCCCGCTTGGCTGCGAAAGGCTTCAAGAAGCCTTTTGCGTGTGCACATGTCACGCGCACACGGCACATCTCAGTGATGTGCGCATGTGTGTGGCTGCGCACGCACACATGTCACGGAGACGTGAAGCACACGCATGACGTGCAGCCAAGCAGGGAAAGGGGTGGCAGGGAGGTATCCTGCCTCCCCGATTACTAACGAGAATACGCGCACCCGAGGGGGGAAAGTGGCGGGAGGGATAAGTAAACCCTCCCCCGCCCTTAAAGGAACCCCCCACCCCAGTGCCGGACCGCAGCTCCACGGTTCCGTGCACACCCCTATTTAAGAGAACATCTTCTTCACTATGAGCCACACTGCCCACTGAGATCATCAGGAGAGGTTCGTTTGCAATTGCCACCGGCTTGTCTGATGGCTACTCAAGGACGGGCCTTCTCCATTGTTGCCCCAAGGCTTTGGAACATGCTCCCTGCTGAAATAAGAGCCTCCCCATCAATTACAATTTTTTTAAAGGCAGTCAAGATACATTTGTTCACCGAAGCTTTTAATTAGATACTGTTTTAATTGTTTGATGATTTTTAATAGTTTTAATGTTTTAAATTTTTAATGGTTGTAATATTTAACCTTTTTATTTGTTGTTATTATTGTTTTGTTGTAAACCACCCAGAGACTTCCGTTTTGGGCGGTATACAAATATGTTAAATACATACATACATACATACATACATACATACATAACATGCATTCATATTTCCTTCAGGATCAGAAGGGGTATGCCCCTGAGCATCAGGTGCTAGGGAACACCAAAGGGAAGGGGTGTTTCCCTCCTTTCCCACTTGTGGGCTTCCCAGATGCACCTGGTCGGCCACTATGTGAAGCAGGATGCTGAATTAGAAGGGCCTTTGGGCTGATCCAGCAAGTCTTTTTCTTATGTTCTCAATAAAACTTGCACAACCTGTGTGGCACCAATGCCCCTAGCAGCTTTTAATACAACACTAGTTCATCTCGCAGCCTGTGGGCAAATGCAGTGTGACATGATTGTTTTGGTGTATGATCTTGTGCAAGTATACTTCCATCAGCTCAGTGCCTGCCTCTCCTTCCACCACACTCCCCACATGTTTATGCAAAGCCAACAAGCATTAACAAGTATGAGTTTATTTTGAAATGTTTGTGTCTGTGTTTTTGGGATAACTGCTATACATCCACAGATGCAGAACACATGAGATGCACATAAATTAACTCCTTTCTACTTGTAGACCTTGTGCCAAAAATTTGCATATGTTTCCAGATTTACATTTGCTATGGAAAACTTACCTGGGCAGCTTGTATGATATTAAAAGCCACACAGACACAGTGTAACTGATATTTGTGCCAGTTTGGACCCCTGCCATAAACCTCATTGTGCTTTTTGATGGGGAAAACATTGCATAAAACAATGAGGGAGAAAAATGTGCAGTCCTGAAGAGCACTAGTTTCAATCCAAATAAATATTAAAGCATGCTTAAGTTCTTGGTTACTACCTTTTATTGTTAGGATGCCATGATCTTCTGATGCAGAAAGGAACAGAAGTCATTTGGGGACCAAATGTGCATAATTAAAGGTATCTATGGCAAAAGGCTTCTTTCATGGGGTTAGATGCAGAGTCAGCCCTAGAGTTTTTGGTGCCCTAGAGTTTGCTGGGGCAGGCGGGAGGGGATTCAGTTAAAATTATATTCTGATATATCATATACATATATGATTTTAACTGAATGGAAGGGGCGCCCAAGTCATACCTGGTGGCTGGCGTTGCCTGAGGTCAAAGGGTAGTGAAGAAGGAGATGAGATTTTTAAAAATCCGTTAAGACTGCCACTGCTGCCCAATTCCATGGGGCGGCAGTGATGATCTTACAGATTTTTAAAGGTATAATCTCCTTCCTCACTGCCCCCTCTGCCTCAGCCACAATGCAGAGTGCTGTTTTTGGCAAGGGCAGGGACCGCCCCCACCTCCTAAGAATTGATGCCCTAGGCCAGGGATTTTCAGCATTGGGTCCCCAGAAGTTATTGGACTTCAACTCCCATAATCCCCAACCAAAGGCCACTGGGGCTGGGGATTATGGGAGTTGAAGTCCAATAACATCTGTTCCTATAATGGGAACAAAAAGACATTGTGAGATTACGCAGTGCTTGTTGGTGTGGCACTGAGAACATTCATACTTTTTGGATGGCTGTGCCACAGATTTGACAGGAGCATTTTTAGTAAGGTTGCCTGAAATTGTGTTGGTGGAGGGGGAGCATTCTGATCTGATGAAATCCTGTTTCAACCCAAATTCCAGATTGACTTCTCCATTAGGAATATGGGACAGAAAGAGCTCTAATCTGGCTTCAAAATTATTTGACCTCCAAAAGGGTCAAATAAACCTTGGCCTTTTGAGAACTAGGCTCCCTTTATTATTATTATTTTATTTTAACATCCGTCATTCAAAAGCAGTGGCATTTAATTAGCTTTCTACAGCACACCATGGCCTAGAGCACTTGTAAAGTTCTCCATTTTCATCAGTGTTCATTTTTAAATGGTTTAATGCTGCCTCTGATTGCCAAGTGCTAAAATATAAATCTTCACACTTCTGAGTCATCGACTTAACCAAGCCGCAGCTTCAACTTCAGAGAGCTTCCTGGGAGTAAAGTGAACTGTGCCCACAGGAGGAGGTTTGAGTCAGAATTTCCAGGGCAATTCTGACCCACCCGTGTGAAAACCAGTTCAGCCTCTCCTTCCTTCCACCTACCCTCACTCACAACTGAGGTTGGCTGCTGAAACCTTCAATAACAGCATTTTCTTTGAACATTTCAGTGTAGGAGTTTTAAATCTGAAAGTTGTTTATTCATTTATCTCTCGACACAGGCTGCTTTTCTATGTACTTCTTCTCTGTTAGCTCTTTCAGCAGCATTAAACTATTTCACATAGTTTACCCACATAGTTTCACATGTTTTCTGCATGCGCATTCCGTTGTGTGTAGTTATCCCTCATGACTTTATTCTGGCAGTACTGGACACCTTCACAATTCAGCAGGTGACAAGCTTTACTGGGTGATGCATTTAGTTGCCAATAATGTCAGAAGCATTCACACAAGGATTTCATGGTGTTTAGAGAGATCTATGCTGAAGAAACAGAAGTTCAGCCAGGATTTTTTTAAAAAATAAATCTGGCGAACTACTGCTTGCTTCTCCTTATTTTGTCCCACTGTTTACTTGTGAAATACTTTATGGCTATCCAATGTTTCCTTGTGAACTATAATTACATATAGTGAATTGTTCACACTTGGGTTCAGTATTTGAAGAGGAAAGTTGTAAGAATTCATTGGCAGCAATTCAACACAAAACCTTTAATCAGACATTATATTAATTATTATTATTATTATTATTAAATTTCATTATCAAATTATTATTTACATTATTTTAATTACTCGTATCGTTTAAATACATTATTTTAATTACTCGTATGAGTGTATATTGTACACATTTACAGATCTTTACACAGGTACAGTTATTCACATATTATGTTGAATAGAAAGTACAACAGTATTCTTTCCATTTGTACCATACATTTGAGGGTCTGGCACTTAGGTTCACTTTTAAAATGAATGAGTTGTTCACACAGAAACATATGAGTACACAGACATCTGTACACCCATATAACATAATATTGGAATAAGGCTAGAGTTAAGCCTTTTGATGGTGCAGTTAACCGGAGCTGTAGCCACAGAGATGGATAGGAGTGCGCCCTTAAGGATTTTCCAGGCCCCTGCCTGAATGTTTAGCTTTCATTTTAAAGATGCCAAGCCTCCCTCTCATATATGTGGAAATCCATATGAACAGTATACTATCCAACTGTTCACTAAGAAGCAGTTTCCTACAATTAGGTGACTTTATTTATTTGTTGGATTTCTATTCTATACCACCTTTCATTAAAAACAATCTCAAGGCGGTTCCCAGAAAAGTTAAACACAAGACTATAAAAACTACACGACTAAAATATTAAACTAGAATATAAAAATTCAAATCTGATTAAAAACAGGCACAATATAACCATAAAAAATACAAAGCAGTAGCAATAGGAACAATCATATAAAAGCCTGGGTAAAAAGCCAAGATTTCACTTGCTTTCTCAAAACTGTGATGGAGACTGAGGGGCGTATGTCCACTGAGAGAGCATCCCAGAGTCTGGGGACAACAACTGAGAAGGCCGTGTCCCGCATGCACAACAGCTGAGCCTCCCTCATTGTTGGCACACAGAGCAGAGACCTCCCAGACGACCTTGTCAAGCGGGCAGCAACTCTTGGGAGCAGGCGGTCCCTCAGATATCCAGGGCCCAAACCGTTAAGGGCTTTAAAGGTCAAAACCAGCACTTTGAATTGGACCCAGAAACAAACTGACAGCCAGTGCAGCTCTTTCAAAATGGATGTAACCTGATCCCAGCAGGCAGCTCCAGCTGCTGCATTTTGCACTAACTGCAGTTTCTCAATATTCTTCAAGGGCAACCCCACATAGAGCGCATTACAGTAATCCAATTGTGATGTGACTAAGGCATGGGTAACTGTGGCCAGATCTGCCTTCTCAAGAAAGGGATGCAGCTGGCATACTAGCTGAAGCCATGCAAAGGCACCCCTGGCCACTGATCCACATGAGTTTTCAAAAGCACTCTAGCCAAAGTCATGCAAAGGCAGCCCTGGCCACCGCTCCACCTGAGTTTCCAAAAGCAGAACCAGGTCCAGCAGTAGTAGTACCCCCAAGCTGCACACTTGCTCTTTCAAGGGGAGTGCAGCCCCATCCAGAACCGGTAGAATCTCCACATCCCAATTGGTTCTCCTACTGACCAGCATTACCTCCATCTTGTCCAGATTCAATCTCAGTTTATTAGTCCACATCCAACCTATCATGGCCTCCAGCCCCCCCCCCCCCCCCGATTCAGGACATCCACTGCCTCCCTAGGATCAGGTGACAAGGAGAGACAGAGCAGAGTGTCATTTGCATATTGCTGACAACTCAGTCCAAGTCCCCAGATGATCTCTTCCAATGGTTTCATATAGATGTTAAACAGCATGGGGGACAAAGCCAAACTTTGCTGGATCCCATAGGCTAATGACCAAGCAGTAGTCCCCCAGCACCATCTTCTGGACCCTTCCTGCAAGAAAGGACCAACGCTACTCCTAAGCAGTACCTCCAATTCTTATACTCAAGAGACAGTCCAGAAGGCTACTATGGTTTAAACATATTGAACTATTTCTGTTAATGTTCTGCAATGATTCCCTGCCCGCTTAGGGCTTCTCACCACACGATTTCTGACTAAGGGGCATGCCTTTAACTCTTTTAGGTTGTGATCATTGTATCTAAGAAGACAGAGCAGTTTACTTTGATGGGATGCAAAACCCTTTCTGCTGGAATTACTCCCCATCACATGTAACCAGTAATGGTTGGTTCTTAAGTTATCACTGAAATATCCAAGGGAAGAAAGAGGGCAAGAAATAGTCCAAGATATAATTATCTAACAGTTATTTGTTCTTTACATTTATGCTAAGGGATGAGGGAGAGATAGATATAGATACAGACATAGATATATGATTTTGTTTGTCATAAAGCAGTGCATTGTGCATTGCTGGAATTAATTGATCCTGGGAATAATTATTGCTTCTAAAAAGGTGCTTTCCCTTCCAAGTTCTAGCGAGTTAATATACTTCTTAAAGAAAAGGAAAACATACATATAAACAGAGCTTCGATTTACATAACAAAATAGGCACGTGAGTAGATTTTTTAAAAAACTGGAATTTAGGTATGGTTTTCATAGTTCCCACTAAGCAGTTCATATAAAACATGATATATATCTTTCTGATTGAATGCTCTGTGTCCCTCAAATAAGTTACTTGCCAGATATTTGAGGTGTTTTGTTATCTGCTTTGGTTTTTTAAATTGGGTGATTAACAATAGTTCCAGCTTCTCAGAAGTAATATCCACAATTAAGGCTGCCAACTTCTTTACAGTGCCCTTAATAGCAGTTTGATCTGGAGACCTTAGCAGCTGACAATGTTTCTCCCCATGCTATGAAAAGCTTCACCTGTGATTTTGTATTTGAAGCTATTGTTAAAGACATAAGAGCAGATCAGGGGCCATAGGCAACCCTAGCTATATCAGACAGTGTCAGCAATTCTGGAATTGAAAGTAATTACATTTGGCACCCAGGATATAGGATGGATGGTTTTTGTAGGTGTTACTCTCTGTTCACTGACTCAGTGCAAGGGAATGGCCAGTAGTTTCTTCTGAGAAATAGAAGAGTCAGAAGAAAACAGTTTAATCCCTACTGAGGTGGAAGTGTAAACAGTACAGAAGTATCTAAATGCTTCAATTAGTTCTGGGAGCAGACCACAACAGTTTGAAAATATAAGCATGGAGGCAGCGTACAGGAACCCTCGGTGCTGCCTGTATGATTTGTAGGCTCTTCTGTAAGATCTGGCAGTTAGATAAAGTTATCTGATTGTAGTTGTCACAATTCCTTTGGAATGCATAGATTTGCTAGATCTTACAAAAGAAAAAAAATTCTGATTTTACATGGAACTATATCTATCTATCTATCTATCTATCTATCTATCTATCTATCTATCTATCTATCTATCTAAAATATTTATACCCCACTCCTCCAGTACACTACTGTTTGAGGTGGCTCACAACATCAACAAAACAGATACAAAAGAGATACAATGAGCAGATTCTCACAATCAGCAAAAAGTGGGCTAAGAGAGCCTAGCTCCCTTTTTGCTGATCGTCTCCTGCCACGGGAGCCACGTGGCTCCCGGCAGCAAACCCTCCTAATTCCCCCTCCCCTTAGCCGAGGTTAGCGGAGCGAGTGCTCCACTAAGCCCGTCTTTTTGATCATATATTGCTGCGGCATGGCTCTGCGCCGCGGCAATGCACGAGGAGACCCCCTCCGAGAGGCTGAAATAAGCCTCCCAACACTGGGGCTCTCTCCAGGAAGCCCCACGCGCTCATGTGGAGCATCCCGGAACTTCCAGGGGCCATGCGGTCCCCGATCCCCGCAGCCCCCGCTGGCTCCATGAAGGAGCTGGCAGTCATGTGGGCGGCCGGTCCAGCCACCCACAGCTTCCCTTCCGATCGTCTGCAGGGAGAGCGGACTAAGCCCGCTCTCCCCTCTAACCCCCTAAAGACGAGTTTCACTGATTGTGAGACTCGCCTCAATGTAAAGTAAAAGATGAATAAAGTTTCTAGAAGTTAAAAGATCAGACTAAGACCACTAAAACTGAGAAATATTTTTTTTTTTAAAAAACTATCAAATATAAGCAACTGATAAAACATTTTAAAGCCTCTTTAAAAAGATATGCTTTAAATTGTTTTAAAAAACCAACACTGAGGGTGGGAGAAGCAAAGCTCTTCAGGGAGGATGTTCCAAAGCCAAGGGGCCACAACCGAAAAGGTCATGTCTCAAGTCCCTGCCGACCAGATCTCTGTTAGTGGCAGGGCCATGAGCAGGGCCTGAGATACCAAACGGAGAGCTCTGGCAGGTTAATAACTGGTGAAATGAGATCCCTCCAGTGCAGGGGTAGCAACCTTGGTTCTTCAGCTGTTTTGAACAATGTACTGTGGCTGGGGATGGTGGGAGTGGGAGAGTTGTAGTTCCGCAACAACTGGCAAGCCAAGGTTGCCTACCTTTGGTCCAATGATAGCAATACAGCTCCAGCATCCTGCCACTCACTGGCAGTGCCCAGTGGATTGCACACTTAGTTGTCAAGAATGATATCCATGACTTAAGGCTACCAGCTGTGTAGTTATGCTAAACAGGATGTCAGTGAACAGCTCTTGTCAGTGCAACTGTTACAGGATAGCTGCCATGTGGATTCTGACCTCCATCCTATGTAGCCAAAATATTTATTTTCTTTCCCCTCCCTAATGGCAGGCCCTCACAGCTTGTGTCTTCTCAGGCTACAGCAGCCTTAGCAGACACACAGCCACTGGGTGCCTAAAGTGCCCAGCTCACAGGGGACTCCTCCAATGCACTGCGCTCCTAGCATGGTGCATTGTGGGATTTCTGGAGGCCGGGCAGCATTTCCCCAGCCTCCAGAACACGTGCAGCTTTCAAAAGTGCCAGTCCTGTGGGCGTGTGAGCCATGCAGCTCAGGACCACACCAGATCATCTGGGAGGAAGGCAGGTGTTCTTCTGCATTCCCCCCTTGCACCCTCCCCGGTGCTCTTAAAGGTCATGTGAATGACCTCATTATTCATATCCTATTGAAGCTACTATTCAAGACCAGCAAAGTCTAGAAAATTGTCTGGTTTTGCTGCCTTCCCGGTACTGCAAAAATGAGAGGGTTGGGTTGTCAAGGTCCTGTTGGGCCACAATACTGTACATGACTGCTGGGCTGGGCTGGGCGTGTGGCATGAGAGGGTCACATGTGTGCAGGCCTGTGATCGGGGCTGCCCGATTGAGTTCACTGTGGAGATCTGAACCAAGGACCTCACAGCTCAGTCTTAGCCACTACATTATATCTTATCAGCTCTCAAAAGCATGGCAGCTCTGCTAGAACACAAGGTGGGCAACTTATCCACAAGCCAATGTATTGCTTCCGCCCACCCCCAAACACATCTTAAAGCTGTCATCATTGCTGTTACTGAAGAAACTCTACCATTTTGGAATGGCTGGTCACCTTTCTTCTACTTTTATAGCTTATGATCCCTAAAGTGGAGACCAAACTGCACATTTCCTGTAGCTCACTTTGAGATCCTTCTGCCTTGAAGGTGAGATATTGATGTGAACATTTTGCTATTGTAGGATCACATCCCTGGGTTTTTGTTTTTTTAAATGAGAACAGACTCCAAAGAAGGGTAGTGGAAACAAAAAAATTACAATAATCAAGTCTGGAGAAGACAAAAGTGCAAATAAGACTTTCAGCAGAAGTGTGACTGAGACAGTGTTGAAGATAGGGCAGTATAGAAGAAGTGTTAATAAGCAGATTTACAGAGAGACAGAATGTGAGAAGCAAAGGTAAGCTGAGGATCAAAGAATGTACACGAAGAGCTCCTGTAAGACGGCAACAAAACTTAAAACCACAGAGAACAAATGTGAATTTCTTTAGTGCTGTGGCTGTCACTGTCCTCAAATCTCTGACATGTCAAATGTTATAACATACTGTATGGATTGTTGCCTATTGCACTTACAAGTAGCAAATCCCATTGTATTGAGGTGACACTTAAAGGGGACATCTCTGCCCCCTTTTCACACCAGATGTGGATTTTCCCTGCTAATAGAGGAAACATTTTAAAGTGGTGGTTCCATTGTCTCTGTTCACCTCAGCATAGCTGTTGCTGGTGCCTCCCTTGTTTGTGAGCACCTTTAGGAGAGAGAAACAATTCCTCATTCCTTTTGCTATGGTAAACTGCTTTAATTTTTTTTTAAAAAAAAAAGTTAAGAAAATAGTAATATGAGAATACAAGAACAGCCCTGCTGGATCAAGCTCAAGGTACATCTAGCCCTCTTCTGGTTTCCCACAATAGCTCACCAGATGCCTCTGGGAAGCCCACAGATAAAGGATGAGGACATGCCCCCTCTCCTGCTGTTGTCCCCCTGCAACTGGTATATAGAGGCATATTGCCTCTGAGGCTGGAGGTGGCTTATAGCCAGACTAGTAGCCATTGATAGTCCTGTCCTCCATGAATTTGTCTAAGCCCCTTTTAAAGCCCCTTTAAAGCTATCACCACATCATGTAGCAGAGAATTCCACAGGCTGATTATACGCTGTGTGAAAAAGTGCTTCCTTTTCTCGGTTCTAAACTTTCTGGCTATCAGTTTAATAGGATTACTCCTGGTTCTATTGCTGTAAGAAAAGGAGGAAAATTTCTCTCTATCAACTCTCTCCACATCATGCATAATTTTGTAGACTTCTATCACGTCTCCCCTTAGTCATCTTGTTTTCCAAACTAAAAAGCCTTAGGTATTTTATATTTATAGGTGTCTAAAAATGCTTTTAATAATAATAATCCTCAGGAGCACTGTATTGCTTGTCAAGTCACTGATTCTAAGTGTGGAATCATTATAAACTATTAAATGGGCCTATCAACTGGAAAGCATGGAAGAAGCACCCATCACTTTGCTTAGTAAGCTGACCTTAGTGAACTTGTTACCACACTTTTATTCATTTATTATTTTATTTATTCGCTTTATATACCTCCCTCCAAAAATGGCTCAAAAATGTTGTTTACTTGCCCTAAACATATGTAAACTATCACATGTGTACCTATGCTTTTGTTTGCATTGAGGAATTAGCTCTGAAAACCAATTTTGCAAGTGTGCATGGCTAAGGATCGCAGACTGACCACAGGCAAATGTCAACATTGGGATACCCCTAGAGGAATGGCAGACTCTGACACTTCTTAAAACAAACTGAATTTTATTTTTACAGTGGAAGCACAATGCATTTGGCAACCTTGGTAGTACAAGCAATACAGGCAGTTCCCTGAGACTTGTAAAAGGAGAGAGGGGAATGAGAGAGTGATGGTATGTAGGAAAAAAGGAAGTGGGGGGGGGGGAGAGAGAGAGAGAGATGGGGAAGAGAAATACAGAGGTTTGAGAATAGAGGAAGTTCAGTTACCATTCCTTTCCCCAAAGGGAAGAATCGGTCCTTCATTAGGGTTCTGCTGGCAGAGGGCAAAGATTGGCTGTGAGGTGCTGGTATACTACCTCCTGTGGCTCAGCATGAACCCACAGAGAACAAAGGAAGCACTGAGATCCCCAGGAAGTCAGGCAAACTGGTTAGTTCATGGCAAGCTCACAGAGAGAAGTTTCCACTTCAGAGGCTTCTGTCTGGGTTTTTCACTCCGGAACTCCACTCCAGGGAGTCTTGGCTCTTTCAGGCAATCAGGCACAAGAGTGATTCTGTGAATGCCTAACACAGAAAGGAGTTCAAAACCTCAGGCTGCTAAATGTCCGGGACAGTACAGAGCTAAGCTGTTCCACTCAAGAGGCTCTCTCAATAGTGATTCCGCTAACAATTCTGGACCCCACAAGCTTGTATTCCAACTTGAGGCTCAGCAGACTAGTGATTTCAGCTCAAAGAAGCAGAAGGGGATTAAAGCACAAAGAGGCCCTTGGCTGGGGCAAAGGCTGGGGTAGTAACTTGCACCTCTTGACACTAGATTCCTGAACCAGCATCATCATCAGAGAACCATGTCCACTGGCCAAGCTCCTGTTGCACAAGGTCATGTGTGGTCATTCAAGACCTAAGGCAGTAGTCACCTATTTTACTGCTGGCTGTGCTCTGGTGGCAAGCCTCCAGTTCCTGAGATACAAAAGGAAAAAACAAGGCATGGGACAGAGTCACAAACTAACCTTAGGTAACAGGTGACTGACCTGTGTTGTATAGTCCTTTGTGCAATTTCATCTTGGGTATATCCAAGAGCAGGGCTTAAACCTTGCCAAGAATCTGCAAGTTTGAACTGCTCCCCTAAACCTCTTTATTTGCCTATTGAAATCTGTAGGTTGTTGCTCCTGCGTAGTATTGAAAAACAGTTATCTTATGTTTCACAAACACCTGGGAGGCACTTCACCCGATTGGTGTGAAGTGCCTGAGGGGGTTCTGTGAGGAGAGCGGGCTTAGCCCACCCTCTCTGCAGACGAGCAGCTGCTTGTAGCTGGGCGGCTGGATCGGCCGCCCACATGACTGCTGGCTCCATCACGGAGCTGACAGGGCGGCGGGGATCGGGGGCCACGCAGCCCCCGGAAGTTCCAGTATGCCCTGTGTGAGCATTCAGGGCATCCTGGAGAGACCTATGAACCTGGGAGGCTGCTTGCAGCCTCCCAGCAGGGGTCTCCTCCTGTGTTGCCATGGTGTGGAGCCACGCTGTGGCGGCACACAATCCGAAAACCCAGGTGAGCGGAGCACTCGCTCTGCTAACCTGGGCTAAGGGGAGGGCTACTTTGGTGGGCTAGCCGCCAGAGAACCACTTAGATAAGCAGATCTAACCTGTGGCCAGGTTTGTCCATGGATGGCAGACTACCTGGAAACCTGATATATACAAGGGCAGCCCTTCCATGAGGCAGGCTGAGGCAGATGCCTCAGATGCAGGCGCAGGGAGGGGCACAGGAGGCAGAAAGTGCTTGTCCCCACTACCATGGGTGCCAGTCCATGGACCTCCCTGCTGCTCACTTGCCACTGTCCTTCCTCACCCCACTGAGGCATGCTCTTCATTTCCTCCTAGCTATGCACCCAGGTCAGACGACAGATGCGGAGGGCGTGGTCCGGCTCCCAAACTGTCTGGTTCTCCTTAAAGGCAGGGAAGAGCCACTCCTGGCTGTGCCGCGAACACAGAGTCGGCCATTTAACTCACAGCCCCACTCGGGAGCTAAACCAGCACCCCTCGCATCTGACGTCAGATGCAGGGGGCGTGTCTGGGGCCACGCTTGCGGCACCTGATTGGTGGCAGTCCAGGTTCTTTGAACCCATTTGCCCAATGGTGGCTCTGCCCCTGCATTTGTGTCTGGTCCCTGGTCATTTCTAGGAATTTTCCTATGTTACAAGGACACCCTGTGGCTGCATCCTTTGGGTTGGCTGATATCACATGCAATGTTTGGCTTCTCTCTACCTCTTAGGCATTTGTGTCCCTTTTAATTCTTTAACTGTGGGCATGTGTGGCTCAGCTACCTGTTGTTGTGCATGCCTCTTAATTTTCTCATTATATCTTATGCATATTAATGCAGAAATAGGATAGTTGCATCTAGTTCACGCAAGAAAAAAAAACATGAACCAAGGAAGGTGACATAAAATGAGAGTTAGAATGTGTGATTATAGGAATTATGTCATTCTTAAAACACTGAGGTGAAACAGGGGAATTTATTCCTCTAGTCAAATGGTACAATTTTCAGCACTATTTTATTTTCTTATTACTGTTTTAAAATGAATATGTGTACACTATTTCCCCACCAAAGGCTTTCAAACATTGAACAAACACAGAACAAACATCACAGTCAAATAATCAAAAAATGAAAACACAATACCAATTTTAAAAAGAGAAAAACTGAGCACCTCTGTTTTCTTGTGATCTTCTATCACAAGAAAATCGTGGGGTAGGGAGATATTTCCATCCTAAAGGCCCAATGAAACAAATTAGTTTTAACAGAACATTGACCAGATACACATTACAGACTTCACAGATTAGCATTGAGCCTCCACTGTGAAAAGTTGTCCCCTCTATGAACAAAATTAACCTTTTTGAGACAGTTCTGGCTTGGCTTTATGGAGTGATGAGCTTTGAGACGGAAGAAGTTTATATTTAATTCTTATTTAATTGTTTCAAGTATCAGACATTTCACTGGGTAATACAGATGGACAAGGGTCACAATTAGTGGATGTCCTTCGTGACAAGAGGGGGCCCTACAAGATGCCAATTAATGCCATCTAAAAATATGTTTGGAATTATTAGAACTGAAGTTGCTGGTTAGGGAGAGGCTCCATGGTCTATCGGCTGGTTTTAGTGTAAGAATGTTTTGTGGAGGAAAAGCCTTTTTCCATTTTCTCAATCTATATGATCTGAGCACAGGTTCTTCTTTATAATTATCTCAGCACACCATTAGCCATGCACTCAGAGAGCATTCTGTGATATTTAAGGGGGTGAGATTTCGATACACAGCTTGTTAGGAGATGCCTCCGAACATGAGCCCGCAACATCTTCTCACCTCTGTCAGAGAGGAAATCGTATAGACAGCTGGTCTGGTATTGCACATTTGCTGCACAAACCTGAAATGACATCTCTTGGCTGATCTTTTATATAGCACAGAGCCGCATAATGAGAGAGCAAGATGAGAGATGGGCTTCTTTCTGCAGACAGCCGTATGCAAATAAGAAAGAGTAACAATACCTTTTAAGTCTCTTCAGGTGTATCAAAGGGCCTAAAAGACATCTGAAGCAAGTGACTAGTAGCTTGGCTGCATGAGAAATCAAGCTGCCTGTAAAATGGAAATAATAATGGCTGACAACCTGACTAAATTACTTGATGGAACTCCTGTTGAAATTAAGTAGTCCTTTAGAGTAAATCCTGAGTAGTACTATTGAGTATCAGTCTGGATGTCCATTGTTGACTTATTGTGGCTGATGGGGAAGTTAACTAGATAGTATTGTGGAGGAATCTAAGAGGCTACTAGCTGCAAATTATCTCTGAGTAGACTTTAGAACATGCAGTCAATATTACATGCATTGAATACTCTGATACAATTCTGTGTTGATGCACTTTTTCTCTCTTGTTTCTCTTGGAAATGAACTTCTGGATGTGTTTGGTTTTCTCTCTGGTTTTCAGTCACCCCATGCTGACATTTAGATTTATTTACTTACTTATTTAACAAATGTTTACCCCACCTTTCCATTCTTTATATATATCAAGATGATTTGCTTAATATACTGTGTGAAAACATGGGTTGGTCTACCATCATCCCACAATACCACCACCACCAACAATAAAACAACAATAACAAAAGACTCTTCTTGAAAAGTTAGATGATAAAGTTAGAGAGCTCTGATTTTTCAATTCAAAAATTCAAATTGATTTTTGATTTCCAGTTTCCCAGTATCCTCATGATTTACATGGCTGACGTTTCTTCTAGAAATGAAAAAGCTTGTAGAAGCCATGTAAAGGGTCCACAGGAGTCTTCCCCCACATTTAATTTTTATTAATCAGCTTTACATATCTTTTTAAAGCAAGGGGGGGGGGCACCAATAGTACAGTTCCACAAACAAAAAGAAGCAATAATGCAGCAAGATGTTAATACTGCAGGGACTATCTATCAGATACAAAACAACAGGAGTGGACCTATAATAGGGTGGACAAGCTCAAAGAACCCGAAATGCCCTGTGTCCAGGAGCCACCGAGCATCTGTGAGCCACCTCACTCCCACCTCCAGCAGCTAGGGCTCCAGCCACAGCCCCACTGGCCATCTGCTCCTGCGATCACCAGCTGCCTCCTTCAACCACTCACCTGTTCCCAGACCCATCCTCCTTCCATTGGCTGGGCTTCCGGCCAATGGAAGGAGAACGTGCACATGCTGCCGATGGGACAATGGAAGGAAGGTACACATGTACTCCCATCGAGGAAGATGGGCCTGGGAGAAGGAGAAGGAGGAAGATGGGCCTGGCTGATGGAAGGAGGGTGGGCCTGGGAGCTGAATGGTAGGAATGTGCGGACTGGTCCGGAGGTTTGGGGGTTCGGGATCCAACCGAACACACACATCCCGGTTCCGTCTGGACCAGAACTGAACGTCTGGAAAGTTCATGGATTATTTTAAAAATTGTATTTTAAATTAATACAAAAGTACTTTTAGCCCCTTCAGGGGGCTTCCTATATGCCACCGGGGGGGTGTCTGCGAGGGTTCCCTTACCCCCCACCAGCCTCTGAAACCACCACCGCAGCTCGGGAATCGTGGTGTTTTTTTGGCCCATTCGGGCCTCTGTAATAAGTGGCGGCGGCCATTTTGGCTGCTGCCATGCATGCGTAAATGGCCTCTGTGAGGCCTGGCATGGACATGCACGGTGATCATGGGCATGGGCGCATTCACGGCAGCAAACTCTGAGAGGCTGTGGCCCATGCCAGGCCTCACAGAGGCCATTTACACATGCGCAATGGTGACCGAAATGGCCACTGCCGCTTACTACAGAGGCCTGAACGGGCCAAAAATGATCAGATTCCTGGACCGCGGAGATGATTTCAGAGCCCGAGGGGTGTAGGGGAACCCTTGCGGACTCACCCTCCCTGCCCCCGCTGCATTCCAGAAGCCTGGAAGCCCCCTGAAGGGGCTAAAGGTACTTTTATATTCATTTAATTTTTTTAAAATCCACAAACTGTCCAGACCCTTACCAGTACGGTGGGGGAGAGGGTGTTCAATGGTGGCTGGACCAGACATGGCCAGTGTGGTTCGAGTCTGGTCTGGACTCGAACTGAACCAGGCCAGCCAGTTCCGTACACACCCCTACTGGACGGCAGGAGCAGGAGGTAGCAGCAGCAGCAGCAGTGACGGTGGGGTGTCAGCACAGTGGGCAGCCAGCTGGAGGGGGAGGTGAGCATGGGAGGAGTAAGTAGGGTGTGTGTGTGTGTGTGTGTGTGTGTGTGTGTGTGTGTGTGTAGGATGTGCATGTGCAAACACACACACCACCATGGGGGCACCGCTATGAGTGAGGAGACCGCCCATGTTCATGCCCTTGCAAGACAATCAGAAAAAGAAAAATAGAATAAAATTGACTCTTCTTTCTTCAGAGAGAAAGAACATCCTTCCAAAATGTAAAATGTCTTCTAGAACCATGAAAGATATCTAGAGGGCCCACAGGAATCTTTTAAACGTATTTCGACAACTGGTTTCCACAAAGATCCCAAATACTGGGCAGCACCCAGAGCAGAAAGTAAACACCACTGAAATTGATCAAACAAGTTAGTCAGGACATAAGTCCCATTAAAAATAATTTCAGTGTGGCTTCATCTGGATCTTTCTCATCAAATTATACAAGATTCTCCAGGTTTGATATTGTCTTTATTTTGTTATTAAAAGAACAGAGCAAGGGCGTAGGAAGGTTGGAGGTGACCCTGGGGTTAGATTTGAGGATGAGCTGCCTGCCTCCCATCACTGCCTGCTTTTATGACCTGTCACCTGCCTTCATGGGCCTCTGCCACCAGCCTGCCTTCACTGGGCTGTACGACTTGTTGGTGCTCAGCCCCAACAATATGCCAGCCGTGCCAACACAGTTTGATTACATTACAGAGCTAGTGCAGCCACAATGACCTATTCTAGCAAGAACAGGCCTGCCTTAAAGGGGCTGCCTGTTCTCGATGGCATGGGGCAGCTCTGTACCAGCTTGGTGACTTTGGAGAGCAGCCAGCTCAGTGGCCAGTGCTGGGCCCAAGCACTCAACACAGAGGAGAGCAGAAGGGGGCAACTGGTGGCTCCAAGGGTAGGGAGCCATGGAGATCTCCAGCCCCAGGTTCCCCTCTCCCTTCCAGTCAATGGTGGCTATGCCATTTGTTGAAAGGCCACATTTTCTCTATCTGGCTATCATACAAATCTAAGAAAACAAGACCCTGCAAATGAAAAAAATCTGTAAATTAGAAATAAATGTGTCTGCCATGTTCTGGGTTGGGACTTGAGTGCATGCTGATGGTATATGCTGAAGTCTGGCCAGGTCAGCTTCTGCCATGTCCCTATGGAAATAGTTATCTTGAAGTCTCACATTTGGCATGCCAGAACTCGTCTGATTTTACTCTGCTCAGCTGATTTAGCATGCACTGTCAGCACGTATGCAACCCTACCTAGCAGTTCAGTGCATAGCAGTGCAGCTGGGAATCAGTGTGAGCTGATTAAAAGAGAGCAGTGCGTGAATAGGCCCTTGGAATGTGCTTTCAAGGGCCAAACTACATTTTAAGCTGCAGCATATGCTCTGTCTGTCCTGGTAAATCTCTCCCACTATTTTGCCCCTAGTTTTGTCTTTGGAAAATGGCTTGTGGAAATGTTTGTTGATATGAATTGCTAGCATAGTCATTTTTCAGGGTTCATCGCCTTCCTCAGGTCTCTAGAAGATAAACCTCTGGGTGATTGGCTGTATCTTCTCTCTAGTGGGGGCCTAGAGGAAGGACTGTAGCTCAGTTTTAGAGCATCCGCCTTGAATGCAGAAGGTCCCACATTCAATTTCTGGCATCTCCAGGCTGAGGTGCAGATCCACCTACCTAAGCACATGAGGACTTCCCCCTCCCCTCATTTTCCTGAACTCCCCACCACCACACACACACCAAATTTAACTCTCATCTTCAATTTTACTTTATGTCAGTGTGCTTTTTTGTGTGTGAATTCCATTTGCAAAATTTAGTTTTCAAATTTTGGCAAAACTGTCCAATAAGAACAGTTTTATTTTTAATCCACAAAATAATCTTCCACCCATTTTATAGTGAGATTAGGACTGGTGAACACAATAACCACCACCACATTCCTTCTCCCCCCTCCCCAGGACTACTTACCTACTGCCTGTGTTGGGCAGTAACAAATGGGAGGCGGACAGACTGCTCTGCTGCTCTTCCTCTCAGTTCTGCTTGGGGATGGAAGAAGGCCCAGAACAGAACCACCTGCGCGGAGGGCCTTTGGCAAAGCTCAAGCCAAGGGTGGGAAGAGAAGGAATGGAGGCACTTGACCAGGGCCTGGGTGTCTAGGGGAACCAGGAAATGGGTTGCTATGCCATTAGGGGAAAACTGAAATTTAATGACAGAAGATCATGCTTAAGAAGAGTTCTGTAAACTTATTTCTCAGTGAATGTCCAGATCTTGGGGAGGTCTACTGGAGTAAAAATGGAAGCAATGTTAGCACATGGAACAAGCTGCACTCTAGCACAGCTGCTCGTGGCCCAGAACCTCTTCCAGATCACAGACCCTAGGCCTGGGAACTGGATGTTCAGCCTGTAAACCTGCTACTATTCTCTTTGTTAGGATGGTCTCGGGGATCTCTTTCTGCCATTCTTTACAGACTAGTGAGATGCTAGAATTAAAATATTTCACTAGATTCAGAGTTGTTGTGGGGGAGTGTCCAACCCGCCCCTAGTTTTTCCAATTAAGTGCAGAACTTTAAACAATCTTCTTTTCCTATATCTTTTTACCTGCTGTAGTGAACAGCCCCTCCTTCCCCTAAAGAGTGGACCAGAAGTGAACCCTGTCTTGACTGACAGGCAGTGACCTCTAGGGATCAGCCACTCAGCACATGGTGGGCGGGATGTAATGGGCCTTGCAGCAGGAAAAGAAGGGGGTTGGAGTCAGGCTGGGCTTACAATAGGTTGGCTGGCCAGGAAATGGCTGCACCAGGAGAATTGCAATCCTGGGAATTAGGACTGCAGGGGCCTGAAGTCTCCACTATGGATTTGGTGAGTATAGGAAGGAAACAAGGGCTTTGGCTTCGGGGAGAGGTTTAGTCTAGGGAACAGCAGGGGCATAGCAAGGTTGGAGTGGGCCCAGAGACAAGATTTTAAAATGCCCCCCCCTCCAAAGTCCAGGGCCTCCGCACACCCCAGGCCCCCAAGGATTTAAGTCTGATATTCCAAAATAAGTATGCTGCCTGCAAATACATTTCACTGAATACACACACACACGTCACAATATATAGTGATATACATTGAGTACTATACATTTGTATTACTTTTAATGCCTAGAACACACTAGAAAGATGAATTATTAAAATGGGCCCCTCGCTGCAGATTAGCAAAGGAGACTTTCAACCATGCAGGGTGAACCTATGTTTGTTTTCCCAGAATTCTGAACAAATTCAGTCAAGTTTGATTGCAGGAGGTTTTTCACAGGAGGCTTTTAAAGCCCTTTAAGACACATCTCCTCTGGAATGGAGGTGCTGCATTCACATGTTGGCCAGATTTACCCTGAAGTCCCTGCAAGTTATTGGGGAGCAGTTCACACACAAGAAAAATAAAATAAAAGCACCACACATGCTTCACAGTTCTCACTCAGACCTTCTGGGTTGCAAAACAACTTGAACATAAGTGCATTTATAAATGAATGAATGAATAAATAAAATTAATAAAATACTGTTCCAGAAGTTTTTGCAATTTTCTGCCATGAAACAAGCCACTTATAGGACTTTTTAGATATTTTTTTAAAGTCAGCAAATTTTCCAAGCTGTTTCAAAATAAATATTCAGAGACTTCTCAGTCCCTCCCCCCCCCCCATATCCAAGCCCTATGGCAAGCAGATCCCTATATATGGGGGGTGGGTGGGAAAGGTAACCACAAAAAGGAGTTCACACTCTACCTGGCAAATGCTGGTCTGGGTTAAGCAGGGCAGCAAGGGGTCTTCTGCTGCAGAGAACACTCTAGCTGCCTCCTCCTTCCTGGCTTGCTTGGGCCCTACTCGAGTTCAGGCTTCACTGCGGCCTACACGGAGGCCTCCGTGGAAGCCCCGCCCACCCGCCGATCAGCTGAGATGCGGGAGAAAAGGAGCTCTTTGCAGCTTGCCTGCTGCTTCGATTGCGGGCCAGCAGAACAAGCAGGAGAGACGGCGAAGAGGGCAAGTGGCTGAGAGGCTATGGGGCTGGGCAGGGGGCAATGGGGAGTCACATGAGGTGCCTCTGGGGTGCCCCTCCAGGCAGTGGGGCCCCCAGACAACTGTCTCCCCTTGCCCTATCATTGTTACGCGCCTGGGGAACAGTTTGTTAGTTAGCCCGCGTTAGACTTCTTATTCTACTTTGGTGTCCCTTGCAACTGTTTTACTGTGTTTTATCTGTAACGTAACAAGCTAAGAGAAATTGAGCCAGCGCCAGTAAGTCAGTAACTAAAAGCCGAGAAAGCCTCACGCAGAACCGGTCTGTAGTATTTTGAATGAAGTTTTTCTCTCTTTGTTCTTTGTATTTTACCTGCTTCTGAGTGGATTTTTAACTCAAGAAAAGGGGTTTTATTCTGGTGCAACACACGTCTCAATTTGATTGCTCAGCAACTCTACCAAGTTTTCTCATCACGTGTAGGCTGCACGTAGAAGGGGTTTTTTTGGTACTTTTCAAGTGGTAAAGAGGAGAGTTCCCTAGAATTTCACCCACACCGGGGGTGGGGGGGTGGGATTAAACTCTGTTAAAAAGTGGGTGTGGTGGCAGCGATTGACCTACTGATGAAACAGGAAAGTTTAAGTTAAAGGAACAGCCTTTGTTGGGAAAGCATGGAGGGAATGATTCAGCATTTTTCTTCCCCTCACAAGGGCTTGCTTTGTGACAAAGGCTGGGTTAAATTCACTACATCTGCCCCCAAAGAGTTATCTCTCTCCTCAGAACATATTTTCTCCTCCAAATGTCTTTCCTCTCCCTGCAAAAAAATTAAGTGAGGAGTTGCTCCTCAAGCTCCACCCACCCCACCGCCCTGCATCCATTGGCACCCTTGTCTCCAGGACAGGTTAGGAAATATCCACAAGAGCTGTTGCAAGTCAGTATAGACCAGGACTGCAAAACAGAAAAGCCCCAGCGGGCAGGTATCAATGATGAATTTGTGTGGGGGGGCTGAGGTCAATTTTCAGTGCATTATTACATTAAAATTAATTATTTTAAAAATACAAATATGACAAAGATTTATACCCTGCTTTTCATCAAAAGTGCCAAAAGCAGTTTACATAGAAATAAATAAATTAAATAAAGAAAATGGCTCCCTGTCCCCAAAGGGCTCACAATCTAAAAAGAAACATAAGATAAACACCATCAACAGCCACTGGAGGGATGCTGTGCTGGGGATGGATAGGGCCATCCTATCCAATATTAATAAAAACAGATATTTTTGCCTGTAGATCCCGCCCTCATCAAGAAACCCATCTAGAATTTCTCTATTGGTCAATGGAGCCAATCTAACCGCAAAACTATTTTTAACTTCCTTGATTTCGGGGAGAGAAAACATTTGCATGTAAATAGCTACTAACCTACCTAGTTGTCAGCCGCTCCACTGAGAGGAGAGGTAATCATTACAAGGAGCATTCCTTAGGTTTTAAACAGAAAGATGGGATCCTTGTATTGTAAAGCAAAAACAAATATAGTCAACTGTAAATGAAGATTAAAAAATCAAATCAAAGTAGGGTTTGTCCAGAATCTTTTTCACATTTTCAATCACTTTGCAGTAGCACTGGTCAAAAACAAAAAACAGTCCTTTACTCTTCTCATGCTAATGAGAATCCAGCAAAATCAGACTCATCACACAGCTCTGGGGACTACTTGGAATTGGCACTGAAGCTAATATAACATCCGAAAATTTACCACTTGCTTTTTACATTGATGATCAAACTACTGCCCTCCCATCATTCTGGTGCATGGTTGTAAGTGTGCTAGAGTATCAGGATTTTTAAAAAATAATGTAGGTGGAGGTCTCTCCACCAGAAATAGACTGCAGGGCTCAGGAAGCAACTCTGAGTGGAATTGTGGGAGTGGCCTGCAGAGTTGAAGCCACTCCCGCATAGGTAGCCGCACCTCCATCTCACACTTTATCTCAGGGTCATCTCTCCATATGATGCAGCAAAAATCCTGGAGTTTCTCACACTGCTGTTTTCAACACTGTCTCAAAATGCAAGATTTTAAACACACATATTATGTATTCAGGGCTAGACATCATGAATCTAGCATGTGTGGGAGTCATGAAAAAAGCAGTTGCCTGTATGAACAGCACCTTCCTGCTACTGAGTTGCTGTAAATTCCTCCTATGAATTCTCCCCTACCCTAAGAGTAGTGAAGCAGAAGTAAATCGCCTTTCCATAAGAATGGAAAATATCCGTATGACTCCTAATCCCTTCAAATACTCACACTTGGGATGTTCTTCATAGTGTGGGACATTAGTACAATGTATAGGACTAAGTCCAGTTGCTTTTTTCTTCATGCTCTCGGTCGTTTTGACAACTTTATCCCTATGTGATGGGGGACCCAATCAATCCTTTATTATGGTCAGAGACCAGCATAAAATTGATATAGATTTAAAATTACATGTTATGTGATGTTGTTATGATAATATGATGGGACATAACTTGACAAATCTGAAATTAAGGATAATTGCAATTTTAAAAAGCAAGTTAAAATACATATTAAATACATGGCTGCCAATAGGTTTCCGGACAAAATACAAAGTGTTAGTTATAATTTATAAGCCCTAAACTGCTTCGGCACTGGGTATCTAAGAGAGCGTCTTCACTACGAGCCCCACCGCCCATTGAGGTCATCCGAGGAGGTCTGTCTCCAGTTACCGCCAACTCATTTGGTGGCTTCACAGAGACTTGGTTTCTGCCCCGAGATTGTGGAATGCGCTGCCTGCTGAGATACAATCCTCCCCACCTCTGGCAATTTAAAAAAAAACACCTGAAAACCCATCTTTTCGCCCAAGCTTTCTCAGCTTCCTAAATTTTTTAGGTTTTAATCTCTGGTTTATTTTTAAATTGTTGAATTGTTTTAATTTCTTTGTATATGTTTTAAACTTGTTTTATGCTATTGTTAACCACCCAGAGACGAAAGTTTGGGGTGGTGTACAAGGTTGATAAATAATAAATAATAAATATTAGTACATATCATCAAAAGGCTAAAACTAAGAATGATTGCAGTTTAAAAAGTAAAATAGATAGAACATACTCGTTGAAACTAAATAAGATAAAAACCTAAAATTACTAAAGCTAAAAGAGATAAAATAATGATAATATAATGATACAGTTTCTATTATAGAAATGCCCAGGAAAAAATAAAAAGGGGAGTATAAAATTGTAAAAGTCCAGATTTAAAATTATAAAAAGCAATAAAAGGAGTGGGGGGAGGAAAACAATGAAATGTAGTAAAATGCAATAAAATGCAGTACAATGCAATAAAACAATAGATATGGATGCATGGGCAAGAGCAAGGACAATCCAGAGTCGTCATGAATCAGATTAAGGGGTCTCACAGCCTAGCATCCTTTGACGGATGCCGATCGCAGCTGCACAGAACTTGGCAATGTTATGTGTAATGGCATGGTTAGAGTCAGAAAGCAACAGAGAACTGTAGAATTGTCTCGAACGTCCCAGGAACTTGCTAAGCAATAGAGAATAAGGGCGACACGAATGTCTCTATAAAATAGGCAGTATAGAAGGACATGCTCAATAATTTTGATCTGTTCTGAGCCACAGCCTGGGACATAATCGCTCTCCAAGTGGGATCTTTCTGTAACGGCTCTCTTGCACTGCTGAGGGGAGACCATGGCAGCGAGCCAAAGTGAACGCCCTTTTGTGGTTTGGGACCTCCAAATGAGTGAGATATGCTGCAGGAGAGGCAGTATATCTAAGGTCCTCACTGATATAAAATTTGGAGACAGTACTGACGTCCATTTGGTGCTCAATGTCTGTAATGTGCTGCTTAATAGTTGCTTTTGCCTGATCGTAGCCCATGTTGAGCAGGGACAGTGGGGAGAGGCCCAGGGAAGCTAATTTTGCCTCAGTTGCCTGAGCCCAACTAGATTGATAATCATCATGCAGGGTTAGAGGGGCAAGACCAGTTGGGCAAAAGGATAGTCTAAAATTGGGTGCCAGTCCAAGTTTGAGCCAAACTGGCCTCGGGCATGCTTGTAAAAAAGGGGAGTCCAGTGAGGATTCCCTGTCACAAGCAAAGGGGGAAACCCTGCCTTCCTAAAAAGAACTCCTAATAAGTGCAGTGAGATGGCACCTCATAGTTGGCTGCATGGCACTGCAGCGGTGCCACGGCACAGCTCCTCCAAACCCCCAGACTGCATCCAGCACAGCCCAGTTCTCTGGCCTCCGCGTGTGCATGGAGGCCAGAACCGGGCCTCACTGGAGTTCCAGGCCTTGTCCCGGGGGGGTGGGGGGTGAGCTGCACCGCCACGGCTGTGCCACTTCCATCACCATGCCACGTGGCCGACTGTGAGGCGCCTTCTTGCTGCCCCTGTTAGGAGTTATTTTATTATGCAGGCAGCGTTTCCCCCTTTGCTTGTAAAGAGGAATCCTCACCAGATTCCCCTTTGCAAGCATGCCCCTTCAAGCCGAATTGAGCCAGTTCCAAACTGGTTCAGCCTGGTTTCACCCTTTGACCTAACCAGGGGCCAAACCAAGTCAGGGGCCGAACTGAGTTGGGGGCTGGTGGTCTTATTCGAATTTGCCTTGAATCTGAACTGAACCACCAGAATTGGTTCTGTGCACATCCCTAACTTTGATAGCTCTGAGCATCTTGGAGGAAAGGTATGATAGAAATGTAGCAATATGGCATAGCTTTAAAGGACTACCTGCATCTATATGAATCTACATGAGCATGTTCCACTAAGACCCTTCCAAGGTGCCCTCACCATTAACTCCACCAGAAATCCTCCCTGACTTTGGAACTATCTCCATTCTTCTCATTATTCCAGGGCCAGGATCCTTGCTGACCTCTCATGCTCAACTGGCATTCTATTAAGACCTCCAAGGCTCCACCCAGCTCTAAAATTCTGTTATTCTATAGGCATACTGTAGTTGATTTCTGTAAGCCGGAGACTGGACTAGAAACAGGTCTGATCCTAAGCTTTTTGGTGCCCCAGGCGAAGTTTGATTTTGACACATACACACCCTAACCAAGAAGTGCTTTAACTTGAGTCACGCGGGCTGCTTATTCACACAGTCGAATGTTGAGCCCATGCAGATGACTAGCAAATGACTAGCCCGTGCTGGTTTGGGGATCCAGTGGAAGAGAGTTCTGAGTCTATTATGGGGGCAGAATTCCAGCACTTCAGAGATGAAAAGATGTTGCAGAAAATTTGGAAATCCAGTCTTAAACAATTTCTTTTTGGAAGTTGTTGTTGTTGTTGTTTAATTTATAGGCCACCTGACCCCAAAGGTGCTAGGTAGTTTACAAAAATAAACACAATAGAAACAGAATAAAACCATTACACAATTAAAATTTAAAACATTCAAAGATTACAGCAATTTTAAAGAACCAAACAGCAATTAAAATTTAAAATATTCAGAAATAAATGCTGAGGCAGGCAATCCAAACTCAGGAGAGGTAGTGCAACTTTTGAGACTAATTGTTTATTGGGGGCTGAGGTGCTATGAGCAAAGATGACTGTGTATTTTGGGGTGCAGAATGTGTAGGCCCTTTGGGGAGCAGGGTACAGTATTGCATATTCTTGCACCACTGCAAAGAACTTCAGGGGTGCCATACGAGAGGAAGAGAAAAAAATAATTGCCAGTGCTATATTCTGGCACTGTTTATGTGCCTCACTCCAAGAACTGGTGCCCCAGGTGACTGCAAAGGTCTACCTAGTGGATGGGACAACCCTGAACAGAAAACCTCCAAGATCCCTTCCAGATGCACAGGGTTGCTTGCCTGGTGCTATTTGGACTACGTTCAGTCACCAAGTTAAAACCATTGTATTTGCCCAAGATTTTTAATGTACACAAATGTAGTTTTTTTATTGCCTCTATTATTTCATTTTTGCTGCTTTAGCAGGTGACCTGTTTGGATTTTGTAGTTCATTGATTCTAATTTTGTTTATTATTATTATTTCTTGTTTACACAGTCAGACAGGTGTTATTGACTGGTTTGTTTTATCCAGACATCAAGTCCTTCCCAAGGACCTGGGATGGCTGAATTTTATTATCAATGTTGTTGTTGTTATAGATATCGTCGCAAAATATAGGCTGTTCCCAGTAAAGTTGTTTTTTGTAGTTGGCTGATGGTGATTTCTGTGGCCCCTATGGTGCTGAGGTGCTCTTCTAGTTGTTTTGGAATTGCACCTAGGGTGCCAATTAATTAATTAATTATATTATTATTATTATTATTATTATTATTATTATTATTATTAATTTGCTGCATTGTAGTTTTAAATTAAAAGGTAAGTAAGTAAAGTGTGCCGGCGAGTTGGTGTCGACTCCTGGCGACCACAGAGCCCTGTGTTTTTCTTTGGTAGAATACAGGAGGGGTTTACCATTGCCTCCTCTCACGCAGTTTGAGATTATGCCTTTCAGCATCTTCCTATATTGCTGCTGCCCGAAATAGGTGTTTCCCATAGTCTGGTAAACATACCAGCAGGGATTTGAACCGGCAACCTCTGGCTTGCTAGTCAAGTCATTTCCCCGCTGCGGGTAGGGTGTGCTTTTATTAAATCAAATAGCACTCAGAAAGTTTAGCTTCCTTTAAAATACACACACACACATATACACATACACATATATACACATACATATAAGATTTATCTGTGACCCAGGCTGCAGTTGTTTGCACACAAACCTGGGAGTAAGCCTGGTTTACTTCTGAGCAGGAATGCATTGGCAAAGTTCTAAAGTGGAAGACAGTTGGGAATGGGACCCTTCTTGCCCATTTAAAAAAAAACTCACCGTAAAAGGGATGGCTGGGATTCATCATTATATTGACACCTTTAAAATGAACTTTCTGATTTCACAGAAATATATATGTGGGCCCTATGAAACAGGTTGCTTGTGCATGTGTGGGTTGTCGGTTTATAACATTGCAGCCTTCACAGGGGCTGCTCAGGTCAGGGCCTAGCACCAGAAACCACAACCCTCCTTCTGAAGGTGTAGATCACCCTTGCAGTAGCAGAGGTTGTTTTATCACCTGAGGTTTTTGGGGGGTTGAGGGAAGATGGAGGTGGGGGAAGATCCAGTCACACATGACTCTATAATTTGTTGCTTGTTTTTCACTGTTTTCTAAACTTAATTGCACACAAATGTGATACTGGCAGGAAAACATTTTTTGTTAAAGAAAAATTTCCCACAGGATTGTCACCTGTCAGGGTGGCGACAACTTCATAAAGAAAATATGACAAAATATGACAAGCCACAAAATCTGAAGGCAGTATCAATAACAGACTGTAAAGAACTTGGACACTTCTCCCCCCTCCCCCCAGGACCACTTTATACCTTTTTGGTTTTCCTTCTCCTCTGTTTGTTTATGTGGACTCTAGTTTTAACAACCTTTTTTCTCTCTCTCTAAAGCAATCTTTCCACCAGCTTTCTTTGATGTTTGTCTTTCCCCTACGTATAACCTTTAAAATACCACAGCGAGAGAACTTGTGAAGAAACCAAACAGGTGCAGGCCTCACCTCACCACCAGCCCGAAGTCCCCCCACTTGCTCTGCCTCCTCTTAGGCAGGGCATTTCCCCTGATTTCCCGTCACACTTATGGCTTTGGTTTTGCATTGTGCCTGCATAGTAGCATCAAATCCAAAAGTGAAACTAAGTAAAGTTCTGAGATACGATGCTGGGAAACACCTTCCCTCACTTCAGAAGGTGCAAGCTGTTACCCACTAGCCAAGACTCACCTGGGTTATGCTTGATAATGAGGTTGTACACATGCCCTCTTTTCTCAGAGCCGGGGAGGGCTGGCGGGCGGAGGGGAGGAGGCAGGATTGCTCCTGCCTTCCTCCCCACACAATCGCAGCTGAAGCCCTGCTCACTGCACCGCGTTCGCAGACAAGCACTGCTGCAGCGAGCAGTGCGGCAGCAAGGAGGCCGGGGGAAGGATGCCTGGCTTCCAGAAAGCCCACAATGCACCCTGCATTGCAGCTTGCACGGTGCTTTGGAGGCATTTTAGAGGCTGGGGCCTTCTTCCCCCATCTTCCATAGTGGCTCAGGCTGGCGGCAGCCTAAACAGGGCTGCAGGCAGTCTTTGCTGCCAGATGAACAGGGACTGAGATCAGAGGGCACACACCTGGGCTACCCAGAATTCCCGGGCTATCCAGCAGGGCAGCACTGGGATCAGCCTCGATCCTGGTGCTTCACATGAGCAGCTCTACCCAGGTAGGGCAGC
Organism: Hemicordylus capensis; assembly: GCF_027244095.1. Lineage (NCBI taxonomy): Eukaryota > Metazoa > Chordata > Lepidosauria > Squamata > Cordylidae > Hemicordylus > Hemicordylus capensis. The sequence goes on from NC_069662.1 coordinate 106,990,203, forward strand.
ACAAAGGTAGGGCTGCTTTTAGCAGCAGCTCATCCGTCTAGGCAAGAGGGCCAGCGCCAGACATGCAGCAAAAACAACAACAAACCCACAGCCACGCTGTTTATTTCTCTCTTTAGGCTGACATGTCTCTGTGTATTTTCCTCCTCCCCTCTCTTCCTCCCCCTCTCCTGACAGAGAAGACACACACCCACTACTTTCCAGCAGGCTTCCTCTCCGGCTCTTTTTTCCTGCTTGTTTTCTTCCCTCCCCGCTCTGGCACTAGGGTGGTCCATCGCCCGCTCTGCATTGCTCTACACCTGCGCAGCTCAAATGTTCCACACACAAAAAGTAGAGTGCGCTTATATTTTTCCCTAACGTAGGCAATGTCATCACTGCCCACAGCAGATTAGACTGCACTGAGTTCCAAGTCTACACATGCTGAAGTGGGTGGGGAAAAGAGGTGGGGGTGGCTGTTCTTTCTCTATGGGGAGACCCAGCAGCAGGAGGTTTGTGCAGGTCCCAACCAAGCTTTTGCTGCTTCCCATCCATCTAGTGCAGGGATTCTCAACGTGTGGGTCCCCAGATGTAATTGGACTTCAGCTCCCATAATTCCCAACCAATGGTCACTGGGGCTGGGGATTATGGGAGTTGAAGTCCAATCACATCTGGGGACCCACACATTGAGAAACCCTGATCGAGTGGGACTTTATCCTGTGCTTTGCTCTATAAGTGGATTACTTACTCATTCAGGCTACAACCTCCTGGCTCTGATCTGGAGGACTCTAGAGTGAAGGACTGAAGCCCAGTAAGCTGATAATCCTTAAAAGGCTTAGGTTCGAGTTACCTTAGAGAGCACTTTCTTCTACATGATCCCCACCGCACGTTAAGGTCATCTGAGGAGGTCCGTCTCTAGTTACCACCAGTTTGTCTGGTGGTGACTCAGAGACAGGCCTTCTCTGTAGCTGCCCAGGGGCTGTGGAATGCATTCCAGCAGAAATCCGTAATCTGAGTTCATTGCTGGCATTCAGGAGAGCCCTCAAAACTATCTGTTTGGCCTGGCCTTCCAGGGTTTTTAATTTGCTGTAAATTGTTTTTAACTGCTATAACTGTTCGGCCTGGTTCTCCAGGGTTTTTAACTGTATAAATGTTTTAACTGTTAATTAGTTTTATGCTGTTTTTATAGTTTTGATTTTAATTGTAAATTGATTTTAATTGTTTTTTCTTTGATGTAAACTGCCCTGAGCCATTTTTGGGTGGTATATCAATCAATCAATCAATCAAATAAATAAATAGAAGGAACTTTCTTCTCTTCCCAGCCAGGATGTTGTGGCTGGTGTGGTGAAGTTTGCCAAGTGATCTGGCTTCCTCTGGGACTTTAAAGGTGTGAGGAGGGTCTGTTTTGTCCCATGCAACATTTCCCACCAAATGGGAAATGCCACTTTGGTGGCTTGAAAACTACTTTGGCTTCCTCCTCCCTTGTTTGGAAAGCAGTTTGTTCTCACCACTCATTCAGAGCTTCAACAGTCTGTCAGAGGCAGCCCAGGTACAGCTTGCCGCCCCCTCCCCGCTAGCCACACCCCGTACTTCAGCATCCGACCTCAGATGCAGTGGGGTGTGGTTTGCTCGCAAACGGGGCTGCATGCCCCATTCACAAGTAAAACAGCCAGAGTGACTCCCTGACTTTTGAAGGCAGAAAGAGCCACTCCGGCTGTGCTGCAAATGTGGCGCTCCCCCCACATTTGTAAGCAAACCATGCCCAACGTCTGACGTTGGTGGCATGGCTGAAGTGTGAGGCGCGACCCCTGAGTTGTGGCGGCCCGTGTTATTTGGACTTGTTCGTTCTGTGGTGACTCTGCCAGAGCTGTCAGTGGTCAGTTTAAAAACTCTTCTGGGGAACTGTGTCCTCCAATCTATATCTGCAATTTTAAAAACGAGTGGAGATGCTACAGATTGTGGCTGAAATCAAATACACACTTTATTTAGGGTGCTAAGTTCAATTGATCCCTGTGGGACTTACTTCTGAGTAAACATCCCAATGTACATGTGCTGTGCAGAGAACTGCAGCCCAACAGCCAGATCCTATGCATCTTTACTTAGAAGGAAGCCTCTGTGAGCTTATTTTCTATGAATAGGACTACAGCCTTAAATCTGTTTGGAATTTGATTAACTGAGCAAAGTTTCCTAAAAGGGCATCCTGTTGCACATCTGCAACCGTTCCAGCAACAGAACTCTATAATTATATATTAACAGAAGAAAGCACCACACCTGGGGAAAAGAGAAGTAGTAGACCCCTGCTAACTGGGTAAAGAGGCACCTTTTAACGTGGTGATTCTCTTTATTGAGCAGGGGGAGAGTAACTGGCCCTATCCACCCCCAGCCCAGTACCTCCAGTGACTGTTGCTGGTGTCTATCTTTTTCACACAACACGTGATCCACTTGTGGAACTCTCTGCCACAGGATGTGGTGACAGCCAACAACCTGGATGGTTTTAAGAGGGGTTTGGATAACTTCATGGAGGAGAGGTCTATCAATGGCTACCAGTCGGAGGGCTGTGAGCCACCTCCAGCCTCAAAGGCAGGATGCCTCTTAGTACCAGTTGCAGGGGAGTAATGGCAGGAGAGAGGGTATGCCCTCAACTTCTGCTTGTGGCTTCCAGCAGCATCTGGTGGGCCACTGTGAGAAACAGGATGCTGGACTAGATGGGCCTTGGGCCTGATCCAGTAGCATAGGCGGAACTGGGGGGGCAGGCAGGGCACGTGCCCTAGGCGCCTCTGAGGTGGGGGTGCCATGCCAGTTCCTGCCACCCCCACCCCATTGCCCAGCCCCAGGGCCCCTCAGCCACTTGCCTCCAGCTCCGGCCTAGAATCGGCGAGGCCTAGATCGGAGCAGCCTGCAAACTGCAGAGCTCTTCTCTCCCCGCCTCTCAGCTGATCGGCGGGTGGGCGGGGCTTCCAGAGAGGCCTCCGAGTAGGCCTCCCTGAAGCCTGAACTCGAGTAGGCCCCAGCAAGCCAGGAAGGAGGCTGGCAGAGCTCCCTGCAGCAGACCCGACCATCCAGCACAGCTTTTGCAAGGTAGGCTGTGAATTCCTTTTTGTGGTTACCCCCATATATAGGGATCTGCTTGCCATAGGGCTTTGATATGGGTGGTGGGGCGAGACTGAGAAGTCTCTGAATATCTATATATTTAATTCTCCTGGATGTGCCTTTGGAACGTGCGTGCGTCTCTGCAGCCCAGCTGATTGGCTGGGCTGCGGGGGCGCCTGATTGGTCCTGGCACACCCAGGAGAATTGCCTGGCTGGGTGGCTGCAGAGGCAAGGCGGCGGGCCCGGCCCCGGCGGCGGCGGCACTCTCGGGCCCGGCCCCTGCCCCGGCGGCGGCACTCTCGGGCCCGGCCCCTGCCCCGGCGGCGGCACTCTCGGCCCCGGCCCCGGCCCCGGCAGCACTCTTGCACCCGGTGGCAGTGGCGCTACTAGGGGTGCAGATGCTATGCGCCCGGTCAGCTAGTTTAATTTAAAACAGACTGAAAAATGTGCTGGCTTTAAAAAAAAAAACTATCTAAGGCCTATAAGTGGCTTGTTTCATGTCAGAAAATTACAAAAACTTCTGGAACAAATATTTATTTATTCATTCATTCTTTCATTCATTTATAAATGCACTTATGTTCAAGTTGTTTTGCAGCCCAGAAGGTCTGAGTGAGAACTGTGAAGCATGTGTTGTGCTCTTATTTTATTTTATTTTATTTTTCTTGTGTGTGAACTGCTCCCCAATAACTTGCAGGGACTTCAGGGTACATCTGGCCAACATGTGAATGCAGCACCTCCATTCCAGAGGAGATGTGTGTTAAAGTGCTTTAAAAGCCTCGTGTGAAAAACCTCCCGGAATCAAACTTTACTGAATTTGTTCAGAATTCTGAGAAAACAAACATAGGCTTACCCTGCATGGTTGAAAGTCTCCTTTGTTAATCTGCAGCGAGGGGGGCATTTTAATAATTAGCGTTGCTAGAGTGTTCTAGGCATTAAAAGTAGCACAAATATATAGTACTCAATGTATATCACTATATACTGTGAAGTGTGCATGTGTGTATTCAGTGAAATGTATTTCCAGGCAGCATACTTATTTTGAAATATCAGACTTAAATCCTTGGGGGCCTGGGATGTGTGGAGGCCCTGGACTTTGAGGGGCTGGGGGCCCATTTCAAAATCTCATCTTGGCCCATTCCAACCTTGCTATGCCCCTGGTGGTCACTACACATGGGTTTCTGCACAACACCTGCACAGAAGAAACTTCCATGTAGAAAATGTGTCTCTTGTAAATAGACACTGAATTTTCCATCCATGACTGGGATATTTGAGAGTTAGAGTCAATAATAAAAGAACAGCACACTGCTTGTGACAGGAAGGGGCAAATTACAATGATTTCTTAGTCTGGCAGGGGCTTGTTTTGGCTCTGGCAGAACTTGGCTGTCTGCTCCTGTTGCAAATGCCTCTGTCTAGTGTGGCAAACTAATGTATCCTCCTCCCTCTTGGTGTCAAAGTAAGCACTGGTGTGGTGAATGCACATATACCCCATCATGAGCCAACAGTCATCATAAGACAAAGGCTGGCAGGAATCATTCACTGGTTTATAGACACCCCCACCCCCACCTTCTTCTTCCCCTATTTTGCTAGTGGCTATTTGGGCAGGTGATCCTCTAGGACAAAGTCATGTTTTTTAAAAAGCATGAGATGAGACAGAGAAAATGACACTTGGAATCCTCACATAACTGACTGTTGTTCTAAGTCTTTTACAGAGATGGCTCATGTTTTCAGGTTTTGATCAACAACCATGTCTAGATGGTACAGTGTTCCTTTTAACAGGGATTTCCAGATATTGTTGACTACAAGTCCCATCATTCCTGTTTGGACAGGGGCGCAATTTCAGTGCTTGCCCTAGGCACTATTTTCCCTAGTTACGCCTCTGTCCAGCAGGGCTGTTGTTATGTTCTTGTGTTCTTTTTAGATTGTGAGCCCTTTGGGAACAGGGAGCCATTTTATTTATTTGTTATTTCTCTGTGTAAACCGCCCAAAAAGATATTTTTGGAAGGGCGGTATAGAAATTGAATGAATGAATGAATGAATGAGTAAATAAATAAATAAATAAATAAATAAATAAATAAATAAATAAAAGTGGGGATTGGGGACCACATCCTGCTCCCCAAACTGAAATTGTTGGGGTCTGTGATTATTTAGCAAAGCACCAAGGAAGCTACCACTCCAGTTAGAGAGTGCAGAGTTTAGTGGTTGCAGCTGTTTGAGTAACACGCATGGAGATCACTGCAGAGCTGTAGAGCCTAAACCAAACTGATTTATTGGTGATGTAGGATTTGAGCCAGATCAAGAAGGTGGGTGACAAGTTTAGCTGCTTTTTGTGGCACGGTGCCCGGGGATGCTGGCAGATGGATGGGGAAGAGTTCTGGCCACAGTGGTTGAGGAGTGGAAAGCTTGGTGGGTGGTAGGTGGTGATTGGGGTGGTGTGGGTGTTGGGTGGCAATAGGCGGTCTGTGTAGGCATGGGATTGTTGTGGCAGGGTGGATGTGCCTTGGGAGTACTGGATGGGGTTGGGAGGTGGTGCTGACTCAAAATTCTCTTCCTCGCCATGCCCCCTCTCTGCAGAATCACCAGTGAGGGAAGACCCTGTTCAGCTACTACTGCCTCTAGACCAGCCAGTTGACCCAGCCCTACCAGCCAGCATCGACTATTGGTGAGCATCCACCAGCCCCTGACCCTGATGCCCCACAAAGGGCCACAATAAATGCAGAGCATGTGGCCCAGATGCACAACTGGAGTAGAATAGACCAGCTGCAGCCAGCCAAGGACCTGGTGGTGTAGCATGCTGAGTTCTCACAGGCCACCTGTGCGGTGCTGTGTGAGATAGATATGAGAGAGGGGGAAGGCAGCCACTGAAGCCAGTCAGAGACAACAGGGTGTGTGTGGGGGGTGAGCTCTCACATGCCATTCGGGCCCTAGATGAGGAGTGGTCCAAGCAAAGGAGGAGGTGGGAGCTTCTCAGGTATGACAGCACATGGAGATCCATGAAGAATGCAGATGAGTGGGATGATGATCGCTTTGGGGATAGCTTCAGGAAGTCTAGGGCAAACTTTGACTACTGGGCAAGTGAGATGGAGTACTGTCTCTGCTGGCAGGACACAGTGATGTGCCACATAATCTCTGTGCGGAGAAGGGCTGCCATAACCGTTTGCAAGCTGGCCTCAACTCCAACTACCATATGCTCAGCAACCTGTTTGCGGTCGGCAGATCCACCATCTGCAAGATAGGAAAGTGGTGAACATGCTGAATTGCTCATGGACGATGTGATCTGAGTGGGTGACCCAAAGGAGGAGGAGGCAGGCTTTGAAAAGAAGGGGTTCCTGGGCATCCTGGACTGTATTGACAGGACTCACATTGGGGGGGGAGGGGGGGCACAATGAGTGCTTTGGGAAGAAGCACTACTACACCATGACCCTACAAGGTGTGGTGGACTCCAAGGTGTGGTGGACTCCACAGGTCGTTTCATGGATGTCTACGTCGGAGTGTTGGTCAGGAGCCACAACTCAGCCATTTCCTGGATCTCCCCTCTCACTTCCATGCTCTGCACCAGCACCTGGGTCAACATCATGCCTATCCGGGTGAGCAGGAGTATGGTGAAGTCAGTGATATTCGGGGACCCAGGATACAGCCTGCAGGAGTGGATGGTAACCTTCTACCATGCATCCAGAAATGCCGTGGAGAGGCACTTCAGTCACTGGCACTGCAGCATCCACTTGGTGGTGGAGAGGCATTCGGGAGGATGAAGGCCCACTGGCGCACACTCTTCAGCTTGCTGGATGTGGAGGAGGATCTGGTGCCAAATCTGCTCGTGGCCTGCTGCATCCTCCACAATATCTGTGAGACGAGGGGAGACATCCTGCTGCTGGAGGAGCCTGCTGCACACCCAGAGGGAGGTGATGCCAGGCTGATGGCAGCGGTGCAGCCCCTGAGGATCACTAGCAGTACAAAGGCATCGTGGGCTATGAGAGCAGCCTTCACAAAATACACCTGGGAGCACCTCCCCACCCCCAGACTATCTCTGAGGCAGGCAGTTGTGCGGAGCCAGAAGGGCACACCACCTTTTAAACTACTGAAGAGTGCACTGGACTATTGCCTCCACCTGTGTCAGCTGTCGGGATAGAAATTTGCAAGCACCTGGCCCCTGCCCAGCTAATGACAGGGCTGCCAGAGTGCTGTTTTAAAATAAAGTCACATCTTTCTTTCTCAAAGCTCTGTGTTGCTTTACTGTAGAAGTGTGAAGGTTCCCCACTCACACCTGGCCAGTGGCATGGATATTTTTGGATGGGGATGGAAAGGACATAGGATCCCCCTTGTATGTGGCGCGGAGGGTCTAGAAGGTTTTGTGGGTGGGGCAGGGTGTTGCAGGGAACACATTGAGATGCACCCTTTTAGGGAGGCGAGGGGGGCAGCAGGGTCTTAGGTGTGTTATATCTTGGATGGAAGGGACATGGGATCCCCTAGCATGTGACACACAAGACGATGAGCACTTTGGGTGTGTGTGTGTGTGTGTGTGTGTGTGTGTGTGTGTGTGTGTGTGCTGTGTAGCAATGAATGCTGTGAGTTCCCCCTTGGGGTGGCAGGGAGGATGGCTTGTGGCCTATGGTTTGGATGGGACTCTCCCAAACCCAATGCATGACTCAACCTGGCTGGAATTTTCCATGGTGGGGTTTTGAAAGTGTGCAGGGGGCTTTCTTCTTCCCAGTGTGGATGTGTGTGGGCCCGTGGGTCACCATAATGCTCTGCAGTGGGGGCGAATGGAGGGGGGAGATTATTTTTGAGGGTAGATGTGCAGGGGAGGAAGGCAAGAGGCATCGCTTTGGCTTACTAGAGCTCCCATGCCATACCATGCCATGCCGTGCAGCAGACAGGGCTTTAAATGCAATGGCAGCTGTGACACCCACCCACCCACCCCCCGCAAGGATGTGTCCCTCCACTGCCAAGTATTAGCTGTGCTATTTACTTCTTTGCTGCAATTTTATTAAGACAACATAGATGGGAGTTGAGTGAGGAAGGAGTTAAGCTGTCATTGGTGTGAAGAGGCCGGTCAGTGAAGCCAAAGCTAGCTGAGCATGGAGTGCATGCCCCCTCGAGACCATGGCCAATTGTGTTTGGGCAGCAGACGCAGTGATGCTTTGCCCACAGCCAGGCCGTGAAGCTTGCTGAGCTGACTTGGCGGCTGAGCAGATGGGAGGAACTCCTCTCTCTCACAACCGGAGTTTGGCAGGCCACGGTTTGGTGAACATCAGCGGTGTAATTTGGAGTTACAAATAGAAACTTCAGTCACTTTTAACTCCAGTTAGCTGTTATCTCTGAATGCAGCCTTGCTGTCTGTGCTCTGGTTCCATTGCAAGCCTGTCAGATTGGCCATAATGAGCCGAAGGCAGCCTCAAGTTTTCAGGTGGGCTGCAATAACCACCTGAATAACGTCAATTGATCCTGCAGGCCAATCTAGCCCCACCAAGCTCTTAGGTTCTGAGCTGGGTCCTCAGCCTGATGAGGTCATCATTAGTAGAGCTACTGAATAGACTCTTGGCTTCTGCCTCATCCCAATTTCCCTTGTGCCTTATCCCTGCTTTCCTTGTTTCCCTGAGCTGGAACCTGATCACTTGTTCATGTGAATTTCCTGGAAGCATCTGGATGGCTGTGGGAAGCAAGATGCTAGATAAGATGAACCTTTTGTCTTAGCCATCAGGGCTCTTATGCTCTGATACATAGTTTCCAGAAAACCCCACTGATTTCAGTGGAACTGACTTCTGAGTAAGCAGGTTTAAGATTGTTGAGGTTGACTTCCTCTGGCTTGCAGTTAAGGTGTGGGCATGTACACTGCTTTGTGAGGCCTGTGGTTTGAAAGGCGGGATATTAAAATTCTTAAATAAATGTACAGTGCAGACTTGTACAGCAAAGTGGGCAAGTGGAGTTGCTAACAGCACTGTGTAGACTTAATTTTAAAAATGGAATAAAAGAGATTGACCAGATCCATAGCTGCTTAGCTGCATCGTCAGGTTCTCCCAGACCACTCACTCACAGCATTTCATATGAATGCTATTTTAATGTGTATATTTATTTTATTGGGGAAAATTGGACTAGTATATGGGGAATAAACTTGCATGGCTCATATATTGATCATGGAGAACCTGTTCAGAACATCACAGAATCTTAAAAGGGCCAAATGAAGTCAAGATGGCCTGTTTAATATGTAACAATGCAACACTCAGCCCACACAATGCTAAGTATAGCACAAGGTGTTAATAATTGTTCACTAGGCTGTTCAGACTTTTAAGATCTGCAAAACTCATGTATACAAATGCAACTCTTTTGATGGGTAGAGAACAGCACACCACTCTCAATACATGCAGTTAAAGCCTGTATATGGGAGAAGATTCCTATGAATAGTTATATAATTTTCACTGATTATAATAAAATAGCAATATCTATATTGGAATAGTGTAACTTGCCTTTCTGAAAACAGTATTCATTAACATCTGCCTGTTGACATATATCTTTCCTCAAGCACAGTAAAATGTATGGCTGTTTTCTCCATTGTTGGCAAAATATGCTCCAGGCACTGAAATCTCAATACGTAGAGCAGTAACAATACATTTGAGAGTCAATAAGGTTCTCTTCTTAAATGAATTCTGGTTCAATCAGCAAAATAAATATGTAACTGCAAAGACTGCTCATTTTCTGTCTGCAGTGATCTCCTGAAGGAAAATGCTATGATTTGTTGGAAGCCAATTTAAGCAATAGTTATGTGGGCCTTCGTATCTTACTTGCGTGTTATGCTATATAATTTGTGTTTATTGGATGCTATTGTAGTTATCATTCTTAATTTGCTGTGGACTGTGACTAATGACCTCATCTGATCAAATCTCACTTCCTGTGTGACCAACCAGGGAATGTCTTTAACCTGACTGAAGATATATTGTTGACTTAAAGGCCTAGGCTGTTGCTTTTCTAGATAGATAAAACAATGACTTTTCTCTTCAGATAAACTTGTATCATCAAGAGTCTTTACTTGAAGCTTTAGTTTATATTGCTAATCAGTTCCTAGGCTTGGTTATTGCCTATAAAAACAGTTCATTCATTATGTTGATAGACAATAAACATTCAACTCCGTTTTTGAGAAGTTTCAGTCAGCGCTGAGCTCCCAGCGTGGCTGGGAACACGTCTTCACAAGCAGGGAGAAGCCATCCCCGCCATGCTGTAAACACTGTACTGGCTGGATTTTACTTACATACGGGGCACACAGCTAACATGGCCACACCCTGATGTCAGGTGCAGGAGTGTCTGACATCAAAAGCAGGGGGCATGGCTGGGGTGGAGGGGGCCACTGGTGGCAGGCTGAACAGGGGCCACCAGCATCCTCCCTACGCTACTGCCCAGCTCTCTTTGTGTATGTGTGTGTCCGTGTGTGTGTTTCCCTATCAAGTTCGCATTTCCTGAACCAATTTGGACCAAAATTGGTACAGTTGTTGGGACACTTAGGGACACCTCAGTGGTGTACTTTGTGGTGATATCATCCACCCCAATTCAAGATGGTGGATGTGTGAACATTTGAGGCACAAATGAGCTAACTTGTGAACTGTCTAACTGATTTGAACCAGATTTGGTACAGTTGTAGGGACACCTCAGTGGTGTAGTTTGTGATGATGTCATGCACCCCAATTCCAGATGGTGGATGCATTAACATTTAAGGTGGAAGTGGGCTAACTTGTGAAGATAGTAATTATCAATTAAGATTATAGTGAAAGGAAAGAAGGTAGATGTGTTCTTACCAGAACTTCTTGTTTATTCTTCCAGTTAGTTAGGGCTTGATCTCAATTGGAATGATGATATGGGGGAAGGGGGGCTTTATTGCCACAACAGTCCCAATATGGATTGGAGCCCTCCTTGGCTGCTCTCTGCCCTGAGAGAGGAGCTCCCATTAGTGCCAATGTGTCACACCCAGGGCAAATAGCTGCTACAGTGAGTCCCATTCCAGATCAGGACCATGGCAGGAGCAAAGGATTAAAGCCCTGCTCCTCTGCTTGCCATGGCCCTGATCCAGAAGAGGGAGTCATCCACGGCTGCTGTTTAGGGAATGAAAAACAAGCCAACTAGGGCCAAGTACTTGCTTAATGTAGTGTGTGGTTTGGTCCTCCATTTCCTCCAGAAATGGATATACTCATCCTAACATCTATTCCGTAGCTGTTGACTCCTATGTTGATATGCTCAACATTACTATTGCTCCAGCGTTTCATCAGTATGCTCAGTTGGGTTTCTTGTCACTGAGGATGAACAGGCTCCAACAGTCAAACAAATCTGTGGAAAGACAACTAGCCTGGCATACTCCTATTCATGTGTGGAACCATTATTGGTGAAGAAACAGATCTTTCCATAAGATTAGAATTGGAACGGCATGGGATAGAAATCAACCACAGTGGGAAATCCAGGTTCAGGATTTTTGCTGTGAACTGATTCACTGTGGATGTAAAACAGCTTGTTTTTAAACTGTTCTTTTAACAGGTCACGTCCTAGCATGAACAAGTGTGTGTTTGGTGTACAATAGGGAGTTTGTGTATGTGCCTTAATCTCTCCTTCTAAACTAGTATGCTCAGCCACCTTTGCATCAAAGAAAAGGGGAAAGATGCAAAACAAGAACAAGTTATGAAGGGGAAAGGATAGGGAAAGGCCCCTTGGCATTTTCTTTATTTATGTATCCAGTCACCTTTTGAACAAGCATGCTTTGGTCTTAGAAACTCAGGTAGCCAAATGGTTTACTGTCTCTGGCTTTAATGGCACCAGCACCCAGCATGGCCAATCTCCTCTTCTTGCATTCCTTTGTGTGCATAGAATATATTGTTTTGAATTGACACTGTGTTCTTTTCTACTGGTCGCTTTTTAAAAATGACTTTAGATGTTCATGCTCTTTGCTTGCCTGTTGCCTAAGGGTGTCAGTTGCTAAAAGAAATTAATATATATTTTTCGTGTTCTTTGGTTTTGGGCTGGATGCTCTTTATTCAGAGTCTGTCTGGCCCTAGGCTCTGAAAATGAAAAATACTGTGGTGGTTCTCTCCATGTGACTTGCCAAAAGGGGTGTTAAGAAATTTCCCTGGTTGTTCCATATGTGTGAGCTGCAAAGAGGTGCTAAATTGCTGAAGGAAATTAAAATGGGGAAAGGAAAAAGAAGTTTTGTGTGCTTCTGATTATGGGTAGCCTTTTAAGAGCAATGTGGTTCTTTATGTCGGAAGAAAAATGTTGGCTGTTCTCTGTATGGATGACTTCCCCCTGAGGAATGGCAAAACAGGAGGAGATGCAAAACCAAATCCAGCCTTTGGTTATCTATGTATCGTTTGATCAGGTGCTTTAGATGGAGCTTTTGTACTCTTGAACAAAGAATCTTAAAGGAAAGAAATAATATTTCAGACAAGCTGTCATTTTCAATATGCTTTTCCTGCCTGTATGCTGCAGTACCTTCCAAAGTTAGTTCCTCTTTTTGGCATATTGATCAGCAATACAAGCAATTATATATTACCTTGGAAAGGATTTATTTCATTTCCTTGGCCATCTTTCCCTCTTCTGTCAGTAGAACTACTGAGAACTACTGAGATCTGAATGATACTCCTGTATCTACAAAAATTAACTGGTACTACAAAAGAGCGCCAGTTAGAACTTGATTGATATTCCTTTGGCATTCAAATGCTTCGAATTTACTCTCCTTTCAAACTGGCAATTTGTCACTCAAGCATGTCTGCTTTGATGGTATTTCTCACTTCTTAACTTCTCTATTATATTTATAAGGGCATCAGCCATCTATAATTCAGTTTTATGTAGCACTTCTACAACTGATAACTTTCTTTAATCTGAAGCAAACCTAGTAATATTTGCAGAGAGAGGGAAGAGAGGGAACAATTCCAGGGACTAGGGATTGCCCATACTTTTCTACATCTGAAGTATCAATTCTACAGACATCTTAATTCTGACAGATTTGTGTGTGAGGGAGGGAGGGAGGGAGGAAGTGACTCCATCACAGTTTCAAAGTGGTGATGAACCATCATATTGTACTTTCTATTAAATTACAAGGCTGTGAAATTACAAGGCTGTGACACTCACACACATATACACAATGATCCTAAAGTAAAGGTAAACTGAGATGTGCGGGTTCCACTTTGAACTGTGGGTTGTAGAAAGCATTGCCTACTAATCATATGCACATATTAAAAAGAGCTTCTGACACAGGGGAAACAACTCTGACCACTGGTGGTGGTTGTTTTTTAAGCTACTTTCTAGCAGCGCAAAATCCATGAAAAACAGAATCTCCCCCCCACCACACACACACACCTCTTTTCTTTAAACAATTCCATTTAAATTTGAGAAGCTGGTTATGATGGGGACCTGATCACCCAGCTTGGGAGGAAAACTGACCATGGAAAGTGAGCAAGGAATTGATTCAATGTTTATCTGTAACCATATAGAAGGAAAGAAGAAGACCTTGGTGAGGAGGAGGAGGAGCATAAGCTCCAGGATCTAGGACAGAAAGGAGCCAAGTAGGAAGATAAAAAACATCACGGGAGCTAGTCAGAGAAGAGAACAAGTCTAGCAGGGTCTTTCCCAGACAGCAGGCTTTACCATGGCTTTAATGCGAGGCTTTACTGCAGCATATATCAGATATTTCGAATTCACCCAAAAGACCCAACACAAAAAGTAGAATTTTTTACCCCACACATAAATCAGGCTAAGCTCCATTGCGCAATGAAAAACCTGAATCTTGTATGGAGTGCTCCCCAATAGCTCTCAGGGACTTTGATGTAAATCTGGATGATACGCGAGTGTACACCTTCCCTTCCAAAGTAAAATCATCATCTGGCAGAGCTCCTGTTAAATTCTCCAAGCCAGTGGAAACATAGGAAGTTACCTTATATACTGAGTTAGACCACTGATCAATTTAGCTCAGTATTGTTTAGATTGACTGGCAGCAGCTTCTCCAAGTTTTCAGGCAGAAGTCTTCTCTAGCCCTCCCTGGAGATGTGATAGAACCTGTGTCCTTCTGCATGCATAGCAGATGCTCTGCCACTGAGCTTTGGCCACATCCCCATTGTTTGAGTTGTAGTATTGCTCACGGAACTATAGCTTAGTTCCCAAGTTCCTCTTTTCTGCTATGTGGAAGACACCAAAGACAAAGACTGATGACCAAGGATCTGTGGGAGGCTTTGAAGGGGAAGGGGTCAATGAGAGAAAATGAAGATATGAACAGGGGGTGGCTAGGCTGTGCAACATGCCCCATCCCTGCTGATCACTCCACAGTGGCACCTTTTGGAAGTCTTAGGTCCCACAAGTACAATAAAATCCCCTGCAATCATAGATCCAAAGAGGCTGATAAGAATATAAGAAGCCCTCTCCTCCTGGATCAGACCAAGGATCCATCTAATTCTGAAACTCATTTTCAACAATGGGCAGCCAGATGCTCTTGAAGAGCCCACAGGATGGGATGAAGGCCAAAGTCTTCACACTCCCAGCAACTGGCATTCAGAAGAATGTCGGTGGACATCCTGACTGCCACTAAGTTTTCACAACAAAGAATGCTGTACTAGTGCAAGATGATTGCACAGCTATACAAAATCATAGAGATGCTCAAAACTGTACTCTTGCACCATTATTCAAAAGTTCCCTGCAAAAAATATGAGGCATGACACAGGTTGTACATCTTGTTGTGCAGGCACAAACGTGTTTGCATTGGTGCAATTCAAATCTGGAACACAAGCTACACGGACATAGTCCAATTAGCTAGCATTGACTAGCTTGAACAAGTGAGTAGATGTCAGCCACTGCCTCTGAATCTCCTTTAAGTGGAGCCAGTGTGGTGCAGTGACAAAACTGGTGGTTTGGGATGTGGGCAACTTGCATCTATAAAGCCTGTTGAGTGGTCCAAGGCATATATAGTTAGCTCTCAGGGTATAGCTAGATGGTAGCAGGATCCAACCTGGTTTCTGATTATTCTCTATAAATGGGATTGGGGCTGATTCATCCTTTACCAGACAAAGTTCACCCACATTTTTCTGACAGAGACTGCTTATTTTTAGCTGCTTTTCTCCTATGGGGCTATTTCCAGTCATGGAGCCTCTTGGAAGTAAAAGGTTAAAAGAAATAGTTTCAGAGGAAAACTATTAGGAGGGCATGGGTGTGGGGAAGATTCAATTCTCCCTCCACCTTGCGGGTCAGTGCTGCCCTTTGAATTGCCACTCACTGTTTGATAGGTATTTGCAGCAGACCTGATTCTGAACACAGCTCTGCCACTGGGGTGTGTGTGGGGGGGGGGAGGGGGGGAGAGAGAGAACCAAGATGATCAGGGGCATAGAGAACCTTCTGTATGAGGCACCTTCCTTATGAGGCAAGGCTACAACACCTAAGACTTTTTATTTTAGAAAAAAGATGACTGAGATGACTATTACATTTTAATTCTTATTGAGTAGTTTTATAGTTTTATATTGTTTTAAATGTTTTGGAAACCACCTTGAGGGTATTTTAATGAAAGGTGGTATAAAAATTTAACAATTAAACCAAACAAATAAATAATCAACTTGTGGAATTTTCTGCCACAAGATGTGGTGACAGCCAACAACCTTGATGGCTTTAAGAGGGGTTTGGTTAAATTCATGGAGGAGAGGTCTATCGACAGCTACTAGTCTGAGGGCTATAGGCCACCTCTAGCCATAGAGGCAAGATGCCTCTGAATACCAGTTGCAGAGGAGTAACAGTAGGAAAGAGGGCATGCCCTCAGCTCTTGCCTGTGGGCTTCCCAGAGGCATCTGGTGGACCACTGTGTGAAACAGGATGCTGGCCTAGATGGGCCTTGGGCCTTATCCAGCAGGGTGTTGTGTGTGTGTGTGTGCTGGTGTGCGCGTGTGTGTGGCCTTCAACCCAACCTTCACACTGTGTTGCAGTGTGTATAAATTGCTACTTTGAGTTCCTTTGAGGCAGTGCATGATACCCATGTACCAAGTAAAGTAACATGATAATCCAGGGTGTGGGCTTGAATGAGCCCACACCCAAAGGTACTGCACATGAGCCACATGCAAAGGTACTGCATGGTTTATGGGATAAATTGCTTGGCTTGGGCCTGGAATTTTTATTCAGATTTCACCTTTGTTAGGGACTAAATATTTGAGGTCTTGGACCATCACTTTTAGACATAATAGTGGCAAAGGTACTGGGTTGATAACAGTGTTTTGATCCTTAACAGAGCAAATATTTCATCACGTAATCTTTAGATCAATTTTTTAAAAGAAACTTCTTTAAATCAACTTTAAAAGTGCCACAATTAACCAAGAACCAGATTTTTAAAAAAACCAAAAAAACCTATTACTTTTCATGCAAATAACACCTATTTTAAAAAATTGCATATGGTAAAAACCACCTTAAAAGAAGCATTCTCCCTTCACTCACACACAGGAGGGAATGCCTCTTCTCACATGATACAGGCTATGACACAACCACCTATCATCTAAAAACAAAAAGGTTGTTTACACAGCCAACGTACCTGGCAGTGGGGAAGGCTGGCCGGGAGGAAGGCTCCTCTCTGACTCCCCACACACGAGCAGGAGGCTTCCCCTTACTCCGCCACTCACATGCCCACACAAATGCAAAAAAAAAAAAAAAAAGCTGTACTTTCCCATTGTAGGAGGGTTGTGCAAGCTATTTACATTTTCAAAATGATCCTGCCAAGCCGAAACATTTTACTGCTAAACAGCATGTAATCTGGAAAGTGCCCTGGCATCCCACAATGCACCACATGAGGAGTACTGTGCATTTGGGGAGTTTCCCCACTGCCGGGCGCTCCTGGTGCCCAACTCTATGGACACTCAGGCTGTGGGCTTCTGCCTCACTTTAAAAAAAATGTAATTGAGTTTTTCTTTTTTCTTTTTTCTCAATAAGAAATACAATATTTAAAAACAAGCAGGATGCAAGTGTTTGCACATTTTCCAACACAGCAACATAGAATATGTTGAGATGTTAATGAAAACATTAATAAAATATAATTAGAGAAAATAATACAGCTTGAATGGTGGAAAAGGGAGGAAATAGAGTGCAGTTACCATGTTAGCATAACTGGTAGTCTGTCAGCTGGATTATCTTTACCTTGAGCAATAATAGTCCCCAAATATGTGCCACCTAGAGAACAAAAATAGATTGGCAGAATAGTGGCCCTGTTTTACGTCTGAGGAAATTTTATCTTGGTATATTAAATCCCAGTTCCTAACAAACCATCAACAGATAGAGATGTGGCTTCACTTCTTCCATTTACTGCATGGAACTAACTTTGCTGCAGTACTCAGTAGGAAGAAGAGTTCTTTGTGAGCTTTTGAAAGGAGTGATCGTAGTGGTAAATCCAGCAGAAAACGAATAGGAGGAAGTGGAAGTTGTGACTGAAGGATAGCTTGTATCCTTAGCCAAAACCTTTGCAGAAACAGACATATCCACCATGAGTAAAAAAGAGTGTACCTTTCTGATTGCTTCCCTTCCAGCATTTGGAAGCAGCAGCAGGGAATATAACTGAGAGCCTGGTAGGGGGTAAATGCCACTTTGTCATGGTTTTGAAAGCAAATTCCCTAATGTTTAAAGAAGAGGACAGCAGTGAATAAGACAACCATATCTGCCTCCAGGTTAGTTCTGGTATGAACGACCATGTTCAGATCTGATTCCCATTTCTTTATATATGATGGAGAAATGTTCCATTTGGCAGAAGTAAGCAGAATGTAGATTTTGGATAGAGACCCAGAAGGGAGGGAGGTGAAATCGACAGTATACAATCATCCCGGACCCTCGCCAACCACAAAGGTTTCATTCCGGCAAAATCTCACTGTTGGCAGATTCGCAGCTGGTGAGCAATTGAAATCAATGGGAAACAGGGGGTTAGGGGAACAGTCATCACGAAAAGTCCAAAAAATCGAAGAAAAAATACCCCCCAAATTGCCACAAATCACCCGGAATCTCTTAAAATAACCAAGAATAAGCAAGAGGAGTGAGCAAATTGAACCTCTTGAAAATTCTGAACCCCAAAACACCAGTCGAAGTCATTTTAAATCACAAGGAGTTGGCAGGGTCAGCAAGAGGAATGAGCAGATTGAACCTCTGAACCCACCCAAATTGCAGAAACCCCCCACCCCACCCCACCCCCCGCCATAATAAAAAATCTCACCAAACCACGGATACTTGGGTCACAGTTGTGAGACTGGTCACAATTTCCCAGTCGTGGATACTCAAAACCCCAGTTGGGAAAACCACGGCTGTTGAGCGATGACTGTACTTTTCTAAATGGTGAATGCTCTGCTTAGGAGAGAGAGTCGCCCTTTAGAAGAAATAAAACTAGAGAGTTGGAGGTATTCAAACCAGGGCAATGAAGTGCATCTGAACTGATGAGCTGTTGTCTCATTAGTATTTTGTTTTTAGAAATAAAGCTATTGGCGCACATGATATAATGTTTTTCCAGATTGTGGAGATTGAGCTGTGCTAAAGCTAGTCCCCATTTGTCCCAGCATTGCAGAACAGTCCAAAGAAAAGGGTGACAGTAGCAGACAAAGGGCATTCTTTATTAGACTGCCATAGTCTTTTCTTTTTTTTTCAAATGAGTAGGGTCTACAACAGCTTGTTTCAGAAGCTGTCCAGTGTTGGGGGTCTTTAGTATGTAATAAAGTTGGAATTTGATGGAGCTGAACAGCTTCTAAGTAAGAGAGGAGGTCAAGAGCTTCAGGTTCTCCTTTAGTATGCATATAGAAAATTGCTTTTGCAAACAGGGCTTTTTGTAGTTATGCAGAAAGCTTTCAAGAATTTGTTGCCAGGAGGAGAGCTGGTCTTGTGGTAGCAAGCATGACTTGTCCCCTTAGCTAAGCAGGCTCTGCCCTGGTTGCATATGAATGGGAGACCTGATGTGTGAGCACTGTAAGATATTCCCCTCAGGGGATGGAGCTGCTCTGGGAAGAGCAGAAGGTAACTTCCCTCCCTGGCTTCTCCAAGATAGGGCTGAGAGAGATTCCTGCCTGCAACCTTGGAGAAGTCACTGCCAATTTGTGAAGACAATACTGAGCTAGATGGACCAATGGTCTGACTCAGTATATGGCAGCTTCCTATGTTCCTGTGAAAGCAAGGACAGGATATTGCAAGCTATAGCTTGGAACAGGAAGACCAGTTTCAGTAGGACGTTCATTTTTAGTAGCATAAGTCTATTAGTTGCTGAAGAGAGTTTATTGTAGGAGGAGGAGTGTTGTGCAGATGATATCTGATTTAGAATTGTTTATCTGGAAACCTGAAGCATATTCAAAGGACTGGAAGATATTTAGTAATGCAGGTAACATGGCTAGAGGGTTTGAGAAGCATAAGGTGAGGTCATCAGCAAAGAGGCTGATTTTGTGATCAAAATCTTCAAATGAGTATGCTTATATTTGAGGAAAGTTCCTTATTGCTTGTGGTTCTATGGAGATAGCGAAGAGAAGGAGAGAGCGTAGGAAGCCTTGTCAAGTTTCTCTTTAGATGTGCAATTCTGAGGAAATGCACCAATTCAGTCATATTCTTGCTTTGGAAATGCATATAATGATTTGATAGCATGAGTTGGCAATGCTATGCACATATGAACTTCCAAACAGTTTTTCCCACCAAGACCTCTTTATTTGTGTAAAAAATAAAATATCATTCACCAAATGTTACAGGTTAAAAGCAGAACAGTTTCAGTGTGAAGTAAACCATCTTCAGATGCTAATACAAACTGAATGTGTCAGTGTTAAATTCCTTCATGTAAGATAAGCAGTAGGTGGGACGGAATTCCCCACCTAAGTTAACTTTAATGGAGAAATTGTAGTAGATAAGATGGTTCCAGATGATTGAAGGCTTTTTCAGCATCCAGGGAGAAGAGTATAGTCAGTGGTTTGTTCAGTTGTATGGTGAATGATGTTTAGCGTTCTCCTCAGATTATCAGAGAGGTTTCTCTTAGGGTGAGGATTGATTCATCCATCTTGATTAGGATGAAAATAGCAGCCAATTAATGAGTTCAAACTATGGTTAAGAAGAGTGGTAAATATCTTGATTAATAAGCAATATTGGCCTATAAGAGCTGGAGTTTGTGGAGTCCTTATTAGGCTTTAGTATTACTACCTTCTGCCTCACTTTGAGTCCAGGTAAAACACCCCGGGCTACCGGTTGAAGAGCACTGGGTTTGGGACCAATCCCGGAGCCCCACGCGATCAGTCCTAGAGCCAGCCCATGCAAGGCTGGTCATGTCAACAACCTTAAAATGTATTTCTTGCTTCAGAACTAGCATTTTTACCCATATGCAAATATAATCAATTAGCTAATCAATTAAATTACTTAGATTTTAAAAAATCAGATAACAGCCTTAGTTTGGGCTGCCAAAAAAAAAAAAAAAAGGTAAGATTTCATTCAGTCTAACAAAGTAATCATCAAACTACTGTTCCAGGGAACCCAGAGATTCAAGGATGATTCAGTGACATATTCTCTTTGACACATAAGGCATAGGATCCATGCTTCAATCAACATTCCACACCTCCAGGCAGAACAGGATTACGGCCATTGAAGGGGGATTTGACTGACTGTGAAGTTGCAACCATTGCAACTAGTAGCAACAGCAATTCTGGTAGAGTGGAATCCATGGTGTGGATGGCAGAGAAGCAAAGTCTGACATTCTAAGGGGTCAGATTAAAGAAGCAAAGCAGATTTCTACACAGTTGGAGGTGATTTTGTTAAGAACTAACATTACTAACGTGTGAGCAAATCAGCCCCTGTTTTTCTTTTCATTTGCCTGGTTAGACACGTTGTCCAAGTACAGCATTTCTTGTTTCAAATCCTCTTCAACCAGTAACCCTCCACATTCTCAAGTGTCTGCCAGATCAGCCTTTGTTTAAGGTAATCTGGGGTTACCATTAACCATATCGATCTGACCCCTTCCCCCGTCTAAAGGATATGGCACTGTAATATCCATGGTAAATAGGACAATATTATTGTGCCTGTTTCAAAGCTGTAGTGATGATGAGAGCATGAATA
Organism: Hemicordylus capensis; assembly: GCF_027244095.1. Lineage (NCBI taxonomy): Eukaryota > Metazoa > Chordata > Lepidosauria > Squamata > Cordylidae > Hemicordylus > Hemicordylus capensis. Next base: position 107,011,296 of record NC_069662.1, read on the forward strand.
AATGATCGCTCCATGACATATATATATATATATATGTTTTTAACTTGTTTTATGCTATTGTTAATCGCCCAGAGACAAAAGTTTGGGGTGGTGTACAAATTTGATAAATAAATATAAATAAATAAAATATAATAAAAAGTAGTGGCACTATATGCAGCAAAACCCAGTCTCATGAAGGCATGTCTATGCATACTCGTTTCTGAACTCCATTCTAAATTCTGAGCCATGAAAACCCATATTCTAGGCTAGTTCACACGATCATGGATCAGGTTTGGGAGATGTGCATGTTCCTGCTTTGCAATTATGTGCGAGTAATGGCACAGCAGGGAAATGACTTGACTAGCAAGCTAGAGGTTGCCGATTGAAATCCCCATTGGTATGTTTCCTAGATTATGGGGAACACCTATATCGGGCAGCAGCGATATATGAAGATGCTGAAAGGCATCATCTCATACTGCGCAGGAAATGGCAATGGTAAACCCCTCCTGTATTGTACCAAAGACAACCACAGGGCTCTGTGGTCGCCAGGAGTCAACACCGACTCAAAGGCATACTTTACCTTTAAAAAGCAAGGTAGGAGGCGGTGGAAGTGACTGTGTGTGAGGCTTCTGCTGGGTAGAGGGCTCCATCTGACCCAGCAGCTATACCCAGCTGTATAATGAAGCAGAGGGGAAAGCCCTTCTACCCAGAGGGAGACTTGCACATTATCACTTCCTCTCCCCACCTTGATTTTACTTGCACACAATCTCACAATAGAAGCACGTACAGTTTCTGAACTTGAAGTAGGATACTTGTCCTACCCATTCTGTGATCGTGTGAACTGGCCTACAGAATGTATTATACAAACATCCCGAAGGAGCTGGATGTGTTCACAGTTTCTGAGGCTATGGTCAGTTTGCACCGATGATCCTGGATGCAATATGGAGCCTTTTTTTGGAGTGGGAGAGGGGGAAGAATTTGAGAGAGAGCAAAGAGTCTGAAAAGGAATAGATGAAAAAAGAAACAAGGAGCCCAGGTGACTCCATAGGGAAGAATGACTAGAAAACATTGTCTAGTAATGGAAGCCCATCGCCTCCAACATTTTGTAGATGAATATAAGGAGACCCTTGTAATATGGCTACTCTTGTACCCAGAATCTCTTACCAAGGCCTCATGACTCCACCATTACACTGCTGAAAACTCCACATGGAGAGCACTGGGACTAGAAGTAGGAGCTCTCAGCTTTGTATGCAGCTGCTCTGTCTAGTGAGTTACCAGCACAGGAGCCTGGAATAATAATAATAATAATAATAATAATAATAATTATTATTATTATTATTATTTATTTATTTATTTGATTTCTATACCGCCCTTCCAAAAATGGCTCAGCGCAGTTTACACAGAGAAATAATAAATAAATAAATAAATAAATAAATAAATAAGAAAGATTGATCCCTGTTCCCAAAGGGCTCACAATCTAAAAGAAACATCAGACACCAGCAACAGTCACTGGAGGCACTGTGCTGGGGGTGGAGAGGGCCAGTTACTCTTCCCCTGCTCAGTAAAGAGAATCACCACGTTAAAAGGTGCCTCTTTGCCAAGTTAGCAGGGGTTAGGGTTAGGGTTGGAATGGTTTCCCTGAGCAGGAAAGTGTTTAGGATTGGCCACACCCACCCAGATTGGCCATTGGTTCAATGCAATAGGAAGCGCTCTTGAAAGGCTTCCAGTCTGGGCCTAGACTTTGGTGTGTCTCCTGACTTTGGTCTGTTCCTCAGCTTTTTTGCCCCTTATTGACTCCCAGCTTGTCCCTGCCCCCTGCCCCATCAAAAGCCCTGATTGCCTACTCCGCTCTGATTGATGCCTACTGCTCAACCCTGATACTATATTATATGCTAGTCCTGTTCAGACATCACTTGGTACAGGCAATCAGTTGTCTGTACACATGTATATGTGTTGCTTAAAATGACTGTACATGCATGTATTTAAAACCTTGGTATACAAATGCAGGTACAGATAGAAAGTATACCTTAAGTGTACATCAGAGTACATATGTACCACAAAATGCGCGACTAATTGTATTGTATGTGTACACACAATGAATACAGAAGCCATATTCAGATAAGTTCTCTGATAAGTTCTCTCTGTGATGTTTTTGTGTGACTGACTATTCATAAGTTGGTTTTAAAAGTGAACCTGGGTACTGGCCCCTTCAAATGCATAGTATAGATAGCTGCAGAGTACAGATAGGAAATACAGAGTACAGCTAGGGCACCTTCAAATGCAGAGTACCGATAGGAAATGTACTATTGTACATGCATTGAACATCACGTGTGAGTAACTGTATACGTGAACAGATTTGTATCTGCATACTGTACACAGATGGTTGGTGCGTTGAACATAATCTGTGAAGAGTTCTCGATTGTTTATATGCTGAATGTAATGTGTGAAAAGGTCTATTTGTATTCATTTTCTCGGCAATAGCTTGTCCTCCGCTAATTCAAAGCCAGGTGTTATTTAGCTTAAAGAAATGCAAAAAACCCGCCCCCAAACCCCAACAGCACACATTGTTATCTACCATTTGAAATATACTTCAATGGTGCAGCATCTGAAGTGGCAAGCAGAGGTGCACCTAGGTAATTTTGGAGCCTGGACCTAAAGGCCTTTGGAGGGCCCCCTCCTGCTGAACACCCCCCCCCCGCCGCTGCTAGTTAAGCATCATCTCCCTACACACACACATTGTGACACACACAGTATTTTAACATATGGGTTCTTGAGGGCACCAACAGCAACTGAACTCACAAGAATGTAAAAATATAAAACAGGTATATTTATGCAAATATTCATTAGCAGAAACATTTCAACACGCAACTGAACATTTCAACACATATTCCCATCCCACATATTTCTTTCCCCATTCCCCTCCCCGTCTCTAAAGCACCCAGCACCAGTCATAATCGCACTTGGTTGCCCTGAGCAGTACAGGCCAGTGGCAACCACACCACCCAGGACAGACTAAATAGGATTTGAGGGGCCCCAGGGGGTGTCGAGGCCCTGGGCTTTGGCCCCAAAGTCTACGGGTAAGACTGCCTCTGGTGGCAAGCCATGCATTGTATGGTGCTTTCATGTTTGTCTGCATACAGTTACAGAGAAGATGCTTCCTCCTCATTTCAGAAATGTAACTACTAGGAAAGGGGAGAGGATGAACCCCAAAGAACAACTCTAGCAACTCACACATTGCCAAAATGTCAAAACAGGGACAGTCATTTACCAGGGACAGGCCCCAGAAAATAAGGACAATTCGGGGTATTTGAAAGCCTTCTGTGCTCACTGATTCTTTGGCAGATTAATTACCATTTTTTAAGCAGTCTTGAAATCCAGAAACTTACCTGCTTCTTTTAAATGTCTAGGATATGTGACATTTCAATGGTGAAATTATCACACATTTTAAATGCAAATATAGTGCTTAAAAAAAAAGAAAGTCTTGGGTCTCAGTTATAACTATATGTAAGTCCAGAGCAGTTTTGTTTGAGAATCACAAGACTAGTAGTGAGATTAGAATCTGGATCAGGCACCAGTAATGAAATAGTGTGGCATCAGTTCTCTGTGTAGATGTTGATTCTTTGTGTCAGCTCAGCGTCCCCTGTCTCAACCCCCAAGTAGCATGTTTCCTTAGTGGCAGCAGGGCACAACTGATCATTGCAAACATGCCTACTCAGTAGGAGTATATTACTTTCACCAGCTTTTAACACTCCCACATAGGTGATGCAAAGTCTTCCTCAATCTGCTGTAAAGATACCATTATTGGGTTAAGTATATTTGAAGTGTGTATAGGTGTTGACCTTTGGCGTCCACCAATGGAAACAAAGGGTTCCAGAAACACGGAACGTTAAAAACACAAACAAATACCAGGCCCCAATTCCAGCCGTAGGGGATTTCTAATTGTCAACTGCATGGATCAAACCTGTTATGATAAATGTCATGTGTACCGTGGACTTTTTACAAGATGGTAAGGAAGAAAAAGAGATGAGAATATCGATGCTGGTTCACTCCAGGAATTGTGGGAGATCTAGGAAATATCCCATGAATTCCGTGGCTGTGCATCAGGTATATTTACTGAGCAGAATTTGCTGCAATAAAATGCAACTGCGACCAAAAAAACCAACCAAAAAAAATGTCAGGAGGTTGATGACTAGCCCTAGTAACCTTTATTTGATCTGCCATTGCAGCAAATAGGGTAGTTGTTGCTGTTTCTGGTTGGAGCGTGAAAATAAAATCAAGAACCAAAATAATCAGAGACTTGCAGCCAAATACATGTAATAGGACCCTTTGTACCTCTTTGGCTGGTCTTGTAGTCTTCAAAGCTCCCTTTCCTCCCTCTAGCTCACAGTACCTCCTATCCCTGTGAAAGGCTTCCTCCCAGCCATCCTTTACATGTCCATAAGACCCTGAGTGAGGTTCAAAATGCCTTGTACCTGGGTGCAGTGGGAATGAGAGTTTGCCAGCTAGCCATTCGCCTGTCAGCAATGTGAGCTGATCACACTTCCCAGCATCGCCTGGCTCAGCGTTCATCGGATGTACCTAGGGACACTTTCACCCCATTATTTGGAATGTTGGCAAATCAGCATACTCAATCACAGGGAGAAAGTGTCCCTGGGTTCATTGCTGCCTTAAAAGAATGCTGAATCTGGGGAAGCTTGGAGACATGGCGTTGATGCTGAGGGCATGCTTACTAGGGGTGTGCATGAATCAGAAGTCTCTAATTCTAATTATTATTCAAGCTAAATTCAAGCTAAACCATGTGCTGCTGAACCGATTTGGTCAAACTGACTGGCCGTTCTGTTCCGTTTGGCCGAACTAGTTCAGCAGTTTGGGTGGCGAATAATTATAAATGGTGAGGATTCCCCTTTACAAGTAAAGGGGTGGGGGTCCTGGCTCCTATTACTTAAGGGGTGGGTGCAGAGGCAGCGATGAGAGAGGGTCTCAAAGGGTCTTCTTACACACCCCGTGTGGTTGCCAGTCCACCACTCATCCTTCCCCCTGGGACAGCCCATAGCCCAAATGTGGGCAATCCTGCCTCTTTTAAGAAGTCACCTTCACCCAACTACTGCCATGCAGGCAGCTTGCTAAAAGAGGCAGGATCGCACACATTTAGGCTATGGGTAAGAAGATCCATTGACAACCTCTCTTGCCCCCCCCCCCCAGCTACCCATTTGGCATTGAACCACCCGACCCTAACCAGGCTTGGTTCAGTTCGATTGCGGACCATACTGCCCCCAGTTTGGTCCGCGATCAAGCTGCCGAACCGGCCTGGTTCAAGGTGAACTGTTTCGGTGTCAAATGGTTCATGCACACTCCTAATGACTACCTGGTTAACATTCTCACTGTCCCTTGCTACAGTGTACCTAGGCATATAACATCTGAATTAGAGCTTCAGTCTTCTCATGTTCTGATTCTGTCAGGGGAATGCCCCAATGCACCACGCTCATCGTGCTGTGTGTTATGGAATTCCTGGAGGCCAGGACTCATTTTCCTAGCCTCCAGTGATCCACACTGCCTGGGAGCAGCACAGATCATGTGGGTACATGGTGGCAGGCCAAAAAAACAGCAACCATCGTCTGGGGAAAGGTAGGTCCAACCCTGACTTCCCACCGCCCCCCCGCCCGCCCTAGCCACCAGGAATTTTGATTGTGAGAATAGCCTTAAAGTGTGAATGCAGCTTTGATTTCCTCTGAATCTTTCTGCCCCTCTCAAAATCCCTAATGACTCTCATCCTCTTCAAGCATTTTCCAACCATGGATGCTGAACCTTGTACCCAGGCAAACCCCACCTCTTGTGCCAATGCACTCCCTAGCTTTGCATTCTATAATAACAGAGAACATCTGTTCCTGGGTACAGGTTTCTTCTCTTCAGGCAGGAAAACAAATGTATTCTCTACGGTCACCCGAACATTTCTCTCGCTGTCCATATTCCTTTGAGGTCCAAAGTACTTGGTGTGCCTCCCCTGCACATTTCTCCACTCAGCTCCCTTGCAAAATTCCCAATTCCTGCTTGCAATCTCATCAGGGGTGTAACTCTAACTGGACGGATATGTCTCCAGAACACGGGCCTCCCACAGTCACACTGAGAGGAGGCGACACCAAGGCCCCCTTACCAGTTGCTCAATCTCTCCCTGCCACTGCTATTGCCACAACCACCACCGCCTCCCCCAGCTTGCCTTCACTGCCTCTGCTCTTGCCACTACCAGTGGCAGAACTATTCTTGTTCTTGCTGCCACCCCACTTGCTGCCAGCTCCACTTTTGCGGCCCACCTCACTCTTGCTGTCCTGCTTGCCATTATCACCCCTGCTCTTGCTGCTGCCAGGCCCACTTGCCAGCTGGATCGCATGGCAGAAAGAAGCAAAATGGCCTCTTTCCTCATTGAAGTGAGGAAAGTTACTTCTTACCATCATGAGAGGCAGCTTGTGAGAGGGACCAGCACCAATGGCAGTAAGAGCGGGGCCAATGAGGAGAAGCAGTGGTGGCAGAAGTAAGGCATCACTGTTGGGAGCATTTGCTTGGAGGCTTTGCTACAAAAATGGCTAGACTAACCTCTTCCCATTAAGGAATGTGGCTTTATCCACAAGCTGATCAGTGACTCATCAGTGACTCATCTCAGCAGCAAGCTCCACTCACTCCTCCATGTTCCAGGCACATGGCTGCAGACAGACAATTAGCCAGAAACAGCACAATCATCTCACACCAAAGACACACATCAGCAACTTCTCACAACAAAACACAACAGGCCACAGAACATACTCTCACTTTCCCTCTTCACCAATCCCTCACAAAACTCTCTTATTCTTGTTTGCAGTCTTCTGTTCACAAGTTGTGAACAGTTCTGTTCTCAAGGTTGACTCAGCCTTCCATCCTTCCAAGGTCGGTAAAATGAGTACCCAGAATGTTGGGGGCAATGTGCTAAAAATCATTGTAAACCGCTTAGAGAGCTCCAGCTATAGAGCGGTATATAAATGTAAGTGCTATTGCTATTGCTATTGCTAAGTTCTGCTCACAAACTACCAGACTGTGTGTCTCCTTTTTTGATGGTAACTTTTTGATGGTAACTTCTGATGCTTACATAAAAACCTGAAGTTCAACATTTGGCAGATATCAGTGTAACATATTTAGCTTTCTATTCAGTAATTTCAGCTTTTGGTCTATGTGACACAGTGTTCAGGTTTTGGTATTTCCCTACCAACTTTCTGTTTTTTAATTTTAAATGTAAATACAAAATATTAAAATTCCAGACTTTTGAATTTTTAAAAAGGAATCTAATTCAAAATGTGCTTTAAAGTGTTCAAATCTGGCTTTTTAAAAACATTGATGTAAAACAAAATATGTGCAAAGGGCAAACTAAGTGCAGCACATAAAAATTGCCTCTGAACAGTTTGAAGGAATTAAGTAGTTGCACAGGTATGGATGTTGTCTCTGGTTTTATATTTTGGGTAACATATATTGACCCACTTCAACAGTTTGAAAATATTTTCAAACACACAAGATGTTTACATGCATGCACTAAAATGGGTTGGGTATGATTTTGAAACAGTTTAACCAGTACCGTACAACATTGCCTAGGAAAAGCCTGAGCCAATTCTCAACAAAAACTTTAGTGCAAGCAATTTTTGAGCTCTGTGGTAAATCTTAATCCAATTTCAGATCAACAAATCCACTGTGAGCTTTCTTCATCAGGCAGGCCACCCCAGATTTATAGGCAGATGGTGGCTTTGTACTACTGCTGACTCTTAAGTCAGCAGTAAACCGCCCTGTGCCATTTTTGGAAGGGCTGTATATAAATCAAATAAATAAATAAGAAGATACTGTATTGTGTCATAATATTAGGAAAGAATAATAGACCCCCATGTAAAATTGCCTCTGACATTTGCTACTTTTGGCAGTGATGTGGTTATGCTGATATTTCAGCTTGATTCTAGGTCTAGAAATGCTCTTAAGGTAAAGTGTGCCGTCAAGTCAGTTTCGACTCCTGGCGCCCACAGAGTCCTGTGGTTGTCTTTGGTAGAATACAGAAGGGGTTTACCATTGCCTCCTCCCATGCAGTATGAGATGATGGCTTTCAGCATCTTCCTGTATCGCTGCTGCCCAATATAGTACCAGCAGAGATTCAAACCGGCAAACTTCTGCTTGTTAGTCAAGCATTTCCCTGCTGTGCCCCTTAAGGTGACTCAGAAATGCTCTTAGGAAAGTACATATACATCCATTTCCAAATGGGTAGTAAACATGGTCTGTTTAGTACTGGAAGTTACAGTCCTAGTTAATTCCCACCAGAACACTTCAGCACGACAAGATAATTCCATAGAAAATGGTTTACTCTTGTGAAAACTAACTTAGCAAAATAGGGGATTCCCCTCTGGATATAATAAATACTCTGGAGGTGGGGATAATTCCACATTGATGAGCAGTGACGGATATATAAAGCTAAATATAGAATAATTGAAAATCTGTCTTGATAGGGGGAAAGGTAATGGTGCAGAGTCATACTTTGTAGGCTCACTATGGAACAATTTCCTTATATGAATCAGCCCACCGCTATTTTTCATAAAGTTTGTTTTGAACTCCGTTTTAGAACCGGTGACATTATCTACACTCACCACATTCCACAACATCTGTTCTACACCTCCAATGGTTGGAAACTTCCTTTTGACCTCCAACATTTTAACCCAAATGGAAGACTGCCTGTTGAAGAAACGGTTATAAGACAGGAGCTAGACATTATCTGGGGGCGGAAAGAATCCATGAAATGGATGTTTTTACTCAGCAAAAAGCAAAACTATTTTAGCCTCTAAATATGCAGAGACACAATATCAAGTATCGCAAATGTGTGCGGGTGATGCAGCTGGCAACACTTAATTATCAGTTCTGCAAGCAAATTAGGTGAGAAAGTTACTTGTCTTTTTATTTTATTTTATTTATAAAAGCCCTTCAGAGTAGATATCAATTCTTCCACACAGCATAATGCACATAGACCTTTATTTACCCTTCTTTCTTTCTCCAGGTTTCTTTCTTTTCTTTTTTAAAAATTATCTATATATTATTGTCATATACAAAAAATACATTTTCTGTATTTCTTGCTTTGACATGCTATTTTGGGGTCGATTTAAAAGTAGGTAATTTACTTTAGATGGGAGAACAACTTCCAACAAACTTCAAATTGTAGGAGAATACGGATGACTGTAAATTGTTGGGGTGGGTGGAGGACAGGGGTGGAGCCACCATTGGGCCAACGGGCTCAAAGAACCTGGGCCACGCCCAATCGTGGCCCCGACATGCCCCCCACGTCTGATGTCAGACATGGGGGTGCTAGTTTAGCTCCCAAGTGGGGGCCACGCAGCCCCTTTGGGAGTTAAACGCCAACTCCCAAACGGAGCCTCAAGGCTCCATTCGGGAGCCAGACCATGCCCCCGCATCTGATGTCAGACGCGGGGGCGGGGTCAGCGGGACCGCCACTGCGGCCACACACAGGCCGCCGGCGGTCCCGCTCTGCGCCTGGGTGTTGGGGTGGGGAACTTTGCACGTATAATTCTGGTTGCATTTTTAAAGTTAATTTTCCTCAGAAATAATTCCAGGTTTTAAAAAAACAAAACCCTGCTGCAATTAAATTCAACAGTAGATCCATGCCTGCCAGTCACAGCTCAGCAAAGCAAGGCAACCCAAAAGGTTACCATGGTTGATAGTATCAAAAGCCACTAAGAGTTCCAGGAAAATCAACGGGGTTGCATTCCCTCCATCCATCTTCCAGCAAAGCTCATCCACTAGGGATGAGCCCTACTGAAGATGAGTAATCATGGTAATGCTTGTTGACTAATGTAAGAGTAATACTTCTATTTCTTCCTGAGCAAAGAGGCACCTTTTAAAAGTGGAGATTCTCTCTACTGAGCAGGGGAAGAGCAACTGGCCCTATCCAACCCCAGCACAGCATCCCTCCAGTGGCTGTTGCTAGTGTCTATCTTAGATTGTGAGATTCTTTTTAGATTGTGAGTCCCTTGGGGATAGGGAGCCATCTTTATTTATTTATTTATTTATATTTCTCTATGTAAACCGCTTTGGGAACTTTTGTTGAAAAGCGGCATATAAATATCCGTAGTAGTAGTATATTGTAAGTCACTGGGACAGCTTATTCAGCTGAAGGGCAGCTCTAGACTAGACTAGACTAGACTGTGCCATTGTGATTTTACTGAAATGCTGAAGATTATTTTGAGGACTGAAATTGTGTGAGAAATGGAATATGGCAAAATATCAGTTGTAGGCAACAAATCTTTGTTTTGAAATCCTTGGAGGCAGAATTCTTCTCACATGAACAAATACCATTGGGATGTAATAAATAATAGATTGGGTTATAGCTGGAGAGGTGAAACTGGTTCATACGCAAACCGCTGCACACTCCTATCAACAATCTCCTGGGAAGGGCTCCTCATTGCTGCCTGTATGATCACTCTCACGATAGACACTCTTAGATACAGACCTAGCAATATAATGATAATAAATGGCCTCGTGGATGACAGGCTCCAGACCATATATTTCCTCCTGGGAAATTAAAAGATTTTATTCTGTAGCTGTCAAGGCGCATAGCTTTTTATTGCCATGGTGACAGTTAATTTAGATGCTGGCAATTAGTTAAGCACATGTGTAAGAACATCCCTCTTCAATTAAAACACACACACACACACACACAAAACCAAAATCTGCAAACTGAAGGTTCAGTGTAAGGGAGGTTTCACACATGTACATGTGTGCTTTTCTCTGCATTTGCACCTGAAAACTGCAGCCAGTCGTGATGGGTGTACCTGTATAATACATCTGCTTGTAAAACATTTTTGGGATGTATTTATTTATTTATTTGCATATGTGTTAACTGTTTTATCACTCAGCCGAAGTCATTAAATAATAACTACTGTATGTTATGGAGTGGTGTTTTTTTAATTCCATAAGTTTCAATGGAAAGCTGCCTTCTACTAAGTCAAACATCTGACTACGTATTGTCTACAAGGACCACCAGCAGGTCTCCAGGGTTCCAGACAGGGGTTTGCCCCCGCCCTAGCTGGAGATAACAGAAACTTGAGCTGGTGGAATTTTCTATGTGCAAAGCTTGTGCTCTTCCACTCAGCTGTGCCCTCTGCCCCTGTAAATGGGTGTCCGTATCCACTCCATATGCACGATCAGAAATATCTCCTGGCCTGAAGAGTGAAAATAATATAATATGATTATATACAAAGAGAAATCTGTCTACACACATTGGCACCAAGGCAAGCAGATGACAACCTCCACCTTGGCACCAACTTCCATTTTGGCCACAAGAACTAGCAAGTTCTCCCTCCCCACTTTGACACCAAAGCTAACACCACCTCTATGCACCCTGACACAAAGCTAGCAAGCAGAACTCACCCCCTTACTTTGGCACCCAAACAAGGGAAAGCAGGCAACAAGGGAAGAATTAATTCCTTACTGTTAGGTCCGTAGTTTTGCTGTTCCTTGTCTCTTCTACAGGCTTTCACAAAGCGAGTAAATAAGATTATAGTTATTTGCAGGTGGCAGGGGTGACTCAGAGGTGAAACATGTGAAAACGTAGATGTATTTTCAAAGGTCAGGGGTTATTTAGGAATGAAGTGATCTTGCTGTCCGGAAACAAAAGGGTTTATTTATTTTTATTTATTTATTTAACGTATTTTTATACCACCCAAAACTTACATCTCTGGGCAGTTTACAACAAAATAAGAACAGAAAGTAAAACATTAGTTAAAACAAAAACAAAAAGTTTAAAGCATTACAACAATTAAAAAATTTTAAAACAATATTTTATAACAACATTAAAACTATTAAAACAATATTAATTAAAAGCCTGGGTGAACAGATGCATCTTTAAAGACTTTTAAAAAGCTGTCAGAGATGGGGAGGCTCTTATTTTACTAGGGAGTGCATTCCAAAGCCTGAGGGCAGCAGCAGAGAAGGCCTGTCCCTGAGTGGCCACCGGATGAGCCGGTGGAAAATGCAGACAGACCACTCCAGATTATCTCAGTGGGCGGTAGGGTTCATGATGAAGAAGACATTCTCTTAAATACCCAGGGTCCAAGCTGTTTAGGGCTTTATAGGTTATAACCAACACTTTGTATTTTGCCTGGAAACATATCGGCAGCCAGTGTAGCTCCTTCAATACAGGAGTTATATGGTCTCTCCAAGATGGCCCAGAGACCAACCTGCTGCTGCATTCTGGACCAACTGTAGTTTCTGGACTACATACAAAGGCAGCCCCAAATAGAGCACATTGCAGTAATCCAGTCTGGAGGTTACCAGCAGATGTACCACTGTTTTGAGGTCATTCATCTCTAGAAACGGATGCAGCTGGCATATCAGCCAAAGCTGATAGAAGGCACTTCTGGCCACTGCCTCAACCTGGGAGACGAGGGAGAGGCTTGGATCCAGAAGCACCCCTAGACTGCGTACCTGTTCCTTCTGGGGAAGTGTGAACCCATCCAGAACAGGCAGATCAAAATCGTCTCTCGAGTACCAACCCCGCACAATGAGTACCTCCATCTTATCTGGATTCAGTCTCAGTTTGTTATCCCTCATCCAGCCCATCACCGACTCCAGGCAGGCATTTAGGGAGGTTATGCACTCTCCTGATGCTGCTGCTATGGAGAAATAGATTTGGGTGTCATCAGCATACTGATAGCACCCTGCACCCAATCTCCTGATGATCTCTCCCAGCAGTTTCATGTAGATGTTAAACAACATCGGAGACAATATGCAGCCCTGAGGCACAAAATACAAAAGTACAGATTTTGAAGAAAAGCAGTCTCCAAAGGACACCATCTGGAACCTCCCCGAGAGGTAGGAGCAGAACCACCGCAAAGCAGTGCCTCCAACTCCCAACCTCCTAAGATGCTCCAGAAGGATACTATGGTCGATAGTATCGAAAGCCGCCAAGAGATCCAAAAGGACCAACAGAGTCACACATCCTCTGTCCATTTCCAATTGGAGATCATCCATCAGGCCGACCAAGGCAGTCTCCACCCCATAGCCCACCCGGAAGCCAGTTTGAAATGGGTCAAGATAATCCATTTCCTCCAAGACTGTCTGGAGCTGGGAGGCCACCACCCTCTCAATTACCTTGCCCAGCCATGGAAGGTTGGAGACAGGCCTGTAGTTGCTCAACTCTGAGGGATCCAAGGTAGGCTTCTTCAGAAGCGGTCTAATAATTGCCTCCTTAAGACAAGGAAGCATCCTACCTTCCCTCAGAGACGCATTTATAATCTCTGCCAGGCCTTCTACAACAACCCCGCTGCCAGATAATATAAGCCCTGTCGGGCAAGGGTCAAGAGACCATGTGGTTGACCGCACCGTTCCAATCAGCTTGTCCATGTCCTCAGGAGTCACAAACTGGAACTGATCCAACCTAATCACACAAGATGAGTCACTGGACACCTCCACATCAGACACTGAAGTAACTGTGGAGATGGAGTCTAGGTTGTCCCAAATATGAGAGATTTTTGCCACAAAGAATTTGTTAAACACATCACAGCAGGTAATCGATGGTTCCAGATTCTGATTCAAGGGAGGAGGGGCACATACTAGCCCTCTCACAACCCTGAACAACTCTGCTGGACATGAACTTGCAGATGCAATATGGGCAGAAAATAATTGCTTCTTTGCCGTATGTATTGCCTGAGCATAGGTCTTCAAATGAGCTCTATTTTGCAAACTGTCGGATTCAAGCAGAGTCTTTCTCCACTTGTGCTCCCATCATCTACCTTGCCGCTTCAGCCCCTGTGGTTCTTCCATATACCAAGGGGCCAGTTTTGAAGTGGGTCGGAGAGGACGCTTAGAAGCAATCATATCTACTGCCCCAGTGAGTTTGCTGTTCCAATTCTCACCAGGGCATCAACAGGATTACTGGCAGAGCCAACACTAAATCCCTCTGAGGTTTCTTGAAATACTACTGGATCCATTAACCTTCTCGGGCAGACCATCCTAATAGGTCCCTTGCCCCTGCGAAGGTGGGAAGTGATTGTGAGTCCAACCCTAACCAGATGGTGGTCCTTCCATGACAATGGGGAAATCACAGGATTCCCCACCCATGGAACACCAGCCTCATCGGAGTGAAAGACCAAATCAAGCGTGTGACCAGCGATGTGCGTCGGCCCCGAGACCACTTGAGATAGGCCCATAGTTGTCATGGCCGCTATGAACTCCTGAGCTGCCCCAGACGAATTTGTCCCAAAGTGAACACTGAAGTCCCCCAGCACCACAAGCCTGGGGGACTCCAACACCAAGTCCGAGACCAAGTCTGTCAGCTCAGTTAGGGACTCTGTTGAGCAGCGGGGCGATGGGTACACCAACAGAAATCCTGGTCGCCAAACTGAAGTACACACATCTGATATGGTCTGATACTCTAACAGGGATCCTGGTAAGGGAAAGGTTATTCTTATAGACCACAGCCATTCCACCTCCCCGCCCATGGTCTCTCACCCGCTCCTCAACAGAGAACTCTGTTGGAAGAAGCTGGGACCACACTGGGCCCCCAGCCTCCCCCAGCCAGGTCTCTGTAATACATACCAGGTTGGCACCTTCATCCAGAATCAAATCATGATTCTGATTTGTTCTGGACTGACCTGGCGTTACAAAGGAGCAAGGTGAGGTTCCAAGGGTGGTCGGCACTGCTCCCCAAGGTCAAAGAGCTGGCAGGACAGCCGGAAGGGAAAACAGCTATTAGATTTCCAAATCCCCTTTGGGGTTATTTGGGGTTCTAGCATGGTTAGTCATTTATTATTTTTATTTCTTGTTTACACAGTCAGACAGGTGTTATTGACTGGTTTGTTTTATCCAGACATCGAGTCCTTCCCAAGGACTTGGGATGGCTGAATTTTATGGTCAATGTTGTTGCTGTTGTTATAGATATCGTCGCAGAATATAGGCTGTTCCCAGTAAAGCTGCTTTTTGTAATTGGCTGATGGTGATTTCTGTGGCCCCTATGGTGTTGAGGTGCTCTTCAAGGTCTTTTGGAACTGCACCCAGGGCGCCAATTACCACTGGGATTATTTGGGTCTTTTTCTGCCACAGCCTTTCAATTTCAATTTGTAGATCTTTGTATTTGGTGATTTTTTCCTATTTCTTTTTCTTCTATTCTGCTATCCCCTGGTATTGCTATGTCAATTATTTTAACTTGTTTTTCTTTCTTCTCAGCTACAGTTATATCTGGTGTATTGTGTGACAGATGTTGTCCGTTTGTAGTCGGAAGTCCCATAATATTTTTACATCTTCATTTTCTACCACTTTTTCAATTTTATGGTCCCACCAATGTTTGGCTACAGGTAGCTTGTATTTTTTGCAGATGTTCCAGTGTATCATCCCTGCTACCTTGTCAGGCCTTTGTTTGTAGTCAGTCTGTGCGATCTTCTTACAACAGCTGATTAGGTGGTCCACAGTTTCATCTGCTTCTTTAAAAAGGCGGCACTTGCTGTTTGTTGTGGATTTTTCTACTTTTGCTCTTATTGCATTTGTTCTTAGTGCCTGTTCTTGTGCAGCCAGTATTAAACCCTTTGTTTCTTTCTTCAAGTTGCCATTCTTAAGCCATTGCCAGGTCTTGATGATGTCTGATTTTCCACTTATATTGTGCAAAAATTGACCATGCAGTGGCTTATTTTTCCATTTTTCTGCTTGGTTCTTGACTTGTCCTTTCTTGTAGGCCAGCTTTGTTTCATTGGTGTTGAATAGTTTCACGTTCTTGACCATTTGAAGTGCATCTTCTTCACTGTCCTTGATATATTCTTCAAGGCCTCTTTTCTCCTCCTCTACTGTTTGATGGACTTGCAGCATTCCTCTTCCACCTGAGCTGAGAGGGAGGTAGAGCCTATCTGCATCACTGCGGGGGTGCAGAGCATGATTGATGGTCATGATTTTCCTGGTCTATGAACTAGCGTCTCTAACTCTGCCTGGGTCCAGTCTATTATTCCTGCAGTGTATCTGATAACAGGGATAGCCCAGGTGTTTATGGCTTGTATGGTGTTCCCGCCATTGAGTTTGGACTTGAGGATTTTTCTAAGTCTCCTGATGTATTCACTTCCAATTTTTCTTTTAACTTCAGTGTGTGCAATGTTATCAGCCTGGAGAATGCCCAAGTATTTGTAATGTTCTTTCTCTTCCAGGTTCTTGATGTTGCTTCCATTGGTCAGTTCTATTCCTTCTGTTTTTCTTATTTTTCCTCTGTTCATTATTAATGCAGCACACTTGTCTAGTCCAGATTCCATTGCTATATCACTACTGAATATACGGACAGTGTTTAGCAGTGATTCAATTTCTGACTGGGACTTTCCATACAACTTCAGATCATCCATGTAGAGCAGATGGTTGATTTTACTTGATGTTTTAAATGTTTGGTATCTGAGGCCTGTTTTGTTTAGTATTTGTGAAAGTGGGGTCATGGCGATTACAAACAACAGAGGGGATAGTGAGTCCCCTTGGAAAATGCCTCTTCTAATGCTAACCTGTCCAAGTGTCTCGCTATTGATTGTTAACTGTGTATTCCACATGCTCATTGCTTTTTAAAAAATAAATATCTGAATGTTTTTGCTGACACCAGTTGTTTCTAAACATTCTAGTATCCATGTGTGAGGCAATGGACCGAAGGCTTTCTTGTAGTCAATCCATGCAACATTTAGATTGGTTTTTCTTCTCTTGCAATTTTCTAAAATCATTTTGTTCATTATTTATTTATTTATTTATTTATTCAATTTCTATACCGCCCTTCCAAAAATGACTCAGGGCAGTTTACACAGAGAAATAACAAATAAATAAGATGGATCCCTGTCCCCAAAGGGCTCACAATCTAAAAAGAAACATAAGATAGACACCAGCAACAGTCCCTGGAGGTATTGTGCTGGGGGTGGATAGGGCCAGTTACTCTCCGCCTGCTAAATAAAGAGAATCATTGCATTAAAAGCTGCCTCTTTGCCAAGTCAGCAGGGGTTAGGGTTAGGTCATTAGAGGTCATTGGTAACAAAATTGTATTTCAAACTGTTTCTATGGAACTATGAAATAAGAAACCAGTTCTTGTGGACTGATCAGATTAGTGTTTCTACATAGGTCCTGTACTGATGATTTCGATTTGTGGCGTAGGGTACACTGTGTCTGGTTCTTGCAGTTCAGATGTGCAGGATGCTTCAGTTCACATTGATTGTTTTCCCACACAAATACACTGATTTACATAGCTGACACAGACCAGCACACACTATGCAATCCACATTCTATAAGTCTAATTAAAAGCCTGGGTGGATGAATGTGTCTTTTAAAAGCTGTCAGTGATGGGGAGGCTCTTATTTTGATAGGGAGCGCATTCCAAAGTCTCAGGGAAGCAATAGAGAAGCCCCCTCCCTGAGTAGCCAACAGATAAGCTGGTGGCCACTGGTGGATTAAAGGAGAGGCGGTAGAAATGATTGCCTATGGCGGCAAAATTCCCCCAAGGGCAAATTTTGGTCAATGAATTTTTTTTAAAAAAATTGTTTAAAACTGCTGCCGCAGAGGAGTGAAGAAAGGCCCAAAACTGGGTGATTGCAGTTATTGGGAGGTGGGCGGGCTTGGGTTAGGAGGAGTATAGCCACTCTCTCCGTGCTCCCGCAACTTTGTCTTTTGCCGCTGTCATAATTTGGGAGGCAGGCGGGTGCAAGGGAGCTCTCAGTTTTAAGCATTTAAAAAATAGATTTAAACTCCCCCCCCCTTCCTCCCTTGCCGCTGGGGCGGCAAATCTTTGGCCGCCTAAAGGTAGCAAAGAGCTTAATCTGCCCCCTGCTGGTGGCAATTGCAGACACCTCCCCAGATGATCTCAGTGGGCGGCAGAGCTCTTAACGGAGAAGGTAAATACCCTGGGCCTACGCTGTTTAGAGTTTTATAGGTTATAACCAGCACTTTGTATTTTGCCCACTGGTAGTCAGTGTAGTTCTTTTAATATAGGTGTAATATATAGTCTCTTTGCGATGACCTGGAGACCAATCTGGCTGCCACATTTCGCACCAGCTCTGGTTCTGGACTACATACAAAGGTAGCCCCACACAGAGTACATTGCAGAAATCAAGTCTGGAGGTTACCAGCATTTGCTGGTTCTCCTGCTAACTGGGCAAAGAGGCACCTTTTTAACTTGGTGATTCTCTTTATTTAGCAGGGGGAGAGTAACTGGCCCTATCCACCCCCAGCACAGTACCTCCAGTGACTGTTGCTGGTGTTTGTCTTACGTTTCTTTTTAGATTGTGAGCCCTTTGGGGACAGGGATCCATCTTATCTTATTTATTTGTTATTTCTCTGTATAAACCGCCCTGAACCATCTTTGGAAGGGCGGTATAGAAATCGAATAAATATATAATAAATAAAATGTGTTCTACTGTTCCTAGGCATATCAGCTTCTGGCCACTGCCTCAGCCTGAGTCACCAGGAAGAGGTTTGAATCCAGAAGCATGCCCAGATTGTGTACCCGATTCTTCTGGGGGAGTGTAACCCTGTCCATGACACGCAGATCAAAGTCGTCTCCTGAGTTCTGACCGTGCACAGTAAATACCTCCATCTTGCCTCTGGCAATGCACACAGTGAACATTACGATAGTATGTGAACCTGTCAGATTAATCAATAGCCAGTGAAAAAGCAGATTTCCTGTCCAAACTTCAGATGCTGGAAAGAATGTTGACAAGAAGAATGACAGAATCATCATTGATTTTAAAAAAAATCCATCCCACTTTCAGAAGCTTCACAGCAGCTCAAAATATAACCCCACAAGATTAAAATAATACATTAATTAATTATTATTTGATTGTAACAATCAGCTGGGCATCACCACATCAAAATCGCTTAAAAATTCAAATTGTGGGATCGGTAGCTAAAAAAAAAAGGGCATACTTTGATCTGAATCTTTGCTTTTGATATCTTTATATTCCCTCACTCAATGGACCTCTGCAAAAACAAAACAAAACATTGTACTTCATTGGATGAACCCCCTTGAATAGAATAACCATGCTGCATTAATAAGAGTTTACCATCCGCCTGAATGGCAGATGATGATGCTAAAGCAGGATGAGCAGAAAATAGCCTGCAGTCCACCAGTGAAAAACTGGCTAACTTCCTGCAGACCATCCAGTTGATTTTTGCAATTCTGGACTAGATGACTCTCAGTATTCACCTAGCAAAAGCTCTTATTATGTTAAGAAAGATGCATACTCCATTAATACTGGAGTATGTAGCATTCTTAAGAAAATAGAGTGACATCCAGATTCATGCAGTGCTGATGCTATGGGTGAGGGGTGGTTTTTCACTGATCTCCCCTTCCCTTTGAAGCCCACTGTGCCTCCCAAAATTATGCCCCTGAGGATCGTGCAACGCTCAGGGATTTATTTATAGAGGCACAATAGGTTTCGGATAGTGATCAGTGAAAAACCACCCCTCCTTCATAGCGTCAGCACTGCATTGTTCTGAATGTCAGCCAGAACATATAAACTATTTAAGGTGTATATCAGTTTGCCATACAGTACGATGAGCACTATTTTAAGTTTATTGTTCACATGACAAGCATGTTAAGCTGTGCACAACTGAAAAGTATTTTTGTATGTACTTGAGTTGCAAATAAATAATAAATTAATAATACACACCCTTTACAGTGCTCATTGTGCGGGAACTGTCAAAGGTCCTTATGTAGTTTTGTTTTGTAAATTTAAAACTCATTGGTTGACCATGGGGATTTTAGTTTTTTGTTTTGTTTTTGAGGAGTGGGAGGGGGGAGTAAATGACAGACGATCAAAATCAGACCAGTTCTGTACTAAAGATTCAGTCTCTGGCAGGCAGTTCTGTTGTGAGAGCTGTATAATGTAGGAGTAGGAAACTCACACATTTCCATGGCAGCCACTTCCCTGAACATGGAAGTACAATGCCAAGTTGTACTTCATGGGAAGTACATGGGGATTCCTGCCATGTTATCATACAACTTCCTTCCTGTCACGTTATGCTACTGCATAACTAGATATATATTTCTCTAAGGCATGCCCATCGCTAATCCCACATGTGGCAGCTCTTGTGAGTGTTCGCAAGCGAGCTGCCAGCAGGGGGAGAGGAAAGCGGTGGTGCCAGTGGAGGCAAGGTGGGAAACAAAATGGCGGGGGATAGAAAACAGCGGTGCCAGCCGCGAGCAGGGGAAGAAAACGGCAACTGGTGGGTGGGAGAGGAAAACGGTGTCAGTGGGTGGGTGGGTGTGCAGGCAGGGAAGAAAACTGCAATGGCGGCAGGCTTTCAGGGAAAGAAAATTGTGGTAGTGGCAGCAGCAGGCGGACAAACTAGAGGCACAGATGCTCTGCACCCAGCCCAGCCAGTTATTAGTATTACTACTTCATTTCTATTCTGCCCTTCCTCCAAGGAGCTCCAAAGCAACTGAAGCCCATGAATTGGCCCTGGGCAACTAGCCAACTTGAGTGTAACTGACCATAATTACTAAAATATGTTTTTGTGTGAATCTGGGTAGGTGGCAGTGTACAAGGAAGTAAACATCCATGTTCAAAATCACACCTTGGCCAAGTCCCACCTGTTCAAAGTTGGAGTTTGGTTTTTAAAAAACTTTATATTCCGCATAAAGCCCATGTTAGGGGGCAGAGCAGCAGTGAAATAGTCTAACAAGTGGCTTGTCAGTGAGGAATGTCCTAGCTGTAAGTATGGAGTCGTCTTGACACTTTTCAGCCAATCCTCTGAGGATAATAAGGAAGGAGGACAAAATGAGTGCAGCCCTCATGGGCCTCCCCTTAAGAGTTTAAAAGCAAAATATTGATTTTGAGTTACCCTGCTTCAACTCAGCTTCACTCTCATGATATTTTTATTCCCATGTATATTGCCAAGTCCATTTGTTTTGTTCCCTTTAAAAAAAAAAAAAATCACTGGTGAAACTGGAATGTCTATGTAACATTCCTGTACCTAAAAATACAGTCAATTGACACCTTGAAGGTTTCCAGGCAACTATAACCATTTGTGACATCTTAGCTGCATCCCTAGTATGTTCAAAACAGATAAAGTGGATGAATTGATTTTAGTTGTCTAAAACCCTTGAAAAAATCTCTTTGTGGCCATCTAGCCAGTCTCTTGATGATTTATATGAGCTTTTGCTTCCACCACAAATTTGATCCTTCCTAATTCTCCACTTTGCTTTTCAACTTGATCCACAGTGGTTGTCCCATTCCTGAATGCTAAGCAATTCATTTCCTAGTCCTGAACGCAAACATCTCTCTAGAGGAAAACACATGATTGGTTCACAGACTAGACCTTCTTGGATCTGACAATGGAAAGACTTCAAATGTGGATCTTTGCCCTTGAACTTGCTTGAAGCAACAGCTCAGTGGCTAAGTCCAAGGCTGGATATTATTCTTCTAGTATCTTAGCCCAATCCAAATAGATTGACATTTTATAAAAGTCTTCATAGTTCAAAATACCCATTTGCGTTCAGTGAAACCTAATGACCTACTCTCATTTGAACTAGTATGGCCCAAAGAGCAAACTTTTGGATTTGAGGGGCTGTGGTCCCATCAAGGGCCTCAGAGAGCACTAACATTAATTTACCACCTGAAATCTCTTCAAAACCATTCTCTGTACATGCTGATGTTTGCTACATTTAAATATGTCAGCCTTTGACATCTGATTTTGATATTTGTTGACTATCAGGGGTGCAAGTGGAGACAGTTGTCTGGAGGCCCACTGCTTTGCCCCCCCCCAGCAAGTCACATGACTGACTCCCCCAGCTGCGCACCTGCCTGGGCTTCCTTCAGTTGTATTCATCCTCCAAAATTGATGAGAGTGTTAAGACCTGGAGCTACCAGAACAGAATGTCTTTCTCTAGTACCATTAAATGACTTGCATCGTCCACAATTTACAAAACCTTTTAAAAAATAATTAAGGATGATGTTCTATTGTGGCACATAGGATGTGTGTGTGTGTGTGTGTGTGTGTGTGTGTGTGTGTGTGTGTGTGTGTAAATTTTACTATGCTTTTTGTTACCACTGTTCAGCCTCATTTAAGATTTCTTTACTTCATGAGCTGAGCTTCAGTGGCGGGGGGGCGGCATTTTAAAATCTTGTCTCTGGGCCCTCTCCAACCTTGCTACGCCCCTGTTGACTGTGTTTGATAGTTGGCGTATCAATGGTATTCAGAGACAGGCCTTCCATAAGACAAGGTGAGGTCTCATTGCCTCAGGTGGCAGATTTTTAGCTATTGTAGCCACTGCAAAAAAAACCCCACAAAAAACCACCAAGTGGTGTGCAGAAGCAGGGGGGTGATATTTGGCATCCTGCCATGGGAGTGCTGAGGTTTTGGGTCGCAATGGATGGCATTTAGTATTTGAAAGCAGACATATAACATTGGCAATATTTGACAGGTATTCTTAAAATCCTGACATTAATGGTTTACAGCATATGGCACTTGATACTTGACAGCTGACAAAACTGTATCAAAAGATGCTTACATTAAATAATGAAGACAAAATCTGCATTTTGACATTGCAATTAATTTTAAAACTTTGGTTCAGTTGTAATCGTGATCCCATCACTATGATTCAACTTTCATACTGTATCTATAAAATTTGCCTACCTGACAGTGAATGTTCCCAGTGAATACAGTGAATATTCCCACTTCTTCACAGAGAAAGTAATTGGAAAAGGCATAAAGACCACTGGGAAGCAAACAAGAAAAGTAGATGTAAGAAAAAACCAAGACAGCATGATCCAGACCCACTCTATGAGGCTCCTTCCTCCAGCTCAACCATCACTCCAGACCCTAAACAGAAGAAAAAGTACAGAAAATATAAACTATGGTGACGTCACTTCACTTGTACTTACTGCAGTCTTAGCCAGCAAAATTCTCCTACTGAGGGATTTCCCCTGAGCTCTAGATTTGATCCCTTGTGATGGGGCTTTATTGCAGGGGTCTCCCCAAGATACCTGGGATTTCCCCAGGCATCCCTAGTCCCTACACTCAACATCAGCAAAGACAGCAACCTAGCACTCAACAACTTCAAACTGAAAAATTCCCTCAGCTCATATGACACTGAAACAAAGAAAACACCCAACAGCTTACAAAGTGATTTAGAAGAAAAAGAAATTAGATATAGATAATGCAAACACAACACTAGACCAACAGAACAAACACAACTTCCCCTTTTCCCAAATATGATTGTGGTTATGGCTGACATATTCAGGCACTGCTATACTTAAATAATGTTATTCATGTACCTCATTTCCTTCTATTTCTTTTCCAAAGTGGAAAAGGAGAAGAAATAGAAGGGAATGAGGATTTCATTAATGAGTGATTGAGGCCTCCAATATAAGAACTCGCATAACTTACTTGATTATCGGTGAGAGTGCAAATGTAAGACCTGCTTCAGAGGCCCTCCTCTGGGTACCACCACTGGGTAAAGTTAACCTTGAAACGAATCCTTATCAGTGGTAGTACCCCGCCTATGGAATTTCTTTCTCAAGAGGCATAGGAGCAGGCCCGGTGTTAGCATTAGGCCAACTAGGCAGCCGCCTAGGGCACAGACCTCAGAGGGGCACAGAGTGCAGACCTCAGAGGGGTGCAGAGTGTAGAATGTCAATGTGTTTGCCTAGGGTGCAAAATAGTCTGGCACCGGCCCTGGATAGGAGGCACCAACACTTTTATCATTGTGTTCCTTTATTTCATGGAGGGCAAGTTTGTCTGCTCTCCATGCTAGGCCTGTATAAGGCCCCCAAATTGGATCCCAACAGGACACAACTCGACAGTGATGCTGACAGGAGGAACCATGTTGTCTCCTACCAGCTGTCATATCATGTGTGTTGTGTTTGAACCCCACCTCTGTTGCCCTCTCTTCTTCCTCTGCCTTTCCCTTTGACTCTGGGGGCAGGCTGCATCATTCCTTCTTCTTCAGTCTGGAGGGAACATTCAAGCAGTTGCTTTCCTTCCTTTGGCTTCTATTTAAAAAGGACTTTTCCCTTCCCCACCCCCCAGGTCTCGGAGTGGTGGAGGTACTTCTGGGATTGGTAGTTCTTTCTGAGACTGCAGCCCAGGGGTGTAGCTATAATTGAGTGGGTGGGTTCAAAGCCTGGGCCCCCGAGCTCCTGAGGCTCCTTCAGCTCCACCCTGTCCTATTCTTCATTATCTCCCTCACTCCAAGGGGCCACCAGAGAGAGAAGTGAATATGGGGCCCCTCTCCCCTAGATGCACCCCCACTGCAGCCTCAGAAAGTACCTTTATAAACTAAAGCCACAGAAGGCAAGGTAGTTGCTTAAGTGCTTCCTCTTGAGCAAACAGGAACCTCATAGAGGTTTTCATAGATTCCAGGCTGGCATCTTATTTAATTTTTAGCAACAGCAGCTCCCACTTGAGGAGGTTTTAGTAAGAACTAATTAGCAAGTACCTCTATGAAATATCTCTCCTGAAGAGGGATAAATGGATCCTTCACATAAATGTATGAACAGTTAGGAAGCCAGTGATGAAGACTCAAAGCTGAAACATGCCTGGCTAATCCTACAGAAGAATTAAGGCTCTCCAGATACATAAGACTATATTTTTGGACTTTTCAATAAATATTATTTTTGCCAGTCTGTTAATATTATGTATTTATGAACCAGATTATCTTATTTTATTATTTTAAAAAATATTCCAAATTAGGGACTCAACTGAACTCTAAACTGGTTCAGTTTAGGAAAAGGGGTGGCTGTTCAGCTGGGCAGGCTCTGAGTCAGTAGAGGGCAGTATGTGCCACTGAACTCCTACAACCAAAACACCAACAAAAGACTTCACGGAAATGAAGCCAGGGACCTCACTGAAAGTAAGTACTGAGGTTCAGAAGTAAAGCCCTCTTATAGAATTTCGCCTTCTGCAAAGTTCTAAAGGCAGGAAAAATTTAAAGTACAGAGGGGGTAACAGGAATTCCAGGTATTGGACATGGAGAAGGTGTGTGTGTGGTAGTTGCTGTTCAGATGAAGCACAGAACAAAAGGGCTCTATTGTGCCAAATCTACATATCGGGTTTAGGATTTTGCCTTTATTGCATTCCAGGATGTGTTTTCCCTGTTTTTTTTAGAGATAGTCTTTAAGATTCAAAAACTCTACTATGCATTGAACACTGGCTTCATTAAGAATGTGCAGAATTGAGTAGGGTTGTGTTACCTTTTTAGGTAGCCTTTGCACCAGTTGAAGAATTGTATGACACGGCTGTTTGATCCAAATAGAAACCAGTTTTTCCCTCCTGGCACCAAATGCTTGTCAATGCATTGCTTCTTTTGCACCTACAGGAAGACAGCATTTTTATAAAGGAGGGGGAGGGGCTGTCTGTTACTTTTGAACTAGTGCTTGGATTGCATGTAGAGGGATGTTTTGGACATGCATGCACCCCACGTGATAAATGTGGACATCAGAAAATCTGGGAAAGATGTCAGGATGGGCATGGGCTTGGCACATCTACTTTCTTAATTGCATGGGTCAGTTGGATGGAGAAACATCATCCAAACTGACCCTAAATTAAATAATCCCTCTGTTTTTTAAGTCTATACTGGCTGATACTGTTATTTTATTTGCCTGTTAACCACTTTGGATATTGTTCTTAATAAAAAGTAGCTATGAAATATTTTATGTTAAAAAATAAGTCTATTGTGGGGTTGAGGGGTCTATTGAGGGGTCATCTGACATTGTCCATAAATTAAGTGGTAAGATTTATTATTATTATTATCATTATCATTATTATTATTATTATTATTATTATTATTACATTTTATATCCCACTCTTCCTCCAAGGAGCCCAGAGCGGTGTACTACATACTTAAGTTGTAGTACTTAACCTCACAACAACCCTGTGAAGTAGGTTAGGCTGAGAGAGAAGTGACTGGCCCAGAGTCACCCAGCAAGTATCATGGCTGAATGGAGATTTGAACTCGGGTCTCCCTGGTCCTAGTCCAGCACTCTAACCACTACACCATGCTGGCTCTTGAAAACTAGTTTTGAAATCTAGTATAGTGGATTTATATTTCATTTGTATAAATGACTGGAAGCTTGAGACAAACTAAATTGCAGTGCCCAGGTGCACTCTGTAAATATTGCTGCTATTATGAAAGAATTAGTGACTGCACTCTACTTCCCAAATGCAGAAATCCTCTTCTGCCCATAATAGCAAAGCTCACTGTTTAGTTCAGCTCTTTTCTGCAGTTTCATTAGATTACTGTTTAATCCAGCCCTGTGCAACTACAATTGTACTTAAAATGTGCATCACCGCATACACAGTGCATATTGCCTGGGTAATATTTCTTTTTTTATATAAGAGGCTTTTTAGGCTTTGACAACTGAATGTGGGAGCTGGGCATTCATTATGCTTAACAGGTGTTTTAATGAGGAAGGATTTTCTTTCCCTGAGCTGTCATTCTCTGCCAGATCACAGACTCTTTCACATAGAAAAATAACAGACCATTCTCTTTGAGCTAAGAAACAGGAAAGCCTTGAAAAACTGAACACTAGAACAAGTCATAGTGGTGCCCACTAGTGACTTTAAGATGCAACTTTGCTCAACTGTCTCTTAAAGGCTTACATAACACATTTTGTCACCTGATATACAGAAAGGCTTATGAAAAGAAGCTGAGCATATATGATCCCAAAGAAGTATGGCATGCCATCGCCATGGTAAAGTAACTGGCAGCTTGTTACATTATAAAAGGAGAAAACCCATCCAAAAGGCAAAGCTTTTCTTGGCATGGAGATAAAGTAAGGGGGCGGGGAGTTCACCTGCATCATTTCTGTACATCAGGTTGCTGATGAAGGCACAGGAGCAAAACTAGCACTGGCATCCCTATGTGTCGTGTGTGTGTGTGTGTGTGTGTGTGTATTCCCTTCTGAGAACTCTTTGAGTTTCAAAGTACAGTAGATTGATTGATTGATTGATTGATTGATTGAGTGCCGTCAAGTCGGTGTCGACTCTTAGCGACCACATAGATAGATTCTCTCCAGGATGATCTGTCTTCAACTTGGCCTTTAAGGTCTCTCAGTGGTGCATTCATTGCTGTTGTAATCGAGTCCATCCACCTTGCTCTTTTTCTCTTTCCTTCAACTTTTCCCAGAATTATGGACTTCTCAAGAGAGCTGGGTTTTTGCATAATGTGTCCAAAGTATGATAGTGAGCCTGGTCATTTGTGCCTTGAGTGAAAATTCTGGATTGATTTGTTCTATGATCCATTTGTTTGTTTTCCTGGCTGTCCATGGTATCCTTAAAAGTCTTCTCCAGCACCAAAGTTCAAATGCATCATTCCCCCCCCCCCGCCCCAAGTCCTGCTATGCTGCCTCATCCCAGGGAGGGGCGTGTTCCTGGGAGGGATAAGCGAAGTACGCTAGGAAGTATATTCCCAGTAGGGTCACCCAAAATATGAAGGTCATCCCAACTGCCCAGCTAAAGCAAGCAGGCACCTATATTGGGAAGCAGCAATATAGGAAGGCACTGGAGGCGGATTGTCACTTCAGTGACAACAAGACAAAGGCATTATTTCATACTGCTAGGGAGAAGGCAATGGTAAACCACTCTTGTATTTTATCAAGAAAACCACATGGATAGACAGTAGATTATCAATCCTTAAATAAATAGAATGTGTCTAAATTATATGTAAATGCACTTTGCTTGAAGTAACAGCAACTACAATGGATTGGTATTGTTCTAAAAGGAACCACTTTAAGATGGATTTGAATTACACTGGTTCAGCTTCCTCCTGCATACAATATGTAAAGTGTAAAAATGTTGATTCTGTTTTGGAGGCAGGTTTGGCTTTCCTTCATTTGTCTCCATACCTTCAAACTCCTTACTGTGTAATTCTGATACTTCTGAAATGTGCATCAACAGATTATGCCCTGTAAGTATCTGCAGATGGTTCCAATTAACAAATGAATAGGATCTTCACAGCACACTAATATCACAATATACAATAACTAACTGCAGAGTTTCACCATTAGCCATTAACCGCTTTGGGCAGCCATAAAGATTCCTTTCATATAGAGAATTGAAATCTGCCTTGAGTTTCTTGAGTTCAAGTTTGGCTTCAAAGGCATCTTCCCTCTACTCCACCTCACTGCAAGGTGTGTGGGTGGGTGTTTCGGTCAAAGTGAATACTAATGTGCTATGCTTGTAGATCCCAAAGCCCCTAGTTCAAACCTCCCCTTTGCTATGAACTCAATAGGTAGGGCAAACTACTACTGGCCTTAGCCACCCATCTGTAATATGGGATAATAAACTGGTCCACTTCACAGGGGATAGGTTTGGACAATATAATTTGACCAGATTATCCAGTTTCATGAGGAAGCACATGCCTACCTATTCATGCATGTCTCTTCACCACCAACAACCTAAGATGCCAATATGTCCCCACCCCCTAATTGTATGGTTAAAATGGGGTTATTTAAAAATATAACTTTGAAGTCATATAGTAACCACACTATTAACTAAATTCAGGTGATCAGTGCCCCACATGACTATGTGGGGATGGAACAACACACCAAGTGGGGGAGAGACATACTTCTCATCACATGACAGAAAGGGCCATCAGGCAGTTTCATCTCTAGCTAGGTTTATTGTGAAGATTACTACACAATGGAAAGTGCTGTGAACATTGTAATTTGTCCCCACCACATCCAGGGTCTGTTTTTAACCTATCTTGTAGTCATTCCCCCAGGAACAATATGGACAAATAGAATAAATTTTCAATCAATAAACAGAAGAGAAGAGAACCAGCATGGTATAGTGGTTCAACTCTCTAAACACTACACCGTGATGGTTCTCTTTTTAGAACTACTTAGTTCACTACTTAGCCATGAAACGCATTGTCTGACTCTGTGCCATTCACTTATCTGTCAGCCTAGTCTACCTCACAGGGTTGTTGTGATGTACATGGTTATAGGTTGCCAGAACCTAAGGGGTATACTCGTGGGTCAAATGGGCCGTAACCCAAAGTCTGGCTTTTAAAAAGCCAAACCTGCCAACACTCTAGTCTCCTTGGAGGAAGAGAACCTAAGAAAATAAGAACAGCCCTGCTGGATCAAACCCAAGGCCTATCTAGTCCAGCATCCTGTTTCACACAGTGGCCCACCAGATGCCTCTGGGGAACCCACAGGCACAGGTGAGGAGGGCATGCCCATTCTCCTGCTGTTGCTCCCCTGCAACTGGTATTGAGAGGCATCGTGCCTCTGAAGCTGGAGGTGACCCACAGCCACCAGACTAGTAGCCATTGATAGACTTGTCCTCTATGAATGTGTCTAAGCCCCTTTTAAAGCCACCCAAGCTGGTGGCCATCACCAATCCCCCTGGCAAAGAATTCCATAGATTAATTATGCTCTGTGTGAAAAAGTACTTCCTCTTGTCCATCCTAAATTTCCTGAACTTCAGTTTCATGGGATGACCCCATGAAACAAATTCTAGTGTGTGTGAAAGAGAAAAATTTCTCTCTGTCCACCCTCTCCACTCCCTGCATAATATTATACACCTCTATCATGTCTCCACTTAATCGCCTCTTTTCCAAGGTAGAGCCCCAGATGCTATAGCCTAGCCTCATAAGGAAGGTGCTCGTGATCATCTTGGTTGCCCTCTTCTGCACCTTTTCAAGTTCTACAATATCCTTCTTAAGATACAGTGACTAAAGCTGTACGCAGTACTCCAGATGTGGCCACACCATAGATTTGTATAAGGGCATTGTAATATTAGCATTTTTATTTTCAATCCCCTTCCTAATGACACCTAGCAAGAGTGGGACATAAATACAAACAAACCCTCAAACCTGTCATGCCCATTCAGTGATCTGTTCTGGATGTATGCTGTGATTTACATTCACCATGGTCTGCCCAGTATGACTTCTCCATTTATTTCAATTGAGAAAATAAATCCATGTGTTTCCTTGTCAGTTTGTGTTGGTGCTTTCCATTCAACTGGATGAATAAATCTCTGTATGTGCAGGTGCTCCATGAATGAACCAGAGCACATATTAAACTCTAGACTTGGGCATAATTTGCATTTAGCATTTGGACATCAAATGTCTTATATATCGACTATAGCAAGAGTTCTCAAACTTGGATCCCCAGATGTTATTGGATAGGGGTGTGCACAGACCATTTGGCACTGCTTGGTCTGAATTCAGACCAAACTGCCAGTATGGGAACTGGTCTGATCTAACTGATTGGCTGGGTCGAACAGGTAGGCACTGCACAGCAGCACAAGGACTGCCATGAAGGCTGGCAGTAAGCGGAACCACTCCTTCTCATGCCCTGGCTTACCATGTGGATAGATTATTATTCAAAATATAAGGAGCTTATGTCCAAATGCAGACTGTAGCTTAGACATCCATCAGATATGGAATAATATGTGAATGCACAACCACATTTGGCAAATTTGTTTCATTCGTGTGACTGGACTCACATGTGTCCAGCTGGTGAGGTGAGTGCTTTGTTTACCAGTTGGGTGCTCTTTTCTCTCCCTGGCTCCAAGTGAGTAATTAGTGTCAGACTGGAAAACTGTCTGGGACTGAAATTGCCTGTTGCATCCAGTGCAAGTTATTTGAGGACTACAGCTGAATGTGGCAGCCACCTAATGGCTCAGCGGGGAAATGACTTGACTAGTGAGCAAGAGGTTGCTGGTTTGAATCCCTGCTGGTATGTTTCCCAGAATATGGGAATATTTCCCCAGAATATGGAAAACACCTATATCAGGCAGCAGCAATATAGAAAGGTGCTGATAGGCATCATCTCATCTGCGCAGGAGATGGCAATGGTAAACCCCTCCTGTATTCTACCAAAGAAAAACCACATGGCTCTGTGGTCTCCAGGAGTTGACACCAACTCGAAGGCACAACTCTACAGCTGTATGTGACATTTTAGGGAAGCACTGTGCTTTGTAGAGATGCATCAGGCAGGATTTCATCAGGGGCATCTCTAGGAAGTGATTGGGGAAGCTGCACCTGTTGAATGTCTACCTGGATGCATCCCTCCCTCGCCCAATGTTCAGGCTGAAAGACCAAGGTGCATGAAGCCTCATTTCTAAAGCCAGCATAATATATCCGACTGTACAAAGTCTTTACAGCTTATATGGCACAGATGTTAAGATGGGCACTTTAACTTGAAATTTCCATGCTTTTTAGAACATGAGTGAAAAGGTAAAGCATCTTAATTCTCATCTTAAGCTAAAGGTTTATGGATGACTGAGTGTTTAGACGATTTTTTATTAGTAGGGATGACAAACAAGAGAGATAAGCCTGAGTAAGTATATTCTGTGTGCCCAGCGCATTGGCCATATATACTTGACCAAATACCACCATATTTCATAACTGTTCATGTGTTTGTTTCAAGATTTAAAAAAATTAAAATAGACAGAGTTACTGTTCCATCTGACACACAAATGTAGCATTATCACAGCTGGAATACCAGCTGTGATAGTCATTGATTCTAATAAGAGAGGTGTCATAACACCATGGTCTTAGTTGTGCTTATGGGTGCTGTTCCCTTACCACCAGTGGTATAACACTCTCCCACATACACTACAGTCATCATAACCCATTTCTTGCCTGACTGCATATACAGACTCATCTGGATTCACATTAATATCATTGTTATTATTTTCATCTCAGACAGTAGGCATTTTACAATAATTAAGTAGAATTAACAGAATAATTAAAGTGCAATAAGCACAGACCAGGGTGTATCATTGCCAACAGCATCTTTACGACAAGGATCTAGATTAGTCAAAATAAATCCAGATGACTCAAGCCAGCTCCCTGTACCAAGCAATATGCAAAACTGGCCTTAGAAGATAAGAACAGCCCTGCTGGATCAGGCTCAAGGCCCATCCAGGTGAGTATCCTGTTGCATACAGTGGCCCACCAGATGCCACTAGAAGCCTACATGCAGGAGTTGAGGGCATGTCCTCTCTCCTGCTGTTACTCCCCTGCAACTGGTACTCAGCATCCAACTGGCATCCTGCCTTTGAGGCTGGAGGTGACCTATAGCCCTCCAACTAGTAGCCATTGATACAGGGGTGTAACTACTATTAGGCAAGGGGAGGCGGCTGCCTGGGGGCCCCCATGCCTCGAAGGGCCCCCCAGAGGCAAGTCACATGACTATATATTGTGAAGTGTGTGTGTATGTGTATCAGCGAGGGCAGGGGAATAGCTAGGGGAGAGGTGGCCCGTGTTCATCCCTCTCTCTGGCGGCCCCCCAGAATTAGGGAGATAATAAAGAAAATAGGGAGGGATGGAGCTGAAGGGCCCTTAGGAGCTGGGGGCCCGTGTTCTTTGAACCCTTTCCCCCAATTATAGCTGTGCCCCTGAGCAAGGGGCCCATTTTAAAATTTTGCCTCTGGGCCCACTCCAGCCTTGTTATGCCCCTGTGTTGATAGACTTCTCCTCCATGAAGTTATCTAAACCCCTCTTAAAGCCATCCAGGTTGTTGACTGTCACCACATCGTGTGACAGAGAATTCCACAAGTGGATTATGTGTTGTGTGAAAAAGTACTTCCGGTTTTTGGTCCTAAATTTCCAGGCAATCAGTTTCATGGGATAACCCCTGGTTCTAGTGTTATGTGAGAAGGAGAAGAATTTCTCTCTATCCACTTTCTCCACACCATGCATAATTTTATAGACCTCTATCATGTCACCACGCAGTCGTCCTTTTTCTAAACTAAATAGCCCCAGGTGTTGTAGCCTTGTCTGATAAGAAAGGTGCTCTAGCCCCCTGATCATCTTGGTTGCCCTCTTCTGTACCTTTTTGAGTTCTACAATGTCCTTTTTTAGATGTGGTGACCAGAATGGTACACAGTATTCCAGGTGTGGCCGTACCATAGTTATGTATAAGGGCATTAGGGCATTTGTGCATGCATGGCGGTGGCCAAAATGGCGGCTGCTCGCTTTTACGGAGGCCCAAAAGGGCCAAAAAGACTAAGTTTACCCGGCCACAGCAGTGATGAAGGAGGCCGGTGGGGGGAGAGGGAACCCGCATGAACCACCACCCTGCGGCTACAGCAAGCCCCCCCCCCACGAAGAGGCTACAGATAGTTATTCTTTATATTAATTTTTTTAAAAAAAAAAAGTTCACAGACCTGCCAGACTGGACCCGGTGGTCCAGTTCCAGTCCGGATGGAACCAGGGTGTGTGTGTGTGTGCGGTTCGATCACGAACCCACGGACCTAACTGTCGGACCGCAAACCGCCGGACCAGTTCTGCACATCCCTACTCACAATCCGTTTTGGATTTCACTACCTGAAAGAGTTTGGTATTGATGGTGGTGTTCTTGATATTGATGGCCTTGATGGTGGTGTTCTTGGTGTTGGTTTATCGGCCTGCTCAACTTAGGCCCCCCAGCTGTTTTTGGACTACAATTCCCATAGTCCCCAGCCACAGTGACCAATAGCTGGGGATTATGGGAATTTTAGTCCAACATCTGCAGGAGGGCTGAAGCTGAGCAGCTGACAGGTTCTTTCCTAAATTCAGTTTTGCTATTCAGATAGATAGATTCTCTAGCTGAAGTAATCCAGGTGTGACTTTTGGATATGAAAACACTCACCATCCATTTTTAAATGGTCTAAAATATAAATATTTATAATGGATAGCATCCAGAGCAGTTAGCCATGACTAAGAACCATTCAATGAGACAGATTAGTTCTTGCTAACTTGAGGCTGGTTTCCTGTCTCTCACCACCCCTCCACCCCTCACTGGCCTAACACTTGTCCAACCAATGTAAAATAAAAATACTATCTACCCTGTGCGTCTCTCCAAGGAGGAAGGGGCCCTATTATGAGTATTGATTGATAACATGAACACGATGTGCACACGCACATGCCTGGACAATGGGGCAGCATGGAGATATGCTTCCGCCTCGACAAGGACTTCTAAAATAGAGTGCCAGTGTGAGAAATGTGGCCTCACAGAGGGCATCCTCCCTCGCCCTTAAAGGTATGCCCCCCACCTTCAAACCAGCAGAACCACCAGCCCATCGAACTGGTTCATCCCTATGGTAGAGTATGGCAAATTGTTAGCATGTACTGGCTCACCCCATGGGTTTGCTCTTCCCATCTGGCTTGTTTCCATGCTGCTACAAATTAGGCATGGTGAAGTAAATATTGTTGTGAAAGTTGCAGACAGGCAAGATCTCTGCCCCAAATCTGCATGTTAATCTCTTAATTTCTACTCACTTGATTACTCAGCACTTCACGATGGACAGCTGATTGCATGAACTGGCTTTAGTGAGAAACACTGTGAGATTGTAAGGGAGTTCCTATCTGTGGCAGTGGAACCTGATGCAAGTCACCATGATGCTGCAGGTGCTGAGTGGAAAATGCACACATAGTGTGAACCATGGGGGAATTAGCACACTCAGCTGGTGCATATGGATGACAGCATGTACATGATACATGTGAATAAGTAGAGCAGCTGCCACAAGAAGGAAGTTTTAAGTGGTTTGAACGTAGTGGCAGAGGCGTATCTATGGTAGGGCAGGCAGGGCACGTGCCCTGGGCACCACTTGAAGGGGGGCGCAAATTCTTAAAATTATTTTTTTAAAAAAAATGGCCACCAAAGACAAAATGGCCACTGCACATGCTCAAATGGCCTCTGTGAGGCCCTAGGCTATGCTTGGAACCCATCTGTTTGCACAGATGAGAGGCCATTTGAGCATGCGTGGTGGCCATTTTGTTTTCAGCGGCCATTAAAAAAACAATTATTTTTTAAAATGGCCACTGCACATGTTCAAATGGTCTCTGCAAGGCCCTAGAGGTCAGCAGTGGGAGGGGTAACCTTTGCAGACCCCCTCCAGCCTATAGGAAGCACCCCGAAGGGGCTACAGGTAAAAAAAATTAATATAATATAAGTCACTGTACACATATTCAGTTTGGCACTATGTACAGAGAATCAGGGCTTGTGAATACTGAGCTGAAGCTTATGAGCTAGGATTATATTCATTTGCTCTTACTTTGCTTCTTATGATAAGTGAGTTAAATGTGGTGTCTTAAAAATATGGTTATTAATGGTGAGTTTGTCTTTGAATCAGTGTGAAATCCTTAGTATTAAGGCCGACTGGGAGTTTCTTGCTCTCTTTCTCTCATCTTAACTGTCTTTCTGAAATACTAGAATATATTCCAAGCAGTGACACAGTTTACTCTGCATATCCTTTAATTATTTTCAGAGTATCTGGGAAAAATCAAATTCTCCATTTATTTTTAAAACTTATAGAATAGTGATGCTAGTAGATGCATAGTAGAGAATTAGACAGGCACTTCTGTTTAGTTTTCCAAGTACACCTCCACATAGTATTTGGGTATTTCATGAGCCCCAGCATACTGAAATTTGTAGTTTTCCAGCATTTTTTTGGTCTGGCTACGTCTACGGCTAAATCGTTTTTGAAATATTAAAAGATTAAGGAGCTTGACTTGTATTTTTGAGCTGATATTATGGTAAAGTTATCTGAAAGATGGGTGTCAGATGTTTGGACAAGGGGCACAATTTCAGTGCTTGCCCTAGGCACTATTTTCCCTAGATATGCCTCTGCGTAGTGGCCAAATCATGAAAGCGGTAGGGATGTACACAGAACCAGGAGGGGGAAGTCTGAAGGCAGGTGGTTTGACTTTAAGGGTGGGGAAGGGTGCACTTACCCCTCTCTCTGCTTTCCCCCACCGACACTCCATTTGCAAAGGGACCGTCGGGGCAGCCGCGTGCCTTCCTGCCGCCCACCTTCCTGCCGCCCTGTTGCCTCCTCATTACCTACATCACCGGAAGTACCCAATGCAAGCAGTGCACCAGTAGGGGTGCAATGGAGGAAGGGGTAAGTGCACCCTTCTCCACCCTTAAAGTAACCCCCCTTTGAACCGGCGGAACCACTGGTCATTCGAACCAGTTCGGAGGCCCATAAAGGGTCTCTGAACCAGTTCCGTGCACGTTGGACTGAAATCAACAAATCCTGTTTCTGAGGCCTGGAACTGAAGTGCCAGTATTCAAAGTAGTTGTGAATAACCCAGCACTGTCTACTGATTGTTATTAGAATGATTTTTATTTATGTATTTGTGTTGTGCTTTTGTGCAAACAGATGGGTTCCAAGCAGCATACACATATTTAAAACATAACAATCATTATAAAGAACTGCAATAACAAAAATGAGGCAGCAGCAAAAGAGTATAAAATGGGGGGGGAGCAAATGAATACCTGACTAAAAATGAAACTCTTCGCAGGCCACCAAAAGTAGAAAAAGATAAAGCCTGTCAGATCTCCCCAGAGAGGAAATTCTATCATTGTGACACCTTCACTTAGAAAACCCTATCTGTAATATGTGCCAGTGTATATCCAGTAGAGACAGACCAGAGAGCAGATCTCTGTAGCTGATCTTAAAGCTCAGGCAGGAAGTTAAGATGGTCAAAGAAGGTCCTTAAGATTGCTTAGGATTTGCTGTACCTCCAATATGTATACTTGGTAGGCTGGCTTTGCAGTCAGACTCCATTGTTTGGGCTACTGCTGAATTAATTGAACCTGTATACATGCTCACTGTGATGGGCTATCTCATGTAAGGCAACTCAATAGTTGAGCATGTGCTTGCCATCAAAAAGTCCCTACTTCAGCTCCAGCTGCTGCTGAATTTTGAAGGATAGACTTAACAACAGTCAGCTACTACCTAGGACAGTTAAATGGATCATTTATATTCAGAGGTGCTACTACGTAGATACTGGGGACAAATAATGTGGCAGCCTTTCTGTGCTTCTGAGCTTTCCAAAGGCACCTGCCTAACCATGGTTGGAAATAGGACATCATCTGCTCTAACAGAGCTCTGCTCATGTTCTGTCTCTGTTCCCCAGGCTTTGATGGTAAGATCAGCAGCCCTCTTCCTAGAGCAGAGTTGCCATCCCCCCCCCCCCGAAATGCTGGGTTTCACCTGGATTTTAAGCATCTCACCCAGATTCACCCGGATTTCAGCTTTCATTTTTAAAAACAGCTTGTTTCTAGCCCTTGTAGAAGCAGAGTTATGGAGCAAAACATGCAGTCACTATTCTGCTCAAAAAATATTTTAAAGCCAATTTACATAATATGCAAGTTAGGCACCTGGATTTGGAAAGCCAGAATATGGCAACCCTATCCTAAAAGGACAGGAAAGAGAGAGAACAGGGTTTGTTTGTTTAATACACATACACCACCTAAATGAGTCTCATGATGGTTTACAATCAGATACAATTTTAAAAAAAACAACACCCAACCAAACATTAAAAACATAAAATTCAATTTACAACAATAAACCATAAACTTCCTTATCTTTAACATGTGCATAGGCTGTTGTTATAGTACGTGTTCCTTGTCATCCTTCTCTCTGCTTTTGGGTTGCTAAAACCTGCACCATGCAATCTCATCTTCTATCCAGCTGTTAACAGTTAAGAGCTCTATCCCTTTTTCTTTTCTTTTTTTAAATCTGGCCACTTTGACTTTGCTGGAGAGCCATTGTTACTTTTTATTTGAATTTTGCAATCTGGTCAGAGAAATCTGACCACAATACACAACTACCCAAAATGGCTGACTGCCTTCCTCTCCCAGGCAAGCAGAGGAAATGCACAAGGACCGGCCAGATCAGCCAATCTTAAGATTGGCTGATCTTCTTAAGATAAGAACTAAGCACAGAGGTGTAGCTATAATTGAGCAGACGGGTTCAAAAACTCAGTCCTCAAGCTCCACATCCTCCCTATTTTCTTCATTATCTCCCTCACTCTGAGGGGCCACCAAGGAGTGAATGCCCCTCCCTTCGCTATGCCCCTGACTAAGCACAGCAATAAACTGCATAGCTAATAATGGAAAGGCTGGCAATTACTTTGCAGAGGGCAAATGTACTGTATCTGATAAGTACTGTACATTAACCACACTGGGAGAAATTGCCTTAATACAAGCTCCAGACTCTGTACAGATGGATGGTTTTGTTTGTTTGTTTGTTTACATTTTTAATATCTTGCGCTTCTTCCAAGGAGCCCAGAGTGGTGTACTACAT
Organism: Hemicordylus capensis; assembly: GCF_027244095.1. NCBI lineage: Eukaryota > Metazoa > Chordata > Lepidosauria > Squamata > Cordylidae > Hemicordylus > Hemicordylus capensis. The sequence goes on from NC_069662.1 coordinate 107,049,315, forward strand.
ACTTAGGTTTCTCCTCACAACAACCCTGTGAAGTAGTTGAGAGAGAAGTGAGAAATGAGAGAGAAGTGACTGGCCCAGAGTCACTCAGCAAGTGTCATGGCTGAATGGGGATTTGAACTCAGGTCTCCCCAGTCTTAGTCCAGCACTCTAACCACTAAATCACTTTTAAATACCTGTTGCACTTTCTACAGGGGTGCTATTAATATCTGGGTGACAAACAATAATTGATTGGGTGAAGCTTTTCCCAGCCTGCAAACGTAATGTAGCCTGCACCTACTGAATTTCTTCCTGTATATCCTGTATATAAAGAAGTGGGAAAAGACAACATTGTTTTCTAATTCTCTCAAGCTTTTCATGTCATGCCTGAAATGATCTAGATAAAATGGACAGACATTTAAGAAAGCATTTAAAGAATTTAGATCTGTTATAGAATAATGTTGTATTGGAGTAGCAACCCCACTAATGATCTCAGTTATGGTGGCTAAAAGCTGAAGTAGCCATCCTGGCATATTAATATCTGATCTACAATTACCTTCATGGAAGAAATTCCTTGTATCTTCTAATACCAGTTCAAAAAGTTAGTGGCTGGCTTCTGATAAATTTAAGAATATTATTTGGAATTTTTTCTCTCTCTTTTCAATGGGGTTGCCAGCTTTTTCTTGCAGGGCTACTGTGTCTCTCCCAGCTGCATTGGAGGAAGTTGTGGATTTCCTGCCATGGAAATGCAGTGATGAAAGCTTCACCTTTTGAATTACTGCTTGTCATGAAGCTTGTAAAAGACCTGCTGGGGGTAGGGAAGATGGCAGTGCTAGTTTCTAGGTCTAATAATGTCATCGAGTAAAGATTTTCCTTGGCAAAAGGGAAAGACCCAAATCAGGTATTGTTTTTTTTTAAAAAAAAAAAACTTTTAAGTTTTATGTTCTGTTCTCTTTTTCAAACACCTCAGTTGCTTAATGTTTATCCCTAGCACCCATCTTTTGAAATGCTTTATTTATTATTTACATACTACCTCTCTGGCTTTGCATTCAGTGCAATTTCCAATATAAACATATAAAATCAGCTTTTAAAAATTACACAAGACAGAGTTAACTCAAGTAAGTGCTTGTCCCTTCAGGAGCTAATTATACAAGCTGCTTCCTTCCCTTCAGGACACACAGTTCTTGAGTAGCCCATAGGAAGGCAGCGGAAAAGCTCCCCATACAGTTATTTCAGGCCAGTGCTGGTTCCTAAAGGAGTTGATGCTATACTCTCTCCTCACCTGGGTGCTTCTTCTTCCTCCTGGATATTTCCTTAAGCTACAGTCTTCAGCACCCTTACCCAGAAGAGCACTGTAAGTACTTCTTCAAGGTCAGGCCTCCTGATCAATTTCTGTTCCAGGTCTTTCTTACATCTTGGTCACCCTAGAGAAATATTCTTAGTGATTGACCAGAACACTTCCTATGTAGTTACTTTATGACTAATTTTCTGGAAATGTTCATTCTGTTTATCATGGATCAAGAAGAAGAAAAAAGGTAGAGTGTATGTAGGATTGCCAACTTTGATCTGTAAATGCTACATTATCTTTGTATGTATGTAAGTAAAGATTTCACCTATTGAATTTTGGTCTGTTATGAAGCTATTAACATGTAGGAGCCCTTCCAGGGGGGGAAAGCAATATCCTTTTTTAGTTGGAATTTTAAAATAGTTGATATTTGCATTTGTATGTTTTCTTATAGTTTGTTATACCTTGTTTGAGTGGAGAAATGTCTCAATATATTCAGAACCCTAAAAATTGTAGATCTTTATTAAAAGATATTGTGCAAAGAGTATAGCTCTAAAATGTGTAATGCATTGTAGGTGGAATCTTTTGTATATGAAAAAGAAATTTTTAGATCTGTTGGAAAACTAGGTGTTTTTTTTAAAAAAAAATTAAGTAGTAGGTAAGGAACAGAAATATTGACTCTGGGCTTCAGACTAAATTAGATTTAATTGATAACTGTAACTTTAACTTTCTTCTATGTGATACATTAAACCCTATGGAGTCTATCCTGCAAAAGTGTATATCCATTTTAAATTGCCTTTTGCTTCAATGCAATGATTCACAATGCATACAATGAAGAGCATTAATCAAATATTTTACAGGATTGGGGTCATTTAATTTTCAACTTCTTAAAGAGTTTTGCTTTAAAACACATCATTTGAGACACAACTATGTGATAATTAATAATATGATAAAGCTATTAGTAGCTGCCATGCATTATTTGCCTTCTAATTAAAAAAACCTGGATTAATATTTCTTCCACATAAGTGAAGACTTGTGGATGGTGTAGAATTGTCCTGTAAATTTATATTATTGTTTTAGAGTGCTCATTTTATATATATTAACTTGAAATCCTGAAAGGTGGGTCGGTATTTTTATCCCCCATATTGTAGATCAAGGGACTGAGGCTTAGAGAAAGCTGTTTGCCTAGAGTTGTTTATTTCAAAATCCTAGGCAACTTAAAAGGAGTAAGTCTTCCTGAGTTCAAAGGGAAGCAAATGTTTAGAATTGCACTGTTAATGAGTTCATGGCAATACTTATATCTGAGCAATTTGTAACACAATCTCTTTGTTACACCTTTTAAAGTTATTTTGTTATATAATGGCACGTTGTTTACACTGTACTATGAGCACACACAAAAAAACCCCCAAAACCAGCCACTCTCAACCCAAGTAAGCTTTGTTGATGTTTTACAAAGTGTCTACTTGGTATTTGTTTTCGCCATTATTTAAATCCGATCAAAACAGCAAGTTAGAGATAATGATTATGTTTTGATTGCCATGAAGTATTAGGGCTGGAATCCTAAACATAGTAATAAAAAGCAAATGTGATTGGGTTGGGCTGAGAGTATTGGTGATTTCGGTGAATTGTTCATATCCTTGACTGTGCCTCTCTTAGGATTGTGCTTTGAACTCAGAGCCTCTTCAAACAACTTCTTGAGCACAGAGTTGCCACTTTTAGGGAGGGCATTAATCCTATGCATTAATGGCCATGTGCCAGGCAGAAACTCACAGGTGTTGAAGATGCACTGATGAAAGATGGAAACCTTTTTAAAGTTTCTGCATAATAGGCACTAGATAAAAATGGAGTCATTGATAAGAATGAAGGCAAGAGCAACCTCTGATCTTGGTAATGTATTGTAGGGATTAAAATGGACTGTGTAATTGGGTGATACAGAATGCTCATTGTTGCTGCCAACTTCCTTTTGTGAATCAAACATTTCTACCACATTACTATTACTACATAACATTACTATTACTATATAAAGAAAAGCCCTGCTGAATTAGATCAAGGGCTACAATCTTAAATACACTTAATAGGGAGTCAGCCTCATTGGACACAGTGGGACTTGCTTCTGAGCAAACATGCATAGGAATATACTTATTAGTGCAGCCTTCTTTCCAAGAGTGAATACTCAGCCTAGAGGCTGCTCTAGAGCAGCCTAGAGACTCACAAGCAGAGCAGAAGTTCTTCCTTCCGTGTGGGTTGCCTCCAGTAGCTGGAATCCAGAGGTATGTCACCTCTGTCTGTAAAGTTTCAATTTACCTGAAGACCTATCCTCCATTAATGTGTCCAGTCCTTTAAAAAATCAATTTAATGGCCATTACCACAACTTGTGGTAGAGAATTCCATACATTTTAGATCATATCTGTGATGTATTCTGAAATTTCCTTGTTATCATGTTTTGGTGCTGGAGGGACTCAACCAGAGGAGAGCAGGTAATCCCACGCATGTATGTGTTCATGACTTGTGGGATCGTTCATGGAAAACTAACCCTAAAGAAAAGCCATTGTGTGCAGGATTGGGTTTCCAGTGTGCACTCTCCATCCCATTATGAGATGGGGTGTGAAGGGTGCTGTCTCCATCCCATTATGCTGACAATTAAGACTTGTTGATTGTAATGGTTCTAGATCAGGGATTCCCAACCTGTGGTACTCCAGATGTTGCTGAACTCCAACTCCCATCATTCTCTGCTACAACTGGGTATGATGGGGAATCCCTCACCTAGATTGCTCCCTAAATCTGTTTTGACTTGGAATTACATTGGGTTTACATTGCTCTATCACAATTCTCCACCCCTGGCTCTCCTAGATGGATACAGACTTTTTAAAGGTAAAGTGTGCCTTGGAGTTGGTGTCAACTCCTGATGACCACAGAGCATTGTGGTTGTCTTTGGTAGAATACAGGAGGGGTTTACCATTGCCTCCTCCCATGCAGTATGAGATGATGTCTTTCAGCATCTTCCTACATCGCTGCTGCCCAATATAGGAGTTTCCCATAGTCTGGGAAACATACCAGTGGGGATTCAAACAGGCAACCTGTGGCTTGCTAGTCAAGTCATTTCCCCACTACGCCATTAGGTGGCTTACAGACTTCTTAGCACTCTTTTTTTTAAAGTCGTATGGGAAAAGGTATCACAGGAAAACTAATTTAAAGCAAATTGGTATAGTAATTAGAGTACCTCACTAGGCCTGGGAAGCCCAGGATAACTTCAGATCCCCTCAAATGTACAGGGTGAAACTTACTAGATGACTTTGGGCCAGCCATTATATCTAAGCCTAACCTAACTCACAGGGTTGTTGTGATAAAATGGAGAACTATACTGGCTGCTCTGAGCTCCTTGGGAAAAGAGCAATATATGTAAATATTGTGGACAAGCCTTAGTAGGATGTATGTTGCAGCTGGCTTTTTCAAATACATATCATATTAAAGGGGGGCAATTTGTTTAGAGGTTGTTTTGTGCTAACACCTTTTCCAAACAGACATCAGAAGAACGTTAGCCATGGGATGCATTTCGACCAAAAGGGGAGAATGAAGGAAGAAACACGGAGCTCACTTACACAGAATCCCTCTGCTTACTAAACAAAACAGGGAGAGATTAAAAAGGTCAATTAAGACTGTACAGTATAAAAAGGAAATGCAGGCTAGTTGGTAAACTTTGTCTCTCTCCAAGGTCCTGATTTGGACAGAGCGAGTAATCCATCCAGTCTGCGGTTCCTTGAGGCTTTGATCCCTGAATCATGGTAAGCAGAAGGCAAGATACGGACTAGTTCATAACCCGGTCCACAAGCCAGCTGAGCCACAGAAAGCGAGTCTAAGGACATTTAGAACCAGTGAGTCTATTTATAGCACGATCCTAAACATGTGGGTCACATGTGGGAAGTGTGTTTTGGATGGCAGCCTTTGACTGCAATCCCAAGCGTCTAGGCTTGGAAATAACTTCATTGAAATAGTGTGTTTTGCAAGCTTCCGCGCAACAGTGTGTTTTGCATGTATTCAGAGCGTACGAGTGGGTGGATATCAGTGAGCGTTCTTGGGCTGAAATCTGAGTGCTCGTGCTTAAGTGGTTTGCGAATCGAGCTGTTGACTCTCAGGTTTGAACAACTTGCTTTGAATGCGGATAGACTCCAGGAATTAGGAGCATGTCCGTGGAGTTACTCTACAAAAGGACTATGTCATCTTTTATTTAAATAGTGGTTTTCTAGTATCTGCTTAGATCCAACTAATTCGCTCTTAAATAAATGCGACGTGTGTTGAGAACTGGGGTGTTGATCGCGTTGACTTGGATATTTCAAAGTTATTTGGGTTGAGGAGAGATCCTTGGCTTAGGCAGAGTACTTTGTCGTATTTGCAGCCTGTACTATATGTTTGTTCGGAAACAAATCTCATTGAGTTCAGTGGAACTTGCTTCCTGGTAAAGATGTTTAAGACTGAAGCCCATTGAAATCGCTCTGTTGTTAGTCTTAGCGGGGCCTTGAAACTCAGCAGCTCCGAAGCACTGGCGAAATGAAGTCCTTTTCTCTCAAGAGTCAGGATCTTTTCAGTGCAGCTGCAATGAACTACATGAGCCCTGGATCCTTCTCGCCCGGTTAAACAAGGAATTTCGGACATATAACTGGAAAACACCTGGACGCATCATCTTCAGTTGCTGGATCTATCCGGAATGAGGAGGGTCCTTACCCCCAAGGAAAGGTAAATTTGCGGGTATACATTTGACTTCGTTTCCAGCTGGTAAGTGGGGAAGGGATAAGTACAACATCGTTTCCTTTTCATCCGTGGAGGGTGGTATCTTGTACCTGAACTGTCCAATCTATGCATACTTATTCAGAAATAAGTCCCATTTACTCCCAAACTGAGTCAGCAGCGTGAGAGCCAGCCTTAATCTTTCACCTTTTACATTTGTCCCGACACGCAACTTGCATCCGGTTCATTGGGAGACTCCAGGGGCGGGTACCTGAGATTAAATCCGGAATGTGAAAAACCATGCGAATTTCTCCTGCTTATTTTTAACCCGCTCCAAGACGCGGTTTTCCCAGTTGACGCACGTGTCTCTCTGGCAGGGCAGGGTGTTTTTTTCGAAAAGTGGCCAGGGGCTTTCAAACAGAACTTCTGTCGACAGTCTCGCAAAATCGGCACAAATATATTATTCTACATCTGTTCAAGAGCTGCACCAAACGAGTCCCTTACCTGTCAAAATTCGTGGCCATGTGCCCATGTACCAGAGAATGACAGCGATCCTTAAGGTTTCAAACTAAGGACTCCTGGTTTTCAGCCTCCTTTAGTGATGGAAGAAGGCAGAAATTAGCTATCCTAAACATACATCGTTGGGGATAAATTCACATTTGCTTCTGAGTAAATATGAATAGGACTGGGTTGCCACTTTTTGCAAATTTTAGAACGGTCCGGACAACCTTTTGAACGTATTTGTTAACATTATGGTCTTTTTCAAAGTTGAGTATAAATCGATACCTTTTTTTTAAAAAAAATGCAAGCGTGTTTGAAGATGAGTGAGGGAAAGTAGCCTTTAAACGTTTCTTCGGATTGGTCAGGTTCTACCGGGAGGGGATTGTACTGCAATCTTAAAATTGTTTGTTCAGAAGTAAGTCCCGCGGAGTAAGTGCCAACTAAGGATGCACAGAATTGCATCTTAAGGTGGGGGACTCGGGTGGAACTTACTTCTGAGCAGACATACCTAGGACTGCAGTCCACAACGGCGGGGGGGGGGGGAATGACATTGACTAATGTCAATGGTCTTCGACTTAGTCTGAACCAGTCGTCTCGAATAAAGTGGCTCGCTGTTGTCAGGCTAAAAGACTTGCACCCAGAGGTCTCGCTTTTCAACCTCATTTCATTTTCCATGTACCTGGTTTTTTTTAATTCTGAACCTCTTGCCTTGTGTTGTCCAGTGAGAATGTCAATAACTTGATTGGCCTAAAATCAATTTTAAGAAAAGTACAAATATAAGAAAAGAATAAAGAGCGCAGTGTCAATATGATTTGCGCTACTGGAACTCCTCCTTTGGAAATGGTTATCTCTCTCATTTGCAAGATTAAGCTTTTCGGGATCGAATGAAACAGACCACGAAAGTGGGAGAGAGGAGATCAGAAGTAGTGTTCTGATCAGTTTCAAGAAGTGGCTGAAGATGCTTGCAACACCTGTCTGCTTTTGCCTGCCATTGCTTCCTTTGGATACCTCTTCTGGGGGATCTCTGTTTTGTTTTAAAAACGTGTACAAGAGCATAAATCAGGGTGTATCTGCATGTGCTACTTCCCCAGGGAACGATTTCCTCCACACAGGACAGGATGAAATACTTAGTCCAAGAAGGGATATTCTCCTCTCTACCTAAGTGTCCCAAGCATGCTAAGGGAGGGCACAATTTTCTTGGAAGTTCTCTTGCGCAGGCCTCAGCAACTGACTCGGAGCTGCTGCGCAAGACCACGCCACCAACTCCCATTCATTTCAATGCTACCTGTACAAGAGCACTTGTCACCAATAGATGGGGAAGGCCCGGGAAGTTACCCGCGTTCAAATTCAAGCGAAGCTGAACTTCAGGCTAAATCTACCACTCCAGCGTCCCCAGTTTAGACTATTGCAGTTTGTCCTTTCCTCACAGAATCGGGCGGACAATTTCGCTTTTCCTCTTTCTGACATCCAGCACAGTAAAATAGCCGTTCAACTTTGGTCGAAGCACGTGTGAGAAATATGAGGAATAATATGCTGCTGAGGTGGAGTTTAGGAAAATAGAGAAGAAATGTGGAATCTCAACTAACTTCGGGAAAAGGCAAATATGGGGATTTGGGGGCGGGGGAGGAGTGTTGGTGGTATTCTACCAGCTCCCTTTTTCTTCCCTTTCCCCATAGCTTTCAGGAAAGGTCGCAGTTCTAAAACGGAGAGTGCAAATCGTCCTTCCTCCGTCTGGTTTAAAAGAAAGCCCAGCAAAGGTGTGAAGTGCTCTGCAGGTCGCACACAAACAGAGCCCGACGTAACTGCTGTTGCATATAAAACGGGGAGGGGGGGCCGCTTATCCTTAGAAATGGGAAGAGGGTGCTGTGTGAGCAGCAGCAGAGGCTAGACTCTGCCTGAGACAGCTTAATCCGGCCGGTTGCATTTCAATCAGATGTGGATCCGCAAATATGGTGCTGGAGAAACGTTCAGGCGCAATCCACTGAAGCCACCCGGCCCCCTGCGTCTTCGGGGAGATGGCTGCTTAGGCTGCAGGTTTGCACCGCTGAGCTCTGATGCTGCGGGTCGCCTTTCATCCCTGCTCCCCCGGGCCTTCAAAGCCCTCGCCAGGCCATCGCCATCGCCAGGCCTCTGTTTTGGAAAAAAGGCAAACGAGCCCGCTAAGAAGTTTGGCTAGCCCCTATCAGGTAAGGGCAATTCCAAACTCCAGGCGGCTTTGGTTTCGCCTGTGTCCCCTCTCCCGTGCCCTTCGCCTGAGAAGACCCCAAATCAGCTCGATATAAATAACCAACCAAGTTTTCCTGGCGCATCAGGAGCCATTTAAAGAATGGCGTGGCTGTTCTGTGGGTATCTGTGTCTCTTAACACTAAACGGGAGTCACAGGTGACTTTCTCCAATTAGTGAGTGCTTAATGAAATAACTGTCGCAGAGAGCAGCCAATAAGGTGGACGAGAAGAGAGGTTCGCCTCCCGATGAAGCCGCCTTTAAGCCCCTCCCCGACTGCAGGAGCAGAGGGTGCTTGCCTCTATAAAAGGACTCCCAGGCTTGGTCAATAGCAGTCAGTGGTGCGGTTTTTAAAGGGCAGGGCTGCTTAGAGCTCCATGAGGCCGGCGCAGAAGACGGCCGGGGGTTTGGGGGGCCTTGGTTTGTGCCTGTGAGGGCGGCTGGCGAAGCAGGGCCCCGGCGCGGGCTGAGGCGCTTTGAAGCGCTGGCATTCTGCGTCCCTCCGCCAAGCCGCGGCACTTCCTTGGGGTATCCTGAGGAGATGCAGTTGGGGGAGCAGCTCTTGGGCAGCGCGGCCAGCCTGCCCGGCGCCCCGTTTTACCCGCTGGAGAGCGCGGGCGGACGCGCCGGCACTTCCACGCGTCACCTCAGCGCTGGGTCGCCGCCGCCGCCGCGCCTCGACTTGGACAAGGCAGCGAAGAAGTTTGGCAGCGCCTCGGGGCCGCCGCCGGCGGGCATGCTGGGCGAGTCTGAGGAGAGCGAAGCGCCTCCCTTTGCCACCGCCGCCGCCGCGGGAGGACAGGTGCCCGCCAAGACGGCTACTGTGCCGGACGGCGGGCGCAAGAGCTCTCCCTGCCCGGCTGAGGAAGAGGTGTTGCCGCCGGCGCCGGCGCGCTACTCGTTGGACGGCCTGAGCCCCGAGCGCTACTACCTGCAGTCGCCTGGGCCTCAGGGCGGCGCCGAGCTGGGCGGCCCGTGCGCCCTGTTCCCTTATGCGGGGGCGGCGGGGAGCTCGCAGGCCGGCTCCGTCTACCAGGCGCCCGGCGGGGCGCGCTACCCCTACGGCTCGGTCCTGTCGCCGCCTGCGGGCTTCTCGACGGCGGCGGGCAGAGCGCCCTTCGCAGCTGCCGCCGGCCCTTACCAGTACGGCCAAGGGGCTCCTCCGGGCAGTCTCTACAGTCCGTACCCGGCAGCAGCGGGCTCCTGCGGCGGGCTGGGCGCTCTGGCGATGCCCGGCGGGGCGGGCGGACTCCGAGCCCAAGTCTTCCTCTGCAACCGGCCGCTCTGGCTCAAGTTCCACCGGCACCAGACCGAGATGATCATCACCAAACAGGGCAGGTACGCCGGAGCCGTCCAAAATCGCGGCATCCTTTGGGGCGGGAGGGGGCCTGGCAACCGCGGATCTTTGGAAATCTCTTCTTCGGGGAGCGATTTGTGGGCCCTTTGAAACAAACGGGGGCTATTAGGAAGTGTTTCTGAGAGTCTGAGTTTTGATCTGCCTTGACAAAACGAATTGTGACTAGTTCCGTGGGTTTCTAAAGGAGCTGGAGAAATGAGGATTCCTAAGAAACAATCTAGTCAGAGTCTTAAAGCAGAGGAGAATGGACCCCAGAGGGCGGGGTGGCTGGGGCTCCCTCGAGAAGTCTCTGTGCGTTTGTCTTTCCGAGAAGCTTTCTTTCAATTTTGCGCCTTTCCTGAGTCGTCGGCTGCCCTCTGCTCTTTTCTTCTTTCTTCTTCCTCCTCCTCCTCGGAAAGCAGTCTACCAAACTGACTACAAGAAAAATTAGCACGTCCCTGTCTTAGATTTATTTATCTAAGACTTCTTAATATCCCAGTCCCCAACTTGGTTCTGTGCACACTAATTCAATCGAAAGCAACGGAAGTCACTTCGAGTTTAGAATCCGGTTTCCAACTGACAAAATGAGGCAGCGCCCTCGAATTGCACCCTCCGCACCGGATTACTCTAAATTTTAGGATTTCGTGGCGACTCTGCTACGGATTGGGGTGTCCCAAATCAATTACGTGATCATTATTCGTTTTTTCCTTCTCCTGTTTTTTCTTAGGAAATTTGCAGCACAATCCTACGTATATTTACTCAGGAGTAGGTCCTACTGTGGGGCTACCCTTAGATCGGTGCGTGACTGGAGCGTAACGTTGGCTCCCTAGGGAAAGTTACACGTAGACATGACATTGCCACCTGGGTGGAATTGTAATAGTTATTGGTCCAGTTAGTAAGCCTCCCCTCTTACTCGGCTTTTCGTTCACCTCTACTACCTACAACCAATGATCCGGTCAAGTTCCATCAAAGAAAGCGAGAAAGGAAAAACAAAACCTACGAACGAGAATTCATAAGTGGTTTCTTCAAGGCGGGAGGGCAGTCTGAATTATTCCTCCTCTGTGAAGAACCGGCTAGGGAAAATAAGAGCGGGTGAGGCCAAGAGCCTTACAAGAATCCCAACCTTTTGAACACGGTGGCGCCGCATTAGCTTCGGTTATTGCCAAGTTGCGGGGCGGGGGGAGAGTTGCCCTGGGCCGCGGAGCCAAATCCTCCGTCTTGGAGGCAGATCCTGGAGGGCGGCTGCTGCCCCCTTTCTCCGAGCGCTTCTGCCGCCGATCTAGCCGCTCCGCTGGTGGCAGAAGAGTCTTGGAGCCAAAGCCTCGCCTTGCGACTCTCTAAATATAAAACCCGCCGGGGGAGCCGCCATCTGCCTCCAGTCTTCCGCCCAGGCGCTAGCCAAGGCCGGAGCGCGCTGCCAAAAGGCCTGGGGCGGAGACGCCTCGCCTTTCCCTCTCTTCTCAACGCCTCTCCCCTCTCCTCTTTCTCCCACTTGCAGGCGGATGTTCCCCTTCCTGAGCTTCAACATCACGGGCCTCAATCCCACGGCCCACTACAATGTCTTCGTGGAGGTGGTGCTCGCCGATCCCAACCACTGGCGCTTCCAAGGGGGCAAGTGGGTGACCTGCGGCAAAGCCGATAACAACATGCAAGGTAGGAGTCAACTCATTCCAGACGAGAGCGGCTTCTCCCGGGGAAAGGCGAGCCGCCTTGCCCAGTCAGCGTCAGAGAGCTGTTCCATTGTTGTGAATGCAGACCGTGTTCTTCTCGCACGCTTCATCCAATGGACGAGTTAAGCTCCCAGCTACTGTCTCACTTGCGCAGTTTCCTTTGGGGTTTCCTTCCTCTTGCCAGTATCTTGAACCTGTGATGAGGAGGAGCAGGGATGGGTTCAAAGAACCCCTCCGCTCAATTACAGCTACACCCCTGAGGAGGACTCCTCTTTGGATTATGTCTTGTGCTGAGGGGACTTGTTTGCTTACTTGTTGTTGTTTTGGGGGCGGGGGGGGGGTTGAAAACTGAAAGGAGTATGCCGGCTTCTGTAGAACTGGACTGGAAAATCAGAGAGGAAAATGCTGAATTTCTTGTTTCTTCTACAGGTTTTCAATCCTGTAAAGTCAATGACTGCTGGCTGCAATCCAGCATAGAGTTAAGTGTATGCAAGATTACGGCCAAATACTGGCATTGCCCCAGTTCAAGCTGCTTAATGCAAGTCTGTGAACACTTCCATCTTGGAGCTCTGTCTAATTTGGGGATATGTCTGTCTCTCACTCCAGTACAGAGGGAAGAAACTCTTCCTGATTCCCCCCCACTTTTTCTTCCTCAACAGGCAACAAAGTCTATGTTCATCCGGAATCTCCCAACACTGGAGCCCACTGGATGAGGCAGGAAATTTCCTTTGGGAAACTGAAACTAACTAATAACAAAGGAGCCAATAATAATAATACCCAGGTAAAATAGCTCTCAAGTTCTGTTTATTTTACTGAGTTAATTTAGGAAGTAGTCAGGATGACAAACTTGATTTAGGATTTGATGGGGAATCAACCTGCCTAGACAGCAGGAGGTTGTTGGTTTGACTCCCGCTGGTGTGTTTCCCAGATTATGGAGAACTCCTATATCAGGCAGCAGTGATATAGGAAGGTCCTGAAAGGCATCATCTCACAAGGCGCAGGAGAAGGCAATGGTAAACCACTCCTATATTCTTCCAAGGAAGCCACATGGCTCTGTGGCTGCCAGAGATACTGACTCCATGGCACAACCTTTCCTTTCCTTTATGGTGGGTTTCAGAACTGAGCCTGCAGTATAAACTCTGAATTATCTGAAGCTCTCCCAATAGTACAAATCTTTAATACAACTTGCTTAAGCTAACTGACTGGTGGACTTAGGTTATCCCTAGTTCCCATACCAGTTCGTATGTTACTTGCCCCCTGTTAGGGTTGCATAGTTTGACAGTAGTTTTGCATACTCACCCACCCACCCACCCCATGTCAAATATTATGATTTTTAAAAAAGTTTTCAACAAAGTTCTCTAAACAATTTAAACAGAAAGAATAAGCTGATTTTCTGTCCCAAAAGGGCTCACAATCTAAACAGAAACATCAGACACCACCAGCAGTCAGTGGGGAGATGCTATGTTAGGCGAAATGGGGCAGTTGTTCTCCCTCTGCTCAATATAAGAGTGCCACTACTTTGAAAGTTTTGCCTTTTTGCCTGGTTAGCAAGCAGAGTTGGCATAATATCTGGATTTCATTTTTAAGGGCTAAACTGGGTTTCTTGTTCTTCTAGATGATAGTACTGCAGTCTCTCCACAAATATCAGCCTCGTCTCCATATAGTGGAAGTGACCGAGGATGGCGTTGAAGATATGAATGACTCCTCTAAGACTCAAACATTTAATTTTCCAGAAACACAGTTCATAGCTGTTACCGCATATCAGAACACTGATGTAAGGAAATATATGCTAATTATGCTGATTGTTCTTGACCTGGGTGTTTTGCAGGGCCAGATTAAGCTAGTGCAAGGCCTGTAGCGTATGTTGTAAAGGGGCCCTAAATTTTAAAAAAAGCACATAAATATTAAAACATAAATTTTTTACTTGCATAGTAAAGTAAGTCAATTTCTTCATTTGCTATATTTTGGAGTATGGGAGACCAAGCCACAAACTCACACTTACTACAACAACAGTGAACATTTATATACCGTTTTTCAATCAAAATTCTCAAAGTGGTTTACATAGAAAAATAAAGCGTGGATAGATGATTCTCTGTCTCCAAAGGGCTCACACTCTAAAAAGAAAAATGTGGTAGGCATCAGCAACAGCCACTGGACAGATGCGGTGCTGGGCCTTCTCTTAAAAGGCACATTTAGCAGGAAAGGGATATTTATTGGAAGCCGGGTGTGAGAGACCCTCGAAAACACTGGCCTGTAGCAAATGCTACATTTGCTACTATGTTAATCCGTCATAGGTGTTTTGTAGTTATTTAAAGCCCCATTCCCTTGAGTTAGTGATAAGAAAAGGGTAAATAATGAGAAAAGTGGAGGTAACAGTCTTAATTCTGTGTGTTCAGTTTTTATCATTATTTATAAAAACAAATTTAGCAGAACTTAACTGTAAGCTACTTATTTCTTCCAATCTCTTGTAGTGAGATAGTATTGTAGTTATCATTCATGGGTTTGTTTGTATTTTTAGAACATATAAATTATCTTCCTTTGCAAGTATAGGGAGGAAATATTTGGAAATATTTCAAAGGTATAATGGTGGCGCAGTGGTAAAACTGCCGCCCTGTAACCAGAAGGTTACAAGTTCGATCCTGACCAGGGGCTCAAGGTTGACTCAGCCTTCCATCCTTCCGAGGTCGGTAAAATGAGTACCCAGAATGTTGGGGGACAATATGCTAAAATCATTGTAAACCGCTTAGAGAGCTCCGGCTATAGAGCGGTATATAAATGTAAGTGCTATTGCTATTGCTATAATAAAATATGAGGTACCTGGAAGTAGACACTATTTTGTTCTTGCTTTCCAGATCACACAGCTTAAAATTGACCACAATCCATTTGCAAAAGGCTTTCGGGACAACTATGATTCGTAAGTAGTCTTCTTCTTCTATCTCTGTGGCACAGTTGTTTCTAAGAAGCTTTGTTTAAAGCCCAAGTTAAAGACCTTTAGTTGGTTGTTAGACTAGTTCTGAAGTTTCTTGCTATCTGAATGAAAAGGAGTTTAACAAACTGCTCAAGCTTGAAACTCTATAGTTGGAGATTCTGTTTTGTGCTCCTCCCAGTAGACTAGGTTACTAGAAATTGAAAGCAGCACAACTTATTAAAATTACAACAGATATACTAAATATCAAGCTCACTGATCATTACAAAATAGGACACCAAGCTGCCTGATTTGATATTATAAGTGAACAGTCTAGTGCCCTGTCCCTGGTGTCTGATCTAGCCTAGTTGCATGTCAATGCTAGCTTGTTTAAATGCTAAAGAACAATATCTTAGCCTTTCTCTCTTGTGTTTGTAGCATGTACACAGCTTCAGAAAATGACAGATTAACTCCATCTCCCACGGATTCTCCTAGATCCCACCAGATTGTCCCGGGAGCCCGATACAGCGTACAGCCCTTCTTCCAGGAACAATTTGTCAACAACCTGCCACCAGCTAGATTTTATAATGGAGAAAGAACTGTGCCCCAGACAAATGGCCTCCTCTCACCTCAGCAGAATGAAGAAGTGACCAATCCTCCCCAGAGGTGGTTTGTCACTCCAGTGCAACAGCCAGGAGCCAACAAACTGGACATGAACTCCTATGAAACTGACTACTCTTCTACTGCGCTACTTCCATATGGTATAAAATCCTTCCCCCTCCAGACATCCCATGCCTTGGGTTATTACCCTGATCCAACATTCCCCTCCATGGCAGGATGGGGAAACAGAGGCTCTTATCAGAGGAAAATGTCTACTGGCCTACCTTGGACCTCCAGAACAAGCCCTCCCAGTTTCTCTGAAGATCTTCTTTCTAAGGAGAAAGTAAAAGAAGAAATGGGATCATCTTGGATAGAGACCCCACCCTCCATAAAGTCTCTAGATTCAAATGATTCCGGAGTCTATACTGGTGCTTGTAAAAGGAGGAGACTCTCACCTAGCACGTCAAGCAACGAAAACTCTCCAACAATGAAATGTGAGGACATTAATACTGAGGACTATGGCAAAGACACTTCAAAAGGCATGGGCTACTATGCTTTCTACACCAGTTCCTAAGGAGTGAAGTCCTTGTCTCATACTTAAACAAAAACTTGACTGGGCATAATTCTTTCAGTGATGGTACAGAGATCTTTTGCATAAATGTTGCCAAAGGAACTCTTTACCGCCCATCATGAAATGTTCTTGTGCAATGCTATAGAAGGTGCCAAAGCTTTTGACTGACTTCTGCAGGTAAAAATGAGAAAAAACAGGGTAGCACTCCAAAACAACTATCCCCACCTTTGGACTTTGGAGAGTCCATTACAAGTGTCCTGTTATTAAGCATGTAGCTTTCTTCAGTACCAAGGAGAGTGGAACCGCTAAAGGGGTACAATTTGGCAGTGGTTAGGTGCTGTGCATTACCAGTGTTTAAAAGTTCCATGCCTGACAGAGGAACAGGTGCTTTTTGAACAGACTACCCATATCACTTAGTAGCAGGGAAAATCCAAAATGGAGGTTTTACCTATAGAGTAATCCTTTATGAAGTATGCAAGAACCAGCCTCCTGGTTTAATAGCTAAACCTCATTTTGTCTTGGGAGACTCTAAATGCCTTGGCAGAAAGCTATGGCAGCAAAGGAATCCTATGAAGGTAGTGTGTGTGGGGGGTGTACAGCTCTATGTTGTCTAGATACACTGTAGAATATAACAAAACATTCTGTATATAGCTTTAGTCATGACAGTGCAGTTGGGTGTCTGAAGCTGGTGTGTGGGGAGTTCTTCCTTTAAACAAACATTTAAGTCTGATGGTGAACACTGATGCTGAGAGTACATCAAAATATCTATTTATTGGTAGGTGGTGAATGTATATTTTCAGCTGTTCTCAATTGAAAGTGTTTGTAACTCCTGTTGCTCGGCCTGTAAATAATCTTACCAAATGCTGATAGGTGGCAAAAGACTTTAAAAGCAAAGCATTAGTTTATTTTGGGGTGGGCCTCTTGTCTGTATATAATTTTTAATAAATGTGTTGTAATGATAGGAGCTGTTTCTTGCTTCTGTTAACCATCCAGGATAGTTGGTGAGAAGCCATATCTCTAACTGTCCATCTGACTCTTTGAAGCAGGGCTTATTTTGACTTCTCATACAAACTTCTTGACAAGCCTAGCAGCACTTATCCTAAAGTGAAATGTGAACAACCTCTCCAAGAAGTCCATTAAGTGCAAAGTATGGGGTAGGGGCTGCAGTTATGCAGTGGGGCAGCAAGGGCTACTGCTGGGCAATATGCACACACCCTATGCTGGACTTCTTTTTCTGATTGGGTTTCTAAGATCAGTGGGGTAACAAATCATTGGGCAGAGTATCTGCTTCGCATGAAGAAGGTTCCAGTTCCAGGTATCTCCAGATAAGACTGTGAAAGACCCATGCCTGAAACCTCGAAGAATGTTTCTATATGCAGCCAGTGTAGCCACTACGGAGTTAAATGAACCAATGTTCCTAATAAGGAATATTATTCCTGTGTTCCTAATAACGAGGCTGCATATAGTGTCCTGTCTTCTCCCTTTCCTCAACTACAGTACTAAAGAGTAACTAAAGAGTACTAGTACAAGAGTACTTGTAACTACAGTACTAAAGAGTACTAGTTAAGTACTCCTAGCTACTAAGTACGTCAAAAGTATTAGTAGTACTAGTAACTACACAGTACTAAAGAGCAAGCTGGGATCGTGTCCTTTCTCCTTTAGCATTCCTGGGCAGTGCCAAGAACTGCTAATTTCGGCCGTTATTGGTCCCTGAATCTCTGCATGAACAGGAGCTACTCCTGCCGAGTTTCTCTTGATGACTCTTGAAGTTCTCTTGATATTCGAGATACAGGCCGTGTATGTGTCAGGGTGGAGTCGAACAATGGCATGCAAATCAGATTTGCACGCCATTGTTCAACTCGACTTTACTAAATCCATTTATTTAAATAGGATTAGCATCTCCATCCCATGCATTCATGCTGACTCAGAAGAAAGCCCTATTTCAGTTCTGGGCTTATTCCCTAGTAGTGGGTAGGATCGCGCAGCCCTATAAGGCGTCTTGGCATGCCGCGGAAATTCCTAAACCCGTAAACGAGCGGACAGGACTTCTTGCCACATAAAAATAGGTAGACTTGGGTCTCATCATGAGCTGTAAGACAGCTCGTTCGATTCCCCCTGTCCCGCCTCGCCATCAGTTTGAGTTAAGCAAACTGGGAGGTCGCGCTGTGAATAGTCCCGGTTCCCCACCACGCCCCACCACCCTCCTGAAGAAGAGAAGATGCCAGAAACAGCTTGCTTTCGTTCGCCACAATTCAGGTTCAGTGAGAGAGGGTTACATGTTCCGCCGCGAGACCTCAGCACGGGCAAAATGACAAGCCTCCGCCTCCCTGAAGAGGTTTTGGTTTAACGCAATCAAATCGCGCGCGCCTCTGCCTGACCCTGCACAACTCTTAACTCCGCTTCAAATGTGAAATTTAGTGGAGATGGTCCCGCCGCCTTCTCCTTGGCCGAAGAGTTTGGCTCTCCCAGGCCTTCCGCTTCCAGGGTAATTTCCATCGTCTCCTCGCTTAGTCTGCCTGAAGGGAGTCCTCCTTTTAAACACAAACTTACTCCGCTGTAGAAACCTGTTAGAAGGACTGCAGCCGAGGAGGATTCCAATAATTTCCCCAATTCCTGGGATGATCTTCAAAGAGGAACCAGTCCTCATTATGTGGTTAAAGGTTTTCTGATCGGAGCGGACCGCTTTAAGATAAGCCCAGCTCGCCCCAAGTCGGTTAAATGCTTGGATTATTAAACCGACAACCTGGATGGATTGAGGTTGGGAGGTTTTGACGTTCAGGACTTCGGATGTTATGAACCGCGCGGCGGGGTATGAAGGGGGTTCAGTCTTCGCCGTAGGTTGCGTAGGTCAGGTCGTGTGACAGTCTCAGGTGCTTATGCGCCTTTTATATATAAATTAATCAGGGGCTGGAAAATGCTTATATGTGAATACCCGCTGTCTTCTTTGTGCCTCCCCCCCCCTATAAATTTGGAATCGGATACACAAAAGGTGTAAAGTGCATTGGGAAGAGCTTTGTTTTATACTGTTGTTTCTCATTAATGTTGCCATTCTAAACATGCTTTCTTCGAAGAAAGTCCCATTTTCCGCGGAGTTAGCTATCCAGTGAGCAAGGGTTGGGTTGCAGCCGTATTATTTTAATTTCCAGTTTGTGATTCAACAGCCGAGGGTGCGACCCCGCTCCACGCGCCTCCGCCGGTGAAAGCAGGTGGTGCCCCAAGGGAAAATTTCGTCCTGGGCAGCCTTGATCCTATGCGTGTTTTCTGACTTACTTCAGAGTTAATACCCACGGATCGGGCTATAGAACAGGAAGATGGGGTTGCTGGTTAGAATTGGTGCGAGTTGATTGAACAGAAGAATAAGGGTCAGATAAAGGCTGAAATGCGAAATCTCATTACATTTACTTAGAAGTGGCATTTATTTCGGAGTAAAAGTGGTTAGGATGGGGGTGAAATTTCACTTCCATCTCAGCAGAGGATTTACAAGCTTCGGTAACAATGAATGATTTTCTCGTTCACATCATTTATAACTGTTGGAAGATAGAGAAGTAGCCGCTGTGCGCTGGAAACTGTTTACCTCCTTCCAAACATAAGCCACATAAAACAGGTTAAAAGCTATATAATTTGCAGAGCAACGATGCAGACTTTTACGTTCCACCAGACTCTTCTCTACCCAAGAGTTCTGTGTATCCTGAAGGCTTGCAAACTATTCGTTGGACTGCAATATTTTGTACCTTCTGTTTTCTGGGATTGACTCGATGTGTCAACACCAAAATATTTTCTCAGCGTTAGCAAAACAATATAATGAAATTTCCTAGCATATCAGTTCCACCTCAAGGGATTTTCTCGGGAACCCGAATTCCAGGGAAGGGGGTAGTCGCAGCACCCTTTTTTGTCTCCCCCTAAACTATTATTTTTAAGACTACAGCGGGTGTGAGGCTTTAGGGTTTCATCAAAGCCCCCCTACCTCCCCCCCCGCGCCTAAATCGAACTCTGCCCCCATCTCTCTCTTTCCTCCCAAAGCTCGCTTTCCAAGTTTCTAGTCGCGCGGTACTAGCAACCTTATTCCCCCTCCACAGCTGCCTTTCCACCGCAACTTGTATATTTTTGCGCTGCTGCATGCACAGTTTAAAATGAGAAAAGAAGAAGAAAGAAATCTAGGGGAAGGAAGGAAGGAAGAAGGGGCGGGGGCTTGCGAAAAGTCCTCACACTGTTTAATGGAAACATAAGTGCCTGGCTGGCCCCAATTAACACCTTGTAATAAGGCATTCCTAAAATGGGGGTGCCAGACGCCAAATTGCGAATAAATGTATCTAATTAATCTGCCTAGGATGACACCGATAAACAAGTCTATATTTAAATCGAGAGCGAGGGCCTGGATGGGGCTTATTTGTTTACAACAACGGCAGTGAAAAGTTAAAGGAGGCCCACCGCGGCTGGCCAGGAGGCGGGGGCGGGACGGAAGCGGGTTCTTCTGCGCCTCGCAGTTTCGAGGCTGGTTGCCCCCCAACGGCGGCTGCGCAGTGTGCGCGTGCGTGCACAACCACAAACCACCACCTCAGGCGCAGAGAGGCAGGAGCCGCAGCCGCTGACAAGCACGCAGTGGAGAGAGGCGAGCGCTGGCTGCTGGTGGCCCTCTTGGTTTGTGTCCAAGCGCCTCTTTTTGGCGCTTTGCAAAGGCACATTCGGGAGAGGGGTAAGAGGGCGCGAAAGAAAGAACGAGTCTCTGCACCTAAGAGGTTCCCATTTGATCTTGAGGTGGAGACACAACAGGGAAAGGACGCCGGACGGAAGTAACAGGCGAGGCTTTCCACCAGCAGCGAGGTCTCTCTCTTGCCGCGCAAGCCTAAAAGCCTGTTTGCTCAGGAAGAAGTCCCCCTGTGCTCAAGAGGGCTTACTTTTCCTCGCGCTTTCAGGAGGCAGCAGCCTTACTCTTTTTGTTACGGCGAGGCAGCGGCTGCGGCAGGCTTCTTGTGGGAGCCTTCAAGAGACGAACAAGGAGACTATGGCACAACGTCCATGGGTGGTGGGTCACCTCAGAAACAGGAAGCGTTAGGCACAGGCACGAGTCGAGGTGGCGTGCGTAGTTGGGTGAATGGAGCCAGATGGCCGCGAAATGCGGAAGGGAGCAGCCGCGCGTCTCTGGGAGACAGTTCTTCACAGAGAACAAGAAGGATGTTCAAGCTACCACCAGCAGACGCAGCCACAGCTCCTTCCTTACAGCCCGAGTCCGACCTTGCTTACTCGCAGGGGGTGCAGATCCCGCGCATTTGAGGAGTTCCCCTGCCAAATCATATCACTCCTATCCACACTCAATTGTCTTTCGTCTCCCCCCTCCCCAAATTAAGTGAGAAGTTGCTCCTCGAGCGTTTCCTTTGTCTGCTACACCTGGCGTTTTCTCGGAAGTAAAGGGGTGGGGGGGGGCACACGCTAGAAGTGACGTCACAGTCTTTGCTGTCCTAGTTCTTTGCTTTTTCAACAGCAGCTGGAGGCGCGGGGCGTGATCCAGAGCCGGACACTGGTGTGGGGAGGCGATGCAGTCCGGCGAAGACTGCCGCCTCCTTCCTCCCGCGTTGCTATTTGCCCCCGGGTTAGGCGAAAGCTATATTCAAATGCGAATAGAATTGCAGCCCAAGGCTCTCAGTCGCTTGGGGCGGAGGATCTAACGAAGCCAAAATTATCCTCGAAGGGGTACTTGTGAATGCTGCTGCCTATGTAGGGTCGTGTCAGGTTGCACACCCTCCCTGCGTGTATGTGTACACGCGTCATCTGGCTACCTTTTTGGAAGAAACAGCCTCCCCTTTCTGTACATGCACTCAGGTCTCGGGGAGAAGACGAGCATGCCAGGAGGTTCTTGCATCTCTCCCACAGGGAAAGAAAACGCTAGTTGGTTTGCGACGAGACTGGACGTTTACGGCATGGCGGCTGCATCGGTTTATCCAGTATCAATGCTTTCTCCAACCCTTTGCATTTCTCTCTGGGGTCATAATTGCTGCACGGTTTGGATTCAATGGGTCTTGCAACGAGCATGAATAGTCCCTTTTGCTAAGCAGGGATTACTTTGGTTTGCATTTGGATGGGTGACTACATCCAAATGCAACTGTCATACACTGTCTGTCTGCAATAAGATACTCCCCTTAGGAGACAGGGCCATGGCTTAGTAGCAGAGCACCCACTTGCATGCGCAAGGTCCCAGGTTCACTCCCTGGAATCCAGGGGTGCAGCTATAATTGAGCAGAGGGGTTCAGAGAACCTGCCCCCCCAAGATGCACCCCTCACTATTTTCTTCATTATCTCCCTCACTCCAAGGGGCCTTTGGGAGAAGAGCGAAAAGGGCTCCCTCTCCCCTAACTCTGCCCCTGCTGGCATCTCTGGGTAGGGCTGGCTGGGGAAGACTCCTGCCTGAAACCTTGGAGAACTGCTGCCAGGTAGTGTAGAGTAGGCAGTACTGAGATAGATGGACTAGTGGTCTGACCTGGTATAAGGCAGCTTCTTCTAGTCCTTCGGGCTTAATGGGTTCCTGCAGCAACGGGGGAGGATTTATCTTGCCTTAGGAACCCAAATCGAGATTTTCAGTTAGGCCTCCCAGCAGCAGAAGGGAGAGATGGCGGTGGAGAGCTTTTCCTGGAAGTACTCCTCCCTTTCCCGGGTCTTCCAAATGAGAGCCAGCGTGCTGTCGGGAAAAGTGAGGATAGAATGATTGGGTGGCTGCGAAACCTCCTGTGAGCTCCTTGGAAAGACATGTCAAAAGAAGTGAGGCAGTTTAAGCCCCCGCTCCCCGTCAGAGTGAATGCGCCGCGCTCCGCAATCTCCTGCGCAGTCAACGCACCAACACAGGTTGCTGCCCCCAACCGGTTACTGGATCTCGGCGCGGGAGGCAAGGCGGGAAGAAGGAAACAGGAATCACCTTATCAGGCAAGTTGCCCCTCATTGAATAACCCCTCGGAAGCTAGTAGATTCTCTTCGGATGCAACTGCCCGCGGCCCTCTTCCTTTTCCTTCTTTCTTTCGCGCTTTGTTTTTGGAGAAGATTCAGAACTCCCAGACAGACCCTTGACAATCCATTTCCATGACCCCCATAGTTTGGAGTTTGACTCAAACTCCTCCAATCCTATTTTAGGCAGAGTAAAAATGGATTTCTGGGTCTTCTCCATCAGCCCTCAAAACCTAGCCCATCACGTCGCCGATCCACGAGGAAAGCTGCAGTCCTAAGCACTCTTGCGCGACTGCGCCCCATCCGACACAGTGGGGGCTTAACTACCGAATCTAAGCTTGATCCTATGCATATGCATAGGATCGGACTGTATATGTGAAAAGACTGTTTGCTCCCTCACTTCTAATACCACTATTTTCTCTGGCTCGCTCATCGAAATAACAGCAAGAATTAAGGGCTGGTCTGATTCAGTTTCGCTGCTCTCCGGGGTAGCCTTACTTACCCAAGCCTTCATTCGAGCTCAACAGGATACTGCCCCAGGACTTATTTCCAGTGGGAATCCTAAAACATTAAACAAGAAAGGGGCACACGTTTCTGAGCATGTACAGCGAGTTTTCCCCCTCCTCAAATGATCACCTTAGGCCAAAGGTTTCCAACAGCAGTACGCAAACCCCTGGGGTACTTTTAAGGCTTGTAAAAGGAGTTTTCAGTCGGAATCAGAATCCCCACCCTGCAACTTACTGACTAGTGATTAGAAGGCCGCTCCTTTGCCTCCTGATGTGAGGTCTTGGTTATTACTGTTACTGGCTGTAATCCAGATTAAGTTACTCATTAATTTAATGGGACCAGTTTCCTGATTCTATTCATTTCATGGGAGTACTGACGAATTATTTAGTCTGGATGAAAGTGACTGCAATTGTCTGTCTCATATCTGTGACATTTAAATTGTGTGCTTGTCCACACACACACTCCACATCTTTATGGGGTACCTGAGCTGAAAGTTTCAGACAGAAGGAGTACACGTCTGGGTTGAAACTCCCTTTTCTAGGGGATGGTTTCCCGCTAGGCAGTTCATGCGCCCCCTTTCTTTTAAATTTTAACCGTTTTGCGGCTCAGTCCACTAAACCTAATCTAATCTGGAGGACAAGTTTATCTGATCATGTCTTTGTGGCTGTTGCTTCTTTCTCTCTCTCAGAACTGGACCTGGCTCCTTCTGAAGGCAATAGGACCTATTTCTCCCGCCCCCACATCCCGTCTTCAGTCTCTCTTACCCCGATGCTCGCCTTTTAAACAAACAAACAAACCGAAAACCAGAGCGCTCCCCCAACCCTGACCTGGAGAAGTTTCCCTCCTCCATCGATCCCAGCGTCTCACAGGAGTATAAGAAGCAGTGACATGACAACTACCCACATGTGCGCGCACACACTTAATATGTAACTTTCAAAGCTCCAGAGAATAATCGCTATTCAATTTTATCAAGCCTTTAATAATTTAAAGGATGAAAACCTAGCCACAAGTACAATCCGATTGAACTCCGTGAAGCTTACTTTCGAGTAAGCGTAAGCTTTGAGGTCTGGCTGCGCTAATTAGCAGAAAACAAGTCTTAAATATTGAAGTCAAAGGTCCGGATTTCCGAGTAAATAAAGCCAGCTGGAATAAAATTGAGTGGGAATGCAGACCAGTACACTTGGGAGTGAGCCCTGGAAAATAGGGGTGGTTTTAATCATGCAATCCTAAATATGTCTACTTAAGCCCTGCTAAACTCCGGATGTTCCATTATATTTTTATACCTATTTTATATTTGGAGCTATAATAAGCCATCTTGGAAGACCTGTGGTCTGAAAGGCGGGATACTAATTATTTTACATAAATAAAAATAAGCACGCTTAGAATTGTAAAGTTTGTCTCATTTCCAACCAAACGGGAGGAGAATCGGGCTGCACCCATATTACGCAATAATAAGAAAGTGCAGTTTCCTGTGATAGCAAGATTTCTATATTTGCATATAAGCAAATATGCAGCTACATAACCTCGCTAACTGGGCAAGAAGCACCTCTTTAGCATTATGGGTCTTTCATATTTGGAAAGAGGAGAACAACTGTCCTTATTCAGCCAGCCCAACCTCTCTCCAGCGGCTGTTGTTGATGTCTCCTGCAAATATTTTAGACTGAGTTTTGTGGGGACAGGGAACCATTTTCTCATTCCTTTTCACTGCCTTGAGAACTTATTCTGTTGAAACGTTATATATACACACAATGAAATAATAATTGATGATGGAGATCCTGTTCACTGCATTCACTGAGACTTCATGGCTTTGAAAATCCAGTAGCCCTCTTTGTCTTTTGAAAACAAATACTGACAAGAGGGCTTTGGCCCCTGAAAGGCTAATGGATGGATGAACAGATTGACTGATTTTTCAAACTTGCAGGCCGCCCCAAATTTCTGTCTCTGGGCGGTTTACAACAGCACAAAACAGATTAAAATGAAAACCACTTAAAACAATTTAAAACCACAGTCCAAGTTCAAAATCTTGGGTGAAAAAATAAGTCTTTAAGGACTTTTTAAAAGTTGTCAGAGACGGGGAGGCTCTTATTTCAGCAGGGAGCGCGTTCCAGAGTCTCTGTCCTGGCTGCAACAAGTAAGGCCCGTTCCTGTGTAACCACCAGATGAGCTTTCTAGAGGCTGAAGCTTTTGCGTCACCATCAACCTGCTCTTGTTGGCAGGCTATTATCTTGCAGCATCTGGACGACTTCCTGTGTGTTCTCCAGGCAGCAAGGGTCTACGCTCCTCCTACAGACCCAAACTTACGTCTGAAGCTTTTCCCATCCCTGTTGCTAACTGGCCGGATGTGGGGAGAGCGCGAGCCAGCAAGCGAGCTTTACCCTCCCCCCCGAGAATCTGTTACGAAGTTCTTTCCTACCGCTGGCGCAAGCGCGGTTTTCCTGATCGCCGATACAGAGTTCCTTTTCTCCAGAGCCAGGAAAGAGCGCGGATGCGGGAGACGTTTGCGGGAATCAAAAGAGCACGCCGGTCGTGGGCGAGGCAGCTTTCGCAGCGCTGGTGCAGATCCTTTCTCACCCTTTTGGCTTCAAGAAAGAAAACGGATCTGCAGAAATTCCTTTTCTTTCCTTAAAACCCCGCCCCTCACTCGATTTTCCCTTTCCAGTTTCCCCTTTACTTTCATTCCAATGGTTCTTGTGTTTTTCCATGTATGTAACTGCTGGTATCTAATATTTCCCTTCTAGAAGTTCTTTGGGCTTTTAACAAATGAGCCGAATGGTTTTTAAAGGTACTTAAGAAATAATAAATAATACGAGAGCTGTTGTTGGTCTACAACTCCTATTATCCTCAGTAGCAATAAATTACAGTTGAGAATGATGGAAATCATTGTGATTGGGGATTATGGGAATTGTAGTTTAACAATAGCTGGGGAACCTCAGGTTGGCCTGATGATAAATAGGCAGAGTAATGAGTTACACTGCATCAGTTCTGGATTGTATTATATTTAATTTATAACCCCATTTCTCCATATATGTCAAATATGGCTTTCAAAACATAAACATGGCATAAAACATGAAATACATAATAAAATATATTGCATTAAAACTAGAGTATCCTAGCCTCAAGCAAACCAAGAAGCTGGGTAAAATATTAATAAAATCCCAATTAAACAGGAGCAATAGCATGAATAGAATACTGAGTTAGAAGCCTGGTTGGATAAAACCTACCTTTGCCTCATGTGGAAAATACACAAGCACAGATGTGGAGTATGTTATGTCACTGTCGGGGCACCAGAGAAAAGGTCCCTTCTCCATTCCCCCTACTGATCCTGAAAAAGAGCTCCATCAGAAGTTCTTAAACTGAAGGCAGGTTCACATTGCAGCAAGGACCAAACTGCTGTATAGGATTTTAAAGGTGAGCTGCAACACTTTGAATGCTTAGAAATGTATGGAAAGATAGTGAAGGTGTATCTAGTAGTGATCACTAGATAGTGATGTGTTATCTATAATCTGTGTTAACTAGATTATCTTCCTGCTGCATTTTGAGCCATCTGAAATGTCTTACTGTAGAAATACTAAGCAGTGGTTACTACTACTACTACTAGTAACGACTAACCCCTAATAGTAGTAACTAGTAGTAAAGTCGTAGCTAGTAGTAGTGACTACTAACCCCTGCCTTTGTACATAGTTCGGAAACTTCAGTTAGTTCAAAATGCGGCAGCCAGATTTGTCTCTGGGGTAACCCAGAGAGACCATATTATGCTTGTCTCAGAACAGTTGCACTGGCTGCTGATATGTTTCTGAGCAAAATACAAAGTGCTAATTATTACCTTTAAAGCTCTGAATGGCTTGGGTCTGGGCTACCTTAGAGAGCGTCGTCTTTGGTATGATCTCCATCGCTCATTGAGGGTCATCTGGAGAGGTCAGTCTCCAGTTGCCACTGGTACGTCTGGTGGCAACTCAGAACTGGGCCTTTTCCGTAGCTGCCCCTGGCCTATGGAATGCACTCCCGGCAGATGTCCACAGTTTAGGCTCACTGTCAGCCTTTAAGAGAGCCCTAAAAACTTACTTGTTTGGCCTGGCCTTCCAAGGTTTGTAAATTGTTTTTAGAAGTATTTTAATTAGTTTTAAATGGTTTTTGAATTGTTTTTAGCACTGTGTTTTAGATGGTGTGTGTTTTGGGGTCTTTTTGAATTTGTTGTGTACTGCCCAGGGCCTTTGGATGGTGAGGTTTATAAATGTAATTAATAAATAATATCTTGACTGCTCTGGAGGAGTGCCTAGGCCAGGGATGGGGAACCTTGGCACTCCTGCAGATGTTGGCCTACAATTCCCATAATCCCTAGCTATTGGCCTCTGTGGCTGGGGATTATGGGAGTTGTAGTCCAAAAACAGCTGGAGTGCCAAGGTTCCCCATCGGCCAGCACTCTACTGTTTAGATAAATGCTGCTTGTTCTCTAATGGGTTGCTTTTGGTGGGCTCCTGCAAATCTTAGAAGCAGTGGCGTAGCCAGCAGAAGTGTGGCCCATGTCCCTTCCGCTGGCGGCCCCTGCGTGTGACATCTGTGCATGCGATATCACACACAAGAGGGTGTGGCGACACACAAAGGGGGTGTGGCCTGGGCTCCGGAGAGCTGTGCAAGCTCTCCTGAGTTCATTTCCAGCCAGCATTTGCTGGCTGGCTGTGTTTATTTCCCCTTCTCTTCCTCCAGTGAGGGAGCCTTGAGTCTGTGCAGGGAACAATGACATCTCAAGACTACCAAGACATTCTGAAGTGAAACATATTGCCCAGTGTCAGAAAGCTCTGTCTCAGTCACAGGTCATAGGTCCAACAGGATAATGACCCAAAACACACAGCTAAAAGCTCCCAAGAATGGCTAAGGACAAAACATTGGACTATTCTGAAGTGGCCCTCTATGAGCCCTGATTTGAATCCTATTGAACATCTATGGAAAGAACTGAAACATGCAGTCTGGAGAAGGCACCCTTCAAACTTGACACAGCTGGAGCAGTTTGCTCAGGAAGAGTGGGCCAAACTACCTGTTGACAGGTGCAGAAATCTCATAGAGAGCTACAGGAATCGCTTGTTTTCAGTGATTGCCTCTACAGGTTGTGCAACAAAATATTAGGCCCATCATTTTTGTCCGTGCCATTTTCATTTGTGTTATTATTTGAAATATTCTGTTACATCAAAACTCTAAAGCAAAGTCTGATTTTTGTTAAAGGCAGAATAAACAATGATGGGTGCCAATTACATTTGTCAGATTCAAGTTATTTCAGAGACAATTGTGGGTTCTTCTTTTTTCGTGGAGGGATACCAACACATTTGTCCACGTGTGTACATATAGTACTAATGCATTTTTCCTTTCTACCCATAATTGTGTATATACCACTGCCAACCAAGGATAACACTTCATGCATCTTATGATGTCAATTGTAATTTACAAAATTTTATGCTACAAAAAATGTTAGCCTTCAACATGCCTCAAGATTCTTTGCTCCAATTAACTCATTCATCTACTCCTCTGGAAGCTTATTTACTTTTGATTTCAAGCCAGCCCTATGCTCAGGAACCAGAGAAGGCAATGCTAATGATCTGGATAGAAAGACTGAAGTGAGTAACCATACAATCTTGTAACGAAAGCCTAATGGTTTTACAGGGCTGGAGGCTGTGTATTAACCTGTTTACCAAAACCAATCCCACCTCCTCTCTGTTACCCCTGTGATACAGGTCAGTTACTTTTCTTTCCATATTGTAGAAGGAGATCTCCAGTTGAGCATTAGTGGTACCTACAGGCTGAAATGGAAAATCAGCCAGGTTTTGCAGATCCAAGACCCACATTAGTGGGCCACCCAGCGGCTGCAACCCCCTATGCACACTTACACAGGAGTAAGTCCTATTGATCACAGTGTAACTTCTGAGAACAGAAGTGTGCTGTGAGGTTACTGTGCTCTTGTGTCTTCATCAAGAGTTGTATGGAGGCAGAAATTCAACTCTGTGATGTTTTAAAATAGTGGAGATACAGTAATAGACTCACACACACTGAGTTTCAGCCTGCTGGAGTTACAGCTGCCTGTTCAGCTTTAGGCAACTAGTTAGACACTACCAGAAAGAAGATGGTAAGTCCTGACCACAGTGATATTTATCTAGGAAACATGAAAGGGTTGCTACATTCTTCCAATGCAGAGATTAAATAGGACCATCCTTGGCCTTTTCTGCACTTGAGGTCTTGCCCATTCCCTTAACGGGCCTCAACCTCCTCCAGACACCATCAAGGATGCACCAGACATGTACATTATGCATCGAGTCTTCTTGAATGCTTGCTCTCAGGTGGTTCAATCTTGGATTAGAGCAGGCCTGTACAACACAAGTCCTGTGGCCTGGATCTGGCCCATGGAGACTTTTTTTTGCTGGTCCACAGGTAGGAGTATCTTGCAGCAACAGCAGGAGCCTTGAAGAACTCTTGGCCTGTTGTGCTAATGAGCAGCAGCTGCTCAATGGGCTTGAGACCAACCCCCAACTTCAACCCTCTGCTCTTCACTTTCATTAATATTTTTAATAATTATTTTAAATCTATTGTGCTGAAAATTGACCTTGGCCCCAGCACACCAAGTCATGGCTGGTTCCAGCTCACCAGGGCATTTACAACAACAATTTATATACTGCTTTCCAACAAAAGTTTCCAAAGCGGTTGACATAGAGAAATAATTAATTAAATGGATCCCTGTCCCCAAAGGGCTCACAGTCGAAAAAGAAATATAATAGAGACACCAGCAATAGATACTGGTGTGTTGTGTACCCCTGTACTTAGAGGATGCTACCCTAGAAAAACTACTTTAATAAATGTTTGCATAAGGCACCTGGCTTCTGTCCTCTTGTAGGTGTTTCTCCTCCATGGAGAACACAAGAAACTGGAGCTCTTGAGCTTAAAGCCCAGGGAGTCTATGAGCACATTCTTGGAAAAACAAAACCTCCAAAATCGACTGCTCAAATTTTGAAAGCTCAAGAAGTTGCTGTTATTGTAAACACGGCTATTTTCCCATGGTAAAGTCACATGAGATGAGAGGGAAAGGGGGTGGGTTTGTGATCAAACCGAACCCCCCCCCGGTTCCCCCCGGTTCCCACCGGACCACCAGGTCTGGTCTGGCAGGTCCGCAAACTTTTTTTAAAAATGTAAAAAGTAACTACCTGTAGGCCCTTCGAGGGGCTTGCTGTAGCTGTGGGGGGTGGGTGTCCACGTGGGTTCCCGCTCCCCCTGCGGCCGGGTAAACTTAGTCTTTTTGGTCCTTTTGGTCGTTGCGCATGCGCGGTGGAGGCCAAAATGGTGGCCGCTCGCTTTTACAGAGGCCTGAAAGGGGCAAAAAGAGTAAGTTTACCCAGCCACGGTGGTGATGAGGGAGGATGGTGGGGGAGAGGGAACCCATGCGGACCCTTCCCCCCGCAGCTACAACAAGCCCCCTGAAGGGGCTACAGGTAGTTACTTTTTACATTTTAAAAATTAAAAAAAAAAGTTCGCAGTCTGGGACCGGACTGGGGAGGGGGGTGTTCGATGGGGGCTGGACCAAACTGGCCCGGTTCCATTCAAGGCCGGTCTCCCCCTGCTAATTAAAGAGAATCACCACTTTAAAAAGCTACCTCTGCTCAGAAGCACTCAGGAGCACGGAAGAAACTGTTAGGGGTTGTAATTTTTATCCCCCAATTAATTAGCAGAGCACTAAAAAAGCTACCCACTCTAGTTACAGAGCAGAATGAGAGTTTTTAGTTGTTGCAGCTATTTAGAGAAAACACATGGAGATTCTTGTAGAACTAAATATTTATTGGTGAAGTAAGCTTTGGATAGGAAAGACCTAATCCTAATCCATAGAACTGCTCCCAGTGGTCATTAGGATAGTTGGTGCAAAAGGTCAATGCACTGGAATGCCAACAGAAACCAGCTTCAGCCTCCAGGTCCAATGAGCAATGGCACAGCCCTTAGCCATAATAACCCTCTATGAAGTCTCAGTTCCTTGCTGGAACAATAGTAAAGCCTGCTACTGTTTCTGACATCCAGAAAACTCACTCTTGTCCCAAGCCTTGGACAGTTTTCTCCCTGGCTGGCAGACACTCTGCAAGGACTCTCAGCCCCAGAGATGACAGAAGCCTTGCCTACCTTATGAGGCTGTGTTACTCTTGCTGTCTCCTGTGAGAGCCCTGCCACAACTCAGGACTCCTTGCCTCTTGTAGCCCTGGTGTAAAGCAGGACACCCTTTCTAGTGGGCAGGGTGGGGAGCGATCGACTACCTCCAGGGTTTGATTTGAACCAGGGCTTAGCTCTAGAACCTGTTTTGAGAGCCTGGTTGTTCTGGAACATGAGACGTGACAATACAGCAGGGAATTATAGGGGTCAGTTTGTATACTTCAGGAAGTAAAGGAAATTCCTTCCTGGTCAAAGGAGATAATTAGAGATGTGCATGAGCTGGTTTGGTGCCTCCTCTGGGAAGTGCTGAATCAGTTCGGGCGCCAGGGTTTGAGCCGGCTCAATGGGGTGGGGAGCAGTTTCCTTAAAAAAACAGGTAAGCAGCTCCTTACCTGCTTGGTCCCACCCCACGGCTCTTCTGGCAGCAGTGGTGCCCCGCCCTCCAAATGGCTGCGTTGGGCTGCAACGCTGTTCCCTGCAGCCTCTGCTCAGCATTGGCATCCACATGGCTGCTCTGATGCTGCACAGAGGCTGAAGGGAGCAGTGCTGCAGGCAGCCCCATGTGGCCGTTTGGAGAGTGGGCACCACTGCCAGAAGAGCAGCTGGGTGGGGACCAGCAGGTAAGGTGCTGCTGAGCTGCTTTTTAAGGGAACTGCTCCCCGTCCCTCCTCTGGCTGCCCCAAGCTGTTTGTACACATCCCTAGAGATGATCTTCCAGATAGGCTTGAGTTCTGGCAGCTTTCTTTTCAGACATTAAGCACTGGTGTCTGAGCATTAGCTCTTTCCAGAGCCTCAAAGGGAACCCTGCTCCATCTAGTGACTAAAGTCACACACAGCAGCCCATCAGCCAGAATCATCCTGCTAATAAACCTCTTCCTATCTCGAGCCTCTTCCTATCTCGAACCTTGTAGAGCAACTTCAGTTACTAATTTACTGAATAAGAACAAGGAATATCATAACACACTGGAAAAAAATGCATGCCCTAGTCGGAAATAACAGTCGTCAAAAAAAGTGTACCAGAGATGAAAATGGGATGGAGCCATAGCTCAGTGACAGAGCATCTGCTTTGCATGCAGGAAGTACCGGGTTCAGTCCCTGACATCTCCAGGTAGGGCTGAAAAAGTAAGGATGTGCACAAACCTAGGTTCAAGCACAGGTTTGGCACCAAACTAGTTGGGATGAGGTCCGAACCAGTTCAGCACCGAGGGGAGGGGAGCAGCGAGTGGGAGCTTTAAGAAAGAGGAGAGCAGGTCCTGATCTGCTCTCCGCCACCCCATGCAGCTTCCTGTTGGGGCGGTGTGCATCCCAAGTACCTGCGCACAACGCCAGTACGCACATGGCATCCACGCATGCACAGGCGCCATTTGTGTTGTCAGCACTGACCATGCAAATGACGCCTGCGCATGCACAGATGCCATGTGCGTGCTGGCGTTGCATGTGGCTACTTGGGATACACGCCGTCCCAGCAGGAAGCTGCATGGGGTGGCGGCAAGCAGGTAAGGACCTGCTCTCCTCTTTCTTAAAGCTCCCACTTGCTGCTCCCCTCCCTGTGGTGCCGAACCCGTGTTTGAACCTCGGTTTGTGCATATCCATATGGAAGAGATTCCTGCCTGAAGCCTTGAAGGGCCGCTGCTAGTTAGTGTAGACAGTACTGAGCTAGGCAGACTAATGGTCTGACAGCTTCCTATGTTCCAGTGGGTGTATAATATACCATATATACAAGGTTTGCACTGAGTTGATGCAGCTGATATGTATTGGATTTCTTTTCTTCTATTCTTTGTATTGTTAAGTAAATACACCAGAGTGACTATAGTATCCTCAAAGCAAAAATCTCTTCTCCCATATCCTTAAAAAAAAAGTTAAATATAATTTTAAATTAAACATTTATATTTATCTCACAATTAGTTCAGAGTAAACATAGATACGACTGCATGCTCAATAAATGCCTTTTCACCTCTCTGAGTGACTATAGCAGATTTCCAAATCCAAGTCTAAAGTGAGGATCAGAAAAGAAGATAGTTTTGAGTGAGCACCTGAAATGTGTTAGTCCACCAGGACTGCTATATTATTTCTGGACTAGGCATGAGAGTGGGTATTTGTGTACTCACTTGTATTTGCTGGAAGCCAATGGTGGATTCTTAGGAAAAATCTTTCCTGTGAACCAAAGTAATGCAAAACAGCCAGAATTGTAATTCCCAGCAGAGATTGCTGCAGGGGTAAAATAATGTTTAAGTCAGTTGCAAGAAAGGCCTTAGAGAAACAAGGATGACACAAACAAAATCTTCACTGAGGTGGTAAGCCTTTGTCTGAGTCGTACTACTTCTTCAGACTGAGCTGGATGCTCACAGGATTCCAGACTAGCCTTCTTCCTATTATGCTAATTTTCTATGTGCAGGTTCATATGGACAAGGTGTTCAGTCATGTGAGCACTCACCTACAATCTGAAATGGTAGAACCCAAACCAAGTTTATTGCCTTGGTGAGAACCTGCCCACAGATCAGAGGGCACTTTTGGTTGACATAGCAATGGGTCAGAGGGGAGAGAGGAGAGTGGATCTTGACTAGGTTGGGGCCCAAATCTGCTGTTACTGACTGTTACTTGGGTTCCCGTGTTGTTATAGAATGCTAGCAGCTATGTTAATGGCGGAATAGCAAGGAACAGGAGCCCTATTCAAGCACTGTGTACACAAGAACAGTTATTGACATGTTACGTTGAACGCAGGAAGATGCACTTCCTATCTGTAACATATATTTGAGGAGTCTGAGGCAGGTTCCTTTAACTCAGATGCAGGTACAGTCATTCACACAAAAACATGTACCAGGTTGCAGCCATCTGTATGCTTGAACAACATGTCTGAACAGGGCTATTGAGTTGCAGTTTGTGGAGTTAATCAGTGAAATCTCAGTTAAAATCTCCAGCCTATATTTCTACCAACAGCAGTCACCTAGATTTCAACGTATCATGAATAAAAATCAGTACTGATAGAATCCACGTTCAATATATTCGCTAATCACGCTTTTCAGTTTGGAGTAAATCTGTCATTTTGGAGTACAAGACAGCAATTTGTCAGAATGTTTCCTTTGGGTACAGCAGTTCTGAGGCCTGACCTTGCATATTGTCACATCTTAGATTTCTTTTCCCTTTTTATCTATGTTGCATGTTGCTTTTCAGAGTGTTTGGGTTTTGTTTTTGTTTTTAAATCTCTCTGTCCTGGCAGAATATCCTCATATGCTAATCATATGATGATTTTGGCTACTATAAATATTAATCTAATCCCTTATGGGAAGGATTTTAGTGCTTGCTGGATTTCATGAAATATAATCCAGAGGAGGAGAACAAATATTGCCAGTGTGGAATGCAAACGATGATTTGAATAAAATGATAGGGATGGTATTGAATAGTTCCTTTAGGGAGTATTATGCTCGGAGCTGTCACAACGGATTGGGTGAATAACCTAGACTGGAGATGTGATCCTAATCATATTGATGAAACATTCATCTGAAAGAGTGAGTGCAGCCAGAAGGGACTCATAGGAATACAATTAAATCCTAATCTGGGCAGGACAAATCCTCTGAAAAGACTCTGGCAGCAAGACAATGAAAATAATAGACAGGGAAATTGAGTGGGGCAGTGTTTGACTTTCTGGTTTCATCCCATGATCTGAGTAGTGTGCCCACATAAACCAGACTGTGACCCACCAACTGAAAAACAGTCCACTTTTAAATGTCTGTTTCATGTTTTCTACTTGTTTGAGCATACCAGAATCTGGGAGAATTTCAACTGAGGTGTTACTTAAAGTTCAGTCTCTTCACAGGTTAGACATGAAAGTTTATGGTACGCCTCAAGCCATATGTGTGTACTACATTTGTTAAAAATATCTTTTTAAGATCTGAATGCTTGCTTCAGATACTTGACATCTTCTTGGGTCCATGAAGAGTTGTACACTCATGAGCTACATATGGTGCTCCACTACATGTTTTTGCACTCTGCCAAGACTAAAAATAAAAAGTGGAGGGTGGTCATCAAGTAGCTGACAGGCCACAGTATGTGGCCAGTGAGTTATATTTGGAGGGAAACAAGTTGTGCAAACTATTGAATTGACGCGGAAGGAAGGAAGGAAGGAAGGAAGGAAGGAAGGAAGGAAGGAAGGAAGGAAGGAAACAAACAAACAAACAAACATTCCATGCATATGAATGAAATGTCTATAGGGTACAAAGCTGTATGTATAAATGTCGCTACAACATCAGGCTCTGTTTCAAAGCTACTTCTGCTCCCATCTCTATCAGTTTATAGCACCCAATCACTTGATTGTTTGTTCTAGATCACATTCACAAGAATATACAGCTTTGTACTCTGTTATTCAGAATCACTGATGCCTCCTAATTTCATAACCTGGCACACAGTGTTCCCTCTAACAGGGATTCGCAGATGTTGTTGACTACAACTCCCAGAATCTCCAGCTGCAATGGCTTTTGCTTGGGGATTATGGGAGTTGTCATCAACAACATTTGGGAATCCCTGTTAGAGGGAACACTGCTGGCACAGGGGTTCCCCTGTGGGGAAGCAAGCAGCGGTTCCCCTTGGGACCCCAAATATTGCTGGACAACAACACCCATCATTTTAAAATGTGTAACCTGTTCAGTTTTATTAATCTTTTACTTTACATTGTACCTACTTCATTAATGTTGTGAATACACCTTTGTACTGGAGGAACAGGGCATAAATATTTTAAATCAGCAGCAGCAGCCATCATCTTTGTGGCTGGAGATGATGGGAGTTATGGTCCAACAACATCTGGGACCCAAGTTTGAGAATTCCTGCTTTAACTATTTCACTGCTGAGCTGGAAGTCCTGGATGACCTTGGCTTATAAAGGCTGCAGGATGCCTCATACCCGGCTGCTACCTGGGAGAGCAAGTTTCAGAGAGAGGGATGGAGAGATGAAGAATTAGCTTCCTGGGGGGATCTTGGCATTTTTTGGATTCTAGAGCTCTGGAGAGTAAACAGTAAAATTGTGAGGCTGTTCTCACATACACCCTAACCCTAGGCTAAGGAAGCCCAGCCTG
This sequence comes from Hemicordylus capensis, assembly GCF_027244095.1. NCBI lineage: Eukaryota > Metazoa > Chordata > Lepidosauria > Squamata > Cordylidae > Hemicordylus > Hemicordylus capensis. The sequence continues at coordinate 107,085,775 of NC_069662.1, forward strand.
GTTTAGGCTGCATGTGAGAACTGCTGGGATTGGGCCCGATCCTGGTGGAGCAGCACTGCCTAGCCTAGCTTTTCAACCCAGCTTCTTAGCTGGGGTTAAAGGCTCAAGTGAGCCCTTAACCTGGACTCTGAGATCGTGTATTCATTGGGGCTGTGTTCAGCCCCAGTGGACACAGAGACAGGCACCTAGAGTGCCTGTCTCCTTGGGGAATCCCCCCAATGCACTGCACACGTTGCGTGGTGCATTGTAGGAAATTTAAGACTATGACTGTCCGCTACCAAAAAAGAAAAAGAAAAAACAAGACTGCAGACTAGGTGGCTCCCTAATGGCTGAGATCTGAAGACTGCAGTTAACAGTACTTAAAATGGCAAAAAGTGGTTACAAATGTTTATAAAGGGTTTATAAACGGCATAAAAGACATCAAGGCCTAAAAATCACTAAAAGACATCAAGGCATAAAATAAGGGAAAATGCACTAAAAGGTTATATTAAAGGCATGGAAAAGATGTAAAAAGGCATATAAAATTATACAGGGGCACCTATAGGCATAATAAGAGTTTTGTCAGTTTAAGACAAAGTAAGGAGCTGAGAAGCTGTAGAACTGTAAAACTGTAAGTGTACAGGGCTGCCCTGAAGGGCTCTGTGGCGGCAGGCTGAGGGGATGCTGAGGCTAGTCCATAAAGCCGGGCACTGGGCACAAGCTAGAGATCATCATCCGCCAGATTTTAATTGCTGCCACGCAGAACCTGGCAACACTGTAAGTGGTGACGGGGTTCTTATCAGAAAGCAGTAGAGAGGTGTAAAATTGGCCCGTATGATACGGATACTTATGTAAATGGTAGAATGAAGGTGGAGCGAATATTTCTGTTATATGAGCACTGAAGGAAGATGTGTTCTGCTGTTTTTACTTGCCCAGAGTCGCAAGGGCATGGACGTTCCGAGAGTGAGATCTTCCTATATTGTCCCTCAAGCACGGCTGAGGGGAGAACATGGCATCGTGCCACAACTGGGACTTCCAGTTGTGTTAGGTATGCCACAAGGGAGGAAGAATACCCAAGTACTTCACAGATAAGGAAGTTTGGGGCCCTGCCTGTAAAAGATTGGTGCTCTATGTCTGTAATGCACGGTTTGATGGGAACCTTGGCTTGATCGTAGCCCATGTTAAATGTGTGGGGGGATAGGCCCAGAGATGATATTTTAGTCATAATGGATCATTTCCTGTAGCAGTAGTCAAGTCTGGATGTTACCAGCATATGCACCACTGTTTTAAGGTTGCTTATCTCCAGAAATGGACGTAGCTGGCGTATCAGCTGAAGCTGATTAAAAACACTGCTGGCCACTGCCTCAACCTGAGAAATCAGGAAGAGATTTGGTCCAGAAGTACTCCCAGACTACCTGCTCTTTTTGAGGGTGTGCAACCCCATTCAGAACAGGCAGATCTAAACCGCTTCTTAAGTCTTGACCTCCCACAATGAATACCTCCATCTTGCTTGGATTCACCCTCAGTTTGTTCTCATCCAGCCCATCTCCACCTCCAGGAAGGCATTTAAGGGCCATTTCCTGATTATGTTGACATGGAGAAATAGATTTGGGCATCATCAGCATATCGATAACACTGCACCAAATCCCCTGATGATATCTCCAAGCGGTTTCATGTGGATGTTAAAAAGCATTGTCGGTAGAATGGAGCCCTGTGAGACCCCATACAATAACTTTCAGCCTTTTGGCTAAGATCAAGTGTGTAGTAACTCTTGTTTTGAAGAGCAACAATCTCCAAGTGACACCATCTGGAAGCTACCCGAGAGGTAGGAGCAGAACCACTGCAAAGCAGTACCTCCCACTTCCATCCTGTTCAGGCACTCCAGAAGGATACTATGGTTGATAGTATCGAAAGCCGCTGAGAAATCCAAAAGGATCAACAGAGTTGTTCTCCCCCTGTCAATTCCTAATTGGAGATCACCCAAGAGACTGACCAAGCCAGTCTCAACCCCATAGCCTGCCCGAAAGTCTGTTTGAAATGCATCCAGATAATCTGCTTCCTGCCCTCCCACAGAGAAGCATTAATGATCTTAAAAAGACCCTCTTCAGTTTACCACTTGCTCAGGTACCTCATAGAGTGAATGAGTGTGTGTGGTGTGGTGTGTGGCATGCGTGCAAACGCGCACGCACAAACAAATTTAAATGTTATAGTTATGAGGCAGGCATAACACTACTGGCTCATATCCATACTAAGTTACTCATAAGCAGCCTTATTGAAATTAATTGTACCATTTTCAATGGGAGTACTCAGTGTTAATTTTCTGAAGCAAGTCAATCAGGCTGAGGGGAATGCTTCAGAACATAGCTAGCTAATCAGGACCAGAGGAGGAGGGTCATCACCTCTCTCCCTCCCCTTTTGCAATGGACACATAGCTGAGGATGCTTTGGCATCAAACCAGCATTCCTCAAAGAGGGGACAAATAGCGCAGCTGCAGCATGGGAAGATGGGACAGTTCTGAGTTTCCCCAGGAGCCTGTCAAATACCCCTAGGAGTACTAGTACCCGCTACTGGGAATCCCTGCTTTACATTAAGGCAGCTACTTACGTTCTCTTTGTTTTCCCTCTCTGGATAGCAGCCTCTCACATGAAGGATTGGGGTACACTCCAGGATGCACTGTCCCACCTTTAGCCCACCTTGCTTCTATGCATTGGAGGGGATGTTGTTTACAGGGATTAGGCTGATATGCATTGGACAATCCACTCCACTTCAAAAAAATTGCATTTGTAGCACACCTTTCTCCCCATCATAGAACTCAAGCTGACATATGTGGGCTTCCAGGCAGTTTCCAGGCAGGCTTGCTTAGTTTCGGCAAAGTTGCTGCACCATGTATCTTCAGATCATGCCTTGGGACATTGAGATGTTGTTATATTCAGTGTATGGATTCAAAGGTTTTGTGCCAGGGAAGCTCACTTTCTCACAACATGTACAATCTACGCAGTGTAATGTATGTATGACTAGAGCAAGCTATATGAACCTACTATACAGAGTGTCTACTATTAGTCAGTATTTAGAGACCAGTATCTTACAAAGTGGGCTATTGGTTATAACCAGTTGTACTGGTCTTCTGTTCTCAACCTCAGCTTTCTAGCCATAAAGAAAGAATGGGGAAAATAATTCCTTCTAATCATGCCTTTCTTTCCTAAGGCTTTTTCCCCTCCCCAATTTTCTTACCATTCCACAAGTTAGTTCTCTGGGGAATTGGTTGCTTGCCTTGGCTATAGCCTGAAAGGTACTGTCCATTTCTTCTAGCAGAAAAAGAGGTTTTACATGTTACATTAAATAGCAGCAGTCCTAAAAGGTACATATCTTTTGCCTGGGGTTAACAACTCCTGAGATTTCTTAAGCCAGGCTAGTACATTAACACCTTAGATTTAGGTAACACACGGCTACAAGCAAGTGTCTTTGGATGATAGAAGCAAATCAGACACTGCCTTTGTATGTCGCAAGGGATTACACCATTTTAGTGTTATGCCCTTTGGCTTTACAAATGTACCTGCCATGCTCCAGAGGTTAGCAAGGAGGGTCTGGGTTAACATGAACTCGCTAGAATTGTTTTGGTTTCTGTAGATTGCTTGGAAGATTCAGGCAAAGGCTGTTTTTGTTTCAGAAGACTTCAGAAAACTTCTGCAACAAAATGTCTTAATGTTGCTGGGATTTATGGTGTGTTTATGGATTTCTATTGGTTTTATTGTTCTGTGTTTGTATTGTGCTTCATATGTTTGTAATCCATCTTGGGGTCACCCAGACTGGAGGAAAATGTTGAGAGAACAAGGGAAGTATCAACTCCTTCAGGATCCTGTGTTTACAGAAGCGTTCTGGCCACCTTCTTTAGTAAATCTAATCATAGGAACAAAGGAAGCTGCCTTATATGGAGTCAGACCATTGGTTCATCTATATCAGTAATGTCTATACAGACTGGCAGCAGCTTCTCTGAGGTGGCAGGCAGGAGTTTCTCTCCACCCTATCTTGGAGATGCCAGAGAGGGAACTTGGGATATTCTGCATGCAAACATGCTGATGCTTTTCCCAGAGCAGCCCCATTCCCTAAGAGGAACATCTTATAGTGCTCGCACATGTAGTATCCCATTCAAATGCACACTAGGACACACCCTGCTTTGCAAAGGTGACAATTCATGCTTGCTACCACAAGACCAGCTCTCCTCCTAGGAAGGACAGAAGCATGCTTAATTGGAAGTAAGCTCCATCATGTAAAGGACGACTTGGATACCTCAAACCTTTATGCAGCCCTGTAAGCAAATCACTTGCTCTCAGAGCTGCTTAAGACATCATGGTTTCCCAAAACACACACACCTGTAATGTGGAGACCCTATATGCACGACTGCTTCTCCTTCACCATACTGTATATATTTGGTTGACAGGTCAGGAGTTGATGGAGGTGACATTTCTGTGGCCCCTCCCACATTATACTTGTTTTTATCTGCTCTCTGAACTCCTGAAGTATTCATTTTCAATAAATATAAAACAGAATGTTTAATTCTACCTATTCATTCTAACTATAGGAATTTGCAATATTGATATGGCCTTTGTCTGCACATGGTTAATTGTCTGACAGACTGCCATAGAATACTTATCCAGTCTCCCTCCTAAGAAGCCCAACAGCATACTGTTGTTATCCTTGCTCTTAACTCCTTTGGCTTCAGAGTAGTTGGTACATGAATGCATCATTCAGAGGCTCTCCTCGCCTCAGCCAAAATAACCTCCCCTTGTTGCATCTGCTATGGAAGCTAAGAGATGATGAACACAGTCTTTCTGCTGGCAAGAGAAGAGAACAGGCTGTTGAGCTCACGACCAAGTACTTGAGGCCCTGGGAAATCATCTGGAGTCTTACGTGAGTCTTTTCATAATAAAGTAGTTGGGTCCTGCCAATCCCCATCACCTCATTGTACTATGAATCTTTGCAGACTGGATTGTGCCATTCTTAACATGACTAGTAGAAGTGACTCACATATTGGAAAAAGTGTCTAATGTGAACTACATATAGTTCCGAAGCTAGATTTTGTTTTTTTTAGTGCAGCTACGTTTATTGTAGAAATGGCACAGATACCATCATCAGCATAACCGGTTAAGAGATCTTATTTCTTTCTGGCATGTAGTCCCGACTCAGCATGCGATCCTTCTCTTGACCTTTTTGGCTTTTTGAGTTAGATAATAATAGATAATCTAACTAATATTAAATGTTAGATAATATTGAAGAGTTAGGGCCATTTCATTAGAAGGCTCACATGGGTATTCGCAACCTTACTGTGAAGAGAGAATCAGGAGACATATTGTAATTTCTCTACTTCCTGCAGGTCCATGAAGAATGGGATGGGAAAAACCTAAATAAATAATTGCACTATCTAGAGTCTGCTTAGACCTCACTGGTCCTGAGACCACACTCTGGGTGTGTGTGTGTGTATAGTTGCTGGCTCCATGATATTTCACCAGTTTGTTGGTGTTATAACATAGTTGTGTTATTCGTTGCTCCCGTCTAATTCCACTATTCCATCATTGCAAGTATATGACCACTAAACTCAAGAGTTTCTAGGCTGTTCTATCTGAGATCCACTCTTAATCCATCTAGACCCAAGAGGTGGTGAAGAAGTATTTGGAAATGCATGAGTTGGGAATATTAACTTTACGAGTTTGGAATTCCACGCCAAACCCAGATCCTCCTAAATTAGGGCCTGTTTCATAATATGTTTGCTGCCACCATCAGTCAAGAGTTTGGATCTATGCTATGTTATCTCAAATTTTAGATATAGTTGCAGAAGTCTTAACCAAATGTGATGGTGCAAATCCCTTGTGTTATTATTGTTATTTATTATTATTTACATTTTATATCCCACTCTTCCTTCAAGGAGCCCAGAGCGGTGTACTACATACTTTGGTTTCTCCTCACAACAACCCTGTGAAGTAGGTTAGGCTGAGAAAGAAGTGACTGGCCCAGAGTCACCCAGCAAGTATCATGGATGAATGGGGATTTGAACTTGGGTCTCCCCGGTCCTAGTCCAGCACTCTAACCACTACACCACACTGGCTCCACTGTGTTAGGACACATGCCATGCTTCACAGGTGTCAGTATGAAGGTCTGGGGCTTATTTAGAGAGGAAGACCACCTGGCAGCAGCACTCTGCCGCTGCTTACCACTTTCCCCTCAGTTTCTCTCCCAGCTGCATTCATTCCAGCTACCGCACTCCTAGGATTGGACTCCAGCTGGGAGAAATGCAGCTGCTTGGAGGTGTTCTATGGGGAGCGAGTGGGGAAAGACTCGGCCTCCCCTTCTTGACCACTATTTTCCCACTCTAAATCTCTTCCTCTGCTTTATAGCTGTGTGGCACAACTTGCATTCTGAGTCTAGGACTGTGCTGTAGTCGCATCTAACATGTCAGATGAAAGGATATTTTCAAGAGGTTTTTGCTTTACACGATTTCCTGTTCTTCTGTACTAGCTGCAATGTTGTGATGCCATCTAGTGGGAAAAGATAAGTAAATAAAAATGTTTCCCCAAATCTTAGTTAGTTATTCTCCAGAGCTTGCCCGGAAAGTAATTCCTGATTAGTTTTCTTCTGCGACTATTGTGTTGCTTCCTATTCTGCACATCTTAGCTGTAGCTCAAAGTGGCACAATCTATTCTCACAGAAGCCTTTTTTCTCCTGGCCTGCCTGCCTGCCTTCCTTCCTTCCTTCCTTCCTTCCAGTAACAAGTTTCTTATCAAGATGTTCTACTCTTTAGTTTTCACTTGATCCTTTTAATTTCTTTAGGAAGCCTTCTCAAAGCTGGCTTTATTTTTTCAGCGAGTAGAATCTTGCAGGTGTGATTTTCAGGAAGAGCATTTGAAGATACTGATGGCACGTTGTTCTTGGAACTAGTGATAGTGTCAAGCGTTCAATGTGTAGCCATCTTCCATTTTAGAAGGAACCATGTGAGTTCCTCGTCTTATTGCAACCACAGTGTAGGATTAGTCTTATAAGTAGACCTCCTGCTTTAGCTTCAAGCATAAATACCATTTTGCACTAATAATTGTGTTGCCAGAGAGAGCTCTTACTGACCAAAGGAGCAACTCAATGCTACGGCTATATTATTATTATTATTATTTTACACAGTCAGACAGGTGTCTGGTTTGTTAATAAAACTGGTTTGTTTTATCCAGACATCAAGTCCTTCCCAAGGACCTGGGATGGCTGAATTTTATTGTCAATGTTGTTGCTGTTGTTATAGATATCGTCGCAGAATATAGGCTGTTCCCAGTAAAGCTGCTTTTTGTAATTGGCTGATAGTGATTTCTGTGGCCCCTATGGTGTTGAGGTGCTCTTCAAGGTCTTTTGGAACTGCACCCAGGGTTCCAATTACCACTGGGGTTATTTTGGTCTTCTTCTGCCACAGCCTTTCAATTTCAATTTGTAGATCTTTGTATTTGGTGATTTTTTTCTATTTCTTTTTCTTCTATTCTGCTATCCCCTGGTATTGCTATGTCGATTATTTTGACTTGTTTTTCTCTCTTCTCGACTACAGTTATATATGGTGTATTGTGTGACAGATGTTTGTCTGTTTGTAATCGGAAGTCCCATAATATTTTTACATCTTCATTTTCTTCAACTTTTTCAATGTTATGGTCCCACCAATTTTTGGCTACAGGTAGCTTGTATTTTTTGCAGATGTTCCAGTGTATCATCCCTGCTACCTTGTCATGCCTTTGTTTGTAGTCAGTCTGTGCGATCTTTTTACAACAGCTGATTAGGTGGTCCACCATTTCATCTGCTTCTTTACAAAGGCGGCACTTGCTGTTTGTTGTGGATTTTTCGACTTTTGCTCTAATTGCATTTGTTCTTAGTGCCTGTTCTTGTGCAGCCAGTATTAAACCCTCTGTTTCTTTCTTCAAGTTGCCATTCTTAAGCCATTGCCAGGTCTTGGTGATGTCTGATTTTCCACTTACATTGTGCAAATATTGACCACGAAGGGGCTTATTTTTCCATTTTTCTGCTTGGTTCTTGACTTGTTCTTTCTTGTAGGCCTGCTTTGTTTCATTGGTGTTGAATAGTTTCACGTTCTTGACCATTTGAAGTGCATCTTCTTCACTGTCCTTGATATATTCTTCAAGGCCTCTTTTCTCCTCCTCAACTGTTTGATGGACTTGCAGCATTCCTCTTCCACCTGAGCTGCGAGGGAGGTAGAGCCTATCTACATCACTGCGGGGGTGCAGAGCATGATTGATGGTCATGTTTTTCCTGGTCTTACGATCTAGCGTCTCTAGCTCTGCCTGGGTCCAGTCTATTATTCCTGCACTGTATCTGATAACAGGTATAGCCCAGGTGTTTATGGCTTGTATGGTGTTCCCACCATTGAGTTTGGACTTGAGGATTTTTCTAACTCTCCTGATGTATTCACTCAATTTTTCTTTTTTAACTTCAGTGTGTGCGATGTTATCAGCCTGGAGAATGCCCAAGTATTTGTAAGGTTCTTTCTCTTCCAGGTTCTTGATCTTGCTTCCATTGGGCAGTTCTATTCCTTCTGTTTTTATTTTTCCTCTGTTCATTATTAATGCAGCACACTTGTCTAGTCCAAACTCCATTGCTATATCACTACTGAATATATGGACAGTGTTTAGCAGTGATTCGATTTCTGACTGGGACTTTCCATACAACTTCAGATCGTCCATGTACAGCAGATGGTTGATTTTACTTGATGTTTTAGATGTTTGGAATCCGAGGCCTGTTTTGTTTAGTATTTGTGAAAGTGGGGTCATGGCGATTACAAACAGCAGAGGGGATAGTGAGTCCCCTTGGAAAATGCCTCTTCTAATGCTAACCTGTCCAAGTGTCTCACCATTGATTGTTAACTGTGTACTCCACATGCTCATTGCTTTTTTAAATAAATATCTGAATGTTTTTGCTGACACCAGTTGTTTCTAAACATTTTAGTATCCATGTGTGAGGCAATGAATTGAAGGCTTTCTTGTAGTCAATCCATGCAACACTTAGATTTGTTTTTCTTTTCTTGCAGTTTTCTGAAATCATTTTGTCAATCAGCAGCTGGTCTTTTGTGCCTCTGGTGTTCGGGCAATTTCCTTTCTGTTCAACTGGAAGCTGTTTGTTAGTTAATAAGTGTTGCATCACTTCATCTGCTATTATTCCAGTTAATAATTTGAACATGGTTGGCAGGCAGGTTATCGGTCTATTTGTTCAATATCACCTCCTTGCAAAATGTGATTGAACTGTTTTGATAGTTGTTTATTATTATTATAGTTGTTTATTATAGCTGTTTATTATTTTATTTTATTTTATTAATTTAAATAGTTGTCTATAAAATAGTTGTTTATTATTGTTGTTTATTATTATTGTTTTTTATTATTATTATTATTATTATAATTTATTATTTATTTGATTTCTATACCGCCCTTCCAAAAATGGCTCAGGATGGTTTACAAACAGAGAAATAATAAATAAATAAGATAAGATGGATCCCTGTCCCCAAAGGGCTCACAAGCTAAAAAGAAACATAAGATAGATACCAGCAACAGTCACTGGAGATACTGTGCTGGGGGTTGATAGGGCTGACAAGGATTGAATTGAACTGACAAGGATGATTTGGTGCTTTGTCTAGGGCTGCCAGATTGAATCCCTTTGCAAATGTCTAAAGCTGCATTACTGTGCACGCTTACCCAGGAATAAGCCCCACTGTAATTGGGACTTACTTCTGGGGAAACATGCATAGGATTGTGCTGTAAAAACATTTCTTTTTCTGCATGGAAGGAGCAGAACAGTCCTCTGTCAACTATTTTCAGGGACAGTCCAAGGTACTGCAGCACCAGAGGTGAGATGTCACATACTGCCTTGGCCCACAGCTCTGGTCCCATTTCAAAACTCACTCTTGCAAGCTTTGGAAGTGGAATTGGTGGCAGAGGAGTAAGGAAGATGGTCAGCATCCCCCTCTCCTCTCGTGGCAGAGGCAGGAGACATCTTGCTGTCTGGCTGATGCTTCAATAGTCCACCACTCGAGTCTACTGCCTCTCTTTGCCTCATGCAAGGACTGCCCCTGGCCACTCAACATTCCAACTGCACTAACTCCAGAATAGTATCTCACTCATTTCTGCCTCCTTTCTTATCCACTGTGCAACTCATGCCTCTGCTCAGTGGAGGGAGGGACATCGCAAGTCTGTACTCATTCCCTCTAATTTCCCAGCCCAAATGAACTCCACCAACCTAAGCCGTGATCTTGTTGGGGGAACTGACCTTGGCCCTCATTTGGGCCCAGTACCGATCTCTGTGCTCTGGGCACCTCTCTGCCTATAACCTTAGCACAGATGCAGCTTTGGCCATCCACTTTGCAGGCCTGAGCATCCTCTGCAAACCTTATCTGGGCGCAAGAGACAATGTATTAGAAGAACAAACTCGCAGTTTCATGTGGTGGCATTGCTGGACTGACTCCCTCAGGGCCCATCAGGTTCAGGGGATGTCAAGAGCCCTCTAGAACCATGGAACTGGCACTGCCACCAACCCTGTAAGTAATGTTCAGAGCTCCCCTTCCCCAGACATCCTTCAGCAAACGGGGACAAGGACTAACTTGTCCCATTAGTTTCAATGGGACGATTCATGAAGCAGTGGTGGCCAGTGCAGATGAGCTGGGGGACCAGAAAAGGAGCCTCAGGTACGTTGCTTGCTTTCCCTTCCTGCCCCTGCTGCCCTTCTCTCTCTCTCTCCCTCTGCTCTCCCCACTCTGAGTCATGTGGACTGTCATCTGCCCAGTTGGGGATAGATATGCCTGATTTCCCCAACTGCCTGATGGGGATTTCAATTGCTCAGGTGGGGACTTCTGTCCCCAGCCAGGTGGATGATGGCCCATGAAACTCGGGGCGGAGAGAACAGAAAGAGAGTTAGAGATAGGCAGGCAGGGTGGGAAGGGAGCGAGCAATGCACCTGCAGCTTGTCTTCTCTCCTCCTGGCCCTCTGCTCAGCTTCACCAGCTGCCACTGTGCACAAAGTACTTCATCTGGATGTCAGTCATGGACTTTAGTGTAGGCACAGATCCACAGGTCTTATAAATGGACACAACAGACACGGCACAATCTGACAGAGCGTGCTGATATAAATTCACTAAGTGTTCTTCATTTAGCTTCTATAGCTGCATAATTTATCAGTTTTTAAAAAAACAAAACCTGGCAAGAAAACCTACATGACTAAGCAACATTGAAACCAATGAGCCAAGTTAGCCTTACAGTCTGCCTCTGGATGTTGCTCACCATGTTTAATGGTCATATCTAGATAGGGCTGGTCCTAGACCAAATGGCAACCCTGCTGATAAGCATTACGAGGTGCCTCCTTCTCTGGAACTTGTTCACGCAACAAATAGTGTTGCTCACATGCAAACAGGGATGTAGTTGCAAATTCAGAAGTGCAGGCACTCTCCATGACAGCCCCCATGGCTATGCCCACCCCAACAGTCAGAGAAGCCGAGAAGTACTAGCGCTCCTCCATCTCTGCGCATCCCCCCTCCAGTGCACCTCTGCATGCAACCCCTGCCTGGGGCCACTGCCCCACTGCATCTCCCCGGCTGCCTCTGTATCCTTTCCCCTGCTGTGCACACCCCCCTCAGCATGTGGCGTTGCTCCCCACGGGCCCTGGTGCTGCTCCTCTTCCTCCTGGCAGAGTTGACCTCGCCTTTCAGGATGCTGAAATGGCAGCCACTACTTGATGGAGATGGAGCAGAGGAAGCAGCCACGTTTGTCACTTACTGGGGGGGGGGGAGAGAGCGAGCTGCAGCCAGCTATTGGAGGCTGTGCTCCAGCAAAGCAGCAGCAGCAGCAGCAGCAGCAGCGAGGAAAGGCCAGTATTGCAAGCAAGCTCCACCCTCACTGCCATCGTCAATCCACAAAACCAAGCAAGGGAGGCGGAGCTGAGGTCAGTGTCAGAAAGCAGGGCCAGCAGCAGCCGTGACAGTGAGGCAGGGCAGGCAGCTTGTTGCTTTTCACCTCAAGTGGTGAAAGGCAACAACCTGTCACTGTATGCACTCTGAGCTCAGTGCCCCCAAGCCCAGCAGACACCTGGATTGCCTGCCCCTACCAGCCTTGTATCTACGAGACATGGTGATCCTTATTATATCTAGGGGTGTTTTGGGCTGCTCTCTTCGCTCCATATGGCCACTAAAATCACAGACTGGTTACAGCTGAGGATTAAGAGTACAGAATCAGAATCATTTTATTTACGGCCGTAAGCCAAACAAAATTAAAACTTTGGACTGTTACCATAGATAATTATACAGCATAAAAGAACTAAAAGATACAGAATCAGCCTCATAAAACCCCATGACGAGAGGTCAGTTTCATAGCCCCATATAAAAATTTAGCAACCAATTTAGTAATACCCACATTAACATCAGCAAGACATAAATTAAGATAAAACGGTACAGGAGAACCTTGTTATTTGTGGGGGTTCTGTTCCTCTCCGACTATCGCGAGTAATGGAACCATGACTAATGAGGCATTGAGGGGTTAGGTTCCAGGGTGGAGGAAAGAAATTCAAACTGCCCAGAACTTACTATGGCATGCTCCGCGGGTCCCCCATGTGCCCAGGAATGCCCCCCCAAAGGACAGAATGCCCCAAACCTGTGAAAAATCATGGGGGAAGGGAGTCCATTTTTTCAAGAAATGAGCCACAAAATAGCTTCTCCTGTTTCTTCCTGGACTCCTCCAGACAAAATGGTGGCCAGAAGTGACCTCCATGGTCACTTCTGGCCCTCTAGAAACCGAGGATACATGGGCTTTAACCCATTAGTATCTACGGATACTGGAAATGGGTGTCTATTAGACACCCCGTGGATATGTGGAACCGTGAATAGTGGTTCCATGAATAACGAGGTTCTCCTGTATTGGCTTAATCACGCTTTCATAGAATACTTCCCTGAATGCTTTGGCTGCCATTCAGACTGATCAAATAAATGAGACTTGGCATTGTCATGTCTCTCATATAATTGCTTCAATCTTTTTGAAGAAAAAGAACTGACATGTTTTAACAGAACGAGAAGCCATTTATTCAGAATCCTGTCTTCTAGAATGGCCTCGTTATTTCCAGCAGGGGGCAGATATGTCTCATGAATCTTCAAATGGCCTAGTTTTTCTTGGCTCACTACATGCTGAGAAGTGCTACAAAGTACAGTCTATCAGATTGCTGGAAAGTAGTACTTGAGAGAGAGAAAATCAGTCTGTCTCCATTTAAAGAGAAGGAGCAGCAACCAGCACATGATAAGAAGTGCTTGCATAGACTGGAAAGGCGCTTTTACCATAACGATTCCAAAGGCCTTATGGGATTGCTTGTGCCATAAGCATATTTTCTCCCTTTCCCCCTGCCATACTCAAACACTAATATTCTACAATTAAGGTTGAGCTATCCTACTTCTCTTCCTAGTGTAGAAACTAGAAGAGTCTTAACATACTAGAAAGTGGAAAACATTTTCAAAAAGTTGATTAGTGCACCATACTTTTCAAATGAACAGTGGCTGATACATGTGATAATGCTGGAGCTGCAGTGAGAACGCGTCTGTCCTGATGTCTCTAAATGATGTGCCGACATGATCTTGGTACGTCTGTTATTTGCTTGTGAGATGTGTTCATCAGAATGACCCCTCTACATGCACTACCAAACCCAGTTTTGTATGTACAGAGGGTTCATTCCCATGAACACCTCTCACATGTGATTAAAGGACATACCAAGATCGTGTTGGCACGTGCTTTGGTGATGTTGGGTTGGGCGCATTCTCACCGTGGCCCTAACATTATCATGTATAACAGCTGCTGTTCATTTGAAACAGCCCATAATGTATGGGAAACAGCTGTTTTTCTTAAAGGCACATGTCACGCTTGCTGTTTAAGACATGTGTTTAGAATAGATATGTGTGTATACATATAATAATTATATACTGCTACCAGTTGCAGTCAATCCAAAGAAATTATTCAAAAGTTTTCCTTTTTTTTAAGTGGGTGAGACTTACCTGTCTGTGATGCTTAATAATAAAGTTGAGTTACCCAGTCTTGAATCTCCATCTCTAAAACCTAGATATGATTTTTATACTGCATTTTTGTTGTTTTGGTTGTTTTTTTTTAATATCTTGCTGGATTTAATCATGTTGTAAACCACCTTGGAAATTGCACTAGAGAAGCAGGGTATAATTTTATTTATTTATTTGATTTATATACCTCCCTTCCTAAAGTGGCTCAGGGCGGCTTTCATTAATTTTTTTTAAAACCACATAATTAAAACCAGATTAAAATTTAAACTAGATATCACTAAAAGCTAGGCAAAAAAGATGGGTATTTAAGACTCTCCTGAAGGGCTCAAAGAAAGATAATCCTCTCATATCCATGGGAAGAATTCCACAACCTAGGGGCGACAACTGAGAATTCCTGATCCCAGGTTGCCACTAGATGAACCAGTGGCACCCAAAGATGGACTCTTCCTGATGACGTGGGGATCTTGTGGAGAAAGGTGCTCTCTCAGGTAACCCAAGCCTAAGCCAATGAAGGCTTTAATGGTAACAATCAGCATTTTGTACTTTGCCCAGAAACATATCAGCAGCCAGTGCAACTGTTTGAGAACAAGCATAATGTGATATCTCTGGGATACCCCAGAGACCAATCTGGCTGCCACATTTTGGACGAACTGAAGTTTCCAAACTGTGTACAAAGGCAGCCCTACATAGAATGCATTGCAGTCATCCAATCTGGAGGTTATCAGCTGGTGTACCACGGTTTTCAGATCATTCTCCTCAAGGAACAGGAGAAGTTCTCGAATCAGTCACAGCTAGTAAAAAGTGATCCTGGCCACAGTCTCAACCTGAGGCACCACCATGAGACCCAGGCCAAAGAACACCCCCCAGCTATGAACCTGTTCTTTCTGGGGGAGTTTAACATTGTCCTGAACAGGAAGTTCTATTCTGACTTGCAGTTTACTACCCCTAACAACGAGCACCTTCATCTTGCTTGGATTCAGATTTAGTTTATTATCTCTCATCCAGCCCATTCCTGCCTGTAGACAGAATTTAAGGGGCTAATACCATTTCCTGATATTTATGACAAGGAAAAATAGATTTGGGTGTCATCAGCATATTGATGACACCCAGCACCAGCGCTTTCATGTAGATGCTAAAAAGCATTGATGATAGAATGGAGCCCTGAGGGAGTCCATTTTAGGGGTGTGCACAAACCAAAAATTGTGTGTAGCCCATAGGCCAAGTGTGTGCCACAATGCCTTTTTTAGCGGAGGCCAGAATTGTACTGCTGTCGTGCGGGCAGCTTGCTAAAAGAGGCATTGCAGCGCACACCTGGGTTATGGGCTGCACCGGGGCGGGGGGAGCAGTAGTGCCAAAAGCCACGCTGAGCTGGTAAGGCCCTTTAACCACCTATCTCACTGCCCCCCAGCCACCTGTTTGACACTGAACTGGTCCACCCAAACCAGGCGCAATCAATCCACTGAACTGGCCCAGTTTGAGGCAAACCAGTTTAACATCAAACAGTTCATGCACACCCCTGCTCCATATAGTAACTGCCATTTAGAAGAGCAACTGTCACCAAGCACCACCATCTGAAATCTACCTGAGACATAGGAGCAGAGCCACTGTGAAGTAGTGTCCTCTATCCCCAAATCCCTCAGGTGATCCAGAGGATACCATGCTCAATGGTATCAAAAGCTGCTGAGAGATCCAAAGAACCAGCAGAGTCACACTCCCTCTGTCAATTCCCTGCTGAAGGTCCTCTATCAGGTGACGGAGGCCGTCTCAACCTCATAGCCTGCTCTAAAGCCAGTTTGTAAAGGGTCTAGATAATCGTTTCCTCCAAGATCACTAGGAGCTGGTCAGCCAGATATAAATATTTGAAATAAATGAAACATAAACATCAAAGCACACGATCAGTAAGTCACTAGAAAGCTTATGCCTAAAGCAGAACTAAAATATATATATATGTACTATTATATTTATGCTATTTACTAGGGCAGAATGATGCTTCATGACCTTTGGATTACCCTATTACTCCAATACAATCTTGCTTTGCAAAGGTCACTCTAAGAATATAAAATATATCTCTCTGCATTTTGTACCCTTAAACAAAGTGAAACATAAATATCCTAATAATCAAATATTTTTGTTATGGCTACAGCTAAACAAATAAACTGATTGATTGAAATATCCTAATAAATGTGGTGACAATTCTTATAAAAATATTATAAGGAATATGCACTATAAGGAATAGTGCAAAGGTCATAAACCTACACACACACACACACTGGTAACAATGTCATCATTAGATTCCTGTCTGGTGGTTACTGGGTGACATTTGCACTCCTAGAGGAAGTTCCTGTGAATATCAATGCCTATAACATCATGGCCTAAGGCGTAACTGGGCTCTCACATAAGTCAATGAGGTCTTTTGTCATTAACGTCAGAGGGATCAGGAGTCTGCCCTACTTTTCCATGACTCTTCATTAAAAATGAATGACAGTGTTGTTGGAAAAATAAATGTTTTCCCCATCAGGATAAACATCATAT
This sequence comes from Hemicordylus capensis, assembly GCF_027244095.1. Lineage (NCBI taxonomy): Eukaryota > Metazoa > Chordata > Lepidosauria > Squamata > Cordylidae > Hemicordylus > Hemicordylus capensis. Next base: position 107,102,345 of record NC_069662.1, read on the forward strand.
AGGATTTTGGTGTTGTGAGGTTTAGTGATTCATAACTGTGCTCTCAGCAGATTTTTTTTTTTTTAAATAAAAAATCTGTGGAAGTGCTTAGCTTGACGTTATTACTGGGTTGGTTCAGATGGTCCAGCTAATCATGAGGCCAGTTTACATGTTCATTAATGGGGTTCAGCAAGCATCCTGCCCAGCTTCAGGAGCTGTGTATGCTCTTGATTTCAAGTTGTGTGCTAGTGAAAACCTAGATAGGAAGAGCGGGGAGTGGTTGTCTGTCAGCTGGGCAAGATGGTGCCATCCCATCAAGCACTCGTACCCAGCATTTTAACAAAGTAGGAGGGAAATCTGTCAAAGACAGCTCCTGTCTTAGATTGTTGCTCCCCCTCCTTTTGCTAGCACACACTTGAAAATAGGGAGTGTGATCAGTTTCCACACTGGGAGGACACTTGTCCTATCCCATTAATGATCATATGAACTAGCTTATGGTTTGTTGGATCATAGAGGTGGTAGGAAGGATCACTGAACCCACTCTTCCTCCCCTTTTCTCCTTTCTGCAATGCAGAGCTGTCAAGCAGGCATTGTGGTCAGTTAAACCACAGCTCCACATGTTCTACAAACCGAGGCGCCATAGTTTAATGATGAATTACCCACTAGTTTATGAAACCACGATCAGATCCTGTTCTTGTATCCATTCTGGTATGTAAATTGCATGAATGGTTTGACTAATCAGGAATCCTTCCTTGAAGCTAGGCATGGAGGGGAAGGGAAAAGGGGAGCGGGGAGCACCTGGGCTTCCTATCATGTTCATGATTACATCATGGTTTGTTGGATCATCTGAACCCACCCATTGCCAAGACCAAGATGATCCATGAAGGTCATACCTGAATCTAGACTGGCTGTCTTTTTTATTGAGTAAATTTCTGAAATGCCTCACAAGGTGATAAATAAATGCCTCACAAGGCTTAATTATATATGTGTGTGTGTGTGTGTGTGTATATATATATATATATATATATATATATATATATATATATATATATGTAAAACAATTATGATGATGATGATTTATTTGTTTAATGTATATAATGCTTGACTCCAAAGAATCTAGGCAGTTTAGAAAAATAAATAAAATAGAAACAGAATTAAACCAACTATTAAACGACAATTATTATTTTTTAAAAAAACATTCAGAAATTACAGCAATTAAAAATTAAAAAGATTCAGAGATTACTAAAAGCCTGGCTAAAAAGGTGTGTCTTAAGAGCTCTTTAAAAGGCTGGTAATGACGCAGAGGGGAAGTAACTTGCCTAGGGAGCAAGAAGTTGTTGTTTCAAATCCCCGCTGGTATGTTTCCCAGAAACACCTATATCGGGTAGCAGCAATATTGGAAGATGCTGAAAGGCACCATCTCATACTGCATGGGAGATGGCAGTGGTAAACCCCTCCTGTATTCTACCAAAGAAAAACACATACCTCTGGGGTCACCAGGAGTCAACACTGACTAGAAGGCACACCCTTACTTTACTTTAAAGATGTTAAGCCACAAATGTCTACAGGGAGTATATTCCACAGGAGCCACTACAGAGAAGGTCTGCTCCCGAGTCAACACCAGACGAGCTGGTGGTTTACAGAGACGGATCTCTCTTGATTATCTTAATGTGTGGTGGGGATCATGCAGAAGAAGGTGCTCTCCCAGGTAACCCTATCCTAAGTAGGGATGTGCATAAAACCGGTTCTCCCGGTTCGGTTCGGGTCCGAACCGGGTCCGGACCGGACCGGGGTGGTTCGGTTTTGGTTTTGCCAGACCACCCCCCCGGTCCGGTTAGGTTTAGAACCGGTTCGGATCACAAAAAGTGGCTGGTTTTGAAGGGGACATTGTGTTCTACCTGCCACCCAAATTTCAAGTCGATTGGACCTTCCTCTGATTTTTTACAAATTTTTTTCAAAAAATAAATTTTTGCCCATAACTCACAATGTGGAGCCCTTAGGGGCAAAAAAGCTGGGGTGGGTGGTAGCCACCCATGGGTGTCCTCCACCCCAAAAATCCCAAGGCAATTGGTGGCTCCTAGTATTATTGGTGAATTTCTGAAGAAAATTTTTTTTCCATTGGCTAGAATGGGGGTTTGGGGCTGCCCCAGACCCACCTCTGTGGGGTGGCAGCACCCCCAAAGTGGGTCCGGGGCCATGGCAAAAATGCCCTCAGTCCCTCCCAGCATTCCCTGTAGAGATAGGAGTGATGGTTCTGTTGTTTTTCTGAGGTATTCTGAGTGTAGATTCTATGATAGCTTATGAGATTTCCAATGAGACACCATGAATCCACTCTCATTTGCTATCACAGAATCCACACTCACTCAGAACACCTCAGAAAAACAACAGAACCATCACTCCTATCTCTACGGGGATTGCTGGGAGGGACTGAGGGCATTTTTGCCATGGCCCCGGACCCACTTTGGCGGTGCTGCCACCCCACAGAGGCGGGTCTGGGGCAGCCCCGAACCCCCATTCTAGCCAATGGAAAAAAAATTTTTCTTCAGAAATTCACCAATAATACTAGGAGCAACCCAACAATTGCCACCCCATCTTTTTGGCCCCTCTCTCTGGGCGCCCTAACACGTAACACCTAGTCAGTCCATCTTAATGCCTACCTACTACCACCACTCCTATCCAAGCAAGTAAGAGGAGGACACTCAGAGAGACAACACCCACTCTCTGATCTAACAAAAAGGCCACTGCTGTGCTGCCTGCCAGCACAGCAGCAGCAGCGGAGCAGCACACTAAGCACAAGAGCAGCACACACAGAGAAGAAGCAGGAGGCGGAGCAGCAGAGCAGCAGACCTGCCGCTCTGCATGATGGGTGACGTGATGCCCAAAGAAACCACCGCCTCACTCAGTGCCTGCCACTGACTAGGCCCGACAGACAGAAGCCAGCCAACCTGCTCTGCTCTGCTCTGATGCTCCCCATGGATGATGCACACACACCCTACATCTGCATCCCAATGACCAGACCAGACCAGACCAAGTGCGCAGAGTCAGCACAGGCCAGCAGCCACCAGCCCAGCAACAACAACAGCTACTACTGCTACCACCACAACCAGTGTTGCCGCTACAATAACATTCCCAGTCCAGTCACGCGCGCCACAGCCTGAGCCTAGCACACAGCCAACAGCTGCTGCCAGCCAGTGCCTGGCAAGCCCAGCCAACATGAGGAGGAGAGAGCTAAGTAGACGGCGCACGCACATCACCAACCCATCACGACGGCGCAACTGCAAGGGGAGAGGGCACAATTACAGGCAGGAGGAGGAGGAGGAGGCAAGGCAATCCTAGCACAGATTTGAAAGTTTAAAATCCACCAGGACATCTTCTAGAATCTAGACTTCTGTTTTTTCTACCACCAGCTGTAGTGTCTAGTTAGTCAGTGTGCTGTGCAGCTGAGCTGCGTGTGAGGAAGGATGATTGTAGCTAGTTCTTTAGTTTCAGCAGACTGAGCATTGAGCATGGGCAGTGGCCTTGGGAAGCAACACAATTACACGACACTCACCTGCTGCTGCTGGTTCTAGAAGTTGCCTCTTCTCGTCTTCACCTCTTCGTGTGTGTGTGTGTGCAGTGAGTGCATGCCTTTTGCCTTGCTGGAAAGAAATGCTTCTCTGGTCCACCACCACATATCTGCTCAAGGACACAGAGGCCCAAGGCAGAGGTGGTGGTGGCAGCAGTGTGAGTGCATGTGTGCTGGTGGTGTTTGCCACCACAGGTGTTTTGTATGTGTATGTGTGCGCTGCTAGCTAGGAGGGGGGAGGGAGGCAGGGAGGCAGGGGGGAGGAAAGGGGAGGGGGAGAGGGATGTAGAGGGGATTGAAGGGGGGAGGGTCCGGCTCAGAGTTGGTCAGCCACATATTTGTGCACACACGTGCTCACGTGTGTGCTTCGGTGGGAGAGACCAGACTCTCATCATCTGCCAGACCGGGGTTGGGGGCAGGTGAGGCGGTGGTGGGCTGGAAGGGAGGGAGGATGGAAGGTGGTGAAGAGGAAGGGGAGAGGATGAGAGGGGAAGGATGGAGGGAGGCATGGGGGGGAGGAAAAAAAACATGTAGACAGACACACACCACACTACACACAGAAAGCATCCACACACAGAGACAGTGCTAGGCATCCATTCACACAGACAGACAGACAGACAGACACACAACAGGAAGAGACAGACTGAGCCTGCACCACACACACACACACACAGACCCAATTCCCCCCCTGCACAGTTATCAATCAATATGTTGTGTTGGCGGCCAGTTCATTGCTATTCTGATGGTTTTGGGTTTTTTGCCATCAGCCAACATCAACAGTGACCACAATCAAGATGAACATAAGATGATAATAATTCATTCGTTTCATTTGAAAAAATCACCCAGTCATTTTCTCCATGTAAACCAAGCCCCCCACACATGATTTCTGGCAACATTTTCAATAAAAGCAATTCATTTGGCATTCATCATTTTGTTCTCCCTCTGTCACCTTTTTTTCTTTCTTTTGCATAATTTTGAGGCTTGATTTTGACATGGGGTTTTTAAAGAAAAAATTATTTACATGTTTATTTACATACAGTATTTACATATCTACACTGCATTTTAGAATGTATACCCGCCGCTGCCGCTAAGTCTAGTACTCCGTGGGCTGTGCTACTTTGGGGGTGTGTGCCGTGCCCACGCCAGGTCCCCAAATGCTGACAGGTGGATAGATAAAGGGCCTGTGCTGGTCAGCATTGGGTTTCTTTTTAGGTGGGCGTGGGCATTGTAAACATCTGGCCAGTCGCAGCACTACAACTACTACTACAACTGCATCTCTGTGTGGGCACACTACACGCTGCGACTGGCTGGCACGGCTCAGCATCTGTCACGTCAGCTCAGCTAGAGGTGGAAGGGGGGAGGGTAGGGATAAGCACAGAGTTCGAGCCAGGCAGGTGACCAACCATGGGGCAACCCACGGTAATCACTCGCCCGTCTCAAACTGCAGCTTGGGGTAGCCCAACAGGGGGAGGTTCACCTTAAGGAAGACCAGCTGCTCCACCAGACCAGGGTCCAAGCGGGAGCGAGAGGGTGTCACCACGTCCCCGGCACGTGAAAACACCCGCTCGCTCTGGACACTGGTTGGGGGGCAGGAGAGGAGGCGCACAGCCACCACCGCCAGGTCCGGCCAGACTTGGCGGCGGCTCGCCCAGAACTGTGCGCAGTCCACGCCGTCTCCCTCCACAGGCTCCTCCAAGTACTGCGCAACGCATTGCTCAGCACTGGAGGGGGGCCTGGCAGGTCGAGCCTCCCGCATACCAGGCATGGCGCCATAGCAGAACCGCTGAAACCACTGGGCGGATCTCGAGTCGGTAGCAAATGGCTGCTGCGATGGCGCCGCCTGGGATGCCGCGCTGCTGGACTGGGAAGAGGGAGGGGAAGGGGAAGCTGACGCCGGCTGGCCGCCCATGCTGCTGCTGGGTGCGGGTTGGGCCGCGAGGGCTGCCCCCGCACCACTACCAACACCCTGGTCTCTGCGGGCCCTAGCGGCCTCCTCCTCCCTAACCTTCTCGACCAGGATGCCCTTCCACCTGGGCAAGTCGTCGGCACTCACGGCATTGCCCTTGAGGGCTGGGTGACAGAGACAAGCGAGGACATACTCCTCCCTGTCTCCCAGCACATCAACGAGCCGCTTGTCAACCCCAGACCTCAGCCTCCCAGCCAGAGCACGACCCTCTGGCGTGGTCAGAGAGATATGGAGTCCACCCATCAGCTTCTCGAGACCAACAGCTGTGGGCAGCGCCTGGCTCAAGGGAGTGGTGTCGCCACACAAGCCCTTCGTGGCAAGCTGGAAGGGCTCGAGTGCCGACACCGCCTCGGACATCTGCTTCCACTCTGCGTTCGAGAAGTCGCAGACATCCAAGGACTCGTCCCTCGCCAGGGCGACAAGGGCTCTCTCCTGCTCCAACAGGCGCTGGAACAGGAGGAAGGTGGAGTTCCACCGCGTCTCCACATCCGTAGGGATGAGATGGCGAGGAAGGCCAAGGTCATCCTGCTTCTGGCGAAGCAGTCTCCTGGACTTCTCGCTGCGGTGGAAGTGGGCGGCCAGCTTGCGGGACTTATCCACAAGCGTGGCCGTGGCAGCAACAGCAGCTGCGATGGGGCGGGCCCCCTTCTCCTGGGACGCCTTCAGCTCCTTAAGGCCAAGGGCGTCCCTGACGGTCAGATGGAGCGTGTGTGCCATACACCGTATGTTCACACAGTCCATGACTGTCTCGACAGCGGCGGTAACGTTGGCTCCATTGTCGGTGACAATGAAGCCACGGGAGAGGTGTGGACACCCGCCAATCCACTCCTCTATCTGGCGGTCGAGTATGGCCGCCACCTCCTCCGCGGTGTGCCTCGTGTCCATCGTCTCCACGTGCAGGACGGCCCACCTGTGCCGTAGTGCAGCGGGAGCCGCGCCGGACCCGGAAGCATCGCCCGCGGAGGTCCCCTCACTCTCCGGTCCCCACCAGTGGGCAGTGAGGGCCAGGAAAGAAGCGTGCATCCCACTGACACTGGTCCAGAGGTCAGTCGTGAAATGCACGCTTGTCCCGGCCGGAGCTGCACGCAGCTCGGCCGACACGAGCTCCCTGCACCGGCGGTACAGGGAGGGGACCACGTTCCGGCTGAACGTCGTCCTTGAGGGGATGACGTATTCGGGAGCCAGGTATTGGAGAATCCGGCGGAAGCCGTTGTTCTCGACCACCTGAAACGGCTGGTCATCGGTGGAAATCATCTCCCCTATGAGGCGGGTGAGGTGATGATGGTCCACGCGAACAATACGCTGGCTGCCCGAGGACTGCGTCCACCGCTGGACGGGCAGTGTAGCCTGCCTGCTGGCTGGCACACTGCCGCTGCCCGCCCTAGTGGCAGATGCACAAGGCGCACTAGCGCTGCCAGCCTGTCCCCTGAGACCTGGGTGGTGACGCTCTAGGTGTCTCCACATAGGCGTCGTACCCAGGTGCGCAGGGTCCCTTCCACGGCTGACAAGCATCCTGCAGTGGACACAGCGGGCGTGGAATGGGTCATCTTGAGGGACCTCAAAATGCACCCATGCACCACTGCCCTTGGCCTCCTGCGCCCTGGGCGCCGTCCTAGGCCGTTTCTCGCAGGGTGGCTGCAGTCCTAGGGGGGGGCGGCCGCCGCTGCCTGCCCACTGCTGCCACCCAACCCCCCCCTTCCGCCCTCCACAGCGGAGGAAGGGCCCGGCTGAACTGGCATCGGAGAGGCAGGCCTCTCCTCCACCACCTCGCCAGACCGCTCCCCAACAGAGTGTCGGGCTTCACGAGGGGGGGCCCCACTGAGCGGCGAAAGGATAGGGGGAAGGGGCCCCAGAGGGAGGGAGAACCTGGCTGCATCGCTGCCAGCCGCACGGTCCTCACCGCCCTCTCCCTGCTCTTCCAACTCCACAGTCTCCTCCACCTCAACAACTGGCGGTAGCTCAGCAGCACCTGGTGCCGCCGGCGAGGAGGGACCCGCCACAGCCCTAACGGTGCCTCTGCCTCTGCCGCGATTGGCGGCAGCAGGCGTGGGGAACTGAATCCTGCGCACCAAAGATGGGGCCGGAGCAAAGAATTCGCCAATGGGGAGAACTGGGGTGTCCTCAGGCTCCCCGCGTCCTCTCCCTCCCCATGCCGCAGGCGCACCCCGCACCTGGCCTCTCCCACCTCTGCCTGCCAGCCTTGAGCGAGCCCTGCCTGCCACACGGCGCTCAGACATGCTGCTAGGTCAGAAGGAGGGAGACTTTAGGAGGAAGGCCAGAGACAGGGTCAAAAAAATAATTTGGAGGGGCTTAGGGGCCAAAAAAAAGGCAGCTGATTTGGAGACGGCGGGGGGGGGGAGTTTGTTTTTAAAAAAGGAAGCCAATTGGGGGGAAAGGAAGACTTTTTTATGGGGGGGGGAAGCCAATTGAAGTGAGGGGGAGGGTGTCCTTTTAGAATTTGGGACTCGGGAGTCAACCAAGCCAATTGGGGAGATGGGTCTGGGAGGGTTTTTTAAAAAAAAGGGGGTTAAAGGGTGGACCCCTGGTGTGGGTGGCACGGGCAGTTGGGTGGAGTAGTTGTGGTGTGGGTGGCAAGTTTTTAAGTTTTTTTGGGGGGAGAGTGGATGGGGGGAGGGCACAGCACCTACCGGGGGTGGGGGAGGGACGCAGTCAACACTTGGGAACCTGCAGATCAAAGGAGGAAAGCCTTATTTAGTGAACTGGAACACAAAGTGTGGGTTCTGGGGGGTGGTTCTCAAGTAATGCTCCTGTGGGGGGAGCATCAAACTCAATGCAGCCTATTTAGTGACTCTAAATTGCACACAACCAAAACCAGAACCCAGTCACACCTAAACAGAGGTTGAACCCAGCCACTCTGTGACTCTGCCCGCCCAATGCCATGGCAAGCAAGCAGCAGCAAACACTTGATGGCAGCATCATGGATTGAACCTCATCATCATATGTGTGTATTGGCCCAGCATGTAGTGGCAGCATCAGAACCCAGGACCCCACTCAGACTGCCCCAGAGGCAAGGAAGCACTCTGGCATGGCATTGGCCCAGCATGTAGTGGCAGCATCCGATCCCCTGACCCCACTCAGACTGCCCCAGAGGCAAGGAAGCACTCTGGCATGGCATTGGCCCAGCATGTAGTGGCAGCATCCGATCCCCTGACCCCACTCAGACTGCCCCAGAGGCAAGGAAGCACTCTGGAAGAAGGCACCTGTTCAAAAACCACCTGCAAGACGCATGCAATGCAACGCAACACACAGCAGCAGCAATTTCTTTATTGGGCATGAAGACACAAGTTGCTACGGTACATCTCCTCTCCCTCCTCCCCACACCCAAATGCATTTCAAGATAGGGGTGTCCCTATTTAAAACCGCCAGCTAGGGAGAGAAAGGGGGCAACAAAAGGTGCACAATTGAACACGCACTAACCCCTCTTCTTCCGGTCCTTCTCCTGCCGCTCACTGCTGGTCACGGATGCGCCGCCAACAGCCAACCCCCTGGGCTGGGACACAACAGGGCGGCCGCACGAGGCACAGGCAACCGGGGTAGTTCAACGATGGAGGGGCAGAAGTGAGGAGACCACACTATTTATGTGTTGTTGCTCAACTCACCCCCAAGCAGAGACAAATGAAATAAAACAACTTTCAAAAGAAAAATAACCGATGGCGGGGACCTCCAGGTGAGGTCGGAGGTAGGATACTGTGTGGCTGCAGCTGTGGGAGGAAGAAGAAGTGAAGGGATGAGGAGAGAGAAAGAGAGAGAGAGAGGAAGAAGAGAGGAGGAGCTGTAATGTAGCAGCAGGGAGGGGGATTTGGGTGTGGGAGGCAGCAGCAGCGGTGACGGTCCCAAGAGGGGGAGAGACCAACAGAGGGTGTTTGGGGGGTGGAGTGTGTTTCAGGGGGTCTGGGGTATGTTGCGGGGAGTCGGGGGGCAAGAGGGGGAGAGACCAGAGGGTGTTTGGGAGGTGGAGTGTGTTTCAGGGGGTCTGGGGTATGTAGCGGGGAGTCGGGGGGCAAGAGGGGGAGAGACCAGAGGGTGTTTGGGAGGTGGAGTGTGTTTCAGGGGGTCTGGGGTATGTAGCAGGGAGTAGGGGGCAAGAGGGGGAGAGACCAACAGAGGGTGTTTGGGGGGTGGAGTGTGTTTCAGGGGGTCTGGGGTATGTAGCAGGGAGTCGGGGGGCAAGAGGGGGAGAGACCAGAGGGCAGGGTGTGTTTTGGGGGGATTAGTATGCGTCAAGGGGGATGAATCTGGGTGGGAGGGGGCAGGCAGGGCAGGAGTGGAGGAGGAGGAGGTGGCAGTGGGGAGAGTGGGTTTCTGGAGGGGAGGGAGGGGGGAAGCTGGGAGCAGAGGGCCACACAGAGAGGGGAACAATCAATGAATCAATCAAAGCAAACCAAACAATATGAAAAAAAAGTCCAAAAAAAAAAAACACACCTGGGAACAATGGGCAGAAAGTCTGGGGGGGGGGGGGAGAGCAACCAACAACAACCAGCAGGGAGGAATGGGACACACACACAGCAAAACCAGAACCAAAAGAAGCTAATTGATTTCACACAAAAAACCAAAGTAACTAAGACAGGACTCAACAGGCAGCAGCAGCAGCACCAGGGAGGATGGGGAACAACACTCAGTCTGGGTGGGAGGGGGCAGGCAGGGCAGGAGTGGAGGAGGAGGAGGTGGCAGTGGGGGGAGTGGGTTTCTGGAGGGGAGGGAGGGGGGAAGCTGGGAGCAGAGGGCCACACAGAGAGGGGAACAATCAATGAATCAATCAAAGCAAACCAAACAATATGAAAAAAAAGTCCAAAAAAAATACACCTGGGAACAATGGGCAGAAAGTCTGGGGGGGGGGGCGGAGAGCAACCAACAACAACCAGCAGGGAGGAATGGGACACACACACAGCAAAACCAGAACCAAAAGAAGCTAATTGATTTCACACAAAAAACCAAAGTAACTAAGACAGGACTCAACAGGCAGCAGCAGCAGCACCAGGGAGGATGGGGAACAACACTCAGTCTGGGTGGGAGGGGGCAGGCAGGGCAGGGGTGGAGGAGGAGGAGGTGGCAGTGGGGGGAGTGGGTTTCTGGAGGGGAGGGAGGGGGGAAGCTAGGAGCAGGACCACACAGGGGAACAATCAAATTTTAATCAAAACAATCTATACACAAAGTAAAAAAAAGGAAACCAAAGGGCAGCCAGAAAGTCTCAGGGCGGGGGGGGGGGGTAACAACTACCAGGGGGAGGGACTGGGGGAGTGGGTGGGACACACACAGGGAGCAAAACCAAAACCAGAACCTAATTCCACAAAGAAATCCAAAGAATGCAAGGCTCAACAGGCAGCAGCACAGGAGGGAAACAATCTTATCTGGGTGGGAGGGAGGGAGGGAGGGGGGAAGCTAGGAGCAGGGCCAGAGGGGAACAAATTAACAATCAAAATCAGAACACAAGGAATCAAATTGCAGCAATAATATAAACTAAATCCTCAGAAACACAACTCAGACAGGCAGCCAGCAATAACAATAGCAGAAGTTATTAATTAAAAACCAAAATCAGCAAATATATAAATTTACACAGAAGCAATAATTGAATGAAACTCAAAAAGTGGAACAAAAGTCAGGCAAGGCACAAAAACAGGAAAGCAATGCAGAAGAGGGGGGTGGGGGGGGGGAGGGAAAGCCAAAACTTTGGAAGAAGGGTTGAGAGAAAGGGTGAAGAGAACAGAAAACACAACAGGAAAAGTTGGAAAAAGTTGAGGGGAAAGTATTAAAGAGGTTTGGACAGAGACAGACAGAGGGCAGATGGACAAGGTGGCACACAACAACACACAGAGAGAGCAGAGAGACAGACACACACTAATGTGACACACAGTCAGCAGGGACTCACAGCAGACACCAGCAGCAAAAGAGCAAGCAAGGTCTCAGAGATGATCCCACAACTGCAGCCAAGAGAAGTTTCCAGAGAAGAGGCTTGGGTTTATATAGGTTTGAAATTCCCTCCTTTGGGAGCCCCCACCTTTGCACTCCCCCCACGGCCAACAGGGTGCCAGCTCTCAACAGTGCAACAGCCAAGCAGCCTACCAGACCAAAGGACTCATTCTGGCCAATCAAAGGATCAATAGCGCAGCCAATACAATGCCTGAAAATAGCATCACAAAATGGATGCTAGGAGCAAAAGTTCAGGAATGAGCCACAAAATGGAGGACACACTTCAAACTTTAAAGGGACACTCCACTGACTCCAGAGACTCAATTGAACTCCCGAACCGGTTCGGGAAACCCGAGCCGGTTCGGAGCCGAACCGACTCGGATTCGGTCCGGATCGGTCCCAGAAGGGCCCGATTCGGTCCGGGATCGAACCGCCGGATCCGGACCGGTTCGGGACGAACCGGTCCGGATCCGGACCGAACCGCACATCACTAATCCTAAGCTGTTTAGGGCTTTAAAGGTAATTACCAGCACTTTGTATTTTGCCTGAAAACCTATTGGCAGCCAATGCAGTTGCTTTAAGACAGGCATAATATGGTCTCTCCAAGACACCCTGGAGAAGAATCTAGCCGCTGCATTTTGAACCAAGTGAAATTTCTGAACTACCTACAAAGGCAGCCCTACACCCTACCCCACACTTGCTATGAGCCATAACCAGGCAAAAACAGTCATCAAACAGAGGATAATGAACACTGAGCACCAGGCTGACCTAGGCAGGGTTCCATCCTTCCTGTCCTCGGAAAGGCTCAGATATTCTGCCTCCCCCGCCGCGTACCTGTCACAGCTAGAAATCCCAAGCCATGGAAGGGCTTATACTCTCGCCCATTGCCATGCCCTTCCCTCTGCAGTACTGGAAGGCAAATTCAGAAAGATCCCAGTGGCAGAGAGACTTTGCAAGAGACACACAGGGAGAGACTCGCTGTGACATAGTGGAGGTAGAAAACACAGAACATGTACTCCTCCCCCACCCCTTACAGGGACATTAAGATTAAGTTTATATTTCCACTATTTTGCAAGTATCCTGACCGCTCAAACCATCACTATACCCAGTTGCTGCTCTGAGATGAAGATCTGGTGTTTACATATATAACACCGCCAAGTTCTGTGTGGCAGTGTGTAGGATCCGCCGGGTTGTGACTGCCAGGCCATTTCCCTGCATCCGCTCTGCATAGTTTTAAACTGCTGTTTATACAATATTTTTTAATGTTTCTAGTTAGATGTTTTATTTTATATATTCCATTTTAGCCAGTTTTTTTGCATTTTATATATTCCACTTTTTATATGCATAGAATTTTAATAATTTTATAGCTACCTTCTCTTTTAAGGGTAGCAGCCTTTTAGTATTATATTATATTATATTATATTATATTATATTATATTATATTATATTATTTATTCGATTTCTATACTGCCCTTCCAAAAATGGCTCAGGGTGGTTTACACAGAGAAATAATAAATAGATAAGATGGCTCCCTGTCCCCAAAGGGCTCACAATCTAAAAAGAAACACGACACCAGCAACAGTCACTGAAGGTACTGTGCTGGGGGTGGATAGGGCCAGTTACTCTCCCCCTGCTAAATAAAAGAGAAGCACCACATTAAATGGTTCCTCTTTGCCAAGTTTGCAGGGTTATATTATAGCTTTATAACATTAGTGTCGAAATTTAAAATAACATAGTTTTATGGTTCGATAATTTGCTTTGATCATGCTCTACTGTTCTATCTTATGCCGGTCTTGGACCGTAATAAAGATGATTGATTGATACAAAGGCAGTCCCACGTAGACTAGAGCGCATTGTGCAGTAGTCAAGCCTAGAGGTTACCAGAGAATGCACCACAATTTTGAGATCATTATCTTGAAGCTCTCATAACAACCAAAGTTGATACAAAGTGCTCCTGGCCATAGCCTCAGCCTGAGAAACCAGAGTGAGGCCCGGGTCCAAAAGCACTCCCAAGCTATGTACCTGTTCCTTTGTGGGGTGTGCAACCCCATCCAGAACAGGAATATCTATCAAGTCCCTTGAAGTATTACCCCTTACCATGAGTACCTCCATCTTGCTTGGTTTCAGCTTCAATCTATTATCCCTCATCCAGTCCATTACTGCCTGTAAGCAGTCATTTAGGGGGCTATGCCATTTTCTGATGATAATGTCATGGAGAAATAGATTTCGGTGTTATCAGTATATTGATAACACCCTGCTCCAAATCTCCTGATGATCTCAACCAGCGGTTTCATGTAGATGTTAAAAAGCTTGGGAGATAGGATGGAGCCCTGAGGGACATCATACAATAGCTCTTCAGAGAGCAACTATCTCTGAGCGACACCATCTGGAATCTGGAAGAGAGAAAGGAACAGAACTACAGCCATTTCAATCACCACAGCCAGCCAATTCCATAACTTAGGGATCAAAGATCACCATGTCACAATTCCCCCAGGAGAAAGGTTTGAGTCCCGCTGTCTCCATAATCGTGCATATGACATGGTTGTACTGGTCTCTGTTGAGACAAGCTGTTGCAAATTAGAGGAAAGGGAATCATTTAGGCAGGAAAGAAGGCACCAGCTCACAAGAGGCAACACTGAGGTCATTATCTCAGTAGGAAGAGCAGCATAACAGGAAACAAAAGATTGGGATTTGACTTCCATTGCCTGCCGCCAGCAGGGGATGCAAAGGTAGCCCCTCTTTGAAGGGACCTGCTGGGAAAAGGGAGAAGCAGAAGGGCTAGAACCTAAAACTAACCACAGAGCTATAGAAATAGACAGGCCTCTGGGTCACTTCTGCATTAATGTCCCCACATTCCCAGTTCTGAGAGTTTTCTCCTGCTCTATGGGCTGATTCAAAAGATACCAGTCCCCACACATGAAAAACAAGAGGGCACGCCAAGAGCACACGCACTGGGACATCCTCCATGGAGCATGTGTTTAGGGGCCATTCAGATTAACAGTTCGTGCACACACATGGTCCCTAAATACATGCTCCAAACACTTTTATACACCTATTTGGAGCGTGTGTTTAGGGACCATTTGGATGAACAGCCCCCAGACATGATCAAGGGGTGCACCAAGAGGGCTTTGAGACATCAATGGAGGACATCCCAACTAGCATGCCCCCTCCTTCTTCATGTGCTCTGGGGTTGGTATCATTTGAACCAGTCCAATATAGGCTTCTAAAAGTTATGGAATGTGACTCTAAGCAATAAAGCATGTGTGCACACCCAAAGTAAATGCAGAGGTGTGTTGCAGCAGTCTTTGCAAATTGCAATCTCATACAACTGCAATTCCAAATTTTCCTTAAATTTTCCTTAAATGTTCAATTTATATACCACCCTTCCTAGAGTGGCTTGGGGCAGTTTACACGAACATAAAAAATACATAATAATTAAAATAAAAAAACCAATTAAAAGCAGATTAAAATTAAAATTAAAACTAGATATTGTTAGAAGCCAGGCTAAAATGATTGGTCTTTGGCTCTCTTGAAAGCCTCCAAAGAAGACAATCAGCGTCCCCTCTAACAGGGATTCCCAGATGCTGTTCACTACAACTCCCAGCATCCCCAGCTGCAATGGCCTTTGCCTGGGGATTATTGGAGTTGTAGTCAACAAAATCAGGGAATCTTTGTTAGAGGAAACACTGAAGATAATCCTCTTATATCCACGGAGAGGGCATTCCACAACTTAGGGGCGACAACAGAGAAGGCCCTATCCCAGGTTGCCACTAGGTGAACTGGTGGCACCTGAATACGGATCCCACCTAATGGTCTCAAAGAGCGGTGGGGATCTTGTAGAGAAAGGTGCTCGCTCAGGTAACCTGGACCGAAGCCATTCAGGGCTTTAAAGGTATTAACAAGCACTTTGTACTTTGTCCAGAAACATATCAGCAGCCAGTGCAACTGTTTAAGAACAGGCATAATGTGATTTTTCCGGGATATCCCAGAGACCGATCTGGTTGCCGCATTTTGTACTAACTGAAGTTTCTGAACTATGTACAAAGGCAGCCCTACATAGAGCCCATTAGGACATAAGAGCAGCCCAGCTGGATCAAGCCTAAGGCCTATCTAGTCCAGCATCCTGTTTCACACAGTGGCCCACCAGATGCCTCTGGGGAGCCCACAGGCAAGAAGTGAGGGTATGTCCTCTGTCTTGCTGTTGCTCCCCTACAACTGGTATTTAGAGGCATCTTGCCTCTGAGGCTGGAGGTGGCCTATAGACTTTAGACAAGTAGCCATTGATAGACCTGTCCTCCATGAATTTGTATAAGCCCCTTTTAAAGACATGCAGGCTAGTGGCTGCCACCATATCTTCTTGTGGCAGAGAATTCCATAGTGTAAATATGCTCTGTGTGAAAAAGTATTTCCTTTTGTTGGTCCTAAATTTCCCAACCTTCATTTTCATGGGATGGCACCTTGTTCTAGTGAGAGAGGGAGAAAAATTTCTCTCTGTCTGCTCTATCTACTCCATGC
Source organism: Hemicordylus capensis (assembly GCF_027244095.1). Classification (NCBI taxonomy): domain Eukaryota; kingdom Metazoa; phylum Chordata; class Lepidosauria; order Squamata; family Cordylidae; genus Hemicordylus; species Hemicordylus capensis. Next base: position 107,118,298 of record NC_069662.1, read on the forward strand.
ATAATTTTAAACACCTCTATCATATCTCTCCATAGTCATCTCTTTTTTAAACGAAAGAGCCTCAGATGCTGTAGTCTTGCCTCATAAGGAAGGTGTGCTCCAGGCCCCTGATCATCTTGGTTGCCCTCTTCTGCACCTTTTCTAGTTCTAAAATATTCTTCTTAAGATATGGTGACCCGAACTGTACGCAGTACTCCAAATGTGGCCACACCATAGATTTGTAGTATTAGCATTCTTATTTTCAGTCCCCTTTCTAATGATCCCTAGCACGGAATGTTCCATTTTTTCCCAGCGGCTGCACAGTGAGTAGACACTTTCAACAAGCTGTCCACCATGAACCCAAGATCTCTCTCCTGGTCAGTCACTGACAACTCAGATCCCATTAGTATATATGTGAAATTGTGGGTTTTTTTGCCCCAATATGCATCACTTTACACTTGCTTACATTGAACTGCCTCTGCCATTTTGTTGCCCACTCTCCCAGTTTGGAGAGATCCTTTTGGAGCTCCTTATAATCTGTTTTGGGTTTCATTTGCAAAGATGGCCACTTTGCTGCTTCCCCCAACTTCTAGGTCATTTCTGAACAAGTTAAAGAGCACTGGTCCCAGTACAGATCCCTGAGGGACCCCACCTATGCACTGCAGTAGTCCAACTGGGGGGTTACCATCTGGTGCATCACTGTTTTCTGGTCATTCTCCTCAAGAAACGGGCGGAGTTGTTGAATCAATTGCAGCTGGTAAAAAGCCCTGTCACTTACAAGAGAGTAGTGAAGCAAGTGTGATAAATGCCCCCAAAGCTGCTGCCTGGACCAGGTCACTTTACCCTACTTCATGGCAGGGCCAGCTTTGATGGGAGGGCTTACCTGAATGTAGGGGTTTGGTGGCAGAGATCTGTTCACTCACTTGGCTTCTTCCTATGAGTAAGCGAAGATCATTAAACCAACACCTTGTTCTCTCCAAGTCTGTTGAATGTTATGTGTCAGATTGCTATAATTTCCCCATCTTATTTTGATGGAGATAGGTTCTGGAACCAGGCATACAGAACATACAGATGCATGTACACTAATATCCAAGACTCCTTTGTATAATGAGGTACTCCATGCACACTATTTCCATACCTGGTAAAAGTGTGCCCTCGAGTCGGTGTTGACTCCCCACAGAGCCCTGTGGTTTTCTTTGGTAGAATACAGGAGGGGTTTACCATTGCCTCCTCCCACACAGTATGAAATGATGCCTTCCAGCATCTTCCTATAGTGCTGCTACCTGATATAGGTGCTTCCCATAGTCTGGGAAACATACCAGCAGGGATTCGAACCAGCAACCTCATGCTTGCTAGGCAAGTCATTTCCTGCTGTGCCATTAGTAAAAATGTCCTTTTTCGTGGCTGCTCCTCACTTTCTCTTATTGCTCCTGTTTTTCCTAAATTATATAAAATATCTTTTCTTTTACATTTATTCTGACTGCAGAACTTGAAGAAAGAAGGTTATTGGCACAAAATATACCTAACCAGAAAACAGACTTTTGAAACTCACTGGAGAGGAGAGCAGACTCCCATCATACTTGCTTCTGGTTCATACGCAAAGAGCACTGCAGTGATGTAAACTGGCCTACAGAGCATGCCTGCAAGTGCACTGCAAGGTGATCACTCAGAGAAAACTGAGTAGGAAGGTCATGGTTCTTTTGGAATCTTGGTTCAGCATTATTTATAATACTGTCCCTTGGTTCAGCATTATTTATAATGCTGTCCCTAGCCACCCCCAGCACAGTACCTCCAGTGACTGTTGCTGGTGTCTATCTTATGTTTCTTTTTAGATTGTGAGCCCTTTGGGGACAGGGAGCCATCTTATTTCTTTATTATTTCTCTGTGTAAACTGCCCTGAGCCATTTTTGGAAGGGCGGTATAGAAATTGAATAATAAATAAATAAATAAATAAATAAATAAATAAATAAATAAATAATAGGCAAATGTTCTTCCATGCACCTTCAATGATTACAGGAAAAAACTGAGAATGATACAGTAATATGTGCAAACACTGGTCCTTTCAATAAATTCACCTTAGTCATCAAAACTTTTTATTGCATTCGTGATATGATAAGGCTGACCAGAAAAATAGTATAGCACCACCTTGTGTGTTCAGAACAAATTTCTCTTTGATAAATCAGCTGTGTGAAAAGTTACATTGTGTGATTACCGATAATGCCTGTTTACTCTTTGCTGTGGCAAGATTGTGCCTGACCCTAGTGCTGGTGAAAGGGAAGGTGTGGTCGAAACAAGGAGGATAGGATATCCCTACTTTTGTTTGGTCTATTGCCCTATAACAAGGCATGGTAGCATTCCTATTGGGGACCTCACCTTTCCGGATCTGAGCTGAAACACATTTGTGTTCATGGCAAATAATTGTTTTTAAAAAGGGAATCTTTCCACAGCTGTCTTTGAAAATGTATATTTATATAAACTTACATTCATACAAACAGGGATGCTAATTTTGGAGAAAGTTCAGTTTGCCATGATTGTTAAAACAAACAAACAACAAACAAACAACAAACAAACAAACAAACAAACAAACACAAACAAACAAACACATGGAGGGGGGATAGTTTGAAAATGAAGAACAGTTCACAGCACCAGATACATGTGGTGTATATCTGTAGGCTGAGTGGATCTCAGCTGAATGCAGAATAGAGTGATATGATTGTTTTTCTCATGGCCTAAGCTCACAACTCAACAATGGTGGTATGCCATTGCCTATTCACTTTCAATAGGCTTTGGTGATATGGAGTCTATAGAGATTATTAGTTTTCCACATATTCTATCATACATCTGCACCTAATAGATTTGTTCTCATGACCAGGAGCTGGGTAGGAGGAGCGTCCAGCCCCATGCACGCTCCTAAGAAATGGTTGTGTTTCGACAAAAAATGGGATGGGAGGAGGGGGTTGCGATCTTGATATAGAGGTGTGTGCACGAACTGAGGTTCATGCACTGGTTCAGCGCTGAACTGGTTCGAATGAGGTTCGAACTGGTTCAGCACCTCTGGAGGGAAACAGCATGTGGGAACTTTAAAAAGGAGGAGTGCAGGTCCTTACCTGCTCTCCACTGCCCCACACAGCTTTCTGCTGCAGCGGCACTGCTCCCAAGAACCCAGGTGTGGTGCAAGCATGCACATGGTGTCCGCACATGCATGTTCACCATTTGTGTGGTCAGAAACTGCACAGGGCAGTGGAGAGCAGGTAAGGACCTGCAATCCTCCTCTTTAAAGATCCCACCACCTCCAGAACCTGTGCATGAACCTCGGTTCATGCACATCCTTACCTCCTTGGTAGGAGGGCACAGGACATGCTTTCCATCCACCTTCGATATCGTGCTGGGTACACAAGTGGGTTGTCCGCAGCTGTCCCACCCAGATCGTGGCTAACATATGATGATTTCCTCCTCCTTTTACCTCAGTTTTTGCCCACATACAATCATTTGGAGCCTGGCTGGATGCGCCTCCTACTCAACTTCTGATCATGAGAACAAGCCTAATACACAGTAAAATCCTTCTTACCAGTTGTCAGGATAATACAGACAGCCAAGCTACCCCAGTAAATGAGAGCATACCCCAGAGTAGTTTAATCATCTGTATAGCTTGTATGAAAGTAGGTTGAAGTAGAGGTTTTGCAAATGGAAGTAATCACAGATATCATTCACCAAGAGGCAAACTCAGCCCAGTTCTTACTGGCCCAGAGACTGCTTATGCTATTTTGGTCATGTTTGTGGGCCATTAGTCAAAAACCTCTTCCTAAAACATTACTGGGCAGCCTGCTCTCATATATACCTTAACATATAGCAAAAATTAATGATCACAATGTTCACTTGTGTTTAACAGAATTCTATTGTTGTCACATCCATGAAATGGTTAAAAATAATATGTTTGCTTAAAAAAAACCCAAGGGCATCCATATCCATTTGAGGCAGCTGAAACCAGATTTCATCTTGTAAGTTATCTTTCAGACTTCTAGCGTATTGTCTATTTCAAGCCATGAATAGTATCATATGACATTCCACTGACATCTTGCAACTTTGATGATGTTAAAAAGTTTTCAGTGGAAATGGCAATGATGGAAATTGCTTTAAACATCTGAAGAATATCATCAGAGCTGGTATGCGACAGATTATAGTTATGGTCCCCAGAGTGCCCTGATTCACTTTCATCTTCCAGCAACTGCATTGCTCATATCCATGCATAATAATCCATATGATACTTGGCATCCTCCAAATAGCAAGTGATACACTGCTAACAGTGGCTTTGATTCTGGATCTAGTTCACCATTGCTGAAATGAAATGTGTACTTAGGTTTCTGTTTTTGCAGAGGACAAGGTTCAGTAATTGCCAATAAGCAACAGAGTTCTGCTGTATGTGTATTTCCATACTGCACACTTAAGCAGGTTTAATAGTTATTCTCTCTCCAAATGGGACCCTGGGAACTGTCGTTTATTTATTTATTTGAAACATTTTATATACTGCCCACTCCGAAGACTCTGGGCGGTGTACAAAAACATGCAAAACAAGACAGCATTAAAATTGCATTCAGTTAGTCAAGTAGTTCTGCAAGAGGGATATCTAACACAGAATTCCCACACCTCCTCCAGACTATGTTTCCTAATATTTCTATAAGGGAAGCCATGAAAATACAATGGGTTTTTAAGTGACATGATTTAATGGTGTAGATGTGTCCTGTGAAGGGTGTGCACATTGAATACCGCAGTGTTCTTCCCTGTGAGGTCCAGGAGCCAGTGGAGGCCTCTATCAACCCTAAGTGTGGCCACTTGACTAACTGTTGGGCCTGTGTGAAGCTTTGGCTTCAGCGGAATACTCTGCATTGTCCTCTTTGCACCATGTGGAAACTACCCTTCTCATCATGCACTTTGCCCAGTGCCAGGGGGGTTCTTTTAAGGAAAATTGAGTCCTCTTAAGTCCCTGCATGCACAGAGTGCAAAAAGTGTTGCCCTTCCAAGTGCTTTCTTCCTAGAGCTCTTAAGAGAGGGCTCCATCTCTCTCTTAAAGGGCCCTCCCAACACTGATAAAAGCACAGAACTGTGCAGATGTCAACATAGTGGAAAATGGCTCTCACATTGAAGGGTGGGGTGGGGTTTTTTTGGCCTAAAGTGTCTCCTACTGGCTTTCTTGGCTCTCTTGTTTCTTGTGGGGATAAACTTAACCATGTATACCACTCTGGGCTCTGTGGAAGAAGAGTGGCATATAAATGTAAAAATAAATCATTTGGAAAAATGAGTTAAAAATTGGTGAAGGTTGATGTTTGGTGAGGTTTTTATAATAGTAGGTGTGAAAGAGCAAAAATTATAATGGCTTGGTTTTGTTTAAAGTCAGTTGACATTACCTGGAAGATCCATTGCCTTAAATCAAATCAGATTTAGATCATGCCTCTGATGGTGACATTGTTATCAGTCAAGCTGGAAAGCTGCATGAACAACTGCCAGTCTTGAAGACACATGCAATTTAGTTTTGCCAAATTGTTTTTAAAGGGGCAATAAGAATTTTGCCTAACAATTAATGCGCAGGAGATGATTTCTATCCTCCTCATACCCCAGAAATTTGATGGAAATGCTGGTGATGAGATATGACTTCCTGCAGCACAGAGAGGCTCTTCATGAAATGTGTAGCTGCCATCAGGCAGGTTGCCCATGCTGTGTTCATCTGGAGCCAGCCCAAGAACGAACAGTGAGCATGCAAGGCTTCAGATGTAATGATGTTTTGTTGATTTATCAATGCTAGGAAAGGAGCTCAAGCAAATACATGCACAGGAGAACTTACAGCGGGAGCAAACGGGATATTTTTAAGGCAAAATATCATTAAAAATAAATAAATCCTAGCATAGTTTTTCCCAGTTAGTTCCTCACATATTCAGTCTGAATGACCCAAAATGACCCTTCATGAGTTGACACAAAGCCCGGTGAAACCAATGAAAAGATCTGAATAGCTTTCAGTAGTGCTTATTTAACCACAAAGTCCAAAGAACGGGCACCATATACATAGGTGTGTTTTGGAAAAGCTACGTATCATTGCCAGGACAGAGTAGATACAGTGTCATTCACTCCACAATCTCTTAACCAGGTACTGCAGGGTTGCACAACACAGGCCCTTCTCCAGGTGTTAAGGATGTGTATGGAACCGGTGGGTGGCAGCTTGAAGGCAGGTGGGGGGGGGAAATACCTTTAAGGGCAGGGGAGGGTGCTCTTACTCCTCCTGCCACGTTTCCCCCGCAGGCGCTGCACTTTAAAAGGGTCCGGCAGGGCAGCAGCATACATCCCTGCTGCCCCATTGCCTCATTGGACCAGAAGTGACTGGAAGTACCCGAGTGTGCGTTTGAACCAGCCAAACTGCTGGTTGTTTGAACCTGTTTGGAGGCCTGTAAAAGGGTGGGATATAACTTTGCCACCCCGCATTCTGTTAAAAATATATTCTGTATGGTACTGTGTGGCTGGCTGGGGCAGGGAAGCAGTGAGAAAGCTGATGCTCCATGCTGCTGTCCAGATACCCAAGGAGTCCACTCCCACTGCTCAGTTGGCCAGTGTGCATGTGTGGCAGCCATTTGAAGGATCAGTCCAGCAATGGGGTTTTTGTTTTTGTTTTTTTTACTGTGCTGGCCCCTTAAATGGCACCACACATGCACATTGTCTAGCTGAGTGGCTGAGGTGGGGTGGGAAAGGACTCAGAGTAAAGCAGGTCAGTGATTCGGACAGGTGGGGCAGTAGCAGCAGAAGGCACTTCATGACAGTTTACAGGTATAATCTGCTTCCTCAACTCCCCCTGCCCCAGCTGCCACTGCTAGTCACTGCAGGGGTGGGGGTGATGATCAGTGCAAGGGCCGGCCCTGGCAGTTAAAATTAAGAGCAATTATTAAACAGATTATATTAAACATCTCCAAATGCTTGAGTTTTCAAAGCCCTTTTAAAGGCCGCTGCAAAAGTCAGATCCCTTATCTTTGCAGTGAGTGCCTTCCGTAACTCAGGAATGGCTATTTGTTCATGTTTATTTATTTCATGTATTCATTCGATTTCTATACCACCCTTACAAAAATGGCTCAGGGTAGTTTACACAGAGAAATAACAAATAAATAAGATGGACCCCTGTCCCCAAAGGGCTCACAATCTTAAAAGAAACATAAGAGAAGACCTGCTTCTGAGAAGCTGCCCACCTAACCAGTGGCAGCTGTAAACAGACCTCACTAATTGATGTTAATAAGCAATGGGGTGGGTGTATACCAAAGAAGATATTCTCTGAAATATCCTGGGGCCCAAGGCGTTCAGGGCTTTAGAAGTGAATAACTTTTATTCTGTATCTGTCACAAGGGAGAGGCCATGGTCAATACATATGACCAAATATCATTAGAGAATGACAATGTGGATATTTTGGAGGTAGAGCATTGCTTAGTACAAAGAAAGATTAGAGAGGCAATATATATAGATAAACTCAAACCCAGCGTAAATGGCAGGGAGGAGTTAAAGGAGATCGTGAAGTATATTGGCTACTAAGGAGTAGGCAATGTAGAAACACACACAGCTGTATGACCTTGGTTCCCTTTATCTTGTGTCTTCTACCCCCACCACCTTTTTACTTCATTTGTTGACTAAGTGTAATTAAAATTGTGAACAATATAAGCAGGTGATCCACAGAAGATGGAAGAACAACACTGAGGATGGCATTTGACACCGAAACATTTGTTTGCTTTTACTATGCTTTTAACAACATTTTAACAATGTTTTAACAAGGTATTGTCATCTGTTTTTATGTAATAAATGTGAAGGTGTGAAAGGAATATCTGCCACAAGATCCAATTAACTGCTATGGCACTGAAGATTCAGAACACAAGACTCAAGTGATGGGACTCCTCCTGAGCTAGTACAGGGGTAAATGCCAACCCCTAGTGAGAAGGCATTGTCCTCTTTGGCATCTGTATTAAACTTATGCTGTACCAGGCCAAGTGTGCTACTCCAGCTGAGTTGTGCAAGCATTTTATTTAGGAAAAGTGCTTGATTGATTAAGTGCCCTTCAAGTCAGTGTTGACTCTTAGCGACCACATAAATAGATTCTCTTCAGGATGATTTGTCTTCAGCTTGGCTTTTAAGGTCCCTCAGTGGTGCATTCATTGCTGTTGTAATCGAGTCCATCCACCTTGCTGCTGGTTGTCCTCTTCTTCTCTTTCCTTCAACTTTCCCCAGCATTATAGACTTCTCAAGGGAGCTAGGTCTTTGCATAATGTGTCTGAAGGATGATAGTTTGAGCCTGATCATTTCTGCCTCGAGTGAAAATTCTGGATTGATTTGTTCTGTGATCCATTTGTTTGTTTTCCTGGCTGTCCATGGTGTCCTCAAAAGTCTTCTCCAGCACCAAAGTTCAAAAGTGTCAATGCTTTTTCTATCTTGCTTTTTCAAAGTCAAAGTTTTGCATCCTTAGAGTGTCACGGGAAAAACTATTGTCCAAACGATTCTAATCTTTGTAGGTATAGACATGTCACGGCACCTAAATATCCTTTCCAAAGCCTTAATTGCAACCCTACCAAGTGCTAGTCTGTGGCATATTTCTTGACTGCTGGGTCCTTAACTGTTGACAGTTAATCCTAAAAGGCAGAAGCTATCCACCACTTCAGTGTCTTCATTGTCAATTATGAGGCTGGTTGCTGTACCCATTGTAATTGCTTTAGTCTTCTTTACATTTAGTTGTAGTCCCATTTTTTCACTGTGCTCCTTGACTTTCATTACTAGAGCTTGCACATCATCCGCATTCTCGGCTATCAGAGTGGTGTCATCAGAGTAGCACAGGTTATTGATGTTTATTCCTCCAGCTTTAAAAACACACTCATCTTCTTCCAATCCAGCTTCTCTCACTATATGTTCAGCATATAAATTGAATAAAGAATGAGAAAGTATACAACCTTGACTTCTTTGCCAATGTGGAACCAGTCTGTTTCACCATGTTACGTCTGGACTGTGGCTTCCTGTCCTGTGTATAGGTTTCTCATGAGAACAATGAGATGTTCTGGGACACCCATTTTCCTAAGGATATTTTACAATTTGACATGGTTGATGCAATCAAAGGCTTTTCTGTAGTCAATAAAGCACATATTGACTTCTTTCTGGTATTCTTTGGCTTTCTCAATTATCCAGTGTGCATCAGTAATGATATCTCTTGTTCCTCAGCCTTTTCTGAAACCAGCTTGATCAACCGGCATTTCCCTTTCCACATAGGGCTCTAATCTGCGTTGGATGATCCTGAGCATTATTTTGCTAGCATGTGAAATTAAGGATATTGTGCGATGGTTTGCGCAATCTGTTAAGTCTCCTTTCTTTGGTATGGGTATATAGACTGACCTCTTACAATCTGTTGGCCATTGTTTCATTCTCCAAATTTGCTGGCATAGTTTGGTTAGAGCGTTGATTGATTCTTCTTCTATTACCTGTCATATTTCTGTAGCTATTCCATCAATTCCTGTAGCCTTCCGACTTGGTAATGACCGGAGTGCTGATCTAACTTCATCTTCCCGTACTTGAGGTTCTTGCAAATAGGGAATGTCTTCTAGAGTATCTTGGATGTTGATGTCTCTGCTGTACAGATTTTCAATATACACCTTCCATCTCTGTTTGATCTTCTCTAAATCAGTTACTATCTGTCCTTTGGCATTAATTAACATACCAATTTGAGGTTGGAACCTCCCTGTGAGTTCAGAGATCTTTTGGAAAACTTACCTTGTTTTTCCGCGTCTATTTTCCATCCTCAAGGTCTTTACAGATGTCATTGTAGTACTGTTCCTTGTCTCTTCTAACGGCTTTCTGAAGTTCCCTATTCAGTTCCTTCCTGAGGTCTTTATCTTTCTTGACTTTGGCTTCTCTCCTCATCTTGGAAATTTCTACTGTTCTAACATCCATTTTGCTTTCTTTTGTTTCTTGGTCTTTGGCAGTCTCTTTTTACATTCATCCTTAACAACATCTTTGATTTCATTCCACAGTTCCTCTGGTTCCCTATCAATGAGATTCAGAACTTCAAAGCGGTTCTTAATGTTCTCCTTGAAAATGGTGGGTACATTCTCAATATCATATAATGGAAGCTGGATAGCTTTGTTTTTCCACTTTAACTTGATGTGGAACTTGCACATGAGCAGTTCGTGATCTGTTCTGCAGTCAGCCCCCAGCCATATCTTTGCTGTCATAACTGAGCTCTTCCACCTCCTTGCACCAATAATGTAATCAATTTGATTTCTGTATACTCCATCTGGTGATGTCCACGTGCATAGGCATTGCTTTGGTTGTTTGAAGAATGTGTTAGCAATGAAGAGATCATTGGTTTGGCAGAAACTAATAAATCGTTCTCCTGCTTTGTTTCTGTTTCCTAGGCCATATAGGCCGACTGTGTTTTCCTCCTTACCTTTTCCAACTTTGGCATTCCAGTCTCCAACCACCACCAGCACATCTTGCTTGCATGTTCTGTCAATTTCAGATTGAACTTGAGCATAAAACTCATAAACTTCCTCTTCTTCTGCATCAGTCATTGGGGCATAGACTTTAAGAATTGTCATGTTAAAGGGTTGTCCATGAAATCTAATTGTGGGGGAGGAAAGTGCTTAGTGGGGTATTAAGATCACAGGTTGGATTTTCCAACACAGGATGGCATTTTAGCTAAAGTGACACAAATGTTTGTATACTTACTTCTGTTAGTACATAAGTGGTCATATGTTATCTAATTACTGACTGTCACTGCTTTTAAAAACTTCTCTTCAGTTACAAAGAGAGAGAAATATCCTCACTCACTTATCAGGAATTCTTAGAAAGAACAGCTTAAAAAAAATTATTCCAAGTTTTTATGGGGCCCCCAGTTGCTAATGAGCAAGAGACTATTATGATGTGCTAGTTGGCCAAAGAGATTGAATGGCCATAGGAAAGATAGCACACACCAGGTAAGAGATTCAGCGTATAGGTGTTTATATGCCAATGCCAGAAGCCACAGAGCCGAGATGGGCGAGCTGGAGTTCTTGGTTGCTAATGAAAACATAGATATAGTGGGCATAAGGGAAAAATGGTAGAACAGTGAGACTCAGTGGGACACTGTTATCCCTGGATATAAACTCTATATCCTATAGAAAGGACAGGGAGGGGCAAATTGGGGATGGAGTAGCACTGTATGTTAACAAATGGATAAAATCTAACAAGATCTAGGACAAGGGGAGTCCTCCATAGAAACTCTGTGGGTGACAAGACAGGTCCTGAAAGGATATGTGTTACTAGGAATTTGCTATGGCCCTCCTGATCAAAACACTGACAGTGACGGAGTTGCAGAAGGAAATCAGGAAGGCATCAAAGAGAGACAGAGCTGTAATAATGGGTGACTTCAATTACCCATACATAGATTGGGTAAATTCACATTCAAGTAATGACAAAGAGGCCAAATTTCTAGATACACTGAATGACTGTGCCTTAGAACAGTTGGTAATGGAACCAACCAGAGAGAAGGTGACCTTGGTTTCTTGAGAAAACTTAGTAGTCATGGGATAAGGGGACAGGTTCACCTGTGGATTGGTAACTGGTTGAAGGATAGGAAACAGAGGGGAGATATAAATGGACAGTTCTCTACATGGAGAGATGTAAGAAGTGGGGTCTTGTACAGGGATCTGTACTGGGACCAGTGCTTTTAAAATTTATTTATAAATGATCTAGAATTTGGGGTAAGCAGTGAGGTGGCCAGATTTGCAGATGATGCCAAACTATTCAGGGTAGTGAAATCCAAAAGAGATTACAAGGAGCTCCAAAAGGATCTCTCCAAATTGGGAGAGTGTACAACAAAATGGCAAATGCGGTTCAATGTTAGCAAGTGTAAAGTGATGTATATTGGGGCAACAAAACAAAACAAAACCGCACCCCAGCTTCACATATACGCTGTTGGAATCTGAGCAGCCACTGACTGACCAGGAGAAAGATTTTGGGGCTGTGCTTGACAGCTCGTTGAAAGTGTGGACATCATATGCGGCAGTTGTTAAAAAGGCCAATCCCATTCTTGGAATCATTAGGAAAGGGATTGGAAATAAAACTGCTAATATCATAATGCGCTTATAATAATCTATGGTACGGTCACATTTGGAGTACTGTGTACAGTTCTGGTCACCTTACCTCAAAAAGGACATTATAGAACTGGAGAAGGTGCAGAAGAGGACAACCAAAATGGTCACGGGCCTGGAGCACCTTCCTTACGAGGTAAGGCTACAATATCTGGGGCTTTTTAGTTTAGAAAAAAGATGACTGAGGGGCAACATTATAAAGGCCTATAAAATTATGCATGGTGTGGAGATAGTGGAGAGAGAGAAAACTTTATCCCTCTTGTATAACACTAGAACCGGGATCATCCCATGAAACTGATTGCCAAGAAATTTATGATCAACAAAAGGAAATACTTTCCCACACAACACATAATTAACCTATGGAATTCCAATAAGCTATGGAATCCAGTTCTACATGATGTGGTGTCAGTCTTCAGCCTGGATGACTTTAAGAAGGGCTTAGATAAATTCATGGAGGACAGGTCTATCAATGGTTACTAGTATGAGGGATATAGGCCACCTCCAGCCTAAGAGGCAATATGCCATTGCCTAAATATCAGTTGCAGGGGTGAAACAGCAGGAGAGAGAGCATGTCCTCAGCTCTTGCCTGTGGGCTTCCCAAAGGCATCTGGTGGGCCCCTGTGTGAAACTAGATAGACCTTGGGCCTGATAGACCTTGAACTAGATAGACCTTGGGCCTGATCCAGCAGGGCTGTTCTTATGTTCTCAGCAGGCCACCCAAATCTTCCACCTGCCTCTCTGTCTCAAAGTACATCTTTCATCTTTAGAGGACTGGGAAAGGGTACTCACAAGTGAAGGGCTGGAAGAAGGACATTGAGGCCAGAAACAAAACAAGCACTCTAAGGCACACACATCCCAGTAAGAGGTATCAAGCTGTAGATTCTGGCAGGAGGACCCCACATCTTACTCTTTGCATCACTAGGGTACTTGCTGGAAGAGGGAGCTAATCAGGGCCGGATTAAGCTAGTGTGGGACCTGTAGCATATGTTATAAAGGGGCCCTAAATTTTAAAAAATGCACATAAATTTTAAAACATAAATTATTTACTTGCATAGTAAAGTAATTCAATGTTTTCATTTGCTATATTTTTGAGTATGGGAGACCAAGCCACAAACTCACACTTACTACAACAACAGTGAACATTTATATACCGTTTTTCAATCAAAATTCTCAAAGTGGTTTACATAGAAAAATAAAGAGTGGATAGATGATTCTCTGTCTCCAAAGGGCTCACACTCTAAAAAGAAAAATGTGGTAGGCACCAGCAACAGCCACTGGACAGAAGCTGTGCTGGGCCTTCTCTTAAAAGGCACATTTAGCAGAAAAGGGATATTTATTGGAAGCCGGGCATGAGGGGCCCTCAAAAATGCGGGGCCCATGGCAAATGCTACATTTGCTACTATGTTAATCTGTCATAGGAGCTAATGGACTGCTCCCTACTGCACATTTGTACCACCACTGCAAATGGCTGAAGGCATAGTCTGATATTGCACATAGTTGCTTAGCAATGATCAGTAACAAATGAGTGCACTTGGTTGTATGAAATAGCTGACTCTGGCTTGGCTCAACTACCAACTTGCCTATAGAACAAGCCCTAATGCCCACCATCAACCAGCGTTTCTCTGCAAGGATTACATAATTAAACTCTGCTATTCTGGAGTGGTCGCTCTATTTTTTGTGGGTCTAATGTCAAGATCTGAATGGCTGATACCCTTGCAAAGGTCAAGACCTTTCATTTAGCCCTAAAGTGTGGATCCAGCCATGTTGGGAAATCTCTATGCAGATATGCTCTTATGTGTTTTGGAAAGGCAAGTCAAAGTTTGGCCGAAGCACAAATGGTAACAAGAGCACTGGCTGGGCACTTCTCTTCTTCTCCTGTATGTGATTTTAAAGCTATATATTTATATCTCTTCATAACCTTCCAGCAGCACTGATTGATCTTCTACCATGCTTTTCAGACTGTGGTTCTATGGGATTATGCCAAAGTGAAGCCGTTGGAAGATTCTGCCTTAGGAATATGGGGATAGCCAGGTCCCTGTGTGTGGCACCAGTATATAGTTACTAATGGAGACACACTGTCCTGAACCACTGTATACACTGCTCTAAGGTCACTAGATTTTTATAGTGCCAGTAAATTGCTTTCTCAATCTTTATAGCCAATGTAAGACAGGATATCACAGAGGCCAAGGCATTTGAGCCCATTAAAGTTACAATGAGCGAAGGAAAGCCCAGCCAGATCGGTATCTCACTCTAATGTCCTTCACAATTTGAGAGCAAAAGCCTCCTAGAGAACCTGGTTACTGACAAATGGGCCTATGAAGGGAATTAACTACTAACTATAAGGTAAGTAATTGCCTTACCTAAGTCTGAGTGAAATCACTAAACTATTCACCACCACTATGTTTTTAAAAATAACTGTCTAATTGGAAAAGTTGTCTATGTTAAGCAAAGCAACAATCAAAGTGTTGGAAGTGAAGGACTCTGCGCTGCCTCATGCCTCTGTGATAGAGGGGGACAGCAGGGCCGGATTAAGCTAGTGTGGGGCCTGTAGCATATGTTATGAAGGGGCCTCAAATTAAAAAAATGCACATAAATATTGAAACATAAATTATTTACTTGCATAGTAAAGTAATTCAATTTTTTCATTTGCCTAGTGCCCCCACCACCAGCCGCTCCATGCCTCCACTCAGCTAAGCCAGCCAAACTTTGCAAAACACACACACACACACACACACACACACACACACACACACACACACACTTTTGTGACTCCTGACCATGGGTTCTCCTTTGGAGTTATTTTCACAAAGAGAAAGGGGGTGGGGAACAAAACTCTGAATGTTTAAATTAAAAGGTTCTCAGGAATTCTGTACTTTGAGAAATTTGAACCTATTAGCAATTTTGGCACACAACAGTGGATGTGTGATTCCAATGTGTGCAGAACATATTGGATCCCAGCTAGGGGCGAAGCTAGAGGAGAGGGGGCCCGTGTTCATCCCTCTCTCTGGCGGCCCCCCAGATTGGGGAAGATAATGAAGAATATAGGGTGGGATGGATCTGGAGGGCCCTTAGGATCTGGGGGGCCCGTGTTCTTTGAACCCTTTCGCTCAATTATAGCTACGCCCCTGATCCCAGCAGCCATCACATTAAAAGGGCATTTGACAATATTAAGAATATATGTTTAACCTCTTGTGCAAGCCTGACAGGAAAGCATATGTATATTGAAAATGAATGTGATTATGATGAGGTACATTAGCAACTTCCATGAAAACAGAAGTATCCAAAAGACAATCTTTTGGCAGGAGGCACAGCCTCTTTCAATCTAAATTACACTAACATGCTTAATATTAAAAGGAGGAAATGCACAAATCATTCAGTGCAACCCTAAGCATGTTTACTCAGAAGTAAGTCCCACTGAACTCAGTGAGCCTTACTCTCTAGTACGTGTTTTAGGTTTGCAGCCTTCTTTTATCTTTGGACAATTTCAACGGGCATCCCAATGTAAAGCTAATGAAATTGGCAATGCAGCAGTAGTTATTTCAGTTCTAGAGGAGAGGAAAGGAGCTCACCTTAAATTTGGCAGTTCCTTGAAAAGCAATGATCACAAATTCCCTCCCAACAGCACTAGATACTAAAGGAGGATATAAGTGACCTTACCCAACAAGACCATAATATAATCTCCCTCCAAGCTCCCCTCAATTGATCCACTAAACTTTGAGACTCCTCTTGCCGTGCATCTGAGTTACTTCCAGCTTTCTTTTTCCTCTTAAAGGTACACATTCTCATTGTTTATCTTTACCCTCTCCCAGTCAGTCGGAAAACGCTGGCAACATTCAACTAGCATCTTCTTTAGCTTCCTTTCTTCCACCCGGCATTAATAGTTAGTTGTTTCTTAATCTAAACTGCTTTTATTTCTTTTACTCTCTCTCTGTATGTTTTTAAAAACTTTTACAGTTTAAACAAATAAGGACCAACTCCCTGGCGATTAAGTTACCTTTGAGACCCCTTTGCAAGCTATCTGTTCCTATTGTTGTTCTTACTACTCCCTCCAGTGCTGCTTAACATAATAGATAACCCAATCAACACCATGGTGCCACAGGAAGACCTTGCTTAAATGCCCTCAAGCAATGTGGAGATGAGAATGGGCAGCAACAGGCAATGAAGAGAGTCAGCAGACAGCACCAAATTGAGAGCAGAAAGAAGGGGCAGACGTTCAAGCCAGGCATGCGGGGCCCTAGAAAATGCGGGGCCCGTAGCAAATGCTACATTTGCTACTATGTTAATCCGGCCCTGGGGGACAGATTAGTGAGTCAGAGGGCTAGAGGGGTCAAGACATTGGTCATCCCTTCTCTCTACTGCTCAGACACTGAGAGAATCCCTTTCTCATTATAGCAGAGTGCACAGAGGCACAACACAGCGGAAATTTAGTTAGGCATGCGTGTATGCTGAGAGTAAAGTAACTTGGAGCCAATTCATAGTTTCAAATCAATATAAAAGGCATTTATTAAGGAACTCCATTCTAGATAGGAAAGTGAGGAATTAGGATCTCTAATCTATCTATCTAGCTGGATGCAGATGGATTCTGCATCCTCTCTGCACATATGGTGCAGGGAGAGAGGCTTGCCATGTTGCAAGGTAGGAGGCCAGGTAGGGAAGAGAGAGAAGGAAGGAAGTTGAATCCCTAAGAGTAGCAATCTACATTTCAAAGGGACAGCATCAGAGCAGTGGAGAAGGGATGACCAATGTCTTGACTCTCTAGCCCTCTGACTTACTAGTCTGTCCTCCACTGTCTGAGACAGAGAGACAGCGCAAAGTCCTTTAACTTCCAACAGATTGCTACTCTTAGGGACTTCCTGCCTGCCTCTCTCTCTCTCTCCCCCCTTTTTTTCTTCTCCCTATCACACATGCTTGCCTCTCTCTCTGCATCCAGCTAGACAGATAGATTAGAGATTCTATCTCTCCACTTTCCTATCTAGAATGGAGTTATCCAACAAGGACTCCTTATATTGATTTGAAACGATGAGCTGGCTCCAAGTTTCTTGTGTTCTCAGCAAACATGCATGCCTGGGCAAAATCCACTATGTTTTGCCTCAGTGCACTCTGCTGTAATAGTAGAGTATCTCTTACCAGAGAGACATCCCAACACAAAGTACTCTGGGTGAGCAAAGATTGTTACACATAAGAACCAAACAGAAAAATTTCGTGTGACTGGTGCATATTAAGGACGGGTCAGCCATTTTAAGGATTGGTCAGTCCATTTAATGGAATGGTCAGCCATTTTAAGTAACACCATGAGAGAGAGAGAGAGAGAGAGAGAGAGAGAGAGAGAGAGAGAGAGAGAGAGAGAGAGAGCGCACACCTGGGAGAATATGCAAGACCAGGGCTCTGCCAAGCAGTATTCCCTCTAACAAGGATTCCCAGATGTTGTAGACTACAAGTTCCAGAATCCCCAGCTGCAATGGCTTTTGCTTGGGGATTATGGGAATTGTAGTCAACAACATCTGGGATTGGGAATCCCTGTTAGAGGGAGCACTGCTGCCAAGTATTTAGAAGATATGGGGCCCAGCTCCACAGCCCCACTCACATTCTGAGAATTAAACCTTCTCATGCTCTCTAAAGAATCCAATACTCTTTTCCAGTGTTTGAAGTAATTAATCAACAATGCATCCACCAATGTTGGATAGTGCAGAGGTGCAGAGCACTAAAGACTCAGTCCACAGCACTTGCTGAGGTGGCCCAGTGCTGTCAATGCCCCTGTGCATTACAACCCAATTACTAATTTTTTTCTCTTCCCAGCAGTTCTCCTGACCCACAGTTACAGCTGCTTCACCATTCACCATTCCCCACTCCCTGTTCCCAGATTATTTCCCCTCCCCCTTCAAACTAGCCTGTAATCCAACATAGACCCTCCAGCAAAAACAAGAGAAGGAAAGAGACTTTCTGTGCAAGGGTATAATTAAACAAGGGGGTGACAAATGTCCCTGAGGGACGGAGGCCCACTGGCTAGGCAACGGCCTCCCAGCAGCTGGGCAATAGGGGTGTGCACAGACCATTTGGTGCGTTTCAGTTCAGATTTGAACTGAACTGCTGCTATATGGACTGGTTTGATTGAACCGATCGGCTGAACTGGTCAGTTCAATGAACCAGCTTGAACCATTTCGAAGTGGTTTGCGATCAAACTTCTGAAACTGACTCGGTTCACAGCAATCAGGTTCGCAATCAAACCATTTATTCACTTCCCTACTGGGCAACAGTGTTCTCTTCACTCCTCCCCTCCTGCCTCTCCCAAGAAGAAGGTAGGGAAGGGGCCCATCTTCACTGTTTGTCCCAGGGCCCACACCAATCTTGCTACACCCTGCCCTGTCTCTATGTCTAGGCAGCAGGCACCTAAGCACTGATAAAAGGACAACAGGTTTGGCTATGTTTGCCACTTGCTATGAAATCCCTTGACCCATGCAACAAATTCCACATGTTCTTTATAGTGCTAGCAGAGCATTTTGGCTTGAAAAGGCCAGGCTTTGCACTCCTGCTTCTTTATACTTGAGCTCATGGTTTTCTTGGCTATTGTTGTCTCTTATCTTCAAATGACTTGTTTTTCTTGGCTGCCAAAGTACTAATGGTTCCCTTGACAACATTTTCTGTAGTAATTTCTCCCTGCCCGTTTCCCTAGGACTGGTAATTTCAATTACTCTCCTCATGTCAATCCAGAAGTGGGTGTGTGCCTGTTTTCCTGAGATGACTTCTACATGAATGCATTTCCATCCTTCCATACAAGGGCATGGTGACAGGAAAGGACAGAGATCTCCTAAGGAAGTAATTCCTTAGGATTGTGCATCTGCAGCAAAATAATTTGTCCGGAAAGAACCAGAGTTCTATGAAGTAGTGTGATGCAGCATTAATATAGTCCACATGCTCTTTGGGAAGAAGCTATAGCTCAGTGGTAGAACAATAAATTTTACATGCAAAATGCCCCAGGCATTTCCTGGTATGGCAGATAAAATCCCTGTTTGAAGTCCTGGAAAGCTGTTGCCAAGCAGTGTATACAATATGGCCTAGATCAGGGGTTCTCAGCCTTGGGTTCCCAGACAGAGGCACTCCTACTCCTGGAATTCCGGGCCAAAATCCAGGGGCCTCCACAGCCCTTAGGGCCCCCCCCCCCAAATCCTCTTTAGTCTGTCCCAGGTAGTGTGGTTGCTCTGCTGAGCCTGATGATGCTTAGAATCAAAAATTACATTAAAAATTGAAAACTAAAATATATAATAGAAAGGAAATAAAGTAAACTACAGGGCAAATGCCCAGCAGAAAAGAAAGGTCTTCAATAAGGATTTAAAGACCAGTAAAGAGGGGGCTAGACGAATCTGAAGGGGAAGAGAATTCCAAAGAAGTGGGGCAGCAACCGAAAAAGCCCTTTTGCGGGTCCTAGAACTCTGAACCTCTCAAAAATCAGGGACCGACTAAAGGGCCATCTGAAATGATCTAACAGGATGGGATGTAACTGAATGGGAGAGGCAATTCTGTAGGTAAACAGGCACCAAGCCCCGCAAGGCTTTGAAGGTGACCTGACAATAGAAGGGCAGCTATAGATGTTCACTTTCACACTGATTTTCCCATTTGGGGATATCTCTTTTGCTTATTGTACCAAATCTATAAAGCCGCGAATACAAAATAGCCAGCTGAGTGGTCAGCACACCACTCAGCCACCTTGCCACTCTGCATTCTGAGGTATAGTCGGTGGCCAAATCAAGTAGGGTTTTCACAGTTGTGGGTCCTCTCTGTTGGAATTCCCTACCCATTTGGGTTCATCAAGCAACCATCCTTACTACTTTTCAGTAAAAATTGAAATACGTTTTATTCTCTTTAATGTTTAAAATTAGTGTTTAAAAACACTAAAATCTCTTTAGTGTTTAATGGCAACTTATTAAACACAGTATCCCTCCAGTGGTTTTTGCTTATGTTTCTTTTCAGATTGTGACCCTTTTGGGATAGGAAATCTCTCTCTCTCTCTCTGTGAACACTTTTGTTGGATGGCAGTATATAAATATCATAGTAGTAATAGCATTGATTTATGCTTTACATTTTGTTTTGTTTTTAGCGTTCAAAATGTTTTGATGCTGTTAATTGCCTCAAAAATATTTGAATGAATAGCAGGATAGAAACAAAAATGAAGTACCTGGTTTTTAGAAACAAAAATGAAGTACCTGGTTTTCAATGGTGCCGATACTTTGGCAGAAGGAAAAGGCATTACCTCACGAAAACTGGTTCTCACTCCCATCAGGCTGTTCCTTCAGTGAGGTCTGCTTTTCAGCCAGAGAGCAGTCTAGCTGAGGTGGAGTTTATTTAAAATTCTAGCTTCAAATTATTGTTTTCCTTCAGGAGCTATGTATAATTGAGGAACTATTTTGGAAAACAGACTCTTTAAATATGTGGATGAGGCATTGGTGGGCATCTGAAGGCCGTATGCATTGTCGAGTAAAACAGAAGGTGCCTTGGAGGAAGCCTCCCTTCAAATAGATCCGGTAGGTTCTGCAGATAGTTTTTTTGTTTGTAGTGACCCTCACACTGGGGCTACCATGTCACCTGGGCACAGTTCACCTCAACGGAAAGGGATTTGAAGCCTCCAAATCTATGTTCCATCTGCTTACGAACTTTCTCAACTTTGAAATTATCCTGACTTCCACTTACAACACAATGTAACTGAGAGAAGTTTTCTATTTTTATCTCTTGATTTCACTTTCCTCCAAATTTTATTGGTCTAAAGAGGTAATTTTTCACTGGCTGGTAAAGGTCCTGTCCTACATATGCAACGGTGTGTATCCCAGTGATTCTCAAAGCAATTTTATGAATTCCCACCCTGTTTTGGTTTCACTGGGGTTTCTCTACCACTGATGCTTAGAGGATCAATCAGCATCTAGCCTATTAGTACAGTTTTTAAATTAAATGCATACATCATGTGTAACTCAGGCTATAAAGAGGTCTTTAAGACATTTAAAAATAGATTTGTAGCTATAAAACAGAGCAAGTTCAAGAATGAAAGAAGAGGAACTCTTCTTCCTGACATGCTAGATTTCCACAGGCATAACATTCAATCACACAGTCTCCCACATGCAGTATGAAGTGGTACAGGCTCAACTCCCAGGAAAACTATACCTTTCCCCCCAAACATATAGATTTTTCAGCTTTCTCTTTCAGCTTATATTCTGTATAAGGGATATGTGAGGTGATATGGAAATAATCTTTGTAGATTTTTTAAAATCAAAGGTGGCTTACTTTTTTGTTGTTTTAATTGGGTGAAGATTTTATCTTAGCTAAGTATTTAACTGGAAGCTACCTAATGGTGCAGGGGGGAATGACTTCACTAGCAAGTCAGAGGTTGCCAGTTTGAATCCCCAATGGTATATTTCCCAGACTATGGGAAACACCTATATCGGGCAGCAGCAATATAGGAAGATGCTGAAAGGCAACAACTCATACTGTGCAGGAGATGGCAGTGGTAAACCCCTCCTGTATTCTATCAAAGACAACCACAGGGCTCTCTGGTCGCCTCGCCAGGAGTCGACACTGACTCGACAGCACACTTTACCTAAGTATTTAGCTAGGTTTTCATCAATCTTGTTTATAATGATCTCTTTTGTAATATTGCTACCTTACCTGTGTCCTTGGTGACAGGACACACCATACATCTAAATCTACAGCATAATTAAAGGAGAATTCAAGGTGATGTAACAAAGCAAACAGAAGGAAAAAAGCAGGAATGGGTGAGGACGTAGATGCAACATGGACTTCTTCTAACCTCCCTGTTGAAATGCATTTCGTACAAAAGGTTAATTACTGTTATTTTGTTAATACAGATTGATCTAGCCCAGGTATATCAAAATAAACTTTGGACTAAGTTTCATTTTTCTTTATCTCACTTGCTCAACTCATGTTATAATTATCAGTCTTTCAGGATTGGAACTGTTTAGTCATTGGGTTCATGTTTGCAAATATGGGGTTGATGTTCTGCCTAAAAAGCCAGCTAGGCATGATGGTGGCAAACGATTGTCTTAGAACAGAGTACTTCATTGTAAGGCCTGGGGGCTGGTGGCAGCTCCACCAAAGCTGACTTCTCTGCACAGTCCCCCTGGCAGAATGCAGAGACTATCATTCTCACTAGTCTGAGCTGCACTTTGCCCAGCATTGTGGGGAGTAGGGAGAGCTCCTTGAAGGGAAACGGAGCCTTCTTGAGCCCCTCTACCATCTTGGAAGACAAGCACACAGTACTGGGAAGTGTGGTGCTTCCCAGTGCTTTCCCCATAGAGTGCCTTAGAGAGGGTTCCATCTCTCTTAGAGGGTTCTCCCAGGACTGAGAAAAGAACTATACTGTGTGGAGGTCATCCCAGTGGGAAATGGCTTTCACATAGAAATTGTTGTTGTTTTGCCCAGGTGGATACACTTTGAAAATGGTGGAGATCACTGTATTAGGGCATGGGTGACCATCACATTCTTATAAAGTAGTAGGTGAAGCAAGCTGCTGTAAAATAGGTGGATGGGTATGCCAAACACTTTCTCTCCCCACATTTCTCTCCCAAACCCCCAAGCCATTTTCTTCCTGGTAATCATTCCTGGGCAAGTAATCCCCACCTGGAGAAAAACAGTTGGAAGCAAATGATTGGAGGGAGAACAAGGCCCAGGCAGGGCAAGAGTAGGGTTGCCATATTCAAACTTTCCAAATCCGGGCTGCCCAATGTGCATATTATGCAAATTATGTGGCAGCCAATTTGCATTTTATTTATTTACTAGTTAATTTTGGCCCGTTGAACAACGGGCCCTAGTAACGGCTCTCCTGTCCCCCCGCTGCCATTCCCCCTCCCTCCCTCATTAAGGGCCAAATCGGCCCAGCCACTTGCCCCCGCAGCTTCCGCCGCCGACCAACCGCCTGCCCACCCAGCTGCCGATACCTCCTTGCCCCCGGAACACGTCCTCCGCTTGATCCGCTGCTCAATTAACAGAAGGAGAGAGGTGCTCACATGCAGAGCTCCACTCTCTTTAAAGTCTCTTCCCGAACTGGCGGTTTGGGCGGCAAGGACGCAAAGTTTGGGCGGCAAGGACGCAAAGGCTCTGCCGCTGCCTCGCCCAGTTTACCCCGGCGCCGGTTTTCCGGCTTCTTCGGGGCGGCCGCTTCTGGCCGCCCAAGATGGCTGCCGGGTACCGGCGAGCGTGTCTCCCTTGCCCTGTTCTGGGCCTGCGCTTCGTGCAGGCGCAGAACAGGGCAGGGAGGCACGGACACACGCTTGGTGTCCGTCCACGGACGGACACCAAGCGTTTTATTAGAGAGGATTTATCTGACAGATTTGTATACTTTCCCCTCCTTTTCTGCCCTCCCATGTGATCGGATCCAGAGTAAAATCTGGGCAATCTGGGCAGCACATTTGAAATCCATATAAATCCAGGTGGCATTTAGCAGCCGAGGGGAGTAGCCAAAATCCGGGGTCTATCCTAAATTCAGGGGGACATGGCAACTCTAGGCAGGAGCAATGTTCAGTCTCCCATTCTCAGTTGCTACTTCTATGCTTTAAATAACCTAAATCCACCCCTTTGTAGGATTTCACTGATATCCAGCACAGCCCTCTTTCTATCACATGGGTTATGCCACAGTTATATGACATTAGCTCCTTGTCAATGACAGCTTTGATTTATTGGGGAAACAGTTGAGTCATTTTTCTGTTTGTTCTGGTTCCCTTCAATAGCTGAGATAAAACCATGTGGCCTGATATTGCCCCAGGATATAAATAAGCAAATGGGTGGGAGTTTTATTTCATGTAGAACCAAAATGGGCTTTGAATTTTTGCCAGTTAAAATAACTATTTTTTAAAACCCTTACTTTTTTTCTCTTGCCACTTAGACTCTGTTGAGTACTCAGCTATGCAGAACTCTTTCAGGTTGATTTATGCCATTCTTTCTCACACTGGCTGTGTCACTCAGTCCTAGGCAGTGAATTATTTATCCTACACTGGCAGGAAAACTTGATTGGGGAAGAATGTTTTCTACCATGAAGTGGAATTTAAAGCTTCAGATTGCTTTTGTTTCCTGTGAAAACAAAGTCTTTTGTCCACTACAGTGTAGCTTGGAATTTCCCCCCTAAAATAAACTATCTGACCATTTTAGGGCAAGCAAGATTAGGTGAAGTTCTAAAGTTCTTTAGTTCTTGATAAGCCCGAGTGCAGCCCAGGGGTCTAATTTTCAGAAAGCACAATGCTTTCTGAAGTATATTTGTGGAGATTACAGATCACCAAGATGTTGGTTTAAATGCATTTTAAAGATGCTAGAAGCACCTCTTATTTCAGAGGGGGAAAACAGTCATGGAGAGCCTGTTCCTATTTGGAATTGTAGTGCCTGGGAAGTGGGAAGTTAAAACCTTCCTCTCACACCATTTTTCTACTTAAAATCCTTCACAAGCTGTGATGTGACCCTGATGATCCTTAGCTTCAAAGGCTGCAATCCTAGGCAGACTTACTTGTGAGTAATTTGTTGGAGCTAGGACACTGGCAGCATCAGCTCTCAGCTGCAATGTCTCATAGTGACCACTGGAAGGGGGGTGTTGGGTCACTGATAAAAGTGCTGGACCCCTCCCCTCTTTGTTCTTCCAGTGTTGGTCTCCATTTTGTCTCTTCAGAGATGGCTGTTTATTTTTTGTCCCTCTCTTCAGCCATGAGCTACAGCTGAAATTAAGCTGCAGGCTTTTTCCACATTTGTTTGTAACCTTTTCTTTAAATAAATCCTTGTTCTTCAATCCTAAAGAACTGTCTCAAGACCTCTTGCTTTGCTCAGGCATGGAGCCAGCCGAGCGGCAGCCTGAGTCTAGCCTCGCCCGGCGGCCCCTGTGTCGATGTCCTGTGCACATGACATCACATGCACGGGGCATGCCCCAAGAGAAATCCCCTCCCTGCCCAGGGGCAAGCACTTGCCCATCCTTTTCTGGCAGCATTTGCTACTGCAGATATGCAGTATTTGCTGCATTTGCTGCCTGAAAACATGTATTCCCCTTTCTCTCCCTCCAGCGAGGGAGAGAAAGGGAAAATAGATGCTTTCAGGCAGCAAGCGCTGCCTGAAATGACAGGGCAGGGCTCACTCGGGCTCTTCGGAGCTCAAGGCCATGCCCCCTTTGTATGTGATGTACGTGATCCTCTGGAGGGAAAGAAAGGGGAATACAAAGGATGGGCAAGCGCTCACTTGGGGCCCTTAGTAGCCTGGGTGTGGGCGGGGGAGGGGGGTTCATTCGGGGCTCTGCTGGAGCCTCAGCCATGCCCCCTTGGGGGCTTCAGTGGCCCCTACCACTGGCGGCCCGGGTTTTTTTGAAGCCATTCGCACAATGGTGGCTACGCCCCTGGCTTTGCTGCTTTTTCACCAAACTGGTTTTGCTCTGCTCTTTGGGGACTGAACTGCCATTCTTCCCCTACATAATTCTCATTGGCTTACATGTCCTGCAGGCAATGCTAGGGCTCTGACATGGTCAGCGCTGCTGCTGTACAAGTGGGCAGTAGTGGTACTGTGAACTCTTGTGCAATTACATGTTTCACACTATTTCTGTTGTTCCCAATGGAAGTAGCACATAATGTGCAATCGTGCAAGAGTGAGTGTTATTGGTACTGACTATTGCACAGCCGTGTCACTGTGTTGGAACCCTGCATCAGCATGGGTGGATCTGGCACCACCTATATTATGCTGCAGAATATGCAAGTCAGTGAACTTAATGGGACATACTCTAATGAGTAAACATGCATAGACTTGATCTGCACAGGTACAAATGTCTCTGCTACTTTGCAATGTTCATAATATGAACAAAAAGTAATCTAAACAAGCCCTGTTTCCATAAATGCATTACTGGAATTGATTGGTCCCTTCTTCGATTATTTTCTTCAGAAGAGAGTTCAGGAACTCTGGCAGTAGCTTCTCTTTGACTCCTCTATACTATGAGCGCTTTCTTACAATTCCTGGAAGTGTAGCTAGAAAAGAATTATGCATTAGTAAACACCCCAATCAAAATCACATTCACGCTGCAATTCTATGCACACTTTCCTAGAAGTAACCCCTGACTGGATGCAGTGCAGTGGGACATTTCTGAATAAATATATAGGACTGCACTGTTAACTGGATATAACTTTCATTAATGTGAAGGAGACTTGCTTCTAAGTAAATAAGGGGCAGACCGAATTAACATTAATCTGTACTATTTAATTGCATGATTAGTTCATTCACACTTTTGTCTTTAATCTATAGGAAGAAATTCATTCTTTCCTTAGATTTTGAGTGTCAGCAATGTCCATGGCTTTGTGAGACCTACAGTGAGTGCCTTTCTCTACAAGATCCCCACTGCTCATTGAGATCATCAGGAGGGGTCCGTCTTTGGGTGCCACCAGTCCATCTGGTGGCAACCTGGAATAGGGCCTTCTCTGTTGTTGCCCCTAGGTTGTGGAACGCGCTCCCCATGGATAGAAGAGGATTGTCTTCCTTGGAGGCCTTCAGGAGAGCCTTAAAGACCCATCTTTTTAGACTGGCTTTTAATCTGGTTCAAATGGTTTTAAAAACATTTTGAATTGTTTTATGATGTGCTTTTTCTTTTAATGTACACCTCCCTGAGCCACTTTAGGAAGGGTGGTATATACAAATTAATTAATTAAATTAAATAGTGTAAACCATTCTACCAAGCAGGGAAAAGAAGTACTTCCCACGTCACTTTGCAGTTCTTTTCTATCCAATTCTGATGTTATGAGGTGATCACCAAATTTCCGGATCCATCTCCTAGACAATATTTCTTCTTCTTCTTCTTGTGCTATCAAGCCCCTTGTTCATTTCCTCTTCGTCTTATCAGTTTCACTTCATATGAGGAGTGCAGTCTGATGTAACAGCATGCTATATCCCACCATTATTTTGACACTATCTGTGAATACCTAAATAACTAAATTTCTTCAAAGATGTAGTGTTGCTTCTGTTTCATAATCAAATATGCAAATAAAGTATGTGTCCCACCCTGGATATCTGCTGTTATCCTGTTTTGTCCTCTCCTGAAGGGGGAGAGTGAAGCATAGAGATATAATATGGCTTATCTAAGATTCTACAAGAATTCTCATTGCTTCTCATTCTTAAGTCATGCTCCACCATCAGTCCAAAGCTTGGGATGGTGCGTTATACCCCGGTGCCTGTGAACAATCCAGGCAGACATGCTGCTATTACTGCTTATTTATTTTTAAATATTTATATCCCAGCCCTCCAGCTTAGTGCTGCTTAGGATGGCTGACAATAAAACAATAACCCACAATAAAACAATAAAAGGCAATAAACATTATCCAACAAATTAGCATTACTTATGTATTAAGTACTTTTAATCTGTAATATGGATCATACACTTTGGGTTTGTCCATAATGCTAGGAAATAACTATTAATTTCCATTCCATTCTCTACAGGGAGAATAAGGGCTAGAAGCTGGTGATTTCCCCAAAATCTGTCCAGTGAGTTCCTATTGAGAAGTATATCCAGACCCTCTAAATCCAAGTTCAACAATCTGCAGTCTTCTGAGCTACGATAGATGCCATGACTACCTGTACTATCACAGAGTTAATGGTCAAAGCATTTGCAGAACACATCATATATATATTATTCTTTTTAACTACTGTATGGAAAACATGAGATTAAATTGAGTTGCAATCCTATGAACATTTAACTGGGAGTTTGCTAAAACTGATAACAGAGGCTCTGGTTTCTAAGTAAATACGTTTTTCAGACTGTTAGACACACTTTTTATACCTACTGTGGTTATTTTAAAAATGATTTTTATTATTATATCAGAAGCAAATACACATATTAATGCCAGCAAAATTATCAACATACTGTAATATCTATAATATTCCTCACATGTATTTAAATATTAATATTTATTGAAAAGAGGCATTTGACTTCAGATAACATTAGTTGATAAGAAATTCTGTCCATCTGCAATTCAGCCCAATATATATAAAGTGTATATATATCTATACACTTTAATGTATATTGATAACATTAATTTCTCATCACATATATCAGGTGAGCTTCAGACATTTGAGCATTGACCAACATTTTATTTCCTACTGGTACCTCCATCTTTCCCCAGAGTTGCGTTCCTGAGTTCCACAGTCATTAAGTTGGTGATACATAAGTTTACCTATGTGTGGTTGTCCAAATTGTCCCTAATATCCTAATATGACTACAGTTGACTCTAGTGGAACAACAATCCAGTCATTGATATGACTGAAAAGCCCTGTTTAGATATTATATTGTAAGTGCATGCAGATGTCTATGCACATGCACAGGGACTTGTGTGAATAACTATACATGCATTCATTTTAAAAGTGAAGCTGGGTACAGGCTCCTTCCAATGCAGACTAAAAATAGGAAGTGTACTGTACCTGTATTAAACATAAATAACGTTGTGTGCATTCAGAACTGAACCTGTGTATGCTGTTCACAGATTGTATGTGCATCAAATGTATTGTGAACATGGCTAACTCCTGTGTTAAAAAGCAGGAACCCTGGGCCACATCCACCAAACATGCATCAGACCTGCTTTGTTATGAGAACCACAAGAAGGACAATCGTTCTGCTTTGCATACCTATCTTGCAGGTAGGCCTGGGTGTTTTCCAGATCACGTGCAGCAACAGTCTCGTAACGTGTTCACTAAGTGCCCCTCCTTTTTGCCCATGTCACCACATCGGTGTCGCTGCGTTGTCAGCAGCGGACCGTTCATATTTCACATGCCCTGTTTCAGAGTTTAATGTTTTGTTATGACCCTATAACATAGCAAAAGGGTTGCAGGAAAGTAGCTGTATTTTTCTATTGTAGGGAGGCCAATATGGACATCTTATGGAGAATATGGACATCTTTATACATTGCAGCATTTTGTTGTGTGAAAGGTTATTTTCATTTCATTTCAGCGGGTAGTAAATCCACTTTTGACTCATCTCTAGAAAGGCTAAATCCACCCTCCCCGCCACCCCATGGCTGTGACTGACTCACAGGCCTCCCCTCTGAACTACCCCAAACCACCTCCATGCGTCGGCAGAGGCTCCTTGGAGGAACCAGCTTACGGAAAAGGGAATGCAGGGGAGGAAGAGACAATCTCAAGGGACGGTCCTCAACCCCCTTCCCCAGCTTGAGGGCTTGATCCCCTCCCCCGCAAAAAAAGGAAAGCTCTGTGCCCAAAGACCCTGATTCTGTCCATCGTCGCATCTCCAAGGGACACAATCAAGGCTGGTTGAAGAGGAGATCGGGCCAGAGAGAGAGGTGACTGAGGCTAGGCCACAGGACCTGGCTGCAGTGCCTGCAGCGGTGAGGGCAGGCATATTATTATTATTATTATTACATCTATATCCCGTTCTTCCTCCAAGGAGCCCAGAGCGGTGTACTACATACTTGAGTTTCTCTTTCACAACAACCCTGTGAAGTAGGTTAGGCTGAGAGAGAAGTGACCGGCCCAGAGTCACCCAGCTAGTTTCATGGCTGAATGGGGATTTGAACTCGGATCTCCCCAGTCCTAGTCCAGCACTCTAACCACTACACCACACTGGCTCTCATATGGTGGTGACAGCAGCAACAGCCTTTGCCATGTCAGCCTAATAGTCACTTCTTGGTGGTGGGACAGGGATACATTGGGTTCTCCATGAGACTGTCACTTCTGCTGGTCACCCACCCTCCCTCTCTGAATTACAAGGGAGAATATGGACATCTCCTGCCTTGAAAAAATGTTGCAATGAATGGAAAATGTGAATGGCAACCAGCCTACAATAAAATAACCCTTTACTCTCAGTTTCAGACCATTTCACTATTCCGTGACACTTTAGAACACTTTAAGCATTACAAATCTCGTCGTCTGGAAAACGCCCTGGGAAATACCCATTTGAAATCCTGGAGAGCTCCTGTCAGTCAGTGTAGACAGAACTGAGCTAGATGGACCAGTGGTCTGAGTAGGTATAAGATAGCTTCCATGCAATACTGGCAACAGGGAGAGGCCATCAGATATATACATTTCAGCCTCCATCTTGTTAAATACCAGTGTGTAGTTCTTGTCATAATTTACAATCCAACGGATGCATAAAGGCACCTCAATACTAGGTAAAGGTAAAGTGTGCTGTCAAGTCGATTTTGACTCCTGGTGCCCACAGAGCCCTGAGGTTTTCTTTGGTAGAATACAGGAGGGGGTTACCATTGCCTCCTCCTGCACAGTATGAGATTATGCCTTTCAGCACCTTCCTATATCGCTGCTGCCCCATATAGTACCAGCGGGGATTCGAACCGGCAACCTTCTGCTTGTTCGTCAAGTATTTCCCTGCTGCGCCACTTAAGGTGATTCACCTTAATGCTAGCTTGCTAAATAAATGTCAACCCCCACTCCCACCCTCACACACCTGTATTATAGTTATATTACAACATTATTGGGTGAGGGAGGGACAGGGAGGGAGTTCAATGAAATCTACATGCCCCACCCCACATCAGCATTAGGCAAACTGTGGCCCCTCTGTAGGTGTGTAGAGACAGTAGCTAAGGGGGCCAGTACAAAGGTTAGAGGCTGGGACTTTCTGTCCCCCCTCCCTGTAACACAAGCTCTTGTGATGAGATTGGGGTACTTAGCCAGCTGGCTCTTCTTTTGTACGTTTAATTACTGGCTAATGGGTGAAGGGATTTGGACAATGTGTTGCTGACAGCTCTAGATGATCCTAGATGGCCCTTATCCCAGAAGCCTCCATTGACAAATGTCATAAAGGCATATATTTCCCCATCTTCTAAGAGACTCAGGGGAAGGTGTAGGATAGCTTCACCCCTGTTTGTTTGTTTGCCTCCCCTTCCCTGGAAGGTATTTTTGTTAGTCACAGTAAAAAGAGCAGGCAAGCTAGCTAGAGTGGAGAGACAATGAAGGGTTTTTAGTTTGGAACAGAGCAGCAAAGGCAGAGAGAAGCTGCAGCATCTCGGAACAGGACCTGCCCTCTTTGATGTAGCCTGTTGCTGATGTTCTCTGACCTCCTATCTTTGTCCAAAGCTCAACCTGTACATTTCTATAAATAAACCAAAGACACACCGTCAGTCTGCGGCGACTATTTCTTCAAAAAGATATCAAACTCCGTGCAGCAGGCCCCTGAAACTTCTCAGTGATTCAGAGAGATCCAGGGCTACTAATGGGAGCGCAACAGTTTTGTAATGTCATACCTGCCAACATGTCCCTATTTCCCCATTCATGGGAAAATAGGGACATGTTGGCACAGGTATGTCATGCAGGTCTTGACTCCATTTCTGACATTAACTATTATTTTTATCGGAACTACATTCTAATCAGGGGCGTAGCAAGGCGGGAGGGGGCCCAGAGACAAGATTTTAAAATGGGCCCCCCCATCACTGAAGCTCAGCTCATGAAGTAAAGAAATCTTAAATGAGGCTGAATAGTGGTAACAAAAAACAGAGTAGAATTTATATCTATATATATATAACCTATGCGCCACAATAGAACATCATCCTAAATGATTTTTAAAATGATTTTGTAAATTGTGGACGATGCAAGTCATTGAATGGTACTAGAGAAAGACATGCGGTTCTGGTCGCTCTCGGGCTTAACACTCACATCAGTTTCGGAGGATGATACAACTGAAGGAAGCCCGGGCGGGTGCGCGGCTGGGGGAGTCAGTCATGTGACTTGCCTCTGGGGACCCCCAAGGCAGTGGGCCCCCAGACAACTGTCTCCCCTGGCCCTGTTCTAGTGACGCCCCTGATTCTAATCAGATTTCATACATTCTAGAAAACATCCTTCTAACTGCCCTGATCATTATCCTCAGTTCTATAGAATCTAGAGGAAAGAGTTGTGGCACACAAGGACCAGGCAGTGGAGTAGAATCAAGGATAGTAATAGCTTAATGGAGTAGATGTGATTTACAGAGAGACTAGTGCAGACTGTTTTTTATGCTCTTGCTGCCCCTAGTTTGTTGTTAGCCCTGCCTCTAGTCTAGGACTGACTAAAAGTAACTAAAGCACCATTGAAGAGCTGGCCTGGATAAAGGAATGGATTGACCATAAAACACCACATGTACCTTGTTCTTATATTGCTAGATCCTGTTGTTTTCAGTCTGTTTTGAGTAGATTCTCATTAATAATCAGATTGCCGACACAGATTGCCCACACAAGGGTAGTCCACACAAGGATCCAGAGGAGCTGGTTCCATCCTTGTTTAGTATCCTGTCCAAAGTGTAAGTAAATAAGTATTAAACTCTATCATTCGATGTAAATATTATGCACTACTGTTTAGATGAGATTAAAAACGTCGCTCTGCTTCAGAGTATGCATGTGGGAATGACAAGAAAAATCTTGGCTCCACAGAATAGTTTTTCTTGTTTCTCATTATGACTGGGTACTGAATTAATACTTCTAACCTTTACTGGTGAATGGTTTCATTCCCCCCCCCCCATTACTCATGTTGAATGTTAACGATTGCCACACCTTTCTTTAGCAATAAGGCTGCTCTCCTTGTGTATGATTATAGGCCTCTTTACTCAGTATCTTTTTGTTTTCTACTTCCTTTGAAAAATTATTTCCATCCTTTCTCTTTTCTTTTCTGTTTCCTTATGAAGCTGGAACTTGAAATAGTTTCTTCCAATTCAATAAAGAAAAATATTTTAAGCACTTCCACAAGACTGGACATGGTTATTGGGCTTTAAAAAATAGTGACTAAATCTATGAATCTTTTGCAGAGATTTAGTGATAGTTACGGTTTTAAAATATCAGGATTATTTTCAAACATAATAGAAAAATATTATGGCTCTTCATACCCTGATAAACTAGCCCTTTTCACACAACAGTATTAGTCCCCTTCAGCTGTTATTAAACTGGTTACACTGTCATCAGGTAAAGGGGGAATGGGGGTGCACCATACAAACTCACACCACAGTGCTGATGTGCTCTACAGCCAGAGGTGCACCCAGGTAATTTTGGAGCCTGGACTTAAAGGCCATTTGAGGGGGCCCCTCCCATGCAAATTAAGCATCATCATTCATTCATTCATTCATTCATTCGATTTCTATACCGCCCTTCCAAAAATGGCTCAGGGCGATTTACACAGAGAAACAACAAATAAATAAGAAGGATTCCCTTCCCCAAAGGACTCACAGTCTAAAAAGAAACATAAGGCAGACACCAGCAACAGTCACTGGAGGTACTGTGCTGGGGGTGGATAGGGCCAGTTACTCTCCCCCTGCTAAATGAAGAGAATCACCATGTTAAAAAGGTGCCTCTTTGCCAAGTTAGCATCATGCTTGGCCACATAACCACACCACCCAGGATAGACTAGAGGGGCTTTGGGGCCCCCCAGGGGCTTTGGAGGCCCTGGACTTTGGCCTGGAAGTCCAGGGGTAAGAGCGCCTCTGTCTGTAGCCATGCCACCTGCTCTCCCTGCATTCTGCTCTTGTCTGTAGAGGTCAGCACTACACTTGGGGAGAAGTTCTCCATGTGATTAGTCTGACTCTGCAGAGAAGCACGGTATGTGTATGTGGAAAGAGCAGGAGAGTGGACATGGAGCAATTTGCATAGAGGGACATGACTACCCAGTGTGCTCCTTAGTGTGGGTGGAACATTGGGTCATGGGCACAAACAAGAAATCCATAAAAATTCCACTGTGTGGAAACTCAGTTTCCCTCAAGTGCGGCCCTTCCATGAGGCACAGTCAGGTGGTCACCTCAGCAGCAGATTATTGGGGTGCCAGCAAGGCAACAAGATGCCCCCGCTGCTGCCATTAGAGCAGCTCTTTGGGGCCAGTCTGACCCTTGCAAAGAGCACCTCTCCACACATTCCTTGGATAGCTTTCAAGAAGCACAAGGGGAGAAGAAGAGGCTACTGGCAACTTTCCCTCCTCCCCACCCCTATGTCATTTTAAAAGCTTGCAAAAGTAGCAGGGAGCTGGCCCCCACCGGGGTTGTGGGGCAAGGCAAAATTTGATGCCTTCCTCAGGTGCTGCAATACTTTGAGCCACCCTGATTTCTCCTCTGCATGCAGTTCAAATTGGACAACTAAGAGGCAAGCACAGAAAAGCTCTCCATCTGGAGTTGCCCACTGTCTGCCCAAAGGCTCTCAAGATGATGTACAAGCTTTTAACATAAACAATACTGTTTATGTTTAATAAACAGTAAACTCCAAAAGTCTAGTTTATCATTTTAAAACAAAGTATGTCACTTTAAAATTATATTTATTTATTTATTTATTTACTTACTTACTTACACAGTCAGACAGGTGTTATTGACTGGTTTGTTCTCTAATTTTCCTTGAATCTAGGTGGTATTTTTGGATCAGATACTATTTGGTGTTTTCATTCTTCAGCTTCTTGTCTTTCATATCTTTCAATTTACTTGCATCTGATCTAAGCCTAGAGATTTTATTTTCTAATCTGCTCTTCCATTTAGTACTACTTTCTTTTTTTACAGGTTGTTTATTAATTATTAATTATTATTATTAACACAGTCAGACAGGTGTTATTGACTGGGGTTTTTTATCCGGACATCGAGTCCTTCCCAAGGACCTGGGATGGCTGAATTTTATTATCAGTGTTCTTGCTGTTATTATTATAGATATCGTCGCAGAATATAGGTTGTTCCCAGTAATATTGCTTTTTGTAATTGGCTGATGGTGATTTTTGGGGTCCCTATGCTGTTGAGGTGCTCAAGTTGTTTTGGAATTGCACCTGGGCCCCACAACCACGCCAAGGTAGTTCCTCACTAGGGCTGTTCTGGTGAGAACTGTCCAGTATGGTTGGACCTCTGGCATAGCTCTCACCTTCCTCAGAGCACGCAAGCCCCACAACCATGCCAAGGTAGTGCCTCACTGGGGATGATGATGATGATGATGATGATGATATTTTTTTATTTTTTAAATTCGATTTCTATACCACCCTTCCAAAAATTGCTCAGGGCAGTTTACACAGAGAAATAACAAACAAATAAGAACCTTGGAACCCTGTCCTCAATTTGGAACCCTGTCCCAAAGGGCTCACAATCTAAAAATAAACATAAGATAGACACCAGCAACAGTCACTGGAGGTACTGTGCTGGGTGTGGATAGGGCCAGTTACTCTCCCCCTGCTAAATAAAGAAAATCACCACATTAAAAGGTGCCTCTTTGCCAAGCAGGGGTGAAGAAGCAGGTATTTGCTTTTATATTTCTGTCACAACTATATGGTATAATGATGTATGCCTCATTTTGAGCAGGCTTTCCAGCAAATACCTTGATTTTCTGATGAATGAAAAATATCCATTTGCTTCAAAAAATAAAATCTGGGATACAGATTTTACAAAATATCCTATTATTGCATGGCAAAGTAATCTTATCCAACAATGCAGGGACATGATTGATACATGAAGTGCATGTACAAGCCTGCTGGGGCAAAAGCTTTGTCCTTACAGCTGAATTGCTTTAAGAGTTCACTAACACCTTGATCCTAACAACTGCTGAACCAGCACATTAATGAGAATGGCAAATCATACTAAAATCCCTCACAGAGCCATTGTGAGAATGAACTGGAATTTTGTAACACTGTGTAGAGTTAGAAGTACTGTAGAAATAATTAATAGTACCCTTTGGCCTCCCATATCCTTTTGTTTTATGCTTAAATTAGTTAGACTGCAATAAGCATTTAATCCAGATTAAACCTTTTAAGAAACTATCTTTTCATTGCATGCACTGATTGCCCCACAAAAGTGATACAGTTGCAGCTTAATTGAAAAGCCTATATCTTATCCAGTTCTGAAAGTGAGTCCAGTCAAGAATGAGCACAAAAGGAATCTTAGAAAACTTGGAAAACTGATGCCATGTTTCCTAAATATCTGCAAAATACATATTTGGACAGTAAACCATATAGAATTTATTGGACTATCATCCCCACATTTACTTACAGTGCACAATCATATTACTTGAGGCCACACACACACTCCTTTAATATAAACAAATTTGTCACAGCTGGGCTGAAGGTTTAACATTAGTGCCAAAGTTGATTCTGACCGCATACGACATCATACCGGTACTTTCCAAAAGCAACCAGGAAATTCTATATTTTTGTCTTGTGTACCCTTTAAACACTAAGAAAAGGGCTGTCTTTCCTCCCCAAAGACAGCCCCACATTTCTTGATTGTTGAGCAACCAGAGGAAAAGTGATGAGAAAAATACAAACTTCTTTTCCTCCTTTTAGATTAACATGCTTCATCAGTGGCTTGTCAGCACTTTGTGATGCAAGGGTGATTGCTTTTGATTTTTTTGGTGAAGCAAAATGTCTGGCTACATGTCCCTGCTTCCCCTACCCAGCCTGGCTAGGCTTATCAGGACCAGCCTCAGAGCAAGGACAGGGAGGGTGTTGAGCATCACCCTGGGCCTCCTCTGCCCCAGGCTGCTTGTTCCTTGTGCCTGTCCCTTGCTGGGGGGCACCTGACACTCCCCACCAGCCTCCTTCTCATCCCCAGCCAGCTTCTTATATGCCTCCTTACAGGCTATGTATCACCCGCCCCCAATTACAGGGCCAACGCCCCTCTTTATTACCTGTAATTGATTACCCTTTACAGCTGTTGCCAATGCCTCTCCCCCTTCTCCCTCCTCCTGCTCAGACCTCCTCCCTTCGGGAGGCATGCTGCTGATGTTATCCTTGCATGCTTCCACTTCGGTCTTACCAGGGCTCAGCTCCTCCTCCTCCTCCTCCACCGGAGCGGAGTCCCTGCCTGTTGGCAGTCTTTGCTCCGTCTCTCCCCAGCTGCCACCCATCCCTGTCGCCCTGGGCCCTCCTACCACTCCGTCCTCGGAGGTAAGGACAGCCGGCCTCGCCAGACACAAACCTGGATTTGGGGAGATGTTTACAGGGAAAATAAAATACTTTGAGCTTCAAGGTGGCGAGTTTTCTTTCAAAATTGCTGGAACTGCTCCTAGAACGGTTAACACTGTTAACAATGTTAACACATTAGTTAACATTGTAGTGTGTACATTTAGAACAAATATCTGTTTAAACCTAGATGCCATAAGCAATGAAGCAAACACACAAACTAACAAAGAGCTGAATAACAACAGGACCAATCAGCCTCCCAGCATGCATATCAAGGTGAAATGGAAACTCTCCTATTCACATATATTTAAAAGTATATACTTTCCCAATACAAATATTAATACCATACTAGAGTCCAGTGGTGGCTGGTGCTCACTGGAGCAGGAGAGGTGATGAGCAAGGTAGCCCTTTGATGCAGCAATGAGCTCTGCCCACTACAGCTGCCCTGCCCTCCTCCACCACCATCACCGCTGCTCAGCTGGCTGAGGCACAGGCACGCCAGCCATTTCAGGGTTTAGTCTGGTTAAAATAAATAAAAAAACCACCCTGTTTTTTACGGGGCTCAACCCTGAAATGGCCACTGTACCTGCACTTCAGCCAGCTGAACAGCAGTGGCTGTTGCAGTGGCAGAGCAGGTGCAGTGGTGGGGCTAATTACATATTAAAGGTGTCAGCTGCTTTGCTCTCCTCCCCTCCTGCCTCAGTGAGCACTGACCCACTCATTGGCCCACCACCCACTAGAATCAGTGAAAAGGAATATATGAAGTGGATCTGACACTATTCATTCCAACTAAAGCATATTAATGAAGAGACACATGAGTGTACTAATGTCTGTTCACTCTGACATGTTTTTGAGTGAATGACTGAACCTATGTTCATTTTGGAAATGAACCTGGGTACAGGCCCTTCAAATGCATGGTACATATAGGAATTGTACTGCTCTATCTGCGTTCATCATGTACATACATATAGGAAGTGTTCCACTGTTCAGCATAACATGTGAAGAATGGTACTTGTGTACACTTGTATGAGTGTTCAGTATAATGTCTGAATAAGGCTAATATAACTAGCAGATTAATGTAAGGCCGCTTCATTTGACAATAAAATGTGGGATAGTAAAAGCTTCACATGACTTCCAAGTACACACTCTACTGCAGCCTTCAGTGTTGCTTCCTAGTTGCACTCCGTAAACACACGAAGTAGGGACCTCGCATGGTTTTTGTAGTACCACCTACCAGCCAGTTCTTACATTCCTAGATGAACTTGCCCCCTTTTTGTTACCACTTTTGTGATGACCAGTGGAAAGGGTGGGTGGTTCTTGGAGTGTGCACGAGCTGGCCGGCAGATGGTGCTAAGAAAGTTGTGCAAGGTCATTGCTTTGGTAAGATCACACTAGAAAGTTGAGCCGAAGCCTGCAGCAGTGTGTGAATGGGGAGTAAGATCACACTTCTCACATCCCACATATTTCTTTCTCCACTCCCCCCTCTGTCTCTAAAGCCCCCGGCACAGGTCACAATCACACTTGGCTGCCTGGTACAGTGCAGGCCAGTGGCAACCACATCACCCAGGACAGACTAAAGAAGATTTGGGGTTCCCTAGGGGGTGTGGAGGCCCTGGACTTTGGCCCCAAAGCCCAGGGGTAAGAGCGCCACTGGCAGCAGATAGGAGGCAGCCTCAGATGGAGGGCACTGCATGTTCTTCAGATGCATCCACCCAATTATATTTCTGCCCCTGCTGAGGAGATGTGAATTCACTCAGCCGTGAAATTCACTGGGTGACCTTGGGCCTGTCAGTAGGTTCATGCACACGATCCTCATCTGGGTGGGAGGAACACCCACCAGGGTAGGATCCCTGGGCACATTTCTGATAGATGGTCATGAGCTAAAATTGAGGTAGGGTGTGGGAGCTGAGAGCTGGATCTGACAACATTCTGTTCACTCTGAGTAGAAAGTGCCTGTTTGACCCAGCTCCCCCCACCAATATTAACACTCCCCCCACCTTCTAGCTAGATTTTGGAGTCCTGACAACTGCTGATTGGGAGTGTATGCAGCTCTCCTACCCTGGCTTGGTGCTCCTCCTTTCCAAATAAGAATAGTGTGAACAGGCTTACTATCTTTCACCCTATCCTCCCTCAGAAGAAAGGATGCAATGGAGGGATATGCCAGCTCATGTGCCTTTGGGGTATAGGATAACAATAAGATCTATTAGAATTTGCTGCTCTACTTCCCCCCCCAAACAATCTAGGACAAATAAACAAATAAGCTCCTGTTCCATAGGGTGGAGCCAAGCCATCTAATGGAGCAGCAGGGAAATAACTTGCCTAGTGAGCAAGAGGTTGCCGGTTCAAATCCCCGCTGGTATGTTTCCCAGACTATGGGAAGAACATTTGGGGGACTATGGGAAACTATAGGAAACACCTATATTGGGCAGCAGCGATATAGGAAGATGCTGAAAAGTATCTCATACTGTGTGAGAGATGGCAATGGGAAACCACTCCTGTATTCTACCAAAGACAACCACATGGCTCTGTGGTTGCCAGGAGTCAACACTGACTCAACGGCACAACTTTACCTTTACTTTTTACCATAGGGTGGAAAGGGCAGTGGAAAAAATGTTTTGTTCACTAAACCAGAAGTTCAGAGTGTGTTTTTGGGGGCACTGTTATAGTACTTCTCTGGTGATGTGGATTATTATTTCTTGTTTACACAGTCAGACAGGTGTTATTGACTGGTTTGTTTTATCCAGACATCGAGTCCTTCCCAAGGACCTGGGATGGCTGAATTTTATCATCAATACTGTTGGTTATTATAGATATCATCGCAAAATATAGGCTGTTCCCAGTAAAGCTGCTTTTTGTAATTGGCTGATGGTGATTTCTGTGGCCCCTATGGTGTTGAGGTGCTCTTCAAGGTCTTTTGGGACTGCACCCAGGGCGCCAATTACCACTGGGATTATTTTGGTCTTTTTCTGCCACAGCCTCTCAATTTCAATTTGTAGATCTTTGTATTTGGTGATTTTTTCTATTTCTTTTTCTTCTATTCTGCTATCCCCTGGTATTGCTATGTTGATTATTTTGACTTGTTTTTCTTTCTTCTCGACTACAGTTATATCTGGTGTATTGTGTGACAGATGTTGTCCGTTTGTAGTCGGAAGTCCCATAATATTTTTACATCTTCATTTTCTTCAACTTTTTCAATTTTATGGTCCCACCAATTCTTGGCTACAGGTAGCTTGTATTTTTTGCAGACTTTCCAGTGTATCATCCCTGCTACCTTGTCATGCCTTTGTTTGTAGTCAGTCTGTGCGATCTTTTTACAACAGCTGATCAGGTGGTCCACTGTTTCATCTGCTTCTTTACAAAGGTGGCACTTGCTGTTTGTTGTGGATTTTTCGACTTTTGCTCTTATTGCATTTGTTCTTAGTGCCTGTTCTTGTGCAGCCAATATTAAAGCCTCTGTTTCTTTCTTCAAGTTGCCATTCTTAAGCCATTGCCAGGTCTTAGTGATGTCTGATTTTCCACTTATATTGTGCAAATATTGACAGTGCAGGGGCTTATTTCTCCATTTTTCTGCTCGGTTCTTGACTTGTTCTTTCTTGTAGGCCTGCTTTGTTTCATTGGTGTTGAATAGTTTCTCGTTCTTGACCATTTGAAGGTCATCTTCTTCACTTTCCTTGATATATTCTTCAAGGCCTCTTTTCTTCTCCTCTACTGTTTGATGGACTTGCAGCATTCCTCTTCCACCTGAGCTGCGAGGGAGGTAGAGCCTATCTACATCACTGCGTGGGTGCAGAGCATGATTGATGGTCATTATTTTCCTGGTCTTACGATCTAGCGTCTCTAGCTCTGCCTGGGTCCAGTCTATTATTCCTGCAGTGTATCTGATAACAGGTATAGCCCAGGTGTTTATGGCTTGTATGGTGTTCCCGCCATTGAGTTTGGACTTGAGGATTTTTCTAACTCTCCTGATATAGTACTTCTCTGGTGATGTGGATGATGATGATGATGATGATGATGATGATGATGATGATGATTTCGATTTCTATACCACCCTTCCAAAAATGGCTCAGGTGGTTTATACAGAGAAATAACAAATCAATAAAATGGATCCCTGTCCCCAAAGGGCTCACAATCTAAAAGAAACAAGATAGACACCAGCAACAGTCACTGGAGGTACTGTGCTGGGGGTGGATATGGCCAGTTACTCTCCCCCAGTCATTTCAGTCACTCAGTCATTTTAACAATGGATGTTCTGTGTATCTTCTACAGGCCCCAGTATTTTGCGGTGGGAAGAGTAACATTGCTCTTACACCACTAAAAAATAAAATAAAATAGCATCAAAGTTAGTATACATGATAGCATTTACAAGAAATCTGTTATTGATTTGCATTGTTATATAAAGAGATCATATTTTTAAAAGAGCAGGGAAACAAGTTCAGCATGTTTAGATTAATGGTTCTCTTGCTAAGACTTCTGCCTGTTACAGAAACGGGATTATTAAAATAATATCAAATGATCCAGATAGGAGGAGCAGCCAGAAGGTCGAGTGAGAAAGCACTTGCCATTGCTGACTGAAATCATGTAGGTGAGGCACTTTTAACATTTAAAATGTGCATGCTAAATATTACTATCATCACCTTTGAATAGGTGTGGGTAGTATGAGTTTGCAGAATGCTAACTAAAAGATCTTGTGTATAGTCCAAGTTTTGACATCTCATAATTATTCATAAGGAGTCAGCACCTGTAAATAGTAGTCTGTGTTCTAAAGGAAATCAGACAACACTACCCATGTTTCCCCGAAAATAAGACAGTGTCTTATATTAATTTTAGCCCCAAAAAATGCACTAGGGCAATTAGCGGTACATCAGAAATTACTGCTAGGTCTTACTTTCGGGGTAGGTCTTACTTTCGGGGAAACAGGGTATTAATTTATGATAATTTATTTATTTAGATTCTCACTCCTTTTGGTTTATTGTAGTGAGTGGGCTTCAGAGGGGCAGGCTGCCCATAAGATGGGGCATGTCCCTGCAAATTCATGGGGAATATAGTTTACAATGACAACAACAACTACTACTACTACTTATATACCGCTTTTCAACAAAAGTTTCCAAAGCAGTTTACATAGAGAAATAATAAATAAGATGGCTCCCTGTCCCCAAATGGCTCACAAGCTAAAAAGAAACATGAGATAGACACCAGCAACAGTCACTGGAAGTACTGTGCTGGGGGTGGATAGGGCCAGTTACTCTCCCCCTGCGAAATAAAGAGAATTACCACATTTAAAAGATGCCCCTTTGCCCAGTTAGCAGGGGTTAATTTAGTGCCCTATATGCAGCTGAATAGGATATCATGCCATTTTGGGCTCCAAATATAGCAGAGTTGCCCCCTGGTCACCAATTGTGACATTTGAAAATAAAAAAGTTGATAATGCATAGCAGGTCTGGAAAAGCACCTGGCGGTGAACATATACCAGTAGATCTGATGTATTTCATTTATATACTGTGTCCATCCCAGATCAGCTCAGGCGGGTTTACTTCAAAAATCCAAATAATTTAAAATAAAACATAAAACATAAAATAAAAGCAGTTAAAATATTAACATGAAACACATTTTATATTTTCATATATTTCATATATATATATATTCGTTTCAAAACTATTTAAACCCAGTTAAACATTATTAAAAGCCAGGGTGAAAAGTTGGGTCTTGATGACTCTCTTGAAGGCCTCCACAGATGATAAGCCTCTTATGCCCATGGGGAGTACGTCCCACAACCTAGTGGGGTGACACTATAGCCTCTCTGCAAGAAGATGGTTGTTAGCTGAGGCAAAGCAAGGTCAGAGTGGGCCCTTGGTCAAAAAGTGAAGATGGGCCACTGCCCATATTCTTCAGAGATGTGTGGAAGGAAGCAAAGAGCAAGCTGTTACCGGGTCTCAGAGACATAGGTCTCTCCCTTGTTCAATTGTAGCTTTGCCCCTGGTTGTTAGCAATATTTCTTCATGTAACTTGTACACAGACTTGATAACTCTGAAGGACAAACTAGATGAGATGTTGGAAATATATATAATCAGATGAAGAGTGGCTCAGGTGATGGCCTGACTCAAGTGAGGTGATGGCCTCAGTAGACAAGTGTACCACAGGGCTCTAACCCCCCCCCCTCCACACACACACACACCCTTCCTGCTTCCCATTGGCCCAGAGTTGGCTGGGAATGCAAGACATACATGCGCCCTGTGTTTGCATCAGGGCACATGCACATCTTGCATTCCCAGCTGTTTCCAGGCCAGGGGGCAGCAGGAAGGGCCAATTTGAGGCTTCCCTGCTTCCCACTGGCCCAGGAGGAGTCTGGCGGGAGGTGGCAGGCAGGAGCGATGAGCAATGAGCGATGTATGGCATGGCCGTGAGTGGGGGGGGGCACCATGAAGGGCAGTGGGGCCATCCATGTTTGCATTGAACATGGGCTCTCTCTGCCTTAGCTATGCCATGCTCCCCAGTCCTAGTTCAACCACTATGCCACACTGGCTCTTTCTGAGGTAGAGTGGCCAACTTAGTTAAAAAAGAGAGAGAGAGAGAGCAGAGGCAG
Source organism: Hemicordylus capensis (assembly GCF_027244095.1). Classification (NCBI taxonomy): domain Eukaryota; kingdom Metazoa; phylum Chordata; class Lepidosauria; order Squamata; family Cordylidae; genus Hemicordylus; species Hemicordylus capensis. The sequence goes on from NC_069662.1 coordinate 107,161,822, forward strand.
GACAGAATTCTGGGAGCGAAGGGCAAAGACAGCAGAAATCCAGCAGGTCAGGTACAGGGCCAGAGGGAAAGCAGTCGTGTGGTGCTTGCCAGATTTAAGTGGTTTATGTGGAGCCAGGTAGAATCTTGAGCTGACTTGAGCTTTTTAGAGTGTTGGTAATAAGATGTTTTTTATTGGTTGAGCTGTAAAATAGTAGTTGATAGGCATTATTAGCAACCTTAGGTGTGGTTATTTTAGTTTGTGCATAGGATTACATTGTGAGACTCATTCACAAACATTAGTGCTTTTTGCAAGCATGAATGGTCCAGGTTTGCTGTGTGTCTCACCACTTCCTAACATCCAGAGTGGGAAATAGCATGCGTCATTGGTGTTTCTAAAGGGAGGGGAATTGCTTTATTGAATTCTGATAGGTTGCACAGCAAAAACTTGAGGGGGGAAATTGGGGCATGCAGCCACATGTGTGTAAGTCATGACCTTAGCTTACAAACAGGTTTTTCATTCTGCTTTCTTCTCTCATTAAGGAAGCTTCAAATCTCCTACTTTTGAACTGGCCTCAAGCTAAGGAGTAGCCTTCCTGATTTACTGCCATATTGTTTGGCAATTTTTCTTTTCAGTTTTCTAAGGTTCAGGTTTCCCTTGAAAGATATAGTAGCCATAGATGGAATGTATATTCCGGCAAGCAACATGGACATTTACTTTAATTAATTTTGTTTTATATACTTATAGTCTCCCTTCAGTATAGTTCTTACAGAGTACCATGCAGTGAAAGATACGCATAAAACAATGTAATCAAATAATAGAATAAACCAACAACAAAAATCATAAGAGCAGCAGCCGCCATCCTCAGGTCATAAAATCCAGTAGTACCTTAACATACCTATTAAAATAGTTTCTGCACATGCTAGAAAACCTGGGCAAATAGAGAAGTCCCTGCCTGATGCCAAAATGATGTCAAAGCTGCTGCAGTACAAGTTTCTCTGGGTAGGGCATTCCAGATTTATTGCCCATGTTATGGAGAAAGTGTTACCAGAATTGCCCAGAGATGCTGGCTAGACACCTCAACTATGTTTTTGTCTTAAAGTGGAGAAATTAGCTTGGCTTGAAGGAGCAGTTTGGTTCCAATATCTATTTGAGCAAGTTCAGTGTCTTGGAAAAGATGAGGAAGTGTAGGTGCAGCTTAAAAGTTTTATTAAGGGAAAATGTGGGTACAGAAGGAAAAGGTTTGGTTAGGCAATGCAATGAATCTTGGCTGATTTTCTAACTGAGCGTCTTACTGGAAGTAATTTAGCTAAAGTCTGAATTAAGAATAAATCAGGTTGGTTAGGGCTCTTGGACCAGAGCCTGGCTTAAGGCTTGCCATGGAAAGTGTGTAGAAAGTGGGGAGGGAGGCAGAGAAGAGAAGCAGCTAGGAGGCAGAAAGCCATGCAGTTAGTTAGTTTACTTGTCCTTCCTAGGTAAGTTGGTGCATTTGTTGCACGTTGTCAGAGAGGCTTCTTCGCTGGTAACAGGCAGGAAAGAGCAAAAGAGGAGTGAGGAGCAAAGGGCTACAACTTGCGAGTATGAGAGTCAGGTTCCGAGGTGTTGGGTTCAGGACTCTGAGGTCATGTGCTTCAGCCAGAAGTAGATATACCTCAAAAACATGCCATGTGCTTCAGAGGTAGATATACCTTAAAACATGAGTGGCAGATTTCATGGAATCTGCCACCCACCAGTGGGGGGCAGATTCCATGAAAGACAAAGAGGTTTATTGCTATTCAAACGTAATTACTTTTGCCCTACAAAGGCAAGAGGAAGCTATGCAGATGTGGTGTATATGTTGAATAAAGCTGTGCTTGACTGGCTATCTCTAAGACCAGGATGTCTTCCAGGTGTAAAAGATGACATGTCTCTAGTTTTGATGGGCCTCTCCACTGAGTCCTTGCCAGCCAATTTGTTAATTCGTGAGGAGTTGGGAAATGTGCCACTTATCTGTGCTTTATGGTTATCTTTTTAGAGAGGAGATTCCTCCCATAGGTGAGTTTGAAGCAGGGTCTTTGAAGCAGGGTCTGAATAGCCTGGCATACCTTATTATCAAGAGGTTGGAGTGTCGTTTTCAGTTTTGTTAGCTGGTAAACCTGAAGGCATGTTGCCAGCACAGCCTGTGCTTATTGACCTCTTTGGGGCCAAGTCCTTTCAACAGGCAGGGTGATATGGGTACTAAGATCATGAGACCATGATTCAGTGCTGCTGCAACATCAAGCAGTGGGGTGCTTTCTGTGCTACCATGAAATATGGCTTACTGGTGACAAAACATAGTTCTGACCAGTAACTATTATTAGTTTTTTCTTTTGGAAATTCTGGACACAACCTTCTGGTTAGTGATTTTGCTTATATTTGTGAACACAATCAAACACAAATCCTTAATTACACCATTAACCATTCCCTACAGAATTATACATTCTGTGTATAAAAGGCATATGGCATCTTGCATGATCAGAAAGGTTGGATTATGCTGCATGCTTATTGCAGACAGATGTTTTATTTGCTGTAACAACCAACAAGTATGCATCCTTGTTCAGAAAATATAACGAATTAGCAAATCTTCTAACTTTCTAATCAGTTTATAATTTAAAAAAAATGATTTAACCTTTTCTTGGTCATTTAAAACAACTCATCCTGGTTCTAAAAGGTTTCAAAGTAATACAGTTCAAATAAAATTGACATAAGTTTCTCCTTTAATAGTTCATTAATATTAATGGATATCCTACATGTACATGTCCCCTCCCCCAGTCAGATAAAAATGCTATATAAAACTAGAGTCCTCAGAGCTCATTCATATTTGGGCATTCATATTTGACCTGAAAGCTCTGTCTCCTAATCTCAAATACATAGCCTGATTACTTTATGGAGAGGAAAGAGCATTCTGCTGCATGCCCAGAGGATGGTCACTGTGACTTCTGAGAGACTGTATTTATTTATCATATTTGTATACCACCCCAAACCAAAGTCTCAGGGAGGTTCACAACAACAATATACTAAACAAAACATTTAAATCAATTAAATGCTAAAAACAGTTTAAAACAAATCAATAACAATCTAAAATCTAAAAAGTTAAAATGCCTGGGCAAAAAGGTAAGTCTTCAGACACTTTTTAAAAGCCGCTAGAGATGGGGAGACTCTTATTCCCATGGGAAGCGCGTTCCAAAGTCTTGGGGTGACAACAGAGAAGGCCCATCCCTGGGTAGCCACCAGACGACATGAAGGTAGCCTGCAGCCTCCGGGCCTCGCATTGATTTAGGATCCTAGCCCTTGTGAGTCCCAAATCCAACTAAACCTCAAATGTGCTTCTGTTACTTTTCTACTTTGAAAAGCTCAGGCAACATTGACCTTACTTGTACATCAACCTTGTTTATCATATTTGTTTGTTACATTTGCATCCTGCCCTGCTTCCAAAGAGCTCAGGTGGACTGTAGTTGGTATTCCTTCTGGATGCTGGCCACGCCTGCACCTGCTTGATTCAGAATTGGAACTATATCAGAAAACCTCATTATTGATTGATTGACTGATTGATTGATCTATTTATATACCACTTTTCATTCAAATAATCTCACAGTGGCATCTCTAGATTATGAAAGATTTAAAAAAAAAACAAAACTTCAGCTCCATTTGGAAATCATCTTGTAGAATACCTAAAGTACATTATATTCTGTTTCTTTAAATCTCTAAAGTGTAGAAGTCAATCCTGATTCCCAGAATATTTTTAATGAGGTAAAGGCACCATGAAAACTTTCACCTGAAATTTTAAACTAGTAGATTTTTTTCCCTGAATGTGACACGAGAAAGGACATATTGTGGTAAATATAAGATTTCAGTACATATAGTGCATTCAGAGGAGAGATTAAATATGCAAAAAAGGATGCAGAAAAAAGGTGACTGTAGCCTGTTAAAAATGCATCTGAGAAATGAATCCAAAAGGTTTGAAAAATCTGCCAGCTGTGGCAGGGAGAATGCCTTTCTTTAACAAGAGACAACAAAATAGAGTACAGTCATCCTTCGTCAATCGCTGTTTTCCCAATCGTGGATTTGAGTATCCTTGATTGGGAAATTGTTAGCACCCTTGCCAACTGTGACCCGAGTATCAAAAAAAAAAAACAACCCCAAAAAACTTTGGGTGGTTTCAGGGGAAAATTTCTGGAGTCAGGGGGTCATTCTGGGAGTCAGGGGTCATTTCTGGGGGACAGGGGCAATTGGGGGGGGGTTGGGAGGTCATTTATGGGGTCATGGGTCATTTCCAGGATCAGGAGATCATTTCTGGGGTTCAGGGGGTCATTTTTGGGAGTCAGGGTTCCCCCCCATTTTTTCTTTATTTTTAGGTACTTTCCCAATTGTAATTCTCATAATCCCTGTTTCCCATTCACTTCAATGCCTTGTCAACTGTGAAATTGCCAGTTGCGAGGGTTTCCAGAAATGGAACATTTGTGGTTGGTGAGAGACGACTGTAGTGTTTTATGTGTCCTCGGCCAATAATTGAAAATAGGTTCTGAGGCTTTGCTGTGGTATACCCTGGCCCAGATTATTATATCCTGCAACTAATGCTGGCATTCTTCTTGACCTTCCCAATGGGAGTAATCCTACTAAAGTCATTATGAGCAAGGATGGTAGTAAACAATTAATGTAAGTATTTACTGGAACCAGAGGCAGTTTGGCTTGCATAAAATTTTGCTTTAAAAATAATTAGAACTGTTTGTTCTTTTATTAACACTCTCTTATAATACAACACAACACAACACAACACAACACAACACAACACAACACAACACAACACAACCTTAGTGTCTTGTCAGTTTTTTGTGGTAGGACATAAATAATGTGATGCCTTCAAAGATATTTCCTGTACAGACCAACTTTATGTGCCCTATCTCTGTCTCCTCCATCCTGTCTTTGAAAAGTAAAGGTAATGGGGCTATTCTCACGATCGGGAAAAATCGGGCTAGGAAAGCCTAGCCTGATCTTTCCCGATCGTGAGAATCACTTGGCTTGACTGCGAGTCTGGTGGTTCTCAAGTGGGTAACCCGCTCAAGTGCCCCTCCTCTTAGCCTGGGTTTGCAGAGTGAGTGCTCTGCAAACCCAGGCTATCTGGCTGTGAGTAGGTGCGGCACGGCTACTTGCGAGTAGAACCCCGGAGGGGAGGCAAAAAGCCACCTCCCGGCTCTGGGGGTCTCCCCAGTATGCCCTGCGCACTAGCGCAGGGCATACTGGGGCTTTCAGGTGGCATGTGGCCCCCAAGCTCCCCAGCCCCCACCGGCTCTGTCACGGAGCCAGCAATCGTGTGGGCAGCTGATACGGCCGCCCAGAGCTTCTGCAGAGATCGTCTGCGGGGAGAGCAGGCTCAATGATCATGAGACCCGCCTCAATGTGTGCCGGCAAGAGCGGGTCTCACTCATCGTGAGACCTGCCTCAATGTATGCCATCAAGTCAGTGTCAACTCCTAGCGACCACAGATCCCTGTGGTTGTCTTTGGTAGAATACAGGAGGGGTTTACTATTGCCTCCTCCGGCATAGTATGAGATGATGCCTTTCAGCATCTTCCTATATCGCTGCTGCATGATATAGGTATTCCCCACATACCAGCGGGGATTCGAACTGGCAACTTCTGGCTTGCTAATCAAGTCATTTCCCCACTGCACCATTAGGTGCCTGCTAAATAAATGCAACTGCACTGCCACTTGCTTTGGCAATGAACAAGTCAGAGCAAAGGCCAACAATACTTTGGATACTAGAAAAGACTTCTTGGGAAGGTGTGTGTGTAGGGTTACTAACAGGCCCTTATTAGCAGGGACATCCTTTTTTCAGCCCAAAATTGTTCCTTACAGGATGCCATTTGTCCCTTATTTTCAGCTAATGGGAAGAACCTATGGCTCAGATCAAACCAGTTGTTTACGCTAATAATGATTAATGAGCTCCAACTCCTTTCCCTTCTCGCTCCAACCAGAGTACTCTGTGGTTCTGGTGGACTGCAAGCCTAGGGTTGCCAACAGTCTCATATTGGGGACATTAGCAACCATCAAGGACTGGCTAACTTAGGATCATGAAACTATGCAAGCGATGACTACTAGATAGTGCTCATGTATGATGCCTATTTTTACTGACTAACAGCGCTTCTCTTTCTAGAAAACAAAACTACATCACACCCAGTTTGATGTTTATATCAATAAGCAGAGGAGAAGCAATCTAAGTTGCAACTTGTACCATCGTTTAAGTTGAAAGTGGTAAAACCACAGACAGCGCTCAGGCTCTCAACTATTCCTGCATACTCCCCCACTCATGTCCCTTATTTGGGCAGAGGGATGTTGGCAACCCTAGGTGTGGGACTATGGCATTTGGGGACAGTCATTTGTTTGAACTTCCAAAAGAGGTGGCTGTGTTAGCTGCACAGAGTCTTCTTGCACCTTAAAGACCAACAAATTTATTTTAGCATAAACTTTCATGGACTAGAGTCCAATACTCATTGCTCATAATGACTTTAATGGCATTACTTACATTAGGAAGGTCAAGATGAATGCCTAAGTTTTATGAGCCAGTACTATTTGCAGGGCTTAATTTGGGCCAGAATTTATTTTTGTACTGCAATATCTATTGCAATGCTACTGTAACACCAATGCAATATCATTTTATTGCCGTATTTTCTGTGGATAAAATAGCCTTCAATATTGTCTGTCCTAAACATTTATTTGTGAAAAACAGCAATTATTAAAACAGGGACACTTTTAATTCACATAGTGGATGGTGAACTCTAAGCTACTGACCTATTTATAACTACCTGCTCCAGCAAATCAAAGGTAGTATATTGATCACATCAGTCTCTTATATACCATAGCCTGACACTGCTTGGCATACAGAGCAAAGGTGCATTGGTGCAGTGAGATAACAGACTAACTTCTTAACTGCACTGGTGCAGCAGGGAAGTGGCAATAGGAAGTCTTCTGTGCCACCTGAAAATATGTCTCTGGAAGCTGGGCAACTGCCAGGGATATATTTTGGGTGACACAGAGGGGGTTTTTTTGGGAGGGGGGGAAAATACAAAATTGCCACTTCCTCACTGCACTGGTGTAGTTATTTGGGAAGTTCTGTTAGGCTGCTCTCTTGCTGCACTGGTGCATCCTTGCTTGGTATGTCAGCCACTGAACCACAGCAACAGGATTCCTCCCAATGATCTTGCACAGATTATGAGTTATAAATGAGAGCTAGGATGTTCGCTGGGCAGAGTGACCTGATGACATCGAACTGGAAGCACTAATTCTGGAAGCATTTTAAACATTTAGAGAACTGACATATACTTAATTGAGAGTTTGGTGCTGTGCCAGAAGGCTGTTCAAACTCATTTGTAAGCTGGCTGTGAACCAGCTGGGAGTGATGTAACTCCTTGAAGCAGTAGAAGGAGTCTGTGTGGGAAGAACATGATCTATCAAAACAGACTCTCATGGGAAAGGGAGTGTTATTCTTGTACAATGTTATTTCTCTGACACCTTGAACTTGGGAAACAATGCAACACAATAAATTATTAAATTGTAAGACTATTGTAATTTAATTATAACATTTATTTGGCAATCTAACTGTTATGTAGTGCATACATCAACCGAGCAAAACTAGTAGCAGACTCATAGTGTTACAGGGTCCAGAAATGTGACTATCTGTACACCCCCTTGGCACTCCTACAGAGGTAGCTGGCCTGCTATAACTTGTGTTTGAGAGAAAAGAGTCCAGGAAAAGAACAGTGTTCAGAACTAAAGCTAAGAGTAGCTTTGGGAGCCTGGTGAGGAAGGAAGCATGGCCACCACATCCTATCACCATAGGAATCTGTATAAGGCTCCCTGTCACCCCAAAACATATAGCCTCTCTTCAGCATTCCTGAGACTCTCAGACTGGGTACCATTGCTTTTCTCCCTTTTCAGCCCCTTCCACATTCCCTATTTAGGCATTAAAGCCACTCAACCTTTCTTCCAAGATCTGCCTAAGCCTTAGAGGCTGACAGCATGCCTGGCTGACACATGTCAGGGCACCAGTTCACAATCATCATGGGCCACATATGTGTGTGTCTGCTTGGAAGAAAAGTTAACACTAAAACACAAAAAATCAAACCTTCTGCTTGCTCCACCACGGCCTCCAATTGGTGCTCGGCTTCGGGGCACCAGTCCATCATCATCACAGGCCAAGCAGGGTGTGTTGTGTGTGTCAACAGCACTAATGGGCAGATTGTGACATATCTGGTTTGGGGGTTGGCCAGAATGGGGGGCAAGCTGACGGTGGTGTGTCGGTGGGTGTGAATGACCATAAGGCTATTCTCACGATTGCCCAAAAGCGGACTAAGGGAGCCTAGCCCGCTTTGGGGCAATCGTGTGCTGCAATGGGAGCCCCTTAGACAAGGTTAATGGAGCGATTGATCTGTTTACCTCATCTTTTTGCTCATGTGTCGCTGCAGTACCGCAGCACCCCGCGCTCAGGGGGTCTCTCCAGGAAGTCTTAGAGGCAACAAATCCTCCAAAATCCCTAAAACCAACATTTGACTTCCTACGTAATTCTATCTTCCAGTCTAGCAAGAGCCAGTGTGGTGTAGTGGTTAGAGTGCTGGACTAGGACCGGGGCGACCCAAGTTCAAATCTCCTTTCAGCTATGATACTTGCTGGGTGACTCTGGACCAGTCACTTCTCTCTCAACTTTTTGGCATTTTCCAAGGGGACTCACTATCCCCTCTGTTGTTTGTAATTGCCATGACCCCACTTTCACAAATACTAAACAAAACAGGCCTTGGATACCAAACATCTAAAACATCAAGTAAAATCAACCATCTGCTGTACATGGACGATCTGAAGTTGTATGGAAAGTCCCAGTCAGAAATCGAATCACTGCTAAACACTGTCCATATATTCAGTAGCGATATAGCAATGGAGTTTGGACTAGACAAGTGTGCTGCATTAATAATGAACAGAGGGAAAATAAGAAAAACAGAAGGAATAGAACTGCCCAATGGAAGCAAGATCAAGAACCTGGAAGAGAAAGAACATTACAAATACCTGGGCATTCTCCAGGCTGATAACATCGCACACACTGAAGTTAAAAGAAAAATTGGAAGTGAATACATCAGGAGAGTTAGAAAAATCCTCAAGTCCAAACTCAATGGCGGGAACACCATACAAGCCATAAACACCTGGGCTATACCTGTTATCAGATACAGTGCAGGAATAATAGACTGGACCCAGGCAGAGCTAGAGACACTAGATCATAAGACCAGGAAAGTCATGACCATCAATCATGCTCTGCACCCCCGCAGTTATGTCAATAGGCTATACCTCCCTGGCAGCTCAGGTGGAAGAGGAATGCTGCAAGTCCATCAAACAGTAGAGGAGGAGAAAAGAGGCCTTGAAGAATATATCAAGGACAGTGAAGAAGATACACTTCAAATGGTCAATAATGCGAAACTATTCAACACCAATGAAACAAAGCAGGCCTACAAGAAAGAACAAGTCAAGAACCGAGCAGAAAAATGGAGAAATAAGCCACTGCATGGTCAATATTTGCACAATATAAGTGGAAAATCAGACATCACCAAGACCTGGCAATGGCTTAAGAATGGCAACTTGAAGAAAGAAACAGAGGGTTTAATACTGGCTGCACAAGAACAGGCACTAAGAACAAATGCAATAAGAGCAAAAGTCGAAAAATCCACTACAAACAGCAAGTGCCGCCTTTTTAAAGAAGCAGATGAAACAGTGGACCACCTAATCAGCTGTTGTAAAAAGATCGCACAGACTGACTACAAACAAAGGCATGACAAGGTAGCAGGGATGATACACTGGAACGTCTGCAAAAAATACAAGCTACCTGTAGCCAAACATCGGTGGGACCATAAAATTGAAAAAGTTGAAGAAAATGAAGATGTAAAAATATTATGGGACTTCCGATTACAAACAGACAAACATCTGCCACACAATACACCAGATATCACTGTAGTCGAGAAGAAAGAAAAACAAGTCAAAATAATCGACATAGCAATACCAGGGGATAGCGGAATAGAAGAAAAAGAAATAGAAAAAATCACCAAATACAAAGATCTACAAATTGAAATTGAAAGGATGTGGCAGAAAAAGACCCAAATAATCCCAGTGGTAATTGGCACCCTGGGTGCAGTTCCAAAAGACCTTGAAGAGCACCTCAACACCATAGGGGCCACAGAAATCACCATCAGCCAATTACAAAAAGCAGCTTTACTGGGAACAGCCTATATTCTGCGACGATATCTATAATAACAGCAACAACATTGACAATAAAATTCTGGCATCCCAGGTCCTTGGGAAGGACTCGATGTCTGGATAAAACAAACCAGTCAATAACACCTGTCTGACTGTGTAAACAAGAAATAATAATAGAAGAAGAGGAGGAGGAAGAAGAAGAAGAAGAAGAAGAAGAAGAAGAAGAAGAAGAAGAAGAAGAAGAAGAAAGCATAGAAGGAGAAACAGCAAGAAATGTAGAAACACCAAATAAAGAAGAAACAGTGCAATTCTTGGGGGAAATTATGGGACAATCCAATAGATTATAATAAAAAAGCAGGCTGGGTGAAAGAGGTCGAAAAATGTAACCAACAAATGCAATATCTAACAATAACACCAGAATTAATAAGTGAAAGAGCAAAGGAAATTAAAAACTGGACTGCACCTGGTGACGATGAACTGCATGGCTTTTGGCTTAAATACCTAACAAGACTTCATAAACAACTATCAAAACAGTTCAATCATATTTTGCAAGGAGGTGATATTGAACAATGGCTAATAACTGGGAAAACTCATCTCATCATGAAAGACCCAGCAAATGTGCAGTTCCAAGTAATTATAGACCAATCACCTGCCTGCCAACCATGTTCAAATTATTAACTGGAATAATAGCAGATGAAGTCATGCAACACTTATTAACTAACAAACAGCTTCCAGTTGAACTGAAAGGAAATTGCCCGAACACCAGAGGCACAAAAGACCAGCTGCTGATTGACAAAATGATTTTAGAAAATTGCAAGAGAAGAAAAACCAATCTAAGTGTTGCATGGATTGACTACAAGAAAGCCTTTGATTCATTGCCTCACACATGGATACTAAAATGTTTAGAAACAACTGGTGTCAGCAAAAACATTCAGATATTTATAAAGAAAGCAATGAGCACGTGGAGTACACAGTTAATAATCAATGGCAAGACACTTGGACAGGTTAGCATTAGAAGAGGTATTTTCCAAGGGGACTCATTATCCCCTCTGTTGTTTGTAATTGCCGTGACTCGACCTTCACAAATACTAAACAAAACAGGCCTTGGATACCAAACATCTAAAACATCAAATAAAATCAACCATCTGCTGTACATGGACGATCTGAAGTTGTATGGAAAGTCCCAGTCAGAAATCGAATCACTGCTAAACATTGTCTGTATATTCAGTAGTGATATAGCAATGGAGTTTGGACTAGACAAGTGTGCTGCATTAATAATGAACAGAGGGAAAATAAGAAAAACAGAAGGAATAGAACTGCCCAATGGAAGCAAGATCAAGAACCTGGAAGAGAAAGAACCTTACAAATACTTGAGCAAAAAGAAATAGAAAAAATAACCAAATACAAAGATCTACAAACTGAAATTGAAAGGCTGTGGCAGAAAAAGACCAAAATAATCCCAGTGGTAATTGGCGCCCTGGGTGCAGTTCCAAAAGACCTTGAAGAGCACCTCAGCACCATAGGGGCCACAGAAATCACCATCACCCAATTACAAAAAGCAGCTTTACTGGGAACAGCCTATATTCTGCAATGATATCTATAACAATTGACATTAAAATTCAGCCATCCTATGTCCTTGGGAAGGAATCGATGTCTGGATAAAACAAACCAGTCAATAACACCTGTCTGACTGTGTAAACAAGAAATAATAGAAGAAGAAGAAGAAGAAGAAGAAGAAGAAGAAGAAGAAGAAGAAGAAGAAGACCCCCGCAGTGATGTAGATCAGGTCTATACCTCCCTCGCAGCTGAGGTGGAAGAGGAATACTGCAAGTCCATCAAACAGTAGAGGAGGAGAAAAGAGGCCTTGAAGAATATATCAAGAACAGTGAAAAAGATGCACTTAAAATGGTCAATAATGAGAAAATATTAAACACCAATGAAACAAAGCAGGCCTACAAGAAAGAACAAGTCAAGAACCGAGTAGAAAAATGGAAAAATAAGCCACTGCATGGTCAATATTTGCACAATATAAGTGGGAAATCAGACATCACCAAGACCTGGCAATGGCTTAAGAATGGCACCTTGAAGAAAGAAACAGAGAGTTTAATGCTGGCTGCATAAGAACAGGCACTAAGAACAAACGCAATAAGAGCAAAAGTAGAAAAATCTACAACAAACAGCAAGTGCCGCCTTTGTAAAGAAGCAGATGAAACAGTGGACCACCTAATCAGCTGTTGTAAAAAGATCGCACAGACTGACTACAAACAAAGGCATGACAAGGTAGCAGGGATGATACACTGGAACATCTGCAAAAAATACAAGCTACCTGTAGCCAAAAACTGGTGGGACCATAAAAATGAAAAAGTTGTAGAAAATAAAGATGCAAAAATATTATGGGACTTCCGACTACAAACAGACAAACATCTGCCACTCAATACACCAGATATCACTGTAGTCGAGAAGAAAGAAAAACAAGTTAAAATAACCGACATAGCAATACCAGGGGATAGCAGAATAGAAGAAAAAGAAATAGAAAAAAATCACCAAATACAAAGATCTACAAATCGAAATTGAAAGTCTGTGGCAGAAAAAGACCAAAGTAATCCCAGTGGTAATTGGCACCCTAAATGCAATTCCAAAACAACTTGAAGAGCACCTCAACACCACAGGGGCCACAGAAATCACCATCAGCCAATTACAAAAAGCAGCTTTACTGGGAACAGCCTATATTTTTCAATGATATCTATAATAACAGCAACAACATTGACAACAAAATTCAGCCATCCCAGGTCCTTGGGAAGGACTCGATGTCTGGATAAAACAAACCAGTCAATAACACCTTTCTGACTGTGTCAACAAGAAATAATAATAAATAATTTGAATAATTTGTTTTCTTTCAAGATCCCTCCCAGTAATCTTTAACCTGAAGGGGCACTGAGGTAGTTCTTTTTACTCTATAAAATTGACAGGCTAAAGCTTCCAAATTGCACAGTCTTTGGGACCCATTCTGAAGGCTGTTAGTCCCTCTGCTTGGCCATCACCGCAGTCATCTTTTCTCTGCTGAGAATCCCACTTCCCTTTTCTCTCTTCAGACAGGCAGGGAGAATCCCATCCTTACTCTGCTCCTGGGAGTTTTCTATTTTTCATCCCTAATTCCTCCTTCCCATCTTGAGTGAGCGTGTTTGAGTGCTTGAAGTACCAGAGAGCTAGGCTAGAAGGTTTGTTTTAAGATTTATCTTTTATCAGAGGAAGTGGGGAAGGTGGTCAGCTCCTCCTTTTAGTTAAAAAGAGAGCCCCTGTGGGGACCACGATCCAAAGATCAGCTCAAGACCGCACATTCATGAGGGATTTGATCCATGGGAAAAACTGAGCACTGAAAAGGAAGCCTCTCAAATGGACCATTCTTGCATGAGAATACAAGCCACGATCAAAGGCTTGACTCTCTTATGGTCTGGATAGGAACATCATTCCAGAAGTGAATTTTAGCTATTTTTTCTTGGCCAAGGGTATTTGCAAGATACCCTTTCTGATTTATGTGATTCTAGCTGCACAATCCCCCATCCTGGTCCCCAGCTGCTTAATCCCCTTCAGCATCAGTATAGTAATTCTCCCATCAAGTGGCCTTTTGGCAACACAAGGAATGCCCTCAAGGCAAGCCCCACTTCCTAGTTCCCAGCAACCTCTCTACCTAGCCTACAAGGTCCCTCAAGAGGATAGAAGGCATCTCTTGTAACAATAGCATAGTGCTGTGTATTGCTTTCGGAGTAATACTTTGCTAAAATGTTAAGGTTTTGACAAGGATGACACAGGTTGAATGCTTGAATGCTGTCTTGGTGGATCAGCTGGACTTCCTGAAAGCCACCCCCCCCCTGCTGGACTATTCCAAGCTTGACATGGAGGGTGAGTGACTCATGGAGGCTCTTCACATGATTATTATGAAGAGCCGTGAGGGGGTTTGCGGGTAAAGCAGGCTTAGCCCGCTCTCCCCGCAGACGATCACAAGGCACCCCTGGGCGGCTGGATCGTCCACTCGCATGACTGCTGACTCCATCATGGAGCCGGTGGGGACTGCAGGGATCGGGGGCCGCATGGCCCCCGGAAGTTCCAGGATGCCCTGCGCAAGTTTCTCCCGCGCAAGGGATGCCCCTGGAGAAACCCCTGAGCCCAGGGTGCTGCGACCACACACGAGCAAAAAGACGAGGTTGATGGAGCGATCACTCTGTGTTAACCTCATTTAAGGTGAAGGGTATTTATGGCGGTTAGCTGCTGGGAGCCATGAGGCTCCCGTTGTAGCACACGATCGCCCCAAAGCAGGCTAGGCTCCCTTAGCCCGCTTTTGGGTGATCGTGAGAATAGCCTCATGGTCATTCACACCCACTGACACACCACCGTCAGCTTGCCCCCACAACTGGCCAACCCCCAAACCAGATATGTCACAGTCTGCCCATTAATGCTGTTGACACACACGACACACACCACTTGGCCTGTGATGATGATGAACTATTGCCCTGAAGCCGAGCACCAATTGGAGGCCGTGGTGGAGCAAGCAGGAGGTTTGATTTTTGTGTTTTAGTGTTAACTTTTCTTCCAAGCAGACACACACATATGTGGCCCATGATGATTGTGGACTGGTGCCCTGACATGTGTCAGCCAGGCATGCTGTCAGCATAGCCAGGGCCTAGCCAATTCTGAGGTCAACTTATCCCTCCCAGACTAGAAGAGAGGAAGGAAGACTTCTTATCAACTTCAAGAAACTATGTGGTATTCTTTTTCTTGTCACTGTTTGATATGCTTGCTGTGCTATTGCTGCTGCTGCTATGATTGATGACTATCTGGTTTTGCTGGAACTCAGATGGAAAAAAGCAGAACTTGGTTTCCTTCCTTCCTTCCTTGAGCCTTGTTGAGGTGTGGTCTGTGAGATGGTGTTGTGGTGAGAATGGGCAGTGGAGCTCAGCTCTCTCTAGTGTGTGCAATATTTTCTTGGTGATTGCTGTGATTTGAGCTCCATGTCTGTCTTTGAGACTAACTAACTTGTGCTCCACTCACTGCTCTGGGAACTTTCCAGATTAGACTCTGCAACGGGGTCACAGCATATCTGTGAAGTGTGCTTCCGCTCTTCTTGTGTTGTGACACCGCAGTTCCTACGCTGTCAGCAGGTGCCATTCACATTTCAGATGCCTTGTTTCGGATTTAATAATCGCTGCAATTTATTGCTATAACATTGTATATCAGGCGTAAAAAGGTTGCTGTATTTTCAGGTTGTTGGTTTTTGTGAGACTGCTCCCCCTGCTGGTAGCTTTGCTATTTACATTTTGAATGCGATTTGCCTGAACCGAAGCATTTTGCCACTGTCAAGCGGGTAGTCTGGAAAGTGCCCTGGTGGTCTGCTGTCTGCAGTCTGCATTGCAAGGTCTACTCACTCAGTCAAAATGTGGCTGAAGAGGTTGTTCTTCTTTTAGTTGAACTAAGTTATGGCTATGCTTGCAAAGGGTGCTACTGCTGTGATGCTGTTGCAATGGAGTGTGTCAGTATGTGGGAGAGCAACTTGTGCCAATGATACAGCATGGACACCTGGCATTGTGGCTGGCAGGTTTTGGGTCAGTGATTTTTTTTTTTTTTTGGTTGGTTGGTTGGTTGGTTGGACTGTGTTTTGCACTGTGTTCCTTGTTGGGCATGAGATTCCCTGTTTTTGTAGTGTGGTGTGTGGAAGTGTGCACTGTTTCGCCCATAGGGCTTAATGGGGAATTGAACTACCCCATTTAATCCCCATGGGTATCGCCTAGGGACACTACCCTAGGGGCATAAATGGGGTAGGTTGGGCGGGAGGGCATGATGGGTGCTACCTACCACCCAACCCACAAAACAATCAGGTGATTTTAAAGGAATTTGCTCCTGGCAAATTTCAAGCACTCCTTATTCTAACTGCAACCCTCTGCACACTTTCTTGGGAGAAAATTCCATTGAGTTTGAAGTTGCATAAAGTGCTTCCCAAACACAGTTTCCTCAAGGGTCCTGCTCGGTGGGTCCGTTTTATTCTTATTTTACAGACGGGGAAAAGAAGAGACCGAGGGACTTCTGCAGGGCCACACAGAGAGTCATTTCTCGGGCTGGGAACGGATTTGAAGTCAGTCGTAAAATCAATGCTCTGCATGACTGAGACCCACACGCAGCCTCGCATATTTCCATTTACTCAGTGAGGGTTGACTGCATTCATGGCTTTAGTTGTAATTTCCTCTTGCGTTAATAGGCAGCACAGCACAGCCGGCTTACTCAGAACTACAACCCCACTGTGTTCAAGGGGACTTAGGACTGCTTATGGTGGAGACAGGGGCAGCGCGAGCACGGGGTTCCCTTTGAGGGCGGATTGCGGAACATCCTCCGAACTCTCCAAAACTCCCCTCACAAACGCCTCTGAAGAAACACGAGAGAGAAAACGACCCAACTCTCCTCGCCGCCGCCGCGTTCCCTACAACCTAGAGGAGGAGCCGCATTCTCGCCGCGATTGGTCAGGCACGCTGCCAATCGGACGACGGGGCGCCGCCGGAGGGGCGTGGCCTTCGGCGAGCCGGCGGGTCTCTGTAGCAAAAAGCCAAGCGGGTGGCCGAGCGGAGGGGAAGTCTCGCTGCCTTCGTCAACGCGGCGGCGCTGCTTCCTTTTTCCTCTCCCTTGTTCGGCGTCGCAGCCCGGCGGCAACAGCCCCTTCCCCTTCTCAGCCCTGTCCGCCCCTCGGCACGCCATGGAGGAGGAGCGGGCAGGGGAGCAGATGAGACCGCTACTCACCACGGTAACTAAGCGGGCGAAGGAGGGCGTGTGAGCGAGGAGGGGACGGGCTGGGGAGGCGAGAGGCGCCCCCTTCCCGCCTTTCTCCTCCGCGGGGGCTTCCCGGGCGCTGCTGCTGCTGCTTTCTCTTTGTGGGGGCGGAGCCCGGTGGGCGTCTCTCTCTCTCTCCCTCCCGCTTTTCTCTTCCTGAGGCGGCCGCAGCCAGCGAGACGGCGGGTGCTCAACGCCTGTCAAGGCGGCACCAAGACTGGCGCTGCTGCGCTTCCTTCCTTCCTTCCTTCAACCCCCGGGTCTTCTCCTCTCACAGGTGTCAGTCCTGGGAGAGGTTACTCTTACTCCCCGCCTTGCCTCCTTCCTCGTCTCACTCTTTCTCTCTCCCCCCCCCCTCAGCACTACCAAAAATAATAAACGTGCCCTCGTTGGATTTGGCCGGTGCGGTTCTGTTCGCTTTCTCGCTTCCGCCTCCCGCCTCCTTCTCAGCATCTTGACCATCGGTCCTCCCCAGTGGCTCCCTGCTGCAGCTGTCAGCGGCGGGCGGCGGAATTGGTGTCTTTTCTCTTGCTCTCTCCAAACGGCTCCTGCGAGTAGTAGCCGCAGCGGCTCCTTTGCCTTTGTTCAGGCAGAGCCCTGGATAGGGCGCAGCAAGGCAGGCCCGGGAGGGCGCTGGGGCTCTTTGTTCCCAGTCTTCGTGCTTCTTTCTCCCCAGTCTGGCCCCCCCACCCCCCGGCTCGCTGACTTCAGGGTGTTTAGCAGCACGCCTTGGAAGGGTCACACAGGGTAAAAGGGGGACAGTGGCCAGGCTGTGAAGATCAGCCCTCACGCTCGTCCCTCTGTCGAAGCAAGCAGGGCATGTGTGTTGAGGAGGACACCCAGCCCGCAAGCGAGGGGGTGAATCTCCGGACGGAGGCAGCCGCGGGGAAGTGTGGGCGGCGAGAGAGCCGTCTCCTTCATCCCCTTACCGTCCTCTGCTACTTCGACTTCCTGCATGAATACAGAGTCAGACACATGGCTCGCCTGTGCTCGCTCTTTTGTCCTCGGATTCTGAAGTCCTAGAGGGAAAGAGAGCCGGCTCAAGGAAGTGAGCGATTTCCAGCCAGGCCCTTCATTTCATTGCCAGTGTGGAGGTGGTCAGGGAGGGACAACGCAACAGTGATTCACTTTATTTCCATTCAAGGCTGGGGACAAAGTGAGGCAGACATGTGGTCCCTCTTCGGCATTACAGGGGGGAAATGGGTTCGCTGTGATTATTTTCTCGCTGAAAAGATGAATTAGGGTTTTTGTTGAGAGTTTTTGTGGCTTTGGCCTATTGCTAACCTTGGGTTTATTCCCAAGGCTCTTTGGATCTGTGCCATGGCCGTTAATCTGTTTTACGGTTGTAGTGTAGACAGGCCTTAGGAAAGTGTAAGGGAATATACTGGAGTGTGCTTTTCTTCACAGTCATTTGTCTTTCTCTTTTGAAGAATTTGTACTATCATTATGTAGCAAACAAGTTAGTGCTAGATTTAATTTGATATGAGATTGTTACATAAGATGCTACTTGTTACTCTGCTAGAACTTCTTTGATATAATCTATGACTTAACGATAAGATGCGTGATTCTGGGAAGCTATAAAAGTTGCTATATCTAGATCTTGTGTGTTAGAAAAGAGTGAACTCTACTAGTCAAAAGATCTTTTGCATAGTTTAGAGTAATTTCATGTTAATGTGGTTTTTGCCATGTTGGATAATTACACTTGGTGTGAGAGTGACAAATCTAGAGCCTGATTCACAACAGTCCTTTGCTCCCACAAAATACAGCTATACCTGAAGCACAAAAACAGTCTGACCTGTGCTGGAAAGAGCAGCTTAAACAGTACCTCGTCACAGCATTGCAAGCTTTGGGGATGCTATTCTTTGGCAGGTGCAGTTGCAACTGTGTTCAAAGCAAAGGGTTCCAATGGCTTCTAGCTCTTTTTTAAAGGGCTGTCTTCAACTGCTATTTCAGGCTGCAGGGGCGTTACCAGAAGGGGTGCTCAACAGGATGGTATATGGAATGTTACATGGGTTTAGAAGAGGGGTGGGCAAACTTGGCCCTCTAGCTGTTGTTGAACTAGAACTTCCATAATTCCCAGCCACAATTTATTTTCCCACCCCTAGTTTAGGACATACTTGAGGTAGGGAACTGTGAAGTACCTTGCTATGCCTGCTGGGCATAAATTAGGCTCTAAGCTCTTGTGGTGATCACACTGTAAAAGTTCACAAACACCGACCTCTGAGTATATGAGAGGGGTAGTCTTGTTCTAAAAGTGTCAAGTTACTATAAAATTCCATTGTAGAAACTGGGCAATTGCCTCCAGCTATGATAGAGGGAAACAAACAAGACCCTAGGTGATCTTGAACAAAATGTACCAGAAGATCAGCCTTATTACTATTACTACGAATATTTATATACCGCTCTTCAACCAAAGTTCTCAAAGCAGTTTACATAGACAAATAATACATAAATAAGATATAGTCAACTGTCCCCAAAGGGCTCACAATCTAAAAAGAAACATAAGGCAGATCCCAGCAACAACCACTGGAGAGATGCTGTGCTGCGGTTGAATAGGGCTAGGTGTTCTCCCCCTGCTAAATATAAGAGAATCACCACTTTAAAAGGTGTCTCTTTGCTCCGTTAGCAAGAGTATATAACAAGCATTGTAGCTAGACACCTGCTGTGAGACATGATCACAACAGGTGATCATGATCAGGTGACCCATTTCCTATTTCTGGAGGTTGCACAAGATTTTGGCATCTAAGGAAGTGCCCTTGCTGCTTTCCAATGCCTAATACTTGATTATAAGAAGTTTTTCTTCTTCTGGAACTGACATAAAATTTGCTTTTGTGGTGATTTGTAGAATGGTTTTGATCTTTGTGGTTGTGAGCTCCTTCAAATCCACACATGTGAATAAGTCTGTAGTGAGCTGGAGATGGATAGTGGAGAAAACATGGTTTCAGTGACTCTAGTGGTTGCCTTCTGAAGCCAAAATATTGACAACTTTTATTCCAGGTTTTTTTTAGGTTCAGGTTCCTATACATTGGGTGTGGGGGAGAAAAAAAGCCATTGTTTTTGTAGTGGCTACAGTCTGGGTATGGGAAGTTCTGGTTCAAGTATCTGTTCAGCTATGACCAACATCACAATGTCGCTATGCACACTGCTTTGATTTCTTTGGAGAGAGGGTGTAACACATGTAACAAAACAGGCCTTTTCCATTCTATTTGGATAATATGTTTATCAAATATAAATGTGTTGCCTTGCATTCAGAAAACTGCAGGACATTCTCCATTGCTGCGGGTGTTCAGGCCTCACACAGAGGTGCCGCCTAAAAAAGATGCTCGGGTTTTGTGGTCTTCTCTGTATTGAATACCTCTCTTAAAGTTGCTCCCTCCAGTTGTTTACATTGGCTTCTGGTGTAGGATGACTCCACCTGTTATGGAAGTCGTCATTTGGCAGGGCTTCTGGTGTCTCGCATCATGGTTGTCTTTGGCTGCTGAAGGCACACAGGTGGGTCAAAGCTTCTCCCCCTCTCTTCCAACTTACTTATCCTGCCCTTCTGTTTCCCTCTCCCTTCCTCTCTGCCTCAACTGAGTATTGCTTACAGCTAGAACTAAGTGTCTGACAAAGGACTAGTTGTGTATTACTCAGTGAAGGGCAAACCTCAGACTTGCAGGTTCTACTGTGTTTATTATATAACTCAGAGATCCACTAACCATAGCCAAGTACCAAATAGTGGTTTAGGGAATGGGGTGGATATACCTTTTTTAGAACTAAAGAATGGGGTGCTGAAAAGCTCCTGGGCTGAGCACTTCTGGTACTGAAAAGCTCCTGGGCTGAAAATGTATTCGGAACTGCTTTCTGTACAAGAACTGAGCCTGTACTCCTTTCACACACAAATCCACTCATATTAACATATGAAGTACCTTTATACTGAAACAGCTAAACTGTTGGTCCATCTAGCTCAGCATTGTCTATACCAGGGCTGCTCAACTTTGGCTCTTCAGCTGTTTTTGGACTACAACTCCCATAATCCTCAACCACATCAGTATAGCCAGGGATTATTGGAACTGTAGGTCAACATCTGCAGAAGGGCCGAAGTTGAGCAGCCCTGGATACTGATTGTCAGCAGCTCTCCAAGGTTTCAGATGGGTCTTTTCTAAGCCTACCTGGCAGCTGTGAAAAAGGCCAATTCCATGCTAGGGATCATTAGGAAGGGGATTGAAAAGTCTAAGTGGGGAGTTAAGGGGAGCCTTTTCTATAACGGATATTATTACATCAAGAATTGAAAACCTTGCTGATTGCAAATTGCCCACAGATCTTCTTTTAGATCCAATCTACTCTGTCTGCCCCTGCTATAAGAGGAGGCTAATTGCTTACAGAAATCTTTTGGATATGTTATGAAAGTTTCCTTATTTTACGGATGTAAGGAATTAAGCCTTTGACTCAGAGCCAGCTCACGTGAGGGGGAGAAGTGCTGAGTCATCCTTGTTGAGCTGCTTGAGTGGGTTTCCCTTTTAAAACTTTTTACTTTAAACCTTCGGTAGATTAAAATAGTACCACCAGACACTCTTTTATCAGAGACTGGACAGGCTGGGTTGGAGTGCCACTGCCTAGATTTCTTTCTTTATCTTGCTGTTGGGCAAATATAAAAAGCTTCCATGTGTATGTCTACATGTGGTGAGAAAACAAGGTAGCTGAGCTGAACTCTGAGATGCTGTGCGCTAGTGTTCCCCCCCACTCTTCTGAGTTAATAACCAACTCTGAGAGGCTTGTAAAAAAGAAAAGAACAAAAATCCCCAGTTTATTCAGTTGCTACAGACTGGTCCATCTGAGGCTTTAGTTTTTTAGATGCACTTAAAGCAAAATACATTCCTAACGCAAAATCTGACAAAAACTTTTCCTATGCTAGATTCCCAAACTCATAAAGCTATGGCTTCATTTCCCTTGAAAACTCACCAGAATTCCTGGCAAGATGAAGCCTCCTGCAAATCTCTCACCTGCAGCATTCACCATGTGGGTGAAGACTCCATGCTGCCCCGCACTCTCCTACTTCCTTCTTTCCAGTATTCCCCCAGCAGCTCTCATATCTCACCCACCTGGTAGATTGATTGGTCAAGACCTGGGGTCGCCAGCCTGTCAGTCAAGCACAGGGGTTCACTTCCTGTTAACTCTAGGGCGTGGGGTGGGGAGACTGGTCACTACCGAGGATCCTTCAAGTTTTCTTTCTGTTGCTTTGGCTATTCCATCACCAGGCTGAACATGAATGGCGCTGTAGCATAGCTCTTCAGAATACTTTTTGGAGGGAATAATTCTGGACCTTCTAAGTTCTTACAGCTTACTGAAGGAGGCAGTGTATCTGGGTACTTAGAGGTGAGGTCCATTAATCTTTTGAGAGTAGAAAGAGGTACCTTGTGCAAAAAGAATGGTTAAAGAATGCTTAATTTAGGTTATTGTCTCTGATGCAGAAATAGCTCTTCACTGCAACGGACTTAAGAAATGAGGCACAGTTCTATCATTATGGATTGTGCTCATCATCCTGCTCTCTTGTAAGCTTATACAATTGTGGTCTGCCAAGCTCTCTTGTCTGAGAAGAGATCTGTTTGTATAGTGAAAACATGCAAACCCGGAAGTATTTTCTTTTTAGCAACAATTAGCTCTCTAGTTAGATGTAGTTTGTCTTTTTAAAGCAGTTCAGCTGAGCCTATTTCATTGCTAAGGGGAATTGCTTTTTTATCACCTCTTTCTAATTGTTTTACTTTATAAAGTACCATAATTGGGTTTTCTCTACATATTCTGAGGCCTTCCCCCTAGCAGAAGTGTCAGTCATTTTTCACACCCATTAGTTAGCATTTTTCTTAGATGGCCCTCTTGTGGAAGATTCCAGCATTAGTGCAGCTTAGAAAATCCCAGAGGAGTTGTATTTATGTAGATTTTCTACTGAATGTGTTTATTACCTGTCCATTTTTTCCAGACTTCCATATCTCATCTAACTTGTGCTTCTATGTAACTTGAAATATATGCTCTTGAAAGGTATTTTGATGTAGAAATTAACAGGTTACATGTGTAATTTTGTGTGTGTGACGTCAGGTCAGCGTCGATTCCTGGCAACCACAGAGCCATGTGGTTGTCTTTGATAGAATATAGGAGAGGTTTGCCATTGCTATCTCCCACGCAGTATGAGATGATGCCTTTCAGCATCTTCCTATATTGCTGCTGCCCGATATAGGTGTTTCCCATAGTCTGGGCAACATACCAGCGGGCACTCAAACCAGCAACCTCTTGCTCCCTAGGCAAGTTACTTCCCTGCTGAGCCATTAGGTGGCTCACACATGTAATTGGCCTACATATAAATCCATATTGATTTACACAGGATTCCTAGGGCCAGTTTGTCCTACTGCATGCAAATTTAAGTGTAGCACCTGAGCCAGGTAATGGATTGATGCGACAAGAAGAAGTAAATAAGCAAAGTAGGGGAATGTTGCTGCTTTTGCCTTCTAGTCACATTGGTCTATCACCTGTCTGAGCTAGACGGATGTGACCATGACAGGGATAAAAAAACCCATTCCCCACTTTGCTTGCTCACTCTTCCTTCACAAGTAGAAATAAGAGAGAGCAACCCACCTCCAACTTGCTTGCTCGTGCCTCCATGTTCATCCATCACATGCCTGAGCCAGATGGATGTGTTTAGAAGGATGAGCGAGTAAGCAAGATGAGTCTGCCTGCTCCTCCATGGAGCAGAGGACATTGCCAGCCCCCTTCCTGCCACTTTCAGCATCACCACGCAAATGGCCCATGTGAGTACACACAACATGCATGTGCACCAGCCATTTGCGTGGCAATGCTGATCCCAGCTGTAAGGAGGCATGCTGCAGTCCCGTGCGCCTGCTTTTTGGAAGAGTGCCGACGGGGGGGGGGGGAGTGGCGGGGGGGGGGCTGGCAGGTAGGCAGCGCCTTCCCTGCCCCTTACAGTGACACCCCCTTCTGGGAATGCACAGAACCGGTCCCGTGCACATCCCTAGTAAGTACATCTTCCCCCAATGGACCAGTGTTGCTAAAGGCGAGCAGCAAATCCCTCCCCCCACCCCATGGAGCTGAAGTTAGTCTGGCTCCTAAGTATTTTGGCTGGCTTTTAGAACCAAGACAAAAAGGGGTGGGGTGAATTCTCAAAGATGCTGAATGAATATTGATCAGTTCTTTGAAAGAATAAATAACTGATACATATTTATTCAGAATGTTTGGAAATTTTCTCCCTCTCTTTGTCTTAGCTGTTTTATGCAATGTCATACCCCACCTCCTTTGGCTCTAGGTGCCAGGGAAAGAAGAATATCTGTCCTAGGAAGCCATGACCAATCATTCAGTTATACACATGCAGAGCCCTATCCATTATGGTGCTACAGATGTGTAAATTATAAGTATTACATGGACATCTGTTCCCTGTAAGGACTTTTAGGCCTAATATGCATGGTCCTAAAATGTTTCTGGAGGACAAATTATGATATTGACATTAGCACTGAAAATAGCTTTTATTAAAGTTCTTCATACCCCACCACTTCTGTGGGTGAAGTGCTGTGCAGGGCGATTAACTTGTAAACCAATTGCCCTGGCTAGTTAGAGAGACTTGAGCCCTTTCATATAGTCTGTTGGCAAACAAGCACTATTTCCCCCTCATCTTTCTTCTCCTCCCTTTTGAGTTAACTGAAGTAGCTGGAGAAAAGGGAGAAGTGAAAATGCCAGCAAGAGAAAGAGGATCCTTCCTTATGCTTGCATGCCAATTCCCTTCCTTTCCTATTGGGAGATGGGGGTGGGGAGAGAGAGACAGGAGCAAATCGGCAAGAGGCACTAGAGAATTCCCACTAAACTTAAATGTTAATGAATGTGTGGTATACCAAGAAGCTGCTTCTGAGGCAATCTCAGTGAATGGATAAGGGTGGACCTTTTTGAGTTCGATTCTAGAGCTTCTCGAAGGTACACTTCACTTTGGTTTGACATAACTTACTTAACAGTTACAGTTTGAAAATTCAAGATTATCTATATAATTTTTCAAAGACACCATATATTATCCTCATGTTTTCATCATAATTAGATTAAGAAGCAGCAGCTTGAAAAGATATCTAAGTATATTGCCTGAAAAAGCGAGGAGCTATATATATTTGTGCAATGCTACATAGCTGTGTGTGTGTTCACAACTGAGCAGTGTTTGAATAGATCCCCCCCAAACTCTTGTAAACATCATTGTTTGCTTTTGCTCTGACTTCAGAGTGCATATATTTTGCCTTTTGTTTTTATTTGCTTAACTAGACCTTGGGCTTTGAATAGAATCTACATAAATCTCTGCCAACAAACAATGTAACTTGAAATAGTTCATACATTTGGTTGTCTGCTATACAATGAACAGAAATGAATATCAACCTGTGGTATTTATTTTTAGCTATATTTCTTCAGTCTGCTAGATTGTTGTGAGTAGATAATCATTTTTCAATACTCCTAAAACAATACCAATTTTTAATTGGTATTAAAAATTGGAAACTAGTAAATTATCCCAGGTACTAACCCTTCTAGAGCCACCTAATGGCACAGTGGGGAAGTAACTTGCCCAGGAATCAAGAGGCTGCTGATTCGAATCCCTGCTGGTATGTTTCCCAGACTATGGGAAACAACTATGTTGAGTAGCAGAGATATAGGAAAATGCTGAAAGGCATCATCTCATGCTTGCAGGAGATGGCAATGGTAAACCCCTCCTGTATTCTTCCAAAGAAAACCACATGGCTCTGTGGTCCCCAGGAGTCTACACTGACTCGATGGCACAACTTGACTTTACTTACTTACTAACTCCTTTGGTTTGACAATTCTACATTTGCAGTATTCATGTTCTCCTCTTCTTACTGTTTCTGAAAAACTACCTACATTATTTATTTCTCAGATTTGTAGACTGCCCCAAACTTGTGTCTCTGGGAAGTTTACAACATAAAGCAAATTAAAATGAAAACCTTAAAATAATTAAAAACCAGTCAAATTAAAGAGCTTGGGTGAAGAAATGAGTCTTTAGGTACTTTTAAAAGGTTGTCAGAGATGGGGAGGGTCTTATTTCAGCAGGGGGTGCATTCCAGAGTTTTGGGGCAGCAAAAGAGAAGGCTGGTCTCTGCATAGCCACTATTTGAGCTGGTGGTAACTACAGACAAACCACTCCGCATTTCAGTGGGCAGTGGGGCTCATGGCAAAGAAGACATTATCTTAAATACCCAGAGCCTAAGCTGTTTAGGGCTTTATAGGTTGTAACTAGCACCTTTTATTTTGCCTGGAAACTCAAGGCATCCCCACATAGAGTGCATTGCAGTAGTAGAGTCTGGAGGTTACCAGCATATGTACCACTTTCTGAGGTAGTTTATCTCAAGAAACAAATGCAGCTGACATATCGGCAGAAGCTGGAAGAAAGCATCTCTGGCCATCACCTGAACTTGGGACAGCTTAGGATCCAGAAGCACTCCCAGACTGTGTACCTGTTCCCATCTAGAACTGGCAGATCAAAATTGTCTCCTGAGTTACTACCCTGCACAATCAATACCTCCGTCTTATCTGGATTCAGTTTATCTTCCATCCAGCCCATCATCGCCTCATCGCAAATTAGGATTATCTATTCTTAATTCATACTGTAATTTTTTAGTCTGTTTCCGAAACTTGTGGAAACAAAGATATTTACTCAGGGACGGCTAAAGCAAGACATACACAAACTTATTTGGCCTATAACTATCTGCATGCATTAATTTACAATCAAATGATAAGCAATTATCTTTTAAATATAAGAGGAGATGGTCTTGTGGTAGCAAGCATGACTTTTCCCCTTAGCTAAGCAGGGTCCGCCCTGCTTGCATATGAATGGGAGACTTGATGTGTGAGCACTGTGAGATATTCCCTTTAGGGCAGGGGTGCACTAGTCAAATACCCTGGTGGGCCGGAACCAACCATGACTTGGTAGGCAGGGGCCGAGGTAAATTTTCAGCGCATTAATGATTACATTAAAATTAATTATTAAAAATATTAATGAAAGCAGTTATTAGTTACTCATTAAAAATATTGAAAGCAAGTATTAGTTACCCACAGCATGAGGAGGGCTCCTAGCAACCTTTCCTCTTCCTTGTCCCCCATGCACTTTCAATGCCTTCAAAGATCAGTTTTGAAAGGGGGATGATCTCCACCAGGTCTCTGGGGCAAGGCAGCATTTTGCACCTTACCTCAAGCACCACAATACTTTGGGCTAGCAAAAAAGTCCCTGCGGTCCGGATCCGGCCCCCGGGTCTTATGTTGTGCAGGCCTACCTTAGGGGATGGAGCTACTCTGGGAAGAACAGAAGGTTCCAAGTTCCCTCCCTGGCATCTCCAAGACAGGGCTGAGAGAGAATCCTGCCTGCAGCCTTGGAGAAGCTGCTGCCAGTTTGTGTAGACAATACTGAGCTAGATGGACCAAAGGTCTGACTCGGTATATGGCAGCTTCCTGTGCTCCTGTGTTCCTAATTAAATGAAATAGCCTTAAGTCTTTAAGTGGGACCAATACATGCAGATTTGGTACATGTGTATTAAAATATATGTAATAAAACCTGTATGTAATAATACCTGTCTGTATTGGTTTTATGTTAAAAGTCCTCACATGAAATGCAGAATAAAAAGATGGAGCTCTGCAACCTTGTGGCACTAAAGAGAAGATACAGTTGAGAATGGCCAACACAACAAAGGCAGGCCAAGGAGTATATTCTAAAAAGAGGCAAGAATGATAAAAGAGTGGATACAGTAAATGGCTGGTGAAACAAGAACAGTTAGGTGTTTCTTCTTCGAATATATAGGTAGGAACTATGCTTTCTCTTCCAGACAATTATTTGCCTTCCTATTTGGCTCAAACTGTAGTTTTACGAGCCTCAGTTTTTAAGCAACACACGCAGCATGGTGCTTTTGTCTTGCCACTCTTCTAATGTTTCTAACATCTATTTTCTTATGGCCACCCGACTAATTTGATGACCAAGAAAACATTTAATTTGGACCTCAGAATCTTGGATGAAAATTCTTACTCTGCAGTGAGTTGGGTGGTTTTGCTTATGTCTGTCTACATCTGTTTTGAATCTGAAATATGGATAATAAAATTGAAATGTGAAGAGCAGCATGCACACTGAAATGCCAGATCCATGGATAGTTTTTTGACTATCATTACTTGTCTGCTGTGTGTACTGCTCCTGTAGTGTGTATTAGAACAACTTGTGCAGTGTACAAAATACCTTCAGGCATAAAAAGTGAGAATAGTGATGGCTTTATTCAAATATTTTTAGCAGTTGAACTATGCCTCATTGCTACTTTTTTTTTTGGTAGGCAAGCTCAGCTGTTTCTACTTGCATCTTAAGCAGATTTGTAAGCCCACGTCTCCTTCCTATAGTTTTGTGTGTGTGTGTGTGTTAGAGCACTCTTTTGCCTGTTCTTATGTTTAATTCCCTAAAACAAGCATGGAAGAAATTGCTGTTTTGCTTTAGCTTTTTCTGCCTGAGATCCATTTTCCTCCTAGCTTCGTAAAATCGAGGCCAAAAGGTCTTGTCTCAGAATTTCTATGCATTTGGATGCATAGTTTACAAACATTGTATAGATACTGATATCCAGGGATCTACCAATGTACACTTAGCTCGCTAGCTAAGTGATCACTACTTGTGATCACCACCAATCCCAACTCTTTCCTTGGATTCTTTTCTGGTAGCACTGGGATATGGAGATGGTGAGAAACAGTGGGAGCCCTCTCCTACTTCTCAGAAAGGATTCCTGCTATTTCTTAGCTTCTCCCAAATGGCAGTGGAAATGAGACCTCTGAGAAGGAGATCTGTGCGGAGCTGGGAGTCCTGCTGGCCAGAGGGCTGGGGGCACTTGCAACTGGCGAGCTGGCAAGTGAATTTGTAGATGACTATTGATATCAAATATAGCAGCTTCAAATTGAAACATAGTTTAGAAGTGCTTCTGCTGTAGTGAACAGATACATTTGTCTCTGGTTTCTTGGTTTTAAATAATACCTGAAGTGGCACTAGAGGGCGCTACTTGCTAATCTTTTTATTAGAAGAATCTCATGCTTTGAATGTACACATAGGGTACCAAAGACAGTGACAGTAACTTCACTGATAACACTTAATTTGGCAGTTCTGAGGCTGGAAGCAGACTATAGCTGCAAATGGCTGTATCTGTTTTGAATGCCCACTTAAATACCTCAGGTCTTTAAGTCTGTAGGTTGTATCTTAATTATAAATGAATATCCATAGTAAGTAGGCATCTGTAGATACTGAAGTGTACTTAAGCTGATAATTTTTTTTACTGTGATGCAACTGGTTATTTATATAGATTGTATGTTTAGCTTCTTGAAGTTAAAAACTTTGGGCCTTTTGGATGACTATAAAACTTGATCTGAATCCTGTTCTTTAGGAACTGGTCTGTGACTGAAACAGCTTTTGGATAAGTATTTCTGATTATTTAATGGCGACTCATTCCTGGCACACCTGTAGGACTTGATCAAGCTAAGTCTTAAGAGCATAAACAGAATCACTGGATACGTTTGTCATACATGATCAAAAAACCATCTGCTTGGTAACTAGTTTATTCCTAAGTACATGTCCTAACAAAAGGAATTCAAAAGTGTTTTTACTACAGAGTTGAACAGTATATGCTACAAACTTGCACACTGGAAATATCACGAGAGAGAGAGAATTAAGGCTTGGTTCATATGGTGACCTTCTAATGAGAGAATATGTAGATGAATGTGGATGTTTGGAATTGAAAGGAAGGAATTGTCTTCCATGCTCAGAAGAGTCAGACTAGGTAGGAGATGCTTACTGATATATTGTTGCCAGGAGAGCTAGTGAAAAGAATAGGAGCATGCACTTTTGTGCACTAGAGGTTCGCTTTGATTGCAGAGAAGTATGTGGGGGCATATTGGCAGTGATTCAGAGGACCAAATTGTGATCAGACTGTCCCCCCCTTTAGTATTGAGTTAAAGTGGCATAACCCTATGCTAAATGTATTCTGTGCCTAACTCCTTGAGTAGTACTCAGTTAGTACAGTATGTTCTGTCACAGCAATGAAAGGAAGGCCATGCTTGAAATGCCAAAAAGTGCATTTACTGATAGCTGATGACCTAGTTCTTAAAAAAACAACACCAAAATCTATTTGTTTCTTTCTCTGCTGAGACTTGATGCACTCACTGTATCTGCATTATCTGACTTAGAGTCACATTGCTGCTTGTGTTGAGTTAAATTAATCATCTGTAATAGAAGCTACTTAAACTGCATTTTGGAAACTGAAAGCTGCTTATTGTAGTGAAAAATAGACAAAATCAGATATGATATGCAATTTCTAATTACGCTAGACTTTTAAGTATTCCAGACAAAAAAGAATGGCATGTTTTGGGTTGGAGGAACATGGAGTATGTACTTCTGGCCAGAGATGTGGGTTTTCTTGAAAGTTTTGCTTGGAAATGTTTTCCAATTCAGCATTTCCTCAAGTTATCAGGAAAACTTTCAACACACTTTTCCTTGTGCAAAATGTTCTTCCAAAGTTCTACTATGCAAATATTCCTGATTTTTAAAAAACACACAAATATTCAGGTGAGAAAAACATGCCAAATCTGGTCACAAACAAACCAAAACTCCATATATATATATTTTTTTTACAAAGAAACCAGAACTCCATATTACTTTGTTTACAAATTAATAAAACATATATACTCTCTGACACACTTCCAAGGGATAATTGCCTGGAAAACATGAAATTTCCAGGTTTGCTTGATATCCATTCATTGTTACTAATGTAGTTTATGAAACAATGAATTCATAGAAAATAGGGGGGGAAAGGCAAGGGAAAAATCTATAAAACTTTCCTTGGGAAATCTTCCACAACCCTACACCTGTTTCTGGTGTGTTGCCTGGTATCAAACTAATGCTAAATATTTAACAAATCAGTAATAATCTGTTAAGCAATCCATGAAGCCAAAATGGAAACTTGCACTCTTGATCCATTTTTACAAACACCCCACCCGCCACTTGTACAGGGAAACTGTATCCTTTATTCTGTTGAACTTCTCAGTAGTGTTAATGCTATTGACTGGTGCTCAGCTTGCCACCTGGAAACTGAGCTCAGTGCTCCTGAGCCTGATGCAACCATGAGCTATCAGCAAGCAAAGCAGGAGCAGATTGCTCCCTTTTTCTCCTGGGCATATTTTACACAGGGCTTTTAGCTCACATCCCGTCCAGAATGGAAGGTGTGTTTTCACATATCGGCCAGATTTACCCCGAAGTCCCTGCAAGATAAAGGAGCACTTCACACTTGATTCTGGTTTTTCATTGCATGTTGGAGTATAGCCCGATTTATATCCAGGATTAAAAAATCCACGTTTTGTGTCAGTTTTGGGAGGCACCTTTGAACTTGCAGTAAACTTGTGGTAAAGCCTGTTGTGTGAAAAGATGTCCAGGTTGCCTTGGTCCATTGCCTGTCTGATCCAGACAGATGTGATCAGGAGGACAAGGGATTAACGAATGCCTTGCTTACTCATTCCTCCTCCTGGTTGCATCTTTCTGGCACAGGCCATCTTATTTATGTATTTTTCTATATAAACCGCTTTTGAGAACTTTGGTTGAAGAGCGGTATAGAAATAGTCGTAGTAGGCAATGGACCAACACAACCAGGAGGAGGAATGAGCTAGCAAGGCAAGGGCAAGCAAGGTGGGAAGTCAGCCCTTGCGTGGAGTGTAGGGTGTTAGGCATGAGCAGTGCACCTCCATGGTGCAGCAAGGAGTATGGCTTCTAAATGTTGGGGCTGGCTGCTAGAGCCAAATAAAATTGTTTGAAGACTGCTGCCTTTCCAGGTACCTTAACTGGAATGGAACTTGAGAGAACTATTTTGTGGTTACTCCAGTCCTTCCTGGAGGGATGGCTTCATAAGGTACTGCTGCGGGGGACTGTGGACTGATGGATGCCTTGATCATTGACCTGTGCTGGTCAACAAGCTTCCATTTTGTCCCTTGTGCTGCTTAACATCTGCATGAAAACACTGGGTGAGGTTGTCTGGAGATTTGGAGAGGATTGCCATCTTATTTATTTATTTATTATCTCTCTGTGTAAACCGCCCTGAGCCATTTTTCGAAGGGCGGTATAGAAATTGAATTAATAATAATAATAATAGCCATCAGTAAATGAATGGCTTTCATACCCAACGACTTCCAACACTTCCCATTTCTGATCAGAGAGGCTGTCAAAGTGCTGAATTGGTCTAAGGCTAGGTGGGGAACAAATTGAAGCATAGTCCAGACAAGGCAGAAGCACTTCTGATTGATTGCTGAAGTGGAAATTGAGATTTGACCTGCTTAAGTGGGTCTACACTGCCTTGGGAGACTTGGGTTCACAGTTTGGGGATGCTGCTGGACCTGGCTTTCCTCATGGATTTTCAAGTCGAAGATGTGGGCAACAGAGTGTGTATGTATGTTCAGTTGCACCTATTTTTTTTAAAGAGGAGAAATCTAGTTATGATGACTCATTCCTTAATTACATCAAGAGTGCATTATTGTGACATTCTTTACATAGGGCACCCTTTAAAAAAAATAGATGGAAGCTTCAGCAGCAGCTACCGTTTTGCCTAGGGCCAGTTTTTAGACGTATTTGACTCACAGCTACAAGGTCCAATTAAAAGTGGTGGTTAATAATTGAAATCCAGACTGTTGTACAGATGGGGAACAGATGTTGTACAGATGGGGAAAAGGGCTTTAAAGACAATGGCTGACATCTAGACTAATATTGCATATGTAGAAAAAAGGGATCCCCATATGCAATGGGGATGGGGTGACTTTTCCCAGTCTTCATTTCCTTCTGCATCTTACTATGCTTCCCCAAAATGTTGGTTGCACAGAAATGCAGACTTCATGAAAATATGTGGCATAATGGATACCAATGTAAGAACTAGGAAAACTTCTTAGTTTTCAGGCATCAGAAATTTTTGGAAACTTTTTACAAGGTTTTTTCACAAAACATACGTCTTTGGTCTTCATATAAGGCTGCTAATCCATGGAAGCTGGTTTATGAGCTATTCTCCATGTTTCACCTACACGTGAGATTGTCTGCCTGGGATGCATGAAAGTGCCTTCTCTTGACTGCACCTAGACTTTCTAACTCCCTTCCAAGGATGATCACTTTGCCCATTCTTTCTGTTTCCACTGTCTTGTGAAGACTTATTTTACAATAGACTTCTGGCCTGTTGGTCCGATAGTTTTATTTGACAACATGAATCTTTTGTCATTCTTCAGTTCTGACATCCCTGGTTTTTTAAATGATTGTTAGTTTTTGGTCACAGTGACTACCATCCAATTCAGTTGGGTGTGTATTCCATTGTGGTAACACAAAATGGAATAAGCTGAATGTGAAGGTTGTAAACTTATATTACAGCCCCAGACCGTGAAAGAAGGGACAATGTGCTTCAAATCAGGGTGGATTTGATTTAAATCAAACTGATTTAAATCACTAGCAGGGTGGATAAAAATAAAAGAAAATCCGATTTAAATAAAAAAAAATCTGATTTAAATAAAAAAAATTGGATTTTTTGATTTAAATCAGATTTTTTTGATTTAAATCGGATTTTTTTTATTTTTATCCACCCTGCTAGTGATTTAAATCGTGATTTAAATCAGTTTGATTTAAATCAAATCCACCCTGATTCAAATTATGGACATTGTATGTTGCAATGAGGGATGGCTGTGAAAGGCATTTGCCCTTAATCTGAAGAGCGTTGTGTCATATTTTGGGATCTAGGAGTGCAAATATAAAAATTTGGTTCTTGGATAATATTTATTATTTATTTATTTAATTAAAATATTTCTATACCACCCAAAACATGTGTGTCTGGGTGGTTTTAATACTGTGTCCCATATTTTACTTTTAGTGTAAAAGCTTCACTTCTACGTACTCATTTTATTGGTGGTAACTTCAAATTTTGTCACTTGAAGATTTATCTTAAGCTATTCTAAGCTGATGATTAAACACTCTGTCTCTCAATAATCTTTGCACTCAACTTACCTCTTGATGGTCTCTTTCAGAATGAAAATGGAGTACTTGTGTCAGGGACATAAAGTACTGCAGAGTATTTCATTATTCTTAATTTGCAAAAATGCCACTCTTTAACAGGTTCATATTTAATTGAAATATTTGTATCTCCTCTTTCCATCAAACGATCTATAGGAAAGCTTTCATCAATATAAAAACCACGTAATAATACTACAAAATTGCAATGAAAGTTTAAACTGGTTTCAAAAAAGGCAAGCAGTACTACTGTATCATTATCTGCAGATATAAAATATAAGGTTTTCGCTTGTCCCTTAAAACTGATCAATGAAGAATAAACGTAATCTCTCTTAGGAGGTAGTGCCATAGCCTAGGCACTAGCAGTGAGAAGCCCCCCCTGACTTGTGTAACTATCCACATTCACCACAGATGGTGAGGGACCATGAAAGAGAGTAGGCGTGTGCATCGGTCCGGATCCATCCGGACCGGCAAGGGGGGGGTCTATCTTTAAGGGCGGGGGGGTAGAACTTACCCCTCCCGCCGCTCTTCCCCCTCCGGCGCTGCAGTAAAATTTCAAGTTTTTTGGGCGGCAGCGTTCTTCCCTGCCGCCCCGGCCCCCGTCATTGCCCGGAAGAAGCCTTCATATCAAACACGCATGCGCGCCGCATACATCACACGCATGCTGTGTGTGACGTATGCGCGCGCGGCGCGCATGCGTGTTTGATATGAAGGCTTCTTCCAGGCAACGACGGGGGCAGGGGCGGCAGGGAAGAACGCCGCCGCCCCGAAAACTTGAAATTTCACCGCAGTGCCGGAGGGGGAAGAGCGGCAGGAGGGGTAAGTTCTACCTCCCTGCCCTTAAGATAGACCCCCCCGCTGGACCGGTCCGTTTCCAAACCGGTTCGGAGGCCTCCAACATGGCCTCCGGACCGGTTCGTGCACACCACTAAAAGAGAGCCTCTAATGATATGAATGCACAGATGGATAGGATGCAGTTCACAAGATATCTATAGCCCAGACCCAGAGTGGAAAAGTTTCCCATATATTTATTTTTCCAGTGGACAATTTTCCACTTCTGAAGTTTAATTGGCTGACATCTGGACTAGCATTGCACACAATGCTTTCATGTGCAGCAGTGAAAGTTCTGGACTACCACTCATTGTTTCCTCTAAGGCATGCACATGTGCATGCCTCACACATTTTCTGATGTCCACTCAGTTAATTTTAGATCCTGCTCAGGTTGAATCAGGAAGGCCCCACTCTGAAAGCATGTGTGCACACACTGCCTTGATACTGCCACCCAGAATAAAATTCATTCCGCACATAGATTAGAAAAATTAGAGAGAACACTGCTACCACTGTGCTGTTGCTTGAGCAGGAGGTGATTTTTGCCAATCTTCCCTTACCTCTCAAGTTCACTGTGCCCACTGTAATATGTTCCTGAAGATCATGAATCCCTCAGGGAAGTATTTTGATACACAGTGTATTTCAGAAGGAAGGGAGGATTGAAAATCACCCCTTCCTCTGCTTGAGCAACAACACAGTGATAGTCTGGAACTCTCACTGCTGCCTATGCAAGCATTGGCAGCTAATCCAGATGTCCAGCATTGTGTACTAAAATCAGTAATAGTAATGAATGGATGTCAATGCAATATTAGGCAAATTTGGAGTTTTAACTGGTATCTTTCAGGTGATTATACCTAGGAAGTGTGTGAGAGGGAACATATATTTTACTGATTTGAGTATTATAGTAAATGTATTTGTTTTAGTATAACAGTTAAAGTACATGAAATGCCTTTATTGATTCCCCACCCCAATCAAATATTTCAGTATTTGAAATATTTGTACTTTCAAGTTTTTTGGTACTTGAAGAACTTGAGATATACAGTATGGTGGAAGTGGTTTCTTCTTACTGTATAAATCTACTAGCATGTCAAAAAACATGCTAATAGATCAACTTTTACCTTGCAAATTTGTAAAGAAAATTAATCCAATTGAGGGGGACATGTGCATGGGAAAACTTTCCAATTCAGAATTTTCTGGAAAACCCACATTTCTGCCTGGAACCTTTAGAGCTTGAAAGCTCAACAGCTATACCCTGCATTGAGGTCTGGAAACTACCTGGGGACCAGTGAAATTGATACAGTATTGGAGTACTGCGCGTCATCCAGCAGGCCTCGGCTAAAACTCCTGCTGCTGCGTTCTGGAAAAAGGAAAGGTTGTTCTGTTGAGTCAGTGTTGACTCCTGGTGACCACAGAATTATGTGGCTTTCTTGGTAGAATACAGGAGTGGTTTACCATTGCCTTCTGTGCACTGTGAGATGATGCCTTTCAGCACCTTCTTATATTGCTGCTGCCTGATATAGGAGTTTCCAATATTTTGGGAAACACACCAGCGGGGATTCGAACCAACAGCCTCCTGCTCTCTAGGCAGGTTGCTTCCCTGTTGCACCATTAGGTGGCTGCATTCTGAACACTTCTCAAATGCAGTACCATGTAGAGCACACCATAGTGGTCTAATCTGTATTTAGTAAGGAATGAGTTGCCAGATCCTTTTTATCAAAGAGAAGGTGCACTTGCCTCACTATCTGTAGCTGGTAAAAGGTGTCCCTGGCTGTTCAGGAGCAGCACCAGATCCAGCAGCATCCCCAGACTGTGAATCTGAACCACGAGGGCAGCTCCTATCCAGAACAGATTGTACACCTGCTGTGATCCCCCAACAATCTAACTCTCCATTGTGTCCTGGTTATGTTTCAGTTTACTTAACTAATCATAATCCCAGACATCAGTTCAAGTCAGTTCTTGACAATTTTTCTTTGGATTTAGGAACTAGACTAAGCACGCGTACTCTCTCTTTTTACTTTTACCCTTCAGAGTTTCAGATGTCTAGCTTAAACAGATAATCTTCTCCCTCTCTCTCCATAGCTTTGTGTGTCCTATTATGTCTCTGTTATTTTTGTGAGCATGCTGGTAGGACATCTAGCCAACCAGCAGCACCCTCCACTGCATGGAGGAAGTAGACACAACATTCATCTTCAGTCATGCTCTCTGCTCCATGAAGGTGAACTCTGGCCTTGCTTGCTCCTCTTCCTTCCTTCCATCCATCCATTGCTTGTCTGAGCCAAGTGATGTACCAACATGAGCAGGAGGAGGAGGGAGCAACTTGTATTTGTCACTTCCTGTTCTCATTTCTCCTTTCTTTGGCTCAGGCCCATTGACCTGGAGACAATTCTTACTCACGGGTGATCACATGGACAGCCGAAGGTTATCTTGCCTTAAAGTGGAGACTGACTTGTAATACGTACACAAGTTATTCACACCTATGGTGTTTGATTCAGATTATAGGCTTGAGGAGAAAAATGCATATATTTAGACAAATTCTATTCTCTATATAGCTGTTGTTATTGCACTAACATTAACAGTTTTAGTGGGGTTGCTGTTGAAGTATTTTACCTTAAATAAAATTATGTTTCTGAGAGAGCACAGATTTTAAAGAGCGTTATTTAAGTACAGATGTAAAGAGGGTCCTAGAGAGATCCTTTCAGCATGAATGTACACTGGAAAGTCTGTTTTTAACAATATAAACACATAGAGCAGGAATGTATTTTCAGTCTGGGGATTTTAAGGCAAACACAGTACCAATGAAACCTTTTAGGTCTTAACAGAAACACTTCAGTTTGCAGGCTGTTTTTAGCTACTCCTGTAGCTAAATGTTAAGTCCTAAACCACACAGTTTCAGCTCCTTTTTTGGTGTTCTCTCAGTGGCAGCTGAAGGCATGCCATGTTCTTCTGTTCTGTGACCCTGTGCTGGTGCTTGAAAGATTAAGTATTCTTGCAAGACAATTGGCTGCAACAGAGCTTTGGACTGGTGTACGTCTGTGTAGGGTGAAGTGTTATAAAGTGGCTGAATATAGTCGGATATCTTCAGATTCGTTACTTTGCAGTCCTGCACAAGGACATTCTCACTTTCTTCGGCATCAGAATGGAAGGAACACATCTAGACAAGGAGCTGCTACCGGTATGTACATATCCTCTTTCAAAGAAATGTTGAGCCTTGAAAAACTGCTGGAATAGTATTAAGTATATTGATATGCATCACTAATTCCTGAGTATACTTGTTCTTTTGATTGTACAAAGAATACCGTCTGAACTACTGCTTAAAAACATTGCAATGCCATTTTTAGATAGCAATAAAACTTGGCATCTAAGTAGCCATTGTCCAGCTTTGAAGGCTTTTAATTTTTTTTAACTGTAGAATGTGTGCTATTTTGCATTAAAAGTGCATGTTGACACTTCAGTAGAGGGATGGCTTGCTTGTGGTGGCTAAATGGAGTACAAATATACTGGTTTATTGTGAAACCACATTTTTTCCCTAAATATATTTCCATCAAGCTGTTCATCATCTTTCTGTCCCCTGCATAGCTGTCTTATCTTATTATATTCTTTCAATATTTTTGTTAACCTGTATTGTCCATTTAAACTATCATATAAACTTCTTTTGAAGACCAACTGTTCTAAGGTAATTGGGTTTAGATGCCATC
The DNA here is from genome assembly GCF_027244095.1 of Hemicordylus capensis. Taxonomy (NCBI): domain Eukaryota; kingdom Metazoa; phylum Chordata; class Lepidosauria; order Squamata; family Cordylidae; genus Hemicordylus; species Hemicordylus capensis. The sequence continues at coordinate 107,200,437 of NC_069662.1, forward strand.
CTGAATTCTTTGAATATAGAACTATCATTATACGTGTTTATCTCAGTGCTGTTTCTGCAGGTATTAGTACTCACTGTGAACTCAGTGCAGGCTTGAGAGCTAATAGGAAAAAATTCTAGACTTCAGGATTAAGACTGTGGAATGATCTGTAGAATAAGATCCAATGAGGATAATTTTGGCTCATGTGACTGACTCGAGCAGTCCCTCTTGCTTGACCTCCTTGGCCACTAGAATCCCCCTTTCTCTACACTGTCCATTCTGTGGTGTTGCGTTCAAGTGAGACATTATCTTGCTAGAAGATATAGCTGTTGCTAATTTGGATACTGATTTAATCTGATTTAAGGCTAATCTGCATCCTTCTTAGCATTGAAAGAAAGCTTGTGGATTGTTTTCCTGTTGAGTTGTATGTAAAGAAAAATTGACCTATTCTCAGTTTGTGGATTTTGAAAATATATTGATATTACATTAGATGTTAACTGAAAACTGCAGTATAAAATAGCAAGTAATGTATTTGTGTCGATAGTTGCAATTCTTATTTTTCCTTGTTTTTGCCTGTGCATGCAGATAAAGATCTAAATAAATTTGTAAAGCAGATGTTCTGGTCTAGATATGTATCATTCAATTTTAAGTGTCCCAACAGTTTACAAAATGCTCAGTGTTTTAATGGAGCGAAAGTCTTAAAGAAAAGATTGCTTGTTAAACAGATGTGTAATGTACAACATGAAATTATATATTAAAACTTCACCCTACCCCATCCCAGACACAGATGGCAAAAACAGGAAACTTTGGAATTAAAAAAAAAAACAAAAAACAAACCTGTTGTGAAATATATTACCTTAGAATTATGCATTGGATATTTTAGAATGTGTGATTTTAACACATCACTTCCTGCCCATTGCTACTTCAAACTACTGTAGCTGTTTTCACACAGCATGGAACCTGAAGTTCCTTCACCCCTGATATATGGAGGGAACCATGGAGGAGTTGGTGCTGCAGTCAATAACATATTTCAGTTTTCTGGAAGTAGCTGAGTTGAGCCAAAGGTATACCCCCTGCCTGGGCCTCCCTATGAGGCCCTAGTTGTTATCCCAGCCTGCTTTGTGCTGCTTCACAGTCAATAGTCCTGATGACAAAGCGGGCAGACTGGCCTGGAATGAATCAGCAGTTCATAAAAAGCATGGTTTCAGACATAATGCACACCTCAAGTAGATGTAGCATTTGATTTGGTAAGCCAACTTCAAAACTTGATTACATATCTTGGTTTGAGGTCCTGAATGAAACTCAGGTTCCTTCCTTGGCAAGGGTCCAGACATGAACCTCAGGTTCCCCCTTGGCATGATGTCAGTTATCAACTTTGCAAGTAGGTTTCGTGTTGGGTGAACCCACCCTGTCTGCTATGTGCTATGAAGATGTTTTATGTAATACAATGAGAAATATTAGAAAATTGCAGTACTAATCCTGTATAGCTATAATTCTCAAATCCCAGATGCATTTCAGCCTTTGCCCTTCACAAAATGCACTGTCATATTTACTGGAGGAGCACATGACCTAGGCCCTTTCTAGGATTCTTCTTTGCTTATAAATTGTTGCCTGCTTTCCTATGGCTGACGTTCATCTTTGATCTGGAGAGTGGTGGATGCACTATCCTCCCGATTTTGTCCCAATTCATCTTGGAAATATCTCTCACACTAACACCATGTGATCTGGATCGCGATGCATTGCAGCCATAAGAATGGGTTCTGTGCCTGTGTGGGACCATTTAGGCAGAATTGACTAGCTCCTTGAAGTGCTTAGCCCCTCCCTCTGCACGTGGTGCACTTGTTTAGTTTGGGCGGGCTATCATTTTCTCCTCAGTTCCTTTCTGATTGGATTTGTGTCAGCACCTTGGACTGTTTGCTCCTTGGAACGACTTTTTCTGTGAATTTGAGAGAAAGAAAACGAACAGTTAAAATTACTTGAAGTCAGATCTGACTTGACAATTCATACTTTTTATGATTCTAACTTGTCTAAAGAACAACTGACTTCTCGGTTAACCACCCCGGACTGTTTTATTGATCTCCACTCGGAACTTTGGGTATTGCTTTTATTTGATTCATTTATCATGGAAAAGAGAAAAACTTTCAAGCTTTGTGTCTGCTGTAACTCTAAACTCCTCATAGCAGATGACCATGAGTTCTGTTTATTATGTCTCAGTAAAGGGCACAACACTTCTAGTTGGAAAATTTGCCTTACCTTTCCCCATCAAACTAGGAAAAATAGCCCTTCGTTTGCGAGCCACCTTATATGATGATGTGCTGCACCCTGGGATGCTGATGCCAGGGTCCCTGGTGGATGCTCCCTCACCCTTGATGTCAAGTATGGTATCGAGGTCGACATTGGGGTCAAAGTCACTGTCAGGATTTGCTGCAAGGCAGTCTAAAACCTTTACAGAACTTGCCTCGACATCCAAAACAGCAACTTTTAAGACTCCAAATCTGACTTCTGCTTTGACCCACCAAAAATGGCATAAGTGCTATCGGGCTGCTGATGCCAAAGGAGAGCCACTTTCCAAAAAGCACCGTGATAAGGGCACAAAGACTGATCGTGATCGATCATCCACCACTTCACAGACAACCCTTTCACAAACAGCTTTACAGTCAGTCTTGAACACACCTCAATCTCGCCCATTGACTCCAGATGTTGTGATGCTTGATTCCCTCTCAACAGTGTCTCGACGACCAGCCTTGACACTGACACACCTGACACTGGCTACAGTATCGACTGCTCAAGGCCATGAACACTCTTTATTGCCAGCTGTAACTCCAGCACAGACAGTCACCAGCCATCCTCTGAGCCCAGCACCCCTTCAGACAATGGCTTCTCTGGTTTCTTTCAAGATGGAGGCTGACGATGCTGAACTTGATTTAGGACAAGGGACTGCTCAACGTCTGCTATACGTGTTAGACTCCATGGAGAGTACCCCGTTGGCCTTGACTTTCTACGGATTTTTAAGTCAAGGTCTCAATATCAACGAGGAGAGCATGACATTCTTGATACCAAGGACCCCAGGAACCTCACCGTCTCAGGCTCGACTCCCCACCCACTTGACACTGTCGGCATTTCGAGCCTTTCAGATGCAAACTTGCCCACATCCATGGAAAATACCTATTATGTGGCCACACAAGGCTTAACTCGAGCATTGGGAGGAGGTGATGTCTCACAGGCTTAGCGTAATCTCTCAAGTCTTCTCTCCGACTATCGGGAATATAGACTCTGGTAGACTCATCAACAGTCTTTGGTATCGGTGGCTCCCATCATTACACAAGTGACCCCTCGACCAGACCTACCAAGACCTGCCTCTGCTATGGTCTCAATGTCGACAAGTCACTTCCCATTCCGACCAGAATGGGTGTTTCGATGTTGACACAAGTCCTCCCAAGAACAGAGGAGGATTCTTCAGTGCCTAGCAGTGTTCTCTCATTTTTTTCATCTGTGTGCAGAATTAGATTTGTTCTGGGCGGCATTATCAAGGCACTGTGCGCGCACATGCATTCAGGGTGGGGCCTTCCTGATTCAACCTGAGCGGGATCTAAAATAAACTTAGCAGACATCAAAAAATGTGTGAGTGCACACACATGCACACGCCTTGGAGGGAACATTGATGTCTAGGCGTCCTATTTCTTTGACATGCATGGTGACACAAACAATTCATGTGCAAAAATCCTCAAAAATCACAACCAACCCAGACGATGGTTATCACCACCTCATCCACCACTCGTACAGCCCCTAAAAATAAGGGCTCAGTCCCTTTGGGACCCCATACTGTCATCTTGACAGATGATTATGAATCTGATTCAACTTCTAGTGAAACAACCTCTTCAGAGCACGCTGATGACCCCCCTATTAAGGTGATACCAGGCAATAACATTTCTTCTGAGGAGGAGATGTGCTCTTCTCATAAACTTCTGAAATGGTTTCCGCACTAGGTTTGAAGTTAAAAAAGCAATCTCAAGATTTGGACGACCTTGTCTACATGTTCTTTAGTACAACGGCTCCAACTCAGCCAGTACACCTGTCAATTCTGCCAGTGATTTCCACAGCTGCAAAGTCCATGTGGGCAACTTTTCAGACCTCTGCTCTGACCTCCTAAGCGATTAGAAAATTCATACAGAATCCAGGAGGATGATAATGACTTGCTGTTGAATCACCCTTCCCCCGACTCTGTTGTGGTAGATTGTGCTTCGTTGTCGAAGACTGGCAGGTGTCATACAATGCCTGAAGAAAAAGAGGGTTGAAAATTGGACATTTTGTCCAATTCAAATTTATTTTGTCCTTTGGATCTTTGAGTCGAAAGATCTACTCGACTTCATGCCTGGCAGTGAAAATTGCAAACTACACTATCTGTTTTGCTAAATATACCCACTCCCTTTGGGATGAGTTGTATCAGGAACAAAATGATCTTTCCTATAGGAGTTCTTGGCAAAATTCAGTGAAGTCTATTCTAAGGTTATCCTCCTGACCAGACAGCAACTCAGCAATGCCAAGCACCTAGCAGAAACTGAGTCCCGCACACTGGCTACTGCCATCATGTTACGCAGGCATGTTCTGACTACGTTCCACTGTTTCAACCAGATATGAAGGATAGCTTGGAAAATCTACCCTTAGACGGGAAAGGTCTCTTCTGTGAGCCTACGGATACCATGATGGAATCTATCAAGAAGTCAATGTTTACAGCAAAGACCTTTTCAACCTCTTCGCAACCATACACTTCCAAATACTGCCAAATCGGCAGGAGATAATATGTGTACAAACAGATGGATAAAAGGGACTTTTTGAAACAATATCAATGTTTCAATAGAAAGCCCTATAACCAGAGAACAAGAAATCCAGAACTCACTCCCAAAAACCACCAATACGGGCAAGCCACATCTTTGATTATCAGGACAGTCCATCGAATGCCATAGTCCAAGAGTCTCTACCATTGATTCCACTACTACCTTCCATAATAGCACCTTCAACATCGGGCTGGCAAATCATTTCTTAGCATGGCGCAACATAACATCAGACCACTGGGACCTATGCATAATTCAGACAGGCTATGTGATAGAATTCATGTCCCAGCCATCCTTAGGTGGAAGCAAGTATATCCTGCTTCCCTCCTTCTGATGGAAGTAGTTCAATCTTTCTTGGACAAAGGGGTGATATCGCCTGTTTGGTGGACAGATCAGTGGCGGGGTTTTATTCCTGCTTCTTCCAGGTACCGAAACAGGATGGAGTCCTATGACCAGTTATGGATCTCAGACAAATAACCACGTGGACATACGCAAACTTAGCATAAAGTTACATAGCATCTTTCCTCCACGGGGAGGAGTGGTTTATGATGTTGGATCTCCAGGATGCTTATTTTCATATTGGGATCCAACAAAATCAGAGTATCTCCACTTCACGGTGGGTTACCAGATTTTCCAATAAAATGTCTAGACGGCACCCTGTGTATTTACCAAATACATGGCCATGATTGTGGCACATCTTCGGTCTCAAGAGGTAGGCCTCTTTCCATTTCTTGATCACTGGCTTCTGATGGGAAGTGTAGAACATCAGTTAGCTTCACATGTCCCGACAGTGTTACACCTTCTGAAAGACCTAGGCATCCAGGTCAACTGGGCAAAATCCAAACTTCAGTCGGTAAAGTGCAATGCCTGTATTGGGGCCATACTTGATGCAGATGCACAGTGTGCATATCTCCCCATGGAGCACTTCTTATGAATTAGAGACCTGATCTAGACCTTCCTGGAGCGCCACGACCAAAAAGCTCACAAAATACAAAGACTGCTGGGCCTCAAGCAATTCCACTATTCACTTTGCCAGACTGTGTCTGTGACGGCTGCTGTTGTAGTTTCTGTCAGTTTTCAGACCTAACATGGACAGTGCCCAAAGGTTGCTGAAGATTCTAGACCCAATTCTGATGTCACTCCATTGAGAAGGAGATGAACCTTCTCAAAGGATACCCTTCCAAGCAGGGTGGATTTGATTTAAATCAAACTGATTTAAATCACGATATAAATCACTAGCAGGGTGGATAAAAATAAAAAAAAAATCCGATTTAAATTTAAAAAAAAAATCCGATTTAAATCAAAAAAATCAGATTTTTTTGATTTAAATTGGATTTTTTTGATTTTTATCCACCCTGCTAGTGATTTAAATCGTGATTTAAATCGTGATTTAAATCGTGATTTAAATCGTGATTTAAATCGTGATTTAAATCGTGATTTAAATCAGTTTGATTTAAATCAAATCCACTCTGCTTCCAAGTACCCCAACCATCTGCCTGGGTCACAACAGGCACCTCCATGCAAGGCTGGGGGGCAAATTGTGGAAACCTTTGTGCTCGGGGACTGTGGTCCCCATGTCAAAGTCAAATGCACATCAACTTCCTGGAACTGCTGGCAGTATTCCAGGCCCTCAAGTCTTTTCAACTGTCACTAGCCGGCAAAGTTGTACAAATAGCCTGGACAGCACTACAATAATAGCCTATTTAAACCAGCAAGGAGGGATTGTCTCCCACTTCCTCTGTATGCTAAGCCTGCAGATTTGGAACTGGACCATTGCTCAACAAATTACCCTAAACGACATCCACATCAGAGGTGTGGAAAACACTCTGGTAGATCACCTCAGCAGGTCACAACTCCTCCTGTGTCAACACAAATGGGAGATCAATTTGGTGTATCTTCATCCAATTGTCTTGGCTTGGGGCACTCCAGAGACCGACTTGTTTGCAACAGCATCAAACAAGTGCTTCCAGTATTGCTTGAGGGCAGGTGTTGGCTGCAACTCCAGAGGAGATGCCTTCCAATTTCATTGGGGTCAGAAGTTTCTGTACATCTTCCCTCCTTACCCTCTGCTGAACAAAGTCCTGACCAAAATCTTGCAAGAAGGTGCGAAGTATATATTGATTGCTCCATGGTGGCCCCGACAGCCATGGTTTAAACAGGCACTCAGAAGGGTAGAAGGGTCACCACAGGCGTCTGCCTCAACACAAAGATCTTCTGACTCAAGAGCATGGCATACTCCATCACCCCAACCTGAAGTCTCTCAATCTAACTGCCTGGAGGATAGGCTCTTAAAGCATATTCTCCTTAATGAATGCAAAGTATACACATGGGTCAACTATAACAGCAAGTGGAAAAGATTTAAACTGTATGCACAGAGGCATGAATTCCAACTGTACTCTGCCACTTCTCGCCAGGTGCTTCTGTCAAGGTTCATCTGCCTGCTATCTCTGCTTGGCATCCACTTGATGGGATGACTGTCTTCACGCATCTAGCCTCAATGATTTTTAAGAGGTCTCAACAGCCTCTATCCACCTATTAGAAGGCCCACTGAGCAGTGGAGTTCATCCCTTGTCTTGTCTGCTCTAATGGAGCCCCCCTTTGATCCCACGGCAACAGCTCTTCTTAAACTTGTGGCACTAAGGACAGCCTTTCTCCTGGCCATAACATCAGCTCGGAGGGTCAGTGAGCTAAATTCTCTATGCATTGACATCCCCTACACCAAATTTTATGAGGACAAGGTGGTATTTTGTCTGGATCCTGAGTTTAGACCTAAAATAGTTACTGACTTCCATATCAACAGTGACATTATTTTACCTACCTTCTTTCACAATCCGACAGCCCTAGAGCATTCCTTGCACTCTCTAGACATGAGATGGGCCGTCCTTTTCTACTTGAAATTGACCAAGCCATGTAGAAAGACAAAGTGCCTCTTTGTAGGTTACAAGGGCAATATGAAAGGTTGCCAGATTTCCAGACAAAGACTCACCAGTTGGATTGTGGAATTCATCTCTCTGGCCTACAAACATCAAAAAGTGGAACCCCCTAAGACTATATGGGCCCACTCAACCAGGGCTTACGCTATTGCTGTGGCCCATATGGCTGGCATCAAGCTCAAGGACATCTGCACTGCAGCTACCTTGTCCTCTGAGCATACTTTTGCAATGTCAAGCATTATGCCTTGGACCTTTGCAATACAGCCCAAGCCAATTTCGGGAGGGGTGTGCTCAAAAGAGTATTACCATAGCATACTTTACCCATCTGCAGACTGACAGCTCATTAGTAACCAATTCTTATGGCTGCAACAGGCCACGATCTAGATAAACAGGTTGCTCAACTGTAACCATTGATCTGGTAGTGATCCGTTGCAGTCATAAGACCCTCACGCCAGCCCCTCTGCAGTATGCAGAGTGACAGCCCATATGTTTATAGAACATCTACTGCTACCTACCTTGTTGAACTGTGGACTGGTTCCATGAAATGATTGCAACCAAATGTCGGTCCTTCAGGAACTGAGGAGAAAACACTAGCCTGCCCAAACTGAGCAAGTGCACCACATGCAGGAGGTGGGGCTAAGCGCTTCAAGGAGCTAGTCGATTCTGCCCGAATGGTCCTGCACAGGCGCAGAACCCATTCTTATAACAGCAACATATCACTACCAGATCAATGGTTACAGGTGAGCAACCTTTTCTTTTCCGTCGGTTGCCCTGTCTGCTCGTGTGGAGAGAATGAAAAAATCAAAGGAGCAGATACAAGAGGTTTGCGGGTAGCAAAGCTTCAGGAGAAACCTATTCGGATACATCCAGTTGTAGCAGCTTTCAAGTTGATCTCTACCACTGGATATAGTTGTAATTATTTGGTATACTTATGAAATGTTAATGGAATAAATCCCTTAGTTTGAATTTTTAAAAAGAAACGTCTTAAATGCTAACTAAGCTGTACATCATTCATTTTGGGTCTTTAAAACAGTACGCTTAAATATGATGCAAGTTCTCATTTCCCCCAAAACCTCTGTTTCTGAAAAACAAAAGAGAAAATGCTCATCCTTGGCTTAAAAACGTCTAGAAATTTTGCATCTAGTCTCTTCCTTAAAATGCCAAATACCTGAGAGAAGGTGAATAACTCGTTCTTGTTCTTGGGAAAACTTGTGTTCAAGTGGGCTTGTTGTCTTTAATCATTTACTCTTTCATAATCCATGCAATCCAATTTTGTGTTGGCTCCACTTTTCCCCATGATGTCGTCAGATATACTTAAAAAAACCCACTATTTTTATTGCCATTGTCCACATTGTCAACAGCGTTCAAGGTTAAAAGTTTTGGAACATATCTTATGAGATTTGAAAATTTATAATTCATTCGATTGTAGCTCTGTTGAAACGAACATGTCACAGACAAAATAAGCATATAGAAACATTTTAAATATTCCTATAATGGAAGATGTATAGTGAAACCTGCTGAAATTGTTATTGATATGTGCTTCACATTAGATTATGTGAATATTCTGTATTGTAAAATAGAGAAAGTTCACTGTGGTTTGACTCTGTGTCATTTGTCTAAAGGGTGTCTCTATAAACTTTGGCCATACACTCCTAAGGTGGTTACTAAATGTATAATACAGCTACACTTTTGGCTAGGCCTCCAAGATTTCATTTAGAGTTCATTTATTCAAATAGAAAGGGTACTGTGGTATAGCATAGTGGCTCAGAATGAGCTATGACTGGTAAAATCCCAAACCTGAATGTAGCTTCTGAGAAAAACTTGCTAAGCAGGCTTTAGCAGTCTTGGTCTCTCTCAGCATCTGTCTGTATGTCTGTAATATGGGGATAATACTGACTTTAGGGTTGCTGTAAGCAAGACATGTAAAGTGTTTTGAATATTGGAAAGTATTGTATAAATACTACAGGTGAAACTCGGAAAATTAGAATATCGTGCAAAAGTCCATTAATTTCAGTAATGCAAATTAAAAGGTGAAACTGATATATGAGACAGACGCATTACATGCAAAGCGAGATAAGTCAAAAGTATACAGTGTACTGTGCTTGATTGGCCAGCAAACTCGCCTGACCTGACCCCATAGAGAATCTATGGGGCATTGCCAAGAGAAGGATGAGAGACATGAGACCAAACAATGCAGAATTGCTGAAGGCCGCTAATGAAGCATCCTGGTCTTCCATAATACCTCATCAGTGCCACAGGCTGATAGCATCCATGCCACGCCGCATTGAGGCAGTAATTGCTGCAAAAGGGGCCCAAACCAAGTACTGAATACATATGCATGCTTATACTTTTCAGAGGTCCGATATTGTTCTATTCTTCAATCCTTGTCTTCTTGGTTCCATGTAATATTCTAATTTTCTGGGATTGTGGATTTGGGGTTTTCATGAGCTGTACGCCATGATCATCACAATTATAACAAATTAAGGCTTGACTTATCTCGCTTTGCATGTAATGCGTCTGTCTCATATATATCAGTTTCACCTTTTAATTTGCATTACTGAAATTAATGGACTTTTGCACGATATTCTAATTTTCCGAGTTTCACCTGTATATTAAGAGAACACAGATATGTACTTTTCAATTCACCTTTTAAAATAGTATTTTGTTCATAAGAATTAATCTAAGGTCAATGTGGAGAACAAAAATATTCAATATGAATAGTAGTGAAACTTGTAATATGTTAAATATTAACAAACATTATTTGAAGCTTAAAATGAATACTGGTCTGTCTAATCAGATGCAGTAACCCTTTTCCTAGTAAATGTGTAATAATTCTGGGTTACATACAGATACTCCTGAGATTGTCCAGAAGTGACTCTCTTTTGGCAGGAAGTGTTTATGAAGCATAGCATTATGCCCCTCTCTGCCTTCAGCCTATTTCCTCCACTCTACAGAATCTAGTAAACACCCAGCATGAGTGGTCAGTGTAAAAGACTTTGGATTGCTGGGAATGGTGTCATGAAAAGTTAGTCTCAGAAAGCTGCTAGATGCAGTACGATGGTGCTTTTTCATGTGTATATGTGAAGTAACTCCTGTCTGTTTAAAAGCCATACAGATGCTTGGAGAAGGGAATCCTTGAGTAATTTATATCTCCTCTGTGCTAGTGCTTGAAAAACTTCCAATTCCTGTGCCTCGGAATTGAATTTTAGGATTTGGCATCAAAGACACTAAGCAAGTGTTCCCCTGAGAAATGGGGAGATTCCTAGGTGCCTGGATTATGATCCCTATTGATTTGCTATCATTCAGTACTAGGCTTCTGTTTCAGTCCTTGTAAAGTTATTGTAAATTGATGTTGGAAGCATTGCAGCTATGTTGCCTTTCGTACTGTACAGCTGTTCTGCACTTACTGGCTGAGGCCAGAAAAGAATGGTATTTTCTTCCTCTTTGGATTACTGTGGGAAAGAATCTATGGTTAACCTATTTTGTGTATGTGAGGGGAATATCTAGGACATTTGACCTCTGCTCTTATAAACTGAGTTCTAAGTTTTTATTGCACATTGACTAGAATCATGTGAAAATAGAGCCCACCTCAGATATTAAAAAGGGACCCATTCACTAGTACACAGTCCTGAGAGAATGCCTGCAAGCGCGCATCCTGCCCCCAGTGTTGAGTGCTCAGAAATATCACCGCTGCTCTGAACATGTTTGTTTGTTATTTATTTATTCGATTTCTATACCGCTCTTCCAAAAATGGCTCAGGGCGGTTTACACAGAGAAATAACAAATAAATAAGATGGATCCCTGTCCGCAAAGGGCTCACATTCTAAAACGAAACATAAGATAGACACCAGCAACAGTCACTGGAGGTACTGTGCTGGGGGTGGCTAGGGCCAGTTACTCTCCCCCTGCTAAATAAAAGAGAATCGCCACGTTAAAAGGTGCCTCTTTGCCAAGTTAGCAGGGGTTTACATTAGTGTTGTCTGCAGAGATGAACACTGCAAGCATGAAGAGATTCTACCTATGACTGGAAGGCTGGGGTGCCTTCTGTGTGTTCAGCACAGAGGCGAGGCTTCTGAATGTGTTGGTGCTTGTGGGTTCACTCTTAGTTGACCTATTCAGTGCTTGTAAATTGGATTTCATATATCAGCTGGAAGGAGCTTCCCTTTGTTTCCTGTTCTTGGAACTTGTGTACACGGTAGACTAATCTTTATATTGTCCTGAGCCAGCATACAAACTGATGTGCCTAGGGTATGTTTTTGGATGTGCATTGGGAAGGGGCAATTTTTTACTGACCCCCCCCCTCCTCTGCAGTATGTTGTACCTCCCCAAATAGTCTGGATGTTGGCCACAGATTTTTGCAATCCTGGAATTGTAATTCTGGTGAAGGTGTTGCGAACTTGCTTACAGAACCCTAGTAAATATGCTCTTAGGGTGCAATCCTATGCACACTTCATGAGTAAGTCCCATTGAATTCAGATTAAATATACACACTTTACAAAACAAGAAAGCTGATCTAAATTTTTCTAGACATGGGCAAGGTATGACCAAGCATGATGCAGATCTGTACTTGCAGGCACTCTATGGTGTCTTGTTGTTGCACCCTTTCCACATCTTCTCTGGTTCTTCAGCAAAATGGACAAACTTTTAAATTTGTATTTCAGATTGGCTTTGAACTTTAAGCCTTGATTTCTCATGTTCCTTTTGCAGTGCTTCCTAGCTAAAGGAGCAACTGTGTACTTTAGTTTGTTACTGCAGCAAGACAGCAAGTCACATATCTTCCCAGTCAGTGGAGGCTTTACCTGGCTGTTTTCTGTTCTTTGTGATTGACACACTTTTTTTTATTATCAGAAGTTAAGATAATGGGAATACTGTTCGCATGGAATTATGCTGGATGTGGGGAAACATGCAGTGAATTTTGATTGCAGTATGAAGAACGAGGGAGATATTAAGAACATAAGAACAGCCCTGCTGGATCAGGCCCAAGGCCCATCTAGTCCAGCATCCTGTTTTGCACAGTGGCCCTGTGTGCTCAAGGCAAATTTGGGTGCTTCTGTGAAAAAGCAGTCTTCATGGCTAACTTGCTTTTGAAATGAAGGGCATTTTCAATAGCAGTTTTGCTATGGCATGGAGGACTAACCAAAATTCCACTGAGTTCATCTGAAATAGATGTCTGAAACCTGGCCACAGTATTGACTTCTGGTTGAAAACACAAATTTGTGAAGAAGTGAGAACCTCACCAACTGGCATGCAGATTCTCCTTCCATTGTTTATAGAACAGCAGCAGCAACTCTGGCCCTCAAGGGGTTTTGGTGAGTTGGAGTACTCCCCTTCCCACTGGCCGGCAACCTTTCCCCAAAGGCCTCTACCTTAGAACGGGTGTGTGAGAGAAAATCCATTAGTGGTGGAGAGAATGGGACAAAGTAGCTGCTGTGTAAGTTGCATAAGCTGCTGTGTAAGTTGAAGAGCCCCTGGTGACGCAGTGGTAAAACTGCCGCCCTGTAACCAGAAGGTTACAAGTTCAATCCTGACCAGGGGCTCAAGGTTGACTCAGCCTTCCATCCTTCCGAGGTCGGTAAAATGAGTACCCAGAATGTTGGGGGCAATATGCTAAATCATTGTAAACCGCTTAGAGAGCTCCGGCTATAGAGTGGTATATAAATGTAAGTGCTATTGCTATTGCTATATTGAGATAAGAAAATACATCTGTTGCATAATTGTATTATTTGTACAACAGTATATAATAATAATAATTATTATTATTATTATTATTAAGAAAAACAAGTTAAAATAATTGACATAGCAATACCAGGGGATAGCAGAATAGAAGAAAAAGAAATAGAAAAAAATCACCAAATACAAAGATCTACAAATTGAAATTGAAAGGCTGTGGCAGAAAAAGACCAAAATAATCCCAGTGGTAACTGGCGCCCTGGGTGCAGTGCCAAAAGACCTTGAAGAGCACCTCAACACCATAGGGGCCACAGAAATCACCATCAGCCAATTACAAAAAGCAGCTTTACTGGGAACAGCCTATATTCTGCGACAATATCTATAACAACATTGACAATAAAATTCAGCCATCCTAGGTCCTTGGGAAGGACTCGATGTCTGGATAAAACAAACCAGTCAATAACACCTGTCTGACTGTGTAAACAAGAAATAATGATAATAATGATAATAATGATAATAATGATAATAATGATAATAATAGCCCTTCCAAAAATGGCTCAGGGTGGTTTACACAGAGAAATAAATAAATAAGACGGATCCCTGTCCCCAAAGGGCTCACAATCTAAAAGAATACAAGATAGACACCAGCAACAGTCACTGGAGGTACTGTACTGGGGGTGAATAGGGCCAGTTACTCTCCCCCTGCTAAATAAAGAGAATCACAACGTTAAAAGGTGCCTCTTTGCCAAGTTAACAGGGGTCATGTATGACTCATGGGGCATCTCTCCTACAAAAGGGGTGACTGGTTCCTGGGTAGGCCCGTGTGGGTGTGTGTGTATTGTGACCTTTTTCCTGTGTCAGTATTCAGAATCTTTCTTGAAGTCTAAACAATATCATTGTTGACTACATCTGATTCATACCTACATTACATGGTAGATAATATTGGAACAATAGATTTTGTACATGTAACCAGAACTACTGACCTTGTTCCAACTGGCATTAGAATCCACTGAAACATTCAGCCGCACCTAAAATAGCTTATTATTTAAGATGGCTGAGACATTAAGGCAGATGTGCTTTGCAACAGTCAGCAGTGTTTGCCATCAGTCTCAAGTTGCAGCCATCCATGTTGCGAGACATTAGTGGAGAATTTCTCCTTGTTGACTCCATTTATTGCTTTAATGGTGAAACCTCTGACAGTAGGCTTGAGAGGCATGCAATATCAAAGGTTTACAGTAAGATATAATGCAACAAGTTCTAGTACGAACTAATTAGCCTACTTTCCTCTCATTGTCTCTACATCTGGACTAAATTTGGTGCAAATCGAGGTCCACAAGTTAGATCTCTTGCACCTCAAATGTTCATGTGTCTGCCATCTTGGATCAAGGTGGATGTTGTCATTACAAACTGCACCATTGAGGTGTCCCTGTGTCACTACAGCTGTTCCAAATTTGGTTCAAATCTGTTAGACAGTCAAGTTATTACACTAGCGCCTCAAAGGTTTATGCACCTGCCATCTTGGATCAGGTGGGCGACATCATCACAGACTACCCCATTGGGGCATCCCTATGTGTCTGTTCAGCTTTAGCAAATTTGGTTCAAATCAGTTAGACTGTCCACAATTTAGTACACTTGCACTTCAAAAGTTTGTGTCTACCACCTTGAATTGGGGTGGATGACATCACAAACTAGGCCACTGAAGTGTCCCTCTGTGTCACTCACTACAATTGTACCTAATTTGGTTCAAATGGGTTAGGCAGTCCACAAATTAAACCTCTTGTGTCTCAGATGTTCACACGGCTGCCATCTTGAATGGGAGTGGATGACATCAGACACCACACCATTTGGACATCCCTATGTGTCCCTATGCAGCCACTTAATGGCTCAGCAGGGAAGTTGAGGTGTCCCAATGTGTCCCTACAATTGTACCCGATTTGGTTCATAATTGGTCCAGGTGTTGTGAAGTTGATGGGGGGGGGGGACTCATGGATGGACACACATACAGAATGCTGGGTGATCTCATAAACCTACTGGAAAGTAGGCTAAAAATTGATGTATCGACTGACATGAGTGAAGCTGGTGCAAAGTAGTCACATTGACCCCCCCCCAACTGCACAGGTACAGTGATCGGGGTTCTGAACTAGCTATGACTAGGGGAAACACTTGGGCCATTTTTATTGGAAAGCTCATCAAAACATCAATTTGGCATGTTGAAGCTGTGCAAAAGGGAAAACTGATGTTGATTATTAAGAAAGGAACTGGAAGTGCAATTGTAGGTGTCATAATAAGGCAGCTCTTACCTGTGGCTTTCACATTGTTTAAAGCCAAGCCATTGGCCCAACTACTTTATGGTGCACAGCTGGGCCTTTTTCCAAATATAGAAACCCTAGAACGTGTGCAGTCAAAATTTTTGAGAACTGCACTTTGTGTCCCAAGATCTGTTTCCAGTACTGTTATCTGTCTGGAGACAGGCTTGATTAAGGTTGAGACAAATGTTTGGATTACTATACTACGCTATTGGTTTAAATTAATTTACCATCCAGTTGGCCTAGCCTCTTTGATTTTACAAGATGACCATCAATCTAGATGGTTTCAAACTATTGAGGCTAAAATAGCTACACTGGGCCTCTCTGTTACAATCTTGTCTAATGTGGGTTATGATCAGGCAAAGTAGCGGATTAGACAACGAATTTTAGATTGAGTGGCAGCATGATCTTAGTTAAGTTCCCAATTTTATATAGCAGAGGAACGTAGATATTTAGCTTCTGCAATGAGCTACTTCACTTGACTGGAAATCCCTAGTTATAGAAAAGCTTTTACTTTAGCTTGCTGCCACAGTTTACCTTCAGCAGTCCTTGAAGGTTGCTATAAAAGAGTTCTATTCTCAGAGAGGCTTTGCCCTTGTGGGTTGGACCAGGTTGAAACTACTGAACACGTTTTACTATTTTGTTTGCTTTATAAGTATATCCATGAACTATTTATTACACCTCTATCAGCAATAATGAAAGAACTGGAGTAGTTTGGAAGAGCTTGAGGCCAAACGGCATATCCGTGATATATATTACAATCCTTGTTAAGTACAAACTTGTTCAACATCAAGGACTACAATAAAAATGTATGGTGAATTGCTATGAATACTTCATTTGTGATTATTTGATCACTTGACCTGCTGAAGCAACTATAATCTTTGTAATGGTTGCATATTGTATGTTTTCAGCAAACGGGGCTAAGGATGCAGTTAAGCTGAATATATTGCCTAGCTGTATAGCCAAATCAGTACTAGTATTGGTTTTGAATTAGATTGGGAGACTTTTACAGACTTAAGAATCTTTATAAACCAGTTTTCTGGTGAGTCGGTTATGTGTAGCTGGAGTACTGAATGAGCTGAGATTGTTGATATAATCTTGGTTGGTTCTACGCTGCAAAATCTTCAGACTTCAGATGAGGCAGGTGAATCTTGATGCATCCTAGGAAGCTACTAGTTCAGCAGTGTGTGAGAAACTAGTTTGATTAACCTTACTGAAGTACTGGAAACCTGTGTTTTAAAGCCCTCTTTATAGCAACAGATGTTATATTTTAAAGTTTGAATTATAGTTTAATTGGAAAATTAGTTCCCAAATTGGACCTGGATTCTGGTTCAGTTACAAATACCTAAATAGTTGGATTTACTTTCTCTTAAAAAAAAAAAAAGGTATTTCAGATATTGCTGCAAGTAGTTCTTGGATATATTAGGTGTGTTCACATAGTAATGTAACAGGAAGGTTTACTAGGTTATGCATGCCATTCTGTAATCTAATCTTTAGACATGCTACTTTCACATGATAACTCTGAAGGCTATTTCTCTATGTGAAAGCTAGCAAAGGACTCCCGTTTCATACAAGTCAAAAGACTAAGGACAGTGTAAAGACTAAGTTTCAATATTGCTGCAAGTAGCATTCCAAGTTAGTTCCAAAATGTGTTCCTCTTTCTGGGGTGTGAATTGGAGACATCTTGTTGTGCTTTGTGATAGTAAACAAATTCCAATAAGAAATCTTGGAACCAATTGAAGGAAGGAATAAAATAAAACAAAGACCAGTAAAAAAAATTCAAAATAGAACTAATGGAGTCTGCATTTCATTTTTCAACATAGTAAATGTTGCAACACTCCATAGAGGTCTTATGGAATATGTTGATAACTATATATCCAGTTTGGTTCAGATTTAACTGTAAATAGTGGTGCTAATAAGTTGTGCCTACCATAGTGTTTCAAGATGGTGGATAGAGATAAAAATATGCCTGGACTATGGGTCCCCTAGGAGGCCTTCCCATGGACTAAAAAGGACAGTCTTTATCTGACACGTTATTTGGCAGGACACAGGTCTCTGGATGTCATCAGTTCCTCTGGTGGCATCTTGAGTTTGGGCCTTCTTGGTAGCCACCCTTAGGCTGTGGAACACACTCCCTGTGGGAATAAGATGTTTATTATCGTTAGAAGCTTTCAAGAGGGCCATAAAGGCTGACAGTTCAGCTTGGTTTTAAAATTCATTTTATGTTAATATTTTAAATGGTTTTGGGTTTTGATTGTGAACCGTCCTGAACCATTTTTGGATGGGTGGTATATAAATGAAATAGACCTTTATTTTACTGTTGCAGTATCCTACAGCAACAATCTGAAATAAGATTTTATCTGTCTTCATATTCCCTAAATTAATATGACAGTTTTATCACTTGATAATGTCACTGTGTGCTGCTTCATTTTAAGAAGGTAAATAAACATTATAGGTGCACATATCTCATCCAGCCACCTAATGGTGCAGTGGAGAAATAACTTGTCTAGCGAGCAAGAGGTTGCCAGTTTGAATCCCCGCTGGTATGTTTTCCAGACTATGGGAAATGCCTGTATCAGGCAGCAGCGATATAGGAAGATGCTGAAAGGCATCTCATTCTGCGCAGCAGAATGGCAATAGTAAACCCCTCCTGTATTTTACCAAAGAAAACCACATGGTTCTGTGGTCGCCAGGAGTCAACACCCACTTGATGGTGCAACATAACCTTTACACATCTTAAAACTCTTTCCTTTAGGCAACAAGGCCTTGCATTTCTTGCATTTTGCATACTTGCCTGTCTTATCCACAGGTACAGGAACTTCATCAAAATATTCCAATGGGAGGATCTTTTATGGCCTACTGTTGTGATAGGTGTTCCCCTTCTACAATGGAGGATACACTCTGAAAAGGTTTACTCATGTATGATTATGTTGTGCTCACTTGGTTTCACTTTCTATTCCCCTGGCTATCCCTTGCATTTCTGTCCAGACTCTGCTTCCTTGCTCAGATCTACTCCACCCCCGCATCCTCTATTCATTGATTGGCCTTCTTTAGTCTGATTCAGACATTATGCTGTATGAGTGTACAGATGTTTGTACATGTGTTTGTGTGAATGACTGTACCTGGGTTCATTTTAAAAGTGAACCTGGATACAGGCCCTTCAAATCCATGGTACAGACAGGAAATGTAATGCTGTACTTGCATTCAACATAACATGTGAATGACTGTGCTATGTACTGATCTGTACCTGTGTACACTGTACACTCATTGTAAGAGTGTTGAATATAAAATGTGAATTGGCCAATTGTTTTTGTACTTCTAGAGAGTAGGGCAAGGACTTGACTGTATGTATGCGCTGCATGTACACCACCTGCAGAATAAGATTGATCAAGTCTGTTATCACTTGTCTCCATATACTGCTATTAACATGGTAATAGAATATAATCAGAAGTTATGATTAACATTCATGATGGTATCTTTGACTTAAAAATTTTTTAAACCCAATTTGAATTAAAAAAAAATTTTTAATTGATTTTTATCAACCTTGGTATCATATGTTCATATCTCAGTGTTTGTCTGAAGTACATTTTAGGACTTATTTTGAACACTGCATTTTTAAAAAGTAATGTAGTATCCCAATCACCTTTTTTAAGGAAGGGGAGGAGTCTAAGCAGGGTGTATGGGTTTTTTTGGGATCTGTACAGCAGTAGTTGATAGTCTCAGTTGTAGATCCAGAGCTTCATTATACTAGATTAAAAAAATGTGTTCTACATCCTAATGTGCTTGTTCAACGTTCAGACTTATTTGCTACAAAGAGAAAAGTAGCTATGCTATTGACATTTCTTTTGGAACTTAAAGTTTTATAGTAGCTGCTAATCTGTAGAAACTGAAAGGACAAACACCTTTTGATGTCTAAAGACTAATAATGATTTCTCTTAATACTGAACTAGAGTGGTCTGTCTGGCAGTAATAAAGAACTACTCAACAATAAGGTATTGGTTTCTGTATACTTGGTATGCATAAGTATTGTTTAGCATTAAAGGGAAAATAAAGTACCTATTTTCAATGCCTTCCAAGATGCTTGAAATTTTGAGGGCTGTGGAACCAGGAAATGTTGGGGGTGGGAATATGCCCTGCTTGAGCAGCAATGCATGTGGATTGGATCTAGGTGTCAGTAGACCACAAGTTGAACACGAGCCAGCAGTGTAGTGCATCTGCTAGAACAGCTAACAGAGTGGTGTCCAGATTACAAGAAACAATTGTGTTCTTCTGCAGTGCAGGGGCGTAACTGTAATTGGGCAGACTTGCTTGAAGAATGTGAGTTGTCCTGGGCCCGCTCCAAGAAGAGAGGATGCTGAGGGCTCCTCACCTGCCTTTCCTCCCAGATTATCTGCCGCATCCATGGCTAACCCACTGCAGTGCTGGTGCGTGGCAACTTGCAAATCTCTTGCAGTGGTGTGGTAGTGATAGGTCATGATGTCATAATGCCATGCTGCTGCCACCAGAGTTGCAAGCTGCTGCACATGGGTTGTCCTAGCCCAATCTCAACCAGTCCCATGATTATAAGCTTCACTGCTGTCACCAAGTAGATTTTTATATTTTTCTCTGGCTGTGTCGTATTAAAACAGCCTTCAAAACCTCTATTGCGTTTAAAGTTAGGTAGTGTGGAAAGACTTCTAAGCGTCAGGTGAGGGAAACAGACTACAGATTGTTAAATTCGAAATGAGAAATTTTAATTCAAAACAGTAGATTTTTTTTGGGGGGGGGGACTTTAGTTCAAATCAAACAGCAGCCATATGAGCATAAAGGAATAAATAAAACTACTTGGACTGGGTGCAGAATATCTGCACCTCCACCGCCTGGCCTGCTTCTCCCCCTGCCCACCTGCAGTTTCTCCCATCTATATAGATTATATAGATGGGAGAAAAACTCTTCCAATCTAACCTGCACCTAATACTGTATCTTAACCCAGAGTCCTTACCAGGAGGAGCTTTCTTACAATAAACTCTAATCAGCTTCTGCAACAAGCCTTGCTTTTCCCCTTGCTCAGCCACAGTACTGGTGGGTATAATTCCACTCTGTTGCTTCAGCTTCTTTGAGAGTGATTCAGTTCTCAAGAGCGTATTCTGCTTGAGTCTCCCAGTGATTTCTCTGCTCTGTTTTCAGCAGCTTTTCTTAGCTCCTCTCTTGGCTCCCCAAGACTATTTCAACTGCCCAAATCCATCCCTTTATATACATGTAACTCGCACCCACACTTTGGGGTGGTGGTGGTTCTCAAATCAGAACTAACAAAAACCAGACAAAATGGTTCAATTTCTTGACAGAACAGTTTAACAAAAACTTTGAACTTTTGACCTTGGAACACAAGCTATTAGAACACACAGTGGGGAACAGGCAGCCATTTTAGAACCTAAGCAACTTAATTCATAATGTAAAACAAGCAACAAAATGGAGGATTAACCTTCATCTTTCATATGAGAATTCTAGTGGTTAGTGTTGAATGTGGCGAGTAATCTGCTGTGGGTGGTGGGGTCAAGCGAGCAGTGAGGAGGCTAGCAGCCAGCAAGTAAGCCTTTAAAAGGGGAGGGTATGTTAAAATTGTGAACATGGGCCCCTTTTTTACGCCACTGCTGCTGTGGTCAGACCTCATTTGGAATATTATATCCTGTTCTGGGCACTTCATTTTGAAGACATTGATAGACTGAAATGGGTACAGATGAAAGCAAAAAAAGAGTGGTTTGGAAAGCAGGTCCTTCAAGGAATGGTTGAAGGAGTTTAGCCTCGAAAAAAGTCTTAAGAGAGTGAGAGCAGTCTGATATCTGAAGGGCTGCCCCATAGATGGAATGGACTTGTTTGCGCTTCCTTCTGAGGGCAGCACCAGGGCAAATGTGATGAAATTACAAGGAAACATTTTAGATTATACATTACGAGGAATTTCCTGTCTGTAAGAAATTGTAATGTAAAATAATAAAAGAGCTGTTGTACAGTGAAACAGTCTGCTTTGTCCTTCTCTAGAGATCTTCAAACAAAAGCTGGATTGCCATATGTTGGAGATACTGTAACAGTTTCATGCGGTGAGAGGTGCCTGGAGCAGAAGACCTTCAAGGTCCCTTCCAAAATTAAAATTATAGCATTCTGTGAGCCCCAAAGAACTCATAGTATCCTGAAAGTGACAACTAAGGTTGCATGATGTTTCCTCTTCCAAAGTTGTTCGGATTTCAGGTGAAGGGAAAATAACCTTTCCCCCCACTTTCCATCTCTATAAACCTTCACCACCTGCAGTACAACAAAGTGCTCAGGTTTAGGGCTTGTAGCAAGCTCTGAATTGGAACCCTTTAGTATTTAATAGGACAGCAGAGATTGGTTTCAGGAGGGAGGAGAGAGAAAGGGTGTCCTCTGTGAATTTCAAACAGTCCCACAAGACTATTGTTCCAGGCTGGATGGACTCTACATAGGAGCACGATTCAAATGTACATTATAAGTTCAACAAAAAGTTGCAGCATATTCTTAGTTCTTAACAATCTTGTAATATTCTGACTTTTAATGTGTTTAAAATAAAATGCAACTTAAGCATTTTGAGTAATTCCATTTTTCTATGCAGTTGATAGATTCATTTTAAAATGCTTCAAAAACATGGTTTAACTTGCTTGCTTTCAGGTTATACTCTGGTTGATGTATCTTTCAAACAGGCTCTCTTTGATAATAAATCTGTCTAACTCTTTGCAAGATGCACTCCCATGACAGGTCTACTAATGGAAAAATAATCTAACACTTTGTAGATAAGTCTGCATACCACATTTTAAGGGGGGAAATGTGGCTTGTTTCACATAGTGTAGCAAATGAAGATCTTTTATAGGGCAATGTATGTAGTGTCATAGCACTTTATAAAGTACGATGATGGCCCTGGACCCAATTAGATTACTGTCTAAATCTGGCACAGGACAAAGAGGAAGAGGGAAACTGCATTTATTTAAGTTTATTGCACTTAGGCTTAATGACAATGATGCATGAGCTGTAAGACGCTATGCCAATGGCTTCATGGACAAAAGAGGGTTTTGAGGATAGATTTGAATGAAGTATGATGGCATCACACAATTGGCACAACATTCTGTTAAATTTCTCGCTATAAACATTTCCATGGACTACTTTGAGACTCTCTTCTTAGGAACATAGGAAACTGCCATTAGCAGCGGCTTCTCCAAGGTTGCAGGCAGGAATCTCTCTCAGCCCTATCTTGGAGAAGCCAGGGAGGGAACTTGGAACCTTCTGCTCTTCCCAGAGCAGCTTCATCCCCTGAGGGGAATATCTTGCAGTGCTCAAACATCAAGTATCCCATTCAGATGCAACTAGGGCAGACCCTGCTTAGCTATGGGGACAAGTCATGCTTGCTACCACAAGACCAGCTCTCCTCTCCTCCTTCAATAACTGCATTTGGTTATGTCACTCTCCCCCAGAACAACATGCACAGGTGATAACTTGGAGTCCTCTCTAAACTCACTTATGTACTTGTTCGTCAAAACAGCTTTCTTGTGGCCCTACATAAAATCTAGACTGGTATGCAGAACATTTCCTGAAGCTATTGCACTTGCATTTTGGGATTGAGTGATCTGTGAGGTACGCTGCTCTGGCTTACTACCTTTGAACAAGAGTAGTTAAATCAGATTACAGGATAGCTGCCACATTCCATTTTTCTCTGTATCTAGGTGTACAGCAAATCCTGGTGTAGTTGGTATTTATTGTTGCATTTTGTAGCATTTGTATGGTCGTCAGTTGATGGGTCTAATATTGTTGTTTGACTGCCTGTTTCATGACCATTGTCAAATATTCCATGAAGCAAAGAATGCCGCTATGTAGGTTTATTTAGCACAACTGTCTTTATCAATGGACTTTTTAAAATAGTTACTGTTTCTTTGCTTATTTCTGTTTTTAATTATTTAACACTTGCAAGTTTAGGCCAACCCTAGTGTTCAGGAAAGAAGCCAAGGAGAAAAATGATTCAAGTAATTGTTCACATTTATAGAAGTCTGAAAGGTACTGTAAAGTGTGCTGTCAGGTCAATTTCGACTCCTGGCACCTACAGAGCCCTGTAGTATTCTTTTGGTATGTTTAAGTTGCAGTGCAGTACATTTTAAAAAAGATGTTTCAGAACTATTTTTGTAATTGACACAATCCTGTTAATTAAATCAACAGTCAGTCCTGTTGATTAAAATATATTCTAATAAGTGTAATATTTTTTAAAATACTTGACGTTTTATTTGTCTGGTCAGTTGATGAATTTTTTTCACGAGTCAAATGCCCAAGCCTGTTTCTTGGGAATTTAACTGTGTATGGCAAGACTGTTGCCTGCCTACATAAACTTACCTTACTTAACCCAGGTAGCTTTCCAACTATACCACTTATGGCTGTAATGAATAGACATTGTATAATGAGTAATTATATGATGTCTATAATGAGTAGTTAGAGTGGCTGGAGGCTGATTCAGGAAAGGCAAAAACAAACACTGCTAGTTAATGAAAAGTATTTTCTTAAGAGTGTGATATGGGGTTGATGTAGGACAGAACTTATCACAACTTGTTTGCAATGTTGAAGTTGGTGGAGGCAGGTTGCAAAAATGTGAAAATGTAACAATTATAATTTGGAGGGGATATTGACAGAGGTATCTGTTAGGGAAGTTAGAATCAAAATTAAGAGTAGCTGTAGGATTATGATGATTAGTATACATCCAACAACAAAAGTTTAGTCCAGAAAGCACAGCCATTTGATCAGAGACAGTTTTCATACATATAGGTGTGTATCACAGTTGTATATCATTAGCAACTTTTTTGTTGCATATTGGATGTATTAGCTTGCTCTTAAGTGTACCTGTAAAACACATTGGTATTTCAGTGTTATAAAAACATTGCATACGACCACTGACAATCACTGATGTTTCTGTGTGCATATAGTGATTAATGAGAAGTTCAAATTACCAGCTTAATAATAAAACTGGTAATGGTGGTGGTGAGCTATGAGAAGGTGGCATGGCTAGCTTGTCTTTCTGTTTACAAATAATTTGATCCTGAACAGCAGTATTGTGGTGTTAATTGAGTTGTGACTTCTAAGTTTTCCAAAACTAATAGTTTCTAAACATTTTAAGACAATAAAAGTTGCATCCAATATGCCCATAGAACTATGGCTAAATTTCTCTACTGCTTACTCCTGTTAAACAGTTCTTCTAAGCTGATTAATGTGTGTTCAAGGTATTAATAACAGTAGTAATAATGTAGCTTTCTTCCTGGGAAATGCAACTTGACAATTCCCAGGCACGAGCACACCATGATGCCTGGAAACCTAAGAATGGAGCCCGAGTTAGGTGATTGGATGGACACAACGAGGAGTGAGCAAGCTAGGCAGGGTTGCTCCCTCCTTTCCTTGGTCATGTTGATCTGATTCAAGCAGGCAATGAACTGACAGGACCAGGAGGGGGGAGCAACTCAGCCTCACTTTGCTTGCTTGCACCTTCCTCCTGAATGTGTTGCTTCATTGTTTGCCTAAGCTAGACAGATGCAACCCAGAGGAAGAATGAGCAAGTAAGGCAAGTGGAGGGTTGCAGGAGTGAGTGACAAGCCTGACTGTCTCCAGCACTGCTGCACAGCAGAGGGGGAGAGAGTGGCTTAGCCCCTAAGTGTTTCCTAGAGCTGAAGAAAGATTGTTGAGGCCTGATTCTAAACCTTTTAACATGCATTTGTCTGTTACAGCAGTCCTGTAAAAGCTAATATAATCTTTGTGTTCCAGTGCGGGGTGGGATAGCAGAGGAAGGGGATTGCACACTATGTGCAATATAATGCCTTTTAAGGTCATGATGAAACTGCTGAGGCGACAGAAAAAATGTACTCTATCGCAACAAACTGTGGAGAGAGGATCTGTGCAACAAGCTTGACCGTAGGTTTTTCATGTTTCCTCTAAATTGCACTGGATTCCTTTTTCCCTTCCTCCTCTTGCTGAGTAAATTTTGCATTCTGTTGCTTGGTATTATTCAGAGGTTATACAAAGTTGCAGAAAACTCCTTGGTTAGGCTATAGAATACTGTTTAGAGTGGGGCCCTATTAGGGATGTGTATGAATGGTTCTATAGCAAACCAGTCCACCGTGAACTGGGCCGGTTCAACAGTTGGATCGCAAATCAGACTGGCCTTCAGGAAAGGTGGACTGGTCCAAGATTGGACTGAATCTGGCCTGGTTTGTGGTGCGCTGGTTCAAGTGGCTATGTATGTGGAAAAACCGACTGGTAAAATAAAGGGGATAAAGTTTAGGTTAGAGTAGCTAGTGAGGGCAGGGCGGCGAGAGCAAGGCATCTCTTAAGAGTAAATGAGAAGGTGCTGCCAGCTTACCAGTCTGGTACCACTCCTGTCCTAGAAAGCTGCAATGGCACTCCCCCAACAACCCAGCCACCTCAGGGCCTGCTCTTGCTTCCCAGTTTTCAGGGTTCAATCCCGGAATTGATTCAGCTGCTTTGGGAGTGATTCAGTCCCCCAGAGAGTCACAACTCTCCCAATGATTTCTCTCTCTCTCTCTCTCCAGCAGCTCTTAGTTCTTTCCAGCTCTGATTCTGACAGCAACATGCATTCTTCAAAAACTTTCACTTGAACTTTCAGCTTTCCAACTTGCACACTACAGGAGAACACCATTATTCACAGGGTTTCAGTTCCATGTGTGGGTGCGGATAGGGGGGCATTAAGGCAATGGGAATTTGGGGTTAGGCTCCCGGATGCAGAAAATCGGCCAAAAATGGCAGATTTTGCCCTGCTCCCGCGTTGTGCCCAATCACCCCCCAAATGGCCCCTCAAGGTGTCCTACCATGCTGCACCCACGGGGCCAAAAATTGGACGAAAATCACGTTGCTTGCCTTCCATTTTGAGCCAGAAAATGACTCCCAGTCTCTCAGACAGTCAAAATGGCGGCAGGCAATGACCTGAGGTAACTTCCGGCCACCTGTGATGCATGGATACTTGGGCTTAACTCTTTTTTGTCCACTCTTTTCTGCATGTACTGAGGTTGGGTGCTAATTACCAAACCGCAAATATGCGAAACCGTGAGTGCTGGGCCCACGAATAGCAAGGTCCTCCTGTACTACTCTGCTGAAGGCAGCCTCCTTATATTCTTCCCCCTTCCAGATTTTTTTCAAACAGACAAATCAAAACTCAAGTTCCCTCCATTATTTTAAAACTCATCCAATCAAATCAACCCTTCTTCCCTCCAAAATTAAACCAGTACAATTCTTATCCCTCCAAAACCAAACTGTAGAAGAGGAGCTGTGAACATTGGATCCCTTCACAGCTTTTTAACATGGGGATTAAGCAAAGCAATTACAATACAGAAATCTTATATACAAAAAGAGGAGGTTCAAGCCTCATTCCTTCACAGCAACATTATGCCTTATCATGAAGCTTATCCAAAGGATTTGTTGTGCTTAAAATATATATATTATTGCCTATATATTTTCTGACTCTCTATATAGAGAAATCTGGCTTCTTTGCTAGATGGCATGAGTTGTTGGACTTAAAGTTTGCTTTATCTACACTTAAAGCAGAAAACATGAGGCATGCGTTAAAGGTGAAGTGGGTAGGGGTATGACTACCATATTTTCACACCAAGTACGCCTAGGTTGTACAGTGTCTTACCAAAAGAAGAGGAGGATGCAGGAACTTGCTATCCATGCTTTGGGTGCAGGGCTGGGGACAATCAGGATTGCCAGGCAAACTCTACTACCTCTCTTTGCTCACCCCCCCCCACTGCTTAGTATCCATCTCTAAGAGGCAGCCAAAATGGCTAGAGCCTAGCTGTGTACTAAATGAGAGGCACTCCTGTGCACCTTGCGCCCGGATTAGGCACTGGGTGCAGGCACACTTCTCATTATCTATCTAGGCTCTAGGACGTCTGGTTGCCTCCTAGTGTTGGATACTAAGCAGTGGGTGGGGACGAGGAGTGGCAGCAGAGTTTGCCTGACAGGATGTCCCACTTGCCTATTAGTGTTGGATACTAAGTGGCGGGGTTGGTGGCGGTGGAGTTTGCATGACGGGGTCCCCACTTGCCCCCAGTCTGGAACCCGCAGCACGTCCTATCCCCTCATTTGCTATAAGGAAGCAGGGCATCCCAGCCTCCTTACAGTGAGCATGTTAAACGTGCAGAAAGAGAAGTGTAGAAACATTAAAAGGAGGTGGCAAGAGCATGGGGAGCAGCTGGGTGTGTGATTTCTAATCTCTTTTTAATGAGAGCCACTTAAAACTGCAGGCTCTAAACAGGTGTGGGCATTTGCTGTGGGTGGGTTATTGGTGTGAAAATATCCTATACTGACTATTGCAGCCACACTTTTGTCGGTGCCATGGTAATTGGGATGGTTTGGCATATCTTATGCTCTGGAACTAATCCGTATTGCTTATGTAAAAAATATTTAATTCAGTTTAGATACTGCTTTTCATTAAAATAATCTCAAAGCAGCTTACAATATAAAATACAAAATTAAAGTACAAAAGTTCATATAATATAAATATCAAAATCTCTAAAATTTTAATTACCCATAAAAACAGAAATAACACATAAAACACAAAGCAGCAGCAATAAAAAATTACTTTCATTCAAAAGCCAATTGGCTCTCCTACTGACCAACAGTACCTCTGTCTTGTCTGGATTCAATCTCTGTTTACTAGCTCACATCCAGCCCATCACAGCCTCCAAGCCCTGATTCAGATCATCTACTGCCTCCCTAGGATCAGATGATAAGGAAAGATAGAGCTGAGTGTCATCTGCATATTGCTGACAACTCAGTCCATGTCCCCACCCCCCAGCGGTTTCATGTAGATGTTGAACAGCATGAGGGATATTGACTGGTTAACAATCTGTTGCTTTCTGCATTTTGCATGTGGTTACCTTTTATCAGGGACCATCTGAGCAGTTCCAATGAACCACTTCTTGTAGGCACAAATGAAATTGGGTACCTTGTGGCCTGCGTATAAGTTTGAGTAAAATTATGCAGGATCTTGCCTAGGAATATATCCTAAGATCTATTTTTGCTCTCTTTGAAACATGTAGATGATGCCTAACTGGATAAAATGTTTTAAACTAGCTTAAGCCATACAGAGCATCTGCGTGCTAGTACTTGATTGCTCCCCTCACCCCCTGCCACAGCCACCTCAGAGATCTCTTCACCCTCAATTGAGCCGCACTCCTGCTGCTGCTTCTCCATCCCGTTGCTTCCATCCCCCTTACCCCAGTTGGTCACTCCTCCATCCCCTTCACCCCTCTTCGTCATGGCTGCAGCGTTGCTGGTGCCTTTTGGCCAAGGTGCAGCCCCCTATCCCCAGCGACCTCCCCACCCTCACTGGAGACCTGCTCCTGCTCCTCTCCACATCTGCCACAGGCTTCTCCTCCCTGTCTGCATATGCAATCCCCATTGCTCAATCATCATGGTGCTTCCGCTCTCACAGGCTCCTTCTCCCTATTTACATATGGGATCCCCACTGCCCAAGCAAGTGCTTCTGCTTGCAAACTCTTGCAAGAGCTGCCACACACAGGATTAGCCACGGGTATGCCTTAGAGAATTTTAGATAGATAGATAGTTGGTTGTATTAAAATCTATACTTCAGGTAAAATATATGATTAACTTGTTTCAGGGAATTTAGGGTAGTGCACATGGTCCATCCTCCCCCCCCCCCATTTTATGCTTACTACAACAGCTTTGTAAGGATGGGTTGGGTTGAGAGGGTGTGTGATTGGCCTAATATCAGAGAGTTTCATTGCTGAGTTGGGACTTGAGACTGGGCCTCTCTAGTCCCTGGCTGACACTCTAACCACAACACTATGCTGCTTGTGACAAGCTGTTAGCTTAAAACAGGAACAAGTGGTTTATATTCGCTTTGCAGAAGTATGAAAGGTCTTGTAGTAGGATTGTCACCCAATTAAGAAATCTTAGTTGATCATATGAATTGATCAACTGATTGGATCAATTTTACTTGTGCCTGCCCACTTAGTAAGATCCTTTATGGAGACACTTCCTCTTTGTTCCACCAACTTCTAAATTGCATTTGGCTGGAACATGAAAGTGCACTTTTTCAGTAATCCTGCTCCAGCTTTGGAACTCTACTAAGGGAAGCCCACCATGCTTCCTTTCAGTGGTCTTCTGCCACCTCTTCTCTTTAGACTGACCTTTGTCTTACAGTCTTCCTGCTGTGTTAAAACTTAATGTTATTGGACTACTGGTTTCAGGCTGATGAAGGAAACTTGGCTCTCTGACTTTTCCCTCTGCTGCTGCCATGTAGAAACTACCATAGGTTAAATAAGGTATGCATGTGATCAAAAAAGTTCTGTATAGTCAGAAGATGGAAGAACATAAATGTCAGGAAATGCATGCAAAGTACTTATTTGTTGACATCATGGAGAATCAGCCCATCTGATTAGATTAGAAAGTTATATTTTTGCCTCTGTCTTTTTCCAGGGTCAGGATGAAGAAGCTGTTGTAGATACAGGCAAAATCAGTTCTACTATCAACACAAACTTTGAGAAAGAGGAACTAGAAAGTAAGTATTTCCCCCCAGTTTCATTAGCAATCATGATGCAGGACTGACAAATCCCAGGTGCCAGGGAGGCATTGCACCTAGATTAGGATTTTCAGAAGCATTTATTAAATAAAGTCTTTGTTTGTCACAGGCAGCCCAATTTCTTTAAGTATAACTTGTAAAGGGGATAAAGAGGCCCATTTATCCTCTCCCTCTAGAATGTCCACCACTAAGCCAGATAACTTTAAGTCTCCATTGTCTGGCTTCTGAATTTTTGGCCTGGCTCCTAGATTTTTTTTAAAAACCCATCATGGCCTGTTATAAGTACAAAGATACTTGTGCAGATGTACTGTAT
The DNA here is from genome assembly GCF_027244095.1 of Hemicordylus capensis. Lineage (NCBI taxonomy): Eukaryota > Metazoa > Chordata > Lepidosauria > Squamata > Cordylidae > Hemicordylus > Hemicordylus capensis. The sequence continues at coordinate 107,231,042 of NC_069662.1, forward strand.
AAGCACAATATTTGAGTCCAGTCTTGGGTTTCTTATGCTAATTCTTTTTGATGTATGCTGTCTTGTAGCTTACATCTCTTTAAGCTTTGATTTATTAAAGCATTGAAGACCAGGTTATACACATTTACTGTGTAACTCAGAACTTCTGGAGTGGATAAAGTTTTCAAATACTTTATAGATTAATATGGAGGAAGTGGTGAAAACCTGTATAAAGGGAAGCCCTTCCATAGAGCGGGTGCCTGGTGACATTAGCCATTCTTGTTGAACTATATTCTGGCTATGTTAAGGAAGAATAAAACCGGAATAAAATGTAGACAGACTTGATACCAGCTCATTGTGTATCTCTTCTTAGATCCTAATTGTACATTTCCCTGTGTGATGTTGCTGTTCTGTGGTTGCTCTCTTTTCTCCAAAACCCACCTCATATTTTCCCTATGTACTTAGGGCAGATCTTATGATGACATTATGTAGTATGCTAGGAGTGCTAGTATAGCCATGCAATATGCCTTAACTGTGCAAGCAGAAGTGTCAGACATTACTGCAAATCATGTAGGAGTAGCCATGCCATACCATATAAATAGCCATTAGATTTCTCCTTGATGTTTCAGCTGTGTCAGTGACAGGAAAGGATCTCTACAATTGTGCTCCAAACCCCAGGATGGACTCTTTAGTCTACTTTCCTTAAGGAAAGATTGTCTGTATCAACTTCGCAATGCCTGGACTGATTTGGACCAAATTTGGGACAATGCCTCATTGAGGTATTGAGGACAATACCTCAATGGCATTGTTTGTGCTGTCATCCACTCCAACTCAAGATGGTGGATGTGTGAACATCTGAAACGGAAGTAGGCTAACTTGTGAAGATGACAATTTTCAATTAAGATTATAGTGAAAGGAAAGCAGGCCGATTAGGTTTTTATCAGAACTTCTTGTTTGTTCCTGCTCTTCTGAAACTTTCCCTTACATATAATATAGGGAGAAGTGTTTACTTAATTGTATATCGGCCTGATCCTCACTTGCCCCCAATTTTTTCCCCTTCAACATTCTCTAGGTCCAGAAAGCTGCTGATCATAGGTCCTTCTCAGGTCCTTATTTTGAGTCTTTTTAAAAGGCTCTCCATTTACAAACTAATATAGTTTCTGTGTACCTGGGGAATACTCTGAGTATGCCAATCCACTACTTTAAGAGTGGCCATGTTTTGTTTCCAAACTGATAAGCACTCAACCACTCAAGTTGGTATTAAAGAGGATTATGGTTATTTATGAAAGGTATATCTTTATAAAATCTTAAATAGTAAAATCTCTGTATTCAAATTCTGTTGCTTCAAATTCTATTGCTGATGATTTGTATATTGCCATCCATGTACTGGCATTGTAAAAAGAAAGGACTGGTCATGCCCTGAGGGGTCTGCAATGTAGATGTTGACACAGAAGAAGGGGAAGAAAAAGGCAGTGAGAGGAGACATTGTGCAGGTGTCCTAGAAGTTAGTTCCAGGCATAAGAGTCAGCAAGGAAGAAGAGGCTGAAACATTAGAGGGCGCAAGATAATTCTGGATTATTCATGTTACAGAGCTGGAGGAGTGAAGATCACATGAACCGGGAGGGGTTAATATCAAGGGGACAGGTGGAGGGATTGATGAGGACAAGAGAGTAGCTAGTTCATCAAGTGAGGCATGGAGGGGGAAAGGGGTTGAGGAGGGATAGAGGATGCAAGAGCAGAAAGAATGGCTTCCATTTTGGGGTTGAAGGCAAAACTCTAGGCAGAGAGAGAGTGGGGGAGGGGAAGAGTAGGTATCGGACCAAGGCATCAAAGACTGAAGAGAAGCACTGAGGATTCCTAGAGCTGGTGTGGATTCCAGGGGAGAAGTGCATTAGGTTGGTCAGGTGGATGGCAGATGCAGACAGAGTGGAGTACTGAATATAGCTGACCATTTCCTTTGAAGATGAACTAAGGCATTCAGCTGCACAAGAGCATGAATGAAGATACCAGTGGAAGGCGTCAGTCAGGGCTAGGGATGAAAAATGGGTAAATAGAAGGCAGAAACTGCAGAAGGATGTAGAAATGAGAAAAGCAAGGAGGAGAAAGCTCTGGAGAAAATTTTGGACTACAGGTCATGGAAGGATCAAGAAGTCAGATGTGGGTAAGGTGGACTTTGTGCAGTGCTGAAGGAGAGAAAGTGGTGATCAGTCATAAGGAAGTCCATAGACAGGTTATATGATAAATGGTTCTTCATGAGGATGAGATGAAGAATGCCCAAGGCAGTGTGTCTGTTCTAGGCTGGAGAAAGCTAGATTGAAGAGCCAGAAAGCAGCTGAGTCTGAGGGATTGACCACATAAATATCAAAATCACCAAGGAGCAAAGGCATGAGTGTTACTGAAAAGGAGGAAAAGTGAACCACCATGAAAAGCTGAAATGAAGCTTTGGAGATAGCCTGGAGGGCAACACAGAGATGCAGAGGGATGCAGACTTCTTCAGAATGAAGTGGGGTGAACAAGGGCTGGATCCCAAAAGTGGAAGACCAGTATTGCCACGACAGTTTGAGTGAGTTGAATGAGACACTGCCAAAGGAGAGGGCTACAGTGGTGGCAGGGTGGGGGTGGGAAGTTTCACAGAGGGCAAGTAACTGAAGGGATTGAAAGAATAAAAGATCATGGATGGTGGTTGCTTCCTAGATAAGGGAGCAACAATTCTTCGACATGGTCTCTGACTTTTACACCAATGGGCTATGCGGCCTAGAGGGTCCTGCCAACTTCCTGCTGAGACTCAGGGATATTTTGCTTGTGGCCAGGAAACAGTCTACACAGAAAGCATATAACCATAAGTGGACTCACTTCTGTTCCTTTGCTTCTCTGCATGGGTTTGATGTGTTTAACCTATCTGTGCAGGATGTTTGTACATATTTGTTCTCCCTCAAAGCGTCTGGTCTGAAGCTCTCGATTCTTAAGGTCCATTTGGCTGCCATTGTGGCACATTCCCCGACAACCCGGGTTTCATGGTTTAAAGACCCATTAATTAAAAGTTTCCTCACGAGTTTGTCCCACGTTTTTCCAGATGACCCTTTTATGTCACCGGCCTGAGACCTGTCTGTGGTTTGGGCCAGATTGCTACGGCCCCCGCTTGAGCATTTGGCCTCGATTGACCCTCGTCTCCTGACCTGGAAGGTTGCCTTTCTGGTGGCCATCACCTCCGCTAGGAGGGTGAGTGAATTGCGGGCCTTGAGGGTTGATCCGTCATATCTTAAGTTCAATAACGACAAGGTGGTATTCAGGCCAGGTGTCTGATTCCTTCCAAAGGTGGTCTCCATGTTTCATCGTTACTCACCACTCACTTTGCCTATGTTTCCCCAGAACCCTTCCTCTAATGCAGAGCGCAGGTTACATTGTTTCTGCTCAATCCATGTCTAGGTGGATAGTTTTGACGATTGAACTTTGCTATAAATTGGCTCATAAGTAGTTGCCTGCGACTGTTAAAGTGCATTCGGTTAGATCCGTGGCAACCTTTGCTGCCTTTGACTGCGTGGTCCCCTTGGGCGCTATCTGTCAGGCAGATACTTGGGTTTTGCCCCACTCATTTATCCGTCATTATGCTATTGATGCCAGGGCACGAAAAGATGCTGTGTTTGGCAGGAGTGTCCTGCAGTCTATTTTCAGTTGATGTACTTGTTTCTGAAATAAATCCTTCTGTTAGTTTACATATTATTTCCATTTATTCCCTCCTCTTTGGGTGCTAGCTTGTTAGGCACCCACTGGTGTAAAAGACAAAGATCACATCAAAGAACTACAGGTTGCTTACCTGTAACTTTGGTTTTTCTAGTGGTCATCTGTTTTTTTACACACCCTCCCGTCCTCCCTGCTGGGTCTACTGAAGCTGGACTACATGACTGAAGGGATGAGGAGTGGCGCAGCCACGTATAGTAGCTGGGGGCGGGGTTTCCGCTCAAAGCAGGAGAATTGAGCTTGTTAGGTTTCAATGAGGTCTCTGGGCAGGCACATAGCCCATTGGTGTAAAAGGATAGATGACCACTAGAAGAATCAAAGTTACAGGTGAGCAACCTGTAGTTCCATTGGGACAGAATGGGAGATGGGCAACAAATAGGAATTACAGTGAGTTCATGGAGGGAAGTGGGGAGGCACCATAATGCTGGAAGAAACTACCAAAATGCTCAGGAGAGGGCAGTAAGACTTGAAAAGCTGAGCAGGTAACCAATCATCAGAAGAGCTGTGCCTTGGTCACCAGACAGGCAATGTCCCTTAACACTGCCTTCGACAGAGAGCATGTAGATAAAATGGAAGCTGAGGCTGGGATCAGCATGAGGAATCTTATAATAGAGAGTCTCTTGTATTCAGAAGCCACCGAATGGTGCAGCGGGGAAGCAACCTGCCTAGAGAGCAGGAGGCTGTTGGGTCGAATCCCCACTGGTGTGTTTCCCAGAATATGGGGAACTCCTATATCGGGCATTAGTGATATAGGAAGGTGCTGAAAGGCATCATCTCACACTGCACAGGAGAAGGCGATGGTAAACCATTCCTGTATTCTGCCAAGAAAACCACATGGCTCTGTGGTCGCCAGGAGTTGACACTGACTCGACGGCACAATCTTTCAATTGCATTCATAAGAATCTTCTTCGTGTCTTCTTAACTTGTTTATGTTGCATGCAGTAGTAACTAAAATGAGTAATAAGCAGTAAAGCTAGTGAATATTTTCAGTTTATATGTTGCCTTTCTATAATACAATACTCAAGTGTTCATAATTATAAACCAATACAATGTACTAAAATACAATACAGTACTAAAGATTAAAATACAACACAGTACTAAAGATTAAAATGGCAGTTTAAAACTATAAAAGAAACCTGGTTTAAAACATGCTGGCATTAGCGATACTGCCCTTTCACCTTATTCAGAATCTCCCGTTCAAATTTTTGTCACTGAAGCACAAGATTGCTATATTGCAGTTGTTGACATTTTTTTTTAATTTGGGAGCCAGCTCCAAAATGTAGGAACCGGCCAGTAGACCCTTGACAAAATGATTGTGCTTAGTGATGGCCATTATGCGGGGGAGGGTAAGCAGGCTTCTCTTTACCCCCCTTTACAAGTTGCACACTTAAAACAGAAACAGGGCTGCTGGGGAAAAATAAAGATTTTATTAAATAACTCTGCCTCTGAATACCCTAGACTAGGCACCATGGCTTGGCACATGGGATGTGTCAAGTCCTGCCATATTGTATAAACTGAGTAATAGTGCAGTGAGAATCTTTAAAGAAATTTTAAAATGACACCATTAATGACCTTTACTACTAAATACCATTTGTGGATTTTGTCAGTTAAGCTTGGATAAAGTCATGTCTGATCAAACCACATGGCTGTCTCCAGAGCTGTGTATACTAAATTTAGTATCTCGCATTCTATTAATGCGGTTGAGTATTGGTTTAAGTTAATTCTGTGTCAAGCTTTGTTTGGGATTAGTATGGTACAACTATTGTGCGAAAGGGGTTTCTGAAGGTCACTGAATAATTCTTTTGGACTGGTAAATTAAACAATACATCAGAAGATAGGTGAATCGACTACCACTGAATGCTGGGTATTTACAACTTGGGATTTGTTTAACATGTGGAAACATAATATCTCATGGAATGGCTGACTTCAGTAATTTCACACATGCACAAAAGGTCCCTCTCATGTTGCATGCACAGCAAATTCCATTGTGGAAGGCTTTCTACTCATTTTCAGTCTCTCCTCCCCTTGGTTCTGTGTGAGCACCTTCCTTTTCAATTGTCACTTTCTCTTTTGAGTGCTGGTTGTGTATATGCTTGCTTCCCGATGTTAGAACATGGAACTTGTACTGCAACTGAATAACTTTAGTTTGTCCTAGAAACCAAGTTTGATGGTATACTGCTGGTCTTGTAGCTGGAGATGAGGCTTTTTAGCAGACTTTCGGAGCTAGATGGCTTTTACATATTTATAGTATTTTTATATCTCTCTATATAAAATCTCAGGGTGGTTTACAACTTAACCAAACTACGACCTAAAATCATGTGTAAACACTTTAAAATTACCATAAATAAAACTTTAAAACATCATAAACTAAAAGCCTGATAAAACAGGTATGTGATGTACTTTTCTGCACATTTCCATTTTGTAAGCTTTGCTGGAAGTCCTGAATGGTCTTGAACTTCAGGAACATCCTATTGAGCTATTTCAGTCTTGGTTTGTATCAGCTTGTTAATAGTTAGCCACTGGCCATAGCAGCACACATGGTCTTGGCAAGTTCACTAAACTAGGCAATACATGGAGTTCAGTGTTGTTTTGCTCTCTTCCCCTGCTTGCTCTCCAGGCTGCCTCTGAGTGGGAGCAGGGTGAAGAGAGACTTCTTAATGTAATCTTGCTTACCAAGCTACAGTTTTCCCATGGGTAGAAAAGCAGTTGGAAGGATGCAGTTCTGAGCAGAGAAATGAGAGGAATGGCAAAGCCCCCCCACCCTCCATCAGCTATACTTTCACTTGTCATTGAAGTCTACAAAGCATGCTTCAATTTCTTAAATGCCTCAAATTGGGAGAAAGACATGGAGCTCCATTCACTTGTAGTTTGTCCCTGTATAATATATAAAGTTACACTTCTTGGAAATAAAAATGCCTTACTGCCCTATCTAGAATAATAAAATCATGGTACATTGTAAGATAATGTAGAGATTAGTTTGGGAGTGTGTGTCTAATGTGAGCTGTTAGGCTACAACTCGTATCATCCCCAGCTGCAATGGTGAATGGCCAGGGATGATGGGAGTTGTAATCCAGTAGCAGCTTGTGATCCTCAGTTTGGCTACTCCTGGATTAGAATATAGTTGTCTGTTTTTAAAAATGAATATCCTGGACTTGAAACAAATCCTTGGTCTTAAATAGGGAAATCGAAAGAAATGTGATTCTCCTTGCTACCACAACTCATTTCAGTTTCTGAGCAGATTAGTTAACTTGGAATTCAGCAGTTTGTGCACAAACTGCTCAGCTACAATTGAAATCTGACTTCTTAACCAGCAAATGTAATCCTCTTTGAGTTGGTGCAGCACCCTTTGAGTTTGTAAGTGCTGCCCACGGAAAGGGGTTTGGATTCAAGTGGTGTGAGAAGAGGATGATCCATTTAGACCAAATCAATAGCATGTATGTTGTTGCTCCCCTGAAGTTCTTGTGAACAATTTAGGGGATGGTTTTGTCCCTTACTACTCCATTTCTTTTTGGGCAATTGCTATGCATTGTACAGTACAGCAAGAACTCTAACTCAGCATTGCAAGACAGGCTAGCATGTTATGCCACTGGGTTTTTCTGAATGAGGAACTTGTTTAACCAAGTATCTTTGGAAAGCCTAACATACTGCATAACTTTTTCTTGTTAAGGTCACAGAGCTGTGTATATTGGTGTGCATGTTCCCTTTGGAAAGCAGGGTCGACGGCGTCATAGGCACCGTGGACATAAACATCATAGACGAAGAAAAGAAAAGGAAACTGATAGAGAAGATGGGCGAGAATCTCCATCTTATGGTAAGAATTTTATTGCTCTTACATAATTTTATCTTATTAAAAACTAACAACGTAAAACCCAGTTTTTTGTGTCACTGGGCTGGTTTGGCTCAAATCCCCCTGCTGTAATCTTTAGTTGATGCATCTAAAAATATATTGTGCTTGCTCTTTAGCTAGAGTTGAAAATATGGCAGAAGTTTGTGTGTTCCATTTAAACTACTGTTTTCCAGGCTTGAAGCAGGGGTGTCACTGGTCAAAGTAGCACTGCATTTCATACAAGGATCCCTTAACTCCTGATGTGTCAAAGGACTTTTAAGATCTGGATTGAGAACCATAAGTATGGGGTTCTGTGCCTGTGCAGGGACCATGTGGTAGCCATGCCGCAGCTTGTTGAGGCATCCAAGCCCTGCCCCCATGCCAACAGCATGCTATTTAAATGCGGGCTGGATGCCATGTTCCTCAGTTCTTTTCTGACTGCCATCGCATTTGGACCTCGGTCTGCCACTCCTATCTTTGGATAAGTTCCTCTGTGAGTTGATCAGATTTCTTCCTAAAAAAAGAAGAAAAAGGGATGGATATTTAGTGTATGACCCATTTTCTGGCTGACAAACTACGTTTGTCATTGAGATCCTCTCCCTCGACATCAAAGACAGCCAAGCCTTCGACGTCGATGGCTGGTGCATATCGCGCACAAGAAACTGTCTCGACACCAAGAACCTTGAAGTCGGCAAAACGCCATGTTACCGAGGCTCCCTCAACACCTCAGAGAAAATGACTGTTGATCTGATGCAACAGTGTACTCTATCACCTTTGGCAATCCAGCATCGTCCCTTGACACCGTTTCCATCTTTGACATCGAAACCCTCTCTCGACGTCATGCCTTTGGAATCAGCAGTGGTTCAACGTCTACAAGCCATTTGTCCGTCGACACACTTGCACTCAATATTGAGGGCCTGTTCTTTATCTCTGGCACCGACACCAGTCTCATCTTCTGCACCATCGATGCTGACGGTTCGACAGACTGTCCCTCCAACATCGACTCTGCATACTCCCGTGATTTCGATGTCAACACAAGTGTCTCCTCGGTGCCAGCTGTCGTTAACAACCTTTGATGTGGATGAGGACGAGTCAGAGACGAATACCAATGCTGCCCTCGACCCATCCACAGCACAGGGTCTATTTTCCATACTGGACGCTTTCTCGAGCTCTCCATCCACTTCAACCTTTAAGGGTTTCCTTCCCACAGATGTTGAAACCAGAACCACCTCTGCTCCACCACCACCTCTGCCATCCACCCTGTCTGCTGAACACCTATGTGACCCTACGGCTTGGCACACTTGTGGTTTTACGCATGTGGCCCCCTTGACCACCGCCATAGCGGTAACTATTATGGGCACCTGCTCTCTGAGTGCTCCGTATGGCTATGAACCAACAAGCTCCTGGAGACTTTATACTCCGATTACGTCTTCCCTATTGGTATCCACCTTGGCTCAAATGACCTCCCAAGGCCAGGCAATTTCCTCTGTTTCCAAGGCCTCACAAACCCACCCTCTGCTGATTGCACAACAAACCACGCAAACTACTTCTCTTTCCTTTCGCTCTATCAGCACTCAGACAGGAGCCCTGCCTCCTCCAGAACACACCACCATGGAAACTTAAACATGTGTTCCCTCTTCACCAACTGCATCAGCCTCTGAACACTATGGTTCCTCCGACTTTGAATTGGACCCAGAGGATGTGAACAGCTTGGTGGATCCCCCCACTGATGTGCCTCCACCTAACTATGTCTCTCCACACAAAGAGATGAAAGCTTACCATAAACATATATGTGCCATGGCAGAGGCACTAGGTTTGGACCTACGGTCAGAGTTGTCTACAGTAGACTACCCAGTTTACAAATTTATGGCTGAAGCACAATCTACTCAACCTGTGGCCTTACCCATGTTTCTGGTCATCACCAGGGCAGCAAAGTGTGCCTGGGAAGTACTCCACACATCCACTCCCATGTCTAAAAGACTGGAGAGCCTGTGCCGCATCCAGGAGAAGGACAATATTTACCTATTGAAGCATCCAGCTCCTCATTCTCTTGTAGTTGACTGTGCTGCTTCCTCCAAATCCGGAAGGCACCACACAGCTCCACCTGAAAAGGGAGGAAATTGGACTTGTTAGGGAGGAAAATTTACTCCACCTCGTGCCTGTCAATTAAGGTTGCGAACTATTCAGCCTGTATGGCCAAATATAAACATGGCGCCTGGGAATCTCTTCAGGGTGACCTAGATACCCTATCCCCTGAAGACCTTAAGAAAAAGTTCCAACAGACGCTTGAAAAATCTGCTGACCTGATTAGGCAACAGTTAAGCATTGCAAAACACTTTGCAGAATCAGAGTCCCGCTCTCTAACTGCTGCTGTGACCCTCCACAGGCATGCATGGCTAAAAATCTACCAACCTCAGACCTATATGAAAGAAAAGATCAAGGGTGTGGCCTTTGATGGCAATGGACTTTTCAGCGAATCCACAGATACTGCAATGGAACAACTCAAAAAGTCAAAATTCACGGCTAAGGCATTTACTTCCCCAGCATGAACCTTGCATCAAAGTGTGAAGTACCGTACTTACTTCAACAAGCAACAACCTTCCTTCAGGCAACAAGATCACTGCGATTATAGGAAGCAGTACCGCCCTTATAATAAACACCCTTATCAAGGCAAAGCCAAGGCATCTCTGTCACACTGTATCAAGCAACTGGACTCTCAGAAGCGCCTTTGAGGGTCGGGGCCGCCCACTGGCACTACTCTTCTCCCCATTCCCGCCTGCGGAAGCCTTAACATCTAGACAAGCAAAATCCACCAACATACCGCCATTGCCATGCAGTTCCATCAAGCTGGCAAGCCATGCTCCTGCATAGCACCACGTAACATCAGACCGCTGGGTCATGAAGATTATATCCTCAGGATAAACCATAGAGTTCAGAACGACCCCTTACTTTACGGGAGTGAAGTTCACTCCGCTGTCCATAGCCTTACAGGATAAAGTGGAAGAACTGTTGAAGGGTGCAATCACCCTGGTGCCGTGAGTGCACAGGTGGGAGGGGTTCTATTCCCGCTACTTTCAGATCCCAAAACAGAATGGGGGCATCCACCCCATTATGGACCTCTGCCACCTCAACAAGCTGCTCAGTGTCAGGAAGTTCCAGATGATGGCATTGCAACAGTTACTTCTACTTCTCCCTGGAGAGAAGTGGCTTGCTTCGCTGGATCTAAAAGATGCCTACTTCCACATCAGCATCAGAGAGCAACACAGGAAATACCTATGTTTTACCATAGGCCACCATGTGTACGAATACATCTTGCCCTACACACTTCCCACCACCCCGCAGGTCTTTACCAAATGCATGGCAGTCATGATTGCCCATCTGAGATTCCGGGGCATTACCATTTACCCTTAATTAGATGACTGGCTTCTGATCTCCAAAAACAGAAGACTTACCTTTGCAGACCCAATATGTGTCCCATCTGGAACTGGTGCATGTGACCACGTACATAGGAGCTGTGTTGGACACGATAATCCAAAGAGCATACTTACCAGAAGACAGATACAATTGCATCTGGGATCTGGTACAGCTCTTCCAACAACATCTTCTACAGTCAGCTCAATTAATCCAATACCTCCTCGGCCTGATGGCTTCCTGCAATGCGGTGACACATTATGCACGACTAAAGATGTGAAAACTGCAACTATGGTTTCTGTCAGTTTTCCATCCCAACAGTTTTCCGTCTCAATGGAAATGTCTAGAACTGCCACCAAAAATTCTATGATCACTATCATGGTGGTCAGACCGCAGAAATCTCCTGGATTGAATCCCATTCCAGACACCATCTCCATCAATTTGGCTAACAACGAATGCATCCCTGTTGGGCTGGGGCACCCATTGCAGAGCTCACCAAATTCAAGGGAAATGGTCCCCACACCAGGCCCAGTTGCATATCAGCTTCCAGGAATTGCTAGCTGTCTTCCAGGCACCTTGCCTCTGATACAAAACAGGATTGTCCTGGTACAACTGGACAATACAACAGCCCAAGCCTACATCAAACGCCAGAGAGGGACTGTGTCTCGAAGCTTGTGTGCCCTAAGTGTGCAACTGTGGCACTGGTGTATCCGGCATCATGTCTCTCCAGTAGCAATCCACATCAAGGTCCTGGAGAATGTCCAGGCAGACGACCTCAGTCGAGTATTTCTACAGGACCGTCAGCATGAATGGGAGCTCAAGATGGAGTACATAGTTCCCCTCTTCGACTGCTGGATGGAACCATCCATAGATCTATTCATAACCTCCTCGAACATGAAGTGCACCCGCTTCTCCTTGAGAGCGGGACACAACTACAATCCCCAGGGTATGCTTTCCAGCTGGATTGGTCCCAGGAAACACCCTACATGTTCCCTCCTCAAGCAGTAATCAGCTGAGTGGTGGCTCGTTTCCTGACCACACCAACCTCTTGCATTCTCGTGACACTATGGTGGCCCAGACAACCATGGTTTCCACAGCTTCTCTAACTGTCAGAGAATCGTTATCACCATCTTCCTTGAATTCTGGACCTCCTGTCCCAAGATGATGGACACGTCCTCCACCTGGACATCCCCACTCTGTCTGGCCGCTTGGCATATTGGGTTCTAAACCGCATTCTGCCCAACCAAAATAAAGCCTCTACCAGGCGAAACTACTTGGGAAAGTGGCTCAGATTCAAAGGCTATGCTAGATCCCATTGTTTCCTACTAAGGTGAGCATCTGTCTGGGATGTACTCCTTTATCTGACTACACTGAAGACTCAAGGTTTGGCCAGTGTCTCTTTGAAAGTACATTTAGCTGCCCTCTCATCAAAACATCCAGGATGTTGATGGCAAAACTCTATTCTCACATCCAGAAAGTAAAGCCTTCCTGAAAGGACTCTCGAATCTATGCCTGTCTATTTGGGCCCCAGTGGAACCCTGGAGCAGTGGAACGCTGGAGCATGAGAATAGATGCTCCATATACGAGATTCTATCGAGGTAAAGTCCTGATGCGCCTATACTCCAACGTTTTGCCAAAAGTGGTCTCCAACTTACACCTGAATCAGTACATCATCTTGCCAACATTCTTCATAGACCTCACGTCCTCTCTAGAACATTCCATGCACTCTCTGGATGTGTGCAGAGCGCTCCTGTTCTATCTGACATGGACTAAGGACTTCAGATCTTCCAACCACCTCTTTGTACCCTACAAGGGCACGGCCAAGGGCTCCTGCATTTCAAGATGAAGATTATTGAACTGGTTGGTCGAACTCATCTTGTTCACCTACAAATTGCAAGGCAAGATCCCTCCAGAAGCTATCAAACCCATTCCACTCAGGTATATGCTTCTTCGGCTGCACACCTCAGGGGTATCTTTTACAGACATCTGCAAAGCAGCTACGTGGCCAGAGTTACCCTTTATAAAGCACTACGCCATAGACGTGTGCTTTGCTGCCGAGGCTAACTTCAGGAGAAGAGTTCTTAAAAGGGTGTTACAATAATCACTACTGCACCCTCCTCCATTGGGAGCTCGCTAAACACCCATACTTATGGATCTTGATCCAGATAAACAGGTTGCTCATCTGTAACTGATGATCTGGAAGAGATCCATCAACATCCATAAGACCCTCCTGAACCACCACTCTGCAGTAGTGCTCTATGTGCATATTTGTGTGTGCAGGCCATTGCCTTTTCCGTCAACATTGATGAACTCACCTCTGTACCTGGATGGTCGTCCTCCACGGTGGTTGTCCAAGAACTGAGGAACATGGCGTCCAGCCTGCCTTTAAATAGCACACTGTCAGTGTGGGGGCTGGGCTTGGACAAGCTGCAGCATGGTTACCACATGGTCCTTGCACAGGCACAGAACCCCATACATATGGATAGATCTCTTCCAGATCATCAGTTACAGGTGAGCAACCTGTTTATTTTCTTAACACATCTAAATGATTGCATCTGGTCATTTTGCTAATATTAGTTTCTGAGACTGTTTGAGAGCTTGGCCACAGCTGGCCTTCAGTCTAACCATCCGCTGCCACCAAAATAAGACAGTTAGCTAGTGTCTACTCTGTCACTGAACCCTCTCTTTTAGGAACAATATCAAAACTCAGTTGTGTAGTAAACAAAATGAGCAGGTCGGTGTGAGGTGGGACTAAAATAACAGACACCGGTAGAATATTGTAAAAACAAGAAAAGGTTTACTGTCATAAAAGGCTTCAAGAAATATTACAAGAACAAATTCTGAAAAGTTCAGTTGGCAAGAGTAGAGAGTACAGAATAGAAAAGCCAGAACCTTATGTCTCTTCCTGGAGACAACCAATCACAACACATTGTAACTTTCCCTCCAAAACTCTGCAGCAGACAACTTTTACCTCAGACTTGGTTGTTAGTGGTCGCTACCTTTTTAACCCCTGCAGAGCCTGGAGGGGACTCAGAACAAACTAAACAAACCATAAAACATAATGGGAAGGAGGCATTCCTTCACATCCCGTTACCTCTTTTGGAGTGTGGTGTTAGTATGGAACCCTTGAAAGTGTGGGATTACAGAGCCCTTTTCATGGCTACCAGGTTGATATTTGTGTTAGTTGTGAGATATGCATGGATGTGGTGATAGGTGATGAACTAAGTAGTTTAGAGAAGAATAAAGGGGAAATTGCTCAAAATAAGTTGGGTGTAATGTGAAAAAGGACAGGGAGCTTGCTGTGTCATGGGAAAGAGTTAGTATGAGTTCTGTAAGAAGGTGCCCCATACTTTAAGGCTAAACAGTTTGAGAACTGTGCTTTGACTAGGTCTTCCATGCTCCATCTACCACCTGCATGGGCTAGTGGCAGCAGCAAAAGCTGAGGATTAGTGTTAACAGCAATATTTAAGAAGAATTTGGTAACATGCTCTACCTCGGCAGGCAACAACTAAAATTGGCACCATTAGCAAAAGAGAACTAATAGAGGAGCCAGCCAAATTGGGTTTCCATGGTTATGACTTTGTAGGGTCGCATTTTGTAGGGTAGTATCTTGGACTGGACATCGGGTCTCATGCCCCCATGGTGTGAACATTGAGCCAGCAAATGTCCTCATATTTTGGAGCTAAGTTGGAGCCTATAACTATCCCTGTGAATGAAAGGGTTTCTTGCTTTAACTAAATTTGCTTGCTTTTAAAAGTTGTTTGAAAAGGGGATAAAGCTTAGGAATGGCCAGTGAGGGCAGGTGGCGCCTGGGTGGGTGGAGCGCATGGTGAGAGGCACCTTTATAAGTAAATGAGAAGGTGCTGCTTACCAGCGTGGTACCGCTCCTGGGAGCTGCAGCGGCACTCCCCTCAACACGGCTTCTGGCACTCACTCACCTGGCTTCCATGTGGAAAACGGTCAGTATACAAACTAGTTTTTCAGGGAAATTAGAACTGTTTTTGAGCGGAAGAGTAACTAGGTGAACTGGCATGCATGAGGGGAGGAGGAAGAGTGAGTGTGAGCCCAAGGCTTTTTCATATGGCATCAGATAATGGTTTGGTTTGTTGCATGTGAAGCTGCCTTTTACATATGGCCTAGGCCCACATAAAGTTTATATAAGTACCAGGTTGAAAAAGCGAACCTTGAGTTTCTGTCTGTTACCCATTTCTCTCTTGTAAATCAGGGCTTACCTGCATGAGTAAGCCCTGCTCACAGGATCTGTCTACTCTTGTTTCTCTTGTGGTTTTTTGGTGGTGGACAGACCTCATGCATAGAGCCTCTGTGTGGCCTTATGCAGTTTGAGTATGGACCTGCAACAAAATGCTGCAGTATATCCGTGGGGTGCATGTGTTACCTCATATCTGCCCCTCACTTTCATTAATTTTTAAAAATTTTTTAATGTAATGTGCTGAAAATCAAGCCTTTCTCACATACCAGTTTGTGGTTTGTTCCAGCCTATTTGCATCCTGGTTGTTAGAGGAGCCTTTTGATTATTTTTCCTTTAACCCCCCTTCTGGTAATCTGCCTCCCTAGCATAAGTAGAAGTAGTCTTGTGATTGGCAGTGCAGTGGCATGTATAAGAATTTGACCATTTGAAGGTTTTAACTCAAACTATATATCTCAACTTTAATTTCCATCAAGACACACCATCCCAGAGGGTGCAGTTTATCCTGGGTACTGAGGATGACAATGAAGAACACATTCCCCATGATCTGTTCACTGAAATGGATGAACTCTGCTTTAGAGAAGGGGAAGAATATGAATGGAAAGAAACTGCCAGGTAATCTTATAGACAATACTCGAATAGTAATACCAGTTATCATGCTGAATAGACATATCTCACTTCATAGAGCATTGTAGTGTCAGCAGGTGAGGCTGTTGACAAAATTAGGGTCTGTCTTCAAAAGAAAGACCTTAAATGATGCAGGGTGTCATAGAAAGGTATGAGCAAAGGTGTGGTTCTGGGAAGTAGCAGCAAATGAGCTAGCATACATTAAGTGGGCACTAGATTTTAAATGGCAATATATAAGAAGAGACTGATTGCTAATTGAATATATCTTATGAGTAAGTATCTGTGTTTCAGATGGCTGAAATTTGAAGAAGATGTTGAAGATGGCGGTGACCGGTGGAGCAAACCTTATGTGGCTACCCTATCTCTCCATAGCCTGTTTGAACTGAGGAGCTGTATTTTAAATGGAACAGTCATGTTGGACATGAGAGCCAATACATTGGATGAAATAGCAGGTTAACAGCAAATCTTGCTTAATATTTTTTAATCTTTGCAAATGTAATCGTAAAGCTATCCACCTGCCCTGTCTGCTACAGCTGTAATACAGAGGGAAAACAAACACGCAAGCAAAGCCCCAAACCCTGAATAAAAGCTAATGCTGGCATGTAGTGAAATTTTACACAAAACCTACAAGAGCTGGTCTTTAATAATTTTACCAGAGTAGATAAAGGGATGGATCTAGCATTGAGGCTTATAACGGGGCTTTTGGTCCTTGCTTTGTGTCTGCTGTATGCAGATTTGTGTTCTGGGATTAACTGTAAGCAAGAACATCCCTCTTTCAAAATAAATTTGGCTATAAGGACCATATTTCTGTAGAACTATCCATTTTATCTTTCATTATTGGGAAAGAACTAGGCTTTTTCCACATGAGATATACATTCAGTAATGGATCTCTACATATTTTTGAGCTATTTAGGAACTATGGCTAATGGTTTGAATCACAAGAAAATGTGCCAGTAAATTAACCATGGATCCTAGAACACCAGTTAATTGCCTCCCATACTGAATATTTAAGCTAAGCTCTTCTCCCCCACCCCATAAATTCTGATATGGAAGAGATAATGGGCTCCTAATATTTTATAAATGTACAGTATAATATGGTTAAAACCTTTTGGATAATACCAGTAATGAAGGGTGTTTTCCATTAAAACTTAGTTGCAGTCCTGTCCTTAGTTGTAGACTGGACTTCAGTGGGATATAAGCTTCTGGGCCTGTGATGGATGTAAACAAGGGCGAAGGACTGCTTAAATAAATCCTTGCGCTGCTTAAATAAATCTTAGACTGTTAAATACAGAGCCTTTGCTGTATTCTTGTGTGGCATTTTTTTTCACTTTGCTGTGCTAGACAATCAGCAATGCTAATTGCTGTTTCTGTGCCAGTATGCTTGAGGCAGGAGGGACAGGTGTCAGTGATGTCACAGGGCACAAATTGTGTGCACACATTCCTCTTGGGAGTTGAAAGCCCTCTGCCTTGCATTTTGGCAGAGGATTGCCAGAGCATAAGAGGAAATGCAAAGCTTACTGTAAAAAGTCTATTACAATTACAGTAGTGCATTTGATAGTGATCTTCAGATATGGCAAAGGTTAATGGTATAGTGTGTACTAGTCTATTCAAAATGTTGGTTTGTATTCTTAGCTAAGAATAGTTGCAATGCTCTCCTGTATCCTCATTTAACACAGGCGAGATTGGCCCTCAAAGTGGTTTTAAATAACTTCAGGTGCAAGTATTGATAAAATGCTTAATGGTAGTGTTCACTGATTTTTTTTTCTTTTTCTTCTCCCTTGTTAGATATGGTATTGGATAATATGATAGCTTCTGGTCACCTGAGCGAATCTATGAGAGAAAATGTCAGAGAAGCTCTTCTGAAGAGACACCATCATCAGAATGAGAAAAAATTCAGTAATCGGATTCCCCTTGTCCGGTCGTTTGCAGATATAGGCAAGAAACATTCTGACCCTCTCTTGCTTGAAAGAAATGGTGAGATAAGTTATGGCATCCAGTTTATTTTAACTTCACAAATATAATGCAGAGAGATGTAAGAAAAGTCGGCACATTTACAGATTTGTTCAAAATCTCCTGATTTTTATAAGGAATTATGTAAAAATGTTTATAGTGATAGTAAAGTGGTCTTCATACCATTTGAGTGAAAACTGCTGTTACACCACCACTCCGAACACATCAGACAATATGTCATAGTATCTGTTTCATAATTGTATGTTGCCTTATAGCTGCTTATGCATGTGAAATCAAGGCTGTGGATGTTCAGTCCCAAAATGATTTCTTTCTCCTCTGTTTTAAATCTTCCTGTTAGGATTTAGCAACCCATGAATGCACACTAAAAGAAACATTATGAATAATCATATTTTGGTGAGAGAGAGACATAAGGTTCTGGCTTTTCTATTTTTTACTCTCTACTCTTGCCAACATACACTTACATTTGTTAGTGTCTGGGGAAATGTGACTCTTTTGTTAGGGTAGTTTACAACACAGCAGGTGTACAGTATCATTATAAGGTATCCTAATGTGCTTTGTATGTACTGAATTTGCTCCCACTTTAATGTGATTCTGAAGCTGGGGTAATCATTTTCATTGCTCAAGTAACTTCAAGTAATCCATGTTTTTCATTTTATATTTCCTGGGTGTTCAGTTCCAATGGCCACATCTATGTTGGCTCTTCAGGTATGTATGTCTATCTCTAGTAGCTGGTTTTGTTCAAAGCTTTACCCAAGGATCTGAACTGACAACCCTGAACTTGGTAACACAGCAATAAAATGTTCCACATGATTAGAAGCTAATAAGTATATTGTCTTTGGAGGCCCTGATAGGTGTGTGTGTCACACCATTTTGTGAGGAATTTTGCTTAGGCCTCTGGCACATATTTTAGGGAGCAAAACAAAGGGTTAATGTTTTGTCCTATATTCATGGTAATGATTTGTGTCACCTTGTACTTGAAGTTCAACACACCATGTTTTTCTCCTTTTCTTACACATCTTTTAGAGAAAGGAATTCATATTTTTCTTTAAAACCTGTTTCTTTTATTGCAAGCTTAACACTTTTTGATATTTTGCTCAATTCTCTCAAGCAATCTGCAGTAATGTTGCCTTTCTTTCTTTCTTTCTTTCTTTCTTTCTTTCTTTCTTTCTTTCTTTCTTTCTTTCTTTCTTTCATAGTAAGTATGTGTAAATAAATGCTGACTTTTTAAAACATCTAAAATTCTGCTTAATACTCATGTGTTGCTTAAGTCTTATCTCACCTATGACTGTGTAGTGGTTTGCATTTTAGAGGTCTGATATAGAATTCTAGATTTGTGATATAAAAATGTGTAACTTTCTTCCTGCTAAACCTTTTCATCACTTTATTTGTTTTACCTCAGGGGAAGGCCTTTCAGCCTCCCGCCACTCTTTACGAGCAGGTCTCTCTGCCTCAAATATTTCCCTGAGAGGAGAGAATCGCTTGTCCCTTCTTCTCAATTACCTTCTTCCTGGAACTCCGGCAGCTTCAAGGAGTGCAACCCCTTTACCTACCCCACAAAGTACTCCACCTTCCAGTCCTAGGTGCGGCCACAAGGCAACCACAAATTTACAACCAACTGAGCTTCAGGGTGCCGAATTCCTAGTGTCTCCTTCTAGTGATGATATCCCTAAAGTAGTAATTCATCCACCTGAGGAAGATTTAGAAGCTCAGGAGAGCGAGGAGAAGACAACAGACGATAATAGTGACGTAACATCAGGCAACTATTTGAACTCAAATTGTCCATGCGTGGTGCTTTCTGCAGCTTGAATCACTTGCACTGCAAAGTTTCACACCGCTTGAGCAACCATGAGTTGTAATTTAGTCTGTTAACTGTCTGCATGCTTCATTTCTTCTTATGTGATATTTTCATGGAGAACATGATTCAGTATGTTGAATTTGATGCAAGAGTTTGAAATATATTAATGCAAACATTAACACACTCAAAGCAATGAAATATTTGAGTATTTTCATAATTTTTGGTCCATAACAAAAGGTATTCAGAAAGTACTTTTTGCATATTTTTGAAAAAGCAATAATTAAATTGTAATCTTGAAATTGATTGCAAATGGTGGCCTTTTCCTTGTTAAACCTCATGATTTCTAGTACATGAGGTACACTGTGGTATCGGAAGATGCTAGGTGCTTAAAAGATGGCCTGTTGAAATTACAGCATAGTTCTGTCATCAGCTCGAGCTCCTCAAGTAGTAGCCCATTGTGTCCCATTTAATTTACATACATAAGCCTTTAGCTGTTGCACAAACTTCTTTCTTACAATGCAGTTTTAACCACAATACACTAGCACAGGGATTCTCAATGTTAGGTCCCCAGATGTTGTTGGACTTCAGCTCCCATAATCCCCAGCCTCAGTTGCCTTTGGTTGGGGATTATGGGAGTTGAAGTCCAATAACATCTGAAAACCCGTTGAGAATCCCTGCACTAGCAGGTCTCATTGCTACAATATAATTGTATTGTAGCAAGAAGAGGCTTGTGCATCTCCTAGAGAGGGGTATTTATGCAAATTAAATGGAGTAAAACGAACTGCTTTTACTCTACTCTGCCTCTGAAAAGTCATTGCTTATAGCCCCCCTTTGCTATTGAAATAGTTTGTGCTAGAGTGAAGGGACTGCTTTGAGGATGTAATACCAGGTGGTTTCACTTTTGCTTCCTGCGTAGTTCCTCTTAAATGACCCACCTGTGCCTTTTGCACAGGAACTGAAGCAGCTGTTAGCACCAGAGTTGGAAGATGAGCTACTTTGGCTTGAAGTATAAAAGTGATTGCATATTCTGCTGCAACAGCGCAGCAAAGCAGTGGTTCAAATTATCGGTTTATCCTGACAGTCTGTTAAAAATCTGGTAAGAATAATGGAAGAGGAGAGTTGTTAAACTAATTGCTACATACATGTAAACACTTTTGTATATCTTTCATGGTTTAAATGTAAGACAGAAATAGGTTCTTGACAGATATGGAGTAAACATTACTAACTCGTATTAGGTAGTTCTCTCTGTCACCTACGTACTTGAACTTTATAAGGAGCTGATGTTTACTTCTCTACACATGCAGTATTTTGAATGATTAACAGTCAAATTTAGGGTTGGATAAGATTCGGCTTAACAGAAAAAATCATGCATAAATACATAATTGGGAATATAATAACAAATACACTGTACTGGAGGAATTATTCCCTAATAGGACCTCTCTAGAAGCCTTGGGGCTATTCCTTTCCTTTCTGGGTTGTACTGTGTCTGAACTTGGAACATGAGTGAACGCTGCTATTTAAGACACGTGTATCTTAAACCTTGTGCTTTCTGACATCTTCTGTGGGAAGGTATGACCATTATAGATTTCGGTGTGGGTTTTTACAGCAGCAAAGGAACACTAATAATTCATGCTGGGGACCTAGTAGTACACCGTAGAAATAGGCTATAACCAATACAGGCAAACAAGTAATTAAGTTGAAATAATCGTAGGAACTAAGTGGCAGAAGTGCATGATTACTACTGTTCTGTCATTAGTAGAATGTGATAGAGTATAGATAGTAGAAGCAGTGTTCCAGCTGTCATGCAGTTGTTGTTTTCCGTTGCTTTCTTAGATTTAGGTAACACATACCTTATCCTCCAAGAAAATGTCCCAGATCATGGTGTGTATTATAGTCTTGTTCTGCTTAACTTTAAAAGAAAAACATTTAGTACTGCATGTGCTGTTCACAAGCTGCATTCTTATTTAATGGTTAAAATAGCAATTAAGAATGGGAAATAAGAGTTTTCACAAATGAATTTGTGTCCATGAAGATTCTATACTATCTGCAGAGATGTTCTGTGCTAAAAGCTGCCTATTTAATGCTAAACACTGTTTTGTGGGTTGGGGAACAAAGATTTACCCACCTTTTACACAAAAGGTGGGTAAATTTTAGGAATGTGTGAATCACTATATATTTCAGTTTGGGAATTGCTTTAGTGCCCTTCGAGGGACCCCCAGCTTGATGGATTTGGGGTGGAATGGGGATTAACTTATGCCTGATTTGAGGGGTATGCTTTAAATCAGGCCAAAACTTCAACCCTTGCCACTCCCCTGACCTCTGCTTGGTACTCAGTAAGGATCAGGAGATGATTTCCCTTATTTTTATTCCCAAGTGGCAAAGCTTCAGTTTAAAATAAAAATGGAACACTTCCCCCACTCCTTGTCCTTGCAGTGTTGGGAAATGTAGCTTTTTTCAGAGGCTGCTACAGTGACATTTTCCCGACATGCTCTGTCCCATTTCCAGGAACATAGGGAGAAGATGGGGGTGGGGGAAATAGTTCCAGAAGTTGCATTGCTTTTTAAGCAGAAGCCATGTTGCAACAGCCACTACTCCCTCATCACCAGGAATGGAGATAAAAGGAAGCCCATGCTTATCGTGCAGTACAATGTCAGTGGGGGAGAGGAAGACAAACTTTGATGGCTAAATGGAATTGGCCATGATTCAATGGACACTGGTTCTATTCAGGTCAAATTTAACTGATTTGATTTAGCAGTTGAAACTTGACACACATGGCGCAGAAATACCATAATATTGACTGCTATTCTGAGAGTATGGGGGCATTCTGGCAAGTCAGGTGAGAAAAGAAACAAATGGACAACTGTCCATTGTTCCTTTTTCTGCCCATTTTCCAATCCTGAGTCTTCATGGTTGTCTTGCAAGTAGCCTGCTCAGCCTCACAATGCTCCCAATTTACCAAAGTTAGTGAAAAGAAATTGTCATCTGCTTCATGATTTAATCATGAGTATTGCTCAGCTTGCATCACTGAGACATGGATGAATGAGAGTGCTTGGTATGTGTGGGTGTCCATTATCTCTACCAAATTTCCCACTGAAGCAGTAAACTAGGCTCCTTGGATGAGAGATTACCATAGTCTCTTGTACCACCATCACCCTGTACAGTGTCCATCTGGTTTTGAATGTATTTACCTGCTAGTGGGAGACTGAAATGATGGGGATTCTGTTGGTGTATCATCCTGCTACCCAACAGTCTGTTTTGCTTCAGCTGTTAGTAACCCTGACACTTTTGCTCTTATGAAGACTTCAGCATTAATGCCAAGGCTGCCTTAAGAACATAAGAAAAGCCCTGCTGGATCAGGCCCAAGGCCCATCTAGTCCAGCATCCTGTTTCGCACAGTGGCCAACCAGATGCCGCTGGAAGCCACAGGCAGGAGTTGAGGGCATGCCCTCTCTCCTGCTGTTACTCCCCTGCAACTGGTACTCAGAGGCATCCTGCCTTTGAGGCTGGAGGTGGCCTGTAGCCCTCCGACTAGTAGGTAGTTCTTCCTTGTTGGAAGAACCTTGCATAGCTGTCATGACAACTGTGGGCCTGACTCAGTTACCTGGCCCCACACATTGAGAGACGTCCTTGATCTAGTATTCTTGTGTTGGACAGGATGAGGATGATCTGTGGGTGGGAGACATTGACACCTTATATTTTGCCATAGGCAGATCACTATGGGTGGGTGTTTACTTCTACCCAAGGGTTTTAAAGGGTTATGGGGCAATTTAAATGGTCTATCCTCAGTAGGCATGGTTCCAAGACACATTCCTTATGGCTCTGAGGGATTTTTCCTGCTGGCATGGTTGGGCACTCAGCCAGGAGTCTTCCAAGACACATTTTGTCATTTGGAACAACCTCCTGGAAGAGCTCTACCATGCTCCCTCCCTTAGGGTCTAAGAAATGGTTGAAGGCCCATCTTTATAAAGAAGCATTTTAACATTTAATGCAAACTGCATGATCACACAAATGGACTGTGTGCATGCACGGAGGTTAGTAAAATGGTCCATGTGCATGTGCGGAGGTCCAAATCAAGCTAACGTTGGCTCGTGCTACTCAGGGAGGCCAGTGTGGGTGGGGTGAAGCTGCTGTTGCTCATAGCTCACATGTACTTATTTACTTCCCTCTCACCCCCTCTAAACATAGGCAAGTCCCCACCACACCCTATATTAACCAGTACAGGGATCCTCACCGGATTATTGCTCTGAGCTGGCTGAGCCATTTTGGTTCGAATTTGAACCAGCTCGACCAGGCCAAAACCGAGCTGGGCTGGTTCGAATCCAGTTCAGATTCAAGCTGAACCGGCAATTTCGATTTTGTGCACATCTCCTACTTGTAGATTGATTGTACCAAGATAAAAAGAGGAAGTGTAACCCTGTTGATTCACGTGGACCTCAGTGGCTTTTGATTCTATCAAGAACACTTGATTCAATCTAGAACATTGCAGATCTTAACTGGATGGAGTTTTTATGTCTTGGGATTTATTAAGGTGTTGCTCTTCACAATATGTCTGGGTGGGAGTGTTGGTTTGGAGGAGGCCCTGCCAATTGAAGTGGCTCTTGACAGAGGGTGATACCATCATGCGTGTAGGACATGCCAGGTGTGAGGAAGGCCTGCTGGCTATATCAAAGCCCAGCAGCCCACCTTGCCTGAAGCTGGTGCTATTAAATACCAGGTTCACAAATACAAAGACCACAGAAATTCCAGAGGCTATTCTGGATGAGCATGCTGACCTGGCATGCATTTTGGAGACTTGGTTGAATGAAAGGGGGAAATGTAAGTCACTCCCAGCTGTGCCTACCAGGTTTCCGGGTGAAGCAGCATCCAAGGTAGGCTGGGCAGGGAGGTGGGGTTGCCCTGGCTCATCAGGAGACCATCCCCATCACCAGATGCATTGTCCACCGTTCTGACCAGTTCAAGCACCTGCACGCAGTGATGGAATCGCAAGACAAAGTTGGGAATCTGTTTGTATACCGCCTACCCTGTTGTCGAATAGTCTCCCTACCTGAGTTGCTTTAAGGTTGCCTCGGATGTGGTGTTGAGGGCCCCAAGGCTGTTACTCTTGTGGGACTTTAACATCCACGTTGAGGCTGCCTTGTCTGCTGCAGCTCAGGACTTCATGTCCTCTATGACAACCATGGGCTAGTCTCAACTGAATTCTGGTCTCGCGTTTGGCAGGCCATACACTCAATTTGGTCTTTGAGTCAACAGTAGACAGTGGTGCTTGGTGGATAGTCCAGGAGGTCTTAATACTGTTGTCGTCCTAATGGATTCCTGACGGCTCTGGGGGATTTTCCTGCTGAGAGCAGACGATCCTGTTGCTGCCCTGATCTCCCTCTGGTATGAGGAGACAGGTTGGGCAATTGACACAGTCGTGCCTAGCATCTTCTGATGCACTGAGTCAAAGCGACTCCCTGGTACACAGGTGAGTTGCAGACAATAAAGATGACTGGTAGATGGCTTGAGCATCTTTAGTGGAAAACTCAGAATGAATCTAATTGAACACAGGCTAGAGCCAATATTAGGGCCTATTCTATAGTGGTGATGCTGGTGAAGAAATCCTACTCTTCTGCCACCATTGTGTCTGCTCAATGTCTTCCAGCACAGCTTTTTCTAGTGGTTTGGGGCTTCCTATATGAGGGCCATAAACACCATCAAACAGAATCCTCAGCAGCTCACTGTGATCAATTTGTGTTACATTTTGTGGATAAAATCACTCGTATTCATTCTGACTTGGATGGTAAGGTTTTTGTGGCACCATAACTGGATGTTACCAATGTACTGTCTGGTCTTGTTATACTGGATGGTTTTCAGAGGCGCGGGGTATCTATGCGGGCCACTTGAATGGAAATGGAGTAGAAGGAACACTTATTCCTGGAGGCTAGGACCCAGAAAGTGGTTTGGGGGGATTTGGAGCATTTTAGTCTAACCTAGTTCTAGGCAGATGGCAAAACTGCTACAGAGGAAGATGACACAACTGGTGTGGGAATCTGGAATCAGTCCATACCCCAGTTCCCTCTTCTTGGTGCTGGCTTTAATTCAGGCAGCCTAGTAAAGAACCTTTTGGTTGGCTCCTTTACACTGGCACCAAACCTGTGGAATTCCTTTCTTTTGGAGGGCCTGTTTGACCCCTCTAGTCTTTCAGACTTCAGGTAAAAATACTATTTTTCACTAAGACAGACAGCACTCTTTTTTTTTTTTTTTTTGCTTTAAACCCCCTTAGCTTGACTGACTGTGTGGTATTACTTGTTCTGAGTTTTCTTTCAGGTGCTTTTACTTTAAACTGTGTTTGCTTTAGAATTGTGTTGGCTAATAGGTGATAAATGGAATCATTAGGCCCCTATCTAGGTGTATCAGATATTCTAAAGTATGTTTTCTGTGGTTTTTCAGACATACCGAAATTATGAAATCCCTCTCCACGATCCACTCACAAAACGTTGGTGGTTAGATTTGTGTTCTTCTGTTCTCTTTTTAAAAAATAACTTAAATTTTTGTTTTGGTGTGTGTTGCAAAAGGCCATCATTTAGGCAACATCTAATTTTAACTTTTAACAAATCTTCATTGTTTTTTCAGAAGAAAATAACTTGTTTTGTGTGGCATTTTTGGTACTAATACACCTTTTTATTTAACTTCCACATTCGCTTTTAGAAAGCTGCCACTATGTCATTATGTAACTAAGCTTATTTTCTAGAGGCTTAATTTTGAACACGATTGTATATTCTGCTTGTAGGACTCCTAGCATCGCCACAATCGGCACCTGGTAACTTAGACACTGGGAAAAGTGCAGATGTTAAAAGCAGTGGAACAGGAGGAAGTAGAGAAAACAGCACTGTCGATTTCAGCAAGGTAAATTAAAATATTTTGGGGAAAATTGGATCTATTTAAACACACTTTTTTGCCGAGTGTAGTTTGATTAGTTTGCATATTCGAGCCTAAATGTCTTGCCTGCAAAGTTATTGATTTAATATTTGTAGATAATAGTGATGTCTTTGTAATCTCTCTGATAAAAATTGGAAGCATAAGGATATGTCTCAAAATAGTATTCTGGACTGCAGGATTTTTGAGTGACTCTACAGTATTTTTTAAAGAAATGGCCAATAAAACCACTTATAGCTATCAACATCAGGGGCAGCCCTTTCATGAGCCTCCACTGTTTGCTTTTGCCACCCTTCCTTACTCTTCTAGGACATGTTGTCAGTTTCTCCCTCCTCGCCATGCTGAGGTACACCTCTTCTTTCCTTGCCTTGAGCTAGGAATAGCCTTGCCATCACAGCCTGGCTTAGTGACATAGTTTGAGAGTGTCTGTGTTCTTGCTTCCCTGTTATATGGCCATGGCCAGGGAATGCTGAGCACCCACTCATAGATGGGGGAGAATCATATTGTCCTTTGCCTTAGGCAACCAGATGTCTTGGACTTCTCTTGATGGGCACCATGTTACCCCATGTGTTGAATGCTTTTGCTGGTATTTTGCTAAAGTCGTTGGGCAGGAGTCAGTATCTTTGTCAAGGAGCTATGTTCTAGATATACCTGAGATGATCTAAAAAGCACATGCAAGAGGTCCACTCATAGGTGGGGATTTCCTATCTATTTTCTCTTGCAGCAACCTGAGGGCAGGGGGAGAGAGATTCTCGCTCTGGCTCTCTCTCGCTCTCTGGAGTGGATGGGTGGGTGGCAAAGGGGACTACAGTTCAAGAGGGAACTCAGTAGAAATTGTGAGCTTCCCTTGTATAACAAGGGCCTTCTGATTGTGTTAGGGCCCTGCTGAATCAAGCCAATACCTTCAGTCAAGAGAGACCCATGTATGTAGCAAGGCTTCTCTCTTTGGGCTGGTGTCAACAGAGGCGTATCTAGGGAAAATAGCGCCTAGGGCAAGCACTGAAATTGCGCCCCTAGACCAAACATCTGACACCCATCTTTCAGATAACGTTACCATAATATCAGCTGAAAAATACGAGTCAAGCTCCTTAATCTTTTAATATTTCAAAAACTATTTAGCAGTGGACGTAGCCAGACCAAAAAATGCTGGAAAACTACAAATTTCAGGATGCTGGGGCTCATGAAATACCCAAATACTATGTGGAGGTGTACTTGGAAAACTAAACAGAAGTGCCTGTCTAATTCTTTACTATGCATTGTAGCATCACTATTACATAAGTTTTAAAAACAAATGGAGAATTTGGCTTTTCCCAGATACTCTAAAAATAATTAAAGGATATGCAGAGTAAACTGTGTCACTGCTTGGAATATATTCTAGTATTTCAGCAAGACAGTTAAAATGAGAGAAAGAGAGCAAGAAACTCCCAGTGGGCCTTAATACTAAGGATTTCACACTGATTCAAAGACAAACTCAGTATTAATAGCCATATTATTAAGACATCACATTTAACTCACTTATCACAAGAAGCAAAGTAAGAGCAAATGAATACAATCCTAGCTCATAAGCTTCAGCTCAGTATTCACAAGCCCTGATTCTCTGTACATAGTTCCAAACTAAATATGTGTACAGTGACTTATATTATATTATTTTTTTAACCTGTAGCCCCTTTGGGGGGCTTCCTAAAGGCTGGGGAGGTCAGCAAAGGTCCCCCCTCCCCGCACTGAACTCTAGGGCCTCACAGGGACCATTTGAGCATGTGTCGTGGCCATTTAAAAATATATATATTTAAAAATGGCCGCTAAAAACAAAATGGCCACCGTGCATGCTCAAATGGCCTCTGAGAGGCCTGGGCTGGCCTAGGGCCTCACAGAGGCCATTTGAGCATGTGCAGTGGCCATTTTGTTTTCAGCAGCCATTTTTCATTTTTTTTAATTTTAGAAACTGGCGCCCCCCTTCAAGTGGTGCCCAGGGCACTTGCCCTGCCTGCCCCACCCTAGATACACCCCTGGGTGTCAAATTGGGAAAAAAATGGCCTAAGAAAAAAGACCCACTCTGTCTGCATATAAATATGCTTGCAGTCACTGGATTAATAACTCCCTGACTATTATAATTCTGTTCTCATGCATGGCAGAATGGTAGGATCTTATGCTCCTTTCAATGGGACCTGGTCTCACCACAGTAGTACCAATGACATTGCCTTATGAACAGTTGTCTACGTCTGGCATGACAGTGTACATAAGATGATGCTATTACTAGGTCTCTTGTTTCAGAACTGGTGATAAATATCTAAGCTTCTGGATTCTGAGTTTGTCCCCCAAGTGAACACATTTTAGTTCTTTAGTTTTAAAGTTGGATGAGGACTTTTTCAGATGGCAAGTAGGGCAAAAATTAATAATTGTACTCAGAAGTCAAAAAATGTTGGCACTATTCACCAGTCAGCCAAAATGTTTACTCATCAGATGGTTCGCGCTCTGATGGTACATTATTAGGATTTTTTTCACTTATCATAGATGAGTAGACAAGTGGATTTCCTGAGCCTTGGGTTGTACCACACTTGTCCACTTTGGGATATTTGTCCAGTTTCTTTAGTATACATGCATTATATGCAGCCACATCAATACTTAGAACTGAGTTCTCCAATTGCACAGAATCCAATAATTGAACAGTGCAAAGGAGGTTTTCAATGCAGGAATAGGCTTTCTACAAAATAATAGAAATATATACATTTTGTTGCTACTTGAAGCACTGTTCCTCCTTCCAGCATTTTGTATCTATATCTCAAGAACAGCAAGATTACATCTCCTTGCTCCATATTATGCTTATGTTCAGTTAAGAAATATAACTACTTGAAAAGTTGTCTGTGAACGTATCTAATCCATTTTGTGTAAACAAAGCTAATTTATGAGCTAGTTATTTAATTATGGCAGGTGCCATTATTCGTGCTCCTCTATCTATCACAGTTTCTGTGTTTTTACTTGGCCTGTTCTTCTCTGCACCTGCCTTGTCTCCTGTTGGGCAGGAGTCAGCCTCCTGGCACTGTAGTTGTGGCACACTTGGTGTGGGACTCAAGAGGCCAGCTGTAAGTGGTTTTTTTTTTTTTAGATAGTTGTGTAACTGTGTTTAGTTTTTTGGTGATCTTTGTGTAGTGGTATGTGAACCAGTAGTTCATGTGCTGTACAGTATGTTGATTTTGTCTGTAATTATATACAGTTGTTCAAGCAGGTAATCGATAAAAAATGATTATGTAAGCAGCAACCTCCACAAAACTGCCCTTTTAGGATTAATTAATATAATAAAACAATTCTGTATATAATTACACTGACTTCTTAGTTTATTTTTGTAGATGTTGACAATGTTAAAAATACTTCAGTCCCAGAAGTTAATTTAGATAGTTGCATAGCTTAAATATTTTAGAACAAAATATGCAACAATTGTGGTAAGTGTAAATAATGTTACTAAAACCTTTGCTGATGCATATTTTGTCCCTATAGCAACACAATGCATTTTGCTCGCAGTCTAGTCATGTACTTTTGGACGTTAACTTACAGTTTTCTAAACGCATTTATGAAACTAAGATGTGATTTCTATTCATTCCTTTTAATAGGTAGATATGAATTTTATGAGGAAGATTCCCATAGGTGCAGAAGCATCAAATGTGTTGGTGGGAGAAGTGGATTTTTTGGAGAGACCAATTATTGCTTTTGTGAGGCTGTGTCCTGCTGTGCTTCTCTCAGGTCTCACAGAGGTTCCTGTGCCTACCCGGTAAGGAAAAACATGCATATAAACCACCCTGAGCCATTTTTGGAAGGGCGGTATAGAAATTGAATTATTATTATTATTATTATTATTATTATTATTATTATTATTATTA
Organism: Hemicordylus capensis; assembly: GCF_027244095.1. Classification (NCBI taxonomy): domain Eukaryota; kingdom Metazoa; phylum Chordata; class Lepidosauria; order Squamata; family Cordylidae; genus Hemicordylus; species Hemicordylus capensis. Next base: position 107,261,383 of record NC_069662.1, read on the forward strand.
TTATTATTAAATAAAGCAAAAATCTTAGATAATCTGCCAATATAGTTTTGATTCTATACAAGAGTTCTTAACTTGGAAATCTCATGTTGCCGCCTCTCTTTTTGATGTATTTACTTTGGACTGCTTGAAGCACTGCATTCGCATCTTACTCCATTTATTAAATGAAGAAAGGCTGGTGGATGTCATTAATTCAGCCAGGGACCTTGCTAGCTCCAGGTTGGCTGTCCAGTTCCACAGCTATGCTTATGTGCCAATTTCTGACACATTCTTGGTGGTCTGCTGAAAACTGGCCTGTTGCTGCATATGAGCAGAGGTTGTTCAGGGCAGGAGCACTGTGTGTGGTGCCTAAGTAAAATTGCAAGCTATGTATGCCTATTAGATATTAAAATGTGTGTTTTTAGAAAAACAAGAATGTTTCCTGGAGAAGGTTGTAAAATCTCCTAAATATAGGATATCACTACTTTTCTGTGTTAATCAAAACGTTTTTGTTGAGTCAGCAACTTCTTTTGGGACTACTCTCTGCATAGATCACATAACTTACCTGTAATATCTGATTCCTTGTAGTCTGTTTCATTCTTCCACAGATTCCTTTTTGTGTTGTTGGGGCCAGCAGGCAAAGCACCTCAGTACCATGAAATTGGACGATCAATAGCAACACTTATGACTGATGATGTGAGTAGTAGGCATCCAGTATCTGTCAAAAGAATTCAAAGGACTCACCCAATGAAGCTGAGTGCAAATAGAACTTGATGTGGCTAGTAACTATTATACATGATTGACATACATCATGTCAAATACATAAATTCTTGTGGGATGTGCATATGTACCATAAATATATAATCATATGGTATAATATTTCACTTTGTGTGTATAACAAATATGGCTTTGGGAAGATACTCAGACTTATAAAAAGTGAATGCATGAAAGACCTTTTAAATGAAGGCATCTCTGACTGTTGCATACATAAAATTAATGCAGTATAAACCCAGGGCATTTTTACTCAGAAGTAAATCCTATATAGTTCAATGGATTACATTAGTGTGCATGCACTCGTTTGCACAGTAATGCAACAGTTAGAGGAGGTTAATGTTGTAAATGACATTGCTGGCACTAGCGGTCAAACTAAAATCTGGCCAGATAGTACCATTTAATCTATTGTATTTTGTTGTGTGCCTGAAGTTTCTTAAAGGCTGTTAAATTTTTTGACTTTTCTATAGAACAGGACAGCAGTCCTAGGACAAATCTGATGCAAAAGGTAGTTGTTTGAGTCTGTTTCACAAAGGTTTAACTATATTGATCTAATAGTCAATATAGATCAAATCAAGTTGTGAAGGTTGAGGTAACATTTATTGTGTAATGTTGGGTATTGTGACAAACCCCAGATTTCAGATTTAGCTTGAGATCAGACCAAGTGTGTCTGAGACTCTAATTCCACTGAGCGATCTGAATATGTATGGTACACCTTCTGTCAGTTAGTGGATTGTCATCTAGGCACAGCCTTAATCCACTTTTCACAAAACAAGTCCAATCCAGCCACATCCTAAATTATGCAGGTCAAAACCCATTTAAGAGAAGGAACCTTAAGTATGGAGGGAAAATCTTATATTCAGATTGATGTAACCCAGGTCTCTGACCAAAGATACGCCAGGCCTTTTCATTGGACTGAAGAGCTTTGCATCACTGGAAAAGTGGGGAAACTTTCCCCTTTTTAGCTCCTGCTAAAAATCTAGTCTAGCCTGATCAGTTGTTACAAACTCTGAGCTGGTGTCCAGTGGGGAGACTGGGATAAATGTTCCCTTAGCCATGGACCTGCTTAACTACTGATTTAAGGTAAAACTCAGTACTAGCAAATTAGCTACTGTTTGGTGTATTTTCTTAATTCCTGTATTTACTTCTTGTCCCCACTTCCTAATTTCCTATTTGTGTACAACTCTTATTTTCTTAATAAGCTTCATCTCCTTAGATATAGCTTCAGTCTTTTTTTAAGAAAAGGGTTCTAGAGAGGATATTTGCAAAAGTCTTTTCCATGTGCAATCATTGCACTACTGTATGTCTTCAGAGTTAAATTTTAAAATTTATCTAGAGCTGGACTTTGTAGACTCTAGCAATGTTGCATTGGAAAGTCTCAAGCTGGATAGTTCTAGGATTTGTTGAAGCAATGTCTGTTCAGTGATGTTAGATCAGCCTTCAGCTGATGGCAGCCTACCTTGCAGGAACGGTGTGCCCCTAAAGTGGGATCAGGGCATCTCTGAGGGTGGACTACAGAGAAATGCAGTAGTGCCCCCTCAGTCCATTGATGGTATCTACCTTGAATGAGACTTAGTAAGAAGCTCTTCTGATATCAGTTATAGAACCCTAAGTGCTACCCTCTACCTTGTCAAGAGGCAATAACGGGTTATCAGTCATATCTTATAGTGGCACAGTTGCTTGCTAGTTTTAGGCAAGTGTGATCATGTTTTGTTCTCTGGAACACTATAAGAACAGCCCTACTTGATCAAGCCCAAGGCTTCCACAGTGGCCCACCAGATGCCTTTGAGAAGCCCTCAAGCAAGAGGTGAGGCATACCATACCTCCCCTGCAACTGGTATGTAGAGGTATCTTGCCTCTGAGGCTGGCAGTGGCTATAGCCATCAGACTAGTAGCCATTGATAGACTTGTTCTCTTTGAATGTTTGTCAGCCCCTTTTAAAGCCATCCATGCTAGTGGCCATCACCATACTCTGTGGCAGAAAATTGCTCAGGAACTGCCTGCTATAGGAGCATCTGGTAATCCTGCTGCTTAAATTTCTGAGCAATTGGGCTATTACGATGGCACTTTAAAAAACCAAAACAAAAAACCATAGTCCCTTCAGATGTAGTCTTGGTTCCTTTTTTCTTACTTTCAAAAATATCTTCTTCCCAAGTGCTTCTCTCCATTGTTGCTTGCTTTTTAGTGTATCATCTTTTTTCCTCTCTTGCCCTTTCCTTTCTATAACTTTGACCAATATTTACTAATTTTTAAACATTATTAGGCTTAGTTGTTTATAATTTGTGCAAAAATTGGATTTACACACACACCCATGCATAACTTAAAGTAGTATATGTAAATATTCAAAAGCTGGAATAAATCTGTTTGCATGTGCAACTGAGGGTACATGAATTCGTTCTTCATTTGAGTCTTAAATATAACGTATTTTTTTTGTAATCTGTAAGGCACAAACTGTTATACTACAAAAACAAATGTGTATTTGTGTGTTTTTATGAAGGTTTTCCATGATGTTGCTTATAAAGCTAAAGACCGAAATGATCTTCTGTCTGGAATTGATGAGTTTTTAGATCAAGTGACTGTTCTGCCTCCAGGAGAATGGGATCCATCTATACGAATTGAGCCACCCAAAAGTGTTCCTTCTCAGGTAAGAAGTTATTCAGCATAAACAACCTTTAATTGTATATAATGATGTGATCGGCCATAACCATGCAATGTGCTGGAAAATTCAAACTTCTTCATGAAGATAGTCAGATTCTATGGTGTGACCTGAGTTTTGTGTATAGATTATGCAAATTAAGTAAATGAATGATTCCTTAAGTTGTGCAGTTTTGTCATTTAAGACAATTTTGGTGTTAAAAACAATAAACATAATTTGTATTTTTCTAGTAAAAGCAAAGCAGCTAGATAAGGTTTAGAAATGTGTCTAGAAATCTTATGCAGCTATTCCTCTGGCTTCTGAGTATTCCTCCTCTTACTTTTGAACACTGGTGGCTCGTACCTGAGGGCACAGTGTGCGATACCCTCCTGAAAATATTTGTCAGCCATTTTACCACCTCTGCCTTCTTTGGCCATTTCTCTGCCTGCCTCACTGCCTTCCTGTCTGTGCCTCTTCCCTGCCTGCAGCCTGGTTACGTATGTACATATGGTAGGTGATGGTACCAGAATTTTGCAAATACTAATAAGGACACACAGAGTTGTTGAAATCTGAATATTAATGAGGCAGGAGCCAATTTACAAGGCTTGCCCTTATTTTAAGAAGGTGGCCTTCTGAGCACCAAGCAGAAGGCATCATGCTGATTGACTCCTCAGGCAGCCAATCAGAGTACCCAGACAGTGGGGAAGTATCTTTCTTTTAGCTACTTGTATTCTCCTCAGTAATCATTTGAAGTTTGTTTCTTTGGACATTTTGTCAAAGGGGGATCCTGTATAGTGAGTGTGTGTGTTTAGGAGTTGAGAGGGAAATGGAAGGAGAAATGGAGTTGTTGCTGAATAAATCTAAGTTAAATCTACTTAAGATTTCTGTGTGTTTATGAGAGAAGCAGCTATAAAACACAAGGGATGTGCGAAATGATTTGGGTACAAAATGATTTGTACCCGAATCTGGCAATTTGTAGACAAAACAAATCACTCCTGTCCTCAGTTGCCCAGATTAGGGTACAAAACAAATCACCCCAATTTGAATCCAAAAACTTGAGAGATTCGGACCTCCATTTGTGGCCAAAGTGGGTTAGGTCATAGTGCGCAATGGGTGCAAGGAAGTTACCACCCAGCCTTCAAAGAAATTGGGCAAAGAGGTGATTATTAAAGAATTTTTGAAATTGGCATGTCTTTCGGGCAGATTCGGGGCAGAAAGGAGGTTACGGGGGCAGAAGAGTGGGTCAGGTGGTAGTGCCCCAATGGGTGCCTGCTACCATCCAGATTTCAAATAAATTGGTGAAAGGTGTGATTTAAAAAGAATTTCTGAAGCTTGCGCTTCTTTAAGCTTCCCCCCTCATAGGGAATAATGGGGATTTCAACAGCTCCATAACTGCACTTGGGGTCCGGGGGGGGGGAGCAGAGCGAGTGGTGGTGTAGTGCACATAAGGCGCAGGAAATATCATTGAGAAATCTGTGATTTTTCTAATATACTAGCTGGCTCAGGCTCAGAGCATCTGCGCCTCTAGTTCTCCCTTTGTTCTCCCCCCCCCCATGTTCTTGGCACTCCTTCCTTGTTCTTGGCCCATTTCAGGCCTCTCTGTGCAGGTACAGAGAGGCCTGAAATGGGCCGAGTATGGCCCGACCAGTCATTTAGGCGGCAGGTAGTCCCAAAGGAGGTTTCACTACCCTCTCACATGCCTGCTTGGCTGTCCTTCTCACAAGTAGGCTGGTTGGAGGCGACGTGCGCTCTCCCGCTGGCTCACAGTGGAGGCCGCGTGCGCTTCTGCTGGACCTCCCTCACCCTGCCTGCTGCTGCTCACTCTCCCCCCTGCCCACCTGCCATTCATTCTCTCTCTCTCTCCAGCTGCTTCCACTGCCCACCTCTTTCTCTTCCTCCTGGCTGCCACCTGTTTATATTTTTTACCGCCTACCCACTGCTTTCTTTCCTCCCAGAGGCCACCACTTTCTCTACCCAATCAGTCCGTTCACTTGCCCATTCATCTTTCCTTCCTCGCTGTCACGCATTGTTCTCCACTTTTGTAGCTGATCTCTGCTTTACCTGTGGCTTATATAGATTTATTTCCTTTATATGTATAACCTGTGCTTCCTCAAAGATGCCCAGAGTGATGCACATGGTTACATTTATCCTTCTAACAGCCTTATGAGGGAGGTTATGCTGAGAGAAAGTGACTGTCCCAGAGTTACCCAGTGAGTTTCATGGCTGAATGGGGATTTGAACGTGGATTTCCCCAGTCTAGTCTAGCACATTAACCACTGTACTGCTCTGGCTCAATTGGTTCTTGTTTTTTAATTAGTACTATTCATTTTTAGCCTTTCCAGTAGGCTTATGAGATCACCCGGCATTCTGTGTGTGTTTCCGTGTGTGTGTCCCCCCCCCCCCCCCCCCCGCGCCCGCTGTTAGATACAGATATCCACTCTACTGTAGTTCTGTTACTTATTTATTATTATTTATTTATCTATTACATTTATAAACCGCACCATCCAAAGGCTCTGGGCAGTATACAACAAATTTTAAAAGACACACCATTTAAGACACAGTGCTAAAAATAGAAAAACAATTCAAAAACAATTCAAAACCACTTAAAATGAATAAAAATACTTTTAAAACAATTTAAAACTTTATAGTTAAGCACTATAAAGCAACGGATGTATCTCTGCTGATGAGCAATTGAGATTTGTGTGCTTGTGTGCATTTGTATTTTGGTTCCGCTTGTTAGCTACAAATCTACACTTTGCCAGTTATTGCTAAGGCACCCACCTAGTCCTGGCTCCACCCATCACCTGCTCTAACGCTGTCTAACCCACCCACTCCCTACAAAAAATAAATAAATCCTCGGAACCACCAGCCACCACTGCTTTCAAGAATATATCTTGTCAACTGAAGGGTTATACAATTCTACTTCGGATCCTTCAGAGCTGAGTAACTACAGGCCTGTCTCCAAGCTTCTGTGGTTGGGCAAGGTAATTGAGAGGGTGGTGGCGTCCCAGCTCCAGACAGTCTTGGAGGAAACTGATTATCTAGACCCATTTCAAACTGGCTTCCTGACTGGCTATGGGTTGGAGACTGCCTTGGTTGGCCTGATGGATGATCCTCCAACTGGGAATGAACAGAGGAAGTGTGACTCTGTTGGTCCTTTTGGACCTCTCGGTGGCTTTCGATATTATCGACCATAATATCCTTCTGGAGCGTCTGAGGGGGTTGGGAGTGAGAGGCACTGCTCTGCGGTGGCTCCACTCCTACCTCTCGGGCAGGTTCCAAATGGTGTCCCTTGGAGACTGTTGTTCTTCAAAATCTGAACTTTTGTATGGTATCCCTCAGGGCTCCGTATTGTCTCCAATGTTGTTTAACATCTACATGAAACTGCTGGGAGAGATCATCAGGAGATTTGGTGCAGGGTGCTATCAGTATGCTGATGACACCCAAATCTATTTCTCCATGTCAGCATCATTGGGAGAGGGCTTAATTTCCTTAAATGCCTGTCTGTAGTCAGTAATGGGCTGGATGAGGGATAACAAACTGAGACTGAATCCAGATAAGACGGAGGTACTCATTGTGTGGGGTCAAAACTCGAGACACGATCTTGATCTGCCTGTTCTGGATGGGGTCACACTTCCCCAGAAGGAACAGGTACGCAGTCTGGGGGTGCTTCTGGATCAGAGTCTCTCCCTGGTGTCCCTGGTTGAGGCGGTGGCCAGAGGTGCCTTCTATCAGCTTCGGCTGATACGCCAGCTGCACCCATTTCTTGAGATAGATGACCTCAAAACAGTGGTACATCTGCTGGTAACCTCCAGACTGGATTACTGCAATGTGCTCTATGCGGGTCTGCCTTTGTACGTAGTCCGGAAAATACACTGGTCCAGAATGTGGCAGCCAGGCTGGTCTCTCGGTCATCTCGGAGATACCATATTACTCCTGTATTGAAGGAGCTACAATGGCTGCCGATATGTTCTGGGCAAAGTACAAGGTGCTGGTCATAACCTATAAAGCCCTAAACAGCTTGGGCCCTGGATATTTAAGAGAACGTCTTCTTCGTCATGAACCCCACCGCCCATTGAGATCATCAGGAGAGGTCCGTCTGTATTTGCCACCGGCTCGTCTGGCGGCTACTCAGGGATGGGCCTTCGCAGCTGCCCCGAGGCTTTGGAATGCACTCCCTAGTGAAATAAGAGCCTCCCCATCTCTGACAATTTTTAGAAAGTCTTTAAAGACACATCTGTTCACCCAGGCTTTTAACTGATATTGTTTTGATTGTTTTAATTTTGTTTTTAGATTTTTTTTTTAAATTGTGGTTTTTAAATTTCTTGTTTTGTTTTTAACTAATACTTTACCTTTGTTTTGTTGTAAACTGCCCAGAGACGTAAGTTTTGGGCAGTATAAAAATATGTTAACTAACTAACTAAATAAATAAATTCATTTTAAAAGAAAAAAAAGAAGAAAATTGAAATTCTTAGGAAGACAAATACTAAATACTGTGGCTGGCACTCTGGCATCACAGTGCTTTCATGAAATTGCACGGCTTGGCCATGGCTAATTTATACATGGTTTGCAACAATTTGGATACTTGGATACAAGGCCAAAGCTAGTAGATATATCACACTTTGTGCAACATCATGTTGCTGTCATTGTTGTCCTGGATTGCAATGGGGAACCTTCAGTGCCAACTACTTGTAAGTTTTTTAGTCTTTTACTATGCAGACAGACATGATCATACTATGTGTTGGAATTCATATCTGCATGTGTCAATATGTGGAGTCAAGTGCTGCCAACACAACTGCAAAACACAGTTACGGCTACCATCTAATGGTCTGCTATCAGCACTTGACAATAGATGTTGTGTTATGCAAACGTGTTGGTGCACAAGTTTCCCTTGCTTACGTAGTAAAAAAACACAAGATATAAAATCTGCTTGGTATTTTAATAACACTATTATATGCTGTGCTTTTCTGGCTCAAATGGGCCTAAAGACTTCAGTTTTTCTAAAAATTAATAGAACATTCTGCATCACTTGAATAGTGCTACAGTACATATATAACCACCAATGCATGCTTTGATTAAATTAGTCCAAAACAAGTAGTAATTGAATATGTATAGCAGATCGGCACAGAATTCTTCCCAAGGCAGTGCCACTCTTAATACATTTTCTTGATGCATCATAATGCTTCTAGTATCTTTTTTTTTTTTTTTTTTGGAGAGAGAGAGAGTTCTGCTTCTTGTGGAACAACTTCATAACACCTTATTTGTTGATCTTGGTGGATGACTGCATGAATATCCTCAGCCTGAAGGGCTCTGCCTAGAAGGGAGGTGAAAAGTTGGAAATTATGCTGCCTGTAGTCTGATTGTAATACAAAAGGAATCTAACATATTTAATATACTTTCTTGATGCAGGAGAAAAGGAAGATACCTAAATTTCCAAATGGAGCTGCTATTCCTGGAGAGCCACTCGAAGGCCATCATGCTGGACCTGAACTGCAGAGGACTGGAAGGTGTGTGGTGTTTGCTTGAATGCTAGCAATCTCAAAAAAGTAACAATTAAAATCATTACTGATTTAGACATTTCCAGATTCTCATGTGTAAAACATCTACATAAATAAGAAATATGTTTAGTTCTCATGTAACTTGGCCTATATTAGGCCTTGAGTACTTCTGGGCAACAATATAGAGCTTTACTTAATTGAATACCTTTTGAAACTCAACTAATTTGAAAAAATGCTTGTCATATATTGATCATGAGAATAGTTTAAAACCAAATGTTGTCTATAGTGGGCTAGATAATCGAAAACTATCATAAAGGGAAGATACAATGATGTTTTAGGTGTGAAAATCATAGAGCTGGCTTGTGTGCCCCAAATCTTGGAATTTGTAGCAAGGAGATTACCATCCTAACTGGTAGAACTTATAGTAGAGACTGACTTCAAAGAAAAGTACCTTTGCCAAGTTGGATTCTACTTATTTTTAAACTGAAACGTCTCCTAAATAATATAGTTGACTGCATAATAAGAAATGAGAGCTTTAAAAATTAAAAGGGTATATATGGAAAATGAACTTTAAAAAAATGGTTTTTCAGTTTTTCATTGCTCACAAAATAAGCAGCCTTGAAAACCCATAAGTACATTAGAATAATAGCATATGTTCTCACTAGCTTCTAAGAATACAAATATACATAAAGCTATTGTGCTTGCTGTTTTTCCGAAGATTAAATTGGCTTCTCTTCTAAATGAATTATTTTTTGTTTGGAACAAGGATAAGGGCAAGACAGTATCTCTTAAATATCGTGTACAAATAATATGAGGTGCTTGCAGCTTGTTTCCATTTTGTAGAAATAGCTGAAGATTTCTTGATTGTGGTTGGGGAACTGTATAGAAGTCACTTAAATTACTGAAGGTTGTGCATGATTCACTATTCAGTTCAAGTGCAGAATTTGGTATCCTGATTATATTAAGTGTTTTTTCATTTTAAAATGAGTTTTTGACCCTGCAGCAGTAGGCTTGAAGGTGTGCGGGTCATGTCAAGTGACATATTAGAATTTAGAGATGAGCCAGAGTATGAATTCCCATGGTTGGCATAGGAGGCTTTCAGTGGCAATCTGACTACCAGTAGCAACACAAAACATGGGGGGAAAGTGTCATTCTCATAATTTATATAGACACAATGTATGCATAGCCCATATATTGCTGTCTTCTAGATGTTGAGTACTTTGAACTGATACCCACATTTGAAATACCTTGCTGTAATTCATGTGCTCTAGAATTGTGGCAGCTCAGCATACACAGGGGCTGTCTTGATTTCTTCTGTAAGATGAGCACGAAGCCTGACTTAAGCCTTGAAGAGAGAGGACAAGGCCTCTCTTCATGTAGACGCGAGAATAAGATCCACAAAGCTTTGGATTATATCAGTTATGTAGAAATGCATTCCTCTGACATGAATGAGGTGATGTGTTCATGATCAGAGGAAAAATGTTTGACTAGTGGAGGTATCTAATAAAAACTAGTCATGCAGGGATCAAGTGGGCCCTACAGAGGTTAGATGCAGCATATTTTGCATCTTTACACTGAGGTATGAATCACTTCAATAGAATAACTTATCAGGCCTTTTCAGTGTCTAGCCCATTATATACAAAATATCTTCTGGTATTCAAAAATATCAATTGGAATATAGATTGAGTTTTCCCCAGTTACTGAAATCAGTTAGATGAAATTGGCATGCTCAGTCTGTATTGTCAATAAGTATGGAGTATATGAAATGAAATTTGTGCTGAAAATCTGCACTGTCAGTCTTGTGTATCCCATAGTTTTAAGCATTCTGGAGTCCTTTAGTGTACAGTTTGACGAGTTTCATCTCACCTATTTAGGCTTTTTGGTGGTTTGATTCTTGACATCAAAAGGAAAGCACCTTTTTTCTTGAGTGACTTCAAGGATGCATTAAGTCTGCAGTGCCTGGCCTCGATTCTTTTCCTATACTGTGCCTGTATGTCTCCTGTAATCACTTTTGGAGGGCTCCTTGGAGAAGCTACAGAAGGCAGAATAGTGAGTACAAAGAATGGTAGTAGCCAGGCGCTTAGATTTTTCAGAGGCAAGTGACTGTGTTCATTTGTCTCCTTTATTTCTACCTTTATTTGAAGACCTTTAGCACAGCTTTTCATTAGCCCTGCCCCATAGTAGATGTACCTCAGATATTAATTGCTGTGGAAACTGTGGAGAATATGTATGTACGAACAGCAGAAGATGCACAGTTAAGGTAAAAATTATTCTGTCTTGAACAGTTTCATGAATTCAGAAATAAACTTGCATTGTCTTTACTGGGGAAAAAAATCTGATGGTCTAATGTCAGTATAGCCCTTTCTTGAATGTCTGTGCAACACTGAGATGGTTGGTTAGGCCTATGAAGGTAACGTTTTTTTACAGTTTTGAGGATATAAAATATAGAATTCTTGGAGCTGCTCTAAATGTTGCATATAAAACTGTAATAATACCTAGATGGACACTTGTTTGTTAGAGAGAAGCTGTTTTTGGAAGGGATGCTTGGAACTGAAGTACTGTTTCCCTGCCTGACACTTTTTGCCTGCAATTCCCCTTAAGCAACTTGCATTCTCCTCGCCTTGCAATGAGATTCCAGGGACATGTTACCTTATGAGGAGTAAGTGGCTTAGGGGTGGTAGCAGAACAATGGACAGGATATGGGACGAGTATTCTTCTCCACTCCATATTGTCCTCTCCAGAAGCTGCTTTTCCCTGTTAACAAGCAACTGCTGAGGATGAAATACAGGTGTTCATGTGAAATGTACAGTTTGGTCATGAAATATCTGATAGACTTGAAAATACTTTTTGCTAAGTGTTTAGCACTCTCTGCAGTAAGCTGTAATAACTAAATTCTTAACAAAGAAAAAAATTGTAAATCTAATCACTTTTTCTTACCTTAACCATCCTGTTTTGCTGATAATTTAGACTGATGCAGCAACTATAATAGCTGATGTAACAGGATGGGAATGTTTAAATATGATGTTTGAAGTAGGTGTTTTAGTATAGGCATGTGTGATACAATTTCTAAGGAGCTGAGTTTTTTTTTTAAATTGTAAACATTTGTCTTTTAAAAAGAATGTGAGACACACACCCCACCAACAATGACAACAACTAGGTTCCTTTACTGAACAGCTCATGCTTCCATACAGTGTCGGTTTGGCCCATTTTATTGAACTTTCTTTTTCCATATACAGGAGGACCTTGATATTCATGGGGGTTCCATTCCTGGCTGCAACCGCGGATACGAAAACCATGACTATCAAGTTGTTGGTGGCTATGGGATTGTGGGGGTTAGGTTCCCGTTCATCGGGAAAATAACAGAAAATCAGCCAAATTTTGGGTGGAAATGCGGGGGGGGGGAGCTCCCAACCATGCTTTGCTGCTCCCCCTGAGTTGTGTTGTGCCCTGGAATGCCCCCCAATGGGCTGAAAATTGCTGGTTTTTTTCTTTTTCTTAAGAATCATTTTGAGGCTCCAAAACACAAAATAGTGGCCAAAAATGACCTCTGCAGTCATTTCCAGCCATTCCTGACTCACAGATATATGAGGTCCATGTGTTTTTCTCTCTTTTTCCACATATGCCAATGTCGGGTGTCTTTTACCGGACTGTGGATACGTGAATACATGGATATTGAGGGCTTCCCTGTACAGTTTATTTAGCTAATGTGTGTGTATATATATAGGCACTCCACGACTTAGAAGCACCTGACTTATAAATGGTGTACTTACAGACAAAGCTCTTTAAATTATAAAATTAATGAAGTCCCCAACTTGCACATACATATGTCCCTCATAGGATCTATGTGTTCTGAGTGATGAACATACAACTTTTGGAACACAGCCCATTTGGAACATGTGGGCTCTCTGTATTTAACATTGATATGTTTGTTTCTTCCTTGTTCTCTTCCCCCCCAAAAATCCTCAAAACAGAACTCTTCCCTAGACTTGTGGATATCCTGCATTTCCCAAACAGGTTATCTTGGTAATGTTTAGTATTCAGTGACCGCAGTTTCTGGAAAAAATCAAAACAAAAGCATAAACTTTGTGTTGAAATACTTGTTTAAGAGTGTTAAACAATTGGCTTAAATGTGCCCTTCCTGGTAGTGAATTGAAAATGCCTTTTTGAAACGCTGTCTGGGATTGTTTGCTACCCTTCGGTTGCTTGGTGTGCATCAATGAATCTAAGTTGGTTACTGCACATGTGTTGAAGCACAGTAATTGGCTTGTAAAGGTATACACTTGTGTTCATGGTGCTTCCTTTCATCTCTAGAGGCTGTTACTCCCACAGTGCTCTTGCCCTTGCCATCCTGCCTTGAGAACCCAAGGATAATACATTGATCAACCTAAAAGACTAGCCTGTAGTTAACATCTGAAGGAATAGATTTCTCTTATATACCAAGTTAATGTAAATCATAAGATTCTGTTTGTGGTCCCATTTAATATAGCTCTCATGTTGGCACTTAAAGGATTTCCAGAGTATGGATGAATATGGTTAATATATTCCAGAGTATGGTGCACATTGTCAGCCTCAACTGTTTGACCAAAACTTAACTGAATTTTTTTTTCTTAAATACTTTCAATAGATTAAGGAAATTAAAATGTGTATTACATCAATTTGGCTTCCAATTGCCTTGCTGTGCATTTTTAATTTTGGTAATTTAAAAATAACACTTCTCCAATTAAATCATCCTGTTTCTGGTGAATGGGTGGAATTATGTAGGGTACTCTTTTGAAAAGATGTTGAGAATCTAGCTGGACAACTACAGAAAAATAGAATTGAGAAAAATGGATTACCAGATAGGATGATGACTTTCTCCTGAGTTTTATTTTCTGTGCCCATTTATTGCTTTATATTAAAACTACCATTGTTCTGTCACATCTAGTCAGTTTGTTTTGTCATGATTTGGTTTGATTAGTCCAGTTTTAATACAGCACATCCATATTCAGTTTTGGTACAAGATTGTTGCAATATGATCTTTCTTCATACAGGAGAAGACCCTTTTTACGTATTTTCTCCCTACTTTAAATTGGTGTTACAAGCTGCAATTGATGTGTACTTTTTTTTTCCTTAGCCTGCTAAATGACTAACTTGTTCACATGTTTTGGGGATTTTACCTTTTTAAGTGAAGATTCTAAATTCTGGTCATGATACTATTTTAGTGTAAAACCTTATAACCAATAACAATTGTGGTATTCTGATTCTTATTGCTCACAAACTAATATATTATTATTTATTACACTTATAAACTGTCCCATCTGAAGCCTCTGGGCAGTGTACAAGTACACCGCCCAGAATGTAGTTAACATTAATATATGTTAACAAATGTGTGTACAGATACAGTAGCAAATGTTGAACTCATGTTCAGAGAATCATAGGATATTTTTTCTTCTCCAGAGTGCAATAGAGTCTTTATTTGGAGCATCATTAACTGGTATTGCCTATTCACTGTTTGCTGGGCAACCTCTGACAATACTGGGGAGCACTGGACCTGTTCTAGTATTTGAAAAAATATTATTTAAATTCTGCAAGTAAGTGCGTCTTTATTTACTACCTAGAATCATTACATCTGTTCTGAAAGATTTCTTGTTTTTGAGGCCCTTGTAAGTGAAAACTACAAATAGGCAGAGTATTCCATACTGCAGGCTGCATAACAGAAGAACTAATGGCAGGTAGTGTAAATGTTCTAGGTTCAACTATACATGCTTTCATTGTGTAATCCATGAACTAGTAATTGGTTTTTGTAGTTGTATCTCTTATTCTTTGGACAGGAAATTGGTAATTTTAAAAGCCCTGCAGCTTAAGCAATTGAATAAAAGTTCCTAACAACTCCACTCCTCAAATTAAAAAAGAATAAAAAATCAGTTTGACTCTTCTCATAGTTATGATCATTTAACATGATTAAAGTAAATTTAGTTTTCCCATTAGCTATCTTGTGTAGGTGAAGTAATTAGAGTGTGTTTCCTGCTAACCATCAGAAAATCTAGGCGATTTATAATATTGTTTATATATAACTAGATATATGCTGTCCTGAGGTTCTTGAAGGAAAGGTAGGATTTAAATCGCATTGATAGATGAATACATTCAAACTATTATGTACTGGAAGTAATAAATTGCACAAGAAGAGGTAAAGGACAGTGTCCTACCACCTGTTATTAGGCAGTGATGATATGTGTAGACTGGCTTTTTGTCTAGGTTGGTCTCCAATTCGACAGAACAGATGGAACTTTTCTCGGAAAATGTCTTCTCTGAAGGTGTTCCAAAATTATAGAAAACTCTTGTCAATCCTTTCATTTCAGCTGGAGAGACTTTAGGCATGATTAAGCCTTTTCTCTTGGTTAACTCATATTTTCAGAAGTATTATGTAGTACAATCTCCTTAAGACAGTGCCACTTTAGCCACATTAGATATTGTAGAGCAGTGCATGCAAAAAAAAAAAAAAAAAGCAAAAGAGGGCCACTATTTTGAGAGGTTTACCTAAAATTGGTGTATGAATGCCAGAAACAAACAGTCATGATGACTCTACCAGGTTTAGAGGCAGTACACTTCAGAATACCAGTTTCTGGGCAACAGTGGAAATCTTACAATCTCCTGCTTTTCGGCTTCCCAGAGGCACCTGATTAGGGGGAAACAGAATGTTGGGCTTGATGTGGTACAACCATTTATCTGATCCAGCAGGACTCTTAGGTTCAGAATTCAAGAAGCCGATCTATTTGAATGCTTTCTTGTCTCAGAAAGTCCATGCATGTTGCAAGCCAGCTGCCAGGAGAGTACTTGGTCATTCTGAACATTTTAACTGGTGTTCTGGATTCCAAGCAGAAACTGATCAGAATAGCATTCTATGACATAGATACGAGCTAAAATGAGCAATCTGTGAGGAAACATTGAAACGGAGATCTTACCTACCTTATGCATTTTTAAAATATGAATTCATATTTCTTTTTAAAACAGGGACTATGGACTTTCTTATCTCTCCCTACGAACCAGCATCGGTCTGTGGACAGCATTTTTATGCATACTGTTAGTAGCAACTGATGCAAGCAGCCTTGTATGTTACATCACTAGATTTACAGAGGAGGCATTTGCTGCTCTCATTTGTATAATATTTATATATGAAGCATTGGAAAAGCTTTTTCAGTTGGGAGAAATATATGCCTTCAATATGCACAATGACCTGGATAAACTGACATTGTATTCGTAAGTGTTGCTTTCTTTGTGCAGTCACCATTCTTTAGCATACAGACCATTTTCTCTTTATTTTTAATCCCTTTGCCTTTTCATGTTTAATAAATTGAAAAGACGAAAAATGAAACACCATCTTCAAAACTGATCTTACTTACTTTAATATCTTGAACTTCAGTCCTGAAGGGTCCTGCCTCCTCTCCCAAAGGTGTCTTCCAATTCAGAAACAAGTTTTTTTTACTGCCAAGACCGGCCATCAAGAGGAGGAATTTTATAAGGATGGCACTGTTAAAACTGAAAAAAAAATGCTTTCTCATGTAGACCTACCTTAGTACTGAAAGCAAGGGGAATATAAAGCAGATGCAGACTGGGTAGGCACAGGATGACGTATTCCTTCAGATACTTGGCCTCAGACCATTTAGAGTTTTGAATCATAGCACCAGTGTCCTGGAATTCAGCCTGGAAACAATTTAGTAAGCAGTGTTATACTTCATGCAACAAGCTCTGACTAGAAGGGTTGGTAATATTTGTAGCAATGGTAGAAATAGAAGTCTGGCAGTGGCAGCTGCATTGATCTGAATATTTCTGAACACTCTTCAAGAGTATCTCAAGACAGAGCACATCACAGCAGTCCAACCTGGATGTTACTAAAGTGTGAGTGGCTCTGGCCAGGTCTGCCTTCTCTAGGTAGTCGATGGTGGACCAACCTCAGCTGGTGAAAGTTGTTCCTGGTTACTCACCATCTGGTAATCAAGAAGCAGCACTGGGTCCAGTTGTATCCCAAGCTTCGAACCTGATCCTTGAAGAGTGCAACCTCACCCGGAACAAATTGTCCACCTACTCTCAGATCAGTTTATTTATTCATTTTATCAAATTTATACCCCACTGTCTCTGGGCGGCGAAAGTTGGTGCTTCAACCAACAGTATTCTGTCTTGCCTGGATTAGAGATGTTGAGGCCTCACTATCCAGATCCTCAGATGGCCGGTTACCTTTAAGGAGCAGGGAGAGTGCTTCCCCCACTGGTGCTGTTTGCAAAATCGCTGGCGTAGCGTGGAAATGTACCTCCTTGCCATCCTGGTCAGTGGCAAACTGGTAGTGTCCAACATGCCAACCCATCCCTGCTCTTTAAAGGTAACCCCTTTAAAGAGGGGCAACTGAGAGGAGCTTTCCCCCCTGTTACTTGAAGAAAAAGAGAGAGAAAAGCCACAGTGGTGACAGCAGCTACGGGGAGGGGCGACCGGGTGAGGGGATAGTTTCCCCTTTTGCCCCCCAAAGTTCGGCAGTGGTGGCTGGCTGCAAGGAGGGGAGAGTGCCTGTTTTTTTACCTTGTGAAAAGCCCGCTGATGCTTTGCAGGCAGTAGCGAGCTCCTCCTTCCTCCCCATTGCCTGACTGCACACAGGGGCTCTGCTATCCATAGCAGTCTGGGCTATCCATAGCAGAGCCCCTGTGTACAGTCAGGCACTAGGAAGGAGGGAGGAGCTTGCCACTGCCCACATAGCATCAGTGGGCTTTTCACAAGGTTAAAAAAACAGGCACTCTCCCCTCCTTGCCCGCCCCCCTCCCTGCAGCCAGCTGCCACTGATTAACTTTGGAGGGCAAAAGGGGAAACTTTCCCCTCACCCAGTCACCCCTCCCCGCAGCTACTGCCACCGTGCTTTTTTTTTTTTTTTTTTAAGGGTGGCTAAAATCTTTTTGCCTATGGGCAGCAAAAAGGTTAATCCGCCCCGAGAGCAACTGGAATAACTTAAGCCCAATACACGCCCCCTCAGTCACATCCCAGTGAGGCACACCGGCTGGATACCATAGTTGATGTTTTCAAAAGCCGTTGAGAGGTCCAGAAAAACTCAAAGGTTTGCACTCTCCCCTCCCACCCAACCATCTCTTGAAACAGGTTATCAGCCTAAGGCCCAAGAGCAGATGGGAGAAAGAATTAAAATGGATCCAGATAAGTTGGTTTCTTTCAGGAGGAAATCTTGCGTTTCTGTTATTATTAAATGAGTTGGTCATTTGTCATTGAACTACAGTATGTTTTATTTCATATTGCAAATTTGCATGATTCATAACAATGTAGCATGCAGTTGCCACATTTCTACTTTATACAAATCAATAGAAATCTTAAAAATGGATACAGTGTCACCAGTTTATAGCTAGAAAATGAAACTAACTAAAATGCTGAAATTTTAAACCTGCTAGATGTATGTGCTCACAGCCTCAGAATCCCAGCAATGAAACATTGGAGCTATGGGTGAAGAACAACAAATCTGTGGATACTATACCATGGGCTAACCTTACAGTTAAGGTGAGATCATCAAATTATGATGTACAACTTCACAGTCATAAAGTAATTATACAAATCTGAAATAAATTGGCCCATATAGGTCTTTAAAACCTCTGTTTTTGTGCTGATTTTAGTTTGTCTAGCTTTTAAACAATTGGTTAAATCTCTCCTTTTCCTAAGTACATGATGCACAAAAGATAGTTGGATCTTGCATCAGTGGAACAAAAGTCAGGATGACTATTGGTGGCTTGGTTGCAAGTAAATAGTTTCACCTAGTCCTCAGTTTCTTTTTCTGCTTTCAAGGCAATAGTAGCTAGGTCTTAGCAGGTTTTCCGCTTGTCTCTGTTTGGAAGACTTGCATTATGTAGATCAGGGGTGGGCAATCTTGGCCCTCCAGCAGTTGTTGAACTAATATGCGCATCATCCCCAGTCACAATTTGTGTTCAGCCACTGGAGGGCCAAGGTTACTTGCCCGCTGTAGACTAATGTCTGAACAAGCATTCATTTGAATCCTGATCACAGTATCTCCTGCTGCTGACACTGGGAGGAGGTGAGAGGGCTAGAAAAGAGAGTCCGCATGTGCCCTTTCTTGATACCATGATGTTTAGAAGTTCCAGGCACTTGAAAATCATTTTGCTATATTTCATGTTTCTAATTAAAAGCCTAGGAACAATGCTTGGAAAAGCCAATGACTTTCCATGTACATGCTGGTCAACATCCAGATGAACTAACAGCTGACATGCTATGGTTTTCCATAGATGGAGGGGGTTGGAGTGATTTTCAGCTTTCTCCCTTTCCCTCTGCACCCACCTGGGTCTCCTGAAACACTCTGCTTCAAGTATTTCACTCACTCTGCTTGAATATTTCAGAAGTTACAAGTGGCTACAGAGGGGGAAAGGGGAGTAGGCTGAAAATCAACCCTTGTGCTATGGAAAACCCTGGTGTGTCAGCATAAATTTAATTTATATCCGGCATCCCCAAACTGCGGCCCTCCAGATGTTGCTGAACTACAACTCCCAGCATACCCAGCCACAAAAACTTGTGTCTAGGGATGCTGGGAGTTGTAGTTCAGCAACATCTGGAGGGCCGCAGTTTGGGGATGCCTGGTTTATATGATAGCCCTTTCCTATTAAGAAGAACCTGAGGACAAAAACCTCTACTTGCAGGATGGACAAAGGAAAATATTACTTGATTTTAGAAAGCAAATTACTTGAAATATAATCTTTAAATTGAGAATTCATTATGTGTGGTATTGGTTGAGCAAGCTCCTCTTTTTCAGCAGTCTCAGTCTAATTGTCTCAGTCTAATTTGAATTATAATGCATGGGTATGCATATAATGAAAATGTTTCTTGCAATATAAAAGTGCTTTGATTTGAAGTTTTTCTTAATAGACATTGTTCATATACTTTGAGTTAACATCTGATTGATTGATTGATTCAATTTATATGCCACCCTTCCTTAAGTGGTTCACAACAGTTTACACTAAAATAAAAAAATGCATAACAAAATCATAAAACAATTGAAAAGCAGATTAACATTAACTTTAAAACTAAATATCATTAAAAGCCAGGTTAAAAAGATGGGTCTTTAAGGCTCTCCTGAAGGCCTCTAAGGGAGATAATCCCCTCATATTTATTTATTATTATTTTAGTTTATTTAACTTATTTTTATACCTCCCAAAACTTACATCTCTGGGCGGCTTACAACAAAACAAAATAAATGACAACATAAAAAGTTAAAACATTACAACAATTCACGGGGAGCATATTCCACAACCTGAGTTGACAGCTGAGAAGGCCCTATCCCAGGTTGTCACCAGATGAACTGGTCGCACCTGAAGATGGACCATTCCTGATGATCTCAGTGAGAAGTGCGGATCTCTTAGAGAAAGGTGCTCTCTCAGGTAACCTGGTCCTAAGCCATTCAGGGCTTTAAAGATAATAACCAGCACTTTGTACTTTGCCTATAAATATATCGGCAGCCAGTGCAGCTATTTCAGAACAGGCATAATGTGGTCTCTCTGGGGCAACCCAGAAACGAATCTGGCTGCGGTATTTTGAACTAACTGAAGTTTCCAAACTACGTACAAAGGCAGCCCTACAAAGAGTGCATTTCAGTAGTCCTACCTGGAGGTTACCAGCTGGTGCACCACTGTTTTCAGGACATTCTCCTCAAACGGGCAGAATTCTCAAATCTCAGCTGGTAAAAAGTGCTCCTGGCCAGAGCCTCAAGCTGAGGCATCAGGGTGAGTTCTGAGTCGAAGAGCATTCCCAAGCTATGAACCTATTGTTTCTGGGGGAGTGTAACCTCATTCAGAACAGGAAGTGTTCTGGACACTACTTTTGCACTTCTTTTCTTGTTCAAGAATAAGAAGCACTTGTACCTGCCTCTGTATGTACAAAAGAAGCACTGGAACAAGTATAATTGCTGACTTGAACAACTCTGAATAGTAGCTAACTTTATTTTTGTGCATGGCTTGATTTACAGGAATGTAGTAGTTATCATGGCGTGTTCACTGGATCAGCCTGTGGCCGTCATGGACCATATTTTCCAGATGTTCTTTTTTGGTCCGTCATATTATTCTTTACAACATTTTTCCTCTCCGGTTTCCTCAAGCAGTTCAAGACCAAACGCTATTTTCCCACAAAGGTAATTGTGATAGCATTTATGCATTTCCAAGGCTTCCTTATTAAGTATCTTACTTGTTCGAGATGCTGATTTTAGCAGAAAAAACGAAGGGGGAAAACGCCTTGGTGATAAAACTGTAACATTGAAGACACTGTTTGAAATGGCATGTATTCTGATATTAGTGGTTCAAACGTAATTTTGGAAGGGATCAAAGGTCGCTACATAATCAAGAGTAGTTTAGCAGAAATCGGGAATAAACACAGCACATTTGCTGCAAGGTGCTTGCAGGGCTACAAGCCTGAAGCCAGTACAGAAGTAGTCTAGTGCTGCTTGCTTCCTCTCTGGCAACTGCAGTAATGCCTACCCTAAATGCATGTAAACAAGCCCATTTACACACAAATGTTGTTGAATACGAATACAACAGATGTTTATATATCACTTTTCAACAAAAGTTCCCAAAGCAGGATGGATGGATTCATGGATAGATTGATTTTAAAAGGGCTCCTTAAAGGGCTCACAATCTAAAAAAAAAAAGAAACATAAGACAGACACCAGCAATAGCCACTGGAGGGATGCTGTGCTGGGGACGGATAGGGCTAGTTACTCTCTCCCTGCCAAATAAAGAGAATCACCACTTTAAAAAGGTGCCTTTTTTCTCAGCAGGGCAGTCAAGTCCGTGGGAGGTAGTAGAACCTGACATATATATTTTTAGAAAGCTTTGGAACAGTCCTTTGGTGGGACACTATTCAACTCTTACTGTGGGGTTGATTTTAAATTTGCTGCCAAAAAAGAATATTTTCAAAGGGAGAGATTGCCACAATACCCAATATGATTTTATTTTAAGGACCAATGGTAAATATAACTTTATGTAGGTCATTAGCCAGAGCTGAGATATAAGGAGGCGTTACAGGAACACATACTCCCAACTCTCCCTCCCTCACATAAAGGCGAATCCCTGCTTCTCTTTACCACAGACAAGCATGTGTCTGATCAGTGTTAACTGTGACTAATTGAACTCTCTTCTGCACCTAGATTTTGGAATAGTTGCAAAATCTTTGTTAAAGAACGGTGTTGTATTACATCAGTAACAGCCTTTAAGCAGCTGTCACCATAAGTTTTTTCCACAACATGTTTGCACAACTGATCCAAAACATATCAATTCTGCACTCCCTGAAGAATACTCCCTCAAAAAGAGCAGCCTCCTCAGCCTCCTCAAGTGACACCAGCATTACATGAGTACCTAAGCTGTCCCCCCCCCACCCCCATGCCTTGTAAATTCAGAACCCTTGTCATTTTTGGAATTATCTGCCCCAGAAGGTAACATTCTTCATTACAGCATTTTCACTAATATATATTCATTAAACTGCTTAGAAAGGTTTTACTGAACAACTCCAGATGTTACTTGTGTGGCATTGCTCGTTCAACTGATGCACCATACCGCAGTGTCGGCATCTGCTTGATCATCGTTGCTAACTAAGCTCTTTTCATTAATAGGTTATTTTCATTATTTGTTGCCATGTTGGAGAGTAAGATTGTCAAGCTACTGTTACTTGACAATAAGCCACTTTTTTCTTTTTAAGGTGTCCTGTTAACTTTGCTTTAATGTTGCATTCCTTCTGGAAGAATTACGAATTTTGAATGAATTACTCTTGAAATCAGATACAGGGCAGTAAACAGGGCGAGGGGGAGAGGTAGGGGTGTGTGTGGGGGTGAGCAGGGCGAGGGGGGGAGGTAGGTGTGTGTGTGGGGGGGGTGAGCGGTGCGAGGGGGGGAGGTAGGGGTGTGTGTGGGGGGGTGAGCGGGGCGAGGGGGGGAGGTAGGGGTGTGTGTGTGGGGGTGAGCGGGGCGAGGGGGGAGGTAGGGGTGTGGGGGGGGTGAGCGGGGCGAGGGGGGAGGTAGGGGTGTGGGGGGGGTGAGCGGGGCGAGGGGGGAGGTAGGGGTGTGGGGGGGGTGAGCGGGGCGAGGGGGGAGGTAGGTGTGTGTGGGGGGGTGAGCGGGGTGAGGGGGGAGGTAGGTGTGTGTGCGGGGGGTGAGCGGGGTGAGGGGGGAGGTAGGTGTGTGTGGGGGGGGTGAGCGGGGCGAGGGGGGAGGTAGGTGTGTGTGGGGGGGGTGAGCGGGGCGAGGGGGAGGTAGGTGTGTGTGGGGGGGGTGAGCGGGGCGAGGGGGAGGTAGGTGTGTGTGGGGGGGTGAGCGGGGCGAGGTAGGTGTGTGTGTGTGGGGGTGAGCGGGGCGAGGGGGGAGGTAGGTGTGTGTGTGTGTGGGGGGGTGAGCGGGGCGAGGGGGGAGGTAGGTGTGTGGGGGGGCGAGGGGGGAGGTAGGTGTGTGTGTGGGGGGGTGAGCGGGGCGAGGGGGGAGGTAGGTGTGTGTGGGGGGGGTGAGCGGGGCGAGGGGGGAGGTAGGTGTGTGTGGGGGGGTGAGCGGGGCGAGGGGGGGAGGTAGGTGTGTGGGGGGGAAGGGCGAGGGGTGTGGGGGGAAGAGGGGAACACGGTGTAGCTACAATGTACAGTTACAAAGGGAGGATCAGCTAGACGAATTATCCCAGCTAAACCCCCCAAACTTAGTAAACTACCGCACAGATGTTCTGTGCTGATTCAGCTAGTGAAATATGAATGCACAAGAAGTTATGGTGAGCTCATTGATAGTCACAGGTATAGCAAGGTTGGAGTGCACCTTGGGACAAAAACTCCAAAATGGGCCCTGCCCCCTCATCTTCTCTGATAATCGTGAGAGGGAGAGCAAACTGTTACTCAATTAGTGGGCCCACACCCAGGGACATTTGTCTTCCACAGCTTTATTCAATTGTACCTATGCCTCTGCTAGCTGTCACAATGAT
Organism: Hemicordylus capensis; assembly: GCF_027244095.1. Taxonomy (NCBI): domain Eukaryota; kingdom Metazoa; phylum Chordata; class Lepidosauria; order Squamata; family Cordylidae; genus Hemicordylus; species Hemicordylus capensis. The sequence continues at coordinate 107,285,226 of NC_069662.1, forward strand.
ATTTCTGATGAATCAGTGGTGCTGTGTCCCCATCACTGTTAATGACTGCAGATCTGTTAAAGCACCGCACATGGTCTGAAAATCTCTAAATCCTTTGAAACTGCATAAGAATGAATAATTATTGGATTATTCACCCCTTGCTTTGCATATATTCATTACCCTATAAATATTTATTCATTCAGATTTTTAATCACTCATGAATTTTAACATTGTGTTAAATTTTAAATTGTGTAATTTAAAATTTACTTTTATTGTAAACTAGGGGTGTGTATGAACCAGGCCGATTCATCTGTTCTCTCACAAACTGAACCGGTCTCCAAGAGAGGCCGTTTGGTCCATGATCAAAGCTGGTCTTGTGGTAGCAAGCGTGACTTGCCCCCTAAGCAGGGTCTGCCCTCTAAGCAGGGTCTGCCCTGGTTGCATATGAATGGAAGACTTGATGTGTGAGCACTGTTAAGATATTCCCCTTAGGGAATGGAGCTGCTCTAGGAAGAGCAGAGGGTTCCAAGTTCCCTCCCTGGCATCTCCAAGATAGGCCTGAGAGAGATTCCTGCCTGCAACCTTGGAGAAGCTGCTGCTGGTCTGTGTAGACCAGGGATTCTCAACATTAGGTCCCCAGATGGTATTGGACTTCAGCTCCCATAATCCCCAGCCCCAGTGGTCTTTGGTTGGGGATTATGGGAGTTGAAGTCCAATAACATCTGGAGACCCAATGTTGAGAATTCCTGGTGTAGACAATACTGAGCTAGATGGACCTATGGTCTGACTCTGTAAATGGCAGCTTCCTATGTACCACTCTTTAGGAGAGGAGAGCTGGTCTTGTGGTAGCAAGCATGACTTGTCCCCTTAGCTAAATGTCTGCCTTTAAGAGGTTTCTAATGGCAGTTGGGGTAGTGGTGGTGAGAGGGCATCTCTTAAAATGTAGGTTCTTAGCAATTCGGCAGTGGAGGCTCCTGCAAACGCCGGTGCTCCCCCCAGCAGCTCACCTGTCTGGCAGCGTTGGTGTGGTTCCGCATTCTGCGGATGCATGGAGGTCATTTGCATGACTTCCACACATGTGCAGAGGCCATTTGTGTGACCATACACATTTGTGTGTGGAGGCTGGAACCGGGCTGCTGGGAGGAGTGCTGGGGTTTCTAGGAGCTGCTGCTGCTAGATCAATAAGCACTACTTGGAAAGATGCCTTCCTTGGAAGCCTTTTAAAGGCAGGATTCCCTTCACCAGATTCCCTTCACCAGATTCCCTTCACCAGATTCCCTTCACCAGATTCCCTTCACCAGATTCCCTTCACCAGATTCCCTTCACCAGATTCCCCTTTACAAGCATAGCCCCTCGGATCATGAAAACAGGTACTTGGTTCGATCAAATTGATTGGGTCAGCTGGTCGGTTAGACCAAACTGGTTTGTAGACCTTTGGTTTGAATTCGGTCTGAATCTGAAACCGCAAAAATTGGTCTGTTCACACCATTTCTGTAAACTGCCCAGAGATGAAAGTTTTGGGCAGTATATAAATATATGAAGTTAAATAAAAATATTTGCAAAAGAAGAAAACCACCACTTCTAACAACTTCTTTCTTTTTTAGGTGCGTTCTACAATTAGCGACTTTGCTGTATTTTTGACAATAGTGATCATGGTTCTCATTGATTACCTTGTGGGAGTTCCTTCTCCTAAACTTCAAGTCCCTGAAAAGTTTGAAGTAAGAACTCATTTTTTAAGACTTAAAAACATGTACTTTAAATACAGTTGGTAATACTGTTCAATTTAAGAAGTCTTATTAGATGTCTTAGATGATTGTTGCCTGTTGCCAGAGTGCATATTGTTATCTTGAATTATCACCTTTACTTGATCCTTCAGTGTATTTCCCCCTACTGTACATGCATGTATGCACACTAGTTCCTCTTGCTACTCTTCTTACTGTACAGTCCACTAGGGATGTGAACGGAACCAACTCTGTTTGAGCCAAAGGTGTGGTGGGGGTGGCTATAAGGACAGGGGAGGGTGCACTTACCCCCCCACCCCGCAGCATTTCCTCCTCCGTTGCTCTGTGGATAAATAGTTGGGCAGGGTAGCAGTATACCTCCTTGCCACCCTGTTTCCATGACTGGATGCGTGCACAACACTCCTAGTCACTTCTGGTCAGGGAAACAACGGGATGGCAAGGAGGTACGCTGCCGCCCCGCTGGACTATTTATCCACAGAGTGCTGGAAGTGGAAGTGTAGCGGGGAGGGTAAGTTCACCCTACCCCATCCTTAAAGCCGTCCCTGTGTTCGAACCAGTTTGAACGCAGGGGTTCCAAACCTTTTTGGCGTTCTAAGACTAGAATGCCGTACAGGTTTGTGCACATTCCTACAGTCCTCCACATCTGTGGAATAAACCCCATTAAACTAAGTGGGCTTATTTGTAAGCAAACATGCAGAGTATCAAACTGTTAGGCTGGGTTAAGACATTACATACATACGTGGACAAATGTGTTGGTACCCCTCCACGAAACACACAATTGTCTCTGAAATAACTTGAAACAAAAGTGCTACCCATTATTGTTTGTTCCACATTTAACAAAAATCAGACTTTGCTTTAGAGTTTTGATGCAACAGAATATTTCAAATAATAACAGATTTTCATTCGTTCGTTCATTCATTCATTCATTCATTTCGATTTCTGTACCACCCTTCCAAAAAAATGGCTTAGGGCGGTTTACACAGAGAAATAATAAATAAATAAGATGGATCAACAGTCACTGGAAGTACTGTGCTAGGGGTGGATAGGGCCAGTTACTCTCCCCCTGCTAAATAAAGAGAATCACCACATTAAAAAGTGCCTCATTGCCAAGTTAGCAAATGAAAATGGCATGGACAAAAATGATGGGACCCTTAACCTAATATTTTGTTGCACAACCTGTAGAGGCAATCACTGCAAACCAGTGATTCCTGTAGCTCTCAATGAGACTTCTGCACCTGTCAACAGGTAGTTTGGCCAACTCTTCCTGAGCAAACTGCTCCAGCTGTGTCAGGTTTGAAGGGTGGCTTCTGCAGACTGTATGCTTCTATTCTTTCCATAGATGTTCGATAGGATTCAAACCAGGGCTCAGAGAAGGCCACTTCATAGTCCGATGTTTTGTTCTTAGCCATTCTTGGGTGCTTTTAGCTGTGTATTTTGGATCATTATCCTGTTGGAGGATCCATGACCTGCGACTGAGACAGAGCTTTCTGACACTGAGCAGTACGTTTCGCTTCAGAATGTCTTGATAGTCTTGATATTTCATTGTTCCCTGCACAGACTCAAGGCACCCCGTGCCAGACGCAACAAAGCAGCCCCAAAACATAACTGAGCCTCCTCCATTTTTCACAGTAGGTATCGTGTTCTTTTCTTTGAAAGCTTCATTTTTCCATCTGTGGACATAGAGCTGATGTGACTTGCCCACGTGTGTGTAACATCTTACACATCAACGTACAAGACTTACTCCAGACCAAGGTCAGATAATAAACAGGAAAGGAGAGACTACAAAAAGCCCCATCAACCTTACAATAAACACCTGTATCAGAACAAGAATAAGAGCAATCAAGGCCAATGCACTAAGCAAGTGGAGGCCCTAGAACAGAGGCATGGACCAGTCCATCACCCAAACTGATGATACTTAGCCTCAACCACACTTAAGTGGACACCAATATCATCTCTATGGCACTGTAGATAAATGCCAACGCCAGTGCCATCTCAATGGCACCAATAACATCATCATATACTGCCAGATCCATCAAACTGGCAAGCCATGCCCCTGCATGGCAACACATAACATCAGATGGTTGGGTCCTCCAGATAGTATCAGCAAGTTATTCCTTAGAATTCAAGAAGAGACCAAACTTCAGGGGTGTTTGCTTCACAAGGGTGATACCAGCTCTGCGGGAAGAGGTAAAGGAGTTGTTAGCAAAACAGGTCATAGTCTCTGTGTGATGGGCACAAAGGCGGGAAGGCTTTTACTCCCACTACTTCCAAATCACCAAACAGGGAGGAGGAATAAGTCCAATAATGGATTTAAGACATCTGAACAAATTCATCCGTGTGAGGAAGTATCGTATGACAGCGTTGCAGGACGTATTACTGTTCTTTCATCAGGATCGGTGGCTGGCAACCCTTGACCTAAAAGATGCTTACTTTCACATTGGAATTAGAGAAGTTGACAGGTAATTCCTGAGGTTTACTGTGGGCATATTTCAGTACAAGGTACTGCCCTTCAGCCTGAGCACAACGCTAAGCGTCTTTACAAAGTGCATGATGGTGATAATGCTCATCTAAGGACCGGGGGAGTGCTTATCTTCCTATTCCTGGATGACTGGCTTCTAGCATTCAGGGACAAAGGAGAGTTACTTTCTCAAATATCGTATCTGTAACAACTTCTCCAAAAGCTGGGCATAGAAGTAAACTGGAAGAAATCCCACCTAGATCCAGTGAAGTCCATAGCCTATATAGGAGCAATTCTAGATACTCAAGAAGGAATGGCATACATACCTCAGGAAAGGTTCCAGACCATCAGTGACCTGATCCAAGATTTCAAAAAGCAGCCAATTCAGTGTGCATGGCAGATTCAGCTTCTCCTGGGCCTGATGGCCTCCTGTGTCTATTATACATGACTGAAAATGAGGAAACCACAACTGTGGTTCCTCTCGGTCTTTCGCCAAAATTTGGACAGCCCTCTGCTGCTAAGGTTAACAGTTCCTCCCGAAATCATTCACTCTTTGTGATAGTGGACATCAGAAAACCTCCTACAGGTTGTCTCATTCCAAACATGGTCTCCTACGGTATGGATAACAATGGATGCTTCTTTAATGGGTTGGGAAGGACACTGCAATGGCAACAAGGTCCAGGGCAATGGACCTACCACCAGAAGCAGCTTCATCTCAGCTTTTTGGAGCTCCTAGCAGTTTTTCTGTCCATGAAAGCCTTTTTACCAATGCTAAGAGACCAAATAGTGCAAGTCCAGCCAGACAACACCACTGCAATTGCTTATCTCAACCAGCAGGGGGAAACAGTCTCAAGATCCATTTGTGCTTTCAGCATCCAACTCTGGTACTGGTGCATTCACAATCACGTCTATCCTCAAGCAGTACACATAAAGGGGACAGACAATATGATAGCCAACAGCCTGAGTCGCACCTTCTCATGCTCAGAACAACACGAGTGGGAGATAGACTACAAATATCTACATCCAATATTCAGATCCTGGAAATGGTCACAAATAGATGTGTTTGTGACCACACAAAATGCCAAATGCAGGAGCTTCTGCTCCAGAGCAGGACATGATTCACAGTCTCTAGGAGATGTATTCCAATTGGATTGGACCAAGGATCTATTGTACACGTACTCTCCACTTCCACTCATAAGCCGAGTGGTGGTGAAGCTGCTGCTTCATCAAGTAACTTGCATTCTGGTGACACCATGGTGACCAAGGCAGTCTTGGTTTCTACTGGTACTTGGACTGTCCTGACACAGATACAAAAGGTTCCCACATTACCAAGATCTTCTGTCATGGGAGAAAGGTCAGTTGCTGCACCCCAGCATAGCCACCCTAATGTTGACAGCATGGTGGATAGGCTTCCAAACAAGATTATGCTAAATCAAAAAAACCCATCCACTCATAAGAACTATGTGGGTAAGTGGAAAAGGTTTAGATGCTACACAGCCTCTGAAGGTTTCAATGCACTGTCAGCATCGGTCAGACAGGTGCTTCTCTACTTGACAATCCTAAAATCAGAAGGCCCGTCTAACATATCCACCAGAGTGTACCTGGTGGTGCTATCAGTGAAACATCCAGGTCAGGATAGAGTCTCTTCCCATCCTAGCTCCAAAGGTTTCTTAAAAGGCCTCACTAACATATCAGACGATCAGTAGAACAGTGGAGTATCTCCTTGGTTCTTCTTTGACTGAATCACCATTTGAACCAATGGCGACAGCAAATCTAAAGTTAGTCACCCTGAAGACTGCCTTCTTGTTAGTAATCACCACTGCCACAGGGTGAGTGAAATGACAGCTCTACGAATAGACAAATGGTTCATGAGATTTTATGCAGAAAAGTCCTGATGCGAACTGACAATACTTTCCTTCCTAAGATAGTGTCTGATTTCCTTATAATTTGGGACAGTGTTGGAATGTCCTGATTTACCAAAACATTTCTACCAAAATCCTTCCACCCATCTAGAGAAAGAGCACTTCAATCTCTAGACATCAGGAAGGCACTACTCTTCTGATGACAAAATCTGTTTGCAAGACAGACTCTTCATTACTTAAAAAGGTAAAGTGAAAGGCCACTGCGTAGCTAGACAGCATTTATCCCATTGGCTGGTCAAGCTTATTCTGCTAACTTACAAGCTTCAAAAAATAGAGCCCCCAAGGTCCATAAGGGTGCATTCTACCAAGGCCTCTGCAACTTCAGCTGCCCATTTATATTGCATACCCTTCAAAGATAACTGTAAAGTGGCTACCTGGTCAACAGAACTGCCTTTTGTAAGACATTGTGCTATAGATTTGTGATCTGCAGTGGAGGCAAAGTTAGGGTGAGAGGTGCTTAAAAGGGTGTTGAAATAACTACTGTTCCCTCCTCCAACATAGCTAGCTAAACACCCATTACTAATGGAGCCAAACAGGTCATGATCCAGATACAGGATGCCCACCTGTAACTGATGATCTGGTAGTGGTCTGTTGACATCCATTAGACCCACCTGAACCTCCGCACTACAGTAGTTTAAGTCTCTGTTATAAAAAACTTACCTGTAACACCACAGGGATGGTCGTCTGCTCTGGCAGTTGTCCAGGAACTGAGGGAGTGGCATTCCTCCCACCTTAAATAGCAGCTACATGGTCACATGGGGCAGAAGCACCACGAGGAGCTGTGGTACTCCACGCCGAGAGTTCCACACAGGCGCAGAACCCATTATTAATGATTGTCAAAGGATCACTACCAGATCACCAGTTACAGGTGAGCAGCCTGTCCCTCCCCCCCCCCCCCATTTTGCTCACGATAGTTAGTTGGCACAATATTTTCAACGTTCTCGGATTTTTCTTGTCCCGGCTCCTTTTGTTTCTGAATGTCCAGTTTAATATCTAGTATTTCATCAGCAGTTGGCTTTTCTTTTTAATTAAAATACACTGCATTACACATTTTTTACCATTTCTGTGGCAAGATCAAGTGTTATATGCCCTTTACATCCTGGTGCATAGCCGATCAATATTTCTTCCTCACTTGTAGTTGAAATTGGTTCTTTAGACTTTGGCACATAGGTAAATGTTTTTGAGCCAAAACCTCTAATTACTACGATTATGAATATTTATATACTGCTTTTCAACAAAAGTTCCCAAAGTGGTTTACATAGAGAAATATAAATAAATAAAGATGGATCCCTGTCTCCAAAGGGCTCACAATCTAAAAAGAAATATAAGATAGACACCAGCAAAACTACTACTGGAGGGATGATGTTCTGGGGTTGCTGTGCAGTTGCGCTCTCCCTGCTCAATAAAGAAAATCACCACTTTGAAAATGGTGCCTCTTTGCTCACTTAGCTCCATATTAGACTTCTTTCCATGCCACAATTGAAATGGCGTTGTATTTAGAACTTTAGTAGGCAGTCTGTTTTGTAAATAAGTAGCAGTCATAATTCCAGCATTTTTGATGTGAACATTGCTTTGAAATTTCAACCTCTTCATTTATACAATCCACTTCAAATAGGCCACTCTCTTGCAAAGTTCCTTTCATAAGTAAGCCCGGAGATGCAAGTTTTGGGTGCTATAGAATTTTTTAAAAATAAAAACAAAGAAGTAACTCACCTTTGTGTGATAAAAGAATGTTTTCCTTTGAATTTCACTTCATAACTTCTCTGTAGCAGATATAACTGACCTCAGACTGGACTCAAGTGTGGGTACAAACCAGCGCCGGCTGCCTCTTGGGGCTGGGGGGGAGCGCAGAGGGGAGGGAAAGGAGATGGGGTAACCATAGGTGGGTCCAACCCTTAGTTGAAAAGAACCAGCCCATTGTTTCCTCCATCTGTAAAGTTGTTTACTTACCCATTTTGCACACAGATCTCTGGAGAGTCTGCTCAGCCTGCCTAGAAGGACCCTGGGAAATCATATGACTGCGCTGGCTGGCAGGCAGTCTGCTGGCTGTTGGTCAGAATAGGTGCCTGTAAGCTATTCTGATTAGTTGGAGGCAGGACTAGCCTTGCCCATTCTTGGTGGGTTGTGGGGGGGTGGGGAGAAAAAGGTAGATCCTGATTGGTGCTGGGACTCTAAATATGGAATTTGGGTAGTGACTCAGTATTATTACTTCATTTGGGGGCAACGGATACCACTGAACACCCCAAGAGGGAGGAAATAGCTTTACAAAGGAAAAAGACCAACAGCCAGGGCTATTTACTGACAAGCAGTAGAAATGCAAGAGCAATATTTGAGTTAGAGACACAGAGAAAGATCGAGGAAGTGTTGGTATGTTTGGTGAGAGAATGGGGGGTTGACAAGGAGGGGAACAATGCCCCCTTTGCCTCAAATGAGGAGCCTCCATTGGCACAAACAATGCATCCCCAATCATATTTAACTGTTTCTCCTTCTTGCAGTTTGCAGTGTAGCCTTGCAGAACCTCAGCCTTCAGCAAACATCTGCTTCCCTTATTTGTGTCCTTATTTGTTTCTCTTTCTTTAATCAAATTGCTGGTTGCACCTGAATCAATATAAATTCCAGCATTACATTTTGAAGAACAAGCTCTTAACGACTTCTCTGTATTAGCAACATATGTTTTATGTTAGACAAATATGCATTTTTCTTTGTATGCTTAGGTGACTCATTCCTCGTGAAATGCGATATTGCCTCCTTTTTAGTTCTGAAAACATTGAGCCTTCATATGCCTGGGACTTCCACAGACAAAACTCTTTAAAAATTTATCAAAAGGATAAATAAAAAAAGTATTTTCTTCATTTTAGTTGCTTCCCATTGCCTTTATTATAAACTGCTTGGAAGACTTCAATTTATGCAAACTCCAAACTCAAACAATCTTTGGTTTCCAATAAATTTGCAATAGGCTCAAAATGCTCAGAAAGACTATTCAATAACAATCCAACCTGAACAGTATCAGGCAAAATTGCTACATGTGCTTGCAGTTGTCATGAAGTTGCCAACATCTCATTTCCATGCTTAGACAGATGTTCTCCCTCATTTAGATTCTTATTATACAACTTTATAACTTGATGCACCTTGGAGACAGCTGACTTTCTTTCATACAGTTTCTTCAGAGTTTCCCACATGTCCTTTGCATGCTGTTTTTCTTAAATTTATGAATATAGAATCACTCACCGATAAGCAGATTATCCAGTGGCTTTATCATATGCACTGTCTGAGGCTTGTTTGTCATCTTCTCTAACAGGGTGCTCTGGGTGTAAGACCCTGCTGATTCCATGGCTTTCATTTTGAAAGGCTACAGCTCAAAATCTGGGCCACAACTCAAAATCATGGAAGGGGAGCTGGTCTTGTGATAGCAAGTATGAATTGTCTCCTTTGCTAAGCAGGGTCCACCCTGGTTTGCATTTGAATGGGAGACATGTGTGAGTGCTGTAAGATATTCCCCTCAATGGATGGGGCCACTCTGGGAAGAGCAACTGCATGCTTGCATGCAGAAGGTTCCAAGTTCCCTCTCTGGCATCTCCAGGATAGGGCTGAGAGAGACTCCTGCCTGCAACCTTGGAGAAGCTGCTGCCAGTCTGTGTAGACAATACTGAGCTAGATGGACCAATGGTCTGACTCAGTATAAGTCAGCTTCCTATGTTCCTATGGTCTTATGACTTCTTAATTCTCTGTAGCACTTGTCCTGTCTCCATCTTTGAGAAAACCTTGTTTTCTTATTTAGGCTAATTATTTTCTTCTCCAGTCTCAGAGCTTTGGGCCACAACCCTGTTGAGGGGTGTGAGGAGAAACATTAAAACGCTCACACAGCAGTGGTAAAGAAGTTCAGCCCAAGAAATTATCTGGAGACATTGGGTTGAGTTCAAAAAAACAAAGATTTATTAAGAAACCAGGAGATCACATACGAGAGAGACATTTAACAACATATTCAAACAGGTACTAGCCTTCAATAACAACGGAACAGTTCTGACTCTAACATTAACACCTTATCATATCTCTAGTCCAGTGTTTTTTCTATTTTTTTTCATCTGCATATGGAATAAGTTTTGTTCTGGGTGGCAGTATCAAGGCAATGTGTGTGCACATGCATTCAGAGTGGTACTTTCCTGATTCAGCCTGAGCAGGATCTAAAATTAATTAGGCAGACATTAAAAAAAACATGGGTGTGCTCACGCACACATACATGTTATAGGGAACACTGCTCTAGTGGCCGGAAGAGGTTATTGTGGTGCTAAGATAAATGCTTTAGAATTCTCACTTCTAACAAAAAGTGCATTTGATGAAGTGTAATGTCAAGTAAAGTGTTACGGAAATGCCAAAAAAAACCTGGTTAATCTGTAATGTTCCACAATATACTACTTGACTTGGTGTTATTGTTCCTTGTTTCATATGAACATGAATTAAGCATAGCCTGTGCCTTAATTTTATAATAAATATATCCAATAATGAGCTATGCTTTGTTCATTCCAAGCTATTCTAATTCATTTTTAACTTGGAATTTTTGGAAGGCATTAGCACTCTAAAATGTACAAATAGCAAGCATACAAAGTTGACAGTTGAAGTGCCTCATTAAAAGTAAAGTATCACTTTTTCTACTTTAGTCAGTCCTCTTGATGTCTCTTCTTCTAGCCGACACAAAAAGACAGAGGATGGCTCATGGATCCTCTAGGAACCAATCCTTGGTGGACACTCCTGGTTGCTGCAGTTCCTGCTTTACTCTGTACAATTCTCATTTTTATGGACCAGCAAATTACAGCCGTAATCATAAACAGGAAGGAACATAAGCTCAAGGTGAAAAACTGCTTTCTTATTCTGACTGTGAATACAGAAGCCAATTTGCTAGATTATTTCTGTGGTATCCCTGTCAAAGATCTAAAATATTCACTTGGAAGTTATAGAACTTTCATTTGGCATACAATTGTAAACTGAAATAAAATATCTTACGTATTTTTGATTGTAACTTGCACCATTTATTAATTGTAACTTCGTAGAAGCTGAGGAGTGATGTATGTCTGGGATTTGGCTGGTAAACAAGCCCTACTCTCACATTATATTCAATACTTGTATGAATGTATAATGTATACATTCTGTATACAAATCTGTACACAGGCACAGTTCATATTATGTTTGAACAAGGTACAGCAGCACATGATCTACTTGTATCCTACATTTCAGGGTACCTGTACCCAGGTTCACTTTTTAAAATTAGTTATTCACATACAAAACATGTATGACTGTACAGGCCTCTATACACTCGTACAACATAATGTCTGAAGATGGGGTTGTTAAAACATTTGGAACAAAAGGTATAGTGCTGGAATTAATGAAACATCTGCTGCAGTATTTGTGCTAGGGAGAAAGAGTGAATAATAAATCTCATAACTATTGGAAATGCTGCTCGGGTCACAGGAACATTTTCAGCAGAACCTTTTAAAACATTAAATTTTTCTCTGCTGCTAAATCATTGGGTTTGTTCCCAATCAAAGTGGAAATTGGGTGCTAGGAAGTTATTGTAACCAGCCTGGTTACAGTGTGTTCTGCTAGAATGCAAGTAACTTAAGCTCAGCCATGTAGTTGCTCATTTTTCCACACGTCAGCTATGGTAGCATGTTATAATCTCTTAAAATAAGAGATAATTTAAAATATAAATGGTGAGCTGCCCTTAGTAGTATTGCACTGGAAGGGTGGGATAGATGGAGATAGTGATATCTCTATCTTTAATAAATAATAGGAAAGATCCTCAGCCACCAGATTGCATGCTAGAAGAGCTGATTCTGTTAACTCCTCAGGGTAGTTTTTGCCATACAGTTCTTTCTGTTAACATTTCTCCACAACTTACTCACCACTGTGTTCAAAATGTTAATATTTTGCATTGATCAATTATTGAAAGATCTTAGTGTATTAAAAATGTACCAGTTAAAGAGAAGATTTTTTTTTCCCCAGTTTGCTTTGATGTGAGTCTGGTAGAAAATATGTTCTGTGTTTGACTTTACAGAAAGGTTGTGGTTATCATCTCGATCTTCTCATGGTTGGAGTTATGCTAGGTATATGCTCTATCATGGGCTTGCCTTGGTTTGTGGCTGCAACAGTTCTTTCTATAAGTCATGTCAACAGTTTAAAAGTAGAATCAGAGTGTTCTGCTCCAGGAGAGCAACCAAAGTTCTTGGGAATCCGTGAACAGAGGGTGACGGGATTAATGATCTTCATTCTGATGGGGATGTCAGTGTTCATGACCTCTGTATTAAAGGTAAGGAGGAAAAAACCTTTGTGGAACATTATATAGACTTAAAATCCTTATTTAAGTTTTTTAAATTATCATTGGCATAACTAGAATGATTTCTGTTTTATCAAAAGCAACCAAACTTGAACAGAAAATAGCAGGTTGAACGAGAACTGTTCCTATCTTATTTTTCTGTTTAAGTGTGGCAATATTTTCAATAATTTGAATTTGAAATTCAAGAAATTGAATTTCATAACCAAATGACTCAACCACCACAATTTTGAGATTGCTTTAAATGGAACATGTTGTTACTTTGTGGAAGTGTTAACTAGGTTTTCTTTGAAGTGTTTTCATCATCAAAACAGGAAAATGCTTCATCATAACTTTGGCTTATAACCCTTTTCTGGCTGCAGAATTCTTGAATTGCTAGTATGTGCTCATAATAGCAGTGAATAGCATGGAGATCCTGAGCTGTTTGAGATTTAGGTCATCAGTCCTGGAACTGGGGGTTTTCTTATTGGGGGCACAGGCAGGCTTCACTAATTTACCAAATAGTGTAGAGTGGGGCTGCACAACTTGGGCCTTCCTGAATGTTAGACTACAACTCCCATCATTCTAACTGTTGGCCACTATGGGTGGGAATAATGGGAACTGCAGTTTAAAAACAGCTGGAGGACCAAAGTTGTGCAGCCCTGGTGTAGAGAGTAGGGGTGTGCATGAACCGCCAGATGGCCAGTGAGTCTTGGGGTGGGGTTACCTTTAAGGAGCAGGGAGGGTGCTCTCTCCCTGCTGCATTTTCCCCACTGGTGCTTTGCCAAAAATCGCTGGCATGGGGCAGCAGTGTACCCTCTTGCTGCCCTGGTCAGCGTCAGACCCAAAGTGCATGCCAGTTCTAGTCTGACTCTGACTGGGGCGGCAAGAGGGTACGGGCCCGCCCCATGCTGGTGATTTTCGTCATAACTCTGGTAGGGGAAACATGGTGGGGAGCACCCTCCCTGCTGCTTAAAGGTAAGCCCCCTGCCACCTCTGAACTGATCAAACTGCTGGACCTCTGGACCGGGTTGGCGGTCTGGAAAAGGACTGCCGAAGAGTGCTCAACCAGTATAGCTTTATAAGAAGCTGTTGACCTCACCTGAATCTCATCACAGCAGGGATGTCAGTCCCAAGCCTGTTACTTTCCTTCTCCCCAGTGGTGCTGTACTCTCACAAGGATGAGGGCACCAGAAAGCCATGCCTAGCAGGAGTCAGGCTTCCGTTTAAACTAAACTACCACTATCAACCTGAACCACATGAGATTTAAGGGGTGTTTAGTAGTGCATTTCCTGTCTTTGGAACTGCATATTGATGGATAAATTGCAGAGTTTGAAAGCCTTCAGTGCTAAGTTCTCAGGAAATTAATTTTGTGACTGCATCCTCAATACCAACTAAGCTCATTTGTTGGGCTCTGGGTTGCAGCCTTCCACAGCTCTTCACACAAATTCAGGATCCTTTTATATGCCATTAAAACAATGGCTAGACCAGGGCTGCTCAACTTCAGCCCTCCTGCAGGTGTTGGCCTACAACTCCCATAATTCCTGGCTATTTGCCACTGTGGCTGGGGATTATGGGAGTTGTAGTCCAAAAACGGCTTGGGGGCCTAAGTTGAGCAGGCCTGGGCTAGACCCTGAGGCAAGAATGAAAGCCCTTTCACAGTTAGAATTCAGTACAAATAAGGAGTGCTTTTTGAAATATGCATTTATTTTTCTGAAGATACCTGGATTGATGACCTACAGTACAAATAGGAATCATACACACATGAAAAATAGATACATTTCTATCAGGGTAGCTTGCTGCAATCCTATAGCAAGCCTTAAATGGGGAAAAGTCAGATCGACCTGGGAAAAGGCTTTTACATATTAGATTCAAATAATTTACTTTTGGTTACAAAGGCTGAACAGTATCAATTTCATCCTTTAAGAATACATCTGCTTCCCATGGTTCTCCACTTAATTGCTGCCTCTCACAGTGTATTTTCTGAATATAGGAAGCTGCCTTTTACCGAGTCAAACTATTGGTCCATCTAGCTCAGTCTTGCCTGCACTGACTGGCAGTGGCTCTCCCAAGTTTCAGGTTGGAGTCTTTTCCAGATGTACCTGGAGATGCTCTGTCAATAAGCCACAGAGTTAGTTTGTATGCATGTGCATTTAACAGTTAGGCCCTGAACATATAGATTGTGAAAGTTTTTTGTTTTTTAAAAACTGTAATAGTAATATTTAACTTAGTTGCAGCTAAACATGTTCAGACATTTTACATGCAAAACTTACCTGATGGTCTAAGTTTTTCCATTTCATGGATATGTTCATAGCTTTTTTTCCTAAAACACGTGCCCTTTTGATGGCCCTTCTTCAGTCTGTGAGTTCCATTTTAGCTTTGTAGAATAATCTACTGGCAGAGGTAGAAGTTTATACTCTTATGTTGCTTGATCTGCATTAATTTAAATTATGGTTTTCTTGACAGTTTATTCCAATGCCAGTATTGTATGGTGTATTTCTTTACATGGGGGCATCCTCACTAAAAGGCATCCAGGCAAGTTATATTTACTGTGTCTTCTAAAACATGAAAAACAGATACTGTTTAAATTGTCTTATGCAGAAATAACTGTACAAAAATTAAGCCATTTTTCATGAATGTGAGATTATAGTATGATAAAATACAGTAAAGCCAGGCTATTCATAATGCATGGTGTGGAGAAAGTGGATAGAGACAAATTCTTCTCCCTCTTACATAACACTAGAACCAGGGGTCATCCCATGAAGTTGATTGACAGGAAATTTAGGGCCAACAAACGGAAGTACTTTTTCACACAATGCATAATCCACTTGTGGAATTCTCTGCCACAAGATGTGGTGACAGCCAACAACCTGGATGGCTTTAAGAGGGGTTTGGATAACTTCATGGAGGAGAGGTCTATCAATGGCTACTAGTTGGAGGGCTATAGGCCATCTCCAGCCTCAAAGGCAGGATGCCTCTGAGTATCAGTTGCAGGGGAGTAACAGCAGGGCATGCCCTCAACTCCTGCCTGTAGGTTTCTAGCGGCATCTGGTGGGCCACTGTGTGAAACAGGATGCTGGACTAGATGGGCCTTGGGCCTGATCCAGCAGGGCTGTTCTTATTTTTTTATGTACTTAATCTATCTGATCAGGATTTCCCATCATTTTGTCACTCTCACTAGTACAATCAGATAAATCCAGGGCATGACCATGGGGTAGAATTACACAACTACTGGGCTGGCTTAATTTACAGTGGTTCCCACTGGATTCTGTATGCAAAGTTAATGGAGTTGCAACATTAAGTCTAAAAGGGAGCAAAATCTGTTTGACATTTTAAAATACTGGGCTAACCAAGAGATGGAAAACCCTGTCTCCCCTCTGGAATGCTCTCTGCATTTCCTGGCCGAAGAGCTTTAGAAGGCTCTTCCTAGCCTTCAAAGATGCTACTAAGGGCCAACCTATATCCCGCCAAAGATGTTCTGAATGGCTGGTCCAGATTGTCACTACCTGCTATGACAATCAAGGTGTCAGACTTCCTGATAAAGGTACATCAAAGCGCATTCCAACAGGGTCATGACCACCTCTGCTGCTCATTTATCTGGTATTGCCTTTTCTGAAATATGGAAAGCCACCACCTGGTCTTCCAACTTAACATTTTGTAAAACAATACACCCTGGACATCTGCACTGCAGCGGAAGCAGGTTTTTGGTGGGTCAAACTGAAGTGCTTTAGTTTTACATCCTCAGATCCTTCTCCTTCGTGGAGAGCTTACTATTTGCCCACATTGTGAAGGGTTCCAGATCACCATTAAGATAAACAGGTTGCTCACCTGTAACTTTTGATCTTTTGGTGATCTGGTATTATTAATACCCACTCAGTTTCTCTGCTCTTTCGGATGTACCTACTGCACTTAGCTTATTTGTACAGTCCATTTTGCTCAGTGGCCATTCAGTAACTGAGACACTAAGGACTCTGGCACCAAGGATAATGAGCGTGCTTCATGTGCAAAGGGCGGGGCTTCAGAGCACTAGAAAGAGCTTGAAATGCTTCTGAGGGGACTATTGTAGAGCCCATGTTGTGAATGATAGTGGATCACCAAGAGATAAAAAGTTAAAGGGGAGCAACCTGTTTCTCTTGACTGCTGTTAACATCAACACGTCTGCTGTTCATATCTTTGTAGCTAGCTTAACTGTGTTGCATTTCTAAACGTTTGGCCAGTATTTGACAAATGGACCAAGTATTTTTTGATGATCAAATGCTCTATCTTATCCAGCTTTATAATCGCTTTAATTTTAGAGTTTCTAGGGGGAAAATAGTGACTTTTCTTTTCAATTTAGTTTTTTGACCGTATCAAATTATTTGGAATGCCTGCCAAGCATCAGCCTGACTTGATCTATCTCCGTTATGTGCCGCTCTGGAAGGTCCATGTGTTTACAGTAGTTCAGCTTACCTGTCTTGTACTTCTGTGGGCAATTAAAGTTTCTGCTGCTGCTGTTGTCTTTCCTATGATGGTAAGTTTTGTCTATGGACCATTAACTACTATTTTTGAAGTACTTGTAAAGAAATAGGTAGCACTCAGACTACCTGAAATGATTGTATAAGCATATCTAGCATAAACTTTCATGGTAACAACCCACTTTGTCAGATGCTGAGTTGTTACTGGAGAAATGCAAGAAAACTGTTTTTGAGAGTAAGCAGCACTGCCAAATCAGCCATGAGTTCCCACAAGAAATGTGCAATATAATTATATCTTGTGTAACCTTTCTGTAAATACCCTGAACTCTGCATGATTTCCATTTTTGCTTTGAAGGTTTTAGCTCTAGTTTTCATTCGTAAACTTCTGGATTTGTGCTTCACCAAACGGGAACTCAGTTGGCTTGATGACCTTATGCCAGAAAGTAAGAAGAAAAAAGAAGATGACAAAAAGAAAAAAGCAAAGGAAGTAAGTGGGATGTCACATCTAACAGCTAGATGCAATTGTTTAAGGGAGGGGGGAGGAAAATCCTTCCTGTCGCTTGCATGAACACGTTACTTGTATATCAGTCCTGTAAAGTTCTAGAATCTCTGCAAGCAGTGCAGGATGAGAGAGAATTTCCGGGGATATAGTTGACTCAAGATAAGCTTTATTGAAGCACGTTATGGCAGGATATTAATACAATTCTCAGTTACGATCCCTGGCACCCTATTGGGTACTGCTCTAGAGGGCCCTAAGAATGGGCTGCCATTTGAAAGGGGAAGCTGAAAAGCTCTTGTGCACTGGAAACACTGGCTGTAATTCTAATGAATTGCGTGCATGAATAGGCTGCAGGTATACAGCACTCCTTGCAGAACTCCCCATCCTCCTGCAGTTCATTTGGGACAAAATAGGCACACTAAAAGAACCATGTTTGTAAATCTTAAGAAAAGATATTTTGTATTCAGCACTAAAGCAATGATCCAGAATCTTCTTTAGAAATGTATTGGCTTGCATACATGCACTGGGATTTCTCTAGGGCTGAATTACAATATTACGAGCTCTCGATAAGAGATGTGAAGTGGAGTAGCCTTCCTTGGGCAAATGGTGTGCAATGACCTTTCATCCTGGGCAAGGTAATTGTTTCACTTGCTTGCTTCAACAATCCTTAATCTATCATTCTGGCATATCTAGCAAGTGCTGGGAGAGCAGTGGAACACGTACATTAAGGCTCATATCTAATTAGAACTTAGTTTAGTGGGTCCTTCAAACATGCATGTACCCTAGCAGATGTCTGACCTAGTTGGGTGGCTGTACTGGCCAAGGGTTGATGGCAGCCTTTTGCACTGCACTGATGGCCACATCTTAAGTGTATTCAGATGTTGAGAAAGGCTTGTCAGATTGACATGGGGGACTGCATCTAGAAAGAGGGGACTCAGTCTCTGTTGCCTGTGTGGAACTAAGCACACTGTCTTCTACTTTGTGGGCTAAATATGTTTAGGGGAGGTGTGCACAACAATGTGCAGTTACATTGCTGCAGTATCCCAAAATACAGTTATGGTCACTTTGATCTGTTTTTAAAGTACGTTTTAACAAGGCCTTTAAGTTCCTTGTTTTTGTAGTCTACAAGTAATTTGTTAAATATATATTGGATAATATGTAACTTTCAGGAAGCTGAACGAATGTTTCAGGCAGTGGGCAGTGAAACTGTACACCTTCCATATGAAAGGAGCGATGTGTTAGAGATTCCTGTGAAAGCTCTAAAATACAGGTGTGATATATATATCTATACATACTCTTAATTAAAAGTTTGATTTTTTTGCATAGCATTATATTTGATGTTGTCTTAATCACTTCTTGACAAGTTTGATGTATAAATCTGGGATTCACCTAGTTGGGAAAGAGGAACAAGGAAGAACCTGAAACCACCTAATATCTGTTGTATAGTTTGTGTGGATCTCCTTAAATCACATCTTACTCACTTACATGACCCTTCTGAACAGATCAGATGACTCGCTTTCAACCAACTGTTCTCAGGGTGAAGAAGCTGTTTTGGTCAGTTCTACCTAGTGTGTTGTGCATGGCTAATGGTATGGAAAGCATTGGAGATACTAAATATGAGTTAACTGAGCCTTATGTTTGCCAGCTACTTAAGTCTACTTCTTTTTCTAAATTCCACATAGCAATTCCTTTTCCCTCAAACATTTGTGCACTGAATGTATGCCCTTAACTTTTACACACTGAAAGCCCTTCCATTAGGGATTCAGGATTCTTTCTGTCCTTAAGGACATCGTTGTAAAGCTAGGGTAAAAGCATAGCTAGTTTTTCTGCCAACTTTCCATCTTTTTGCTTTAGGGCCTGTTAAAATAGATTTATGTAAACATTCCAAATGCTCCTGGTTTGGCTCCACCTGGCATACCAAAGCTCCAACATTTGCAGTATTTAAACACATCTAGGAGCAATCTTTCTGGAGTCCCAATGGCAATGCTAAATCACTGAAGAATTCAGTCTTAAGAAACTTCTCATTGAAGCAGAGTGCTCTTAGCCAGTGTTCCCTCCAACGTTTTTCATCAGTGTGTGGAATGAGTTTTCTTCTGGGTAGCAGTATCAAGGCAATTTGTGTGCATATGATTGGGGGCCTTCTTGATTCATCCTGAGTGGAATCCAAAGTTAACCGAGTAGACATTAAAAAAACTTGTGTACACTCACATGCTTTAGAGGGAACACTGCTCTTAGTCAATATCCATAATATCCTAGTTTGCTCTACATTAAGATATATTCCACTATTTACTTAAATAAGTTTGTATTTGCATGGATTTGGTCATTCAAATACATGTATTACAAAGGATGTTGAGGGGTGTTTTGTTTTTTAAGTCTGGATATTGTGGAATTACCCCTATATTAATGGCTTTGTGTTAAACATAAGTCCTGGTTCAAATCCTATTTGTGTGCTAAAATGTGTCTGGCAGATACACTCTACTGCATAAATAGGCCTAGTGTGCTAAAGGAAACATGATAGGGAAAACTAGCACCTGGGAGTCTTCAAAGATATTTTAGTTCTCATGTTCAGATAAATTTTTTTGAAAGAGTGAACGTAATTTAGATTCAGACTTCATTAGTATTTTGCATATATTATAAAATACTTCAGTTGTCCCAACATAGTTCAATTCACTTAAAAACCCGAGGCCCACTCTTTTGTATATAAAAATACTTTTAAAAAGCCTAAAAACATATTACATGCACTGGTACAGAATGTGCTGTTTTAACATGTCACTAGTGGCTGTGCAAATACATAATTTGGACTCAAATGATGTAAACAGCATGAGACACAATTAATGCTATTGCAAGGCACAGAGTACTAATCAAAGTGTGTTTGTTTGTCTAGCATTGATCCTTCTGTTGTAAACATATCAGATGAAATGGCCAAAACTGCACAGTGGAAGGCTCTTTCCATGAACACAGAGAATGCCAAAGTAACAAGATCTAACTTGAGGTAGCATATTAATTACTCACATTTTCTAATTGTAATATTGCTTTGTGTGTTGAATAGATAAATAGCTGTAGAAATAATTTGGTGTGATCATATTTATATCATGAATATATAAGGAGTTCATAGTAGTCATTTGAACAATGAAAAAGTAAAAACGCTCATGATAGCTGGGGCAGTGGAAAAATAAGAAGCAATTGATTTCTAAACGACAGGTAATGCTGAGTACAGGAGGGAGGCTTTAGAGCAGTGTTCTGGATTGGCCCAAGGGCCAGAAGCAGCCCCCATCAAGCTGAGTGCATTTCAAAAGCAATTTGTTATATGGTATGGGCAAGGGTGGTCAGCTGTTCAGAGGAAAAAGTAAGAATGTAACTGGACCAGTAGAGGTCCCTTGTTTGAGCCAAAGTAGCTCTTTGTATCCCAAAGAGCCAAAGTATCTCCCCCCCGCTTTTTTTTTTTTTTTTAACTACAGTGAGCTAAAGGTGAGAGATGGTTCTTTTTAAATTATATTTCTCAGCTATGGCATAAAGTGGAAAACCACTTATTTTGTAATTAGGAATGAAGTTTCATAATGAGGAAGAGAACAATATATGTTGTGTGCATTCTTCTCCACCGAAGCTTGCTACTAGGAATTCATGTAATAATTGTGCATTTAAGGCTGGTCACAAGATTGCACGATACTTGTACTATTTGTATCGGTTAGGGAATGTAAAATCAAACAGTGTGCCACCTAGATTTATCCAATCCAAATAAATCTATTGGGCAAAAAACCTTTTTTTAAAAATGGCTGAAAGCTGAATACCTTCTCTTAAGGTTTATGACTTGAATGCTGTCTTAGTGAACAACTAGCTTTCATCCAAGCTGCCACTTGTAGGTTAAATTCTTGCTGGTGTGTACTTTGCTGTTTTGAAATGTAGCTAGTTATTATTTGTATGTGATACTTAATAATGAGCAGTATATTATACATGAAATAATGGTTGCTATTTAATAAAGTTTATGAATATTCTTATTTTAGCTTCTCTAACCTTGTGGATTGTTTTAACAGCTCTGAAAAAGAAGAATGTGTGAGAATAGACATGGAAAATGCACCTGAAACGAAGTATGTAGATGCTGAAACCTCATTATAGAAATGAAGAGGGGTATATATCATTTTATAGGATATACTGTTAAAGGGTGACTTCTAAGCTTTCTTCAAGTCCTGAAATTTGAGCTATAGATCTACTATATGTGTAGCAACAAGAATTTTCAGGTGAAGAAGTAGTGATCACTCTGGAAATATTTATTCTTAGTGGAAAATTTATTTCAACTTTTAAAATAGGAAAATTAAAATTACTTTTTAGCTATACATACACAAATGTCAAATCACTCTTAAATGTAAATTATTGATCTGCATTGTAAATAATTTTGCAATACATTATGGTTTTATAACTTATTGCGGTATGCATGTCCTGTTTTTCAGACAATTACTGTTTGGGTTTTTGCAAATTTTTCTGTTGGTCTCCATAGAACAAATCTTCAATGTGCCATTTCTTGAATGTCTGCATTTTCAACCCTTTCTTACTTCCTGTTTCATGTTATTTAATTTGTAGAAATATTCCTATAGCCATAAATTCGTATATCATTGAACATTATCCCACTGCTGATATGCAGCCTCCACTGAAATGACTGAAGAAGCCCATTCATACAGGGCTATAGATTGGGACAAAGGGGTTGGTTTCTGCATTGGGGTGACTGTTTAAAATATAAAAATGGAACTGTGTTCTAGTATGACTTTCACATGCTACCCAATGAATAAGTCTCTGCACATATACAAACTGAAGATATAAGAGAGAGGAAAGTAAAGTCTTTAGAACCATCTCTTTTTTGAATCTTTTAATTTTTTTAAAGTTTAACTCAGGGTACAGAATAAATCTGTATTTGTTGGATTGCAATGCAAGATCATGTGCTTTGCATTTGTCACAATGCCTTGCTTTGTAAAGGGGATATTTAACACCATGCTAATCTTCATTTTTAAAAGCACTTGTGTATCAAACAACTTGACTATATCAAAATACTGTACAAAAAAGTAATAGGTTTTTAAAACATTTAACCCCTGTTAGAGAATAATACAGAGAATATAACTGAAATATCTGACCTAGTTTTAAACACTATTGCTTTAAAACATGTTCAGGACTGAAGCCTAATTATATGTCCCAATAAAGTCAAAAGATCTTAGACAACCATTTTAAGTACACATACATGGAAGTAAGTTGCAATAAAGTCAATGAGACTTAATTTCTGAGTCAGTGATTCTTGATCTGAAGCTCCACATGAGTTCTCTTATCATGTAATGGTAACAACTCTCTTGTTTTGATGATGGGGATGTGCATATGCAGTTACTCCCAACACTGCAATTAATCGGCAAGATCTTGCTTGTGCATGAGAGCCATGTGCTTATTGGAAAATCCAAAACACAGGAAGGAAGCGAGCAGCATGACTACAAGTACTTCTGCAAATGGAAAGTATTATGCTTATAAACGGGGGGAAGGGTGCAACTTTTGCCAGTCCCTCATTCCCTTTGCTATCCCCTTTGCCCCCCAGTAAATCTGTTCTGTGGGCCTCTCAACTCTCAGGGACTTATTTTGGGGTGCACAGGAAACTGCAGAGGGAAGGCAAGAGGATTGAAGAAAATTGCATTCTTCCTCCCTGCGCATGAGCAAAATGTCTTCTGTACACAGAAGTTCTAGTCTGCAGGCTGACCCCGCTGTGTTTAGCATTGAGATGTTGGGACTGGGTCAGATATTAGCCTTGGCCTTTGCATTTGAAGGACTGTAACAATTTTATGTAAAGTTATGCTTTTTAAAATCACTTAAATGTTTTTGCATATTGAAGAAAACACACTTGCCAACAGAGAATGCTGTTACAAATACATCACTGATTACATTAACTGTATTTTTACAACATAGTCCCCCCGCCCCCTGACTCTTCAACTTCCCTTTAATATTTTGAAAGTACATCTACTTTTTATAAAGCTGTTTTGCCTTTATGCCTAATTTTGTCACATTTTATGTTTTTCAGCCACTCAACGGTTAAGTATATCGTCCCTTAATTAACTGTTATAATCTGAATAGCAACCAACCTATATAGTACTCTTTGTATTTTGGGTACTAGCTGTAGGTCAGCCAGCACCAAAATACATTTTCATTCTTTTAGTACAGTTTCAATTAATAATCTCTACATGAAACTTAAATTTTCTTTATGCAAGTCATCTCTCAATTGTAAAGCACTGGGATCATAATGTACAACTTGTTCTTAAAAGCCTTAAATGTAAAGGGCAAAATGTTAAAATGGAATGTCACTTTCAGAAGCATGCAACTGTGCTGATACATTTTGCCTAATTGAAGCCAATTGTAAACATTTCTGGATGAGCCAGAGCATGATCCAGCCAAAGTTATGCCTTATTGCTTCACTTTTAAGCCCCACTTGATTTCAGTGGGCAATTTGTATATCTGTTCCATTGAAATGGACTTAAATGTTGATCTCCGGCTGGCCAATGGTTGTAGTTCGCCAGCATGGATTTGTCTTGCCTAAAGCTAAATTGTGTGTATTAACTAATTCTCCTTTGGAATGGGGAACAGCAGCAGTTGGTGAAGCAGTTCACTGGTAGGAATTGTCTGCCACCACTGTAAAGTGATTAAGGGTGGAGGAGAAAACACATCCTTGACAAGCTTTGGGAAGCCATAGTAGAGTTAGGAGATGGCTCAACATCATGAAGCCTGCAACTGCTGACTGGTTAGCAGTCCCTGATATAGACACAGGCTTCTGACAGTAAGCAGGCACTTCTTTTACTACCCACTCTCAATGGCTTCCAGTAATCTAAAGATTTATCACTTAAGTCTAATCTCTGGCAATACCTGAGCAGTGCAACAGAGGAACCATATAGCTTGCACCTCCTTACCTTGTGCTTCTATTGAGAAAAGAATGTGTGCATGTCTTTGTGGAACTTTTCCATAGGTGACATGAAAAGAAGTGCAAGTCATTTGTACTTTCTCTGCTTCTTTTTTTGCATCCAGTGGGACACTTTTTGCTAAACAGAAAATCCCTGTAACACATAGTGAAAACTACTCTTGAAATCCAGGTGTTTAAAAAGTGGTTTGTACTGCAAACGCTTGGACATATCTGCACCTGAAAACACTGGGAGTAAAACAAGTAGGAAGCAGCACTTCAGATTTTGTTGAACAGCATCTTTACACAAATTGTTAGTGTCCTTCATTGTCAAAGATGCTACTAAGTGTGTTCTGAGCTTGTAGGAAAAAATTGTAGTGTTAAATCATGAAACATAGGGGTATAAATAATGCCAACAAACTGATGAGCTGAAGCCTGAACACTATCAAATTTTCTTTGTCTAGCTTTGATACTAAATGTTGGGAACAGTATAACTCTCTTTGCATTCCGGGATGTTTGCGTAGCTTGTGCCTTACTCATAGCCTTCAAGAAATACGCACTTTGTAAAATTTTGAAAATCATGACCATGTGTCACTTATCCCTGTCTCACATACATATGTTCTATGTCTTTAACAATTGCGTTTGAAAATTTTTTGGTACAGTCAACGGGTCAGTTGTATATGTAATTATATGTAGCTTTCACAGAGTTGTTGTGCATTTGTCTTCCTCTACTGCAGACTTCCATATTCAGAACCATAGGGTACTAATTTGCAAAGACCTCAAACGGATTGTCTTGAATTTTAACCCTTTTTTTTCAAAGCCAAGAATGCTGAACAGTTTGTTCTAACTTTTCAGTGGGTTGATTTTGGTCACTTAAGTGAAGATCTGAAATGACTTAAAATAACTAATTTTGTGTTATAAAAATACTGCCTGACATTTTTGTGCTGTCTTACGAGGATAGAGCAAGGGCTCTATCCTCGTAGATAGTAACTAAACTAACCATGGCAAGGCTTGGCTTGCAGCGTGAGCAGAAGGGAAAGCAATTTTCATTTCTCTTCCCTCCTAGCAAAAACTCATTTTGTATTCAGAAATGCAGCCCTCATAGACCTGTTTCTGGATGGAAAAAGAGCTTTTGTGGGGATGGAAGATAAACAAAAAATGCTTTCTCCTCTGCCCATGCTGCAAGCCAAGCCTCACTCCGGTTTAGTCACTCCTTGCAAGAATGGAGCTCTTGCTCTGCCCTCATAAAACAGTGCAGAATGTTAGTTAATAACTGGTGTCAGGAGTAACATGACTTGCAAGGTAGTTCATGTTGATGGTTCCAAGGTTAATGATTTCTTACACATTTTAACCTTTTGATATCTGATAAATCCAGATGACATGCTGAAAACTCCAGTGGTAACCTCTGCTTGAGTAATCTGTTGCTTATTTTACTTTGTATAAATATTTCCTTCTCTGTTTAAAAAAGGGTATTAAAGTAGGACAGTGGAGGGCATAGTGTTTACTGTATGTAGATATAAATGTCGCCTTAATAGTGTAAATGACTAAATTAACTGTGCACTGATTCACCTTGGTGAAACCTGATTTAAAGCCAGTAATATTTCTGTTAAACCAGTAAAATAAATAGCTGAGCACTTTGATAAAAGATACCTTGGTTGTTTTCTGGGGAGCAAGGTAGCTTACTGTATGTGTGGCAGCAAAGCTTCCCCCAGGAAACCTGCTTTTCTGGTCTTTATTTTTGAAAACTGTGTTACAGAAAATGTCTAAACTTTTAATACATCTAGATATATTCTGTAAGGTTTTTAGTGTCACGTTTAATGTAGAGGCCCTACAACTCATTTGCTGACATCCAGACTAATGTTGTGTGCACAGTGGGAGAAGGATGATTCTTGGCAATCTTCCCTCTGTAGACCACATCATCTTCTGAAAATGTAAGTGAGGGTCCCACAACCTTCAAGGATGTATTTTTGAGGTGCAATGGGTTGCAAAAAGAGCACCAAAAATCTTTTTTGCCCATTGTGCATGTGCAGCATTAGTCTAGGTATCAGTATTTTTAATTTATGTAGAAATTGCTGTGCATTCTAGATGTGTACAAGTTGCTCATTTTCCCCTTAGTTGGCAGTTGCTTTATACTATGTTTAAGGCAAGTTACTCCAGGTTTTCAAGATAATGAACAGAAAGTGTACAAGATAGTTGGGTCTTTTTGCAAAACAAATCATTTTTAGCACATCTAGCAAAACATTTCTTTTTCTTCCCATTTCAAATGCATTTATTTCTATTTACAGTAGTATTGTAAAATGTGCCCTTTGTAAAGGTAAGTTTCAAGTGTAAAGTGTAATGAATTGATGTAATGCATTAAAAATGCACTGGTCTGCGTTGTTAAAAAGGGTTATGTATTATGTATACATTTTGTAAATGAATTGTGTTGAAGTCACCAGTTCAGAGTTTAGATCATTAGCACATGCTGAATGTATTTTGCTTTTGCTAAATTTAATCACTAATTTAATGTTTGAATGATTAATGTAGGTGCCATCCATTACCTAACACAGTACAAGTTGTGAATAACCATTTATTTTAGTGAATGTATAGGCACATAGTTGTGTGTCAATATATACTCGGTATTCTAATATGAAATATTGTCTTGTGATTTTACTATTTGGCAATATTTTTATTTTGTAACCTTTTTAGTACTTTTGTCAATTATAGGAAAACTGTTTAAATTGGTGTGAAAATAAAGGTTTTCATATTTAGTACCTATGGTAACTATATGGCAGTCTTGTAATGTATTTAATAGCCAGGTTTTTATAATGCAATTTATTAGTCAGAAGATGCATCCTTTGTAGTATTTTCCCTTTTGTTACTGAAGCTTTGTTTTCTAAGTGTCTTCCAGTGTTCAGAACATCTTACTGAACAAAAATATTGACTTGAGGTGTAATTACACACTTGATTCCGATTTTTATGACAGTTTTCTAATTGCATATATTTTCTTTTATAATAAAATCCAAAGCAAGCTAATACTGTTCCAAATGTAGAAACAATATTTTATTAATTTATATAATACCTGCAAAATTCTCTCCAATATGTGTAATGTGAAAAACCTAGCCTTTATAATTTGTTTAATGATGGTTGCGAAAACTATTTTTTGTAATGTTTCAAAAAGTTGACAGCAATAAAATGCCACTGACTTTAACAGTTTGGGTTTCTCTTTAATTCCATGCTATTTAGTTTTGTGCTGCAAGACTGATATTACAGGTGTAAACTGGAAAGATGCATGAAATTCTCTGGGAATTTTACTTGCTTTCATCTAGCCATTCTAGGTTAAAGAATTGCTCAACAAATGAGGCTTGAAGTGCAATGATATCTATATTAATATACTACAAACTATAATATGTCATTGCTGGCACATATTGTCATATGTTGGGAGTGTATGTTACACTAAAGTTTACTCTCAAGGTATTCAAGATACTCCCAAGGTTGGTGCACATAATTTGATAGCTGAATGATTAAACTACCAAAAGGCTGGGCCATTGTGGTGTTGGAGGTTGGCAAGAAGACTTGAGATACTGCAAACATCCCAAGGAACAGGGTGTACCTGTGCATGGTTTCCATGGAAGCCATTCGCTTGTGGGAAACAAAAATAAAAGGTGTATATGTGAGGTGGGTTAATCTGTTCCATTTTTTCTCATAGAGCTCAGGTTGGAACTACCGTGTTTCCCCAAAAGTAAGACCTACCCCGAAAGTAAGACCTAGCAGTAATTACCGCTGTACCGCTAATATAAGCCCTCCCCTGAAAATAAGACCTACCGCTAATCCACCGTTTTTGCATCTGTCCTGAGAGCTGCCATATTTAGCCTAGAAGCTGCCCTTCAATAAAAATAAGACCTACCCGAAAATAAGCCCTAGTGCATTTTTTGGTCCCAAAATTAATATAAGACACTGTCTTATTTTCGGGGGGAAACGGTAAGATATCTCCTGTATAAATAGTCCCACCCTTGGTTCTATTTATTTATTTAGCAAATTTGTATACCCACTACTGAGGTCTCGAGGCAGTTGACAGCATAAAACAAACCAAGAATTTAACAGTTAAAACATATAAAATATCAAATTAAAATACCCATAAAAGCACACCAACTAACAAAAAAGCTTGGCTGAAGAGATGTCTTTAGTTGTTGCCTAAAAGCCAACATGTGTTGGACTTGAGACCATGTGTCCACCCTGGTTGCATTTTGATGGGAGACCACATGTGAGCACTGTAAGATACTCCCCTCGGGATGGAGCCGCTCTGGTAAGAGCAGAAGGTTTCAAGTTTCCTCTGGCTTCTCCAAGATAGGGCTGAGAGAGATTCCTGCCTGCAACCTTGGAGAAGCCACTGCCAGTCTGTGTAGGCAATACTGAACTAGATAGACCAATGGTTTGACTCAGTATACGGCAGCTTCCTATGTGGGAAAGGCCAATAATTGTCATGGCTGCTATAAACTCCTGAGTTGCTCCTGACAGTTCAGTCCCAAGTGAACACCGAAGTCACCCACCATTATCAACCTGGGTGTCTCCAATGCCAACTCCGCAACCAAATCTGACTGCTTGGTTAGAGGTTCTGTTGGGCAGCGGGGTAATCAGTACACCAACCGAAGTCCCAATTTATCCTTGGTCCCAAGACTCAAGTACACTCACTCACTATAGGCAGGTGCTCTGACAGGGATCCTGTTAAGGGATATACAGTACTTCTTCATATAAACCACAATCACTCCACCACCCCAACCATATCCTCTTACCTGCTCCATAACAATATTCTGTAGAGAGAAGCTGGGACCAGACTCTCTTGGTGTGATTCTTAAGTTGCTTTTGCTCACCCCTTTTCTCTGAAATTTCTCTTTCCCCCCCAGTTAAGATAACAGCTGCAATTCAGCCTTTTTGGAGTAGTCCTTTTGTCTTTTTAAAGTCCTGATTTGTGTGTGGGGGGGGGGAGTTTGCCTTTGTACAGAATTGCAGTGCCAGCCTTCCACATGTGGGCTAACAAAGCAGCAATGTTTCAGTGGCACTTCTGCTGTTCTGTACTGTACTTCCATATTACATTTACAGCCGATATCACTTTCTTGTTGAAGGGAAGCAAGAGTTCAGTAATCTTTTTAAAAATCTGTTTATATTTGCTTAGGCCTACAATTGTCACATACATCCACGACCGGATTTTAGCATGTGTCAAATTCCACTTGCCATGTTATTGATTGGGAATGCAGTGTTGCTCTTGTGCACTCATGGAAGTAATTATCCAAAATTTCATTGCAAAAGCCAGGATAAGGGCATGGAGTCCCTGGCAAAAGGGACAGAGGAGCTCCCAGACCTCTTCATGAAACATGTTCCGGAGGCATTATGTTAAGTATGTGAGATTCCATTTGACCTTTTTCTTAGCTCTAGGAGTAGAACTGAGGATACAGTGCCAAAGTGTGTTAAAGCACGTTGGAAAACATTAGTCTTACCTACTGGAACATGAACCTAGTATTAAACTGGGCAGCAGCAATATAGGAAGATGCAGAAAGGCATCATCTCGCACTGTGGGGGAGGTGGCAATGGTAAACCCCTCCTGTATTCTACCAAGAAAATCACAGAGCTCTGTGGGCACCAGGAGTCGAAATCAACTTCATGGCACACTTTTACTTTATATTATATATGAAAGGGATCCAAACAGAAAGTCAACAAATACAGAAAGCAAGTATTCCTTCTCCTTCATCAAATTCATTCTCCTTCATCAAATGGAGAAAAAAATTACCTTACAAATAAAGGTGCCTTGTTCTGTTTTATAGGGAACAGAACTGATGTGCAGAACTTTCAGACTGTTATGCATGAGTAGCCCCATCAAGCTTTATGGGAAAGTCGCATTAATTTTAGTGGGATAATTCATGAACAACTTAGTCTGGAAGTCAGCCACTTATAAGCAGGTCTGAGAGCATTCATCAACTGATAAAAGTTGTGTTCAGTTTTAAAATACTTAGATTATAGTTGTTCACTGAGAATATAGTGTTCAGTGCTGAATCTATAGTAAATGTGTTTTATTTGATAGAGGCAGCTGGTACAATTTATCTCTAATAAACGTAAATAACAAAATTCCAAACAAATTTAATCCAGCATCCAGTGTATTGGGTGGAAAAAGTGTAATGCTGAAAGAAGAAACTAAATTCTCCTTTGACCAGTACCCTTTGCTGAAAAATTTGAAACCACTGGTGAATTCAGAACTTTAACTATCTCATGCACCCAATATAATATATCAGAAACATTTTCATCCATGTTCCAGAATATGACCTGGTTATGTTTCCAGGTGTAATAGGTACTAGTTTTGACCTAGAATAATCAATTCCAAGCTCTTATCTTTAGGAACTGCCTTACCTTTTGCTTCTTAATGTGATTGCCAGTTGGATGTGATTTTATGTGCATAGAATTTTTGAAAACATATCAAGGCACATGCATTCAGGTTGAATTAGGAAGCGCCATTCTGAGCGGGATCTAAAATTAACTGAGCAGACATCAGAAAAGTTGTGAACGTGCACACGCCTTAGAGGGAACAGTGCCTGTAAGTACTGCACTTGAGCCCATCTTGCAGGGGCGTAGCTAGCCCGCCGGTGGCCCGTGTGCGGCCATGGTGGGCACCCTGATAGCCACGCCCCCGCATCTGACATCAGACGTGGGGGGCATGGTCTGGCTCCCGAACGGAGCCTTGAGGCTGAAGCGGCCCCTTTGGCAGTTAAACAAAGGCTGGTGCTGCGTTCGCAGCGCAGGAAGAGCCGCTTCTGGGCTGCATTGCAAACGCAGCACCAGTTTTAGCTCCTGAAGGGGCCGGGTGGCCCCTTCAGGAGCTAATTAGGCTTGCGCTGCGTTCACAGCACCAGCCAAGAGCGCTGCGTTCACAGCGCCAGCCTTTATTTAGCTCTCGAAGGGGCCGCGCGGCCCCCGCTCGGGAGCTAAACTTCCGCCCCCGCGTCTGAGCCGCTAATGGCGGCTCCTGATTGGGCACGGCTCGGGTTCTTTGAACCTGTTCGCCCAATTATAGCTACGCCCCTGCCATCTTGTATCCTTATGCTTTTTTCTGTCTCAATTCCAGATGCTGCCATCCTAATATCTTACTATTTTTCCACACTGTGCTGCTAATCATACTATGGCCATTCTACACTAAAATCTTGGTGTCCCCTTGTTTTTAATCCACTTCTATTGTAACCATATGGTGTAATATTTTTGTCTTGCCCTGTAGAAGATGAAAGTGAGGAACACATTCTGTTTCTGTGCTCTGGACCCCTTCTGTACTTCCATGAGTCTTTTGTGCAATGTAGCATGCTACTGATATCCTAGACTTGAGCTGAGTGTGGATATGAATATGGATTGTACTAAAATAGCTGACAAATACTGTTCCTTGCATGTGGGGCAGGATTTAAATGAAACACACTAACCAGGGGTTTAATAACTCTTGACTGCACAAAACAAAGTGCAGCAGTATTTGTATACTTCTCAACTATTTATATACCTTCCCAAACATACATCTCTTGGTAGTTTACAACATTAAAAAAATGAAAACATTAAAACAGTTTAAAACCACAACTGTGATTTAAAAAATAAGAAGAAAAGATTGCTATCATTCAACAATCCTCAGGTGAATAAACAATCTCTGAGATTTTGATTGCATGCTAAAGTGAAAAATACTTGGGAGAGGATCTGGGAAAACTCTAGGGCTGAATCGCTCGTTACCAAAATAAATAAATATTTAAAGAGAGCTCTCATTCTGCTCACTTTGTCCCCGTGTTGAAACTGCCTTTAGAGTTACTCCCTTCACCGGGTTAAAGATACCCAGTTTTAAGGTTCCCAAGCTGTTTCCACGAATGAAGCCCGAACCTTTATTCAGTTCCTCTTAAGCTGTAGAGTTCCAAGGAATCTGGGAAACTGAGTGCATTAGCACCTTGCACAGCTCCCCATCTTCCTTTTAATCCACATTCTCCTTTCCCGTGAAAGGCGGTAGTCAAAAACCATTCTTCTGCGGAGGGCATTTCTTTTGCTAAATCTCCTCTGTAGTAAGACTGCATGTGAAGCGTGGAGCGCTGGTTTCAGTTGCTCTGTCTAGATCTACACTGCTTGACTGTAATCAAGGGCTAATCTAAGCCGCTTCGAGAACATATTTGAATACAACAATGAAAATGAATTGATACAGAGTCTGGTGCGCTTGCCCAAACGGCAGCAACTCTGACCACTCGCCCCACAGCCCTTTTACTAGTCTGGCGACTCTTCCCTTCCGCTTTTTGCAGAGGAAGAAAGACCACACCCAGTCAGGAAAAGCCCCTAGCTGCCTGTCTGCTGACGTCACTTCTAGTTCCACCTACCAGTGCCGAGAGTTAAGACGGAGAGTCGTTTCTCTGCACTGCAGCAGCAGTTGGAATCCCGAGCGGCTTCTCCGTTCTCATGGCAACGGCGCTGGCGTTTTCGGTCTCCCTGGAACGCTACCGCCTGTCTCCAAGGGGCCTAGCGATTGGCTGATGAAACCGACCCTGTGGAAGAAGGTCTGTCTTGATTGGTTAGGGCGTTTGTCAGTTGGCACGCTGCATGCGGGTGTCGGAGAAGGAGGGTTGCTTTGATTAAAAGGAGAGGGGTGTGATAATCTGGAGAGCTGCAGAGGTGCCGGAATTGGAGCTGCACGCAGGGGTGGGCCAGAGGGACTCCGTGGAGCAGTGAGCCCTCCTCTCCCTGTGGGCGACGTGAGTGGAATGGGGAGGGGGCGTTAGGAGGACAGAGGAGCCGTGGCAGCCGTAGCTCCTCCTCTCTTTCCCCCATCGCACTCTGTGTGTCGAGGGCTAAGCCCCGCCTTCTATGACTGGCCGGGGGGAAAGCGCAGCTGTGCCCCTTGGAGGGCAGTCATTCAAGATCGCGCACGCTACAGCAGCCACTACTGTCCGCTTAGTGTGTGCTTCTGTACTGTCTGTGTTTCAACATCGCAGTCTCTGCTCTGTCAGCAAGGTGCCATTCACAGCCCTCCTTTCTAGGGTTGCCATGTTAAACCTCCCCAAATCCGGGCGGCCTAATTATTCAGCAACTAATTTTTGCATTTTATTTATTTATTTGACAGATTTGTATACTTTTCCTCCTCTGTTTTCCCATGTGATCGGATACAGGGTAAAATTGGGCAATCCAGGCAACGCATTTGAAATCTGTGTAAATCCAGGTGGAATTTAGCAGCCGGGTGGAGGAGCCAAAATCCGGGGGCTACCCTAAATTCCGGGGACATGGCAAGGCTACTCCTTTTGGATTTCATCCTTGCATTTTAGTCCTACAATGTTGCATGTGCGTCGCAATAAATAAATAAATAAATAGCTGTCCCCCCCCCCCCGTAAGCTACTTGCGTTTTCAAAACGATCCTGCCCAGGTGAAGCATTTTACTGCTGAACACTGTGTAAACTGGAAAGCACCTGGGACTTTTGTACACAGCAAGTTTTGCTGCGAGTTTAGAGAGAGGCTTTACTGCGAACCCGAAGTTGTCCCCAAAACTGAGGCAAATAGTAGATTTTTTTTACCCCAGATATAAATCAGGTTACATTCTAATGCACAGTGAAAAACCCGAATTGTGTGTGAACTACTCTCCGATAATTCACAGGGATTTGGGGGTAAATCTAGCCAATATGTGAAAGCACTGCCTCCATTCTGGAGGAGATGCAAATTAAAGGACTCCAAAAGCCCCATGTGAAAAGTTTCCTGGAGCCTATTTGCAGTATCAGTGTTTAGTCTTGAAACTAATGGGCCCCTGGCCGTTCATTTACTTTTATGTTTATAGCCAGCTTTTCAAGGAACCTAGAAAAATTTACGTGATTATGTTTATCCTCATACCAGACTTGTGAGGTAGGTTAGGTGGTTGAGGTAGCTTAAATGTCTGGCCCAGAGTTACCGGGTGAGTTTCATGGCAGAATGGAATGGGGATTTGAACTTGGGTCTTTCCAGTCCTAGTCCAACATTCTAGTCCTAGTCCAACATTCATACACCACACTGGTTCTCATGTACTTAGTGCAACTTTAGTTTAACAAAGCTGTCAGTCTTATAGCTTATGAAATACCAGCACACTCATTTAGTTTAAAGATGAATGATGTATAGCATACTAAGCTTTTGTGGACCTAGAATCTGTTTTGTCAGATGCTTGGAGTGTACATATAGAACTTTAGAGTTGGAAGGGATCCTGGAGGTCTTCTAGACCAACCTCCTGTTTAGGGCATTAATCTCAGCAGCTGGTAATATTTATATGGATAGAAATATAAATCATTATCTTGGGGATGGGGTCATAGTTCTGGTAGAGCATTTTGCTTTGTGTGCAGAAAGTGCCAGGTTCGGTCACTAAAATCTCCAGTTAGGACTGGAAGGACTTCTACCTGAAACCTTCCAGAGCCACTGCCAGTCAGTGTAGAGAACAGTGAGCTAGATGGATCAATGGCCTGACCTGGCATAAGGTAGTTTATGTTCCTCAATATAGCGAGAAATTGTAAACTGTGGGGGCCAGAAGACCATAAAATGCAAGAGGTTTGGTCTGTGATGACATTCCTCTCTGAAGGAAATGGCTGTGAAGGAAATGACCTCTGAAATGACTGTTGCATCTTGCATTTCATGACCTTTGGGATCCACTCTTTAAATTCTTCCTTTTATACTCCTGTAGCTTCCTCTGGACAACATCTATATATTTAATTCTCCTAGACGTGTCTCAGCCTCTGTAGGGATGTGTCCTGGCAACCCAGCTGATTGGCTGGGCAGCGGAGCATAGGGACGCACCTGATTGGCTGAGGCACGTCTCTGGTGGAGGACAGAAGCGGTGGGCCTTGCTGGGCCATGGAGGCCAACGGTGGTGGTGGGCCTGGCCCGGCCGGGGAGGCCAGCAGCAGTGGGCCCGCGGAGGCCAGTGGCGGCGGGGCCTGGCCCGGCGGCGGAGGCCGGCGGTGGCGGGCTCGGCCTGGCCACGGAGGAGGCAGGCCCGGCCTGGCCGCGGAGGTGGCAGAGGCGGCGGGCCTGGCCGCCGCGGCGGCACTCGGCCAGGCTGGAGACTGGGGCGGGGGGAGAGAGGAGGGGGATCCGGCCCGGCCGGAGACTGGGGCGGGGGGGGGAGAGGTTGCCAGCCCCAAAAAACACACAGATGCTCTGTGCGGGGGTCGGCTTGTATATAATAATCAGCCAACACATTTTTTGAACGGGCTTTTACTCCACTGATATTTTTATTAAAAAAATCAAATATTATTTTTGCTGCAACAGATTAACTTTGTAACTCCTCTGGAAATAGTTTATTTTACTAATATGTAATCAGCTCTGTTAATCTGGGATTTTTGCTGGGGGTGAAAATTTTGCCTTGAGTGTCTCCACCCCACTTCTTTTTAAATCAAGGAGGTGTAATCTAGAGCCTACAGCAGATTGACCAGTATATCTCTGTCTGGTGGCATCTGACATGTTTTTTGTTGACATCTCAGAAGGGCTCTTCTGGCATAGTAATTGGCACTTCCTGACTCTTTACTAAGAGGGTCCTGCCAGTGGAATTTGTTTTTTTTTTAAAGAATGTGGTACTCTTAATATTCAAACAGACCAGTAACAATAAGCGCTTCTAGCAGGCCACTTTAGTTCCTTCTTTTCCCCCTACAGAAGATCCACACAACTAGTTCTGTCTACTCAAGAGTACTTTTGTTTTGTTTTTTTAACAGCAGTCCTCATCCCTGCCCCCATGTGGCATGGCAAACTGCTTTTGAAGCTTAGTGGCTCTCAAAAGCAGTGACATGATATGACATGGAAGTGTGCTAGTTCAAGAAAAGAGTCCTACTGGCTGAATACAACCTCTTGGCATAGCCTAAAGTAGCTCTTTTGATCCCAGTCTGTAAATAAATAATAATAAATAATTTTAAATTGTTCTTAATATTTAATATCTTAATAATCTGGGGGTTTAGGTATCTTTTTTCAAAGTTGCTGACATTCTCTGCTAGTATTGTCCTTCACTTGTTGACAAGACAATGCCTATATATATATATTTACATATAAATATATATTTACATATATATTTCTTGTTGACAAAACAACGCCTGTTTACATTTGTTTTCTCTTTAAAGACATGATGTGTTAATTCTGATGCCTTGATGTTATACAATGCCTGATCAACATAAGAAGGTGAAGACCACAGAGAAGGCAACAGACACCAAACCTCAAGGGTACTGTGCTTTACACTAAATGTCAGCAGTGACTCTCAGGAATTTGCACCAGCTGCCAAACTGAACAGTTCAGTCTGAAATGCTATGTGTACATGGTAACTGTTACTCTGGTCACCAAGTTTATTCAGACCTTTTCATTTTGACAGAAACAATTGGTGGTTACAAAGTCTATACAAATATTGGGGTTGGGGAACAGTAGGCTGCTGCTGAGACAATACCAGAACAGTTGCTTTCTATAGACATATTAGTCTAGTATAATTTTACTTACATTGCATATTAGTGAAAGAAGGTGGTGTCATGCATTGTTAATAGGCATCTGATTTGTTTTTTCCTAGGGATTTTTCTGATCTTAAAAGGCTTCTGGCACTTCTCAATGTTCAGTCAAGTAAGCAACAGGTACATTTCAACAGGCATTCTTTGAGCCAAACAGTTTTATAACAGCAGGCTATAATTATTAATTTTGTTTTGTAATTAATCTTTGCATGATAAATTTCTGGTTTCAAACTGTTTGTGGCTGTAATTATGGAGAAAATCTCTTTTAGAAATGGAAGTGTGTAGATAGAAGGAACCGAATGAGCTTGCTTTTTATGGTAATCGGTACTTTCCATTTTCAGTAGAACAGCTTTCATTACAACATTTTGAAAGTATGAGAACGGTTTAAATCCAGAAATAATGCTCAGATCAGCATCTGATATGTATGATTGTTTTTATTTAATACATTTGTATACCACATACTACAAAAGGCTCAAGGCAGTTAACAAACAAGTTAAAACAGCCAAAAATTTAAAACAAAGATAACATACAGAATTCATTTAAAAACCATTTTAAAACAAAGAAACAGTAAACATTCAACTAAAAGACTGGCTGAACAGGTGTGTCTTTAGTTGCTTCCTTAAAGCCCAGGGATGGAACAGCTCTAATTTCAACAGAAAGTGTGTTCCACAACCCTGGGAACACTATAGAGAAGGCTCGCCTCTGACCTGACATCAGACAAACTGGCTAGGGTAACTTTACAGATCAGACCAGAATGCCTTGTGTTAGGTCAGGGCTGCACAATCTTGGGTTTTGGACTACCATTATCCTTGACTATTGGCCACCGTGGCTGGGGATGGTGGGAACTGCAGTCTAAAGCAGCTGGAGAGCTGAAGTTGTGCAGCCTTGTGTAAGGTATTTGTATGTGTCTGTTCCCACAAAGAGGTAGAGAAAGTATGAGACAGACAACAAAAATGTTTTTATTCTGTGTAGATGTCAAAGTGGTCTTTATCTTCCCTATTACAAATTTAGAGGAAGGACAGAAAAGTGAAGCCATGATGATACTGGAATGAGTCATGCCACTGGTTAAAAAATACTTGGATATATGGTGTACCATAGTTCTTGGATATATGGGGTACAACTAGTTCTCACAAAATACATCTCTGTGAGACCTTTGCTTTGATACCCCTTTATAATACAACATTTCTAGTATCACTTTTGAATTAAATAATCAATATAGGGTTTTTTCTGCGTTAGAAAACTTGGATCTGATATCAGTGTGATGACTCTGCTAGCGCAAACTCCCCCAGTGAGCTCCATGGTTGAGTGGGGATTTCCACCCATACTCTAAATGTGCTTGTAAGAGTTGTCACTTTTTGCCAAAATGGTGATTGCCCTTTTCTTCTCTCTTCTTTTCCCTTTCCCTGATGGCATGTAACTCTTCAATTTTAGATTGAATTGCTGTTGCTGAGTCAGTAGAATATAGACATGTTCCAAAGGATCTTCTAGCCTGGGCAATGGACTCAGGGGCGTAACTACTATTAGGCAAGGGGAGGCAGCTGCCTGGGGGCCCCCACGCCTCAAGGGCCCCCCAGAGGCAAGTCACATGACTATATATTGTGAAGTGTGTAGGTGTCAGCGAGGGGCCCATTTAAAAAATTTGTCTCTGGGCCCACTCCAGCCTTGTTACGCCCCTGAATGGACTACCCTTTATCTCAGGGAACCTATTTTGTCTTCTGCTTTAGAAACTTCAGGCATATACAAAACAGCTCATTAAGCAGATCAGTAAATCTGCTTAACTGAGGAGTGCTTACCTCACAGTCTTGCTAATATTTCTAGAGATTCCTGCCTTGCTCCCAAGAAGTAAAGATGCAGGTTTTAGGGAGTTTATGCTAAGTAGCCCTTATTTGCTTGGCCTTTCAGTGAGGTACCTGCACATAGCTGCCATTTTGAGGATACATATTGTGTTTTCATGTCTCTCCCTCCCCTGCCCCCACTCAAGTCATATTGCAAGCACAGAGTCAGTGTGCAGCATCTAGATGCAAAGGGCCCCGGAGTGGTTTTAAAAGTGCTATGTGTATTGGATTATTTTGTGCTTTATTACCCAGACATAAGTTTTTTAAATTATCTGAGATTCCAGTAACAATAACTGATATTTCTCTGACTTGGTTAATTACTTTATATCATTTGCCTTATATTAAATTGTCCTTGCATTTGCAGCTGCCAGCTCTTAACTTTGAAAGTGCTAAAAATAGCATGACCAAGACTGAGCAGTACTCCAGCAACACTTGTGGTGAGAGATGTAGAGGTCAATGGCAAGAATCGACAGAAGCAGTTGAACTTGAAAACTTTAGGTATCGTGCATTAAAGATAACTAGGGTTATTGTGTTAGTATGAATCTGATTCACATCCTGTCCTGCAGCCTTCTTTATTTTTGTCCCATGAAGTATGTTCTAGAACTTCACAAGATAGTAAAAAACTTCAGGTGCCAAATATAAATACTATGTCTTTAAGACATACTCAGTTGTTATTTTTTAAAAAATTATTCAGTGTGTATTAAGTGTTTATCATGCTCTTTTATTCAACTCCTAGTGGTCTGCCATCCAGAATGCTGATAATGTCCACACTTGCTTAGCTCTGGCAGTGTTGCTGCACCTGGTATTTCCAGACTGAATGTTCAGGGTGAACATAACTATGTCCAGGGGTTGGAGTTCAAGATACCATCTTTTGGTAGGGAGAGGCTGTCAAGGAAGTTAGTCCATTCAGGTAGCACAAAAATTGTATGGTAAGACTCAGCTTCAGCAATGAGTGTCTTCTTTTCACTACGTCAAGATGAGCTTGATTAAACATTGTCCATAATACTCTCAGGATGTCTGACTGGTAGTCAGGCATAGGTGGAAAATGAACTTTTCTGCAGCCTGCTGCTCTGGGCATGGAAGTAGCTGGCCTGGCATCATCTTTTAAGTGCTTTGTAGCAATGGTGGACTGTATCGTGAGAAGAGATGGGCTTGGTAGGAGAACCTTTCTTCTACTTGTGACTGTAGCCCATCCCAAAACTGATGCATGTACAGTTTGAGCTCAGCTTTGAGGGAATCTGAGAGGATTGGGGTTCATTTTTTGATAGGATACTCCTAGTTTGGTCATGCCAGTTCTTTGGGAGAACTGCTGCTGCAGTGTTCAGGAAAGAGGTAGGTAGGTCCAGTTCTCCTTACCCCAGTCTGTTTTTCAGTGTTCATATTTATAACTTGTCATTCCTACAGCCCTTTGAGGGCACAAGCTGCTATGTAATCCATTTTGCACTTTGAAATATAAGCCCTCTTCTCAAATAATTCTCCCCATTCTCAAACATGGGGAGAGGGAACAGGATCATGCCTGCTGCCACTGTTGTCATCTCACTCCCGAGGGCCATGCATGTGTCAATGATCAAGGATGATAATTGGATTCCTTGCATTGCATTCCTTGCTGGATGATCAAGATTCCTTGCTAGTGTGGTTTATGTGGGTTCTCACTAGGGGCTTGGCCAGTGAACACACTGACGTTAGGGAGTGGGACCAATGAAGCCAGTCCTACTCTCCCTGCCTTCACTCTGTTCAGTAAATTAGAGAAGTTTGTAAAAAGAGGGCTTTTGAGACTTTCCCAGGGCTGACTGGTCAGTCCATAGCTGAGCAAGGGTTTGAACTGAGTTATCACTGCCGTATATCCAACACTCTGAGCATTGAACCAAGCTGATTGTAATCTCCATCATTGTAATACTTGTATTAGCTTTGAGTTACTTAAGTATGCATTTGAAGTTATTTTCTGCTTTGACAAAAATCTCTAGTACAATATTCGCTTTCATTGTTGCTAAGTTCTGAGCCAGAAGAATTTGTACCTTTTTGCAATACTGAATATGCCTTTTGTTCCTTAGTATGAATTACAAAAATGAGAGAAATTTTAGCAAACATCCTCAACAAAAGTTGTTTCAAGATATCTTCACAGCTTTGGTTAAGAACCGGCTTATTTGCAGGTAAGAAACATTTTACCTTGGGAAAAGCAGAGAAGCATGCAGCAGAATCAGAGTACCATATATTAGTGCAACTGAGTTGTAATACTTGTATGCCCTCACAAAATGTTAATTTTGCAAGATGTAGTTAGACCTTAATCCAAACAGTACTTCTTAAGTTTATAGAGTTTCATTAAACAATATGGCAGCAGCCTGGCTTCTTCTGTCCCAAAACTAACTTCTTGCAATTATTTGACAGAAGTCTTGGTTTTAAAATGGGACAAGAAACACAGGCCAGTCTAAATTTAGTCATTTGCAAAAGGTAAGTCATCTTCTGCAGCAGTGTCCTTTAAAATACTTGTGCACTGTTCTTATTTAAATTAAATGTTGATGCTTGTTTTGTGGGTGGAACACTCTTCTCTGGGGTCATAATGTGCGTTCCATGGATCATGTAGCTTGCCCCTTAGAACCCCTGCCGCTGTATTGCAATGGCTGTCTATGACCCTTCCTCCTCAGCCTAATTTGTACATGTGTATTTATTGGATCTACAGGACAGACTTGTAACCTGTCTCCTCCCCCACTGCACAGCCCTGCTGATGGCTGTGTGAGCTAAG
This sequence comes from Hemicordylus capensis, assembly GCF_027244095.1. Lineage (NCBI taxonomy): Eukaryota > Metazoa > Chordata > Lepidosauria > Squamata > Cordylidae > Hemicordylus > Hemicordylus capensis. The sequence continues at coordinate 107,326,530 of NC_069662.1, forward strand.
TGCTCATCCTGCAGTTGACAGGAGTTTTTATTTATTTATTATTATTTAGCACATTTGTATAGGAACATAGGAAACTGCCATATATGGAGTCAGACCATTGGTCTATCTAGCTCAATATTGTCTTCACAGACTGGCAGCGGCTCCTCCAAGGTTGCAGGCAGGAATCTCTCTCAGCCCTATCTTGGAGAAGCCAGGGAGGGAACTTGAAACCTTCTGCTCTTCCCAAAGCGGCTTCATCCCCTGAGGGGAATATCTTGCAGTGCTCACACATCAAGTCTCCCATTCAGATGCAACCAGGGCAGACCCTGCTTAGCTATGGGGACAAGTCAGTCTTGCTAACACAAGACCAGCTCTCCTCTCCGAGAGGAGAGGAGAGCATTACAACAATTAAAATTAAACGTCAAAACTACTAAAAACACAATTAAAACAACATCTAATTAAAAGCCTGGGTGAACAAATGCACCTTGATTGCCTTTTTGAAAATTGTAAGAGATGGGGAGGCTTTTATTTCAGCAGGAAGTGTGTTCCAAAGCCTCGTGGCAGTAGTGGAGAAGGCCTGTCCCTGAGTAGCCACCAAACGAGTTGGTGGCAACTGCAGTCAAACCTCTCCAGATGATCTCAATGGGCAGTGTGGTTCATAGCTAAGAAGACGTTCTCTTAAATACCCAGGGCCCAAGCTGTTTAGGGCATTATAGGTTATAACCAAAACCTTGTATTTTGCCTGGAAACTTTTCAGCAACCAGTGTAGATCTTTTAAGATAGGAGTGATATGGTCTCTCCTAGGTGACCCAGAGACCAACTTGGCTGCTGCATTCTGGACCAACTGCAGTTTCCAGACTACGTACAAAGGCAGCCGCACATAGAGTGCATTTATTTATTTATTTATTTATTTTTACATTTATATCCTGCTCTTCCTCCAAGGACCCCAGAGCGGGGTTCTACATACTTAAGTTTCTCCTCACAACAACCCTGTGAAGTAGGTTAGGCTGAGAGAGAAGTGACTGGCCCAGAGTCACCCAGCAAGTCTCATGGCTGAATGGGGATTTGAACTCGGGTCTCCTGAGTCCAGTGGTTAGAGTCCAGCACTCTAACCACTACACCACGCTGGCTCTCTGCATTGCAGTAATCAATGTCTGGAGATGACCAATAGATGTATTACTGTTCTGAGGTCATTTATCTCAAGAAATGGACACAGCTGGTGTATCAGTTGAAGCTGATAAAAGGCACCTCTGGCAACTGCCTCAACCTGGGAGACTAGGGAGATGTTTGTGTCCAGAAGCATCTCCAGACTGCATACCTGTTCCTTCTGGGGAAGTTTGACCCCATCCAGAACTGGCAGATTAAAATCATCTCCTGAGTTCCAGCCCTGCACAATAAGTACCTCCACCTTATCTGGATTCAGCCTCAGCTTGTTACTTTTCATCCAGCCCATCACTGCCTCCAGGCATTTAGGGAGGTTATGCCTTCTCCTGATGATGTTGACATGGAAAAAAAGATTTGAGTGTCATCAGCATACTGATAACACCCTGCACCATATCTCTGGGTGATCTCTCCCAGAAGTTTCATGTCGATGTTAAACAACATTGGAGACAATACGAAGCCCTCAGGGACACCATACCGAAGTTCAGTTTTTGAAGAACAACAGTCCCCGAGGGACACCATCTGGAATCTGCCCAAGAGGTAACAGTGGAACCACTGCAATTGCCGACAGGAACTGGGTGATATCTAGTTTGGCAAGCCAAATCCCCTAAGGTGTGAGGGTGCAAATGTTTCAGATAAATCAGAAGGAGACAGAGTAGAACCAGGAGTGGAGCAGATGGAAGCTCATGAGAGCTGATCAAAAAAGTCAAATGACAGTAATTGAGATAGCACACATCAATGCTAGGTGAGAGACTTGGCATATAGGTGTTTATATACCAGTGCCAGAAGTCTTTGAGCCAAGATGGGTGAGCTGGAGTGCTTGGTTGCTAATGAAAATATAGATATAGTGTGCATAATGGAAACCTGGTGGAACGCTAAGAAACAGTGGAACACACTTATTTCTGGATACAAACTCTACAGAAAGGACAGGGAAGGGCAGATTGTGGGTGGAGTAGCAATGTGTATATTAAAGAAGGGATAGAATCCAAGAAGCTATAAAACCTAGGAGGACTGAGAGTCCTTCACAGAAACATTATGGGTGACAATACGAAGACTGAAAGGAAATTTGTTACTACGGACATGCTATCGCCCTGTGGATCAAAACTCTGAGAGTGACCTGGAGTTGGGGAAGCAAATTGGAGAAGTGTCAAAGACTGACATAGCTGTATGGTAATTGAATGAGTGACTTCAGTTACCCTCACATAGACTGGGCAAATTCACATGTGGGTATTTATTTCTAGACATGCTAAATGACTGTGCCTTAGAACAGTTTGTCACAGAACCAGCCATGGAGAAGGTGACCTTAGACTTAATCCTGAGTGGTGCCCAGGACCTGGTATGAGATGTCAGAGTTGTAGAACTATTGGGCAACAGTGACCATAGTGTGATTCAATCCAACTTATATGCGAGTGCAGCTCTGCCAAGGAAATCCAACACAGATGCGTTGGACTTCAGAAGAGGAACCTTCTAAAAAATGAAGGGACTGGTCAAAAGGAAACTGAAAGGGAAAGTCAGGAGAGTCAAATCATTCCAGAAAGCATGGAACTTATTTAAAACCAAAATAATAGAAGTTCAGTTGGAATGTATACCAAGAAGGAGGAAAGGTACCACCAAGATCAGGAAGATAACAGCATGGCTAAAAAGTAGATTCAGGGAAGAAGACTTCTTCAGAAAATAGAAGTCCTGCCTAAATGAAGAGAACAGAAAGAAACATAAACTCTGGCAAAAGAAATGCAAGGAGACAATAAGGAATGCAAAAAAGAGAGTTTGAGGAACATATAGCTAGAAATGTTAAGGGAAATAACAAAAACTTCTTTAAATAGATCAGAAGCAGAAAAACTGCCAGGGAGGCGGTTGGACTCTTAGATGATTTGGGTGTGAAAGGGATTATTAAGGAGGATAAGGAGATTGCAGAGAAGCTGAATGAGTTCTTTGCATCTGTCTTCATGGTGGAAGATACTGACCATATACCCGTTCTGGAACTGAACTTCTCAGGCTTGAAGGCTGAAGAACTGGGCTAATTTGAGGTGTTCTAAACTATCTTGAAAAACTAACAAATGTCCAGGGCCAGATGGCATCTACCCAAGAGTTCTGAGGGAACTCAAATGTGAAATTGCTGAGCAATTTCCAAAAAAAAAAAAAAAGTGACCTGTCCCTACAATCAAGCTCTGTACTAGAGAACTGAATGCCAATTCATCTGGGATGAAGTAACTTTTTTCTCTTGTCTTACTATATAGGCGGTCCTCGTTTAGGGTTGCATATTCTAGCTTTGCAAATCTGGGCACCCCAATTTGCATGTTATGCAAGTTAACTGATGCACTGTCCAGTTGACTTGTATTTGCTCTGGATATCTACCTGAGCAAAATAGTTTTCTACCAGAGAATACCATGAAAATTAATGAAACTACACAAAGTTTGAGATATTAATAACAGAAATAGAACAAAAAATACACTGAGTTTTTCAGTTAGGCTGCAATCCTACAGACACTTACTTAGGAGAAAATCTGATTGAAACCAGTGGTACTTCCAAGTAGGCATGCATAGAATGGATTGCACTATAAAGCCAAAAACTAAACATTACAATACACAGGTAGGCAGTGATTTACATAAAAATCAAGCTATCTTCTTAACTGCCCTATAGAGATCACCAGCTGACAAAAAACAAAGGTAAAAAAACAGTGGATTACTTAGTGTAAATCTCTTCCAGACAGCCTCCTGCATTACTTGAAGTCCAGCAGTTGAGCAGAATAGTAACCACACATTTTGCTCCTTAACTCCGTTTCTACAAGGTGTAGAGATTAGCTTTTTTTTTTTTTTTTTTAAGAAAGCTGGGAATCTGGTCAAATCTGGCTACGCTAAGCAATCTAGGCGACTTACTTAAAATCTGGGCACAAGCCGAAATTCCGAGGGAGCTGGTAACCTTACCCTCATTGTCCATGCTTTTGGCACTCGTGGTTTCTCGTATCTGCGGTCGGGCAATATACAGGAAGCCCTTCTTTTCCATAGGTTCTCACATCATGGATCTATCTATTTGTGGCCCCCCTACCTGCATACCAATTCAGTTATCATGGGGGTAGTTCTGCTTATTCACAGTTTTCTACCCTAGCAATAACTGAAGAGGTGTCATGGCTCCTGGCATGCCAGCTAAGAAGTGCAGTAAGTGGCCATTCAATGGCTACTGTCCTTGCTCCCCAGCTGGTGTGCAGGAAGGCTCAAAGAGGGGTGCGAGTGACCAGATGCCTTCCTCACCACCTCTCTAAGCCTTCTGCGGCTTAGAGAGGCAGTGAGGAATGCCCCTGACCACTCGTGACACTTCTTAAAGCCACCCTGTTTGCACAGGGAGACTTGAAGAAGCGACGCAAGTGGCCGGGAGCCTTTCTTGCCGCTGCTCTAAGCCTTTAGAGCGGTGACAAGGAAGGCTCTTGACCACTCTCACTGCCCCTTTAAGCTTCTCTGCTTTTAAATGGCCACTCTTCCTGCTTCCCAAATGGCACACAGGGAGACTTAGTGGAGCTGCAAGTGTCTGGGACACTCATTAAGTGTCCCAGCCACTCTCACCACCTAAATGCTGAACCCAACTCAATTTTTTGGGTTAGATTAAGCACGCAAATATGGTGGTTTCACCGTTCATGGGAGTTTCCCGGAACAGAATCCCCACCAAAAAAAGGAAGGCCTCCTGTATATCTGACTTGGTTATCCACGTTACTCGGCTTCTCATATCCGCGGGTTTTGGCAGCACACCTCTGATCTTACATGGCTGTGCTCTTGCTCCACATGTTAATGGGTTTTGAGAGGAGTTTGTAGAGTGCTTAGGTGTGCATGTTTAGCATTTTTTTGGCTTCTTAAAGCCATTTTGGGTAGCATTTTACAGCATTTAGGAAGGCTTTGGGAGCCTTCAGGAGCCATTGCTCTGGAACATTTGGAAGCTTTTTGGAGCTATTTTTGTGGAGCCTTTGGGAGCCTTTTTTGAGCCATTCCTGTGGAGTTTCTTGGAGCCATTTTCTGGAGTCTCTTGCATGGGATTTGCCTAACTCTGTATCAGTGTTCCCTCTAACAGGGATTCCCAGGTGTTATTGACTACAACTCCCATAATCCCCAAACAAAGGCTATTACAGCTGGTGATGCTGGGAGTTCTAGTCAACAACATCTGGGAATACCTGTTAGAGGGAACATTGCTCTGTATAACAGTTGAACCTTTTTATCTGTGGATTTACTATTCACGGTTCCACCTATCCGCGAGTGTCTAATTTGCATCTGTTCTCATTATCTGTGGATACTAAAGGGTTAAAACCCAGTATCCATGGTTCCTAGAGGGCCAGAAGTGACTGCGGAGATAACTTCCGGCTGCAAATTTGTGAGGCAAAGCCCTTTTGTGGCTCTTTTCTTTTCTTTTCTTTAAAAAAACTTTTGTCTACCATTTTTTGCGGTTTTGAGGAGCATCTCATGGAATTTGGGGGCATTCCTAAGCACATGGGAGCACAGTACAGTAAACAGTTTATTTTTGCATATTTTCACTGAGTTTAGCAGTTTTAAAAACCTTTTCCCCCATTCTGGAACTTAGCCCCCCCTTTCCCATAGGTATAATGCCTTGTTACTCGCTGTAGTAGGCAAGGAATGGAAACCCCGTGAGTAATGAGGTTTGCCAGTACGTTGAGCCTGAGTTAAACTTAGGGTTGTGGGAGATAGTGCAGGCTCAACATACACAAAGATCTTTTGGGGTTACTAGTACCAATGAACTGGAAAGTCATCACTGGTATTGGAATATTGCTTTTGACTCCAGAAAATAGCATAGAAATAAAATAAATAAAAATGCCATCTTCTGTGACGTAACAATCTTCAGATTTCACAGCACTATTCTAACCTAGCGATGAGCAACATCATGGCTAAGACCCATGGAAATAAATAGGTCTTTAGTTAGTTAACTTGTTGCGTTGATTTAAATGTTGCTTAGCCATGGCTAACTTGTCTGGCTGTTGCCCAGTGTTTTAGTAGGGGTGTGCATGGAACATGTTTTGTGTGGCTCAGAATAGAACACAAAGCGCCAGGATGTTCCATCAAACAACTGGCCAAGCTGGTTGTTCCAATGGAACAATCCCAGACCAACCCAGAAGGTTCTGCCATTTTAGGCGGCTGTTGAGAGGACTGAGAGCAGCGCCAAGGGGGCTCAAGAGGTACCTTTAAAAGTAGTTGTTACCACTGATACAAGAAGTATCCATTTCTAATTCATTCTGTGGATTACTACCAGATCATCAGTTATAGGTGAGCAACCTGTTTTTACCGGTGATACTTAAAGACAACCACAGGGGTCTGTGGTCACTAGGAGTCAACATCAACTTGATGGCACACTTTTACTTACTTTTCTAGTAGCAGTGAGCAGTGGTGCTTCACTGACATCCCAGTGCCATGGAGACCCCTCCTACGACACTCAGATGGCCATTGCACATGCGCAGCGGCTATTTGCGTGGCCAGCAACACCATGCTGGCTGTAACAACAACTTTTAAAGGTACTTCTTGCCCCCACCCCCCACACTGCCTTCAGGCCCCTCACTAGCCACCCAGAACGGTGGAACATTCTGGGTCAGAATGAGATTGTTCCATTCCGAGCCCAGAATAGGCCCTTTATTTAACAGGTGTCCTGTTCTGGGCTTGGAACACTCAGAACGGCCCATTCTGCCCATTCCTAGTTTTTAGTTGTAAAAAAAAAGTTGCTTATATTTATGCAAACCCCACAATATTAAATAATTTTAAATCAGTCCTTTTCTTTAGGTGATTGAAATAGAGTCAGGGGTATAGCTAGGGGAGAGAGGCCCGTGTTCATCCCTCTCTAGGGCAGCCCCCCAGAGTGAGGGAGATAATAAAGAAAATAGAGAGGCGTGGAGCTGGATGGCCCTCAGGAGCTGGGGGCCCGTGTTCCTTGAACCCTTTCGCTCAATTATAGCTACTCCCCTAAATAGAGTACCTTCATTTGGAGAAAGGCAGCTGTGGTGGGAACCTGGAAAAAAGCCACTCGTCCTGATGAGTTTTTATTCCAGAGAGATTGCTCCAAATAACTTACTTCTTGAGAGTCATTGCATCCTTTGCAGCACAGCCTTTATTTTTATCACATTATTTTTAGCCATTGGCTTGATTCCTGGTATGGAACTAAACTGTCATCCTAATCAACCACATCTATTTCCAGGAGGGACTGAGGACGTGCAAATACTCACAAATTGTGTGTGTGTCAATATATCTTCATGCTTGCACACAAATCTGGATATTTATCTGTGGTAAAGACAAAGTGGTTTGTTAAACTTTTTAAAATGGAACACTGCATCTGAATATGCATACACATCTCAATTATGCATACACACTGCTTTTTGTTTCTACCTTATACTGGGTTGGGTTGAAACCTCAAAATTCTATGTTAAAACTATTAGTGTTCGTGCAATCAAAATTAATCTGCATGTAGCTGTTAATGCATTATTTTTATCTATTTATTGCAGGGAATGGGCTAATAGAGCTTCATCGGTTCATTTTCTGAGAGTTTTAATTTGTGTACGATTATTAATGAGGGATCCATGCTATCAGGTTGGTTTCCAAATTGTTTTCTTTTGAAACATAATTTAGGAATATTTCACTGTTTCTAGTAGTAATAAATCCTAAAACTGAAGAACTGTTACTGTTGATGCTATACGAACATCTTTGCATGTTTGTCACTTGCAAAATCTAATATGCTGATCATCTGCCCCCTTATGGGAAGTTTTGAAACTACAATTTCATCATTCTAGCCCAGAAGTTACCATAATTTAAGTATTCTGGTCTGCCACTTAGATTAGTGATCATCTAGCATTGTGGCTATAAAAATTCCTTGCAATGCCTGTTTAATAATAAAGTCTGTACATTAGTACTAACAGAGCACTTTGTACACCTCTATCTTAATTATTGTCTTGCTGGTATGATAAGTCTGAGATTGGCTGCTAGTTGATTTACTGATGCTGTGAATTCTTAAGTGTACTTTCTACAAAGTGATTCAGTTCAGGGGACTTTACATTAAAGTTAATGAGAATATGTTTAGGATTGAGACAAACCTGTTAGTTTAACTTAAAATGGCTGAATCTGAATGAGAGGAGAGCTGGTCTTGAGGTAGCAAGCATGACTTGTCCCCATAGCTAAGCAGGGTCTGCCCTGGTTGCATCTGAATGGGAGACTTGATGTGTGAGCACTGCAAGATATTCTCCTCAGGGGATGAAGCCACTCTGGGAAGAACAGAAGGTTTCAAGTTCCCTCCCTGGCTTCTCCACGATAGGGCTGAGAGAAGATTCCTGCCTGCAGCCTTGGAGGAGCCATTGCCAGTCTGTAAAGACAATACTGAGCTAGATAGACCAATGGTCTGACTCAGTATATGGCAGTTTCCTATGTTTCCTATGTTTTCAAAACTACTGAACCTGATTGGATTACAGCTGAGAGTGTTAGGCCGCTAACAGTCTACAAACAGTTTGATATACTTGCTTTGCCCCCCCTCCACTTTTCTTTTTTTATATAGGAAGTGCTTCACAATCTGAGTGGGATTGACAGCTTAGCACAGGTAAAGTTCTTTGTTTTGTATAGAATCTTTTCTTGCACATGAATTTGAATTTACAAGGACAAATTTATAGTTACTGAAGATACTATAAAACATTTTGTTAAGAAAAGAGAAAACTGTATGATCCTGGATAAATGCATGTGATATTTTCAGTGGTGCATAAAACAAGTCTATATGCAGTGCAGCTGAAATACAACAGTGACCATCTTTATAATTTTTTGAAACTCTAAGTGGCTTGCTTCAATGAAAAGAGCATATGCCTTGATGATGGATCAAAATTCTGTTCTGTAGGGTAGGGCCTTCTGGCTTGTACCTTACAATTGGACTTATGTCTGGCCAAATAAGAAAATTGAAGTGCTTAAATGAAGGACACATTGGGTATAATCTACTAGACACTATATCTTGAACCTGTACTTATTAGAATATATATACTGTATATGTCCTTTGTTCACGTGGCTAAGTTGGGAAACTGAGATGGAGTTATGGTTTTTGCTAGGCTTTTCTTTACCACTCTTAGCAGAATACCTGACTCTCTGAATAATAATGGCTAAAACTGAACAAGATAACCATGCCCAATTAGCATGTTCTTGATGAGCAACCTGAAATTGAGTAGCAGGTGACTGAGAAACCATAGTAAACTGGACTCTGCAGTTAATTGTTAAATTAGTGTGCTGCCTACTTGTCACACACAAATGTTGTATTAAATTTAGATTCCTATAACTTGCTGATGTGACAACCCTTTCCCCATGTCTTTAATTTAACAATAACTAAAAATTTCTTTCTGTAGTATATGGAAATTGTAGCAAATGACTATCTTGGATATGGAGAAGAACAGCATAATGTAGACAAATTGGTCAACATGACATGTGAGTTTTGATTGACACATTCACTTATATTTATTTTATCGATAGCAGCAAAGTGTATATGAAAGACATTCATTGTGTTTGTCAAAGTGTGATGCTACCCAGCTGCTGTCACATAGAAAGCATAAGAGGTCAAAATGCTAAGAACGACTCTCATTTTGATGAGTATTGTAATTTTGAATCCTAAATTCCTGACACCTACTTGTATCGTCAAACATTTTTGTGGTGTGCATTTTAATTATGTCATGGAACCTACTACTTATGAGCACATTGCTATTTTGGTGTTGTGCTTTTCTTAGTAAAACGTCTTTCTGCAAGCATGTGATTTTTTTCAATTTTCTTCACTCCACAGATATTTTTCAAAAACTATCTGCTGTTAAAGATCAAAGAGAATGGGTTACAGACAGTGGAGCACATAAAGTAAGTGAACAGTCTTGCTTTTAATAAGCTCTTTTGATGGCAGTTTTATGCTTTTCAAAATGCTCTTCAAAATTAGATAGAATTACCTCCCATCTGAAAATCTCTGTACAAGGTATATTTTGGTAGGGTTAACAATGATAAAACAATTAATTGGCAGGCTGACTAAGGTAGGACACATATGATTTTTGCAACGGTGAATATTTTATCTTATTTAGTTATTCAGACCAGAGTATTGTAAGGAGATATAAGTGGGTGTTAATTGCTGTGTTGTCTCCTTTTGTAATGAGTTACTGGACCATTTGCAAATAGGTTTAAGACACGGCACTTAATCAATCAATCAATCAAATTATTTTGTCTGTCACGATAATATTATTGGAGCAAGATACAAAGTCACTGACCACACTTTCCAGCATATTGCTTTTCTTAAATGACCATTTCTTGTTAGGCACACTTCTTCTGAAGAAGGCATTAACAAGGAGAATGCAATCTCTACCTGCTATTTTAAAAAGAAGGGAAAAGAGGAAGGATGATTGAAGGATATGTAACATTATAGGAGGAAAAAGTGGGCAGAGAGATAGTTCTGTGAAGTAACTGGAGCAGTTAATAACTAAGCTCTTCATTAAACAAGTGAAGAAGATAAATTAGTCTCAGCCAATAACCTTCAACAGCTGGGTCTGTCCAGTTGATTTCCAAAATTTCTCTCAGGTCTGCACAGCCATAAAATAGCTAAGAGAGAAAAATGTGCCTTTCTGTCATTTTGAAATTTTTTCTCAACAGAGAATCCATTGGGAAAAACAAAATGCATGCCTTAAAACGTTTTTGTAGCAAATATTATCTCCATACTTACTTCTCATAAATATCACAGGTGAAGTTTGCATACTGTAATGGAATTGTGCTGAGTTAAATTTATGGACTTTATTATAACTATTTTCTATTTGCTGTTTGTTCACACACCACTGATATTTTGGAATGATTTTACAGAACACTTCTTTCAGTTTACAGAAACCTCTTGCCTAGTCACCTGCAAGTAAGGCAATTCTTTCTTGCCACAAATTATCAGACAAGTGGCTATTTGAAACATTTCTTGAGTCAGCATTGGTGAATGTAGTTGGAAAGAGAAAATTCACAGCCTTACTGTATCTGTGTGGACAGCTTACTCTGTGTTCTGTATCTACGATGGGAATCAGTCAAAGAACTATGTCCCATTGATTTAATAGGAATACATTAAACTCATAGCCCTTGCAAATCATGGCACTTAGCATGGCTTGTGCTTGGTTATACCTGAGATTAATTAAACATTACCTCTGCTGATTCCTTAATATATGTTTCAATCAATTCTTTGACTAGTTAAAGTCAATAAAATTAAATGGTTTTTGTTGAGCCTATGTTCAATCTGAGCATCATGTTATGATGCTATGATTTGGTCCCTCCTGCCTTTTGCATAATAATACCTTGCATATCTGGATCGTAATCCATTGTATTCATAAGGAATGGGTTCTGTACCTGTGCAGAGACCTCACAGGTAGATGGACTAGCTACTCATGACGTCCACTCTGCCCTGCACATCACTAGACAGCAACTTAGTGCATCCAAGCACCTAGCAGAAACAGTCACATGCCATGGTAACTATGGTGACTTTACACAGTCACACATGGTTGAGATCTACATCCCTACAGCAGGACATGTGTGAACGTGTAGATAATCTGGCACTTGATGGGAAAGACCTCTTTAGTGAGAGCACACAGATTCCACAGTGGAATCATTAAAGAAATAGGAGTTTACAGCCAAAACATTCATGGCATCCACATCAGCTTCAGCAATGTCTTCCCATTATCATCCTTATGGTCACCAATGACCCACATACAGACAACAGGATAGGCAGGATTTCCGTCGTTGGTACCAACCATACCAAAGGAATAAAAGATTTGGACAAAAAAAAAAAAAACAAATCCCAGAGCAACAGGCCTCCCAAGGACAATAATAAACAGACTCTTTGATCTGCTTGACTGTCCACTGCACAAACGACAGCAGATGACTGCCAAAGCACAGAACACATGCTTTGTGGGTACTGACAATTCCATCAAGTTGGCAAGCCATACCCAAGCATGGCACTGCATAACATCAGATCAGTGGGTACTCCAGATTATCAGGACTGGTTATGCTATAGAGTTCAAAGCTTTGCCTCCATTCTTGGGACTGAAATACACCAGAACAACTCCTACATTGTTGGAAGAAGTGCAGGTGCTTCTGAAGAAGCAGGCAATCATCCCTGTGTGGTGGATGGAGAGAATGTCTGGATTTTACTCCCGTTACTTTCAGATCCCAAAGAGGGATGGGGGAATTTGGGGTCTTGACTGTTTTGTGTGGGCACACAAGTTCAGAATGACGACGTTGCAAGGGATACTCCTTCTCCTGTGGAGGAGTGGGCAGCAATGTTAGATTTGACAGATGTGTAGTTCCACTTGGGCATACAAGAGAACCACCACAAGTATCTAAGATTTATAGTGGGAGATGCAGTGTTCCAATATACTGTTCTTCCCTTTGGATTATCAACAGCCCCGCATGTGTTCACAAAACTCATGGCGGTGGTAGTGGCATCCTTATGGACGGAAGGAAATTCAGGTGTTACCACAAAAACAGGCAATAGTACCAGTGTGCTGGATGGAAAGAATATCCGGATTTTATTCCCGATATTTTCAAATCCCCAAAAGGGATAGGGGTGTATGGGCAATTATAGACCTTAGGGAACTCAACGTGTATGTGTGCGCATGCACATTCAGAATGACGACGTTGCAAGGAATACTACATCTCCTTTGCAAGGAGGAGTGGGTGGCAAAATTAGACTTAAAGGACACATATTTCCATGTGGGAATACGGGAAAACCATCGCGAGTATCTACGATTTACAGTGGGCGATGTAGTGTACCAATATTTTGCCATGCCATTTGGTTTGTTAACTGCACCATGTGTGTTCATAAAGGTGATGGCAGTCGTGGTGGCATACTTAAGAACGGAAGGCGTGGTGATCTTCCTATATTTAGACGACTGGCTAATGGTCAGCAACGACAAAGAAAGGTTACTTTTGCAGATCCAGTTTGTGCTGCGTCTTCTAGAGGATTGGGCATCAATGTCAGCTGGAAGAAGTCAGACCTGAAACCACAAAAACGCATAAGTTACATCAGTGTGGAACTAGATATGCAGTTAAAAAGGGCATTCTTACCAATGGACAGATATCTGCATATCAGAAATCGAGTTCAACAGATCACCTTAAATCCACAACAACCAGCAGAAGCTGTTCAACAGTTGATGGGTTTGATGGCTTCGTGCAACTCCATGATGTGTTATACGCGTCTGTGGATCTGGACACTGCAGATGTGGTATCTAAGAAACTTCCACCTCAATGTAGACAGCCAATGAAATATGCCAACACTTCCGCAAAATGTATTAAACTCACTGCGTTGGTGGACAGTGCACTGAAATCTACATCTACAGGCCAGAGTCCCATTCGTGCCCATGATCCCCACACGATCAGTGACAATGAATGCCTCCTTGTGGGGATGGGGGCGCGCATTGTGATGAGCATCAGGTGCAAGGTCAGTGGACATGGCACCAAAGACAAATGCATATAAACTACTTGGGATTACTAGCAGTGTTAATGGCGCTAAAAGCATTCAAACCACTGCTTCAGAAGAGAGTGGTGCAAATCCATCTGGACAATACAACAACAGCAAACAAGGAGGAACAGTGTCTTGCTCCATCTGTTGGCTAGGTCTACAGATATGGCAATGGTGCATAGACCGAGATATTCACCCTTTAGCTTTCCACATAAGGGGGGTATAAAATGTACTGGCGGATGACCTCAGCTGTGTGATTCTGCAGAATCAACACCACGAGTGGGAATTAAACAACATATACCTAACAAAGGTCTTCAATCAGTGGGGTCATCTATCAATAGACTTGTTTGTGACTTATGCCAACAGAAGACGTTATCGATACTGCTCATATGCAGGACTCAGTAAGGGATCTTTGGGTGATGCTTTTCAACACATGAGGAACAGGGGACTTCTTTACCTGTTCCCACCACAACCTTTAATAAACCAGGTACTGGCACAAATGATGCGAGACAATACATCAGGAATTCTAGTAACTCTGTGGTGGGCCAGGCAGCCATGGTTTGTGCTGCTTCTCAGGCTCTCAAGGGGGTCTACCATGGATTCCCACTCCAACCAGACTTACTGGTCCAGGACAGAGGGGCCATACATTATCCAGAAATAAACTCTGTATGGATAACAGCATGGAGAGTCGGCTTCTAGATAAGATATTACTTAATAATAGAAGGCAGTCGGCGACAAAAAATTGCTACAATAAATGGAAAAGATTCAAGGTGTATGCTAAACAACTTGGATTTTTCCCTAGAAAAGCCACATTAAGATAAGTCTTGCTTTATGACATCCTTAAATATAAAATGGTTGGCAAATTTGTCTCTCAAGTTACATTTGGCAGCTATTTCTTCAGAACACAAGTGATGGGATGGTACAACAGTATTCTCCCACCCAGATAGTAAGAAGTTCTTTAAAAAAATGTGAGAATATCCCTTCTGGATCAGTCCTAATGCCAATCTAGTCCAGCATCCTGTTTCACACAGTGGTCCACCAGATGCCGCTGAAAGCCACAGGCAGGAGTTGAGGGTATGCCCTCTCTCCTGCTGTTACTCCCCTGCAACTCTGGTACTCAGAGTCATCCTGCCTTTGAGGCTGGAGGTGGCCTATAGCCCTCCAGCTAGTAGCTGATGATAGACCTCTCCTCCACGAAGTTATCAAAACTCCTCTTAAAGCCATCCAGGTTGTTGGCTGTCACCACATCTTATGGCAGAGAATTCCACAAGTTGATCATGCGTTGTATGAAAAAGTACTCCTGTTTGTTGGTCCTAGATTTCCTAGCAATCAATTTCATGGGATGACCCCTGGTTCTAGTGTTATGTGAGAGGGAGAGAATTTCTCTCTATCCACTTTCTTCACACCATGCATGATTTTATAGAACTCTATCATGTCTCCCCACAGTCGTCTTTTTTCTAAATAGCCCCAGTTGTTGTAGCCTTGCCTCATAAGAAAGGTGCTCTAGGCCCCTGATCATCTTAGTTGCCCTCCTCTGCACCTCTTCTGAAAGGATTAAACAACTTGTATCCACCAGTTAAAAAACCAATGGAGCAATGGAGCTTATCACTAGTATTGTCATCACTAATGGAGTATGCATTTGAACCAATAAAGGCTGCATCTTTGCAAATGAAAACCTTGAAAACAGTTTTCTTAATTGCAATTACTACTGCAAGGCATGTGACTGAACTGACTGTGCTGAGAAAAGACAGGCCGTACACTCAGATGTATCCACATAAAGTAGTAATGCACATGGATCCATATTCCGGCCTAAAGTGCTGACGGAATTCCATTTAAATGAAAATATAACACTACCTAGCTTCTTTCAAAACCAAGAAATGCCTTTAGAAGTGGAACTGCATTCCTTGGAGGTATGGCACACATTGCTGTATTATCTGGAAGCCACAAAAGACATGAGAAAAACAAACAGATTATTCATTGCATACATAGGAAAGGCCGAAGGGTGACCAATATCGAGAGAAAGACTTGTCCAATGGTTAGCGCAACTGATTGTGATAGTATATAAACAACAGGGGAAGGATCCCACATGTACCATTCGGACTCATTCAACAAGGGTTTATGTATCTTCTGCAGCTCATCTATCATGACTATCAATGGTTGATATCTGTAAAGCTCATCTCAGCAGCCATTCATAAAGCATTACCCCATTGACCTGTGAATAGCAAAAGAAGCAGACTTCGGGTGGACTGTGCTAAAGCAGGTGCTGCCATATCTTCAGGGGCTACTGTGCCAACCACCAGATGGGAAGCTGGCTAATCACCTATTCACTATGAATGTGATAGATCATTGCTCACCTGTAACTGATAATCTGGTAGTGATCTGTTGTATTCATAAAATCCAACCGAACCTCCCTGCAACAGTAGCTTAAAGCAAACATACTTACCTTACAAAGACACTATAAGATAATCAAGAGATGATCTTTCAATCTGCAAGAAATTGAGTAAGAGGACTTGCCAACTGCCGAAAATAATGGAAGCACAGAGCACGTGCAGGGCAGACAGGGCATCACGAGGAGCTAGTCAATCTATCTGTGAGGTTCCTGCGCAGGCGCAGAACCCATTCATTATGAATACAATGGATCATTACCAGATCATCAGTTACAGGGAAGGGGGGACCTCCAAAGGCATTAAGGTCCAGGCTCCAAAATTACCTAGGTGCACCTCTGCAGGTGAGCAACCTGTTTGTCTTAATATCATTTCCTGTGATATAAAGTGTGCATTTATAGGGGACATGCACTTGCATTGTTTAATATATGACAAAATAGCAAAGTGATTTGGGGTTACATTTGCAAATGCTATGTATAGGATTATTAAGGCTTTTAAGCCTTTGTAGATCTATGTAGCCTGAAAATATGCTAAATTCACATTCTAAAAAGAGGGGAGGGGGTATGTGTGAAAATTGCCAAGCATATGTTTGTCTTTTAAATTATTGTTTTGCAGACTTTGGTAAACTTACTTGGAGCTAGAGACAATAATGTCCTACTAGGTGCATTACTTGCTCTCACTAGCTTAGCAGAGAGGTAAGTTCAATCTGATATGATTATGATGTGTCCTAGACATTTTATTTTCTGCTATAGCAAAATGTGTATTTAATACGAACAAAATATTGATAATCAATCTTCATTCCCACTTAATCCTTAGAACACTACACTTTTACTTTCCATTTAATCAACTGTTGACACTTCCCCAGATAGCACACCAATTATGATCATGATTGCTGTACAAAATGTTGTTTGTGAGTGTCATATGCTCCTAATGGATTTTATGATGCAGTCACAGTGAAGTGACTTCTAACTTGTGCCTTTGCTATTTTAGAAGCCTATTATTTTATGGCTAGTTTTTAAAAAACCGTTTGAGATTGTGTATACCACTAGTGTAGAAATCTCGTACAGCATGCTTCTAGCCCCCCCCCCCCCCAAGTAGTGAGTGACAACAAAACCTTCTCCTACAGCAGTGCTTGTATACTTTTGTCAATTTAATTTTTAAATTTTTGGAATTGAGAGCAGCATTCAAACTAGTTAGCCTTTAATTTCAGTGGGATTTAATCTGCATGCTGCCCATGGTATACTACTCCTATATAAAATAGCACATTTTGACTTTTATTTAAAACATAGCAGGCAGCAGCATGCTACTCCCCTACAGCCAGCCTATTCATCTCCCTCGGAGTCCATATGTTACATCGGGAAAGACTATTGACTGCTGTCCCTGAAAGATGCTTACAAGGATATTGTGAAATGTCTAAAATGTGATTGTGGCATGCTTTTGGCAAGTGCATGAGAAAGCCCTAAGACTCTGAGAACATGCTTACACTGGAGCCACGGGGATAATGTAGGTTATATTTATTACTTGATGACTGGAACATCAAATGATTACTTAGACATGTATGAAACAGTCATCACAAATCAAACACCACACTGGCATATTATCATGAACACATTATTTTTCAGCGGAAGCTGTTTACATGGTCAACTGCAAACCAAGTATGTGAATCACCCATCAGTCACATCTTAATCTCTTCTACACAGTGCTTGTTCGAATAATTGTGCAACCTTTGGTACCAGTCATTTGGATCTGCTTCCAACTATGGTTTCCTTAACAAATTTAGTGGAAATCTGAAGTTGAAGCACATTGGATAAACTTCAGAGAGAGGCTCTAGCATGGAATTGCTGAAGTAGAATTTATCAAAAGGTGTGATTGTATTCATTTAGAACTCAGTGTCAACCAAGGGGTTTTCTTGTCCCACAACTGGTATTAAATTAGCACAGCAGAGCTAGGATGATAGTGTTGGCTTTCCTCTCCAGAACAGTCTTGATCCTGAACTGTTGTTTATGCCTTGATACAAATTTATAATTTAAACATTACAAGTAGCCTCAGATCCATAGAATTGCTTCGGAATGGAGGAAGCAGGGTATGCATGTCTCCCTAATGCCTGATCTAAACAAGCAACAGAATGAGATGGTAGAATGTTAGGAGTTAGTACAGATTGTACCACTTCAGACAGCAGGCAGAGTATTCCAGATTTTGAAATTCCTCTAGATTTAGAAAGAATCCTGCTTATAGAGAACTAGCATAGCTGGGAGAGAGGTTCTTGCTCAGTCTTTGGCGTGCTGTGTAGCTTTTCCTTTGCACAGAAAATGTTTTATCAACATTTCTTTAATGTAGGGGAATGTTCCAATATGTGTTCACCCATCTGAAGTCTGAAATGGTACAATCTATTCTACTACCTAAGACTTGCACTCCCTCATTCTAATGTATATGTAGACCATACCTAAATATGTTGGGTTTTGATGCTTATGTAAGAAACAAAAAGTGAGGTCATACTATTAAGGGCACATTAATTTCATTATTATTAAGGGCACATCCCAACCAGGGATGGTCTTCCAGTGTCCTGGATTCTTGTAGTGTTCCAAGCACAGTTCAAGATACTGCTTTTAAGATTTAAATCATGGGCCCTACAGGTTACTGAAAGTGCACTCTTAACAATAACATGCATCATATTTGAATGACAAGGGCATGTAGAGAGCAGCTGTGGCACCATTATGCAACTTATTTCCCCAGGAGGCTTGCCAAAATCCAAGCCTGCCATCTCAGGAAACACTGTACAGCTATTTTCTTTGGGCTAGCTTTTGGTAGCTGGTTGTAGTCAGACTGGTGTTCACTGTGTTTTTCTTTAATCTGGATTGTGATCCATTGTATTCATAAGAACCGGGGTTTCTGCGCCTGCGCAGGGACCTCCCGGGCTGACTAGCTAGCTCCTCTTCGCGCCCCGCCCGTCTGCACGTGCCTTGCAGCTTCCGTTAGAATCGACGGTTGGGGCGCCTCTCCTTCAGTTTTCTCTTGACCGCCAAAGCGCTTACACCTCTTGGCTGTTGCTCCTCAATTATTATCAAAAATTTGACTTCGGACTGTTTGACTATTCTCTACTGAGCGGATTAATTGGTTTGACTTCAGAACGAACAACGGACTTGATTTGGGACTCTGATTCTAACTTCGAAGTTTGTACAGGACGGTTTTGACTCGGAACGGCGAACGGACTTGATTACGGACTCTGCTTTGTTTGTTCCTAAGATTGTTTACTGAATTTGACTCGGAACGGCATTTGGACAATGGAAGCTAAGAAGACATTCAAACGGTGTGAAAAGTGTCGAGCAAAGTTGCCTTCGACTGATTATCACGACGCCTGTTTGATGTGCCTAGGAGAGAATCATAACACGGCGGCGTGTAAGATATGCTGCTCGTTTTCAAAACAAACTAGACAAAATAGAGCTCTCAGGCTTCGAGCTGCGTTATACGAGGAGGCACTTCGACCGCCAACTCCTCGTCCGTCGGCGTCGATGAGTTCCGGATCGACATCGGGAGCTTCGATGTCGAAGGAGTGCGGTGCGTCAAGCTCCCCGGGATTGGGTTCCAGTGGGTCTGCTGATAAGCAGTCTAAAACCACTGTTGACACTCTGTTTAAGAAACCAAAGGAGGTTTCCAAAAAACGGAAGCATAAGGATAGAGATCGTCATGCTTCTGAGAGGGAAGGTCGCCATCGTGAGGAGTCTCGCCATCGAACTCCCTCACCGACGGCAGCACAGATTTACGACGTGGACTCGGCTGAGTCCCCTACAGCCTCGACGTCGACACCTCCGGTATCGACGGTCAGGATGGTTTCGGCTTCGACATCGACTTTAGTCTCGACATCGACACCAGCGTCGACATCGAGATTGGACCAAGGCAGTCTGGGACAGGCGTCGACATTGGAATCGACGTCGACGTCGATATCGGCGTCGAGGCATTTGCAAGTCTCGGCATCGGAGCCTCCCATAACTGCCCAGGCGGTGTATGCCATTCCTCCGTCAGCGTCCACGGTGCCGGAGCAGATATTGAATGTGAACACTGCTCCTTCGTCGGTGTTGACGGCTTCGACATTGAGGAGGATTCCTCATCTTTTGTCACCGGCATTGACGCCGGCACAGTCCCCCTCGACGCCGAGGACTCCGAGTCTGGCTACACACGGGGACGGACTTAGAGAACTGCTGGAGTCGAGTTCGAGTACCCCCTCGGGTGCGACGTTTCGCGGCTTCCTGTCGACAGGCTTAGACGAGGGTCCTGGAGGTGGAGAGCTGGCTGATCTGCCTCATGTTGCCTCACTGACACCAGCAGTGGTCCAGGATCCAAGAACCGATGTCGGGTGCTCTACGATGCTGCAGCCAACTCATTCCTGCGGTTTCCGCCATGGTGTGCCGGATGATTATGCAGAGTTCTTGCGTTGGAAAGCGGCACAGGTAGAAATGCAACCAGTGCAAGGGCTGCGGAATTTTGTGCAGGCTGGACAACTTGCTCAGCCGCTGCTGCAGTCAGAGCATGCAGACCATCAGGGGCCGTCTGTGAACTTGCCTATACAAACACCATTGGTGCAAGTTCAAACCTACCTTCCAGAGAATTCAGTTACCTGTGGTCCAGACGAGGATGCCAGAAAAACCTGCTGGGAAAAGAAAGAGGAAAGCAACACCTCCTCCTTCTGAACCATCATCTTCACCCTCTGATGACAGTGAGGACGATGAGTCGGGACCGGCCTCTGACAGAGATGATATCAGTCGTAGGTCGGACCCCCCTTCGGATGTGCCACCAAAACTATCCACCTCGCCAACTGAGGAATTGAAAGCTTACCATATCCTCATAAGGGACATCGCTGAAGCCCTGGGCATGGACGTAAGCTCTCCGGATGCGGACGTTGCTGACCCGGTCTATAATATGATGAGGCGGTCTAAGACATCGCATCCTATTGCCCTCACCATGATTCCTGGGATAGACAAGGCTGCGAAGGTGGCATGGGACTCAGTGGGGGTCGGGGCTCCGACTTCCAAGCGCATTGAGAATTTGTATAGGGTGACTGAAGGAGAGAACTCTTACCTGTTACGTCATCCTATACCGAACTCCTTGGTTGTCAGTTGCGCTTCATCCACCAAGAGTGGACACCGTCATTCCACGCCTGCTGACAAAGAGGGGAGGAAAATGGACGTTATGGGTCGAAAGATCTATAGCACCTCCAGTTTAGCAATTCGTATTGCTAATTATGCGGCGTGTATGGCACGCTATAACCATTTACTTTGGGATGCGCTCTTACAGGATTCATCCTCTTTGTCTCCGGAGGACTTCCAATGGAGATTTAATGATGTGTACGAAAGAACAACGGCAATAACGCGCCAACAACTGAGCGCATTCAAACACTTGTCGGAGACGGAATCGAGAGCAATGGTGACGGCAGTGAGCTTGCGCAGGCATGCGTGGCTTCGCTCAGCAACCCTGCAGACAGACATGAAGGAGAAAGTCGAGTCCTTGCCATTTGACGGCAAAGGCTTATTCCATGAGGACACGGACACGTCAATGGAGACGTTGAAAAAATCTAAATTCACTGCCCGCACCTTTATGGTGCCTTCGAGCGGTTCCAGCTCAACTACAAGGAGCCGCAATTATTATCAGAGAAAGAGTGATCGGTATCGGGACCACAAAGAATACCGAAAACAATTCAGACCTTACCAACGCGGTAAGGGCTTTAACCAAAAACAAAAAGGAAAAACAGCTTGTCAAGGCGACAAGGACGCTTCCAGCAAGAGCTTTTGACGGGACTGTTCGTCCACTGCATCAGTTTTGCAGCAGCCAATTAAGTCCAACGCTACAATCCAGGACCCACTACATCGGCCCTGTAGTTGCCAGGATCAACATCAAACTGGCAAGCCGTGCGCCAGCATGGCACAACATAACATCCGACCGGTGGGTACTGAGAATAGTGCAGACTGGATATGCGTTGGAGTTCAAGACAAGGCCTCCCTTCTCTGGACTGGTCTATACGCCGGCCACGGAGGTGTTGCGGGAGGAGGTCAAGGTGCTGCTGGAGAAACAGGCGATCACGCGGGTGCAATGGGCGAACAGACTGACCGGCTACTATTCCCGGTATTTTCAGATACCAAAGAGAGACGGTGGAATAAGAGCCATAATGGACCTGAGGGGGCTCAACCTCTTCATTCGGACCAGGAAATTCAGAATGGTAACGCTGCAGGGAATTCTGCCTCTGCTGGTGAACGAACAGTGGGCAGTTACTCTGAATCTCAAGGACGCTTATTTTCATATCGGGATACAGGAGAGTCACCGCAAGTTCCTCCGGTTTACAGTAGGGGCACAGATCTATCAATATGTGGTGCTTCCATTTGGACTTTCTACTGCGCCCAGAGTGTTCACAAAGGTGATGGCGGTGGTTGTAGCCCACCTACGAACTCAGGGCTTGAGGCTGTATCCGTATTTAGACGATTGGCTCGTGGTGAGCCATGACAGGAGTTTACTTACCCGCCAAGTACAGATGCTGCTAGCCTTATTGGAGTGCCTCGGCATCAATGTGAATTGGAAGAAGTCGAGACTCGAACCCATGACTCGAGTGAACTTCATCGGAGCGATGCTGGACTTGGAATTGGCCAGGGTGTTCTTACCTGCGGAAAGAATTACCCAAATGCACGAACTCATACGTCACTTTCAGAGGACTCCACGGCAGCCAGCGGTTCGAATCCAGCGGATGTTGGGTTTGATGGCATCATGCACCGCAACGGTGTCACACACGCGCCTCCGTATGCGCACATTGCAGCATTGGTTTCTCCACAACTTCCGACCCAATGTGGATGGCCAGAATATGCACTTGACATTACCACAACATGTCCTCGCCAGCCTGGGGTGGTGGCTAGACATGGGCAATTTGGGCAAAGGAGTCGAGTTTGTGTCCAAGGAGCCCACCTCCCGGATAACGACAGATGCCTCGATGGCGGGCTGGGGTGCGCATTGCGCCAGCGTATGCGTGCAGGGGACATGGACCCAGTTGCAGAGACTTCAGCATATAAATTACTTGGAGCTATTGGCTGTGTTCCAGGGCCTAAGGGCATTCGAACCTATGATAAGGGGACGAGCAGTACAGCTGGAGTTAGACAACACGACGGCGATTGCCTACCTCAACCATCAAGGGGGGACAGTGTCACTGTCTCTTTGCCTACTTGCGAGGAAAATATGGGACTGGTGCATTCAACATTCAATTCACCCGGTAGCAATACACATAAAGGGTGTAGACAACTGCTTGGCCGACAGGCTCAGCAGGGACATCAGTTTCAACCAAAGACACGAGTGGGAAATCAACCCGATGTATCTCGACAGGGTGTTCGAGATCTGGGGGGTCCCATCGATAGACTTATTTGCCACGGTTGCCAACAAAAAGTGTGTCAATTATTGTTCGCGTGCGGGCATAGGCCAAGGATCCCTGGGGGATGCTTTTCAACGGGCCTGGAAGACGGGGCTGTTATATCTTTTTCCCCCGCTGCCGTTAATGGGCCGTGTGGTTGCGCAGATATTGCGGGACCAAACGAAATGCATACTTCTGGCCCCATGGTGGCCGCGCCAGCCGTGGTTTGCCACACTTCTGGGAATGTCTCATTCAGTGTTCCACAAGTTCCCCAAGGCTCCAAACCTGTTGCAAAGAGAACACGGAAAGGTGTTACACCCCGATGTGCACTCTCTCAAGCTGACCGCTTGGAGAATCAACTATTAAACAACATCTTACTAAACAGTAGGCGTGCGTCGACAAGACGCAGTTATGCCTGCAAGTGGAACCGCTTCAAGAGTTATATGAGGGGGAAGAGTGTCACGCCATTGCGTGTGACCCCTCGGGATGTGCTACGTTACCTGACATCGCTCAAACTGAGTGGATTGGCGAATGTCTCCATTAAGCTGCATTTGGCTGCAATCTCGTCAAAGCACAGGGGATGGGATGGGTCCACGGTTTTCTCCCACCCGGAATGTAAACGTTTCCTGAAAGGTGTTAATAACCTTTACCCGCCTGTGCGCAGCCCAATGGAGCAATGGAGTCTGTCTTTAGTACTCTCTGCCCTAACGGAGGCACCTTTTGAGCCACTGGCGACTGTTCCGCTGAAGTTTCTGACTTTGAAGGTGGCATTCTTGGTAGCCATTACATCGGCTAAGAGAGTGAGCGAGATGACGGCCCTGCGGATGGATAGACCCTACACTCAATTCTATCCACACAAGGTTGTGATGCGTCTCGATCCGAGATTCCTGCCGAAGGTGGTAACAGATTTCTACTTAAATCAAGACATAGTGCTACCAACTTTTTTCAGTAGTCCGGAGACGGACTTAGAGAAGGCCCTCCACACGTTGGACGTGCGTAGATCACTCCTATACTATTTGGAGAGAACTCATGACTTTAGGAAGAGTAAAAAGCTTTTTCTCTCCTTCCGGGGGCGTAGCAAGGGCTGTCCAATCTCTCGCCAGAGACTTGCTCACTGGCTAGTGGAACTGATTTTCCTCGCCTATAAAAGCCAGAAGATAACACCGCCAAAGACGGTTCGGGCTCACTCTACTAGGGCCTACGCAACGTCTGCGGCACATCTGTCAGGCATTAAAATGGCAGATGTCTGCCTGGCGGCGACATGGTCATCGCATCTACCATTCGTAAAGCATTATGCTTTGGATCTGCGGATGGCTAGGGAGGCGAATTTTGGAAGATCAGTGTTGAAACGTGTGTTGGCATAGCTGGGGGTCATCTGCACCCGCCTCCTTATGGGGTAGCTTGCTAAACACCCAGTTCTTATGGATACAATGGATCACAATCCAGATAAACAGGTTGCTTACCTGTAACTTATGATCTGTATGTGATCCGTTGTATTCATAAGTCCCTCCCAGCCGGCCCCGCTGCAGAATGCCTGGACTAGTGGATGCTGGTGTACGGATCGTCATTTATATGGCGGTCTGCGAGAAATCTGAAGGAGAGGCGCCCCAACCGTCGATTCTAACGGAAGCTGCAAGGCACGTGCAGACGGGCGGGGCGCGAAGAGGAGCTAGCTAGTCAGCCCGGGAGGTCCCTGCGCAGGCGCAGAAACCCCGGTTATTATGAATACAACGGATCACATCCAGATCATAAGTTACAGGTAAGCAACCTGTTTTTTTGTATGTTTATAACTGAGACTTAAATTCTTTTTAGTGATGGCATTATATACATTATTTTCCCATACAAAGTACAATAGTGTTCCAGTACTACAGAGAACTTCCTCTCAGACAAATGCCTTAGATGATATTCTATCTCAGTGCAATTTTCAAAACTAATGTGTAATAATCTTCTGTTCTAGTCCTGAATGCCGAGAGAAAATAAGTGAGCTCAACGTTGTTGAGAATTTGTTGGTGATTTTGCATGAATATGACTTGCTCTCTAAGCGGTAGGCACTTCCTTAACTTGTTTACATTTTGTGCTGGGGATTTCCAATCACTTAGCGGATGTTCATGTCGACTGTACTTTTTCTTTGACTATTTACTTTCTACTTATAGTGGTGTGCTGTTTTTTAGACATTTGAGGTATATTTCCAGATCTTGTACTTTAATCAACAGTGTACTGTTTCCATGTGGGGATTCAGTGTTTATGAAATTTAAAATGCACAGATCTGGCACTTTAATTAACAGCACACAGTATTTATGAAATTAAAAATGCAAGTCATACAAAGGTAGGCTGCACACTTACCAAGCCCGATGTGGGTTTTGCAAGTGTAGTACTCAAATGTTTGTGCATACTTTTGATGAATTCCAGTAGCACACTCTTGCATTTTCATGGAGCTCTTGCTTCAGTCAGCTTTGTACATTGACGATGAACATGACAAATATTTATATACTGCTTTTCAACCAAATTTCCCAAAGCAGTTTACATATAAACAAACAAACAAACATGGCTCCCTGTCCCCAAAGGGCTCACAGTCTTCATAGATAGACACCAGCAAAAACCACTGGAAGGAAGCTGTGCTGGGGATGGATAGGGCAGCTCATTCACATTATTACAAATGTCTCTTCTCTGCTTCTGCATGAAGGATGATGTGAGAAATAACATGAGAGAGATTTAAGGGAAAGTTCAGTCTTGAATGTAAAAAACATCCTAAGACTTAAAATGGTACAGCAAATAGAAATATAGCTTCCCTTTTCAGTTGTATATTAAATCTTCACGTATTGTTATAATGCACTGGAGTCACACACAAAAAGCTGTGGCTTCAGATGTGATATGTGCCACCTTGAAGCTGCCCTGGTAAGTGGACACTTGAAACTGTCCTAAATCCAAATGCAATCTAATGTGCAGGTGAAGAAAATCATTGCTTTAGTGGGTAGCATCCAGAGGACATCACTGGCACAATTTGTACCAGTTAAAGGCACCTTCCTTCATCATTCCCTCCTTCCTACTGAGTCCCTTGAGAAGCCATTGCTCAGGCCAGGAGACTTCTGGCAATGGTATGGGATACCATTGTGCGGAGGGTTGCAAGTGGAAGATGGATACCCAGAAACTGCAAGGTAAATCACAAACTGCAGAGTAAACCACTAGCGGAGGCACGACATTGTTTTGTTTTCAGATAATCCTCCCTCCCCCTGCAGTCTCTCATGCCATGTTCCATGCTATTGCCAAAGCTCCTCTGGCCCTTAGTAACTCTTGTTTTGAAGGTTCAGGGAATTGCAATAGAGAGGATGGGGTGAAGGAAGATGCCCTGCGCTGGTGCACATTTCACAGCCCTCGGGATGTTACTCAGTATGTTATGGCACTGGTGTTGCTTGGAAGTGGCTAGGTGGTAAAATAACTGGTTTTATGGCACTAGCATTTCTTCTGCATTGCTGTTGCTTGCATCACTGTTTAGGAACAACAACAAAAAAAACCAGTCTAAATTTTGAGGGTTTACATTTGATATTGGTTGAGCGAAAGTCAAAAAGGATCTAGACTTAACTTCAGTTCACCATTATTATAAGAATGAAGAAATGCATGTAGGACTTGTTAATATGAAGTATTGACTAATACAACATGGTAAGCTCAATCTTATTATTATTATTTAAATTAAGTATATTTATAGCAGCTGCTTGGATGCATAAGACATCTGAGGAGGCATGCCATGTGAGTTACTGAAACCAAAAATATGCTCACAGCATATGAGTGTTGAAATGAGTAAATGCTGTGATATCTGGGATTTAACAGGCAATTAATTGCTTGAATACTGGCCATTATTGGTTATCTTCTTTCAGGTTGACAGCAGAGTTGCTTCGCCTCCTCTGTGTGGAATCCCAGGTCAAAGAGCAAGTCAAAATGTATGAAGGTGTTCCCATCCTGCTTAGTTTGCTCCATTCAGATCACCTAAAACTGCTGTGGAGTGTAGTCTGGATTCTGGTCCAGGTGTGCGAAGATCCTGACACCAGTGTGGAAATTCGTATTTGGGGTGGTATCAAACAACTCCTTCATATTTTACAGGGGTAGGTTTCTCAGGACATCCGTAATGAAGCTACCTATAGACAATTTCTGATTCATACAAAGCTTTGTAGTGGGTCACAATCATATTCTTAAAAATAACGTTTATTCTCAGAGCATCTGTCCAACTTTATGTGAAAATTGGATCCCATTAAGGCAATGCTTTCACTTTCTAACCATTAGCCTTTATTGGAACATATGTTCTTTAAAAAGCTGTAAAATTTCAGGATATGACTAGCAAAATGCGTAAGTATACTAGTAACTATCACTGCTCAAAAAGTTCAAAGGTTTCAATAGATTTTGGTTATTTATAGCAATGTCCACAATTCAAATGTCTGTTACATATTCTTAGACAAAATGGACTGAATATAGATGTATGAACAACCCTTTAGCACTTCTAGCTTGCAAATGTTTGATATTTCAGTATATTAATGATTTTTAAAAATACTGTAGTAGTTGATCAAAATATATTAGCATATTAAAACATATTGCTTTATAATGAAAAACATGACGGTTTCCCAAGTGGTGTTTTTAAATCATATATTATATAGCTGAGTCTATCTACTGTATTTTTTATTTGAATACATGAACCAGAAATATTTTATCCACCTTTAAACATCTTTTTTACTCCATTCATCAATGTTGGCTGCTTTTTGTTTAGAATATTAAAGTTAGCAAATATATTTCTCTTTCTTATGGAGGGAACAACTGATATCCAGGATTTATTCTCATGTTCCAAACAATGGTCTAAAGTTATTGCGCTAAAAGTTTTATTCACACCATACTTCACATTATAATTTGGCTAAGTTACATATTGTAATTTCCACTAAGTTTTTATAGAGATTATCTTAAGCACCACACTGAAAAATAAAGTATTGATGCTCATGTTGTTTAATGATATATTTATTTATTTTCATTCAATTTATATACTGTCCTTCCTGAAATGGCTCAGGGTGGTTCATATCCAAAGTATTATCTACATTGTGATTTTAATTTTCCAGGGAGCGAAATTTATTTTCTGATCGTTCATCTATTGGAAGTTTATCTAGTGCAAATGCAGCAGGGAGAATCCAACAGCTTCGTTTATCAGAAGATTTAAGCCCTCATGAGATACAAGAAAATACATTCTCCCTTCAAGCAGGTACATACAATACTTAGGAACTGCACTATGATGCTTTGCCCTGAACAATACTATATGCCCAAGAAATGTAGAAAATGTTAGTAAAGAACATTTGTATGATCTCTTTTCAGAGACTGAATGATCAACACAGTAGATTGTGGTTTGGATGTATAATACTTAAAAAGGAACTCATGTACAGCTACAAGTATCAACTCACCACAAAACTTTGCATTATATCCCTGATGTGTGTTTATGTGCTATGTGAGCCTTTGGTTGAGTGTGATGAAAAAACAAATGGCAACAAAGACAGGAGTTCCTATTCAGAATTACTTATGAAATAAGACCCCAAGTTATTGATTTTTTCAGTTTTCTGGAGTTTGTTTGTGTGTGATCGGGGCAGTAGTGTTCAAGTTTCTCTCTTTAAAACTGTCACGGGTGCAATAAATCAAGCAGCAGAAGGAATGTGTAAGATAAGCTTTTACTAGAAGCAAGCAAAGTCAATGGAAAGTATCACCTTGAAATCGTCAGTCCATGAATCATAGTCAGGGGGCCACGTCCAATAAGGGTCAATTCTAGGAGAGGGGTCCATTGCCAGTCCTTAGTGCAGGGGGTGCTGAAGAGAGTCACGAGTTGATAGCCAGGCCGAGGGTCAAGAACACAGGAGTAATCAGGTACAAGGTGCACAAAGCAAAGAGCTGGAACTGCACGCCAAAGTGGTCAGTTGAAACCAGCATGAGGCAGAGGGAGCAGTCTGGCTTTATAGTTCTTCAAGGTTCTACACCAGGTGAAGCCAGTTAAGGCCCCCACCTGCCTTCTGCCTGCAAGTTCAGATGCCACCCCTGTCAGACTTTGCAGCCAACCTTGCAGCTGCTTTGCTGCCAACCTTTTGCAGCTGCTTCTACATTGCCCAACACACTGCTCCTTTTGGTGTTCTCTCCTGCATTGAACGTGGCTCACGGGTCTGTGAAGAAGGCAATGGCTCCCTGGCAACCACTTGCTGTACCCTAACCCGGCAACCTCTTGCTGTACTACAGCAGTTGAGTGCTTTGTCCAAGGTGCTTCCTCCTCAGCCTCCTGCTGGAGGATCCCCTTGGGGTGCTGTGAACCAGCAACTTCTTCATCTGAGTCCTCTGAGTCAGACAGACCACTACCTGACAAAAACTCTTAAAGTTTCAAGAGTTATTAGATGGTGAGAGTTCACTTTAATATTTTCATCAATATTTTCTGAGGTAGGTAGGAAAAGGGATCATGAAATAGCTTAAAAGGGGTCCTCGAAATTTATGGGGGCTGTTCTCTGTTTTATTACTGCTGTTATACAGAAACTGTGAATAGTGAGTCATTGGGACAATGGGATTGCAGGGGTTAAGTTCCCAGAGGCCTGAAAATTGCCCCTAAAACACCAAAAAAGGGGGTTAAAAGGTCAAAATAGTGCCCTATCGTGCTCTACGGGCCTCCAGCAATGCTTCCCTGAAGCCAGAAATAGCCTGTTCTTTCATTTCCCCCTTTGATTTTTTGCAGGTTTTTTCTCAAGAAAATGAGAAATAGAATGGTTCCTGCACTCAAAATGGTGGCTGGAAATGTCCACCAAGGTCATTTCCAGCCACCCCTGAACTCCGGATATGTGAGTTTAGCCCTTTTAAAACCAGATTTTTATCCATACACTTAGGTCGGGCATCTATTACCCGACCACGGATCTGCTAATCCGCTGATGCTTGATCCACAAATATTGAGGTTCTCCTGTATATCTAACAGTGAATATTGTTAGTTTATTGTATGACTGTATGTGCACATACAATGATCAGCAGATGAACAGATTTACTGTGCAGCTTAAGTATGATAAACCCCCCACACATCAAGAGCTTAGATGCGTCAACACCCCCCGCCAATCAGTTTCTGATTTCTGAGGGCCAAAAGGATAAGGACCCTTTTGTTCTCCCCTTACTCGCACCCTTGGCTTTTATAGAGAGACAGAAGGTATTTGCAGAAGGGGTGGAGTAGATGGAATCACTCAATCTGCCCCACAAAGCAGAACAGAAGGTTGCCAATTTCTTCCTTTTTTCCTCCTTAAGACCACTCCATCATCGGATCAAATGGGACAATTTTTTTTGGTCACATTAATACTTTAAATTTTCAGGTGTTCAGTTTAAGCCTGTGCAAGTTGGTAAAGTCAGGAGAGGATGTTTGAAATCCCGGTGCCTACCACAAGGAGGCAGCAGAAAGTGGGACAGTTGCTCCTGGCAGTGCAGTAGTGGCTCTTTAATTGCCAGCCCAGCACTGGGGCAGAGGGGCTGGGTGACTCAAGATAATCTTGGAAGCATCCGGGATGGGCCGAGAGTGATGCAGGGCAGCCTGGGAAAGTGCGCGGGGCAGCTGGGAGGAAGTGCAGGATGGCTGGGTACTGTAGATCTGGATAATGCTTCCAGACATTCATAATAGTGGGTTCTGCACCTGCGCAGATCAGCTTCGGTTGGAATTTGTTAGCTCCTCGTGACGTCTGCAACCACTGGCTGCACGTGACTGCAGTACCCTCTAGTGGCCGTTAGGCGTCCCTTTACTCAGTTTCTTGCTGACTGCCATAGAGATCAGTCCTCAGAAACAGTTTGCTCCTCGGAAAACAAACTTTTAATACTTTAAACTCCTTAAATTGACTACTGCCAACAGACTTAGGCAACTCTTTGGATTTCCCCTTTGTATTTGGCGATATCTCTGATTTTCCCTTTGACCACAGCACGGACTTAGACGACTCTTTAGATTTTCCCTTTGGATTTGGCGAAATCTCTGACTCATCTGGATCGTGATCCATTGCATTCATAATGAAT
Organism: Hemicordylus capensis; assembly: GCF_027244095.1. NCBI lineage: Eukaryota > Metazoa > Chordata > Lepidosauria > Squamata > Cordylidae > Hemicordylus > Hemicordylus capensis. The sequence continues at coordinate 107,357,919 of NC_069662.1, forward strand.
GGGTTCTGCGCCTGCGCATGGACCTCACGGACCGATTAACTAGCTCCTCGTTCCGCCCCCAACTGCCATGCACGCAATCGTGCTTTTGTTATCCCAGGCAGTTGGGGGGCGCGTTTATTCAGTTTCTGTTAGACCGCCGTTGCATCTACACCTCGGACTGTTTGCTCCTCGGAAACTTTGTCCGACCAGCTGCTGCTGCTGCGCAAGGGAGGTCACCCGTTGCAGCGGGTACTTTGGCACAATTGACCCATTCCTGTGGGTTTAGGCATACACCATCTGTGGTATACCCGGTGGATTATGTGGAATACAAGATTTGGAAGGCACAGCGAGAAGAAGGTCTGCTTCAGCCACAGGAGAAGTCAGTATTGGTCCGGATGACACCTGAGACTGGCCGAACGGCCTCTACAGCAAGTCAAACTCTCCAGGCCATTACAGATATACAGAAAGAACAACATGCTACGCTGCCACGCATGCGGCAACGGGAAGCCCCTGACGTACATATTGAAGTGTCTAATTCGGGGGATGCTGATTCCTCTAATACATCTGACACGGATGATGATGACTCTATGGTGCCCACCGAACTTCAGGAGCCAGAGCTGCCAGCAGATGTGCTGCCAAATACCTTGGTTTCGCCAACAGAGGAATTAAAGTCCTATCATATCCAAATTCGTGAGATGGCAGAGGCTTCAGGACTTGAATTGAAGCAACCAGAGATGGATCTAAAGGACCCGGTCTATAACATGGTGGTGAGAGCAAAAGTTTCCCACCCGGTGTCACTACCCATGTTGCCAGCGATAACTAAAGTGGCTCAAAGTGCATGGGAGGTTTTACAAACATCTACAGCCACTTCACGTAAATTGGAGGGCTTATATCGTATGCAAGAGGAAGAGAACACCTACCTCATGAAACACCCGGTGCCAAACTCCTTGGTCGTGGAGTGCGCATCGTCAAAAGGTAGTCAGTGTCATTTCACGCCGAGTGATAAAGAAGGCAGAAAACTGGATGTGTTTGGCCGTAAGGTCTACTCAATGTCCAGTTTGGCGATAAAAATTGCTAACTATTCAGCTTGCTTGGCTAGGTACGGGCATCACCTCTGGGACGTTCTTTTCCAGGACTCGGCAACAATGACTCCATTGGAGTTTCAGGATGTGTTCAAACAGACTTATGAGAAAACCACAGTAGTTACCAGACATCTGTTGAGCACTTTCAAACACGTGGCAGAGATGGAATCTAGAGCTATGACTACTGCTATATCGCTCGATGCTATGCGTGGCTACGTTCCACGACCCTTCAGCAGGATATGTGGGAACAAATGGAGCACTTGCTTTTTGATGGCAAGGGGCTTTTCGCTGAGGCGACGGATACAACCATGCAGTCGTGGAAGCAATCAAAATTCACTGCTAAAACATTCATGGCTGCTATGGGTTTGGGGAGCCAGACATCCCGAAGCCGCTCCTATGGAAGGCAGCAAGGCCGTTCTAGTTACAGACAAGAAAGACGCGATTTCAGGAGGCAATTTAAGCCTTTCCAGTGTAATAAGCCTTATGCTCAGCGGCAAAGAGGACACAAACAAAACAAGGACCAGTCAAAAAAGTCTCTTTGATGTGCAGGTCCATCCACTTCAGCAGCAGACAGTAACACAAGCTTTAGAACCCAAGACCCACAAGACTGGTCTTGAGATTGCCAACATTACCATCAAGCTGGCAAGCCGTGTACAAGCATGGCACAATATAACATCAGATCAGTGGGTCCTAAAGATTATAAGGTCTGGCTACGCAATTGAGTTCAAGACTTTGCTGCCCTTTCAGGGAGTAAGGTTCACCAGACCAACTCAAGTACTATTAGATGAAGTACAAGTGTTACTGGAGAAACAGGTGATAATGCCTGTGAAGTGGGTGGACAGGACGAGGGGATTTTATTCGAGATATTTTCAAATCCCCCCCAAAAGATGGGGGCATAAGAGCGATTATGGACTTAAGGGAGCTCAATTGCTACGTGGACACCAGGAAATTCAGAATGATTACCCTCCAAGGGATATTGCACCTCTTAGTAAAAGAAGAGTGGGCAGCAACTCTAGATCTGAAAGATCCATATTTCCATATCGGAATACGCGGAAAACACCGCAAATTCTTTCGTTTCACCATAGGAGATACAGCATACCAGTATGCGGTTTTGCCATTCGGCCTATCCACGGCACCACGGGTATTTACCAAGGTAATGGCAGTGGTCATGGCATACTTAAGAACTCAAAAATAATAGTATATCCATATTTGGATGACTGGCTCCTGGTCAGAGACAGGAGAGAAGAGTTACTTTCGCAGATCTGCTTTGTACTACGCCTCCTAGAAGATTTGGGCATCGAGGTCAACTTAAAGAAGTCCAAGCTCGAACCCAAAAGACGGGTGAGTTACATTGGAGCGGATTTGGATATGCAGAAGAAGCAGGCCTATCTGCCAGAGGCCAGATATGTCCTCATCAGAGACATGGTTCATTTGTTTCAGAGGAAGCCCATGAAGCCGGCAGAAGCTATACAGAGGCTGCTTGTCGTCCTGCAATGCAATGGTGTGCAACACACGTCTTCACATGTGTACGCTACAGCTATGGTTCCTCAAGAACTTCAGACCAAATCGAGGCAGTCAGGGGAAGATGTTCACGCTACCATGTCAGGTGCTGAGCTCGCTGGATTGGTGGACAGTGTATCTCAATTTACGGGTGGGCATGCCATTCTACCCACAAAACCCCATGCGGACTTTGATGATGGACACCTCCTTATCGGGATGGGGGCACCCATTGTCAGCAACATCAGATGCAGGGGCAGTGGACCAGCCACCATCGGAGGAGGCACATAAATTATGTAGAGCTCCTAGCGGTGTTTTTGGCAATGCGGGAGTTACCAGCGCTACTTCAGGGGAGAGTGATACAAGTCCACTTGGACAATACAACAGCAATAGCTTACCTGAACAAACAAGGAGGAATGGTGCCGCATTCCTTATGCACACTAAGCCAGCAGATCTGGGTCTGGTGCATTTCTGAGGACATAACCCCAATTGCGATGCACATAAAAGGAGAGGACAATGTTCAAGTGGACTCCCTCAGTCGGGAGTTATTACACAACCAGCATCACGAGTGGGAGTTGAACATGGACTATCTGAAGAATGTGTTCAACGACTGAGGTTGGCCGAATATCGATCTGTTTGCAACTGCTGCAAACAGAAGGTGTCAGAAATATTGCTCGCATGCAGGGATCAGAAGGGATTCCCTAGGGGATGCTTTCCAGATCAAATGGACTGGAGATCTCTTCTACCTATTCCCGCCACAACCACTGATAACTCGAGTGATCACACAAATGCTCCGGGATGCCACGAGGGGCATCCTGATAACACCCTGGTGGCCAAGACAACAGTGATTCCCAGCGGTACTTCGAATGTTGCGGGGGAATTATCGCAAGTTTCCAAAACATCCTGTGTTATTGACACAGAGCCAGGGAACGCTACTGCACCTGCAACTGGAAATCTTGAGGTTGATGGCATGGCACATTGGTTATTGAAGTCCATATTATTGAACAATAGGAAACCTTCTACTCGTCTAAATTATGCAAGCAAGTGGAAGAGATTTAAGATCTTTGCAAGGCGCCATGGTTTCTTCGCAAAAAAGGCGACAGGCAGGCAGGTGCTGCTATATATGACGACTCTGAAAATGACAGGCCAAGAGAATGCGTCGCTAAGGGTCCATTTAGCATCAATTTCCTCTGAACACAGAGGTTGGGAGGGCTCCACGGTGTTCTCCCATCCAGAGTGCAAGAGATTCATTAAAGGGCTGAATAATTTGTTCCCACCGCTGTGGAAGCCTCAACGACAGTGGGATTTGACGTTGGTACTACAAGCTTTATCACAGCAGCCATTCGAACCTTTGGCATCAGCTTCCCTGAGGCAAAAAACTTTAAAGACTGTCTTCCTGGTCGCGATTACTATGGCTAGGAGGGTCAGTGTGCTGGCTGCCCTATGGGATGATCGCCCATATACACAGATATTTCCACATAAGGTAGTTATGCATTTGGATCCACAATTCCGACCAAAGGTGCCGACAGAATTTCATATGAATGCAGATATAGTGCTGCTGACCTTTTTTCAACATCCAGAAACTCAACTGGAGAGAACTATGCATTCCTTGGATGTTCGGCAGACGCTGTTATACTACCTAGCGGCTACAAAGCACATGCATAAAACACAAAAATTATTTGTATTATATAAAAGAAAGTCTAAGGGCTGTGCTGTTTCAAGACAACGCTTGTCTCAGTGGATAGTTCAGACGATAAGATTAGCTTATGCTGAACGAGGGGAAACTGCACCGAGAACCGTTACAGCGCATGCCACGAGGGCATATGCAACCTTGGCAGCAAACTTAGCAGGAGTTTCAATGACAGAGATCTGCAGAACAGCAACTTGGTCTTCAGAGCAGCCATTTATACATCATTATGCAATTGATCTGAGACAGACCAAAGAGGGGGCGTTTGGTCGGGCTGTTTTAAAGCATGTCCTGCCTTAAGGGAGCTTGCAGCCCACTGCCTGGAGTAGTAGCTGGCTATTCACCCATTCATTATGAATGCAACGGATCACGATCCAGATAAACAGCTTGCTTACCTGTAACAGATGATCTGGAGGTGATCCGTTGTATTCATAAAACCCGCCCAAACCTCCCCGTGAGGCTTAAGGCAGGGTGGAATGGTCTGTGAACTCACAAGCGATCACCTAAATAAACAGCAGGTGGTCCACCAGAAACTGAATAAATGCGCCCCAACTGCCTAGGATAACGAAAGCACGGTCGCGTGCATGGCAGTTGGGGGCGGAGCGAGGAGCTAGTTAATCGGTCCGTGAGGTCCCTGCGCAGGCGCAGAACCCATTCATTATGAATACAATGGATCACCTCCAGATCATCTGTTACAGGTAAGCAACCTGTTTTTCCTTTGACCACAGTATGAACAAACATTATACTTTCATTTTCCCATATGGACTAGACAATACGGTATTGTAAAAATAATAATAATATTTTTAAAAATTGTTTTTCTCCCATAGACATTACCACCCCCCCCATGAGTGGAAAAAAGGAAACAGTGGGAGAAAACCTTTAAAGGGTGTCATGATTGCCACGGAAAGCTCCCCTCTACTGATGGGCACGACCTCTGTTCTGTCTGGGGGAAATCCATAACACAAAGAGTTCTGTCTGCTCAACATTTAGTAAGCAGACGTTAAGGAACCGTGCCGCCCGCCTAAATATCTCCTTAATGGAGGAGACTCTTCTTCCAAAGAAGACCATCTCAGCACCGAGACCTGCACAGCTAATGTAGTCTAAAGTCTTGGCTGTGACAGCAAAGGCCACGACATCGACCGCTACGGTGTCTAGCAGCAACGCCCCATTTAAAAGGCAGGCGGCCTGTTGCGCCACCAAAAAAGAAAGGGCAAGGCTTCGAAACCGAAATCACTGGCTAAAAAGCATAATTAACAACATAAAGGTCAATGTAGCCATAGTGCTAGCCATACTCCTTTACCCACAGACCTCCAAACCTTAAGAGTCCACAGCATCGAGCAGTCTCTTTGTCCCCAGCACCAACCCCTGACAGTCTCCATCTACACCGTGCTCTGAGAAACCTTCTACTGCTTGACTCCAAGATGTCTCAACATTGAAAATAGCAAAGAAAAAGACCCCTTCAACATCGATGTTGACATCGAAGCCGACAGTTCCAGGATCGGCATCGAGCATACACAACACAACAAAAAATATAATAAATTCAATGGTAGCAGTCATCTCTGACACCGGACTCGACGGCGATATCGACATCGAGCCAACCCAGAACATCCAATACTTCAGTGTCAAGGATAGCCCTGGAAAGGCACAAGACTCCGACGACATGGAAGATAACACTTCCATACAAACACATGAACAGTCCACAACAAGACTTTCCTGCTTGCTGCATTCAGAGGAAAGTACATCCTCGACAGGTACCTTTCTGGGTTTCCAGGACCATAGCTTTGATGCTGAAGCTCAGATGACCTCGATACCAAAAACCCCATCATTCACAGCAAGGTAAACTCCAATAATGGGCTGCTTGCCCCACGGTGGAATGGGTGATTCCTACACCATCATCCAAGAAGAATACTCCCTCTTCAAGCAATGGATGAGAGAGAAGAATCAACAACACACAATTCAGAAGCAGCAGAAAGAATCCGCTGTTCAAATGAATCCCATTGAAATACATCAGAAGGCAACCACTGTACAAACCTATCCAATTTAAACACGACAACGAACAGTTTCACTCCAGGCCAATTTTCCACCCAGACCAACCTTACCACCTTGACAGAAACTTTGCCAAGCAACCACACAGACAAGTGCAGCTCAAACTTCCATCCCAACACCTTTGGCTGCTGTGGATGACTCACCTGTTGCCTTCTCTTCAGATGGAGACTACGCTGAACGTTATGCGTCAGACACAACAGAGCCTGATGTAGAAGATACAGTACTTCCTGAACCAAGTTCTGATGTGGCCATCACCCCGAACACCTCACCCATGGAGGAGATGAAGGGCTATCATCAGCAAGTTGCAGAAATGGCACAAGTCTTAGGGTTAGACCAGAAACATAAAACCACTGAATTGGATGATCCGGTCAATAATATGATGAAAACAGCCACGGGATTACAACCTGTCTACATTCCTATGCTACCTCATATCTCCAGAGCAGCCAAGTCAGCTTGGGAGGTTCTCCAAACTTCAACACCCACCTCCAAGTGCCTGGAGGCACTGTACCGTATACAGGAGGAAGACAACAAATATCTGATACGCCATCCCACACCAAATCCCTTGGTGGTTGATTGTGCCACAACATCCAATGGAGGAAGACAGCACACTACACCAGTGGACAAAGGAAGTCAAAAGCTGGATGTGCTAGGCAGACGTACTTACTCTATGGCTTGCCTTTCTATTAAAATTGCTAACTATATAGCCTGTCAGGCCAAGTGTACACATTCCCTTTGGGAAAACCTGTTTGACTTGCGGACTTCACTGGAACCAACAGACCTAAGAAGTTTGAGACCACATTTATAAGAACAGCAGTAGCAACTCGCCAACAACTGGCAAATGCCAAGCATTTGGCGGAATCTGAGTCACGTACCTTAACTTCCTCCATTGTTCTGAGCAAACATGCCTGGCTAAGGGATACAGGCCTACAGCAGGATATGAAAGATTATATCAAATCACTACCCTTTGAAGGGAAAGGACTTTTCTCAGACAGCACTGATGGAACAATGGAAAAAATCAAGGATTATGGCACGCTCCTTCACAACTCAAAAATACACTAGATACCAACCTTACCAACAGTATCAGAAAAAGCAAAATCTTTACCACCAAAACGACCGCAAGGAGTACAGGTGGCCACACCAACGCTATAATAAAAAGCCTTTCTACACCAGGAACAAGCCAAATCAGACAAGACGCAATAAGGCTCCACAGCAATCCAAGCAGCAGCTTTGATCTGGGCCAGAGCCCACCTGCAGACTGGAATGCGCTTCTCCGCAACTACAGCAATAGTGGAAACAAAGAACCAATGAACACCTGCGCGAGGAAAACCATCTCCTTGATGCCAGCAGGATAACCATCAAACTGGCAAGCCATGCTCAAGCGTGGCACCGTATAACATCAGACCAGTGGGTCTTACGCATAATCACAAAGGGTTATGTGATGGAATTTATGGGAAATCCACCATTCACAGGTGTGAAGTTCACTCCTGAAACGGCAATATTGCGGGAGGAGGGACAACAGCTATTGCTAAAGGAAGCAATTTCTCCAGTGCAGTGGGCTCACAGCCAGACAGGATTTTACTCCCAATACTTTCAAATCCCCAAACGGGATGGGGGCATATGACCAATAATGGACTTGCGGTGCCTGAATCAATACATCGAGGTACAAAAATTCCGTATGACAACGTTGTAAGCCATCCTTCCACTACTCCACGAGGAGCAATGGAATGCAATGCTCGACCTCAAGGATGCGTACTTCCATGTCGGAATACAGGAGAGTCATCGCAAATATCTCTGCTTCACTATGGGGTTGGAGATCTATCAATACAACGTGTTACCCTTCGGACTAGTCACCACTCCAAGGGTATTCACGAAGTGCATGGCTATCATAGTGGCCTACCTCAGGGTACAGGGTCTGTCGGTACATCTCTCTCTAGATGATTGACTCCTCACAGCCAAAATGGAGTAACAGCTTCTTGCCTGCATAGATGTGGTGACAGTGCTATTGCAAGATTTGGGAATCCAAATCAATTTGAAAAAGTCATTCCTGAAACTGTCGGCTTGCTTACAGTACGGCTAGATATGGGCACGGCTAGATATGGTGACACAGATGGCTTATCTTCCGGAGGAGCGCTACGAGCATATACGAGTGCTCATCAACGCGTTCCTGGCAACTCCAAAACAGAAGACAAGAAATATACAGGTACTATTAGACCTGATGTCTTCTTGTACCACAACAGCCCCTTATGCAAAACTAAGGATGCGCATATTACAACTATGGTTTCTTCGCTCCTTCCACCTGAGGTCCAAACCACAATCCAAAAGGATCCTAGTCCCCGAGAATGTACTATCCTTCTTGCACTGGTGGACTAAGAAGAAGAAGCACCTACTGAAAGGAGTACCCTTCCGAAAGCCACTACCCACCTTAACGGTAACTTCAGATGCCTCCATGAAAGGATTGGAAGCCCACCTGGCAGAGCACAAACCACATGGCCTCTGGTCCCCGAAAGAGGCTCGTCTTCACATCAACTTTCTGGAACTCTTGGCAGCTTACAAAGCCCTTCGAGCTTTTCAGGAACACATTGCGGGGCACATCGTCCAACATCAAATAGACAACACTATGGTCATTGCCTATGTAAACAAACGAGGCGGAACAGTATCTAGGTCTCTCTGCAACCTCAGCCTCCAACTTTGGAACTGGTGCATTCCCCGACAGATCCACCTAGTGGTGATTCATATCAAAGGGTCCCTGAACTGCCTAGCAGACTCACTGAGTGGTGACCTGGTACTACTACAACACCACAAATGGGAGCTGAACCCAATAATCCTGGAACGTCAATTTCCATCACGGGGACGACCAGAAGTAGACCTATTCGTGATGGCACAAAACAAGAAATGTGGCCTATATTGTTCCAGAATGGGTCAGGGAATACTGTCCAAGGGTGATACTTTTCAGTATCAGTGGACCAAGGGTATGTTCTGCGCTTATCCGCCAATTCCTCTACTATCCAGAGTAGTTGCAAAACTGCTACAAGATCGGACATGAGCCATTGTAGTTGCACCATGGTGATGTCATGGCTCAGACTTCTCACTCAGAAGAGTCAGAAGAGGAACGGGAGGATCGCCTGGTAGTGAGGGCTCAGAGGCACAGCAACAGGATTTGGCAGGGAGACCAGACTCTGGAGCTGAGGAATCGGAACAGCTGCCAGACATGGAGGCTGATTAGGAGGAGGCTGGGATTTCACCTGTCTTGAGAAGACATCTCAAGAGGAAATCTCAGTTGGAGACACGCAGGCGCAGGAGATCACAAGAGAGGAAGCAGAAGTACTGACTCAGGGAAGCCTGATTGGCTGCTGGTTCTCTTGAGCTATATATTAAGCAGTCTGTGACTTGCACAGATGCTGTTAGCAACTATCGCTGACCGTGGACCGTGTTTCTATGTTGAATTCTTCAACTTTTTCAAGTTCCAGTTTGCCCTTGTTCCGTTCCTTCCTGCTCTGTGTTCTTGTTCCGTTAATTCCTTGCTCTGGTGTTCTTTGTTCTATTTTATTCCTTGCTCTGTTGGTTTTCTTTTCAGTTATTACTCAATTATTGTAGAGGGGGGTACCTAGTTCAGTTCCGGGGACTTGATTCGTTTACTATTATTTTCTTTGTGAGCCTTTCGTTTTCCTTCGTGCAGCTTCTCTGCTACTTTCTGTTTAACTCATGGGGGAGAGCTGAAGGGATTGTAAATCCTGTTGGGTTAGCCAACAGATTTACGACAGGTGGCCAGGGCAACCATGGTACACGCAACTACTCAGACTATTTGAGGGGATATACAGAAGACTCCCTCGGTGGGCGGATCAGATATCTCAGGATCAAGGCCGCATACTGCACCCAAATTTATCAGTCCTGAATCTCACCACATGGAGGATAGGCTTCTAAAGAAAATCCTCCTCAACACCCGAAAGGCATCTACCAGACGCAACTACAGAGCTACGTGGCGCCAGTTCTGTTCACATGCTGCCTCCCAGGGATTCGAGCCCAGAGAAGCGAACTTGAAAGCTGTACTCCTATATCTTACCACCCTAAAGAGGGAAGGCCTAGCCAATATCTCCGTAAGGGTGCATATGGTAGCGACATCGGCACGCCACAGCAGATGGGATGGTAAAACTATGTTCACTCACCCCAAATGTAAGGACTTCCTAAGGGGTATTAATAACCTTTATCCACCTGTAAGATCGCCTATGGAGAAATGGAGTCTGTCTCTAGTGCTAGCAGCACTGACAGAGGCACCTTTCGAACTGATGGCAGCGGCTTCGTTGAAGTGGACAACTCTCAAAGTGCTTTTCCTGGTGGCTATAACCACTGCAAAGCGGGTTAGTGAGCTCAGGACACTTCAAATAGATGAGCCCTACACTAAATTTTATCCCGATCGGGTTATCATGCACTTAGACCCTGACTTCAGACCGAAGATTGTTTCAGACTTCCACCTGAACACGGACATTGTGTTGCGTACCTTCTTCCAAAATCCATCATCACCACTGGACCAAGCAATGCATTCACTGGATGTCTGCAGGGATCTGCTCTACTACCTCAAGGCGACCCATCACATCTGAAAAATGAAACATCTGTTCGTATGTGAGAAGGGTAGACATAAAGGACTCTCACTGGCTCGGCAGAAGCTCTCCTTTTGGCTGGTAGAGCTAATTAAGATGGCATATGACCAACAATGGGTCACTCCACCAGCCTCAATACGGGCTTATTCCACTAGAGCGTATGCTGCCTCGGCGGCACATCTGGCAGGCATCAGATTCCAGGACACTTGCACAGCTGCTACCTGGGCTTCTCATCAGTCCTTTGTCAAGCAGTATGCCTTGGACCTATGGGCAATGGCAGAATTTGGATGGGCAGTCCTTAAAAGAGTACTGCAGGAGCTTGCAGCACCCACCACCAACTAAGTAGCTCATAATTCACCCACTATTATGAATGTCTGGAACCACTATCCAGATAAACAGGTTGCTCACCGGTAACGGATGAGCTACTAGTGGTTCCATGACATTCATAAAACCCGCCCACCCATCCCTACTGCAACACGGATGCATAACTGGAAACAGAAATGCTTAGAATTGCCAGTCTGGCTAGTCGCCCATCAAGAAACTGAGTAAAGGGATGCCTAACCGCCACTAGAAGATACTGCAGTCACTTGCAGCCGGTGGTTGCAGGCGTCAAGAGGAGCTAACTAATTCCAGCCGAAGCTGATCTGCGCAGGCACAGAACCCACTATTATGAATGTCATGGAACCACTAGCAGATCATCTGTTACAGGTAAGCAACCTGTTTTTCCCTTCTCCCCTGACTTTACTGACTTGCACAGGCCTAGTTCAATTAAACATCTTTGGTGTAAAAATTTAATGTGTAAAGTGCGCTGGTGACATAATTTACACTTCAGATGAAAGTTCAAAAAGTAAAGTTGGTTATTTCTGCAAACTGATACATGTAACAGATTCTTCCTACTCTGTAATTATTCTCAAAAGCAATGTAAAATGAATATTTATCATGTTTTATTCTAGCTTGTTGTGCTGCAATTACTGAATTGGTTCTTAATGATACCAATGCTCACCAAGTAGTTCAGGTGAGAAATCTTTGTCCAACTACCTTTTAGTGATGTACTTGTTCATCTTCTAATATTTAATTTTTCATTATGCTCTTATTTGGGTGTAGATGCAAACGAAATCTTTGTAGACCTCTTAATTGATATTGAACTAATGTTTAGACATTTGGGTAGCATCCATAGCAAGAAGTGCATGAAAGGAATACTTCTGTTTGCACATGGCAGGGGAGAAGCAATTTTCACCAACTCTGTCTTTACCTGTGCTCACTTAAAATACATCCTGATGGTCTTGTAATAAGGGACTGCACAGGGAAGGGAGATTTGGAGAAACTCACTACCTCTCCTATGTGTGAGTGGAGTAAGATGTGTATTAGGCTCATGCACATCTTACTCTGGATTTTTCCCTTTATATGTGCATGGGCAGGTTCACACATAATGCCAAACCATAAATTAATGTTTAGACCAGGGTTTCTCAACGTGTGGGTCCCCAGATGTTATTGGACTTCAGCCCCCATAATTCCCAACCAAAGGCCACTAGGGCTGGGGATTATGGGAGTTGAAGTCCAGTAACATCTGGGGACCCACACGTTGAGAAACCCTGGTTTAGACTCTGTGTGAGTGTTGGTTGTGGGTGAGTAGTTCAAATATCATGTAAACAATTATTTGGCACTATGCAAGCAAGCCGTAAGCTCATGCTTACCCTCCCCCTTCCCTTTGCATTCACCATTCAATTAGCTATTTTCTGGTTTGTCATTCCATCTGAACTGACAAACTGTAGTTTACACTTCTCTGCAAACCCTAATTTCCTCAACTAGTTTGCAGGACAGGTGCAAACCGTAGTTGCTGTTTTAGATGTAACAACAAACTATGGATCTGGATTGTAATCCATTGTATTTATAAGGAATGGAGTTCTGTGCCTGCGCAGGGACCTCACGGGTAATTGACTAGCTCCTCGTGGTGCCCACTCTGCCCTGCACATGCTCTGTGCTTTCTCAGTTTCTTTTTGACCACCAAAGTGTTAACACCTCATTGCTGGCTCGGTATAACTAGATTCAATTGACTAAAAGGGGGAAAAGGAAATATATTAGTTGTGAAGTTCCTATAGACAGACTGCGTTTGACTTATTTAATGGAATGCAGACTGGTTTAGGTTTTTTTGGAACTTTCTAAAAGCACTTTGAGGCTTCTGCCTCAGGGCACACCCTTAACAGCAATGGATGCCAAGAAAAGGTTGAAACATGTGGACTGCCGAGCTAAACTAGCATTGACTGACCATCATGATTCTTGTTTGCTGTGCTTTTAGGGGAACAGCACAACTCAGCAGCTTGCAAAATAGACTGTTCTTTTCCCAAGCAAACACAAAAATCAAGTGCTATGACTCCAAGTGGTGCTTTATGATGAAGCGCTTCATCCTCTGATGCCGAGATCAAATTACCCCTCAACATCAGGGTTGAAATCGAGTTGAAGCATAAGGGGCGGGATGGCACAATTGTTTTCTCCCATCTGGACTGCAAACAATTTCTATAGGGTGTGAACAACTTATACCCACCAATATGGAAACCAACAGAGCTATGGAGTTTGTCCTTAGTTTTGTCAATACTCATTTTAACCTCCTTAATGAGGCTCCCCTCAAGTGGGTCACCTTGAAAACTGTTTTCCTGGTAGCGATCATGACTGCAAGACTTGTAAGTGAGCTGACGGCATTGCGCATGGACATTCCTTATACACAGTTCTAACCACATAAAGTAGTTATGCATAAACAGTGGGTTCTGTGCCTGTGCAGATCAGCTTCGGGAAGAATTCGTTAGCTCCTCACAACTGCAGTTCCCTCTAGCGGCGGTTGGGCGTCCCTTTATTCAGTTTCTTTCTGACCGCCATAACGATCAATCCTCAGAAACAGTTTGCTCCTCGGAGGAAAGTTTGTTACTCTTAAATTTAATCTTTTGACTGAAAACGGACTTTGATGATTCTTTGGATATTCCTTTGGATTTGGCACTATTTCTGTCTTTCTCCTTTCTCGACTTCTGGATACTGACTTTGACGACTCATTTCATTATTCCTTTGGATTTGGTGCAATCTCGGTCTCCCTTTGAACACGGAACAGACAACTACACTAATCTTCTTTAACGGATGACTGCTCTGATCTTCTTTCAGCAAATATGAGTGGTTCGGGCAAGGCGGGTAAGGACAAAACTACTTTCAAGTGGTGCGGCAATTGCAGTGGCAAAATCCCCTCAACGGACAGCCATGCCCTCTGCTAATTCTGTTTGAGGGAAACACATGATACGAAAGCCTGTTCCGTCTGCATTACCTTTAATAAACAGATGTTAAAAAACCGTGTGGTGTGCCTTAAGGTATACTTACTTGAGGAGTCTCTTTTGCCCAGGACTACTTCCACAGTGCCCACGGTGGGTCCTGCACCTAAACTGCAGTCTAAATCCCCGGCAAAGTTGGGGAAACCTTCGGCCTCGAGCGCCTCAATGTTGACCGCTTTGGCGTCAGGTGGCTTGGCCCCATTTAAGCAGCTGGAGGGCCCACAGTCAAGCCCAAAGAGGAAGAACAAGGACAAGGCTTCGGCGCGGGAACCATTGCTGAAGAAGCATAAGCGTGGACACAAACAGCACCATAGCCATAGTGCTGCTCATACCCCGTCGACTTCAGGCCTACAAACTTTGGAGACGCCTTGGCATCGAGCAGCTTCGTTCTCCCCAGCGCCTACGCCACGTCAGTTGCCACCGACACCTCGCTCCCAGACGCATACCACTTGGCATCGGCATACCGCTCGATATTGAGAACACTCAACATTGAAGGAGATAGGAATGGAGCCCATTGGGCCCGTGTTGAAACCTAAGGCTTCCAAGGGTGCTTCAACATCGGGCCATGCCAATGCATTGGGGTGGCATCGGAACCGACAGTTGCAATAATATTGGACACGGAGCTCTATGTCGATGCCGACAGATGATCTGGTAGTGGTTCCATACATTCATAACACCCACCCATCCTTCCCACTGTGTATGTGGCAAGCCACTGTACCACCATGTGCCATGCTGCCAAATCGGCCATCAAGAAACTGAATAAAGTGACACCCAACCGCCGCTATAGGGAACTGCAGTCACGTGCAACTGGCAGTTGCTGGCGTCATGAGGAACTAACAAATTCTTCCCAAAGCTGATCTCTGCAGGAGCAGAACCCACTGTTTATGAATGTATGGAACCACTACCAGATCATCTGTTACAGATAAGCAACCTGTTTCTCCCGTGTGCAGCTCCATTGAACAATGGAGTTTATTGTTGGTTCTAGCAGCCTTGACTAAACAGCCATTTGAACCAATGTTCAAAGCTCCAGCTAAACCTGTTAGTCTAAAGACTGCTTTTTTGTTGCCTATAACAACATGATTTGTGAGTGAGCTCAATGTGCTACGCATTGATGTCTCAGACACAAAATTCCATCCTGATAAGATAGTACTAAGATCGGACCCAAATTTCCCCCCAAAAATCATATCTTGCATATTAATCAGGATATTGTGCTACCTATTTTTTCAGGAATTCTGAAACTTGCTTGGAAAAGTCAGTGCATTCCTTAGATGTACATAGAGCCCTTGTATTCTATTTGCAATTGAACGTTCCTTCAGTAAAATGAAACACCTGTTTCTGGCATACAGGGGGAAGATGAAAGGCAGATGCATTTCTAGACAAAGTGTCATATTGGATAGTTGAACTAAACTGTTCTCCAGGAATGTGTCTAAGCCTCTTTTAAAGCCATCCAAGCTAGTGGCCATCACCACATCCCATGGCAAATAACTCTGTAGATTAATTATGCACTGTTTGAAAAAGTACTTCCTCTTGTCAGTCTTAAATTTCCCAACCTTCAGTTTCATGGGATGACCCCTGGTTCTAGTGGTGTGTGTGTGTGTGTGTGTGTGTGTGTGTATTTGAGAGAGAGAGATTTCTCTCTGTCCACTCTTTCCACTCCATGCATAATTTTATACACCTCAATCATGTCTCCCCTTAGTTGCCTCTTTTCCAAGGTAACGAGTCCCAGATGATGTAGCCTAACTTCATAAGGAAGGTGCTTCAGGTCCCTGATCATCCTGGTTGCCCTCTTCTGCACCTTTTCTAGTTCTACAATATCCTTATTAAGATACGGTGACCAAAGCTGTACACAGCTTTGGACATTTGCATGGCGGCCACTTGGCCATATGAACACAATTTTGTCAAACATTATGCCATAGATCTTTGCTCTGCAGCACAGGCTAATTTTGGGAGAAGTGTATTGAAGAGGGTTCTCCCCTAATTTACTGGACACTTCCAGACTGACAGCTTGTTAATCACCCACTACTATGAATGCTAACAGATCATGATCCAGATAAACAGGTTGCTTACCTGTAACTGATTATTTGGAAATGATCCGTTGTCATTCATTAGACTCCTCCAGCCTTCCCCACTGCAGTATGTGAAGCCATGTATTATTTTTTTGATGGTGTGGGGGGACTGAAACATGACTTGCCTTGTTTGGTGATAACACTGTCCACTTCATGGATAGCTTTAAGGAAGTGAGAGGGAAAGGATACCTAACCGCAAAAAGAAATGGACATGCACCACCTACAAGGGGTGATACCAGGTGCCATGTGTAGCTAATGAATTCTGCCCAAATGATCTTGCACAGGCGCAGCACCCCACTATTATGCATGACAACGGTTCACTTCCAGATCATCAGTTACAGATAAGCAACCTGTTATTTGCTGCAGTAACTATGCAGAGTGTTTAAGGTGATGAGGGAGTAGGGCAGAAGCCCGAGACTCAGTTACATAATGAGGCTGTTCTCACATGCAGCCTAACTCACTCTAGAGAAGCCCAGCCTGGTTTAGACTGCAGGTGAGAGGCCCAATCCTGGTGGGGCAGCACCACCTAGCCTAGCTGTGTAGCCCAGCTTTTAGCCTGGGTTAAGAGCTCAAGTGCTCCCTTAACCCAGGCTGCACAGTTGTGTGTGTGCACAGCTTGCACGGATGCAGAGACTGGTGCCTAGAGTGTCTGTCTCCTGGAGGAATTCCCCAATGTGCTCCGTGTGGTGCACTGTGGCATAGCCGGAGGCTGAGGAAACGTCATCCCAGCTCTCCGGTGATTGCTCATATGGGAGCGCAGTCTGCACTCCCAGCAACATTCCTGCAGTTGTCGGCCAGTGGGGGTGGGAAGAGGTGAGTGAAGTGTAGCCATCCCCCTGCCCGCCCGGTCGTGTGAACAGCCTCAGTGTTTATCCATGGTTTGGCATAACAGGTGAATGGACCCTGTGCATGTGTATGTATCTTTTAGTCCACAGTGTTGAAGGCAATATGTGCAGATAAGAAGTTTTTGGAATATGAATAGAATAAGGAATACGTTTTTGAATAAATACTCGGTTAGGGAAGATACGGGCATGCTTTGTAGGAAGTCTGAGAACAGAGCAGACATTCTGAAAGAAAGGAGGGATGAAGAGGAAGAGGGTGGAACAGAATCAAGCTGACAATGGAAAATGAAAGAATGATAAAACACTAAGGACAGAATGAGGGTTGATGTTAGCAGCAGTAGCAGCAGAGATGAGAGAAGGTTTTGTGAGAGAATAGGAAGAGACAATGAGCAGAAATCGTGAGATGAATACACAAGTGGGCAAACATACTCATGTTGTGAGTATTACTAGTGCCGCCCTCAAATCCAGTATGGCAAGTGGTCATATGTAGAATATTATGCAGCACAATAGTCACAAAGTTATTAATGTAAACTGCTCTGAGCCACTTTAGGAAGGGCAGTATGAATGAATGAATTGAGCCTGCAAAGTTATTAAGTCTCAGTTTCCAGAGCTAGCTAGCAAGGTTCCTCATATGAATTTGACTTAGAATTTGCTGTTACTACTTATGCATAAATTATTGTTCAACATTTGACTGATCTTTGAATCTGTTTTCTTTAATGTATGCTTTCCTAGGAAAATGGAATATATACAATAGCAAAGCTAATTTTACCAAATAAACCACGGAATGTAGCAAAAGTGAATTTATTACAGGTATTCTTCTTTATTTATTTAGAAGATCTTTCAGAGAGCCACAATATTTGAAAGAAATAAGAGATGAACTATTATATATTGGTTACCTGTTTGTTTACAGGTTCAATTTAAACTGTTGGTAGTCTTCAAATCCCTAAATTGCTTGGTACCAGATGACCTAAAAAACTACCTTTGCCCTAAAATCAATTCTGAAGGCCCTGTTGTCTGTCCTTTTTCTTATGGGAGATTTGACTGCCAGGTAACAAAGAGAGGATCTTCTCAGTGGCGGCAACCCAGTTCTGAAATTCCTTCTCTAGGCTTCCTCTTTCCCTGACTTCTGATGGGTTTTGGAAAACATTTTTAATCCAACAGGCATTTAATGTATGTTTTATACTGCTTTTAAAAACCATTCTCTGTTGTTTTATTGTTGCTAATTGTGTGTAGATCGTTGTATTTCATATTGTTTTGTATTTTATAATTAAATTTTAATTTTCTGTTACATTATTTTTGTTGGTCATTTTGCACATGAAGAAAAGTGAGATAAATATTTGTTTAAATAATATGTGCATAAGTTGGTTAATTATGTAAACCTTTGATCATGTTTAGCAAAGATCATATGCATTATAACCTGGTCTGATCTTTCTAATAGTGCAAAGGAGCTTTCACCTGCTTAAATATGGTTTTAAAATTGGAGCAGAGAAATTGAACATAAGGAGTTTACACAACAAACCCAGATTGTTAATGGCAACAGTTTTTACCATTGTGCACTTAGTGCATTGTGCACTAACCCCCTGCTAACTTGGCAAAGAGGCACCTTTTACCATGGTGATTCTCTTTATTTAGCAGGGGGAGAGTAACTGGCCCTTTCCACCCCCAGCACAGTACTTCCAGTGACTGTTGCTGGTGTCTATCTTATGTTTCTTTTAGACTGTGAGCCCTTTGGGGACAGGGATCCATCTTATTTATTTATTTATTTATTATTTCTCCATGTAAACCGCCCTGAGCCATTTTTGGAAGGGCGGTCTAGAAATTGAATTATTATTATTATTATTATTATTATTATTATTATTATTATTATTAAAGCTAAGATTGATGCCAGTCTACCTTCTAATATTAAAATAGTTTTCTTCTACTACTGTAACGAGACATCAAGCTTTCAGGCCCACTCGCCTTGGCTGTAAACAATTGCTTATTTAGTATGCTACTGGCATAGACTATTTAGACAAAAGAAACTGAACGCAGTTAGTAATGTTTCTGCATGGAATTATCTTTAATATATGCATTTCCCCACTCCAGTGTTATGCCTTCAGAGCCCTGAGATTTCTTTTCAGTATGGAAAGAAACAGACATCTCTTCAAAAGGTATGCAAATGAAATATTAGGAGAGATTATATTCTAAAAACGTTAACTTGAGTCTCAGCAAGAAGCCCACAGGTTAATACTTCATATTAGGCTTAAGTCTTAGTTATATTCATTGATTTGTAGCTGGAAGAACTGAAAATGAAGTGCTGTGACAAATTATGCCATTGTTGTCTGTAGATGCCTCTGCAAAGGAACTGTTTTAGGGTCAATTCAAACAACAGCCTTAGTGTCTTCATGCCGAACTGTAATGTTTTATGTAATAGTTCTTGTTTATCCCATCTTTTGCCAAATGTCACCAAATCATCCAATAAGATTTTCTAAACAGAACAAAGCAGTGATTTCCAACTGCATGCCAGGGCATGCTAAAGTGCTGCAAAAGGGACTGAAGTGTGCCTTGAAAACCAATATCTCATATAGGATGCATCCAGCACTCTGTACCCCTTTGAGTGGGATGGACTCTGTAGCATTGATCCTTCTGTAACTCTGCCAAAGTATAGGTAGTGACATCATCCTGATAGGTGAGGCAAAATGTTATATTAATTCCTATAAATATTATCACAGAATGAATTCTTGTTCAGGGTTAATTAAGTGCATATCCTGAAAATTATTGAAATTACTGAACCCGCCCGCCCCTCCTAGAGTTGTGATTATGGCACCTTTTGATAGTATATAATGGAAGTGGGGATTAGCTAACACAGCCTGCACTATGGCTGAAAGGCCCAGAGGAGCCCATGAAGCATCACTATTGCCCAGAGAGCTCAATCCCATCCCTGAGTCTTGTGGCTGGGAAAGCAGTGCATCTGGGAAGACTATTAACTCTGCTATCCTGCATGTATAAAGAAGATGATGCACTATTGTTCTGGGAATTAATAAAAAAAATGCATATATGAAACACACCTCCAGTTTTAAACCAGAAAAAATGTGCTGTAGTATGAAAAGTTGGGGGGAAAACAGCAAAAGCATAATACAAGTACTTTAAAAAATCATATAGTTATTTAGAGATACAACATTTAATCAGATTAATTTACTCAAAACCTTTCTGACAGACTTTAAAAAGTACCCTGGTTATTTTAAATATGTGTTGTTTTAAGGCAAATCTTTCTAAAAACTGCAGATGTCACTTAAAAGGCAAGATGATAAATTCTCTGACAGAGAGAATGCCTGTTTTAAGTTGATGCCTGTTATAACACATGTGTGCTATTTAAAAACAGAGCATTCTTTTTGTTTCAGAACTATTATTCATTTGCAGATTAGTGCAAATGTAATTGATTGACTAACATTAATATGATTGATCTACTATTTCTTCTTTAATCAAGTCCCAATAATACTTCAGGTGAGGGCATCATGGTCATTCTTTTTCTGATCACCCCCATATAGAAGTGTTCTCCAATATAGGTGCTTTGGAGCAAGAACTGCTATAAAGGCAGTTTCTATCACCAGCTCCATTTGAACTCTTCTAGAGTGGAAATACAAAATTAAAGACAGAGATGTCTCTGTCTTTCTATCTATCTATCTATTATACCTTTTCCCCATCTTTCTTCCAAGAAACTCATGTATGTTATTCTGTCCCCACCTCCATTTATCCTCACAAACTTGTAAGGTAGGTTGGGTGGAGCGAGAGTGACTTACCCAAGTTCACTCAGTGAGTTTCATGGCTGAGTGAGGATTTGAACCGAGATCTCCCAAGTCTTAATCTGATATTCTAACCGCTCCACCAGACTGGCTCACAAATGTTGCATCTTCTTTCCAGATATTTTAAAGTTTATTTCCAGGACATGTTAATAAATAAACTAATAGTGATGAACTGCAGCAAGCTGTGATATTTGTATCTTCTCTCTTAGATCACCTGATCAAAATAATATCTGGCCATGTGAGAACTTGCTCCACCATTGTAGGTGGAGCTATACCTACAGATTGTAGGCAGACTGTATATCTGCTCTTTAACATTTTAGCCTGAAATAGGAGTCTTATGAAGTTCAAAGACTGACAACTTTGAAATAGCTAGTGAGCCAGTAAAATACAGTAAAACAGCTACTGTAGCTGTTCTGAATTTCTCATACTATCGACACAGCTATAACTCCTTAAAGTTACTTTTATGCTTAGAGAATATATTATAATCCAATATAACTGTGCCATTTAATTGCTCTTTGCAATAACCACAGTCTGTTTGTTTAAATGTTCATCTTTTCTTCTTCTTCTTCTTAAGGAAAGGGGATCTGACTGGCTTCCCTTTAGTTAGACATGTCTAATATTGCTAATAGTATATAGTTTTTCCTTAACACTGCTTTGCATTAAGAAAACTAGTCAAGCATGAAGAATTATTCAGTGAGGGAAATGTAAGTTCTCCCCCCACACCACCACATGGGGAACTTAATTGGTGTGAATTTTGTATAGCAGTCCACAAGTATGCAAATCTACATTTTTGTAGACTCTTCCCTACAGACTTGTTTGAGAGCTTCATTGACATTGGCCATTATGTTCGTGAGATCTGTGCATACGAAGAGCTGGTATCAAAGCTAAATTCATTACTGGTAAGTAGCAAATGTTTGTTTGCCTGTAAACACTAAAAAAAATCTGCTAAAATTATTTTTCTTAATTTGACTTCAGATGTCAAACTAAATAAAAGGGTTTGAAGGAAAACACTTGGGCTTAGTCAGGTCTCTTGGGGGAGAAAGTCACCCATGTGTGAGGCAACTAACCAGATGCAACCAATGTGATATGTGCTCTTTCTTCAGAACTTAATACACAGATGAAATTGTAAGGGGTTTTGGTTAATCTGAAAAGTTTGAGATGGGACTTCAAGGAGAGGTTATGTAGGGCCCAAGAGGCTAAGACTTTATGAGTCAGAACCATTGTTAAAATCAGAACTTTAAACAAAATATTACATCATTCAAAATAAGGCTTTTATTTTATAACTAGGAGGATGAAGTTAAGCAAATTGCTGAAAATATTGAAAACATTAATCAGAACAAAGCACCTACAAAATATATAGGCAATTACGCAATATTAGACCATCTTGGCAGTGGAGCTTTTGGGAGTGTTTACAAGGTAAACCTGCCTTTTGATATAAAATTAAGGAGATATTGTATATTCCTCTTTTCTGCTGTCGCATGTGATGTTATAAATTTGTTCATTTTCTACCGATAAAGGTGGACTGTATGTGGGCATGAATTATAATTCCTGTCAATAATTATTTTCCTGGATTTCCCTCCCCTCACCCTCCATGTCTAGTGGTTCTTGAGAAAGATGGTGTAATAGGATGGCTAAGAATGTGAATTGGAAAGTCTCCACATCAGCCATGAACTCAAGAGGTGCTCTTAGGCAAGCTGTTATCCCTCAGTTCACACACACACACACACACACACACCCCATCTGCAATATTGTAAATATTAGTGCTACATTACAGGGGAGTGATAAGGATTACTGAGATAATATATAAATATGAAGCAGAATTATTCTTTCAACAAATGTGATGGCTTTGTAAAAGTCTCAGAAGCTTCCACTTTCTGATTGCCATTACATACTTTCAGCTACCCATGTTTCTGTGTAACATTATGCTTCACTGGAACTGGGGGGTTCCAGTGCTTTCAAGCAGATTATTAGTTATTGGTAAAATAGTTTCTTAGAGCCCAAACCAATGTTGTTGGTTTTGATGAGCTAAAAGTATGTGGTTTCATTGTTTAAACCATTGTTGTTCATGTCTTTCCCCATCCACACCACAGGTTAGAAAACACAGTGGTCAAAACCTTCTAGCAATGAAAGAAATCAATTTACATAATCCAGCATTTGGAAAAGATAAAAAAGACAGAGACAGCAGCGTGAAGAATATTGTCTCTGAATTAACCATAATTAAAGAACAGGTGTGTCTAAGGTTATTATTCTAAGTGCACCAGAAATGACTTTCAGGGAAATTAGTGGGATTTCCTTTCAAATAAATATGTTCAGAATTTTGGGTGCCAGTAAAAAAGAAGCTTAATTAGACTGATTATGCTTTAAAAATATTTCCTCACTTCTAAGGATATGGATTTTAAGAATCTTAAGCATCTTATACTAAATACGTTGTAAAATGTGCTCTTGCCTCTGTTGTCTTTGTGATCTTTGAGGTGATCCATGTTCCCTCACAGGTTCTGTGCCTGTACAGTAACCCCCATGGAAGAATGCCATAGCTACATGAGGTGCTCTTTGGCTCTGCCAAATTGCTTGTGAGGTGCATCCATTATTTTTAGTGAGAGAGAGCACCTTCTCCTGAGTCCCTTCTTGGTCACCGCAGCATTCACCTCAGGAAGGCTTTATTCTGCTTATTTCTTGGTTCCTGGAAGAAAATAATTTGATACGTTTAGTCTGGCTTTGATTATTCCTCATTTCTCTTCACATTTTCTATCTTTCTATCTTTGATTGGAGATTTACTGGCTTTCAGACAATGGAATGGTTAACGTTTCTCTTTTGCATTTGGTTTTGGTGACTGTTCTAATAGACTCTAAAAAAGCTTTCAAAAAGTGTGCTACTTGTAGAGAGACACTAGCTTCCTATGACGGGCATGACGAATGCTTAATTTGCTTGGGTGAACATCACAATGTGAAGTCCTACAAGGTCTGTTTGTCTTTTTTTAAGCAAATACAAAAAAGCAGGGAACTTTATCTAAGAACTACTTTGTATGAAAGCGCACTAGTCTGCAGACTTTGATGCTGAGATTGCCACTACCATCAACTGCGGCATCATCGATATTTGATGTTCATCAAATCATGGATCGAGGTCAACACCAGCGTGCACCCCAAAGTCAGAAACTCAGGCGCTTCACTCCAAGAAAGTCTGAGGGAAGTTGACATTTAAAAAGCTTGAAACCATTAACAAAGACAATGGACGTAGGCGTCACAAAAAGGGGAAAAACCAAAGAGAAGGCTCTCCAAGCCTCTTAAGCTCAAAGCACCGCTGGACATCATCATCGACAAACCAACCATGTAGATTGACTCTTTTGGAGAAAGTTTTGATGTCGACTTCAATGCAGTCTCCACTTTCACATCTTGGTCCACCACCCAAGATAGATGTCGGAGCTTTCAGAAATCTCTGGATGTTGCAAGGTCTTCAACACTGGGATCAATGCCATTTACTCAGCAATCAATGTCGCTGATTCCCATGCTGACATGGACAGCGTCAATGGTCAAGTGTCATGGCCCAGACCTCTGAGTCAGAAGAGTCAGAGGAGGAGCAGGAAGACTTGGGTGGGAGTACAGGCTCAGAAGCACAGCAACAGGATTTGGCTGTGAGGACAGACTCTGGAGCTGAGCTGGAATGGCAGCAGACAAAGGAATCTGAACAGCTGGCAGAGATGAGGACTGAGGAGACTGATCAGGAGGAAGCTGGAATTTCACCCTTGTTAAGAAGATGTCTCAAGAGAAAGTCTCAGTGGGAGACATGCAGGTGCAAGATCTCACAGGAGAAGCAATAGAAATATTGAGTCAGGAAAGCCTGATTGGCTGCCGGTTTTCTCAAGCGCTATATTGAAATCGAATGAATAAATATATCAAGCCGACGCAGTTTCTAAGTCAGCACTGTCAGCAACATTGCCTATCGCAGACAGTGTCAGTACTTAAGAATTGTTTAACCTTTCGTGTTTCAGCCTGTCCTTGTTCTGTTCATTCCTTGTTCCGTTATTTTCAGTTATTACTCAGTTATCATAGAGGGGGTACCTAGTTTAGTTCAAGGGGCTTTATTTTTGTTTATGCTACTTTTCTTTGTGAGTCATTTTTCACTTTCGTTTGTGCAGCTAAGCTGCTTTTCTTATCTCCAGACTTTCTATTTAACTCACAGAAGTAGAACTGAAGGGATTGTAAATCCTGTCGGGTCAGCAGAGCCAACAAATTTATGACACCAAGATACAGGACATCCCAAAAAGGACAGGTACCTCCAATGCATCTCCTGTACTAATAGATTTTTCTCCAGAAATCTCTCTGATTTGATTGGACCGTGATTATGGCTTTGACATGATTAGAAGGCAACACCCTTCAAGGGACATGCACCCAATTGTACCTGACATATCCACTTCAGTAAATTTTGAATATCTGATGGGGTCCACACATACCACTCCATCTGGATGGAGATCCAATGACCTCCATAAGTATGGGTTCTGTGCCTGTGCAGGACTATCTGGGTAGGGTTCTATAGCTCCTCACTGCACCCAGAACCACCTCCCTGTTATAACTGGCAGTTGGGCACTTTCCTTCTCAGATACTTTTTGATCGCCTAAGCACTCAGTACTATGGTAGCTGTTGCGCCTCCATTTTAATTTTGAAAAAGAAACAGTTTTAAACAAACAAGTAAATGAAATGAGAACAGATAGCAAATGGACCCTAAGCCAAACAAAAAAAACTTTAAGAGGTATTCAAATTGTAGGGTGTCCATCCTGTCAACAGGATGCCTTTGCCTTTTCTGCCTTGGGGAAGAGCACAACTAGGGGTATAGCCACCATTGTGCAAATAGGTTCAAAGAACCCGGGCCGCCAATGGTAGGGGCCACTGAAACCCCCAGGGGTGTGTGGCTCGGGCTCCGGAAGAGCCCTGAATGAACTCCCTCGCCCACACCCAAGCTATTGAGAGCCCCGAGTGCTGCCTGAAACAACAGGGAAGCGCTCACTCAGAGCTCAGGTCCACGCCCCCTTTGTGTGCTGCATGCAATGGGGGCGTGGCCTCAAGCACCGAAGAGCCTGAGCAAGCGGTTCCCTGTCATTTCAGGTAGCGCTTGCAGCCTGAAAGCATCTATTCTCCCTTTCTATCCCTCTCTGGCGGGAGAGAAAGGGGAATAGATCCTTTCAGGCAGCAAACGCTGCCTGAAGGACGGGCAAGCAGTCAGTTGTGGGCAGGGAGAGGATTTCTGTTGGAGCTCAGGCACGCCCCATGTACGTGATGTCATGCACATGGAACGTTGTCAGAGGGGCCGCCAGGCGGAGCCGGCCCAGGCCACTGCTCGGCTGGCTCCGTGCCTGAGCACAACATGAACAAGTGTAAAGTTTGTGCCTCTTTCTCCAGATAAACTCTGAAATACAGTGCTTTGAGGCTGAGAGCAGTGTTGTCTGAAGACACCCTCAGACCAGGGACTCCTATGCCCCACTCACTCGCGCTTCATCGCCATTGGGATCGGCAACGACGTCAAGGGCTGCATCTCCTTCACAGTTGAAACCCTCGATGTTGGAGGCTCCAGCATTGTCAAAATGTGGGTCAATTCAAGGAGCCAGAGCCTCCAGCTCAGGAGAGAGGGGAGCGGAAGCAGTGTTACAAGAAGGGCAAAGCAAAGAGGGATCAAAGCACTAAGCCTCCCTCTAAAAAACACAGGGATAAGAGTGCCCACGCTTCTGTGCCTACCCCAATAGGGCTCCTCGACACCGTCACCAACCGGGCTGCAGCGTAATATACAGGCAACTCCACCACTGGCGGAGTGATCCCTTCTTCTGGCTAAAGAAATAGTACCAGCTGTTGCTAGGAGACAGCAGTAGCTAGCTATGTCTGTAGTAACCATACAAAGCATTCCATCTGCTCAATATCAGGTAGCATCCATTTCTCCTGCACCAACTCCACAGCAATCCCCACCCCCCACCCCCTGATAGCAGGCATTTTCTGCAGCCCAATCTCCAATAGATTTCCAGGAAGTGCCTAAAGTGCCTACTCAAAAAGGGATGGAGGCTAGTGTGGACCTTAATTCTGAACATACTTTGTTAACACTGCTAGAGTCTAATGACAGCACCCCCTCTCCATCCACTTTCTATGGCTTCTTGAGCCATGGTTTAGATGCTGATGTCACCTTGGGGGATGAGCCACTTGTGCCAAAAACTCTCCACAAAGTACTGGCTATTACCTTTAAAGCCCTGAATGGCTTAGGTCCGAGTTATCTTAGAGATTGCCTTCTTCTGCATGATCCGTCATGCAGGAGGTCTGTCTCCAGTTACCACCACTTCATCTGGTGACGACTCACTAGCAGGCCTTCTCTGTAGCTGCTCCTGGACTATGGAATGCACTCCTGACAGAAATCCATAATTTGAGTTCATTACTGTCTTTCAGGAGAGCCCTTAAAACCTATCTGTTTGGCCTGGCCTTCCAGGGTTTTTAAACTGTTGTAAACTGTTTTAAATGTTTGCCCTGGTTTTCCAGGGTTTTTAGCTGTTTGAATATTTCATTGGTTTTATTCTGTTTTTATAGTTTTTAATTGTTAATTGGTTTTATTCTGTTGTAAACTGCCCTGAGCCATTTTGGAAGTGCGGCCAATCAATCAATCAATCAAACAAACAAACAAACAAATATGTCCCCAGTGAGACTGATACAACCATCTAGTTCTTTAGACCATCCATCTACATCTCATTTCCTTATGCAGAGGCTTCTAGCACAGGAGAGTGTAGATTACAAGGACCATAGATTAATGCCCCATGGTGACACTAGATGTCTTCAGGCGGTGGAATCATCTGGCTTTAGGTGTGATTACCAGGAGTATAAATTATGGGAGACAAGGAAAAGTGCTTATGAAAATATGATGCCCACAGCAACGCAGGTGACACCATTGTGCACAGTCTATTCATCCACTGCAACTCAGACCTCTATGGAGGTTCAACCTTCTAGGCCTGCAGTGGGTACTCAAACCATGAGTGTGATAGCAACTCCTAGAAGGCCAGCAGTCAGTATACAGAACATACTGTTAAAAAACACTCCTGTAGGTACACTTAATGTTGGAACCAAAGCAGCATATCATCAGACTTTAAAAAATCAAATGTCTACCCATGCTGCTAAATCTGCAAAACCAAAGGTTTCTGCACCTGCAGAACCAGTGAATTACTCAGATGATCCAGATCCAGATTCAGATTCTGCATGTACAGATTCCCATGAGTCAGAGAGAGCCTCATATAGATCCCACTCCTGGAGTCCCTACGGCTCCAACTAATATACCTTCAGAGGAACTCTGTTCTTATCATAGGCAAATTGAGGAGATGGCATCAGTCTTGGGTCTTGATCTGGAAAAAAAAAATACAGACTTACAGGATCCAGTTTATGATTGTATGAAGTCAGCAGCTGCTTCTCAGCCTGTGTTTCTTCCAATGTTGCCAGTCATCTCAAAGGCAGCACAGTCAGCCTGGGCTGTACTCCATACCACAACTCCTACATCGAAGCATCTAGAGACCCTTTTATAGGATTCCGGAGGATGAGAATGAGTACTTGATGAAGCATCCAGTGCCTAACTTACTGGTTATTGATTGTACATCTTCATCAAAATCAGGCCACAGACATACTACGCCTGCAGATAAGGAGGGATGAAAGCTAGATGTCTTGGGAAGGAAAAAGTATTCAACCGCATGTCTAGATATTATACAGCTTGTATGGCCAAATATACCCATTTACAGTGGGATTCACTTTATCAGGAGCAAACAAGTTTGCCTCTAGAGGTTTTCCAAAAGCAACACTTGCGAAAACTGCTACTCTAATACGTCATCAGCTTAGTAATGCTAAGCATCTACCTGAAATGGAGTCAAGAATGCTGGCTACAGCCATAACACTATGAAGACACGCCTGGCTGTGATCAACAGCTCTTCAACACAACATGAGAGAAAAAATAGAGTGCCTGACTTTTGATGGCAAGGGCCTGTTCCGTGAAAACATGGACTGAACAATGGGGAAAGTTTTTAAAAAAAATTCAAAATATACAACCAAGACTTTCACATCTACAACATCTTTGACTGCGAATACCAAATACCGTTCTTACAATCATCAGCAGAGTTCATACCAGCCTCCTGACAGACGTATTTACTGGAGACCCTTTCAAAAATTTCAAAGAAAGCCATACAACACCAAATCTAAAAACCTACAAGGTTCTCTCAACAAGTCAGTGGACCAGGCCAAACAACATCTTTGATCTGTACAACCGTACATCAATACCATTCAACCCACCTTACCCATCAAGCTGACAAACCATACCTTTACATGGTGAAACATAACATTGGATCACTGGGTATTGAGAATGGGATATGCTTTAGAGTTCAAGACAGTGCCGCGTTTTATGGGCATAAAATATTCTCTGGTGACACCTGCATTGTGGGAAGAGGTGAAGACTGTTGGGAAAGGGGGCTATCTCTCCAGTGCGATGTGCTGACCAGAACAGAGGCTTCTATTCTCGATACTTTCAAATTCTGAAAAGAGATGGGGGTATTCGTCCAATCATGGACTTGCGGGGATGGAACCGGTTTATTGATGTGAGAAAATTCTGGATGATAGTGTTGCAGCATATCCTTCCTTCACTACATGGAGAGAAATGTGTTGCAATGCTGGATTTAAAGGATGAGTATTTTCACATCAGTATACAGGTGAGTCACAGAAAGTTCCTGCACTTCATGGTGGGCATGAATGTGTACCAATACAACATACTTCAATTTGGGTTGTCCACAGTGTCTTGTATATTCACCAGGTCATTGGCTGTGATAGTGGTGCACCTGAGAATACAAGGTATAACTGTGTATCTGTACCTGGATGACTGGCTCCTTGCAGCAAAGACCAGTGGTGAGTTAGATTTGCAGATCTCGACATTGCTGCACCTGCTGGAGGAGCTCAGGCTCCAGGTAAATTGGAAAAAGCCACACATTACCCATGTGAAAAGGATAGAATACATAGGGGCAGTGTTGGACACAAAAGAACAGAGAGTGTTTCTCCCAAGGGAACATTTTTGCAGAATAGGGACTTAGTGATGCAGTTTCAGCAGGTATCAACTCAGCGGGCACACACTGTGCAAAGGCTGTTGGAGCTGATGGCATTGTGTACAATGACTGTGAGGTATGCCAAACTGCAACTCTGTTACCTGGCAACGTTTCACCTGAATATAGGCAATCTACTCATGCATCTTACGGTGTCCGGGGATGTACTGGCAATCTTGAAGTGGTGGACTGCGGATATGAATTTGCAACAAGGCATACTGTTCAGAGTTCCACAGCCTACAGCTTGGCTAACTACCAATGCATTTCTCCTAGGTTGTGGGTGGGTGGTGCATTCGAAGGTTTATCAGACTCGGGGAGTGTGGGCTCCAAGGCAGCAGAGTCTACATATCAATTTCTGGCTGTATTTTTAGGGCTCAAGTCATTCAAGCCTCAACTAAGCGGCTGTGTTCAGGTGCAGCTGGACAACATGGTGGCAATAGCTTACATAGACAAGGAGGGACCTTGTCCCACTCACTGTGCCAGGCGATACATATATATCATTCAGGCGATACATATAAGGGAAGTAAGCAACACCCTGGCAGATACATTGAGCAGGACTTGGGTGTTGAGATAACACAAGTGGTCCATGAATTGGGAATATCTCTTGCCAATATTCAGGGCTTGGGGTGCTCCCGAGATAGACCTATTTGCTGCCAGGGAGAAGATAAAGTTGTCTCCGTTTGGATCCGGAGATCTGCCCAAAAATTGTATTAGAATTCCATCTGAACAAGAATATTATTCTTCCAACCTTTTTTGGGAATTCAGAAATGAGGCTGGAATGGACGTTGCACATGCTAGATGTACA
This sequence comes from Hemicordylus capensis, assembly GCF_027244095.1. Classification (NCBI taxonomy): domain Eukaryota; kingdom Metazoa; phylum Chordata; class Lepidosauria; order Squamata; family Cordylidae; genus Hemicordylus; species Hemicordylus capensis. Next base: position 107,388,693 of record NC_069662.1, read on the forward strand.
GAGGGCATTGCTCTTTTACATTAAAAGAACTCAGGCATTCCATAGAACAAGATGCCTTTTTGTATCCTACAAGGGCAAGGCAAAAAGGTGTCTTATCTTCAGACAATTTATGTCACACTGGTTAGTTGAGTTGATTTACCTAGCATATAAGTAGACGAAGCTGGATCCACCAAAATTGATAAGGGCTCATTTGACTAGGGCTTATGCAAATTCAGCTTCCCATCTGTCTAGCATAAAAATGTAAAGATATTTGTATGGCTGCAACTTGGTCATCAGAGCAAATTTGTGAAACACTATGCTTTGGATCTCTGCTATTTTGCAGAGGGTAATTTTGGAAGAAGTGTTCCGAAGAAGGTGTTGCTGTAGTTTACTGCACCCTCCACTATTCTGGGTAGCTCGCAAAACACCCATACTTGTGGAAGTCATCAGATCTCCATCCAGATAAACAGGTTGTTCACCTATAACATGATCTGGAGGAGATGCAATGACATTCAGAAGACCCTCCCAGCCTCCCCACAGGGGAAAGCCTGGAACACATTCTCCATGGTGAGTTTGTTAAACATTGCCTTTAGTGTGTTGCAAAATAATTTTTAAACTATCACCCGTATATATATAAATAAATAAGTATAGAAGTTACAAAAAATAAAGGTGAATTCAACTTACCTTGTGAATTGCACTGGCTGGTGTTTTCTGGGATCTTATGGTTGCAGTGATGGTTTCAGTGCGCAGCTAGGCAAAAAGAATGAACTGAGAAGGAAAGCGCCCAACCGCCAGTTGTAATGGAACTCCTGCACAAGCATGGAGGCAGTTCTGGGTGGAGAGAGGAGCTATAGAACTCTACCCAAATAGTCCTGCACAGGCACAGAACCCATACTTATGGCTGTTAACGGATCTCTTCCAGATCATCTGTTACAGGTGAAGCAACCTATTTATCAGCTCAGCTTTTAAAGGATTCTCTATGCATGGACTGGATGATGATTCAGAAACTGTTTCAGTCCCTAAGTCCCTCAGCTTCCCTGTGAAGGTAACTCCTCAATGTTCTCCCTCCTACCCCTGGAGGGAAAGGCACCACTATTCTGCTCCACATTACTCATCCATGTCATGCCCTGTGAACTGTTGAAGCTCTCCAGGAGCTTTAGACCTGGGCTACATAAGAGATCTCAGACATTACAGGGACCCTTATTATAGGGTCCCTGTCAACCAGAACATGTGGCTGACTCTTCCGCCCCCTGTGGTACAGTCCCTACGGTGGTGGACCAGAATTGACTCTCTCTGTGTACCCTTTGAACTTCTAACCCCATTGATAATTATGACAATGGATGCCTCCATGAAAGGATGGGGAGGCCACTGCATGGGATTTCATGCTCAAGGGAAATAGACATTGCAACAGCAATCTCTGCACATAAACATTCTGGAATTACTGGCTGTGTTACACACCCTGTAATCCTTCCTGCCTCTAATAAAAAATTGAATAGTGCAGGTTCTAATGGACAATACAGCAGCAATTGCATATCTCAATCAGCAGGGAGGAACAGTATCTCAATCTCTCTGCAATCTGGCATTACAGTTGTGGAAGAGGAGCAAATGGAGGAGAGCTGGTCTTGTGGTAGCTTGATGTGTGAGCACTGTAAGATATTCCCCTCAGGGGATGAAGCTGCTCTGGGAAGAGCAGAAGGTTTCAAGTTCCCTCCCTGGCTTCTCCATGATAGGGCTGAGATAAATTCCTGCCTGCAACCTTGGAGAAGCCACTGCCAGTCTGTGAAGACAATACTGAGCTAGATAGACCAATGGTCTGACTCAGTATATGGCAGTTTCCTATGTTCCTAAATACCAGGGCATCTAATAGCCCTGCACATCAAAGGACTGGACAACACCTTGGTGAACACTCTCAGCACAGAAATAAATTTCTCCCAACAGTGGGAGATAAATCTAAGGATCCTCCACAACATCTTTCAAAACTGGGGAACCCCACTATTAAAACTGTTCGCAACACACGACAACAAAAAATGTAAGCAGTACTGTTCCAGGCCAGGCCATGGGAAGGACTCAATGGGAGATGCCTTCCAGATGCTGTGGTTAATGGCCCTCTACTACCTATTTCCTCCCTTCCCCCTGCACACCAGAATTATGAGCAAGATCTTGCAAGAGATAACATATTGTTTCTACTCACCCCATGGTGGCCCAGACAGCCGTGGTTTCCCATCCTGCTCCGTCTGCCACAGGGACATTTTGGTCTTCCACACCAAATCAAAATCTCTCCGCCAAATTCCACACTGCCAAAATCTCCTCTTGCATTACCAGGCCTCATCCTTCACCACAACCTCCAGGTGTTGAACCTAACTGCATGGAGGCTCAACTTTTAGACATCCTCCTAAATCAGAGGAAAGAATCCACAAAGGGAAACTATAGGTGTATATGGAAAAGTTCACAAACTATGCTTCTACTAAAGGTTTTTATCCTTATAAGGCTTCCATACATCATATTCTTTTATACTTAACGAATCTAAAGAATTCAGGACTCTCCAGTGCCTCCATAACAGTTCATATGGCCACACTCTCTGCAAGATATCCTGGGTGGGATGCACAGAGTGTGTTTTCCCACCGGGATTCAGAAAGATTCCTAAAGGGGATCAATAACCTTTTTCCACCAGTCAAAGAGCTATTGAACCTTGGAGTCTTTTGCTAGTCCTATCCACACTTATGGAGGTTCCATTCGAACCACTTCCCTTAAATTTCTAACTTTAAGGACTGTGTTCTTGGTTTTCATTACATTGGCATGAAGAGTCAGTGAACTAACAGAACTGACTCACCTTACACAAAGTTCTTTCTGGACAAGTTCGTTCTAAGAACAGACCCATCTTTCTGACCCAGTGTAATCTCTGAATTCTATTAGTCTATTAGACTTAGTCTTGCCTTCCTTCTTTATGAACCCTTCTATTCCTTTGGAGGAATCTATGCACTCTCTGGACGTTCTGTATTGTTGTTATAGCACTAAAAATAACTGCTTCATTATTTAGACAAAATTAAGACATTTAGGAAGTCCAATAACCTGTTTATCTCCTAACTCCAGACAGAGACTTTTGCACTGGCTCGTAGAGTTGATCTTTGTTTCTTACAATAAACAAGGTGTCAAGCCTCTTCCCAGAGTCAAGGTGCACTCAGCTAGAGCTATGGCCACAAATAGCCCACATGTCTGGAATAAGCATGACAGACATTTGCAAAGCAGCTGTGTGGTCATCAGATCTTCCCTTTGTAAAGCATTATGCTGTGGAAATTTTTTCAGCGGTGGAAACCAACTTTGGTTGGGCACTTCTAAAAAAGATGCTCTAACTTTATCTTAGTGCCCACCACCATTCATTGAGCTCGCTAATCACCCAATTTGTGAGGGAACGTGGATTACCTCAAAGTTAAACAGGTTGCTTACCTGTAACAGGTGATCTTTCTGGTGATCCATGTTCACTCACAATGCCTGCCCAGTCTTCCCTGCTCCTAGGATACTTCCAAAGTAATAATAGCTTAGCTCACTTCATTCATCCACGTTATTGGCTCTTCTCAGTGGCCGATCAGGAATTGTGGAGAAGGTGCTCTCCCACTGAAAATAATGGATACACCTCGCACATGATTCAGCAGAGCTGAAGAGCGCCTCATGGAGCTATGGAATTCTGCAGGGGTTACTGCACAGGTGCAGAACCCAATCTGTGAGTGAACGTGGATCACAAAGATCACTTGTTACAGGTAAGCAACCTGTTTTACATCATGTTAAAATACTATTGATGGCAACATTTCCGTGAAGGTTATCCACATTAGTTGAACTGGATAACCAGTAGTAGTTTAGCAACTATGGGCCTATCCAGAGAAAGTTGGAATCGATTGCACTTACATGCATTGCTTAAATACCAATAATTTCAATGGCTTTTAAATATGTCTACATTTCAGATCTTATGATGTCTTGTAGATGTGAGACTCCTGTTTGCATATGGAGTTCCATTGTCTGCAAAGACTTCCCTAATCATTTCTGTGGAGGGAATGACCACATAAATGGAAAGGATCTCTGCATAGAGATGCAAACTTCATTGAAAAGGGTAGAGGAGTCCACACAGGATTCAGTGAAAAAAAATTAAAATGCCACCTGTGAGCACATACAAAACTGGACATTTCCTGACCTCAGTGGCGAGCACAGTAACCTTAATTCTACATTGAAACTTGAGGAGCCAAGATATAACAGACAGATTTTAAATATACAGAAATATCTGTTTTAGTATAATATTTTCTGAAGTTTGAAACTCAGATCAGAAAAAGGTACTCTGGCCTACAAATAACTTGCCTCTAACTTTTAATGTAGGTGTTTGAAATAAAACTGTTTCAGTGTATTTATAAATTAAGGGTGGGTTACTTGTCTCTAAGGGAAGAATCATAGCCTAAAGGGACTAGTGGTGTGCACGAACCGGTCCAGAGGCCATGTTAGAGGCCTCCAAACTGGTTCGGAACCTGGCCGGTCCAACACTAGGGTGTGTGTGTGTCTAGCTTTAAGGGCGGGGGTAGTACTTACCCTTCCCACTGCTCTTCCCCCTCCGACGCTGCTGTTAAAAGTGAAGTTTTGGTTCCGTGCACACCACTAAAAGGGACCACAGAAGAACTTTTTAAAGTTTGAATGTGCATGCTATAGCTTTATGGAAAATACTTTAAATTGCAGCATTTGAAAAGCAAGTAACATACCAGGATAGAAATAGGATTTCAGTTACTTCTCATGTTCTCCAAGTTCTTATTTGCCATAAAACAGGAGACACAGATCTGTTGCAGTTTAATCCCTTTTGCAGTACATTGACTTCGCTTTCGCTCCACAAGTGAGTATTCATTCTTGTTAGTTGAGGGAGAAGGAAATGCCTAGTTAAATCTGAGTTATGTCTGTGATCCTGGAGTGCCTTGAAGAACATGGAAGTGGCATGACCATAATATCTTATCCGCACATACATTTATTTTAAACTTTGCAGATTTTAGGTCTATGTTGTTAGGATTGCTTTGCACTGAGGAATTTCATATCAGTGTATGTAAAATATATAATATACATTATTGCACATCCTTTAAAGTCTCTCTCTTGCTATCCGCCCCCACACCCAATCCAGAACTTTGAGGTGGCCTAAATTAGAAAAGTATTGTTAAAGAAATGAGCAGTGAGAAATAGGTCAATAGACACTACAGAGCAGGCAATGCTATGGTGGTCTAGTCTTACTGGTTCCTGATACAATCCTTGTCTTATCTAGTGATGCCACAATGCCAAAAGTCATGATGTTGTGCTGGTGCTCCTAGAATTCATTGCTAATCCTAGAATGTACTTGCCGCAGCTCCACTTAAATGAACATATAAGAAGGAGATGCTAACTGTTTCCATTATTTTGTTGTAGCTATATCATCCTAATGTCGTAAGATATTACAGAACCTTCTTAGAAAGTAAGTATAAACTTGGAGAAATATATTCTGACATGAGTGCATTACTATAATAAGATATTTTAAATAGAGAACTAAAAAAGAGGATAATATTGGTCAGAGGTTTGTGCTTCAGCTAGGTTAGGGCATTTTCTCTGGGAGACCTAAGGTGATTTAATTGGGTTTTAGCGCTTTAGTCATTATTTAGAGGTAGAGGAGGAAAGAATATCTGCATTGGAGACTGGAAGTGTAGGCCGGATTTGAGTGTTTTGCTTATCACTTCTAGGCCAATGACTGAAAATGACAGATTTTATCTTTCTAAAGTCTGCAGTCTTTAGAGATTGTTGGTAATTTTGGCCTAGGTCGATAGGCTGCAAATTAATAATTGTAAGGATGGAGATATCTAGGAAATGCTGCCTTTCCCCCCTTACATTGAAAACTTCAGATAGATTTCAGATTTTGTTGATGTTTCTGTAGTATTCTACTGCCTCTAGGCTTACTTTGAACATAATGGCCTCTAGGATTCAGTGTCAGGTTGATTGTCTTAGGTGACCAATATAAATGTTGAACTTGGGTCAGAATCCTTTTGGCTTATTTAACTACCATGATTCGGTGCAGATGATGACTAACCCAATATATGGCTCTGTGAACATATATTTTTCAATAGCCTAGAAAGAGGTGCTCTAATTTTAGAAGACACTATAATGGTTAATAATTTTCTTCTGAAGCCATAGATCTCTGTTCTGTTCTGTTACTTTCATGATAATGGTATATCGGTTAGGCTGGTTTGCCTGTATAAATCATTCACCAGAGTGTATTTCAAAACTATTGAGAGGTATATAGGGATGATATTCTCTGACCAGCCACTTTACACAGAAGTGGGATATTATTTTGCTACTAGTATTTCATTTTGTCGCATTTTAGATGACAGGCTGTACATAGTCATGGAGCTCATAGAAGGAGCACCACTGGGAGAGCATTTTCATTCTTTGAAGGAAAAGCAACAGCAGTTTACAGAAGACAGAATATGGAATATATTCATTCAAGTAAGGACATACATTTATCTTAACTACTTTCCTGTGTATAGTTTCTGATTTGAGATAGTAGTCCAATGATGTTTATTATGTCCAAGATGGGATCAGAAGTATATGTTACCGATCCTGAAATATTTTACTAAGAACCTTTCTAGATTATTCCTTTTAGTACAAAAGATATATAAATGTTACATTTCCCCACTATTTTGTATTTCTGTTGTAGGAATGTTGCATCTTCCTACCACATTAGCCACAATATTTTGTTGCTGAGAAATCTCTACAGATCTTTGTCATGATCCATTGTGCATTCACATATATGGGTAATGCTTCTGCACAGTACCCATATATGTGACTGCACATGGATAACGTAAAGATCTGGATCATGATCCATTACATTCATAATGAATGTGTTCTGCAGCTGCGCAGGGACTTCGCCAATAGATTGACTAGCTCCTCGTGACGCCTCCAAATGCCATGCACATGCTCCATGCTTCCATTATTTTCAGCTGTTGGGGCATGCCTTGTTCAGTTTCTTTTAGACCACCTATGCGTCTACACCTCATATTGTTAGCTCCTCAGTGATTTATAGAGCTAGTTTGGATAAACATGGTGATTGACTTCAGAAAGGATACGGATAAAGTGTACAAGATTTTGGACTGGTTACGGATAACGAAATTGCTAAACGATTCAAACAAAAGAAAAAAAGTGCATTTCCCCTGGACTTGTCTGGTGGATGCAAAACTTGAAATTGCTGGCTAAAGACCAAGGGACAGGATTTTTACAATGGCATCTAAACCTGTCACAAAGACAACTTTCAAATGCTGCACAGAATGCCGGGCAAAGCTACCGACAACGGATAGCCATGACATGTGCTTACTTTCTTGGAGGAGCAGGATAAACCAACAACTTGTAAGATGTGCTGCTCATTCTTGAAACAAACTCTTAAAAATCAAGCACTGTGTCTGCGAGCGGCTTTATACAATGAGGCATTTTGACCACCGATGCCGAAACCAATGTACCCGTCGACATCGAGGTCGGTATTGAGCACGGGATAGTGCCTGGATACGATACGATACGATACGATAAATATTTATTGTCATTGTCCTGTACAGAACAACGAGATTGAAAGAATCTACAGCAACCTCTACAGGACCTAACAAGAAATAACTAAATATATCCCAATATACCCCCCCCCATATACCCATTGCTCTAAAAAACTCTAAAAAACTAAAACAAAAACCCCATCAGAAACTGTATTTTGCTGCGTTCAGAGCTAACACCGCTTTTGGATAGAAACTATTTCTCAAGAGGCTGGTCCTGGCTTTTATGACCCTGTACCTCCTTCTCGAAGGTAGAAGCTGAAAGAGATCATTTCCAGGGTGCATGGGATCCTGCACTATCTCTACCGCTTTGTTAAAACTCCTGGTGGCATAAATTTGGTCTAAAGTGGGAAGAGTACACCCAATTATTCTCTCCGCAGTCTTAACAATCTTGGACAGCAATGCTCTTTCCCTGACTGTGCAACTCCCAAACCACACACAGATTCCATAGGTTAACACACTCTCTATGGTACAGCGGTAGAACATCAGCAGTAGATTATTTGAAAGACTATTCTTCCTGAGAGCCCTCAAGAAGTATAATCTCCGCTGTGCTCTCTTCACCAAATCTTTGGAGTTTGCTCCCCATGTCAGATCATCTCTCAACTCCATTCCCAGAAATACGACTCCTTTTGTGGACCTAAAGCCACCAAGGAGTAGGAGTTCAGTTGTCCAGAAGTGGTAGAAAAGAAACACCACTGATGCAAGAAGCATAGACATCTTTCTTCCACTGATGAGGAGGTGGTGGACTCCCCTCCTAAGAAAAGAACAGCAAAAAGAGACTCTAGAGGCAGTACACCCTCCCTGACAGGTAGCAGACTATATGGACTTTGACGAAGGGGCGACTGGAGAAGAAGAGATCGCTTTAGACCCCCCAAACAATGACTTCATTTGCGATATTAGAATCCACAGGCAGCACTCCACCTGGTTTGACTTTTCAAGGATTCACGAGCAGAGGACTCAATATCAAACATGATAGTGATGAAGTAGCACTCTTGGTACTGAAAACACCATCAGTGTCACCTATAAGAGTTCAGCCTTCAGTAATGAACCCGATTTGGCTAATGCCTACAACTACAAATCCAATAAGACTAATGTTTCCGTTGAGATAGTTGATTAATCGAATGGGTGTGACCAGACCTTTGTCTCTTTTTGCGCAACCAGGTGCAGGCTATAGGGGTGTGTACGGAGCTGTCTGGCCTGGTTTGGTTCGAGCCCAGAATGGCCTCGAACGGAACTGGGCTGGTTCGGTCTGGCCCCCATCGAACCCTCCTCCTCCGGTCTGGTCCAGCAGGTCCGCGAACTTGAAAAAAAACTAAATTAAAAGTAACTACCTGTAGCCCCTTAGGGGGCTTGCTGTAGCTGGGGGGTCTGTGAGGGTTCCCTATCCCCCCGCTGGCCTCCCTCGTCACTGCTACAGCCGGGTAAATGTAGTCTTTTTGGCCCTTTCGGGCCTCCGTGAGGCAAGCGGCGGCCATTTTGGCCACCACCGTGCATGCGTAAATGCCCAGGCAGAGGGAATTTGTGCATGTGTGGCGGCAGCCAAAAATAGCCGCTGCTCACCTTTACAGAGGCCCGAAAGGGCCAAAAAGACTACATTTACCCGGCTGTGGCGGTGATGAGGGAGGCCGGCAGGGGGAGATGGAACCCTTGGGGACCCCCCTCCCGCGACTACATCAAGCTCCCCAAAGGTGATACATATAGTTACTTTTAATTTAGTTTTTTTTCAAGTTTGCGGACCTGATGGACTGGACCGGGGGGGGGGGTTCGGTTTGATCACGAACCCCCGGACCAGACCACCGGACTGGTTCTGCACATCCCTAACAGGCTATGCCCCCTGGAAGTTATCATTGCAGTATACATCTGCACAGGGCTTAACTTCCACCAGTGTATTTGGTCAAATTATGCATAGTTGTGGCTTCAGACACACCCTGACTGTGGTATACCCTGCAGATTATGCAGAATACCAGAATTGGAAAGTGCATCAAGAGGCTTTATAAAATGTGCAGCAGGCGGCATTGCATGCAACACCTGCACCACCTAAAGAGCCTGAAAGGGTACTCACAGTGGTGTCTACGGCAAGTCAGACACATACCCTGTCTGCACAGCCAGAGGGGCCAATGAGGCCCAAGAAAGTGACAAAGAAAAAGACACTCCCTGACTTACCTTCAGGCTTACCTTTAGAAGATGACGATGAAGGTGACGCTGATCAGTACATCACGGATTCATCTGAAACGGACTATGACGGCACTAATGAGCCTGATCCACCAGCAGAAGTACCAACAAAGACTTCCTTATCTCCCTCAGAAGAGCTAAAGGCCTATCACACACAAATAAGAAAAATGACTGAGGCCTTGGAATTGGAAATGAAACAACCCAGATTGGATCTTAAAGGTCCAGTTTATAATATGATGGCTAAAGCAAATGAGATGCACCCAGTAGTGCTTCCCATGCTACCTGCAATTACAAAGGCAGCCCAGTCGGCATGGGAGATACTGCAAACATCTATGCCAACACAGAGAAAATTAGAAGGGTTGTACAGAGGAGAGGGAGGAGAGCTGGTCTTGTGGTAGCAAGCATGACTTGTCCCCATAGCTAAGCAGGGTCTGCCCTGGTTGCATATGAATGGGAGACTTGATGTGTGAGCACTGCAAGATATTCCCCTCAGGGGATGAAGCTGCTCTGGGAAGAGCAGAAGGTTTCAAGTTCCCTCCCTGGCTTCTCCAAGATAGGGCTGTGAGAGATTCCTGCCTGCAACCTTGGAGAAGCCGCTGCCAATCTGTGAAGACAATACTGAGCTAGATAGACCAATGGTCTGACTCAGTATATGGCAGTTTCCTATGTTCCTATGTTCCTAGAGTACAAGAAGGGGACAACACTTACTTGATGCGGCATCTGGTGCCGAACTCTTTAGTTGTTGAATGCACGGCTTCATCTAAGGGTGGACTGCGTCACACTACTCCTTCTGAAAAGGAAGGATGGGAAATAGATGATTTAGGTCGAAAAATATATGCCACTTCCAGTTTGGCTATAAAGATTGTGAACTATTCCACATGTTTGGCTAGATACGGGCATTATCTATGGGATGTGCTTTTCCAAGACCCAACAACACTGACACCGGAAGAGTTCCAGGATAAATTTGCACAAACATATGAAAAGACAACTGCTGTGACTAGACAGCTACTCATTACTTTTAAACATTTGGCAGAGACGGATACAAGGGCAATAACGACAGCGGTAACCCTGTGTCGCCATGCTTGGTTGCGGTCTACAAACTTGCAACAAGAAATGTGGGATAGAGTAGAACATTTGCCTTATGATGGAAAAGGACTCTTTGCTGAAGCCATGGATACAACAATGGAAACATGGAAGAAGTCTAAATATACTGCGAAGATGTTTATGGCTTCAATGAGTACTACAAGGTCATCACCCCGTAATCGCTCTTTCAGTAGACAACAGCATCGAGGCACATGCAGACAGCAAGATAGGAGAGATTTCAGAAAGCAATACAGACTTTCCCAACAAAATAAATCTTTTGGACAGTGACAAAAGGGGCAAGGCTCTAAACAGAATGGGGAGCAGAACAAGCAGACTTTTTGATGGCCAGATCCATCCACTGCAGGAACAACTAGTAACATAAGCATCATCACCCAAGGCACCCGACATCTGCCTTGTGATTGTCAGCAGATCCATCAAGCTGGCAAGTCCTGCGCAAGCATGGCACAATATAACATCAGACCAGTGGGTTCTAAAGATTATAAGGTCTATGCAATAGAGTTCAAAGCTTTGCCTCCATTTCAGGGAGTGAAGTTTATGAAACCAACCCCAATGCTTTTGGAGGAAACACAGGAGTTACTAGGAAAAAAGTGAATTGTGCCAGTGCAGTGGATGGAGAGGATGTCCAGGTTTTACTCCCAGTATTTCCAAATCCTCAAGAAGGATGGGAGGATAAAGGCTATAATAAACCCGAGGGAACTCAATTGGTTTGTAGAGACTCACAAATTCAGGATGATCACCTTCCAAGGAATTCTACATCTTCTAGCCAAGGAAGAGTGGGCAGCTATGCTGGACTTGAAAAATGCGTATTTCCATGTGGGAATACACGAAGCACATTGCAAGTATCTAAGATTTACAGTAGGCAATACAGCATACCAATATACGGTTTTGCCATTCAACTTGTCAGCAGCACCACGAGTGTTCACAAAGGTCATGGCAGTTGTGGTGACATACTTAAGAACAGAAGGAGTTGTGATTTCCCTCTTTTTGGATGACTGGCTCATGGTCAGCAACGACAAAGAAGGGTTACTTTCACAAATCCAGTTTGTACTATGTCTCTTAGAAGATTTGGGCATCAAGGTGAACTGGAAGAAGTCAAACTTAATGCCACAGAGATGAATAAGCTACATAGGGGCAGAGCTGGATATGCAAGTGAAGAGAGCTTACTTGCCACAGGACAGGTATCAGCAAATCAAGGACCTAATACACCAGATCACCATGATGCCTCGGCAACCTGCAGAGGTAATTCAGAGACATGATAGCCTCCTGAAGTTCCACGGTATGTAACACGCGCCTGCGGATGAGAACGTTGCAGATGTGGTATCTGCGGAACTTCCGTCCCAACCAGGACAGTCAACAAAAAAATGCCCACTCTGCCACAAGAAGTACTAGAGGCACTGAAGTGGTGGACAGTGAGTACACATTTACAGTCTGCGATGCCATTCGAACCCCAGTTCCCCACATGCTGGGTGACAACGGATGCCTCTTTATGGGGATGGGGTGAGCATTGCAGGTTCCATCAGGTACAGGGCCAATGGTCAAGGCAACAGAGGAAGAAACATATAAATTACCTCAAACTGCTAGCAGTGTTCATGGCATTAAAGGCCTTCAGACCACTCTTGCAAGGAAGTGTGGTACAGGTTCACCTGGACAATACAACAGCAATTGCTTATCTAAACAAGCAGGGAGGAATGGTATAAGGCTCCCTCTGCGTTCTGAGCCAGCAGTTGTGGAATTGGTGTGTGAATCTGAACATATACCCTACTGTGATACACATAAAGGCAGAAGACAATGTGCAGGCCGATGAACTCAGTCGAATGCTTCTGAAGAACTAACACCACGAATGGGAACTAAACAAGGTCTATCTGAAAGAGGTATTTGACAAGTGTGGATGACCAACAATAGACATGTTTGCAACTGCTGCAAACAGAAAATGTTGGAGATACTGCTCACATGCAGGGCACGGCAAGGACTCGTTGGGCAATGCGTTCCAATATGTTTGGATCAAGGGCTTGTTCTGTCTATTCCTGCCGCAACTGCTCATAACCCGAGTCTTATCTCAAATGCTGAGGGATGCCACAAGTGGAATACTAGTGACAACTTGGTGGCCCAGGCAGCCGTGGTTTGCTTCTTTGCTAAGGTTCTCATGCAGAGTGCATCACAAAATTCCGGACCATCTGGATTTGCTAAGTCAGAACGACGGGATGATCCAACACCCGCATGTAGAAACATTAAAGCTGACAGCGTAGAGAATCGGCAGTTAGATAAATTTTTGCTAAACAATAGGAGGCGCTCAATGAGGCGCAACTATAGTAGCAAGTGGAAAAGATTCAAGCTATACACCAAGAAGCAGGGTTTCTTCCCAAGGAAAGCGACAGTTAGGCAAATCCTCCTCTACATGACAACGCTTAAGATGAAGGGATTGGCAAACACGTCCCTCAGAGTCCACTTAGCAGCTATATCGTCTGAACACAAAGGATGGGATGGCACTACAGTTTTTCCCCACTGGGACTGTAAAAAATTCCTAAAAGGCGTAAACAATTTGTATCCACCTATAAGGAAACCTATGCCGCAATGGAATTTATCTTTGGTGCTGAAGACCCTAACGGAACATCCGTTTGAACCATTGGGTGAGGCCACATTGTGCATGAAGATTTTGAAAGCAGTGTTCTTAGCAGCAGTTACTACGGCTCGGCGAGTGAGTGAACTGGCAGCTCTGCAGGCAGATCACCCTTATACTCAATTTTATCTGCATAAGGTACTAATGCGGTTGGATCCTCACTTCAGACCAAAGATATTAACAAAATTCCACATAAATGAGGATATATTTCTACTAATGTTTTTCCAAAATCCAGAGACAGCTCTGGAAAGAGCCATGCACTCCTTGGATGTGTGACGCACACTGCTGTATTACCTAGATGCAACAAAAGACATACATAGAACAAATAAATTATTTGTGATACACAAGGGGAGGTCCAAGGGACAGCCAGTGTCAAGGCAAAGGCTATCCCAGTGGATTGTCTAGCTGATTAAGCTAGCTTACAAAACTCACGGAAAGGAACCGCCTAAGGTCATTAAGGTGCACTCCACGAGGGCTTATGCATCATCGTCGTCCAATCTAGCAGGAATATACATGGCGGAAATCTGTAAGGCAGCTACATGGTCTTCGCACCAGCCATTCATAAAACATTATGCCATTGATTTGTGACTGAGGAGAGAGGCCAATTTTGGAAGGAATGTTTTGAAGCAGATTCTGCTTTCATGACATGTTACCTGGGCCCACCACTGGTTCCAGAGCTGGCTAATCACCCATTAATTATTAATGCAACAGATCACAATCCAGATAAACATGTTGCTCACCTGTAACGTATGATCTGGAGGTGATCCGTTGTATTCATAAATCCCACCCCGACCTCCCCGCAAAATTGTTAAAAAAGAACAAAGGAATGAAAAGAGTACACAGATAGTCAACATCTGGCAGTCTGCAGATGAATAAGGCACGCCCCAACTGCTGAAAATAATGGAAGCATGTGCAGGGCAGTTGGAGGTGTTGCAAAGAGCTAGCCAATCTATCTGCGAGGTCCCTGCACAGGTGCAGAACCCATTCATTATGAATACAATGGATCACCTCCAGATCATATGTTACAGGTGAGCAACCTGTTTATAATCAGTTACTGGTAAGCAATATGGTTTTCTTTCCTAGCTAGAACAATCAGTGCAGAAATTATTGTTGTGTGGAATGTGGTTGTACTGCTGGTCACGGGCACCTTTTGGATGACAGACGGCACAAGAGACCCCAGCCCCTGCAATAGCTGCTTGGGCCATGTTATTACTCTTTCTTTTAATTTTATGTGATGATCTTAAGGGTTTTTATTCCCCCAAACATGCCATGTTGGCATAGGGAGTTTCTGCACATGTCCATCATAGTCAGTGATTTCTGAGAAGCATTCCAGACCCATGGTAGTACCCATCAGATTTCATTAAGTCCATGTTCCAGTCTCTTTTGGCTCAGATCCACCACCAAATTCCATCTTTATTTAAATTCAGCAGTGTCCTTACACTCATCCCCTCATTGAGTCTGACCAAGTTTCAAGGCAGAATCTAAAGATGCTGCTTAGTTGGACTTGCTCCCAACTTTATGGCAAACTGGATAGTAGTTATTTAGTTTTTACCATGATAGTGTTGTGGGGCTCTCTGTGGAGGACAAAGGTTTGTGAATTTCAATGCATGCTTTAGCAGAAATGGAAATCACAAATGTTCTTGCAAAGTAGTACTCCCCCTTTTCAATACAGGAGTATGCATCCAAACCTCCCTAGTTAGATTTGTTCACAACAACAGGGTGATTTACCAGATATGTGCACAGCACGGTGGTCCACCAGAAGGAAGGCTATTCATCTCTGCAACAAAGCATATAGGCCCACATCCCAGATATAGAGCTATGAAGGCCTTGTGGAAGGACTGCAGTCAAACAAATAATGTAATTGGGACACTTTGGAGGATTTTGCTGATGAGCCTTATGAGGAACACACACAAAAGTCATGTTTTGTCTAGCTCAAGCCTTGAGCTATTTTTTAAATGACTTCTGACACAAGTTTTTTGTGCTTTGAAATCTCTTTGCAATCCAGCCATAAGACACCTCTTCATCATATACCAGGTTCCAAGCTCCCGTTTCATAATTGCTGATATACATGGCTTTGCATTGTATTAATACTTTTTATTGTTCTAAAGCTGTGTTTAGCCCTTCGATATTTGCACAAAGAGAAGAGAATTGTACATAGAGACCTCACTCCAAACAATATCATGCTGGGAGATAAGGATCAAGTTACCATCAGTAAGTTATAATTTTTAATATTGGTAAAGCTCAGCAGAAACTGATTTTGTTTTGAAGTGAAGTCTTGCACATTCAGATTCATTTAAAACACTGATCCATTTCTAATGCCTATTCACAAATGAAACCTTTTATTTTCAGTCTGTTCTGTTTGTGTGCTTATTCAGTGTATAGGAGAACTACTAAAAAATTTGAGTTATAAATGTGGTATGTAAACAGTTCTGTTGTTCAAATTTTTTAGGATTTGCTCTTGGTTTATTTGTTGCAGGCTTGGAGTGCAATTAATATGTGGGTGTTTTCCCATTCTTTCCTATGAAGAGAAACACTCCTCCCATGTCCAGGGATCTGCCATACTACATTTTTATTTGTTCCTCTCCAGACCTCCTTTATTGTGTAAAATAAGATTAAAACATAAGAAAAACTTAAAACAAACATTTCGACGTAAACACGTCAACCTTAGTGTTCGATATTCCACTGTTTAAACCACATTCTTATATTTGAAAATCTCTTCAATCAAATCAAGAGACTGATAACACACAGCAATGCCTGCTTATCACTAACAAGACCACAGTTTGTCTAAATATAACGCTTTTCTAATCTTTCTTTTGAGCATGCAATGTTCTGACTCGGGAATACACACTTTAAGGGGCATTGTTATTCCAGCATATTTATTTTTCATATGTGTTGACCATGGTCTTTCCCTATTCATGTATTTCAAGGTGACTAAATATCTTCCAGTTTCTTCTATATTCCTCACATTTCCCCACTTTCCACACAAGTGATTTTGTAAATGACTCCTTTCTGTTTACAACTCCCTTCCCTATTTTCACAAACTGGATAGGCTTTGGTTTCACACATTTTGTCCCTCGCTGGAGGGAGAGAAAGGGAAATAAAGGCTGCCAGGCAGCAAATGCTGCCTGAAAAGGACGGGGGAGAGCATACTCGGGGCTTTCTGGAGCCTGGGCATGGGTGGGGGGAGTTCACTCGAGGCTCTTCTGGAGCCCGAGCCATGCCCCCCCCCGGGCCATGCCCGCCCGCCCCCCCGGGCCGGCAATGAAAAGGGCTGCTGCAACCCATTGCAGCAGCCCTTTTCATTGCCGGCCCGGGCTCTTTGAACCCATTTGTACAATGGTGGCCCCGCGCCTGCCAAGGTCATTTTCTGGATCAGTTAGGGCAATGCAATTTGCAGACTTCACTGATGTATCACTGCTCTCCAAGTCCTTTAAAGGCTCAGGACCACAAGGACAAGCCCCACTCTCCACTCACTTGCAGCTCAGACCTGGGAGAAGAGGCTGGTGTTTGTCCCCACCCAAGCATGTGGGCCTCAGAGGTCCTTGGAGCTGTTCTGAAGCACAGCATGGTGTCACAAGTAAAACTCATCCCATTCTTGAAAGAGGAGCACGGTTCATGATGACTACAAATTTGGGGTGATTACAAGATCAGTTACATTTGTAGACCCCTGTTCAGTGTACTTTGATATCCTTTTGATATGTCTGTCAGAAACACATGGGGCACAAAACTGAGCCCATACTCACTCAGTCTTGAGCAAATACTCATCAAGTGAAAGTATTGTTTAGAGTACTTACTGCATTTTTATTACGCAGAAAGACGAATGGGGTTCAGTACTACTGCTAGACATGGAACTTAATAATTTTTCATTTAATTAATTTGTATTTGTCCATCCATGTATCTTTGAAAGATGGTAGTGTGATTCAATTTCGTGGTGCTGTAATAATGATGTTGTAGATAAAGACCAAATAAGCGCAATGAGGGGGAAAGCATTATCTGTTTCCTTTGGGGCAAAAGAGTTTTCTTAATGTTCCCATTTCTCATTTAGGTTTCATTCATAATTAAAGAGTGTGATTATGAGCTTTTGAGCATGTGTTTAAGTAACTGTGCACTTAAAACAAAATACTTTGAAAGGCAGTCTTAAGGCTTTATCACATTAATAGCTAAATACCATAAACTGGAATCAAATTGTTTGGGGAATGGTTTGCCTTGCCTTGCACATCTTCTGAAGATATAAAGGGACATAAAGCCCCTTAGACTGGATTAGTCATAATTAGATGTGTGTTAATGATGGTGACCTATGTAAGTGCCATAATTACTACTTTTGAGATCACAAGGAACATTCAGCCCTCACCCATTCACTTCCACGAATGGAAGTTCCATTTGTGCAAAGGGGAGGGGATATTTCTGCTGATCCTCATTCCTCTGCAGTCTTTGTGCTCCCTGAAAATACATCCCTGACAGATGGGAGAACCTCAGGACCACATTGTTGTGGAATACAGGGGCTAGCAGGGGAAGGAGGGTGATCAGCAAAAATTGCCCCCTGTTCTTGCACAATGGACATTTCTTAAGTTTTCAAAAATGTACGTATGTTTGTTTGTTTAATGTATTTATACACCTCCCTATATAAAATCTCAGGGCAGTTTACAATTTAAACATACAGCAACTAAAACCTAAAATTATATAAAACAGCTTAAAATTACCATAAATAAAACTTTAAAACATCATAAACTTAAAGCTTGTGTTTTCAAAAGTTTTTTTTTAAACAGCCAGAGATGGGGAGATTCTGATTTCATTTCACCCAATTGGAGAAATTGTCTCCTTCAGTTGTCACCTTCTCCTAGAGACAGGCCTATAATTGCCTAGCTCTGAAGGGTCCAGTGCAGGTTTCTCCAAAAGTGGTCTCACAATTGCCTCCTTAATACAAGGAGGCATCCTGCTCCAGAGGGCATTGATGATACTAACAACAACAACACCCTCTCCAATAATTTCCCAGCTGGATTTTATGAGCCATGTAGGGCAAGGGTCAATAGAACAGGTGGTAAGGCGAACTTCTCCAAGCAGCTTGCCCACTTCCTTGGAAGTCACAAACTGAAACTGATCCATCCTAACCATACAAGAAAAGTTACTGGACACCTGGGTAATAGATTCTGCAATAAGCATGGAATCTAGCTCAGCTCAAATCTAAGAGATTTTATCCGCAGAAGTCTGAGTTGCCAACAGATCTTACAGTCTTACAATCTTGATGTTCTGGCAGGCGAGAAAACAGACAATCAGAAAGCAAAAACAAAGTTCTGCCAGCTCTTCATCTAGTTTTTTCCTCCTCCCCTCTCCTAAATAGTATTAGGATCCCAAATACTAATCAGGATTCAACCCACTGTACTCCTTCAGTTTCCTACACACATCCAATACCTGGCTGGTTTGGGCCAGATTATTTTATTGAACATCATGTATTTTACATGTATTCCTTGTTACTTTAAAATCAGTTTAAAGAGACCGTGGGTGCCTTGACTGGCATCCTAACTAACACTATCAGCATCCCTCCAGCTGTAGGCTTTTCCACTACCACAGCATGGGCATGCGGGGGAAGGAATTTTTGCTCATCTTCCCTGCCTCCACAAATGCTCTGTGCTTTCTGATAATGTCCCTGAGGGTTGCATGACTCTGACCAGTTGGTTCAACAGAACTAATTTGAAACATTTTTTTAGTTTTTCAGCCATAGGGAACAATGGGGAAATTTGAAACACCCCATTGTTCCCCATGGGTAGCTCCTAGGGGACACCAAAGTGGGTTGGGTGGTAAGACATGATGGGTGCTACCCACCACCTGACCCACAAAAGAAATGGGGAAACAGGCAATTTTAAACATATTTTAACCTTTCCCCAGTGCGCCCCCCCCCAATAGGATTCAGCTGCAGTGGATCCTGCCAGCTGCATGCCTTGGCTTTGCACAAGTTGCTCTCTCACAATTAGGACTCCTTATTTCCTAGGACTGCAACAGCTGCCCCAGCAGCAAGCATAGCCATAAGCTCATCTATAGCAACTTCAGCAACATTTTGATTGAGTACACTTTGCAATGCAGATTGCAGAGCAGTGAGTGAAGCACAAGTTAGTCTCAAGGCCAGACATGGAGCTCACCATAGCAATTATGCACAGAAAGCTGCCACTGTCCATTTCTCACCATGACACTATCTCATAAACAAAACAAATCACAGCTCAAGGAAGGAAGGCATCCAAGTACTGCCTTTGTCAATCTGAGATCCAGCAAAACCAGATTTTTTTAAAAAATTGTCTTTATTAAAACAAATTTACAATGCTAAACAATATTGATCCAAACACAAACAGCAAAGCAAAAGACAACAAACCACAATTCATCAATACATCTACACTCTAATATTGTCTGTGGTAGGAAAACAACCATGATCTTCCAATTGGTGTAAAGAATAAAATCGGACCAAATTATATAAAAAGAATTATTTGTAGTCTCGTTTTCACGGGACCAAATAATATGGGTTAGATTTTCTGAGATTGCAATATGCCATAAGTTCTTATATCAGATATCCATCGACCAGGTTTGATTTTTCCAATCTTTGACTATAGCTAACCTGGCAGCTGTTACCATAAACACATTTTTTTTAATGTCACATCTTTATTGACCCCAGAAAATACATTTATGAATGCTGGGGGCATAATTCTATTTTTTGGTTTGTAATCCTACACATCTCCGTGAATACCTCTGTCCAAAAGGATGAGACCCTAGGGCAGGTCCACCAGAGATGAAAATAGGTTCCATTCATCCCGCAACCACTCCAGCAAAGCAGAAAGCAGTCTTTTTGGATGTATGCTATTTTTACTGGGGTCAGGTACCAGTTATGGAAAACTTTGAGAAAGTTCTCTTTAATTTGGGCAAAAGAGGAAGTGACTGGTTTCCATTTCCATATGTCCATCTGCTCCTGATCTTTGATTTCCTGATGGAAGACATTTTCCCAAGACATCTTAAGGCTAGGCAGTGGGTTAAATGTGTGGTTTATAATCAAACCATCATATAATTTTGAAACCACACCTTTGGGGGTGTCCGGGGCTGCCAAAACCAGTACTTCAAATTTTGTTAGTTGTCTTGTAGCTTGTTCTGGGGTGGATATAAAGGATCTGCACTGTAAAAGATGTATCCATATACAGTGCAAAGGACCCAAAATTTTCCCTCATAGCCTCTAAGTCAATAGGATTTCCCCCCTGGTAAAGTTACTTAATCTGGAAGCTTCCAGATCAGCAGCTTCCATCAGTCGAAGATATGTAAACAATCCATCAAATTTAAGGTGGCAAAAAATTGGAATGAGAGGGGAATATAGGGGCACTAAACTGCCATTTTGCCCAACTCTTGAAAGTGGCACTTAGGAAAGGATCACCAATCCTTTCTGGTATTAGAGACAAGCTTTTAATTCTATAAGAATATTGATCAAAAGCTTCCAAATTAACCCAAGATTTAATTTCAACATTGGTCATATCCATAAGATGTTTCGGAGGTGAAAAGCCTCAAAATAGGCAAGTAGGTGTGGAATTCCTATTCCACCATTAGCTGTTTTTGAGTAAAGAAAACTAAGTCTTGGATTTTTGTTAGCATGGATAAAAGAGCTAAAAATTCTTTGCCATCTCTGCAAGGTTTTTAGCAGATATAATCAGATCTTCACTGGTAAGAACTGAAACAAAAATAATAATTTGGGTAGTAGATACATTTTAAGTGTTGTTACTTGCCCCAGCCAGGAGAGGTTAATCCCTTTCTACTTCTGAAACTTACTTTTGATAGATTTCAATACTGAAGTGATATTCAAATGTATAAGATTTGTAAGATTCTTGGAAAAGTGCACTCCCAGGTATTTAATTTTTTCAAAGACTTTGATAATACCCACAGATCTAATTAGGCTCTTTTGAGACTTGGTGTTGATCACAGTACACAAGATTTCTGATTTGGTAAGATTTATTTTTAATCCTGCTACTTTTTCAAACAATTGGCCTGTAAGGACTCTGATAATATTAAGATGATATCGTCTGCATATAAACCGATCTTATGTTCGATACTATTAATAGTCGCTCCTTTAATCTGCTGGTTACCTAGGAAGTCAAGAGCTAATGGCTCTATGGCGAGTACAAATAGCAAAGGAGAAAGAGGACATCCTTGTTTTGTGCCTCTTTTGCTAGTGAATATTTCAGAATCCAAGGAATTTATTCAAACAGTGGCAAAAGATTCACTATATAGTTGTCTGATGATATTAGTGAAACCTGTTCCCATTTTAAGATGATCTGTTAACTTAATCAAATAAGTCAAATGCTTGAACATGTCTAAGGATGGCCAAGGGAATATTATTCCTTTTTATTATTCCTTTTATATATATTCCTTTAATATATACAGTTCAGTATACGACGAATTGGATCTGCAATCTGCCTTCCTGTTATAAAACCTGACTGGTCTGGATTTATATACTGGACTATAAATTTCTTTAATCTTTTGGCTAAGTAGGATATAAAGATCTTGAGATCTTGATTGAGCAAGGCAATAGGTCTAGAGGATTCCACTAGCTCCTTATCTTTATTAGATTTTGGAAGCACAATAATCCTAGAGTATCGCCATGACTTGGGACTCACTTGACCTCCTAGGATGGAATTAAATAAGGCTACAAGTCTAGGTATCAGTATGTCGCCAAATTTTTTTATAGGCCAGGGCTGTAAGACCATCTGGGCCTGGAGATTTATGGCTCTTCAGTGATTTAATAACTTCTAAGAGCTCTTCATTTGTGCATGGCTCATTTAGACTGTGCCTATGATGGTTCTGCAGCGAGTGGATAGATACTGCTTAAATAAATTTGTCAATTTCATTACCGTCTGATTGATCTGAGGTATAAAAATTTGAATAAAAATTAGCAAAGAACTTGCATATTTCTGGGGCATTACTTAATTTTCTACTATTAGCCTCTTTGATTTGCTGGATTGAGTTATGTTACCTTAAAAAAAAATCTATTTGCCCACAGTTTAGAACCTTTGTTCCCATGGTCATAGAATCTTTGGTTAGTGTAAGTCATGGCGGTAGCTATCTTTTGAAATTCAAAAGTCTCCAGTTCCTTTCACTTTTGTAATAATTTTTTATATATTTTACTGGAGCCAGTATCTTTGTGCTTTACTTCCAAGTCTTTGATTTGTGTTAATGGCTCCTTAGTAGCTTAAGTATTGTTCCTTTTCATTAAAATGGACTCATTAATACATTCTCCCCTCAGGAATGCTTTCATAGCATCCCAGTTAATTGTTTTGGGAGTGTCCAGGCATTATTATCATTGCAGTATGGCATTATTAGATCCCATTACAATATCGGGTTTATCCAGAATTACAAGGCTTAACCACCAAATTGGAGAGAATTTTTGAGCCTACATGAGCTTGAAAGATGCAGATACTGGGGCATGATGTGATCATGATCCAATATCAACAGAGATTATTGAAAATTTTGCTATATCAGTAATTAAGATATAATCAATTCTTGTATACATTCTAAATCTAGGGGGAAAGTATGTGAAATTCCTGGCTGAGGGGTTAACCTCCCTCCAGACACCTACAAATGAAAATTTATTAAACAGCTTTCCCAAAGAGTTTACTTGCCCCCCACTACCCCGCATATGAACTGGAGACTATACTCTCATCCCGTCTGCAGTCAACAATCTGATTCAAGTCTCCACCCACAATGATGTAGCCTTCACAGAAATTCATTAATTTAGAGAATGTATTTTGAAGAAAGTTGAGTTGCTTTTGGTTTGGGATGTAAATTGATGCAACAGTACACTGTATCATTACATCTGCCCTTAAGAAAAATGAATTGCCCCTTTGGATCTTTCTTAATTTTAACATGTTGTAACTTGAAAGAGCTTGCTAATATGATGGCTATTCCCCTGGCTCTAGATGTACCAATAGAAACAAATTTTTGCCGCATTAAAATGTGGCTAAAAGTGTCTTTCTTGTAGTTTCCCCATCCGTCTCCTGCAGCACAGTGATTGTTGAATTTTCTTTAAGGATTGCATTTAATACTCTTTCTTTTAATTGGTTCACCCATACCCCTAACATTAAAGGTGATGGCTCTGAACCTGGCCTCCTTTTGAGATGTGAGTCAATTCTGGCAGTCAATGTCGCCCAGCGCTTTGGTACTTTCCTACTGGGCCTCTTCTTTTATGGACAGATCGAGATCTGATTTAGAATTAGACAAAGTTGTTGTTCTTGTGGAGGATAAGCCTGCATCCACCTCGGAAGAAGTAAATAAATTAGTTGGTATAATTAAACTCACAGTTGGTTTTGAAGATGAATTCATATTCTGAGCCTGGCCTGTTGTTAACTCTGGTGAATGGTGCAACTCCATAGAAGTGTCTTCTGCCTCAATACTGTTAGTGGCTAGTATTTTCAGGAGGTCACCCCAGAAGGTTCCACTGAATGCAACATGTCAAAATCCATTAAATATTTATTAGAGTCAATTTTATTAAGCTGCCTTGTATCTGTCAGGTCTTTATCAAGGGTGGACCTTCTGTCTTCAGCTGTAATGTGTAAAAAATCTGTTTGGTTGCCTATCTTGTCTCTATTTTCCCTGTTCTTTAAATACCTTCTTTGACAACGTCTCTTTCTCAGGAAGGAGATTATTGAGCTGTTCAGCCATTTCATAAATATTTGCCAAAATGTATTTGAGATTATTTAAACCTGAAGAAATTTTCTCTTGCTCCTTCTGCAGAGTAGTCTTGAGAAGGTTAACAGGACTTTGTTTGGGAGGCTCATTGTTGACTTGTAGTTTTGTGGCTTGTTTTTTTAAAAGGTTCAAACAGAGCTGAAGATTCTGGAACCCTTCCAGTAGGCATCTGTAGCTCAAGGTCATTCCACCCAGGAACTGCACTACTTCTTCCAATTAGTCTTTGGCAGACCTTCACTTCTTTATAAACAGCAATTGGTGATATTTTATATGACAGAAAAAGAAATCATTTCATTTTCAATAAAATAAAATTGAAGGGATCAGAGCTTGGTCAAAAGTTAATAGAAGACACATTCCCAGAAATGTATTTGCGAGTCTTCCAAATTCAACAGGTCTAAATATGACTGTTCCCATCTTAAAATCTGGCCCAGTGAATGTAGAATCGCCTTCCTTGAACACTACCATTCCCTGTTCAACTCTGAGAAAGCAATTTGCAATGATATGCGATTTCTCTGTAGAAATCGCTTTGCCAGTGCTCCATTCTCTTCAGCTCTAGAAGGCATTAACTCCTGTGTTCTCGGGGCTGCTGGCTCTGTTCCAATGGGCTCTACTGTTGGTTTTCCCAGTTCTGCAACTTTGACATTGTTTTCACTTTTAGCCAAAGGAGCCACCATGTTTCTGTATAAATGCATCAGACATGATCTTAATGAGGTCCAGTTTATTAGAAATTTTAGATAATTGTTAGATAATTGACAGAATGTTTTTTCTCATGAGAAAGGTGTATTGGGCTAAATGATCTGTATAGGAGCTATGTTGAGGCTTCTGAGTTTTGTCTTCTAACAGATTAATTAAGTCCTCTGTCTGAAAAACCTTGATGATAGAGTCCAGATCTCCATTGCTCTGTGTCTTCCCAACCTCATTAATTAACTGATTCACCAGGATATGATCTTCCTGTTCTAACACCTCATAGCTGTTGGGAGAGGCATGAGTAGCCAAATCACTCACCATCTCTTTTAAAAGTAAGAGAAGTTGATTGTCTGATGTTGAAAAGTTGTTGATCTGTTCCTGTTTTGCTGCTTTTGAGGGCTTTAATAAAGAGGAGCTTTTTGCAAAACGCCCCAGACAGCATAATTGGTCTATTAATGGTCGCAGGGTAGCCCAAGTGAATTCTTTTAAATACCTAGGAGTGGTATTTCACTCTTTAGACTCACATAGTCCTCACCTTAATTCTACTTTTATGATGGCTCAGCGTACTACTAATCTTATTACTTCTTTTTATTATTCGAGGGGAGCTTCTTTATCCCTGCAGCCGTTAAATTATTTGTCACCAAAGTCCATCCCCAATTGTTGTATGGTGCTCAGTTAGGACTGGCCAGAAATTTCCCATCTTTAGAAGCTCTGCAATCTAAATTTCTGAGATCTAACCTGTTACTGGAGAACTATCATCCTATTTTGGTTAAAAATTGTGTTTTCCTGTGTGGGTTTGGCCTCTCTTATAAAAATCGATTTGTACAGGTTTAAGTGGTCCACCCTGATCAGTGGCAAATTCATCATCATCATCATTCTTTATTGCGGTCATAGACCAATACTTAGTAAAACATACAATCAGTGGCAAATTAGCACATTATGGGTTCTCTACAGAGGAAATCCTTAAAATGGGTTATGACCGGGCCAGTAAGGAAATTAAGCAATGTATTATAGATATAGATCTCCAGGAGGAAGTTGCTCTTCTGCCTAAGAATGTTCATTTGGGGGAGCAAACATTTAGTTTTAACCCTGCAAGTTATCTGCGTCTTGTAAATTTAGACATGCTTTGACTTTAGCGTGATTGGATGTGCTTCCCTCCGCTGTTTTGGAGGGTAGATTTAAAGGCATTCCTTTTCCTGCCCGCCTATGTCCCTGCAGAACAGGCCAAGTGGAGATCAGCGCTCATTCTATTTTATATTGCGATTTTTATAGGGATGCCCATTTAGAATTAATCTCCCCTTTGTTGATTGATTTTATAGGGTATACCGATGATTTTTATTTGAAGTTTTTAGTCGCCAATCCTGATGAGAATTTTGTTAATAAAGTGGCCAGGTACTGTTATATAATTTATAAAATCTGATCAGGTTATTAAATGTTTGATCTTGATCTACTTGTATATATGTTCCTTGTTTTCATGTTTGTTTCTTTGTGTGTGTATGTGTGGTTTTTTTAACTCTGGTCTATGACCGTAATAAAGATTGGATTGGATAAAGAGGAGCTCGTCCTATTTCATTTCCCCCCATTGCATCCAGCAGCTCTCTCAGATAATGCTCGTCTCTAAGCATCTTAAAAGCCCAGGCTTCTTCTGAGCAACTCCCGATAAAAAATATAGGGGTGTGTGGGTGTGTGTGTGTGTAGAGATATAACAACAAAAACAATTAAAAAATCAATTCCTGTGGACCAGATTAGAACAAACTAAACAAACTAATTAAGAGAGATCCAAGCTGAGCAGCTAATCTGTTGCCATATTTTATTTAAAAAAGAGAACTTTTTCCATCTTAAAAACAAAGTAAACCGTTGGGTTGGTGTGGACTCCTGGTGACCACAGAGCCCTGTGCTTGTCTTTGGTAGAATACAGGAGGGGTTTACCATTGCCATCTTGCCTTTCAGCATCTTTCTATATCGCTGCTGCCCGATATAGGTGTTTCCTCTAGTCTGGGAAACATACCAGCAGGGATTTAAACTGGCAACCTCTGGCTTGCTAGTCAAGTCATTTCCCCTCTGTGCCATTAGGTGGCTACTAAAAAATAAAAACAACAACCCAGAGAGTTATAGCAGTAATAGCACAGCATATTGTAATCACTAGTGTGGAGGAAAAAACACCACACACACTCTCCCTGATTCCTTCCTCCTCTCCTGATGTATCCTCTTCAACAGACTATAAGGGCTTCCTCCGCCTCCCAGTCCCTTAGAATCCATTTTGAAATTCCCTCCAAATGAGTTTCCCTTCTCTTCTTCCTCCCCCCAGCCAATGGAGACACAATTGCCCATCACAACACTTGATTTGTATGATAACAAGTCAGCCAAGAAGCAAGGAGATCGGTAGTCATTTCCAGCAAACCAATCAGTAAAGAAAAAAAACAGACAGTCAAAATGGCACTCGGAACATCGAAACATTTCGATCGAAATCTGAGCTCAAAATGGGCCCTTTATTTAAAGGGTGTCCTGTTTCAAGCTCAAAATGACCCATTTCGAGTTGCAACATTTTGCCATCGGAACGTTCTACACATCCCTAACTGGCAGAAATATTTTCAGACTCTTAAAAAGAGAGAGATGAGCACTGTTCATATGTAGATCTGATCTCGAGTATGTATAGTATTCCAAAAAAGTGTTAAAATTTAATATGGTGTGTTTGTATGTTTGGTTGGTTGCCATACATGTATGTATATGTGTTTCTTTCTTGTCTTTTGATTCAGAAGGATCCTCAAAGTGGATCCTTTTAATGTAATACTGCTGCTTTTGTCCCCTCTAACACATTGCTTTACTCTGGGGTAACATATCTTCTTCCAAACACTGTTCTCATTAGGTTGTTGTGACTGTTTCCATCAGCTTCCCCACTGTCTCATTCCCCTCACTGCTGGCAACTGGGCAGTCCATTGTCTAGCTTTATGCTCCTTTCTCCCCCTGACACCTCCCATGGACTGCAGGTTTTCCTTCTATAAAAGTGCAGAGATGGAGAAGGCGGGCTGCATATATAGTTGATGTACTCTTGACAGATATGAGCATTCTAATGCTTATTTATGACTATACCAGTAAGTCATACCAAGTTGTGCAGGGATTTATTTACATGATGATATATTTCTGCATTAAAAAAATTAATGCACTCTACTATGTATTTCTAGAAAGAGAAGGTTTCTGGAAAAGTAGGTAAAATAGGATCCAGGCTGTACTATAACATATAACCACTGCATGGTGCTCTTGTATTGTACTTAATGCCTTCTCAACCTTTTTCAGTAGAGAATAGGAATAGCTTTGCAACATGCCCAAAATAGCACTTGAAAACCCTGAGCATGAAGTGAAATAAATGTTTAGACACTGGAGTTCTTCCCTCTTTGTGTACTTGGTATTGTGCCATTATTGAAAATCCTATTTAATCTATTGGATATATTGCAAGTGGACTTAATTTCTACATCTTTTTATTCTAAATACCACTGAAACCTGTCTAAATGGTATCTAGATGATAAAATAGTAGTGTGTGAGTGATAACTATATTTGGCAAGCATTTCCTGTAAATATACTCTAAGGCATGCCTGAGCAATGTATAGGTTTGATAATTTCTCAGCATAGGTAGTTCTACAGGCTTTCACCCTGCTGAAAATAAGAAACATGGATCAGGCATGTGGCTAGCACTGGGGAACAAACATCTTTGGGCTGCTGCCCCTCTCAGCACTTCCGGAGACTGCCAGAGGCTTCCCCTCCACTCCCCCGCCCCCCCCCCCCCCGCCCCTGGCCAAATCTCCAGGGATGGCCAGACACATATATCTTTCTGTCTTCGCCCTGCATCAAGCAGAGAAAGAAAGCACCCAAACAATACTTGAACAAAGTGCTGACTGTGAGTGACAGTGTATGATGCCATATGCGTGGTGCGTGACCACTGTCGGGAAGAGGGGCTGCATGGCCCCCTGGTGCTCCCAGCTGACACTTTCTTTAAGTGCTGGCTGGCTGCTTCTTTGTCTTGCTCCAGGCACCCAGACAGTGCTTGAACGAAGCTCCGACTGGGAATGGCGGAGGAGCAGTGCTACCCCTCTTCCTGACAGTGGCCACGCAGTCAGCCATTGGTGAGCACCCTATGCCCCTGACAAGGATGAATTTACACACACACAAACACACACACACACACACACACACACACACCCCTTATAGACAAAAGTGAGCAGCCAAACCCTGAAAAGCCTTTTAAAACTGCTGGTGTAACAGGTATCATCAAATCTATGTTGGCTTCAGATATTTCCACTATAAAAATTGTATCTTTATACCCACAATGCCAACCCTCAGAAGAAATCAGCAAGTGTGTTTCTGTGCTGCTTTTAGAGTTCTCAGCCTCTGAGTATAAAGACAGGTGTAGCTTCTTTATAATGGTTAAAGTGAGTTTTTCGCCCATATTGTCACAGCTAACCCTGCACCAGTGGTGGCTGCTGCCATCTGAGACTGGGGTTGGGTGGGTGCAAGGATGCTAGCTGCAAAAAACATGCAATGAATGTTACACCTGATTATGTTACACCCCATTATTTCCAATGTGCCTACTTACAGGTAACAGATGCAGAGTGATTTCAACCACTCAAATCTAGCAGCGGCCAGCACTCCTCCTGTACACACCTCAAAAATATGAAAACAGTCCATAGCTGGTAAAAGATAACTTACAGTGTCCAGCCAGCCAAAGGAGAAAAGAGGCAGCTGATCTGCTGGAAGGCGGGAAACTTCTTGCTTCCTCCTCCGGCTGCTGCAGCTTCCTTTCCCGCTCTCCTACTGGAGGGAATAGCCTGTTAATCAAGACTATTCCCTCACCTCATTGCTTTGGGCACCCACCCCTCCTTGGATTAGACTTAAAAGGGCAAAAGAGACAAGTGCACACATGTCTCTTTTGCCCTTTTATGTGTAATCTGAGGAGGCAGTGATGTAGGATGCCCAAAGCAGTGAGGTGAGGAAACAGTTAAGAACATAAGAAAAGCCTATTAGGTCAGGCCAAAGGCTCATCCAGTCTAGCATCTTGCCTCACAAAGTGGCTAAGCAGGTAGACCTGGGAAGCCCGCAAGCAGGGGAAAAGGGCAACTACCCACTGGTACTCAGGGGCATGCCACCTCTGAAGCAGTTACAGAAATTACCCAAAGGACTTGGGGGGAATACATGGGTAATGCCATGGGGTTTTTTTCAATAGGCTTCCCACCATACCTAACTTGTCTCGAACATGCAGAACTGTGTTTCTCCAGAACTCACACCAGGCCAGCGGAACATGTAGATATTTTAGGGCAGCAAAGGTTCATTCAAACCACTTCCACTACACAACATGTCATCCTGAACATGTGGCCTTTGTAGAGTTAGAATAGAATCCCAAGAGGTTTGTAGATGTGGCCTTTCTAGAGTTAGAATAGTATCCCAAGTGGTTATGCATGTACAGAGAATTTGAAAGAATGTAATTAGTGTTTCCAGGAGCGAAGATTCAAAGTCACAAATGGCCATAATGAGCTTTATGCCTTACCTCTTAATTTTAGTTTTTCTTTAGCTTCTTTGTGGTTCTGACAAAGTCCTCTGAACTTCTTGACCATTCTTTTGCTAAACAGACTTCTAACAAGAGCATAAAAATCAGAAAAACTTTAGTGAGGGAAAAAGGAGGAAAAAAGGAGGGAGAAGTGGTCGCAATAGGTTGCTTGCTTGCCCAATCCCATTCGCTATCGAGTCAAAGACCACATTTAAGTGATGTGTGGAATGCCGTGTAAAGTTGCCATCAACTCACCATCATGACTCCTGTCTGCTATGTCTTCGTGAGCAACATAATATGGCTTCATATAAAATATGTTGCTCATTTTCCAAGCAGACTATGAAAAACAGAGCGCTCTGCCTTCGGGCAGTGCTATATGATGAAGCTTTGCGGCCACCGACACCGAGGCCAAATTATCCTTCGATGTCGGGGTTACGCTCGAGCAAGGTGCCCTGCTTGAAACCAACATTGCATAGATCTGCTTCACTGCAGTCTAAAACCATGCCAGAGCAAGTAGAGCCTGTTTTCAGATGCCCAAAAGAGGTCTCGAAGTCCACCCACAGGCATAAGGAAAAGAAAATCAGACTCAAAGGAGGACGCTTCAGCACCTCCCTCAAAAAAGCACCGTGAAAAAACGGGAAAAGGTACCCCATCTCCAACTGTGGTACAGACTTATAGCCCGGTTGGGGAATCGGCTGAGCCTATGATGGCATCAACACCCGAAGGGGCATTTATGATGCCGAAGCCATTGATATCGAAACTATCAGCATCGAAGCCATCAATGCTGATGTCAGGTGAACCTAACACAACAACTTCGATGTCGACTTCGATATCTAATGCAGCATTGGACAATACTTTGGAATTGATGTCGAAGACAACCTTGAACATCATTTGGATACCGACAGCCTCAGTGTCAAGAAGACAATTACTGCTATCTCTAGCACAGACACCTGTGCAGTCTTCTTCTACCCCATTGCGAAACAGACTGAATAAGGGGCAGGAGATGGCTGACTTTGACAAGGATGAGGACTTTTCATTAAACCAAAATATTAAAGGATCAGGTGTATAACATGATGGCTGCAGCTAAGACATCACACCCTGTATCTTTACCGATGATCCCTGTGATCACCAAAGCAGCAAAATCAGCCTGAGAGGTACTCCTTACCTCCACACCGACATCAAAGTGACTGGAAAGTTTGTATTGCATTCAGGAGGAAGAAAATGCTTACCTGCTGCAACACCCAGTGCCAAATTCTATGGTGATTGACTGCGCATCATCATCCAAGGGGGGACGTTGCCATACAACACCGTCTGACAAGGAAGGGAGGAAATTAGATGTGTTAGGCAGGAAAATTTACACTACCTCTAGCTTGGTGATACGTATTGCAAATTATGTGGCCTGTATGGCTTGATACAATCATTTTCTGTGGGACACTCTTTTGCAGGATTCAACCTCATTGTCACCCAGGGAGTTTCAAGACAGGTTTGCAGAGCTCTATGAAAAAATGATGTCAGTCACTAGGCAACAACTTGGTGCTTTTAAACACCTTGCTGAGATGGAGTCCAGAGCCATGGTCACTGCAGTGACTATGTGTCACTATGCATGGCTCAGATCCACAGTGCTGCAACAAGATATGAAAGAGGGTGTTGAGAACTTAGCATTTGATGGTAAGGGCCTTTTCAATGAGAGCACAGATTCTACAATAGAGACCTTAAAAAATCAAAATATACAGCAAAGACATTCATGGCAACCACACCTGCAACAGCATCTGCCTCACGTAATTGTGGCTGTGGATGCCAAACACCATTCAAATATCAAGTCAGGAGAGACTATAGAAGACTGTACAAACCCTTTCAGAAAAACAAAGGATTTGCCCAGAGAAATAGAAATTGAAATGTCAGGACCAACGAGGACAATCCTAAGCAGACTCTTTGATTGCAACAACAGTCCACTGCATGTACGTCATCTGACAATTGCCAAAGCACCCAACATCTGCTTTGTAGTTGCCAACTATACCATCAAGTTGGCAAGCCATGCTCATGCATGGCACAACATAACATCAGATCAATGGGTACTCAGAATTATCGAGACTGGCTATGCAATAGAATTCAAAGCTTTGCCTCTGTTCTCGGGACTGAAGTACACCAAAGTAACCCCGGAACTACAAGAGTGCAAGTGCTCCTGGAGAAGCAAGCAGTCGTACCAGTGCAGTGGACAGAAAGATTGTCCAGGTTTCACTCCCGTTATTTCCAAATCCCAAAGAAGGATGGAGGATTCAGGGCAATCATGGATCTTCATGGCCTAAATTGTTTTGTGTTAGCTCGCAAGTTCGGGATGATGATGTTGCAGAGTATACTACCCTTCCTATATAAGGTGTAGTGGGCTGCAATGTTAGATCTGAAGGACGCCTACTTCCATGTAGGAATACAGGAAAACCACAGCAAATACCTCAGATTTACAGTGGGGAGTGCAGTATACCAATACGCTGTCTTGCCCTTTGGCCTGTCAACAGCCCCACGAGTTTTCACAAAGGTCATGGCTGTAGGGGTGGCTTGCGAACACAGGGGATAGTGGTCTATCCATATCTTAATGACTGGCTTCTAGTAAGTGACAGCAAAGAAGAGTTACGAATGCAAATCATCTCTATGTTACAATTGCTGCAGGATCTAGGGATCACTGTGAACTGGAAGAAATCACACCTAGATCTAGTGACGCCTTTGTTTCATTGGGCGGTCCTGGACATGGAGACAAAAAGTGCATACTTATGGTTTCAGCAGATCACACACCAGGTTCAACAGTTCAAACACAATCCTTTACAACTTGCAGAAAACATACAGCGGTTAATGGGCCTCATGGCATCTTGCAAAGCCACTGTACAGTATACACAGCTGCATATGAGACCGTTACAGAGCTGGTATCTGACAGTTTTTAGTCCAAATGTCGACAGCCAAAGGATGTTGCTAACAATTCCACAGACAATGCTGACCTCTCTGAATTGGTGGACACTAGAAAGGAATTTCTTACAGGGAGTACCGTTCGAACCAGCAACACCGACACAGTGAGTGACATCCAATGCCTCCTTGACAAATTGGAGAGCCCATTGTGGGGAGCATCAGATTCAAGAGCGATGAACCAAGCCTCAGGCCCAGCAGCTTATAAATTATTGCGAGTTGCTGGTGGTGTTTCTGGCTCTGAGGGCATTTGAGCCTATGCTCAGAAACACAGTAGCACAAGTACAAATGGACAATACGACAGCGATCACATACCTCAACAAACAAGGGGGCACAGTGTCCAATTCACTGTGCGCCCTAAGCATTCAGATATGGGACTGGTGCATAGCACGTGCAATATATCCAATGGCCATACACATAAGGGGTGTGGACAATGTATTAGCAGACAACCTCAGCCGGATGTATTATCAAGATCAACGCCTTGAGTGGGAAATCAAAGACACTTGTCTCCAAACAGTCTTCAACATGTGGGGGAATCCTACAGTGGATTTGTTTCTGACTGCTGCCAACAAAAAGTGTTGGAAATACTGCTCACGTGCAGGAATAGGAAACGAATCACTAGGCAATGCGTTCCAATACAGGTGGAACATGGGTCTCCTTTATCTATTCCCACCACAACCGATAATCGGGTTCTGGCTCAAATACTGAGGGACAATGTGACTTGTATACTGCTGATGCCATGGTGGCCGAGGCCACCATGGTTCACAACGCTACTCAAGTTGTTGAAAGGGATCTACCACTGGTTCCCACTTCTCCCGGACCTTCTAGTGCAAGAAGAGGGAAATGGCAAAGCAGGCAGGGTTTGGGAGAAGTGTATTAAAAAGGGTGTTGCCGTAAGCTTAGGGCCTACTGTGCCGCCACCACAGAGAAGCTGGCTAATCACATTTGTTATAAATGCAATGAATCATGATCCAGGTTGCTCTCCTGTAACTCTTTATCTGAAAGTGATCCGTTGTATTCATAAAACGCTCCCAGACCTTCCCCACTACAGTAGGAAAGAAAATGCAGAAACACCAATGAGGGATCATCTACAGAAAACTGAGGAAATGGCGCCCCTAACTGCCAATTTCAATGGAAGCACTTGCAGGGAAGAGTGGGCATCTTGAGGACCTAGCTAGTCTACCTGCGAGGTCCCTGCACAGGCGCAGAACCCATTTGTTATGCATACAACGGATCACTAGTTGGTACCAAAATTCTGATTTAAGGATTGCTGTGGTTGACATTACCATGATGTAACATGACACAGACAGCTTCTGACAGCAAATATCCAAAGGTGGCACCCTTTCCCATTTTCCATCTCTGTGTCTCATTAAAAATGAAAATGAACTCTAGTCCAGCACTAGACTTTGCCATTTTGGCTTTTCAGAACTGAGTAAGCTGAACATGGTTTGCACACCAAACAAACAAACAAACCCACCTTTAAAAAGTTTTTAGCATTCAGATTAATTAATAGGTCACTTCTGTTTAAACTGACTTCACTGGAAAAATCATTCAATGCCCTAGGCACTATATGGAGATGTCCAGTTCTGCCACAGCACCACCACCACTTCAGGCAAGTTAGGTTTGTCATCTTGTTCTTAGGTTTCATTTCTATAACACTTCCTTTTCATACTTATTTGTTTAGAAGCAAATTTTGTTGTTTTCAGTGGGACTTGCTCCAATAAGTGTTTGTTGGATTTCAGTTCTGGTGAGGTTTATTATGTCACTAGTGTTTGTAAGCCCGTTGGATAACGGGCGCTAGTGGAGCTGTGTGCTCCGGACCCCCGCCTCCATTCCCCCTCCCGCCATCCACCGCTGCCCGCGGCTCTGGCCGGGCCCGCCACCTACCGCCGCCCACAGGTGCCCGGGCCCACCGCCGCATCGACCTTCCCCCGCCGCCTCGTCCGGCGGCCATGTTGGGCGGCCAGAAGCGGTGGCCCCAAAGAAGCCGGGTATGCAGCGGCGCGGCCAGGCCTCGGCCATGGCTCCGCCGCGCTGCGTCCTCTGGCCGAGGCGTCGGCTTTGCCGCCGCCTTGGCCAGTGTCCCCCGCCGCCACTTACCCGGCTTCTTCGGGGTGGCCGCTTCTGGCGCCCAACATGGCCGCCGGGTGCCGGCGTTCGCGGCTGCCTTGCTCTGTTCTGGGCATGCGCGAAGCGCATGCCCAGAACAGGCCAGGCACGGACGGACACCAAGCGTTTTATTAGAGAGGATGAGATATTCAGAAATTCTGATGATGATGGATTCATATATACAAATACTACAAATATTTATATACTGCATATAAGTAAGTGCTTTGAAAACCGAAGGAAAAGACTAGTAATGGTGGAACACATCATTTGCATGCAGACGGTTCCAGGTTCAAGCCCTGATATCTTCTGGTAGGGCTGGAAAAAGACCTCTCTCTGAAACCTGCTGTCAGTTGGTGTAGACCAGGACCCCCTGTCAGTTGGTGTAGACCAGGGCTGCTCAACTTTGGCCCTCCTGCAGATGTTGGCCTACAATTCCCATAATTCCTGGTTATTGGCCACTGTGGCTGGGTATTATGGGAGCTGTAGTTCAAAAACAGCTGGAGGGCCTAATTTGAGCAGGCCTGGTGTAGACAATGCTCAGATGATCCAATGGTCTGATTCAGTATAAGTCAGATTCATATTTTAGCCATCTATTTTAGGTAATAGTTATTATGAACTTCCATCTCAAGATCTGGAGCTTTCTGGAGGAAGTTTTTAAAATGATACCAGAGTACTGACAGTATAGACACCATCATGCGATCTTTTCGAGCTGTGAACTGCTGTGGCTAAATTATGATGTAAAAATGTCCGTAATACTTCTGTGCATGCAAAGCAGTGGTGTGTTCAGCTGCTGCTGTGCTGATGTAGGCACTGGAGACATAAGCTTCAGATAGCACAACCATGCCCTTCTCTTTCAATCCTTAGTGCTAGAGCAGCCAGCACTGGAGCAAGTGGGGGAAAGGGGAGGGAATTCCTTATAGGCAAGGCAGAAGCAACTCTTGGCTTCTCAGTCTCTCTCCCTTTCATGACAGATCTAATTTAATACTTTGCCCTGAGGTAAGAGTTGAAACATAATAGTCTGTTGACAATTAAAAGATTTTAAAGTGACCTTTTCAAAGATCACACTTGCTCTATTACTCTAGGATTTGGCTTCAAGGAATTTTCAGTCACTGCCAAGAACAGTAGCTGATACAGTTTAGATTAAAGTCAAAGTTGCTGAAGTAAGTGTTTCCATGGTTAGTATGTTATTAGTCTTGGCAACTGTTCAATTCCAATCTTCATAAATTGATTTTGATATACAGTATATGTAAAATGTGTATTTCATTTCCATGCTGGCCGCAGTAGAGCATATGGATGAACAAATTGTGTAGGCATTATATCGGTCTTTTGATGGGCTATTGCCTTAAAATGGGTAGATGTCACTGAAATATATTTTGTAAAAGGCAGTTGTGAATGATGAGCAAATTGCATTATAGTACATTCATTGGTAGTGTAAAAAAATCTGAAAAACCAACAGTTTCAATGATATTTTAAGAATGTCAGCAGTAAACTAATTAACAATTGAAGCTTTTATAGGAAAATTAACTTCCATTTTTTTCATTATTACAGCTGATTTCGGTCTTGCAAAACAAAAACAGGAAAATAGCAAGCTCACGTCAGTTGTTGGAACTATTCTCTACTCCTGGTAAGAAAACATTTATTTTAAAGTTTAGGGGTGCACCTTAGGCTTCTCCAGACATTAGTCTGAAGGCTCGCTGTACCCGTGAGCAGCGGGGCAAAGGGGAGGAAGTCCCACCTCCACTGCATCATTCATCTCCGCACCCCATTGCTCACAGATACGGCAGGGTTTGTCTGAGGTTGGAAAAGCCCTCTCTGTGACAGCGGGAAGACCCATGATTGTGAGGGTGGATTGATCCACCCTCTCAATCACGGGTCCCATCACAGAGAGGGCTCTTCTTGCTTCAAGCAAGTACCTGTGTGCAACAGGATGTGGGAATGAGTGACGCAGCAGGGGTGGGACTTCTCCCACTTTGCCCTATCACTTATGGGTACGACGAGGCTTCAGACTAATATCTGAAGGGGCATCTTTTCTTCAAAGTACAAGAGCTTTTTGTTTATGTATTGGAAGTTTTAATATTGCTGTGGAAAGCAAAGATTGGGCTGTCACAATGTTAGACTTCGGTTGCTCATATCAATTACCTTGTTAATTACAGAATTTCAATAAAAGTAATATCTTAAGGGTCCTAAGGATATCCAAAGACCTCTATGTGTACCATAGCTGCCACCACTTATTCAAAGTCTGGATGGAAGCTTTACAAATCTCCCTGAAATGAATGGCAGTTTTATATCAACACTGCCCAATGAATTGAACCCAAAATTTATAGTTTATGTCATTTGTTAGTGGTATAGATTCAGTTCTTACATTTTCTATGCAATATTTATTTGTTTGTTTGTCTGTCAAATTTGTACACTGCCCCAAACTTTCATCTCTGGGTGGTTAACCATAACATAAAACAAGTTAAAACATACACAAAAATCTTAAAACACTGCAGGCAATCTAAACTTAAACTAAGATTAAAACTTAAAAATTTAAAAAGCTGAAAAGGCTTGGCTGAAGAAGTGGGTTTTCAAGTACTTTTAAAAAATTGTCAGAGATGTGGAGGATTGTATTTCAGTAGAGAGCGCATTCCACAGTCTCAGGGCAGCAACTGAGAAGGCCCGTCCCCATGTGGCCACCAGCCAAAAGCAGCCAAGTCAGGCAAGGACCCAGAGAACAATTGGTAGGCCGCACCACTCCAAGCAGCTTGTCCACATCATCAGGCATCACAGATTGAAACTGATCCAATCTAATACTGCAAGAGGGATTGCTGGACACCACCTTAATAGACTCTGCAGAAACAGTGGAGTCCAAGTCGGCCCGAATACAGGAGATTTTGTCCGCAAAGAACCCATTAAAAGCATCACAGCAGAACAAAGTCCCCGGGGATTGGTCTGAATTGGAAGGAGCCCGAATCAGACTCCTCACAACACGGGACAGCTCTGCCCGACGGGAACCTGCAGATTTGTTTTTTTGCTGCACGCACCGCCTCCGCCTAAACCTTGTGTTCTTATGTTCCTATGTCTGTGTGCATGTGTGTGCTTCAATTCCTCCTTTCCTTTCTCCCTTTTCTATTTAGTATTGCTATTTTGTTGA
The DNA here is from genome assembly GCF_027244095.1 of Hemicordylus capensis. NCBI lineage: Eukaryota > Metazoa > Chordata > Lepidosauria > Squamata > Cordylidae > Hemicordylus > Hemicordylus capensis. Next base: position 107,427,263 of record NC_069662.1, read on the forward strand.
AAGGATTTAGAATAGAGAAAGAGGCAAAAAAGCAGAGAACACAGATTGATATTGCAAATGTATTAAATATATATAAAAAGAAAACAGATTTTTCTGTTTGATAATAATAGCTTAGATTCTAAGAATTTGATAACAATAAATGAATCCAGGGAGAAAAATAAATTCCTTATTACATGTATAGGTAGCAGTGTGGCCTCATTCCCTTATGTCTGCCAAAAATCAGATTACTAGTTTTCTTGTCACCGTTCTTGATATATTTTTATTTATTTTTATTTTACATATTTTTATACCACCCAAAACCTACGTCTCTGGGCAGTTTAAAATAAAATAAAAACAACATTAAAACATTAGTTAAAAACAAAAACAAGAGATTTAAAACACAACAATTAAAAAAAAATTTATATATGCATCCTGTTATGAACTGGAGGAAATCTCTGTATTTGACTTGTATTGACAATAGAACTTAGAAATACATTGGTTTGCTGTTCATGAGTGCCATCACACATATTAAATTGTTTCTATTTTCTGTAGCCACCTTCTGGGTCTTGCATAGGCTGAATTTTATATGTCCTGTTTCATAAAGCTATGATCTCAAATATAGGGCAAACCTTTAAAATAAATAATTTTGGTTATGCTAACATAGCTCTTAGGCTGTGGCTGTTTAAATCTTGAATCCATGACGAAGCTAGAGATGAGTGGCTCTTTGTACAAGTGGCTCTTCCACACATCATTCCTGTTCCTACTGCAGGCAGCTTGCTTGGAGAGATCCTTGAATATCATACTGTGTGGTGGTAACACTTGCCTGTGTGCATCACTTAGAATTTCATCCATCTTGAATATTTGAGCGTATATAAACAGCTCATGTTGTAAGTATGAACATGAGATGATGACAATTAGATAATTGTAGCCTTTTTCTTGTCATATGAAATGCAGTATTTGGTGACATTTCAAGAATAATTAGTTATACGAAGCAACAGGGAAGCTCAATTCAAGTGTCAGCTTGCAGCATAATTTGTGGCAAAGGCCGCACAAGCAGTTGCAGAGCTGACTGGATCTTTTTGGTTTCATTTTTCATTTTGTTATTACTGAAAAGCATCTCTGGTGGGTTGTTGTTTTTTAAAATGTACTTTTAACTGCTCCCTTGGAGTTTTGTTGTTTTCAGGTCCCAGATGCTAGAAGGAAGTGCGTAAAAACCCTTAAAGACTGATTTGTATGGCTCCAGGGAAAAGCTATCCCACAGGGTGTGTAGATATGTAAGACACTGAGGTGTATGTGTGTTTGACTGGGACTTCCAGTAACCAGTCTGTGCAAGTTAGACCTCCATGGAGCCAGGGCACTCTGGTTTGCAATGCTGGGCTGATCTCTACCCTGGATATAGTCAGCCCATGGCCCACTGAGGAAGGCGCTAAAATACTTCTGCCTCCATGCCAGCCTGGCAGTCTGAGCAATTTTTTTACCTCAAGTAGGTATGGAGTGGAATCTTTATTTCAGTCATCACAAAAATGCAGCACAATAGATAAAAGTAGTAGGTATGCAAATTTGACTCATCCTGACTTGCTTCACCTCACTTGCTTAGGTAGCTGACCATGAGTCTGGCTCTGACTGTATCTTCTACTTCTGGCCTTCTGCATTGTCTCACCTGGTGCTTGACCTTGGCCCATTCTCAGTCACACTTCCTATCTCTGGTTTTCTGTTCTGGCACTCAGCCTCAAGTGATCTGGTATTCAACCTTTGCTAATTCTTGACTGCATTTACTGCCTCTGTTCCTTGCCAGCCTGAACCTTAACTGGACCACCTCACTGTGGCCTACTTGAGTGCTTGGCCAAGAAATGTAGGTCTGGAGAATCTCCTCAAGCTTAGCCAGACAAACACATAGAGTGCACACTTTCCTTGCTCTAAGGCTTGGGCAGTGGTGTAGCGACATTGAGCATGGCTCTGGAGAGACAGATGAAGTAACCCCTGCCACCCCCTGCCTTCGTAGCCCCTGCTGCCTGGTTGCCCACCCACAATCTCTGGCCTGCTTCCCTTTGCTGGGCCACGATGCAGTCTAATGACATCATTGCATGGACACAAGCACACTGCCCTATCCCAGTGAGAACAGGTGCCAGCATGGTGATATCAGTAGACCATATCATGCCAGCATAGGTAGCAAGAGGGTGCAGCAGGTGCCCATGTGCAGCCACACTGCCCTTATAGCTATGCACTTGGGTTTGGTAGTTTCCTTGGTCTATATGCCCTGTGGACCAATAGCTCAAGAATTGCTCAGTTCCATAGAGCCTTAAAAACCATCCTTTGTGGGGTTTGTGTATAGCTCTTGCTGAGCTGTAATTAGCATCCAGGATTTCAACAACAAGCAGTTCTGACTGTCATGCAGCTTGCTTGCTGTTTGACAAATGTTTCTCCATTGATCATGGAAATTTTGTCATGAATATCATAATTCACAAAGATGTGGCTCCATTCTAGTTACTAGACTGGAATAATTGAAAAAGGCAGCATAATACTAAATATCATTTTTAGCTTTTGATAGGCTCCAAATAGATATTTGATCCAGACTGAGCTCTTCAGAATTTATGAAATGATTAACTGATAGCAAGACGTCATGATGGAGCCATTTTGTGCAGTCTACTGTGATAGGAATAGAACATAACATTTGTGATGGTGATCAGCTGAGCTGGGGAAGGAAACTTGATGCCTAGTAACTCTAGAAGGTCCCCTTAAAATAAGCTTTATTCTCTTTATTTGATCAAAGAAAATCACACAGAGAAAGCATGTTAAGATGTGATCTTTAGATTATTAGTTTCTCTTAAAGGTCCTTGATTGCTTTAGTTAAAAGAGAAATACAGTTGGAGCACAAGTTCATTTACTTCAATTAGCATACACAGATTTGTTTTTCTTTGTGCAAATCACTTAATGTCTCCATTTCTCTGGAGCCTGTGTACTAAGGCCAAAGAGGAATATTGCTGGAAGAATGGTGGGGCTTGCCACAGTGTGAGAAAGATATCTCAAAGTGAAGGTGCTAAGACCTAAGACCAGCAGGAGGGTCCAGGCATCATGAACACAGATGCTCAAAGAGAGGGAAATGGGAATTATGAGAATTCACTATGGGAGAGACAACGTAGTAATGTAGGATGCACAAGAACTTGTAAAATTGCATCATGGGTAGCTGAGGGAAGAGGGAGGAAAGCCCAGAAACTGGGCAGCGCTGCTCTAGTTCTTGGCATCCATCTTGGATTGCCTCACTTAAAGAAGCCCACCTTGTTCCATAAGCTTATGCATTTCATCAGCTAGTAAAAAGGAACATTGGTCTTACCGTGAAGGGTTCTTTTTCCCTGTAGTAGGAGATCCTCAGGATGGGTAGTGAACTGAGCATGCTTGAGACAGAACTGGACCACATGACTTGTTTGTGGGCGTAGCCTCCTCCGTCCTAACCCCAGTTCCAGGGCTGTTGAGCGAGGTGGTATGTCGAGTGGAGAGAGCTCTGTGTAAGTATTCTGTAAGCTGTAGGTAAAGAAGAAAGTGGGAAGAACTCGGAAGAGAGGTTAGAGAATAAGATAGACAAGTGCAAAAAACAGCCTAGGAGTCTACTCCTGAGGGGCTGCCTTCGTCCCCGATCAGGCCCATCCTCCAGTTGGCCCCGTTAACCATCTGTGCATCTCTACCTCCCAAAAATACATCCGGATGGGGCTGAGGATCTCCTACTACAGGGAAAAAGAACCCTTCATGGTAAGACCAATGTTCCTTTTTCCCCTGAGTAGGAGATCCTCAGGATGGGATGTACCCAAGCTGAAGACACTAGTCCCTGGGATGGGAAGGATGTATTCAAACCCCTTGTCAAAGCACCGTGCGCTCCAAGGCTGCCTGTGCCGCTGAGTGGTCAGAACCTTATAGTGCCTAGGGGAACGGAGCAGCGGAAGGCCAGGTGGCTGCTGCCCTGCAGATCCCTGATAGTGGGATGGGCTGAAAAAAGGCCACAAAGGTAGCTGTGCTTCTGGTCGATCGCGCCATGAACCGAGTGTTGAGATCAGAGTAGGCCAGGCGAATGCATGATCCGATCCTGCCAGTCGAGGTGCCTTTAGAAACTCTGTTCCCCAAAGAGGAGAGACGGAAAAAGACAAGGAGGGTGTTGGACTTGTGAATGTGTCTGGTGCGATGAACACCAAGCCCTGGGCCCATCAGGCTTGTGCTACAATCATTCCCCTGGCTGGACAGGGGAAAGGCAGAATGAAGGAAGAATGTCAACTCTGGATCTACGAAAGTGAGAATTAACATTTTGGGAGGGAGGTGGTGTTCAGGCCATGATGCACTGCATCTAGCTGGAAGGTGCAATATACCTTCTGTGTCAAGAGGGTACCTAGCTCAGAAACCCTTGAGCCAAGGTAATAGCTACCAGGAAGAGGGCCTTATAAGACAAGAGCTTCAGTGGACTGGTAGCAATGGGCTCAAAGGAGTCCTTCGTGAGAGCGTTTAGGAACTCAGTTGAAGTTCCAGGCAAAGAACGCCTGACTAGAGAGGAGACAGGTGTGTCACTCCCCCAGGAATTTGTATGAGAGTGGGCGCAGGTTCGGTTGGCCCAAGTCAGTGGAAGAAAAAATGGCAAAACCAAGGCCAGTGAGGAGGTATGGTGCCTCAGGGTGCTTGGTTGCAGAGGAAGGTCTAGGCTGGCCTGGAGAAAGGTCTCAGGCACCCCTGTGGGGAGTGGATCTCTCTTTGTGAGATCAACCCTCTGCGGAAGGCGAGCCAGGAGGCTTGATATATTCAATTGGTTGATTGGTGTCTGAAGCCGGAATGGTGTCCTAGACCTGTAGTATCTTTCTTTCTTTCTTTCTTTCTTTCTTTCTTTCTTTCTTTCTTTCTTTCTTTCTTTCTTTCTTTCTTTCAGACAGTACATACACATAATAGTAAGACCGATACATGAAAACATCATTAACCATCCTTCCAGATATGTAAATAATTTGATGGAGGAGAATAACTAAAATTATCTTGATTTGTGAACAGAATAAAACTGACCAGATCATAAAGGAAAATCAGGAGAATTAGCTTGATCTGTTCGAAGACGAATAATATGAGTCAATTTTTCCCAGATATGGTAATGTGCCACAAAGACTGGTACCAAGAAGTCAACGACATATTTTGATGCTTCCAACGTAGTGCAATGGAAAATCCAGCCTCAGTTAACATAAAAACTATAAGATCCTTAGATGATAATGTCAAACTAACTTCTGAAAATATATGTAATAGAGGCAACTCTGTCCAAAAGCAGAACAAGACCAGCATAAATGGAAGTATGTACCCCTATCACAACAGCCATTCCAACATAATGGGGACCAACTCTAATTGATGTGGGCTGCTCTAGAAGGGGTCAAATACTACCTGAGAGAGAGCTTAACAAAATACTCTCTAATTCAGGAAGAGGTGGAAAACACCAGCTTCCATTTTGGTATTCCTTTCCATAGTAAGTCGCTAATAGTTTGCTGTAGGTCATTTTCCCAAGCCAACTTAAGGCCAGTTAATGGATAAGATGACTGACTTATTAAAATCTCCTATAATCTAGAAATCAGGCCCTTAGAGTCTTCTGAAGCCTTTAATATTAATTCCACAAACATAGTCAAACTCCTATTAGCTTGCTTAACTGTATCAGGATGTAAAATAGAGGAGTGAAACTGAAGAAAATTTAAGCAATGCTTATTCATAAACTTCTCCCAAAATGGTTCTAATCAATTGGCGTATAGAAATAATAAAAATCCTTTAATCTATTGTGTGACACCTCCCAGACATCAAGTAATTGGGAGGGAGAGTCAAAAGTTGGAAATTTGGGATGACTACAAGTGGTTAACAAGGGGAAATATGGGAGGGCAAAAATTTTATGCCAAATCCCCCAGATCTTAAAGGTGGTACTTAAGGTGGATCTGTAACAGATTTAGAACTCTTAATAAATTCAAATATCAATAACTGGTTGTTGAAATTACCAAGATGTTCCTCAGGAACCTTCATCTTCACCCAGAACTTTTCCAGGTCTACTATTAACCACAAAATATCCCTAAGATGTGAGGCTTCATAGTAGGCCATTAAGTTTAGAACTCCGATACCATCCTGTTATACTTTCCTATATAGTACATTATTATGAAATCTGAACCTTCTGACAGAAAAGCATCTTTGTGGCCCTTGGCCACTAAGTTCGCGCACTCAGCCTCCCGGCAGAGAGTTGAACCGCTGGAATCGGTGTGAAGTAGTGTTGTCTGTAAGGGTGAAAGGGAACCGGACCAACTACAGGGGACCCATTGGGCTCTCTGTGTGGAGAAGGCATAGCCTACTCTTATCCCATGTTTTGACCCAAAACTGGGTCTAAGTGGGACCAAAAGGGGTAGCTCCCACAAATGGAGCAGTAATCAAAGGAAACTTAGAATTATCGCCAGCATTTCAGGTATTAAGCCAAGATGACCTGTATACAGCCACGCCCACCGCTATGGCTCGACTGTGTACAATCTAAGCTAGACTTGGCCCTAAGAGCAGCAGTCTTGGTCATTTAGTTAATGCCCTGGTGAAACCTTAGGTCAGTCGGGAGGGACCATCTTGAACAGTGCCTTGGTCCAGAGTCGAACGCTCGAGCAAGATGGGGTTGGTGGTGCATATCTTGAGGGATGTGGCTGAAGGCGTCTCAGACCTTCAAGAGAAGGGAGTATCAGCGCCTGTCGTCCTGGGGCTAGAGAGGTCCCTGTCCTATGAGTGTAGGAGACCAATTGAGCCCCCGGAAGGGACAACCTTAGGCATGGCCAATGGTTTTGAGGGGTCCCCTGGGACTGGAAATGTTTCTTGGGGAGGTCAACCATCGGTTTGGCCGAGGCCGGGCACTGCCACTCTGCACACATCACCCTGTGAAATAGAGGGGGGAGCGTAACTGTGGATGTTACCGAATCAGCTGCAAGGAAAACTTGTTAGTCAAGGGGCGAAGACGGCTCTGCAGTTTCCAACGGGGAGACAGCACTGATTGTGCACTGTGCCTTAGACAGTAAAACCTTCCGAGTTCTGCTGAGGAAAAAGGTCTGGCAGAGTTAGAAATGGGCGGCAACACATCCCCCCCTGATAATTCCCCTTCCTCCTTGTCTGGCTCCAATGGCCCAGTAGGGTCCAGAGGCAGAGATTGCAAGGAGCCCCTTTTTCTGACTGATGGTCAGGTGGTAACTGGGCTGTAGGCCTCCCCGGTCTTTGGGGAAGGGGAGGGTACGAGGTGATGCCTTTCAGGCTCTTCGTAAATCTCTGGTACCTGTATAGCTACCCGCGGGGATTCGAGCTGGCACCCTTCTGCTTGTTAATCAAGCATTTCCCTGCTGCACCACTTGGGTTGACTGCGGGGAGGGGAAAAGGGGAATGGTGCAAGTTGACCTGGTGTGAGACCGGAAGGCCGCATTATTATTATTATTATTATTATTATTATTATTACATTTATATCTTGCTCTTCCTCCAAGGAGCCCAGAGCGGTGTACTACATACTTAAATTTCTCTCTCACAACAACCCTGTGAAGTAGGCCAGGCCGAGAGAGAAGTGACTGGCCCAGAGTCACCCAGCTAGAGTCTATTAGGGGCTGTTCCACGAACTACTTCACCTCCTGGGAGCACTGCACAGGAGAACTTGCACAGAGCAGATCCTCCTTCTGCAAGTTCCTCCGTAAAATAAGATCCGTTCTCTCCTAGAGCCACACAGTGGTTAAGGGAATTTTTTAGGCAGGAAATTCTGCAGGAGCCCCCTGTAGCTGCAGTTCCATTAACATTGTTGCAAACGGACCCTGTTCCCTCTGACAGGCTCCCTCTTGTCAGTTGCTCCAGACCCAAGTCAAGGAAGCAAAAATAGACACAGGCGGACATCTGGGTCTCCCCGGTCCTAGTCCAGCACTCTAACCACTACACCACACTGGCTCCACTGGGGAGCATGGGGTGTTAACAACTCCTGTCCCACCAGCGAGGGTGGGAAGAAGAGGGGAAAGAATCCCTGCGCCTTCTCTTGGTTTTGCATGGCAAAAAATCTGGGCATACACCAACCACGCTCATACAGAGGAAAAAACCCCTGAGCCCTGGGCTGGGTTCAGGCGAGGGTGGAAACAACTTGGGAGTCACGCGTGTCCCTGCGTGTAAGGGGTGAGGCCCCCGCAGAACTGGTAAGGTCCATGCCAGGGGAGTAGCAAGCGAGGCTGTAGGTGGCTCAATGGAAAACTTTTATATTTTTCAGCGCTCAATCTCCCATTCAAATGCAAACCAGGGTGGACCCTGCTTAGCAAAGGGGGGGGAATCATGCCTGCTGCCACAAGACCACTTTCCTCCCACTGCTCCGAAAAAACTCACGCAGCCATTGAGAATCCTGGGTGAGAAAAGGTCTTTACTTACAGCGGTGACTGCTGAGGCTGTGCGGGAAGCATGTGAGCAATCCATCATGCAGCGTGGAGGGAATGCGCGGACCATCCGGTTCCCCCTCAAACGCTGAGGCCCCAATGGCCGGAGGATGAGACGCCAGGATAGTGCCCACCGGGCTCTGGTCGTCTCCCTCAAAGTGAAGGCACTTGTTTGATTCAGCCTTCCACTTGGCGCCATTTGGTTGCTTTCACTTTTGATTTCCAGCTGGCCACCTGAATCAACAGACGCTCCCTTAAAAGTACATTGTGCCCTTTCAGACGCTGGAAGGCCTCACTCAGGCTGGCGCCTCTATTTCTTGGCGTCCACTGCGCCTGCACCTCTTGGGGGCTTTGGCTAAGTGCCGCCCCAAGGTCCCTGTCCCCATCGTCTGAGCCAAGGCTGCAGTCGAGGGGGAAGCTGAAGCAGTCATGCTGGACTAAGGCACGGCAACAACAAGAGCTGAGAGAACATGTGCGCAGCTGAGAAGCCTGAGCCTCCAAGCTGAGCCCTGAGAGAGTTCCTCTGAGAGACCAGGACCCCTCCAAACAAATGCAAATACTTTAGTAAGTAGCCAATCAAGCTGAATGCAAGCTAAAGGGATTAACTTGAGTAGGAAATCTTATCTGATTGTTTGTTTGTTTGTTTGTTGGCTCCAAATAGAGGCAGCTCCCTTCCCCACCCTTGCAGAGCAAAGCGGAGAGGAACGGGGGAGGGGGAGGGAAACCACCAGGCAGGTACAGACCAAAGAGTTGTGACTCCTGTTTCCCTCAATAGCCAGAGGCTGGTCATTAAGGAGAATAAATAAAACAAACTGAAGAAAAGGCTTAACTGCATGAGCTCTCTCCTAAAACGTCCTATCCCGAGCAAGACAGAACTGGAACGGGTTAGGACGGAGGAGGCTGTGCCCACAAACAAGTCTGTCTCGAACATGTTCAGTTCACTACCCATCCTGAGGATCTCCTACTCAGGGGAAAAAGCCTTTTTTCTGAGATATATTTTAATGTTTTTCTCTTCCTGTGATTATTCTTTGCAGCTATATTTTGTGACTTTAATAGTCTGCCTTTGTTCCTCTTTTATTTCAAAATCTTCAAACTTTATTAGGAAGTTAACTTTTTAATCTTTCTTCTAACTTTTTAAACAAGTTTTAGACTTTATTGTTGGGAATATTTGCAGCTTTGCAGTCAAAAATGGTAGCAAGACAATCAGATAGATTAGAAAGAAAATATGTGGTCAGAAGGAAAAAGTAGAGTGGCAGATTGCTGGAACAGATAATGCATGTTAAGATTGTATAAGAAGACCAGAGGAAGGAATTAAAGAAAAGAGGGGTTATTTATTTGATTGATTGATTGATTGATTGATTTCTATACCGCCCTTCCAAAAATGGCTCAGGGCGGTTTACATTAAAACAACACTAAAATAAATTGTTAAAATCAAAAACTGTAAAAACAACATAAAACCTTTATTAAAAAAAATTAAAACAGTTTTTAAAACCCTGGAAAACCAGGCCAAACCTTTACGGTTTAAAAATAGTTTAAAAACCCTGGAAGGCCAGGCCAAACAGATAGGTCTTACGGGCTCTCCTAAAGGCCAATAATGAACTCAGATTGCGGATTTCTGCCGGGAGTGCATTCCACAGCCCAGGAGCAGCCACAGAGAAGGCCCATCTCTGAGTTGCCACCAGACATGTTGGTAGCAACTGAAGATGGACCTCCTCAGATAACCATAATGTGTGGTGGGGATCATACCAAAGAAGGCGCTCTCTCAGGGCCCTCTTGATACAGAGCCTCAAGGAACTCCATTTGAAAGAGGATCATACTATGCAGGTCACTGTTTTAGAATGAGATCAGGGGAGAGAGAAATGTTTAATCAAAGAAAAAGGAGTAAATGAAGAAAATAATAGAGAAGAAAATCGACCAGAAAAGTGGTTAAATATAGAGGAGAAAAAGAAACCAGGCTAGTAAAAAATGTATCCACAAAGAATTGGCAGAGCCTGGAGAGAAAGGAGAAGACATAGTCAAGAAGATGGGTGGAGAAGGCAATTAAAAATCTAGAAAAGATGCAAAGGGAAAGAAGAATAGGAATGAGTAAGCTTAGAGTAATAGACTTATTTAGTGAAAGATAGAGCCACTGAGCAACAATGAATACATTCAAAAATAATATAAGGTCAGAAAGAGCACATGATTTAACTATGGGCATGAGAACCAGAGCAAAGGTTGCAAAGGAAAGTGTTGTTTTAAGACAGGGGAAGGGTGAAAGTAATGAGAACACAGAACAATCAGATCAAGTCCTGATGACAAGAGAAACAGCAACACTGAAGGAAGAACAAGGGCTAAGAGAGAAGTAACATGGGAAGAAAAGTTGGAGGAAGTTGGATGCCCAACATTGCATGGTCTAGCTATGGGAGACCATAGTTAAGAGGGCCTTTAAAAATCATGGTGCCCAATATGAGTGTGGTTCTCAAGACTGTACATTCTTAGTTTCTAAATCCCAAAGGATACAACCTGATAGGAGGTCCTTTTTTGACAGGTTGAACTCTGCAGCAACGCGTTCTATCTGAACTCTTCTTTGAGCCTTCAACATTTTTTACCTCACTAAATTATGCATATATCACTCAAACTGTATTCATCTATTATGGCCTGTTGATCATCCACTGAAAACTTAGATTTGCATAAGCTAATCCTGTATTGCTGGACATCTCTTGTAAGACAGTCGGAAAGCAGGTAGACTATCATCAGTCAGCTCATCAGGATTCAGCTTTTGGAGGGGATCTGTCTGCACATCCTTATTAAAATTCAGCTTAAGTAAATATTGTAATAAAATAGTAACAGAATAAAATTAGTAATGAAGATTTACACATAAAGAATCTGAAGGTTTTAGTGGAAATGGATCACTTAAAAAGGGCTGTTCTATAAATAGAATTATGACAGCTTTCCAAGTAGATCAACTCCTTTTCTTCTTTTTATCTCTTACATACAACTTATTGTGTTTCCAAGTCATTTTAATAAATGTGAACATTATAACAAAATGCTTGGAAGATTAAATTATCTTCTGTGCTGCTAAGAATTTTATTCAGCTGCCAAATTCCTTTTAAGATTAAGTTTAGCATGCAAGAAGATTTGTTGTTAAATAAAAATACGATTTCTATGTAAGAGGAACAGATGCTGTATCCTTTCAGAGCAAACACGGAGCATGGCTCAATCTGTTTTTAAGAAAATTGAAATTGAAAAATATTCAGCTAATCTGGCTTTGTTCTTGCTGTAACTATTTGTTTGGCAAAGGCTATACTAATCTGTCCTAACCAGAATACTGGTGAAGTGGGAATCTTTCTGCTTGAATACAAGATGAGGGACTGAATTGTGACTTGAAAGCTTAAAAGCAAATCAGAGTGATTACTGTGAATATGTTTGCAAAATCCATCTGAATTAAAATATCCAACATTAATATGTTAACTGCACATCTTGTGGTTAATGCCACTTTACTGCTGGGCATAATAGTATTTGTGATTGGGTGGTAATGCTGTATACTATTGCTGAATTCAGCCCACTGTGCAGATGCCATTTTCAGGCACTTCCCATATACCCTTGCTGTTTGAAAACCTACAGAGGTGATGGGTGTGTGTACATGCATACATCAGGGTCAAAATGGCACTTGCATTCAATAGAAATTCTTCCAGAACATTGCCCCATTCTAGAAATAGAATGTTCATAGTATGAGGAACCATTGCCTATAACTAAGGAAAAAATGGGAAGCGGAATGCATCTTCTTTAATTTGGTGAATAGGTTAATTTGGACTACTGTACCTGTAGCCCTCAGTCTGCAGTTCAAAATCTTGAATCTACCAATTGCAAGTATTTAACTCTCCTGTATTGCAGCTCTGAAAAAAATTCCTCTCCCCTGCATGTTGCTCTGCAAGGGTACATTGTCCCCAGACCCTGGCCCCAAGAAGACACAGACAAAAATGTAGTGGGTAAAAGGGCAACAGCTTGACTGGGAAGGGTTAAGCTCCCCTCTGCAAGACAGTGCAGGACTTAGCAATGACCAAGTTCGGACTACCACGTCCTCCCCCATGCCTAGCTTGGGCGACATACCCTGGCTCAGGAAGGCAACAGGTGAAAACCTGCTCCCTCCAGTTCATGGCCAACCCCCATGGGGGCCTGGATCCTTCTAAGTCTTCGCACTACCCGGACTGCGCAGCCCAAGGGTATGTGAAGTGCCTGAAGCAGGTTTCATGGTGAATCATCCTCCCTGGGCCGCACAAACCACAAAGGAGCGATTGACTAGTCACACGTTTTCACTGTCCAAGGGTGCTCACCCATGTTCCATCCCATCTACTTACCACCCATCCCACATTGTCCCTGCCAAGCCGTGACCTAACTAACTAACCATTGATGCTAGGGTAGCAGAATGGACTAGGCGAAAAAAAACCCAACATGGCCAATGCGCTGGGAGCAAAAAATTCCAGCTTGGCCCCCAGAAGGGTGACCAGCCTCTAGACCCGCTCTGCTCCTAGGGAAGGGAGGGTGGGGGAATCCAACGCCAGACTGAGCATTCGGGGTGGGGAGCCACAGGAGCGGCAGCCTTAGCCCCACCCTTCCAGATGCTGAGGCCCAATCATGGGCTTCCTGGGGCCGTGCTAGGGAGCTGGGACAAATATCCCTCCCCTCAGCACAAGGCCAGTGGAGGGGGAATTTTATTTAATTGGTGCACCGTTTTTTAAGAAAATGCAGCCAGTCTGCCCACTGGTTCTCTTTAGTTTGCTATGCATAGGTCAATAGTAGTACCATCTCTAGCTAGTCTTCTCCTCTGAACTTTTGTATGAGGGAAGGAATGAAATGGGGGCTAAAATCTTTTTCTCCATGTCAACATCATCAGGAGAAAGCATAACCTCCCTAAATGCCTGCCTGGAGGCAGTGATGGGCTGGATGAGAGGTAACAGGCTGAGGCTGAATCCAGATAAGACGGAGGTACTTATTGTGCAGGGTTGGAACTCAGGAGATGATTTTGATCTGCCTTTTCTAGATGGGGTCACACTTTCCCAGAAGGAACAGGTATGCAGTCTGAGGGTGCTTCTGGACACAAAAATCTCCCTGATGTCCCAGGTTTAGGCAGTAGCCAGAGGTGCCTTTTATCAGCTTCGGCTGATACACCAGCTGCGTCCGTTTCTTGAGATAAATGACCTCAGAACAGTAGTACATCTGCTGGTCACCTCCAGACTTGACTACTGCAATGCGCTCTATGTGGGGCTACCTTTGTACATCATCCGGAAACTGCAGTTAGTCCAGAATGCAGCAGCCAGATTGGTCTCTGGGTTATTGCAGAGAGACCATATCACTTCTATCTTAAAAGATATACACTGGCTGCAGATAATTTTTCGTGCAAAGTACAAGGTTTTGGTTAAAACCTATAAAGCCCTAAACAGCTTGGGCCCTGGATATTTAAGAGAATGCCTTCTGTGTTATGAACCACACTGCCCATTGAGATCATCTGGAGAAGTTCGTCTGCAGTTGCCACTGGCTCGTCTGGTGGCTACTCGAGGACGGGCCTTCTGCATTGCTGCGCTGAGGCTTTGGAACTCACTTCCTGCTGAAATAAGAGCCTTCTCATCTCTTACAACTTTTACAACTTTTAAAACTTTTAAAGTCAAGATGCATTTGTTCACCCAGGATTTTAATTAGATATTGTTGTAATTGTGTTTTAATAGTTTTAACATTTTAAATTTTAATTGTTGAAATGTATTGATCTTTTTATTGGTTGTTTTTATTGTCTTGTGAACCGCCCAGAGAACTTGCGTTTTGGGCGGTATAGAAATGTAATAAATAACTAAGTAAGTAAATAAATAAATATGATTTAAAAGATAAAGACTCAGGCGAAAAGAATGTATAAATTCTTTAGTTGATTTACTTTAGTTGATTTAAATTGCATTTGTTTGAGGGGAAGGAAAGAATTGGTTGATTGCATTTGATATTGACTAAAAAGCAGCTATAAATAATTCTACAATCATATCATTTGTCATATCAGTCATACTTAATAGTCATATGTCCCAAGCTCCTGCCCAAAACTGAAGCAGCATCTTCTACAAGTAGAAATAAAGGACATTCTGCAGATATATTTGGATTGGCGGGGATTGGTCATTTGGAAATAGTTTAATCCTAGGCATGTGGTAGAAAAAGATTTGGTGCTGGTGAACAAGCCATTGGCCACTACTGGGAAAGGAACAAGTGGATGGATCACTATTATATTTTGTACATGTAGGACAAAGTAGTCAAACACAATTTGTTTAAAATTTATATACGATTAAAATAATATTTGCCCTTTTATAGCTCGTATCTGTTTTGGCAAAAATAAACATGAAATGTGCAGCCTGGTATAGTATTAACATGTTTTCTAACCATAAGCATTCTAATGTATGAACTATATTTCATCTCAAGCTCTGAATTGTGTCTTGAGTTCTTCCAAAAGATGTTTTTGTTACACAGTTACTAGTCTCCTTTTTATGTTTGTGCTAAAGAGCTTTCTGTGACCTTTTCCTATCCTTTATGGACTGATGAATTTTGCTTGTGTTTCCTTAGCCCTGAAGTTGTGAAGAGTGAACCATATGGAGAGAAGGCTGATGTCTGGGCTGCAGGATGTGTCCTTTATCAGATGGCAACTCTCAACCCTCCTTTTTACAGCACCAACATGCTCTCCTTAGCAACTAAAGTATGCAGGTTTGCTAGATGAATCCTTACCTTTTCTTAGCTGTACTTTTATTAATGCGTGTTTTCACCTAAGGACAGAAGAATGCCCCTTCAGGATTAGATCAAAGGACCATCTAGTCCACATATGCTTGAAAGTTCAGAAGTGGGACTTGTAGGCAAATACTGTAGTTCTCTCCTGCTAGTGCTTTTCAGGAGCTGGTCTTTGGATCATATTGCCTCCTACTTTTACTGGAGCAATCCCAACCCCAAACCTGTGATAATGTACCACATAAGGACTACAAAAACATAGAGTTGATAGCTACTGTTTTGCTATAGAAGATGATCTTAGTTTCCAGTTCTTGATCAGGATCAAAGTCATTGACTCTGGAAATTAAGCACCAGATTTTGTGCTTTATTAGCTTTGTGTAATTTAAGAGTCTCAGCATTCATTTTGTCTCTTTAAAAAGTTGCCAGCCCGCTGCTATGTATGTTCTAAATATGGTTTTAAGATACTCCATATGTGTGCATTCCATGTGTTTTAATTGTCTTGGTGCAATCTGAGTAAGCTGCTTGAAGATCTTTTGATTGTTACATTTTATGTTAAATGAGGAGTTTGACCCGAGATGTGTGCAATGCGATTTTTTTTTTAAACTTAAAAAGCCATTTCACTATTTCAAGTCTGATATAATGGCCAAGGCTACACAAATAGAATGACTAATTGGCTATTTATGGTGTCCAGCTCCATCCTTCCTTGTGCCTGTGTTTTCTGTGGCTTCCTAAATTCAGGCATGCTCACATCAAGCAATTATATCTGTTACTATTACTGAACTGTTACTCTGTAAATAAAAAGTTTCAATGTTTTTGCAAGGTTCATTCTAATACTGTACTAAAATTTTAGATTTATGATAAGAATATCGTGTCGGACAGCTCATTGAAAATGCTGACTATTTTTTTCCATAAAAAAGAAAAACCTAACAAGTTTGACCTCTGGAGACAGAAGGCATATAATATGCAAAGTGTAACTACTGGAAAAACAAAACTTAAATCTGTTCAAACTCTTACTTTGGAATGGTCTGAGGAACCTTCATGGTTTCAATACTTATAAATTAGTTTGATAGTGCAGAAAGAAATGGTAGTAAACAAAGATAAGGTGGTAAACTTAGAGATTTAACAAAATTTGAAGAACTAATAACTAAAAATGTTGATCATTTATTGGGATTGATATACAAGTTGCTTTTGAAATTTGACCTAGAAACAGAACAGATAAAAGACTGCATGATTAAGAGTATGCAAAATTTAAACAGGACAATTGATATCCAACAATGGGAACATCAATGGAAAGTGAATATTAAATTTACAGCAAATAGTACCTTAAGAGAAAATTGGTACAAAATGTACTTTCATTGGTACATCACTCCCACGATTATTAGAAAGATGGACAGTAATTATTCTGGAGACAGTTGAAAGTGTAAGAACCATGCGGGGACATTCGATCATATGTGGTGGACTTGTGGCAAAGCACAACAATTTGGGAAGAAAATTCACTCCAAGTTGCAATAAATTTTAAATACAAACTTCCCCTATTCACCTGAGCTTTTTTTGTTTTGTTAAATATGACTGAACTGAGGGTTAAATATGACTTAGTACTGAGGGTTGATTAATACATTACTTTTATCTTTTTGTAATATCTGCTGCAAGGGGGAGGACTGGCAAAGGATGGTAGTGGAATCCTGGATTGTTATATGTAACTTTTGGAAGCTCAAGGGATGATAATGCAACCATGTTATATTTTTTTCCTTATTAAATAAAAATATATATTTAAAAAAGCGAGGGGGAAATGCTGACTCAGTGCAAAACAGCACTGAGATTTATATAAATCTATGGTGTGACCACATTAGGAGTACTGCATGCAGTACCGTATCTTACATTGTAGAACTTGAAAAGGTGCAGAAGAGGGCCACCAAGATGATCAGTGCCTTCTTATGAGGCAAGGCTAGAGGATCTGGGGCTTTTTCTTTTGGAAAAGAGGTGACTTCAGGGAGACATGATTGAGGTATATAAAATTATGCATGGAGTAGAGAGAGTGGACAGAGAGAATTTTTTCTCCCTCTCTTACAAAACTAGAACCAGGGGTCATCCCATGAAATGGAAGGCTGGGAATTTTAATTCTGACAAAAGGAAGTACTTTTTTAATCTATGGAATTAATCAATGGAATTCTCGACACTGGGATGTGATGATAGCTTGGATGTCTTTAAAAAGGGCTTAGACAAATTCATGGAGTACAGGTCTATCAATTGCTACTAGTCTGATGGCTAGAGGCCACCTCCAGCCTCAGAGGCAAAATGCCTCTGAATACCAGTTGCAAGGGAGCAACAGCATGCCCTCACCTCTTACCTGTGGGTTTCTCAGAGGCATCCTGTGTGAAACAGGATGCTGGACTGGATGGGCCTTGGGCCTGATCCAGCAGGGCTGTTCTTATGTTCTTAATGTGCAGAACTAGCATTTCTGGAAAGGTGTCATGAATTTAAAACTATACAAAATCCTAATGATTTTCTAAAAGGAAGAATAATCTTTTAGAAGCAAATTCTGCATGTGTCAGTACAGAAAATAGTGCTCCTCTATCGCAGAAGTAGTGTATGCATTTTTGTGTGTGTATGCATGCAGGTTTGAGAATTCAACATTTGATTAAATGCAATAGTCCTTTAAGTAATAGATGCATCATTGGCTAAAGTCAGAGGTATATTATGAGCAGTATGATTATAATTTTGGGGATGAATTTCCTATGAATATTACTTCTAGATAGAAAGTTCTTATACACATTTGGGTATGATGAGTGGACATGTGTCTGTTTCACTGCATATAAATGTCACACAGGAACCTGTTAGTTTTCTTGTGAAGTTATATTAATGATGATGATGTGATGCTTGTCATGCTCTTCCAAGCACAATATGCTTTTAAAAAAACTTTTGACAAAACATTTATTTTACAGATAGTAGAAGCTTCATATGAGCCAGTTCCAGAAGGTGCTTATTCTGAAAAGGTATCAGTTATAATTAAAAAGTAAGTAGCTTGTACATGTTTCCATTTTTCTAGATGGTCGCATTTTTTCACTTTTATGAATAAAGCTGGGAGGTCAACTTCATTGACTTAAACAATATTTAGTATTTACCTCTGAATAAACAGGTAATTAAATTAAGTAAAAGGAAGAGATGTGGTCATAGAGTGAATTGTACAAAAATGTGAGATGAAACCTTTACTATTCAAAATTAATGAGGTAAACATGTAGATATGGATCATGATCCGTTGCATTCATAATGAAATGGGTTCTGCGCCTGTGCAGGGACCTCGCGGGCAAACTAACTAGTTCCTCGAGACTCCCACTCCGCCCAGCACGTGCTCCGTGCTTTCATTGAAAACGGTGGTTGGGGGTGTCACTTCTTCAGTTTCTTACAGACTTCCTGTTTCAGATGATCTGTCGCAGTTCTGGTACGTGACTTCTCTCCATTTTTTAAAAAAAAACTGTTGCGGGGACAGGGGCGTAGCAAGGTTGGAGTGGGCCCAGAGACGAGATTTTAAAATGGGCCCCTCACTGCCTAAATATACAACACTAACACAACCAACCATTTTAAAAGCCACCCAACAGCACAGTTCTAAAGACACATTGAATACTATATATTTGTTCTACTTTTAATGCCTAGAACACACTAGAAACACTAGAGGTAAGAGTATTTATGCTGCTGAGATAGATAGATGCTAAGATATACACAGTTTCTGTATATGTTTATACCTATGTTTATACAGATAACATAGCATTATATTTAGGCATATAGAATCTCTCTTATTTCCTAAAAATACACACAATAGTCTAAGGCTGAGGTTGATGAATTATAGTTTTTTCTCTACCACGCAATTAAACATAGATTAACACACACTCTAGCAGGATTTCAAAGTTCTTTGTCACACTAATTTAGAAATTGGATTGCAAGACTTGATTTCATATAACAGAGTAGTTCAACAATAACGAAGAAATATGTTGATCCAGATTAGGCCACTGATAAACCAATATGGAACAATTCAACTCGGAAACAAGCCCCACTGAGTTCAATGGCCATTACCCCCAAGGAGGTGTAGGCGAGCTAAATGACTTAAATGGGAATAGCCTTCTTTAATATTCATGTACACTGTACAGTATTTGAATTTAAAACTCTGCATCAAAGATCACGCACTCCCATTCAATGAGCATTTATTTTTAATGAATATGAATATTTACTTGGGAGTAAATCCCATTGAACTTACTGGGACTTAATTTTAAATTAACACATATTGGGCAGCAATTTGGACGTTGTTGACTTGAAATCAGTGGCTTCTACATAACTGCTAGCAACCCAGTGCCCCTGCGGTCGACATAAACAGAAACTAAAAACTGGCCCACATCCAGATATGTCATCAGTGTAAGAAACCACTGGTCTCTCTCCCCATCAATTTTTTCAAGACTGTAGAATCAACTTCTGTGAAAATGAAGGGTCTCTAATTGCTAAACTGATGGGTTAAAAAAACCTACACTATAATAAACACACAAACATATTAGAGAGCAATCTGGAGCTCATTCAATTGAGAGCACTCTGTACAAGCGAAGGAAGTCCCATTACTGCTTTGAAGGAAGCTTGTTCCCAGTTTAAATATGCGCAGGATTGTCGCCTGTTGATTTCAGTCCTATCGATTTCTGTGATACGATATATTGAAATCAATATAGTTTAGACATTTCTAGCTAACTGAATCGAGCCCTGGAAGTTTATCTTCATTAATGATGGAGGGAGGAGATTGTGGTGTGGACCAACCTCACCGAGCCTTGTGTCAGGGTGAGCCACGCTCCGCTCCCCTATGCAAGGAGTCTCCAAGGAGTCCCTTGCTAATCCAACCACGTGTGCAGGGCTGCATGTGGACTTGTGAGCGCTTTCTCCTTGCAGGTGGGGTTTTCAATCCACAAAGGAGAGCTCTTATTCTCAGTGAAGGGGGAAAACCTACCCTCGCTCTCTCCCGAGCTCGCTCAAAGGCATGGAGTGGGGAGGCTCCCACGTGCGCACACACTACAAAGAGCAAGAGTCCTGTGCCTCCCGCCCCTCCTACCCCCTTCAGATCAGTGTGTCTTCTTTGCCTGCTGCGATCTCTTCCAAGCTGAAGTCCCATTGGATGAAGCAAGACTTCCTTGGGAAGGGAGCTTCGGCCAGCGGCACCCTCTCTCCCTCTCTCCCTCCCCCGCATCATGCACAAAGCTCAGCAGACTGACTGAGCAGAGCAGGGAGGAGGAAGCCTGGAGTCCCCGCCCTCTCTGCAATCAACTGGCCCAGCCCTTACCAGTAAACTAACTGCTGCATGCAGCGGCACACCAGGTCATCTGCAAGTGCATTGGGCACACCGCTCCCACCCCACCTTCCCACCAGAGTAGTAGCAATAAAAGTTAAAATAAAGAGTAAACTAACTGCTGCATGCAGCAGCAGGCGGGGCGCATTTGAGGGAGGAATGGCGCTTGCTACCGGCCGGGTTGGGTCGTTTGCAGGGGTGGCAGCGGTGGGGTGGGGTGGAGTGGACACACACTGGCCTTAGGACAGCAGGAGGAGAGGAATTAGCGGTTGGCCCTCACCTCGGTGGTCCCTCCCCTGTTGTTAACATTTTATGCAGCCTGCCTCGCCCTTGTATATTCTGCATGGACATATCAGCATTCCCCTCGCTACAACCTGACGCCAGCGGCTAAATCTCAATCGTCAGGTCTTTAGCATTCATTCACCATTTCCCTGCGTGCAGGGATAAATATTATTTTTTAATCCAATGTTGATTAAAGCCGTGGCAGTGGCAGGCTGACCATGGCAGTAAATAGCAGCTCTTGTGCGATGGCAAAGTTGTGTGCTCGCTGGGTTCCAGGCTCGTAAAGCTGACACACAGCCGGGAGGAAGAAAGTTTGGGTTTTTATACGCCCCTGTCCCCACATATCTCACATGCCCCCCACCCCGTTAAGGCTACCACCCGCCCGAACCTCTACTCAGTGTGGCGGCGGGAATGCCAAGTACCTAAGGAGGAAGAGGGCTCCATGTGTTCTTTCGTGTTGTCTGTGTTGTCTCTCTCCCAGTCTCCCTAGTAGTCTAGTAGGCTGTGGCAGCAGCAAGGCAGGGGAGGAAGAAGCAGCAAACTAAGAGCAGCCTCGAAAAAGTTCTCTGTGTTGCTTGCCTCGCTCGCTTGTTTCCCGCCTGCGTGAGCTGAGGATGGGATCATGTGCAGCACCTAACCAATGAGAGTGAAGGGGAAAGAGGAGGAAGAGCCTACGAAGCAAAAGGCTGGGGGGGGGAGGGAGAGGGGAAGGTCGGATATGGCGGCGGCGCAAAAAGAACCATTTTTTCCCAAGAATTAAATAAAATCATAATGAAATAAGGCCCGGGCAGGCAGGGGAGTCACGTGACTTGTCTCTGCGGGGCCCCTCGAGTCAGTGGGCCCCCAGACAACTGTCTCCCCTTGCCCTATTATAGTTACGCCCCTGTGCGGGGATAGTTTGGGAGGGTCTTATGAATACAAGGGATCACTTCCAGATCAAGTGTTACAGGTGAGCAACCTGTTTTTTAGTACTCTTATCCTGTGATTCCTCAGTCTCTCTTGCCAGCAAAAACCATTCAACTCAGCAAAGGGGAACTGCTCAAATGAAGTGTGCAAAATTGGTGATTGACCAATTTTGACCACGGAAGCCGTATAGATGCTCATTGTGCATGATGACGTGTATATGAAGTTCTGATTTGGGAATGATATATCTGGTATCATCTGGCAATAAAGAACAGATAGAACTTTGAGATGGTTCTTTGTGAAGATTCTCCAGTGCCATAGCTTAATATGTGTAAACATACTTAATAGTGTTTTTTTTTTAAAAACCTTGCCTAGTAGTTAAGGCCTGGAGAAAGAAGTTGTTACAAATAAATTACAAGTTCTTATTTTACAAAAAGATAAAGCTCATTCCACAATAAATAAATGTGTTAGTCTTTATGGCACCATAGATCACTTTTGTCATCTTACTGCAACAAAGAGCATTGCTATTCTAGCTGCCTTCAAAGCACTGAAGTATTTTCAGAAAACCATCACGAACCAAGTGGTTCAGTTACAGATGGACAACACCCCTGCAGTTGTTTATATAAGCAACTAAGGGCACAGTATCAAAGCCACTATGTCAGCTCAGTCTACAGATGTGGAATTGCTGCATTGCCCAAAGGGTTCATATGATTGCCATCCATATAAAAGGGGAGGACAACATATTGGTGGATGTGTTGTGCAGGACTCAGATACTGCAGCAACATGAATGGGAGATGGATCAAAAACTCCTGTTTACATGTTGGGGAATGCCACCGGTGGATCTGTTTGCAACCGAACAGAACAAGAAATGCAAACAAGATGTAACTCCATATGCAAGTGGTTCCATGTACGAGATAAGACCTTAAGCCCTTTTAGACAAGATGGTTGTTTCTGTTAAGATGATCCTCAAAATGTTTCCCATACAAATCTAATGGAATGGTGCAAACAAGTGAATGCTTGGTAAAGGTTCCAGAAAAACTGATTTCTAAATGGGGTTTTGAGATCACTCAGTAGCATGTGGCATGGATTTATGAGATCACCTAGGGTTTTTTTTTTTTGGTGTGTGTGTGTGTCCCTTGCTATCAACTTAGCAATGCTGGGACCTATTTGAACCAAATTTGGCACAGTTGTAGGGATACATAGGGACACCTCAGTGGTGTAGTCTGTGATGTCATCTACCTCAATTCAAGATTGTGGACATGTGACCATTTGAGATGCAAGTGGACTAACTTGTGAACACCTAACCTATTTAGACCAAATTTGGTACTCTTTTAGGGATAAATATGGACACCTCAATGGTGTAGTTTGTGATGATGTCATCCATCCCAATTCAAGATGGTGAGTTTCTGAACATTTCATGCACAAGTGGGCTAACTTGTGAACTGCCTAACTGATTTGGACCAGATTTGGTACAGTTGTAGCAAATGATAGGGACATGTCAATAGATGATGTCATCCACCCAATTCAAGATGGTGGACACATGAAGGTTTGAGCACAGATTGGTTAACTTGTGAAGATGGTAATTATTAGTTAAGATTATAGTAAAAGGAAAGTAGGCAGATTAATTCTTACCAGAACTTCTTGTTAAAAGAATACCATCAGTGTACTAATTATCCTTAGGCTGCATAAGGCATACCACTTGCATAAAGCATACCAACTAGTGGGACTTGGATCCATGTGAATGTTCATTATCATTATTGTAGATGGTTTAAATAATGGATTTTTTCCCTGCAGGTGCTTGACCCCTGATTCAGAGAGTCGTCCTGACATAATAGAAGTTAGTTCAATGATTTCAGATGTTATGATGAGATATTTGGATAGTTTATCAACCTCCCAGTTTGTCTTGGAGAGGAAATTAGAACGTGAAAGGAGGCGTACTCAAAGATACTTCATGGAGGCCAATAGGAATGCAGTGACATGTCACCATCAGCTTGCTGTATTATCTCAGGTAAGTAAAATATTAGGTTTTTAATCACATATAACGCAACTCCTATTGTGCTATTCCCAGTTATTGGACTAATTCACCTGGAAAGCAGAAATACTGTACACATGGTGGAGCATTATCCTGCTTCTTTGCCTGCTATTTGTGTATGGCATAATGTTTCCAGTGGGCTTCCAAACACATACTCATACACCTGGTATGGACTGCTGGCCCTTAAAGGTGAGGAGAGGAAAAACACCACGCATGCAGCTACCATAATATGTCCAACACTGAACAGAACTATAATGAATGCATGGGGCTATAGCTCAGTAGTAAAGCATTTGCTTTGCATGCAGAAGGGTCCATGTTCTATCAATGGCATCTCCAGGTAGGGCTGGGAAAGACTGCTGCTTGAAACCTTGAAAAGCCATTGCCAGTTAGTGTAGACAATACTGATGGGCCAAGGGTCATAAGGCAGCTTCCTATGTACAACTCTGGTTTTCTCAGTTTGCAGAAAGTCTCAGTAGCTGTGGGCACCCAAGGACTAATTGCTCTTCTGTTTGTTCTAATGATGTAAGACCATGACTAAGAAAGTCCAACATAAAACATAGCAGTTTCAGAGCTAGCAAATCAGGAGCAGATTGCTAATTTATAAAAAGATGGCATCCTGTTGGAAAGGATCAAAAATAATTTAAGCCCTCTAAGTCAGGTGCTTTCCTGCACCAAGACATAGGTGTCTGCTGTATTAATCCACGTATAAATTAACATACAAATGAACTAGATCAGTATTTCCCAACCAGTGTACTACGGGACACTATCCAGTGTGCCACCTGACTTGAAAGCTTTAGAGCTGGCTTTCTTTAATGAACCAGGAGTCATTCCTAGTGCATTAGGGGTGAATTAGCTCCAGAAGGGATACGAGGGTTGGCTACAGATAAGAATAAAAATTATATAAGAATAAAGAGGAGGAAGGAAGCTAAGTGTGCAACAGCTTTGCCAGTTTGTTTGTTTGTTTGTTTGTTTAACATTTATAACCCACTCTTCCTCCATGGAGCCTAGAGTGGTGTACCCCACTCCTCCACTCCTTATGTTCTCCTTACAACAACCCTGTGAGGTAGGTTAGTGAGAGAGAAGTGACTGGCCCTAAGTCACCCAGTGAGTTTCAT
Organism: Hemicordylus capensis; assembly: GCF_027244095.1. Lineage (NCBI taxonomy): Eukaryota > Metazoa > Chordata > Lepidosauria > Squamata > Cordylidae > Hemicordylus > Hemicordylus capensis. Next base: position 107,452,016 of record NC_069662.1, read on the forward strand.
GGCCAAATGGGGATTGGAACTTGAGTCTCCCTGGTCTTAGTCGGACACTCTAACCACTACGCCACACTAGTACTCATTCACACACAAGATATGTATGCTGAGGGTGGGCAGTGTGCCCCATTTTATTTTTTAATGTAAGTGTGTCTTGGAGTGTAAAAAGATTGGGAACTACTGATCTAGGTTACATCATATACCCCAAGCAGAAGTTTGAACTAGCCATATGTTTATGCAGTTTTATGCTAGCAGAGTTGTGTTGTTAGAATACTGTCCCTAGAGTGAATTTTTGGAAGCCATGTCTCTGTTTTCATTTGTAGGAACATTATGAGAAATCAAGCCTCAGCAGCAGTAGCAGCGGAGCAGCCAGTTTAAAAAGTGAATTTTCTGAAAACACTGACCTTCTGTGTGAAAACTTTAACCCATCCTCTGGAAAAGATGAAGAAAAAACCTGTGATGAAACCCTGTCGGACGATAACTGCACTTTAGAAAACTCAGAAAAAGGTGGCCGTGATTGTGCAAAACAAATGTCAGTACTTCTAGAATGATAATCAGAGCAGAATAGAGAGATTCATTTTTGCTTCTATTTTAATGCACAGATGTCTTCTCAGAATTAGATTATGAACTGGATGTATCGGATAACTCCAGTAGCGCTAGTTCCAGTCCTCTCAAAGAATCAGCATTTGGTAAGTTTCTTTAAACAAAGAGTCTAATATCTAGTGCTTCTAACTGGAAGTTCATCAGCTGATGTTGATGTTGGAGGTGACAGCTGAACAAACTGTGATATGTGCACTTGAACAGGAGTTGAAACAACATGCATGGGTGGAATCATGGGAGCTGGTCCAGAATTTATCAGGATGGATTTAGGTAATTTTGGATGATCCAGCGAAGCAGCTACAAAGACCAGGGCGACAGGGCTCAGGTATTAGGCAGTCTGCCTCAACAAGAAAATCCACATGAAGCAAATTCTAGGATGTTCCAGTAATGTACTGCTGCTGTTCTGGCAGCATCCTGTTCCATTGGCAGAACCAATGAAAACAGAGCACAGTAGGAACAGTGTGGCTCCCAGAAGTTCATTCTAAGTGCAATGGAATGAACATTAATCTAATCTAATCTAATTCACAGTGGCATTGTTCTAGCAACACTAAGTCTTAAACCTATATTTATAATACATGCTTTCTCAGTATTCTAAAAACAAAACAAAACTGGTGATATATATAAAATGGAAATGCACTCTTTTGCTATTGGAAGAATGAGACTTTTACTGTTGCAAAGAGAAATGCGGAAGAAGAGTAAGGGTCAGATTATAGTTATGGTCTGTTTTAGACAAGTTGAGCAATTCTTTACGTTATGATAGTTGTTGGAATTTTAAGTGTTTCTACCAGAACTCTGAATCTTTTTTGTGTGTGGAAAGCTGTATAGAGTAAGACTTGTGTAGATATAATTTGTCTCAAATAGTGTTCTCCAGAATTTGCTTACTGATTTAATAAGTGCTTAGCAATCAAGACTTGGAGCAAGGTGACAGAAGTAGGTGGAAGAAGTATCAGAAAGGTCTCTTGCAGAAGTGTTCATCATTGTTTCTCTGGCTTTCCTTTTTGCTTTTTTGTTTAATATTCACCATACCTTAACTATTTGTCCCACTAAACTAGGCAGAATAGATATTGCTCCTATAATGTTTCAGAGAAAGAAGCATCTCCTTTTGAAGCCGTCAACTATCATGTCAGATCCAATCAAGTGCGTCGAACCTCTTGTGTGACACAGAAGCTGACATTTATTTTTATAGTTTTAATGGTAGCATTGATTCGTATGTTAAACAAACAAACAAAAATTGAAGACTACCTGTCTCTTTGCTAAACAGTGGACTGTTTCTACTGACAGGTCTAATATGATCTCACTAGTTGCTTATAAACTCATTAATTTTAGTTAGCATTTCTAGAACAATAACACCACAGGAGTAAGAAAATAATTATATTGTTTCACACAGTTTAGATCACCTATAGTATCAGGTTAATGCTGAAATAATTATGTCTCTTACTAAGTACTGTGCATTATTGATGAGTTATGTTCGGGCAGGGAGAGGGGTGTTCAATGCCTTTTTGGACCACTATAGCCTCATTTGATTTCCTTGTGCTTTCTGATACCTCCTCCACATGATGCTTTATGCACCTTTGTCAAATGATGTGTTTTTAGTTTTGCTTAGATTGTAAGCCTAACAGGGAGTTAATAGTGCTCTCAGTATTTACCACAGTATCTGTCACATTTGCAACAGTAAATAAACATTAAATCAGGCCTCGAAAAAGCACATTGCTACTTGCAAATAACACTGTCCTTACTACCCAAACATGGTACCCAGGGATGGGGATAGGAGTTTAATTGCAGACATGCACAGCCTCTAACACTAAATGTTGACCTCTAAATTTAACACTAAATTATCACCCAAACACAGAAGCTAGGAGTAGGAATACATCCCCCCCACACCAATCCAATATGTGATTAATCCAGGAAAACTAGTTTATTACCCAGATTTCAAGAGGACATCTGCAAACTAACAATTTTTTCCAGATAATTTGTGAATTAGTCTGACACGCAGACCTTTTCACATACCCAGTGACAACATCATTTTCTATAGAAAACTTGGGAAAGGGTTTGGACAAGTAGGACCCAATGTGTGCTGAAAGAGGCACACTGGTGGTGGTGGTGTTAATAATATTTACATACCATTTTTCAACAGAGAAGTTGAGCATAATTTGCCTGTAATACTGAAGCAGCAACAACATACTGTCCCAGGTGACATTCCAATTGACTGATGGCAGAGAACAGAAGTTTTTCAAACATTTGTCCTCCTCAGTATTTGTTTTGCTTTGATTCGATGCCCTTAAAGGTATGGTTTCCCAGATGTTTCATCAGGCCTGGGTTTTATCACAAAAGCCAGTGTCTTCTAGGCCCTGTTGTGTGTCAAGTGGGGCCTAGATACTCCTAGGAAGTCTAGAGCCATTTTTGGTGCCTGGTCATTTTCTGCTTGGATTCCAAGTGGGTCCAGACAAGACTGTACTCAAGCACAAAAGTAAGTAATAATCTGTCCACAATTGAATAATAATGTATTCACAATGTTTGTGAAAAGCTAGAGTTGTCTTTAAGTTCTTAGAATAATTTTGCCTACATGGAAATAACAGTGCAAGTGTTTTGTTGTATGTCTTTACAATTTCATTTAATAAGTTGAAAGCAGAAATAGAGCAAGATTAGACTGAGAAAAATAATACTTTTCTCTGTGTGCTCAGGAAAACAATTGAGTTCATCTCCTTCTAGCAATACAACCCTTAACATCTACAGTGAGGCATTTCAAAATAGCAGAGGGAAATAATCATTTTAGGTATTTCCCCCAAAACTGATCTCCCTTTTCCTAACACATGCTGAAAATGTTCCACAGTGTAATGCAGGCAGTGCAGACCCGTCCATGTCATGGCTCTAGCACACATGACAATCCTGCTGCATGAGTGGGCTCTTTCAGTACAGTTCACTCTTGTGCGATTACAGTTTGTGTGCTACTTGCATTAGGAATAATTCAAGTAGCACATACAAATTTTAAAAAATTAAGTTAATTTTAAAAAAATCACCCCCTTGCCCATTTCTTTTGTGGGTTGGGTGGTAAGTAGCATCATCATGCCGTAACACCCAACCCACTTTGGTATCATTGGGACCTACCCATGAGGAACAATGACGTGATTCAAGTTCCCCACTGTTCCTTATGGATGAAATAAGCAGAGTGCAGTGCACATATTTTGCAACCCTGCCTTGAAAACCAACACTACAGAACAGAAGCAGCACACATAGTACCTCCCAACACAGAACAACACATTTTGACAAAAACACAGTCCAAAGATGGCCAAAAAAGCATCACTCATCCAGAATCTGCTGCCAGCCACAGTGCCTGCGCTGCATTAACATCATTGCCCAAAGTTGCTCTCTCTCACACAATTATGACTCTGTCCTTACTTGCAACAGCTGCCACAGCACAGCAGCACCCTTAGCAGCCAGCAAGCATAGCCATAAACTCAACTACAGCCACATTTTGATTGAATGAGTACACCTTGCAATGCAGATTGCAGAGCAGACCAGAGCAGTGAGTGAAGCACAAGTTACTCTCAAGGCCAGACATGGAGCTCATCATAAAAGTGACCAAGCAATATTACACACACACACACACAGATGAGCTGACACTGTCCATTTCTAGGCACAACACCACCTCACAAACAGACCAAACCACAACTCAAGGAAGGCAGGTGGGCACCCAAGTTCTGCCTTGTCTATCTGAGATCCAGCAAAACCAGATAGTTATAGCAGCAATAGGTAGCACAGCATTAGACTCAGTGCTGAGAAAAGAAAACAACAAAATCAAACCTTTCTTCCTCCTGTCCTCATGTACCCTCTTCTTCATAAGGGCTCTCTCTCTCTCTCTCTCTCTCTCTCTCTCTCTCTCTCTCTCTCTCTCTCTCTCTCTCTGCCTCCCAGTCCCTTTGAATAGATTTTGAAATTTCCTCTAAAAGTTTTCTCCCCTCCCTCCTCCTTCTCCCAGCCAATTAAGCACAGTTGCCCATGCCAACACTTGACAACAAACCAGCCAAGAAGCAAGGGGATCTCAAACCAATCAGAAGCCAATGCCAGAAAACCAATCAGCAAGGGGTAAAAGCCCACCCAAATGCAGGGGTGTGCACAAACTGGTCCACAATGAACCGCTCTACAACAAACTGGGCTGGTTCGACAATTTGATCATGAAATGAATTGGCTTCCAGGAGAGGCAGTTTGGTCTGTGATCAAACCGGATTAAGCCCAGTACATTGCAGACTGATTTGAACTGGTTTGATGATTGGAGGGGCTATGCTTGAAAAGGGGAATCTAGTAAGGTGCGAAGGCACCTTAAGCTGGTGCTTACTGATCCTCTGGCAGTGGTGGCAGCATGATTCTGGCTTCCGCGGATGCATGGAGACCAGAACTGTGCCGCTGCTGGAGTATCAGTAAGTACCTAATTTTAAGGATGCCCTTTCGCCACTCTCCCCCGGCCGCAAAAATCTGTGCACACCCCAACCAAAATGGCCACTTGAATTGCGTGAATCAATTTGTGCCAAATCATGGCTGATTCAGTTTGACCTCAAATCAGCACTTTCACTTAAGGGGCAATTTGATTCAGCATGAATCAATTCACATGCGGATTGAATTGCACATCTCTAGTAATCACGCTGTCTTGATTATAGAATATGACTGAACAGTCTATCACATCAAGACCTGCAAATTCACACTAAAACTAGGTTTTAGAGACTGCTAAGACTATTTAATGGAAACACCAAGGAAACATTTACATATTTAAAAAGGATGGGAAAAAGTGAATTTATACCCATCCATCTGTTTTGAAACAACTAAAAACTGATTTAAGTGATATCTCAATATAGTTAGTCCCCTACATCCATGGCAATGTCTGGAGAATGTTTCCAAAGCATCATGTAGGAGCTTTTGTTCCCATGGGGTCTTCACTAGTCTATAAATAGCAGTGCACCAGCCCAACATTTCTTATTCTCCATGACTATCCAGTTCAGTAACTAGAAAACAGGCAGTTAATAGGTCTCAGCATCTGGTTAAAAGCTTATTTGATTTATATAATTCAGTAAGGAATTGGATAGCAGTTACTTCTTTTTTAAAAAGGTAGGTTGCCTGTCTTTGAACAGAAGAACTGAATGGAGCACCAACTGCTGTGGTTTAAAAAAAAAAAAAGACATTTATAAAGGTATCTCAATACAGTTCGATCCCTGTACCCAGTGAGTCACATTCACTTTTGGAATACCATTCCGGGGTCTTTGAGTATGGTAAGCATTAGAGAAAACATCCCAGAAGCAAAGACTGCAGACATTTTGCAGCAGCTTCCTGTCTAGGGCTTGTAAATGTCAGTTTTCTGACACTATGCTCCAACACACCTTCTTGCAAGCACAGCACTTTTTAAAAATCTGATATTTTGTTGTATTGGCAGTTTTGTATGTGTGTACAGCTGTGTGTTTCATCTTGGCTTTATAAGACTTGATTTCTTTCTGGACCAGATCAGTTGATACTTTCTTCTCCCTATGTACAGTTGGAGCGTGAAATCATAGCCTATTGCTCTACCGACAGGGTGTGCCAGTTCCACTGGTATCTTCAGAACTGGGCCATAGCAGTTCACTTAATAGTGAATCAAATCCATTTTATTTTTGTAAATATATATTTGCCTCCATTACAATCATATTAAGACTCTGGCAGGAATTTTAAAAATATGTTAGTTACATGTTATATCTTTTACTCTCATCCCATGTAATGATGAGTGGAATTTTAAATGCTAGGATAGATGCGAATGATTCTGAATTATATGTACATTTTCATTGCTCCCCCACCTCCAGATTGGGATGAGGGGTTTGGTTTGTTAACACGCCAATCTAAGGACAAGATCAATAATATTGCTGCATTCTGTCTTGTTCAAGAGGCAAATTGTTTGGACCTTTACATTCTGAATGGGGCAACAGAAAAAGGATTGGCTGGGAGAGTTTACATTTTGGTCTGCATTGGGGAGAATGTCAACTATTGATTATATCTTAGTTTCCTGTAATGATGCTGAACACTTGAAAGTGGACTGATGTTTTGGCAGTGACCATTTCACTGGTGGTATTTTTATTGAAATCCTTAGACTGCCATCACTGTGCTGTTCAGAAAATTAGACTAAAATGGTCAGAACAATTAAAAGCTGAATTGGAAGCAATGTTTAAGTCAGATCAGATGGAAGAACCACTATTTTGTCAGAGGATGCAACTAATTCTAAAATTGCTGACACAGTCTTTGCAGACCAAACTGCCATTTTCGAACCGGCAACCTTCTGCTTGTTAGTCAAGCATTTCCCTGCTGTGCCACTTAAGGTGGTCCTGGGATTAGACCCAGGGTCATATATGGCTAAGGAGTTATCGTCAGTGAAGAAACAGTATAAGGATCTCCTAAAAGTTAAAAAGAATAATGCATTGAAGACTTATGGCAGCAAATAACTGATTCAGTTAAGAACAGGGATCATGCCACCTTCTGGCGATTGACTGCTGAATGCCCAAAAAGGGCTATTGATAGAGCGGACCACCATGTATCGGCAGAGGCGTGGGAAGAACATTTAAAAAACTTGTATGGGAGCCAGACTGGGACTGTAGAGTCTCTAGATTTTAGTAAATTGATTATGCCCGATTGGCCAGCTGTCTCCATTCAGGAAGTCACTAGACTTATAACCCAACTGCAATCAGGTAATGCTCCAGAATGCAATAACATACTCATTGAGCTAATAAAGGCTAATGTTGACTGGTAGGCCCCTGTTTTAGCATCTCTTTTTACATGTCTAGACAGAGCAGCTGAAATGCCTGATGACTGGGGTCTTGCTATAATTGTCCCTATTTTTAAAAAGGGGAGGAAGGATGACCCAGGAAATTATAGGCCTATAAGTTTATGGAGTACCATCAGTAAACTTTATGCTTAACACCTACAGTGGAAGTTCTAAGATTGTTATCCAGTTTTTATATTCTCACTTTTTTCTATTTGATTTGTGCTCAAATTGAATCACCCCGATTTGTTATGTGTCTGAATCTGTCCCCCCGAATCACCCTAGATTTGATTTCATTCTATTCAAATTCAGATTGATTTGAACCTCTTATGAAGGTCCTAAGGGCACCAAATTTGGGTGGTGGGTAGGACCCTATGGGTGACACCTACTACCCAAATTTCAAGGCTGTGGGGAACTTGGTTGATATCTAATGATTTTTTTAAACTGGTGTTAAAATTATCTGGTGTTTTTAGCTACACCATAGAAATTAATGGGGATTTGAAGTCGCCCAATCCTAACTCTAACATGGATCCCCAGCTTTCTTTCTTTTCTTTTTTTTTAAAGGCTAACCTCTCTAGCCCTTGTAGAAGTGGAGTTATGGAGAAAAATGTGCAGTCACTATTTTTCAAGTGTTTGGATTCTTTGGTGTATAATAATGTTTCCTCTTAATGAATCCCTATGAGGGATTCATTATATGCCTTCATTTCTTCTGTTCATTTTGACTGTCATTGGACAGTGTCAGCTGTCAACTGCCATGTGCCAACTACACCCACCACCACCACCTACAAGGCAGTGGCGTACTCGATTCATTTTTTAGGAATATTGATATTCTTTGGTGTCTAATAACGTTTCCTAATAATGAATCCCTATGAGCATTCTTCTGTTCATTTTGACTGTCATTGGACAGTGCCAACTGTCAACTGCCATGTGTCAACTAACCCCCCCACCCCCACCCCTCCACACACACTGGGGTACTCAGTTTAATTTTTTAGTAATTTTTGGTGTTTAGATTCTTTGGTGTCTTCATTACACACCTTCATTTCTTCTGTTCATTTTGACCCCACTGCTTTGTGGGTGGGGGTGAGCAATTAGTGGCATCCCATGTACCAACTAACCCACAAGCCACTGGGTACTCAGTTTATATTTTAGGAATTTTTGAGGTGTTTATACTCTTTGGTGTGTAATGAATCCTCACAGGGATTCATTATGAGGAAAGTTTATTAAACACCAAATACGAATCTCGATGCACTTCGAATCGAATCTGCCATGATTTTGATTTGGACCCAAATCTAGCCAATGGACCACAGGGGTGATTTGTTCTGTCTCCAAATCACCTGAATCAGCTAGATTTGGGTACAAATTGATTTGTACCCAAATCAATTTGCACATCCCTTTTAGTAATGACATGTATCCTAATAATCTGCACATAGATCTAATATCAGAGTTGTAGAATGTTCTCACAATGTGTAAGTCTGATTAAAATGTGATATTTGGGATCAGTGAATCATTATGCCCTGCTTACATCCATTTGTTTTATATTTAGAACTGCCTTTTATTACCAAATCCTTTAAAAGTTGCTATTTCCGTACAAAAATGTTGGGAGACTGAATCTATTTTAGACATTTAAAGCATTTTCTGCACCAATAATATATCCATTGTGTTTCATTACAGGTATTCTAAAACGAAGCTTCAGTGCTTCTGAAAGACAACTTCAAGCAAGGCAAGTTTGAAAAGTAAAATTAAAGATGTCAAATATTTGTCCATCTGTACTGTGATTTCTGCTGAACTCTGACAGTACAATACCAAGCAACTTTGAAATGTACCAAATTATAGAATACTTTTCAATTATTTTAAATTGTAAGCTAGCACTTCAACATCACATAAGACTGTGGGGGCAACTGTCAAATTATGACTAGCATGTGCAAATTACAGCAAAATGTAACATATCCTGCATTTTAAATATTTACATTTTAAATATTTACGAAGTTCCTCCCAGCTAAATTTGTTTTGTTCTGTGTCTTGTTGACTTGTACTTTTTAAAAAAATCAATGAATAGAATAGTTTATAGAGTAGTTTTTGTCAGTGTACAGTTATGAAACAATATAAAAATTTTTTACCCCCAGTAAGAATTACTAGAAGAACACTGTAATAGAATTATGACTTCATTTAAAGCCATTGAGAAAATGCTTACTGGACCCACAGCTACAGCTAAGAGCCCCTTGGGATATTAAGTTGAGAAATCATGCATTTTTCTTCAGGGAACTCCATATTGGCAGTTGGAAATTTTCTGCATTGTACACCCAAATCACTTCAGCATGTAGTGCTCTATCAAGATTAATTTCTTGTAATTAAAAAAAAGTTTGTTTTATTTTTATGCTGCTTTTCTACTAAAAGCAGATACCATCACAGAAGAGGCTCTGTCTTGGGTCACCAAACATGCATAGGATAAAGGCAAGGCCTGGAACAGATCCCCTTTGAGGATCATAAGATGAAGGCAGGCTTGCATAGAAGGAGGCAGTGTGGCATGTCTGTCCCTCCTGTCTTCCATGATGGAACTCAAGGAGGCATGTATAGGGTTGCCAGGCAGCCTCCTCTCCAGACACTAACCAGACCCAGATTTGCTTAGCTTCAGCAATGTGGCTGCATTGTGTGCCTTCAGATCATGCACTGGGATTATAGCTTTTCAATGCCTTATTCCTGCGTGTCATGAAATTGCCTCACAACCTTTCTGCACTGGCTCCCAGTCCATTTCTGGATTCATTTCAAAGTGCTAGTTTTAACCTTTAAAGCCCTAAACAGCTTGGGACCATATCTTCAGAGGCCTGCTCCAGGTGCTCCACCAAATAAGCTGAGGTGGGTGACTACTAGAGAGAGGGCCTTTCCGGTCATGGCACTCTTGTATATGGAACAGCCTCCCCATCCCGCCTGGCATCATCACTTTGTTCTTTTAGGCACCTGATGAAGACCTTTCTCTTCACTCAGGCCTTTTAAAATAGGTTTTCAAAACAGTTTTTGTAAAAAAATATTAACATATTTTTGGGTTTTTAAAAATAGTATTTATTTATTACATTTCTAGACTGCCCCATCCAAAGGCTCTGGGTGGTGCACAACACATTTTTAAAACATAAAAACAAACACCATTTTAAAACACACTTAAAACAACTCAGAGTCATTTAAAACCAATTAAAATACTTTAAAACAATTTAAAAACCTTGGAAGGCTTGACCAAACAAGTAAGTCTTTAGGGCTCTCTTAAAGGCCAGCAATGAGCATAAATTACCAGGATGTCTGCCAGGAGTGCATTCCATAGGCCAGGAGCAGCTACAGAAAAGGCCCAGCTCCAAGTCGCCACCAGACGTACCGGTGGTAACTGGAGACGGACCTCTCGGGATGACTTCAACATGCGATGGGGATTATACAGAAGAAGGCACGCTCCAAAATAGCCCGGACCTAAGTTGTTCAGGGCTTTAAAGGTAATAACCAGCACTTTGTATTTTGCCTGGAAACATATCAACAGCCAGTGCAACTGTTTTAAGTCAGGCATATTATGGTCTCTCCAGGTTACTACAGAGACCAATCTGGCTGCCGCATTTTGAACTAACTGAAGTTTCCGAACTACATACAAAGGTAGCTCCAAGTAGAGTGCATTGCAACAGTCAAGCCTGGAGGTTACCAACGTACTGTTTTGAAATCATTCTCTTTAAGAAATGGACTCAGCTGTTGAATTACCCAAAGTTGATGGAAAGCACTCCTGACCATAGCCTCCACCTGAGATACCAGGGTAAGGCCTGGATCCAAGAGCACTCCCAAGCTGTTCTCTCTGGAGGACTATAGCCCCATCCAGCACAGGAAGATCTAACTCATCCCTCAAATTGCGATCCCCCACAATGAGCATCTCTGTCTTGCTTGGATTCAGCTTAAATTTGTTATCCTTCATCCAGCCATTACTGCCCATAGGAAGGCATTTAGGGAGTGAATGCCATTTCATGATGATGATGATGATGATGATGATGATTGATGATTGATGATAAGGAAAAATAGATTTGGGTGATCAGCATACTGATAACACCCTGCACCAAATCTCCTGATGACCTCACCCAGCAGTTTCATGTAGATGTTAAAAAGCAATGGTGACAGAATGGAGTCCTGAGGGACTCCATAAAATAGCTCCTGTTTCGAAGAGCAACTGTCACCAAACTCGACTGTTTGGAATCTGCCTGAGAGATAGGAGTGGAACCACTGCAAAGCAGTACCTCCTATTCCCAACTCCTCCAGGCAATCCAGAAGGATACTATGGTTGATGGTATCAAACGCCGCTGAGAAATCCAAAAGAACCAACAGAGTCACATTCCCCCGTCAAGTCCTTGGTAAAGGTCATCCATCAGGCTGACCAGGGCTGCCCCAACCCAATAGCCTGCTCTAAAACTGGTTTGAAATGGGTCTAGATAATCTGTTTCTCCAAAATTGCATGGAGCTGGTTAGTCACTACTCTGTCAATCACCTTGCCCAAACATTGGAGACTGACCTATAACTATCCATCACTGAGGGATCTAGGGAAGGCTTCTTAAGAAGTGGTCTAATCATTGCCTCCTTCAAACAAGGAGGCATCCTACCCTCCCTCCGCGATGAGTTAATAATATTAACTAGGCCATTTCCAACAATCTCCCTGCTAGATAGAAGCAACCAAGTTGGGCAAGGATCCAGAGAACAAGTGGTAGGCCGCACCGCCCCAAGCAGCTTGTCCATGTCCTCAGGCATCATAGATTGAAACTGATCCAATCTAATACTGCAAGAGGGATTGCTGGACACCCCCTAAATAGTTTCTGCAAAAACAGAGGAGTCCAAGTCAGTCCAAATACAAGAGATTTTGTCCACAAAGAATCCATTAAAAGCATCACAGCAAAACCTAGTCTCCGTGGACTGGTTTGAACTGGAAGGACCCTGAATCAAACTCCTCACAACCCAGGACAACTCTGCTGAACACAAACCTGCAGAAGCAATGTGTGCAGACCAAAATTGGGTTTTTGCTGCATGCACCACTTCAGCATAAACCTTCAAATGGGCTCTATGCTGTGTGCTGTCGATTTCGAGCTGAGTTATCCTCCACTTGCATAATAACAGTCAGCTACTTTGCTGCTGCTTTTTTTTTTATTTTGTGATATGTTTTAATTGTATATTTTACTCTGTTGTGTTGTGAACTGCTCAGACGACAATTTGTTATGGGGCAGCTAACCAGTGTAGTAGTAGAAGTAGTAGTTATTGTTTTATTTATTGCCTTTTATTTTGGAACTCAGGTGATACTGAGTTTTGAGATCATTACAATAATGCTATAATGCTTTTCTGTTACGATTTTGTTATGTACCAACATCAGTGATGTGGGTTTTCCAGAACATTTTGAAACTGAAAAATTTCCAGAATTTTTTCCAATGCCCTAAATATATTATGATGGTTTGGCGCACGCACACACGTGTGTGTGTGTGTGTGTGTGTGTGTGTGTGTGTGTACACACCAAATAAAACTAAAAAAGTACCCCATGTTAAAGTTGTGTCCTTCATAAATATTTAAGTTTTCCTATAGCCCCAAGCATTTGAACTGTAATATTTGATGGGGCCAGGATCAATAAGATACTGTTTAGTGTGTGTTCATTTGAAGAGAAATCAAAATAAGTTTGGTTTGTGACATTGGATCTCCAGGATGAGTACTTCCACATCGGGATCCAACCCAACAACAGACAATATCTATGGTTTAGGGTGAATCATCACATCTACTAGTACAATGTCCTGCCATTTGGACTGACAATTGCACCCTGTTTTGTTTACGAAGTGCATGGCCGTCGTACTAATAAAATCAAACTAATAAAATTATAATCATAATTATCATAAAATGGACCAATCTGCTTTTGGGAGTCCCCTTCCGTGTACTCCAATCTTCTGCATGGCTGATGACAGACGCATCCTCCTTATGGGGCTGGGGGGCCCATTGCAGGGATCTTCGAGCTCAAGGCCTGTGGTCTCTGAGCCAATGCCAGATGCACATCAATTTCTTGGATCTCCTAGCGGTGTTTCAGGCTCTCAGATCTTTTCAGCCATCCCTGACAGGCAAGCACATCCAAGTCAGCCTGGACAATACCACAGCGATTGCCTACTTAAACTGTCAAGCAGGGACGGTCTCCTGCTCCCTTTGCATGCTCAGTCTGCAGACTTGGAACTGGGCCATTCCATAGCAGATAGGCCTGGTCATGATTCACATCAAAGGAGTAGAAAACACCCTGGCGGACCACCTCAGCAGGTCTTCATTTTATCTGCAGCAACCTGGGAAGTCAACCTCCAATACCTACATCTGTTGATCCATGCCTGGGGGTACACAAAAAATCTATGCCTGCAAACAGGAAGTGCCCCCAGTACTGCTCGAGGGTGGGCACTGGCTGCTGCTCCAGAAAGGCTGCTTTGCAGTTCGACTGGGGTCAATGATTTCTATACATTTTTCTGGCCTACCCTCTGCTAAACAGGGTATTACCAAAAATCCTGCAGGAGTCTGCAGACTGCATCTTGATTGCACCATGGTGGCCCCAGCAGCCATGGTTTCAAAGGCACTCAGACTGTCGAAGGGTCACCCCAGGCGTCTGCCCCAACACAAGGATCTTCTCCTACAAGAAAGCGGAAGGCTACACCAACCTGACTTTAAAAACTCTGAACCTGACTGTGTGGAGGATAAGCTCTTGACTAACATCCTCCTTAAGGACCGCAAGAAATCTATTCGTGTAAACTACAATAGCAACTGGAAACAGTTCAGACTTTATGCTCAAGAACACAGTTTCCTGCCTAGTGCCGCTACTTCCTGAGAAGTCTTGCTCTACTTCACATCTCTGAATCAGAGTAAGCTGGTCAATATCTCCATCAAAGTTCACCTGGCCACTATCTCTGCTCATCATCCTGGATGGGACAGGAAAACCATCTTCTCTCATCTGTACTCAAAGTGATTCCTTAAGGAGTTAAACAACCTTTACCCGCCTATCCAGTGGCCCACTGATCAATGGAGCCTATCGCTCGTCCTTTCAGCCTTGACGGAGCTTCCATTTGAGCCCATGGCTATGGCACCTTCAAAACTGGTAACTCTCAAGTCAGATTTTTTGTTGGCCATAACATCGGCCCACCGTGTCAACGAGCTCAATGCACTACGTATAGATGTCCCCTATGCAAAATTCCATGAGGACAAAGCGGTGGTTCGCATGGACCCCAAATTCAGGCCCAAAGTGGTCACTGACTTCCACATTAATAGCACCATTGTCTCACCTACTTTCTTCTGGAATCCCACGATGCCTCTTGAGAGCTCTCTGCATTCCCTGGATATGAGACATGCTCTCTTCTTGAAACTGACCAAACCCTACAGAAAGACAAAACGGCTTTTTGTGAGTTACAAGGGTCACGTAAAAGGTTGTCAAATATCAAGACAGAAACTCTCACACTAGATCATGGAGTTGAGGCTTACAAGCACCCAAAAGTGGACCCTCCTAAGACTACTAGGGCTTATGCTACCTCTGCTGCCCACATGGCAGGGTTCAGGCTCAGTGACATCTGCCTTGCAACTACCTGGTCCTCTGAGCATACCTTTGTCAAGCATTGTGCTTTGGAACTTCGCTCTGTAGCTCAGGCCAACTTCGGGAGGGGTGTGCTGAAAGAGGTCTTACCTTAGTATACTACGCCCACCTCCAGACTGACAACTCGTTAGTCACCCATTCCTATGGCTGCAACGGATCACGATCCAGATAAACAGGTTGCTCACCTGTAACCAGTGATCTGATAGTGATCCGTTGTAGTCATAAGACCCCACTGCTAGCCCCACTGCAGTTTTAGATTGTGAACCCTTTGGGGACAGGGGACCATCTTCTTGATGTATTATTTATTTTTCTATGTAAACTGTTCTAAGAACTTTGGTTGACAAGCGGTATATAAATATTGTAGTAGTAGTAATAGTAGTAGTGGTATGTGAAGTGTCAACATGTATGTCTGCAGAGTTTTAAAAAACACACTACTTACCTTGTGGAAATGTACACTTCTGCCATACGATGTCTGGATTCCAATGTCGGTCCTCCGGGAACTGAGGAGAAAACGCTAGCCTGCCCAAACTGAGGAAACATACCATGTGCATAGGGCAGGGCTAAGCACTTCGAGGAGCTAGTCAATCCTGCCCTGCAGGCACAGGACCCATTCTTATGACTGCAGTGGATTACTACCAGATCATTGGTTACAGGTGACCAACCTGGTTTTTTTTAATTTGACTCTGTTTACAAATTAATAGGTCTGTGTGTGTGATACACAGACTCTCTCTCCCCACAATCTCTGTATTCCTAGGGATAAAGACCTGCAAAAAGGCTAATTACAATTCTGTAACTGCCCAGTTCCCCTGATATTGTTGATTGTGTCTGAGTCCTTTCCTTCTGTGTGCAAGTCGGAAGCCCTCTTCAGGCATTATAAATTGAAAGTGTGAGCACTGTTTGCGGTGTGGGGGGGGGAGCAGGGAGGAAGTCCCTCCCCCTGCAAAATCGTCAAACTTGCAGCTCATGGGATCTTTGTCCATTACACTTACGACGGCAGCCCATTCAGACAAACAGCACCATAAGCATGGTCATCGGCTGCAGGAGGTGACAGCTGGGGGTGGGACTTCCTCCCTGCATTCCCCCTGAGTTCACACTTACAATTTATAACGTCTGAAGCGGGCTCAAGTTTCATATATCACTTAAAGAGCCAGAATTAGAGTTTTTTTCTCCTTTGATAATTTTTTTTCCATATTTGTGGTTACATACCATGAAGTTCTCCTATTTTCACATTTGCAGAATCCAAATAGTATAACATCTGTTGGGCTAAGTTACATGTACAGGGTGGTTTTTCTTACTTTGGAAGACCTTTCTTATCAGTATTGTTTCTGTTTTTCAGAGAGTATATTGGTATCCCAGGATCCAGAACAAGACCAGGTAATTTCACATATGCACCTAGATTAGAATGTGAACTCATCTCACCATTTCTAACGTAATTTAAAGTTTGTTATAGTTTCACATACAGTTTCTTCTTTTATTTCTTCAGCTTTGCTGCCCCTTGATCTGCTTCTGAAAGCACCTTCGCTCATGTTCAGGGCCCACGTTAAGAAAATAGAGGACTCGTTAGTAACAGGGTGGAAATCCCATAGCCTTCCAGCTGTGATTCTTCGCAATCTGAAAGATCATGGTAGTAGTACTTAATTAGTATCATTTTGACCACAAACAAATTATGAGAGAAAAGAAAATTATAGCTAATTTAGAACAGTGTAGATGATTTCTTGAAGGGGGAAAAGTACACAAATAACCATTAAATACCAAATAATAATTATGTAGGTTTCTATTTAGAATCTTTGCTCACTGGAAGAAAGGATTAGGTATTTCCTCCGTTCCAGGCCAGGCACTTTTGAAACTCACCCTTTCTAAATACTGTATTTCAGCAAAGTACCAGGCTGTCGTTTTTCTTATACACAATTGTGCATAGTGTAGTTTGGTTCCTTTTCTGCCTCATTTCCTGAGTCTTGTTGAGTTTATTATTTATTTATATAGTACTTGAATAAAGGGAGAACTCTAGGTAGAAGCCCTATTCAGACATTATATTGTACAGGTGGCCCTTGTTAATCGTGGGGATTCTGTTCTGGCCTACAGCCATGGATAATGAAACCTTAAGTAAATGGGAATTGGAGGGTTAGGTTCTGGAGCCCAGGAACCTGACCGAACCTGAAAATGACCAAAAAAATCACCGAAAAGACAGGGTAAAAGCAGAAATAAGGATGGAGCACAGCACTGTACCTTGGCCACCACAGCTCTCCTGCTTTCCCACATTCCAGTTCCTTCAGAAATGCCCCCACAGCTTCTCCAGTAATGTGTAGTAATAAAGTTTCCTCACTTCACTGTTGAAGTCCAGCACAAGCCCCTTGGCCTGATTGTTTGGTAGTTTGGCCAAAGAAGCAGCACACAATAAAATCCAGTTCAAGTAAACACACACAGTGTGTGTGAACATCAAGGAGTGAGAGGAGATTCAATTTTCAATGAAAAATCAAAATCAATTTTAATTTTTTTAAATTTAAATTGAACTTTTAATTTGAAATTTTTAATTAAAAATAAATATATCAAAATTAATATTAACTCTATAGATGTGATTAGCATCTTACAAGAACAGTCCAATGCTGCAAGTGGTTCCATAAAATGGCTCCAAGAAACTCCACAGGAATGGCTAAAAAAAAAAGGCTCAAAAAGCTCCATAGCAATGGCTGCTAAAGGCTATCTTAAGGATACCAAATGCTGCCAAATACTACCTAAAATGGCTTTTATAAGCAAAATAAACTAAACATGCAGACCAAAGCACTCCACTGTCTTCCAAACTCCTCTCAAACCCATGAGCACCTGCAGCAAGAGCACAGCCATATAAAGGCAGAATTGTGCTGCTGAAAACCACAGGTATGCAAAGCCGGGTACCGCAGATAACAAGGTCGGGTATATATTTGCCCAACCACAGATACGTATAACCATGAGTGCCAGAACTGCAGATAATCAGAGCCACTTGTGTACAGGTATCTATGAACATGAACTTGTATTTGTGTGAATTACTGTGCACATGTTCATTTTAAAAGTGAACCTGGATGTGAGGCCACCTCATAAGTACGGTACAGATACCAAGTGTTCTAGTAGTAAGTACAGGTTGAGTATCCCTTATCCGGACTGCTTGGGACCAGAAGTGTTCTGGATTTTGGGTTTTTCCAGATTTTGGAATATTTGCATAATGAGATCTCTTGAGCATAAGATCCAAGTCTAAACACGAAAGGTTACTGTATTTTATTTTTTTAGGTCCAACAGAGCAGGCGCCAAACTGAGTAGGGAGTGGAGGGGGGGGGGGCCTTCCTTCCTTCCTTCCTAGCTTCCTTTATCTCTCCTCCTCCTCCTCCTCTAGTGGGATCTCCAGAGTAGCCCACTGTCTCAAAAAAGATTTGAAGCCCTCGGGAGCTGGATGGATCCACTGTGCAGCCAATTCCTCCTTCAGAATCTTAAAGACTACTTTGTTTATTGTTAGTCTTAACAAGATAGGGCTCTTTGTGTGAGCTTTCATGGGTGTTTTCAAACACAAAAGAAAGTCCCAGTCCTAAAATTAAAATAACCATGAAAAGTTGTGGTCCGCAGCTATGCTGCTAATCTCTCAACTGCCCAGATGGTACATTGGAAGATCAGGACACTTCACTCATGTTACAAATCCCAAAATGCACAGGACATGATTATTTTTGCCATAAGGCAAAAAGCCTTTGTGTGCCACTTACAAATTAGTTATTGCAGTGACAATAGAGAGGGTCTCATGAGATATGAGCTAGCAGATGTTTTTTGCTTTTATCATAGAGATTCTCTTAGCCTGTGAAAAAGATGGGAGAAAATACCTTTCTTTTCAGTGCTCCTCAAGTCTGATGCAGCTCTTTTAAAATCAACAGATATATGAACATGGCTGAGGCTCATGGCAATGCTGTAAACATTTGGTATAAATATGGCCTTAATAGATGCAAGAATGAGGAACTATATTGTAGTTAAATTGCTATAATCTTCTATCCACTTTTTGTAAGTTTAGTGTATAGTTTTATGAATAGATGCTTATAATTTATTCTTTAACTTTTTATTATTTATATTTTTATACTGTACCATCTAAATAGCTCTAGGCAGTTTACAATAAATGGTCTTTGGCAGAATTGGCAAATAATTCTGTACTGTTTCTAGGAGCTTTAATATGTCTCCTCTGAGAAAAGATCAGTTCTGATTATTTTTGTTCAAAAGGCAGGTGCATTTGCTCTTTATAATAGTTAACTTTTCTATTGCTTTCATGGTTTGTAACTTGCATAGTGTACTGAAGCTGACCAGTACTAATTTGTTTGGGTAAGTGAATTAATTTTCAGGCTGCACATAGTGGAATTCAATCTGAAATCTTGAAATAAATCACAAGGAGCTTAGACTAGCAATAAAAGGAGTTTTTGCTTCAGAAGCATTGAAAGGAATGTTCATTTTTCAAGAAGAGTATTATCAACAGTGTCTTTCTGTATGTTCATTGCTGAAATTGAGAAAATATTTTTGGATCAGTCAAGGGTAGCAACTATGCTCAACCAGCCCCTAATGATATGCCTTGGGAAGAGGTGTGCACTAATCAGATTTTGTTATTGAATTTTGCTCGAATTGAATAGCAACATACTCAAATCAATTCATTGAAACAGCAGCCATTGCTGACTGTTTCAAGGAATTAACTCAAAACGATTCAAATGATTTGGCCATAGGGAACAATGGGGAACTCAAATCACCCCATTGTTCCCCCCTGGGTAGGTCCTAGAGCCACCAGAGGGGATTCGCACTTTTTATTATTAATATTATAATATTATAATTATTATTATTATTATTATCATCATCATTATCATTAACATTAACATCATTTAAAACCAACATTAAAAATTTAAAACCATAAATCTAATTAAAAGCCTGAGTGAATAAATGTGTCTTCATGCCTTTTTAAAAGTTGCCAGAGATGGGGAGGCTCTTATTTCAAAAGAGAGTATATTCCAAAGTCCAGGAGAAGCAACGAAGAAGAACTGTTCCTGAGTAGCTGCCAGATGAGTTGGCGGCAACCGCAGATGAACCTCTCCAGATGATCTTAACTAACAGGCGGTGGGGCTCATGGCAAAGAAGACGTTCTCTTAAATACCCAGGGCCTAAGCTGTTTAGGGCTTTATAGGTAATATCCAGCACCTTGTATTTTGCCCGGAAATATATCGGTAGCCAGTGTCGTTCTTTCAACACAGGAGTAATATGGTCTCTCCTAGATGACCCAGAGACAAACCTAGCTGCCGCATTCTGGACCAACTGTAGTTTCTGGACTATGTACAAAGGCAGCCCCACATAGAGTGCATTGCAGTAATCCAGCCTAGAGTTTACCAGCATATGTACCACCATTTTGAGGTCATCCATCTCAAGAAATGGACACAGCTGGTGTATTAGCCGAAGCTGATAAAATGCAACTCTGGCCACTGCCTCAATCTGGGACACCAGGGAGAGGTTCAGATCCAGAAGCACCCCCAGACTGCGTTGTTGAGTTTGAATAACTCAAAATGGTCTGATTTGAGCTAAAATCAATTAAATTCTAATCAATTTGCACATATCCAGCCTTGAGAAGACATGTTAACTTTGATACATAATATTGCAGATGTCAGTGGTACAATGTCCTTGTTCATAATTCTTGTTTCCTTTTGATAGTGATTTTTCCCCTCAGTGAGAATACTTCATTATTATTACTTCTCTTTGTTTTATAAATCTGTTCAGTATTTCTCTTCTCTCAACAACTTTTTTGACTATTTAGTGTTCTTAACTGATGGTGAACCATCTTGGGGGGTGGCACTTGTAAGGGCAGATTTCATAAATATACATAAAGGTTTGTTCCTTGGTAGTGATTAGTGAAGTCTGTTCATCTTGCCTGAGAATGGGCTGGTTCTTCCTGAGCCCTTTTGATAAATTCTAGGGAAAGTACAGAATTTTCCTGAAAATTTTATGAAACTAAGGACAACATCCACCATTGCCTGCCCTCTTGTCTTTGCTTTCCTCCTCCTGGCTCCTTTCTCATGCTTCTAAATTGCAGAGAAGGGACCATGTGAAAGAGCAGCTGAGAGAGGGTTTGCAAACAAAAACAAAAAAGGTATGGCTTCTCCATAGGCTTCCAGCTCTTTTCAGTGACAGCTTCTGACTTCCATTGTGGCTTGGAATTCTAAGAATTGTAAGTTATTTTTAATTTATCCTAGCAAATGGCCTTCCCAGAGTCAGCAATGCAAGCTCTAAGTATGTTCAGAAGTTTCCATTTCAGAGTGAATCCTCTTTAAAAACAGCCTTCAGTTTAACTCCAGAAAAAGTATTTTTAAAATTTCCTTCCTATCAATGAGTCAGGAGGAATAAAATAACTACACTTCACAGAATTCATGTTGGCAGGAACAACCTAGAAACATCTCAGGCACATCTTGATAAATTTGGGAAAGTGGGGGAGTAGCAAAAGGGACAGATAAAGGCAGGGTCCTTTTTAGGGGCTGGCAAGGTGGACAGTAGCCCTGGGCCCCACACATAGAATCCCTCTCCCACCCCCAGCATTGAGTATTTGAAATAATCAGATCAATTTTCAAGTTTTCAAGTTTTCAGATCAATGATCAAGTTTTCATTCAAGGAAGTAAAACTAATCAAAATATAACCCAGGTTCAAGAGTTATTTTAATATTTTGGATTATTACATACTGTGCAACGTTACACGTGAAGTGTGTATATAAATCTTTTTACTTGATCTGGTGTATATACATACTAATGGATAGTGCACATGCAACTGTGCAAATGTTGCTTTCTGCTAAGTGCATAACACATAGTATGTCAACCAGAAAAAAGTGAGGGGTGACCTCAAATGAACATTCTGCCTCTGGGCCTCTCAGAGACTAAAAGGCCCTGGATAAACAGGCTGGTGCCAAGTCATTATGACCCAAGGCAAAATTCAGAAAGAGCTTAGTTTCTCAGGACTTGGAGACTTTCCATTTGAGGACTTAACCCCCACCCCATTTCCAAAACAACTATTGCTCAGTCATCTCCAGATGACTTTTATGTTTTGGCTGCCAGAGTAGAATTTTCGAAACTTCCTTCCCTAAGGGTCTTTCTTATTTATTTATTTATTTATTCATTGGCTTTCTTCAGAATCTAGAGCAAAGGTAGGCAGACCATAATTGACTTCCTTAGAATCTTCCAGAGGAAGGGTAGTCAGCTTTGGGTCTCCTGCTATTGTTGCGCAACTCCCATCATCCCTAGCCACAATACGTTGTGGGCGGGGAGTTGTAGTTCAACAACAGCTGGAGACCCAAGGTTGCCTACTCCTGATCTAGAGTATTACCAGAAAAGACCATCACTGAGGGTACATTCTGTGTCCAGTTGTGGCCAGTTTGGAAACAGGGCAAACTCAAAATTCTAAAGCAATGGCTTTTTGGATGATGAATATGCTTTTTGCATTTGTTAACCATGAGCCAGTGTGACTCCTTAAATAGCATGGTGGGCATAGACATTGGTTTAGATGTCAACATAACCATTTTCTGAGCGTGGTCTGTTTCTTCATCTGTCACTCCTCTTGTAAAACAAAAATACTAACAATGTTCTTCAGTTTACAGTCCAGTCCAATATGCTGTGCACATTAAGATCTTGCCCATGTTGGCTTTCCTGTTAACTCCACTAAAAGGACTGGAAAGCTTCCTTGTGGGTGTTAGTGCTCCCACAGCAAGCTGGTGGATTGCAATATACATGTCCAAGATGGAAGTCCCCTGCTAAACGAGCAACCCTTTTAGAATGGTGACTCTCTTATATTTAGCAGAGGAAGAGTAATTGTTCCTATCCAACTCCAGCAGAGTGTTTTTCCAATAGCAGTTGCTCGGGTCTACTTTTTATTTATTTATTTTTAAGATTGTTAACACGTTTTGGAGAGGGAATAATCTAGTTTCTTTATCTATGTAAACTGCTTTGTGAACCACTTTTTTAAAATGAAAAGTGGCATATAAATATTCATCATCATCACCATCATGTTTGTTTCTCTTTCCTTGAATTTATTTATTTATTTATTTATTTATTTATTTATTTATTTATTTATTTATGCGTGCATTTATATACCGCCTTTCGTTAAAAGACAACCCCAAGGCGGTTTACAAAAGTTAAAACATACAATAAAAAGGCAATAAAAACATCAAGCTAAAAAATATAAAAACATATTAAAAACAGGCATAAAAACAATACAACAGGATGAATGACTCTAGTATTAAAATTCTCATCTACATTTCCCTTTCTTGCTTAATATAACTAGTAACAAGTTATTTAATATATTATGCATAAAATATTAGGGAAGGATCCAAAATTTTTCAAAGGAATTTTCTCAGCTTCACTTCAAAGAGGGATCATCTTCACTAGAAGGCATTATTCTGCTATCTCTTTGACCCAGTTGTATCATCATGCTTTAGTGTTGGCTTCTTAGACAGTTGGTTGAACAATTTATCCATCCTGTATTTAAAGTGGCCTCCACCTTGTCACTATGGCAACAATTCTTGGGTTTTATCCAGAAATGGTGTGTCCAAATTCTTAGCTTTTAAAAATTTGGACCATGAACATTTTGAAGGTGCTCCAAATCACAAATACCTTTCCTTTGGCTTGTCATGTTGCCACCTCCTCAATGATTCATTTCCATCAGCAGCTGTTCAATTCAAAAGTCTGTTTTTGCTTATTTAAATATTTAATATTTCTAAAAATTACCATGATGATTTGAGGAGAGATATTATGTACCCTACTTTGAATGCATGAATTACTGGTTCATAGTAGTAACTTGGCATTCTTTCATGTTGAGGTAGTATCACAAGAACATCTAACCATGAAAAAATCAAGTGAAAATTATACTGTGGAGTAATTGTAACATGTCACAAAAGGGGTCATGCGAATTATAATATAATACAGCCAGCACACATTTCTTAGAAAATAGGTGGTTGTTCAGGTAATTCCTGAAATTGTGGGCCTAACCTCTTGGCAGTTTCTAATTTTAAATATCAGTGGCGAAAAGGCTAGTTTGAAATACATGTACAAACTCAGTAGACCTCACATGTACGTGTGTGTGTGTGTGTGTGTGTGTGTGATATGTGTGTACACATATAAAGCTGAGGAGTCATATGCAGGAACTGTCATTTATGTAAGTAGTTACACTAGTTCTACAACCAATGAAATATTTGAAAATCTTATACCATGTGTTTATCCATATTCTATAGTACTGAGTCAGAAAGGAAATGGAAGGATTCAATTTAGTCTGTTTTAGGCAAGACTGTGAATAAAGTGGAATTGTTTTTATGAATTTTTACATCTCCTTTCATACATCAAATGATCGTGTCATGCAAATTTCAAAGTCTGAAAAAGGGTTTTGTCTTTCTCCCAGAATACTGAAAGGACATATAAAAATGGTGATTTAACAATATCTGTAGAACCAATATCAAATGTTCTTGAATTTTTGGACTCTTTTATGATGATTGGCTTTTTCTCCTTCTTTTGCTCCTAGATAAGAATATTTCCAATGGGATGAAGTATGAAAAGATAGCATATTTTTAGAATTTCTGATTTAAGCATTTAATTTACATTTCTTTAAATATTTCTTAAGGAGGGGAAGAGGCAATGGATTCATTGTCACATTCTGCATGCTGCCCTTTCCCTTCTTTCTCCTCCTCATCTGTCTTCTACATCGGTTTGCAGTTGAGAGAGATACTAAAACAGCAAAATGGGTTCCTGCTGCTGATTGTAGCTTTATCGTCTACAGCATCTGCAGGGATTGCTGTGTCACAACGGAAGGTGCGTCAGATCAGCGATCCAATTCAACAGATTCTAATTCAGCTGCACAAGATTATCTACATCACACAGGTACATTTTGCTGATGTTGCTTTTGAACAGCCCATCCTTCTCTGTTCACTGCTATTGCTCTGTATGCACAGCAGAGGCATTTCTTTGCTCTCAACAGTTATGACCCAACCTAATAGATGTTATTACAAGCAGCACTTTAAGCCATGAATAATAGTGGCTTTCTGTCAGATATGACTATTTCCTTATGGGAAGAATAGGTTGACATCAGAAGCTCATGGGGTTAAATTCTTTTTTGAAGCCTTTGCAGATGTTATCCTCAGAAAGGGAACTACTGTAACTCGTTAAGAACATATTGAGAGTGTTAGCATGAGTACCAACTCAGATGGAATTTAAAGAGAAGATAAATAATAGGTTTTAATATGTTCAAAATATAAAAGTGCAAAAGAGAGAATGGTCTATCAATCTGGATGGAACGCTGTGACCTTATGTTGATGTTATAATCCGTAAGACCATGAGATGCATACACAATACATGCATTTTGAAACAATTTATCTTTAAGACAACTTCAGCCTACATTTCCATAATGATCTGGTTCAAATAAGGTGCATCATAGCAAAGATCTGTGAACTGTCAGAGAGGAACCAAATCATCTTTCCTCCATTAAGGAATATCTTCTCTCCTGGCCTGGGCAGCAAAGAATCTGTACTGTCAGGGAGCACTGTACATGAAAGGTTTTCTATACATAGTATCAGAGAAGCTTTACAGATGGTGTATAGATCAAGGTAAATAAAGCCAAGATCTGGAGTCTTCATGCAGACAACCAAGGTCTTCAGATATTCAGAATTGCTCTGTTCACCATTCAGTAGTACTGCATAGCCGCTTGATTCATAGTGAAATACCCCACAAAAGAAGCAATGATTTAACCCATATCTTGAGAAATCTTGGCTCCTCCTCCTTTTCAATCTGTCTAATTCCAAAGATGCTCAAGAAGTTCAGACAACAGGATGCACATGTGATCCTGATTAGTGGTGTCACAGAAACGTGTAATTGTCTGGTTTGGAAAATGGATTTTCCTAGCTTGTAATACTAGTAAGTTATTTCCCTCAAAAGTTCTTCTGAGCTCAGAAAGAAAAATGAGATTATGCCAATGCATGGAGTGCTTTTCCCCACTTTAATCTGTTTTAATTTAATTCCTGGACACCAATTAGTGCTCACACAGAACTGGGAAAACATCAACAAAATGCAAATTACAGCATTTGCACTGAACGCCAAGGCATCTGGGATTAAGTCACTTTTGCCTCTTGTCTTACTATATTTGCTGAAAATGTCTTGAAATCAAAAGCTTAGACGTAGGTAGCGGAACCTGTAATAAAAGTATTGGCATATGCAAATACTAGCTGCCTGAGTTGGGAAGCTTCCCAGAGCTTGGTTAGGCAACCTCACAAGCTGAATAGCTTCTTTTCCCTCAAGGCTCAGGAGCATCACTGGGGCAAGCCCAGTTGTGGGAGACTTAAAAATCCCTTGGCGCTGTTTGCTTGGCTCTGTTTGTGCTATGGATTAGTGTCCAGGACTACTGCTTCTTGTAAAATGTAATTTTAAGCCACTCTAATATAATGCAACCAACATAATAAATCATTTTATAATTCTCAGAATAAACTAATATTTTTTTAAAAAAATCTTTTTTAAAATAGCTCTAATTAACTTGGCCACTAATGAACCCTAAAAATAAAACCCTTTAGATGTTGTTCTACCTGCTGGAGGGCCTTCCCCTTATGGGTGTGTATGGAACCATTCCAAGCAGTTCAGTACAAATTAGAACTGTATTTGAACTGAACTGCCAGTCTGTGAGTCGGTTGCTTCGAACTAGATGGTTCGGTTCAAGCACTCATACTGGATTGAACTGGTTCAGCCCAGTTCGACAGTTTGGCATGCTTGTAAAGAGAAATCTGGTAAGAATTCCCCTTTTCAAGCAAAGGGGAGACCCTAGCAACTTCAAAGGGGTTGAAAAGTGCAGGGGTGGGAGGGAGATAATGAATCACCTTATACTAAGAACCCATCAGATCCTTCACCGGATGACAATGTTCCAAATCACCCTTCAAACTCACCAACAGAGGAGAACAAATCCTATCATATCCAGGAGGTTTTTCACACATGGCTCTATGCCTTGGGGTATCTGAAGAGTGAATCTGCTTTGCAGCAGATTCGAGGCATTTTAATTCGAGGGTTTAGACCATTCACGTAGCCATCA
Organism: Hemicordylus capensis; assembly: GCF_027244095.1. NCBI lineage: Eukaryota > Metazoa > Chordata > Lepidosauria > Squamata > Cordylidae > Hemicordylus > Hemicordylus capensis. The sequence continues at coordinate 107,479,045 of NC_069662.1, forward strand.
GCACCTCCTTTGCATAGCCATCAGCATCTCCATCAACACCTTGAAGCCCCGGAGGTTTTTTTAAAAAAGCTGCTGGAAAGAGAGGATTTTTTTTAACCCCGGACATAACTCAAGCTAAGCCAGAATTCGCAGCCTCCATTCGGAGAGAATCAAAGTCCTGTCTGTCCTGGTCCCTGATAGCCCACAGAAAAGTAGGATTAAATCCAGCAAATATGTGGACTGGCACACTCCACTTAGGATTGGATTCGGAGGAAAAGTCCTGTCTGTAAAACCTCCAGGTAGCCAAAATGGCTAAAGTCCTTGGCCTCCAACTAAAGTCCCCAGTCAATACAGTTAGAGATCCAGTCTACCATTCTGTGGCCTCCACCTCCACATCCCAACCAGCTGCACTCCCCATGCCCCCAGTGCCCATACATTCTGCAAAATTGGCATGGGACGCTCCCTCCTCTCTAACTTCAATTTCCAAAAGGCTGGGAAATCATTAAAGAGTGCAGGAGGATAATGGCAAATCATTATTCAAGCACCCCCACCAAACTCTCTACTTCTGAGCAAATCTTGTTGCAAACACTCCACTCCGACCAGTGAGGAGAGTTTAAAACTTGATTCTGTGGGGAGGAAAATCTACTCTTCATCTTTATCAATAAAAATAGCCAACTATGTCTCAGTTTTATTACTTGCTTTGGGAAGAGTTCAAGGACGATTTACAAAATGCATCTGACTCTATCCAAGCCAAGTTCAGAGTGCTTCTTTCAAAGTCAGTGAATATCACACATCAGACTCTGAGCAAATGCAAAAATCTAATGGAAACGGAGTCCTGTACATTGGTTAGTTTCATCTCCTTAAGGCACCATGCCTGGTTACCTGCCATGAAGGATAGAACCAAGGACCTCCCTTTCAATGGGAAGGGGCTGTTTAGCACCTAATAGATGAAACCATAGAGCATATGAAAAAAATCAAAGTTTTCTCCTCAAGCCTACTCCTACCACTTTAAGTGGTATAACAGGCTCAGATACCCATTTGGCTGCTCTGATTGGACAGATGACAAAAGGTCCTTCCAGTTCTCCCAGAAATGCTCTTTCCCACAAAGGAATAAGCCACACTTAAAGAGAAAACACCAAGCTCAGCCCAAACAAGGTCTTTTCCTTTTTGCGCCCCCCCGCCCATTGGACCTTACACGCCCATAAGACCTGCACCTTATCTTCCATCTTGGTGTCTTATCTCCAACTCTTGGGTGCTAAGTATCATCTCTACTGGCCATAGTGTTTCACTCCACTCCCCCTTTCCTAGGGATAAAGCCCACCTCAGGAACTCCTACATTGCTAGTGAAAGTTCAAGAACTATTGTTCAAAGGGGCAAAATAGAACCTGTTTTGCAAAAAGCCCAGTGAGCAGGTTTTTACTCCTGGTACTTCCAAGTACCCAAAAGAGATGGTGGTCTCCAGACAATTTTAGGTCTCCTTTCCCTAAACAAGTTCATCCATCCAAATAAATTCTGGATGCTGACTCTACAACAGCTCCTTCCCCTTCTTGCGGTGGAAGAGTGGCTCGCTATGCTAGACTTCAGAGATTCTTATTTCCACATGGGGATTCGACCAAAGCACAGGAAGTATCTCCAGTTCACCATGGGAGACCGAGTTGCCCAGTATGCAGTCATCCCCTTTGGTCTCTCCACAACCCCACACATCTTTACCAAGTGTATGAGCGCTATCAGCACCCACGTTGGAACACATGGCATCTCAGTTTTCTTGTACTTGGACGACTGGCTGATCACCTCCCCAAATAAATTTTTGCTGATCAGCAACGTCCAACTAGTGCTCACGCTCTTGGAGGATCTCAGCGTCCAAGTGAGACCTCTCTCCACATTTCCTGCTCCTGTCCTGTGTAGGGATGGGTCCGGACCGGTCCGGAGGCTTTGCCCCCTCCAGTACGCATATTCCTTGTAGTAATTGGGGTGGCAGGATACCTCCCTGCTGCCCCTTCTTCCTCTTTAGTGCAAAAGGCTGGATGGTGCCTTTTGCGTACGCGCATGTCGCGTGCGAGCTTCACGTCTCCCTGACATGCGGGTCGTGAAGCCAGGCACCCTGCTAAATCTCTGCGCCTCAATAGGAAGTTGTGCCTCGCCGATCCCGTCATCCAGTCCTTCCTCGTCTCTTACACTGAGCTTTGGTGGGGATGGAGCCCTTCTTGTCGCCGCCGGAGGCGCAAAGGCTGTGTGCTGGGAGTAGATCGGTAGTGGCTGTGCACGCTTCCTCTGGGCCTGCGCTGCATCCCTCCTCCAGGCGGGCTTCCCTCCACTGCTGTTGCGGTTAGGGAAGATCCATCCGCCCCTGGAGCCCAGCTGATGATGCCTGGGCCGCCTGGTGATGTGTCTCCCTCTCCACGGATCCCGGCGCATGTGGGGTCGCCCTTGTGATCGGCATCAGGCGGGGCGGCGAGCGTGACCTTCTTCGCAGCCTAGGCGGGTGCGCTGCTGCCACCGGGTGGGTCTTGTGTGTGTGGGTACTGGGCGGCAGCAGCAGCTTGCAGCGCACCTCTGAGGTAGGCAGGCAGGCCAGGGCTGGCTGCGCGGAGAGGCGGCTTCGCCCTGGGACGGTGGAGAGCTTCATGTCGGGGAGACATGAAGCTCGCGTGCGATGTGCACGTGCGCGTGCGCAAAAGGCTCCGTCTAGCCTTTTGCACTAAAGAGGGAGAAGGGGCGGCAGGGAGGTATCCTGCCGCCCCAATTACTACAAGGAATATGTGCACTGGAGGGGGCAAAGCGGCGGAAGGGGTAAGTAAACCCTCCCCCGCCCTTGAAGGAACCCACCCCACAGTGCCGAACCGCAGCTCTGCGGTTCCGTGCACACCCCTAGTCCTGTGTTGTAAGCAAAATGCTTCAACAAGAAATAAAATGCATAATACACCATGGTGGCCAAGATAGCCATAGTTCTGCTTTGTTACCCTGAGGGCCCTAGAAAGGGTCAACCTATATCCTGGCAGAAACATTCAGAATGGCTGGTCCAACTCAACCAGACTTCTATGAAAAACAAGGCAAGGAGTGTCCAGACAGTGCTAGAGCCCATTTCACTAGGGCCACATCGGCCACACATCTCTCTGGTGTCGGATATTCCGAGATAAAGAAAGCTGCCACCTGGTCATCAAACGTACCTTTCATTAACACTAAGCCCTAGACATCCGATCTATGCCTGAGGCCACCTTTGGGTCGGCTGTACTTCAAGAAGTCCTCTAAACATGCATCCTCAAACCCACCTCCTCTTGAGGAGAGCCCGTTAATCACACACAATTTGAAGGGTACCAGGTCACCTTTAAGATAAACAGGTTGCTCTCCAATGACTTTTGGTCTTTTAATGATCCGGGGTTATGAACAACGCCCACCCAGCCTCCCCACTGCTTTGATGTTATACCTAGTCGCTTACCTTCAATGCTTCTAATGAAGAACAGACCTCTCGCAGTCGACCATGTACTGAGCTACAGGTGCTATGCTGCCCAATATATTGAGTGTGCTTTGTGTGTGAAGGATGGAGCTTCAGAGTGCCTAGAGGAGCTATGAAATTCTTCTGCGGGGCTACTGCACAGGTGCATTACCCATGTTGTGAATTATCCCAGATCGCCTAAAGAGGGCCTGTTTATAGTTCCCAGTTCCTCTCTGGGTCTACATATTAACAGTAATGTATGCTTAGTATTATATGGCACTTTTTAAGAATGCAAAGCACTTCACATGTATTATCTTTATAGACTCCTTTCAATAATCTCTAAGATAAGCAGCATCATGCTATATTGCAGTTAGATTACTGAGTCCAAGAGGGAATGGTTTTCTTAAGGCCATCTAGTTAGTGTTGGAGATGGAGTTCCAGTTCAATGATCTTTTGCACCAACTATCCTAATGACCACTAGGGGCACTGGGAATAGAGATAGTGAGTAAGGGTCTCCCTAGTAGGGATGTGCACGATATTTATCGGCGCCGGCGGGGGTAGGGCTTTAAGGGCGGGGGAGAGTGTACTCACACACACCCCGCCACGTTTCTCCCGCCGGCGCTCTCCGAATTTGAAGCCCCTCGGGGCGGCAGCGTTCCTCCTTGCCGCCCCGTTTGCCCCGTCGGCCGGAAGTGGCCGGAAGTTCCGAGCGCGCATGCGCCCGTTGTGCACGCGCCCGCCCGCCCACCATGCGCGCGCACAACAGGTGCACGCGTGCTCAGAACTTCCGGCCGACGGGGCAAACAGGGCGGCAAGGAGGAACGCTGCCGCCCTGAGGGGCTTCAAATTTGTAGAGTGCCGGCGGGGGAAACGCAGCGGGGGGGTGAGTACACTCTCCCCCGCCCTTAAAGCCCTACCCCCGCCGGTGCCGTATCGCCGAATCTGCCCCAACACCCGAAACGTTTCGACGGCCTTTTCAATGGCCGCCGAAACATTTCGGGCACAAGCCTACTCCCTAGCTGTTCTACCTGTCTCTACTCTATGATCCCTGATTGGACTCTTCAGGTATTTCCTATGAGAGCCAGATTCCCTTCCTGTCCTCTTAGAGAGCAGATGGAAACATATCTCTCTCTTCCTACCTATTCATTACGTAGTTCTTTACATTAAGGATCAGGTCTTTCCTATCCAAAGTGTTCTTCACCAATAAATATTTAGTCCTACAAGAATCTCCATGTGTCTTCTCTAAATAGCTGCAACAGCTAAACTCTGCATTCTACTCTGTAACTGAAGTGAGTAGCTTCTTTAGTGCTCTGCTAATTAACTAGGGTAGAAATTACAACCCTCAACTAAGGATGTGCATGGACTGGTCCGGAGGCCATTATAGAGGCCTCCAAACCGGTTTGAAATTGGGCTGGTCTGGCGGTCCAGCGGTGGAGGGGTGTCTCCCTTTAAGGGCGTGGGGTTTTGCACCTACCCCTCCCACCCCTGCCCCCATTCTTGTCCGGAAATAACGAGCACATGTGTGCCCACGCACGCCGCGCACGTCACACGCTGCATGTGCACACAGCATGTGATGTGCGTGGCGTGTGCATGTGCACTCGTTATTTCCGGTATTTCCAGACAAGAACGGGGGCAGGGACGGCAGGGAGGAATGCTGCCGCCCAAAAAACTTTTCACTGAAACAGAGCGCCAGCTGGGGGAAAGCGGCGGGAGGGGTAAGTGCAACCCTCCCCCCGCCCTTAAAGAGAGACCCCCACCAACACCGGACCACGCCTCTGCGGTTCCGTGCACATCCCTACCCTCAACAGTTAGTTCGTGGCAGAGGTGTGATTCAAACTGGATAAGTCATGATGTGGAGCTCAGTTTCTTAGCCACATTCCCTAAGGGATTTGTCTTCAAATTTCTATCTCGTGCCAGACCTCTTTTAGACATTTCTGCTCAGTCTAATATGTCACCTGTACTCTTTCTAAACTCTGTGTATTTAGAGATAACTGGTACCCTTTGAATCCAAGATGAGTATCAGACTCTATTGGCACCACCCAACTCATAACCATAAATCATGCCTGCATCCACTTTCTTAGCATTCATTAATTTCTCAACATTCATCCATTATCTTTGGCTGTCTTTCCAGCCAAAACCTTTCCTTTACACCCTCACGGTCATCCTGTTATTCAGTATTTTGACTTTTTTTGTTCATTGAACAACTTTTTTGCTAGAGCAGTGTTGTAAGATTTCTTACTTCCCCTGTTTGTAGCTTGAACCTATTTGTCCTTTATCAGGTTTTACCAACTTCCTTCTTTTGAATGGATGGAATATTTTTCTCCAAAGCAGGGGTCTTTGAACTAAAGTTCATACATGCAGACTTCTCCTAAAATATATTCTTTTCTCTATAATTATTATTAATCTTATTAATCCTCTCCCAATTAAAATAGAGCCAAGACCCATTCTATAGGTAAATCTCAACTATATCTGAGCTGCTCCATAAAGCGCAAAATGACTCACAGTGTAACACCTGGACAGAGAAAAGGACACATTTGCCCTTGCTAGATTACTCTGATGAAGTTTTATCTGCTGTTTTCAAGTTGGAGCTCTGCCTGATGAACTTTTGAAGAGTGGTGTGTCCCAAAGAGAGGGTGTGCTTTCTATCTTCTCCAAAAAAACTTGGGGGAAAGTCTCAAACTGTTTTAAGAGATGAGCCTCTATACCAGGGCTGCTCAACTTCGGCCTTCCTGCAGATGTTGGCCTACAATTCCCATAATCCCTGCTTTTGGCCACTGTAGCTGGGGATTATGGGAGTTGTAGTTCAAAAACAGCTGGGAGGCAGCCTAAGTTGAGCAGGCCTGCTCTAAACTGAATGGATTTTTGACTATAAGGGTTTAAAAAAACACCCTAATTTCTCTCATTCCCATGCGTGTGAATTTCTTTGCTGAGCCTGTGAAAGAAACCCCCTCCTTGACCACATTTCCCCTCCCAAATGGAATCTGAGCCCCCCCCACACACACACACATACACATGTAATTTCCCCCAAATTAATACAGACATGTTTAATTCTCTGAAATTCCCTAGATTTTTACATGAGATGGATGGACTAATACAGGACATTGCTTCCAACCACTGTGGTTATTATTTTGTGATTACAATGAAAATTACTAATTGAAAATCAAGTGCTTGTGAAATATCTTATTAACATTCAGATTGCATGTTAATAGCTAGAGGTGTTTGTTGTCAAGGGATATTTCAGATTGGTTACAAAAGCTGTTAGAATGTAAACAACAACCTTCAAAACGGAATAGTATTTCTGATATATCATTACAAAGAGTGCTAAATGTGCTTGTAAAGCATTAGGGTGTATCTGAGGAAGACGAAAGGAAACAAACTGTATTTAAACAATAAAACAAAGTTTAAATAGTTTAAAGGAACCTGCAAATTTACACAACAGTAATACTACATTTCAAATTGACCAAGTGCACTTTTGTGTGTGTGTGTGCTGGGTGGAGGAAGATTCTCCATAATGACAGTCCATTTGGAATACATTAGAAGACCTGGATTTGTCGATTTTTCTGCCTTTGTCTGTTTCGATGGCAGTGTTTATTTGATCAGTTCCCTCCAGCACGTAATTTTTCAGTACATTATCAAGTCTTTTGTGGGCTTGTCTGCCCCCAAGAGTTGCACCCACCAAACTAATTTCCCAGTTTGTTGAATGTTCCATTGGATCAAGAAGTCTTTTTTGCACTTCCATCCTTTGCCTGTCCCTTAAAATAGCAGCTGAAAGATATAGAAACTTACTGACCAGTCACCATTGAACCTTCCAATGATTCCCTGCCTTTCTGTAGTCTCTGCTGACAAGAAGTGGGACACTCTGAAATATGTAGGATGTTTATTTAAAGCTATCAGTTGCAGATCTTCTCTAACAAGCAGAAGCTGAAGTTCATAAGGGGAGAATTCTCATTGTTAATACTTGGCTACCAGCAGCCTTTCCCATTCAGTTTCCATGGCAACAGGTTTCATTCGGATCTGAGAAAAATCATGTAAGCTTTTTAAAAAATGATTATGTAAACCTCTTACCTTATTTCCACTCATCTAACATCTGAGTCCCTGAAAACTAAAGTAGGAATGAAGCACCAGTAGTGAGGCAACTTTGCCCAGTTTCCTTTACAGACAACTGACCTCCCAGACCCTTTGTTTGCTACCAAGAGCCTCAGTATGATCACACAGCTTATTTTCCTACCATATCTTGGCTTTGGATGTTTAGGGTCTAGTTGACAAATATTCTAAAGTGACTGAAGGATGTAGGGAGCCTCTCATCCAATCGAAAACATAGCTTCTGCTATTTTTATTATGCCATCTATGTGCATAGAACTTTATGAAGAACTGGAAAACAGGTCCCTTCCCCAAAGGGCTCACAATCTCAAACTGACACATGGGAGACAAAAGAGGAAGGGTAGCTAGTAGTAAAATGGGAACAAATGTGCTGCTATTTTACATACACTTCTTCAGCTTGGTTACATCAGAGTTCGTGGGCGAGGATGTTGGGCCAAAAGCATCATGGAAAAGGTGGACTTTAAGGAGGGATTTAAAGGAAATAGAATAAATTGCATTGTGGAGGCATTTTGGGAGGCAGTTCTAATCATAATGGCAGTAAAGGAGAAAGGTTGGAGTTGTTGGAGGTTACAGCATACCTTTGGACCACTGTGAGTGGTGGAGCTGGATGAACAAAGGTCACAGACAAGAATATACTGTCATTCAAAAAGCTTTGGTTTAAGATGACAGCTAAGATGTTTTCAATTTTCACTCATGCTCTAAAAGAGTGGAAATTGCAAGTTAAGGTGCCCATCTTAACTTCTGCGCCTTATAAACTGTAAAGACTTTGTAGTCTCATATATAATACTGTTTTAGCAATGAGGAGTCATGAACCCACACCTTTACTCATGAGTAGCCTTTACATTTACTTACAAGACCTTACTCATGTGCAGACCCACAATCTTACTCCCAAGGAAACTTTGCACCCTTGCTTACATCTTGACCCTAACCCTAACTTGTGATTAGAAGACGTTCCATTCTTACCAGTAGACTATCAAACTTACTTGAGAGTAGACCCCACCTTTGTGGGTAACATTGAGGATTTACTCATCAGTAGGGATGCACAATGGTGCATAAACTCACAAGTAGACCACACCCTTACTTGCAGGTAGATTCTTACAAGTAAACCTTGCATCCCTCAAGAATAGCCCTACATGTGAGGTTGAGGTGTTGCTCATGAACAAGAAAGCATTGTCTACTCAAGTTTTAAGTTTGAGGATCAGGTCCTGAATAAGACTGATGGTCTGCTCCTGAGTAAGATGTGATGTTTACCTGTAACTAAGCCCCACAATTAAGTTCAGGTCTACTCATGAGCAATGTTGATCTACTGGTGAGTAAAAATGGAAGTTGTACTCTCAAGTAAGGTTGAGGATCTACTCACAAGAAAGGATGCAAGATTTTTTTTATGATTAAGGGCATGGAGTCTACTCTTGAGCAAAGGTTCCAAACCTTGCTATAGTACATAGCATTTGGGTAAAGCTCATAGAGCATTGGACAGAATGCACCAGAAAGAAATTCATCAGGTGTGTCTATAGGGAGTTGCGGCTAGATTGGGGACTTGTTGAATTTCTGGCTGAACACTTGCTATGCAGGTGGCATTTTGGGGAAGCACTGTGCCTTGCAGAGATGCACCAAGCAGAAATTCATCTGGGGCTTCTAGCAAGTGACTGGGGAAGCTGCACCTTTTGAATTTCTGTCTGATGCAGTCTAATCTTGAGCTGAAATACTTAGAGTGTAGGTGTCGCTTGCAACCTAGTAGTCATGCAAATTTGACAAATGGCTCCAGTTCTATAACCAATAGAATGTTCAGGGCTTTTAATAGTAGAACATTTAACAACTCTTCATCTTAACTATGCTGGCACTACTGTGCCAGTATAATAAGAGAGAGAGAGAGAGAATGGCAAAACCGTGCAGGGTTTTGAAGGTGAGAATGAGAGGCTTGTGCAGGATCTGGGAATGGACAAGAAGCCAGTGCAGAGATTTCAAGAGAGGTGTTGTAACACTGAGGCAAATAGATTGTTTTTCCAGCAGAGTGCTGGATAAGAGGTGAGACAAGTGGAAGACCAGCTGTATTGCCACTAGTGGCCAGCCGATGTGCAACAGGTTGTTTGGGATTCACAGACAATAGGTCCAAACCAGTGTGGAATGCTAACAGAGGTTTTATTAAGCAAAGCTCAATAATAGTTTAAAGAGGATTACAGATGAAATGAAACTAAGTAATAAATCAAAAGAGAATCATAGAATAAAGAAAAGATTACAGATTAAAGAACAGTCATACGTCCCTGACCCCTGCTGGGGACCTTGTCCGTGGGAAGTCCACTCAACAGAAGGAAAGACACCTCAGTGCCCGTTCTGGTGTTCAGCTTCGGCCATGGCTTCATCGACCTACACAGAACTCCCAACTTTAGGGTGTCTGTGTGCCTTTTTTATACCTTTGAACAGCCCTTGGAAAAGGCTGTAAGCCCCCTCCCCATCAACTGTATGTGTGTAAAATTTGAGTACTTTATTCCTTTCATCTAACGGGACAAAGTGGGTGATGGGCTTTCTTATCAGCAAGTGTGTGATTGGATGCCAAGTGCATTCCAATCCTGGGCACAGCCTGATTCATCTTCCCTAGATGTTTTGGGAAGCACTATCTGTGTGTTGGGCAAAGCCTCTGATCCTTCCTAATTATTTTGGGAAATATCGCCAAGGTCTAGCTGAACTACTTGGCCAGATATAAACATCTAGTCTGCACCTGGTCTGTGAGAGGCAGGGTCGCTCATGCCTTCTAGGAAAAGCCCAAAGAGAAAGGCCTAGAACTTATCCTAAGCAATATATGCAGAAATGTATAACTATAAGCAATATATCATGTGTAGAGGGCAGAAATGGATTACACCACTAAATTCCTCTCCAATCTTCCACAGTGCCACTACACCAGCAGAGAAAGTAGGGCTCAAGTCTATCTGGAAGCCATTGCCCCTAATCTCTGATGTGTGGAATTCCCTGTCATTAGCTCAATGGTGACATGTCCCTGCTCAGCCACTTTCTTATACCCAGTCCTTAGATTTTTCAGGGCATTGACACTGAAAACAGATGCCTGGGCTGAGCTCTTGTACTAGTAGAACTTCCCTGATCCTTAGGCACGAATCTTAATTTCAGTTTCCTAGTGCAGATTAAAGTTAAGTTTGTAGAGTGTATCCCCAACATGTTTTGCATGTATACCTGAAAGTGAAATGCTTTTGTATTGCACATGAAACTTGTTTCCAATCACTCCTAATTGCAAATGAGACATGTGCTTCCAATCATGTGTAAGCCAGGAGTTCATGTTTCTGGGCGAACTGAGATTGCCTTATCTTCCTGCAAAGGTACACATGATAGAAACCGTTTACCATAGACTGGGAAACATAACAGCGGGGATTCGAACAGCCCTAAAATGATAGAAACTGATATGAATCTGTGTGTAGCAATCAATTACAGTATTTCCTGTTCAGAAAGACTTAATAGTTGAAATTGTTGACATCATGAATACTTGTAAAAAAAATAGACTCCATATTGCTTTGCTGAAGCAAGAATATTTTTAATGTGCAGAACCAGTCTGTTGAGCAAGGTCTGTGACTTTCCCAGTTAGCTGACATGTGTTTTAATCTGCAAGTAAATCTTTAATCAATAAAGAAATGAATGAAATAAGGCTGCGATTTCTAAAATCCTGACTGGGCATCTGTGCTGGTCTGTGATCGTAATAAAGGAATTGATTGATTGACTGGGCATCATTCTTGTGCATGGTACTATACCTACTTGCCTTATATAAAAAAAAGATTGTTGCTTGTCCCAATGTGTTTGCAATCCAAATTTAGTCACTGAGGAAGGCATTAGAAGGAAGGGGTGCAAGAGTAACAGGGTATGAGCAAATGTAGTTCCATGAAAGCCCTTACATTGTGCATATAAAGGTGCAGCATTGTGGGGAAGACCCTTCCTGACCTAGACACATTCATGGGAATGCCTGCAGATTGCCTCAGCTTCCTAGTTATGTGAAGAGTCCTCTGCACATATAGTTGGCTGTATGAGATCTCTACAGACATTCTAAGGAACATTCACGGGTGAAGCGTGCTGCCATGAAGCCACACACCCCATGTGTACTTCATGTCACTGAAAGACAGTGAAGGGTGTTTGTAAAGAGCTTCTCTATCCGTTGGGATTGAGAGCTAAGGGGTTAAGGCAAAAGGCCTACAGTTGGTTTCTGAGGAAGGGCTTGAAGGAAGAAACAGAACAGAAGAATACAGGGGTGGGGTGGGGTGGGGTGGGGCTGGAGGGGAGAGAATTCCAGTCATGAGGGGGTAGCGATGGGCAGAGCACATCACAAAAGAATGAGTAAAGAAGAAGCTTATTGGTTTTTATTTATTTATTTTAAAAGGTTTATATTTTGCCTTTCTTGTCAAAGGTAACCCAAAGTGGTTTACAATGAAAAGTAACCACTTAAAGATCATAACAATGTATTAAAACAACCCACGATAAAAGGCAGCTAAAATAAAAGCTGCTTCCATAGGTAGAAGCACCCCAAATCACCGTTCAGCCACCACTTGAAGACAGGAATTTTATAATGCTGCAAATACATTTTTACACTGTACACATCCCAATATCTCTAGAATACCTACACAGCCACCACAGCACCTCACAGCCTTTTCCATTGCCCCTACCATTGTGGAATAGTGTGAAGAATATGAATCGGGAAGTCCCCCGTTTGCATTTTGCTTTTGCCATGGACGTATTAGGCTGCCTCAGTCAAGGCACTGCTTCTCAGTTTGAGCCCTGCAACTGCAATGTGGGGATGATAATACTAAACTGTCCTACAAGTTTGTTGTAGAATTAACTGAGTTAATGTCTAAAAAGTGCTTTTAATTATCTGAAGTGCTATATGAATTTCAACTAGTAATGTTGGTAATTCCCCCCACCTAAAAGTAAAATTGTAGATGCTGTTTACTTGCTGCTCTGTTAATAGCAGTTGTTAATAATTTCCTATTTCTCTTAATACTTTATGATTTAAAGAGTACAAACAGCAGTACTAACTGTTTCTACATCCTCCAACAGCTTCCACCAACTTTGCACTGCAACTTGAAAAGAAGAGTCATTGAGAGATTCAAGAAATCCCTATTCAGTCAGCAGAGCAATCCGTGTAATTTGAAATCTGAAATTAATAAGGTGGAGTATTTTGCAGATCACTCCCAGGGTGGTAATGATTTTTTCAATTATTTGAAATGTGGACCACAAATGTAGAGGGGTTGTAGGGAAGTAGTTTTCAGGAGTAAGAAAGATGATCTGTATTCACATTTTTTTATTTGTGAAAAATGCTTGCTCAAGGTTAACCCACCAAAAGCATGAAGATGGTAGTTTTTGAAAATTATTTAAATTTAATTTGAATGAATGACTTTATAGTGAAAAATTAAGAATAAATAGCAACTCACCTTAGTTTTATAACTATAAAAACATTCAGGGGGTAAGCAATTATATGCAATATGGTTTTTTTCCCCATTTTCATCTTTCCATAATATTGATGCACATAAAATAGGAGATAAACCTTCCAGCTGTTAATAAATTGAAACATAAAGCCATCCTCATTGGAGATCAGAATTTTTTTATTCCTTTCATGGATGTAATTGGGAAACTAAAAAGTAAAGATTCAAAAACTAAATTTCAAAAGATCAAATCTTCAACACAGATTATTCTAAACTTTATTTACTGGAAATACTTTTTGTTGTGAATAATATTTTTGGAAGAAAATGATTGCATTGTTTTTTAATGTAGATGTTGCCCCATTTTCACTTTCACAGAAGCAGACCTGTCCACCTTTCTAGAGCAAAGTTAAGGCCCTGAGGCCAGTGGCATAAACCCTAAGTGCACCCCCCTGACTATTGGGCCTGTGTGAAGCTTTGGCTGAAGTTAAATACTCTGCACAGTCCCCCTAACACCCAGTGGAGACTATCATTCTCACTGTACAGTGTTGTGGTTTGCCCAGCACCTGCCAGGGGCCTCCTTTAAGGGAAAGAACTCTCTTGAGCCCTTGCACAGTATTAGAAGGTGTGTACCGAGTGCTGGGAAGTGCAGCCATTCCCAGCACTTTCCCCATAGAGCTCCTAAGAGCTTAAAGGGCCCTCCCAGCACTGAGAAAAGCGCAGTACTGTGCAAAGGTCAGCACAGTCGGAAATGGCTCTCACACTAAAGTTTTTTTGGGCAAAGTAACCCTTGCTTGAAAAACAGATCACTGGTCTAGGGTAACAGTAGAAGGTGATCTTGAGCAGAACAGAGCATCAGAAGGGGTGAGAAGACAAAAGGAAAGGATGATATATTCAGGGGTTGGGAATCCTTAACCTTTAGACATTAAAGTTAACGCTTTCCCCGCTTTAAACATTTCTTCCTCAGTCTGCTCAGAAAGCACTGAAGCTGTCCAAATGTGTTTCAGTGCTAGATAATCTTATAGCCCTAATAGCTCAGCAGGCCCTAATTCAGCTCATTGCTTTCCAGCTATCACTTTCTTGCAAGCATCACAAGATGTACATCTTTTTATAAATGACATTTTGGATACTGTCCAGTGCAGAAAATATATTTGTGGGTAAGTTTAGAGATGTTGGGACATTGTTTTTCTGCGTCTACAAAGCAAGTCCCAAAAGACACCAACACCACATTAGATCTTACTGCATACTGAGCATGTATCCAGTTGTCCCAACAGATGGTGGCAACTTCAACTGTATTTTAGCCATGTTTCTTTATTCTTTCTTCTCAAACTCAAGGCCAGTAATGGCACATACAATCAGCACAAACACTTACACAGTTCATACAATTACACTTCACCTGTATTTATCCCCAGCCACCAAAGGCCCATATAAACATTTTTTCATGGCTTTGGGGAAATGCTGTAGAATCAGAATCATGTTTATTGATGGTCTGCAGATTTTCATTTTACAAACCTAAAAACAGATGAACAGTCCCATGAATAATATAATTAAAATCATAAAAGACAAAGAGACTGCAATAGCTGGAGAAGTAAAACATAATTGCATTAAATATAACCAACAAATATTAAATGGTTATAAACAACCTTATAACTTCTATTGATTCAAAATTATTTATTAAAAAATTACAAATCTTAATAACTAAAAATGTAAGCATTGCAACTGTGTCCATAACACGAGGTTGAGAATCCATAACCAGGAAGTCTGTATACCATTCAAGTGGCCTCCTTGGAAATGAAGTAATCTGATGTTATATGTCTTGCTCTTTCATATCTGTAAAAAATACGATGTAATAACATGAGATACAATTCTAATTCCTCAACTCCACAAGGACAAGGATGGTTTGCATAACTATGGTATCTCCCCTATAAAATTGCTGAAGGGATGGCAAAGTAATGTAGTGTCAACACTTGCCTGCATTTAGGCATGAAAAACAGTCTTAAGTAATTAGGATAAAGTGGTTTTATGGGTACCTCTACTGTGGTGGTGAACAAATCTTTTTAACAAAAACTTTTGGAAATATTGAATTAACTGAAACTCCAGCATTAGCCTGCCTTTTGGTTGGTTGGTTGGTAACAGATATCTCAGAATTACTATGTAATCTACTATATGAATCAATAAGCAGGCAATGGAATCTAACAATCATATATGCAGCAGTAATAGGAGTCCCTACGGAACCCCACTACATGGTGCAACAAATGAAAAGGAAATCAGATCTGCCCTCTGGGTACATAGAACATGGTTGGATGTCACTGTGGATCCACTTATGCACATGGTTATATGACCTGTGACATGTGACCCCAGCACAGGACTGATGAGGAGGGTACACAATTTAACAACTTTTGTCCATCTCTCAATGCAAGCCCTCACGACTGTGTTCTCAGAGGTATCTGATGGCCACTGTGTGAAACAAGATGCTGGACTAGATAGGTCTTGGGCCTAATCCACAGGGCTGTTCTTATTACATGCAAGATTGGACAGAGATTCCCAGCTAGCAGGATAATATTTCCTGTCATTGGCTTCCATTGATTAAAAAAATTCAACAGATCACCCTAGATTATTGGCCAGCCATCTGCCTAACAAAGAACCCCCCACTCCCAGCATCTGTAACAATATTTTTACTCATTTATTTTTCAGTGAATTTATTTTGAGGCTCATGTGCATGTTTTCTTCTCCTCAGTAACAGTGTCTGCTAGAAGGAAATTAAAGTCTATATAAGACATTATAATGTTCTTATACGAAATGTACACTCCATCTTGGGAGTGGTGGCATAGAAGTAATCTGGCAAATGGCTTGTTTTGCCTTGAAAAGTTAGAAAAAATAGTTTTAGTTCTTGGTGTATGAATGATATTTATAGCTCTAATATTCCACACATTATTTTCATTATTCTATTCTTATTTTGGTGTGCCTGGTTTACAAATTAATGAAAACAGTTCACCTGGGAATTCTTTTGTTTAGGCATAATAGCGATGAGCAGAAGTTTCCCTGAGTGGATCCATAAAGAAAAACAGGTGCACCTCCAGCACTTTGCTCTCCTGCCTGGGCTAAATACCAACCCACAAGTAACATTGAAATGGAACAGCAGCATCTCAGCTGTGAACTTTTAATTCTGTAACTAAAAATGACAGAATACTGCCTTTAACTCAAAACTGTAAATTGAAGCTGATAGTGTATAATATGAAAACCTTCTACCAATTTAAATTTGCTGAAATCTATTCATCTGGCTGAGGCTGTCCAGTGCTTGGATGAGTACCTGTCACTTTGAGGATTAGAAATTTTTCCTTATTTTATCTGGTGTGACAGTTGTCGCTTTTCTAAGCAACTTAGAAAAGGATGGAGCATCCGGGGGGGATCAAAATGGCTGGAATTGCACAAATGTCAGTGAGTCCTGCTGAGCACTATGCTGTGGTAAAAATCAGACCAGTACTTGCATATAGACACTGAGTCTTAACATTAGGAATTCAGTGTACTGTATTTGTTCAGTAGATTTGAGATACATTTTCTTTTCCTGTTCTCATGGGACCCTGTATTTTAACGCATTTCAAGCAAGCATTACGGACAACCTTATTTGGTACCTGACTGCATAGAGGAGAATGTAAGAGGTGGTTAGCATATATGGCTCATCTATCTTGCGAAGATCCCAACAACTTTTAGTTATGTTTTTGAAGAAAAGGAGGATTGTTTTTTAGTCCTCATGGTTTCAGAGACCAGTTTGGCAATGCAGGTGCATAATAGAAATATAAAGGCAGGTTTTGAAAGGGCCCATCTTCTTGTTTTTGTCTTCTCATGACTTTGAAGACCGGGGTGTGTGTGTGTGTGTGTGTGTGTGTGTGTGTGTGTGTGTGAGTGAGAGGAAGGTGTTTTTTAAAATAAAATACATCCAATTTTTTCATGTTTAATATGAAACTATATAGATAATGTTGTATAGGTGAGGGGACATTGGTTCCCTGTGAATTGTCCCCTAACCAGAAATTTGTTCTGTATTTTCCCCTTCAGTTATAAGCTGACCTTTACCTTAGAGCAGTTTCATATTTCTAAATCTGTGCACTTTCCAAAATGTTAAATATTTGTCAGATTGAATCATTTTAGTGATTTTTTTTCCTTTACCAAAGGGAATATCCTCACTAATGGTGCAGAGACACAGTATGCAAAGCACCTCTGCAGTGTCTAGTAATCTGTGTTGTATGCATCTGGGGACAATACTAACTGATCTCCCACCTCACTGGAAGTGCTCCATGCAATACAGAAGTTGGTCCCTGAGGGTCCTACAGCCCTCAGGAACCTACTTCTGGGCCACAAAGAGTAATTCTGGGGGACTGATAAAAATTGTCCCCCAACATGCAACCTGACTCTGGATTACTAAACACTGCACAGTGTGCCTCATCATTAGTGAGGATGTCAGCTAGTTTTTTTAAACAGCTTCTGATGCAACTGCATTTTAAACAAAGTATATAAACACACATTCGTTCACACTCCATCAAGCAGTTCCCTCTTTTTCAAAACCGAGCCACAGAACTATTTAGGATTGCAGCTCCAGAATAACAAGACCATGGACTATTATAAAAGGTGCATCATTCTCAGTTTGCATCAATCACATCGTTTCTCAGAACTTTAGAGCTTACCCCCTCTTCTCAACTTTCTGGATCCTCAAACCCAAGACCAACAATCTGTTCTATAGGTGAGCATGCAGCGATTCTTGCATCCAGTTGTATGCATGCAGTCTGCTATTGTGTGCAAGCATCTGTGAGTTGGAATATTAATAGAATACTGGCATTAGAAGATGAATAGAACAAGACATTAATCTCTTCTAAATTAATTAAATCCTACACAGGGAAATGTCATTAAAACAAAAGATTAACTCTTCCCAAATCAGGTTGGGATGATGGGCAAGTGGAAGAAGATTTCCTACCAGAAATACTTATTGTTTTACATTGGATCCTCTGTTGGGGGCATTCAGTGCAGCAGCTGGTGGGAAGAAGGCTCCATCTGTCTTGGGATTCTGTTCCTCCCTAGAACGTTGTGCCACTTCTTAATGCGGGCCTGCTGCTCATACTAAAATACAAATTATTTAATGATTTGCATGCAAATTAGTTTTGGTCTTCTGATTCTTCATAGAATACTATGTGGTTATTCTGAGCAAGTTACCTACACTCTATTTGACTAGCTCCTCTACTGTAGACATTTAGGTCAGGTCTTGCTATCTGTGACCAAATGTATCAAGGCAAAAAGGCATTATATTCATGTTTTTGCTTTTTTGCAGCTTCTCCAAGGTTCTCCAGAGCTTATCGAGCCTAACCTTTTCACTGCAGATTGCCACTTGTTGCATCACTCTTCAGGAGGAAATATGTTGGTCCCAGATGACAGACCAGGTGAGTCTAGCAAAAGTCATGATGCTCAGACTTTTCCATTGACTTATACTGTTGACATTGTCAATACTCAGTGAAGACAAATTACTACTACGACTAGACATGTCTTTAGCTCCAGTGAGGTATAGAATACTGAAGAGACATGAGTCTATAAGACATATAGGGTAAGAACAGATGATCACTTACAGCATGATTTCTCCTTAAACCCTTTCCACATGGTGTTTCTATGGGGAGATGGTCATCTTTATGCTCTTCCCATGCTGCACCGAGTGTTGCCATGCTTCCCTAATTTAGGGATGTGCACAAAACCGGTTTGCCCGGTTCAGTTCGAGTTCGAACCTGGAGGGGGTGGTTCAATTTTGGTTTTGCTCAAACCTCCCCTTGGTTTGGTTGCGGTACTGGGGTACCCAGTACCCCAAATTCACCAATAATCGGAGGAGTGTCCTATTGCCTTGGGGGTTTTGGGGTGGTAGGCACCCCTGAGTGCCTACCACCTACCCCACGTTTGTGCCCCTAGGTGCTCCACAATAGGGGATAATGGGCTGGTTCGGGTCCCATTATACCCTATGAAAAAAAAATTAAAATAAACTTCAAAAATTCATTAAAAATCGTACAAATGTCCAATTGCTTTGGGGCTTGGGTGGTAGGTACCCATGGGTGCTTGATACCACCCCACCCACTTTTGGAGGTTCAAACCAGTTTGAACCAGTTCGAATCGAACCACCCCCTGTTTGGTTCGAATTCGAACCTGCAGCTCGAACCTGATGTCTGGTTTGGTTCGAATTTGAACCATCGAACCACCCTGGTTCGAATTGCACCCTGGAGGCATTCCAGAGTCATTTCAGTAGAGAGTGCATTCCAGAGTCTCAGGACAGCTACAGAAAAGGCCCATCCTTGCATGGCCACCAGATGAGCTGGTGGCAACTGCAGACAAACCTCTCCAGTTGATCTCAATGGTTGATGTGCCTCATGGCAAAGAAGATGTTCTCTTAAATACCCAGGAACTAAGCTGTTTGAGGCACTTTAGGTTATAACCAGCACCTTGTAGTTTGCCCAGAAACTTATCAGTAGCCAGCATAGTTCTTGTAATATAGGAGTGATATGGTATCACTGAGATGACCCAGAGACCAGCCTGGCTGCCACATTCTGTACCAACTGCAGTTTCCGTATTATGTACAAAGGCAGCCTCACACAGAGTGCATTGCAGTAGTCAAGTCTGGAGGTTACAACCAGCATATGTACTATTGTTCTGAAGTTGTTTATTTCAAGAAATGGACACAGCTGGCATATCAACCAAAGCTGATAGAAAGCACCTCTGGCCACTGTCTCAACCTGAGACACCAGGGAGATATTTGGATCCAGAAGTACTCCCAGGTCCTTCCTTCTGGGGAACTGTGACCTCATCCAGAACCAACCTCTCAAATTGTCTCCCGAGTTCCAACTCCGCACCATAAGTATCTCTGTCTTATTTGGATTAAGTCTGTTTATCCCTCATTCAGCCCATCATTGCCTCCAGGCAGGGAGGCTATGCCTTCACTTGATGATGGTGACATGGAGAAATAGATTTGGGTATCATCAGCATACTGATAACACCCTGCACCAAATCTCCTAATGATCTCTACCAGCAGTTTCATATAGATGTTAAAAAGCATTGCAGACAGTATGGGGTCCCAAGGGAAGTCATATAAAAGTTCACATTTTGAAAAGCAACAGTCTCACCATCTGCAATCTGCCATAAAGGTAGGAGTGGAACCACTGCAAAGCAATGCCTCCCATCCCTCTCAGATGCTCCAGAAGGATACTATGGTCGATAGTATTGAAAGCCTATGGTCGAGAGATCCAAATGGACCAACAGAGTCTCACTCCCTCTGTCCATTCCTAATTGGAGATTATCCATCAGGCAGACCAAAGCAGTCTCCACCCCATAGCCCACCCAAAAGCCAGTTTGAAATGGGTCTAGACCAGAGATTCTCAACATTGGGTCCCCAAATGTTATTGGACTTCAACTCCCATAATCCCCAACCAAAGGCCACTGGGGACCCAATGTTGAGAATCCCTGGTCTAGATAATCAGTTTCCTCCAATACTGTCTGGAGCTGGGAGGCCACAACCCTCTCAGTTACCTTGCCCAGCCATGGCAGGTTGAAGACAGGCCTATAGTTGCTTAACGCTGAGGGATATAATGCATGCTTCTTCAGAAGAGGTCTAATGACTGCCTCCTTAAGACAGGGAGGCATCCTGCCCTTCCTCATAGAAGCATTTATAATATCTGCCAGGCCTTCTAGAACACCCCCCCACACACACACACACACAAAATAGTATCCGCCATGTGGGACAAGGCGGTAGGCTGCACAATTCCAAGCGGCTTGTCCACATCCTCAGGAGTCAAAAACTCCTGACGAATATAGTCAGAGCATTTCTGCAAAAATATAGAATAAGTAGTTAGCACTGTAAAGCCTTCTCAAAAAGAGTGAAATGGTCCTAGCAAAACTAGAAAAAAATATGTTAACAGGAGCATTCTGAATTATCCAGAGAGGGGAGAGACAGGAGGAAGGCAGAACAGCAAGGAGGAGATTGATTAATTTTGTAATGAGCCTATGTAAGCTGGGAAATAAATCATGTTAACAGAAGTGGTTCTGTCAAAATAGAATTTTGAAAGGTCTGTGTATTATGTAAGTATGTCATCCAAACTACTGTTTTTGCTTGGTATGTTTCACAGTTATATGTTATTTTCCTGCTCCTCATGTGAAGTGTGTTTGTTTCAAGAACAAATCTGGGGAGCGGCATGTGGGGGCAAGCCCTCCTATAGAAAAGTGGTTCCCCCCCACTTCTGTTTCAGAAATCTAATAAGAACATAAGAACAGGCCCAAGGCCCATCTAGTCCAGCATCCTGTTTCGCACAGTGGTGCACCAGATGCCACTGGAAGGACCTGAGGGCATGCCCTCTCTCCTGCTGTTACTCCCCTGCAACTGGTACTCAGAGGCATCCTGCCTTTGAGGCTGGAGGTGGCCCACAGCCCTCCGACTAGTAGCCATTGATAGACCTCTCCTCCACAAAGTTATCCAAACCCTTCTTAAAGCCATCCACGTTGTTGGCTGTCACCACATCTTGTGGCAGAGAATTCCACAAGTTGATTGTGCGTTGTGTGAAAAAGTACTTCCATTTGTTGATCCTAGATTTCCCGGCAATCAATTTCATGGGATGACCCCTGGTTCTAGTGTTATGGGAGAGGGAGAAGAATTTCTCTTTACCCACTTTCTCCACACCATGCATGATTTTATAAACCTCTATCATGTCTCCCTGCAGTCATCTTATTTCTAAACTAAATAGCCACAGGTGTTGTAGTCTTGCCTCATACGAAAGGTACTCTAGGCCCCTGATCATCTTGGTTGCCCTCTTCTGCACCTATTCCAGTTCTACAATGTCCTTTTTTAGATGTGGTGACCAGAATTGTACACAGTACTCCAAGTGTGGTCGCACCATAGTTTTGTATAAGGGCATTAGAATATTAGCCGCTTTATTTTCAGTCCCCTTCCTAATGATCCCTAGCATGGAATTGGCCTTTTTCACAGCTGCCGCACATTGAGTCGACACTTTCAACGAGCTGTCCACCACGACCCCAAGATCCCTCTCCTGGTCAGTCACCGACAGCTCAGATCCCATCAGCGTATACTTGAAACTGGGGTTTTTCATCCCAATGTGCATCACTTTACACTTGCCAACATTGAAGTGCATTTGCCATTTGGTCACCCACTCCCCCAGTTTGGAGAGATCCTTTTGGCGCTCCTCACAATCTGTTTTGGATTTCACTACCCAAAAGAGTTAGGTATCATCTGCAAATTTGGCCACCTCCCTGCTTACCCCTACAGCTAGATCATTTATAAATAAATTAAAAAGCACCAGTCCCAGTACAGATCCCTGGGGGACCCCACTTCTTACTTCCCTCCATTGTGAAAACTCTCCATTTATCCCTACTCTCTGTTTCCTGTCTTTCAACCAGTTAGCAATCCACACATGTACTTGTCCCCGTACCCCATGACCGCTAGGTTTCCTCAGGAGTCTTTGATCAGGAACTTTGTCAAAAGCTTTTTGGAAGTCCAGGCATACTATGTCAACTGGATCACCTTGATCTACACACTTATTGACATTCTCAAAGAAAAGTTTGGTGAGGCAAGATTTACCTTTGCGGAAGCCATGCTGGTTCACTCCCAGCAGGGCCGGTTCTTCTAGGTGCTTTACAATTTTATCCTTGAGGATGCTTTCCATCAATTTGCCTGGAACGGACGTTAAGCTAACCGGCCTGTTATTTCCTGGATTGCCCCTGGATCCCTTTTTGAAAATCGGTGTAACATTTCCTACTCTCTAGTCCTCTGGTACAGAGCCCAATTTCAGGGATAAGTTATATATTTTACCAAGGAGTCCAGCAATTTCACAGTTGAGTTCTTTGAGGATTCTTGGATGGAGGCCATCCGGCCCTGGTGATTTGTTAGTTTTCAGTTTTTCCAGACAATTTAGAACATCATTTCTTGTCACTTCTATCTGACTCAGTTCTTTAGCCTCCATCCCTAAAAAGCATGGTTCAGGAACAGGTATATGCTCAGTATCCTCTGCCGTGAAGACGGATGCAAAGAACTCATTGAACTCCTCTGCAACCTCCATATCCTCCTTAATAATTCATTTCACTCCCTCATTGTCTAATGGTCCAACCGTCTCCCTGGCAGGTTTCCTGCTTCTGATGTATTTAAAGAAGTTTTTGTTTTTCCCCTTGATACTTTTGGTTAAATGTTCCTCAAACTCTCTTTTTGCCTCCCTTATTGTCACCTTGCATTTCTTTTGCCAGAGTCTGTGCTCCTTTCTGTTCTCTTCATTTGGACAGGCCTTCCAATTTCAGAAAGAAGTCTTCTTCCCTTTTATGGCTTCCTTGATGGTACCCTTTAGCCATGCTGGCATCCTCCTGGACTTAGTGGTACCTTCCCTTCTTTTGGGTATACAATCTAACTGGGCTTCTAGTATTGTGGTTTTGAGTAAACTCCATGCACTCTGGAGCGAACTGACTTTCCTGATTTTCCCTTTCAGCTGCCTTTTCACCATACTCCTCATTTTGGAGAAATTTTCTCTTCTGAAATTAGAAATGTCTATGTTAGACTTCCTTGGTGATTCTCTCCCCACATGTATGCTGAATTTCATGGCACTATGGTCACTGTTCCCTAAAGGGTTGATGACACTGACATCAAGCACCAGGTCCTGGGTGCCACTCAGAATTAAGTCCAAGGTCGCCTTCTCTCTGGTTGGTTCCAAGACCAACTGTTCTAGGGTACAGTCATTTAGCATATCTAGAAATCTGACCTCTTTGTCATGACCTGACTGTGAATTTACCCAGTCTATGTGTGGGTAATTGAAGTCACCCATTATTACAGCCCTGCCTCTCCTTGACGCCTCCCTGATTTCCTCCTGCAACTCCCAGTCACTGTCAGTATTTTGATCCGGAGGGCGATAGCACGTCCCCAGTAGCATGTTCCCTTTCAGGCCTTGTATTGTCATCCACAGGGTTTCTGTGGAGGACTCCAGTCCATATAGGTTTTCTAGCTTGCTGGATTCTATCCTATACAGTGCTACTCCACTTCCAGGGTGCCCCCACCGTCCTTTCTATAGAGTTTGTATCCAGGGATAACAGTGTCCCACTGGTTCTCACAGTTCCACCATGTTTCTGTTATGCCCACTATATCTATTTCTGCATTAGCAACCAAGCACTCCAGCTCACCCATCTTGGCTCAGAGGCTTTTGGCACTGGCATATAAGCACCTATACGCTGAATCTCTCACCTGATGTATGTTATCTTTCTTTTGACTCTTTGATCAGCTGGCACAGGCTCCCGTTTGCTCTTTATGCGGTTCTGCTCTGCCCTCTTCTGTTTTATCTGAATCCTTTGCACCCTCACACTTTAAAGGGTGGCTTTTGCTGAACGGGATATGTGGGACACAGCTAATAATATGTGGGACACAGCTTGTCCACCCATAAATGCACTTGCCCCCCCTCAGTATTCCCTCAGTTGCTAGTGGTTTGTTTTTTTACTTCATTTATATTGCCTTTTTGCTAACTCACACAAGGCAATCTTACAATTGAAAAGGGAAAAAAGAAAAATATCAGGCTATTGGTCAGAGCCTTTAGAAGTTGATGGTATGAGCTCCATGGTGTGGGACTCTCCTTTCTTGCCTTCCTCTCATAGTTTATGGGTCAGGAGCCTAAAGGGTATCCCATCTTTTTCATGATGGGAGTTGTAGTTTAACCACAGCTGGAGAGCTGAGGTTGCCTACCTCATACTACACCCTTTTTTGCACTGAAGTCCATGTAGCATAACTCATTTGTGTTTGTCATGTTCTTAGTAGGGCTGTGCAAACCAGCTCAACCTTGAACCCATTCGACACCAAACTGGCCTGGCTCAAGGGTTCGACATTGAACTGACCTTGAGCTGGACCGGCTCCAGATTGGTTCGAGGTCAAGCTGAACCCCACCTTGGGTTTTCTAATTGTTAAAAAAAAATTAGGGACTCACTGCTTCCAGGCAGCACTGCACAAGGGGGGGGAGTCTCCAGTGGTCCCCCCTCCCCCCCCGCTGACCTTCCCCCGGTCTTGAAATGGCCTGGTTCAGGTGGTTTTTGGCCCATTCTGGGCCTCTATGTAGTTCTGGCCATTTTGGAGGCCACAGTGCATGCACAATGGACACCTGCGTGTCCAGAGTGACTGAAAATTCTAAGATGGTTATTCTTAGCATGCTTACTCAGAAGTATGAAGTATGTGTAAGTAAGCTCTGTGGAACTGATTAAGTACATAAATTTAAGATCAGCATGTAGCAAATGAGGGCCAAACTACATGTTATATTAAACATGTTGTTGGACCCTAGGAGGTAAATGATAGCAGCTTCAGGCAGAATGATTTACATTGATTGTGGCATCGGGATGAAGTTTTTTGGTATATATTTTTTAAAAATATCCTATCTTTAGGAGGTCCCAATCCTGTTCTTCCCTGCTAGCCTATGGCTTCTATTTTCAATGAAAAAACTAATATATTGGGCTAGTGTATTACCGAGTGGTGTTTTTTGTTGTTGCTGCTTTGTATTTTATGGCTATATCGTGTGTGTGCTTAAATGTTTAATTAGATTTGTATTTTTATATTCCATTTCAGTATTTTTATTGTTTAATTTTATAGTCTTATATTGTTTTAAATATTTTTGTAAACTGCCTTGAGATTGTTTTAACGAAAGGCCAGGGGCATAGCCACTGTTGGGCGACCGGGTTCAAAGAACTCAGGCCGCCGCCCCTCAGTGGCCACCCTTTGCAGCCCCAACAAGCCCCCCCACATCAGACGCCAGATGCGCAGGGCGTAGTTTAGCTCCCGAACGGGGCTGTGCGGCCCTGTTCGGGAGTTAAATGGCCAGCACTGCATTTGCAGCATAGCCAGGAGCAGCTGTCCCTGCTCTAAGGGAGAGCGCTGGCCCCAGTCTAGCTCCCGAACCAGGCTGCCTGGCCCAGTCCGGGAGCTAGACCATGCCCCCCGCATCTGACATCAGACGTAGGGGGCGTGGCTAACCACACATGTCTGATAGATGCAGGAGGCAGGGCAATGGGGGCCACTGCTGTGGCCAGACACGGGCTGCTGCTGGCCTCCCTCTACCAGTGTGAAAGGTGGTATAAAAATGTAACAATAAAATCAACTATGTAACTTGTAGTTTGGCCCTACAGTGAAGCTGTTTTACTCTTCTGGCCTTTGGAATGTGACCAGATCATTAATTTACAATATGCTGCAGATGGCAAGGTAAAATAGCAAGTGCCTGAGAAAGCATTTTTGTGTGATGTTGCACAGAAAATGGAATATACCCAAAGCTAAGGACTTGAGTGTTATTAGAGGAACTCTTGGAATCTGGCCATTATTTCTGATTCCCTACATAGCCATGAAAATAACAGTCATCTTGATAGTGAGATCTCCAAGTTTTGAGATATGCATATTAACTTAAATGCAGGGAACCAAATCACCTGCATAAAAGAATGCTCAGAACAGCTCAATTCTATTGAGATGAATTGGAAAACTGACTCATACACAGAAGTTCTGTACCACAAATCAAGCCCAACACAAATCAGTGGATTGCTGCAAGTGATTAGCTTAAATCTGCAATTGACATTTCACCCTCACTGTCTGCTTTTTGCTTTCTCCTTTGTGAATTGTTACTGTGATTTCAGAAAAAATGTACATGGAATATTTTTCTACCAATTAATTAATAACCCCTAACAGAGGGGCTCTTATCCTGGGTCGAAGTCAGGGCCTCCAAACCCCCAGGGCCCCCCCCAAATCCTCTTGGGTATGTCCCAGATGGTGTGGAGGCCATGCCACCAGCCCACACTGTGATCTGTCCCAGGCTCTGATCATGACATTTGCTTTGGAGACAGAGAGGGGAGTGAGGAAAAGAAATATGTAGGATGGGAATATATTAAGCTGTGTGTTGAAATATTTCTGCTAATACATATTTGCATAAATATACCTGTTTTATATTCTTACACTCTTGTGATTCCATTGCTGTTTGTGCCCTCAAGAGCCAACGTGTTAAAAATACTGTGTGTGTCATGCTGTGTGTGGCGGGGGGGGGTGATGCCTCACTTGCAGGGGAGGGGCTCCAAAGGCCTTTAGGTCCAGGCTACAGAATTACTTAAGTGCATCTCTCACTCCCCAAGGCTGCTAATTTATAGCTAACGGTATGCTATACCTTAAAATGATCTCAGCTTTTAATGTATGTTTTCTATGTTATGGTTTTTGTGAATATAAAAGAGGAATGTTCAGTCAGTTATCAAACATTATCTGATACAATTTACTTATAGGTCTTCCTAGCACTTTTGATATGGATGAAGGAATGACATATGAGCAAATGCAGGTCAGATGTTACATTGTTTCTAGCAATTTTGTCAATGCCTTTTAGTTTCTTTTTAGTAACAAATAACACAACCCATTGTCCTTCCCTTTTGTAGACTGTGATCGAAGAGGTTCTAGAAGAATGTGGATATTACAATTTCACCTCAAATAGGTAAGTGAGCTTTATTTCAAAAATATTTTAAATTATGGTGCACTAGATAAACACAACTTTTTCTGTTTTAATTTCATGCACAATGTTATAGTATGTAGGCAAGTGCTGGGTAAAACTGATGTTGAGCATTATAGGCAATATTTTTGATGGACACAGCTGCTGCAGTCTAACAGGAACAGCACATACTTTGTAGTGATTTCCTCTCATTATAGCCCATTTCCTACTAAAAGCACATTCAGAATGAAAGGCACCTCTATCTATTCACTTTGATGGATGTAAAGTTGTTGTAAAAACTCTTGTGAAAAACAAATACTGATAAAGAATTCCAGGACTGAAAATTAGTCTAACTGGCATATTATTTAGATGCTGTACAAAAGGAAGAACACTGAAGAGAAGAAGGAGAGAACAGAAAATTAAAAACAAAAAGATTTAAAGAATTTGAAAGAAGGCATTCAGTCATTGTGAATATCAGTGTGTTACACAACTGCTGTTAAACTTCAGCAATTGAGACTTTCCCTACCCCATTCTAAAAAAGCCAAACTGGCATGTCAACCAAGTTTATAAAAGCTCTTGTGTCCTTTTGATTCACACATATCGGATTACTTCGGCTCACGTTTCTGAAGGAACAAAGCAACTTTTGGTCTTGCACTGAATTTGATGTTTCTAGCCATAATGGACTTTTTCAGTTGGAACCTGAAATAATATATACCCCTTTAAACACAAGCCTTTCTACTAATTTCAGTAGTGGTTACATTAACATTTCACGTCATGTTGGTGCCTTGTGTTAAGTTTTTATATTTGAATTTCACTCCCAGCAGAGCATATACCCCGCAAATAAACATTGGAGAGGATCTCTTCCTTGTCACCAGTTTTGAGATGTTCAGCTTTCCCTTGTCTCTGTTGACACATCTCTTTAATATGCCAACTTGATAGCACAAAGATTGAATCTGACTCAGATTATAAATGGTTATAAATGCTGTGTAATTTATCATAATAAAAAACACAACTACTTCCATCTTTTTAGGTATCAATATTATCCATGGGGAACAAAGAATCATCCAGCTAGAAGATGAGCACCTGGAATTCTGACTAGAGTGGCATGTTTTCTAATGAGGTCTAACTGCCTTGACTTCAACTGTTATTGTCATTGCCAAAGGGACGCACTTTGCTTAAAACACAAGGAAGGCGAAAGCATTTGGGTGTTTGAAGAAATGTTGCTTACAAAGTGTCCTCCAAGCAGTAGAACCATAGCATATTACTGTGGCAGTAGGTGTTTGCCATATATTTTTGTCTGTATGTGCAAAATGTGGAAATCCTTCCAGGTGCCTGCATTAAGATGACAGCAGCATGCCTCCCAGTGAATTCTTGCTGCTTTTATATCATTTTGAATGGATTAGTGAACACTCAGGATTGTTGGCAATATATTTTAAGTTTTATAGATTTGGTTACATCAGAGATTTATCTTTTATAATAAGAATATATTTTATAAGGAGATTAAAATCAGAAGGCGTAAGGTGGAAGGCAAACAAATAGTTCACACCTTTACTATATCAGAGTTAAGTGGTCTGAAATATATTTGAAGAGAAGACTTATAATAATTGTTAAATCTCAGAACTGAAACTTAGATTCTATAAACAGATAAGTGGCAGTGTCTATATGTATATATGAAAAACTGTACATTTATATTCAGTGTTATATACACATGCACACAGGTATAGAAGAGAATAAATAGCTAAATGTAACCAATGTTCTGCTAATTTGATTTGTAGCACAATGCACTTTGGAAAAATATACACATTTCTAGAGATACAGGTAAAGTAAGAAAGTGGAGTTCCTTGATTCATTGTTACTTTTTCTTCTATTTTGCCACCTTTTCAGAGATTTCAGTGAATAAGGAGCCAGTGTATGATACTTAATGGTAGCTATTGACCCTTTAAAGGAGACTGCATGTAATGTGTACATAGTGGTGCTGTTTCTGCAGTAGAATGTATACTACATACCCAAACTAGTAGACAGTGTAATAGTATCCATTATATATGATACTCTAGTTAAACAGGATAGAGTAGTTCAGGCAGAAGTGATGAGTGCAATTCAGAGAAGCCTCTTCTAAGTGGTAAGAAACCTATTCTAAACCATCCCAGTTTAATGCCAACAACATGACTGGATTTAAGACCAGCCCCAAAGGACCATTTGAAATCTAGACAATCTAGACATCATTCAGCAAAGACTTGTCAGTGAGTTATTTTAGAGCTGCTTCACACTGCAGAAGGGAGCCCAGCTATAGTGGTGGTATCACAGTATTGACATGATAAGCATAAGGGAAGATGCATAAGGAAGATGCAGATCCCCAAATGCTTGTGGCACCATCTGCAGGCAGTGATTTGCCAGGCTCCTTGGTGTGGGTCAATTATGTGTTTGAAAGTGTACGTCTCTCATTTATACTTTATTGTTCACCATGACAAACACCAGTTGACCTGAGCAACTGTATAAAGTTAGGAGTGTGCACGAAACACATTTTACATCATGTGCTTGGAACGGACTGCAAAATGCACAGAACATTCTGTCGGAACAACTGGTCGAGCTGGTTGTTCTGACGGAACAGCGCCATTCTGTTGGAACATTCTGGCCCTCTTCTGGTCTCTGCACATGCATGGTAGCCATTTGTGTGGTGGTGCAAATGGCCACCGTGAGTGTGGAGAAGCTAGAAGACTGTCATTTTGGATTCCAAAATGGCTCTTGGAATGGGTCAGAATATTCCACTTCAGAACGGATTATTGTGTTCCAAGCACAAAACAGGCTGCCTTCTGTTTTGAGCTCTGAACACTAACAATGGCCCATTTCGAGGAGGAATGTTCCAACCACAGAACATTCTGCACATCCCTAGTATAAAGTATGAAACAACAAATCATAGATGGCAAACAGTTCAGCCAACATAAGGTGGATCACAGCATTTTATGTGAAAACCACTGTAATTCTGGTGGTTGCTCAGAAATAGAAGCACACAAAACACTCTTGGAATAATAGTAACTGCACTTTTGTGTATCTGCCAACAATTGCTTGAATCCAAAGAAACATGGGTAAAATTCTCTTCACACAGTCGGGCTTTCCCATCCATCCTTGCCACTGTAGTCCCTTACATGTTCCTCCCCACTTCAAGCTACTTTGGAAGGTCAGGAGGGCATCCCAACCAATGCTGAGGAATATGAATCAGCAAAAGTGGGTTAAATGGAATTCCCCATATATGTATAAAGCCTCTCTCTCCCACCCTGCCACTGCAATCCCAACCCCTCTAATTATAGTTAAGGGGTTATAATTATAATAGAGCTACCTCGGTTGCTTCCCCAGAAATATACCAAAGCATAGTTCACCATAGTTCACCATTCTTTCATCTTAAGTCAGCCATATGGCATACCACCATAAATTTCCATGAAGCTCTGCTTCATGCTATTGCAATGAACCTAGGAACCTTTGCATAGGTATAATTTCATTTCCAATGTATATTGCCATTAAAAAACATAGACCAAAGTCTAGGATAATGATACTGGATTTAAAGGTACCATCTGCAGCGCTCTGTAATGTAGGAGCCATTTTAAAGTGTGATTACACATTTTGATATTGCAAATAATAAAGTATGCTGATTGCTAACAAAAATAAATTTAAAATGTGTGTAATTATACTGACAACCTTCAAAACTCAGCATTCGTCATCTTAGGAATTTCAAAGTAATCATGGCATCTTACTATTTTTAGAACACAAGACTCCACAATCACTGGGGAGCATTAAAATTTGCATTTGTAATGGCTTCTATTTTCAAGTACCATCGGATGGAGGGAGGGGAGACTTCTAAGCAGAAGGCCATCAAATTTTGATTGTAGTTTTGCTTTCAGACATTGTTACTTTGTATTTACAAGAAATTGCAAGTCCCAGTTACTTCCATTTGCAGTTGAACTTGAGTTGCTATTCCTACGGCCATTTTGTTTTCCAAAGTTGGCAGGAAATAAGTGGCCTCTTTATACTTTGTTCCTCTATAAATATTTTGCTTTGAAGTATTTTAGATAACACCCCCCCCCCAACTTAATTTTAATGGTATGCTATGTCAGTTGATACCTGAATGTTTTATTTCTCTTTCTGGTAAATAAAATATACTCATAACCACTGCTAATTTTATCACAATTTTTGCTAATATTATTGATTATTTGGCATGAGTGTTACATACTTACATTATAGGAAATGATAGGCTTTGGAGATCTTATTGCTGCCATTAGCTCATTAATAAGAACTGGAACTAGTACTGTGGATTTGATCTAATCCTAGTGCAAGACTAGGCACCTTCTTATCATTCCAGTGCTTTACTGTAACATTTTTAATACACAACTTGGCCAATTTACTTGTAATGAGTAGTGTAGAATGGGATGGCAATTAGCCATGGGCTTGCAAACAAAGTTTCAGAAACCAAGGGAAATGAATAACAAAATTAAGGCCCCATTAGTGTGTAATGGCAAACTGCAGGTCAACGAAGCTGAGGTTATTTTTTGTAACTGTGAACTGCATTGCAGATGTTCATCCAACTGTGGCCTGGCAACCTCCAGTTTCAGGACAGGGGAGCCACTCCCTCTTCCTGGTCCAACGAGGCTCATCCCAGCAAGCTCTGTAGCACTCACCTTGCTAGACTGTGGCAAGGTTTCAGAATGTTTGCAGGGCGGCAGCCATTGGCCACTATCTTCAAGGGGGCATGTTGAGTGCGATTGTGCCTTTTCAGAATGGACCACCCACCCTCAGCTGGGAAAGGGCATTTAAATCCCTTTAAATGTCATTCAAACCGTTCTCCAGGCAGCTATTGCACTGCCACCCTTGTAAGAGTCCTGCACCAAAACAGTCTTGCACATGCACAAATGCTTGCAATGGGCGGGGGGGATGCAGAGGCACACCATTTTCCTGTTACTCCAGGAAGAGATCGTGATGACTTCCTAGGAGGGAATATGTATATGAGGGGAGGGCAAAGGATCCTAGGGTCTGGTCCAGTGCGACCAAGGATGCTCTTGTGATGACCGACCACAGCAGAGTAGACCAGGAACACCCAAGCACACTCCTGCCCCTCTGTTGGGGGATTAGCCCTCTCATGAGAAGGCCAGTCTACTGGGGAGGACAAAGGCTCCAAGATCTCTGCCAGACTGCACTCATGATTTAGGCCATTCAAGTCAAGGGCCCCCACATGTGGGCCCCCTTTTCTCTCAGGTAAATATTAGAACACTATGATGCCTCCTCTCCAGCCATCCCTTTCATACTCCCAAGGAGCAGTGGCTGCTCCATGTGTCCAGGCAGTAGACTAAAGAAACACTGGGCCCCTTGGGATAGGTTATTACTCTCATTCAAATATCCCAGGTTTCAACCGGTGTTGCAGTATATGCAGATCAGCCACTGCAGGAATCATAGGAGAGGGGAGCCCCAGTTCTCAGCAATCCCAGGAATGTGGAGTCATCGCACTGGGCAAAAGCAAACATGGATATGTGCAAATAGACAACCAGACTGGAAGAGGGCCTGCTTGGACTACTTATTAGTAGCACTTGCTAAGACAGGCAAAGGTATTGCTGGGGTATCCATCCCTGTGATTTGCTTGTGTCGAGCAACCAGGCTGGCAGCAGCTTCCGTTCAGCTTCCGTTCAGCATGTCTCCATGGCTTTTCTCTCTTGTGAGAGAGTGACCTTTGGGAGAAGGTGCATCATCGCACATTATTAACTATTCTGCTCCATCCCTGTATACCTCAAGATGGTTCTTCTTATGAGTAGGGATGTGCACAAAATCGGTTTGCCCAGTTCAGTTTGAGTACAGACCCTATTTGAACCCAACTGGGCATGTTTGGTTTTGTGCCCCAAAACTAGAGCCCCAGCTCGGCTTGAGTTAGAGCCAGTTTGGGGTTCTAAACGTCATTTTCTTTAAGCTTACTGGTGGCCTCATGGGGGGTGCTGTTGTGGCTGGAGTGTGTGTGTCTGGATGTCCCCACTCACCCACCAGCCTCCCCCAGTCTTCTGTGGACTGGTTTGGACCATTTTCAGGCTATTTTGGACCTCTCAATGGCCACAGTGGCCATTTTGGAGGCCACTGTGCATGTACCCTGGCCATTTGCATGGCCTGCATCATGATCCGGTCACACAAATGGCTAAGGCGCATAGGCAGCAGCCCCTTAAATGGCCGCCGCAACCACAGAGAAGGCAGAAATGGCCTGAAAGTGGGCTGAATTGGCCTATAGAAGACTGAGGGAGGCTGATGGGGAAGGTGGAAACCTCCAGAGGCCCCCCACAGCCATGGCACACACACCCAGAGACTGACGGGACCCACCAGTAAGCTTTAAAAAACAAATATTCATTTTTGTTTTTACAACCCCGAACCGGCCCCCAAGCTGGCCTGGAGGGGTTCGGCTCGAGGTCAAGTTGAACTGGATTCAGTCTGGCTCATGGGTGAGCCCTCAAGCTTGCCTGGTTTAATGGTGAACTGGCTCAACCTTGAGTTGGTTCACACATCCCTACTTATGAGTTGTGAATGGGTCTCTCCATGGCCTTCCACTCTCATATGACAGGTGTCTGCTCCAGAGCACCACCTGTCTTCATCACATAGGAGGGATCTCTCCTGTAACTGGAGGCAATACTGTTCCTGCTGGATGGTTCTTCTCATGAGTAACACCAGAGACTGCATGCTTTTACCCAAGGGCAAGGGGCTGGATCCCCCTTCCCCAACTTTATTGTACAAAAAATAAAGCAGTGCTATTCAATAATTCCTGGTTGTGGCTGCTTTTTAAAGGCAAACCCAGGTATCGCTGCCCTGACATATGTTATCTTTGCAGTGATCTAATCAGCTTGTCTGGTTTATGGTGCCACCATGAATGCATGTGTTTGTGAACATACTTCTGTATCAATATATATTTGGTGAACAAAACAATGAGTTCCTGTCTTGCCATCCAGTCCTCTTTCCTAGAGTGGGGAGGAACAAGAGACACAGTAGAAAGTGGGCATCCCTCCATGTGTCATTCCCCTTTGACAGGCTTAGAAGCGTGGGATGGCGGCACCCCTGTTGCCGTACAACAGCTTGAGGAACAGAGATGGGGTGCGGCAAATGCTAAGAGAGATGGCCAGTGTGAAGCACAGCAGGCAAGGAGTGGGCATGATCCTGGGTGGGTCTGGGCCACCCTCTCTGTGATTATGGTTCCAGAAAACAAAACAAAACAAAACCGTGGTTATGGAGGCATCAGCATTTGGGCATAGGACTGCCACCTTCAAACCTCAGGTTGGAGCAGCAAAACTCACTACAAACTGAAGGTTCAAACTAGAATTTGGTGAGGAAAACCGCAGGTCACTTTTGCAACAAAACCGCAGTTTCATGAATTCGGACGCACATGAATTCCAACCTCTGCCCTGTTCAACTCCAGTTTGGTTTCATGTGCGAATGGGGCCTAACAATGATGGGAAATAAAAAAACAATAAACAGGTTTGTATAACAAGGAGGAATCAAAAACCTTTTTGTAGTAAGCCTTAAGGTACAAAAATAACAATGGGGGAATGCATCCAGCTCAACTGAACTATATTGTTCTGCTTCAATCAGGTTCTGAAACCAAACAGTTTCTTCCACCTCATCTTTGTTTTCTCTTTCCTGGTTTCTTGGTCTATTTTTCTCCAATAGCTTCTTCTTCACCCTTTATTCTGACTTCTGTTATCCCAATGGTATTCAGACATTCTCTTGTATGTGCATAAAGATCCCTGTACTCATGTACATGTATTTGTGTCAATGACTGTACAAGCGTGCATTTAAAAGTGAACCTGGGTACAGGCCCTGTGAATGCAGGCTGCAGACAGGAAGTCGACTACTGTATGCGTGTTGAACATAATATGTGAGCAGGGCATCTGGTTTTCTTTTTTTCTTTCGGGCTTAAATACTTTTATCTCTAGCTCCTCCCTCCCAATATTTTGACCAATAAGGGCAATAGCTTAAGCTTCTGTTTGTTCAGTATCTTCTTTCTTGGGCTGACCTTTTGAACCTCAAAAGGAAAATAATAGTCTGAATCCCCTGGAGTTTGAGAACTCGTGAAGCTCTTACAGGAATTGACCTTATTCTCACCTTCTTAGTGTTGAACTACACATGACCTGTTTGGGGCCAAAATTGCATAATGCCAGTATCTTGGCAAAAGGGCACATTTCCCCCCATATAATATAATATAATATAATATAATATAATATAATATAATATAATATAATATAATATAATATAATATAATGAATCAATAATAATATAATATAATAAACCAATTACAAATAGTCTGCACTTGGACCATCTGCCCTCTGTGTTGCTGAGTGGGCAGTAATTCCTGCTATCTGTATATTTTCAAATTAGGTCAGGAGGTAACTGACTTGAATAGCTGGCATATTATCAAATATTAAATTATTTTTGTTTAGTATGGAAACAGTTTGTACAAAAGTATTTATAGCCAATTCTGGGAATTTCTTCATCAGTTGTACAGGGAGAAAGTATTATTAAAATAAAATTGACTAATATTCTTCTACAAATACTACTGCATCATTCTTTGACCTTCAGATATTAAATATTAACTGACAATGCTATTTTTTATTCTATGAGAACTAATTGAATCTTGGGATTTACTAGTAAGACTTCTTATTTGAAATAGATATAGTCATCAGAACATATCAAGGACAGAATTGAAAATGAGTTTTATTTCATTCAAGGACAAACCAGTTTTAAAGGGCAAATAACACTGCCCTAATTGACAGAAGAGATTTGTAGGTTTGTAAATTTCAGCCAAAATGTTGAGGAAAGCTTCATTAACAAAGCAATGTCTAAACATTGTTTCTGGCAAATAGGCTGTCTTCAAAAACCAGGTACAGCGATGCTAAACCTATTCGTACACATAAACAGAATGTATCCATCAAAGTTAAGCACTTATTAAAACAAGTTATTGAAGTCTTGCAAAGCTATTATACATTTTTTTTTAATTTTTTTAACATATTTCTATACTGCCCCAAACTTGTGCCTCTGGGTGATTTACAATTAAAATAATATAAACATTAAAATCATTAACATTAAAATTATTTAAAACCCAACATTAAAAGTATTAAAGCTATAAATCTAATTAAAAGCCTGGATGAACAAATATGTTTTCAGTGCCTTTTTAAAAATTGCCAGAGATGGGGAAGATCTTATCGCAACAGGGAGCGCATTCCAAATGCCATGTACAGAACCATTTTATAATTTCTGCATTCTGCATTTGAAACTATTGTAGCTGAAACCGTAGTTCTCGTATTTACAAAAAAAATAAGTGATAACAGTAAAGACTTTTAATCTCAAGTCTGACAGACACATGAGTTGGTGCATTTTATTGCAATGATAGCAGAATTTCAGAGGTGACTGAGGAGGCTCGTTTGTGTGGAATGTTTCCTCTTACTGCAAAGCATTCTGGGTCATTCATGTTGAACAGGCACGCAGGGTCTTGAAGTTACTGTTTTGCAACTCAGAACTTTCTCTCTCTCTCTAACATCACCACTGCTTTCATTTTTCCCCCCATTTGGACGGGTGGAGGTGAATTAATAGGCCTTGTGAATAGGCAAGTATTCAATTCAGCACTCAGATTCAATATTTCAATTCAGCACTCAGATTCAATATTTTGAATCTGAGCCATTTTTGGAAGGGTGGTATAGAAATCAAATAAGTAATAATAATAATATTTGGAGCATGCACTATTAAATTCTATGCTTTTGTTTTGTGCTTTGGATACTCTCCAATTCACATTCAGTAATTTGGATCTGGTTCTTCTATTAATCCAAATATCTGTCCATGAAATATATTGGGGAAATTGTTAAATGCCCACCCAGGGGTGTGGCTAGAAGAGTGGGGGTCCGTGATCACCCCTTCTCCAGTGGACCCTTGGAGTGAGGAAGATAATGAAAAAATGGGGGGGGAATTCAAGTTCACGCCATCAACTCATCACAGCAGTTACGAGGAAGCAGAAAGCCCCCAGCTCCAGCAGAGAAAATCCCTTCCTGTGAGCCACAATTCCTGGGATCCAGAATAAAGTATCCCTCACAAAATATATCCAGTTTAGTCTGCAAGAACTGTCTGATGAGCACACAGTTCTACAACACTGTTGTGCAATCAGGCTGCCCTTTTCAGTTCAATAGAGGTCATAGCTCCATATGGGCAAAAGTGTCAAGCGCCTCCTTACCACCTCCACCTCAGCTCTGCCCAGGCAAGCCATTTCTGTTAACCACAAGAGCTAAATGGAATCTCCATTTTCAGAGGCAATATATACAGGTACTTGGGATAAACTATTGTTTTCATGTCTCCTTGTGAGCTTCCAGAGACATCTAGATAGTTGCACTTAGAAAACGTTTCCCCCAGTTCTGATATATATAAATCAATCCCAGTATTTCTCACACATCAACTAGGTCAGCCCAGTCTTCCCCGCAATAAAGTAATGCCTGCATTTTCCCAGCTCTTCCTGCAGCAAAAATTGTCAGAACAACAAAGGCAGAGGATTTTCTTTAAAATGGGTAGTGGACAGTCAGTAGCCATCCATCAACCTACCAGTGTCTTGTTGAGTCATGATCCCACCACTGGCTTCCTTCTCTTCCAAGGTTGTGCCAAAAGAGCACCAATGTAACCATTGTCTTCAGTGGGATGTAAGAGCTAGTGCTATGAACTCTCCCCCCCTGCTCCCTACACACACACACACACACGATTTATTGATTGATTTACACACACACGTGCCTGCTGATTTTTTAAAATTATTTATTTTCCTTTTGGTTGTATACCCAATGTAAGGATGTGAAGCAGTCCTTGGGGCAAGCATGTAAACACAGTCACCCCAGTTCATACAGTGAACGGCTGGACTCAGATACAATTCTAAAGTGTATTCTTTAGTACTAGAGTGCTCAAGTTGTTTTCTCCTAGGCTTGCCAACATCTTATATGACTCAGTTCCATAATCACAAATTTTGTTTAGCGAGGGTTTCACCCCATACATCTGGAAAAGTACTCATCTTTTCCTAGGTAGTTTATTGTGATCCTAGACATTGTCACAGATTAAATTTGCAAGGTTGCTGCTGAAATGTTTCCTTGCTTTCTTGATTACGTGTTTGCCTACTGCAATTGCTTTTTAGCAAAAGTGAGACAGTAATAATATCTATATAAATTATCCATGTCTTCCAGTGAAATCAGCCTGTGAGACAGAAGCCCTATTTCTGAGTTCTTTATGCATGAGAAAATAGGATGAAACTTTCATTCCATTGTTTGGGAATCCCTTTTTTCCTTTTAAACAGATTGTTTGTTCTTTGTGGCTTATATTAATTTATATCCTTTGCCACTGCCTCAAAGGGTTCTAGAACAGTAAAGGGAAATTTGTAATCAACTCACAGCTGATCACTTGAAAGCATACCCTCTGAGCCAACATGGATTTAGGTTAGAAGGCAATCCATGCTCAGTCAGCCAAAAACCTCTCTGATACACAGCATGTGTTTTTCAGCGTGCACCTCTCTTTAGAGGTTCTCCTTAGGTTCATCTTCCCTGCTACATTGTGTGTGTGGGTGTGCACACATGCACAGCTGGACATGAAAGACAAACCTGACCTAACTTGCACTTAAGAGTGGGAGTGTTTAAAAACATGGATGTTGATTTACAGTTTGTCATTTGAGGCAATTTCAACTTTGTCCACTTGAATAAAAAAGAAGGGAGATGCCTTGATCCTGTAGATATGAGGTCATTTGCTTGATGTTTAGTTCAGTGTTGTTCACTATAGTAAACTTTCATAGCACTCATAAGCACAGTCTCAGGGATATATATGTGACCAATTTTGGGGTGGAGCCAAGATGGTGACTGGTTAACAGCTTAACTCATGAGCTTCTGCCCCAACCTTGGTTCCCCCCATGTCCTGGGCATACCTTCCAGGGGCTTGCCTCCCCCCAGGCAGAGGAAAAGATCTCGTAAGAGCCCCGCCCTCAAGAGTCCGGCCAACGATAGTGGAATTTGTTTCTTCATGGAGACTATCTCACCTGTCACGATATTATTCTGATCCAGGAATCCTGGACACCTGGGGAGTTATTACTCAATGGCTTTCACTCATACACAGCTGGAGCCGTACCTGGGGCAGGCTGTGGCAGATGCAAAGGCAGCCTGGGTGTGCTTGTTGCTACCTCTCTACCTGAATCCTCAAAACTGCGTCCACAGCTCAAGCAGTATGCTTTGGCAGTTTTGATTCAATCCAGCCACTGCAAACTATTGATAATTAACATTTATCTCCCTACACAATGGAGGAAGCTACAGGTCAGATCAATGTGAGCTGAACTTGAAAACTACGCAGCAGACCACCTCCTTTCCATTCCTAATGCATATGTAGTGATTCAGTGCTAAGCTGGGTCCTGATTACCATATCTTATTCGCTCAACAGAGGGCCTATTCACCCAACCCTGAGGCAGATGGGCTGCCGTTCAAAGGACCAGAGGTCAAATTATGCAGGAGTCTAATAATGACCACCAAACTTAATCTCTTCATTTTGAATGGCTCACATGAAAATGACCATCCCACCGAGTTCACCTATCTGGCAGACTCCAGAATGAGCCTGATTGACTACTTTATTACCTTAGGGAACCTGCTCCCTCTCGGGGAGAGATTTGAGCTTACCCCCAAATTTGACAGTGATC
Organism: Hemicordylus capensis; assembly: GCF_027244095.1. NCBI lineage: Eukaryota > Metazoa > Chordata > Lepidosauria > Squamata > Cordylidae > Hemicordylus > Hemicordylus capensis. Next base: position 107,519,152 of record NC_069662.1, read on the forward strand.
ATCTCCTGATTTTGCTCCTTTTAAAGCCCTTCATTCATGAGTCCCACACAGAGATAATCGTTATAATCCTTTGTTAGGATGAGCATATTGCTGTGCTAAATGGTCCCCACAGCTGGATCAAGCGCTATGTGAGCTACTTGCCTCTGACCACCTGCAGCATTCAATCATCCCTAATAACAATGCTGCTGGCGCACCCTTGGAGTCCTACAGTGCCCTAGTCCAGGAACTACAGCAGCTTCTCTCTCATAAGAACTGTGTACCATATGTACAGTGCCAGCAGGCCTCCAAGCAGTGTTTTGACAAGGACTGTATTAACACCAAAAAAGCTCTTGCTACCACCTATCAACTGGACTGTTGGCTGTGCAGAATCTCCTTCAGCAGAGAAGACAGTACAAACGCCTGCTGGCTCATAAGAAAAGAGATGCCACAAAAGATGCCTGGATGGGTCTCATTCAGGCTGTTAGATCCAAAGATTCTGCCATGTTTTGGCACCTTACAAAGTAATCTCCCAGCTATGGTAGTCTCCCAGCTACTTGGATTCTCACATTCACCCAGGGATCTGGGAGAAATACTTTCATGACCTATACAAAGACCCTGCTGCTGATTGCGGAAGCCCTGCCTGTGCCATTGAGGATACTCCAGCATGGGCTCCGGTGTCAACGTTGGAGATCCACAGTCTATTCGCCCAATTAAGAACGGGGAAGGCTCCAGGGGAGGAGCTTATTCTGCCAGAGGCTGTTAAAAAAAAAATCTGGACTGGCCTCTCCAGCAGCATACCTCACCCAACTGGAGGTTCCAAAGCACAGAAGGGCGTTCACTCTGGCTCGCTGTCATGGCCTCCCTTCAGCAGTGCAAGAAGGCCATTTGCAGAGTGACTATGCCCTTGTGGCTAAAGGCAGATCAAAACTATCGAGCATATTCTCCTCTACAGTTTGTTCTATAGAGACATTAGCTCCTCCCTCATCCTTCCATTGCTATGCAAGTATCCAGGATGTTTGAACCAATTTTACAGCTCCTTGCTGATCTCTGACTCTAAGCCTGCCATCACAGATAGCGTAGCCAGGTACTCTGCGGCTGCGATCAACGTTCGTCAGTGGATGGTAGGCAGTGAGTCCTAAGAGCCTCAGTCTGACCCTCGATGACTCAGGGTGACTCATAGGCTTTACAGTTGCCCACTCAGTGCTGATTCAATAGAAAGACGTATGCGCCTCCTCTTTTTTTTAACTGCTCCATATAGCCTTATGTCTGGCTGTTTTCTATCTATCTATCTATCTATCTATCTATCTATCTATCTATCTATCTAACACATTTGTACATTGCCCAAAACGCAAGTCTCTGGGCGCTTTACAACAAAACTGGTTATTCAGTTTTATTACTAAGGCTTTTATGTATTTCTGTCTTTTCATGTCTTTTTAATGTTTTTGCATCCATTTTATGCCCCCTTTTTCATGCCTTTTATGCACTTTTATGACTTTTATTACTTTTCAGGCTTTAAAGCCCTCATGCTGCTGGTGTACTTTCCACTACTTTTTTTAGTATTTTTAGTATTAATATGTACCTTAAGTACAGTTTCATATGTAAGCACTTTTTATATACTCTCACTTTAGAGCCCCTGGTGGCGCAGTGGTAAAACTGCCGCCCTGTAACCAGAAGGTTACAAGTTCGATTCTGACCAGGGGCTCAAGGTTGACTCAGCCTTCCATCCTTCTGAGGTCAGTAAAATGAGTACCCAGAATGTTGGGGGCAATATGCTAAATCATTGTAAACCGCTTAGAGAGCTCTGGCTATAAAGCGGTATATAAATGGAATTGCTATTGCTAAACATGAAACCACCCTTATACTTTATGTTCGACTATGACCGTAATAAAGACTGATTGGTTTACCAATTTTTTTAAAAAAATATGTTTTGATTAAAAGGAAAAAGCATTTTCATACAATTTGTGTAAGAAAATAAATGAATATTCTAAACTATAAGCATGGTAGGAAACATACAGAATAAGTATATATTACATAGATAATGTTTACACTTGATCTTAGCCAAAAGGCCGTAAAGCAATATATTGGGACTAGGTTTAAAACTAAATCATATAACACCAGTACAAGATGCTGCATTGTAATTATACCTGACTAAAATGGTGTATATCTTTCAGGGCAGCATTTAAGTAATGGCCATTTACAAATGCAATGAATGGAAACCAATCATTCATAGAAGAGTCATAGTCATCTTGCTTATTACAGGCAAAAACCTGGTTTGTTAATTTTTACATTAATACCTAGGACCATATTTGTTGACACTATTACTACTGTTATAAATATTTATATACTGCTTTTCAACCAAAGTTCCCCAGAGTTGTTTTAGGTAGAGAAATGAAAAATAAAATGGTTCCCTAACCCCAAAGGGCTCAGAATCTAAAAGGAAACATGAGATAGACACCAGCAACAGCTACTGGATGGATGCTGTCCTGGGGCTGGATAGGCCAGTTGCTCTCCCCCTGCTAAATAAAGGGAATAACCACTTTAACAAGGTGCCTCTTTGCTTAGTTAGCAGGGGATACTATTGCTCTAATATGGAGAAATCCTGACTTTTCCACTAGTATGCTGTTTCTTGTCTGGCTGGTGAGAGAAAGACAAGATTTTTGTGCCCAGTGTCCTGAAAATCTTTCCAAAAAAATTTAATAATGTTAGTTCCCTTGCTATAAAACTATGATGCATAATTTTGTTGACCTCCCCCCGCACCGCCCCAAAAAACATGTTTCCAGAATCTGTTGAAGACCATGTATTCCCACCAATGTCCATGCATGTCCTTTTTGACCATGGTTAGAATGACACTATTTGACAGATGTTTATATTCAGATAGTTGTGCTGTGAGTGCCTTCACAAATTCACCTGGTCCTGCCAAGATACCTTCTTTCACAAAGCCAATGAAACTGAATGGTTGTCTCTCTTGCAATAGAAAGAATAGGCTTGTCAGCCCAAGAGTACTCAAAGTACTTAAATACACTCTGACAACTTCATAGACTAGATCTTGTTAATGGTCTACAATTGTGGGTTACAGCTCCAGGCGCTGACAGGCAACAGCATGGAAAAACTGCAACGCTCAGAAGACATTTTCCCACTTACAAATATAATGAAAACCCAAGGGTGCTGCATGCTAGATTAAAATCCTATCATTAATATGCTCTTCATTTGATGTGTGATCATAATGTCTATGAGACACATGTGTGGTACAATCAATTGCATCGGAATGTGTACGCACATACATATCAGTATTGGGCACAAGCACCTGTTATTCTGGGAGCTAGCAAAGGATGAGAAATCTTTATTGTATCTAGTTATGGCAGATGATTCCATTAGCGGAGATGAATGAAGGTTTAGTTGGCCCTTTCCCCCTCTGGAACTGTATCATGCCACTGTCTTCTGCTATTGCCACACCAGTCTCTGGTCTGAAGGACTGCTTAACACACTAAAAAGTCAGCTTGAGCTTCCAATTGGACACACATGGTTAATTAGGATACCAAATATTCCATCTGAATTCATTATGCTGCGTAGTCAACTGGAAAAGCTGCTGCGATTTCTGTGCTGCTGATGACCTGACACCTTTGCTCACTTGGCTAGACAAATTATTTTCAGGCACTTTGGCTTCCCTCCAGCAATATATTTTTCCCTTGATTTATTCATTGCTCCCAGGTTGCAGGCATTAGTTTAGAAAACTGAATGAGAGAGAGCAAGAGAGAGCGAGAGGGCACATGGGTGCATGTGCGTGGGTTGCAGCGGTGGGGGCGTGAAATCAGCAAATACATATTGCCATTGCAATGATTTATACCATGAGCAGCAACTGGGATCTTACCTTTCTAGGAATGGCACTTAGTCACCCGTGAAGGCATTATAAGAACATAAGAAAAGGCACTCTGGAAACCACCAAGACTTCATCTAGTCCGGCATCCCGCCTCCAAGAAGCCCACGAGCAAGAAATGACAAACCCAAAGTAAATAACAAAGACTAGAGCCCATTCTACATATTACATTTTTATTATAGACCTAAGATTGGTTGTTTATAGCTTTAAATGTAATGTGTGCATGAGACAAATATTTTGGAAACAGATATTTCATAAGTATGCTCATCAGAAAGCTAAGACTGGTTATACTGGTTTTCATTCTGTTGTAAACCGCCCAGAGATGCAAGTTTTGGGCGGTATAAAAATGTTTTAATAAATAATATACAATAAATAAAATACGCTCTTTTCAAGTGCATAAACATGAATGTGTACTTATATATGAAAGTATCAGACCCATTTAACCCAGTTCTGTCTGATAGCTGCACTTCTTCAAGGTCTTGGGCATCCCGAGTCATTTTATCTAAGACTGATTTAGCTCAGCTGGAAATGTCAGAGATTGAAACGGGGGCTATCTGTGTGCAGAATGGGTGCCCCTCCACTGAGCTCTAGCTCTCTTTTTACACTCTACCATAAACCCAACTTTGCTGTCACATGATGTGTGGAATGGCTTTCAGATAGGACAGTATATAGGTAACACTATGGAACAATCTCCCATGAGAATGAGTCAGCACAGTGGATAAGGCTTTCTGCATTTTTGCAACTCTAGCACAGGGCCAGTATCAGGTTGGCATCATTGGGTAACTGCTGAGGGCCTCAAACCCTCAAAAAGGCCCACTGCTAATCCCCAAGACTGCTTCTGTGCCCATAGTCTTTGTGTAGTGCTGGTGAAGCAATGCTTTCATCAGAGAGTCACTAGATCGTTGCTTCCACTCTCTCACACCATTGCCAAGGTAAGTTTGATCACAATCTTGAGGGAGACAAATGTAGGAGGAGGCCAATGGAGGGCAGTTGGTTGCTGGCCCCCTGAAACCAGGAGGTGAAAATAAAAATAGCAAACACTCACTGTAGCAACAAAAACAGAGATTGAGCTGAAACAAGGAACACGGAAAGTTCTTTATATGGCCACCTACTAGAGCACAACAGTTAGTAAGGCTGCAGCTACAGTAGCAAGAACTGACAGTTGCATTTGTTCCAGTGGATTCTTTCTGCTGTGGCTTCCATTTTCCATTTACTCAAAGCTCCTGTGACTGGATTCTATGACCATATTTCCATAAGCCTCTCTATACCTCTCCCATAGGAAAATGCCATGTTCATTTCTATATATGCAATAATTTAAAGAGCTTTCCATTTTGAATTGTTAACCGAGTGGCACATCAACTGTGTTTAGGAGAATCTCTACTTATGACAGGGTTTCACAGATCTTGGACAAGGGTGCAATTTCAAAAAGTTACCTGAGACTCAGAACCCCATAGCTCTGTTCATCCATAACCTCCCAACATGCTTACATTGCTGAAGCAGGTCAGAAGTCCCATCCCAGTGTCACTCACACCCTCGACCTTGCAGCTCACTGTTACAGTGGTGTTTGTCTACATAGGGAAATGCTGTAACCGCGATGGCAGACACTTCTGTGATCAGCAGCCTGAATTACCCCAGGTTGCCAATCACAGAAGCATATCCCATCATAGTGACAATGTTTCCCTGTGCTCCCTCTTAGCCACTGCACTACTTCAGCTCTTAATATTCTTTTAACAAGCCCCAGTCAAATGCACTAATCAAAACATCAGTTTGTCTAGGAGGTCATACTGTCTACACAAGCTAGCCGTGGTTGTCCTGGCTATCAGTTGGATTTTTCCCACCCCTCTCTGGAGATACCAGGGAATGAACCTGAGGCCTTCTGCATGCAAAGCAGATGCCCTATCACTGAACAACAGATGCATCCTAACCAGGCTAATTCACACACACACACACACACACACACACACACACACGCACAGGGAGGCCAATGGCGGCCCAGGTTTTGCCACCACCACAGGCCCCCAGCCCCATCAGACACAGGGAGCATGTCTGGGACGTGAAACACAGCCCCTGAGGGGTTGTGGCTCGGGTTCTTCGAACCTGTTGGCTCAATGTTGGCTCCGCCCTTGCACACACACACAAACACACACACACCTTGTTGCAAGTGTGAACCTATATAGTGAAATTACACAACAAATGAGTAATAATTAGATTTTATTCAATGAGAAGAAAATTGTCTGGAAAAGCCCTCCGGTTTTTCAACTCATTTAAATTATATCCCTTTCACCAAAAGGAACTGAGAACATGTGGTGATTTCTAAGGAAATTAAGGCAGCAGGTGAAGAAACTATGTGTGTGTGTGTCCACTTTCAAAATAATGCCTTTCTAGGAGGGTTTTGTGTTTATCTTGCTTAGTTTTAACATGGCAATAGGGAAGGTGGGGAGAAATACTAGACTGAGAAAACAAAACACACAGAATGATTCACTGGTTTGTTTTTCAGGCATGCCCCAAACAGACACACAAAGTGAACTTTGGGTCTGTTTACACTAAATCATTTCATTTCCGCAAGAAGAAATGTCTAAATTAACCTAAATGAAAACATTCATTTGACTAAAATGGGTAGCTGTAGGAAATGCCACATGGCCAAGCTGTGAATGGGTGTGCATTTTTCTTACTGCTGAGGGAGAGTTAACTGAATAAAATGCCACACTCTTGAATAAATGATCAGCAAGTTGTTTGTTCTCAGTAGATGTGGGTGTTAACAGGATTCCTACACCACAATTTCTCTTTCCTTTAATGAGCAAGTCTTAATTAAGCCAGGGGCTCAATTTCAGAGCTAGACTGTCAGCTTACAGAAACTGGAAATCGAGGTCCAAGGTGGCCTCATTACCTTTACAGAAAATAAATGTAACTCCCAAGTTACCCATGATTTCACAAATCATGGTTTCATGTATCTGTGGATGGGTCTTAAACGCATTTTCTTTATCCGCAGCATGAAATATAGGCAATTTTTACCTATCCTCAATTCCTGAGTGGCCATAAATGACTTCCAATGTCATTTCCAGCCACCATTTTGAGGCACAGAGCCATTTTGTGGTGTGTGCGTGTGTGTGTATGTGTGTGCGTGTATGTTTTAAATTTAATAAAAAAATAAGAGGATATGGGGGGCATACCTGGTACTATGGTACTAAGATATAAAAGCATAAGGTACTATGCTTTTCTACCCAAACCCCCTCTGCTTTTTATGTGTTTTTTAAAGCTCAAGGAACCTAACCCCCCAATCACCATAGACTCAAGGTCTCATTATTTTCTGTTTCATTTGGAAACAGTGAATAATATTTTGGTGAAAATTGGTGGAAACAGAACACACACACCCTGTGAATAATGAGAGTCACCTGTATTCCACTGGAGTAAAGCATAGGTGCTAGCTTGGTTGTTGGTACTCTCCATTACAGAGTGTTAATCCCTGAGGCAATGTATCGCTACTAGTTTTATTTGACACTGTTGATGATGTTAGTATTACCCCCAGTGGTTTAATGCTTTCCAGCAGATTAAATCTGCATCATCAGCACTGTGGCATTCCTTTATCCGTGGTTTGCACTGCAAGACACCAAAAGCCAACCAATTTATCCCAAGCTGTCATCTGAAAACCTATGCAGTGTTGGCAATATGTAGGTAGTTCAAAGGAACAAACAGTGATCATGGGTTTTAGGATTTATATTCTAAGGTTTTCCTCGGTCCTCTTAACGCTTTCTATTAGAAGCCATTTTTTCATTGTTTGGAAATATCTTAATAAACTGCATACTGAAAGATGCAGGGGAAGAAACCCTACCAGACAATGTAAGGTTTTAGCATTTCCATGTAGGGAGAGACAGCATTTAAATGTTTGTTTCTTTTGGAGAAACCCTGGGGTCACTGGCACACCCACACTCCTATGACAATGTGCCCCATTGGTTTTTTTTTACATTGCAGAAACTCATGAGTATAGGATGAAGGGCTCTGGGTTCCTGTCCAGAGGCATAGCGAAAGCATGAAGGCCAACTTCTTAGTCAGATCTCATTTGCAGTGCACGCCATTTAAGTAAAGTAACCCCATTCTGCATCAGCTATCTCTATCACTAACTTATTATTTATTTATTTGTTTGTTTGTTTAGCGCATTTTTATACCGCCCCAACCCAAGGTCTCAGGGCGGTTCACAACAAACAAAAACAAAACATTAAAATCAATTAAATACTAAAAACATTTTAAAACAAATCAATAAACAATCCAAAATTTAAAAAGTTAAAAAGCTAAAAAGCCTGGGTAAAAAGATGAGTCTTTAGACACTTTTAAAAAGCCGCTAGAGATGGGGAGACTCTTATTCCAAAGTCTCGGGGCGACAATAGAGAAGGCCCGTCCCTGGGTGGCCACCAGACGACATGAAGGTAGCCACAGACGAGCCTCCCGATGTACGCAGTGGATGATGGGGATCATACAGAAGAATACGCTCTCTTAAGTACCGTGTAGGCCTAAGCTGTTTAGGGCTTTATAGGTTATAACCAGCACTTCATATTTTGCCCAGAAACTTATTGGCAGCCAGTGCAACTCCTGTAATATAGAAGTAATATGGTCTCTTCGAGATGACCCGGAGACCAACCTGGCTGCCACATTTTATACTAATTGCAGTTTCCGGACTACATACAAAGGCAGCCCCACATAGAGCACATTGCAGTAATCTGGAGGTTACCAGCAAGTGTACTACTGTTTTGAGATCATGAACCTCAAGAAATGGACGCAGCTGTCATATCAACTGAAGCTGCGTATCAACCAAAGCACTTCTGGCCACTGCTTCAACCTGGAGAACCAGGGAAAGGTGTGGATCCAGAAGCACTCCAGACTGTGTACCTGTTCCTTCTGAGAAAGTGTGACCTCATCTAGAACAGGTAGATCAATAACGCTTGATACAATAAGTACTCCCGCACAATAAGTACCTCCATCTTGTCTAGATTCAGTCTCTGTTATCCCTCGTCCAGCCCATTATTGCTTCCAAGCAGGCATTCAGGGAGGATATACTTTTCCTGATGATGTTGACATGGAGAAACAGATTTGGGTGTCATCAGCATACTGATAACACCCAGCACCAAATCTCCAGATGATCTCTCCCAACAGCTTAATGTAGATATTAAAAAGCATTGGAGACAGTATGGAGCCCTGAGGGACCCCACATAAAAGCTCAGATTTTGAAGAGCAACAGTCTCCAAGCAACACAATCTGGGATCTGCCAGAAAGGTAGGAGCGGAACCACTGCAAAGCAGTACCTCCCACCCCAAACTCCCTCAGACGTTCCAGAAGGAAACTATGGTCAATAGTATTGAAAGCTGCCGAGAGATCCAAAAGGACCAACAGAGTCACACTTCCTCTGTCAATTCCCAATTGGAGATCATCCATCAGGCCGACCAAGGCAGTCTGCACCCCATAGCCTATCCGAAAACCAGTTTGAAATGGGTCTAGATAGTCAGTTTCCTCCAAGACCACCTGGAGCTGGGAGGCCACCACCCTCTCAATCACCTTGCCCTACCATGGGAGGTTGGAGACAGGCCTGTAGCTATTAAACTCCGAGGGGTCCAAGGCAGGCTTCTTTAGAAGAGGTCTAATAATTGCCTCCTTTAAACAAGGAGGCATCCTGCCCTCCCTGCCTATGTTTCAATTTTTGGAAGAAAGGTGGTCTATAAATCAAATAAACAAATATATACTGTGGGGAAGACTGCAGTGAATTTGGTTGTGGGAGAATGATACCACAGCCCCACACCACATTCTTGAACACTGCCTCCAGGCCAATAGCCCCAAATGTCTAGAACTACATTGAGGAACCCAAACTAGTAGACAATTAATGAACTTAACTATGAGGCTTTCTTTACAAGGAGGAACACAGACAAAGAGGGACCAAGGGAAACAATAAATAAACACACAACCTCAAAGGAAAGTGCTGTTGTTCATGTGAAGTGTCCAGAGTAGAAGGGTGCTGCTCAGAAAAGATCCTTAGAAATCCAAGAAATTCTTGGAAATTGTTCTTGGAAATCCAAGAAATTCTCTTTTCTCCTTCTGCCAGCCCTTTGTCCCTTTCTTCAGTCCTCTCAGAATTTCCTCACACAGCAAAGCAACTCTGCACCAAAAAAAGTGGGTTGCATAACCACACAGAGGTGTATCTAGGTAATTTTGGAGCCAGGACCTAAAGGCCTTTGGAACCACCACCACTACCCCCTCCACTGTAAGTTAAGCATCATTTTTTAACACATAGGTTCTTGATGGCACAAACTACACTACCCAGGACAAACTAAAGAGGATTTGTGGGCCACCAGGGGGTGTGGAGGCCCTGGACTTTAGCCCCAAAGTCCAGGGGTAAGAGTACCTCTGTAACCACACATCCAACAGCGGCTACATTCCTCAGGCTTACAGTAATATAAGGAGTGATTCGCATTGGGGTTATCAAAATATTGGAATTAGCAGCAGGTATTCCTGGGTAATCAGAAAAGCAACACACTTTGAACTGGCCCATTTTGATCTATGAATGTGCTGCCATTTTGATAAGTAAAAAGACCAAAGCCATTTAACTCCTACATGCAATGGCATTTTATTTTATTTTTAAAGGCAGGGCCTAATATATTACATTAAGTTTCAAAGCAGATGTGAATTTAAAATGGGAATTTAAGTGATGGTTCTGTGTGCAAAGAGGCTGATATAGTCTGAGAGATGTATGCCTTTGTGGTTAATGAATTTCCTGGAAAATATATGGCCAATTATGTCCAACTCCTCCAGCTAAAAGTCACCAGTAACAAGCAGTGGATAGTTAGTGGGATGCTTGTGAAGGGCAGATGGAAAGAAAATAAGGTAGCTGTGATGTCTAGGCGAATACGGCATATGTATTATAATCAAGTATATGAAAGGAAGACAGCTTCTGTGTTGATAAAGACAAACTGAGTACTCCAGAAGGCAGTTCCAGGAAACAGCCTCATATGGGCATCTCTCTGGAGATTTCTGGCAGCTATTTCATACTTCAAGTTAGTTTTCTAATGGATGATTGTAGAATGAGGCTGAGCTATTTGGGGTTATAGTATTTGGCCACCATCAGGATCGCTACTGAAGCTGTAATGGAGGCTTGGATTGTGTTTTTGTTTCTTTTCATCTGATTTTTTTTTTTTAATCAGTGTCAGCTTTCAGTGCCATGTGTTCACAGAGATTGGATGAGATTGATTTATTTTTAGAGATTTTTCTCCTCTTTTCTGAATGAGAACGAGGCAAGCTGGGAAATTGCTCAGGAATTATTCTTTAAAAAGGAAAAGAGTCTCTGTGAATTGCTGTGCCATGTGAGCAGTATGCTGGCTTAGCTCATACAGGCACAGAGATATGCAGATAATATAGTATTGTCTGATTATACCATGCCTACACAAATAGCAATAGCAATAGCACTTACATTTATATACCGCTCTATAGCTGGAGCTCTCTAAGCAGTTTACAATGATTTTAGCATATTGCCCCCAACATTCTGGGTACTCATTTTACCGACCTCAGAAGGATGGAAGGCTGAGTCAACCTTGAGCCCCTGGTCAGGATCGAACTTGTAACCTTCTGGTTACAGGGCGGCAGTTTTACCACTGCGCCACCAGGGGCTCAAATACCACAAAGCACTATCTTATTGTGTCATATTGTAATGTGTGCTTCAAGATCAACTGAAATATTGGCTCCAGGTCCATGACATAGAAAGATCATGCTCCAGGTCCATGCCACAGGGACAGTTTTGGGGACCACAGGGCTCAAACACTGACCCCTCTTGGTCAGACACTGCACTTTTCACTTCCCGACTGCTTCACAGTAAGGAGTCCAGGGTTGGTGTGAGTTTCCTTTGGATGAAAGAGACAGTACTGGGTCTTTGTAAGATCTATGCATTTATCATTGCACATGTGATGTCTAAGGGCAAGGGTTCCCAACCTGTGGTACTCCAGATGTTGCTGAACTACAACTCCTATCATCCCCAGCTATGATTTATTGTGGCTGGGGATTATGGGATTTGTAGTTCAGCAACGTCTGGAGTACCAGAGGTTGGGACCCCCTGTCTGGGGAATGGGCTGTAGCTCAGTGGTAGAGCACTTGCTGGAAGTTCCCAGTTGAATCCCTAGCATCTCTAGGAAGGGCTGGGGAAAGTCCTGCCTGAAACCCTGGAGAGACACCGCCCAGGGCTTCTCAACTTCAGCCCTCCTGCAGATGTTGGCCAACAGCTCCCATAATTCCTGGCTATTGGCCACTGTGGCTGGGGATTATGGGAATTGTAGTCTAAAAACAGATGGGGGGCCTAAGTTGAGCAGGCCTGGACAATACTGAGCTATATGGATCAATGGTCTGGCTCTGAATAAGAAAATTTCATATGCTCATAATACAGCTCTGAAATCTGCTGCACTCTTTGTGTCTGGAGAACACATTCCTGAGGTTGGTGACTAAGTTTTTCCTCTGTACTGACTAAATAAATCAGATGCCTGCTCTCATCAGATTCTTGCCAGCAATCGGACCTGAGTGCCTGATAGGCATTCTTCATGGCTCCTCATGACTTTGAACTGCTCCCCAAAACCCGAAAGGACAAAATCTGAGTTTGTGCAGCAGTGCCCCGAGACCTTATTGTCAGAGCTGGATCTCATCGTTAGGGCCATGGTAAGTATTGAGTTAACTTTAATTGTATGTGTTAGATGTGTTAGATTTTATTAGATAGCTTGATTTCTCTGGCTGATAGTATTGTAATGTTGCTTGAGTATTATTACAAGCCCAATCCCTATTTCTTTAAATGATAAGCAGTTCCAGGAATGCAGCACAACTCAGATTCTGACTCTGGGCGAGTGATCACCGGAGGCTTAGGGTGCTTTTGTAATACTTGGTTAATTTACAGATATTCAACCTGCGTATGATCGGTGGGCTAATAACATTCTGACTGAACACAGAAGTTCAACATTGGATAGAGCTAGAAGCAGCAGGAAAACCCTGCACTTAGCTTGAAACTGCTGTTTTACTTCACTGTCCAAACACACCTGAATGTGGAGGAGGAAGGGAAGGAAGAAGAGAACAAGCCACTCTCACATAAGCCTCTCCCATTGGGGGAACACTGTGTTCATGTTGCAAGATTCTTGATAGTCTTCCCTTCTTTCTCCAGGTAATTCAGAACCATTAATGCCATATCCAGAGACATCCTCTGGCCTCCTAGACTTTCTGTCAGAGTTGATTAAGCCAGCACTCATAATCATAAACTCAAATCATACTTTTACTGCTCTTGGGTGGGGTTGGTTAAAAATTGAAATACTATCCCTGCCCCCATTCAGAGAAGAGCTGGTCTTGTGGTAGCAAGCATGACTTGTCCCCTTAGCAAAGCAGGGTCTGCTCTGGTTGCATATGAAAGGGAGACTAGATTCTTGCCTGAAACCTTGGAGAAGCCGCTGCCAGTCTGTGTAGACAATACTGAGCTAGATGGACCTATGGTCTGACTCAGTATATGGCAGCTGCCTATGTTCCAGATTAAATGTTTTTGTTTCCAGATTAGCAGAGGGAGAACATTTTTAATGTTCACATATTCAGAAGCCCATTTTAAAAGGATCCAAGCAACTATACTCTCTACTGGCTTAATTGGATATGAATAGGCAGTGCAAACGAATAAAGCAGCTCTGGTAATTAGGATGGCATTAGCTAGAGCTGAGCTGTCCCTATGCAACCATATCCTACATTATGAAAATGCTTATCATGATGGATCGGCATGAATATACTCTGGACCGGTAAGTCAAAAACCTGTGACAAATGACAAAATGAATTCCTGCCTGTAATAATATTCTAAGGAAAGTCAAAACTAGAAAGGACAGAATAATTCAAAGAAGCTTGAGCAAGACTGGGTGAAAATATTCACCGCTGGAGATTATTTTCACTGAAGTATCTTAATGAACCATGAGTCTTAACCTAAACTTTTCTATATGTACATCCTATTTTTGCTATAGATCACTTTGTAGACTAGCACATATTTAAATTATGTCTGTTTCACAGAAGTGCCATCATGAATAGGAGCCTAATGGCACATTGATTTAGAGCAAGGGTGACCCTCCTGAAGATGTTGTCCTACAACTCCCATCATTGCTGGCTATTGGTCATTGTGACTGGGGTTGATGGGAGTTATAGTCCAACGGCAGCTGGAGGGATGCTGTTTAAGACCCCTAATTTAGAGGCTGCTTAGCAGCCACAACACCCACAAAAGCATCCCTTTCTACTGAGCTCACATGCCATGGCCATTTTAGGGCTCCCAGGTGATCTAGTGTTTGTGTAAAGTATCACATCACAATACAGCTTTTCCTACTCTCCTGAGTGGTTGAATGAGTTTTGCAGGCTGAACTGTCAACATTTCTAGTTAGGGAGAGATTCATCAAGAGGATTCTCTGGCATTGCAGTCTGATTTGGAGCGTTCATGCTAATATATCCATCTGCACTGATGAAGTTGTTTTGTTTACTATCCGTCATAATTAGAGCAATGCTTCCCCGGCTGCAAGACCCCCTTAAAAACATTTTTGAAATAAAACCTACCAGAAGCCTGCTGCTGCCTTGCCACACCAATCTTTGCCATTTTCGCTGCCATTTATCGTGGCCAGGGAGTGAGCCGAGCAGGCGGCCGTGGGTGCAGTGGCTGGTGGGCCTGTCTGTCCAGGGGCACCTGCGCAGTGGGATTATCAAGCATCACAAACTTGTGACACCACGGGCTTGCTATGCTCGATACTCCCACTGCACAGGTGTGCCAGGATGGACAAGCCTACCAGCCGCTGGGCCTGCTGCCACCACCATGAGGGAGGCCTGTTCAGCTCACCCTCCACCCCCCCGGCTATGCAAATGGTGGTGAAAATGGCTTGGATTAGCACACCAGGCATGGGGCAGCAGTGGGGTGGGTGCAGGGTGGCAGGCCTCTGGGGAGGTCCCCCAGAACATTTGGCGGCCACAGACCAGATCCCCAAGGTCCGTAGGAAAGATCGCCTCTGGATGCAGCAGGTACAGGCTACTATTCTGCTGACCAGGGAAAAGTGAGTTGTTAGGCTCCTAGTATCTAAACTCAGCCTGGCATATCCAGAGGTTTCATACTGCCTGTCAATTGCAGGAGCTGATGTTGTACACTCCTGTTTTCTTCTGTGCCAAGCACCCTGAGGTTTGAACCTTGACAGTTCCAGGTGGCTCTCTCTGGCTAGATCCTAGCCAATCAGGAGGTTCCTGATTCAAGTCTAAATATTGCCACCGCCATTGTTTAAAGTCATAGTGCATGATTCAAGCAAACATTTTGTGGAGAAGAGCAAAATGTGCGCCTGAATGTTTTCATTTCTACATGTTAATGTATTCCCTATAATGGAGCCTTTGAGGCTCTTTGGAAGAAGTCACCACATGGGCATAGACTGCTAGAAATGTAGAAGCCTATCATTTATCTCACCCGCAGCTAAAATGTGTGCTCTCTTTTTTCTCTCCTTGGAGATCTTTCCATCACCAATCATATTCCCCAGCAATATCTTAAAAAGAGCAGGATTAAAAATGACAAAACATGAAAAAAATGAATCATGCTTTAAGAGTGACAGCCTCAGAAATAACAAAATGTGTTGTAAGTGGGATGTAGTTTCAGATAAAATGTGAAATAGAAGAATTTTGGAGAGGAGGAGAAAAGGAATAAAAAGCTAAGTATTGCAATACAAAACCTTACCTCTTGAGAATAACAGGAGGAGGAGAGGAGGTACAGAACAACAGAATCCTAGTTTCCAAGTGACCACATCACATAAGCAGAAGCAAACATCCCAAATGCTGTTTTCTTTATCCTTTTTGGTTTTTTGCAACATTTACACATGAATGGCTGTTCATACCCCTGCTAACTTGGAACCCCTGCTAACTTGGTAAAGAGGCACCTTTTAATGTGGTGATTCTCTTTATTTAGCAGGGGGAGAGTAACTGGCCCTATCCACCCCCAGCACAGTACCTCCAGTGACTATTGCTGGTGTTTATTTTGGATTGTGAGCCCTTTGGGGACAGGGATCCATCTTATTTATTTATTATTTCTCTGTGTAAACCACCCTGAGCCATTTTTGGAAGGGTGGTATCGAAATTGAATAAATAATAATAATACAATAATAATTTACAGTGACACATTATCTAGTTATTTGCTTTATTATTCAGCTTGTCTGAATGGATGAGAATAATAATAATTAGTATTCATGTTAATAGCTAATATTTATTTGGATTTTTTTAATTACTTGCCCTATGGAGTAACAGGTATATCCTTGTTTACATAGCTACAAGAGGAGCTAACACCTAAGGGAATTTTTAAAAAGCATGTACCTCAAAATGCCATGAACTGATGTTTGAAGAATGTATCTAATGCAGGTACATGCATCAGAGATCTTAGACTGGTCTGGCTTCCTTTTATCAGTACACTTGGCAGCAATCCCAGGTATGTTGCTATCTAATATGTGAAGTAGTCCTAAATTTTTATATTAACAGTCCAGGAAGGGTCAAAACTTCCCAAGTCTCACGTGGCTTCCTTGCAAACTCTGGTAAATAAATCAACAATCCTTTATTGCATAGCAGGTGGGGGGTGGGGACCCAACACCTGACAATATAATTGTAGTGATCAGTCACTGAACAGCCTCTCCTTCCCACTAAAGGGTGAACCAGAAGTGAACTCTGCCCTGACTGACAGGCGATGACCTCTAGGGATCAGCCACTCAGCACACGGTGGGTGGACCTTGAGGGCCATGTGGCAGGAAGAGAACTTCCCTTTGGCAGTTGAAGCCAGGCTGGGCTTGCAACAGGAGTTGGAGTAGCCAGGGAGATGGCTACAAAACAAACTGCAACTTTGAGAGTCAGGACTGCAGGATACTTGAATCTCACCAGGTAATGGGTGAATTTTCAAGGAAAAGGGGATTTAGTCTAGGGAACTGTTTGCTAGTCAGTTTTTGCACCCAGACCCAAGGAGACACAGACACATTCTGCTTTGGTGAAATTGGCCACTTTATTCAGGGTTATAAATGAAACAGTGCCCGCAAGGCACTACAGCTGGGATTGGCGCTCCACCCAGTAACAGTGTGCTCCCTAGCAGGTCAGCCAATCCAACGGCCACCCTGGCCTAAAAGCCCATGGTGCTAGCACCTTGGCTCCAGGCGGCCCACCACTCACAAGCAGGGGTGCCCTTCTTCACTGAGCTAAGGTCAGGTCTCTAACGCCACCCCTCCGATGCTGTCTAGCCATACGGAAGGATGCCATTTGCAGAGAGGTAGGAGCTACGCAGCATCCCTGATCTGCCAAGCCTCAAGGGATCTGCCCCTCCTCCTTAAAGCCAAACACTTACCTAAGGTGTAGCACCACTTTTCTCGCTGTTCACTGCCGCACTGCACCTGCCAGACCTGTGGCAAAAGTGGCCTTCACAGTATTGACCTAACTAGCTACCTTGCAACTACCTTGTTAGCAGATATAGACTGAGGCAGGCGAAAAAAGGTGCACACCCCAGAACCAATCAGGTGTACACCCCCAAAATTCCTGCCCGGCCCCAATAGGTGACCAGCAATGCCCAGCCTATATCTGAGGGATGGGAGGGAGGATGTGCTTGTGAGAGTCGGACTTAGCCAGCGCAGGCGTGCTGCCGGCTCGCCCCTCCAGGCCCCACCCAGGAGGCACATCGGGGCCAATGGGAGCAGGCTCCCAGCATCACGTGCTCCTCCTAGGTGGGAGCTGGGGCAAACGAGCTGCGCCGCCTAGAAGGGCGGCAAGCAGTCGGTGTGTCAGAAACCTATGGACGGGGGGTTGTGTGTGCCTTGCATATCCTTGCAACTGTTCTATGGTGTTTTATCTGTAATGTAACTAAGCTAAGAAATGCTGAGCATGTGCCATTCCAACAGGGCATTGCAAAAGTCTCTGTAAACTCTTAAAGGTGCTTTTTGTATTTTTTTTAAACCTCTATATACTTTACAATTGGGTAACGACGATTGTTAAAGTGTGGCACCCCAATATCATCTGAGGGTGCTTTCTGAAATATTATTGCAGCTACTGAGTGTTCCTTTTACCTGTAACTAAAAGCTGAGAGAGCCTAAGATGGAAACAGTCTGTAATATTTTGAATAAAGTTTTTTTCTCTCTTTTTGTTTGCATTTCACCTGCCTCTGAGTGGATTTTTAACTCAGGAATTGGGATTTTGCACTGGAGCAACACACTCCTCAATCTGATTGTTCAGCAACTCTACCAAGTTTTCTCACCATGTGTATAAGCCTGCATGTGGAGGTTTTTGTGTACTTTTCCAATAGTAAAGAAAAGGAGAGTTTCCCTGGAAATTCACCCAAACCAGGGGGAATAAGCTCTTGATAAATTGGTGAGGTAGCAGCGTATTATCTACCAGGAAAGTTTTGGGGAGCAGTCTTTTTGGCTGAAAGCAAGAGAGAGGATGATTCAGTATTTTCTTCCCCTCACGTGAGCTTGCTCTAAGACAAAGACTGGGTTAAATCCACTACAATAATTTAGACAATGAACTAGTTCTACAAGTACACTATATAATTAATAGAGGTAAGCAAAGAGTTCAGTATAAATGGAAATGTACCTACAGTGCATATGACAGGTGCAAACAGAGACTGAATGTGGAAAATCACTGCCTGAGTGTAGAAAAAGAAAGAAACAGGGCCAGTTGAAGGTGCCATGAAACAGCAGGAATTGCTCTCTTTGTGAGGAGGGAAGTGGGAGCTGGGGGAGTGGAAGAAACTAAGGCCAAGTGGTGCTGGGTAGCCTCTGAACATCCCTGTTACTGTGGGTGGCTTCCCACAACCCATGGGAAGTCTGGTAGGTGGGAACCTCCAGTTCCTGGCAAGCACACACTCTTGATGTGAGCCTGTACTTCTGCTCAAATCATATTGTGCAACCCTGCCCATGTATAAGTCCTACGCTGCACTTCCCTCTGCCACCCAACATTTGTAACCTGAAGTTGGGTGGTGGGTTTTGCATGGTGGAAGGAAGTACAGACAGGGAACTGGACATGGATGGGTTCACACAGAACATTATAGGACTGGAACTTTTGGCTCATGCCAGGAGCATGAGCACACTGGGAACTGGTGGTTCATGGCAACATGTATCCTGTGAAGCTGCCCTATGTGCAATAAAGCAGGCGTGTCCATCCTGAAACTCTTCAGCTGTTATTAGACTATGGCTGCCTTTAGACATCACAGGGAACCTCAAGCAAACTCACCTCAGGTTTGCCCCCCATGACATCCACTTTATTGGAACCGCAGTTCCTGCAACCAACAACAGTTCCTGACCAACTGTGGTTACAATTCTTCCACCAAACCTGGGAATTAACCCTCAATTGGAATTAAGTTTCACTCACCCAACTGAGGTTCCATTGCTTCCAGCGTGTCTTCCGGTTTGTGCAGCTTGTACAAACTGGAGTTAAGGGAGTAAGCTCCTTCCCCTCTCAAGCACAATTGGCTGCCACAGCTGTCCTTCTTACATTGAAGGAAACTCACACAGCCAGTTACTCCCAGACTGCAAAGCACTATTGTCTGGGAGTGCGCTGGGGAAATGGAGGCAAACTGCATGTCTTTTGGACCCACGGTTTGCTGTATGTCCAAAGGTGGCCTATAATTCCCTTCCACCTCAGCTGCAAGTTTGGGATGAGGGGATATTTATACTCCAACTATGGCTGGGGAGCTTCAAGTTGGCCACTGCTGTCATAAAGCATCAAATAGTTAGCACTATATTATATGTTGTGATGGTGGGACTAGCACTTCTTCCTGGGTGCTTTCCAGATTAGCTGCTCAACAGTGGCAAAATGCTTCCGTTCAGGCAAATCACATTCAAAATGTAAATAGGAAAGCACCCAGCAGGGGGAGCAGTCTCGTGAAAACTAACAACCAAAAAAACCCAGCAACTTTTTTACACCAGATATATGATGTTATAGCACTATATTGTAGCAATTAAATTTGAAACAAGGTATTGGAAATCTGAACAGCACCCTGCTTTCAGCGTAGGGACTGCAGTGTCACAACACAGGAAGTGTGGAAGCACACTTCAGAGATCCATCGTGACCTCATTGCAGAGTCTAATCTGGAAAAAGCCCTGCATTTTATACCTGAATTATTTCATTCTTGTGGTTTAGTATAAAAAGGCAGTTTGGGCTGCTGGACAAAGCACTGGAAGAACCTGGTTCCCGCCTTTAACTGCCATTGATGTGATTTTGAACAAGCTTCATCTTATTGACTCCCTATTTTCACTCCCAAGCTTCCTTATCTCATTAGATGGCAAGTTTAGACAGGCAGCTGTAAGACACCCTCAGTAATGGTTTCTGATAGTGGCCTACTGAAATGAAGTGACATTACCAGCAACAGATGTAGTGATGGCCTCACTTTTGGGAATGCTCTGACACCTCCCAGGCATGTGGCAAGATGTGTCATGCCCTTTCACCTCTAGAAGAGACATGAAAGTTGGGTGGAGCCAGGAAGGGGTAAGCTCCCATTTCCCCCAGCATCTGTGATATGTCAGACTATCAGCCACCACACCCCCAAAATGCCTTCATTGCATCAATCAAAACTTTTAACTGAATCCTCTATTGGCTTCATTTAAACAGCAAAGATCCATTTTCCTCCTTGCCATGGGAGAGTAGATAGTTACTGCCTCAGAAGGGGATGGAATAGTGGTTAGAGTGTTGGACTAGGAATGGGAAGATCCAGGTTCAAATCCACACCTAACGGTAAAGCTCAGTGGGTGACTTGGGTCACTTTTTCTCAGCTTGATCCAACTCCCAGGGTTGTTATGAAACCCTATGAAAACAAAAGAGTGGGATCAACCGAGTTATGCAGCTCTGAGCTCCTTGGAGATCATTCCAGGAAAAATTATCATGGTCTGCAGTCTATTGTTGTTGTTCTAGAGGAGCTAGTACAAGTGGCAAAGGGAGGACATTTTTATCACTAGCACAGATGTTCATTAAAATGTCTGAAGAGCGCTCCCATGTGTAGACTGTGGTGCAGCCTGCCATTAAGATGCTGCCTCTCCTCCATGCACACTCATCATTATCCCCAGACTGAATGACTGAAAAGGGCTAGAGAAAAATATTGTTACCATGTGGCTTAATGTAAGAAACAAACAAACACCAACAGCCTCTTAAATCTCAAAATAGATATCTTCCGATAGATAGCAAGTAATTTGAATGCCAAAAAGCCGCTGGGTCTACATTTCTGTGTTTTTCTGAAGCAACACACTTAACACAGGCATGTTAGCACCATTGCTGAGAGCTTTCCTCTTGGAGGTTTTTCACACCTGGCTTTTAGAACACACCTCCCTCAGAATGGACGGTGTACATTCACATATCAGTCAAATTTACCCCGAAGTCCCTGTGAGATATCGGGGAGCACTTCACACACAATTTGGGTTTTTCACTCTGCATTCGAGTGTAGCCCAATTTATATCCAGGGTAAAAAAATCCACTTTTTGCATTGGTTTTTTGGGGCAGCTTCCAACTCACAGTAAAGCCTCACAATAAACCCATGGCAAAGACTACTGTATGGGAAAGCTCCAGAACCTAGCTGTCCCTAAACTATCAAGTGGTGATGGAGAATTAGATACATGAAAAGTCTTCATGGTAGAGGATCATGAAGTGGGTAGCTGCAACATCATTGCAAAGATACATGAAAATAAAAATGTGATCTTCTCCTCTCCTCTGAAAGCACCCTAGGAAGGTACCATGGCCTCCAGAACCTTCTTTTAATAATACTAATAAGTAACAAGAGTGTAGTACTGGTGAATCATAAGATTCAAGAGGCTTTGCTTCAGAATGCCATAGATGAATCATATTACCTCTGTCTTCCATGCTTTCCCCACAAACGGGACTAATTGCAACTGATATGGGTTTTCCTGGGAAATGTATCTGCTTATTCCGAGTTCCTGCTCGTTTGTCCTGTCCTGCCTTCAGAAATATCTCAGTACTTGCTCTCAGTAAAGGTCAGTGAAAGTCTGATGCATGTGAGTCTCACTCACTCATTCTTCATCATGGCTTTCAGATGCTGTCTCTCCGTGTGTGGGTTTCATTAACACTGCATCATATATATTCACTTTTGTGTATGCAGCTGACTGTTTTAGGTGGCAAAAGGTTAAAGTGCAACATAGGAAGTGGTTGGGTGAGAATCATTATCATATCATTGAATCCTTATTACTACGGGGCTACAAAATGCAACTGCACCTCCCATGACAAGGAACGTGTTGCAAATTGAGCAGAAAACTGCACATTTCAATAAGGCTGCTGGTTATTTTGGAGCAAGATTTTGCTTTGGTAGAACTGCACATTTTGACCAGAAGTTATATTTATTTACCACATTTTTATCCCAGCCTTCTTCCAAGCAGCTCAGGGCAATGCACATGGGATTATCCCATTTTAGTCTCACAATGACCCTGTGAAATAGGCTGAGAGAGAGAGAGAGAGAGTCCTTGAGTCAAGCTATTCAGTGAGCCTCATGACTGAACAGAGCTTTGAGCCAAGGTCTACCTGGTCCAAATTCAGCACGATACCACATTAACATTCAGTAGTAGCCCCAAGTCTGACTGATAGCCACATTAGATATTCTGGATGCACAGTCCTGCCTTTTCCGAGCCTATTAGCACAATATGAAATTGTAGCATCAGCATTTCCAGTACTGAGCAGCACTTCCTGGATTGTGTAGGGAGCAACTTGGCAGAGAAATTTCCAACTGGCAATGGAGATTCCTGTGGGCACATTAAGAAATGTGATTACAATGAAAACTGTCATTTTAAATTATATTTAAAGTGTGTTTTCTTCTATAAGCAGGAAATAATAGACTTGGGTGTGAGAGGCAACACTTACTGGCATTTATTGGACTGATGTTAACATCAATCTGGAGGATTCTTTAACCCTCTAAGGAACTCAGTTAGCTCATCTAAGGAGGCTAATAAGACCACCAAGCACAGCTAAACCCACCACCAAGTGACTCTGGAAGCATGCAAAAGCTATTTATAATGCACAGAGCTTAGTTTTCACACAGCACGTCCAAGGCCTGATCTTTCACACCCCACTCCCTTGAAATGCTGAAATATTACTCCAAGCATATAGCTGGGTAAGGGGTGAAAGAAAAGATCTCTTGCCACCTTTGAGAGGGCATCGCTCTGGCAAAGAATTTGGCATGGCTTGTGCAGATTTAGAAATGATACTTCTCTGAGGAAGCGCCTTGCTGTGACAATACTGTCACTCCAGTTTTACGCAAAGCTGTTGAGAGTAGGGCAGACTGCCAAACCCTTTTGAATTCCTAGCTGCAGTATAAAATTTGAAAGAGTGGGGCTCAGCACAGACATTTCAGATGTTCTACTTTGATAGTTTGGGAATTTCTCAGATCAGTTGAGGGCCGGTTCAGATTAACGCAGCCCCCCACCGGTCCCCTTCCCTGGGCTTTTCAGTGCATATAGAGGGGTGATCCAGATTATTACTCCTTACACACAAATAAAGAACATGCTGAGAATGTGTCAGCACGTCCATAAGTGATGTTGGGGCGGGAGCGTTCTCAGTGTGGCCCTGATGTTAACGCATGTAGGAGGCTGCATTCATGTGAACTGGCCCACAGTCAGTTCTCCTAACACCCTTTGATTTGAAAAGAAGTGGAAATATGAATGTGAGAATGATCATTCCTAGGCTATGCAGATTGACTTGGATAGCAATCAACCTGATGTGTAAAAAAAACCAGTATGATGCAGACTGTTTACAAAGCAGGGCTGAAGATTCAGGCTTCCTCACTACCGGTCCACTCCTCATACTTTTACCTATGCTGATGACTGTTGTAAAGCCTCTAGCAGTCCCTCTTTATCAAGGACAGTGCCTATTTTTTGGAATCTGTCCCCGGCAAATTTTGCAAATTTACAAAATTGCAAACTTCTGCAAATAGGAGCAAACCTCCTATTTTGCTCAGGTTTTTCTTTTGGGGATGGCTTGTGCAGTTTCCTTCACATGAGTTCCTAGTGCTGTCATTCTTTAGGACTCAGCTCCCCCTGCCACGAGTCTCTAGAAACTGAATCTCCAAGTGGGTGGGTGTGTGGGTAGCTGCATCGTATCTATAGTGCACCTGCCTGTAAATAAGGGCAGTACCCTAAAGGCACTGCGCCAGTGATCTTCACTATTTTTCAAGTGGTGGCCACTTTAAAAAACATTCAATGTGCAGGGCATTGCCCAGCACACTGACCTCTGTACAGTGCTGCACCTTTACCATGTGTGCACACATTGTGTATGTATGCCTTGTGTATGGACCTGGGACTCACATGGGCTCCATTTCCCTTAAAAGAGTCACACTGACCCGGGGCAAAGTGCAGTACTGTGTGGTGGGAACAGTAGCACAGACAGGCGGGATCTGCGAAGTATTCGGCTTTGGCTGGAGTGTCGTCCCAGGCCTAATGAATAATTAGTCAGGGAGCTACATTTAGGGTTGATGAGAACCACCATTCACTCCCAGGCCCTGTGATGAACACTGTACTGTCACATCCTGTCACTATACTGCCTTTGATTAGGAGATACATGTGCCTGCCAAGAACATATACTTTATCTCCATTTCATTTTATTTTTTAATTGTTAAATTTATATACCGCCTTTCATTAAAACAATCCCAAAGTGGTTGTAAATTCAATGTAAAGTCAATGTAAGTCAATGTAAACTTTCCCTCTCCAACCAAAATGAGCTCCTGTGGTATTAGGCCAGGCTAAGACAAGGATTATAGTTCAGACAGATAAAACAATGTGGTAGCTTCTTTTCCTCTTGGAAATATCTTTATTTGTCAATTAAGAAGCGGGGGGGGGGCATTGGCATTAGGCCAAGGCACATTACTTAAGGAAAAGTACAAAACTCAAGCACTGATGTGATATCAAGGTAAACAGCTTCAAAAAGAGGTTAAAATTTTCAAAAAGCAATAGCAGCAGCAACAGCAACAGGTTCCAAAAGAACCAAAAAGCAAGCTTCAAAATAATATATTCTCATTCTCATTCTCTCTCTCTCTCTCTCTGAGGACTTGCTAGAGAAAAATCTTTCAGGGCTGACTTTTCCATCCCAAATGTCTTCAAACCTGCTTCAGTATCCAATCAAAATGTTTCCTTTCTCTGCCCAACACACTATTGCAGGCCGTAGTTAAAGGATTTTTCACTCTCTTCCTTCCTCCCAGTTCAAAGTAAGGTGCAAATGACTTAACTGCTTTGACAAGGAGAGCACAAGTGAAGGCCATGCACAGAGTGCAAAACAAATTCTGTCCTCAGCAAAAATAGGGACTCTTTATGTAAAGAATGTACACAATGGCTCCTCTTAGGTTTTCATTTAGCTTTTTTCAGTCATTCGAAACAAACATTCACCAAATACACCTGAAATATGGTTGTGATGCATGACAGTACAATGCGGTGCACAGTATCAGCCAGAATCCAGCAATGTCAAATTGAATTAATCATCATCATCATCATCATCATCATCTGACTGTGTAAACAAGAAATAAATCGAATTAATAATAACAATAAATTAATAATGTGTAAGAGTGGGCTTGAAAAGCAATCCTTTAGTATAAGAATTGGTTGTTTCAGGTTTTCATCTGTAAAATGTCGGGGAGTATGGACTTGGCCATCTCCAAAACACTGCAGGGTTTGGGTGTGGCTCAGCTGCTTTGATAATCTCGAATGGTGTGCTCTTCATTCTCTCTCTTGTTGGAGATGGAGTTCCAGTGCATCAACCTTTTGCACCAACTATCCTAATGGCCACTAGGGACATTGGGAGTAGAGGTAGCTAGTGAGGGCCTCCTTACCTGTCCCTGCTTGCCTCTACTCTATGACCCCTGCCTTGACTCCTCATGTACTTCCTGTACTGAGTCAGTCCTCTTCCTTTTCTCCTAAGAGAAGATGGAAACCTCTCTCCCCCCAACTACCTATTCATTATGTAGCTGATAAATAAGATAGGTCTTTCCTATCTCAAATGTACTTCACCAGTAAATCAATGTAGTTTAGACTCTACAGTGATCTCCATGCGTGTCACTCAAATAGCTGCAATAACTAAACCCTGCACTTTGTAACTGGAGTGGTAGCAGCTTCCTTGGTGCTTTGCTAAATAATCACAAACCCCCAACATCTCTGATCTGTTTCCCATTGTATGCCACACTTCCCAGGTTGTTTGGCCATGCTCTCTACACAGGCATGTCCCTATTTTCATCTGTGAAATCTTGGAGGGTATGCTGTTGCAATTGCATCCCAGTTATCATAAAGGGATGAGCAGCAGATGCAGGAGCGGCCAAAGGCTTAGGGGCGCCCCAAACGAAGCCCGGGTACCCTCCTGGCCACAGCCTCTGCCATTACTAAATGCAGCGTGGGCAGGAGGGCAGGCAAGTGATGGAGAGTGCATGCCACTGCCCCTATTTGCTACCTCATGGCAGTGGTAGTGAGGAAGGTGGGCTGGCAGGTGGGCGATGGGGAACACCCACTTCCTTGTCCACCCACCCTTCTCACTGCTGCTGCCTCCACTCACTGCGAAAGTGGCAAGTGGAGGCAACAGTGGTGAGGAGGGAGGGTGTTCCCTCTCACCCACCCTCTTTCAGCCCCTGCAAAAGCATGGGCGGGAGTAGAGGCTGCAGGGAGGGGGTGGAGGGTGGTGACCCTAGGTCCTATGTGACCCAGGCTGTCACCGCCCCTGACCACTTTGGGGGCACTTAGATACACAAAGCTACAAACACATCACCAACTCCAAAACCTGTTTGATATGAGATTAACTCTGTGTACAGTCTTAAACAACGTGCACAATTATCTCAGAGAGAAGTCCTGTGGGGAAAAATCCAAAACTACACGTTTGCCCTGTTTCAGTGGAAACTAAAAAGTGGCATCAGATGGTTTATGAAAGCAGTGAAGAGACCCACTCTTCCCCCCCCCCTCTCTCTCTCTCCCCTTCTGGATGTCATACAAATGGAGGCACCTGATATGACCCCTGCAGCAAGATATATGTGCTTCTATACATATACAGAACCCACACAAAAAAGGAGTATGTGCATCACCCCTTTTGCATGAGAGCCCAATACGCAGAGAAATTATGAATCTCTTATGCTTCTTCTGCTGATGTGTCCATCAAATGTTCAAAGCCATCCACATAATACACTGGCATGTGAAATGCTATCAACTTTATTGTATCATAGGTTTTCATAAGCTTTCCCTCACATAAGCTCACACAATGACGGCAAATGCTAGTTAAACTTTAAGATGTCACTGGACATCCAATCTGGACATATCCACACAACAGACTTAAGCAGCTTTAGCAGTCCTTCCCTCTTCCCACGAAACCCCAGGGATTGTAGTTTGGGAATGCTAGGGAGAGTGAATAGAGCAATTTATACTCCTCACCAAGCTATATTTTCTAGTTTCCTTTGGGAGAAGCCATAACAATGGTGTAAACCAATATTTGCTTATGGCCTAAGTGAAGTCTCTGTCTTTTTTGCGGAGAAGAGGGAAACACGAAGTGGGGCAAGCACTACACTTAGTCTGCAATGCATATCTTTAATTACCAAAGAAAAATGAATGGTTACTCATACTCTCTCTCTCTCTCTCTCTCTCTCTATATATATATATATCCTAACAGCTTGGATACACCTGGGCTACCTGCCTTGTGTTAGAAAGCATGAATACAAATAAGCATGCGTACAAATTCATCTAGACTGAAACTGTGTATGTCTGCTTTTTCTGTTGTTGAGGACTAATCATGATTTCGCAGTTATTCCCCTAAGTAGTCTCCTAGTAGCTTAGATACATACTGAGTGCATCATAGGCGCACACTCACACATGCCTGACCCCTCAACCACTGTATTCTAATTAAAGATGCACAACATTATCTATTTCTTCATAGATAATACCTCTTGCAGTTACTCCCCTAACAACACTGGTCATTTCGATGAAAAGTAGTAGCAGCTGCCTGCAATACAAGGAATGTTTTGCATGCAATACACAGGATGCTAAAGCTTCTGACCATAATGCTGCATAACCCCCTGAGGTGGTAATACTGCTGGTTTGCAGTGCCAACTGAAAGGCCAACAAAATGGAAAATGGAAATATAAACAATCCTCTCTTGCACTGAAGACAGAGTATGAAACTAAATCTTGCAAAACAAAAGCAAAAAACAAGCAAAAACCATGGCCCAAATGTTCAAAAAAGCCCAATATTGGTTCAATAAGGCCACTGTGAAGCCTTTGATAGTCTTAATCATGAGCTGCACTACTGTCTGGGAGTTATTCACGGGACTGGCTTGGTTTCCATTCATTCCTGGCACGTAAAACCCAAAGGGGATGGATGGAACATTGCTAATCATCTTCTAAAGTCCTCCATACGTATAATGAGGCCCTGGAGTGTTTCCTTTTCCTGATCCAGTTCAATATACATATACATCCCTTTGCCCTTCATTAATGTGTTTTATTTCATTTTTCATTAATTTTTTTTTTTAAATGACAAAATAGGCACATAATATTATTGTTAATAACTGCTGATATCCTGTGCAGTAGTACATCAGTGTAGGAGGGTCTGTCAGGAGCCTCCAGCATCTCTGGAGACAGTGTTGCTGCAAAGTCGCGTGGATGTGCAGGGGGAGAGGGAATGATTTTAGGGTCCTCTTCCCTCCCTCCAAAAGCAGCCCTCGGGAACATTTTCCTGAAAGCAGAAAGGTCTTTGGGAGGGAAGGAAGTGAAAATCGTGTATTGCTGCACAGCATGTTGGCCAATATTTATATACCGCTTTTCAACAACAACACTTTCACAGTAGCTGAAATAGCAAATGAAATAAAAATAAGGAAATGGTTCTTCATCCTGAAGAGCCACACAGTCTAAAAAGAAACACAAGGCCCAACAGTCACTGGGAGGGACAGTAGGTTTGGGTTGGCTGAGGATAGTTGTTCTTCCCCTGCTAAACAGAAGACAACCACCATGTATGCCCTATTAGTAATGATTCTTTTCCAATAGAGTGCAGCCCAGTTTGTTGGCTGAGTTTGACTCATGCTCAAATAGTTTAAATCCTGTCGTTGGAATCACCAAAGTCCAATTAATTTGAAAATACCATTTTGCTGAATACCTGGACACCAATCTTTCAGTTTCACAGAGGATTAGCAAATCTTCTAGCACGTGAATGTGCCTAGAGACCTAGAGGAAATTCCATGCCTTTTTTTCAGAAAAAAATCTGATATTCAAACCTGGTTCTTGGGCAGATTTCAGTATCTGAGCATTTGACTTAGGATCTGACATGGTGCCTGTCTGACCTAGTTTGGGAAAAGCTCCATTGTTGTTATTTTGACCATTTCCAACAGTCTTGTGGCTCACATGCTTATGGCAGACCGTATTCTCGAATGTTCTGGTTGATCTGTTGTAGGAGTGGTGAGCACATGGTGCATAGCATTTGGGCAAGCAGGAGCCCATTAGACCAGAATGCCTTTTTGTTTGGAATTTTACCATGTAACTAAGCGCTGTCTCTCTTCTTGCCTCTCTCTTGCATACATATGTACCTCTCTCTCTCTCTCTGTCTATGTTGGGTTCTTGGGGTGGAGTGAGTCTTCACTTCTGTTGACTGGTTGTTTTATCAGTTCAGTTAGTTTTTGCTCTCCCCCTCTTACAGAAGTGGCTGTTACCTTGTTAACTGGTGTTAAGAAATAACATATTAAGATTGTTTCTGCAACTAAAGTTAAACCTCTTGTTTGATTCCTTAAAAATCAAGGTATCAGTTTGCAACACTTTTGACCTCTATGGCTCTGTACAATAAAGATGACATTGTTTCTAGCAGTAAGTATTTCATGTCTGCTGCATTATCTCTATTCTGCTCCCTTCCAAGATTGAATGTTTGCTTTGAGTTCTTTAAACTTTTACTTTCAGGAAGAATAGCAAACTCCAGAGTTGTTGAAATCCCCTAACATAGCTCTTCTTCTAAGAGGTCAAGGAAGCGTTGATGCAGGTAGCAGCAGGGCAGCGAGGAAATAGTACAGCAGGGAGGAAGCCTGTTCCAGACCTCCTTCCAACCTTTACAAAAGCCCAGCTGCTGCTTACTTTACTACCAAGTTGTTGCACCACTTTTCTGCCTTTCTTTAAAAAAAAAAATTATATAAAAGTTGAGCCAAGAGCAGTGCTCCCAACTTCAATAGGGGGAAAAACCTCAGTGAAATAATAAAAGTAGCTCAGCAGTGAGGAGCAAGAGCAGGAAAATATTGTTGTGTCCTCTCTACTTCCCCAGGCAGTGAGTCCAGGGTCAGAGTGTAGTTCCAATGGATGGGAGAAATAGCACTGGAAACTATTTGTCTTTGTAAGATCTATTATACATTTTAGATTGTGAGCTTTTTTGGGACAGGAACCATCTTATTTATTTTTCTATGTAACCCACCATGAGAACTGTTGTTAAAAAGCGCTATATATATTCACTGTGGTAGTAATTTTCAAACATATAGGCTCACATATAAGCTCAGTCTTGGGTAAGATGTGAAGGCCAGCGAGGGAAACCTCAAGAATTTAGGGGGAAAGGTCCCCCCCTGGTTTTTTCCTAAGGGGTCCCCGCCCTGCAAATTGGGGGAATTGAAAAAAATGGATTATAAAATATTTTATTTTGGAATATTCATTCATTCATTCATTCATTTGATTTCTATACCGCCCTTCCAAAAATGGCTCAGGGCGGTTTAGAGAAATAATAAATAAATAAGATGGATCCCTGTCCTCAAAGGGCTCACAATCTAAAAGAAACACAAGATAGACACCAGCAACAGTCACTGGAGGTATTGTGCTGGGGGTGGATAGGGCCAGTTACTCCCCTCCGCCGCTAAATAAAGAGAATCACCACTTTAAAAGGTGCCTCTTTGCCAAGTTAGCAGGGGTTCTACTGGATGAGATTATGAATTCACTGGATTATGAATTATTCATAATTCACTGGATTATGAATAAAATATTTAAGAAAGGTATTCATATAAGGAAAGGTGTTCTGGCCTTTACTCTCCCAAGCTTCTTGCTTGCTTCAAATTCCTCCAAACATGGATGTTAAAAATAGATGGAACTGGTTTACAGAGCTGCTGGATTCCTTGGAGTTCAGCAGAGAGCAGTCCATTTGTAACAAAAATTAAATAACATTTAAAAGTAAATTACTAGCTTTGGACTAATTGTCTGTATAAACTATACTTCTAAATGTAATACAAGTTGAGTATCCCTTATCTGAACTGCTTGGGACCAGAAGTGTTCCGGATTTTGGACTTTTCCGGATTTTGGAATATTTGCATACTGTAATGAGATACCATGGGCATGGGATCCAAGTCTAAACACAAAAGGTTACTGTACACTGTATTTTTAAAAAGTTTTATTTAAAGTATAAAAAAAAATAAGCATTGAATTTACGATAACTAGAGGTAGCTGTAAATGTAATGAAAACTAATTGCGAGAAAATTTTCAATGCAATAATGTCTGCAGTTTTTGGAGCATTCCAGATTTTGGATGTCTGGATTAGGGATACTCAACCTGTATACCAAACATGATCAATGTTATGAGCAAAGCAAGTTATACATAATAAATGCTCATAAAGAAGCAATGTGAACTGTAAAGGGTGCTTAAAAATGTATTGCCTATATATTTTTAAAAATCAGTTTTTTCCATGACTTCAAAATAGCTGGAAATTTTATATCTCTAGTCTTGGGGATGGGTTCCATGGCAGAGCACCTGCTTTGCATGCAGAAGGGCCCAGGTTCAATTCCTGGCATCTCCAGACACGGCTGAGAAAGACTCCTGCCTAAAACCTTAGAGAGCCCCTGCTAGTTAGTGTAGACCAGGATTTCCCACCCTGTGGTCCTCCAGATGTTGCATAACTACAACTCCCATCATCCCCAGCCACAATCAATTCCAGGTGGTAGTGTTGGGAGTTGTAGTTCAGCAACATCTGGAGGACCACAGGGTGGGAACCCCTGCTGTAGACAATACTGAATAGTCTAATTCAGTAGGAGTCAGCTTCATATGTTCAGCCTACTCCAAGCCAGTCAGCTCCTAAAAACAAGCAGTGTAACCACTAACCCTGCATTGCAGTGCCAAAGAGAGCGACTTCACCCTGATGCTTTATTTTCAGCCTGCTCATAGCTTGCTCCTACGCTCTGTGTCTGCCCAAACTCAAACGGCAAACATTCCTTCCATCTGTCTCTCTATCCCTCCTGTGAATGCTGATGGGGATTCCATTCCAAAAGCCATTAAGGAACATCCAGTTCTTTTAAAACACTCATTTGGGGTAGAATCAGTTCCAACTTCAGGTATATTTAATCTAAACTGGAGATGTGAAAGGCCTGGAAAAACAACAACATGTTTTTCCCCAGTCTCCCCTCCTTCTTTTCTGTTATTTCCCATGACTTCATACCACAGGTATGAAGTCATACAGGGTACAGGCAGATGGTTGGAGGTGATTATTAATGCTTCATTAAGGGAGGGCAGGATGCCATCATGCCACAAAGAGGTGATGGTAAGACCATTATCGAAAAAGCCCTCCCTTGATCCCTCCAACCTGGACAACTATAGTCATGTTTCTAACCTTCCCTTTTGGGGCAAGGTGATAGAGCGTGTGGTGGCGTCCCAGCTTCAGAGGGTCCTGGATGATACGGATTATCTAGACCCTTTTCAATCTGGCTTCCACCTTGGATATGGGCTGAAACTGCCTTGGTCGCTCTAGTGGATGACCTACACTGGGAACTAGACAGGTGGAGTGCGTCCCTGTTGGTTCTGCTGGACCTCTCAGCGGCATTCAATACCATCAACCATGGTATCCTTCTGGACCGCCTCTCGAGTATGGGAATCAGAGGTACTGATTTGGAGTGGCTCCAGTCCTTTCTTGGGGGGAGGTTCCAGAAGGTGGTACTGGGGGAAAATTGCTCAGCTCCGTGGCCATTGGCCAGTGGGGTCCCGCAGGGTTCGGTTTTGCCCCCCATGCTGTTTAATATCTACATGAAACCTCTGGGAGAGGTCATCTGGGGACTTGGACAGAGTTGTCAGCAATATGCAGATGACACTCAGCTCTGTTTCTCCTTGTCACCTGATCCTAGGGAGTCAGTGGATGTCCTGCTTTGGGGGTTGGAGGCTGTGATGGGGTGGATGTGGGCTAATAAACTGAGAATGAATCTGGTCAAGACGGAGGTAATGTTGTCACTGTAACGCGCTCTACGTGGGTCTGCCCTTGAAGAATATCCGGAAACTGCAGCTAGTGCAAAATGCGGCAACTAGGGCTTTATCCGGAGCTGCCCGGTGGGAGCACATCACACCCCTTTTGAAAGAGCTGCATGGGCTACCAGTTTGTTTCCAGGTCCAATTCAAGGTGCTGGTTTTGACCTTTAAAGCCCTTAACAGTTTGGGCACGGGATACCTGACGGACCGTCTGCTCCCAAGGGTTGCTGCCCGCTTGACAAGGTCATCTGAGGGGGCTCTGCTCCAGGTGCCGACAATAAGGGAGGCTCGGTTGTCGTGCACGCGGGACAGGGCCTTCTCTGTTGCTGCCCCAGACTCTGGAATGCTCTCCCGGTGGCTATTCGCTCCTCGGGCTCCATCACAGCTTTTAGAAAGAGTGTAAAATCATGGCTTTTTACCCTGGCTTTTATATGATTGTCTCTACTGCTTCTTCTTTGTATTTTGTATGGTTATCTTATGCTTGCGTTTTAAATATTTTTAATCAGATTTATGTTTTTATATTTTGGCTTAATATTTTAATTGTAAAATTTGTATAGTCTTGTTTTAATTTTTGTGTGAACTGCCTTGGGTTTGTTTTAATGAAAGGTGGTATATAAATTTAACAATAAATCAATAAAAATAAATAAATTAAATCTCTACATAGGTTTCATGACTGATGAGTGGCTGTATTTACTTTCAGCTTAGAGAGTCACTGAAATAGCCGCCTAGAGAGTTTTGTCTCCCATGCTGATCGCACATCCATAGAATATAATCATGTTCTTTACTTCAGGCACCATTATAAAGAGGCCCTATTTATGAACATTTAATCATGCAAAGTTATATAAGCAATGAGCTATCCACAGTGTGGTTATATTGATGTTTACCAGTGCTTACAACTATTACATAGTAAAACAAAGGCCATATTGGAATTAATCTGGTCTAGTGGAATTAATCTGTTCTAATAAATTATAATATACATACATATTAACCTGGAATTAGGACAAAGAGATAAGAAACTCTTCCAGAGCCCTGTTCAACATCAGTATAGGTTCTGTCTCACGCAGCACCATGAGGCATGTCTGCACATCACTTTCAAGAAATTTATATTTGCACCTCTGCAATAGTCCTCTCTCAAAGTTTATTTGGGAGACAGCAGCTGTGGGGACTTGTGAGCTGATAAAGGAAGGTCTGAAGCAGGTGGGGAAAGACAAATTACTAAATGAAAAGCATTTGAAGGAACAGACTGAACCATTCAAGCAATTTCATTCGTTAGAAAGAGAAATGGAACGAAACGGTTTGCAAGGCATAGAAATTAGCTGTTCTGGTCCTGGGAGAAATACTCTGGCATGTGGAAGCACTTTGTTACAAACATCTTCCAGACAGTGCCAAATCCAGAGAGAGGCACAAGTAACCAGAAAGGTCAAGACCACATGAATGAATATGTGCTGTTTCTCAAAGGTCCATCATCTTCAGACTTTTCCTGTCTGCCCAGATGATGAACTGTTCCTGTGTTGCTGTCTATTATTGATGCTGAATCAGGAGAGGTGGTGGCTGGGTAAACAAAATGGAAAATCAGATCTTTTTTAAGTTGATGTAGATCTAGGAGCTGATAAAGTAGGATGTTATAAAGGCATCCTTCACTCTATAATGGAAAATGATCCCAGTCTTCAAGTGGGCTTATTCTGGCCTCATATTGGGTGAGGAAGAATGCAGCACTCTTTGACTCTTACAGCCATGATGTCTTCTCCAACAGCACTGCTCAGGGGCCAAAGCTGTTTGTGGCTCCACCCAGGAGAAAGCTTCACCACCCGCTGCCTTGCTCTTTATACTCCAGCCCTCACACCAGGCAAACCTTGTAATTCTTCCCCATCCAGGTTTTGAGTTTCCTCTCCATTCCTATTCCCTGCTCTGTTCTCCCTGTTCACATCCTGCACCTCGGTTGCTACATGAGCTCTCGGTGGTGCTACATTTACCAGCTCATCTTCTGGTAGGGTTTTTGTCCATCCACCTTGTTCATCCACCTGTTCGCACAGCTAGGGTGTAGCTTGTCCAGCGCCAGCTTGTCCCATTGGGCCTCTCAAGGCAACCCTGCAATGTGCCACTTCACCCTGCCCCCTGGACAAGCCTGGTGCCAAGTAGCCCCGCCCACCAGGCTAGGGTCCATTGCTGACACCTCCAGTTTTGCTGGTCCTTTGCTTGTTGCCTCACTCCTTTCCAGCACTGTGCTATTGGTGCTGGAGCAAAGAGTGCAGCTGCAGTGAGAGACAGGGAGGCTCTCCACCTGAGCAGTGTGGAGAGCCGGATGGGGTTTGGTGGAGAGAGCGGACTTGACCTACTCTCCCTGCACACGAGCATCCAGCCCTCCCTGGTCAGCTGGATCTGCCCACATGATTACTGGTTCCAGTAGGGGTGGATCTAGTAGGGGTGGCAGGGATCAGGGGCCACCTGGCCTCCAGGAGCCCCAGAATGCCCCGCAGGGAATTCTGGGGAGCCCCCCTCCAACATTGGGAGGCTTGCTGTAGCCTCCCAGTCAGGGGTCTCCTCGCAAGTCGCCACGCCATGGCGACTCACAATCTGAAAAACTGGGTTAGCAGAGCGCTTGCTCCGCTAACCTCATTTAATGGGGGTGCAATTAGGTGGGCTAGCCGCCAAGAGCCGCACAGCTCCCGGCAGTCCACACATGCAGGGGAAACCGGGCTGGGCTCCCTTAGCCCGGTTTCCTCCAAGTGTGTGAATAGCCTCTGGGGTGGCAAAAAAGCAGGCATCACAGGCTGCCTGATACAGCAAGAGGAACAAGCAATGGCATGCACTGGCCCCAAGACTGCTTGCTCTTCATTGCTGTATCATGCAGCTTGTGCTGCCTCCTGTTTTGCTAGGCTAGCCCATCATTCCTCTTGCTGAACCCGGAGAGAAACAACTGGTGAAAGGCTGGCAAAACAGGAGGCAGCTCAAGCTGATGGATACATGTCCGGTGATGCCCCAGGACATGGCAGAGTGCATATTGGAAGAGGAGTGTGAAAAGAGGTAGGTTGTCACTTTCCCAGGAGGAATGAGTGTGGGGAGTGTGTGCTCCCAGGGCTGAGGGAGTGTTGTTCAGAGCTTGGCTGCAACCCAGGTTCCATGCAACATTTTGAAGCCACCTTGTGTAGACAATACTGACCCAGAGGGACCAACTGTCTGATTTAGAAGGTTTAACACGACCTTGCAGATGCCCTTTGCAGATTCCCCATGTGAACAGGGGCAGATTAAGCTTTTTGCCACCCGTAGGCAACCAAAGATTTGCCCCCACCCCCAGCTCAAGGGACTTGACAGCTATATTTGTAAAGAGGAATCCAGCAAAGATTCCCTTTTACAAGTAAAGGGCTCGGGCTGGGGGAGAGTTAAATCTTTCCCTCATGTGCAGAGAGCCCCAAAATGGGCTGGAAACGGCCCGACTTGTAATTTGGGATGTATGTTCTCACCGCCATCCCCATCACATGACCACCACCCTGCCGCCATCCCAATCAGAGGCGTAACTAGGGAAAATAGCGCCTAGGGCAAGCACTGAAATTGCGCCCCTGTCCAAACAGGAATGATGGGACTTGTAGTCAACAATATCTGGAAATCCCTGTTAAAAGGAACACTGTACCATCTAGGCATGGTTGTTGATCAAAACCTGAAAACATGAGCCATCTCTGTAAAAGACTTAGAACAACAGTCAGGAGTTATGCGAGGATTCCAAGTGTCATTTTCTCTGTCTCATCTCATTCTTTTTTAAAAAACATGACTTTGTCCTAGAGGATCACCTGCCCAAATAGCCACTAGCAAAATAGGGGAAGAAGAAGGTGGGGGTGGGGGTGTCTATAAACCAGTGAATGATTCCTGCCAGCCTTTGTCTTATGATGACTGTTGGCTCATGATGGGGTATATGTGCATTCACCACACCAGTGCTTACTTTGACTCCAAGGGGGAGGAGGATACATTAGTTTGCCACACTAGACAGAGGCATTTGCAACAGGAGCAGACAGCCAAGTTCTGCCAGGGCCAAAACCAGCCCCTGCCAGACTAAGAAATCATTGTAATTTGCCCCTTCCTGTCACAAGCAGTGTGCTGTTCTTTTATTATTGACTCTAACTCAAATATCCCAGTCATGGATGGAAAATTCAGGGTCTATTTACAAGAGACACATTTTCTACATGGAAGTTTCTTCTGTGCAGGTGTTGTGCAGAAACCCATATGTAGGGGCATAGCAAGGTTGGAATGGGCCAAGATGAGATTTTAAAATGGGCCCCCAGCCCCTCAAAGTCCAGGGCCTCCACACATCCCAGGCCCCCAAGGATTTAAGTCTGATATTTCAAAATAAGTATGCTGCCTGGAAATACATTTCACTGAATACACACATGCACACTTCACAGTATATATTGATATACATTGAGTACTATATATTTGTGCTACTTTTAATGCCTAGAACACACTAGCAACGCTAATTATTAAAATGGCCCCTTCGCTGCAAATTAGCAAAGGAGACTTTCAACCATGCAGGGTGAGCCTATGTTTGTTTTCTCAGAATTCTGAACAAATTCAGTAAAGTTTGGTTCCAGGAGGTTTTTCACACGAGGCTTTTAAAGCTCTTTAACACACATCTCCTCTGGAATGGAGGAGGTGCTGCATCACATGTTGGCCAGATGTACCCTGAAGTCCCTGCAAGTTATTGGGGAGCAGTTCACACACAAGAAAAATAAAATAAAAGCACAACACATGCTTCACAGTTCTCACTCAGACCTTCCGGGTTGGACAACAACTTGAACATGAGTGCATTTATAAATGAATGAAAGAATGAAAGAATGAATAAATATTTGTTCCAGAAGTTTTTGTGATTTTCTGACATGAAACAAGCCACTTAAAGGCCTTTTTAGATAGTTTTTGTTTTTAAAGCCAGCACATTTTCCAGTCTGTTTTAAATTAAATATTCAGAGACTTCTCAGTCTCGCCCCACCCCCCCATATCAAAGCCCTATGACAAGCAGATCCCTATATATGGGGGTAACCACAAAAAGGAATTCACAGCCTACCTTGCAAAGGCTGTGCTGGATGGTCTGGTCTGCTGCAGGGAGGGTCTGCTGCAGGGAGCTCTGCCAGCCTCCTTTCTGGCTTGCTGGGGCCTGCCGAGTTCAGGCTTCAGGGAGGCCTCTCTGGAAGTCCCGCCCACCCGCCTATCAGCTGAGAGGTGGGGAGAGAAGAGCTCTGCAGTTTGCAGGCTCCTCCGATCCTAGGTGTTGCTGATCCTAGGCTGCAGCTGGAGGCAAGTGGCTGAGGGGCCCTGGAGCTGGGCAGGTGGGCAATGGGGTGGGGGTGGCAGGAACTGGCGTGGCGCCCCCACCTCAGTGGCTCCTAGGGCACGTGCCCTGTCTGCCCCCCGTTGGCCTATGATCCCGATGCACAGTGGCGGTTTTTAGAAGGTAGAGAAAGAAGATTTAACTTCCCCCTGACCCTAGCCCTTTGCTTGCACACCACTCTCAAAATTTGCCACCGTAGGCAAATGCCCATATTGCCTATGTGTTAATCTGCCCCTGCACATGAAACAAATGAGAATGGTAGTGAGGGAACCTCCTGTCCAAATTCTGGCTTTTGAAGACCAGAGGAATGTAGAGGACTTAATTAAAACAGATTATCCAGATTGTTGAGGAAATAGCCTCACGTATTTTATTTAGCACACTTTCCTACCTATAATCCCAGTCTCAGGGCAGTTCATATGTGATTAAGACATCAACAGTTAAAACAGATAAACAAATTTAAAATGAAGTTTAAAAAATCAACTGAAAGCCTGGCTAAATAGGTATGTCTTCAAACACTCTTCTGAAGGCCATCTGAGATGGTGCAGTTCCTATTTTGACATGGCAGATACTAAGCAGATTAGAACAAAATTTTAATTTGCCTAAAGGCCAAAGTGACAGGAATAAGGACCTGAGGAGAACTCACACAATTGTGGGACTGAACTGGAGCCACCTCAAAACCCTACATCTTTGTGATATGAATTGTATTTGGTATTTACTATGCACTTAACTGTGTCCTTACATTTGTTTCTGCATCTAAGCTCCAATGGTTCCAATATACTTACCTGTATGTATTCTGTACTTACCCTTTCCTGTAACAGAGGTCCAATGTCTGTACATGTAAGAGCTGTTTTAATTTAACAAAACTACCTAAATCAGGTAAATTTAGGTAAAATTTACCTAAATCAGGGGACTTGAAGTGTTTTACCTGCCAAAAGGTTAGGCACTCCCTGTCTCCTACATAAGACTGGTACTGATGTACACAAATCAACATTCACAATGCCATAGGTAAGATTGCATTGCAGCTGAAATAGCAACTGCTAGATGTTTTATAATGGCTGTCATACTGTACAACATGTGCGTGTTTCAATAGCAACTGCTAGAAGATGTTTTATAATGGCTGTCATACTGTACAACATGTGCGTGTTTCAATATAATGTCCGTGCAGTTGCACAAGTTGCTATCATGCTAAATGCAAGAACTGCGCAAATGCAGTTGCATAAACTGATGACTATTGGAAATAATGGCCATCAGCCACACAGCTTCATTTGATCAGTTCTTGCATTTGAAGCAGCAGTCTTGCACAACTGCACAAACATTACATTGCCACAGAAACACACACACCCACGTAACATTGCACAGTATTTTGGGTTAGAGTTTAGAGCAGCCTTCTTTGGTAACAACTAGAAATGAATTCTGTTTAACAGAGAACATCTTCTCCAGCCATGAGAACCACACACACACACACACACACACACAAGGTCCACTGGTCCCACAGCCTGATCCACTGGTCCCACAGCATAACCTTCCTTCCCAACAGGTATTATTTGCAGCAAGTGCTACACAGCAGTTCTCGACCTCTTCTCATTCAAGAGTCTTCAGGTAAATGATAATGCAATCTGCTGTCACACTTTGATGCTGTTGAGGGATAAGGTGATACAGACATAGTGGATTCTGCATAATGCTCAGAGGTGCACAGTGCTTCAATTACAAGTTTGCTTCATCCCAGCTCTCTTTGGAATAATCAGAAAGTTAACAGACTAGTTGTTTCTTCTAATAAGATGACTGAGGTTTGCTTGCTAACTGGTAGAAGATTTATTCTTTTTAAGAACCACCTTCTGGTTAATCAAGCAGGGAACCATTTGAAATTCAGCTGAATCTCAGCTGCAGGTCAGGCTTTTCCCACTGAAATCAGCCACTTTGAACTCTGCATTTGTGTGTGCTGGTGTCGCATCTGCTCCTGCCTCCATGAAATGCATTTTCTGATGGTCACACAGAGATCAGAGTACCTAAAGCTATGGCAGAAAAGCAGGTGACTGCTGGCAGCGAGACCTTGCATGGAGAGATTCCAGAATGACTCAGCTGTCCTTAACTATGATAAGATTAGATATAACACATGCTTATTCCAGACTCTTGCATTCACCTGAGAGGAAAAACAAAGAAAGAAAAAGGCAGATCTACTTGGCTTTTTTTTAACAATGGAAGAAAAATAATCCAG
Source organism: Hemicordylus capensis (assembly GCF_027244095.1). NCBI lineage: Eukaryota > Metazoa > Chordata > Lepidosauria > Squamata > Cordylidae > Hemicordylus > Hemicordylus capensis. The sequence goes on from NC_069662.1 coordinate 107,559,722, forward strand.
GAAAAATATGCTGAAGCAAGACTTGAAGCAGTGGCAAAGGAGCAACAGATGCAAAACAGGGAATCCAAGAGATGAAATCCACTGGAATCTCCATCAGGAGTGGATTTTGAAAAAGGTCACCTTCACTTTCACTTGTCTAATGGGCACTGTTTTGCTGATGTACTATTGTGCTGGAGGGCCTGTTCCAGCAGGTCTTAGGATGCTGCACAGAAAGCCTGGTTATTTTCCTTCCTGCTTCAAAAATGCAGCATAGCTGTGGAAAATATTTCACACAAAACACCTGATGAGGGAGTGAAGCTATTCCTGGATGGTACCACTTTGGAGTGCAGCTGGAAAAGTCACATGACATAATGCTTTCTTGTGAAAAACAGTGTCCTGCACATGCAAAACTCATTTATCTGGCAGAAGGATAAGCTATAAATCTTAAGAATACAAGAACAGACTAGCTGGACCAGGCCCAAGGCCTATTTAGCCCAGCATCCTGTTTCACATAGTAGCTTACCAGATGCCTCTGAGAAGGCTACAGGCAAGAGGTGAGGGCATGCCCTCTCTCCTGCTGTTGCTCACCTGCAACTGGTATTTAGAGGCGTCTTGCCTCTGAAGCTCGAGGTGGGCTATAGCCACCAGACTAGTAGACTTTGATAGTCCTTCCCTCCACGAATTTGTCTAAGCCTCTTTTAAAGCCATCCAAGCAAGTGTCCATCACCACATCCCTTGGCAGAGAATTCCAGATTAACTATGTGCTGTGTAAAAAAGTACTTCATTTGGCGGTGCTAAATTTCCCGGCCTTTAGTTTCATGGGATGACCACTGGTTCAAGTGTTATGTGAAAGAGAGAGAAAAAATTTGTCTACTCTCTCTACTCCATGTATATTTTTATACACTTCTATCATTATTCCTAATTGTTGTTTCTTTTCCAAACTAAAAAGCACCAGATCCTGTAGCTTTGCCTTGTAAGAGAGGTGCTCTAAGCCCCTAATCACTTTGATTGCCCTCTTCTGCACCTTCTCCAGTTCAATTGCCCTCTTCTGCACCTTCTCCACTTCTCCAAATACGGCTGCACCATAGATTTGGATAACGGCATTATAATATTAGAATTTTTATTTTCAATCTCCTTCCTAATGATCCCTAGCATGGAATTTGCCTTTTTCATTCTCATTCCTACCAGATAATCTACTCTCAGAAGAACACCTCAGAAACAACAAAACCCAGTGTCCCCATGGGCTTGTGGGTTTGTGGGTGGTTGGCACCCAATGTGCACTACACCACCACTCACTCTGGGCCACCCTGGTGCTCCCCAAGTGGAGTTATGGGGCTAAAATCCCCATTATTCCCTAGGGGGGGGAGCTTAAAGGCGCAAAATTCAGAAATTCTTTAAAAATCTCCCCTTTCACCAATATCTTTGAAATCTGGGTGGTAGCTTCCTTGCACCCATTGGGCACTACCACCTACCACAACTTACTCTGGGCCATCCTAGTGCTCCCCATGTGGAGCTATAAGGTTGTTGAAATCCCCATTATTCCCTATGGGGAAAAGCTTAAAGATGCACCAACTTAACCCAATCCACTTTGGCCGCAAAATGAAGGTCTGAACCTCCAAATTTTTCAGGTACAAATCTGGGGTGATTTGTTTTTTACCCAAATCTCGGCAATTGAGGACAGGGGTGATTTGTTTTGTCTACAAATCACCCAAATTGGGCAGATTTGGGTACAAATAATTTTGTACCCAATTCATTTCACACATTTCTAGAAGAAGGCGCTCTCTTAAATATCATAACCCCAAGCCATTCAGGGCTTTATAGGTAATAACCACAACTTTGTATTCTGTTGGAAACAATTTGGCAACCAGTGTAATTCTTTTAAAATAGGAATAATTTTGTCTCTTCAGGTAGCCACAAAGACCAGCATTGCAATACTCTCAGCTTTCAGTGTGTTATCATACTTTTATTCTCCTGATCATTGGATTGGTAACAGCCAAATTTGCAATCGTATTTTTAAAGTATTTAAAAGCTTTAAAAACACAAAAACTCCTATAAAATCTTAACAATGTTGTTAGAGGAATGGAAATGAAAATTGGCAAGAATGTTCTCCAAAGACTACTCAATGGAGAGAGAACAACAATGTGTTCATTGTTACCCTAACTCTTTTCTCTGTGCAAAAATGATTGCTATTTTACCAAAAACATTTAGGGGTAGGGATAAAGATGGGGTGATAACACAGATAAAACTGTAGAGCAACAATAGTATTGCCTATTTTCTCATGGACTATTATAGAAGGGCTCGATGAATGTATCAGGTGACACCTGAACAGGGTTTGAGTGTTGGCACAGGAGCACTCAGTTGCTGATGTAATATCAAGTTGCTGATGTAATATCAAGGTAAAGGTAAAGTGTGCCATCAAGTTAGTGTTGACTCCTGGCACCCACAGAGTCCTGTGGTTATCTTTGGTAGAATACAGGAGGGGTTTACCATTGCCTCCTCCCATTCAGTGTGAGATGATGCCTTTCAGCATTTTCTTATATCGCTGCTGCCCGATATAGGTATTTCCCATAGTCTGGGAAACATACCAGCAGGGATTTGAACCACCAATCTCTGGCTTGCTAATCAAGTCATTTCCCTGCTGTGCCATTAGGTGGCTGTAATATCAAAGGCAGTGCCAAAACCATACGTCCTACTGTCATTGCAGTAAGCCTCCTATGCTTCCTATGCTCCAGAGCAAAATAATAATGCCATTTCATACCAGTTCATCACTCCTTCAATATAATACATTACACAGAGGGCTGGTAGGGAGGCAGGCTCCTGCCTGCTTTCCTGCACACAATTGAAGTTCCTTAGAAAGCCCTGCCACTTGTGCAGCACATGAACTGTGCCATGGCAAGTGCCAGAGCTGGGAGCTGGAGGAGGAAGTCCTTCAGCATCCCACAATGCACTGCAGCAGGAGTGCAGTGCATTGGGGGATTTCTCCATGGTTGGGCACTCTTGCCATAGGCTGCAGGCATCTGAGCATTCACATGATGGGGGGGTGGGATAAACAGGTGCACTCGTGCCCGTCTACCCCAATATTAGCCCTGATAAAAAATCCAGGCTACCCAGTTGCAGAGTGCCAGGATCAGGATTGATCCCGGTGCTTCTTATGACCGGCTCTGCTCAGGTAGGGCTACCCTACCCTTGATAGAGCCAGTCGTGAGAAAGACCTTAATGACTTGGGCCCAAAGGGTCTGGCAGATGCAGAAAAGCATTTCTGCTCCCACAAGGACAGGCACTATTTCTACCAACTTCTCATGCCACCTGCAGCTCCCCACACCATACCACATAATTTCAGAAGGCCCCCGACCCTCAGGATTGGCTCTTCAGGGAATGCTAGGGACTGCAGTGGGGAGAAGGAGTGGGTGGGAAAACCCCATCCTGCAAGTAGAACTCACAATTGTATTTACAGCCAAAATAACCAAAGACCGACTGGAATCATTTCGACATACGAAGTTTTTCCTCCTTGCCCTGAACTTAACCCTGGTTCCCTACAAACTGGGCAAAGAGGCACTTTTGAAAGTAGGGCTCTCTTCTCTTTCGCAGGGAGAGAGCAACTGTCCCTGTTCAAGCCAGCATAGTGCCTCCCTGGTGGCTGTTGCTGGTGTCTCTCTTGTGTTCCTTTTCTTAGCTCATGAGTCCCTTTGGGACAGGGAACCATTTTCTCATATTTTTTTTCTCATTCCTCTTGCCATGTAAGACACTTTGTGAACCTTTTTTTTTGTTGTTAATAAAAGGTGGTATGTATGTAAATAAAATGAAATAAATAATAATAATTCAATTATGAATTCTATTAAGTCATCTATAGTTCTTTGCGATTCTTAGAAGCATGCTGGTTTCTTATCTGTACATCCCTCCCATCCTGTCTTTTAAGCATGTTATTATCTGACACTTGTGTGAAAGGCTCGGTGGAAAGGCTAGAAATGATGGGATTGCCTGTTCATTTACTCTCCAAACGTCGCCATTGACTGCTTGAATTCCTGTCAGAATGTAATGACCTAGAAGTAAGACCTCAGATGAAAATACATCCGACAAATGGAAATGCATTGTCACCATATATAATGTCCAAATAATCTGGAAAATATCTATTTTCCTTCTGTAACTCCCTAAGCAATGAAATATTGGCTGCTACCACCAATGCACTCTCAATATTAAGTATTTTGTTCAGCTATACCACTTTGTCCAGCAACACTGAGCCAGCCTTGCCCAGAATACATTGGTTCCCAGTGGACAACTCATGGCCTCAACTAAAGTACTCAACACAAAGTTCTCAGGTAAGAACTGTAGAATCCAAGGGAAACAGTGTGGTATGCAACAACAAGGCAGTGGAATGGAATCAATAATATTAATAGTTTAATGAAATAGATATTATGCACAGAGAGGCAAGTGCAGACTGCTTTTCTGTGCTCTTGCTGCTGGCTGTTTGTTAGCCCCGTCCCTACTCCAGGACTAGAATACAAGCAACTAAAGCCCCATTCAAAAGCTGGCCTGGATCAAGGAATGGATTAACCAAAAACCCCACAAGCAAGAGGGCAAAAGGGACACCTTTCCACCAGAGAAGAAGATGGAACTTGGCACCACAGCCTAGTGCCTTAACTAGCCACATGCTAATGTATCTCTCCCTTAATATGTTTCTTTAAATGTAGGACTGATTTGGATAGGAACACATTTCAGCTCTGTATTGTGTACAAGCTAAAGCCATAATGAGGCACTTCACGCCAGTGGTGTGAAGCGCCTCACAGTAGTTTGCGGTTAGGGCTAGGCTTAGCCCATTCTACCCGCAGACGGATGTAGCCCTGGGTGGCCAGACTGGCCACCCACATGACTACCAGCTCTGTCACAGAGCTGGAGGGGGCTACGGGGATTGGGGGCTCCTTGACCCCTGGAAATCCCAGGATGCGCCGCACAAGTGTAGGACTGAATTCTGGGGGGACCCTTGGAACCAGGAGGCTGCTTGTAGCCTCCTGGTCAGGGGTCTACTCATGTGTTGTCGTGTACCACAGCAGCACAAGAGCAAATAAATGAGGTTAACAGAGCGCTCGCTCTGTTAACCTCATTCAAGAGGAGGGGGATTTAGGCAGGCTAGCTGCCTTGGAACCACCGGGCTTGCCCATGGGTCTGGTGGTTCCGACAAGCACCATAAAGTGGGCTAAGCTCCCTTAGCCAAATTTCTGGTGATTATCAGAATAGCCTCAATGTGTGAAGAGAACAGGAGGCTATTTTCACAATTGCAGAAAATCGGGCTAGCCTCCACTAGCCCGATTTTCTGTAATGGTGAGAACCACCGGGCCCGGCTGCAAACCCAGTGTTTCTAGAGCGGGTAACCCGCTCAAGTACCCCTACCCTAAAACCAGGTTAGGGCTAGGGTTAGGGTTAGGGTTACGGTTAGCGGGCTTAGTCCGCTCTCCCTGCTCAGCTTCTCATACCGATTTTCACTGATCGTGTGTCTCGACTCCAGGTCTTTTAAAAACCTTGCATAATGGTTCCTTGTACAGAAATATGTGCCAGGCACTAGGGGCAGATTGCACACCCCTGTAGCATTTTTTCTGTGATCTAGTCAAGGTTTATAAACAGGTGGTACATTTTAAACAATCTAATTCTACAGGTATAAAAAGACCCAGCTGTAACATTAACCCTGTCAATCATAAGATGAGAAGCCACTATCAGCTTTGAAAAAAGAATAAAAATCAATGTTCAAATATTTAAATCACAAAATATGTGCACATTATTTATAATAATAATAATAATAATAATAATAATAATAATAATAATAATTCGATTTCTATACCACCCTTCCAAAAATGGCTCAGGGCAGTTTACAAAGAGAAATAACAAGCAAATAAGATGGCTCCCTGTCCCCAAAGGGCTCACATTCTAAAAAGAAACATAAGACACACACCAGCAACAGTCACTGGAAGTACTGTGCTGGTGGTGGATAGGGCCAGTTACTCTCCACCTGCTCAATAAAGAGAATCACCACGGTAAAAGGTGCCTCTTTGCCCAGTTAGCAGGGGTCATGCCCAGTTAGCAGGGGTCAATGAAATTAGAATTTACCAGTCTAATGTATCAGTTTAAATTAGATTAAATTAAATTAAATGTTTAAAAAATTTGGAGCATGCTTCAGCCTATGTGTGGGACAGAGACTGATGGGAAAGCGAGGTCAGTGGGAGGAAATTCTGCACATGACGGAAGAGGAGGAAGGGAGAATTTAGTATGGCCCTATCCTATCGGAGAGGAGAGCTGGTCTTGTGGTAGCAAGCATGACTTGTCCCCATAGCTAAGCAGGGTCTGCCCTGGTTGCATCTGAATGGGAGACTTGATGTGTGAGCACTGCAAGATATTCCCCTTAGGGGATGGAGCTGCTCTGGGAAGAGCATCTAGGTTCCAAATTCCCTCTCTGGCATCTCCAAGATAGGGCTGAGAGAGATTCCTGCCTGCAACCTTGGAGAAGCTGCTGCCAGTCTGTGAAGACAATACTGAGCTAGATAGACCAATGGTCTGACTCAGTATATGGCAGCTTCCTATGTCCCTATCATCTCATGCCACTAAAATGTAATGTTAATACAAAAAAAACCCTAAAGAAATAATACGTAAAACTGTAATCAAATACTCAATAGATTACTTGATTTTAAAATATTTTGAATGAGTAGAGGAGGAATTGTAGCTCAGTGGCAGAGCATGTGCCTTGCATGCACAGGGAAAGGGTCCTAGTTCAGTCCTAAGCATCTCCAGGTAGGGCTGAGAAAGACTCCACCCAAAACCCCAGAGAGCCCCACCTAGTAAATGTAGACAGTACTGAGTTAGGTGAACCAATGGCCTCACTCAGGAGAAGGCAGCTTTTAAAAGGTGCATCAGATTAACCGGTAGCAGGTTTTATTTTTTGTTTTATTTTTTTACATTTATATCCCGCTCTTCCATCAAGGAGCCCAGAGTGGAGTTCATGGTTACGCTTATCCTCACAACAGCCCTGTGAGGTAGGTTATGCTGAAAAAAGTACTGTAGATGGCAAGCACCATCTTAAAAGAGGGAGTCACTGCTCTGAGAGAAGGAAGGATGTCTTTGCATGCTGCAACATTTGAAAATCATCTGAAAGCAAAGAAAGTGAGGCTATTCCCACGGTCCCTGGACAGTGGACTAAGGGAGCTTAACCAACTTTCCAGGGATCGTGGGAACCAATGGGCTTGCAGGCGAGCGCGGGGCATCCTGGAATTTCCAGGGGCCATGTGGCCCCCGATCCCCACAGCCCCCACTGGCTTAGTGATGGAGGCGGCAGTCATGTGGGTGGCCACCCAGGGCTGCCTTTTGATCATCTGTGGGGAGAGAGGGCTAAGCCCGCTCTCCCCGCAGACCCAGAAGAAGCTGTTCTCATGCATCATGAGAAGAGCTTCAGTATTTTCCTTCTTTGGATTGGTTGTTTTTAAAATGCAATTTATGCAATTTAATCAATTAACTAAAACCCATACTACTAATTGGCTACAATTGCTTCCATTCAGTATCAGCCCTCATAAGTGGGCATCATTAACTACAGATTACATTCAAGTTTCAAAAAAATTATGTGATGGATGCTGTCTTCACAACCTTGCACTAATGAAACGGAATAAGCCTTTGTGGGGGGGAAACAATCTGCTAATACATCTTAATGCAGACGGCGGATGCAATGAAATCATTGGTAGTGGACAAGAAAACTGTTTAATGAAGATCAGTAGTCTTGCAGGCATTGTAATAAAACAAGGAACAAGAATTCACAGTGGCAAATAAGATGAAGAAACAGCTGAAATCATTTTTGCAAAAGGTAAGCCATTGGCTGACAATCAGCGCAAGATGCTCCAGTGCAGCCAGAGAGCAGCCTAACAGCTCTTCCCAACTAACTGGGCAGGGGCAGTTTTTGACACCTGTCTCCCCTTCCCCACGAAGCCCTCTGCACCACTTGAAAATATGTCCCCCACATGTTGTGCAATCCTCAGGGAAATACATGTGAGGCTTTTCTGGGAAAGTGTGGGGGGGGGGCATTAAATTTTGCCACTTCCCCAGTGAGTTGGGAAGTTCTATAAAGCTGCTCTCTTGCTGTCCTGGAGCATCCTTGCTCTGCACGTCAGCCAGGATTTTTACTAAATGGAAAGCCAGAGACAAATATGTCACTCTTTGGAGTGATCTGTGTGAAGGAACATGGGAGGAGAGCTGATCGGTAGCAAGCATTAGGGATGTGCAAAATGATTCAGGAACAAAATGATTTGTACCCAAACCTGGCTGATTCAGGTGATCTGTAGACAAAACAAATCACCCCTGTCCTCAATTGCCCAGATTCAGGTACAAAACAAGTCATGCCAGATTCAGACTCAAAACATTTTGAGATCTGGACCTCCATTTTGTGGCCAAAGTGGATTGAGTGGAAGCAACCACCCAAATTTCAAAGAAATTGGGCAAAGGGGTGATTTTTAAATGTTTTTTGAAGTTTATGCGTTAAGCTTTTTCCCATGGGGAATAATGGGGATTTTAGCAGCTCCATAACTCCACTTGGGAGGCACCAGGGTGGCCCAGAGTGGGTTGTTGTGGGTGGTAGTGACCAATGGGTGCAAGGAAGCTACCACCCAGATTTCAAAGGAATTGGGCAAAGGGATGATTTTTAAAGAATTTCTGAAGATGGCATATCTTTGGAGCAGATTCGGGGCAGAAAAGGGTTTTTGAGGGCAGAAGAGTGGGTAAACTGGTAGTGCCCCAATGAGAGCCTGCTACCACCCAGATGTTTGTCATTGAACCCACTCTAATTTCCTACCAGATAATCTACTCTCAGAAGTACACCTCAGAAACAACAAAACCCAGTGCCCCATGGGCTTGTTGTTTTTGGGGTGGCTAGCACCCTTTGTGCATTACACCACACCCTGCTCTGGGCCACCCTGGTGCTCCCCAAGCGGAGTTATGGGGCTGCTGAATTTCCCCATTATTGCCTATGGGGGGAAAGCTTAAAGATGCACCAACTTCAAAAAATTTTTAAAAATCACCCCTTTGCCCAATTTCTTTGACATTTGGGTGGTTGCTTATATCCATTAGGCTACCACCCACCCCACTCTTTTGCCCCCGGGAGCCTTTTTTTGCCCTGAATTGATTCTGATTTGGATTCAGAAAATTCAGGTACGAATAGAATCTGGGGTGATTTGTGCGGGAGGGGGGATTTAGACCCCAAACAAATCGGGGGTGAATTGATTCAGGTACAAATCAAAATGGGGGAAAAAAATCAATCTGTGCACATACCTAGCAAGCATGAATTGTCCCCTTTGCTAAGCAGGGTCTGCCCTGGGAATGGGAGACTACATGTGAGCACTGTAAAATATTCCCCTTAGGGGATGAGGCTGCTCTGGGAAGAGCACCTGCTTGCTTGCATACAGAAGGTTCCAAGTTCCCTCCTGGGCATCTCCAAGATAGGGCTGGGAGAGACTCCTGCCTGCAACCTTGGAGAAGCCGCTGCCAATCTATGTAGACATTACTGAGTTAGATGGACCAATGGTCTGACTCAGTATAAGGCAGCTGCCTATGTTTCTATGAACTTCTCAATTACAGAGCCTTTGACTGGGACAGGTGATAGTGTCTGATTGTTTAGCTCAGAGATCTTCACTATGTTTTAAGCAGGGGCCAATTGGGTAATTAAAAAAAACTTCAGTGTGAGAGCCATTTCCCTTTTGCTGATCTCCACACAGTGCTTTGCTTTTCTCAATGCTGGGAGGGCCCTTTAAGAGAGACAGAGCCCCCTCTTAAGAGCTCTAGGAGGAAGGCACTCAAAAGGGCTACACCTTCCACCACTCTGTGCATACCTTTCAATATGGTGCAGGGGCTCAAGGTGGCTCCGTTAAAGAATCCCCCTCCAAGCATTGGGCAAAGCACAGCACTGCTCAGTGAAAATGGTCATATTCTCTGCATGGTGCCAGCGGGGGGCTGTACAGAGTATTCAGCTTTGGCCAAAGCTTCACAGAGGCCCTATAAACAACTGGGGAACCACACTGGCCTCTGGGCCTTGCAATGAAGAACACTGTTTAGTGTAATCTTTTTGAGTCCAATTAGTCTGGATGTATGGCTAGGCCCTTCCAGAGAGCAGAGTCATAGAATCACCAAGGTTTTGACTAAGGCAGGAATGTTTCGACTAGTTGGAATCTGACCCTTAAAGAGCCTGGTTGCAAGAGCAGGGTAGTGCTGGGAAGGGAGAAATGGGCTGCAGGGGCTGAGTGTGTCCATTTCCAGAGTGAGGGGGCAACTTAGAATGGAAAGGAACTCTCACTTGAGGACCTTGCAGACCAAGGATGGGTCTGAAGGTGGTTTCGGGTGAGACTGAGGTTGGCAGAACATTTACCAGCAGCTGTGCTGGAGCCTGCCTGCATCTTTTCAGTTTTTGTGCGGCTGTTCTGTATTCCATTTCTTGGCTGCTTTGCTGTAATCCATTTTGTCCACCTGCTGCCACTCCTTCATGCTGGATGACTAGCCTACTGATGATTACCTTTATGCCTTTGATGATGGTCTGCCGCAAGACTCTTTTGTCTTCTTTAGTATTTAGTGAAGTTATTTTTTAGTCAGATCTGAAGCCAGCAAAAGAGAGTTGCAGCTTCCTACAGGAGAAAGTTGATGAAAGATATTACCATTATAATCTGAATTTTACAAGCCATTAGGAATCCAGGATGAATATGAAACAACACATTCCCCAGTCCACCCAAAGCCTCAACTGCAGTGCCTGAAGCAGTAAAACAAACAAACACCCCATTCCCCAATATATGCCACACACCCATCTCCTGTGCACCACTGACTGTGCTCTCCCAGACCATCCACTGAAGACCCATCCTGCTGATCATGTTGGAGATGAAGTTCCAGTGCATCAACCTTCTGCACCAACCATCCTAATGGCCACTAAGGGCATTGGGAGTAGAGGTAGTTAGAGAGGATCTCCTTACCTGTTCCTGCTTGCCTCTTTGACCCCTGCTTTGTTTTCTCAGGTACTTCCTGTAGTGAGTCAGTCCTCTTCCTTTCCTCCTAGAGAGAAGATGGAAACATCTCTCTCTCTCCCTACCTGTTCATTATGTAGCCTTTAGGTAGGATTAGGTCTTTCCTATCTCAAATGTACTTCACCAATAAATCAATTTAGTTCAGACTCTACAGTGATCTCCATGTGTATTCCTTAAATAGCTCCAACAACTAAATTCTGCACTCTGTAGCTGGATTGGTAGTTTCCTTGGCACTTTTCTAAATAATAACAAACCCCGCAACAGATCGTACCCCCTACCCGGTTCCCTCCCAGGGCTAAATGTATTTAACACGTAATTGACTCTAAATAACTTGGAAGAAGGTTGAAGATTCACCTGAGAGAATCCTCCTGAGGCAATATGCACTGTAGCACAGCATTATTTAATGCATTGGTTGGGTGCTCTGGAAACAGTGCTAGCTGCTGAAGACAAAGGACACCAAGAAATAATATATGCCAAATTTCAATCTTTGACCAGGACACTAATAAAGCTATCAGTGTTGCCAGGGACACAGGCCAGTAAGCCCGCATGCAAATGAATGCAGATGACTTTTGTTACTGAAATTGTCCTCATTTTGCCTTTCCAGAAAACAAAGGGAATACTGTCAGCCCCTAACATTTGCATTCAGGATCATCATGCCTATGTTTTTGGACAGAGAAAAGCTGCAAACGCAAGCCTTGGCATGGCTAGAATTAATAACATCCCTGGCCTGTACCTTCTGCAAGTCACTCCATCCTGAATGTCAAGTTGCTGCGGGGGCATTTATTGCCAAACAAATCTGAATAGAACATGTCAGAGAAAAGAAACCAAGAACAGGAGAACATTGAGACAAATAAACTGCTGTCAGAGAATAAAAGTAATTTGTCGAATGGACTGTTCAGGCAAGCAGCTATGCAAGGTGTAGAATTTGAGATTCACAATATTACCAGAAAAAGCTGTCTATTAATGAGAGCACTAAGGTCATCAGTGTTTCTATTTTTAGAGCTGTGCATAATGGCATGTATCTCCATCTGCATTTAGATTTTCTAGTATTTATATTTCTGTCTCTATACCAGCATATGCCAGAGCTCACCATCAGTCTCTCCCTAAGCCACTGATGCTCAGCTGGGATCAGTGGGACCCATCTGACTGCTGAGTCCAGAAAGACAGAATGGGGTGGCCACCTTTTACAAGGAAACCCCTATGCCTTTAAAAGCAGACTGGAAGAGAAAAAGTAATAGGTGAAGCTTTTTCTGCATGGAGAGAAACAGTGTTCAGGGGAAAGGGAGGCAAATCCATCATGCTACCCTATGTTAACAGCAGCGTTAATCCTTTTCTAATATGTATTTGATTGCGTTAACATATGTTTATCCCACCTTCCGCAACTGGTGATCAAGGCAAATTCAAAAATATTATAACAGTAACAATAACCATCAATACAGTTCAGTCCAAAATTCTATGGAATCAACTGCTATAGAATTTTTAAAGCAAAACCCCACTTTAAAAAAAAAGGTCTTAATTTGGTACTTAAATAACAGCATAGACCCCCAAGTCAACGCTTTGTGGGTTTGATATGACATCATGGGTTGATATGACATAATTACTGTGGAGGTTCGCATCAACCAATAATCTACATAAGCCTCAGTGGTTGTGTTGTGTCATGAAAGGCCTGTTTCTGACTTGGCAGAAGAATGCTGCATGAGAAAAATAATCTCAAATCCAGAGGAGTTTTGCACAAATCTTTTATGGGATTCTAGAATTTATATGCTACAGTCTGTATTTTCCTTATTCACCATGTTTCTCTGTACTTTACTGCAACGCTTGATACATTTTCATCTTATGATATTATGTAGTTGATTTGTCATGTAGTATTATGCAGTTAGATCAGGACATTTAGAATGCAACCATGTAAGGAGAACTAGGGTTCAACTCTGCTTGCAACACTGGTCCAACAAGATGGTGTGCTGTGTTATATAGCACGGTGATGCAACTATTCATAATCAACTATTATGAATAATCAACTATTATGAATATTATGAATTGGTGGTGTAGCAAATCCAAAAACCAGGGGTGCATTTGCAGCAAACTATCAGAGCTGGCTATGGGTAGCCACTGCTGGATAACATAATTGTCTCAAGTTAGGACCTGGAGGGCCAAGCAGATTAACCAGGAAACAGGAAGAGAATCAAAGCCATTGCAAGGGGTTTAAATTAAGCAGGGGGGAAATAGGAACCAGGAGCAGAAAGGAAGTCAGGACCTGAAACCAAAGCCAGGGGTCAAAGCTGAGAACCCAAATAGGGATTACAAAACACCAACACTAAGAGGACCGTGAAACCGAACAAGAAGCTTTTATAACCTTCCTGTTCCAGAGGGATCCAGCAGATAGCACAAATGGGCTGGCTCAATCTGGGGCCTGAGTGCTATCTGTCCAGGTAAGGTGGTTGCAGTTCAGCCATCTGCCACACGGGGCAGCTGAAAGTCTATGGCTCTCTGCCTCAATCCAAGCAGTTCCTGATACAAACTCACAATGGAAACTAGTGACTCTGTATCACACTTGAATCACACTTACTTTTCTAGAAGAAGTAAAACACAGCAAGAAAAGAACTGCTGAGCAAACTGCAGCAATAATCAATCTGCATTTATTTGGAAACAATATCAATCAGCATAACAATGGGATGAAGAGAGCAATCCTGATACTGCAGGCCAATGTCAACCCTCAATGATCTCTGCAAATTGAATGCTAAAAAGTGCTTGACCACACCTAACTACAATGTGCCTCCATCTTAAAAGAGCAAAAGAGGCAGTCATGACTAATGAGCAAAGTCAAAATATTGGTAGCAGCATGTCAGCCATGGATTTATGGGAACCAACTGTAATTGCCTTTATTGAACAAGGGAATGGTCTTCCTGGTAAATGAGCCTCTCAATTGACAGGTTGTTTCTAGTAGTTATCTGAATTGATTGGCTGTTCTATAGCAAAGAAATTATTTAGCAACAAATGATAGACAGAGAAACAAGATGAGCAAAAAGAGTAATAGTGGCTGAATGTTCAGCAGGATTAAAATAATAGCCTCTCATCACTTTATTATGTTGCCAGAGGCTTTTCCTGCTATAAATGAATTGATTACTTTTAGCTTTAAATGCTGGTTTATTGAAAGCATTCTTTCCTGCAATGGACTGTGGCATAATTTTCTAATGAATGGGAAGAAATTATGCCTTATTTCATGTTATTAATAATTTATAAAAATGAAATATGGTATACAGCCAGGACTATGTGTACTATAATATTGTGAAGTTCTTCAATAAGGAAGCCCACATTCTACAAATTAACAAAATGTACAAATATTTGATTTTTAAAACTAGTTTGCCTTCCAAGATTTGGTTTCCAAGGACATCTGAATGCAAAAGTTAGGCTAGAAGAAACAAAGGAGGAAAAGAAGGGTGAGGTTAGATAGCCAGCAGAGCCAGGAGGAATGAGAAGTAGCCAATGAGAGCAACAGAGACCTATAGAGGACACTGAGATCTTGTGACCTCCTCTGGTCACTTGCCAAAATGCTTTCTTTGCATGTATAAATGCTCAGTCCTGTTAAAATCTCACTACCCCCAGAAAGGGAGAAGAGTTTTAACCTAGTCTTCTCCCGGATGTGCTCTGTTTCTGTGAGCAAGGTTTCCTTGAGATGTGGAAATGTGAGCGCTTACCTCAGGGGCGTAGCAAGGTTGGAGTGGGCCCAGAGACAAGATTTTAAAATGCCCCCCTGCTCACTGAAGCTCAGCTCATGAAATAAAAAGGTTTTGTAAATTGTGGATGATGCAAGTCATTTAATGATACTAGAGAAAGACATGCTGTTCTGGTAGCTCCAGGTCTTAACACTTACATCAATTTTGGAGGATGAATACAACTGAAGGAAGCCCAGATGGGTGTGCAGCTGGGGGAGTCAGTCATATGACTTGCCTCCGGGGGGCCCCCAGACAACTGTCTCCCCTTGCCCTATTATAGTTACGCCCCTGGCTTACCTGTTACCCTGAGTGATACAGTCCAGGAACAACTACACCATGGGATTATTTGAACATATAGCTTGCTTTTCAGAAAGATGTTGTGAAGTTACTTATGACACTACCACCCAAGCAAGCAGATAAGTTGCTAATTCTTGACTGATCCTGCATACCAACTATAGCAAAAGCCTGGCTTCCTACCCCCAACTCTATGGGAGGCCTTCTTTTATTTTGCATGCTTGATAAAATGTTTCAATTAGACCTCTGGCTATTTACACAAACATATTTTGTCCCTTTTTTTACTACAAAAATACCCTGTCATGTAAGTAGGGCTTGAACCAGATACCTCAGGATTTGAGGTTATTTCTTCTTGGTCTGATGAGTCACAGTGAACTGGGGCCTCAGAGCCATCTTCAGGCACAGAAAGAAAGAGAGGCGTGCATTACTGGTCTCTGTGATTGGCTGGCATTATGAGGCCTCAGAATTGGCCAGGCCTTGTACAAGTAGTAGAACCTGGGCTTCAGACTTTGCTTGAATAATAAAGCAATGTCTTCTGTTGCTGTATGTTAGGCCTGTAGGGTAGGCTGCTTCTAGCCTTAGTTGGGCCCAGACAGCAGGGGCGTTCCCACAATCTGAAAGAGGGCTGGAGAAGCACCCAAACAGGGTAGAAGAGCTGTGTGAGCTCCTGACTGGTGGTTGTGTGTACTCGTAGATCAAGGTAGCAGGAGGAGAGAGTGATCTGGGCAGGAGAGGTGGGAGGTGGGTAGAATGACATAAAATGCTGGGAACAGAATATGGGTTGGAGGAACCTGTCCTACCCAGCCCCTGCCTCCCACATGATTACTCTCCGTTCCTCCCCTCCTCCTATCTTGATTTTGGAGTTCACATGATTACTGATTGGGAGCATGCACAGCTCTCCTACCCTGGCTGGGTGCTTCTCTAAACTAAGCTATTCAGCTTTAGCCATCTCCTGCTTCTGAGCTAGGAAAGCTATTCCACAGCAGCTTCCTCTCTCAGTAGTCCACTACTGAGTAGCTTGTGAACATCCCACAAATACCAGACAATATTCTAAGGCACTAGAGTTTCAGCAGCAGCAATCATCTTCAGAATACAACACCTTGAGGCTATTCTTATGAGTAGCTGGAACTGGGCTAAGGGGGCCCCACCTGGTTCCTGCTGCTCATGTGCAGCAACGGGAGCTGCACAGCTCCCGGTGGAAGCAGCTTGGCATCAAGCCCGCTTATGGAGCCTGCTGCTTAACCTGGGTAAAAAGACTGTGTGGCACCGTGGTGTGGTGCTGCGCCACAGAAACTCACAAGTAGCCTCCCAACTGGGAGGCTACAACAAACCTCCCAGCATCAGGGAGCTCCCCATAAGGCACAGCACACTTGCCTGGTGCCTTATGGAACTTCTGGGGGCCAGGAGGCCCCTGAACCCTGCCACCCCAACCAGCTCCATGGCGCAGTCAGTAATCGTCTGGGCGGCTGATCCAGCTGCCCTGGGAGGGCTCCCTGCTCATCTGCGGGGAGAGCAGATCACCTGCTCTCCCCGCAAATCCGAATCAGGCTCGGAATGGTTCGTGTGTAGAGCATGGATCGTGTGTAGAGCCTTATTGTCTCTTCTGGCAACCCAGCTTTAATGTGACCTAGTACCAGCCCACCAACTCAGTCACATGGAATACACCTGGACAAAAAGGCAAGAGTGTGACTCTAGTTTTCTCTGATTGTAGGTGGCAATTAACCCATGCACCAAAGCAGCAGAATTACTAGCCTTTACAAATCATGGATACAAAAGCTTAGTGAGTGTGAAATAGAAGCCAAGGAATTTACCAGCCTGTAACACAGTTTGGCAGTGAAGATAGGGAAACAGAAATTGATGAATGAGAAGACAACCAGGCAGGGTCTTCCTTTTGTTTGCAGCTATATATAGAATCAGCCTACCATGTAATTTGATATCAGAAAGTAACTAAGAAGCTGAACACTCTGTTCTTCTCGTACTAACCAGCCAAATAAGTCATCTGCTATCAGTGAGTGACTTGGAGGGAATTTTAATAGCTCTCATTTCTTGGACTGCTGAAACTAAAGGTGGGTATCAGATTTCTGATTAAGCCTGTGATAATTCTCTTTTCTTCCCTCTGGGAGATCTATCATAAAGTTCCCAGTTCTGCCACTTAAGGCCAAACTACACATCATATGGGAGTTTGTGATTGGAATCTCTCATCAGATTTTTCTTCTACTAACAGCAGTATTGGAGGCAATTTTGATTGGGGCTGTGGCATGGGAGAAGAAGGGGAGATTAACTTCCCCCTTGGTGTTAGCTCCCTGGTACACGTTATTCCTCGCCTCTAAACTATTCACTGCAAAGGAGAGACCATATAGGCACAAGCAACTACCAAATGTTTTCTTCCCCTCACAATCCTAGAATAGACAAAATGGCGGATCTGGAGAATTCTACTCGGTTAGCTATCTGGCAACCATTTGAGGGTTCCAGAGGCCAATCTTGAACTGGTTCTTTCCCCCTTTCTAGTTCTGGATGTTTGGAACCAGGCTCCTGCTTAAATATATAACATTATTTTGTTTCACCAGCATGAATAGTGATTAGGGTTGCAGTTGGGTAAAGAGTTAGGGTTAATAGGGATTAGAGCTGCTAGTTGGGTAAAGGAAAACTGGCTTTCTCCTGACTATTGTGGCATGGAGCTAAACATTGCCACCTGCTAGTTGTTTCAGAATGAACAGCAATTAAAGGGACAACCCTAGCTGCAATACGTAGTTCTTTCCAGAGCTTCTCTTGGGTCCTTATTATAGAGATGAGCAGGAGGAAATACTCATATATTATCAGGTTCAAATATGACAGAAGAGTTTTGTGAGCAGCATTTCCAATATCCTTTCTTTTTCAAAAGGCAGCAATAGGGTTAACTCATTGCCCCTGTGCTGATTCCCTGACTTAAATTGCCCCCCCCCCACTCTGAAATGTCTATTAGCAGCAGCAGATAGGGGAGCTTGCAAGTGCAATTTGAACCCATATGTTTCCCCCATCTGTGCGGTTCATATTATCAGATTTAGGGATGATATGGTTTGGATTATGGTGGATGGGAGGAATTAGACCCACACCATCCCCAGTCCATACTAGGAGCCTAAGCAACTGCTCTTTGAAAAATGAAAGGCAGTTCCAAATGTGGAATTCTCCCATGTCTAGCCTGGCTTTCTCTCTCCAGTTTGTTGCCCCTGTGGACAAGGATGTCATATAATCCCAGTTTCAAACACAAACAGATGTTTTGGGAATATCCACTTTGCTTTAGGGGATTGTGATGATCTGGACCTTTAAAAACATGCAGGGCCATCCTTAGAGAGCCCTGGTGGGGGGCCCGGGGCAAATCAGCCAGTCTGGGCCCCGCTTCTAGTTAATTCTAATGGGGGTTAAAAGAGCGGGGCCTGGGGTGGTCGCCTTGCTTGCCCTGCCCTAAGGACAGCCCTGAAAACATGAAATATGAAACTAGAGAAATAGCAGAGGGTCTTATGTTGGTTTCATTGAAAGGGAGAAAGAATGAATTGTCCAGTACAGATAAATGGAGGAAAGACATTAGTCAGTTCCTTGTGATGTTTGAGAATACATTTGGCAGAAGAGATGAAATGTTTTTATGATGTTTTAATACAAATGAAAAAAAAATCTGTTTCATTGGCCTTTAGTGTCAGCTATAATATAGAGGTGGAAGGTTAAAGAAATATTTTATCACAAGTGGTGATATAGCTTATAAAAAAGGACTTGTATAGATAATGTGATTAAAATAATGAAGGAAATAACCAACACCCCCCTCCATTATTTTTTCCTGTTTTGATGCATTAAATACACTGTGTCCAAAATAGGATGCAGAAGTAGTTTTTAAAAGTGTTAAGTAGCAGCAGTGCTTACAGCATGCTTACTGCCAAGGACTGGGAAACCTGCAGTAATATGTGTGCAGATCAGTAGCTGGTCACATTTTGGGAAGGAATAAAATGAATTATATTAAATAAGATGGAAAGATTTTTTTTAAAAAAACATTTTTGAGGATTAAAGACTGATTATATGATCCAGTAATCATATAATGACCCTCAAACTTGCAAGCCCTATCCTCTAGTCCCAGGTGTGACCATTTGCTGTGATAACTCAGAGATGAAGCAAATGAACTAAAAGCATGCTTAGAGGCGTGTGATTCCTTTTTATTATTTACATGCTCCCGACCAGAGCCCTACTATTAAAAACCATCACAAAGCTGAAATCAAGTCCTGTGTGTCCCTTCAACCAAAGGGCACCTGGCAACACTTACATCACCTGCAGTACCTGGTAAAAGATGGATGCAAAACTATCAGTGAAGTCCATAATGCAATTTAATGCAGTTAAGAGGAAGCACTTGGATTTAAACCGGTCTGTTTGTTTGTTAAAATATTTAATATTCTGCGCTTTTGGTCCAAAGGGACCCCTGAGTCAGCTTAGAGCCATGTTCCCTCTAAGGCGTGCGTGCGTGTGTGTGCTCACTCACATGTTTTTTTTATGTCCACTCAGTAAATGTTAGATCCCGCTCAGGTTTAATCAGGAAGGCTCCATTCTGAATGCATGTGCGCGCACACAGCCTTGATACTGCCACCCAGAACAAAATTAATTCTGCACACAGATGAAAAAAATTAGAGAGAACCCTGGCTTAGAGAAGAGGCTAAGAACATGGAAAACACTGAAATAACATGCCAAAATCTGCAATCTAGCTGCAGCAACAACAACAACATAGATAGATAGAAAGCTACACAGGCCCATATTACCTTGCTTCTCAGGCCTTCCTAAATGCCCAAGTTTTCATCGCCCACCAAAACCAAATTGAAATTGAGTCAGGTAGTCCTCTCTCTGAAGAACACTGCATAGTCACATGTGCTTTATTGTTCCCGAAGTAAAATGATTCATACATCAGTTGGCCAGTTGGATTATGGATTAGGTCAGCTGGCTGGAAGAAACATTTTGAACCCAAGCTATATAACGATGGGCAGTGGAATCATCATTGGTATTTCACAGTAATCATGGAATGCTAGTACAAGATCCAATGTCTTCATAAATCTATTGAACTTGGTCTTTGACATGGATACTGCTTTGCTTGGGTTGCAGTGTGCTCATCACCATTTCTGTCATGAGAAAATACAAAATCAATTGGATCACTGCATCCATATTTTAGGCAAATTACTGGTTCAAATGTTATTAAGCATGATTATCTTTTGCCTTGATTGATTAAGTGCCGTCAAGTTGTGTCTACTCTTAGTGACCACATAGATAGATTCTTTCCAGGATGATCTGTCTTCAACTTGGCCTTTAAGGTCTCTCAGTGGTGCATTCATTGCTGTCGTAATCAAGTCCATCCACCTTGCTGCTGGTCATCCTCTTCTTCTCTTTCCTTCAACTTTTCCCAGCATTATGGACTTCTCGAGGGAGCTGGGTTTTGCTTAATGTATCCCAAGTATGATAGTTTGAGCCTGGTCATTTGTGCCTTGAGTGAAAATTCTGGATTGATTTGTCCTATGATCCATTTATTTGTTTTCCTAGCTGTCCAAGGTATCCTCAAGTGTCTTCTCCAGCACCAAAGTTTAAAAGCATCAATACTTTTTCTGTCTTGCTTCTTCAAATTCTAGCTTTCACATCCATATTACTCTTGCTTTAATGTGTGTGCATGCTGCAGTCCTCCAGTGCAGCAATGCCAGAAATGTGGTGTTAATAATTAGTACATCTTTCTGATTAGCTGCCTAATCTAGCCATTAAATTTTCACTAGCAGAGCATATGGTCAATTATTACAGTTTTGCTGCAGTTCCTTGGGTAATGTGTCTGGCAAAAACTCACAGAATGACTCTTGTACTTGAATTGTCAAAGTTTCCTTCTCTCTGATTTTATTTGTTCATCTGAGACTAGAGCCCTGGAGCCATTTACTCTTTGACTGCAGCAGAATTATTTGCAAATAAGCCATTTTAAAACTGGGATGTCATAATCAACAGTACAATCACCCCTTGCCAACTGGAAAAACCTCGCTGTTGGCAAATTCGTGATTGGTGAGGCATTAAAGTCTATGGGAAACAGGCGTTTAGGGGAATTGTGGTTGCAAAAAGACAGAAAAATAAAGGGGGGAAAGCTCAAAAATTGCCCCCAATCCCCCAAACTCCCTTAAAATAGCCAAGAGGCAGCAAGAGGAATGCAAAGATTGAACCTCTGGACATTTATTTAACCCCCCAAAATCACTAAAAAGTATTTTTGAACTCCCCCCAAATCAGTAAAAATCACTTTAAATCATGAGTATTTGGCAGAGTCAGCAAGAGGATTGAACTCTGAACCCCGCAAAATTGCAAAAAAAAACCCACCCCACCCCACCCCAATCACAAAAAATTCTCACTGAACTGCTGATACTCAGGTTGCGGTCACAATTTCCCAGTCGCGGATACCCAAAACTGTGATTGGGAAACCCGTGATTGGTGAGGGATGACTGTATTCCATTGATAGGTTGTATGGAGCAGTCAGTTTTCATTTCTATGCTCCGCTGCATCAAGACAGAAATAATGGACATGATCCAACCAATGTTAAGTGGCTTTAGGTTTTATTGATTGAAAGGGAGAGTTAAGCACATGCATGCATCTATTTATTACTAGCTTTATTGGCCTACTTTTCAGTAGGCTTATCAGATAACCTGGCATTTTGAGTGTGTGTGTGTGTGTGTGTGTGTGTGTGTGTTTACCCTATCAACATCACAGTGCCTGGACCAATAAGAACCAAATTGGGTACAGTTGTAGGATCACACAGGGATGCTTCAATGGCATAGTTTGTGATGATGTCATCCACCCCAATTCAAGATGGTGGATGCATGAACGTTTGAGGCGCAAGTGGGCTAACTTGTGGACCATCTAACCAATTTGCACCAAATTTTCAACAGTTGTAGTGAGTGACACACAGGGATACCTCAATGGCATAGTTTGTGATAATGTCACCCACTCCAATTCAGACCCATAAATGTTTGAGGAGCAAGTGGGATAATTTGTGAACTGCCTAACCAATTTGAGCCAGATTTGGTACAGTTATAGTAAGTGACACACAGGGACAACTTAATGGTGTGATTTGTGATTATGTCATCCACCCCAATTCAAGTTGGTGGACATGTGAACATTAGGTGTAATTGGTCTAACTTTGAACAGCCTAACCGATTTCAACCAAATTTGCTACAGGTGTGAGGACACATAGTGACACCTCAAGAGTGTAGTTCATAATGTCCAGACAAGCCGGTTTTTACATAAATGTAAAAAATAAATAATGATGATGATGTCATCCACCTTGATTCAGGATGGCAAACAGGTGAATGTTTGAGGTGCAAGTAGGAACTTATTTGGACCAAATTTGGTACAGTTGTAGGGACACATTAATTTTTTTAATTTTTTTAAACTTATTTTACATTTATATTCTGCTCTTCCTCCAAGGTGCCCAGAATGGTGTACATACTTAAGTTTCTCCTCACAACAACTCTGTGAAGTAGGTTAGGTGGAGAGATACATGACTGGCCCAGAGTCACCCAGCAAGTTTCATGGCTGAATGGGGATTTGAACTCGGGTCTCCCTGGTCCTAGTCCAGCACTCTAACCACTTCACTATGCTGGCTTTGTGATGATGTAATCCACCCTAATTCAAGATGGAAGATGCATGAATGTTTGAGGCAGAAGTGGGCTCACTTGTGAACTGCTTAACTGATTTGGACCAAATTTATTACAGTTGTAGGGATAGTGAAAGTAGGCAGATTCATTCTTACATGAATAACTGGTATAATTATAATATACATTTTATATCCAGGATTTTAAAGTCAGTACACAAAGCAGTTCATAATAAGTCACAAAATACAATGATCAGAAAGCATTAAAATTCCAATAGAAGCAGTTGTAAAAAATGGAGACACCTCATCCCACTCCAGTTGTAGACTAATATGAAAAAGCAGTGAAGTTTTTACATTAAAGTTGTATGTATGTACTACATAATATGCCTTTGTAAAGATTTTTAACAGTTGGTACAACATGCAAAAACTTGATACACCTCATCACAGGTGACAGTGAGGAAAAGTAGCTGAGCTACTGTGGGTGGGAGTAACTATGCTCCATAAGCATAGCTCTCATTAGCAGTGAGAAGGTTTGGACATTTGCTGAGGCCCGTAGACTTCTGCAGGATCGCGTATTAATCCATCATCTGCACTGCTAATCATCACCATCATCTGTATTGCTAATGTGCATATAACAGTTGTGATCCTTCATGCTTACTAACAGCAGGAAACTTGGTGCAATCTATGGGGCAAATTTATAAATATATGCATTATATAAAATGAGAAGGGCTGCCTAATGGGCTTTGTGCTGGAGGCCCTTTCCCATAATCTTAGGTGTTTTAAGTGGGGTTTGCACGGAACTGTTTTTGGTGGTTCAATTCGTATTTGAACCAAATTTGAACTGAACTGCCGGTCTGCGAACTGGTTCAGTCAAACTGACCAGCGGTCCTGTCCGTTCAATTGAGCCAGTTCAACCCAGTTTGAGGGGCTATGCTTGTAAAGGGGAATCCAGTGAGGATTCCCATTTACAAGCAAAGGGGAATTTGCATTTACAAGCAAAGGTTTCTAAGAACAGCCGGAGGAGCAGCGGGCAGTGAGAGTTGTTGACTGCTTTGCTAGACAAAGTTCAGACTTTCTTCAGGGTCTCCAATGACCATTGGTAGCTCCTCTAAACCCTATCACTTCCCCCAGCAGCACAGTCCATGTAGCAGCAGTGCAGTTTCGGCCATCGTGAATGTGCAGAGGCCATTTGTGTGATGTGGTCGGGGGCCCAGTTCAGTTCAGACTTGAACTGGCCACCCCCCCCCCTTTTTTTTTGGAGGCTAGTTTGGTTCAAGTTCGAAATGATTGAACCAGGCCAGTTCAAATAGAACCCAGTTTGATTCAAACAGGTTCTGCACAAAGTCTGGCTATGGATGGTTATGCAATGGTAACGCGAAGCATTTTGTAGATTGTCAGGGCATTGTGCTGTTTCCCATAGGAAACCTTAGCCTCAATTCAGAAGTTATTTGAGGAGGGTGTACTTGAGTACAGCCTCCAAAAATG
The DNA here is from genome assembly GCF_027244095.1 of Hemicordylus capensis. Classification (NCBI taxonomy): domain Eukaryota; kingdom Metazoa; phylum Chordata; class Lepidosauria; order Squamata; family Cordylidae; genus Hemicordylus; species Hemicordylus capensis. Next base: position 107,583,832 of record NC_069662.1, read on the forward strand.
AGGTGAAAGTCTTGCCTGACGCAATCACTCTCCCCTGCCAGACACGTCCATCATGCTTACAGTCTTAGAAGAGGCAAACACTGTAAGTGTGATTGTGCACCATCCTGAGCCTGGTGCACCTGTAAATATGATGGACCTGCCCAACAGGGGAAAGTGACTGATGCATCTGACTGGACTTCAACCTCATCCTTGGAGGCTGTACACAAGTACAGCCTCCTCAGACAACATTTTATTTATTTGTTTATTTGTTTGTTTATTTGACAAATTTCTATACCACCCAAAACTTGCATCTCTGGGTGGTTCACAATAAAAACACAATCAAAACAAAATTTAAACATTAAAACAATTTAAAACTTAAAATAGGTTAAAAGTATTAAAACTGTAAATCTTATTAAAAGCCTGGGTGAACAGCTGTGTCTTAACTTGACTTTTTAAAAGTTGTCAGAGATGGACAAGCTCTTATTTCAACAGGGAGCGCATTCCAAAGCCTCAGGGTAGCAATGGAAAAGGCCCACCCTTGAGTAGCCACCAGACAAGCCGGTGGCAACTGTAGATGAATCTCTCCAGATTTTCTTAATGGGCGGTGGGAATCATGGCTAAGAAGATGGGACAAATTGCTCCCAAAGTGAACATTGAAGTCCCCAACCACCACAAGCCTGGGGGACTCCAATGCAAAACCTGAGACCAAGTCCATGAGCTCAGTTAGGAATTTTGTTGGGTAGTGGGGTGATTGGTATACCAACAGAAGTCCCAATCTATCCCTGGTCCCTAAGTACATACATTCAGTATGGCCTGACACTTTGACAGAGATCCTGGTAAGGGAGATATTATTTTTATAGACCACAGCTGCTCCACCTCCCTGCCCATATCTCCTCACCTGCTCCTCAACAGAGTACCCTGGTGGGAAAGGCTGGGACCAGACTGGGCCACATCTGAATGAGGCTATTATTTAGGACAGGGGTTGGTAAACTTGGTCCTCCAGCTGTTGTTGAACTCATCTCCCATCTTCTTCAGCCACAATAAATGGTGGCTGGAGATGATGGGAGTTGTAAGTCAAAAACAGCTGGAGAGCCAAGTTTTGTTCACCCCTGATCTAAGAGCAAAATAGCCTTGGATGGAAGCGCACTGGTAGCCTCTTGTAAGCCCAAAGACTTACAAATAGCTAAAGCCAGAACTACAGATGTTGCTTTAGCACTTCTGGGTCACCTCAATTTCCCTTGTGTCCATTGTTAGTTTTGCTTGCTTGTTTGGGATATGGTTTTAAAGGAACTTAGTGAATTAAATTTGTTGGAATCAGCTAACTGTGCAAATGTTCCTGTTGCCAGAAACTGGCATCATTCACCTGTTCCTCTGCTTAAAGTCTGGATGGCAAAGGTCTGGAAAGTAGCCCAAATATCCAAATTGATTTACTATGTCCACTGCTCTTGAGGAATGGCAGGCAATAATTGGAGACACTGGGGATAAATGGTCCCCTGTGTCTCCTATTCAACTGCTTTGCCAGTCCTTTTGCTTACCCTCACCTCCCACCAGCTATGGAGTTAAAAAATGACAATAAAGACTGCTGCAGCAGGCAGAGGATAAGAACAAAAGCTGAGACCGACAGAGCAATGAGGAAGGAGGGGCAGCAGCTATACTCTCCCTCTCCGTGTCTTGATGCTTTTCAAGTGACAGACCAACAGCTCTGAACATATGCCTGGCAATCCATGATTTTCTTCAGCCAAAGGCCTAGTTGGACCAATGGAACCTAGGGGGTCATTGTGAATGAGTCTATTATTATCATGGGCAGATCTTGTTGCTCAGCTTGTCCAGGACAATGTCTCGGAAGTCTGCTCCTTTTCATGCCCACCTTGGTCTTTGGTGACATCCAATCAGAGGACATAGTCCTGCTTACTTTGCATGACTTGATATCAGCCTGGGCATGGCTATAGCTGGGCCATCATGCTTTGCTATATGCTGAGACCCCTGCCGGACTTGCCTTTCACAACCTTCCCTCATCCCATTACTGCTCCTGTGGTTAGTGACTGTCCTATCAAACAAGCATACAGAGAGGCTATTCTCACGGCCATTACGGCGGGCTGAGGGAGGCCAGCCTGGTTCTGCATGGTCAATGTACTGCAACAGGAGCAACATGGCTCCCGGCAGCAAACCTTTAAAAATACCCCTCCCCTTAAACTAGGTTAATGGAGTAAGTGCTCCATTAACTTGGGGGTTTTTTTTGGTCATGAGCAGCTGCGGCTCCGTGCTGTGGTGACTCACAAGGAGACCCTCGACCGGGAGGCTCCAAGAAGTCTCAAAATGCCCCATGCACTCACACAAGGCATCCTGGGTCTTCCGGGGGCCAGACAGCCCCCGATCCCTGCCGCCCCTACCGGCTCCATGACGGAGCTGGTAATCATTTGAGTAGCTGATCCAGTTGCCCAGGGATGGCTCCCTGCTCGTGTGTGGGGAGAGCAGGCTAAGCAAACCAGCCCGAGGTGCTTCACTTTGATCGTGTGAAGCACCTCAGAGTCAGTGTTTAAAATATACGTTATACTACTTCTTTACTTGCTCAGAGAGCTGAGCCCAAGGGTGGCAACATGTTCTGTCTTATAATCTAATTCTTATTTTAGGAGACAGGGAGACTTTCTGAAAGCAATCTAAGGATAATCCTCATTAAGGCATTTGTTAACGAGACATATTATTAGAAATGTATATAGTGTGGAGAGCAATTGTCTTTGATTGTAAATGGGCAAATTGGTTAATGAGCACAGTAGGTAATTGGGAGTATTATTGCCAAAAAGGCACAATGGCAAGAAAGCTAAATACATCTCATGGACCTTCAAAGATACTTAATTATACTCAAGACAGAGATAAAGAAAAAGAGGAAAAGTAAAACAATAAAATCTAAGTGCACTTTCTGAATTTCTTTTAAAGCACTGCTATACAAAACTGAAGAAAACATCTTTACTAAAGTCATTTATAGTTTTATCTGTGAGACAGAAAACATTAAACTATCAGAAATTATTACAATATTAAAATACTTTTCATAACACCATGTGTCAGCTGCATACAATTATCTTTTTCAAAAGTCTGCCTTTCACCACAAACCTGTATTTTGTTCTTTCTAACCAGTTTCTTTCAGTAAGTATCAATTTCCAATTTAAGCAGAAATTTGCTATCGTGAGGACTGTATTTGCTTCCAATAATGTTAATCTGGGACTGAATGGATTTTTGCAAGGGTTCCTGAATTTTCCTCACCCAAGATTCATATATTGTATTAGATTTGTGGAAATTCAGCATAAAGAATTTCTCGCCAAATGATTTGACTGATTGACACATTTCCCAGAAATATATTCTTTTGTGCCCCATTCAGAATCTCAAAGAGAACCAGAAGCTAGAACAGGCAGCTGAACCATAGAGGCTTTCTAGATAAGGTCATGCCTTTGGCTTTCTGTGCACACTCAAGGAGGAGGAGGAACCATGACATGCTGACCCAGCCTTGTGACAGTCAACAACCAAGAGGACTAGCTGTTTTAAAGCAGTAGTACTTCACTTACCCTGACAACCACCAACTTTGGCTAACAATCCATGGAGAGATCTGAATCTGCATGAGGAGCTGGTGCTGTCCACATCACAGCCTGTGGTCTTTTGCTGGTTTTCCCTTACTCTCCAGGGTTTTGTTTTCACGCAAAAGCCCACATTTCATTACAGTTGAGCAAGGTTTGGCATGATTGGTCTGGACATTGATCTGACCCATGTCCCGATTACTGTTCCTGCTTAATTATATGTTGTATATCATATTATCTAAAATAGATAGAGTGAACCAGCCCATAATTTTAAGTGTAAAATCTTGCCTTTTTACCCAGGCTTTTATTTGATTGTCTCTGCTGCTGCTCTTTGTACTCTGTATTTCTTTTATGCTTTTGTTTTAAATTTTTAATCACATTTGTTTTATATTTTTAGCTTAATATTTTGTGTCTTTTTTACAATCTTGTTTTTAAATTTTTCTGTAAACCACCTTGGGATTTTTTGAATGAAAGTCAGTATATAAATTTAACAATAGATAGATAGTTATCTTTCATTCAAACAATCCCAAGGTGGTTTACAGAAAATTGTAAAAACAAAATATAAAACAAATGTGATTACAAATTTAAAACAAAAGCACTAGGGATATGCAGAATGTTTTGATGTCGAAACAATTTGACTCAATGGGCTGTTTTGAGAACTAAAAAGAACACCCTCTAAATAAAGGGCCTGTTTCGAGCTCAGAACAGAACAACCTCATTACAACTGAAACATTTCAGTGTTTCAGTTGCCATTTTGGAGGCCTGTTTCCCCCTTGCTGATTGGTTTTCTGGCACTGACTTCCGATTGTCTTGCCATCTCCTTGATTCTTGGTTGGCTTGTTATCATATAAATCAAGTGTTGTCATGGGCAACAGGGCCTCTGTTGGCTGGGGGGAGGGAGTGGGGAAGCCAGAGGAGGGACTTCCAAAATTTATTTAAGGGGACTGGGAGGCAGAGAGTCCTTATAATGTGCTTGCCTCTTGAAGAGGATATATCAGAGAGAGGATCGGAGACTGCAGCAGCAGAGAGCAAACTGGTGGTGGCGGTGGCAGCAGCGGCAGCAGCGGCAGCATCAGCCTTGCCTGGCCCAGTGGATAGAGAGACAAATAGTGCCTACTGCCTTATCTGTCTCCCCTCACCCCTTTTGCAGTGCCAACTAACTGTCCCCCCTTTTATTATACAAGCAGCACCAGAGGCTTTAACTGGGTGTTGCTGTGGATCCCCCCCCCCTTCTGTGCATCTCCTCTTCTTCTTGTAGCCATCCCCCAGTGGCTTTAATAACTGGGGTGCTGTGCTGGCTGTTTTTTCTTTCTTTTGCAGCCCCAAGCCGCACCTTTGCTGCTCTGTATGCCTGGACTGCACTTCATTTTTTGTTCTTGTAGGCTGGTGTGTTCTGTGTCTTTGGTCTGGTGCCCAGCTTGCCAGGTTCTCTTTATTTCCACTTTCCCTGGTGTTTTTTTGGTGGTGGTTTTTCAGCAAGATTTTTCTTTTTAAAAAAATTTTGGGTGGCTGGGTGCCCACCTGGCACCAACCTCTCCTACCCCCAGCTGTTGAGTCCCAGTGTCTGCTTGGCCCAAGTGCTTCTGAGAGCAGCACCTGGATGGACTCCAGCAGAAGATGCTGGAAGGTAAGCCCCCACCCCTGGTCAGGTTAGAGTTCTTTAAATAGGGACTAGTTTGGGGAAGGGATTAGGTACTTGGTATGTAGGACTGTTGGGCAGGAGGGGTAGGTTTAGTAAGTAAAGGTAAAGTGTGTCATCAAGTCGGTGTTGACTCCTGGCATCTACAGAGCCCTGTGGTTGTCTTTTGGTAGAATACAGGAGGGGTTTACCATTACCATCTCCCGTGCAGTATGAGATGATGCCTTTCAGCATTTTCCTATATCGCTGCTACCAGATATAGGTGTTTCCCATAGTCTGGGAAACATACCAGCTGGGATTCGAACCAGCAACCTCTGGCTTGCTAGTCAAGTCATTTCCCTGCTGTGCCATTAGGTGGCTAAGTTTAGAAGATGCCATAGTAATCCTTTCCCTTCCGTTCCGCCTCAGCATTCCACCCTCATGATTCACAGAGGCCATGGTGTTATCCAGACACAGGTAGGCAGGCAGCAGTGTTGTGGGATGTACACTGGAGATGAAAATAAGAAGGAAGAGTTCTTCTCATGGTGAGAGTCTAGAAGCTTTGTGTCTTGTTTCTTCTAGCTCATATTGTGTACACTACACAGTCAGACTTCTCCCAGGTTGCAGGCAGGAGTCCCTCCCTCAGCCCCATATCTGGAAATGCCAGGGAGGGAACCTAGAACCTTCTGCTTGGGTGCAAGCATGCAGATGCTCTTCCTAAAGCAGCCCCATACCCCCAGGGGAATATCTCAGATATTCTTAGACATTTCTTCCTGCCCCTTCCATCCTGTTCAGTCTTCAAACAGCTGAACTCAGAGCTGAGCTGCCCAAGCCGTGACTGCTCTGTCCTCCTGTAGCAGGCAGGATGGAAGTAGATGAGATTTTATTTTTGTGGTTTTCTCAGCACTGAGTACTACACTGCACTGAGTATAATATGATGTGCTATAACTATAGTATCTGGTTTTGCTAGATCTCAGATTGACAAAGGCAGAACTTGGTGTCTGCCTTCCTTGAGTTGTGGTTTGTTTTTGTTTGAGAGATAGTGTTGTGGCAAGAAATGGACAGTGGCAGCTGTGTGTGTGTGTGATATTTCTTGGTGATTGCTGTGATGAGCTCCATGTCCGGCCTTGAGAATGACTTGTACTTCACACACTGTTCTGCCCTGCATTCTGTATTGCAAGGTGTACAATGTGACTGAGGTTATTCTAGATGAGCTTATGGCTCTGCTTGCTGCTAAGAGTGCTTCAGCAATGGGGAAGTAAGAAGTCATAATTGTGTGTGAGAGAGCAACTTATGCGAGTGATGTTACTGCAGCGCAGGCACTGTGACTGGCAGTAGATTCTGGGTCAGTGATTCTTTTTGGCCATTTTTGGACTGTGTTTGTGTTCACTTTGGGGACAGACAGATTCTCTTTTACTCTGTGCTGCTGCAGTGTTTTTCTTTTTGAAGGGTTGCAAAATGCATTGCAAATTGCAATGCAAAATTTGTGTGCAGTGCACTCTGTGAGTGCAGCTTGTTCCTGCCATAGGGAACAATGGGAAAACTCAAAACACCCCATTGTTCCCCATGGGTATCTCCTAGGGGACACCAAAATGGATTGTGTGGTAGGGCATGATGGGTGCTACCTACAACAGAAATGGGCAAGCGGGTGATTTTAAACAAATTTTTAACCTTTCCTGCAAACGTCCATAAGATCTGATGGGGGTTGGGGGGAAAGGTTAAAAATTTGTTTAAAATGCAGGGACACCTACATGGGGAACAACTGGGTGTTTCAAGTTTCCCTATTGTTCCCTATGGCCAGAACACTTAAAACATTTCAAGTTTTGTTTCATTGAAACAGCCGGTTCGGCCGTTGTTCTTAGGAAACGTTTTGGCCATCTGTGTTTCGTTTTGAGTTCAACACAGAACACAAAACCTATTTTGTGCCCATCTCTACTGTGCACCCTAGAGACAGCTAGTTAATATAACCAGCCAGTTGCTTTCAGCACAAGCAAAACCTAACGCCGTCAAGATCTCAAGTTGCCAGCTGCCCTGCTCTTTAGCAACCGGATCAAATGTACAGTATCTGGGTGTAAATTCAGCATGTATTTAAAAGGAAAACAGAAGAGCAATTTTGGCAGGAAAACTCATGTATGTAGGGAAAATGCATGCAGGTTTGTACCACAACTGTGAGGAGCAAAAGAAGAATGAAATGACATGGCAAGAGTGCTGGTCCGGATGCTCTTGAGGCGTATGCTCTGCCAGCTCTTCAGAGAAAAGCATGATCTTATTTTTTAAACCTCTGATGACCTCAGAACATTCAAGCTGCAAAGAGAGTGTAGCACTAGCAATTTCATTCTACAGTAAGCAGGACAAGGAGAAAAATAAGAAAAATTCATAGCAGGTTAGGGAAAACATTATCTCTAATGTTGCTTGACTTCTTTTTCTCAAGGAAGTTATGTGAAATGAAGCATTGGTTCTCCAGCATAATCTCTTCTGAGGGGATACTGAACCAAAGGAGAGCGGTCCCTGCAAATATTTGTGGGAATTAACTGTCTATGGTTATCTCAAATAACTCTTTTCACAGATCTCTGGTCTGAAGTTTCATGCTTTTAGTAGGATAATTCATATTAGATCATATTAACTCCTCCCTTCTTTTTCAGTGTTAAGCTAACAAGTTCAAACTCCATTCTGGGCAAAATGTGAGAGGATAGGAGATGTCATTTCAATTTCTCAGGCGTTACATTTTTGTTTAAAATATGTTATGTTTTTGTTTGAAAACTCTGTTGTGTTTATCATCCCACATATTTTTTACACAAGCCGCTGGGTGCTAAGTGTAGCACCGTGTAGTATGATATATCACCATCAAAAAAATTGACAGGAAATTGGCAAACCTATATAGATCTTGATTGCTGAATTGAAATTTAATGAACCAGAGGCAAATAATCCCATTAAGCATATGATTAATACTGATTTACAGAACACTCCAGAGTAGAGGCATAAGGAAAGTTTTCAAGATATTGCAATGCACAATCACAACTGGTAATTTCCCCAGCTAAACATGGAGAACCGGTTTCAGGGTCTGGGACTAGGTGAGAGGGGAAACGGCAGCTTCAGGACCAGATAGCACAGCTAGAGGCAGCCCTGGATCAAGCTTTGAGGATGGCTCCCCCCACCTGCTGCTACCTGCTTTCGCAGCCCCTACCACCATCTGCCTTCACCTTTGCTGCCGCCACCACCACCACCGCCATGACTGCTGCCTGCCTTTGCAGCTCCTGCCACCTCCACCATTTCCACCACCTGCCTTCACTGCCCAGCTGCTGCCCTGTCTTCGCTGAAGAGCTGGAGAGTGGCCAAACAGGCATGGCCTGATGACATCACTTGGGCGGCTACCTGTGAGAGGTAGCCACCTTGAAGGGGCTGCCTGTTCTCACTGGCATCAAGGTATTGGTACGGCTGCCATGAGAGAGTGGTTGGTGTGAGTTGGGGCTGAGCGCCTAGTGGAGTGGGGTGGAAGAAGGAGCCTGGCTGTCCCTGGGCACCCACATCCCCATTGCAGCTACACCGATCAGGACATTTCCTGCAGTAATGCAGCTTCCCTTCTTCCCTGCCACCGGATTAGCATCATTAGCAATGCATTTGTGCCCTAGGCACTAGCAATAGCAATAATGTGAATGATTAAGCAAATAATTAATTTAATTATATAATTATATAAATCACTATTATTTAAATTATATTATAATTATTCAAATGATATCAATTATAATTATTTAATTATATAAAATAGTGTCATTATAAATTAAATCATGTGAATTATAATCAAAGTCCATAGCAATAATGTGAGCCCTTTATACTAACCATGTTGTAGCCTTCTTATCCCTGTTAATTAAATATGGATGGAGCAAGGCCAAATGTGTTGGTCTCTAGCAACTATTGGGATCAGTGTAGGATCCCGACTAGTGGCAGCCAGAAAAGAAGGGGCATATATTTAAAACGAGAGAAGGTGGGGTGTGCAGAGGTGTACCTAGATAATTTTGGAGTCTGGACCTAAAGGCCTTTTGCCTCCCTCCCCTGCCCCAAGATAAGATGCATTTTTAGAAGAAATTCTGAAGAAGATACTTCCCACTGGCCTGCAGATACCACATTTTGCATGGATAGTCCTGCCAAAGAATATGCTCAGGGAAAGCTGGAAACTTTTTTGGTTTTGGTTTTGGTATTTTTAGAAGAAATTCTGAAGGAGATCCTTCCCACTGACCTGCACATACTGCATTTATTTTGCATGGACACACTCCCCTCTTCCTCCCTCGCTTTGCTTTGGCATGGCACTCGGCAGGCATGGGCACTGGTGGTGGGGGGACACACCAGCAGCAGCAACGGGAAGCAGTGAAGCTTCCCCCATCCCTGTCCCCAGCCAGCTCCATCAGCTAGTGCAGCCTTCCTTCCTGCTGTGGCTGCTATGGCTGCTGCCACCACCGCCATGTTTCCTCCTCCCCTTCTCCTCCAGTCCCTGGCTCTTCCCTGTGTGGGCTGTGCCGTACTGCCTCAAGGCCGTGTCTGCTCAGCAGCTTCTCTCAGGCCAGGCCAGCCCCATTGCCACTGTGTGCATGCTGACTCGGAGGACAGAGCCTGGCTGGTGGGCAGGCGGGAGAAAGGGAGGGAGGGATCAGGCAGCCCAGCTCTTGTGTGGGTCGCACCAACATGCTGCTGCCACCTGTGGTGCAACAAGCAGAACTGAGGGCCCTCAAGGCCTGCAGGGACTAGACTTTGAAGTCCAATCCAAAGGGTGCCCCTGGTGGTGTGGTCGTTAGACTAGGAATGGGAGACCTGAATTCAAACTACTGCTCAACCACAAAGCTCACTGGGTGACCCTGGACCAGTCTCTCTCTCTCTCTCTCTCTCTCTCTCCCCCTCAGCCTGATCTACCTCAAAGGATTAAGTTCCTTGGAGGAAGGGTAAGACATACATAAATAAAGGTAAAGATGTGGAATCTGATCTACCAGGCAGTGCAGATTGTTCAGGTGGGTTTGCTCATCTGCATGCAGTAATTAATCATTATAGTAGCCTATGGATTAATGCTGAAATGACTTGGGGCTTGAAAGCTCAAAGTATCCTGACATTTTAATGCCCTGGTTCCAAGACTCTGGTGCACACATAGGTTTTTCATTGTTATCTATACGGAATACTTGCGGCTATCACTCAGAAAGGGACAGCACAAATGCCTGTTCAAATGGATTTCTTTTATCCAATGTTCCCTTTCAGGCAAGAGAACTCTGATATGGGTGGGGAATTCTGGCTGCACAGCAGAGCACCCACAGGCCTCTGGACCAGCTATGCATGCATGGAATCTCCATGGAGCTTTGAATCCATGCCCAAATTACCAAAAGGTCACTAGACAACTTTTTTCCTTTGGGGCAAGGCAGGAAAATCAGCACACCTTTTTGAAACAACGGTTACAGGCCTCTCAATGATCAGGCTATTGCTGTTGATGGGCCACTGATCTAACCCAGTTTGACATATCTAAGTATGTAGTTCTAAATGTAAGAATTGCGTAATATAGAGCTCACTGGCACAAACGTTTCACAGCTCCCCTGAAAAATAAAGGCAAAGGTAAATCAATAAAGGCCAAGAGAAAGCACAGATCTGTCAGAAAGAAAGGTGATTTGCTCAGTTTCTATCAGCTACTCACACATTACATTGTACACATGCGCATGTTTTGTGTGAGTGAGTGACTGTACATGCATTCATGTCAAACATGAATCCAGAGCCTGGACTCCTCAAATCTAGGGTACAGATGCTGTACAGCTGTACATGCACTGGATATAATGGGCTGGTTCAGAGGACCTAACTGAACATGACTTCTAAACCTCCTAAACCCATATTGACACACCTGCTTAGACCCATGTCTTAGATACTTGTGTGTCCGTGACCCAGGTCACCAAAGTGTTTGGGAGACTATGGGAAGAATCATTCAAATGGCCAGCCTTTTCTGGGTAGGAGAGGGTTAACTAGGGTACAGAGGCTCATCTGGACCCTTGGAACACTCTCCTCCCTAGCATCTGTCAAGCTCAGCTGATCAGCTTTTCTACCCTGCCCTTAACCTAGGTAGGATGGAAACATCTGTTTTTGGTTGTGTGGGTGCCTGCGGCAGCTTTTGCAGCTTTGGATTGAGCAATCATAGAGTCCTGTGGCTAGCAAGACCAGGGGAATTGTGCATTGAGCCCTTGTGCATTGGCTTGGGCTACTGATCTGCTTCCTGTGCAATGCTTTCTGGAATAATGGAGGACTTCCTCCTCCTGAATCCAGCTCTGCTGATTGCTGCTGCACTGGTCATCTGAGTAAATGACTGGCAGAGGCAAAAGGAGCCTATGATCATCTGGGGCAAGATAGCTGATTGCTGCCTCCCCCCTCCCCTTCCCCTCTATTTGGTCATGTGAATGCTCCCAGTATGCTGAAACTAAGAGAATTACTCAGTTGTTAGGGGAAATGTTTTTCTTTTCCAGAACTAACTCTACTAGTCAGAGAAACAGGCAGCTATCCACCTGCTAGAGTAAGCCTGGGATTACAGCACTAAACCTGCAAGTGCAAATAACATGTTTTGGGTCAGGCCCAGACAGTAAACAGACAGTAACTGAAAAGGGCAAACCAAAACAATGACAAGAAAATTTGATTCAGAGACAATGCAGAGTATTTGAATAATCTTTATACAATGAAAAAAACAAAGATTTGAGGCCCAGAAATGGAAGGCAACCCCCACCCAAGAAAGTTAGAGAGGGAGGGATGGCTCACTGAACTTCCTAATGGCTCTAGAAATGAAAGTGGAAAGTTTGACCAAGAAGCAGGGAAGAAAGGAAAGCCTTCGTACCTTTGCTAGAGTCTGCTGACTAGAGATCAATGTCATGGGTGGCGGCGGCTCTCAGTTCTGTGCCCCAACCATGTCTTTCATTGGGTGAGGAGGAGACCCACAGCTCAGTTGTAGCCTACGCCCACCATGGGGGAAGTAAGGGAGCTGCAAGGCTGCCTGGGCAGGGACCTTGTTTCAAAGGTCCAACACTGCCAACTGCAGAACTGGAAGCATGTTCCATATGGGGCTAGGCCTAGAGCATACCACGTGCTGATAGCCAATCAAGGGGAATGTTGCTTTTCCAGGGGAGTCACATACCCACAGCAAGTGCACAGAGTTATCGTAAGTTCAGCTTAACATCAAAGGGCGTCCAAAGTACTTGTATGCAGGGTGACCTGCAAGGTGACCTGCAGACACCTGCAGGGTGTCTACAAGTGGAGACACCAAGGGCAATGATTTCAACTTAGAATGCAAATGATTTCACTCAGAGGAGAGGATGAAGCTTCTGGCTTCACATGAGCTTTAGGGAAGGCAGAGGTTGAGTGCAGGCACAGGTACTCGGCTGGGCAAGTGCACATACTGGGCCAGTCCCACACCTGGGGTCACACTAGCAAAGGGGTCTTTTTAAAATTTTATTGTATTTTCACATTTATTTCCCGCTTTTCCTCCAAGGAGCTCAGAGTGGTGTACATGGTTATTTTTAACCTCACAACAACCCTGTGAAGTTGGTTAGGCTGAGAGATACATGACTGGCCCAGAGTCACCCAGTGAGTTTCATGGTTGAGTGGGGATTTGGACTCTTCTTCCTCGTCCTAGTCCAACACCCTAACCACTACGCTATGCTGGCTCTCATAGCAACAGACATCTATAATGTTTCGGAAGGCAGATCAAATGTAGGGGATAAAACCATTTAGAACAAAGCAGATCCCCACTGTGGGAAAACTTGTAATTTGAATGTTTACTGCTCAGTCAGGGGTAAGATGCATGGGTGGAGATACTGATATTCAAATGGGAGGTGCCAGAACAAAATGGTTCTAGTATGCCAAATCTAATTAAGTGACCAGAGCTGCTCTGATTGCATTTAGGATGCAGCTGGCGGGTCTGGCAAGATGTGACTATTGTCCTGGATCATTGTTCCAAAATGAGAATGTAGCTTTATTTAGAATGCAGGAGTGTTTGGGGTTTGATTTCCATCTTTCCCAGGCTCTCTGCACAAGCTCCAGGTTGCATGACTTTGCCACCTTGGACCAAATGGAGGCTGACCCTCATGACACCACTCTTGTGTCTCTCATTCTGCTCAAGCCCAAAATGTAGGTTTAAGCCCCAAATGTAGGGCAGGCTGTCTTCTAATATCCATGTGCTCCCTGCTTCTTCCTACCCCCTTATGGGGCATTTTCAGGAACATCTTGGCTTGTTAAGTCACAGCTCCATGGCTCATCTAAACCCAAAACTGTTGGTTTACAATCCACAGTTCAACGAGAATGTGAAACAAATGTTGAATCTGGGTTTCACATCCTGGTCTAATCGTGATCTGCAAAACCACAGTTAAGCAACAACGCCAGATATGGATAAGCCACAAAGCTTCAGTTTAACAAACCAGGATTCCCCCAGCTCAGAAGATAAGGAGAGGATAAAGAAAGTAATGTAAGGCCTAGAGAGGGTTAGAAGCCTTAATCACAGCCTAGGACATCTGAGCTGGCCCCTTTGGTGAATAAATGTATGCACATACAAATCAACAATCTGCATACACTGCATACAAATTACATGCATACAACATTATAAGGTCGTTCCAACAACTGAAAATGTCAGAGGTGGGGAGGGCTGATGGGGAGTCAGGCTCCTCCCTGCCTCCCTGCACATGATCAACATTCTACAGGCAGCTCACCCATCTGCATGGCTCAACCATTTGCATAAGAGCCATGTCACACTGAGTGGCAGAGCCAGGAGCTGGAGGAGGAGGTCCTCCAGCATACCACAATGCACTGTGCCAGGAGGATGGTATATTGGGGGATTCTCCTGCTGCCGGGAGCTCTTGCTGTCCAGCTTTGTGAACGCTTGAGCTGCAAGCAGCCTGAGCATTCACACAATGGGGAATGGGGCAGAAGGGCCCATTCACACCCTACTCCACTATTAGCTCAGGTTAAAAAAACCTCAGCTACTCTGTTACAGAGGACTAGGATCAGGAGCGATTCCAGCACTTCTCATGACCAGACTATACCCAGGTTAGGTTGCCCTATCTGGGTATAGCCAGTCATGAGAATGACCTTATATGTGAATTGTCCTGGTTTTTGGATTCTAGAATATCTTAAAACAAATTCAAACCTTAAAGTTTTCTTTAAGATAGCTAATTTTTTTTAAAAAAAACAGTTTTGTCTTCCCTATCAGTATGAGAGTTGCTGTTGATATGTAGCTGCCTGTCAACCATAAAAAAATATAACTTAAAGTCCAAGAGATCAGGGTGAAATTGGTTCCCTATCACACTTGTAGAAACATTTACAAGAGTGATGCATTTCAGAAGTTTCCAGTGTCTTCACTTAAAAAGATGGATTCAGTGTTACCACTATGCTATTTCACATCCTATAAATGTTATGGAGAGAGATTATGCCAATGAACCTCTAGAGGCACAGTATTTTTCTATATATAGGTTTCGCACAGTCTAAATCACTGCAAAGACACTGCAGGCAGGGGTTTTGCTTCAGAGCCACTGACACAAGCCTTGTTTGTAGGAGAAGTCTGATTTTTATGACAACCAAAGTGATGTTAAGATTTGAAATGTTGTGTTAGCAGTAGGCAGAGCCTGAAGACACAGCTTCTCTTCAGGTTGAACATTATACACAGTTCTGGAAGTCTCTGTCCATATGTCACTTTCTGCTCTATAATACTGACTGTAACTGTAGCTGAACAGCATTTTGATACGTGTTCCTTCATAAAAATCAGACACTCCAGGCATTAATACTTCTGCAGAGTACAACAAACTTTAACGTGAATTGATATCAGCTGTCTATACTAAGATACCATTCCAGTGTTGCTGTTGACAATGTATGCTTGTATAACCACTTAACCAGACCTAAATAAATTGTTTGTGTTTGTTGAAATCAATGGAAGTTCATGCAATGATTACATTGGACTTTGGCTCATGTTCTAATTGTGAGATTCAAGAGATGTATGGAGCCAGTGCTGTTGGATATAACATATATGATGTCCAAGTGTCTGTTGTGAGTTGGTTGCTCACTCTCCAAAACCCATACTTCACCTCATCTTCCAGGACATGTTCAAACCTGATGTACATTCCAGCTCCCTACAAAAAACTGCCATCTCAAAAGCTTAATTGCCTTCCAATAAGTTCTGTTGTTTTCAGTGGAGGACAGGCCTCTGGAAAGACAAACAAGCACTGATGATCTATTCTTCTGTGTTTCATGTCGCTGCTTGATTTCCTTCTGCTGCATCACTTACACTCCAAGTCCCAGCTAAAAATACAACTACCCACAATGGAAAACAACAAAAAAAAATGGCACACAAACCAACAACTGCAACCAACAGCCAAAGGCCATGCAGGAAGGAAGAAATGCTGAGAAAGTAGGGCTGTAAGGAAAAAAACAAGAAGGGAATAGTGGAGGCCAGAAAAACAAGTGCAGAGGAGAGAACTTCTTCAGGTACAAAGGAAGAGTGGAAGGAAGGAAGAAGAGGAAGAGAGGGAGAAAAGTGACACATAAAATCAACAACTGTTCCCCATCGTTCTGCCCACCAGCTAGTTCAGATAAATAATTTTTAAAAGAAGTTTAAAATCTTTTAAAAAACAACAACAGGTAAATGTAAAGCAAAATGTCTGACTGCTCTACAAACCAGCAGGATTCCCAGCAGGATGTTGCATCACCTGTGCAATGTTCTTTTGCAAGCACACTGTCCTTCTGTGAGGGCACCATTAGTCAGGATGTCAGCCACTATGTCAGTTGGTCTTGCAGAATTTCAACATGTAGGGATGGTTCTTGCATGAAAAAAGTGTACTCAAGTAAAAACACGGTGGTGCAAAATATGTGCGTGATATGTCAATGGCATAATTCGCCCCTTGCTTCTTCAAGAGAAGGCTATATTACAAATTTGGAAACATACAGTTAAAAAAGAGAGTGATGGCCACGGTCATGGTAATCCTTTGATGCTTGCCTCTGTCACATATATATGAGGCAATCACTAAAGGCTCACCATTGCCACCACTTTCTGCTTCTGTTTTTTATTCCTTCAAAGTTTTAAAACTGCTTGTTCATATTATATATATTGTAATGAGGAGGAGGTGGAGGAGATGATGATGATGATTTACATACTGGGTTGTTTATTTTATTTTATTTTATTTAAAAAGTCAAATGGTTTGCACAGCAAAAGAAATAAAAGAAACGTTCCATGTATCAAAGTGGCTCAAAATCTACAAACAATATAAAAATTAGAATTCAAAGATACAGAGTAGCTTCTTGCACAAAAACAGTGTACTTGGGTACAAATATTGTAGGGGGGAATAAATCTATGACGTGTGAAATGTGAAGAAAACATGTCTGTTTAATTTATCCCTTGTGTCTTTAAGTGAGATATATTAAAGATCTCCAACAAATAAGAATTATGAATTAAGTAATTCAATCTTAATTCTTGAAGACTGAAGCCATCAAGCAGCATGGAAAGGGATAGATATGTCACATTATAAATAATACACACTCTGCCCCCTGCCAGCTATAGGCATGAGCAACCACTGGCAGACAGAACGAGGAAAACAGCTGGGGAGGGATTTCCTTGTTCTCTGGCAAGAAAAAGCGAGACACTGCTAGGAAGGGGGACTATGTGGAAGCAGGAAAGTCGCTTTCCTTATCAGGCACACAGGGCAAGGTGATTGCTGGAGGGGGTGTCTTTAACTATGGCCATCTGTTCTTGCTGTGGGAACCAGAGGCCACTACAAGAATATAATGTGGGACCCAGGCCAAAGAAATAGACTTCTATACATACAACCACTTTAATAGTCTGACAATTCCTGAGCAAGATAAGATGATCAGGATAGAGGGACTGATCGTGTGAAGCTGCCTTATACTGAAATGTTACAGTCCAAGAACAATCCATAGCTGCTTCTTTCATACATACAAATGTTTGTTTACGACTATTTCAGGAACAACTCCATTTTGCTCCTCCTCTTTCCCCCTCTTTTCTTTCTGACTCCACTTCCCACACTCTCTACAGGATCCCCACTGGGACAAAGTTCTAATCAACAAAACATAAAGGACTACTAGATAGAACACAACACAATTTTACCACAGTTACATTCTCATGACCAGAACAACTGCAGTTAAGAGTTAACCACACTCAGCTGGCCCTACATGCTCCCATGGAGCATGTTGTGAGAACCCAGAATTTCTGGGCAATCCCAGTTAAATAGCTGTAGTTAATCAGCATTTAACCAAAACTGCTCTCCAGAATCTGATCCATCCTGGTTCTCATGACATGCTCCATGGAGTACATGGGCTGGGGGCCTGGCCTCCGTAAGTCCCAGAATGCCCCGCGTGAGTTCACTGGGCATTCTGGGGACACCCCCAAAGCCAGGAGGCTTGTTGGAGCCTCCTGGTCGGTGCTTTCCTCGTGAGTATTGATTGCCAAAATAGGGTTAGTGGAGCACTTGCTCCGCTACCCTTGTTTGGGGGAGGGGGACTTAAGGAGGCTAACTGCTAAGAGCCGCACAGCTCCCAGTAGTTCCAACGACGTCAGGAAAGTGGACTGGGCTCCCTTAGCCCACTTTCCTGAGGTCGTGAGAATAGCCTCTGAGTGTAGTGAGAGTTTTGGTTTTTTTAAGAACCCCTTCCTGCTGTCCCCCACCCAAATATGCAATAGCATTCAGTCATAGTGTGAAGCGGTTCAATCCAGAAACAATATTATCATGTAATGAGCTGTTTCTGTATGGAGGCCCAAAGATATATTCATTTGGGTACTAGCCATTTACAGAGAGCTGGTCTCATGGTAGCAAGCATGACTTGTCCCCTTTAGCTAAGCAGGATTGGCCCTGGTTGCATACGAAAGGGAGACTAGAAGTGTGAGCGCTGTAAGATATTCGCCTTAGGGGATGGAGCCGCTCTGGGAAGAGCATCTAGGCTCCAAGTTCCTTCCCTGGCATCTCCAAGATAGGGCTGAGAGAGATTCCTGCCTGCAGCCTTGGAGAAGCCGCTGCCAGTCTGTGTAGACAATACTGAACAAGATGGACCTATGGTCTGACTCAGTTTATGGCAGCTTCCTATGTTGTTCCTATGTACAGGTCAGTGGTTTTCAACCCTTTTGTTGCTGTTGCTTGAGGAATCCCTGGGACATATCACAAACCTCACCACACATAAAGTAAAACAAAATGAACTGTTAATGAGTAAATGATTCAATGGCAGCAAAATTCAAGAGCAAACATTTTGCTCAATAATTATAGCTTGGAATATTATTCAAGATAATTGAATAACTGCAAAATTAAGAACTTTCATGAATGTATTTTTTAAATTTTAACATTTATATTCCACTCTGCTCCAGAGCAATGTGCATGGTTATGTTTATCTTCACAGAGTTTCATGGCTGAACAGAGATTTGAACTAGTCCAGCCCTCCCACTGCACCATGCTGGCTCTGAAGTCAATGGCTCTAACTCAACAGGAGTCATGCAATATATGCATAGATAAATGAATAACACACCATGACTGAATATATTAAAAGAAGAATGCTCAAGACACAAACTAATCACTCCCAATTCTTTTATATATTAGACATATCAGAGCTAAAGTAACATTCCCGCCCTGAGCCTTTTGGAAGGGCGGTATAAAAGTTTTAATAATAAATTTAATAATAAATATAACAAAGTGCATAAAAATATAATCAAGAATTCTTAAACAGATGTATAATTCAATAAGGCACTTGGGTGTAAACAGTTCTTATCTTGTAGTCCTGATAGTCAACTGATGGAGTTCAATACCAGTTGAATCCAATAGGGAGAAAACTTCTCATCATGATGTAATAATGCATTCTCATTCTCAGTAAAGCAATGGCACATTTGCCACAAACAGGGGACTGGAGTTGGAGGGACCCACAGTCTCCTTACCATTATATCTGAATCCAGACAACTCCAGTCCTGTCCATAGTGCAACCCGAGGTTGGGCTGATGAGACTCCAGTTGGAACCCTTGATTTTGTAGTGAGTTTCACTGCTCCAAACTGAGGGTCCAGGGAGCCTCCTATTCATCTGAACACAGCACTGGAGGCTGCATTTGGCCAGTCTAGAGTTGAGGGAGGAAGCTCCTCCCTCTCTCCCTCCCTGATTGGCTTTGTGGGCCAACCAGGGAGCAAGAAGGAAGCCTGCACAGAAAGCTCCCCTGCCTCTCTGGAGTCTCACTGCCTGCAGAGAGACAGCTCTCCATTACATTTGAATGAGGACAGGAGAACAGAGGGAGGGGAGGCATAGAACTATTCTGTGTTGCATGCAAATCTGGCCAATGAATTCTGACAGTTCATTCAGTGTGAAATGTGAACTCGGGGACCTTTGGTGTATTTCTTTGATTTTTCATCTGATTGTCAAAAACCTGCAGTGGGAAGTTGTAAAATGTTACGAAACTCCCATGGGATGCTCACAGAATCCAAGTATTCCACTGAACCCTGCTTGAAAAACCTTTGTACAGATGATGAGATTGACCACAAGATTCCTTTCAGATTCACCTTATGGCAATAAAACAGAGCACACAACCCCTTTAAATCCATTGCTACTGATCTATAGAGAGTCATTGTGGTACACTGCATTTCATAATCCGTAAGGATGTTAGTCCAGTTTTTTGTTTGGAAGTGATGAATTGCTTTTCATCTAGGACTGTCATAATTCCCCAGAACCTGATATAAGAGGGTGAGAACTTTACTGAGAAAATGGGGGTGGTGGAAGCAGGACCTCTCCTGGCTCCTGCCTGGACAAAATTAAAATGACCAGCAACAAACCCCTGAAGAACTGTCTCAAACCGTTCCCACACACCCCAACAGGGGAACACCGTCAGATTCTTCCCAATTGCCCACAACAGATACTCCCCACAGATATAACAAGCAGCAGCTCATTTTCCAATTTAGAGGCATCCTATAAACCCATTGACAGACCTGGAGAAGGGCCAGGAGAACAAACACCCAATTGCTGTTTTACTGGGATAATTTCAATGTAAGTGGATTATTGGAAGGCATTTGTCAAGGCAGAGGCACAGTATACAAGTTTTCCCATCAGCTCTGCAGCCATAATTAGATTGGAAACCTGGCTGCTTTGCCCTAATCTAATGCTGTACAAAATTATACCATCAGTTTTACATCGTATCATATCAGCACTGTGTCAAATCAATCCTTGTTCTCAGAAGTGAGATACGCAAGTTATACTGTACATGTGATTAATGGTAACACTTCACCTAGTGACGATTAAGCATCCTTTACTATCTTTTGCAACATGTATCTAATTAAATAGGAACTGGTTTCACTCATATTATAGTGTCAATCGTGGACATTGTCTATCAGGAACTCCACCAAAACAAACAGGAAAGGCATAGGAACTTATTTATTTATTTTTATTTATTTATTTTTACATTTCTATACCGCCTTTCATTAAAAACAACCCCAAGGCGGTTTACAAAAATTAAAACATACAATAAAAAAGCAGTAAAAACATCAAGCTAAAAACATAAAAACAGGCATAAAAACAATACAACAGATAAAAACACACTGAAGCAGCAGTAAAAACGATTATGTAAAAGCCTGGGTAAAAAGCCAAGTCTTTACAAGCTTTCTTGGGCAGGAAACAATTCTAATGAACTGTACTCTGTGTGACTGTTAATGAATTATTATTTTCTCATGCTTCCTCCAAGGAGCTTAGGCGGGCAAACAAGATCCTCTTCCTTTGTTTTATCTGTACAACAACCCTGTGAGGTAGGTTAGGCTGACAGTTCAACACTGGCCCACAGCCACCCAGCAAGCTTCATTGCTGAATGGGAATTCAGACTTGAGCTTCTTTAGTCCAAAAAGTTAAAGACTGAAGCTGTTCTCCTGAGCATCCAAGAGTGGGCTAAGGTGGCTGGGCTTGCTCTTGGCTGCTTGTGAGAAGCAGGAGGTAAGTGGCTGTAGGTGCCACTGCCATGGCAAACCTGCCTGCAGAGCCCACAGCTTAAACGGGGTTAAGGGAGCAAGCACTCTCTTAGCCCCATTTTTTATATCGTCTGCAGATTGTGGGGCTCTGCGCTGGTGCTCAGGAATACCCACAATGCACCACCTACTCACACAGTGCATTATGGGAGTTCCAGCAGAACAATATATTCCAGCCTCCAACCCTCCACGCTGCTGGAGGCAGTGGGAAATCATCGCGGTGCGTGATCTGCACATCCAGTGCCCTCCATGGATCATCTGCGGGGAAGGGAACGTAACAAAACCTTCCTCCCCACCTGCCCGCCATGCCCTTCTCACAGATCGTGAGAAAAGGCTCACTATTTCACAGTGTCTCAATACATATGGAACACAACTTTTAGACAATCTGAGGCTTCAGGTGGCCTGTATTCTTTCAAACTGTGGCTGAGGAAATCACATTGCTAATGTACTTCTACATTTAAAAACAAACTTTGCAGTCAGAAAACTAGCACACCAAGGAGTGGGATAGAATTCAGCTTCTCTCCCTGACGTACTAGCTTTTTATAGCAGGA
The DNA here is from genome assembly GCF_027244095.1 of Hemicordylus capensis. NCBI lineage: Eukaryota > Metazoa > Chordata > Lepidosauria > Squamata > Cordylidae > Hemicordylus > Hemicordylus capensis. The sequence goes on from NC_069662.1 coordinate 107,605,517, forward strand.
AGCCTGGTACACAGGATAGCAATAACCATGACATTCCCCACTTGCAGACTGAAGTGGTGCAATCTGTCCTACCACCTCAGGACGCTACCATCTTATTTTATTTAATGGCCAGGCCTGAGGCTGGGTTTTTCTAGGACATAATTTTTTCATCTACTGATGTGCATTTTACTGATATATAGTGCATACCCATATAGGAAGAACTAACAGCACTGTTTCAGAGCTACTGGTGCGTCAGTCATTGGCAGCCTTTCACAACCCACCCAGCTTACAGAAATAGGTGTGGGGGCATGGAGCACTAGGGAACCTACATGGCTAGCTTCCCACGCTCGCTGCAAGAGGTACTTGTCTTTGCCTGGAAGGAACCCTTCTCACTCTCCCAGTTGTATAGAACATCAGCATCCAACTAGGAATGGGAGAAACCATTGCCTGGATGAGTTCTCTCTGACTGGAGATATGGATTATGGACGGCGGAGTGGGCAGGTGGGTAGGTGGGTGGCTTGCATATGGAATCACAACTTCTCCAAAGTGAAGATGGAAGTGAATTTAAGGATCCTTCCAAGGAAAGATATCTGAGAATGTTCCCAGATGGTTTCTTCACATCTCTGAACACACTGGAACTGTTCTTATCTGTTTCATCTAAAGAAAAGAGGTCAAATTAGTCATTGCTTCCTCCCCAAAGTGATCTTCTGCCCCCACAGTTGGTTGGCTTTTTCCTTCTATAGCAGGTACAGTGTGGGTGGAAGTGCTTTCAAACACATGGTTGAGCTTGCTCTAGGACAGGGGTTCCCAAACTGTGGTACTCCAGATGTTGCTGAACTACAACTCCCATCATCCCGAACTACAATTTATTGGGCTGGGGATGATAAGCGTTGTAGTTCAGCAACATCTGGAGTACCACAAATTGGGAACCCCTGCTCTAGGGTATCTGCTCAAAATGTGTCACCTGGAATCACCTTAGAGGCTCATATCGCGGCTGCCACTACTACTAGGAGCTATGCGATTAAAGCCCACAAACAATTTCAAAACTACATTTACCCCCAAAGTACTGCCTTGAAATTGTGCCCCAGATTTGTGACCAAGGACGGGGCCAGCTTTGTACCCTCTGACAAGAGACTGCTTGCATGCTAGACACCAGAACATTTCTACTATCCTATTAGGGAAAGATCTATAGCCCACTTGCCCCACACCTTCCCAGTTGTCATCAAATAAAGCAGAGTGCTCAGGCAAACACCTGCAGGGCAAGGGCTTCCAGGTTCAGTTGACTTGCTTGTATGTAATTTAAACCAGAAGCCTTTTTTTACAGAACAATGGAGCCATGTTTTGCCTGCCAAAAAGATGTCTTCAAATTGAATTGAGATTGATCTCCTTGCATAAATCTCTCACAGATACAGAATGCTTTCTGCCTGTGAATTGCAGGCCCAGCATCCCAATGCATGCAGAATAGGGACAGATCATTTAAGAGCCTGTGGAAATGTATCAGTTGGCCAGCTGCTTGCCTATAAAAGGACCCTTCCTGCTCTTTCTAGACAACCTTCTCACAGCTGTCTTCTGGAGGCAGAAAAAAACACAAGAGACTCATGGGCTGCGCCACCCACCTGTTTCCTTTACAACTCATGCTCTTTCAAAAGACTCGGTCTTTCAGCAACAGCCACAAAGGGATACTGCTTTGCTCTCCTCACTCCTCCAAGCAGTAGGAACGTCTATGGCTCATCAATTACAGGGCCAGGTTCCTTGAAAGGGAGAGTTCAGGAGACTTATGTTGTTTTGGCAATTTCTGCCTATTTATATGAGTTGAGCATTTGGTATTTTTAGAGGCAGGCAGGCAGAAAGTGCTCATCTGTTCTCTCCAAAGCAGTCCTTGGTGCCTCCAAAAGACTCCTGTTTGGGAACTAGCTACAAAATACTTACTTTTCCTTCCCTGACTACATCCCATCTCCAAACTGTTTCTCCACTGTTTTCACTTATGCAGTGTGTGTGTGCAGGGGTGAGCTATAATTGAGTGGATGGATTCAAAGAACCCAGGCCTCCGAGCTCCTGAGGGCTCCCAGCTCCACGCCTCCCTATTTTCTTCATTATCTCCCTCACTCCGAGGGGCCACTGGGGAGAGGGACAAAACACAAGCCCCCCCCTCCCCTAGCTATACCATGTGAGTGTGTGTGTGTGTGTGTGTGTGTGTGTGTGTGTGTGTGTGTGTGTGTGTGTGGCCTTCAGCCATCCAAAGTTATCCAAATCTCTGCTCATTTAAACAAGCATTTTCTAGCTTGTAATATTAAAAACATTACGACAGCCATGAACATTTTTTACCACTGCACAGCCATAACAATACAGTGGAGGAACTGTTTAATTGGGGGTTCAGAGAAGTGTTTCTACAATCTTATTGATAATAAAGATAATTTGGAATAGTAGTATTGAAACGGGGCTATCTAATCCAACCCCCTCCTCAATGCAGGAAATCTGGAGCTAGAGAATCCCCAACAGATGGTTGTCCCACCTGTTTGAAGACCTCCAGCAAGAGAAAGCCCAGCCTGGCCCTAGATCAGGGATGCTCAACTTTAGCCCTCCTGCAGATGTTGGTCTACAACTCCCATAATCCCTGGCTATTGGCCACTGTGGCTGGGGATTGTGGGAGCTGTAGTCCAAATACAGCAGGGCGGAGGGGGCTAAGTTGAACAGGCCTGACCTAGATAATTGCTTCCATTGTTGAACGAGGCAATTAAGATTCTCTTAAAGCTCAGACAAATATATCTTCCTGTAATTAAAGCCTATTAGATCTACTCCTAGGGCAAAAGAGACCAAGCCTATGTCCTCTTCTACGTGGCAGCCCTTCAGGTATTTGAAGAGTGCTAATGTGTCTGCCCTGTGCCTTCTTTTCTCCATGCTGAACAAGTACCTTCAAACTTTTCTCACAGGAGTAGTTTTCCAGGCCACTGTTGCCCTCCTCTGAATCCATGCCAAATTGGCTGCATCCTTCTAAAAAGGCAGCACCCAGAACTGAACACAGTACTGCAGATGAGGTTTAAATAGTGTGGAACAAAATGGAACTGTTACTTCTTGTGACTTGGAAAATATGGTTCTGTTAATGCAGCCTAAAATCACATTCCCTATTTTTGCATTTGCTCCATGCTGCTGACTTTCATTAAGCTTGTGACTAACTGCCATTCTGAAACCCTTTTCACATGTGCGACGGCCAAGCCAGGAGTCCTCCAAATGTCCTCCATCCTCCAAACTTTTATTTCCCAATGCAAAATTATATTTGTCACTACTGAATTTCATTTTATTAGCTTCAGCCAAGTTTCCCATTATGTCAAGATTATTTTGAATTTTATTTGTATCTTCTGAGTAGTTAGCTATCCCTCCCAGTTTTGTCATTGGCAGTTTTGAAGAGGATTCCCTGCAGCCCTTCATCTAAGTCATTGATAAAACATGTTGAAACATACAAGATCCAGCATATAACCTTGCAGTATCCTCTCAAAATCTCCTTTCTGTTTGAACCGTTGGTGAGACTCTTTAATTATGGTTTTCCAAATAGTTGTGAATCCACTTGATGGTATTACTATCCAGCCCACATTTCACCAGTGTGCTAACCAAAATACAATGGGGAACTTTGCCAAACACTTTGCTGAAATCAAGATAAATTGCATTAACAGAATTCCTACAAATCCACGAGGAATGCCAACATTAGTATTGTCTCTCAAAGTGAAGCCTTCTTAATCACAAAGCGGCTTAATCGTTAATGGAAATTATTACAGGTAGTTCTTTGAGATGTGATTGAAAAGTTTTATTAGCATCGTAACAGATATCAACTCAGGAAATGTCCTATAACGTAATGTATAGTTATAATGTATATTGTAATGTAAATGCAACTAATTATATTGAGACAGGGCCTTCTCTGTTGTTGAGAAAACGGCAGCAATGGGCGGGCGAAGGCAATGGGCAGGAGAGTAGGGGAAGAAGACGGCGGCAGGTGGGGGAAAATGGTGGTGGTGGCGGCAGCGGGTGGGCGGGGGAAGTGACGGCAGGCAAGCGTGGAAGAAAACGAGGGGGGGGTTGGTGGCGGCAGTGAACGAGAGGCACAGATGCTCTGCACCCAGCCCAGCTAGTATATCATATTTATCATTCATATCAGCATCAATTAATCGATGAAATCAATTTATATCGGCATGAAAGAACTTTCCATGAAAAAAAACCCTGCCTGCCTGCCCCACCACACCACAGCCTCTGATGGAGGGGTGGTGCTGCTGGGCCATGGTGGCACCAGTCCACCACCCATTTGAAAATCTCTCCATCTGCCTTCCCCCACCCTTGTCCCTTCCCCCTAGCCAATGCTGGCACAGTTACCGCTGGCAACACAAGATTTGAATGGAAACAAGCCAATCTGGAGCCAAGAGGGATTCGCCAGCCAGTCATACACACTTGTATGTCACCAATCTGAAGCTTGGAGGGTGGGATATTCTTTTGGGGGGGGGGGCAGGGAAACAAAATGGAAAGCAAGGGAGATCTCCACAAAATGGAGGTCTGAATCTCCAAATTTTTCGGGTCCAAATCTGGGCAATTTGTTTTGCATCCGAATCTGGGCAATTGAGCACAGGGGCAATTTGTTCTGTCTACAAATCGCCCCAAACAGCTAGATTTGGGTACAAATCATTCTGTACCCAAATCGATTTACACATCCCCAATAGCTACCAAGAGATCTAAAAAATTCCCAGTGGTTTTCACTTCTATCTATGCACATCTTTCTGTCAAGATACCCTGATGCACTGATTTCAATGGCCCTTTCATTGTGCAGTTAAGGAGCTAATACGTGTACTGTCTTTGGCAAAGGATATCCTCCTCTAAACCCTCCACCAAACCCACTTCTGACAGGAGATAAATGTTTATATGTATGAAATAGCAAATATGAAAACAAGGTTGCAAATGTTTGATCTCCCTTTTCCCAGAATGATAAAGCATTCCAAGATGATGAAAGGAAGTAATCAGACAGTAAAAAGCAAGATGGAAACAGTACATGAATAAACCTGTCCAGTCAGAAGCCATAATGTGTGAAAGCTGCAAAAACAGCATTTGTTTGCTATTCTTCCCAATTTTTTGTTGTTGTGCCCAGCCTTTGTAGTTCACTGCTATCTTAACTTTAAGAACATGTGGCTAGAAAAAGAAGATGATTTTAGTTTCTATCTCTTTTGTATTGCTAGTAAAAAGTTAGAATGATCATTATCTTGCCAAAGTCAAACCTTTGTCATTTCCTTGGCATTGTACAGATGTTATCTCAGAGACTACTCTGATCAGTTAAGGATCAGAATCGTATTGATTCTCTGCATTTCTGCTAATAGTCTACAGCGTAGTCCGTATGTATGGTCAGCATAATAAATAGGCTTGCCAGGTCTCCTGTGGCTCGGACCCTGAAACACAAAGGGTAGTGCCCGGAAGATCAGGAGTTGGAGCCTGGTGAGACAGGGTTGAAGCCATGGTGCCTGCTTGGGGTAGAGGAGGGTATTTGGTCAGATGGGCATTGGCTGTGCCTGGACCATTAGAACCTGATAGACATGGGGGGAAACAAATGGCAAAAACTCTCAAGCCTGCCCCCTTGATTCTGCCTCTCATTAATGAAGATTCTACCAACCTGAGATTTTACTCCTTCACCTGAAGATCCCAAGGAGAAGGCAAAAACCCTAAAACCTCAGGTGAAACCTTGATACTTGACCACTCCAGGAGCCAGTATATTGAGTAGTGCAGTTTACCTGAAAGCATCAGGACAACATCCAGACTAAGTTAGTCATATCTAAATCCTATTTAAATTAATGGGACTTAAGTTAGAAATGACCAACTTGTCTCACTGATTTCAATGGTGCTTAGTCACAACTAAGTTGTCTGGATATTGCCCACTGTGTCTTTTCTGTTAGTGTATCCAAACCTCAGCTCTCCCCGAGCTGCAGTAACATATTAATGAGAGAGTTCTTTTCTTCATAGTGTTCAATCACTTTTGACCAAAGCTCCTTCATTATCCACTATGGCCTCATTCGCACTTAATGGGCAATTGGAGTTGAAGGAGCCAGAGGTTGCCAAACTTGAATGTCCAAATTCGTGAAGCTCTGGTCCCGTACAAAAAGTGACTCAAGGTTTTCCTTGCCAAACTCCAATTTGAAACCTCTGGTTGTAGTGAGTTTTGCCACTTGTACCTGAGCTTTCCATCCACCTGCTGTGCATCCAAATGTGGAACTGCAGGCTGGCCTGACTGAAACCAGAGTTAAGGGAGGAAGCTCCCCCCTCTCTCCAGTTTTGATTGGCTGTCAGGGCTGTTCTTCATGCAAGAAAGAAGTCCACATAGCCAGTTCCCCCTCCTCTCTGCAGTCTCCTTGAGTGCAGCTCACCTCCTGTCTGTTTCATCCAAATGCGGATTGGTAAGTGTGGGGTGGGGGCGAGCAGAACGACAGGTCCATTGGACTCTCATTTCCACATTACATGAGAATGCAGCCAATGTTTATATCATATCCATAGTGGCTAAGCTGAATTTTCAGTATTGCTGTTGTGTATATTTGTATCTGGTCAATAACTGTAATGAAGATATCTGTATCTGAATAGTGGCAAAGGATGGTGGTGCATACATAGTCTATTGCCTAGGGCACAGACTCTTATCCTAGGTTACTTTTTTGTCTGTGGTAGGACAAAGCTTCAGGCTTCCTTCTTCTTCCAATACTTCCTGAGACCTTTCACAAAAAAGTGATGGAATGGGAGTGCAATTGCAACAAAGCCTGAAGGGGTAGGTTTCCTGGCAAAACAAGACAAAACACAATAGGGCTGGTTGTAATTATATTTCTCCCCTCATGTGATTAAAAAGGGGATACATCAATAATGTGCCCAGTCAGGCAGTGCTCTCTGTAAGAAGGATTCCCATACATTGTTGACTACAACTCCCAGCATCCCAAGCCACAGTGGCCTTTGGCTGGGGATTATTGGAGTTGTAGTCACAACATCTGGGAATATCTGTTATATGGAACACTGCTGTTGGGATTTCTTTTGTAGACAGCTTGGAACCCCCTGGAGAGTCCCATTATTGTGTGGTTTAGGGGAGTTCTTCCCAGGGGTTTAGTTATAATTGAGCAAAAAAGTTCAAAGAACCCAGAGCCCCAGGTCCCAAGGGGCCTCCAGTTCCCCCTCCCCCTATTTTCTTCATTATCTCCCTCACTCTGAAGGGTCTACAGAGAGAGGGGTGAACACGAGCCCCCTCTCCCCTAGCTTCATCCCTGGTTCTTCCAAATTGTCACTCAACACATGATCCAAATAGGATGACCCTCCCACCACACACATAGTAAAATGATGTGCAGTGTGGAGGTGATGTCCCAATGGGCATTCTCTTGGTCTATCCCCTTTTTCATCTTGTGAGGGCAAAAAGTATTGTCAAAACTGGCTCATGGTCTACATCCTGAGTCTCCTAGACATTTCTGTTTCTGGCTAGGCAGGTAGTGGAATCTGGCCTTGGGCTTGTTGGCTGGACAGCTGCCTCCTCCTCCTAGTTTCATAAGCTTCTGCTTCCTGGATTAGGAATTAAGGGAAAGAAGATGGGACCTTAAAAACACCACTTGCAGGCTTTGACACAGCTTTTGTTCATACTCAAACATTAATCTTGTGATTGACTATATTGAAATTTGCTGTGATTCATCAAGCTATGGTACTTTTCTAGTTAGATTGAGTATCAGGATGGGTAGTGGGCAATATTTCATACCATGTATCACACCAATTTGCTAGAAAGTCATTTCTAGGAGCTCATGGCAGTTTTACAATATAGCATTTGCTAAAGAAGACTATTGTAGTCAGTGGGTGTCAGACCCCAACGTCCTCTACCATTAAGCAGGAATGAGTTGAAAGACATGAGGAAAGAATACATTGTATTCCCTCCTGAACATTTTCATGTGAAGATAATTTGATTTATTTCTCTGGAAGTGAATTAGCATTAAACAAGCATTTTACTATTAACTCCCTCCCCAAAGGACAATTTATTAAAATGTTACTATCCACTCTAGAGTCTGTGAATGAATGAATCTGAATTATGCACAGGGAAATATGTAAATAGCCACAAACAACTGTCCAAACAATAAAATTACAATCTTGTTCCTTTCCAATCCCTTTAAACTACCCTTCTTCTCAAACTGGTTTTAAATGCTTGACTCATGTTCTCACAACTGACCATTTAAGCAAAACAATTATTTAACCTCACATGTGAAAATCTCCTTAGTCCATGCTTAATTTCAGCCTGTGCAGACTGTCTGGATAAAACAGTAAGCAGAACATCACACTCCTGCAAAAATGGTATGGTTTGCGTCATTGCATTGACATAGTGGTTTATACATACTTAACACTTCTATAACACTAAGCATTTATTTGATAACACAGCAAGTCTTGAGATTGGTTCATAAGTCTTACATTCCGTAAAGTTTGGTATTTAATGTATTGGAATCCCTCTGGAACTTCTGCTATAATTGCAATAAAATTCTAAAGTACTTCAGCATTTTGTTTTCAATATCCAGCACTTATACAGATTTTTGAACATCTGTCTCCTCTTGAAACAAAGTGAAGCATAAGTTTCATAAAGAGGCACTTTCGATGATGAATGCTTTCTGAGTATTACTTTATTATTTTCTCTGTGACTGCAGAAATTCCCAGACAGAAAGAAGCCTGTGTTTTGGGCTGCCACTTCCCCAAGCCAGCCTCAAATATATCTCCCATACTGTGGTCACCTCTCTCCAGATGTTAGGTCAAGGTTCAAGCCAGCCGAGAATGGTTTCAAATCTCAGAGTGCATACATAAGTGATATTTTGCACCCTGGGTTAATTACGACTAAATAAATATCACTTGATGATTTTCTGCTCACAGATGAAACTAGTATCACTACTCTGTCCAATCACAGATTTAAAATTAGAAAATGTATCAGTGATCAACTGACCTCGTTTAAGGCATGTCGGAGGTGTTTTTTATCAGCTCCAGCTCCAGCTGCGTCCATTTCTTGAGATGAACGACCTCAAAACAGTGGTACATCTGCTGGTAACCTCTAGGCTGGATTACTGCAATGCGCTCTATGTGGGGCTGCCTTTGTACGTGGTCCAGAAACTGCAATTGGTTAAGAACGTGGCAGGCAGGTTGGTCTCTGGGTCATCTAGGAGATACCATATTACTCCTGTGTTGAAGGAATTGCACTGGCTACCGATACATTTCCAGGCAAAATACAAGGTGCTGGTCCTTACCTATGAAGCCCTAAACAGCTTAGGCCCTGGGTATCAAAGAGGCCATCTTCTTCGCCATGAGCCCCACCACTTGCTAAGATCATCTGGAGAGGTTCGCCTGTGGGTGCCGCCAACTCATCTGGCGGCTATTCAGAATGGGCCATCTCAGTTACAGCCCCTGGACTTTAGAATGCACTTCCGGTTGAAATAAGAGCCTTCCCATCTCTGGCAACTTTTTAAATGGCACTGAAAACACATGTATTGACCCAGGGTTTTAATTAGATTTATAGTTTTAAATAATTTTAATACTGGGTTTTAAATGTTTTTAATCATTTAAATGATTTTAATTGTTAATTGATTTGATGTTTTAAATTATTTTAATTGTAAACCACCCAGAGATGCAAGTTTTGGGCGGTATAGGAATATTTTAAATAAATACATGTATACATACATACATACAACTGACCCTTGGTCAGCATCTCAGCATCAGGTAGCAGCTCCTGATTTCTGACTGAGTTTCTCTGCCCAACTTGTCATTGACATTTGTAGCTGGGCAAAGAATCTTGGGGGAAAGTTAGATGGCAATCGGGAACCAGAGTTTGGTGGATTCAGACAACATACCTATTGGGAACACGTGCTCCCTATGAAGCTCTGGTCTCCGTCTTTCTTACTTTTGGGCGGTCATGCAAATAAGCTCTCTATATAACAGGGCCCTGCTACCCCTTCCTGCCATAAACAAGGATTTTATACCCCTTCCTGCCTTGAGAGGCAGCCAGATGATGTGTACATTTCAGACTGTAGAATTACTGAATTACTGTTGAAAGGAGGTTGGGTTTCTTGTTTCACACTGTAGCTATGTCCATCCACCTCTTGTAATAGTTCCGGTAATCCTTCCCCACTACACCGCAAATCACCAAATACCTTTGTGGCACAGTCCACTGAAATGCTTTGGGCCTTCATTTTAACTCTGTGACTTGAAGCATGACGAGGGGTGTAGCAAGGTTGGAGTGGGGCCAGAGACAAGATTTTAAAATGCCTCCCCCTCACTGAAGCTCAGCTGAAGTAAAGAAATCTTAAATGAGGCTGAATAGTGGTAACAAAAAGCATAGTGATATAGATATAGATATAGATATAGATATAGATATAGATATAGATATAGATATAGATATAGATATAGATATAGATATAGATATCTCCTATGTGCCACAATAGAACATCATCCTATATTATTTTTTAAAAGGTTTGTGGACAATGCAAGTCATTTAATGGTACTAGAGAAAGACATGCTGTTCTAGTAGCTCCAGGTCTTAACACTCACATCAATTTCAGAGGATGCATACAACTGAAGAAAGCCCGGGCGGGTGCGCAGCTGGGGGAGTCAGTCATGTGACTCACCTCGGGGTGGGGGGCAAGGCAGTGGGCCCCCAGACAACTGTCTCCCCTTGCCCTATTATAGTTATGCCCCTGGTCATGACAAAATATATGCCACAGAGGGAGGAATTTTCTAAGATTAAAAATATGTTTATAATGTATAATCCTTAAATCGTCATTGGTTGCACCCCATGTGTGCTGCGCCCTAGGCAGTTGCCTTGCTTGCCTGTCTCTCATCCTGGCTCTAATGTATCCCATGGTTGTATAATATTACAGAGCACTGCAGCTTTGCACAGCTCCTCAAGTGCTTGCGACTTCTCTCATTGGGCCAGCAAAACACTGGTCTGGATGTAGACAATGGAACCTGTTAGCAAGTGTAAAGTGCTTTTCTCACCACTACCTGCTAGGTGCTCTGATTCTCTTATCCTCAGAATGAGAGGATAAAACACCCTATTCAGAGAGACGGGCTCTCAGGCAGCTCTTACACCTGTATATTTCTTTTAAAAATCAGTCCTGACTCCACTTCCCAAGTAGGGTGTAGGCAAAGGGTTCTCAACTATCTGAAAAAGTTATAAGAGTGGATCACCTTTCTGGTAGAAATCAGCCTTCCCCACCCAGATTCTGGAGTGTCCTTTCTTGCCTCTCCTTGTGTTGTGTTCTCTCTGTCTTGATGCAGCTCCTAATATCAGAGTCTACTTCTTCTAATGTCTGATGCTGTATGTGTGTTTGGATTTTTTTACGATGCATGCATAATAAAATGGAATAGGCGCTCCGCCATGCAGTACATTTTCCACTTACATGCACATGTGTCCATAACTATTTTATTTGCAAAGGTCTCATGGTGCGGTAATAAAAAAAATGCTGAATAAAATGTCATGTTATCTATTTCATCCTGATTGGGAGGCAACAGGGAGGAAAACAACCTCCAGATACAAAACTAAAGCTCTACAAACAATTGAAATATATATATTTTGCAGCTGGGGGGGGCACAGAAAAGAGAAAGAAAAATAGAAAATCAAACAAGATCTATTCATCTAAATGGAATGTCTGAGCATATGAAAGATAACCTTGGATTTTTTTTTTTTAAATCCTGTTTAATTTCTCTTTCCAACAAAACTTAATACCTTCTACTTTACTAATACGAATGCTATTGAGCTGCATTATTCATATCTTTTGTGGGTCTATGATTATTTATACATTTCTGCACCACGTTTTCGCTTATAGGTTGCCAAAGCAGCTGACAAAAATAAGAAGACACAGTTAAATAATAAATACGGCTAAAACAATACTGGCTATAAAAGCAAGATTAATCTGACAACTGCACACAAGTATTTTGAAGGTGGGCAAATCATAGAAAGAGGCACGTTTCAAAGTGGCAATTCTCTTTATATTTAGTGGGGTCGGAGGAGAGCAACAGTCCCTGAGTGCAGAATCCCCACAGTGGCTGTTGCTGGTGTCTAATTTGTGGTTTTTTAAAGATTGTGGACACTTTGGGGCAGGGAACCACCCTCTCCTACTTATTATTTTTCTATGTAAACCACTTTCAAAGCTCTATTGTTGAAAAATCATAAATAGCAGCTGCCGCGGCAGTAGTAGTGGCTGACATAAGGAGAATTACTCAGATTAGTCTCATTAAAATTAAAAGGATGTTAAGTATTGTCGCCAGGAGTCGACACCGACTCGACAGCACACTCTACTTTAAGTATTGCCTGATTTGTCCTATTAATTTCAATGAGACTACTTTGAGTACTTCTTCTCATCATGTCAGCCAGTAATAAGAGAAAAGTCCTCATCAGTTCAGTTGTGACTCTTAAAAACAATTTCTGATGTTGTTTCCACTGCCATTTTTTTCTCCCTCTGCCTTTCTTTTTTTGGGGAAACTGTCTAGAATGGGTGGTGGTTGCTTTGATGTGTCAGGTGTACCTGAATGCTGTTGGTTTCCTGTATCCCTGCTATTTGACCCAGATATGGAAGAGTGGCAATTATACAATTTGAGCCTGTTTGGATGTTTTTGATACTTTTGCTCAATAGCTACTGGGGAGACAACAGCGAGGGATGGCATCTGTTACTTTCAAGAAGAGATGCCCAAAAGAATGGTGATGGATTAGTTCTCTTCTCTATAGGATGATACTTTTCTCTATAGGATCCTTCAGGGGTCCATTCTATCCACACTCCTGCTCAAACTGCCAGTAGGCAATACCATGTGGGGATTTAGAATAAGAAGCCATAAAAATGTGGATAACCATCTAAATAAATGCCAGACTGCAGACTGGAGAAACTGAAATGATTTGAAAAAACCCCATAGCTTGATATTTTCCAACATGTTATTGCAGTGTGCGCTGCATTTGTAATTATATCATTCAGCAGTGGGTTAGAATGAAATTCACTTCAAATCAGAACATTTTCCACATTCATAGTTCATATTTACATTTGTTAAGGTTAATGGACCTGTCAACCTTTTCCTGTTCCCATCAGGGAGCACTTGCTGACAGTCCAGGGGAGGGGCTCCAGCTGAAGATGTTCTTCACACATCAAATGGTGTGTATCTACTATTTTCAGATGCTTCAAAATGAGCCCGACTTAACATTGGCTTTGGATGTCACAGAAAGAACCAACACAAACAAATGTGTGGCTGCTTCATGCTTCTGCTCTCTGAGTTTCTCGAAGTCTGTCTAAAAGGGGACTTGCATCTGGAATAGGGCCAACTTCAGATGTGTGCATAGTCGGCATGTTTCCTCTGAATAAGTGTCACTTGTGAGATTGCAGAGGAAGTGCGTGGCATGTCCGCCCATCTTTTCACATATGCAGTTCATCTGGCTAAATATAGATCAGCTCTAAATGTATGTCATGTGTCTAACCAGTAGGGGCTCATCCTAAGGAGGCGGGGTGCCAGACAAGATGCAGCTTCTTCTGGTTCCTGACAACTCTGGTTCTGCCTCTCTTTCCCATCCTGCCCCTGGGATGGGAGAGAGAGGCAAGAGCCGTGCTGCCTGCAGGCTGGCCATTCATCAGGTAGAACTGGTCAATGATTAAGTAGCACAGCCTACCTGAGAAACGACTAGCCACAGCCTGCAGGCAGCACAGTGCTCCTCCTAAATGCTGGGGCCAGGCAGGATGGGAGAGAGGCAGAACTGGGACTTCCAGTAACCAAGGGCAGCTGCACTTTATTTGGTGCCTTCCAGCTTGTTAGGATGAGCTACTACTGCTGCTATCTGACAGATGCTCCCTAAAAATACGGAGTCCACCATCCTGAACAGTGAATGTGCCATAGGCAAAGTCTGTGTGTGGGTATCCTGTCCTTATGATTTGAGGACAGAGTGGCTAATAGATCAGCAAAAATGGGAGGTCACACTAGGGAATGTATATCGAACAGGCTAAATGAAAGTATATCCAATAGAGTAAATGAAAACATTTGTATATGTTACTAATTTGACCCCAAACAGCTCGGTTTTCAGATGTGTGAAGCCTATAACTACCCTTTGGGCCGGTAGGCAGCCTTGGCAACTCCCATCATCCCCAGCCATCATGGGGATGATGGGATGCATAGCTCAACAACATCTGGAGAGACAAGGTTGCCTGCCCCTCCTTTGAACTATCTAGCACACCCATTAAAACCTGCTGCTTACTTAGACAGCCACGGAATGCCTAGTTTCTGAGGTTCTGCAGCTTTAGCAGATTTAAGGTTTCCACCTTCTTTGTAATAGTCATGTTGACCTCCCCTTCTTAGCCTAATCCCAATATTTTTGTTGTTGTTGTTGTTGTTTAAAGAATTTCCTTCCTCCCTTTCCCTTCTCAAGAGAAGTCCTGGTCAACATTTTGGTTTAGGAAGTTCATAAAATATTTCCATTCCCTAGTGGATTGTTCACAAATACAGATGAATGACTTTATACCAAGAGCTGAGTCAACCCACCCAGCACTCCTACCATATGTTTATGGATGTTTAGAGCTTCAGCACCATAAGTGTTCTGCTTAACCTATTAGGCTTTAAGAATTCCTTCCTGAAATTTGTGACTTGTTTGCCAGTTTTTCATTTATCTGTCAGTAGTCTCAGCTTTAATGAAGTATAGCAACAACATTTTAAAAATTGCTTGTCTTTTTCTGCCACTACCCACAGAGAGAGCTTTCTTTGCATTACATTAAATGTCAATGATTCACTTTCCTTATGGAACAGGGGGCATCATAAAGGAATCTGTGTTTGATTGTCAGAAAACTTGCACTGAAGGTCATAAAAGCCAGCCTTCCTGGTGATTGCTCGTTAGCCTTTATGAGTGATGATAACGCTTTGGGCTCACAAAGTGCCATCCATAAATGATGAAAAAGGCATCATTTCTACCAGCATCAGTTATATGTTAAAATTGTTTTAGGGAGATACATTTTATGGGATACATATCAAAGGAATGGATTAGTGAATAAACTCTGATAGGGGGGAAAAATTTCTTTCCCTTTTTTATAACAAGGAAATCGGTAGTGTGGCTTTTGTTTTAGGATGAATGCACAAAGAAGATTTGTAAGATGTGTGTTGAGCAAAATGGAATGCTGTCCTTGGTTTGTAAGACATGAGAGAGCCTGGCTAGGTAGCTCTTTATACACTTTTTATTTTTCAAATTTCAATAAAAACACCATGTGGCAGACTGAGATTTGCTATTGTTCACCCAAACAGCTTTCCTGCTGAATAGCTGTTTAGATTGTGGGGAAGCTCCACTTGTTACAAGGGTTGTCTGGAAGCCGCCAGCCAATCAGCCAATCAATCACATCCCGGAGAGGATAATGCATGAGTTGCACTCACATTAATTTCCCCTTTATTCTCCAGCAAGCTACGAGATGAAAATGCATGTGAAAAGTTGGGCTGGAAAAGCCTTTGCATTTTGCAAGAGGTAGTTTAATTGCAGCTCCGTCAGTGCTCAGTCACTTTGAATGTAGAGGTTTCAGATTATTCAGAACTCATTTTCCCCTTTCCTTTTGTGCTTCATTTCCTCTCCTGGTGCCAACAAACCTGCTCACAAAGGGCAGAAACTAGAGGAAATGCAAATGCTTTATTATGATGGTCCTTGGTCCTGCAACTCCCAAAATAAATGGTTAGCAGTTAATGTGGACAGTAGATGAGATGGGACAAATATGGTCAGCTTCAGAATGGATGGATATGCATGTGGCAATGCTGTTTATAGCTGGGGAGCTTAAATAATATTCATGTTAAATAATCTGCAAGTTAAGATATAGCTTTAACTTCAGAGTTTCCTGAGAGAACTGTGCAGCTATAGCTAATTTCTTTCTTCTGCTCCTTGAAGAAATTGACAGTGGTAGTTAGTGACTATCTCAATTCTGATATTGCTAACTGATGTTGCTGTGTTAACTATAGGCTGCATTTGTAGGTAATGAAGAACTACCGGTCCAATGGATGCACATTTCCACGCACCCCTCTCCCTGCTCTCCCGTCCACATTTTGATGTTCAGAACTGTCTCTTTGCGGTCAGAAAGACTGAAGAGAGTTGGGGAAGCTGGCTGGATGGACTTCCTTCTTGACAGAAGGACAGCCTGCACAGCCAATCATGCCAGAGTTAAAGGAGGAGCTTCCTCCCTCAACTCTTCCAGGGCCAGCAGCCTGTGGTTCCGAATTTAGACATTCTCAGGCTGCCTGGAACCTTGGATTGAGATGATGAAATTTACTACAACCTGAGGGTTCAGACTGGAGTTCCCCGCATTCAGATGTGACGTCCATGGAACTGCAGGCCTAGTCAACTGCAGTTCCACATTATGTGTGAAGGCGGGCACAGTATCCTACATTGTGGTCTTGATGCAGATCAGGCTTTACTCCACAACTCTTTGTTAAACAAGATGAAAAACAGGAAGATGACACATTTAACGCCATGTCTTGTCTGACCCCAAAATCCACATTAACGCAGGAATAGAATGTGAATGAATATAGCAACAGGGCAGCAAAACAAAAAACAATCTACTCCAGAGAATAACTGGTTTTGTTTGGTGTCTAAAAGCAAATAAAGTAGACACCAAATGACTGAATATTCCACAATTCAGTCATCAAACTGAGTTTGGGCACCAACACCAAAAGGACCTTATTCCTGGTCACTGCCCACCTTATTTCTGAAGGTATGAGCACCTGAAGCTAGGATCCCAATGGATACATTAATGCATTAATAGCAATGTTGCCAAGTTGCTTGACTTCCACATCTCGGTTCAGATGATGCATTATTTCCTTGCTGTCATCTTGGATTTTCATAGGCAAGAATCAAATCATCAACATACGCCAAAATGTAGGTCCACTTGCCATCTATACACCTCGTGTATAGACAGGGATCCATGTTGCTTCTTTTGAAGTTTGCTTGAAGCAGCATATCATTTAGTTTTATGTTCCATGCTCTGGGAGCCTGTTTTAAACCATAAATGCTCTTTTGCAGTTTGCATACATAGTCCTCTTTGCCTTTCTCTAAGAAACCTAGTGGTTGTTGCATGTAAATGTCCTCTTCTAGTTCGCCATGCAAGAATGCAGTTTTCATGTCTAGGTGTTCAACATGCATTCCTTTGCTAGCAGCAATACTTAACAGAGTCCTTACTGTGGTATGTTTAACCACTGGTGCAAAGGTTTCATCATAATCTTCTCCATATTTCTGTGAATATCCTTTTGCTACTCATCTGGCTTCATAGCGCTGAATCTCACCATCAGCATCATGTTTGAGTTTGAAAACCCATTTGCAGCCTATAACTTTCCTTCCTTGAGGTAACTTAGTAAGAGTCCAGGTTTTGTTTTTCTGTAGAGCCTCAAGCTCTTCAATTGCAGCTTGTTTCCACTTCTGGGCTTCTGGTTGTGGTGGCTGGGATATTTCCTCCCATGATGAAGGTTCTGGTTGTTCCGCTGTTCTTGCGAGGTAGGACAGTCTCGGGGCTGGAGCACCTCTGTTTGACCGTGTTGATCGCCTCACTTCACCCTCTGTGGTCTCTTCCATTATCTCAGGTGCGTCTGGTGGATCGCTGGGGGTCTCTGTGTCGATTGTGGTTGGATCTGGATCTGCTGTCTCTTCCTCCTCAATTCCTCTGAGATCAGGAAGCATAATCCAGTCATCAGGGTGTTTGGTCCGGTTGCTTGCTTCGGTGTAGGCCCCCTCTGAAGGTGTAGCTCTTTCATTCTCAACAAAATACATCGATCTGCTTATGGTTATCCTGTTGGTGTCAGGATCCAGAATTCTGTAGCCTTTGGATTATGCTGAGTAGCCTACAAAAATCCCTTTTGTGGCCCTAGCCCCTAACTTAGTCCTTTTTTCCTTTGGGATGTATGGGTAAGCCATACTTCCAAAGACACGCAGATGTGTCATGGACGGCTTATGACCATGCCAAAGTTCATATGGTGTTGTTCCTATAGGCTTTGTGTGCATTCTGTTTTGTATGTATGTAGCAGTCATGATGCCTTCTCCCCAGACTTTCTGTGGGAGGTGTGCGTCAGCAAGTAGGCATCTTACCATGTCCAGGAGGCTTCTGATTTCTGACACTTCATTCTGTGATGTGTTGGAAGCTACCATGGTTTGATGCATGATTCCATGTTCTCTCAGGAACTGCTGTGTGGCACTGGACATATATTCTCCTCCATTGTCTGTGTGCAGGATCTTTGGCTTCCACCCAAATTTGTTGCTTGCCATGGCCACGTAGTCCTGGAGTTTCTCGAGCATCTGTGATTTCTCCTTTAATAGAAACACAACTGAATATCATGAGAAATCATCTGTGATTGTTAAGAAATATTTTTGATTACCTATGCTTGCTGGTAGTGGTCCAGATATATCGCTGTGGATCAGCTCCAGGGGTCCTCTGGTCTTCCTTTCACTCTGCTTAGGAAATGGCTTGTTAACTGTTTTGGACTCAAGACAACAAACACAGTTAGTTACAATGTCACATGGTACAAAATCTATGTCATTAGCTAATCCCTTTTCCTTCATGTTCTGGATTGACTCATAGCTCCAGTGTCCCAGGCGTCTATGCCACAGTTGCAAGCAGTTTTCATGCAAGCATGACTTAGCAAGGTTCACTTCATTAGGCTGGTATGCCTCAGGTTTGGACTGGGCTGGTCTTTCTCTGTCTGTCTTTGATACAGGTTGCTCCTGCACACTGTATAGGCCTTTGCATTTAGAGCCTACAAGGCAAACTTCTCCATTCTGGGTAACAACACATTGTCCATTTTTAATATACAGTTCACAGCCTTGTTTCTCTAGCTTGGATATTGAAAGCAAGGAGCTTGAGAAGTCAGGGATATACAAAACATCTTTCAGAAAAAACTCACTAATTGATCCACCCAATAACTTGCAATACAAAATTCCTTCGACTTTCTTCTTTGCTTTAATTGTAGTATTATTGCCCAAATTATTATATTATTGCTCTTCAGGAATATCAAACAGTTCAGTATAGAAATCCAAATTATTTGATATATGGACCGAAGAACCACTATCAAAAATGAACTTTTCATTGCTTTGCATCAGGCACACATTAAAATTCTTATTTGAATCTGTATGCTTAAACTCCTTATTTAAATCTCTCTCAATAAAATCAACTCTTCTTGTCTGATTCTTGGGACAGTTCGCCACCTTGTGGCCAAATTGGTTACACAGAAAACATCTAAAGGCATTAGTCCAGTTGGCCTCCTCATTTCAGTAGCAGTTTCCCTGCTGGCGGTCATGTGACCTCTCTCTCTGGACTGAGTTTCCTTGGCAATGAAGCCAGACCTCTTTGTATGCAAATGTGGGGGGACCATGCGGTTTCCTCTTGCAGCATTCCCTTCCCACCTTGGGTTTTCTCTGGAATGACCAATTGTTGCTTTAAGAGCAAAGTTACTTGCCAATTCACTTTCATAGTGAGAATTCAAAACTTCCATTCTGTTTGCCTCAGAAGATATCATTTGCACTGCTCTCTCAAAGCTTAGAGTGGTGAGGACTTCTAATTGGCCGATTATATTGCTATAGCTGGGAGGCATGCTTAACAGAGCTTCCAGCTTCTGACTCTCTGTAAATTCCTCCCCTGCCGCTTTAAATTGAAAAAAGAAATCTTCCAGCAGTGATACATGCGTGGCAAAACAGTCCCCATCTTTTTACTGGAGATCCTGCATTTTCTTTCTCAAGTTAAAGGTATATGCCCACCCCTTTTTCATACACAAGGAATCTAGCTTGCTTAGCATTTCCCTTGAGGTTCCAAGATCACATGTGGTGTAAAGGTAATTTTTACTCACAGAAGCAGCAATTAGGGCTTGAGTTTGAGAATCCCTGAGTAGCCATTTTTCTCTAGCAATCTTCTCAGCAGCTGTGGTTCCTTCTGCGGGGGGCGGGGGTCTTCCTCAGTTACTTTCTCGAGTCCTTCAGCACGCAATGCAAGCCTCAGTCAGGTTTTCCATTCCAAATAATTGTCTGCGTTCAGGATAGTCAGCCTGAGCTTTCCCTCTAGGTAAGTAGCCATCCTCATTGAGCTCCAAAAAAGGCAGTTGCTGTAGATTAGCAATTCAAAGTGTCCACGCTAGATCTTACTGGATCTCCTGGAACAAACCTAACTCTCTAGTTGCAGTACACGCAGCTCAAAATACTGAGCTCCCATAACCTGTTGGGAATTCTCTGTGGTAAGAGAATCCCTTTTTCATTATAGGAGAGTGCACAGAGGCACAACACAGCGGAATTTACTTAGGCATGCGTGTATGCTGAGAGTAAAGTAACTTGGAGCCAATTCATAGTTTCCAATCAATATATAAGGCATTTATTAAGGAACTCCATTCTAGATAGGAAAGTGAGGAGTTAGGATCTCTATCTATCTAGCTGGATGCAGATGGATTCTGCATCTTCTCTGCACACATGGTGCAGGGAGAGGAGCTTGCCATGTTGCAAGGTAGAAGGACAAGAAGAGAAGAGAGAGAGGAAGGAGGAAGTCATCCTGAGATTAGCAATCTACATATCCAAATATTAGGATAGTGGATAGTGTCAAAGCAGTAGGGAAGGGATGACCAATGTCTTGACCCTCTAGCCCTCTGACTCACTAGTCTGTGCCCCACTGTCTGAGACAAGAGACAGTGTAAAGTCCTTTAACCTCCAACACTAACTTGGCAAAGAGGCACCTTTTAACATGGTGATTCTCTTTATTTAGCAGGGGGAGAGTAACTGGCCCTATCCATCCCCAGCACAGAACCTCCAGTACCTCCTGTTGTCTTATGTTTCTTTTTAGATTGTCTTATGTTTCTTTTTAGATTGTGAGGGTCCATCTTATTTATTTGTTGTTTTTCTGTGCAAACCACTCGGAGCCATTTTTGGAAGCTCAAAGCTTTGATTTGTACTCATCAAAGGCACTGTAGTGACTGTGCAAAGGGGGCAATTGCACAAGCAGTGTTTTTGTAGCCTCATCCATGATCCTAAATGGGGAAATCTGTAGAAGTGTTGCTTACGCAACCTCCCCTTGTGTGCAGCCCTGACACCGGCCTTGAATAGTGCAGCAGCCCCATAGCACAGCATTATGGACATCTAATGCTGGAAGTGGGCTTAATTTACAGGAGGGTAGATTTGGGGTGAATAATAGGAGAAACTTCTTAATGATAAGAAAAGTTTGACAGTTGAACCAATTACTTGGAAGTGGGGCAGTCTTCCTTGCTGAAGGTCTTCAAACAGAGGCTGGAGAGCCATCTGCTAGAGAAGCTCTAGTTGTGGATTTCCTACATCAAGCAGGGCTTGGCTAGATGGCCTCCAAGGCCCCTTTGACATTGGAATGTAGAGAGAGATTCAGTATAAAAGGAACTGAACTGTTGCAGTCACTGAAATATAAAATGGCAGTTCTACTCTTCTGGTGGAAATAGGCATTTACTGTTCGGGGCAGAAAAGCTGGCTGCTTTGAAAGTTTATGTTTCAAGCAGAATATATATCTATATCTATACATATATATATTCCAGTAAAATAAGGTTTTATCATGATAAGGGGAAATCTGTCTATCTTTCTTTCACTCCTTATCCCACCCCACAATATACACAACAATGTAAGACATTTACCTGCTGTTGGTAGGCCATTTTAGATACACTTGAAACCCTTTTCTTACACGCTTGTAACAACAAGCTTAAACGTTAAATTGTTTAAATTTAAGATGGACAAGATAGAGTTTGGCTGATGTCAGGAGTTCATTGAAAGTAGAACACTGCATCCACAAGCTACCTTGTGCTGCTTTTCTAGTTGCAAATTAGCTCCCAGGGGATACAAATTTTCATCAGTTTGGAAAAGAAAGATTTTTATAGACAAAATTCTCAATAGACTTAAGCTTTGGGTGGACTATGCCCTTATTTTTGAATTTTGCTTGTAAAGAAAAGATGATACACTTTTTATTGTTTATAAATTGCTCATAAGGCTACTGAAGATATGCCACACCCATGGGAAGCTAACAGACTAATTATTTTATAATTAATTTACACTGATTACAAGGCAGTGCATGTAAATTTCTGCTTTTGGATAAAATTCTGAGCTCAAGAAGCTGCTTCTATTAATGCTGTTGGCTGTCCTCTTTTAAAATAGCTATAATTAATCTTAATTTGTCTGTGTGTAGAGGTAACCAGGTTAAAGTACAACTTGAATATTCATTACAGTGACCAAGGGCTGATTCATACATTCCCATCAAATGTGTATTTGTGCACTTAACAGCTCACAGATCTATTGACAGCAAGGTGATGTATGAGCCCTGTTCATAGAAGTTTCATCAGGGTCAAGCTGCATGTTACACATAAAACTCTCTGGTTATTTTCTCAAATTTTAAAAAAGCAAAGCAGCTGTGAGATGACTTCCAGGTCAGCAGAGGATGAGGCTATTCTCACAATGGGGAGAAACTGGGCTAAGGGAGCCCAGACCAACTTTCCCCTGTCATGAGAACTACCGGGCTCACAGGTGAGCCTGTTGGTTCAATGGCGGCTAGCCCGCCAAAGTAGCCCTCACTTTAACAAGGTTAGCAGAGCGAGCGCTTCGCTAACCCCATTTTCTTGATTATGAGTTGCTACGGTGTGGCTTCGTGCTACAGCGACTTGCGAGGAGACCCCTGGCCGGGAGGCTACAACAATCCTTCTGGCCTCGGGGATCTACCCAGAATGCCCCATGCACTCGTGTGGGGCATTCTGGGACTTCTGGGGGCTGGGTTGTACCTGATCCCCACAGCCCAACCAGCTCCATGACGGAGCTGGTTATCACGTAGGCAGTCAATCCAGCCACCCAGGGCTCAACTACTGCTTATGTGTGGGGAGAACAGGTGTGTAGAGCCCCAATCAGTGAAGGATGTAGATCATCGTGTGTAGAGCCCCAATCAGTGAAGGATAGTAGTGCTGCTTAATCCTTTTCCTTAGGATGTTTGTATGCTCAAATCACAGATGGAAAGATATGGAGGTAGTAGTTTTGAGCAGACAACATGGTCTGAAATGGAAGGGCTAAGCACCACAATTCCACTCACTGATCTTTCATTCAAGCTCTGCTCAAAACTACCTGCAGGTGTTTTGCGTTGGAAAAAAAAGTATTCAAATAAGGAATCATAACATATACTTTGGCCCTGATACAATACCATTGCAGAAATATATTCTCATGTCCCACTATTTATACATGTAGATCACTCATATGAATACAATACATACAAATAAGCAGGCAGTTCTAAGATATGCATTAACTTCCCTTTGGTCAATGAAGTTCAGTCAAAACATTCACGTGTTTAGTGAAAGTTTAACATTTGTCAAAAGAGAAGTGAGTGCCATGTGAAAATAGTAATTGCACACAAAGGAAAAGCTATTGTTGTTGTTGTTGTTAATAATAATTCAATTTCTATACCACCCTTCCAAAAATGGCTCAGGGCAGTTATGTTTTGCACACAAACATAGTGAAAAGACGTGTTTAATGTATCTAGAAGAAGGCAATTATTGCCATATGACCTACAACACATCTCCAGCATCAATTCAACAGGATGAAACTAATTGACAGCACTGAAAGGCTAAATTGGCATTTTTATCTCTAGCAGGTGGCTCTTAAGCCAATTGAACTACAAATTCTTTCAGGCCTTCACATGCAGAGGACTTATTCTTTCCTAGCATCCTGCCTGATTGGCTCTACACATAACCTCCTTTTTGGCCACTGGGAACAGCTGGGAATGTAAACTTCCAGGTCAGGCTTAGGCCACTGCTTAACCATCATTTTCTTGGCTGTGTGCTCTAGTTGCTGCTCTCTGCCTCCTAGCTTCTGACATTCACTTCCCCAACAAGATTCCTAAAGGAGGCTTTAAAGTAAGTAAAGTGTGCCATTGAGTCAATGTCAACTCCTGGTGATCACAGACCCCTGTGGTTGTCTTTTGTAGAATACAGGAGGGGGTTAGCATTGCCATCTCCCTCACTGTATGAGATGATGTGTTGTAACTGACATATATTTACTAATTCTGAAACAGATGAGCAATGAGTTATTAGATTATGGGCCTGCTACTCTTTGAATAGCTCCATGATGGGTTCTGTTACTTGGTTAAGCTAGAGAACTAGCAGACAGATGTTGTGACAGATAGTTTAATTATCCAGCACCATCAATGGACGTGGTGTTTTACAGCCTTAAACCGAAGAGGAGACAGGCCTCTGCCTCAAAATGCTGGTACTTGCTAGATGATGTGAAGCAGAACACAAAGGTGTCAGCCTGAAAATCATTGTGGATTGCTGTACTGATAATCACTAGAAGATGTGCTTATACAAAAATAAGCCAAGCAGGGCCAGCCCTTCCATGAGGCGAGTTGCTTGCCTCTGGTAGCAGATTACTGAGGTGCA
Source organism: Hemicordylus capensis (assembly GCF_027244095.1). Taxonomy (NCBI): domain Eukaryota; kingdom Metazoa; phylum Chordata; class Lepidosauria; order Squamata; family Cordylidae; genus Hemicordylus; species Hemicordylus capensis. Next base: position 107,629,880 of record NC_069662.1, read on the forward strand.
AGTGAGGCAGCAAGATGCTATCCTGTCCCCAATTTTTAAAAAAAGGAATTGTGGGAGGAGGGTGTGCACAAGAGTGGGGTGGCCTGCATTTGGCACCCTGCCTCTGGTGCAGAGAGGTTGTGCGCTGCCATTGGAGCTGAGTGCTCAAATCTAGAAAAAATAATAATGAATCATGCCCCTGCAGGGCTTGTATTTCTGACATCCTGCAAAAGCAATTCAATACATAACCCTTTGGGTCTCTGTTCTTTTTTGTCTACATGATGACAGAATCTGCTGCACACCGCTTAGCTGCCTTCTTTGAGAAACAGTTTGATTTTTCCATGTTTACAATACTCACTCTTAAGCGTTTCACAGTGGGGATGAGTTCGAGATGAGTATCACTTGATATGCAGAAGAGAAATGTCTGTTTCTTTTTCTCCCCGCCCCCGCCCGCCCCCTGCAATCCCCCAACCCCAATGTTATCTGAACCTGTCAGTGAAAAGTGTTGAAAATGTTGAGTAATCTAGCAGGATTAGCAAAGAGATTAAATTATATAATGAGATTTAAAGCGGATAAATGTAATGTACATGGGGAACACATTATAATAATCACCATGGATACAAACTGGGAGGGCTACTGATTGGAAGGCAGAGAAATACCTGTGAAAAGGACATTCAATATACATTGTGCTAGATATTTATTCATTCAGTTGTGGTCTTAGACTGAAGATTTTAAAACTTGAAATAGGTCACTGGCAATAAGCATGCATTCAGACCTGTCCAGCTGGAAGAGCTACATCAGCTGTTTTGTTCACTTCAATGTTGCATTTGTTTCCAGAGCAGTGTTGGAACAGTGGACTATGCCAGGTTTTTGCTAGGGCTCTCCTAGTCTGAAAACTACAAACATGAAGTTAACAGAACTTTCTTCTCCACACAGTAAAACCAAAACCAAGAACCAAAACACAGCACTCATGTACTTTGGACATAATGGCAAACCGGAGGCAAACGTGCCAGAGGTTAAAAATTATGGTAGTCCAAATGCAGAAAACCGCAGTTTCATCACCGAGCCGGGGGTCGGTTTTAGCCCTCCCCACCCTTAATTTGTAACTTAGGTCTGAGTGAGATTTGCTGCTGAGATCTCATGTTTGAAGGCAGGATCGTGACGTCCAAACTCCACTGCCATGTCCTAACTGGGACTGAGTGTAGGAAGCTCCTCCCCTCTCCTTATGAATTGGCCGCCATGGCTGTGCTTCATGCCATGTGCACAGCCAGTGCCTCCCCCTTTGCAGTGTCACAGATTGCATATTGGATTCTCTGGGAGTGCACAAGGTGGAATGGAGACAAACTGTGGGTCTGTTGGACCCACAGTTTGTCATTATGTGCAAAGGTGGCCCAAGAAAGACTGCAGAATTAGTATCAAAAGATTTGAATTACTACTTGGGGAAGAGAGCTGGTCTTGTGGTAACAAGCATGAATTGTCCTGTTTGCTAAGCAGGGCCCATCCTGGTTTGCATTTGAATGGTAGATTACATGTGTGGACACTGTAAAATATTCCCTTTAGGGGATGGAGCCACACCCAGAAGAGCACCTGCATGCTTGCATGCAGAAGGTTCCAACAGGGGCATATCTAGGGTGGGGCAGGCAGGGCACGTGCCCCAGGCGCCACTTGAAAGGGGCGCCATTTTTAAAAATTAAAAAAATAATTAAAAATGGTCGCCAAAAACAAAATGGCCACCACGCATGCTCAAATGGCCTCTGTGAGGCCCTAGCCCATGCCAGGCCTCACAGAGGCCATTTGAGCATGCGTGATGGCCAATTTGTTTTCAGCGGCCATTTAAAAAAACTGTTTTTAAAAAATGGCCACTGCACATGCTCAAATGGTCCCTGCGAGGCTCCAGAGGCCAGCAGGGGGAGGGGGAACTTTTACAGACCCACCCCACAGCCTTTAGGAAGCCCCTTTTTTTAATAAAAACAATAATATAAGTCACTGTACACATGTTTAGTTTGGCATGATATACAGAGAATCAGGGTTTGTGAATACTGAGCTGAACCTTATGAGCTAGGATTGTATTCATTTGCTTCTTGTGATAAGTAAGTTAAATGTGATGTCTTAATAATATGGCTGTTAATGGTGAGTTTGTCTTTGAATCAGTGTGAAATCCTTAGTATTAAGGCCCACTGGGAGTTTCTTGCTCTCTTTCTCTCATTTTAACTGTCTTTCTGAAATACTAGAATATATTCCAAGCAGTGACCCAGTTTACTCTGCATATCCTTTAATTATTTTCAGAGTATCTGGGAAAAGTCAAATTCTCCATTTATTTTAAAAACTTATGTAATAGTGATAATTCAATGCATAATAGAGAATTATGAGAATAATAGAGACAGGCACTTAGAGAATAGAGAATAATAGAGACAGGCACTTCTGTTTAGTTTTCCAAGTACACCTTCACATAGTATTTGGGTATTTCATGAGCCCCAGCATACCCAAATTTGTAGTTTTCCAGCATTTTTTGGTCTGGCTACGTCCACTGCTAAATAGTTTTTGAAATATTGAAAGATTAATGTGCTTGACTTGTATTTTTCATCTGATATTATGGTAAAGTTATCTGAAAGATGGGTGTCATATGTTTGGATAGGGGGCGCAATTTCATTGCTTGCCCTAGGCGCTATTTTCCCTAGATACGCCTCTGGGTTCCAAGTTCCATTCCCTGGCATCTCCAGATAAGGCTGAGAGAGACTCCTGCCTGCAACCTTGGAGAAGTCACTGTCAGTCTGTGTAGACAATATTGAGCTAAGTGGACCAATGGTCTGACTCGGTATAAGGCAGTTCCCTATGTTCCTATACTTGGCATTTCACTGCCCAAAAGACACTCAGATGTTATGTTTAAGTGAAGAAAACACACGTGCATTTCATAGAAAAAAGGCCAATACCATTCCTATGGTGAGCTGCATGCCTTTGCATCGGAGGGCTACAGGCCACCTCCAGCCTCAAAGGCAGGATGCCTCTGAGTACCAGTTACAGGGGAGTAACAGCAGGAGAGAGGGCATGCCCTCAACTTCTGCCTGTGGCTTCCGGCGGCATCTGGTGGGCCACTGTGCAAAACAGGTTGCTGGACTAGATGGGCCTTGGGCCTGATCCAGCAGGGCTGTTCTTATATTCTTATCTTGCCAAAGGGGCAATCTACAATATTCCCCCTTTGGATGTTACATCAAAAGCATGAAAAATAGGTGCACAAGTTATTTGTGCATGGATTTTGCTGCTTAACTGTAACGTGCAAAGCTACCATTGCCAGAGTATAAATGATCTGTTAGGGTTTGTTTTCACAGACGTCTCTTGCTGGAGTTATAAAATCACAGCAGTTGTTCCTAAATATAATGGCCTTGCTTTGAATTGATTCCCACCGTCTTTTCTAGTTGCCTAGTGCTTTGCCGTTGCCAGGCAACTGCAGGTCATGCTCCCTAATCACTTCCAGAGAACCCAGAAGTGTCTGGGGATTGTGTTCCGAGTTGCTAGACAACTGTAAAGTGCTCCCCCCCTCCACTGTGCTGCTCTCCGCTTCCCCAACCCAGAAAAATTCCAACCAGCCAAAGCTGAAACACAGGAGCAAGGCGTGTCAGTGACAGGCAACTTCCACATATTGCAGATTCTACATTGTCCCATGCTCTCTCTCTCTCTCTCTCTCTGCTGTTTTACAGAACAGATCCCCCCTCCCCGATCATGCCTCTGCAGTCTCCCTTTCGTTTAAGACATTTGTTCCATAATGCAAGCTTAGTATACATGTGGTGAGGCAATTCTCCTCACCCCTGTTTCCTCTCCCTACTTTTAAACACAGTCATACCAAGAAGATATTCACATGCACAGGCAAAACTGGGGTAAGGAAGCCCAGCCTGGTTTTGCCTCTCTGTGTGTACCGTTGGGATTGGGCTCAATTTCAGCAGCGCCTTCGAAAATGAGGTTAGGAGATTAAGCAATCTCCTAACCTCGTTTCTGTGATCCCCTGCCAGCTGTGGCAGACGGTGGGGATCCCAGGCAGCTTCAGAGAGGAGGGATCCCCCATAATGCACCACACACTCATGCAGTGCATTGTGGGAGATCGAGGGCGGGCAATGCGTCCTGGCACCCTGGCCCTCTGAGCTACCGGCAGCAGGTGGTAGTCGTCTAGGCAGGCAATCCGCCCACCGAAGAGATTGCTCTCGGTCATCTGTGGGGAAGTAAGCTCTTTAAGGCTTCCTCCCTGGTAGCCCTCTTGCCCTCTCTCACTGCTCATGAGAAAGGGCTCTAAGCCTATCACTACTATCAGAGTCAGTTTCAGGGGTACACCAGTCTAGGAACTGGCTGAGAGCTAACAAAAGGCCCATGGCTGACCTCTGTGGACTCCTAAATCCCAAACGGAAGTTTCTGAGAGAGGATAGGAATGACAGAGGCACAAGTCCATGTTGCTGCTGCCACCTCTTCCAAGCAACCTCCCCATCTGCCAATGGGACCCTGCCCCAGAGGCCTCCAGATAAAAGTGCCAGGTGAAGGCAGTGGCAATGAGGAGGGTCTCTTGGCTTAGAGACTCATGCTACCACAGAGAAGAGAGCTCGTCGTGTGGTAACAAGCATGACTTATCCCCTTAGCTATGCAGGGTCCATCCTGGTTGCATTTGAATGGGAGGCTACATGTGAGCACTGTAAGATATTCCCCTTAGGGGATGGAGCTGCTCTGGGAAGAGCATCTAGGTTACAAATTCCCTCTCTGGCATCTCCAAGATAGGGCTGAGAGAGATTCCTGCCTGCAACCTTGGAGAAGCTGCTGCCAGTCTGTGTATATATACTGAGCTAGATAGATCAATGACAATACTGAGCTAGATAGATCAATGGTCTGCCTTGGTATATAGCAGCTTCCTATGTTCCATGTTTCTGTGTTCCCATCAGTCAGTGTGCTTCCTCCCAGAGGCTCTTGGGAGGAAGTCCATTGGCCAATTGATGGGGAAGGAGGATGAGAGACAGGCCACTGGGAGAAAGCCAATTATCCAGTGGGGAAGGGAAAGAAGATAGAGTCACTGCTGCCAAGCCTCTCAGCAGCAGTTCCTCGCTTCTCTCCCCAGAGGAGATATGTGGCAGCAGCACTTTGCAGGAGGAACCGTTGCTGTTGCTGTGCCCTTCTTCGGATATCCACAAAGAGTAAATCCATCTGCTGCTTCCCCCCTGCCTGCCAGCCAGCTAAGTAAACGCTCCCTGCAGGGTACCCTGATGTTACATGCCATGGGCACCAGTTGACCTGGAGCCAGTCTTGACTGCCATAACATTCTGCAAGTCAAGCAAGGTCCCATTTAATTGCAATGCCAAGCAGCCTAGATGAATGTACTCATGTGGCATTGCCTGGCAGCTCATTTAAACCATGTCCTCAGCTATGACATATGCAATCGTGGCATGCTAGCTCGGTGTCACCCTGCCTAGGATACAGGTTTTGGATTTCTACTGTTCTCACACTGGATGGGCCTTTTATTCTACTCAACTTGACCAGAAATGTGGGGTATAATATATAGAAATAAATAAGTAAACCTTAATTGTAGAGATTCCTAAGTATACTTCCTAGGAAGTAAGCCCTGTTGAACGCTATGGAACTTTTCTTGTAATGAAACATACATAGGGTTGTGCTACATGCTGTGTTACTTGGTTGTAGTTTGATGTGGTGCTAGCCCTCTTGTGCCTTTGTGTCTGTAACCCATAAGTCTGAGCACAAATATCCAGTGAGGCTATTCTCACGATGGGGGGGGAAACCAGGCGAAGGGAGCCCAGCCCAGTGTTCCCCCATAGGGAGCACCACCGGGCTCGCTGGCAAGCCCAGAGGTTCAACAGCGGCTAGCCTGCCAAAGCACCCCTCCTCTAAAATGAGGTTAGCAGAGTGAGTGCTCCGCTAACCCCATTTTTTGGTTGCAAAAAACGCAAGCCTCCTGGTGTCGGGGGTCCCCCCCAGCACTCATATAGGGCATGCTGGGACTTCTGGGGGTTGGATGGCCCCCGATCACCACCGTCCCTACCATGACGGCGCCGGTAATCGTGTGGGCGGCCCATCTGGCTGCCCAGGGAGGGCATGATACTCGTGTGAGGGGAAAGTGGGCTTGACCTGCTTTCCTGACCAAACCTCACCCTGCTCATGTGGAGAGCCTCTATGAGTCATAGAGGTAGCATGAACCCCAACATGTATTTTGGCAAAAATGAAGTAGCCACCACATTCCATGAAGTTCTCTTTGCCCAGGGACATCAGGGCAAAAGCAATTGTCAATGTTCTACTACTTCTTGGCAGTAGCAGTCCTTACCATGCATTTTTCATGAACCAAACCAAACTAGAAGTATCATGAATGTAATTACTGTGGCGGCTTAGAAGATATGAAGAGAAGATAAACTCATCTTAGGTGGATGCCAACATGATTGGCATTTAGAAGGAGAAAGTAGCTGTTGATCTGGATAGGCAGTGAACGGAAACCAGTTTGCAAGTCATATTTTGGCTGGTGACATGCAAGCTGAGTACATTCTTACAGAAGCTCAACATATAGCAAAGTGGATATTTAGGTTGCAGTCATGCACATTCTTCCTTAGGAATGAGCCCCACTGAAAACCAATTAGACTTACTCCCAAGTAGCGATGCAGATTGTAGCCTCCATAGCTTTATCACTCACTCAGTCCTCTGCTAGCACATAGGTGGTCAAGTAAGCAAGTTTTTCAGCTAGCAGAGAATCCCAAAGGACTCTGTAGTAATGAATGCAAAGCCTTATTGTGAGGATTACCATTTAGCAAGATCATGCTAGCTAATTCAACAAGGCCTTTATATAATATAGCATTCCACGCTTCCACAGCTAGCTGTGAGAACTATTTTTTCTTCTCCTATCTGGTGCCTTGTCTGTCTACAGCAACTGAAACACATGATAGGCAGGTTGCAAAGAACATTGGGCTACAGTGCACTGCAATGAAACTGCACACATTCATCTGCTGATGAGAAATGGCCATAGAGGTTATTTTTGTTTTGCGGGAAATTGCAGTCCTAATCCTCATAGAAGTCTGGCAAAACAGACTTTTTGTTTTAATGCTGTTGAATAACGAGACAGACAAGTAACAGCACAGGAGCCACATTCTCCCATTTTGAAAATGAAACTTTTATCACAAAGCTTTTTATTACACCCAGAGCCCTGTTATTAAATATTTTCCACTTGCAAATTGACCCTTGGCAATTTCCTAGAGAACACCAATGCTATAAATATATATCACTGTAAGTCTGCCTGCCTGATTAATCTAAATGGGTTCATTGCTACGATTTCACCTCAGGTGCTGCCTGATCAGAGTCACCAGTTTGACAAAATAGCCTTAATCTTCCTTTAATAAGCATGGATATTTCCTGAATGAGCAATTCATCTGAAGGGATGGAGAGGTGAGCTTTGTGCTCTGCAGATGTGTGTTTGAGTGTGGACATGTGTGTGATCAACATACATTTAACAGTTGGAAGGGAGGGACAGAGGGAGGGAGAAAGAGATTGGAGAGTTTCCAGCTGCAGTTAGTTAGAAATTGGTGTGCAGCAATAGTGGGAATGCAGATCTCTGGGGATTGTTTGCCCCCAGGCAGGGTTGCAGCTAGGTAATTATGGACCCTGGACCTAATGAGCTTACATCTCCTCCTTCACAAAATAAATAAGCATCCTCTCTCCATATACCTACATTTCACCACACACCCACAGATCTGGTCCCAAGTACACCTCCCCCCACTTGCCAATAAAAAAAAATCCCTATGCAAGCCCTAATGGATGGTTTCACATAGATTCTTGACCATTCACAAACTACCTGGGACACAACGTGTCCCTTGCTCCACAGTCCAAACACAAAACTAACTTGCATTCATAAGCGGGGGAAATTAAAAGCACAACACATGCCTCTTGCTTCACAGTTCTCATGCAGACCTTTTGGACCACAAACCAACTTGAGCTAGCACATTTTTTTTTTAAAAAATGGTTGCTTGTTTTTTCAGATGTTAGTTCTGCTTTCACTAGGTGTGAAGTACTCTATAAAAGTAAGGTAAGTCAAGTTGATTTTGACTCCTGGAGCCCACAGAACCCTGTGGATTTGTTTGGTAGAATATAGGAGGGGGTTTACCATTGCCTCCTCCCGTGCAGTATGAGATGATGCCTTTCAGCATCTTCCTATATCGATGCTGCCCGATATAGTACCAGCAGGGATTTGAACTGGCAACCTTCTGCTTATTAGTCAAGCATTTCCCCACTGCGCCACTTAAGGTGACTGAAGTACTCTATAGATAGAGCTTTACTGCATCGGCTGTGGGGAGGGATCATTAAAAATCACAGGATTGACTGATTTCCTTGAAATAATAATACAGAGTCCTGCCATCTGGGGCTACATGTGTGCCCAATTTCAGAAATCTAAGCTCAGCTATTTTGGAAATGTAAACGGTTGGTCAAAATGGGGGGGGGGGAATGTTGCACTATTTTTATGAAGGCAAAGGGCAGAATCCTTCAAGGGGGGGGGGGCTTCAATTCCAGATTTTTTCTATTTTTCTTCCATGAAACAAGCCACTTATGGGACTTTTGGGGGAAAATTTTTTAATACAAAAAAATCATTAAAAATAAATGAATTGACCAATCCAGTTCAAAATGAATAAACAGAGTCCTGCTAACCTGTCCTACATCTATGCCCAATTTCAGAGCTCCAGGCCAAGCTATTATAGAAATATAAAGGGGTGTGTGTATGAATAGGGGGTGATATTTACCTTTTTTATGAAGGCCATGTGCAGATTCCTCCACATGGGGGTGGAATGATGGTCAAAGTTCCAGTTCTGTTTATTGATTTAGTCACAGGCTATTACAGAATGAATTAAAACTTCCAGAAAGAATTAACCCTACAAAAAACTATGAGCAATGGTGTTCAAAGTAGGCTGTTGCTTCCTTGGAGAGAAATTGTGAGCTGCTGTTATTGAATCAGAAGTGAAGAAACAGCAGCAGTATTCTTAGCAGAAATCATATTTCTCACCAGGAAATGATGGAATCACTGCAGCATTTTTGCAAAAGAATTGAGGGGGGGAAATGAAAGAAGAGCACCCACCAATCAATCCTGAGCAACCTGGAAACTTTTCAAATGCCGCTGATACAGAGGCTCAAGTCAAGGGGTGACTGTAGAGCAAAGAGTAGGCTTGGATGGTGGAGTTTTACAGTCCATAACAAAACACTTTGCCTGTGTAGAATCCTACTAACAGTGATGGGAGGGAAAAGCCGGAGGAGCATCTCTGGAATTTGGAAAGATTCTGGGGGAAATCTGAGATAGATGTAAGTTACAGCCATGGGTGTGGAGCAACCTTTTAATTGAATTATTCACCCCACATGCACCCATGGAAGGGAAAGATTCAGAAGAAAACAGGGAGGAGGTCCTCACCAGAAATGGGTAGCTTGGAGAGAGACAAGCTGAAGCCTGGGATCTCTCCCAGTGGGACTAGCTGTCATATTTACAGCTGCACAGAGATGTCTGAAGGAGGGCCGGGGGTGGGGGCAGTTGTGCAGGGGTCCAATGCTGCCTTACGACCATAGTGACTCTTCTAGTTCTGACTAGCTTAAGTCCCATTAATTTCATGGGAACTGCTAACACTGTTGTGTTTGGATAAATGAAGCTGTTTTGTGGACCAGAATTTTCTTTCTGGAATGCAGTTCCTATGGCATGGTAAAATTCCTTGTCTCTGTCCCCTAACCATGTCAATGGAATCCATTCATTGTCAAAAGTTAGGAAGTGTGTGTGGGGATTGCAGGCAGGGATTGTTCTAACTTGCATTTGTGAGTAGCAAGAAATAAGCAGGGAGACTGAAGGGACTGACATCTTCATGTGTTCCTAGGGTTGAGACAATTGTTTCGGGTAAAGAGCTAAACATTCAGAAAGATTGTTCACAAGACCAGCCCTACCTGGGTAGAGCCATGCAAGCCTGGGTGAGACTGCTCATGTGAACAGCCCCATAATGTAGTTTTGCCCCATAGCCATGCCACTCATGAAGCTAGGTGAGGTGGCCACTTCAGGCATAGATTGGTGGAGGTGGTGGATTTCTCCCCATCTGTCTCCACTGGTCTGCCACCTCCAGCTGCCTTTACTGAACCTTACCCAGAAGTAGTGAACCAGCTAACTCCAATCAGGTAACACTTTCTGTGTGTGTGTGTGACTTGACTACCATTCACAGTAATCAAAATCACACAATTTTCTTCCTCAGAAAAAGACACAGCTGCTGTGCTGGGATGGCTTAAGTGGCTCATGGCTGCAAATTTTGGGGAAAAGATAGCTGGGCAAGTTAACAAGAATTTTTATAAGGTGATTCATAGCAAATCACATTAACATAGATATTTACTCTATTCCATTACACGTTTCTCCCCCCCCCCCCCACTGCGTGAAGCAGGATGATGGACTACATGGGCCTTTGGCCTGATCCAGCAGAGTTTTTCTTATGTTCTTACATTTTCTGTTCTCTACTAAAAGTCATTCCTTTTGCAATTGCCTTTAACATAACAGACAGAAAGGTTGTTCACATGACTGTATACCTGGGGCTGGGGCAGGCTCAGGGGAGGGCAGGATTGTACCTACCTTCCCCCTGCACCATCAATGGCTCTGCTGCCCACATGCCCAGATGAGCAGCATGACAAAAAAAAATTGGAGAGATTGCACGACAAATGAGTAACCAGATAAATGCACTGTGCCAAGAAAATAAATCAATGGTTACTAGTGGAGATGATAAAACTTCCAAAACATACACCACATTCAAAAAAAAATTTTGCCCATGAGAAAAACCAACCATATGTATTTATGTAGCAAAACTCAAAGAGCTACAATATTGTGAAAATATCCATTGTATTTAAATATATGCAGTGACATAACTTCAAATAATCGTGATATATAAATCACGTCAATCATGACTACATAAGAACAATAAATACAAATGGTGCAAAATAGTCAAGAGTCCTTGAAATCCACATGATAAGGTGGTGTAGAGAAATCTTTGTTGCTTGTAGAAAAAACTGCAGGAATTCTAAATGCAGAAGTGCAAATGCTGATCAGCAGATCTATGCAGGAATATCTGTCTGAAACAAAGCTGATGGGCTAACCCGGGAAATTCTTTAGCCCATTTCGGACATCCTTCATCAGAGCCCCAAGGCTTCAATTTCCTCCAAGAATATTTTTTGGAGTTAACTTTATCCTCCTACATCTCATTGGAGAGACAAATCATTCAGATGAGCAGCATGACAGCATGAAATGGTGCAGTGAGCAGGAGGTGGGGGAAGGAAGCCCAGCCACCAGGAATCCCACAATGCACTGCATGAGGACTGCAGTGCATTGTGAAAGTTCCTTCCTCCAGCCTCTATGTTTTTAATGGCTGCTGGTAGCCTGAAAGGAGATGGGCAGTGAGGTAGAAGGATTGGGCAGTGAGGTAGAAGGTGTGCGTGCATTCCCTTACCTTAGTTTTAGCTCAGGTTTCAAACCTGGGCTACCTGGCAGAGGTGCACCAGGATCAGGAGTGATTCTGACAGATTTCACAACCAGGTCAGGGGGAGGAGCGTCCTTGCTTCTAGCATACTGCTAATGCACCATGTCGCTTACACAGTACATTATAGGATATCCGGAGGCCTGGTATCCTTCTTCCAGCCTGAGAATCAGTGCACTGCTCACTACAGCACTGATCTTCTGGGTGTGTGAGCTGGGAAGGCAGTCATGTGCCTTTTATTAATCTATGGAATTCCTTGCCATGGGATGTGGTGATGGACACCAGCTTGGATGGCTTTAAAAGGGGCTTAGACAGATTCATGGAGGACAGGTCTATCAATGGCTACTAGTCTGGTGGCTGTGGGCCATCTCCAGCCTCACTGGCACGATGCCTCTCAATACCAGTTGCAGGGGAGCAACAGCAGGCACATACCTCTTGCCTGTGGGCTCCCCAGAGGCATCTTGTGGGCCACTGTGTGAAACAGGATGCTGGACTAAATGGGCCTTGTGCCTGATCCAACAGGACTGTTTTGTGGGGGGAAGGTAAGTAGGGGCCTGCCTTCCTCCCAGCCTTCCTTTACCCTGGTATTATGGTTATGTGTTTTATTATCATGTTATCAACATGCTTAGTTTTCCCATGCTAAATAGGAGTTGCAGTAAGGCCCCATCTGGAATAGGGAACTGGGACTCCTAATGAACTCTTTGCTTCCACCACCATCCTGACCTGGGTCTTCCACTTCTGCAGCTGCTCTTCAGCACACAAAAACTAAGCACATCAGGACCAAGGGCATTTGTAAGTAACACACAGGTCTACAGTTACCGTAAGTTTCCAAATGTCTGAATGGATGCATCTGAAGCCCGTTCTAATAGCATCTTTGATATGTTTGGCCACGGATACATTTGCTTTTATTTTTGAAAGGGCAAGTTGCTTTTAGCTTATGTACATTTTGTGACTCTTTTATCATATTGAGTTACCTTTATGCTGACAATTGTACAGAAATACCCACGAGCATAATATAATCAGCTTCTGACTGAGTCTGTTACCTTTTAGAGTGCAATAGACAATGCTGATCTGATTTCAGCCTAAAGACATTTGTACAAATCTGTCTATGGGGGAAGGGATTTCCCTCCCTGCCTTAGCAATCTGCAGTTCTATTCTTTTGTCAGAAGTCAATAGGGTTCTGCCCTTCGTGAGTTTTTGGATGTTATGATTTATTCTGGCCTTCACTTTGTCATTAAAAGAAAAAGGACCCAAATAAGGCTTCTGTGTTAGAAACGGTTGCAATTTCAAATCTCATATTTTCTTGGGCTGCCCTTGCATATACGGGTTGACAAACCTGAGCTTAATCCTTGAATCCTGGAATCACCCTGCAGACTTGGGATTTTCCCAACCTGGGTCGGGCAAGCTATGGTTTCAGGGCAGAGGAGACCCTCCCTTTTCCTGGTCTGCCGAGGCTGCATCCCAGAAAGCTCTGTAGCAGCACTCATGTTGCCAGACTTCAGACAAGGCAGCATGTCAGCCATTGGCCACAATCTTAAAGGGGGTGTGCCTGGAGTGATCATGCCTTTTCAGCATGGACTGCCTGCCCTCAGCAAGGAAAGGGTATTTAAACCCTTTAAACATAGGCGGAACTGGGAGGGGCAGGCAGGGCATGTGCCCTAGGTGCCTCTGAGGTGGGGGTGCCACGCCAGTTCCTGCCACCCCCACCCCATTGCCCACCTGCCCAGCCCCAGTTCCCCTCAGCCACTTGCCTCCAGCTCTGGCCTAGGATCGGCGAGGCCTAGGATCGGAGCAGCCTGCAAACTGCAGAGCTCTTCTCTCCCCACCTCTCAGCTGATCAGCGAGTGGGTGGGGCTTCCAGAGAGGCCTCCAAGTAGGCCTCCCTGAAGCCTGAACCCGGCAGGCCCCAAGGGAGGCAGCAAGCCAGGAAGGAGGCTGGCAGAGCTCCCTGCAGGAGATCCTCTGCCCAGACCATCCAGTACAGCCTTTGCCAGGTAGGCTGTTAATTCCTTTTTGTGGTTACCCCCCCCCCCCAATATAGAGATCTGCTTGCCATAGGGCTTTGATAGGGGGGGTGGGGCGAGACTGAGAAGTCTCTGAATATTTAATTTAAAACACTGAAAAATGTGCTGGCTTTAAAAACAAAAACTATCTAAAAAGGCCTATAAGTGGCTTGTTTCATGTCAGAAAATTACAAAAACTTCTGGCACAAATATTCATTCATTCATTGATTCATTCATTCATAAATGCACTTATGTTCAAGTTGTTTTGCAACCCAGAAGGTCTGAGTGAGAACTGTGAAGCATGTGTTGTGCTTTTATTTTATTTTATTTTTCTTGTGTGTGAACTGCTCTCCAATAACTTGCAGGGACTTCAGGGTAAATCTGGCCAACATGTGAATGCAGCACCTCCATTCCAGAGGAGATGTGTGTGAAAGAGCTTTAAAAACCTCATGTGAAAAACCTCCTGGAATCAAACTTTACTGAATTTGTTCAGAATTCTGAGAAAACAAACATAGGCTCACTCTGCATGGTTGAAAGTCTCCTTTGCTAATCTGCAGTGAGGGGGCCATTTTAATAATTAGTGTTTCTAGTGTGTTCTAGGCATTAAAAGTAGCACAAATATATAGTACTCAATGTATATCACTATATACTGTGAAGTGTGCATCTGTGTATTCAGTGAAATGTATTTCCAGGCAGCATACTTATTTTGAAATATCAGACTTGGGGCCTGGGGTGTGTGGAGGCCCTGGACTTTGAGGGGCTGGGGGCCCATTTTAAAATCTCATCTTGGCCCATTCCAACCTTGCTATGTCCCTGACGGTCACTACACATGGGTTTCTGCACAACACCTGCACAGAAGAAACTTCCATGTAGAAAATGTGTCTCTTGTAAATTGACCCTGAATTTTCCATCTATGACTGGGATATTTGAGAGTTAGAGTAAATAATAAAAGAACAGCACGCTGCTTGTGACAGGAAGGGGCAAATTACAATGATTTCTTAGTCTGGCAGGGGCTGGTTTTGGCCCTGGCAGAACTTGGCTGTCTGCTCCTGTTGCAAATGCCTCTGTCTAGTATGGCAAAATAATGTATCCTCCTCCCTCTTGGTGTCAAAGTAAGCACTGGTGTGGTGAATGCACATATACCCCATCATGAGCCAACAGTCATCATAAGACAAAGGCTGGCAGGAATCATTCACTGGCTTATAGACCCCTACCACCACCACCACCACCACCACCACCTTCTTCTTCCCCTATTTTGCTTTTGGCTATTTGGGCAGGTGATCCTCTAGGACAGGGTTTCTCAAGGTGTGGGTCCCCAGATGTTATTGGACTTCAACTCCCATAATCCCCAGCCCCAGTGGTCTTTGGTTGGGAATTATGGGAGTTGAAGTCCAATTACATCTGGGGACCCACACGTTGAGAATCCCTGCTCTAGGACAAAGTCATGTTTTTTTAAAAAAAGAATGAGATGAGACAGAGAAAATGACACTTGGAATCCTCGCATAACTCCTGACTGTTATTCTAGGTCTTTTACAGAGATGGCTCATGTTTTCAGGTTTTGATCAACAACCATGTCTAGATGGTACAGTGTTCCTTTTAACAGGGATTTCCAGATATTGTTGACTACAAGTCCCATCATTCCTGTTTGGACAGGGGCGCAATTTCAGTGCTTGCCCTAGGCACTATTTTCCCTAGTTACGCCTCTGCCTTTAAATGACATTTAAACCATTTAAATGATTTAAGAGGGCCAGTCTGCTGGAGAGGACTGTAGGACTGTGCCTTCATGGGTTAGGCCATCCAACTATAGGGCCCCCCGCTAATTCCCCCCCCCAGTATATCTGTTTAAAAATAAAATTCATACTCCTCACCTTCCCCTCCACATACAACCCCTACAGACTCCCAAGGAGTCTGGGCATCTATGTTACCTGCTGTTTCCCTATGGACTCAGTCTTGCGAGATCAGAGATGGCTCCTAGTACACCTTCAAAATTCCCAGGCTGGGACTGGCATTGTACTGTATGCAGACTGGCCACTGTGGGGCATCGCGGTTGAGTGGAGCCCTTATTTTCAGTGATCCCTGACAAGCTGGGTGCCCATACTGGGCAAAAATCAACATGCTTATGTTCCAAGGGATGACCAGATTGCCAGAATGAGCACTTTCACTGGTGCTGTCCTCCAGGCACCATGACCTAGAAAGCTGTTGGTGCAGTACTCTTCCCTGGGACTTACACGAGCAAGTGGATCTAGCAATGGGGCTAGGCAACGACAAGACACTATGGCCCTCATGCATGTCAATATGGCCTGCCCCTCTCATGAGAGAGGAGTCCGTGGGAGAAGGGGCATCATTACACATTATTGACTCAGCCCCTGAAATACCATCTTGGTGTACCCCAAGATGGTTCTTTTCATGAGTAATGCCATAGAGTGCATGCTTGCACCTGAGGGGAATGGGCTGGGCATCCTTCCCCTACTAATTTGTACCAAAAAAATGAGCAGAGCCATTCAAGGACTCCAGGGGCTGCCTTTCAATCCAGACTCTGGATATTACTCCCCTGGCATGTGTTCTCTTTTGTTGGGGAACAACTGGGTTGCCTGGTTTATGGTGCCACCATGTTTCTATGTGCTTGTGCAAATACTTCTTTATCACTTGAGTTGTGAAGACTTCTCCACAAAATGCCCATCTTGTCATCCCATCCACTTTTTCTGAAGATTGCCAAAAGGGGCGAACATGAGATCCAGTAGAAAGTGGGCATCCCTGAATGTGGCTTTCCCCCTTGACATGCTGTGAAGCTTGGGATACAGCAATGAGACATCTCTGTTCCTGGGCAATGGCTGGAGGAGTGCAGAGACAGTGGGGGGTGGGGCAAGTGCTTGGAGAGATGGCCAGTGAGAAGCATGGCAGGCATAGAGCTGGTGTGTTTCCAGGCTGGTCTGACCTACCCTCTCTATGGTTTTGGTGGCAGCCACAGCACAAAACCCAGTTTATGGCAGCGGCAGAATTTAAACAACATAATGAGGCTATTCTCACAACCACAGGAAAGTGGACTAAGGGAGCCCAGCCCACTTTCCTGCAGTTGTGGGGACTGCTGGGAGCTGTGTGGCTCCCAATGATTAGCCTGCTTAAGTTCCCCCCTTAAACGAGGTTAGCGGAGCAAGCGCTCTGCTAACCCTGTTTTACTGATTGTGTGCCGCCATGGTGTGGGTCTGTGCCACAGTGACACATGAGTAGATCCTCCCATCCGGGAAGCTACCAGCAGCCTCCCAGCCTCGGGGGTCTCCCCAGAATGCCCCTCACACTCACTTGGATCATCCTGGGGCTTCCGGGGGCCAAGTAGCCCCCAATTCCCACCACCCCTACCGGCTTCGTGACAGAGCCGGTAATCATGTGGGCAGCCAATCTTGCTGCCCAGGGACAGCTCCCTGTTCATCTGCGGAGAGAGCTGGCTAAGCCCACTCTCCCCGCAGAGTCCGGTAAGGCTCTCCACACTGCTCCTGTGGAGAGCCTCAATGCCTCCTTCAAACCTCAGACCCGAACAGAGAAACTCGCTACAAACCAAAGGCTCAGATTATGGTTTCAGCTTGAAAACCTCAGGTCACTTTTATGACAAAACCACAGTTTCACACATTTGGATGTCCACAAAATGGAACCTCTGCTCCCTTTGCCTCTGGTTTGGCATTATGTCAAAGGTGGCCTTGGTGTTTTCAACATGGTTGTTAAAAATGGCAAATGATCGATCAAAACTTTTTCAAATGTTGTTGTTTGAAGCATGGGAATAATGTTGCTGTTTGAAGCCTCAAAACATTCAAAGTGCTTTGCTTTTGATGCTTTAAAAAATTACATTCAGTGCCTCGGTGCTTTACCATTTTGAGGGCTGTGACATTTGGAGCCTTCTAATTAAGCTCATATTTGAATTCAAATGTCTAAAAATGAGAAATTACTAATTTATTTCTGCCTGACTTTGCAGCCTGACTAACCTAAATCAAATTATATTTATTATAGTGAAAGACCACTAAAAAAGATTACAATACACATATGCAATAACAGTAACAATTCAATACCAGTAACAAGATGAACCTATTTCCAAAGGACTAGCATTAACAGTAGATCCAAAAGTATTCTGGCAAAGTGCCCATTTTCCATTACCAGCAAACATAATCATTGTATCACTGAAAATGGCAGTCCAGCTAACTTGTCCTACAGTTGTGTTCTGAATCTATCTATCTATCTATCTATCTATCTATCTATCTATCTATCTATCTATCAAAACATTTTTATACCACCCCATACTTACATCTCTGGGAGGTTTACAACAGAATAAAAACAAAGTAAAACATTAGTTAAGTCAAAAATGAAAAATTTTAAATTTTTGTACAGATAAACATTACAACAATTTAAAATTTTTAAAAGAATATTTTAAAACAGCATTACAACCATTAAAACTATATTAATTAAAAGCCTGGGTGAACAGATGCATCTTTAAAGACTTTTTAAAAGCTGTCAGAGATGAGGAGGCTCTTATTTCACTAGGGAGTGCATTCCAAAGCCTCAGGGCAGCAGCGGAGAAGGCTCGTCCCTGAGTGGCCACCAGATGAGCCAGTGACAACTGCAGATGGACCTCTCTAGCAGATCTCAGTGGGCGGTGGGGTTGATGTCGAAGAAGGCGTTCTCTTAAATACCCAGGCCCCAAACTGTTTAGGGCTTTATAAGTTATAACCAGCACCTTGTATTTTACCCGGAAATATATCAGTAGCCAGTGTAGCTCCTTCAGTACAGGAGTTATATGGTCTCTCTGAGATGACCCAGAGACCAACCTGGCTGCCGCATTCTGGACCAACTATAGTTTCTGGACTACGTACAAGGGCAGCCCCACATAGAGCGCATTACAGTAATCCAGTCTAGAGGTTACCAGCAGATGTACCACTGTTTTGAGGTCGTTCACCTCAAGAAATGGATGCAACTGGTGTATCAGCCGAAGCTGATAGAAGGCACTTCTGGCCACCACCTCAACCTGGGAGACCAGGGAGAGGCTTAGATCTAGGAGCACCCCTAGACTGCATACCTGTTCCTTCCAGGGAAGTGTGACCCCATCCAGAACAGGCAGATCAAAATTATCTCTCGAGTTCCAACCCCACACAATGAGTACCTCCCTCTTAGCCGGATTCAATCTCAGTTTGTTATCCCTCATCCAACCCGAATGCTTTGAGATGGATAAAAGTTTGGGCAGTATATAAGCTAGCTAGCTAGCTAGCTAAATAAATAAATAAATAAATATTAAATTAAATAGTCAGAAATCGAGTGTAAAATGAAAGTTGTCTTTTGAATTGTCCCTAGAAGCAGGTTACAAACCAGCGTAGGTCACACTTCCTATGCTTTTTTGTTGTTGTTCTTGGCCTCCAACTAAAGATATGCTTAAGAGGTTCAAAAGTTAGCGAAAGTTTTAAAAATATGTTTCAAAAGTTAAACTACCATGAGGGGGACAGAGGGGAATCTCTTCTTTCATAAGATCCGGAGTATGTATTCATGAAGATGGGTCATGTGCTATCCAATTCCAATGTAATGAGCAGGGGTATAATTCAGTGTGAAAATATTATATTGCTTACCACTGCAATTTATATAAACCTATTGAACATACATTGCTGACAATCAAGATGCTAAGATTTGGCAATATATTTCTTCACAAATGAATTTCTTCCCTAATCTATATCTGGC
This sequence comes from Hemicordylus capensis, assembly GCF_027244095.1. Lineage (NCBI taxonomy): Eukaryota > Metazoa > Chordata > Lepidosauria > Squamata > Cordylidae > Hemicordylus > Hemicordylus capensis. The sequence goes on from NC_069662.1 coordinate 107,649,066, forward strand.
TTCTAAAAAACATGTTTAATTCAATTATTATGATATGATTTGATCTTTTCAAGTCAGGAAGATTTGGTTTGACAATTATTTCTTAAATTTCAAACTGAAGAAAATTAGTCTTAGTCACTGCAGAGAAATCTTGGAATATGTGTTTCAGTGCTGAGATCGTATTGTCAGATATCTCTTAAGTGTTTTGAGTGATAACAGATGGCTTGTTTTACAGATGATTGATGAATAATACATTCATAGACTGATGCTGGAATTATAATTTTGCAAAATAAAATGAGTCTACTACTAGAAAAGCCTTGCATTACTATCTGTAGGAACCAGCTATGTTATATTAAGAGATGGATAGGGTGAAAGGTTTATTTTCTTAATAGGATAACAGGGTGGTGGTTTTTTTAAAAAAATGTTGGGACCATTTAGTGGACAGATATAAATCTGGGACTATTTTAATTGCATAATTATTACAATTCCCAACTGATTAAATAATTTCAGTTGATTGATCATGTACCTTTTAGCCAACTTGTTGATTTAATTAAACCAATCTGCATATGGCCAAAATCTCAGTGTTGGTGCCTTTGTAAGATAACATACAATGTAATAAACAAAAGCTGTCATTAATTATTAAAAAGAATGACAACCTTTAAAAAAATCTCTTTCATTCTCTTCTACAGTAATATATAGGGGTGTGCTCGAAACATGATTCACCTTCCAAATCATGGCACAATCTCTTTAAAATTCGGGGCTTAGCCAGCCCCTTTAATGTGGAGGAGAGCAGGTACATCCCTGCTCCTCCTCCACTCACTGCCACTTCCATAGTGGTGTTGCTCCCCTCTACTATCAATGTGCACCAGTGGCACTTTCCCCCAGCAGCCTGCATGTACAGAAGCCATGTGCATGCCGGTGTCATGCACAGGCTGCTGGGGGAGAGCGCCGCTGGGGTGCACTGATAACTAGGGGGAGCACTGCCAGTTGGGAAGTGGTGGTGAGCAGAGGAGGAGCAGGGATGGACCTGCTCTCCTCTACATTAAAGGGGCTGAGTAAACCCTCAATTTTAAAGGTATTGTGCCATGATTCAGAAGCCAAATCATGTTTCAAAACATCCCTAGTAATATACTGTAATCTAAATCAGGGCTGCACAACTTCAGCTTTCCTGCTTATGTTGGACTACAGCTCCCATCATCCCCAGCCACAGTGGTCAATAGTAAGAGATGATGGGAGCTGTAGTTTAACTTCTGCAGGGAAGCCAACGTTGGTCAGCCCTGCTTTGAATCATGTTAAGGGTAAACTGGTAAAGGAGGAAAACTATTTAAGACAGAAAAGGCAATGGGCATAATAGCTAACCAGGAAGTGTGAGATGCAGACATGTTAACCTTCTGGATACAATCTTCTGTGTGCAAAGAGTTGTATGTGGGTAGCCACATTTAGCACATAGGAGAACATCATATAAAGTGCTTCTGCATAACATACATTCACTGCCAAGTGAATGTCCAGCAATGTCAGCTCTGATAATCACACTTGCCTGGCAGGGAAAAGAACTGATGACTCCAGTCATATCTTTAGTGGTGAAGATCCTCACAAAGGAGAGCTTGTTCCCTCAAGCAAGATCTTGGGCTGTTGACTTAAAAAAGGATATGTTGAACACTGCACAAAGGTTTGCTTTGTTTATTTTGCTAGTGGTGTATAAAACGTTTCCAGACTTGTTCTGTTATGGGACCAAAGTTTCTCGCGGGATTCAAACCAGAGTTGGGTCAATGTGTGAAGAGTATCTTCTTTTATATTCTGGTGCCTCAGCTCTGGATCACTGGCTTAGGGTTGAAACAATTTGACACTGGCAATGCAGCTGCAAACAGCTGCATAATGCAGCACTTCCATCTGGTTTCTACTCAGTCTGAAGTTGTAGTAAAACTCAATCCAGTAGCCATCTGCTTCTAAGCTGTGAATTATTAGTTAATGCTATTTAAATAGGCAGGCTGAGTGGCAGAGTCTGTTTGCTTCGGTGATATAAACATGCAGAAATAGCACACTATGCTGAGCTGAACAATCAGTTTTAGGTAATGAGATTTGGGGTGAGGGTAGATCTGCACAAATGTGATCCATCAAGCCAAATGCAGCCCACTAGCCATTTATGGCTACAGTCCAGGTGCTTGGCAACTTTCACAATTTGTAATCCCATGTAGGCAGCAAACCCAGACAGTGATCTAGCACCTCATACATGGTTAGTAGTCCATCATAGTGCAGACATAACTGGGATTCTGTAAAGTGTTAGGTTTTACAGGAACTTAAGTTTCTTTCCTTTACAGAAGTTTTATTCTGTAAAATGTCCTTAACCTCACATTCTAGAGCAGGGGTAGGGAATGTGCAGCTCTCCAGATGTTGCTGAACTACACCTCCCATCAGCCCCAGCCATAATTTATTACATCTGGGGATTATGGGAGTTGTAGTTCAGCAACATCTGGAGAGCCACATGTTGCCTACCCTTGGCCTAGAGCAGGCCTGCTCAATTTAGGCCCCCCAGATGTTTTTAGACTACACCTCCCATAATCCCCAGCCACAGTAGCCAATAGCCAAGGATTATGGGAGTTGTAGGCCAAAATCTCCTGGCCTAGAGGCAAACCAGATGGGATATTAAACACAGCATCTTTTCATCATATTTCTTTAAAAACATCAGATCTGGATTGTGACTATGGTGACACGAATGAAGGGGGATTTAACGCTCTCCCCTAGCACCACAGTCCTGACAAAAAGTCTTCCCCCTGAAGCTGTTGCTTGCTCTAGGAAGGAAATTGCTAGTTTCCCACAGAAGCCTTCCAAGGCAAATAGTAGTAGTTGGGGTTTCTTGGGGGTGGGATATGTGTTGTGGCTGTGGCTTGTGAGATGTGATGAGGATTAAACCCCTCTCTGTCCACAACACAGCCCCAATCCAAATCAGGGTCTTGTGGCTGGGAAGACAGTAATAGACAGTAATAGAGCTCTTGGCACGATCCGGTCTGCGGGGAAGGAGGGTTTGACTTACCTTCCCCACAGACGATTGGCGCATAGTCCCTGGGCAGGTGAATCACTTGCCCAGACAAGCTGCAGCTCCCGGGGTCATGGTGCAGAGACCCACCACTGCATGTCACCCCACCCCCCGGAGACCCAATAATGCATTACTGGGATCCTCTCCCGCCAAACCACCGAGTGTGCCAGCTGCGGCTGCAAGTAGCTGCGGCTAACTCACAATTTAAAAAAATAGGGTAAAAGAGAGCTCGCTCCCTTAACCTCATTTAACCGGGAGGCTACTTAGGTAGGTTTGCCGCCATGTTGCCACCGGGATTGGGCGTAATCCCAGCGGTTCACATGAGCTTGCCAGACAGCTCCCAAACCCAGGTAGGAAACAGTTCTTGAGTGTGTGAATGACCTTACTGAGTATGACCATTGGTCCATATAGTTCAATGCTATCTACAGTGACTGGCAGCATCAGGGGTCTTTTCCAGCCTTATCTGGAGATTTCAGGGATTGAACCTGTGCCCTTCTGCATACAAAGCATGTCCTCTACCACTGAGCCACAGCCCCTTCCACTGAAGACAGCCTACAGCCGAGTTCAGATTAAGATCATAAGTATGCCACGAGTTGAAATAATTGATTTGCTTGAAACTTGGCCCCTATGGAGAACGTAATCAACATCCAAAATGGATGGGAAACTGGGGGCGGCCCTTAACAATGAAGGCTAAGCAGATCCACTCCCTGGAAAGATCCCAAGTCAATCTTTTTATTCTAGTGTGTTTCAGCCTATTTGTTTTCCTGTGTGAACAGGGAGAGGGTAGATCAGGAGGCAAAGAATCACAGTAGCCAAAAAGGAACAAAGTGCCTCTTATGGCACCTTAAAGACTGTAATAATCTATAAGGTGCCATAAGACCCTTGGTTGGTTTTGCTGCAACCCATCTTCAACTCTGGACATTGTTAAAACAGCTGATGGTTATTATTAAATTAAGGCAAGATGTTTAATATGAGTATAGTTTAGATGTGACCAGGCAGAAGATAGCAAGGAGACTTGAGCGCCCACACAATTGTCAAGTATGAAGCATCTAGTGGAGAGTGAAGTCTATGCAAGTACTATTGTGTGCATGTAACTTCAGTCATGTGATCACTGCAACCCATTTCTGACAGACAAATCTCATATCCATGGCCTATCCATATATGCATTTGTGTGCCTAGGTCTAAATGTTGTAGGCATCCTGTAGGAGACACATGAGCAGAAGGCTTCTTCACTCATCGTGCTGCATGTCGGATATACACATTTCTGGCTTTTCTGTGAACTTGCCCAGAGAGCCATCTAGGCAAATATACTTCTGAAATATCTTCAACAATATTACTAAAATTAAACCTGAAGCTTTTGGTTTTTCATCCCCCAAACCATTTCATATGGCAATGCTGGATGATTCCTACAGAGACTGGCAGCAGCTCTCCTGAGTGTCTGCCTGTCCAGACACAACCAGTAAGGACATTCCCTCTCTGTCCACTGATTCCCCTTTGATAGTTTCAGGTTTCATTCTCTCACCTGGAGAGAAACTTTCTTCTTCTCCTTCCCCCTCTTCCTTATGTATCTAGCAGCAAGGCATGTAGGCCTTATCTATCTCCCTGATGGATTTCCTAAATAAACTACTTTATTTAGAAAGTAGTTTTAACTCCATGTCTCTGGACAATATTAGTTAGCAGTGCTCTCCTTACTTCTACTGCAGCTGGGGTAGAAAATCTCTCCCCCACCCCAAGCTCTCTAATATGCTTTACCCTTTTTGCCTGAGGATTCCTACCCACAGGGGCCCATCTTCACTCTTTGTCCCAGGGCCCACTCCAGCCTTACTTTGCTCCTGCATGATATTGAGTTGAGTCACCTACGATTCGTCTTATCTTTTCTTTGGATCAGAACAGCTGGCTACTGTGCCTCTGTGGAGCATGGATCTTGACTGTGCAGACCTGGGATACAAAGGCATGGGATACAGTCCACAACTGGTTGGAACTTGAGGTATGGTACAGATGTTACATGATTTGCCTTTCAATTAAATACATGTTTTAATCACCTTTCTGCCAGAAGGCACCCAAGGCAATGTGCAATCAATCTAAAGACAACTTCTTTAAAATAACCCAATAACCAGGAAAACAGGGGGGGAAACACTTTTAGATCATGTCATTTGTTGTGGCTCATGTGTGCTCCTGAGGTATTATAATTATAATCAATGCAAGCACTTGCACATACATTAACAGAAGCACTTAACATTCTGTTCCTGTGGTGCTTGTCCCTGCTTTGATGCAGGCAGAGATGAAAAGTGCCTTCCCTACACCAGGAAAACAACTGTGGTTCAAAGCACAGCAACTGTGCAAGTCAGAGTAAAATTCTCATCAGCAGATGCCTGGTAAGGTCATTCCCTACATAAAGAAAACAACCTTTTGGCTGAATCCAGTCATGACTGATGCTATGACTAGTAGCTAGGCAAAGTTATTCCTGCCTGCCCTTATCAACAGGTCACTCCTGGTTCTTTATTCTTTTGTATCTGAAAAGAGAAGGGTATGGAGGAGGCATGAGGTGTCTGCTCAGCAACCGCAGAATGAATATAAGCTCCTGTAACAAGTGAATGTGACTTGAAGTCTTGGCATAATTATGTAACTAATACAATAGCCTGTGCTTTTTCTGTCATTGCGCAGAGTGCAGAGCCCTTTTGATGTTAAATGGAGTAATGGAACACCATTTTTCTCTTGCAGTGGCGTGGTGATGTTGGCTGTCACCCACGGTAAGATTATTTTTTTTGCACCCACCCCCCATGCTGCCACTGCTCACCCACTGCAAAGTCCCTTGCAGCAAAGTTCCCCACCCATGCACATGCCTTGTGCTCAGTGCCACCATCCTTTGCAACGCATTGCCACTCTTACTGCTCTTCCCCTCCTCCTGCCGCTGCCCTCCCACCCACCACCATTTCCCTACCAGCTCACGTGGCAGTAAGCAGCTGAATGGGCTCTTTACTCTCTCAAGTGAACGAGAGGAAATCGCCATTGAAGCTGCTTGTGAGCAAGCTGGGAAATATTGGGTATATATGCATCCTGAAGTTGACCACACACCATGTGGCTGACCACACACAATATTCACTTGAGAAAAGAAAGAGCCCATTCAGCTGCTTACTGCTGTGCAGGCTGGTTGGGAAATGGTGGCAGGCAACAGCGGGAGGAGGGGGAGGAGGAGGAGGAGGAAGGGATGACAGGTGAGCAGCCCTTAGAGAACATCTGCCCAATTACAGTTATGCCTCTGCTCTCTCAGCATTCCAGGATTGCTTCCACACTAGCCATTTTCTCTGGAATTGCCATAAATATTCACTCGCTTTTTATGGAGAATCAAGAAAGTATTGTTGTCAAATTGTTGCTTTCCAGTATTTTTTGTATTGTCTTCCTACGTTGTTTCAGACCTGATTCGTGGTGAATTTTCTTGTTGCAATAAAACACAGTTGCAGTGCCAGTCTGTCCAGCGTGACAGGCAAAGTGCTATTGATGCTGTTGAGGACTATTGTGCCGATAACAAAGAGCTTTCTTTCTCACCCCACCCAGATATTGTTGTGTTTTAAATAGCAAAAGAGTTGTGTATAAGCAACCCAGATCTGTTTCAAGACAGTTCCTGGAAATGTTTTTGTTGATTTCTTTCAGAAGCTTTCCCCTCTAGTATTGATCTAGCTGCACATCAGATGAGATCACCATTCAGTTTAACATAACTGTCATCGTCTTATTAAATAAGCGTAGCCAAGCCAACAGGCCACATTTTAGACATCTTCAGCCACTGCCAAGACATATCCTTCTTTCAGTCATTGAGTCAGATCAAAATATTCCCTTCCTCTGTTGAAAGAGGACTCCTTCCATTGGAGGAGGAACACTTGGATCCACCCATTATTTCCCAATGACTTTCAGATGCATGCATAAGTCTAATGATAGAGTCTTCTGTAATCATTACCAAAAGCATTCAAATACTTCTGCACAGTGGGAAACATAACAACTGAAAGCTACATCTCTCATGACTATTGTATCTAAAATCACATGACGGATTGCTCTGACTCTACCCACATCAACTGGACTTTCTGGACAACTGGATAGGACTGGTCTTTCTTCCCTATGGTTTTGGTTTCCACCTGAGAGATCATCTCTACCCATCCTTCCTCTTTCAACTTGATAGTGGGTGACATACAAAGCAAGGATTTACTATGCAGTGAAAGAGCAGCCTAACTGGACTAACTGCCTCAGAATGCCTTCCCCAGGATGTGCCACCTGAAAATATGTCCCTGAGGGTTCTGCAGCTCTCTGGAACATATTTTTGGGTGGCACAGAGGGCTTCCTGGGGAAGGGGAGGAAAGGGCATTCAGAATTGCTGCTTCCCCACTGCACTAGTGCAGTTAGTTGGGAAGTTTTGTTAGGCTGCTCTCTTGCTGCCCTGGTGCATGCTTGCTCTGTCAGCCATTATTCCCTCATGGTCCTGGCACAAAAGCTTTTTATTTAATATACATTTATATAATGCCTATAACAAAAAGACTCAAGGTGGTTCATAATAAAATAAATCAGTCAAAAGTTTAAAAATAGACATTTAAAACAAATATAGAATGCATATGTTTAGAACCTGCGAGAGTGATAAAAGCTTAGACCATGTGACAGTGATAGGCAGCAATGCTGAAAGCAAGACTGATGTTTAAAAAACATTAGGCAGCACCTCTATCCAAAGTTTTTACATCTTTCTTTATAGACTTCTGTGGTGACATCTTCCCAGAGGCATATCTAGGGAAAATAGCGCCTAGGGCAAGCACTGAAATTGCTTCCCCTGTCCAAACATCTGACACCCATCTTTCAGATAACTTTACCATAATATCAGCTTAAAAAATACAAGTCAAGCTCGTTAATCTTTTAATATTTCAAAAACTATTTAGCAGTGGACGTAGCCAGACCAAAAGATGCTGGACAGGGAATGCTGATTCTCTGTACATAGTGCCAAACTGAATATGTGTACAGTGACTTATATTATATTAAATTTTAAAAAAATATTTTTAACTGTAGCCCCTTCAGGAGGCTTCCTAAAGGGCGTGGGGGGTCTGCGAAGGTTTCCCCTCCCCCTGCTGGCCTCTAGGGCCTCACAGGCATCATCTGAGCATGTGCGGTGGCCATTATATATATATATATATATATTAATGGCCGCTGAAAACAAAATGGCCACCACACATGCTCAAATGGCCTCTGTGAGGCCTGGCATGGCCTAGGGCCTCACAGAGGCCATTTGAGCATGTGCAGTGGCCATTTTGTTTCCAGCGGCCATTTTTTAAATTTTTTAAAAGTGGCGTCTGGGGCACGTGCCCTGCCTGCCCTACCCTAGATACGCCCCTGCATCTTCCTCCTCCTCCTCATCATCATAGTTCCAGTATCCTTCCTTTTTTGCTTTCAAGACATCTGGGTGAATCTCTTGTCATTTCTATTTTCTATGCTTTCTACGACTCCTAGCTATCAGAGCAGCTATCAGAGAAAAAAGGCATCCTTTGATAGAATTCTGGAAAGCTGAAACATGTGGGCTATATAATATGCTACACCTTTTCATGTGACTGACCACAATCAGAACAAAATAGCCTTATTGCTTTTGAAGTAAATAATAGCTGAGCTTTCGAGCAATGGACATGTGTGAGGATTCCATTTGAATTGCCAGTTCAATGATACTGTACATAATGCAAGCACAGTTCAGTATAAAATGGACTACCAAATTCTTTGGATCAGGCCCATAGGGCATTCACAATATTTTTATTTCATTCTGGTCATGTATATTTCATTCTGATCTTTCCTACTGCCTCTCTGTAGGTGTTTGGCTTTCTCTGCTTTTCACATCCTGATTAGCACCACCAGGAGTACCTGTTAATCCCTTTACACCAAGAGCTTTGGCTTGATCATCCTCGTCTTGCACTTTTTATCCACCAGGCTGTTACTCAGAGAAATCCTCACACATCAAAAGACCTTTGCAAGAATGACATCTTCTCTTGGTGGGGTGCCAACAAATTGTTCAATTTGTTGGTTTATTAATGATGCAGCTTACTATGTCTTCATTACTATTTATCTCCTGTTTAAATAAACATCCAGGATTCAGGGTAAAAACATTTCACAGAAAAATGCCTTTCCTCCCCTGCTGAGGGTGTGTAAATGTTCACCAATGGGTGATAGCATGGTGATCAAAAATAAAAATCTGTTAATTATTTATTAATTCTCTATGTATACACTTCGGAAACTTTTGTTGAAAAGCAGTATATAAATATCTGTTGTTGTTGTTGTTAATGAATAACTATGTGAGGATTAGATTTTATCATGATGATGTCTGTGATTGCTCAGAAAAGGGCAATCACAATCATGTAAGTGTTTGGACCCACCTGTATACTCATCACATAGAGGCACCAGTTCATGCAATAAACTCCCACAGGGCTACAAGCAGGAGCATAGCTATAGGTGAGCAAATGGGTTCAAAGAACCTGGGGCCCCCAGCTCCTGAGGGCCCTCTAGCTCCACTCCTCCCTATTTTCTTCATCGTCTCCCTCTCTCCGAGGGGCCACCAGGGAGAGGCAGAGACAGGCCCCCTCTCCCCTAGCTATGCCCCTGGCTACAAGCCCCTGCAAGTGGTCCCGCTGATTCCTCCTACTGATGAAGTGAAGGCACCATATCTCAGTGCTGTACTCAGGGCACATGCTTGGCGTGAAAGGTCCATGTAGGAAACGGTCATCTCCAGTTAATAGGATTAGAGGTTTGGGAGGGCTAAGAAAGACCCAGAGAGCTGCTGCCAATCAGAGCACACAGAACTGGGCTAGATGACTCAATAGCCTGACTCAGAATGAGACAATTTAGGACTATAGGAAGCTGCCTTCTATTGAGTCAGATCCTTCATCTAGCTTCTTCTTGTCTACACTAATTGGCAGTGGCTCTCCAAGGTTTCAGGCAGGATTCACTCCCAACCCTACCTGGGGATGCCAGCATTTGAGCCTGGGGCCTTCTGCATGCAAAGCCGATGCTCTCCCACTGAGCTAGAGCTATCCACTGAGTCACAGCCCCATCTCCACTTCCTATGGAATGGAGGCAAGAGCAATGAGTGAGAGTCAGCTAGTGTTTCAAGGATCCAGATGCAGTAACTTGTGAGTTGTTGAGCAGATGAATTGAGTCTGTAGCCTTGGGGGAAACAATGTTAATTGTGCACTGTTGGTATCTATCTGTTACCTTTTAATCTTACCCTTCCTCTGAGGAGCATCATATATGCTTCCTTCCCCAACTTTAGCCTCACAGTAACCCTGTGAGGTAGGTCAGGCTGAGAGATTACTGCTGACCCTAGTCAGTTTTGTGGCAGAGTGGCGATTCGAACCAGGATCTCCTCACTAAGTCCAACTCTCTAGCCACTGTACACCACTGGCATCGAGGCAGAAGGAAGAGGATAAGAGCTGTTCTCAAAGCTGCTCTATTTTTTTTTAGCCCTGAGGAGGAGAGAAGGATAACCCCTTGCATTGGAGAGAGAAGAGCCAAAACAAGACGTTGGGTGGTAAATTGGACACATGTTGCAGATTCTAAATGACCAAGTTTTAAGTAGTCTCAAATCAAGCAAACTTCCAGTTTCATGAAGTAAATCAGGTCTGAAGTGTTTTCCTCACAAAGCTTAGAGGCTGGCATTTGTAAAATGATTGGCATTCAGAGCCTGGAAAAGTCAGCACTGCAGCTCTAGAAGCTCAAATGCCTTGACCTAGGAAGAAAGCAGCCATTTGTGCATGCTGCCAATGTGATATCTATCTGGATGGATATCTCTGTCTGTGTTGTGGTGCTCACCCAAGTCCTACTGAATAGACTGCCTGCATCTTTGGGTGGGATGGTGCATTCACTTCAAGGCCAACAGAGTTTCTGTGTGACTTTCTGTATATGATTATAACTGAATCAGACCTAATGTATTCCACTTTATTAATTTTTCCAAAACTCACACTTTGTAACTCACTCTGGCAGATTTTAATATGTAATGTTACTGCTATTTATCTCCTTGTTTGTTTTAAACATTTTCTTCTACTGATTTTCCAAAAACCAAACAAGGAAATAAAACCATAACTCCCCCCTCCCTCTACCACCTCTGATCCTCAGTGAAGACTGGAATTTCCCGGTCAGTTACAAACATGACATTATTGTTTATTGTTGTTATTACTATTACTATTATTATTACTAAACATTTATTTTACCTTCAGAAAAGGAAATTTTTGCATTTAAAATGCATTCTGCGCTGAGATAGCCTTTCTGGGCCAGGATCTGTAATTTAGTTATAGCACACAGGCTTTGCATGCAGAGGGTCCCAGATTCAATCCCTGGCAGAATCTCCAGGTAGGGCTGGAAAAGGCCTCTGCCTGAAACTCTGGAGAGCTGCTTCCAGTCAGTGCAAGCAAAATTGAGCAAGATAGACCAGTGGTCTGACTCAGAATAAAGCAGCTGCATCTGTCAGCGGGCAACAGCACAGTGATCTGAACTACATAATGCCACAGTTTGAGAGGCAAATATTTGAGAAAGGGCACTTTGAAGGGTTCAGAAATCTCTAAAAGGCCCCCAAACTCTAAACCTCCAGCATCACTGCAAAGGAAATGTCTGTGTTCCTAAACGTTCACCCTCTACCCTTTTCAACTCAGCAATACTGAAAGCCCAGGCTACACTCCATGGAAGATTGCACAGAAGTCCTGTGATGTGAGAGAAGCATCAGCCTCCTCCTCTGCCTCAATGATTCTGATCAAAGCCAAGTCATGCAGTGAGTTCTTTTCGAGCTCTCTCCTTCAGTTCCCATTCCATTTCCACTTCCAATGTAAAGTATACATCAGAAAGATAGGAACTTTGAGATCAAGCATAATGCAACAAAACTGCCTGCAGGGATAGACTAAATGGCTATTTCTTGTTTGCAATCAGCTGTGAAGAAGGCTGGCGTGTGAAAATTTATTACCCAGCCCTTATGCACAACCAATAACAAGAGGGTAGATGTTTATTTTTAGCAACACTGCATCATATCTGTATGTGCATTTGCCGGTTAACTGAAAATGCTGAAGTGGTCATTCTTGCTCATGGAATCTTTCTTGCATCTTAACAAGAACTTTTATGCTCTTATTTTGATAAGCCAGACATCCAATAAATCTGATGACTATTGACAGGGACCGAATGTATGATCTAACATTTGTTTTATCCTTGAAATAACTCAGAGTAGTGAACATTCTGGGCTAAGATGCACAACAGATTCCAAGTGATTAATTAGGAAAGGCTCCTTATATACTCAGCTCAGGTTTTCAGCAATTAAAAAGATGCCCAGAATGACTTCTTATCAACAACAGCAACAAAATGGCTTCTTTTACCAAGAACTATTAAAGCAACAGTATACATTTTGGTATGTTTTATATAGTATTGGACCTTAACGTTGTCAGCAAATCAGGGTAGATGTCACTCAGCAAGCCAGGGGCAGGCAACAAAATTTATAAAGGTACATACTGAGATGCCCAGTGTGGAAGCCATTTAAGAATTTATTTCCATTTCTCAACTGCTTTCCCAGCCAAGGAAGCTGTGCACAATATTGAATAAAAACATCACAATACATTCATTCATTCATTCATTTATTTATTAAAAAATATTTCTATACTGCCCAAAACTTGTGTCTCTGGGAGGTTTACAATTAAAATAATTTAAAACATCAAATCAATTAACAATTAATATCATTAAAAACAATTAAAACCCAGTATTACAAATTTTAAAACTATACATCTAATTAAAAGCCTGGGTGAATAAATGTGTCTTCAGTGCCTTTTTAAAAGTTGACAGAGATGGGGAAGCTCTTATTTCAACAGGGAGCCCATTCCAGGGACAGCAACGGAGAAGGCCTGAGTAGCTGGCAGACGAGTTGGTGGCAACCGTGGACGAACCTCTCCAGATGATCTTAGCAGGTGGTGGGGCTCATGGCGAAGAAGACGCTCTCTTAAATACCCAGGGCCAGTGTTCCCTCTAACAGGGATTCCCAGATGTTGTTGACTATAACTCTCATAATCCCCAAGCAAAAGCCATTGCAGCTGGGGATTCTGGGAGTTGTAGTCAACATCTGGGAATCCCTGTTAGAGAGAACACTTCCCAGGCCTAAGCTGTTTAGGGCTTTATAGATAATGACCAGCACCTTGTATTTTGCCCGGAAATGTATTGGCAGCCAGTGTAGTTCTTTCAACACAAGAGTAATATGATATCTCCTAGATGATGCAGAGACCAACCTGGCCGCCGCACTCTGGACCAACTGCAGTTTCTGGACTACGTAAAAAGCCAGCCCCACATAGCGCGCATTGTGGCAATGCAGGCTAATATAATAACCAATAAAAATAAGGAACTACAGAATAGAATCCAGCAGTAACATAATATTATCAGGGTCTGCCTGTCCATTAGGCAGATGTAGGCAGTCTCCTAGGGGACCAGTTCTTGGGGGGTGTAGGGAGGGCACTGGCACTGCCATCCCCACTGAGAATAATCATCCTCTGCATGGCAGATGGGGCAACGAAGGAGATTATACCTTTTAAAATTGTAAGACCATGAGTGCCAGCCCATGTCACTACCAAACTCCATGCAAAATCCACACCCACCACACACTACACCCCTGTTGCTCACTTGATCACCGTGCATGCACATTGGTCAGGTGAGTGAACTCAGCATGGAGCTGGGCAATGGTGTGGGGAAGCAGCAGCCTTACAGATTTGAAAAGGTATACTCCCCTTCCTCACTCCCCCGCCCCCTGCCCCCAACTATGACTTTGGCACGCAAGCCCCACATTCAGTTAAAATTATATTCTGTGTAACATAATCTCATTTTAACCAAATGTGGGCGGGAGAGTCACAAAAGTCATATTTTTGCCTAGAGTGCTAAAAACCTAGGGCTAGCCCTGAATATTGTATCAAACCAGGAAAAAAATTATTCCAACCCAAAGGCCCAGTGAAACAATATGGCTTTGGCAGAACACTGAAATGCTTGCAAAAATGTGGATCAGATAGGTCTCAAGGGAGAGAGAACTGCAAAAGCCTAAGACATGAGTTTAGGAATTAGATAGCTAGATAGATAAAATGCCACTATCCAAGAGCCCCTCTTCTATGTCTCCACCACTCATGTCTCTGACAGTACTGGAATTGTAGAACAGGGTCTCCTCTGGTGGATAGGCAGGTTTGTGTGACAGAAGGTGGTCAGAGGAATTGTGCTTTTAACAGAATAGTCATTATCACATTACTGAATTTGCTCCTGTTTCCATGATGGACAGACCATAATGGGAAGCTTAGCATGACTGCAAGGTTTCCCCCTCCTCATATTCAAAGTTAAATATGCAAAAAGGACAGGAAAATGACTAATGTTGATCTAGTCCATTGGGCAATTCTATGCTTCCTTTTCCCCTTGACCAAAGCTTTCAACTGCTTATAAATATATTATTTTCTTATTCAAGAATGTTGGTTTTAGGATCACAGCAGGAATCACCAAACAGATGACAGCTGTCACATTTCCATGAAAAAATAATTTTCACCCTTGTATGTGTGGTATTTTTCCTGAGTATAAAGTTAGCCATATAATAAAAGATTAATTCACTCATGCACTGGGCAATGCAACGGTATACAACAGAGATGGCTAGCTTTGGTATTTTCATTGCCACTCTTTTATCCAGATGTCAGAATCCTATCCAAACTGGCTCATAATTAATCCCTTTCCTGCAGATATTTGAAAACAGTTTTCTTCATGAGCGAAACTGCAAGCAACGTGTTTGCCACACACTCATTGAAACTAGCCGACCCCGCATAGAGCATCTGTGCGCTCTTTGGGGCTGGCTACCTCTTCCCCCCGACCTTGTGCCCCAGTCTCCTGCCGGCCCCTTGCCAGGCCTAGGCTGCTGGGCCCAGTGTCGCCACTGCAGCCGGGCCGAGTGCTGCCGCCGGGCTGAGTGCCACCGCTGCCTTGCCTCCGCAGCCAGGCCCGCTGCCGCCTTGCCTCAAGGCTTAATTACCAGTCTCACACTGCTGAAATTAACCTGCTGTCCAGTAATCCCCTTACCTCCCTGACAGGATGCTTCTGCCTTAGCCAAATGTATTGATTAACTAGCCTCAAACTATGCACCCCTTTTGTTGCTCCTTTAAACATTCTTTTGTTATAATTACACACTGGATAGATGTACACAAGAAGTAATTTAATTGCTGTCTCACACTAATAGATCTGATTCTTCCACTAGCTCCTCTGCCTTTTAACATTCTAGGGACAAGGCAGGAGAAGATGTAGATTTGTTTTGGGGAATGACAATAGAACAATACAATAGAGCATGATACTGTGTTCCCCGACTGACCAAATATCCTGAGCTAATTTTGATAATTCAAAGACAGTATCCAGAGGATAACAAGAATGGACATCAAAGGGAGAAGCAACTACAAAAATGGAGCAAGCCTAACAGAGAGCCAGCAGGCTTTGTCTAACCAGCAGATCTGTGCCCAAGAGCCATCCCAGGGTTTGCTGCTGAAGCCGCGGGAATAAAAGCAGGAACTTTTTCCATAGACAGGAACTGTCGGTGACTTCTGCTGCGCAGTGAGAAGTCAAGAATTCCCAGCCATGGTGCTCCACTTCGCTCTGAGCAGCTGCCCCCAGCCTGCTTGAAGCTTGCACCCCAGGCTCCTGTTCTCCAGCACTCACGTTTCTCCTCCCCCTGAAGCCAGCATCACTCTCAAGCTCCAGCAATGAACAAGTCCTTTGAAGCTTTCTTCGTGAACCTGGTGAGATGCCTATTCAACGCACAGCCTAGCTTGCTCCCCACTTCCCTCCTCCCTCCTCCCTACTCATCACTGCCACCCCCTTCCTAAGCCTTCCCTTCCTCCTCCTTCTCTCTCTGCTTCTCTCTAAATGCTTTATTAGGATTTATTAGACAGCTGCAGTTATTGATTGCACACACATATGATAGCTAGGCACACTGAGGGACATGTTTAACTTAGATGACCTGTTTTGAATTTTATCCTGTTGAGCAACTTTCTATAATAAAGCCCATTGAATCATTTAGGAGTGTTTTTGATCTTCTTTATACCTTTGCGCCCAGACTATACATGATCACCGTATAAAAGAACTGGTCACTTTGTGACACTGGTGAAGCCAGCCTAATTTCATATGCTAGCTCCTGAGCATATCTAGCATACAAATCCGGCTTGGTTCACAATAGAGGAAGAGTGGTGTATCGACAGGGGTATTGCCACTGCTGGTGGGTAGGGTAGGGGCCAGGGGCGTAGCTATAATTGAACGAAAGGGCTCAAAGAACACGGGCCCCTAGCTCCTGAGGGCCCTCCAGCTCCACCCCTCCCTATTTTCTTCATTATCTTCCTCACTCTGGAAAGGCCGCCAGAGAGAGGGATGAACACAGGCCCCCTCTCCCCTAGCCATGCCCCTGGTAGGGGCAGCTGCCTGCCCACTAATGGCGCAGCAAGGAAGGCATCTAGAAGTGGCTAATCCAACCTGCCAACTGAGGCCCCTGCCTTACTACACCCAATTAGTGGGCTTGCCCTGCTAAGTCAAAGGACAAATAGGACGTGCTTGTCCTCCCCAGTTCATGATAGTGAGAATCAGCCTAGGACCTGCTAAGTCCTAGGCTGGTTCTCACTATCATGAACTGGGGAGGACAAGCATCCTACCCAGCTTCAGGAGCTGTGCATGCTCCTGATTTTTGATCACATCATGTGAGTAAAAACCTAGGTAGGGGGAGCGGGAAGTCACCATGTGGGAACCTCGTGCTCGGTAGGCTTGTTCCTCCCAGCACCTGTACCCAGCTGTTTAATGAGGTAAAAAGAAAAGCCATCCTACCCAGTGCGAAAGACTCACACGATCACTTCCCCCTCCTCCTACTGAGGTTTTTACTCACACACTATCAAAAATTGGAGAATGTCAGTTCCAATGAATCCCCTAATCCACCACGCTCCTCATGCAGTGCATTGTGGGATTTCTGGAGGCCAGGCTGCATTTCCCCAGCCTCCGGAATGTCATGCTGCTCACTGAGCCATGCCCATCTGGCACAGTGAGTGGGGCGGAAGCCTTGCTTGTGTAGGGTAAGGCAGGAGCGATCCTGCCTTCCTCCCAGCCCTCCCTAGCTTCAGGAAAATGAGGTTGTGTTAATGACCTCTGTGTGGGGTTCAGAATTGTACATGCATATACTGTACACAGATTATGCATGTATTGAACATGATGTGTGATTAGGACTTCATTAGTTGATAGTGTTGGCAATCGAGCTCCAGATGGCATCGACTTTTTGCACCAGTAACCCTAATGACCACTAGGGGCATTGGGAGTAGAGATAGGGTCTCTTTCCTGTTTATCTCTGCCTCTATGACCCCTCTGTTGATAGAATGTACTCAGGAACTTCCTGAGTGACTTCCTTCTTCTTCTACCCAGAATGCTTCTAGCTCCCTCTGAGCACCATGCTTCTAAAGGTCTCTCTCTGACGAACATGTAGCTAGAAGTTAGATATAGGTCTTTTCCTATAGTCATGTACTTCTTAATAAAGTAGAGTAGTTTAACCTTACATGAATCTCCATGCCTGTCATTTACAAGCTGTTGCCCCTGAGACTCTATTAACTTCTGCTGTAATGGAAGTGAGTTAGTTCCTGATATACTCTGCTGTATACTGTAAGTAATCACCCCCAATGTGTGCTTCCCAACAAGCAGAACCAGTGGTTCTCCAGATAAAGCAATGTTTTGAACTCAGGGGAGCCTTTCAAACATATACTACCTTTGAGGACTGGGGAAGTAATCTTATTTTGGTAATAGATGAGGACTACAGCAAGGTACCTCTGACTCTTCAAGTCATTCACTGGGAAATATAACAAAGCAACAACCTTTTCTGAATACTGTTGTTTCCATTTCACATTGGATGTGGTAGTAAAAATGCAATTAACCCAAACGGCAATGTGGGTCAGTGGGAGTCCTCTGGCAAGGGATAAATCGACTCAGGTGTGAGCATCACTTGCCTCAATATCATAATCTCTGGAACTTCCTATTCCTTTAGATGCAATGTGCCCCCTAATGGGAACGTATCCTATAGTTTTGAGAACAACTACAATAAGGCAGATTCACCTGTTGAATTTTGACTTGCCATGAAGTTGTTATAGACTGGTAGATTGACATCAGCATGATGTACTATAACATTTATTTTTACTTTGCCTTGAATATCATTTGTTCTGAATGATACAAAGTTCATTTGCAGAATGTAAAAGTCAAGTTCATAAAAACAGGAATTTCTCTTGCCTTCTCTCTTGTCTCCTTCTGTACAATAAGTACACCTACTAAGATTCTGATCTATGCTACTTATAGTTCATAAATAATGATTGATGTGGATGGTGTAATAGATTAGTTGTTCTCAATCTCCTTCATCCTGTCAATTTATTTCGAGAACCTTCCCTACTTTCTTCCTGCAAATACACCCAAGCTGCAAAGAAGGTGGTGATCAGAAATGCCATCTATGGGTTTACAAACATCTCACTAGTCTGATACCTTAATCTGTATCTCCTTGTTTAATCTAAATGTTTATACTGCAGCTATTATTAACCTTTACATTTAAATCAGGTACTGAAATTGGTTACGATGGATAACAATTTCCTGTTTATTATCTGCTTAAATGCTGTGACTTCCCCTGCTGTCCTTCAGTCAACTGGTAACTCATCTGTTTTTAATGAGTTGTC
The DNA here is from genome assembly GCF_027244095.1 of Hemicordylus capensis. Taxonomy (NCBI): domain Eukaryota; kingdom Metazoa; phylum Chordata; class Lepidosauria; order Squamata; family Cordylidae; genus Hemicordylus; species Hemicordylus capensis. Next base: position 107,667,795 of record NC_069662.1, read on the forward strand.
AAAAATGATTGATAATGGCAATGTAATTGTCTCTGCCAGTTCTTTCAGAACCTTGGGGTGAATATTATGTATCATAGTTATAACTTGTCTTAAATACCTGCTTGAATTTCCACTCCTTTGCTTCCCCCATCTTTTCTAGAAGCCTGTCTGCATCAAAAATATACTACAAAAAACTTAGTAATTAACCTTACTTTTCATTTAACCTTACTGTTGTTTATAAACTATCTCTCAACATTTTTGAGAGTATTGCTACTGTTGCTTTGGTACATTCTTCACCTGCTTTTTTCTCCTTCTTAATTCAGCCATGTAGTAAATGGATTGGCATCCCAACTCTAAGGGATCAGATCTGGCTACTGTTGGGATTTATGTGTACAATTAGGATATTTTATTACTTGAGGGGAAATGAAAGCAATTGACAGGGTGAGCAAGTGATCAGATGCACTGATCAGATTACTCCTGAACCTTGGAGCCCCAGGCCATGGTTTCCACGGTCCGGGGGGGGGGGCTCCTGCTGCCACCCTGCACCCGCTGCCAGGCCAAACTGCAGATTTTTTCACTAATTCTAGCCACCGGGGGTGGGGCGTGAGCTTAGTAGGCCTCCCTCCAAGGTGGTGGTTGTAGCGGGTGGAGCAGGAACAGCTGCTGGGCCTGACTGTCTGGCCCAGCACCCCCTGAGAACTGTGAGGCGCTCCAGCACACCTGCACAATTGTAACAGAGCATTGCAGAAGTGTGGCGCTATCCAGAACCGGCAGATCAAAATCATTTCCCGAGTTCTGACCCCACACAATAAGTACCCCTCACTGAGACTGGATTCAGTCTCAGTTTGTTATCCCTCATCCAGCCCATCACCGTCTCCAGGCAGGTATTTAGGGAGGTTATGCCATCTCCTGATGATGTTGACATGGAGAAATAGACTTGGGTGTCATCAGCATACTGATAACATCCTGCACCAAATCTCCTGATGATCTCTCCCAGCAGTTTCATATAGATGTTAAACAATATCAGAGACAATATGGGGCACTAAGGGGCACCATATAAAAGTTCAGATTTTGAAGAGCAACAGTCTTCAAGGGACACCATCTGGAATCTGCCTGAGAAGTAGGAGCTTCCGGAACCACTGCAAAGCAGTGCCTCCCCCCCGCAACCCCATCAGACATTCCAGAAGGTTTGATAGTACCAAAAGCCACTGATAGATCCAAAAGGACCAACAGAGTTACACTTCCTCTGTCAATCCCTAATTAGAGATTATCCATCAGGCTGACCAAGATAGATTCCACCACCAAGCCCACCCAAAAGTCAACTTGAAATGGATCTAGATAATTCATTTCCTCCAAGACTGCCTGGAGCTGGGAGACCACCACCCTCTCAATTACCTTGCCCAACAATGGAAGGTTGGAGACAGGCCTATAGTTGGTAACTCTGAGAAATCCAATGCAGGCTTGTTCAGAAGAGGTCTAATGTTTGCCTCCTTAAGTTGAGGTGGCATCTGCCCTCCCACAGAGAAGCATTTATAATCTCTACCAGGCCTTCTACAACACCCCTGCCAGATAGTATAAGCCATGTCAGACAAGGGTCAAGAGAACAGGTTGTAGGCTGTAAGCAGCTTGTCTACATCTTCAGGAGTCACAAGCTGAAACTGATCCAACCTACACACATAAGAGGAGTTGCTGGATGACACTGCATCAGACACTGCAGTAATCGTGGGGTCTAAGTCTAAGTTGGCACGGATACGAGAGATTTTATCCACAAAGAACTTGTTAAAAGGTCACAGTGAGTTATTGATGGTTCCACAATCTTTTTGTGAGCATGAATATGCAATATAGGCAGAAAAGAATTGCTTCAAATGCTCTCTATCGTAGTAATCTGTCAGATTCAAGTAGATTCTTTTTCCACTTATGCTCCAGTCATCCACCTTGCCACTTCAGCCCCCGTAGTTTTTCCTTATACCAAGGGGCTAGTTCTGAAACAGGCCAGAGAGGATGCTTAGGAGCTGTCATGTCTGCTGCCCTGGTGAGTTTGCTGTTCCAATTCTCCACCAGGGCATCAACAGGATCATTGGCAGAGACAACAATAAATCCTTCCAAGGCTTCTTGGAATCCTATTGGATTCAATAACCTTCTTGGGCAGACCATCCAAATAGGCCCTTCACCCCTGCGGAGGTGGGACATGGTTGTGAGTCCAACCTTAACCAGATGACAATGGGGAAATCACAGGAGTCCCCACGCACAGAACACCACCATGATCAGAGTAAAAGGGCATATGAAGCATATGACCAGCAACATGCATTGGCCCAGAGACTGCTTGGGATAGGCCCATAGTTGTCATGGCTGCTATGAACTCTTGAGCTGCCCTGAACAAATTGGTCCCTAAGTGACCATTGAAGTGGTCACCACAAGCCTGGGAGACTCCAAAGCTAAGCTCAAAACCAAGTCCATCAGCTCGGTCAGGGACCCTGTTGGGCAATGGGGTGATCAGTACACCAACAGAAGTCCTGGTCTATCCCTGGACCCCAAACGTAAGTACAAACATCCAATATGGTCAGATACTTTGACAGTGATCCTGGTAAGAGAGATGTTCTTATAGACCACAGCCATTTCCCCTCCCCACCCACAACCCTTCACCTGCTCCTCAACAGAGCACCCTGGAGGAAGAAGATGGGACCAGAATGGGCCACCAGCCTTCCCCCAACCAAGTCTCTGTAATACATCTATAATCAGATTGTGAATAATGTCTGGTTTATTCTGGATCGACCTGGCATTACAAAGGAGCGAGGTGAGGCTCTGTGGATGGTTGGGCACTGCTTCCCAAGGCCAGAGCTGGCAGGACAGCTGGAAGAGGAAACAGCTAGTAGATTTCTGATTTCCCTTCCCCTGTAATGGCCTGCTGACTTGCTAGAATTACTTCTCCTGTTTCCCACCACGACCAAAATAGCCACCCCACAATCAGTGTATACACTCCCTGTCTCCAGACAAACATAGACACATTAGAAACCAATCTCATCCAAGACTGAAAACAATAAAAGCTAAAATATAAAATACCTACCCGCCACTATGACACAACCAGAACATGCACACACTTGTAAGTTCCTCGGCCAGGGGGACTTGCCTTCTTGCTTGTTAACCCCCAAAATGGTTCCACTAAAGGGTCAACCCCCTTTTGTGTCACCCCTTCGGTGGTGGACCCGCTGCCACAGGCAGCATTCCAATATAGGCCCAGAGACGGGCAGATGGTACACAGGAAGAGCTGGCTCACTCTGTGCCCCAGGCCTGCACAAACTCCCCACAAAGCTACAGCAGCCACAGTCCCAAGGGCATCCCTGAGACAGACAGTGGGCAGCAAGCAGGCAGCAGCAGGCAAGTGGCAATGCAGGCTCTCACCCTGATCCATTTGGGAAACAGATGGTTTCTTTGCCTTCTGCAAGGCTTCTGATGTTGGAGATGAACTTCCAGTGCATCGACCTTTTGCACCAACTGTCCTAATGACCACTAGGGGCATTGGGAGTAGAGACAGTGAGTCAGGGTCTCCCTATCTGTCCCTACTCTATGACCCCTGAACTGACTCTGCAGCACTTCCTGTGCTGAGTCACAATCCTTCCTTTCCTCCTACAGAGCAGATGGAAACATCTCTCTCTCTCTCTCCTTACCTATCCACTATGTAGTCCTTTAGATTAGATATAGGTCTTTCCTATCTAAGTGTATTTAACCAATAAATGTTTAGTGTTTAGTCATACAAGGATCTCCATGGCTTTTCTCTAAATAGCTGCAATATCCAAACCATCCTCTGCTACCTTCTCTGTAACTGGAGTGTGTGCTTATTCCTTAGTGCTCTGCTGTTTTACCTATTGTGGGTAAAAATCAACAACCTCTAACATCTGAGGCCACAGGCAGAGTTCCTATATAGGCTCCGAGGTGGCTAGTCAGGGCAGGTGGTACACAGGAAGTGCTGACTCACCCTGGGCCCCAGTCCTGCACAAACTTCCTAAAAATCAACAGCAGCCACAGTCCTACAGGTCACCCCCAAGATAGGCAGTGGGCAGCAAGCAGGTGGACAGGCAACAGCAGCAGACAGACAGCAATGCAGGCTCTCACCCTCCCTGCTTGGAGTTCCCAGCAGACTCCAAGAGAGTAGCTAACAAGGAGAGGAGACACAAAGTTTCTTTTCTTTTGGCAGCGAGGGAACCTCACCTGTTCCTACAACAGCGGGTAAATTAAGGAAGAAGTAGCAAGAGGGGAGGAGGCGGCAGTGGTGGTAAGAGGAGCAAGTGGAAAGGGGGCGCTCCACGCACTCCATGTACAAGTGGCTGTGGGGAACACAGGCCACCGTGGTTCTTGCTGCGCCCCTGCTTGGCAGTTATGCTGATAGAGGAAGCTTTTAGAAATGCAGCTGACATATTTTGCTACAGCTGGACTGGAGATCCAGCCATTCCTAGCGACCTGTAATAAGGACTCCTCTCTGCGCTTCAGCTGTACACTACCATTTGCTGTGTTTTGTGAGAACACATGGGAAGAACTCATACAGAGCTGCTCATGCTACATTATACAGAGGAGATGAGTCAATGGGCCATTTGCCTGTGTCTCAGCTTGGAGAAGGAGGCTGAGATGGGAGGGGAGCATATGCTTGGGAGCAGGGGTTATACTGGGGTCCAGATGGGACATCTCTGGGCACTGGGTTTTGCCCTCTGGGTTTCTAGTTGCTAATCTTTAATGCACAGCTAGGGGATGCTGACAGGTAGGCTTTATAGAAACCCTGCTATCATATTTTGCAACAACTGTTCAGAGCAGCAAAGAGCATTTCAGGTAGGAAATGCAGATATGTAACAATTTCTGACAAACCATGAGTCTGGCAGGGGCAGATACTGTACAAAGAGTACAGTGCTGACATAGAACAATTGCTGACAAACCAGGAGACTTGTGCAAAGAAAACCGACAGAGTTTTGCTAATAAGCTACTGTGGAAGCAGAAGTGGGGCTTCCTGGAATCCAGTGATCACATTATTATGACCAGTCATTCCTTTTGTTAAACTGATTAACTTGAGTTAATTGTTGTTGCTGCTGCTGTTGTTCTATTATTAAACTAGATATACTACTTTTAAAAAAAGAAAAGAACTCAGAGCAGATCACATAGCAATGAAATGAAAAGATGGTTCCCTGTCCCAAAGGCTTTCACAATATAAAAAAGAGACAGAAGGGAGACATTAACAAATAGTCACTGGAGAAATGCTATGCTGGATCAAATAGGGATAGTTGTTCTTCTTCTGCTAAATATGAACAAGCCACCACTCTAAAATGGGCCTGTTTACCTAGTTAGCAGATGAATAGTTGGGAAAGATCTGGAGATCTCTCCAGAGTGTTAGCCATTGAAGTTTGGAGGTGAACCCCCACCCCCCGTCCACACACAAGGTATGGGTAGGCGCTGGGAGTTACAGCCCAGGGTATTGCAGTGCCTGAGGTCCCTTGTCCCATGAGCCCAACCTTTCCTCCTGACTGTGTAAGTTTTGAAAGTGGGGTGTGGAAGTGGGGCGGTATAAAAATTGAATAAATTAATAAAATAAAATAAAATATAATAATAATAATAATAATAATAATAATAATAATAATAATAATAATAAATAGAGAAGGCTGCCAGCAGCCTCCTCTTCTCTCCTTATGCTTCCTGAAGTCTTTTTAAGGAGTCTGAGAAGAGGTGCTCCTTGCAAAGCTTGCTAGGGGCAGGTGAGTTCGGAAGAGCTGCTCTGATGGCAGGGAGCATCCTGCTGCTGTGCTGGTGCTCCAGTAATCCACTGCCCGAGGCAACTGCATCACCTCGCCTCATGAAAAGGCCGCCCCAGGGGCTGATATGAAGTGTGTGTGTGTGTGTGTGTGTGTGTGTGTGTGTGTGTGTGTAAACAAAGGAAGCAGTTTGCAGTTTGGGAACAGAGAGATGGACCCATTCACATGTTATGTTCAATACATCTATAATCTGAACAATGTATTACAGTATGTGCACATACAGTTATTCACACATTATGTTCAACGCACATGCAGTAGTATGCTTCCTATCTGTACTTTATACGGGGAGGGGACTGTGTTCACTTTAAAAATGAATGAATTTACAATCATTCACACAAAACAGGTACATGTATACAGACATCTGTAGGTACATACAGCGTGATATGCGAATAGGGGTGCTGAGTCAGAGGCAAAGAGAAAGAGAGCTGTGAGCTGAATACATCTAATGAAATCTTTAGGAACATAGGAAGCTGCCTTCTACTGAGTCAGACCATTGGTCCATCTAGCTCAGTATTGTCTCAGACTGGCAGCGGCTTCTCCAAGTTTACAGGCAGGAGTCGCTCTCAGCCCTTCTTGGAGATGTCAGGAAGGCAACTTGGAATTTCTCCATACAAGCATGCAGATGCTCTTCCCCATGCTAAGGGGAATAACTTACAATGCTCACACATCTAGTCTCCCATTCAAATGCAAACTAGGGTGGACCCTGCTTAGCAAAGGGGACAGTTCATGCTCTCTACCACAAGATCAACACTCCATGTCCAATTCTAGCAACACCCCCTGCAGTGTGGTAATGCAGCTGGAAGGGGTATGGCCAACGTGGGATAGTGTAGGGTGTGCACAAAACCAGCTGGCCTGGTTCAGTTTGGGTCTGAAATGGACTTGAACCGGACCACATCAGTTTAGCTTTGCATCCCCTTGAACCCTCCCTGGTTCAGTTTGGGGGGGTTCATGAATCTTTTTTTTTTTTAAATTAAACAACTTACCCCATCTGAGGGGCTTCTCCAAGGTCAGGGGGTATCTCCGGAGGTTCCCCCTCCCACCCGCCGGCCTCCATTACTGCCCAAACTGCCAAGTGTGGGTGGTCTTCGGCCTGTTCCGGGCCTGCCCTCTGTCGCGGTGGCTATTTTGGAGGCCACAGTGCATGCCTAGTGCCTTTGTGTGGCCAAGTCATGACCCAGGTCATGCAGAGGCCCATTGGGCATATGTGGCAGTCCTCAAAATGGCCACCATGATGCAGGGCAGGTCCGGAATGGGTCAAAGACTGGAACGGGCCGCAGACTAGAATGGTGCCTGAACTGAGTGATTTTGGCATTAATGGAGGCCGGTGGGGGAGGGGAACCTCCGGAGGCACCCCCCGTGGCCTCAGAGAAGCCCCCCCAGAGAGCGTAAGTTGACTTAAACAAACTTTGAACCCCGCAAACAGGTCAAGGGGTTCAGCTCGATGTTGAACCAAACCGGAGGGTGTTCAGCTCAACATTGAGTCGTCAAAATGAACCGGTTTGATGTTGAACAGGTTTGGTTCTGAACCTGTTCGGACATCCTTAGGGTAGTGTGCCCAGCAGAGGTGGCAGCACACATGGCAACCATTGAGAGGGGAGCACCCTCTCATCCTGTCCCAGGGCCACCGCTAGCCTTCCTATGTCCCTGGGTAAATAGCTGCTTCAGGGAATGCTTTTCAGGGGGAAATGGGTGCAAAGGAATTATGTCAACCTCCCCTTCCCACATTCTACGGTTCTGATCCAGATGAGTCCACCCCACTCTGCAACTGCTTTTTCTGAACAAAAGATATGCTCCTGCTTTTAAGCCCATCTGTTAACAATAGCTTAAAAATGTATAGTTGGGCTCTTAAATGAAAATGATTTCTTAAGGAGTTCTGTTCCTAGATTTTCACTAGATTTTCATCAGAATCCACAAAAGACAAAAGTCATGTTCAGGACTGATTGTACTAATGTGAGCATTCCAGCAAGCCTGGCTCCAGAGTACAGAACGAAGCACTTCACAGAAACATCCTGAGCTCTCCATGAATCCTGGGAGGGTTCTTCTTGTGATCTGGAATGCTGGGTGCCCAACATTCTAAATCGTAAAGAGAAACTCTCCCCAGATACATCTTTTGTTTCTGCAGACAAATGTTGGGCTCTCGGATAGTGGGGAATTGTGAATCACCATGCTCATGTTACCTCAGTACTTGGGTACATTACCTTCTGAACTAGTTTAAAATAATATGTATCACAAATGTGTACATCCCTCCTCAGGTGCAATATCTGAGGAATTTCAAGTGTTTCAACAATGCTGGGGAGGGGGGGATGCTAGAGACATTTGTGGGGAAAGGCAATCTTCACATTTCAAGAAGGTACAGATTCAGTTCCAGCACCCCAAAAACTAACAGCACCAATAATCTCTTTGGAGGTGGTGGCTTAATAAATGGAAGATGGATACTAATGTGGAGCTGTACTTGAACTACACTCAATAAATACACCATCTATAGACTACTGTCATTCAGTCAGTGTCCTGCGCAATCATATTTGTTCGTTTTGTGAGAGTGTATTGAAAAATGCAACAGAAGTTGAATGAGTCCATAGAATTAGACCCAGTGAAGGGTCTGATTCAAAGTCATTTAAATAAACTGCATAAAAAATGAAGTTGATGAACAAACTGCTGTGCAGTAGTGAGCTCAGAATGAACTGATGCAATCACTCTGAACATGTCTAAATGTACAAATTTCATGCTTTTGGTCTCTGCTAATTGTGTTTCTGTTAAGCTTTTGGCAGATTGCTGCTGTTACAATTCTAAGAAAACAGACTTCAGAAATGCTAGGCGGAAAAGTAAATATTGCTTGAAAAGTGACTGTGTTGCTGTGAAAGGACAGCGTGTTATTAAATTGTGCATATGTGATTGAAGTGTTGTTCAACCCAAGCACTTTCTTCTTTAATTAAACATGCCCTTTCTTTTCCTTTTTTTTTAAAGATGGAAATGTCAGCCTAGAAAGCAGAATGATTTAAAAAAAAATTAATTATTCAGATTTGTCAGCCAGGAGGTGGCGAGGCAGGGTGGCGGGTGGAAGAGAAGAATACTTTTTAAAAATGCAGCTTCAAGTAAACTAGTCAGTCAGCCAAGAAGAGAGCTGGTCTTGCGGTAGCAAGCATGACTTGTCCCCTTAGCTAAGCAGGGTCTGCCCTGGTTGCATATGAATGGGACACTAGAAGTGTGGCTTAGGTGGCTCATTTGCGCTGCAATCTGTGTGGATCCCAGCACTGCCCGCCAGCCTAAACCCACTTTTAAGCCTGGCATTTTGCCAAGGTTAAGGGTGTGAGCATGCCCTTACCCCCGGAGATGGATTGTGTGTGTGCTCAGGCTACTTCCATCCCAAGTGCACACAGACAGAGACAGGCACCTAGAGTGCCCTTCTCACAGAGATAGCCACCATTGCACCGCACTTGTCACATGGTGCTTTGTGGGATACGTGGAGGCTGGGACGTATCATCCTGGCCTCTGGAGATCAGCACAGATCATGTGGGAGCATGGTCTGTGCTTCACACTAATGCTGTGATATCATCTGGGTGGAAGGTAAGTTTAGTGTAGCCTCCCCAACCCCACTCCCACCCTGTCAGTCCTCCCTCCCCACCTCCAGGTTGTGTGAATACCCTTATTGGTTCTGCTCCTGTCTCTTGGGCAGGTTCCAGATGGTGTTCCTTGGAGAATGTTGTTCTTCAAAATCTGAACTTTTGTATGGTGTCCCTCAGGGCTCTGTATTGTCTCCGATGTTGTTTAACATCTACATGAAACCGCTGGAAGAGATCATCAGGAGATTTGGTGCAGGTTGTTAGCAGTATGCTGATGACACCCAAATCTATTTCTCTATGTCAGCATCATCGGGAGAGGGCATAATCTCCCTAAATGCCTGCCTGGAGTCGGTGATGGGCTGGATGAGGGATAACAAACTGAGACTGAATCCAGATAAGACAGAGGTACTCATTGTGTTGGGTTGAAACTCTGGAGACAATTTTGATCTGACTGTTCTGGATGGGGTCACACTTCCCCAGAAGGAACAGGTACACAGTTTGGGGGTGCTTCTGGACACCTCCCTGGTGTCCCAGGTTGAGGCAGTGGCCAGAGGTGCCTTCTATCAGCTTTGGCTGATACGCCAGCTGCGTCCGTTTCTTGAGATAGATGACCTCAAAACAGTGGTACATCTGCTGGTAACCTCCAGACTGGATTACTGTAATGTGCTCTATGTGGGGCTGTCCTTGTACATAGTCCAGAAACTACAGTTGGTTCAGAATGCGGCAGCCAGGCTGGTTTCTGGGTCATCTCGGAGAGACCATATTACTCCTGTATTGAAGGAGTTATACTGGCTGCCGATATGTTTCTGGGCAAAATACAAGGTGTTAGTTATAACCTATAAAGCCCTAGACAGCTTGGGCCCTGGGTATTTAAGAGAACGTCTTCTTCGTCATGAACCCCACCGCCCATTGAGATCATCAGGAGAGATTTGTCTGCATTTGCCACTGACTCATCTGGTGGCTACTCAGGGACAGGCCTTTTCCGTTGCTGCCCCGAGGCTTTGGAATGCGCTCCCTAGTGAAATAAGAGCCCCCCCATCTCTGACAGCTTTTTAAAGATCTTTAAAGATGCATCTGTTCACACAGGCTTTCAACTGATACTGTTTTGATTGTTTTTAATGTTGCTTTAGAGCATTGTTTTAATTTTTTTTAAATTGTTGTGTTTTAAATTTCTTGTTTTTGTTTTTAACTAATGTTTTAATGTTGTTTTTATCTGTTGTAAACTGCCCAGAGCAATAGGTTTTGGGCAATAAATAAAAATAAATAAATAAATTGTTGTCTATTGTTGACTTTCAGAAGAGACAAGGTGACTTAGCACTGGGTAACTTCTATTATATAATACAAGTGGGACTTGCAACAATATGTTGCAGTGCATTCCCATCATCTAAGATGTTGGTCCCTGGTTCATACTGCAGCCACTCTTGGAGTATTCTGTAGGAAATACAAGGGTGGGGAGAGTTTTGTTTATTTCCCACTCCTTCAAGTCCTTCGCTTGCTGTGCAAGAGAGTTCCAGAAGGTCAGCCTTGACCTCCAAGGGTCAGGTTGCTAGCCTTGAACTTAAGCATTTTTTGCTATATAGTATGGGTAGTGTTGCTTCTGGAGAATGGAAAAGGTTCTTTTATCTTTCCTTCTGAAAGATCAGTGTAAAGGGCAAGGAGTAGAGTTCTTAGCTTCACAACATGAACCCCCTTTACCCTAATCCCACCCTCATTTACACTATAATAAAATGCTAGGGGCTTGATTGGGCCATTTCCCTCTCTCTTTCTACTTTCTGTTTTCCATTTTTTACTTCTTTCAGTAAACACCATCAACATTTCATGTTTCAACTTCTCTCTGCCATTGACTTTGATAGATTCATATAGGCTACCTGACTCTGATTCCTTTATAACCTTTTCCCTCCCTTGTGGCAGAAGTGAGAGATGTTCACACAAGTGAACAGGTTTGGGAGCTGTTTCGGTTGTGTGGGGGCAAACCACTGGGTGGGAGATGTGATTGCATGGGAGACAGGAGCTGGGTAGGACAGCTTTTCCTCCTACCTTGGTTGAATTCTGGGTATGAAAGCTGAGTAGGACAGTGCTATCCTACGCAGCCCCTGTCTTCCACACAACCACTTCCTCATCCTACCTAGTTATTTGCTCCCACACAGCTGAAAATTGGGAGTGTGCGCAGTTCCCAAACCTGGTTAGGACTCTTGTCCTACTCAGTGTTTGGTTGTGTGAACAGCCTCAGTGAATGACTTACACAAAGGCAGCTCCACATCGTATCAGCTCCTATATATGTATTGTAAAGCCCTACTTAATTGCTCACTGTCCTAACTGCTACGTTCATTAACTCCAAATGTGTTGTCTGTTAAACCTTGACTGTTGGGTTCAGGCTTCACAGAGGTGTTGCTAACTAAGCTGATTAATTACAAGGGTATAACCAGCTCCCTGGCAGGCAGTGGCAGCTCAAGGCCTCTGTGAACCTGAGGAAGGGAGTCAAATGCTGCCCTCCTGGTGTGCATCCTCTTGCCCCCCCCTTTTCTTTTTAAAGTAGAGCACAGAAGAGCATCTTGCCACCTCTCTGGTGCCCCAATGATCAGCTGCCTGAAGTGACCACCTCACCTCACCTCATGGGAGGGCTGCCCTCGCTGACAGGACTCTGAACTCAGGCTGGCTGCAGGGTTTATCCTTTTCTAAGCAAAGAAAGGAGTGAGGAAGTGTGGAATCTGTACCGTCTTAAAGGGGACAGTGCAGAGTCTCAATACAACATAACAAAAACTTATCCATGAAGAAAGAATAGCTTTTAATAAAAAGAGAGTATGGGTTCCATGACTGCAGGTGTCACAAGGATTTCCTTTTCTGATGAGGGCTCACTGCAACCCCTACTTCTATAGTTCAATATTCAGAAGGGAGTGTCTCTCAGTTCAATCTCTTAGCATGCGCCATGCTTACAGCAAACATGATTCTCCTTGGTCATAGTCTCCATGCTGCCACATGCCATGCAAAATGGTTGCTGAGCCTATTATGCCCGATAGCATTATACACTTTCTTTGTTCGCCCATATTCTAGCTAAGTAATCACTGCAGAGCCTCTGTATCCAATACCTAGCCCTGCTTGTTCTATAAGGCAGGGATTCCCAACCTGTGTTACTCCAGATGTTGCTGAACTACAACTCTCACCATCCCCAGCCACATCTGGAGTACCCCTGCTTGTTGACGACCCCTGCTATAAAGTTGCCCAATGTCAACTTGGTGAACTGTTTCATATATATATATATATTTAGTGGCTGCAGCTCTGTAAAAAGGAAGAGAATTTGATCTTTAACAGAATCTTTTCCCCTATTGTTCTGCATTGATACAGAAGCAAAATGGAATGAAGCCTCTAGCAATGATTTTACTCAAACCAGTTAAGAATTTGATGTTTCTTATTTGGATAAAGTAAACTACTTTGATGTTAGCAATTTTATTAACAATCCAAAGAGTTTTTCCTAGGTTTCTGAGTTCATAGTTGGGACTAGCGACCCGGCCCAGCCACTGATCAACCAATCCAAATAGCATGTCATCTTTGATAAGTGAGTGATCCCCAACTGGCATGCTAGGCCAGTTCATTCAAAGGAATGAATTATCCTAAAATGTGGTTTCATCATAGAGGTCAACTCAGGAAACATTGCAATGAGAAGCAGTCATGGAGGCACTGGGCCTGAACTGGAATAAGTTACAAGGAAAGGAAAGAGTGGAAAGGGGAACTAGAAAGATGCTCCTTTATATTTAGAAGGACAGGTGTTGACTTTACTGGTGCAATTGGATGGAAACTGAATAACTAAGTTAAAAATAGAAAAGTACAAAAGGAAAACATTCTGAAAAAGAATACACTAGAGGCATAGTTCTCAGCTGGTCTAAATCAACTTAACCCCCATCAAAGTCTGTACTATGCCAGCTGAGAATCTGAGCCGATGCATTTATGTTAAGAAAAGACAAAAATAGCCTTAGAGTCTGCAACATTAGACTATGCAAATGGGAGCCCCTAGCAGTATAAATAGCATGTCACTATCCTAAATAGGCTGTGATTAAATCCAAACAACGCATGAAGGCTATACACACGAACAGCCAAACCCAGGCTAGGGAAGCATGGCCTGGGTTTGGCTGCCTGTGTGCACCGCCAGGATCAAGTCTGATCATGGCACTGCCCTCACAGGTAGCCCAACTTTCAACCCCAGCCTTTAGCGAGGATTAAGGGTGCAAGTGTGCCCTTAACCATAGTGTGGGTTCATGTGTATACTCGGGCTGCACACAGCCCTAGCATACACAGTTGGGCGCCTAGAACATCCAACTCCTGGGGGAAACTCCCAATGCCAAAAAAACAACGTGAAAGATCAGAAATATAGCACATAAAAACAAAATGTAACCAAAATCAACAAAACCCCACTAAATATGTTAATGTAAATTATATTGAAAGTAGAACAATCAAATATATATGGTGTGGAAGATAACGTGGTCTTCACGCTATGTTTTGGAGATCCAAGTAGATTGCTTTATTGATACAAAGACAGTTTCAGCTGAAATTGGGCCAGAGATTGCTCGTGCAGGTCACAGACCTAAACAGATTCAAAGACCCCTTGCAAAATTCAGAACACAGTCTTTCGTTGTCGAAAGAGGAAATTACATCATTTGCTTCAAGTTGCTTAAACATTTCAATCAGTTAGTGGGACGGTTACCTGTATATTAAGCAAGGTAGTTACATCAAGAGATCATCGCAACTCTGCATGATAGAATGCTCCAGCAACATGCAAACTGTCTGCTATCATCTATTATATTAATTCTCGTAGACGTGCCTCTGTGAGGATGTGTCCCGGCAACCCAGCGGATTGGCTGGGCAGTGGAGGCGCCGGATTGGCTGGGCAGCGGTTGGCCACGTAGGGAAGTGGCCGCTTGGGGAGGAAAGGAAAGGAAGGAAAGCAGGCAAGCGGAGAGAAGAACTGAACGGACTGGGGCAGAAGGGAGAGGGGAAGCTGTGGAGAGAGAAAGCGGCGGAGCCTGGCTGGGCAGAGACAAACGGCTGGCCGCTTCAGAAGATGCTCGCTAGAGGGAGGGCCGTGCAGGAAGGAGCCGGCTGAATGCTTGGCGGCCCGACTCACGAGGGACTGGAGGAAGGAGGAGGCGGCAACGGCCAGTGGGGAAAACACAAGCAGGTTAAAAAGTGGCGGGTGGGGGGAATCATGAATGAGACAGAGAAAAAGAGAATGAGGAAAAAACGGAGGAGGAAGCAAGCTGCGGCAGAAGGCTTGGGGAGGAGGGAACTGTGGCAGAAGGCTGGAGGGGAGCAGACTGGGGGCAGAAGATGGTGGGAGTGTACTGTGGAGGCAAGCGGTGGGCCGCAGAGCTGGTACTTGGCCCAGCAGTGGGCCTGCCAGGCGGCGGGCCCAGCCCGCCTGCAGAGACCAAGTGGCAGCGGGCCCGGCTCACCCATGGAGACCAGGTGGCGGCAGTGGGCCCAGCCCGCCCATGGAGGTAAGGCACCCGTGGGAGGCCAGGGCGAGAGGGAACTGGGTGGCGAAACTTCCCTGTTCGCCGCCCGGGAGGAGGAGCAGCGGCAGCGGGGCCCTTTTCGGCCACCCGCCGCCTGGTAAGGCCTGTGGCAGCAGAGGTAAAGAACTCAGTGTGGGGAAGGGGAGCGCAAGAGAGAGTGTGGGAGGGGGAGGAGGGAGGGCAGGAGAGAGTGGGGCAGGAGGGGGAGGGAGGACAGGAGAGAATGGGGCAGGAGAGAGGGGGGAAAGCCAGCCCCAAAGAGCACACAGATGCTCTGTGCGGGTCGGCTAGTTATACTTAATTCTCTTAGCCAGCCACCAGCCATGTGTAGGGATATGGCAAGGCTATGCGTGCTGGCAAGGGAGGCACCTGATTGGTAGGGCACCAGTTGGCTGCTGTTGGCAGTGAGGAGAAGGTAGCAAGGCGGCAATGGGCCCGGCCACATTGGGGAGATGGTGGCGGTGGGCCCGGCCTTGGGGGCGGGGAGATGGCGGTGGTGGGCCTGGCCTTGGGGGCGGGGAGATGGTGGCTGGCCTGGCCGCGGGGGCAGGGAGATGGCAGCGGTGGGCCTGGCCTTGGGGGCGGGGAGATGGCAGCTGGCCTGGCCGCGGGGCAGGGAGATGGCGGCGGCGGGCCTGGCCGTGGCGGCGGGGAGATGGCGGCTGCGGCCCAGCCGCGGTGGGGAGGTGGCAGCGGAGAGGCGGGGGCTAACCCGGCCATGGTGGGGAGGCAGCAGCAGCAAGGAGGCAGCAGCGGGCCAGCCACCAGGGTAAGGAGGCAGAGGCAGAAGGGGAGGGGACGGGCCAGCTTGAAAGCCAGCCAGAAATGGTTCAGGGAGAGTGGGCCGGGCGGGCGTCAGACACGCCCGGGGGAAGAGGGCACAGACGTTCTGCGCCGGGTCTGCTAGTAGCATTATTCAACTCTCTAGGCACCTTGCCCAGCATTCTGTTTCAAACTATGGGACCACAACAGCTTTCCGGTATTATATGCTGTTTCAACATGTCTTTTTCAAGTGTCCAACAATTTCAATTCATCTTTGATAAATATCAGAAGTAGTGTCTTTCTATTGTTTATCTGTTGGATGATGAGTACTTCTCAGTGGGAATCCATTGATCTTTTCCCATCATCTGTCCCCCCTTTCTCCTCAAAGGTTTCCAACCTTTATCGAAAGCTGTTGTGGCCCCATATAATTTATATTCACATATTTAGTGGGGTGTTTTGTTTTTGGTTACATTATCAGAATCCCCCAATGCATAATGCACATCATGAGGTGCATTTTGGGATTCCTGGAGGCTGGGACTTATTGTCCCTGCCTCCAGCGATCCGTACTGCCAGGAGCAGCGTGGACGCATGGAACAGCGCACCAAGGGTAACAGGGACCAGCACACCAAAGACAACAGAGTTGTCTGTGGGGGAAGGTAGGTTCCACCCTGCCTTCCTTCCCCTGCCCACCTGTCTGCCGGCCCTGTTGTGTAAATAGACTTATCGATAGGGCATTTCAAAGATATGAGCCTATGAAGAATACGTTAATGACTGCAGTAGAATTACGAAACATAAACAATTAATATTTATGTTTTGCTTCAAGGGAGTTCTTCTGAAACTATCCTTCTGAAGCCTTTTAAAAGAGCTGTAATCCCCCAGCTGATATGTACCAGATGAGTCTACAAATGAGTCTAAAGACAAGCCATTTAAAAGAGGATCTCATGAACAGTGGTAATCCCTCAGCTGATATGTACCAGATGAGCCTACAGCAATCATTCTTTAAAACTGGATGCCTACAAGACATGGAGAGCTTTGCTGGTTCTGTAGAGGGCCTGAAGTCACACTTGAAATAGGGTAGGGAGGATTTCCATGCCTCCCATCACCAAGGCATTTCCAGAACTCCCATAACCTTGCTGATGATGCAATCTCTGACAGCCAATGGAGAGCCTTGCTGGTTCTGTAGTAGTTGAAGGATGTATCATCTACTCAGCAGTGCTTCTTTCATTTCAGAATTCTCCCACAATGGCACTCTCCCATTGCAGTTTATTAGAAGGGACTTGGAGTCTATGTCAGGGAAGCTTCCTACTTTGGAGCCTTTCACACTGCATATGGCTCCTGGTTCTTTTCTAAAGGCTAAGGACTACTTCAAACATTGCAAAACCAGAAAGTACAGGCCTAAAGATCATAAGCATCTATGGTTTACCCCAGACACCATACTGCGAGCACTGTATGTGGTTTTTGACCATATGATCACTGTATATGCCACGAGCAGGCCCAATAGGCCTGAGCCTGCAGCATGCACACTCCATGTACATAAAGCCAAAAGTCTGTTTAACACTCTTACCTGTCAGAGGAGACACTGTGGATGCATGCAGTGTACATGTGGTGGACCAGCTAATTTCATAACATGGAGTGAACCCCCAACTCATTTGACTCCTGTTACAAGGCAGCTTGTGAGTTACATGGCACCAAGCAGTACACTTCTGAATATTGGATGCTGGTGACAAAAACACAGGAGGGCTTGTCTCCTTCATGCCGAGCTTGTAAGCTCCTCAGAATCACCTGGCTGGCCACTGTTGGAAACAGAATGCTGGGCTAGATAGACCCTTGGACCAATCCAGTAGGGGCTCTTCTTATGTTAAATAGTGTATAACTGTGTATATAGATGTATGGTCACCTCACTGCACATGAACATAGTGGCAGCCCAAGACCTTGACATGCCTGAAGGAGAGCAGCAAATGCTGCTCCCCCCCACCCCACATGCCTCCCTTTTGGGTTGTCACTGCTACTGCCTGGCTGCCCACAAGGCAAGGCAAGGCCCAGTTCACAGGACCTTTGAGAGGTCCAAGGGAGCAAGTTGATTCATAGGTATATAGAAAGATGCCTTATACCAGGTGAGATCCTTGGTCCATCTAGCTCTATTAAGCTTGTGCACACGACCATTTTCTGTGGTCAGGGAGGGTGTAGGGGGAAGGCAAGGTCGAGCTTACCTTCCGCCCAGATTATTCTGGTCAACATGCTGGGACGCGCTGCTTGCATGTCCACACAATCCACACTGCTCATGCACCCACATGAGCAGTGCTGCTCCCAGCAGTGTAGCTCCTTGTAGGCTGGGAAAACAAGTCCCAGCCTCCAGGAATCTCAAAATCCCAGGAATCCCAGTGCAGTACATTTAGAGATCCCCCCCACGAGCTGGGTGCTCCAAGTGCCTGGCTCTGTGTCTGCTCGGGCTACGTGCAGTCCAAGTAAACACACAACCCCAAACTTGGAGTAAAAGGCATGATTGTCCTTTATTGCCCTGGGGTAAAGGGCATACTTGCCCCAATATTACTCACCATCAAAGAAGTTACTTTACTAATTATTTCCTAATTACCTGTTACTTTGTTACTTTGCTAATTATTTCCTAATTTCACTAATTTGTACACCGCCTAGATATGTACTTATCAGGCGATATAGAAATATGATAAATAAATACATAATTATTATCAGTAAACAACACAAAGTAACCCCTGCTAACTGAGCAATGGTGATTCTCTTTATTTAGCAGGGGGAGAGCAACTGGCCCTATCCAACCCCAGTACAGCATCCCTCCAGTGGCTGTTGCTGGTGTCAACCTTATGTTTCTTTTTAGATTGTGAGCCCTTTGGGGACAGAGGACCACCTTATTTATGTATTTATTTTTCTGTGTAAACTGCTTTGAGAAATTTGGTGAAGGGCAATATATAAATATCAGTAGTAGTAGTAATGTAGTCTAATACAATCCCATGCAACTAATCCATGGTTGGCTGGGACATAATTAATCATATCACAAGGGCAGTACAGAAATAAAAGAAAATAAATAAATAAATATCCTCCATCCACTCCAGAAAACTCTCCATCTTCCCACTGCTATCACTCTTCCTAGTAGGATCATGGTGGGCATTTTCATTTTCATGGGTTTGGCAGGTTAAGCTAGTGAAAATGAAACACAATCTCTGTTTGGCCTATGGCTGCAATAAAAGAACTAACTAAAAAAACACAATCTGGTGTGCCAGTGCTACTCTGTTAAGTCCAGCCTTCATAACCTGCTGCATTGTTGTGGCATCATTCAAAACAGTTAAATGGCCAAACAAAAAGGGCATATGGGGCCATTGTGTGAGTAAGATCTGACAAATAATTCTCTGAATATCTTGCCATGTACATTAATACTAAACTATGCCCAGAGTATAGCAACCAGTGACAGTGGCATGTATCAAGGTATATAGACCGTCCCAATTTACCTTGCTTCAGTATTTCACTGTAATTTTTCTTCAAGCCCTTTTGTTTGCCATTGCAGCTGTAATATTTTTTAGGATTAGAGTGCTAGGCTCTGAAATATTGTGCATATTTGTGTCATTGTACAAAATACCTCTCTGTTAGGGCTGTGTACAGACTAGTCCAACCGCAAACTATAAACTATAGCAAACTGGTCCTCTGAGAACCCAGTTGAGCGGTTCGAACACAAATAACTTTGAACTGGTTTGAGCTTGTTCATTGACCCAACTGGGCCAGCCAGTGGGTTCGACTGAACCAGTTCAGAGATGTGCTGTTTGGTCCAAATTCGAACCGAATCCAGACCAACTGCTGCAACCAGTAGCTGCACACCCCTACGCTCTGTGACTTATTATTAATCTTAGGCAAATAAACCTTTCTAAGGCTGCATTCAAGTATATCTTCACTTTAACTCCAGGAAAATGAGGGAATGGGTGAACACTTTTGCAAACAAGGGCACAGGCAAGTGTTGCATCTAGGCATTAGGAAGCAACTCATATTAGACGCAAAGTACTTTCCACTTTGACAATTCTTAACACAATATTATTGGAGAATCCTAATCTCCGAGAGTTGCAGTCAAGAGTAAAAGTGCTGCTTCCATTTGAAATTTATCATAGAAAAGCTTAACACACTGCTCCCAATTCTGTTTAAATACTAGGCATCCACTGGATGAACAAGCCCGAGCTTGAGCTCTGTGTATGTCCATGTCCGTATAGTCTATTTCCATGCAACAGCTATTATACTAAAGTTAAAGTTTGTGCTGTTGAGTCGGTATTGATTCCTGGAGACCACAAAGCCATGTGGTTTTCTTGGTAGAATACAGGAGTGGTTTACCATTGCCTTCTCCCTCGCAGTGTGAGATGATGCCTTTCAGCACCTTCCTATAGCACTGCTGCCTGATATAGGAGTTTCCCATATTCTGGGAAACACACCAGCGGGGATTCAAACCAACAGCCTCCTGCTCTCTAGGCAGGTTGCTTCCCCACTGCTCCATTAGGTGGATAGATACTCGTACTAGAGCTACCCTATGCATTTATCAATTACTCCTTGGCTAAAGAGTCATAGTGCAATCCATCAGGTACAGCTACTGCATAACGTCTGTTTATAGCTCCACTGACTTGCACCCAAAGTGGAATGACTGTGTTCTGTATGGGAGACCACTTCCATGTATGAAAGAGCTGTGATGAAGGACAACATTCAGCAGGCATTTTCCTTGTCCCTGCAACACTGTGATAGGAGAAGCCAGAGCTGTAAATTATATTATGCAGGCACAGTAGTGCTTGTATAGTTAAGGTGAGAAGTAAAAACAGCATTCTGCATTCAGAAGCCCTGGACACCCTATTGTTCATACAATTCATCCAATCCCCCTGAAAGTATGCAAACATCAGCTAGGGGACAAGCATCACCAGCCCTCCAGATCTGGTGTCGATTGTTGGGAAACGGCTCAGATGCAGCAGTTTAAAAATTGCATCTTCTAAGAGTTATCAAAGGTGATAAAGGGGGAGGTGCCTTACCCCATCTTTAAATCTGGTCATCCTGACCTAGATGAAATGTGCCCCCCCCCAAACCCTGTGCCTCTCCTCCTTCAAAATGGAAAAGGAATCTTGTGACAGGAACAAGTAATCATGTTCTAGGATAATAGTGCTGAGGTGCAATGCAAAATCCAACATAAAAGGGAAAATGTGCAATAACTAGGGATGGGGTGGGTGGGTGATGAAGCAAAGGCTAGAAAGAGGAATGGAAAAATGAGACTTCTGTCCAAACCAATATTGGAAAAACCCATATTTCTTTAATGAGGTACAAGCTTTTGAATGTGAAAGCCTTGAATAGGTTCACCAGAACAGGAATAACTGATGACAAATTAGATTGTGAGGCAGTTCTCACGATCAGTGGGAGCTGGCTGGGGAGGGTTTGCGGGGAGAGTGGGCTTAGCCCGCTCTCCCTGCAGATGAGCAGTCAGTCTGCTCCAGGCGGCCACAGCGGCCGCCCACAAAACTGCCAGCTCCGTCACAGAGCCGGCGGGGGCTGGGGAGTTCGGGGGCCCTGCGAGCGCGCAGGGCATGCTGGAGAGACCCCCAAGCCAGGAGGCTGCTTTTGAACCTCCCGGTCGGGGGTCGACTCGTGAGTTGGCGTGGAGCAACTCACAATTACAAAATCTGGGTTTGCGGAGCGCTCACTCTGCAAACCTGGTTTAAACACCGGGCTGCTTAAGCGGGTGACCCACTTAAGAACCACTGGGCTTGCAGCTGAGCCTGGTGATTCTCACGATGGTAGAAAATCAGGCTAGTGAAGGCTAGCCCGATTTTCTACCATCATGTAAATAGCCTCTGTGTGTTATAATGCAGGCTGAGCCATTTCCTCATGAAGTTCTTAGGAGCAATTTGGATGACATATCACCTGGGTGGATGCAACCCCAATGTTCACACACAGAAGTCCACCTGCAGAAGGACTGACCCTCCTAGGTTCATACATTCAGGCTATCAAGTGGTTTTAGCAATTGCCTCATGGATAATGTAATGTGGGGCTCTACAACTTCAGTCCTCTAGCTGTTTTTAGACTACAAGTCCTACCATCCCCAGCCACAGTGGCCAATAATCAGGGATAATAGGAGTTGTAGGGCAACATCTGAAGGAGGGCCAAAGTTGAGCAGCCCTGATGTAATGTGTGCTCATGCTTAGTCATACATGGGCAGTCCCACACAGATCTTTTCTTCACTTTAAAGGCTCCTTAAAGTGGTAGAGAATCAGCTATCAGATTCATGTATACTATGTTTTCTTCTCATTATCTATTAATTATACCTGAAGAAATCTCTTGCCTTGAGAAACATGTGGAGGTTGTGGTATCTAGGGTAATCTGCCAGTATAGGTGAGTGTAGTTACATGTAACCAAACCTACCAGGCAGTACACACAATTATTTGCGTAAGAAAAGTGTCCTACCCTATGTGTGAGCACTCTCATTTTGTGATCGTGTGTGTGGAAAACAGGTAGAAGGGGAAGGAGATGATTGTATGGGAGAGAGGAGTTAGGTTGGATGGCGATTCCTTCTACCTTGGAAAAGTGGTGGGTGCAAGTACTGGGTAGGACAGTGCCTTTGACCCTGCAGCTCTCTCCCAAATGAGCACTTCCTCACCCTCCAACCTTGCTGTTTTCCTCACACGATCACAAAATGGGAGTGTGCACAGATCCCAAGCACAATCACGCAGACAAACTTAATATCTGTCTGTTATCGACCACTGCATAAATTTTCTGCCTGCACTTATTCCTTTTTCTTTTGCTCTAAGTGATCCACGTGATAGAGAAGACAGCAGGAGTGCCCATTCTGCTTGCAAGAAAGGGCCACTTGAATTAGCAGTCAGTTTTTCTCTCTAAGCTGGCATTAAATTCTTCCGTGTACTGGTGTCCTCCATTGCATCTGATTTAAATGCAAAGCATCAAATGTGCACAGCAGAGGAGCACAGAGTGAACGGAAAGAGCATGCCAAACCTAGCTGTAGGTTCCTTGCAAAGCTTGAGTCATCTGACAGACAGTTGCTGTACAGGCTTTAAACCTTCAAACCCTGGAGTCTAATGCCAGAAAACAAGAACACTTTCTGAGCTGTGAGAATCGCAGCTGCCAAGCAACAAGTAGACAGAAGCCTTTTCCCTAAAGCCTGCCCTCCGGCTCTGTGCTTCAATAAGCCAAGAGCCAGCCCAGAGTATGTCGTAACTGATGGAACATTTGTCATTTTCCAAGTGATCTCTTGCAGACTTTTTATCTTATAACTCACTAGCTTGCTAATACCACAGAGCTGTAACACCTGATGGCACACAAAACCAGGCATTTAGTACATTGTATATCAGCAAAGGCATGCAAAGCACTAGGAGCTTAGCTTAGCTTTCATGTCAGGGTCATCTTTCCTGTTGCATGCTACTTACTCTGTAAAGTCTTCTGTGAGGTTTTTGCCCCAGGGAAATGCACGTCTTTAAGAGCAGCCACTCTGTTCATCAGCCACCTAATGGCTTAGCGGAGAAATGCTTAACTAACAAGCAGAAGGTTGCTGGTTCGAATCCCCGCTGCTACTATATCAGGCAGCAGCGATATAGGAAGATGCTGAAAGGCATTGTCTCATACTGTGCAGGAGGAGGCAATGGTAACCCCCTCCTGTATTCTACCGAAAGAAAACCACAGGGCTCTGTGGGTGCCAGGTGTCAAAATTGACTTTACGGCACACTTTACCTTTACTCTGTTCCTCAGCATTATAAAACTGACCCTTTCCTCCTCAGCAATGGTTAGGGATCAATGGCCCAAGCGCCAATTCTCTGGGCCCAGTACAACATTGTAACGTGCACCTTCCCTACAGGATCTCTTGTCCGTTTTGATAAATGGATAAGAAAGGCTTGTCTCTGTGTGGTGTGTTTTTTTAACTGAAGGATTGATTTGGTGACCTTTAGCTTTGTTTTCTTTCCTTTGTTTAAGCTCCTTACATTTCTGGCTGCCCGATTTTTATAGCCAGATGTGAAGCCCTGAAGACTTACTTGTTTGGCCAGGACTTCCAAGGTTTTTAAATTGTTTTTAAGTATTTTAATTGTTTTTACATGGATGGTTTTAAATGGCTCTGAATTGTTTTAGATTTGTTTTTATATTGTTTTTAACTCGTTTGCTTTTAAATGGTGTTTGTTGTATTTTACTTGTTGTGCACCACCTAGAGCCTCTGGATAGGGCAGTATAGAAGTGTGAGATAGATAGATAGATAGATAGATAGATAGATAGATAGATAGATATAAAGCAAGGATATACCTGTGCATTGAGAGAGCAGCCTAATAGAACCTTCCAACTAACTGCAGGCAATTTGACACCTTCTCCTTTCCGAAGAAGTTCTCTATGCTATCTGAAAATATGTCCCTGAAGGTGGGACACAGACAAATTTCCAGGTGGCACAGGGAGCTTCCTGGAGAACGGCTAGGTGTCAAAAATTGCCACCTCCCCACTGCAGTTAAATGGAAAGTTCTGCTCTGCTGCTCTTTTGCTGCACTGGTGCATCCTTGCTCTGTATGTCAGCCTTCAAGTGACAAATGCCCTTTAGATACTCTCCCCTGCCCCTGGTATTAGTTCTTCAGGCACTCTGGAAACCAGACGCCTAACTCATTTACCCACATATGTTATGGAGTCTGCTTAAAATTAAGCATGATGTGGAGAATATAGACTGAAAAGTTTGTCTCCGATACATAATATTAGAACTGTATATTATCCAGAGAAACTGATTGGCAATAGATTCAGAACAAAGAAGAGAAAGCACTTCTTCATGCAATGCATAATTACTTTGAGGAATTCACTGTCACAAATGGTGGTGATGGCTACTAGCTTATTTAGCTCTTCGTGGGAATTAGAGAAATTCATGGAGAGTAGAATGATCAAGAGCAAGTCGCTGTGGCAGGTGTATGGAAACTCCATGTTGAGAGGCAGTTGCTAGGGAACAATAGGGAGAAGAACTATTGCATCCTAGTCTCTGCATCCAAGCGGCATCTGGCTGACTACTGGTCTAGATGATAGGATTCTGGATTAGATCTAATTCGGCAGGGTTCTTCTTAAATGATAATGGTAGCACTGTCTTTAGGATCTCAGAGTTCCCACTGATTGTAGTGATTGCCCTTCGCTTTTGCTGCCAGTTGGCTGCCACATATTGGCTTCTTATGCATGTGCACAGGAAATGCCTGCAGGAACTACAGAATCCTGGGACTTGTGCTTCTTGAGATAGTATGTCACATAGGCAGAGACACATCTATCTGTATTGCAAACTAAGAGCCTTAGAGTTTCCTGTACACTTTCACTCACTCACTTCCCCTCCCTCCCTTCTTTAGAAGAGGGCTTTAGAAAGCAGCAGTCAGAATGCTGCCTGTTCTCAGATTCTGCTTTATTAACGCTGCTTCTCACTGAGTCCAATAAATCTCATGGGGTCTAATCCCATAAATAAACATATATATATATGGAACAAAGTTTGCATAAGCAACCTCCAGCATGGTCTATAATTTAGCCTCAATGGAAACAGGCTTCAAGTCCAGGTTGTGGTCTGCTCATCAACCATGAATGAGCCCCACTTTCAAATGACAGAGGGCAACCAAGTTTAACCTATTTTGCAAATAGGATAGTAAAAATAAATGTTTTTTCTTTGACATTTATAATAATTTTGAATCAGATATTTTATAACTACTGCTGTGCACAGAATCTTACTGTCTCATACTACATATATATATGACTTAACCAGCTACACACTATAGCTGTAAGGCAAGTCTATCCTATCCTACTGTATTCCCAACAGTTGGCCATTAAGTTAAGTCATTACCCATGACTGAACTCAGATTCTACGTTCTCTGACCCTCTTTTTTTAATCCCTAGACATTTTATGTTGATTTAAATAACCCAACTGTAAATCTCAACAATAGGCCTCGATTTAAAAACTTAACTTTAGTTGATTACCTTTTTGTAAAGAAAAAGAAAATCTGTTCTGAATATATTATAGATATATCTTGAATTCACAGCAGAATTAATCTTAATGGAATTGAAGCAAATGCTTGGTTCCATTCAAAACTCTTATATTCCATTGTGTGTTCCTTTAAAAGCCATTCACAAAACATTCTCCTGAAGAAAGCATTCATGCTCTTGTATTCAGAAGAGTGGCGTTTTGGGGGGGGGGGGGGAGGAACTGCTGTAAAATAAAACATTAATAGTTTATACAAAAGCAGTGATTTTCTGCTGTTACATTTCTGTTAATTGAAGCACTCAATGAATAATAAGATTTCTCATTCACCTACTTGCTGCTTTGTAACAGCAAGCCAGACTGCCTTTTTGGCTCCAGTCCAATAGGCAGAAACCCATGTTCAAATAGAGATCTGCACTTGCATTTTTACAGGCTGAGAAAACTCAGTTCAACAGTACAATCAGACTGTGGTCAGTTTAGGTATGGCCGGTCATCCGTTTGAGGGGATGGAAGGGTTGGTTCAAAGCTAGGCTCATGGGAGCCAGCGTGCTGTAGTGGCTAGAGTGCCGGACTAGGACCGGGGAGACCCGAGTTCAAATCCCCATTCAGCCATGAAACTAGCTGGGTGACTCTGGGCCAGTCACTCTCTCTCAGCCTAACCTACTTCACAGGGTTGTTGTTGTGAGGAGAAAACTAAGTATGTAGTACACCGCTCTGGGCTCCTTGGAGGAAGAGTGGGGGAAAATGTAAATAAATAAAAAATAAAAATATTAGTTGGATTAGTGCTAGCTCTGAGATTAGCCTTTGTATTTAGCATGCTAGTTTGGGAAACAAAGGAGGCTGGTCACTAGGGCAGATTGGGCAGCACTTCGCCAAATACCCCCAACCCTGTTCCTGATTCCCCTCCATTCTCCCATCATTCAAAACACACAAGCTGTTCCTCTATTTGCTTTCTCCTATCTTCATTAGATTGATTGACTAGATACGGGTCCACTTCTGCACACAAGAGGGCTTCACTTCCTCTGGCTCCACAAGCCTGCTTCCTCTTCTCTAGAAATGTGCAAATCGATTCAAGTTGAATTGATTCAAGCTCTAATTGAATCTAATTCAAGCTTGCAGGAGAGAGAAGAGGAGAGACATCTGCTCCCAGGTAGACCCCAGGGTGTGAGACTGGGTGCCTGCCTGTTTGCTTGTCCTGCTGCCCCCCTGTCTGTTATCTGCCCCCCAGGACTGGCTGCTGTGCTGAGGTGAGGCCTTGCAGGATTGGGGCCAGGGAGGAGGGTGACTTGGCAGTTTCCTGCATTCCATCTGCCTAGAGCTGTCTGCTCAGGGCTATATAGGCTTCTGTTCTCCTTTTGGGGAGCCACTTTGAGGGACAGCAAGGGCCAGGTCTCTTGGCCTAGGTATTTGTATAGGGTGAGGGGATTTAATAGTGGAGCTTCTGTTTTAATTTGTCCTGGGTGAGAAAATCTTAGAATGTGTCTGGGCTTAACTGGAGATGGGAGACAGGGGGTATGTCCACTGATTTGGAATGTGCTCCCTAGTGAAATAAGAGCCTCCCCATCTCTGATAGCTTTTTAAAAGTTTTTAAAAACACATCTCTTCACCCAGGCTTTTAATTAATGTTGTTTTAATGGTTTTAATGCTGTTTTAAAATATTATTTTAATTTTTTAAAATTGTTGTAATGTGTCCCCCCCCCGCCCATTTTTGTCTTAATAAATGTTTTACTTTGTTTTTATTCTGTTGTAAACCGCCCAGAGACGTAAGTTTTGAGAGGTATAAAAATGTTTTAATAAATAAAATAAATAAATAATTGGGCCAATTAAAAATGATTTGAACTCAAATCAAATCACCCTTAAAATAAAGGGCCTGATTCAAGTTCAAATCTAAATTATTCTTATTCAAGCTCAAATTAATTTCAGCTATTTGAGTTCCAAACTTGCAGGCTTTCCCCCCTTGCTGATTGGTTTTCTGGTACTGGCTTGTGATTGGCTTGAGATCTCCTTGCTTCTTGGGCAACTGTGTCATGGATGTCATGGGCATCTGTGCCCCCATTGGCTGTGTAGAGGAAGGAGAGGGAACAAAAAAGGAGGGCATTTAAAAATGTTTTCAAAGGTCCTGGGGAGGGGTCAGAGAGAGCCCTTAGTGTGCCCTTGAAGAGGATACCATCAGGAGATAAAGAAGAAAAGAATCAAGGAAGGTGTGATTTTGTGGTTTTCTTTTCTCAACAGTGAGTATAATATGCTGTGCCATTGCTGCTATATTATTAACTATCTGGTTTTGCTGGATCTCAGATTGACAAAGGCGGAACTTGGGTGCCTGCCTGCTTTCCTTGAGTTGTGGTTTGGTCTGTTTGTGAGATGGTGTTGTGGCAAGAAATGAAAATGTGGCTGAAAACATTGTTCTAGCTGAGCTTATAGCTATTCTTGATGGCTGCTAAGAGTGCTGCTGTGACAGCTGTTGCAATGCTGGAGTCATAATTGTGTGCGAGTGAGCAATTTGTGTGAAAGATGTTACTGCAGTGCAGGCACTGTGGCTGGCAGTGAATTCTGGGTCAATTATTTTTTTGTCATTTTTGGCCTGTGTGTTTGGCAAAATGTGGTTTGGGAGGGACTGTGTGCAGTGTTCTGCAGTGTTTTTCAAGGCAGGGTTGCAAAATTTGTGCACTCTGCTTGTTTTGGCCATAGGGAACAATGGGGAACTCAAAACATCCCATTGTTCCCCAGGGTAAGTCCTAAGGACACTGAAGTGAGTTGGGAGATACAGCATGATGGGTGCTACCTACCACCCAACCCACAAAAGAAATCGGCAAGCGGGCAATTTTTACTTTTTTTAACCTTTCCTTTAACTTTTTTTTTAACCTTCTCCCAAACCCCCATAGGATCCAGCAATGATCACCATTTTGATGAATCAATTTGAGTATTTTGCGATTCAATTTGAGCTCGGATTGATTCGCAAAGTGCGATTTATTCATATCTCTACCCTTTTCTTCACTAGCAGTGGCAGAAACACCAAGCTTGGGGAGAGGGCTGAGTTGTGAAATCTATTTTGGCTGCAGGGAGCCCAGCCATATTTACTCAGAAGTAAGTTCCATTGTGTTCAGTGGGGCTTAATCTGAGGTAAAGGTGAATAGGGCTTCAGTTTGCTTTACCAAAGTATTTTTCTTTCCCTCAAAAGGGAAGGGAGGTATAGAAAATCTTGTTCGGCTCTGAGCCCAACCAATGATCCAGCAGTTTGGGCTGCAGGTAAACCAATCTGAAACCTCATTCACCCTTCTCCTGGAGAAGAAGATATAGAGTGTGTGTGTGTGTGTGTGTGCGCGTGTGTGCGCGCGCACACACACACACACACACACACACACACACACACACACACGCTGCATTTCAAGTTGTGTTTGAGGAAAGCTCCAGTGTTTGAGCCACTGAAGTAGTGGGGGTACAGTCAGAGGTCTCCAGTTAGGGGGAGAGTCTCTGGGTATGGGAAAAACAATATTCTGTAGGGAGAGAAAACCTGGGCGGGGGTGGGGGCTAGCAGCTGCAGAAGGAATCTTATTGGTCAGGAATCTTATTGGTCAGAGAGTATTTAAGGTGGCTAATCTGATTACAAAACATTTTTTTTTTTTTGCTATGTTCTGTGTCAATATATAGCCTGCCCGAATTTTCCTTTTCCTTTTTATATTATGTTTTGTTTTTGTTTTTAGCCACAATTTGATTGAAAGAACAAACGTATTACTTTGTACCTGTGAATACAACAGTATGGCTCAGCATATACTGCTGTTTAAAGTTGTGCCATTGAGTCGGTGTCGACTCCTGGCGACCACAGAGCCATGTGGTTTTCTTTGGAAGAATACAGGAGGGGTTTACCATTGACATCTCCCATGCAGTATGAGATGATGCCTTTCAGCATATTCCTATATTGCTGTTGCCTGATATAGGTGTTTCCTATAGTCTGGGAAACATATCAGTGGGGATTCGAACCAGCAACCTCTTGCTCCCTAGGCAAGTTACTTCAGCCGAAAATATAACAGAAACATTATTAGTTTTACATTTCAATAGTTTATATGCAATATAAACTTGCCTACAATATAGCAAGAAAGTTCAGTAAGATGTCAGTTTTAAATAAGAGCAGCTAATTAGCCCAACTCTATGAGGCTATTCACACAAGCGTGCAAAACCAGACTAAGGGAGCCCAGCCCAGCGAGCGCTCCCTTAACTTCATATTGTTGATTGTGTGTCAGCCGTGGCTGGCACACTCAGGGGCGGGGGGGGGACCAGAGTAATGCACCACACACTCACGTGGTGGGGCTCCAGGGGGCGCACCAGCACGTCCCAGCACCCCGACCCCAGAGCTGTCAGGTGAGCTGCAGGGGAAGCTGCCACGTGTCTGGGAAGGCGATCTGCCCACCCAGGAACAAACAGGAAATCATCTGCAGGGAGGATAAGTGAAACCTGCTCTCCCCACAGATCTCTGCGGAGCTCTGCTCCTTGATTGTGAGAAGAGCTCCTATGAGTTTCTTTATTTAAAGTAGTGTGGTTGGTGTGGAATTGGTTCTTTTTAAGAACAAAACAAAAAACCCCAGAAATGTACTGTCTCTTCCTCCGCTAGGCTCTGCCCCACCAACTCCAGAAACCATCCACTGCCACTTCTGGAAATGCTGCCTTCTTACAGCCTTCACAAAAGCAGACTGTGGATTCTCATATTTCAGTCTGGGATGACAGACCAGCTGTCATACTGTGGATTTGCATTGGATCAAAGGAAGGTCAGCGAGTGTATACAAAGAACATACACAGAAACAGAGGTGCAACAACCACACCACCTGGGACAGACTAAAGAGGATTTGGGGGGTACTCAGGAGCTGTGGAGGTCCTGGACTTTGGCCCCGAAGTCCAAGGGTAAGAGTGCCATTGAACAGAAAATGAGAAGCAAAATGAGAATTGCATGGTCATGTGGCATATGTCATGTATGGTCATTTGGATTTAGGCCTGCAGCCATCTACTTGCACTACAACAGAAAGTGTCTGCTGTTCACTGCCAAGCAGAAGGTTTTGTGGCTCACATGAAAGGTGATACATACAGATAGGTGAGCTACCTGCTTCGTATTGCTAGTACCAGCAAGCCAAACAATACAGCAGGAAAGACACACAGACAAACCTAGCCTCCTGTCTGGGAAAACATGAGTAGCGTGGGTAATCTGCCTCCTGGCCCAGTCAAGAAATACATTAGGCCTGTTCACACAACCATCAACATCATGGGAGGAGGCCTTGTACCCTCATTTGCATGGTTGTGTGAACTCACATAAATCCCTCCAACCCAGCTTGCTCAAAACAGGGTAGTCTAGCTTTTGTACAGTGCACTTAATAAAGTAGGAGACGAGAGTTCTGGTTGTGTGGATCCGTTTACCTTTCTAGCAGGCATCAGGAACTAGCAGGCCTGGAAACAATAGAGAGATGTGGTTACAGGAACACTGCCATTATGGATGTGTCACTTTGCAAAGCACACTCTATGATCCAGGAAATACAGCTGCTCAGCAGGGCTGGGGCTGACTCTTGCTCCTCTGTGGCCAATCAGAGTGTGAAAAACCTGACTATGTTGTGTAAAGAAAGGCTGGTTTCGGTTTTGCATGGTTTGCTTTTCTGATTGATTGATTGCCTTTCTGCACAGCCCTATCCAAAGGGTCTGGGCGGTACACAACAAATTTAAAAAAAAAACACCACACCATTTAAAAACACACTGGGAATTTAATTCCCATGGCATATTTATAATCTCTTAACAGCTAAAGCATAAATAGTCTGAAGAGAGCCTGAGTATTCACTCTTGCATATAAGAAATGTCATCTTGGTTCTGATCAAGGTTTAGCATGTTTTGTGCAATTTCCAGCACACTGCAGGCCCCTGGCACAGTGTATGTACTTCATGTACCCACAAAGATACAGAAATGTAGCCAGTGCAGAGGCATTTTATTGAACAAATCAACTAAGTGAACTATCAGAAAGTTTCATTGCAATCTGACCAGATCCAGTCGACAAAATATAGAAGCAGGACTCTTGGAGCAGACCTAACAATTTTTATGTCTGAACACTACACCCTAGAGAATAGGTCACAGAGAACCTCGAGGCTTCCTTAGACAGCTGTTTCCAAAGTAGGCTTTGAGAATAATTCATGCATGCTTCTTGCATTGCCAGGATGATGAATTTGAAGAATGCTGCTGTAGCTTTAACAACTATGTGACAGGATTAGGAGAAAGTTAAGAAGGCTTAATAGCTCTCATTAGAGCATCTAAATGATAGGCACATTTACAGGGACTCTTTGTTTGGGTCAGTAGCTAGTGATCCTATGGAGCGCCAGCTGGCAGTAGAACAGGACAGCAATAGAAAAGGAGGAATCAATGCATCTTTCATTTCTGTCAGCACAGAAGGAAGAGGAGCCTAGGTTGCCTCCTCCATGTACTCTTTCAGTGCTATCAGGCCTCAGCATGTTTCTGCAGACTTGCTGAGCTTGACCTGTCTAGTCACAAGCAGGAGCATAGCCACCATGGGGCAAGGGGGAACAAATGTTCCTTGGATTTGGGGAGGGTGCAGACAATGTCCACTCACTCTCTTCCAGAGCACCCCTTTATCCTCCTTCTGCACCCAGCTAGAGAACAAAGCCCTTGCTGGCTGGCTGGAAGCATGAGTCATGGTTCCCCATCTCCTTCCCAGTCAGCACTTTGTTTAAGTGATGGTTGGGTGCTTTCTTTCTCTGCCTCCCTTTGAATGAAGCACCAACTGGGAAGGAGTAAGAGAGGGGTCACGTGGCCCCTCTTCCTGATAGGGAGTAGATTCCAAAGTCCAGGGACAGCAACAGAGAAGGCCCGTTCCCGAGTAGCCGCCAAACGGGTTGGCAGCAACTGCAGACGAACCTCTCCAGATGATCTTAACAGGTGGTGGAGCTCATGGCGAAAAAGAAATTCACTTAAATACCCAGGGCCTAAGCGGTTTAGGGCTTTATAGGAAATAACCAGCAGCTTGTATTTTGCCTGGAAATGAATTGGCAGATAGTGTAGTTATTTCAACACAGGAGTAATATGATCTCTCCTAGAGGACCCAGAGACCAACCTGGCCACCTCATTCTGGGCCAACTACAGTTTCTGGACTATGTACAATGGCAGCCCCACACAGAGTGCATTGCAGTAATCCAGCCTAGAGGTTACCAGCATATGTACGACCTTTTTGAGGTCATTCATCTCCAGAAACGAACTCAGCTGTCCTATCAGTCAAAGCCAATAAAAAGTACCTCTGGTCACTGCCTCAACCTGAGACACTAGGGAGAGGTTCGGATCCAGAAGCACCCCCAGACTGCATACCTGTTCCTTCCGGGGGAGCGTGGCACCATCCAG
Organism: Hemicordylus capensis; assembly: GCF_027244095.1. Classification (NCBI taxonomy): domain Eukaryota; kingdom Metazoa; phylum Chordata; class Lepidosauria; order Squamata; family Cordylidae; genus Hemicordylus; species Hemicordylus capensis. The sequence continues at coordinate 107,700,730 of NC_069662.1, forward strand.
AACTGGCAGATCAAAATCATCTCCCGAGTTCTGACCCCACACAATAAGTACCTCCGTCTTATCTGGATTCAGCCTCTCAGTTTGTTATCCCTTGTCCAGCCCATTACTGGCTCCAGGCAGACATTTAGGGAGGTTATGCCTTCTCCCGATTATGTTGACATGGAGAAATAGATGTGAGTGTCACTAGCATACTGATAACACCCTACATCAAATCTCCTGAGGATCTCTCCCAGCAGTTTCATGTAGATGTTAAACAACATTGGAGACAATATGGAGCACTGAGGGACACCATAGGAAAGTTCATATTTTGAAGAAGAGTCTCCAAGAGACACAATCTGGAATCTGCCTGTGAGGTCTGAGTGGAACCACTGTAAAGCAGTGCCTCCCACCCCCAGTCCCCTCAGATGTTCCAAAAGGATACTATGGTCAATTGCATCGAAAGCTGCCGAGAGATCCAAAGGGACCAACAGAGTCACAGTCCCTCTGTTGATTCCCATTTGAAGATCATCCATCAGGCCGACCATAGCCTGCCCAAAAGCCAGTCTGAAATGGGTCTCGATGATCAGTTTCCTCCAAGACTGCCTGGAGCCGGCAGGCCACCACCTTCTCAATCACCTTGCCCAGACATGGAAGGTTGGAGACAGGCCTGTAATTGCTTATCTCTGAGGGATCCAAGGCAGACTTCTTCAGAAGTAGTGATTGCCTCCTTAAGACAATGATCCTTAAGACAATGAGGGCATCCTGCCCTCCCTCAGAGAAGCATTTATTATCTCTACCAGGCCCTCTACAACAGCCTCCCTGCCAGATATTATAAGCCATGTTGGGCAAGGATCAAGAGGGCAGGTGGTAGGCTGTAGCATTCCAAGCAACTTGTCCACATCTTCAGGGGTCACGAACTGAACCAGTCCAGGGTCATCACATAAAAGGAGCTGCTGGACACCTCGGCATCAGACTCTGTAACAATTGTGGAGTTTGAATCTAAGTCAAATCTTGTGACATACCAGTGTCATCTTCATAATGACATAGTTTTGCTCATTTCTGATTCCCCCCCACCACAAATAAGTACTTGAGGAATAGTTGCAATGCTTTACTTTAAAAGGATATTCTCTTTTGCCCCGGCACTGGTGAATGTACCTTTGCTTGATATATCGTTTTGATCCTAGAATGGCTTCAAGGCACATCAGGCCCCACTCCCTTTGCAGCACTCGCCATCCACATCAAATATAGGCTATGACTTGAGCAGAGGCAATTCTGCAGAGCTTGACTCATTTCTTCAAGTATTCAGCTGAACTCTGCTGTTTTGTATCTCTTGCAAGAGGCTTTCAGGGGGAAACGATATTACAGCAGCAGCTTCTGTTAGCTTCCAAATTTTCAGAGGAGAGCAAGGGGAAGGTGAAGCAGAAAAAGAGTATATCTCTCTGCCAACTCCCAACTTGCTCCTCCTGTAACTCCTTCTGAAAAACACAGCCAATTTAACACTTCTGAAAGAAATAGTAGACTATGAACATTGCAATTTTAATCTCAGGCTGAGAAGGGTAATGGAGAAAAATCTCACTTCACCTAGGATCTGATGAGGATCAGTGAGGGAAATGCCAAGCAGCATTTCTGCAAAGCTGGTGGTGAGCTGAAGCAGCTGATTAGCTGAGACGGTTAAAGTAACCTCCTTTTTGGTCTAGGCACTCAGCTAGAACCTTTCCCCCTCCCTGCCAGAAGGACTGGTTGCCTTTGCACATAATGGCAAGCTGCAAGTCCCATGGACCTGCAGTTTGCCTCTATTCCCCCACCCCCTCCCAGATGATCCGATATGCAGTCTAGGGGATTGCAAAGTGGGGAGGCACTTGCTGCACACACAGCATGAAAGACAGCTGCGGCAGCCAATTCATTGGGAGAGTGGGAGGAGCCTCCTACTCTCAATCTCAGTTACAACATGGTGGTGGAATGCCGACAACAGGATGCTGCCTCCACACCTGAGGTGTCGCCAGTGAAACTCACCACAGGTTTGGCGACAAAACCATGGTTTTCTGCGTTTGAACTCACAAGATTTTTAACCTCTGGCACATTTCCCTCCGGTTTGCCATTGTGTGCAAAGGCAGCCACTGTGTCTCCTGAATAATTTGTTCCACAACTAGCTTGAAAGCAGCTAGATCACCCCAATTTGTGTGGATCGATTCACTAGCAATTTGTTTAGTGGGAGCCATTTTGTCTCCATGTTTTTTTATCACTGATTGGTCTCCTAGAACTGGCTTCCGATTGGCTTAAGATCTCCATGCTTCTTGCCTGGCTAGTTGTCCTTTAAATCAAGTGTTAGGAGGGACAATTGTGCCTCCAATCACTGGTGGGTGGGGGGAGGGAGACCAAAAGGAGTTTCAAAGTGTATCTAAGGGGCTGCTTGGAAGCAGAGAAAACTGTTTCTCGATAACCATGAATCGTGAAAGGTGGAGGAATGGTGAAATCATGAAAGGTTAATTGTGAAAGGTGGAGCTGTTTCTCGACAACCATGAAAGGTGGAGGAATGGCTCACTGCACAGCCAAACCTTTGCCAAGGGCTCATGGTCACCAATAATGCTGCTAACATCAGAAAAGCAGCCATGCAGGGTCAGTTTTTGTTCATCTGTTGCCCTGAACCTAGTCATGCAGGATGTGCTTGGCCCTTCTGGGGCTGCAGCCAGGTGAGACATCACTACTGCAAGCGCTGGGTGCCATCCTGCTGCTGCCATGGCTGCTCTTGTGGAGAAGTGCCACAAGATAGCTGCTTTCTTACACCAGAGTAAGAACGGTAGCTGTATGCTTAGAGAGAGGCAGCTTGAGTGTGGCCTACCTGACCAACTTATTCCTCAGGACGTTCAGACCCAATGGAACTCTGTCCTTCTCTTGCTCCAGTGCCTGCAGGAGCAAGAGGCAGCCATCAGTACCCTGGCAAGGAGGTGTGTCTTGGAAATGTGCAGCCTCCCCAACTAGGAGTGTGCACGGAACCGCCAAACTGCGGTCCGGCACTGGGGTGGGGGGTTGCTTTAAGAGCGGGAAGAGGGTTTACTTACCCCTCCCGCTGCTTTCCCGCTCTGGTGCCCGTAATTTTAGTAGTAATTGGGGCGGCAGGATACCTCCCTGCCGCCCCTTCCCCTTTTGCTATGAAAAGCTCCCAGGAGTCCTCTGTGCGTGCACGCACGTCACAGAGACGTGAAGCGCGTGCACAATGTGTGCATGCACAGAGGACTCCTGGGAGCTTTTCATAGCGAATGGGGGGGGGGAATTACTGCCGCCCCAATTACTACTAAAATTACGAGCGCCAGAGTGCGAAAGCGGCGGGAGGGGTAAGTACCCCCCCTGCTCTTAAAGCAACCCTCCCACCTGAACCGAACCGCCCAGGTCCGGACCGGTCCGGAGGCCTTTAGAATGGCCTCCGGACTGGTCCGGGCACATCCCTATCCCCAACCAGGACTGGGTACTGCTTTCTGAGGTTGTCCTGGCACTTGAGCTGTTTTAGAAGTACTACTCCAGTAAAATAAAGAGAGTTAAGCAACATAAGTATTAATCCATTAATTTCCCTATGAAATAGGATTTGGATATTTCTGAGCTGTTGGTACTAGGGAAAATATCAGTTTGTTCCTTATCTATCCCCCAAAGACAGCAAAGTCTGTATGCTTCTTAAGGTTTTATCTTCGTATTCAACTACTTGAGCAATACTTATTTAATGGAGCTGATAGGAAATTAATATGCAGCTATATCCAGACACTTACACCTCTTTAATAACAGGTCATATCATTAGGATACCTGCAGTGAAAGAGGTTGGGAATAACTGCTGTTGGGTGCTTCAGAGCATACCAGCTTTGCTAAGCAGAAATAAATTAACTTGGCATTTGGTTTTGTCCTTCAAAATGTTTTATATGCCTTTGTAATTCAAAATACAACATTCCAAAATAGTATTTATATGCTGTCACAAAATGCAAAGAAAGCTTTGTTCGAATTGGCTTATTCTTAACGACCCTTCTCACTTCTCTGTTTCCTTTTTTCACCACAACAAACACATGCATGAAACTGATGAAAAATTCTTCCCAATTAAACTTAGCTTCAGTTTTCTCCTAATGATGCCTAAAGCTGGCCCAAGTCATTTTGCTGTCTTCTTTTGCACATTTTGGGGGGTTTGTGCGATTAAGTGATACCCTGTGAGTGGTCAGGATGTCTTTGATGATGTCACTGCAGGTTCTCTTTCAGCATGACCCCATCCTATCTCATGCTGGCAGATGTCTCATCTGAACTGACCCTGTGGCAGGGGTTACCACTTGCACTTCCAGACATTGGTGGACTACAACTTCCATCATACACAGCTACAATGGTCTTTGGCAATTGTGGTTGGGTATGATAGAAGTCATAGTTCAACAACATCTGGAGACCCAAGGCTGAGAATCCCTGCACTATGGATTTATATATTCAGTTGATATAAAAGACCTACAATCCAAAATGATTACAAGCAAAAGATGTTCAAGTTGCCTAACCACATGTTTAGAGAGAAGGGATGCTCATGTTTGCTTTTATGAATTCACTAGTATTTTTAAGCCCGTTAAAATAACGGGCGCTAGTTGGGTTACGTTTTCCCCCTCTCCTCCACCCGGCCGGGCCCACTGCCTCCTCTGGCCCCACACTCTTGCCTCTCTTCCCCTCCCTCCCACCCCAATCTCTTGCCCTCCCTCCCCCTCCCACCCCTTCTCTCACCCTCCCCTCCCTCTCACCCTCCTGTCCCACTTGCCCTTCCCCCTCCCCCACTTGCCCTTCCCCTCCCCCACTCCCTCTTGCCCTTCCCCCTCCCCCACTCCCTCTTGCCCTCCCCCCCCCAATTCTTAAATTTTCTTCTTACCGGCCCGCCGCTCCTCCTCCCGGGCAGCAAACAGTTAATTTTGGAAGCGGCGGCGAAGCAGCAGCAGGAGGTGGTGACTGGGTCCGATGCCGGCCACGGCGGGCCCGCCACGTCACGCGGCCTGCCGTGGCTGCTGCCGCCGCTTGTCCGTCATTGCGGCCGGCTGCCGAACAGCCACCGCTCCCCCCATTCCCACCTTCTGCCCCAGTATCAGGGCCCACTGCGGGCTGCCCGTCCGCTGCCGGGCCGGTTCCGCAAACACCAACCATTGTCCTGCTGTGGCGGCGGCCGCCATGGGCCCCACTCGCCACCGCCATCGCTTCCCCGTTGTCCCATCGCGGCGGCGGCCACCGCCATCGGACCCTGTCGCCCCGCCGCAGCTGGCATCGGCCCCAGTCGCCGCCGCCTCCTGCTGCTGCTTCACCACCGCTTCCAACGCTTGGAGGTCCGGACCGGGACCCAACATGGCCGCCTGGTGCCTGCGGCTGTATTTTCCTCGGACGTTCTGGGCATGCGCTCCGCGCATGCCCAGAACAGCCGAGAAAGACACGGGCGCAGAGACACAGGCGGACACCCAAGCCTTTTATTATAGAGGATGATAAATCATATTTTGGAAACAATGCAAAAAAAGTCTGGTTCAGACTTGAACTGAACAGGGCAAACAGGTTTTTGTGCACATCCCTAGCAACAGGTGCTGTTTACATATGGTAAAGTTGCACCAGTTGGATGCCTGCCTATCATACCTCATAGTTCTGGGCCCTCTGACCCTCACAAGGGATTCAGCTGTCCCTCCTGCTTATGAGCTACAAGATTGGAGGACTGTAAAAGCCAGATAAAACCCCATGCTGTTTAACGTCTACATGAAGCAGCTGGGAGAGGTCATCCTGAGAATTGGACTGAGTTGTCAGCAATATGCAGATGACACTCAGCTCTATCTCTCCTTGTCACCGGATCCTAGGGAGGCGGTGGATGTCCTGAATCGGGGATTGGAGGCCATGATGGGCTGGATGTGGGCTAATAAACTGAGACTGAATCCAGACAAGACAGAGGTAATGTTGGTCAGTAGGAGAGTCAATCAGGATGAGGAGATTTTACCAGTTCTGGATGGGGTTGCACTCCCCTTGAAGGAGCAAGTACACAGCTTGGGGGTACTACTGGACCCGGCTCGCTTTTGAAAGCTCAGGTGGAGGTGGTGGCCAGGGGTGCCTTTGCATGGCTTGAGCTAGTGCGCTAAGCTGCACCCCTTTCTCGATAAGGCAGATCTGGCCACGGTTACCCATGCCTTAGTCACGTCACGGCTGGATTACTACTTTGCGCTCTACGTGGGGCTGCCCTTGAAGAATATCCGGAAACTGCAGCTTGTACAAAATGCGGCAGCTAGGGTTCTATCTGGAACTGCCCGGTGTGATCACATCACACCTGTTTTGAAAGAGCTGCACTGGTTACCAGTGTGTTTCTGGGTCCAATTCAAGGTGCTGGTTTTGACCTTTAAAGCCTTTAATGGTTTGGGCCCGGGATACCTGAGGGGCTGCCTGCTCCCAAGGGTTGCTGCCCACTTGACGAGATCACCTAAGGGGGCTCTGCTCCAGGTGCCAACAATGAGGGAGGCTCGGCTGTCGTGCACTTGCAACAGGGCCTTCTCTGTTGCTGCCCCCAGGCTTTGGAATGCTCTCCCAGTGGCCACTCGCTCCCCGGACTCTGTCACAGTTTTTAGAAAGCTGGTTAAATCTCGGCTTTTTATCCAGGCCTTTACATGATTATTTTATTGCTGCTTCTGTGTGTTTTTATCCATGTATAGTTTTCAGTATTTGTATATCATATTTTAATATCAGATTGTTTTTTATATTTTTAGCTAAATACTTTTAACTCGTTTTTATGTGTTTTAACTTCTGTAAACCGCCTTGAGATTGTTTTTAATGAAAGGCAGTATATAAATATAACAATAAAATAAACAAACAAACAAATAAATAAATAAAATAAGATAGTTGCTCCGAGACCTAGCAGCTCTAGGTAAAATGAAGGGCCCCTACCAAATAGAAGCAGCAACACTACCACTATTAAGCAGTTGAGGCCTATGTGACATAGGGAAACAGGCTCAATCTACCTCAGAGACCTGAGTTAAATAATTCAAGTGTAATTGTTGTTGTCCTTTACATTCAAGAGATTTCACTAGCCTGACAGAAATTCTCAGCTATTACTAGAGTGAAAATACAAAAATAGCAGAACACAGGCACTCTTCAGCCCATCCTCCTTTTTCACACAGAAAGCTCCCCTGCTTTTTAAAAGGGGGATGAAAATCAAAACTATTTCCCCTATACTGGCACACATATAAGAGGGCAATATTTTTGGGAGGGGAGATTTTTTTGAGTTATACAACCAGCTCTTACTAACCTTGTGGTCTTCATTCAGCCCATCTCCACTCCAATGTAATCTTCATTGCCAGCAAAGAAATTTGCGATCATGTAGGAATCTATAAATGGCAGATTTCCTGAATTTCCTTTCACAAATCCTTTCCCAGTCATTTTCAGCAATCGGCGCAAAACAAATCCACACAACTCAGCCAGTTCTCCCACCCAAATCAGAAGCCTGTTGATGTCATATTCACCTCAGCCAATGGGAGAGCGCCTTTAAACAGGTTATTAAAATAAACTACTTCACATAAGGCATTAAAAATCACAAAACTACCTAATGGTGAGCTGCTTAATGGATTAATACAAGATTTAGGAGACATCCCTATTCTGGCTTTAGTGCTACTGTGCTGCTCTGTCTCTCCTTCCAGACTGTCACGATTCAAAATTAACCAGGCCTGTGAAAAGGAGGGAATCCAAGCCATTGCCAACCTCTTGCTTCTACCTTTTGGTTTTTTGTTGCCACCAAATGGAAGTCTTTTTCTCTTGGCCATTTCCACCAAACAGCCCACAGTATCTCTCAGTCTCCAACAATAATTCCAGTAGAGTAGCAAATGAACATGGGGTGGAGAACAAAACTCAGAGACCACACGAAATCTGAACACAGGTCAAACAGACAGTATATAATATTTCAAATTATTCTTATCCCATCCAAATTCTAACTCTTAATTTAAAATAGAAAATTGTTACATTGAACAAAACTACATTTATAAGCATATCTCCAAAAAGTCAAACAAAAACACGCATTTTAGCTGTTTTCAAAGTAACAAACTTATTTCAGTTTTGTCCATAGAATATAAGAAGCTCATGCCCATTACTATTTATTTATCTATCATATTTCTATACCGCCTGATATAGAAATTAGAAATCTCATTATTCTACCATGTTAGAGAATAAATAATAACCCTTGTAAACAGAGAAATCTAAGTCAATGGCATTAAAATACAATATGTATTAGCTTTCAAATATATATATTATTTATAACATATGGAAGCGGGGGGAAATGCCACTCCAATTCTATATTCTAGCTCTCTTTTCACATAAGCCTTCTACAACCCCATACAAACCTTTTATAAGACTGGGCCATCCTGAGGTTGTGGGGGGAAAGCTTCTCACCTACTCTGGATGCTGTAACACTGCTACTTTAATTGCACAGGGAGCAATTCACCTGAACCACCTGTAAATATATTTAATTAAGATGTTTAGGGGCCTCCCTCAACCTGACTATCACTACAAGAACATAGGCCCTGCTGGATCGGGGCCTACCTAGTCCAGCATTTTCACACAGTGGCCCACCAGATGCCTCTGAGAAGCCCACAGGCAAGAGGTGAGGTGCATGCCTTTTCTCTTGCTGTTGCTACCCACACTTTTCCTCCATGCATTTAGGATGAGCCACTGGACATCCAGACCAGTCCTCCATGTATCTTAAATAAAGGGGACAGGGCCGGGGGAAAGATAATTCCAGTATGGAGTGGCATTGAGAGAGGCCAAGAAATATTTATTAGTCATCACTTTTTAAGTAGGCCATCCTCTGTTTTAATTTGCTTATTTCAAAAAATTCCAGTTCTATACAATGTAGCAGATATTTTGCATTTTAGACATCTTGGCCTTATGCAAATTCCACAGAACTTTGTTTTTAAAATGCAGGTGCAGCAGCTCCAACCAAAAAAGAGCCTTTCATGTGTCATGACATACACATGAGGTAAAAGTTTCTGTAAGGCTTTAGTCCCATGTAAGGCCAACAGACACAGATGGGCTATTCTCACAATCAGCAAAAATCGGGCTAGGAGAGGCGAGCCCGGTGGTTTACAAGCAGTTTACCCGCTTCTGTAGCCCTCCCCTTAGCCCGGGTTTGCGGAGCGAGTGCTCCACAAACCCGGGCTATCTGATCATGATCTGATCTGATCGTGAGTAGCCGCAGCGCGGCTCTGCGCCGCAGCTACTTGCAAGTAGACCCCCCAGAGGGGAGGCAAAAAGCCACCTCCCGGTTCCGGGGATCTCCCTAGTATGCCCTGTGTGGCCCCCGAGCTCCCCAGCCCCCGCTGGCTCCGTCACAGAGCCAGCAATCATGTGGGCAGAGGATCCAGCCACCCAGGGCTCCCTCCCTGCTTGTGTGCAGGGAGAGCGGGCTTAGCCTGCTCTCCCCACTCACGGTTCTAAACCGGGTCTCACTGATCATGAGACCTGGCTCAGAATGTATTCTCATGGCTTTGCAATTTTTGGCTGGCCTGGGTCACCAAACTACAGATACTGGTTTTCATGCACTTCGCTCCTGAACTCTGAATGCCTGGGTGGCACAGCCACTAAAGTCCCCAGCACACTTTCCAGCTGGCAAAATGTGTGGAGGCTCACTGGTTTGGACCTGCACCACTGAGGCACTCCCATTGTCTCAACGCCATGGCCCAATGACCCCAGCTGACCTCCTAACCTTGGACCTAGAAAGGGAGAAATCATTGTGTATCTGATGCAGGATCCCTGTCCACACCTGCAGCTTCAAGGTCGGGAGAAAGATTTAAGTAGCTCATCTTGCTCACCAAAGGACAGTGCCCCAATCGCCAGGGCAAAAGAGGTGAGCAAAAATGTGAAACGTTATATATACTGTATCAAACAGTCTAATCAAATTGTTTAGTAATAAGTTCTCCTTCTGCATCTATGAGAAAGAAATACTGTCTACAGCCAATAAACTAATTCTGTTTAGTAAAAGGCAGTATGCTATGCTATTCTACAATAATCTGTCTTGAACTACTAAAAATAGAAAACTATCACATTCTTACAACCCATTATTTGAAGCAACTTCAAATGTTTAGCTGACATTCATGTATAGCACCATCTTTACTAATGATTTACTTCTGAGACTACTGTCAGTTTATTCTGGAATTCAAATTATTAATATCAAGTGAGTCAGGAGGGATTTCACTGATTACACATTCACAAGCAAATTTTCTGGAAATAAGGGTCAGTCAACAATATATTTCCTTGAGCATAGTCGTCCATATCTTCACACTCACTATATGTTTCAGAACAATTGCCTCTAAGAAACATCACAGGTTTTATTTAAATGGTCAAATATTGATTTAAAAACCCAACACAATCCATCTACGTTTAACAATATTTTTTGTACTATAAAACCAGAAATCCTCAAAGGTTGAGAAACTCCTCAGATTTGATCATCAGGATACCAGGAGTGGAATTTGAAATAATAATACTGAAAATCTATTGATCATATAATCATATTGCAAAGAACAATATAGAGGATATTACTTCTTGTACAGAGAATATGGCACTGACCCACAGATATACACACAGAGTCTATGCCTGTGTACAAATCAGCCAATACATATCACCCAACAAATCATCCAAAAAACCTGGATGATTTGCATTGCCAGCTTTGCTTCTGGTGAAGGGGTCTAGAGTTATTCTATTGCCCCTCAGAGCATGTGTGTGTGTGAAAGTTAGAGTGAGAGTGTGAGAGTGAGAGAGATTACTGATGTCAAAGCCAATAGCTCTACTATGATTACATGATTGAACATGGTTTGAAATCTAGTGTAGGGGACCACACAAGGAGCTCTGAGTGATACATTCAAATACCCTGCAGTGAACAGCATGTTTATATCAGGCAGTAAATAAATGTGATTGACAGACAGACAAAGCAGACATACAGCTCTGTTGTGTGCACACAGTTCCTGAATCCAGCCAAATATGCCCATGTGAAAGCCTGTTTCTTCATTACATCAGACTTAGGGCATCAGTTCATGCAATTTCTCAACAGCAGCACCATTGCATTGCTGTGGTCACCATCAAAAATGTAGGGGGAAAATGCTATAATAATTACTAAAGCTGACACTGGAAATGCTGCTGGTGATTTTGAAAAAAGCAAAGAGAAGAACATTTAGAAAAATAACTCCTGGCCTCTCAAAACATCTGAGCTCCAAATATAGCATGAATAGTGAAACACAGCCATACACAAAACGATAGCTTTCAATATGAAGTGTCAGGCAGCTGAAAAGAGTGGTAAGAACGCCTCTTTCTCCCCTCATTAGCAAAATTCTAGATATCTCTTGCTTGATATCTAGAACTTTGATTCCAGATATCAAAAGTCTGACAGATCAGTGTGCCAATCTACATGTACCATTGATTTGACTGTTCAAGGGAAAGCTCCTTCCCTCCACTTGATGTATGGTAGATGTCTGAGGAGATTGACAAGGTCTACTTTTGGCCATCAACTCACTATTGCAAGGGAACTGCATATTTTTAAGTATAAAGAAAATGTCACTTTAAATATAGTTCCCTACATGATGAGGAAAATCACTCAAAATAGTCCCACTGAAATTAGGACAAGCTAGGCAATGCCTAATTTCAGTGGAACTACTTTGAGTAATTTTCCTCATGCCAACTAAACTGGCTGACCTACTGTTCAACAGTACATCAGCTTAGTAACATTGTATATGTGCAATCTGAATAAGTCAGGGCTGGTGTCAGATGATTTTGCACCCTAGGCAAGGCTAAGTACTTGCACACACACCCCCCGCAAAAAAAAAATTCAACTTCGATTTTCAAAAACAGATGTTTTGTAGAAAAAATGAAAAACACAAATGCTACATTTATTTTAAATTGCAAGAATAGGTAATACATCAATTTTTGATTATCTTTCTCAAATACGAAAGACAATATTTTGGCACACAATCATTTTGATTTATTTGATACACTCTGCGCCCCTCTGAGGTCTGAGCCCTAGGTGGCTGCCTAGTTGGCCTAATGGTAACATAACCATGATCCTGGCATAAGTTGTGCGCACTTTAAAGTTGTGCAAATTGTGTTACACAAGAGTAAGCCTATTATTTCCAATGGGCTTAGTCTTCTTAACACAATTTGAACAAATTATGCATGTGCGTGACTTATGCAAATTGCACAAACACAACTTTACTAGGCTGATGTACTGTATGTAGTATGTCAGCCACTGATTTTAAATGGTGGTCTCAAAGAATCTCAGATTCATCATGTGCCTAGATTTTCTCTCTCTCTCTCTCTCTCTCTCTCTCTCTCTCTCTCTCTCTGCATACCTCACTGACACAAACATTGCTATGTGTACTCTGAATCCCAATAAAAGTTTATCTGTGCTAAGAAACCCCAAGTTCTGCATTTGTATATTATTAGAATTCAATGTAACAGATATTTAAAGCTGATATCAATAAGTGAATATGGATTTTTTTTTCAGGCCTGCATGTGAAGAGCAGGAAGACAAGTGGTGCAGCACAAACAGGGCTTAGAAACTAGACACAACCTGGGCAAGATATAATAGCACTGTCCTTAAGCAGCTTGGATTCTCGGGCTTTTGGGGCTCAGACCATGCTCATCTGGGAAGGGACTTGGACGGAATACTTTTCCAGTGGATTATGCTCTGTAGGAACCAAAATGCTACAATATAGATTAGAAATATTCCTTTCTCAGGGCCTCATAACATTTGTCACACACACCATTTTCTAATCTAGCACAGGTATTCAAATAAAAAATGTGTATGAGCATCCCATTAGCACATTCATGCATGATTTGATGGTATTCTCCTTAAAATACTCAGAAGTAGCAGCCAGAAGGATCAAGCTATTGATTCTGATTATTTTGAAGAGATGTGCACTGAACACTTTTTACCACTGATGCTGCACTTATCTATTTTAGATGCAACAATATCAGAGTCCAACATATCAAGTCCAATTCAATGTCCTTTGATTCAATGTGCTCATGGACTAGCACAGAAATAATACTTCAAGTTATACCAGCTCTTTAGTAGTTCCTATGAGTTGTGATTGATATATGTCTTACAAACTACATGGGCCGTCCAGATATCAGTCAGCTTCTTCAGGTCTCCCCCCAAAAGAAGAAAAGAGCAGAAAACATAGTTTTTGAAAAACAAAACCCCAAAACATTAAGATTAGAATTTCACAATTTTTCAGAATGAAGGTTTTGTGTTACAATACCTTATTCTGTGCTATATGATTTCTAGAAACCATGATGATAGCACACACACGCACACATGCACACACTTTTGTTCAATAAAATAGTCTGTATTTACATGGTTCAAAGTTAAGCTTTTATTTGGTTTTAAATTAAAAAAATAAATTTCATTATTAAAGAGTGGAATGGGTCTAAACTAATGTTTACATATTAGTTTACTTGGTTTAGAATACCACCAGAGAAACAATAAAGGTGTACTGTATCACCCCAAACAGAAATCTTTTGTTAGAAAGTTTGACAGTGGTATAATTCAGTTTAATTGGAAAAAGTCTTATATGTTTACAACAAATGTTAGAAGTAAACATCTGGCATTCGTGCTAGCCACATCTAATTTCCATCTCCAAGTCAGTCACTGTGTTCAGGGCACTATACCACAGTGCTAATATCATCAGCTTCCTCTGGTTTCTTTTGCCTGCTTGGCAGGGATTTCAAGTACTCAAGGTGCCTGCGTGCATCCTCTTGATTTTGCCGCACATAATAAACTACATAGGATATCACCATGGTGAACCAGCCAAACATGGTAACTAGCATGGCATAATCAGTAGTCTTTTTAGGAAGGTTACAGAGGTCAGCATCAGCAACATTGAGGAACGGTCTCCCATCATGTTCATCTAAATCTGAAGTCTTACAGATGACGCTGTTGGCTGTTTCATGGTTGGAGGCCATACTTCTCAAAACCTGCTGCAGAGTGCAGTCACAGTGCCAAGGATTGTTTGCAATTCTGGCTCTGGCTTTCAAGTTATTGAAAGCATTTTTGTGCACACTTTTAATCCGGTTGTCTGACAAGTCCAGCATCTGCAAGGTTTCTGCCACCCCTTTGAATGAGTGTTCATCTATAAACTCAATAATGTTTTTTGATAAGTTGAGGACTTTCAGTTGATGCAAGTCCTTGAAAATTTCATTTGGGATAGATGTTATCTGATTGGAATCTAAATAAAGTAAGACGGTTTCAGGAGGAAGATCTCTGGGTATTTCTTTGAGGTTTGCGTTGCTGCAGCTGACATTTAAACCTCCAGAATGGGAACAAAGGCAACCTTTGGGGCACATACTGGCAGAATGAAAGCACAGTATCATGAGGACAAAGCTTTGTAAGAGTAGACACATGGAGAGGGAGCGAGTTAACCACAGGTCTACCAAATGCATGCTGGGATGTCAGCATAATCACAAGACCACTTCTCATTTACCCAATAGTGGTGGCAAAGGATCTCAGGCAAAAAATTGCAACCTCATTTTCTTCAGTGGTGTCATTCAAGAATGTGTTAATGTGTAGACCTCCTCATGATCAGTTTTCTTTTCAAAAGAACATTCCTGAAAATGTAAATGAAAAAAACAACACTTTATCAGACTAGAAAGGCCACTCACTTCAAAAAGGTATACATGCAATTAAATTGGAATGCACCACCGAAGAGTCTGATGTATATTGGAATTTGACAGTCTCAGCACCAGTTTCATACCTATGTCTTTAGGACAGACATCATACATTTCTAAACTCCCAATTCTTAAGATGTAGGCTGTTCCTTTTATTAACTCAGTTTTTTTTAGAACAATAGTAATAAAATGTAATTACTTTCTCCTTTTTACAGTAGCAGACACATTAATAAGATTTACAGTGGGACTCCAGCACCAGTAACAAATTAGGCAAGCATTTTTGAGGTTAATGACCTTGCAACAAAGTATTCCATATAGCTTTAAATCCAAATTAGTCTATTTAAGAACGGAAGCATTTTTATTAGACGAATACACTCATTATCAAGACAGCTAAACCAAATACTGCTGAATGTCATAGCCCAAATGAAACTTTCATTCTTCTCAATTTTGCTTTAGAACTTTGTTCATCTACTTGTACTATAAATAATTTTGCTATATGATTGTGGCAGGGACTTTGGAAATGAAATGTCGTGAAAACTTTAACATTTTATTTAAAATGTCATCATAATTAAGATATAAAACTTGGAATACAGTATTACATAGATCATGCGAAAAGCAAAAGGCTCTTTAAAATTGTACAATATCCAAACTGAACACAAAAACAAATGAATCTATTTTGCTTTTAAAATATCAAGAGAAATTTAAATACTCAAACAGTTTTCCCTCATATAATGTTGAACATAATACAAAGGCAGACTATGGCTACTAATATACAAGATTTTGCAACACAACCTCTTTATTTTCTCTCTTTATTATGAACACAGTTTTAGAATCATGGCGGCTCAATTTATCTTTATATACTTTTGGAGGGGCAGAAGGTCAGAAATTTGCACACTCTCCTAGTTGTATTTATATATATCAATGAATCTTATTTGAATATAAAGGACAGTTACTGCTAATTGAACTTCTATAAGGAAATGTCTGAAATTCCACAGAGAAAGTATGAAATCTGGATCATCTTCACTTTTGCCATTCACTAGGTTTTGAAAAATTCATACATCATCTGCCCATAGATGAAAATTTCTATACCACCCAGAGATGTGAGTTTTGGGTGGTATAGAAATGTAATTAATTAATTAATTAATTAATTAATTAATTAATTAATTAATTAATTAACTAAATAAATAAATAAATAAATAAATAAATAAATAAATAAATAAATAAATAAGACTCTGAATACTGGAAGTGCTATATTACTTAGCAATACAAGCAATGAGTATTTCCCCCCCAGATAAAAAAAGTTGCACTTAAAATATTTTTATATTCTCACATCCCAAGTACAAGGCAGTATTAAGCACAATAAATATACCACACACAACACCCTAGTCACACGTTACGTTCAACCCAGTACTGTAGTATGTTTCCTATCTATACCCCGCAGTTGAGGATGCCTGTGCCCGGGATCATTTTTAAAGTTTACAGTCATTAAAGGAAAAAAAATATATATACATGTGTACAGACATCTGTATGCAAGTACAACATAAATCAGTATGGCTTATGTATACACACAGAACACACAAACTTCAAAGGAAATCCACTTAACACACAAAACTTGTGTTACTTCCCCCCACCCCCAACAATATTTTCACAATTAAAAGCAGCCGGAGAAGCTGCAGTGGAATACTGGTGAATCCTGCTAAGTCTGTCCCTTCCTGCCATTTGTCTGCTAAAAACTGCTTCCTCTCCAAGGCTGCTTTTCCACATAATGGGGAAAAGTTATGAGGACCCTGTGATTAAACTGTTTTGCATATGAGGAATAAGAAAGGTAGGAGGAGCTTCAGCTCTTAGACAGGATTGGTAGAGACAATGTTCTGAAGGGAGACGGCCAATTAGAAATTGGAGGAAGTGGAGTTTGCAAGGGATGGTTGGTAACAGAGATGTGCCCGAACCGGTTCAGTGTCTCCTTAGGGAAGTGCCGAACCAGCTCAGGCGCCCGTATCCAAACTAGTTCGACAGGGTAGGGATCAATAAGCAGGCCCTTACCTGCTCCTCCACCCCTTTTCCAGGCACGGCACTTGCTGTCCAAAAGACTGCCCGTGGCTGCAGCACTGCTTCCAGCTGCAAGCACGTGGCAGCCATGTGCATGCCACAGCCATGTGCAGGCTGCTAGGAGCAGTACCACGTCCAGAAAAGAGGTGAGGCAGTGGAGGAGCAGGTAAGGATCTGCTTACCTGGTTTTTAAAGGAACCAATCTCCCCCCACAAAAGCCCAAGGCTGCCCAAGCCAGTTCAGGCACATCCCTAGTTGGTAAGAACTGATAATTATATAAAGATTGAAAAGCCTGAGTACCTGAGAGAAGAAAGGTCTAGCTTAACTATGAGAAAGGTTAGGAAAGAAAAAAGAAAGAAAGTTAGGTCTCGTTATTATGTCTTTCTCAGCAGATGTCCAGTAAGTGGGGAAACTAGGACCAACTGGCTGCTACAGACTCTCTACTAGAGAGTCTGTAGGAGAGGAGAGGAGAGCTGGTCTTGTGGTAGCAAGCATGACTTGTCCCCATAGCTAAGCAGGGTCTGCCCTGATTGCATCTGAATGGGAGGCTTGATGTGTGAGCACTGCAAGATATTCCCCTCAGGGGATGAAGCCGCTCTGGGAAGAGCAGAAGGTTTCAAGTTCCCTCCCTGGCTTCTCCAAGATAGGGCTGAGAGAGATTCCTGCCAGAACCTTGAAGAAGCCATTGCCAGTCTGTAAAGACAATACTGAGCTAGATAGACCAATGGTCTGACTCAGTATATGGCAGTTTCCTATGTTCCTATTCTTACCCTTTAAAGAGGGAAAGGTAACTGGAAAGGAAATTTTAGTGGATTAACAGTAGGAAGGGAAAGAGTGAAGAGGACCCCTCACATGCAGAGCACTCTACTGTTGCTGACTGCAAGCTACCAATGTTGATTTTTCATTTTTCATTTTTCTTTTTTAAAGGTTGGGACAAAGTAAAATGGATTACTAGTTTGGTCTTGACAGTTCTCATCTTGTCCTTCCATTGAGTCCTACAACTACACTGTACCACCAGGATGCACTAAGATAATCATAACATCAGAGAGATATTTGTTATGTTCAAAGAAGCAGGTCTATTCACTCTGTAGCCTCATTGCAGTACTGAACAGGCTATGTAAACCACGTTGGGATACTGTACTAAAGATGATATAAAAACTGAAAAATAAATAAATAAATGAACTTATCTTGAATATTCACAATGGACATACCACCTGAGCTGTATACACATGGCTGGCAATTCAAATGGACAAATGATCATACAAACACAAATGGGAGTTATGTTCCCAATCTTACATAGGAACTAGGCTCTCTGCTCCATCCAGAATCTAGTCAATGTGGTTTGTAATATTGAACGTTAGAAGGCTTTACTAAACATGAGAAAAAAACACAACTTTTTGAATTTTCTTATATGTGTCTGATCTTCGATAGGAATAAATGACTTGACTTTTGAATCCTCTGCATATACAGAGGCAGTTTTCATGCTCAGGCAAAACTGGGCTAAGGAAGGCCAGTCTGGTTGTCCCTGCACATGACAACCATCAGGAGCTGCTTAGCTCCTGGCTGCAGCGTGACAGCAAAATCACGTAGGGAGCCCGCCTTCAAAACAAGGTTAAGGGAGCAAGAGCTCCCTTGACCTCATTTTTTCAATAGTCTGCCAGCCATGGCTCCCTGCCAGTGCTGGGGGAATCAGTGCATTATGGAAGTTCTGGGGGCCACCTGGCCCCCAACCCCCCCTGCTGCCAGCAGTGGTGGATTGTCTGGGTACACGATCTGCACACCCAGAAAAGGGGAACAGATCATCGGATTGTGAGAAAGGGCTCACAGAATCATAAGCCCTAGAAGAGATAGGGGCTATTCCCACGATCAGGCGAAATCAGGCTAGGGGAGCCTAGCCCGATTTTGCCTAATCGTTGGCGCCACCGGCTCGCAGGCAAATCCGGTGGCTTCCTGGCGGTTAACCTGCCAAACTAGCCCTCCCCTTAAACCGGGTTTGCAGAGCAAGCATTCCGCAAACCCGTTTTTTTAAATCGTGAGTAGCTGCAGTGTGGCTCCACACTGCAGCTACTCATGAGCAGACCCCCAGCAGGGGGCTTAAAAACAGCCTCCTGGTTCAGGGGTCTCTCCAGTATGCCCTGTGTGCTTGCGCAGGGCATACTGGAGCTTCCATGCGGCCCCAATACTCCCCAGCCCCTGCTGGCTCCGTCACGGAGCCGGCAGTTGTGTGGGCAGCCGATCTGGCCGCCCAGGGCTCCCACCCTGCTCATCTGCGGGGAGAGCGGGCTTAGCCCGCTCTCCCCGCTTCCCTTTACAAACCGGGTCTCACTGATCATGAGACCCGGCTCATACAGTTGCTAGCAGATGGAAGCCATTATAGAATGCTAGACACAGAATTGGAAGATCAAGGTTCAGATCCCAGCTTAACCATTAAGTTCACCAGGTAGCCATTGGAAAATCACCATGTCTCAGCCTAACCCACTTCAGCCTAACCTACCCCACAGGGTTATTCTTAGAATAAAATAAGAAACCACAAATATGCTGCTCTCAGCAAAAATGGTGGATTTTTACTAATGCCAAGCTGAAATGTTCCCAGAGTGAAATGTCACTCTGTTTTCAATGAGTGTGAAGCTACAGGGTGGAACATGGGTGAAATGTTTATTCCATGACTTTCATATTCCTTGCTGTGGGTGGGTACCATTTTCCCCACCCACAATGCTTCTTACTTAGAAGACTCCAGAGTGAGGATGCCTCCTGCTCCTCCCTCACTTTGATTTGTCTTCATGACGTTACACACATCAGCAGTGCAAATGTCACTGTGAAATGTGCATATGGTGATAGCCAAAAATGGTGAGTGAGTTGGGCAGTTTTGTGAAACCTTTTGTCCCACTCATTTCATGCTGAAAGTTATCCAAAAACCTTGAGCTCTAGTTTTTACAAGTGTAATAAACAAACAAATGAAAAAATAGTGGAGTTGGGTATAAGGAAATTCAGAGAGTAAAAGAAGATGGTAGAACCTGCCAACTTATCGCAGCATTGGTGTTTTGATGAGGAGCCTTGAAGGTTGCCAGGTAGCCTCCTGTCTGCTGATATCCTCATAGGATGCGCCCTTTTTCTGTCAAAGAGGTAGAAAGATCTTGCTGAATGAATCACATGATGCCATCTCATATCTTATGGGTGAGTGGTCTTAGGGACAAAAAGAAAGAAAATGATTGTTAACAAGGACTTGCAAAGTTAGTTATTTAATCTTGGCATTTGCTTTTCTCTTTTCCATTTCATATTCTGGAACTTAACACAAAAATCAATATTTATCTAAAAAGCAACAGACCTCTATTTCCCAACTTTAATAATAATGGATGGAATAGTTTTTTAAAGGAGTTTTTAAATGGGAAAAACAGTATTGGGAGTAATTCTCATCTAGACAATGAAGAGCTGCTGCAAAAACTGATTGTGGTGAACATAAGGTACATGGCTGGCCCCGGGATATTTCAAAGCAAAGGAAGTTTCCAGTGGGAATCTGCTGGAATATAAATTGTGACAATGAAATACAAGTGAAATACAATTGTTGGCAATGAATGTTACGAATTTGTCATTGATGACCTTAAAAAGTTCTCAGAACAAACAACCTGGATGCGGAAGGAAACCAAGGGTGAATGTACACAACACGTGTTTGTTTGTTTTTTAAATGAAGGCTTCACAAAATGAGGCAATATATTCCTGTGATGTTGTGACTTGGAAAGTTAGCTTTTATAAAAGGTAACTTTTCAAGGACTGAAATCCTGTGACTTATGCTCTGATAAAAATGAAACACAAAAAGGCTATCCCCACAATCATTACTGGGGTGGGGAGGAGGAATGGATGGCCCTACCTTCTCCCCAGACTATAATTGCTGTTCCTTTCGGCATGATGCCACATGCCCATATGATCCGTGCTGCACGGAGCAGCATGAATCTTTGGAGGCCAGACCTTGTTTTCCCAGCTTCCAGGAATCTCACAATGTACAGCATGACAAGCACGGTGCATTGGGTGCCAAGAGTCAGGCACTCTAGTCACCCAATTCTGTGTATACTCTGCACGCAGCCCAAGCATACACATGACTCTGCACCTGGGATAAAGGGCGCTCATATGCCCTTTAACCCAGGTAAAAATGCGAGTACATTCTAGGCACCTAGGCATGCAGCCCAAACATACATACAACCCCATACCTGGAGTAAAGGATGCACTCACACACTTTAACCTAGGTAAAAGCTCAGGCTTACACACATGCAGCCCTACTGAGATAGGGCTTCCCTAACCTGAGTAAGGCTGCTCATGTGCACAGCCTCAACATGGCAAAATGGGGTACAACCGTAAAGTTCTTCCTATGAAATGGATATTCTCTTAAACTGTACCCCTGATTCAACATATAGGTATGCATTTATTAATTTTTTAAAAATCTAAGTCTCATATATAATGGGAAGAGTTCTTTGTAAAAGACTTCTTAGACCCAAATTCTCATTATTCATCAAACCAAATTTCAGTTTTTCTGTCTGAACTAATACTAGGTTATCATGAATGGGATCTCCCAAATTAATGCAATTAATGCTTTTCTTAGATTTCCACAAATCCCTCAACATTTTTTCCAAACATGTTAGTCATCAGCTCTGAAAAAGAAGAGATATTTCAGATGGTTAGGCATCAGCACCAAATACTGACAAGCACTTGAGATTCTGATTACCTTTCCAAAAATTTATTTCAAAATTACTTTCCTCCTAAACATCAGTAAGAGAGGGGGAACCAGTGCAGGAAGGCGAAGGTAAGATATTGGCTAAGTTATGTAGGCTGGGTTCAGATACAATATTAAATTTTGGTTTAGCATGACTAGTATAAAATTCTAGCTCATGTGCTCCCCCTATCTCTTCATGCATTGAAGATGAGGAAATGAGCAGCTTCCATTCATGGAAACTACCACAATTTTTTTGTTGTGTCTGAACCCAGCAGTTTGTTCTAACTACAGTTTCTTAATGAGGTCATTCACACAATAAAAAACTGTGTTCTACCTGGGTTTGGGAGCTGTATGTGTCCCCAATTTCTGGTTGTGTGGAAGCAAGGAAGGACGAAAACCTGGGTAGCTTGCTTCCACACAATCACTTATACTCAGGTTTTCCACTTACCTTGCTTCCACAAAATTGAAAATTGGGAGCACATACAGCTCCCAAAGGTAGAATAAAGTTTTTGATTGTGTGAATGACCTCAACATGTCACAATATCAAACCAGGATTGTATCAATAAAGTATTTGCATGTCCTCATTTTGTGAACTAGTATCATTTGCCTTTCTGAGCTGCAACATTTTTTTACCTGTACTAAAATACTAGCCCTGGGTCAAAACTGAATGAAGCTGCTATGCCATCCTGCATGACTGTCACATGACTATTTACATTTTGGGAAAACATTTTTATATAGCAATTCCCTGACTGAAAAAGAACAGCTGATATGATATGACAACATGATAAAGGTTTTGGGGGGAAATCGTTAAGTGCCTATTAGAATCCTAGATAAATGCATATAGACTATCACAGAAATTATTAAATTAGGGTGAATTAGAATGCATTTCTTTATGTACTATCTTGAAAACTCACTGGAATTAAGCTAAATCAAAGGAATATAAACACTATGCAAGAATGACAGCATAGAT
This sequence comes from Hemicordylus capensis, assembly GCF_027244095.1. NCBI lineage: Eukaryota > Metazoa > Chordata > Lepidosauria > Squamata > Cordylidae > Hemicordylus > Hemicordylus capensis. The sequence goes on from NC_069662.1 coordinate 107,723,088, forward strand.
TGTCTGATAAAGAAAGTGAGAGAGAATCAAATGAGGCAAAATGTTTTTAAATATAGTACCAGAGAATATTTTATAGCAACATATTACATGATTAATCAAGCTGGAGGCTAGGGTGTGGATGGCCATCCTCTGCTAAAAGCTCAGGCTATCCTTTTGCTCAGTTGGTCCCCCCCCCCAATCCTACGCAATGATTACCAATCTAGCTGGATTCAGACAACTGAGACAAAAATAGCTACCCTCAGTCTTTCCCCCTTGACCTTGTTTAGTATGGGTTACGACCAGGCAAAAGCCACCATCAAGCAGTGCATTACAGACACTGAGCGCCAAACCGTTCTCAGCAAGTTCCCGAACTTTCATATCACTGATGGGCTTAGATATTCTGCCTCTCCAGCAGCATACTTGAAGAGCCCCTGGTGGCGCAGTGGTAAAACTGCCGCCCTGTAACCAGAAGGTTACAAGTTTGATCCTGACCAGGGGCTCAAGGTTGACTCAGCCTTCGATCCTTCCAAGGTCGGTAAAATGAGTACCCAGAATGTTGGGGGCAATATGCTAAATCATTGTAAACCGCTTAGAGAGCTCCGGCTATAAAGCGGTATATAAATGTCAGTGCTATTGCTATTGCTATACTTCACCCATTTGGAGGTTCCAAAGCATAGAAGGGTGTTCTGGCTCACTGTCATGGCCTCCCTTCAGCAGTGGAAGAAGACCATTACAGAAGGACTCCATTTGCAGAGTGACTATGCCCCTGTGGCTAAGGGCAGATCAAAACTAACAAGCATGTCCTCCTCCACTGTTTGTTCTATAGAGACATTCACACCTCCCTCATCCTTCCATTGCTATACAAGTATCTGGGACGTTCCAGCCAATTCTACAGCTCCTTGCTGTTCTCTGACTCTAAGCCTGCCATCACATATAGCATTGCCAGGTACTGTGCAGCTGCGATCAGCATTGTCAGCGGAAGATAAGCAGTGAGTCTTAACAGCCTTAGTCTGACCCTCGGTGACTCAGGGTAGACTCTACACTTTGCTCACTCAATATTGATTCAATAGAAAGACTTACACTCCTCCCCCTTTTTACTGTTCTTTATAGCCTTGTAGTCTGATCGTTATCCAGTTTTATTAATTAGGCTTTTATGTATTTCTGTCTTCTCAAGTCTTTTAATCTTTTTACGTCCATTTTAATGCACTTTATGCCTTTTATGCACTTCTATGACTTTTCAGGCTTTTATGCCCTCATGCTTCTGGTGTACTTTCTACTATTTTTAGTATTAATATGTACCTTAAGTACAGTTTCATATGTAACCACTTTTTATCTACTCTCACTTTTAACATGTAATCACCCTTATACTTCATGCTGGTCTATGACCATAATAAAGACCGATTGATATTACATGATTAAATAAATAACAGCACCAGAGCCAACCATCAAATCACAATGATGAATCATTCTGAATGTTAAGGAAAATATGAAAACCCAAAATAGCAACAAGCAAAATAGGAATGGGAATATCATCGTATTCACTGGCAAAATATCATCTCAATTCTAAAATTTCTAGGCACTGTATAAGATGGCAAATAGTCATGGAACACAGAGTCAATTTTTGGTTTGGCATGCTATCTCTAAAGGAGTTACCTGAAATTCTGAACTTCTGACAACAATCGCCATGATGCAATTAAATCTAATATCCTTGTAGGAAACAATCAGCAAAACAAACAACCCCAGAAGTTAAGGTATAATTTCAGAGAAGGGAACAATAAAAGAATGGTATGTGGTCCTTAAACATCCATTAGAAAGAAGCTAATAGGAGCAGAAAGACACATACAAGCTGTGTGGAAACTAGTTTAAACACCAAAATAGAGGCTCAGAAAGAATGTATGCCCCAAATCCAATTGTTTAATTTTTAAATATACAATGCATTCTGTTTGGAGGCTGCTTGCAGTATTTGAGAACATAAACTTTTTAATAGGTTTTTCTCAAAAGTTTAAAAAACCTTAACCAAGTTTACAAATATATTTCAGAATTTGTCCTAGTAACTCAATTTGAGACTCTTCGGAATTAATGAGAAAAGGGGGCAATCCAAATAAAAGCACTATATTAGATCTGACTGCAGGAAATTTACAAGCACCATCTATCTGATGGATCAAATGATGCAACATTCTGGGCAAACTGATGCACTTAACATTAATACAAATCACTACCAAGAATGGATGACATTCAGCTTCTGGGTTCTAACAGCTAGAACACAGAATTACAGAACTGATATATATGACATACATGAGGTCATTAACCTCTGTTCAAAAGGGATGGAAAGAAGCCAATATCACCTAGACGATACATCTTTAGTCTAGGGATGTGCACTGCGATTCGAGGATGAATCAATTTGATTCAGATTGGGCCAATTTGAATTATTCAACCTCAAATTGAATCACCCTTGACCTCAATGGTGATTCCAAGGTCAAATTGAATCAATTTGTCGATTTGAACCACCATTTTGTTTGACTGTTTTACTGCTTCTGATTGATTTTCTGTAGGGAGAGCTGGTCTACCAACAGGTTTTCTGGGAGAGCATGTCTACCCATTTAACCCAATGGGTAGATCAGCTCTCTCCAGAAAAAGTGCAATTCGAGCACTGCTTTTCTTGGGAGAGCTGGTCTACCCATTGGGTTTAATGGGTAGACTAGTCCTCTGAGAAAAGTAATTGGTAACTCAGAGCCTTTGCGGATGATGTGGTGTTTTTTCTAGAAAATCCATTAGAGAAGATTGGAAGGCTCTTGGAAAAAATAGAACAATTTGGCCAATTGGCTGGGTTTTATATAAATAAGAGTAAAACAAAGGTGCTGACAAAAAATATGGACCAGAAATCCAATGACAGACTTTATGAAATAAGTGAATTGAAAGTGGAGAAGAAAATTAAATATTTGGGCATCTGGCTGACAAACAAAAACTCTTTGTTGTTTTCAAATAATTATATCAAAATATGGAATACAGTAATAATTGATTTGCAAAGATGGACTAGAATGAACTTATCTTTAATGGGAAGCATTTCAGTTGTGAAGATGAATGTTTTACCTAAAATGTTGTTTCTTTTTCAGACTATTCCTGTAATTAATACGTTAACCTGTTTCAAGCAATGGCAAAAGGTCATAACTAAATTTGTTTGGCAAGGGAAAAGACCAAGAATTAAATTTAAAAATTTAACAGGTGCTAAAGAAAGAGGTGGTCTTACCCTGCTGGATTTAAGGTTGTATTTTGATGCTGTTTGTTTGACATGGTTAAAAGAATGGATAACATTAAGAAATCCCAGAATACTTGATCTGGAAGGATCTGATAGAAGGTTTGGATGGCATTCATATCTGTGGTATGATAAAAGCAAAGTGCATAAAGATTTTATTAATCACTATGTAAGAAGGAGTCTAAAGGGAGTGTGGGTAAAATACAAAAAATTGCTGGAATGTAAAACTCCATTATGGGTATCCCCGACTGAAGCTTTGGCACGTAAAAAGACAAATATGCAATCTGAATGGGGTACCTATAGGGATCTGTTATGTTTTCAAGAGAAGGGCTGTAAATTAAAAAACCTAAACGAAGTATGAAATTTGGTTAGTAACTGGTTTCAATATCATCAGCTAAACAAAATTTACAAGAAGGATCTTAAAGTTGGATTTGAGGATCAAATGTCGAGATTCGAGAAGGAATTGTGTGAAAATGATGAAAAATTAGTCTCTAAGATGTAGAAGTTGTTGCTTTTGGAGGAGACAAGAGATGAAGGGGTTAAAACGACTATGATAAAATGGGCTCAAGATGTGGGTCATAATATAGATATGGCAGCTTGGGAAAAATTATGAAAAACTGATTTAAAGTTCACTGCATGTTATACTTTAAAAGAAAATTATTATAAGATGATGTACAGGTGGTATTTGACACCAAAAAAAATAGCATTAATGTATTAAACTGTTTCAAACAAATGTTGGAAATGTGGACAACGTGAAGGAATTTTTTTCCATATGTGGTGATCATGAGGGAAGGCAAAGGCCTTTTGGGATATGATATATAATGAGCTGAAGAAAATTTTTTAAATGACATTTCCTAAGAGGCCAGAATCCTTCCTGCTGGGAATAACTCAAGGAGAGTTTTCCTGAAGAGACTTAACATTTTTTATGTATGCAACCACGGCGGCTATATGCGCAGAAATGGAAAGACAATAAAATGCCCTCAAAAGAAGGCTGGCTGATAAAAATTTTGGAATATACTGAGATGGCAAAACTTACAGCACTTATAAGGGATGAAAATTTGGAATGTTTCAAAGAAGATTGGGAACCATTTTTTACTTTACTTAAAGAACTATTTTTCTAATATGGACCTTTCAGCAGGGTTTGAAATATAGTAATAACAGCAGGTTGGGTTGGGTAAAATCGAGTAGCAATGTGGAGTATGTATGTTTTGAATTATTATAGCAATGGTTTATAAATAGCTAATATGAACCACGCAGACTGGTAAGCGGGAAGTCAATATTTACTTAATTAAATGTCATTGGATTGTTAAGATATTGTAAAAACCAATAAAATTTTAAAATGTGAAAAAAGAGAAAAGTAATTGGTAAATCAGCTCTACTTTCTATGGGGAGCTGGTTTACCAATTACTTTTCTCAGAGAGCAGGTCTACCCATTAAACCCAACTGGCAGACCAACTCTCCCAAGGAACATTGCTCCAATGGCCCTTTTCCCAGGGACTGCTGCTCTACCCATTGGATTTAATGGGTAGACCTGCTCTCTGCAGAAAAATCAAATTGATTCAATGACTCACAAATCAAATCACTGACTCAGCTAGCAGGTCCCAACTGCTGCTAATTCGATTTGAGATTTTGCAATCTGATTAGAGGTCAACTTGAATCACAAAATCCGATTCATGCATACTCCTCCTTTAGATTAGTCCAAATTGTTGTTTACATGATTAAGGCTGAACTCCTAAACATACTTGCTAGGAAATAAGCCTCACAGTGTCTGGCATCCTGACTAATGAAGCACTAGCAGAAGCATGTTGCGCCTGCATAAATGTTTTGTGCTAGCTACTTGCTCTGAGTCTGGAGCTCACATTCCAGACCAGTGTTGCACTACTGAAAACATGCTTGCACTTGCACAATTTGCAGCATGCATCATTTCCTTTAAAGGAAACTTTTGTGCAAGACAGGGTTGATAAAAATCAATTATTATTTTTTTAAAAATCAGATTATAAAAGTTTAAATCAGATATTTTCCATTTAAAACATTTTTTAAAATATAAATTAGATTTTAATTTTTTAAAAAATCATTAAAAAAGAACCTAGGTCAACGATATCATCATGAATGTTAATCATAGCCTCTCATTATATCCTATGGACATGTTGAGCAGTGTGTGGGGATGAGAGATATCAGACTTGATCAATCCTATTTTGCAGGTGGTGTACATGCATCATACCCACACAGTGAAGCCCTTGCCCCCCGCAAAAGTACAGTGACAAAGGTAGTCCATAAATGGATTATGGGGGATGGAGTAGACCTGAGTGAGGAGGAGTTATAAATTATTATAAATGCAAGGGATTGGTGGGGGGGGGGGAGAAAGTGAAAACAAAAGTGAATGAAACATATTCATGCAATCATGAGGGAACGTTTTTGGCGTGTATCCTCCATTGTAGAAAGGAACACCTATTATGGCAGCAGGCTCTAAAGGAGACCCCATTTGGGAATATTTTAATGAAGTTTCTGTCGGTAAGATAGGCATGTATGCGAAATGCAAACAGCGCAACAAAGAAATGCAAGGCCTGGTTGCCCTAAGGAAACAGCATTATGACAAGTGTGTACCTATTATACAGTGTACCTACCTTCTAAAAATAAAACCTATATCTATCTCTGAATATTTATTAAGGTTCTATTAGACAACAAGAATGTACTTTTACTAGAAAATGATGATTTTCATAACTGGTGATTTAAATAATTAAAATTTATCTTTCTGTGATGTGATGTAAAGCATGATTTAAATCATTTTGATTTAAATCAAATCAACCCTGGTGCAAGAGTGCTATCGTGCAGAAGCACAATTCCACAAACCGTTTTTTAAGCCCAGCTGTGTGATCTTGCACTAGCACAACTTTGCTTGTGGGGCAAGTGCTTTGTTAACCAAGATGTAACCACTACTACTACGAATATTACAAATACTCATATACTGCTTTTCAACAAGAGTTCCCAAAGTGGTTTACATAGAGAAATAAGAATAAACAAGCTGAACCCGCACACAGCATCTGTACGCAAGTGCTAGTGCACTTGGCCTTCCCCAACCCAGAGGCTTGGCGGGGCAATGGAAGGCCCCTCACTGGGCCCTTCTCTCCCACTCAGCCTCTCCCACCTGAGACTCTGCTTGGCCTTTCTCCCTCGCTGTTTGGCCTTTCCTCACCCCACTCACCCATTCCTCTCCCCCACTCACCACTCGCCTTACTTCTCCTTGCTCGGCCATTCCTCGCCCCCCACATGGCCTTTCCTTGGCCCCCCTGCTCACTGTTTGTCCTTTCCTCACACCCCCTGCTCAGCACTTGGCCTTTGCCACCCCCCCGCTTGGCCACTGCTCCCCCGTTTGTCCCCCTGTCCCACCTCCACACTGCCTTAAGCCGCCCCATGGCAGCAGAGAGGGCCGGCAATGACAGGGTGCTGGCGGTGGAGATGGTGGTGAAAGTTCCTTCCATGGGCCCACCAGGTTGTACGTGAAAACTCCACACCAGCATTTTCATTGGTTGCGGCTACAGTGGGGCAGGGCTTGGCGCGTACAACCTTAGTGTATTATATAGATAGATGGATCCATGTCCCCAGAGGGCTCACTGTCTAAAAAGAAATATAAAATAGACACCAGCAACAGTCATTGGATGAATGCTATGGATAGGGCCAGTTGCTTTCCCCCTGCTAAATATAAGAGAATCACCACTTTAAAAACTGAGTTAGCAGGGGTCAAGTGAAGCTTACTTCTGAGTAAACATGCATAGAATTGGTTTTTCATTTTATTTCAATAAGATTGCCAGAGTGCATATAACATAATCAAGGATAGCAATTATATATGTAAATATAACTGAAAAAGAAAAAAAGAAGAAAAAGAAATCCCTTAAGCAGAACTTTAACAGAATAAAATACAACCTACCTAAGAAAAAAGGGAAGAAAGAGAGAAAAACTACCTTCTTCTAAGGATATATATCTTTTGTTTTCAAAGAGTAAACAATTCATTAAAAGTCGACCAAATAGCTGAAATTCCTCTTCTTTACCTTTCCTTCGGGGGTGGGGGTGGGAGGACAGTTCAAATGCAGACAAGGAACACTTGTGAGTTATCCAAAGCTGCGGTTCCGGAGTAAATTTGTCCTTCCAGTAATGTATTATAATCCTTTTGGCAACCCCCCAAGCATGAAGAACCCACAATTCTTGATGTAATGATAGATTCTATATGCTGAGGATGTACCCCAACAAAACAAGAATGTCCTCGACAGGTTATGATTACTGCAATGTCATGTTAACAACCTTATGAATTTCAAGTCAAAATGGCACAATAACCAGAGAGGACCAAACCATATGTGTAACTGTACCCTTATACAAATTATACCTCCAGCATCTAGAAGTCTGTGACCGTCCCTTGTTAAATATTCTCTGAATGAGGCCAATAAACATGGAATAAAGGTTTCTGCTGTATTCGTCTCATTTTGAGATCCAAAGAGGCACATTTTACTGCCTTCAAAGCAACCCACCATTGATTTAATAAAAAAAGGTATTCAAGATCATTGTTCCAAAGATCTTGGATATAATCAATATCAATCTTATCAATGTCTTTAAGCTTCTGATAGAGCCAGGTTACAGGCTTAGGGGCAGCCAATAGATGTTCCAGGTCTAATAATAAAAACAGAGTTTCAGAAGCTGCAACCACATCAGGACCAAAAGGCCATGGTACTAAACGCTTTAGTTTAATAAACTGCCACCTAGCATTTAAAGATAAATCAAACTCAGCTCTCAATGTATCAAAAGATTTAAGAACAGCTTCAGAAGAGATCAACGGATCAAGTGTAATGATGTTGTGGGAAGCCCATTTAGCCCAATAAAGAGATTTACAAACAATCTTCAAACAGGGATTCTCCCACAATATAAGCTCTTCATGTTGGAAAGGATCAAACCCATGTCTACAACCCAAATATCCATATATGCCATGCAACTTTATATGCCACCCAAAATTTCAGCAGGGTCAAATAATAACTTTTGACCTGTGCCGAAGGCATAACAAAAACCCAGGACCCACCTTAAGACCAAAGATAAAATACATGCCCAATGATGAGCTTGAAAATGCAGAAAGTTAAACCTGCTTTCTTGAATAGGTAGTTGAAGTTTACAAAGTGAAAAACTGGGTGGGTGTTCTTGCCATAAGAAGTCATTGAATAATTTATAGAATTGCTTTAAAATGATAAAAGTACAAGAATTGGGAGACTTTTTAAAATATTTATGAGCCTCCGTGTTAGATTAATCTTACTCACATTTATTTTGCCCCAGATACTCAATGGAATCATAGCCCAGTGATCTAAGTCATTTTTCATTTGAAGCAAAAATTTGGAAAATGTTTGAATTTACTAATTGAGAATGCTTCCTAGAAATTAATATGCCTAAATACACAAGAGACTCTGGACACCACCTAAAACCCTACACCCATCATGAAAATTTGTAGAACCTAAAGACATCAAATCTGATTAACCCCAATTTATGGAGTAATCTGCTAAATTAACAAATTTTTGATTATTTTTATTTTTATTTTTACATTTTTATACCGCCTTTCGTTAAAAGAAAACCCCAAGGCGGTTTACAAAAATTAAAAACATACAGCAAAAAGCAGTAAAAACATCAAGCTAAAAACAAGCATAAAAACAAGACAACAGATAAGATATCAGATAATTATGAATTGTGACCTCTGGTTTATCAATAAAACATAAAATAATATCTACATATAAAATCAACTTGTGCTCACTTCCACTTATAGTAATACCCTTTATATTATCATAGTTCCTAACAGCATAAGGAGCCACCTAATGGGAAACACAGGCAGCTATGATACAGAAAGATGCTGAAAGGCATCATCTCATACTGCGTGGGAGGAGGCAATGGTAAACCCCTCCTGTATTCTACCAAAGACAACCACAGGGCTCTGTGGTCGCCAGGAGTTGACACCGACCTGATGGCACACTTTACTTTAATAGCATAAGCCAGGGGTTCTAACTCCATATTGAAAAAACAGAGGTGACAGAGGTGATTCCTGATGTTTTCCCCATTCTAGCCTAATTGAACGGGACAATAACACATTGGTGATGACTCATGAATAAGGAGCCATGCAAGCACGGTAATCCAAGTCAAAAAAAACTTGGGGGAAATCCAAATTTAATAAAAACATGTTTCAAGAAGCCCAGATTAGTTATGTGCATGGACCAGTTTGCAGACCATTCTAAAGGCCTGCAAACAGGTTCGCTGGGGGTGGGGTTCGTGGTTCTCAGCTGGGGGTGGCTCTTTAAGGATGGAGGAGGATGCACTTACCCCTCCCACCGCTTTTCCCCCACAGGCGCTCCGTTTTTGAAAAGCATTTGGGGCAGCAGCGGACCTCCCTGCCGCCCCTTCCCCCGTTTCTTGGCAAAAGGCTTCAGAATGTGTGACTGCATGTGCGCATGGTGCGTGCACGCATCACATGTGCATTGCATGCGTACATCAGACGTGTGCACGCTCGCCGTACACATGTTCTGAAGCCTTTTGCCGAAAAACTAGCCCAGATGGAGCATGTCAAATGCCTTCTCCGTGTCTAAAGGAATAATAGCAGCCTGGTCTTACTTCTCCGAGGATGAGGCTAGTACATCAGCCAATGATCTAATATTATCTGATCCTTGAGGCCAGATATAAACCCAGTCTGAACTGGATGAATAATAATAGGGAGCACAGTCTGCACCCTACATGCCAGTGTGATTGTCAATATCTCAGCATCAACATGGACAAAGGAGATAGGTCTATAGTTGGTACATAAACCAGGATCTTTACCAAGCTTAAGGAGAACAATTATATTGTTTAAACAATTATATTGTTTAACTGCCCTGAGCCATTTTTGGAAGGGCGGTATAGAAATCAAATAATAAGAATAAGAATAATTAATGCCACACAATACACCAGATATAACTGTAGTCGAGAAGAGAGAAAAACAAGTTAAAATAATCAACATAGCAATACCAGGGGATAGCAGAATAGAAGAAAAAGAAATAGAAAAAATAAAAAATTACAAAGATTTACAAATTGAAATTGAACGGCTGTGGCAGAAAAAGACCAAAATAATCCCAGTGGTAATTGGCGTCCTGGGTGCAGTTCCAAAAGACCTTGAAGAGCACCTCAACACCATAGGGGCCACAGAAATCACCATCAGCCAATTACAAAAAGCAACTTTACTGGGAACAGCCTATATTCTGCAATGATATCTATAACAACAGCAACAACATTGACAATAAAATTCAGCCATCCCAGGTTCTTGGGAAGGACTCGATGTCTGGAGAAAACAAACCAGTCAATAACACCTGTCTGACTGTGGGAATTAAGAAGAAGAAGAAGAAGAAGAAGAAGAAGAAGAAGAAGAAGAAGAAGAAGAAGAAGAAGAAGAAGATCTCCAATAAAATAGGAGCCAGGAAAGTAATACATGTCTTGTAAAACTCCAAAGAAAATCCATCGGACCCCAGGGTGCTTCTAGATTTCATCGATTTAATTGCAGACATTATTTCATGTAATGAAGGAGCTAAATGGTTCATTTGATCTTGTGTTAAATGTGGAAGGTGCACCTTTTGCAGGAAGCAATCTATGTCTGCATCAGTATTATATAGGTTAGAATAAAGCTCAAAAAAATTACTGATTGGTAAATTCAGGATCTGTGTGGACATAACCTTGAGTATCATGGATAAAATATAGAATGATACACTATTTAATCTGCTTCAGTCTAGAAGCCAACAGTTTACTAGATCCGCCCTCCGCTTTCCCAATATCTTTGCCTAGTATAATTCCACAAAAATTCAGTTTGTAAGGAGTATAACTCCATATTTAGTCATAAGTAAGATTCTGTATGACTCAGGAGAAGGTGTGATGTGTATAAGATTAATAAATCCTTAAACTTGCTTCTTGAGATATACCACATGAGCCATTTGTTGCCTTTTAAAATATGAAGAATAGGCTATGAACTGACCCCCCAAAAATACTTTAAAGGTATTCCAAACCAGGGCTAGTGATGTAGTAAAGCTCCTGTTTGAACAACAACAAATCCTCCACCTCCTGTTCCATTTGTCTAGTAAACTGCAGATCATTCAGCAAGGATATGTTCATATACCACCTAAATGAAGTACTGAACGAACTTTCCAAATGAACAACCAACTTAAAAGGGGCATGATTGAGGTTTCTATGACAACAATGTTGCATGGCTGAACCTGAGACATTATAGAACGAAACATCAAAAAATAATCCAATCTAAAACAATTTTTATAAATAGGACAAAGAAAAGCATATTCTCATTGAGATGAATTAAAAAGATACCATAGATCTACTAAATTAAAACCTAATATATAGGCCTTAAGTGTGGTACAAGTTTGAGAATGTAATCTAGATATGGTGGTGTTACGGTCAAGAAGGGGATCAAGAGTTTGATTCGAATCCCCTCCAATAATCAAGTGGATGACATTAAATGTCAAAGTATGTAAATCTTCAAAACAGCTCTGTATTAATTCTGGGGAATCTGTGACTGGACCGTACAAATTCATTAATGCCAAACATTGACCACCCACACTAACAATAAGTATAAGAAAGTGACCTTCATCACTTGTTATTTCCTGTTCAACAATTTGTTTAGAAATTTGGGAATTAAAATAGCCCCACCACTCATTGAATTAGCACTTATGTAGACGTTCCCACCCATGCCCGTTGCAGGAGCAATGTATCAACAGGCAAAATATGGGTTTCTTGTAAAACAAAACAAAAAAAACAAAAAAACAAAAAAACCTCAATAGCCAATAGGGATGTGCACGGACCAGTTAGCAGGCCCTTTTATAGACGCTATAATAGGTCATGTTATCAACAAGCTAAGTTTTATGTTAGAAAAGGTTTTTGTTGAATTCCGAAACAAGTGTCTTCCCAGTCATTTTAGATCAGTTTACTCTTAAGATCTATTGATTTTACAGACTAAAGAGGATTTGGGGGCTCCCCAAGGGGTATGGAGGGAAGAAGAGGAACTGCATTTATTCAAACAGACGTTGACAGCCTTTAAAATGCCAGTTAAATATGGGTTATTCCTATATTTACCCAAAAGGAAGAGGACTCTGAATTTAAGACAATCCTCTGATTTCTAACATTAAAGAACTTGAAAAGGAGCTATTATTGGATTCAGGTAAACAAGGTATGCCAGAGAGGGAGTTGTCCACTTGGGTCACTGCTAGAACCTGTACACTTGATCCCATGAGACACTTAAATTTATGCTATAATGCTTATTCTTACATTTATGCTATAATGCTTCTCCTACTGCCTCTTGGGGTTTGAATCCATGTTGTTCTCTCATTTTTGTGTAAGGTTAAACCCAATGGAATTTTTTTTAACTTTTCCTGAAAATGAACATAACATATTTGGCATGTTGTATTTTTTTAAAAAAACACACATCTAAAATGTAAGGTTGCACAGAATTATTTATTTTTATTATTTATTTATTTATTTACTTACTTACTTACATTTATATCCCACTCTTCCTCCAAGGAGCCCAGAGCAGTGTACTACATACTTAGGTTTCTCCTCACAACAACCCTGTGAAATAGGTTAGGCTAAGAGAGAAGTGACTGGCCCAGAGTCACCCAGCTAGTATCATGGCTGAATGGGGATTTGAACTCAGGTATCTCCGGTCCTAGTCCAGCACTCTAACCACTACACCACGCTGGCTAGATGAATCTATGTATCAAGTGCTTTTATGAAAATCAGAGAATTAATTTTATGGACCGTAAACTATTTGGCAGTCAATCAGTTGAAGAGTTTTACTGTGCTGTTGCCCGACTGCTATTTACAAAGTAGAAATTGTTCAAATTGTAATTATCTGTGAGCAAATGCATATGCTTAATAAGAGGACATTCTGTCCATCCCTCTAGTCCATTGAAAGGATGAGACAGTTTGAGAAATATCCATATCCACTCAAGAATCAAATCAGTTTAATCGAAACTTAGCCTCTATCTAAATAGCTAAATATTTATGAGAACAAAGAGTTTCACTGGTGTTTGGAATGGATGAGATTGAACTTTCGGGTTCAGAAGTCAAGGAGTGAGGGAGAGGGAAGCTGCTAAACTCAAGTCCAAACTCCCCTTTATGAGAATTGAGCACTGAATTAGACATTTGATTCAGTAGTTAATTTTATTGATTGATTGATTGATTGATCGTTCAATTTTTATACTGCCTTTCATATGGCATCCCAAGGCAGTTTACAAAAGTTAAAGTACAATAAAGCTCCATAAAAACCACATTTTAAAACCTTAAAATCAGTTCAACAGACCATAAAATTAAAACAGAAAATTTTAAAAAGCTGAGAAAGCTTGGGTGAAAAGATGGGTTTTTGGATTTTTTAAAAAATTGCCAGAGATGGGGAGGATCATATCTCAGCAGGGAGCGCATTCCACAATCTCGGGGCAGCAACCGAGAAGGCCTGTCTCTGTGTAGAAACCAAACCAGTTGGCGGTAACTGGAGACAGACCTCCTCAGATGACCTCAATGGGTGGCGGGGCTCATAGCGAAGAAGACACTATCTTTAATGACATATTAATTAAATAGACAATTACTAGGCATGCTTTACTTGTAAATGCATATTCTACATAATGACAAAATGCAAATGCTGTGCTTGCCAATATACTCACATCAGAACTTGAACAAGCTTTGACATACTTCTACTGGACCCACATATCCAAATTTTCAGGATGAGAATACTTTAACAAAAATTGAGAAAGACAGTTCCTTGGGCTGGAACAAAGAAATTAGAAGTTTTGGTGTTAGAGAATTTAGCCTAAGATCCTGATAACATAAAATAAGGAAATAGTTTCCTTATGTTATCTGATAACTTAAAATAAGGAAATGGCCTGTATCCAACCTCCCATGGCTGGGCAAGGTAATTGAGAAGGTGGTGGCCTCTCAGCTCCAGGCAGTCTTGGAGGAAACTGATTATCTAGACCCATTTCAAACTGGTTTTGGGGCGGGCTATGGGGTGGAGACTGCCTTGGTCAGCCTGATGGATGATCTCCAATTGGGAATTGACAGAGGAAGTGTGACTCTGTTGGTCCTTTTAGATCTCTCGGTGGCTTTCGATACTATCAACCATAGTATCCTTCTGGAACGTCTGAGGGTATTGGGGGTGGGGGGCACTGTTTTACAGTGGTTCCGCTCCTACCTCTCGGATAGATTCCAGATGGTGTCGATTGGAGACTGCTGCTCTTTAAAATTTGAGCTTAAGTATGGTGTCCCTCAAAGCGCCATACTTTCTCCAATGCTCTTTAACATCTACATAAAACCGCTGGGAGAGATCATCAGGGGATTTGGAGCTGGGTGTTATCAGTATGCTGATGACACCCAAACCTACTTCTCCATGTCATCTTCTTCAGGAGATGGCATAATTTCCCTAAATGCTTGCCTGGAAGCAGTAATGGACTCTATGAAGGAAAATAAACTGAAACTGAATCCAGATAAGACGGGGGTATTTATTGTGTGGAGTCAGAACTCTAGAGATGATTTTGATCTGCCTGTTCTAGATGGGGTCACACTTCCCCAAAAGGAACAGGTTCGCAGTCTGGGAGTACTTCTGGATCCACACCTCTCTCTGGTTTCTCAGGCTGAGGCGGTGGCAAGAGGTGCTTTCTATCAGCTTCGGCTGATATGCAAGCTGCGTCCGTTTCTTGAGATGAATGACCTCAAAACAGTGGTACATATGTTGGTAACCTCCAGACTTGACTTCTGCAATGCACTCTATGTGGGGCTGCCTTTGTATGTAGTCCGGAAGCTTTAGTTGGTACAGAACGCGGCAGCCAGGTTGGTCTCTGAGTCATCTCGGAGAGACCACATCACTCCTTTGTTGATAGAGTTAAACTGGCTGCCAATAGGCTTCCGGGCAAAATACAAAGTGTTTGTCATAACATATAAAGCCCTAAATGGCTTAGGCCCTGGGTATCTAAGAGAACGTCTTCATTATGATCCTCTCCGCCCACTGAGGTCGTCCAGAGAGGTCCGTCTCCAGTTGCCGCCAGCTCGCCTGATGGACACGGGGACGGGCTTTCTTGGTTGCTGCCCCAAGACTGTGGAATGCGCTCCCTACTGAGATATGATCCTCCCCATCTCTGACAATTTTTAGAAAGCATTTGAAAACCCACCTCTTCACCCAAGCTTTTTCTGTTCTTTAAAATTTTAAGGTTTTAATTCGTGGTTGATTTTTAAATTGTTAGATTGCTTAAGTTTTTGTATATATTTTAACTTGTTTTATACTATTGTTAACCGCCAAGAGATGAAAGTATGGGGCCGTGTACAAATGTAATAAATAATAAATAAATAAATAATAAAATAGTTGTAGAAAGCTAGGTCTGGGATTTAATTAGTTAAATATTAACTTGTCATGCTTCATCTGTCACGGAAAAGGTCAGGTCTTAAAATTAATGGATGTCTGTTTTCCCCTTGTGATACACAAGTATCTGTGAAACTGACGGCCAGAAAATTTAGGACTGTCAAAAGGAAGTACTTTTCCACACAGTGTATAACTAATCTATGGAATTCTCTGCGACAGGATAAGGTGATGGCCACTAGCTTGGATGAATTCAAAAGGGGCTTAGACAAATTCATGGAGGACAGGTCTATCAATGGCTACTGGTCTGGTGGCTATAGGCCAGTCTCAGAGGCAAGGTGCCTCTAAATACCACTTGCAGGGGAGCAACAGCAAGAGAGAACGTATACCCTCACCTCTTGCCTGTGGGCTTGTTAGAGGCATCTGGTGGTCCACTGTGTGATGCTGGACTAGACAGGCCTTGGGCCTGATCCAGCATGGCTATTCTTAAGTTCTAAGTGTCTTCAAAATTAAACACATCTGTTTACAGGAGGGATCAATAAAGGGAAGCCCTAATCCGTTTTACTTGTAAACCAATGGCATTTCACAAATACTAATATGCCACGTCACACATAATCTATCTAGTTTTTTATAAAGTCCATTTTTGGTAAAGAAATGAGTCAAATAGCAAGAAAGCATGCAAACACCCACTTACTGCCTTGCCTACCCACCAAATTAAAAACAAAATTAAAAACCTGGTCTGCACAACCTACAACATGCCAGCACAGTTAATGGTTTCATTGTTTTGCCTGACTTCCAATCAATTTCTGGAATACACTTTTAGTTCTGAAAGCTATTTCATGAATTTCTATGAGGGAAGCGGATATTAAAATATGCCTATCAACTGAGCAAACTCTCTCCCATGTCAAGTAAAGGACAATGTTTTTTAATGTGCCAACATTAAAATTCTGAACTTTTGAAAATTAGCTTCATTTAAATATAGTAGGAGATGAAAGCACTCAAATACCAGCTCTACTAAACCTAAAGAGCATTTCAGAGAACAAAAAATCATTATTACTAATATTTATATATCACTTTTCAACAAAAAGTTAAAGCAATTTATATAGCAAGAGAAAATAAGGTTCCCTGTCCCAGAAAGGCTCACAATCCAAAAAAACAAACAAGACACTAGCAGGAGCCATGGGAAATATGCTAAGCTGGACTGAACATGGACAGTTGCTTCTTTGCCTAGTTAGCAGAGCCAATTCAGATGATAATGCCATCTTGGAAGCTCTACTCATGCTGCCATAGCAAACTGGAAAACTTTCCAGTCTGAGTTTCGGCCTGGGCGTGGGGTAGAAACGGTCCTTGTTGCTCTGGCTGATGATCTCTGTCACCAGTTTGATAGGGGAGGGTCAGCGCTGCTGTTGCTGTTAGATCTCACAGCAGCATTCGACACTGTGGACCATGATATTCTGGTCCACCGCGTAGCTGATGCTGAGATCCGAGGTGTGGCCTTGTTGTGGCTGCGTTCCTTCCTACAAGACCGGAGATATAGGGTGGCAATGAGCAATGAGAGGTCTTCACGTTAGACTAACATGTGGTGTCCCCCAGGGGGCTATTCTCTCGCCCCAGCTTTTTCTGCTGATGGATGGCAGGGCTGAGGACACCATAGCCCAGTTGACCAGGTGTTTGGAGGTGGTCACAGACTGGCTGAGACAAAGTCGTCTACGGCTTAATCCAGATAAGACTGAAGTTCTGTGGCTGGGCCCAAAGAGGTCAGAGGGGAGTTTTCAATTACCAACCCTTGATAGTGCTTGTTTGATACCTCAGCCTACTGTGAAGAGCCTGGGCGTGATTCTTGATGCCTCTTTGAATATGGAGGCTCAGATCATGGAGGTCGCTCAAAAGGCCTTCTTTCAGTTACGCCAAATACGGCAGCTGGCCCCCTATCTGTCCCCTCCAGACTTGGCCACTGTGATCCATGTGACAGTCACTTCCAGGTTAGATTATTGCAACTCACTTTATGTGGGGCTGCCACTGTGCTTAACTTGGAGATTGCAACTGGTGCAGAATGCCGCAGCCAGGGTCCTTACTAAGGTGCCTTGGCGAGCACATGTGACACCTTTGCTTGTTCAGTTACACTGGTTGCCGGTTGAGTCCCAGGTTAAGTTTAAGGTATTAACCTTAACATTTAAAGCCCTACACAGTATGGGCCCTCCATACCTCCAAGACCGCCTGGTTCGATATGTCCCTCGCCGGGTCCTGAGATCAGCCACAAGTAATGCCTTGGTGATCCCGGGCCCTAGGGATATTAAATTGCAATCAACAAGAGCCAGGGCTTCTCAGTGGTGGCCCCGACTCTATGGAACAGTCTCCTGGATAATATCAGAGCTCTCCATGATCTGTAAGGCATGTAAGACTGAAATGTTCCGCTGGGTATTCAGTCGCTGAGATAGCTGGTTGTAGAGTGATCTTGTAATCCTTGGTTATTATGTCATGTGGAATTTGTGAGGTTATGTAAGATTTATGTTTATAAAATTGTGTTGTTGTGTATGTTTGCTTGTAAGCCACCCTGAGTCCTATGGGAGTAGGGCGATATATAAATCTAAATAAATAAATAAATAAATAAATAGGTGTTGGACTTGCAAGTTCCTCCTTTTCCTTCACTGTTTTTGTTTTATTCATTACACTTTTTATTCCACCCATCTTTGAAGGAATTTCGGCAGTGTGGACTATTGCCCTTCCTGCCCCCACATTCTTATCCTCAAAACAAACCTGGGAGGGAGGTTAGACCTAAGATAATAACTGACCCATTTTCACCCAGTGAGCTTTATGAGTAAGGACCCAGGCAGTATTCCCTCTAAAAGGGATTCCCAGATATTGTTCACTACAACTTCCAGCATCCCCAACTGCAATGGCCTTTGGCTGGGTATTCTGGGAGTTGTAGTCAACATCTGGGAATTCCTGATAGAGAAAACACTGGACCCAGGTTATAGGCCTGGACCCAGGCCGAGTTTGTGTACAGAATGTAGCTTGGAACCAGAAGATGCAGCATTTATTAACACAATACTCCGGACCTTCCAAACCAAATCCTGCAGGAAACATAGAAAAGGGTGCACTGAAAGCTAGCGCTTGGGGCTATTCACATGACCTACTGGGCAGGCGGGCAGGGGGAAGGCTTCTCAAACTTGTCCTCCCATCCCCAGACGATTGTTGTTTTGTTGGTTGGAGCATGCTCTGCACTCCCACATGATCAGCCCTGCTCCTGGCCTCCGTGAAGCCCACAATGTGGAACGCAACACACACTTACTGCATTGGGGGATTCCCACAAGAGACTGACACTCTAGATGCCCGTCTGGAAGCAGCCTGTACTTGCACATGAGCAAGTAGCTGGGGGTAAGGGAGCGCTCACTCCCTTAATCTCGGCTAACAGCTGGGGTAAATAGCGGGGCTAGGCAGTACTGCCCTGCTGGGATTGGACCTTATCCTGGTAGTTCTTACGCACAGTCTAACCCGGGCTGGGTGTCCCTAGCCCATATTAGGCTGCATGTGAAAACAGCCTCATAGACTTTTATGAAGGAACCAGCTCCAATTCTTCACCCCATAATTTCTAAATCTTATGAGCAAAATAGTAACCCCAACTATGTAGGAAGAAACAAGAAACACTATGTTTGGCAGAGAGAAAGAGTAATGAATTAGTTTAGCAAGCCAAAACAACCACCACCACCACCTTCAAGGCAAGCAGCATGAAAAGTAAAGTGTCGAAGTCCCCAATACTCTAAGAAAGATGGAATTGGGGCAGTGGGATGGGAAGCGGAAAGCAGATTAATGTACCGCTTCAGACAAAGCCAAGCTAAGACATCTCCCACCCACAAACAAGTTTCCAACACGCTGGGAAAACAGAAGAGTAAGTGGGAAAGCAAAATGTAATACCACATTTATATGAGGGTATAAGCAGGAATCTTATACTTCCCACTTCCCAGCTTGCCGGATCAACCCACTTGCCAGCTTGCCGGAGTCAAGTGGCCCCAGTCCTCCAGCAAGCAATTCAGCAACATAAAGAACTTCTCACAAGAGGTCTCATTTCCACTGCCATTTTGGAGAAGGTAAGAAATAGCAGGAGTCCTTTCTGAGCAATAGGAGAGGGATTGCATTGTTTCTTACCATATCCATATCTCAGTGCAAATGACAAAAGACCCACTTCTCTCCTAAAACCTCTGACTATGTGCCAGAAAAGGATCCAAGGGAAGAGAGGGGGTTGGTGGTGATCATAAATAACACCTAGCTGGTGAATTAAGCCTACTTTTGTGGATCACTGGGTATGAGGAAGACATTGGGAGAGGTTCTGACGGATAAGAATCAACACGGAATAAAACAATGAAAAGCTTAAAATTCAGCAGGCTCAGAGGAACAATGCTGGAATTCTTAAAAATCATAAATCAAAAAGGGTAATGAAAATAACTGCATCTTGCACAGGACATTATGCACACAACAGACTAGCAGTGTGATTCTATACATGTCTATTCAGGAATAAAATCCACTGTGCTCAATGGGGCTTACTCCCAGGTAAGTGTGCCTGAAACAGAGTTATGGAAAGGCAAAAAAGAACTGGAGAGACAGAGCAAGAGCGAATGCGCAAGCACAATCTGCAACACTTCTAATAGGAATGTGCAAATCTGGGCGATTTGAGAGATTCGACCTCAGATTGACTCACCCTTGAGGATGCTTACCCGAACTGAAGTTGAATCAAATCAATCTCAATTCTAGCTTGAGTCAATTTGGCGATTCTAGCCTCCATTTTGTCCCCAGCGATCTCTATTTTGTCCCCTCCGAGCTTCTGCCATCACTACCAGGGATGAATTTTTAGAAATTTTTATTTGTGGATTCTCACTTGTGAAATGACTTCTTCATAGGGAATCCCTTTGAAGAATTCACTCCACAACCAAGAATCCACAACACATAAAAATTCCTAAAAATTCACCCCTTTGCACGATTCCTTGGGGGAGGTTAGGGTGGCAGTTGGTTCCCATGGGGCCCTGCCACCCAACCCACTTTGATCCCTCCATCCCTTAAAAATTTGGATAGATTCAAATTTGAATCAAAAGAACCCAGATTCAAAGACAGCAGATGCAAGCTCGGATAGAATCACAAAAATCAATTCATGCACATCCCTAACTTCTAGCCTCCTTTCTGAGATGCTCCACTATTCCACAACATGACCAAACCAAATGGAACGAAGAGAGCTCCTTCTTTTTTTAGTTTTCTTAATGTATATCTCTCCCTAGCCATTCTATTTCTGACTGGATGTTCTGTGTCTCAAGAACCCTATCAGTTTCTTTAACATGTTAGCAAGAAGGTAGGAGTATGAATTTAAGATAGGAGATTTTATGCTGTCCATTTCCCCACTGTGTCCCCACTGTGTGCTCTTTCATGACTTAAAAACAAATTAAGTGTATACCTCTGTTAAGCACCATATTCACACTTGGATGTCCCATACTATTGAATGGTATACGCCATACTGAAAACGGCCCCATACAATCCTATTGCATCTCTGACTCCTTGTGAGATATGTTGTGAAGTCTGCTCAGTAAGGACAACTTATCTGCCAAAGACCATCCATCACATAAAACCATTGTATATGTCTTGGCTGGCTGATTGTTTCACTTCTGAGTGGCACTTTGCAAAGTACTGAGTGCCATCAACTCCTAATGAATGACCATAACACCTTGAAGGACAAAACACTAATGAAATAAGGGAAATAATTTTTTTAAGTGAGCAGCAGATTAGGCAGGAAGGAAGAAGTTCAAGAGATCACTGATTCAATGAATAATAGAGATGTCATCATTAATCAGGAAATCTCACCTTCAAATTATGCAATGAAGTCATTATCTAATTAAATAGCCCATGGTACTCCCAGTAGAAGTGTCACATTTTAGATAGGAGACCTGCAGAGCCAGAGATTTCCTCTAGTGTCTGAAACTTCTGTTGTAAATTCTTCCTTTAAGAACTGCCTTTCAGCTTATAGAACAGCGAATGGGAGGAAAGAGTTAACGACCTCAAACAATGAGCTGTTAACTCTTACAATTATAGAACTATAAAATGGTTAAGGAGAGCCTGCATGGACATTTAAAGCTATAATTATGCTTTGATTGCATGATCACTGAATACATTGCTCCTTATTACAGATTAAAGACTTACTTAATTATACTGTGTGCACAAGTGAATCAGCACTTTCCGATTGATGGGTTCACTTCATGTTAAAAATGCATTTGACTTTGCTTTCCCGCCTCTAAAGTCATACATTATTTTATAAATACTATTTTATATTTGTGAAACTCCATGCACGCACACACACACCCCTTCCAAAGCATTGCAAAAAATAGCAAGTTGCCCTTGTATAATTTTTGTGCTTCAAAGTGCCAATTAAATTTAATACACAGCTGTCTGTGAAAGCATGATTATCCTATAGGAAATAGTAATTAAAAATCAAAATTAAATTAAAAATCAGTCATAAAGGAAGCATTTAGGGATTTTTCCTTTACAAGATCACAAAAGGTTTCTTTTTCTTTTGTTAAAATGAATTGCCACTGCCATTCATTTAGCAAATGAACTATACCTCAGTTTCTTACATTTCTTCTTGTATCCTACTCGTTTGTTTACACATTTTAGAATGAAATATAATTAGTGGATCCAGTGAGAACAAGAGCCACATGATCATAACAATTGTACTATGAATTCAAGAAATGTGGCCTTCTACTGCTGAATGTTACATATGAGAATTTCTAGGGTTTTTTCCTTTTGTTTATAACCTTTAATAACCTTTTAGTTGCAGGAAGGCAAGGCGATGGGGGAGAGTGAAAGACGGAAAGAAAGCTTTTAAGAAGGCACTGCCTGCTAACTGATAATGTCTCTTAAGGTGATTTGTGGAAAGAGGAACTTCAAGTTAATACAAGGGAGAACACAAACTATTTGTGCCACTTTGGGCTCTTTTGAGGAAGAGCAGTACAAATATATAAGTAAAGAAATAACAGTTTGTGATGGACTGTGTGCTTAATTCTGTTTTCCTGGAATCTACCCTTAGTAGAAAGGTTGCTCTGATCGTACCGCAGGAGCATGCCACTTCTTTGAAGTAGGTTGCCACCAACTAATCAAACTAACTAAACGATCTGGAGTCACTGACCAGATGCAGACATGCTCCAGCAAAATCTTATAACTGTCTGACTTCCTGATGCAGCACAGCCAGAGTCTATGAAACCCAACTCCAGACAATTAGTGGGTTCTAAGGACAATAGTACTCAGTAGTATAATGACTGCAGATAGCACATGGGGAAAGGTTTTCCAAAATACTATCTACAGCCTTTCAAAAACTGACTGAAGCCTCTTCTAAGTATATGAAATTTATTAAGAAAAATGAGAGCTACATACAGTAAAGAAATGGGGGAAAGGATAAAGAAATACATACAGGGAATAAGAGATGAAATACAAAACACTAAGCCATTTCTCACGAGCAGAGAGAGAAATGGTTTGCGGGGACGAAGTCCTGAAGAGCTTACCTCCCCACAGATGATCATTCTGCCTTCCCTGGGCTTCCCTACCAGGGCCAGATTCTGGCATGCAGAGGGCCTTAAGCTATGTCACTCTTAAAAGGCTCCATAACCGTGTGTGTGTGTGTGTGTGTAAAGAAGCTCAAAATTATGAGGCTATTCCCACGATCAGGAGAAATCAGGCTAGGGGAGCCTAGCCCAATTTCTCCTGACCGTGAGAACCACCAGGCTTGCAAGCGAGCCCAGTGGCCTCCAGGTGGTTAACCCACCAAAGTAGCCCTCCCTTTAAACTGGGTTTGCAGAGCGAGCACTCCACACACCTGGTTTTTAAAATCTGCGCCATGGCTACTCACGAGTATACCCCCAACCGGGAGGCTGAAAAGCAACCTCCCAGCTTGGGGGTCTCTCCAGCATGCCCTACACACTTGAACTTCCCAGTCCCAGCCGGCTTCGTGACGGAGTCAGCAGTTGTGTGGGCAGCCACTGCGGACACCCAGAGCAGACTGCTGCTCATGTGCAGGGAGAGCGTGCTAAGCCTGCTGTCCCCGCTAACCCCCTAGAGGCTCTCCTCACTAATCTTGAGAAGAGCCTCTATGTCTTTACTTGGCAATGATCCAATGAAAAACTAATTTTCTAACAAAAATAGTTATTTTTCAATAAACCTTTTTCTTTAGAATGAAAATACATTGAGGCTGTTCTCACGCACAGGCAAAACCGTGCTAGGGAAGTCCAGCCTGGTTTTGCTTGCATGTGAGAACTGCTGGAAGTCATGTGGCTCCCAGTGACAGCACAGTGGCAAACCCGCAAGGGAGCCCCAGCTATTAGCCAGGGTTAAGGGCACAAATGTGCCATTAGCCCAGGCTAACTGATTGTGTGTCAGTGCAAGAGGTAAGCTTTTCGAGGCATCCTCCCCTCCCCTCTTCAAGCCCTTCTCATGGACTGTGAGAAAAGTAGCATGATGTAAAACCTAAAAGTCACTGAGGTCATTCATATAATCAAAAACTGTGTTCTATCCAGGTGTGGGAGCTGATATGTGCTCCCAATTTTCGGTTGTGTGGAAGCAAGTTTAGAGAAAAACCTGGATAGAAGTGATTGTGTGGAATCAAGGTAAGAGGAAAACTGGGTACTTTGCTTCAACAAAATCATTTCTATCGAGGTTTTCCTCTAGTCTTGCTTCCCCATAACCAAAAATTGGGAGCACAAACAGCTCCCAAACCCGGATAGAACACAATTTTCGATTGTGTGAATGATCTCATTGTTTTGTTTTCAGCGGCCCCTTATAATTGTGCCTAAATCTGGCACTGTTTCCCACTTAGGGATAGATAGCACTTAGGTCCAATGAGAAGGCCCAGAACATCTCTATGTTCTAATAGCTCCAGGGGGCTATTCTCCCGACCGGGAAAAGTTGGGCTAGGAAAGCCTAGCCCAATTTTTCCCGATCGTGGGAACCACCAGGCTCGGCTGCGAGCCCTGGGGTTCCTAGGCGGGTAACCCGCCTAAGTGCCCCTGCCCTTAGCCCGGGTTTGCAGAGCGAGTGCTCCGCAAAACCGGGTTCCCTGATCATGAGTAGCCGCAGTGCAGCTCCGTACCACGGCTACTCACGAGTAGACCCTGGACCGAGAGGCAAAAAGCCGCCTCCCGGCTCCAGGGGTCTCCCTAGTATGCCCTGCGTGCTTGCACAGGGCATACCGGGGCTTCTGGGGGCTGCGCGGCCCCCAAGCTCCTGAGCTCCCCAGCCTCCGTCGGTTCCATCACGGAGCCGGCAATCATGTGGGTGGCCGATACGGCCGCCCAGAGCTTTTGCAGGGATCATCTGTGGGGAGAGCGGGTTTAGCCCGCTCTCCCTGCAGTTTCAGCAAAAGCGGGTCTCACGGATTGTGCGACCCGCCTCCAGGTCTCTGGCCCATTTGGTTTTAGGATTTCCCCTCCAAACATAATGTCCTTCCTCCTAGACCAGTTTTGATTTATATGATTAATGGTGTGTTTGGTCAGGACTGGTTTGCCTATTGCTAAAAAAGGATTAAGGCTGAATACAAAATGACAAAAGATGAGCCTTTCCTATTCAGGACGCTCTACCAGAATACCAGATGGAAAGTTCCAGTCCTTTTGGTGGTGTTCTTGAGCTAAGTCTGAGATTTGGGGTTCATCACAGAGCTCTATCAAAGTCTAGGACTTTGCTCTGTAAAGCTTTACCATCCAGATTAGTTGTCTCATATACTTCTTGTTCACCACTACCCTATGAATCTTACAAGGCATGGTGCACTATGAGCAAACAAGCCAGTCCATTTATCACAAGCTAGAATGCTAACATGTGCTGGGGTGTGTGTGTGGAGGAAATCACTAGCAGAGCAATGTTCAGCAGTTCTCACTGTACTGTAGCTGCTTGATGGCAGCTAACACAGAAATCATAGGCAAAGAAAGTCAGTTTTACACAGTATTGCCTTTTTAGTTATATTCAGATCCCAATATGCTTTTTGAGGTTGGACCATGCTTTAATAAGCCTCTGGAATAAGACAGATACTTCCAGGGGGGAAAGACAACATGACAATGCACGTATTTTCACAAGATGGACCATGAACTATAACAATGGGTTTTAGTACATATTTGAGGTGTATCTTTGCAAAAACAACAATTATCTACCATTATCTTACCAGTAACATCAGGTGTATTCCCATATATCTCAACTGATTAAATAATTTTGCTAAGTGCAAATTTAATCCCTTATGTTAATGAGTGTGCTACCTGCCCCCAAATAACAGCATTGACAAGCATGTCTTCATATTGAGATGAAAAGAAGTCATATCATCAGAAAGATTTTATCCTTCTAGACAGACCTACCTGGCTATCTTCAAACCTACATAATGAGGTTATTCGCACGGTCCACCAAAATCGGGCTAGGGGAGCTTAGCCCAATTTCAGTGTACCATGATAACTACTGGGCTCGCAGGTGAGCCCGGTGTCCTCCAGGTGGTTAACTCGCCAAACTACCACTCCCCTTAAACCGGGTTTGTGGAGCGAGCGCTCCGCAAACCCGGTTTTTTAAATCGTGAGCTGCCGCAGCGCGACTCCACACCATGGCTACTCACGAGGAGACCCCTGACCGGGAGGCTGAAAAGCATCCTCCCGGCTCGGAGGTCTCTCCAGCATGCCCTGCGCACTTGTGCAAGGCATGCTGGAGCTTCCAGGGGCCACGCAGCCCCCGAACTCCCCAGCCCCCGCCAGCTCCATGACGGAGCCGGCAGTCACGTGGGCGGCTGCTGCGGCTGCCCAGAGCAGACTGACTGTTTGTATGCAGGGAGAGCGGACTTAGCCCTCTCTCCTCGCAAACCCCCTCATGGCTCTGATTGTGAGAAGAGCCTCTATGGTATTTCTAAACAACTACTTTAGACTATGAACTCGGAGCAAAGGAAAAATTTACACAGCACTCCATAGACAGACTAGATTTGGTGAGAGAAAAGGGAAAGACCTTATCTTCTCACTGCATGGTTTGGTAGGATTTTCCTCTCACTATGTACATTGAAACACAGTCAGAGGAAATCTTACCAAAGCATGCAGTGAGTCATATTAACCATCCATAGTTGTGGGACATAAGAAAAATGCATACATAAGCAAAGCCAGCAAAGTAATGAGGTAGAACTCAACACTAACACCTGCTAGCCTTGCCTAATTAGCACATCTTTTATACAGTGAGACTGTTTGGAAAGAATAATGAATGAGTTGCACATACCAGTAACTCTGATCAGGAAACACTGGTGAAAGCATCACTGTAATTAGGGTGAGGAAGATCTGTTGATAATAAAGTCAGCGAGGTGGAAAAGATGTAAACACCTGAGGGATATATTCAGCAAGGAACATATTAGTACGTAGTACCTGTGAAACCTAGCTCACCGTGGCAGCCCAAATCATTCAAGAAAGATGGCTACACAAGCCACTTGAGGATTTCCTACCAATGGGGAATTCAAGCTAACTTAAAAGAAAATGAAATGGAGGCTGCTGTTGAAAATGTGACTAATCCAAAAATTGTAATCTCATACAATATCATCAAAATAGTTCCTCATTACTTTACAGAATTTGCTTATATATGTGTTGTATTCTGTCTAGCAATCTTTTTATGTTTTGTTAATTAGAGTTTTGTCTCAGTAGGGATTCTGTCAAGAATGTGGGGAGTGAAGTGAGAAAGAAAAAGGAGGGAAAGGAGAAGGAGAAAAATGGAGTTGTTTCTGAATAAAACTTAGTTAAAGAAACATAAGATTGCTTTGAGTTTACAAGGGAAGCAGCTGTAAAACATCTGGCAACAAGATTTTGAACCAGCCATGTGTGTGATCCTGTAAAGCTTGTAAAGTTTCCTGAATGAATCTCCATTTCATTGCATTACTGGGCATACAGGTACATTCCTGAACTGCTGCATTCTAACATTGCTGCTGCTGATTCTTTATCCAGCTTCCTGACCTACACAACCCCTGAAGGTACTTTTTCCTTATCAATCCTGGACTTCTTTGTTCATTGGGTGCCGACTGCAGCATGGCTCATATCCCACACAACCTTTTTTGTCCTCCCCAGGAGAACCTGCTCTTCCATGGAAACAATGGAGAACCTATTTCTGCAATTATCTCCTCACTATACAGACCCCTGATATTACTCCAGCAAAGCAGAAGGCTATATTGCTTTACTGCCTATGCCCTGAAGGTCAATGAATAGATACTCATTTGCTGTTTCCTACCAACTTGGAAGAGGATGCCAACTCTTATGAAGCTGCTCTTGAAGCCTTAGATGATAATTTGAACCCTACTTTGAATGTGATTGCTGAACATTATTAGAAGTTTTATTCTAGATTCCAACCGCTTGGTGAATCTATCGATCAATATGTCACAACATTGTGTGCGTTAAACATAACCTGTGGAGTTTGCCAACTTTACTGATGAAATAATCAGGTGTCAGATTATTATGAAAACAAACTGCCGCGAACTGCATGAAAAACAGCTACTGGAGTGGAAACTTTCCTTGGATAAAGTTACAGATATGGCTAGGAGGGTAGAAAATGCACTTCACAGTGCCAAATCACTCCTCAAAACCAACTTCCTGGAATCCAGGCTGTTCAGTCTAAATCCTTCCAAGCCCAATCTCCTCATATCACAAGTCTGTTGTCCACTCCATTACTGATTTGCTATAAGGATAAGGTAGATGAACTACTTCCTTGCACAGTACATCTTGGGATTCCTGGAGGCTGGGACTCATTTTCCTGGCCTCCAGTGATCTGCACAGCCAGGAGCAGCACAGGTCATGTGCCAAAGGGAGTGAACAGATCTTTTGGGGGAAAAGTAGGTTAAACCCTGACTCTCCCACCCCTGCACACCCTCCCCACACAACCAACGGTCATGTGCACAACCTCATAAGATTGCTTTGTTTTTATGAGGGAAGCAGCTATAAAACAACATGCAGAGCTGGCAGATATTCAAGTAAGGATGCAATCCTATGCACACTTCTGTGGAAGTAAATCCCACTAAATTCAGTAAGACTTGCTTTCAAGGAAATGTATAGAAGCAGGGATCAACAAATTGTCTAAACCTGTAATTCTGGTGAAATCATTATGATTTTTTTAATGGTTTCCTGCAGTTTCTATTCAGTTAAATATTAAAATTTATACTGAATAAAGGTTTGCTTCTTCAGTAGCACAAGCAGCTATGATGGAAACTTCAAACAGTCACCACCCACCTGTGCCAACGACTTTCACATTGCAGATGTAACAGTAAAAATGCAGCACTTGCAAAACAATAGTGGTCCACAGTACCAACACATTTAAAGCATCACAGTTTTAGATGTTATTACTTACACTCCCAGAAATCTAAGGAGAAAAACGTATCTGACTTCAATGTGAATCAAAACTAGACGGATAAAGAAAAAACAACAGTTTTCCTAACAACAAAACACTGCCATTTTTGCTAAGAAAACAGATATTCCAACAACAGGAATGTAAAATGTTTGGAGTCACCATAACGAAAAAGTAACAATTTATTACATTTAAGCAACTATTGCCTAGATAGATCATGTAACCTGATTCTATGCATGTTTTCTTGGAAGAAAACTATGTTCCATCAATCATCAATTCAACATAAGCTTGCAGCTCAAGACTGCAATCCTCACATGCTTACCTGAGAATAAATCCCATTGAATTTAGTGGGACCTCCTTCTAAGACACACAAGTAGGATTTCCTTCCAAGTCAACCAAGCTACACAAGTCCTCATCTGCACAGGACCTTAATTACACTTTTGCCTACACTTCCACACCAAGTCTCAGGCAAAGACAAATTGCAGGAACACTCATAACTAGCTTTGTTGAATTAATTGGAGATACCTAGCATCCAGACTAGGTAGTCATAGTACCGGTGAAATCAATAAGCCAAGCAAATCCCATTAATTTCAATGTTACTTAACCATGATCAGGCCCAAGGCCTATCTAGTCCAGCATCCTGTTTCACACAGTGGCCTACCAATTGCATCTGAGAAGCCCATGAGCAAGAATGCCCTCTCTCTTGCTGATGCTCCCCTGCAACTGGTATTTAGAGGCATCTTGCCTATGAGACTGGAGGTGACTATAGCCACCACACTAGTAGCCATTGAAAGACCTGTCCTCCATGAATTCGTCTAAGACCCTTTTAGAGCCATCCAAGCTAGGGGCCATCACCACATCCCATGACAGAGAATTCCACAGATTAATTATGTGCTGTGAAAAAGTACTTCCTTTTGGTCCTAAAATTCGCGGCCTTCAGTTTCATGGGATGACCCCTGGTTCTAGAATTATGAGAGAAGTTTTTTTACTTTACACTGAAGTTACATTTACTTTACATTGAACTGCATTTCATTGAACCACTTACATTGATCCGCTTTTGCCATTTTGTTGCCCACTCACCCAGTTGGGAAAGATCCTTTTGGAGCTCCTCACAATCTGCTGTGGATTTCACTACCCTAAATTGTTTAGTATCATCTGCAAATTTTGCTACTTTGCTGCTTACCCCAACTTCTAGATCATTTATGAACAAGTTAAATAGCACGGGTCCCAGCACAGATCCCTGGGGGACCCCACTTCCTATGCACCTCCATTGTGAAAACTGTCCATTTAATCCTACCCTCTACTTCCGGTCCTTCAATCTGTTACCAATCCACAATTGAACCTGTCCCCTTTTCCCATGACTGCTAAGTTTACTCAAGAGTCTTTGGTGCGGAACTTTGTCAAAAGCTTTTTGGAAGTCCAAGTCTACTATGTCAACGGGATCATCTTTATCCACATGCCTGTGTGTTGACACTCTCAAAGAACTGCAAAAGGTTAGTGAGGCAATTAATCCTGGTTCTCCTTCAGGAAAGCCTGTTCTTCTATATGTTTAACCATTTTGTACTTAAGTATGCTTTCCATCAATTTACCTGGCACAGAAGTTAAGCTAACCAGCCCATAGTTTCATGGATACCCCCTGGATCCCTTTTAGAAAATGAGAATTAAATTAGCTACTTTCCAGTCCTATGGTACAGAGTCTGATTGTAGGGGCAAGTTACATATTTTTGCTAGGAGATCAGCAATTTCACATTTGAGGTCCTTCAGAACTCAGGCGGATGCCTTCTGGTCCTGGCGATTTGTTAATTTTTACTTTTTCAAGCCAGATTAGAACATCCTCTCTTGGCATCTCAAATTGGCCCAGTTCTTCAGTCTCAAAGCCTGAGAATATGGGACTATGGTCAGTATCCTATGCCATGAAGACAGATGCAAAGAACTCATTCAGCTTTTCTGCAATCTCCTTATTCTCCTTAATAATCCCTTTCACCTCTTCATCATCTAAGGGTCCAACCGCCTCCATGTTTTCTGCTTCTGATCTATTTAAAGAAGTTTTTGTTATTCCACTTGACACTTCTAG
Organism: Hemicordylus capensis; assembly: GCF_027244095.1. Lineage (NCBI taxonomy): Eukaryota > Metazoa > Chordata > Lepidosauria > Squamata > Cordylidae > Hemicordylus > Hemicordylus capensis. The sequence continues at coordinate 107,754,132 of NC_069662.1, forward strand.
TTATATGCTCCTCATACTTTCTTTTTGCATCCCTTATTGACACCTTGCATTTCTTTTGCTATTTGTGTTTCTTTCTGTTCTCTTCATTTGGGCAGGACTTCCATTTTCTGAAGGAAGTCTTCTTCCCTCTTGTAGCTTTCAGGCTCTAGTTATTAGCCACAGTGGCATCCTCCTGAACTTGCTGGTACCTTACCTCCTTCTTGGTATACATTCCAACTGACTTCTATTATTGTGGTTTTAAATCAGTTCCATGCTTTCTGGAGTGATTTCCAGCTTCCTTTTTATTCGCCCCTCTCTTGCCCTCCATTCTCATTCTGTCTTCTTTCTGCACTTCTTTGTCTTCCACGCTCTTTCTTCTGTTTTTGTCTTCCTCCTCCTATCTTTTTCACTCTCTTCCTTCCTTCTTCTCTCCTCTTCCTCCTTCCCTTGCCCTCCACTCACTCCTTCTGTCTCTAACCTCCACACACTGAAAAGCCAAGAGGAAAGAATGTGGCAGCACCAGGGGAAAGAGAAATGCTTCCTTCTGAGCGTGGCGTGGGGGGGGGGAATGCTGGTAGCAGCGGTGGCAGGCAGGCACAAACCAACAAACCGGCCAGCCAGCCACAGGTCTAGATGTTGCCCATAAAGATTAAGCTAGAAGGGTTTGTCTGCTGGAAGTGTGACATGTCTAGGAATGCCAAACAGAATCTTTAGAAGCAGTGCAAGTTTGAATAAGGAAGCGAGTTCCCAGCAATAACAATGTGCAAACATGCCTGATGTGGTCATCCTAAGCCACAGATACGAAGAGTCCAAAACCACAACTAGATTGGTGGCACATCAGCAAATTGATTCTGGCATAAGCTTTCATCACTTAATCAGATGCAAAATTCAAGATCTCCAAATATTTGTGTGTGAACATTTAATCTGAAATGTGAACGAATTAGCAATAAGCTCCAAAATGAATGAAGCAGAAATGTGTACTATGATATTCTGTTGCAATAAAAGCAGATGGCAATAAAACATTTAGTGGTAGAAAAATAATGAATAACTCAGTGACCCAGCAGGCAGTTCTTACAAAAAAGCACCTATAAGATAGCAAAGGATCAATGATAAAGGTTATGATTTCCCATATGTGATAAACGTAAGATATTCACCTTTTAAAAAGAGAGAGAAAAGTCAAGTAGCGTACCCTCTGGTCATTAGAATACGGGAACTTCCACAACAGTAAAACATTATTCTTTTTATACAGAATAACGACAAAAGAAAGTCATGTTGTAAACAGTTCAATTCTAAACCCAAAGTGGTTTATCATACTGTCACTCAAATGATCTTGTATAATAAAAAATTAAGCCAGTAGCCTATTTAATGGAAACCTTTCCAGAAACTATACCAAATGTCCTCAAGCTAAACAAATGTGCTCATTTTGTTGAGCTGATTATTACAAAGTCCTCTCTAAATTCATGCTGTAAATACAGACAGAAGCAGCCTGCACTGTGTTTATATTTCCAGTATGCAAATGCATTCATGACCTGATTTGGGGGGTTTGGGCTATGGTGCCTACACTGTACAGATGGCTCTATCTCACTTTGATATCTGATCCCAGGGATGTGGTGAACATTCTAAACCAACCAGGGAGCACCCAAGGTGTCTTTGCGCGACTTTGCCTAGTGTGCCACCAGCACACCTTCTAAGAAAAGGCAGACCTGATCACTGATCTGACCAAGAAAGGCAGATCTGACCAAGAGAGTAAGTCTCTTTGAGTAAAAGGAGATTATCTTGTTCACTCTGTTTGTAAATGATCCATCACTGTATTCATTAGCCTAGATGCTGACTTTATTACTGTCAGATGCTGTAATTACTGACTTTATTACTGCTTTTGTTTCTAAATTGTTTTGTATATTTTAATATGCCTTTTATTCTGTGCACTGCTGTGGGGCCAAAGTAGTTTTAAAATACAACAAATTCATACTATTAATAAATTGCAAACAGAGTGAACTTTTATTAAAAACTATTTCCCTCAAAAGTAACATTTCCTCAAATGTACAAAAGCAACTTTTGGACAGCATAAAAATCAATGTCACATAACTACATTGAGCTTTGCATCCTGTTGTCATTAACAGCTGGAGAACAGCACAGAATTAAGTGTGCTTAAGTGCTTAATTTTCAATGGACTTAAACTGTAACTGTATTGGGTTATGATAATCAGAACTTCAGTGTTATAAATCAGCTAGAGTAACATGTCCACATAAAGGATATTATATGTTAAAAATCCATTAAACTCCCTTGGAAAGGAAGTATGACAGAAATGTTGCCACAATTAGGACACAATGATATGACTTCTTGTTTTGCTGGCAGACCAGGGGTGGGGAGTAAAAGTCATGCAAACTTTAAAATATCTAAAGGCTTCTATAGCTATTATAACCACTTACTAGAACTAAACAGCAAGAAGCAATGGCTTCAAGTTGCAATAGGGAATATTTTGGATTTGGACTTCTGTGAGTAATACTTCTGTGAATACTGATCAGATCACACTTTCAAATATTTGCTTAAACATCAAGCTTAATAGGTAGCCTTGCACTGATGATCATCTCAGTTAAATTAGATAGGAATCTAAAGCACCTTAAAAATAATGGTTACAATAAAAAGTTTTCTAGACATAAAAACTAGGTCAATTCCACAGAGATCTTCTCTTTCTCCATGACTCTTGCATAGTTTCTTTGGTATACATTACAATTGTTCCCCATTCTTTCTAAAAATATTTATACCATTTATTTGAAGCTGATAGACCTGGAAAATGTTCTCTCTTTCTTTCCTACACAGTACATATGGAATATCAGGATAGTTAAAAGCAGACCTGGGTCAGAATACTTAAAAATGTCCATGATCTGTAGTTGTTTAATACCCCACAGATATAGAAATCTTGTACACCCTGCAGAGATAGAAATAGAGGATTTATATGTTTCTGGCTGCTACTGTTGGCACCAAAGGTTAGCAGTTTATCTTTTTGTTTTTGGCCTGCAATACACTCCATGGGAGATTTGCAATTGGATTTCTTGACTAAAAAGCAACAACCTTTAAAACAGAGGAGGAGTTTCTGTGTTTTGAATCTGATTGGATCAATCACAGTGAGGGAGGGGTGTTTAACCCTTCCCCGTTGTGCCATTTTCCTACTTTAAACCTCTGCCACTCAAAACTGGGAAAGGATTATAAACTCCTCACACAGTGCCACAATCAGATTTGTAACATACACCCCTAGCAGCTGCTTCACAGTAAACAAAACTGTCAGGTCATCCTATCATGGACCTCACATAATGTGGAGTTTGCTCCTAAGAATTAATTTGCCCAAAGTACTCAAAACAGCTTGAGCTGATTCCAGTAAAAATGATTTAAATAGTTCTATACCTACTGAGGATCAAACTACATGAAACTTTTCAGAAACCGAAGATTGAGGAAAGGCCACCTTCACCTGAAATTAGATGACTGAAACTTCTCCTTTTGACATTGCAATCTTAGTACCAAATAGCAACTGGCAATAGTAATACATTTCATAAGATGCCCTTCATTGATCAACATGTGGGGTTTCTCCTTCAGGTCACTGCTCCATGAAACATATCCCACAGGGGGAAAAAATAATCTTTTGTATTGTGCATGGACCCACAATCAACCTTATTTCACATGTGTTATATACATTTGTAACCTACCTTCCAGGAATTAAACAACCTGGTTGGTCATTACACATTAAAATGCATAAAAACACAGTATAAACAAACAAAAGCAGAAAAATGAAATACAAGCATCATAATAGAATTGTCAAAAACTCATGAAGTGTTAAAAGCCTGAGAAAATAAAAGTGTCTAGACACCAAAAATACATTAACATGGGTGTCAGTGCTTCCTACTTGGATAAACAATATTGAGGCTATTCCCATGATCAGGCAAAATCGGGCTAGGGGAACCTAGCCCGATTTCGCCTGACCATGAGAACCACTGGGCTCGCAGGTGAGCCCGGTGGCCTCCAAGTGGTTAACCCACTAAAGCAACCCTGCCCTAAAAACAGGTTTGCAGAGCGGGTGCTCCGCAAACCCTTTTTAAAAAAATCGTGGCAACTCACAAGTAGATCCCTGACTGAGAGGCTTAAAAGCAGCCTCCTGGCTTGGGGGTCTCTAGCATGCCCTGCGCACTCGCACAGGGTGTGCTGGAGCTTCCGGAGGCCACACGGCCCCCAATCCTCCCAGCCCCCACCAGCTCCATAATGGAGTCAGCAGTTGTGTGGGTGGCCGCTTCGGTCGCCCGGAGCAGACTTCCTGCTCGTGTGCGGGGAGAGCAGGCTAAGCCCACTCTCCCCAATAACCCACTACAGGCTCTTCTCACTGATCATGAGAAGAGCCTCATTGTCACACACTCAAGAAGGTCCTCCCCTCAGATGGCCCACCTGCCAATCTCAAATGGTTCCAGCTTCAGAAATCTCAGTCTGAAAGTGTGTGGCCCTGCAAATGTGCTTATGATGCTATGCACACTTCCCAAGTTTAAGAATGAAGTGGGTGTCAAATACCCAGGGTACCTAACTGCTCCCCACAGAGGTCAATCAATGTACCACTAATGTTGTGGTGCTTGCAGTATAAGCTTCAGAAAAAGCACCCTCATCTCCAGGCTTCAGAAGTACAGAGAGCTGTGACACCTCTTTCTTTCTCACTGCCATTTTCAGTCTTAGATAACTTGTTCTTTTTGTACTGCAGCTCCAGTTATTCCTGGCCACAATGGCCAAAACCCTGGGGGTGATGGGAATTGTATCCCACAAACAACAAGTGACCCAAGACTGGCTGTTCTGATGTTAATAAAGAGCCTTAAAAAGGTAGGGAATCCCCACCACTACCCACCCACTTTCTCATTGTGCCTACAATGCCAAAATGAAGTGGCAGTGGTATGGGTACAAGGCTTTATTCACTGGGCAGTCAATAACTACAGACAAGTTGCCATTTTGCAAGTGTATGCATGCATCTTGTAAGCTCTGTGGTCTGACACCATGAGAGAGAGAGAAAGAGAGAGAGATTGTGTGCGTGTGCGCCATCAAATCAGTGTCAACTCGTGGTGACCACAGAGCCCTGTGGTTGTCTTTGGTAGAATACAGGAGGGGTTTATTGCCATCTCCCACACAGAATGAGATTATGCCTTTCAGCATCTTCCTTTATCGCTGCTGCCCGGTATAGGTACAAGTGGGGATTCGAACCGGCAACCTCTGGCTTTCTAATCATTTCCCCGCTGCACCATTAGTGGCTGGGAAACCATAAGTAGGAACTTAAAAACTAACAAATTAATAGTACTAAAGCAAAAGCCACAGAATTTTTGCAATTTTAAACAGAAAAAAACTAAGGAGTGTCAAGAAGCCAAAAAACAAAATTAAAATGTACTGAAGCAAGTAATATGAATTATTTTGATCCTTCAATTAAGTCCCTTCCAAGACATTACTGCAACAACAAAAAAAGAAGAAGAAGCTTTTTAGCCTGTAGGCCTATACATAAAAAGTGCAGAACCCAAACTTCTATTAACCAAAATGTTCCTTTACATGGTTCATCCATGCATGGCTTTACAAAATAAATAAGGTTCACATTTTTTTAGTCTAAGTAATGAAGCGTAAAACCACTTTTCATGCAAACAGCATCTGGGAGACTTGGAGTAAGCACTTCCTTGTATCTGCAGAACAGAGATCCTCACGGTTTTTCATACTGCAATTCATGATATCCTTCATTATAAAAGACCAAAGCTGAAATCCTATGCACATCTAGTCAAAGTCAGCCCAACTGGCCTCCCTTTGAGTGAAGATTAATAGGATTGGGCTACACATCTGCAATCCTGTGCACACAGGGTCGAACTAAGATGTGACAATGATAGAGCCATCTTTTTAAAGGTGTCATGCAAAAGTGGGGCTTGGTTACGAGCAAAAGGGACATGCACCAGAGGGTGCCAAGCTATCTTTCTCCCTGAGCACAGCATGCCTCCTCGCATGCCTCCTCCTTGATGCCACTTTTCTCTCAATAGGGTTCTGAGATCAGAAGTGAAGAAGAAAAGCTAGAAGAAAAGCAGCTAGAAGAAAAGCACTTGGTAAGGTCAGCAGTGGGCCCAGGGAGGTTTTAGCATCTCTCCCCCAACCCTTAAATTCAGACCACACCTTTCTTTTATAAACAACTGGAATCCCCACAGCCCAGGGGATGGGGAGGTAGCTCAGGGGTAAATCGTCTGCAGAAGGTCCCAGGTTCAGTTCCTGGCATCTCCAGGTAGGGTTGGGAAATACTCCCACCTGAAACCTTGAAAAGCTACTGCCAGTCAGTGTAGAGACAATACTGAGCTAGATGGATCAATGGTCTGACTCAGTATAAGGCAGCTTACTATGTTCCCATCATGTTTAGTTTGGCCACACAGAAGCAAAAGCCGTTGGCAATATGGGATCAAGTGGAGAAAGGTGGAGAAAGGCTGAAGCTTTGCTTTCCCCACTTCACATCACAACCTCCCAAGATGACTTTTCAGCCAAAAAAAGGAAAGTTGCTAAGGGTCTGAGACATACATTTGAACATCATATGGGTAGTCACATGCATAGCCTAAACCAGGCTAGGGCAGCCCAGCCTGGGTTAGATTTTGTGCCAAGCCCCACACGGCTCGTGTGGGCACATGGTGCGGCACAGGGGAGGACAGAGGCTGCTCATCTGCCAGGTAAGGCAGACCGGCTCCTGACTTTCCTGCAGCCCGCCCAACCCCAGCAAGGTCGTGTGAAAGACTTCAATATCTTACTAGGAGGTCTAACTGCACACAATCACCGACATATTGCAGTAGGCCAAAGAGCAATATACTGTATTTGGTGTCATTCCAGGGAAAAGAAATCACTCTGTGGCAGTACAAGATCTACCCTTGGATGTTGTTAACATCTCATTAGATACCCATTAGACCTTAGGTACGTTTGCAGATAGAATCAGTTACAAAAAGTCAGCTAAGCAAAGGAATGAGTCATCAGTCTGCTTCCTGAATAGTCCACACTGTATTTTCAGACCAAGGTAAGCACAGCACCAATTCATAAAATTGCACCTCTGGGAAAGCAGTAGAGTATAGAGAACAAACACAAACTTACATATACACCTCACTCAAAATTAAACAGCGGTGGGGGGAAGAGATGAAGAATATTTTTGACATTTCTCTTATGCTTTCGGGGGGGGGGGGGAGCATTTGTATTTCCATATGGTTTTCCATACAATCCTAGAGAATGCTGTTTGTATATGACCTATCCCTTCTTTATTTTGTTTGGCTTTCTTTGCTCCCTCTTTGACCCTGTGCAGACTCTTATCCATGATAAAAAATGGTTTAAGACTGGCCATAAGCCATGATGTAAAACTCGGGATAGAGGGGAGCAGGGTGGATTTGATTTAAATCAAACTGATTTAAATCATGATTTAAATCACGATTTAAATCACTAGCAGGGTGGATAAAAATAAAAAAAAATCCGATTTAAATAAAAAAATCTGATTTAAATTTAAAAAATCTGATTTTTTTTATTTAAATTGGATTTTTTTATTTAAATCGGATTTTTTTATTTTTATCCACCCTGCTAGTGATTTAAATCGTGATTTAAATCGTGATTTAAATCAGTTTGATTTAAATCAAATCCACCCTGGAGGGGAGTTTGCAAAGCATGGTCTGCATTAACCATGATAAAGAGTTGGCCTAGTGCTACGAACTGTAGTTTAGAGCTGCAAAAGCTACACTGGATAATCTCAGTCTCTTAACCCAGGTTTCCTAAACAGGGTTAAGAGACTATGAGAATCCAATGCACTCTCTGATGCACTTCACACGAGCAGTGTGAAGTGCCAAAAGGGGGTCTGCAGGGAGAGCGGGTTTTCCCAACCCTCTCCGCAGACAATCCCTCACCTTTCCCTGGGCAGGCGCTCCTCTGGGCCTCTGCGGCTCACCTGGCAGCTCCAGGGGTTGGGTGCAGGGAAGCGCCACCGTGAGGCGCCCTGCCCCCCGGAGCCCCAATAATGCACCATGTGAGTGTGCAGTGCATTTCTGGGAGCCCCCCTCCCCCAAGTGTGTCCATCGTGGCTGCAAGCAGCCACGGCAGACACATGATTAATTGGCCCAGTTTGGGGACACGCTCATGTCCAAAACCCAGGCGAAGCAATGGGCTACTTTAGAGGGCTCGCTGCTGCACCGCCGCCAGGAGCCACATGGTTCCTGGAGGTTATCACGCACAACCAAAACTGGGCTTCCCTAGCCCAGTTTCTGCTGCTTGTGAGGATAGCTTTTCTATGCTATTTTCTATATACATGAGCAAAAATGTACAATGTTTTGTCCGAAATATTGTTCTCCTAGCTCTTCTTTTATATAGAGAAATAACTTAACAAGTTGGCCAAGACATTTGATATTGATAGTGGGGCCATTCACACGACCCACCAGGCAGGCCGGGAAAAGGCTTCCCAAACTTTGCCTTCCCCTCAGATGAGTGTTTGGTCTTCAGTGGGAGTGCGAAGTGCACTCCCACACAATCAGCCCTGCTCTGTGCACGGCAGATTGAGCTCAGCCCGGGACCCATTGTTATGGCCTCTGTGAAGCCCACAGTGCACCGTGCTATGCATGCAATGCATTGTGGGATTCCCCCATGAGATGGACATTCTAGACACGCATCTCTGTGTCTACATGAGCAGTTAGTTCAGCTAACAGCTGGGTTTGAATGCGGGGCTAGACAGTCCTGCCCCGCCAGGATTGGGTCCAATCCCAGCAATTCTCATGCACAGCCTAACCCAGGCTGGCCGTCCCTAGACTGGGTTAGGCTGCACATGAGAACAGCCTCATTGTTTGCTATTGGGTCATATGTTTACTACTGCACCACACTTTCAGTTTTTAAAGGTTGTAGGTTCAGGCTTTAATGTGTTGGTATTTTAAACAAAAGCTATTTTTAGGAAACGAATCTTCTTGTAATCGGTTTTTTTCAAATTTTTATTTAAATCAACACAAGTATATGTGTATAGGTATTTATTTTATCCACTTATTTTATTTTATTTTATTATTTTATTATTTTATTATTATTTTATTATTATATATTTGCTGTGGATTTATTTTATCCACAGCAAATTATCTGCACGTGCAAAGTGCTGGTTGCAAGCATGCTACAGAGGACATATGTTACCTGCTCTCATATCTAGCTTGAAAGCTCTGCATGTGTGTGAAAATTTGGATACATCTTTAAACATTATTATTAGATTTAAAAAGAAGAAGAAGAAGAAGAAAAATTACATGCAAAACTAACTAAGATAAAGGGTCTAAACTAAATTTAAAATTGGTAAGGGCTATTCAGGGGGCTATTGTTTTGTACACCTCACTCTTTATGCAAATAGAAAAATAAGACTATTTTTCTTCCTTGCGTTATCAAGTATTGCTTAATGTTTTTAAGGAGCAACGTTGTGTTTTAAGGTTAATAGGTCCCTAGATGAACACAGAAAAGCTAACTTATAGAAGTATAATCTGGGTTTTTTAATTAAATTAATCCTGATTGCAGGGAATGGGGGTGGGGAATCGGACTGATGAGGATATAGAATCTGATATACACAAAACCTAGAGCACTATCTGTATAGCCTTACCTGGCCCCTGATTGCAATATTCATCTTTATCAAAAATATTCATCTGTCACTGAACAAAAGAAACATGACCCCAAAGAACAAGACTACAGCAGATGGAAATTACTACCAGTTAGTAACTCAGTATGCCCTTCAGGATACTCTTGGGAATTAAAAACTGATCTACAGCCAAGAACATGGTGATACAAAGCTACAAGTTAAAGTTCCTATTCTTGGAGTATCCATATCAGTTTAAAAAATACATCCAGTATTTTGACTGGTTCAAAATAACAGTTTTTGGTATTTTGAACCAGTCCATATTAGTTAAAACAATACAATCAGTATTTTGACAAAACCTACAGCTTGATGGGAACAAACAAGAAAAAAAATCCCACTGATACATTACAAGAAAACCTTTAGGACTGGAGTGGCAGGACTATGTGTTACCAACTTTACGAGTTGCTTACACTCTTATTTATTTCTTGTATTTATATTGTGTTCTTCTTCCAAGGAGCTCCAAGGGACACAAATGATAGAGGCTTTTCCAGTGATCGTGGGGACCACCGGACTCGCAGGCAGCCCAGTGCTCCCAAGACGGCTAGCCCGCCTAATTCCCCCTCCCCTTAAATGAGGTTAACAGAGCAAGTGCTCCATTAACCTCAGTTTTTTGCTCGTGTGTCACCACGACATGTGGCAACACATGAGCAGACCCCCGACCAGGAGGCTGCAAGCAGCCTCCCGGGCTCAGTTGTCTCTCCAGGATGCACCGCACGCTCATGATCCCCACAGCCCCCGCTGGCTCTGTGATGGAGGCGGCAGCCATGTGGGTGGCCAATCCAGCCACCCAGCTACGAGTGGCTGCTTGTCTGCAGGGAGAGCGGGCTAAGCCCACTCTCCCCACAGACCCGACAGAAGCTCTTCTCATGGATCGTGAGAAGAGCTTCATAGTCTCTACAGAGGCACTGGCCAGCTTTGATAACACAATTTCACCATGTGCCTTCATATTATTGTAATCCAAGGGTAAGACAGATGTAATTTAAAAAGAGGCCTCACCATTCATTCTTCAGCTGCACTACAAGTCACTGAACTTCTAGACCAACTTAAAGTAAAGTGTGCCGTCAAGTCGATTTCGACTCCCGGCACCCACAGAGCCCTGTGGTTTTCTTTGGTAGAATACAGGAGGGGTTTATTGTTGCCTCTTCCTACGCAATATGAGATGATGCCTTTCAGCACCTTCCTATATCACTGCTGCCCAATATAGTACCAGCAGGGATTTGAACCGACAACCTTCTGCTTGTTAGTCAAGCATTTCCCCACTGTGCCACTTAAGGTGACCAATTTAAAAGCCAGTTAAATGCTGGTCTGGTCAGTCTTGCCTTCTGTACACCCACTTCTCTCTCACTTGCTACTGTTACCACCTCTTCATCTTCTACCAGAGAAAACTTAACAAAAGCACCTCACAGCCAAGAGCCTAAGAAGGAAGCAACACAGCCTCCTCCTGTCTCAGGAGACTGGTTTGTTAGCTCTCACCAGCTAGGAGATATGGAGAGGCAGCAGCAGTAAGAACTGAGAGAGCAAGCAGGAAGATAGTGAGGGGCAAGGCTGACAAGCTGTTCTAATCATATGGGACTTCTGTTTTGAAGATGGGCTCAGAATGCTGGGAGGCATGTTTTTATATCACAGCTTTCTTCAGCCTTAGGGTCCTTATTGATTATTTTACTAAAGTTCTCTTCTACATTTCAAAAGTTACTTGGCAGGTGGCCACATTTCCTCGTGAACAAAATAATAAAGAATTATTATCCTTATCAGGAGGTTCCCTTACCTCCTCCCCATCCCCACCCCCATATATTGTTTAATTCAAACAGTTGCAGATGGTTGGGCCACCTTCAGAGGTGACCTTACAAGCACTGGAGCAGATTTCAGGAATATTTCTCCTAGCACAGGTTAGGATATCTGTGGATTAGCCATAGCACATATAAATCAAATTATAAGGCTTCTTCCATGGGTGCCCTTAATTCATTTTATTAATAGGTTGATTCGTAATAGATTGAACTGTGTAGCTGTTCTACAACCTGGCATGCATGACAAGATGTTTCTTGCATCTGATACAGAACCATAAAATTCTACAGCTCTAAACCATTTTGATTTGAATATAAAGTTCATCTGGCATTAACACAGTCTTCACATAATCCTCAAGGGATTAATTAAAACCAACAGCCCAGGCCTCATAAATTCTCACACACAAAAAGAGACCCATGTTTACTCATGGGACCTTTGAGTAAAGGTTGTTTTACATAGAAGCAAATACAGGTTTGCCACCAAGCATACATTCAACAGGGAGTAGCAGCCGGTCATGACTCTAGGTGAGTGAGGAATCCAAGGGAAAGAGCTGTTGTATGCAAGGACAAGGCTGCGGAGTGGAATCAGGAATATTAATAGTTTAATGAAACAGATATTATGTACAGAGAGGCAAGTGCAGACTGCTTTTTTGTGCTCTTGCTGCTGGCTGTTTGTTAGGACTGGAATACAAGTAACTAAAGCCCCATTCAAAAGCTGGCCTGGATCAAGGAATGGGTTAACCTGAAACCACATGCTAACCACAGTGCGCATGTCTGTATGATACATGCATTTGTCACATTCATATTTTCTTAGATACACACACAAAAAAGGAATATGTGCAGTGTCTAAAGGAGAGCTTTATCATCAGCCTATTTAGAACACTGGTTTTTGTTTTTACAGTACTAGACACTATTGTTTCTTCCGCTAAATAAATTCATCCTTTCTTCATGCTTATTTTTTTTAAAGCAAGAAAGAGCTAATTCTAAAACCTAAGCCCTCTTCAGACATTCTGTCTGACTGGTTACAATATTTCTCTCTGTGGACCAACACTCTAACCATAGATAGAATCTAGCTACAGTTCGCAGAGCTTGCCTCTGCAGACAAATGCTCTAACTGTGGATGGTGGGCAGATGGGGCTTCTGAGTGTGTCTGCATCCCAAAAGCCCAGCCACCACACTCAAAAACCCCACCTACTCACTGTCCATTATTACAGTTCTTGTCTCTGTAGAATCTCTTTTTTAATAGCGCCTAAAAGGGGCTCTAACTGGTCTGGTATTCAAACTATCTACCTATCTACCTATCCATCCATCCATCCAAAATTCATTTACTAATGTATATAACACCTAACATCGAAATCTCAGTGAACAGAATTAAAACATAATATAAAATATAAAACATTTAAAATTCATAAAAAGATAAAAACCATAATAGATAAAAACACATTAAAATTTAAAAATTAGATTTCAGTTAAAAGCCTGGGAAAACAGGTACATCTTCAGGGTCCTTCTAAAAACAAAGAGAGAAGGAGATGCTCTAATTTCAGCAAGGAGCGAGTTCCAAAGCCCTGTGGCAGCCACAGAGAAGTCCCGAGTTGCCACCGGTCCCGAGTTGCCACCAAACGAGTTAGTTGCAACCATAACCGGACCTCTCCAGATGATTTTAATAGGTGACAGGGCTCATGACAGTGAAGGCGCTCTCTTAAGTACCTGGACCTAAGCCATTAAGGGCTTTATAGGTAATAACCATTACTTTGTATTTCGATCGGAAACATATCGGCAGCCACTACGGTTCTTTTAGAATTGGTGTTATATGGTCCCTTCAAGTAAACCCAGAGATCAATCTGGCTGCCTCATTCTGAACCAATTGTAGTTTACAAACTACATACAAAGGTAGCCCCGCATAGAGTGGATTACAGTAGTCAAGCCTAGAGGTTACCAGCATATGTTCAACCATTTTAAGGTGATTTGTCTCCAGAAATTGACATATCTGGTGTATCAGCTAAAGCTGATAAAAAGCACTTCTGGCCACAGCCTCAACCTGAGAATGCAAGGAGAGTTTGGGATTCGGGAGCACTCCCAGACTACAAAACTGATCTTTTATGGGCAGTGTAACCCCATCCAAAACAGGCAGATATAAAACATCTCTCAGATTCCAACCCCCTACAGACAGTACCTCCATCTTGTTTGGATTCAACTGCAGCCTGCTATCCCTCATCCAGCCCAATATCGCTTCCAGGCAGGCACTTGGGGGGGTCCAAGCCAAGTTGGACAAGGATCAAGAGAGCAGGTGTTGGAAGGTACAGTCCAAAGCAGTTTGTCCACATCTTCAGAAGTAACAAACTGAAAGTGATCCAATTCAGTCCTGCAAGAGGGGTTGCTGGGCAACTCTACGATAGACTCTGCAGTAATTGTGGAGTCTAGTTCAGTGCAAATACAAGATATTTCATCTGCAAAAAAATTGCTAAAAACATCACAAGAGGGACAGATGGTTCCAAGTTCAAATTCAAGAAAGAGGGGGCATGAACTAGCCCCTTCACAATCCTAGACAATTCAGTTGGATGTGAATTCACAGAAGCAATGCGGGCAGAGAAGCTTCTTTACTGTCTGTACTCCAGAGAATAGATCCTCAAATGAGCTCTGTGTTATAATCTATCAGATTCGTGCCAAGATTTCCTCCACTTGCGCTCTAGTCGTCTACCTTGCCGCTTCAACTCCCGCAGTTCATCTGAATACCACGGAGCTGACTTTAAAGCAGGTCGGAGAGGACACTTAGGAGCGATTGTGTCTACTGCTCTAGTAATTTCATTATTCCATATTTGCACCAGAGCATCGGCAGAATCACTAGCAGAGCACGTTTGAAACCCTTCCGAGGCTTTTTGGAATCCTATTGGATCCAATAACTTTCTCAGGCAGACCAACCTAATGCATCCTTCAGAGGTGGGTTGTGGCTTCAAGTCTTAACTTAACCAGATGGTGATCTGTCATTGACAGTGAGGAGATAACAGAGGTCCCCACCCATGGGACACCACCCTGATCAGAGCAAAAGACCAAATCGAGCATGTGACCTGCATCATGTTTCGGTCCAGAGACCACTTGGGGTAGGCCCATAGTCATCATGGCCGCTATGAACTCCTGAGCTGCCCCTGACAACCCGGTCACAAAATGGAGCTTCCAGCTCCAAATAAAATAAGTAAACCAAATTTACCACAAAAATAATCTACAGGCATCTTCAAACAGGGTAAGAAACTGAACAAAAAATAGAATATTTTGAAGACTTCTATACATCTAGAATATTTTAGAACAAAGCATAAATGCTGGCTGACACCCAGACTAATGTTTTGTACACCATATAACATTTTGCACGTAAGAAATGAGATGCTATGAAAGATAACTGGATGTGCCTCATCCAAAACATCACATCTAAGGACTCAGCTCTGTTCTGGTGACTCATGATGTTTTCTACTAGCAATGGTCCAAGCCATCTGGACTGCTAAATTCCTTCAGGGATTTAGGAGAATTATTTGCACAAGCTTTACAAGGACCCCGCTGCAGAGTGTAGCAGCTCTGCATTTGCCATTGAGGATATGCCCGTGTGGGCACCAGTGTCAACACTGGAAATTAAGAGCCTTGTTGCCCAAATGAGACCAGGGAAGGCCCATGGGGAGGGCCTTATTCTGCTGGAGGCAATTAAAAATCATCTGGACTGGTGTGCCACTATCTTGGCTTCGCTCTTCACCCATATCGATTTGCATGGCCGAATCCCCAAGAGCTGGGGGATAGCAATCATTGTCTCCCTTTTTAAAAAGGGCAGAAAGGACAACCCCGCCAACTATAGACCCATCAGTTTGCTTAACACGGTCAGTAAGCTATACATGAGACACCTACACAGGAAACTTAAGGACTGCTTAGAACAAGAAAATCTCCTTGCAGAGGAACAAGCTGGTTTCAGAGAAAGCCGCGCTACCATCGGCCAATGCTTAGTTCTTCAGCAGCTCACCAGGAAATACTTCTCCTTCAATTCAACCTCCCTTTATGCTGCCTTTATTGATCTCAGAGCAGCATTCAATTCTATTTCTCATGTCAAACTGTGGGAGAAGTTGAAAGCCTCCTCCTTTGACCGGCATCTGCTATATTTAATTCACACCCTGCATGCAGACATATCACTTAAAATAAGGTGCAACCCCCTAGACTATCGCTCAAGACCACTCTCAACACAGAAGGGTGTCAAGCAAAGATGCATACTGGCCCCACTCCTATTCAGTTTCTACATTAACACAAGGGTGGCCAGCTCAACAACCTGGATTTCCACATACACCCCTAAACTTGCTGGGAGACACATTGCCACTCCACTATATGCAGATGACGCAGACATCTTTTCAAGGACCCCCACTGGCCTTAGAAGAGCGCTGAGGGCCCTAACACAGTATTGTAAAAAAGACCTTTCAGAAATTAACTACCATAAAATTAAAATCATGGTCTTTGCCAAAAGGTACAAAATTCAATCTTGGCGCCTAGATGGACATACGATTGAGGAGGTCCCATGCTTTAAATATTTGGGGGTATTCTTTCACTCTGGTAACTCTGGGAAAGGCCATGGGGAACATGTGGTTCAAAATGCCCAGAGGAGCTCCTCCACCACCATCAAATTCCTGCATACGAGAGGAGGACATTATGTACCCATGGCCCTCAACATGTTCATTGCCAAACCACTAACCTATGGTGCACAACTGGTTCCCTTCCACAGATTCACCCCACTGGAATGTGTGAAATCCAAATTCCTGCAGGCAGTCCCCCAAGTTGTGTCTCTGCACTTGGAGACAAGCCTGATCAAAGTGGAGGCTGGGGTGCGGGAGGCCATTCTCAGATATTGGCTCAGACTACCTTTTGCCCCCTTGACCTTATGTTACAACTACCAATCTAAATGGAAATGGTCAATTGAGACAAAAATAACATCCGTGGGCCTTTCCCCCTTGATTCTACTTAATATGGGCTATCATAAAACCAAAGCCTGTATCATATAATGGACATAGAGAGCCAAACCAATTTAAGCAGGGCCCCAAATTTTCTCATCAGTGAAAGTCTTACATATTTACCCTCCCCAGCGTCATATCTTACTCAATTGGAAGTCCCAAAACATAGGAAGGCATTCACCTTGGCACGTTGTCACGCCTTCCCTTCAGTTGTGCTTAAAGGCCATTTCAGAAAGATACCACCCACAGAGTGACAATGCTCCTGTGGCTCTGGGCAGATTGAAACAACTGAGTATGTCCTATTTCACTGTTTGTATTATAGAGACATTTGCTCTTCCTTTCTCACTCATTGCTATGTCTTATATCCTTTTATGTGTTTAAATGCCTTTTAATGTATCATTATGCATTATACTTTTCACTGTGTAATCACCCCCTGTATTTTATGCTGGTCTATGACTGTAATAAAGATGATTGATTGGTTGATTGATTGATTAACATTTTGCATGTGCAACAGAAAGTCAGAAGCCTTCGAGCCAAGATGGGCAGGCTGGAGTGCTTGGTTAATAATGAAAACATATATATTGTGGGCATAAAGGAAACCTGGTGGAATGGTGAGAGCCAGTGGGACACACATATTCTTGGATACAAACCAGAGAAAGGACAGGGATGGATGGATGGGGGGTGGGGTGGAGTATATTAAAGAAGGGATAGAATGCAACAAGCTAGAAAACCTAGGAGGACCAGAGTCCTCCACAGAATCATTATGAGGGACAATACAAGGACTGAAAGGAAATGTGTTACTAGGGACGTGCTATCACTCTATGGATTGAAATGCTGAGAGTGGTCAAAGAGGTGTTAAAGAGAGATCTGATATAACAGGTGACTTCAATTACCCTCACATAGACTGGGCAAATTCACATGTGGGTATTGACAGAGAGGCCAAATTTCTAGACATGCTAAATGACTGTGCCCAGGGGCATAACTATAATAGGGCAAGGGGAGACAGTTGTCTAGGGCCCCCCCCAGAGGCAAGTCACATGACTGACTCCCCCAGCCACGCACCCACCGGGGCTTCCTTCAGTTGTATTCATCCTCTAAAATTGATGTGAGTGTTAAGACCTGGAGCTACCAGAACAGCATGTCTTTCTCTAGTAACATTAAATAGTGGTGTGCCCGAACCGGTCCGGCAGCCATTCCAAAGAATGGCCGAACTGCCGGACCGGTCCGGCCCTGCCTGGTTCGGGTCCGGGTGGGGGGTATGTCTTTAAGGGCGGGGAGGGCTTGCTTAGCCCTCCCGCCTCCTTGCCCCCGCCAGCGCCCGTATTGTACAGTATAGGGGCGCTGGAAACCAGCCGCCGCCGCCGCGGCGAAATAACCCCTAAAACCAGCCAGCCCTCCCTCCCTCCCAGCTAGCTGCCCGCCCGCCCGCCCACCCGCTCACCCAGTCGCTCACCCGGTCGCTGGATAAAAAGCTAGAGGAGCTCCGGCACAGAGCTCCTCTCGCTTGGAAGGCCTCCAGCAGAATGGTGGCTTGCGCGCGCGCGCATGCGCGAGCCGCAAACCACGCCGTTCTCCGGAGGCCCGGTCTACCCGCCGGGAAAGGGCCGGGTAGACCGGGCCTCCGATCGCTGGGTAGACCGGGCCTCCGAGGGAGGGAGGGCTGGCTGGTTTTAGGGGTTATTTCGCCGCGGCGGCGGCGGCGGGGGGGGTGGCTGGTTTCCAGCGCCCCTATACTGTACAATACGGGCACTGGCGGGGGCAAGGAGGCGGGAGGGCTAAGCAAGCCCTCCCCGCCCTAAAAACAAGGCCCCCCTTCGGTGCCGGTCCGGACTTCTCCGGACCGTGCACATCCCTACCATTAAATGACTTGCATTGTCCACAATTTACAAAACTTTTTAAAAAATAATTTAGGGTTATGTTCTATTGTGGCACATAGGTATATATGTATGTATATGTGTGTGTGTGTGTGTGTGTGTGTGTGTGTGTGTGTGTGTATAAATTTTACTCTGCTTTTTGTTACCACTATTCAGCCTAATTTAAGATTTCTTTACTTCACAAGCTGAGCTTCAGTGGTGGGGGAGGGCATTTTAAAATCTTGTCTCTGGGCCCACTACAACCTTGCTACGCCCCTGACTGTGCCTTAGAACAGTTGGTCACAGAACCAACCAAAGAGAAGGAAACCTTGGACTTAATCCTGAGTGGTGCCCAGGACCTGGTGTGAGATGTCAGAGCTGTAGAACCATTGGAGAACAGTGACCATAGTGTGTTCCAATTCAGCTTATATGCGAGTGGAGCATTGCCAAAGAAGTCCAACACAGATTTGGACTTCAGAAGAGGAAATTTCTCAAAAATGAGGGAACTGGTAAAAAAAAAGGAACATCATGAGGTTCAAATCATTCTAGAAAGCATGGAACCTATTTAAAATCACAATAACAGATGCTCAGTTGGAATGTATACCAAGAAGGAGGAAAGGTACCAGCAAGTTCAGAAGGATGCCAGTGTGGCTAACAACTAGAGTCAGGAAAGCTACAAGAGGGAAGAAGACTTCCTTCAGAAAATGGAAGTCCTCCCCAAATGAAGAGAACAGAAAGAACATAAACTGTGGCAAAAGAAATGCAAGGAGACAATAAGGATGCAAAAAGAGAGTTCAAGGTGCATATATAAAACAACCAGCCTTGGGATTGTTTTAATGAAAGGTGGTATAAAAATTTAACAATCAATCAAACAATCAATAAATAAAATAGCTACAAGTGTCAAGGAAAATAATATAACAAAAACGTCTTTAAACGTCTAGAAAACCTGCCAGGGAGGCAGTTGAACCCTTAGAATGCAAGGGCGTGAAAGGGATTATTAAGGAGGATAAGGAGATTGCAGAGAAGCTGAATGAGTTCTTTGCATCTGTCTTGATGACGGAGGATACTAACCATATATCTGTTCCGGAACTGAGACTTTTCAGGCTTGGAAGCTGAAGAACTGGGCCAATTTGAGGTGATGAGAGAGGATGTTCTAAACTGTCCTGGAAAACTAAAAATTAACAAATTGCCAGAGCCAGATAGCATCTATCCAAGAGTTCTGAAGGAACTTAAATGTGAAATTGCTGATCTTCTAGCAAAAAAAAAAAAAAAAGGTAACTTGTCCCTACAATCAGGCTCTGTACCAGAGGACTGGAAAGTAGCTAATGTAACTCCCATTTTCAAAAAAGGATCCAATGGGGATCCGTGAAACTATGGGCCAGTTAACTCAACTTCTGTGCCAGGTAAATTGATGGAAAGCATACCTAAGGACAAAATTGTTAAACATATAGAAGGCCTTGCTGAAAGAGAAACAACATGGGTTCTGCAAGGGC
Source organism: Hemicordylus capensis (assembly GCF_027244095.1). Taxonomy (NCBI): domain Eukaryota; kingdom Metazoa; phylum Chordata; class Lepidosauria; order Squamata; family Cordylidae; genus Hemicordylus; species Hemicordylus capensis. Next base: position 107,773,860 of record NC_069662.1, read on the forward strand.
AAATCTTCCCTCACTAACCTTTTGGAGTTCTTTGAGAGTGTCAATGCATAGGCATGTGGATAAAGGTGATTCAGTTGACATAAGAGCTCTTCTCACAATCGGTGAGAATAGCTCGCGTGCAGGCTGCTGAGCAGGCAGGGTTAGCTCTTCCCAGCAGACAATCTCCACTTTGTCTCTGGGTGGGCAGATCACCTGCCCAGACGACCGGAAGCTCTTGCTTCAGCTCCTGAGGTCTGGGTGCTGGGACATGCTGCCATGCGTCTCCCCGCCCCCCCCCATTATTGGGATCCCCCTCCCCCTGAGTGTGCCAGCCACGGCTGCAAGCAGCCGCGGCTGACACATGATTAAAAAACGAGGTTAAGGGAGAGCTCATTCCCTTAACCTCATTTAACTAGGCTAAAAAGCGGGTTTGCCACTGTGTAGCTACTGGGATTGAGACCAATTCTGGTGGTTCACACAAGCATGCAAAACCGGGCTGGGCTCCCTCAGCCCAGTTTTGCACACTCGTGTGAATAGCCTCCTAGTATACTTAGACTTCCAAAAAGCTTCTGACAAAGTTCCCCAGTGAAGGCTCAGAGTAAATTTATCTGTTATGGGATAAGGGGACAGGTTCAATTGTGGATTGGTAACAGGTTGAAGGACAGGAAATGGGGGTAGGAATAAATGGACAATTTTGACAATGGAGTAGGCCTTGGGCCTGATCCAGCAAGGCCTTATGTAAGACAGGGGGGTGATATTTATGTTTCCTGAAAATACATCTCTGAGGGTTGGAGTACCCTCAGGGACATATTATGAGAGGGACTGCAGAGGGAAGTCACCCCTCCCCATTGTGCACACAGAATATTATTCAGCATGTGCAATATAAACTGGATGTCAGCTGTTAAGTTTACTTTATTTTAAATGTTCCCTGTTTTCATTTTACTCAAATTCTCTTGTTGAATAATTTCATTTATTACAACGCCATTCATAACAAAGATCACAAAAGACAGCTTTAAATAAATGTAAGCTAGGTGATAAAGGGATTATCTCTTCCTGATTGCAAGGCAACAAAACCTAAATGAATGCAATTTCTTAATGTTTGAAGCTGCAGGCACATTTACTATAATTATTTCAGGGTACATGCTGATTGCAAGATACCAATATAAATAAAATGGAATGTTCAGATTCTCCTATTCTTATTAGAACATCTCTAGAATGTTTTTAAAATGAATGTTTATTTTGGGAGTTTTTGTACCCAAGGCATCACAATTCATATATAGCTACAGTTCATATCAAAACATTTACTGAAGACTTCTTCCACATCAGACAGAAGCAAATGAGGTCAACTTCTAGATTTCATTAAAAAAAATTCTAGTTGTTTGTCTCTAATCACACCTTTTTGCAATGTATCACAACACTACAGTTTGGAGATATATTGCTTATAACCAGCATTAATCTACACATTTTTAAAAAATACAGTTTTTTGCATCTGGGATAGACTGAAATGACCAACACCAAAGCTCCGTAGAAGCCATAATCCCTGATCCTAATGCATTCTTCCATTCATTTTAGAGGACAATACTAGTGACTAACGGAGCACTCATTAAACCTATGGTCAAGCTCCAGGTTTTCCATTGGGATACTTGCTAAAGAACGAGTGGCTGACATCCAGCCTAATGGAGTGACGATACAGTGGAATCTTGCTCTAAATGCAGCTGGAGGCTTCACCACTTCCACTGTGCATGTGCACAGGGAGGGGAATGATTTTTGCTGATCTTCCCTGCCTCTCGAAGTGCTGAACACCTTCCAAAAATGCATTCCTGAGGACTGCCTTTATATGCCCTTAGGGTCATATTTTTGAACATGCAGAGCACTTCCAGAGGCAGGCAAAAATAGCTCCCCTCCCCCCTATGCTTGCTGCAGAAGTGGGGAAGCATCTAGCTGTGAGGATGTAGCCTCCCACCCAGGGCCAGATTATGGCATGCTACAGCCCTAAGCCATATCTAGTAGACTTGGGCAAATATGCCCCAGAATATTCTCTACACATTCTCAGCGGGGAGAATATTAAGGAGGAAATTCTGAGTAATTCCTACTGAGCTTAAATAAACTTAATATTCAGAAGATATTCTCCGAATAATTCTCCCTGCAGCCTCATTTGCTAATAAAAGGTTAACCTTCAACCTACTAATAAATGCAGATAGGGGTCAGAAGTCCTGCCCCAGCGTGTCTCTCACCCCTGTCGCCACACTGCTCACAGTTACCACAGCATTCACCTGAACAGGTGAAGGCTACCTATAACCATGATGGTGGATGTTGGTGTAAACCTGGCCCTGGTTTAATTATATATATGAGAGCTGCCACACATTAGATTAGTGATGGGTACGTTTAGGAGAATTTTTTTTTATATATATATATAAAAAAATTCTCCTAAACGTACCCATCACTAATCTAATGTGTGGCAGCTCTCATATATATAATTAAACCAGGGCCAGGTTTACACCAACATCCACCATCATGGTTATAGGTAGCCTTCACCTGTTCAGGTGAATGCTGTGGTAACTGTGAGCAGTTACCACAGTTATATAAAAATTCTCCTAAACGTACCCATCACTAATCTAATGTGTGGCAGCTCTCACGAGAGCAGCTGCCTGGGGGACAGCGAAAGGGACGGGGAGACAATGGCGGTGGCAGCCAGTTGGCCAGAGGAGGCAGCAGCGGGTGGCCTGGCTGCTGGGAGGAGGAGGCAGTCACTACCGGGAGTGGGCGGGAGGAGATGGCAGGTTGGTTTTCTGGCTGGCGCCAGCCATAAAACACAAAATGGGGTGGAGAAGAAGCAGACAGGCCGGCCGGCCAGCCAGCCCGCCTGCCAGCCAGAAACTGCGGGGTGGGGTGGGGGGAGAGGAAGCCTGCCGACTGGCCAGTCTGCTGGAAAGCGGGGGGGGGGGGGGGTGAGAAGCGAGCAGGGGGGTGTGGCCAGTTGGCGAGAAAGCTGGGCATGCTGGTGGCGGGGTGCAGCCGGAGGCACAGATATGCTGTGCTCAGCCCAGCTAGTAAGTTTATATTTTTGTTTTATTAGAACAATAATGTCTTTTAAAGAGTCTCTTTCCCATATCCTTTATTTTTCAACCAATTATATAAAACTTGAAATTTAGACATTTTCTGGTATTCAGAGGTCCCTCATAATGTGAGGCCCTAAGCTGCAGCTTACTTAGCTTGTGCCTAAATTTGACACTGCTCCCACTGCGTCCTTACTTCATTAGGCAGGATGTCAACCAATGACTTCTGACATTCTGAAAGGAGTCAGATACCATATTCCAAATATATTTGTAGGACAAGATTTTATTTTATTTTATAGGACAAGATTTTTTAATTGAACCAACACACTACCAAAGCATACAGTACGTTGCCAAAGCACAATTATATACAAAGTGGTTGTTTGTACATGATATATCTACAAAGATTTACACACAAGGATTTGGAAACCCACAAGGTTATGAAGTATATGCAGGTAGTACTGTAACTTGGGGGGTGGGGGATTTCAAGGCACATCAGGTAATCGGGGGGGTTACGTCCAATACATTTGTAGGGCAGTTAACTTATTCACATTATTTTGCCCCTGTGGCACTAGAGAGATTGAAACGACAGCACATATACTTTTGTATTGTAACTATTATCATGACATCCGTTACAAGTTTTTTTCCTCAGATATTAGCCCTTATCCTGGCTGTCCCAACTCTTATTATTTGAAATTCCTTTTAGCAGACCAAAATGACTTTAGATCTTACAATGTGGCCAAGTTCTGCTTTATAGCTAGTAAAATTCGTTTAGAGCTTAACAAGAACTAATATTCTATGAGGTCCATCATTGCATTAGTTACTCGATTTCTTTTTGCTTTGCTCACTTTATAATCAATGTCATTTTGCTTTTAGTTTTACTACATTTTAGTTTAGAGTTTTATTATTATAGTATTAACTTTTAGCACTTATCATATTAAGTAACCCTACAGAGAGTTTGTAGATATACGCTTGTTTCTCTGTTTATTTGGCTGGTCAAAGACCATAATAAAGATTATTTATCGTATCTATCTTATTCACATTAAAATCAGGGAGCCAACCAAAATGGAATATAAATTCAAATTCTGTTCTTTTCCAGTCCAATTGCAAGAACCACTTCTCAGCTTGTACAGGATGCTGTTGCAGCTAAAATGGAGTCTGTCACTCTGTGCACCACAGAAACTCAGGTGGGTGGCCTATAAGATCCTGCTGTGCAGCACTGCAAAATGAGCTACTGTACCTGCTCTGTGGTGAACTATGAGCTCAACTCAAACTCAAATCAGTTTAACTTTCCAGGATTGCAGATGCACTTCATAGGATGTTCTTATTCCATGGATTATGTTTCAGACCAGCTTCTCCTAGTTTTCGTATTCTAATTCCCTTGGCTGTGTGATGTAAAATGACCCCTTCATCCGCCTAGCTCTTCAGTATAGTGAAACTAACAATGCTGTTAATAGCACACATACTACTGATGACAGGATTATCTTCTTGATCAGCCATCAGAAAGCCTTTGAGACCTTCCTCCCGACTGGTGAGAAAGTACTACAGGGTCAGTGGGGAGGAAGCCTTAAAAAGCTGATCTCCCCACAGACTATCCTTGTTGAGAGTCTGGGCACAGAGATTGCGCACCCAGACATGCAGCTGCCTCCTAGGGCAGTGTGGAGATCGGGGTGCCGGGAGGCGTCACCCTGCCCCCTGAAACCTCCATAATGAACCACACGAGTGCTAGTACATTTTGGGTATCCTCCCTCCCCTCCCCAAAGCCAGTCAGGAGACCCGCAGCCCTGGTAGACCATTACAAAAATGGGGTTAAGAGATTACTTGCTCGCTTAACTTTGATTAGGAGGGTTTGCTGCCAAGGTGCCAACATGCTCAGGCCCGATCCTGGTGGTTCTCACATGCGGGCAGGGCCAGGCTTTGCTTTGTAAGCCTGGTTTTTCCTGCGCATGAGAACAGACTCTTTGTCTGCTCTCCTCAGCCTACCTTGAAGACTGCCCTAAAGATAAAGTGTGCTGTCGAGTCAGCGTCGACTCTTGGTAAACACAGAGTCCTGTGGTTGTCTTTGATAGAATACAGGAGGGGTTTACCATTGCCTCCTCCCGCACAGTATGAGATTATGCCTTTCAGCATCTTCCTATATCACTAATGCCCTATATAGGTGTTTCCCATCATCTGGGAAACATACCAGAGCGGATTCGAACTGGCAACCTCTGGCTTGCTAATCAAATCATTTCCCTGCTGTGTCATTAGGTGGCTTAAAACTGCCCTAATCCCTAAACCGCTTCAAATCTCTCCTTTTTTTTTTTTTTTTTTTTAAAAGGCTGCTGACATCCTTGGAAGAACGTCTCCAAAGCAAGTATAAGCAAAGCAATACTATTATAGAACGTTAAGGAAACAGATTAATTTGTTTGAAGTTACATGAATTAGGAACAGAAAAAGATTGATTCTTCAAACTAGAAAAAGAAATTGGTAGGAACCTCTCCTTACTTCCCAAGACCAAAAAACTTTCCATAGGTAGAAGTCCATAGATAAAATGTAGGAGTTTTACATATTTCCCTCATGCCCACCCCCGCACTGCTATTCCCCACTCATAATTAAAAACTGAGTATATAAATAATTCACTCCTAACTTCTAAATTCCCCTTCTCTGCTCCACAGTTCTAATTAAGGACTGATAACAAGTAGTTTGCTATAAATTGATACCGCTGGAGGGGAGGGGGAAGGAGGGAATACATAAGGAACCTGGATTTTGGATGTCTTTCAAAAATAAGTTGGATAAAAAATGATTTATGCTGGTACCAGCAGTTTTGGTATGCTGCATCTTATTATAACCTTTGTTTCACTTCATCACCTTCCATCATAAGCTTTGTTGTTTGAATAGGATCACTATGCATGGAAATTGAAGTATACATCTTTGACTCAGAGAGCTGGATTCTTTTAATGCATTGCTGATCTCTTCCACTAGAACAAAACCAAAAGGAAATGGGGCAACAACACAAGATATTTGGAAAAAGTGGTAGCTGGTTTATCTAAATAGTGAGTGCCTTTAATTTCCCACAGTCCGTGAGGAAGGAATGTGGTCTGATCCTGACAGACAATTTGCTCTATACTCACATTTGTTAAAAGGCTTGAAAATGTTGGCCAGTAAGTAGTTGAGGTTCCATAGAATGAGCCCAAGCTTGAGTTCAAACAAGAACTTAGAGGAACTGTAAATGTCTGCTTCAGAAAGAGAGTGAGAATTCAGAGCCCCCTAAGCAATTATTTGAGCTAAAGCTCAGAGATGTTTGCCAGACCCATTTCAAACTGGCTTTCAGGCAGGCTATGGAGTGGAGACTGCCTTGGTCGGCCTGATGGATGATCTCCAATTGGGACTTGACAGAGGGAATGTGACTCTGTTGGTCCTCCTGGAGGCCTTCGATACTATTGACCATAGTATCCTTCTGGAATGTCTGAGGGGACTGGGGGTGGGAGGCACTGCTTTGTAGTGGTTCCACTCCTACCCCACGGGCAGATTCTAGATGGTGTATCTTGGAGACTGTTCTTCAAAATCTGAACTTTGGTATGGTGTTCCTCAGGGCTCCATATTGTCTCCGAAGTTGTTTAACATCTACATGAAACTGCTGGGAGAGATCATCAGGATATATGGTGCAGGGTGTTATCAATATGCTGATGACTCCCAAATCTATTTCTCCATGTCAGCATCATCGGGAGAAGGCATAACCAACCTAAATGCCTGCCTAGAGACAGTAGTGGGCTGGATGAGGGATAACAAACTGAAGTTGAATCCAGATAAGATGGAAGTTCTTATTGTGCAGGGTCAAAACTTGAGAGACGATTTTGATCTGCCGATTCTGGATGGGGTCATGCTCCCCCAGAAGGAACAGATACACAGTCTGAGTGTGCTTCTGGATCCGAACCTCTCCCTGGTGTCCCAGGTTGAGGTGGTGGCCAGAAGTGCTTTATATCAGCTTCGAGTGATACACCAGCTGCGTGTCTCTTGAGATGAATGACCTGAGAACGGTGGTACATATGCTGGTAACCTCCAGGCTGGACTATGTGGGGCTGCCTTTGTACATAGTCTGGAAACTGCATTTGGTACAGAGTGTGGCGGCCAGGTTGGTCTCTGGTTCATTTCGGAGGGACCATATTACTCCTGTGTTGAAAGAACTACACTGGCTGCCGATAGGTTTCCAGGCAAAATACAAGGTGCTGGTTATTACCTATAAAACTCTAAACAGCTTAGGCCCTGGGTATTTAATAAAACTTCTTCTACTTCACCATGAGCCCCATCACCCATTAAGATCATCTGGGGAGGTTCATCTGTGGTTACTCTGGCTAACCAGGCAAAGAGGCACATTTTTAATGTGGTGATGCTCTTTATTGAGCGGGCGACAGTAACTGGCCCTATCCACCCCCAGCACAGTACCTCTAGTCACTGTTGCTGGTACCTACCTTACGTTTCTTTTTAGATTGCAAGCCCTCTGGGGACAAGGAACCATTTTATTTTATTTATTATTTCTCTATGTAAACTGCTTTGGACACTCTTCTTAAAAAGCGGTATATAAATATTTGTTGTTGTTGCAGTTGCCACCAGCTAGTCTGGTGGCTACTTGGGGACAGGCCTTCTTCATTGCTGCCCCTGGGTTTTTGAATGCGCTCTCTGTTGAAATAAGAACCTCCCCATCTCTGGCAACTTTTAAAATGGCTCTGGAGACATATTTATTCACCCAGGCTTTTAATTAGATTTTGTCACGCCCTCGAGCTCCGACAGCGAGGAGGAAGGGGAAGCTGTCAACTTTCCTGCCGAGTCAGGAGTGTCTGAGGGGCAGAGCCCGGCTGTCAGCATTCACGAAACGGCTGTGGTAGATCCAACTAATGATTTAGAGCAGGCACGGCAACCTGAGTCAGCAGAAGGCGTGCGGGACCAATCGGAACTATGCGATGAAACACTGACACCACAACAACGCAGGCGCACTAAACGCAGAACGCAATTAGAATCTATTAGAAGAAGCAACCGCCTCTTGCTGAAGGCTGATAAGCCATGAATTATTGCCAGCTGGGAGCTATCGGCTTCCACTATAAATCCTGTCACCAGCCGTCTACTCCTTGCTGAAAAACAATGTACGTCATTCAGTCGACAGCGTTCAGCCAAGCCGTGAACTTCCCTGGCATTTGGCCAGACCCTGACAGATTAAAAGTATTAAAACTATAAATGTTGGGTTTTAAATTATTAATGATTAATATTAAATGTTAATGATTTTAATGTTTAAATGTTTTTAATTGTTTAATTATTTTAAAGTTTAAATGATTTTAATTGTAAACTGCCCAAAGATGCAAGTTTTGGGCGGTACAGAAATATGTTAACAATAAATAATAATAATCTTCCCCCACACATTCCCACTTGTTTTTTCTGTGTGCCACCCACTTCCCTAGATCTTTACTTACATGTGAGAAGGAGAGGGTTTTTTTTCCTTCTGCCTCTCTTACTGACCTGGTGTGTTGTTCCTTTGACAGCAACATAGCCAGGAAAAGCTCTGGTGGGGCTAATCCTGAGCTCAAAAGGCAACCAGGCATCAGAAGAAATTATTTTAGGTGCACAAGGGCAGGGAGAACGCAAGCTGCCCAATTCCCGGCAATCAAACTCTGCAGCCAGGGATCACAGGAGACTTGCAAGATTAGCATCACTGCAGCTTCTCCTGTCTTTGCACAATTATCAAGATCAATCTAGTATCAGGAGAAGTTTGCAGGCCTCATCCAATGCCGGGCTGCCTTTAAAATTCCAAGAGGCCAGGAATTAGCATGGATTAGTTTATTGTAAAAAAAGAGTTGGAGGGAGGAGTATGTTTGGAGGGAAAGCAGGCAAAGGTGGTCATTTTCTGAACTTCGGATGAGCTTCGAACATGACTAGATTGCCTCTCCCTTTGGAAGGGAAGAAATCTGATCATTTCTGAGCCATTTCGAAGTGTACAGGGCTGCCCATCTTTAAAAAGTTGAAGTAGTGATCTTAGTTTCTAACTGAGATTATTGGGACTAAAGGCTATAGCTCAGCAACAGAGAACACGCTTTGCATGCAAATGTTCCCGGCTTCAAACCCTGGCATCTCCAGGTAGCATTGGGAAACCCATCTAAACCCTTGGAGAGCCACTGCCAGTCAATGTCAGCAACACTGAAGTAGGAGGATCAATGCTTTGCCTTGGTATGAAGCAGCTTCATATGCTGAAGATGCTGGGCAGAAGATGGACTGGGAATAGCTCTAGCAGGAATTGTGTTTTTACCCCACCTCATCCCTGATTGTTACCAAAAATAAAAATAAAAATTCTGGAATCCGAGCCACAGTGGGTTATATACATATTGTTAAAAATGGTATTTATACATCCAGCTGCAGTATGCACTGAATCCTGATCTCCATCCATGCTATATCGGTTTCCCAGATTAAACTGATGCAAGGATGGATGCTGGACTGCATCCCAGCTGAAGTTATCATACATTCCAAATACAGTGATTTTTTATCCACAGGACCTCTCTGCATTGGAGCAACCTTGCTGTGACTAATTAAAAACAGATTTGCTGGCAAACTCTACCAGTGGAACTGAACAAGGACACTACCAATAATTTGACCCCTGTTCAAATAACCAATAATATATCATGACCAATGGAAATGCAAGAAGATTTTTAATTATTATTTTAAAGAGTACTCCTGACAACAGGAAAAAGCTGCTCTTTTCAGGGTAAAGTTATCTTTCAGCTAGACTAGCACCAGGATCTTGAACCCTCTAAAAAGCAAATAGCTGATCTGCCCAAAAAAAAAAAAAAAAAAAAGTATTTTTCAGGGAAGTCTATAAAGGTCACGTTTTACACATTTTCATACTGGATGACCATGGTGTTTCTTCAGTAGTTTATCATCTCATCTGTTATGGCTTTGCCAAATCCATAATTTCACTTTTAAAAAGACATTAGGGTCATATGAGCCTCAGTAACGATGCAGTACTGCTGCTTTTATACTATCCCAAATGGTGACTAAGTGGCTTAAAACACACAAAGTTTTCAGTATCAGTATGAAAACTTGTCACAACCAGAATTCATCAGAAACATATTTGTGTAGCAGCATTACAGGGACTGGACCATGATTTCAGGCCCTTACTTTAAAGGAAACCCTAGTTAACCTTAATCTTGGCTAAAAGTAGCTCCCATTAATCTCTAAGCACAATTCGGAGACAACAGAGATTATTATTATTATTATTATTTCTTCTTTACACAGTCAGACAGGTGTTATTGACTGGTTTGATTTATCCAGACATCGAGTCCTTCCCAAGGACCTGGGATGGCTGAATTTTATCATCAATATTGTTGGTTATTATAGATATTGTCGCAAAATATAGGCTGTTCCCAGTAAAGTTGCTTTTTGTAATTGGCTGATGGTGATTTCTGTGGCCCCTATGGTGTTGAGGTGCTCTTCAAGTTGTTTTGGAATTGCACCTAGGGTGCCAATTACCACTGGGATTATTTGGGTCTTTTTCTGCCACAGCCTTCCAATTTGTAGATCTTTGTATTTGGTGATTTTTTTCTATTTCTTTTTCTTCTATTCTGCTATCCCCTGGTATTGCTATGTCGATTATTTTGACTTGTTTTTCTTTCTTCTCGACTACAGTTATATCTGGTGTATTGTGTGGCAGATGTTTGTCTGTTTGTAGTCGGAAGTCCCATAATATTTTTGCATCTTCATTTTCTATAACTTTTTCAATTTTATGGTCCCACCAATTTTTGGCTATTGGTAGCTTGTATTTTTTGCAGATGTTCCGTGCGATCTTTTTACAACAGCTTATTAGGTGGTCCACCGTTTCATCTGGCACTTGCTGTTGTAAAGAAGCAGATGAAAAAATGGACCACCTAATCAGCTGGTGTAAAAAGATCGCACAGACTGACTAATTATTAATAATAATAATTATTTTTTATTATTAAATAATTTATATTATTTTTATATCCCGCTCTTTATATCATTTATATATATATCATTTATATCCTGCTCTTCCTCCAAGGAGCCCAGAGTGGTGTACTACATACTTGAGTTTCTCTTTCACAACAACCCTGTCAAGCAGGTTAGTCTGAGAGAGAAGTGACTGGCCCAGAGTCACCCAGCTAGTTTCATGGCTGAATGGGGATTTGAACTCGGGTCTCCCTGGTCCTAGTCCAGCATTCTAACGACTACACCACGCTGGCTCGTCGAGATATGGAGAGGCTCTAAGGAGAGCGCAAATGTTCTCAACAATGCTATCCAAGATTAAGGTTAACCAGAGTTTCCCTTAAAACCACGAATCTGAAATCAGAGTTTGGTATCGGCTGTGCTGCTACTGTCAAGTATTTGTGTGATGGTTTCTGCTTATGATCGTTTTCATAATTGGTGAATATGATTACAGATAACCAGCTGAATCACACGGGGGGGAGCACAGAATCAGACTGCCACATGTTCTTTCTTTAATGTAGCTGTAAGACTGTACTTTAAACACCTATGGTTAGAAAATGAATGGTTTTCCCCTCCAACTATGACAGAATTATACTCTCCAGTCCAATATTCAAATAGCACTGCAATAGCTTTGCAGTTTTAAAACCTTTGTGAACTTATTAACAGCTGCTACGGACCATAAACTTCAGTACAGGTCACATCATAAACTACCCCATTGCTTCTTGTACATGTCTGGTGTAGTGTCAGTACCAGACTCAGTAGCTAAGTTCTCTCAAGGGTGCATACTGTTAGCTTTTCCTACACAAGTATCACCTCCATGAAGGAAAAAAACATGTACAGAATATGCACTGTAGACAACCTTTTGGGAAGAATACTCACATCCGTTTTGTTGTGGATAAAGGAAGCAGGAATCCACAACTGCGGGAAGTTTCCAGACACTTGTACAAGCTGCAAAAGGCACATTTGTGCTGTTTGCACCCAGATGGTATGCACAAATGTCACATGAGAAACCACCCTCATTTCTGAAGGTTTGAACACAAACAAATAACAGTTTTGCTTTACATGTACAATTCACTTCATTCCACAGTAAGCTACAGTTCCCTTTGGGATTCAAATGTTTCTGTTTGTTACAAACCTTACACAACATTTGAAAGCAGGAAGCAAGAAAGCCTGGCTGGTCAACAAAACAATATTAAGGAAATTTGTTTTGGCACCAAGTACCTTCAATAACTTAAAATGAACTTTGAAACAACTTTGAGAAAGTCAAGAGGGCAAACTTCTAATTTGCTACTTGTTTGTCCTGCATGAGAAGTAGTTATCCATAGGTAAGCATCCTGGCACCAAAAAGATCTAGTTGCAGTTGCCACTGGCTTACTTGGTGGTGACTCAGGCCTTCTCTAGGGTTGCCCCGAGGCTCTGGAACACACTCCTAAACGAAATCAAAATCTCCCCATCTCTGGAAGATTGTTTTTAAATGACTTGTGAAAAATACACATGTTTCATCAGGCTTTTAGTTTTATTATGTTTTAAAGTTTTAAAGTTGTATTTATGGTAATTTTAATCTGTTAATATGATTTTTAGGTTTTGGTTGTTGTTTGATTGTTGTAAACTGCCCTGAAATTTTATAGAGGGCAGTATACATATGACAGATTGATAGGATGGTGAGATGCAAGAAAGAGGGAAGAGTGACCAGCACCATTTTAACCTGTGAGTATGGCACTCTGTTTTTTGTGTTAACTACTGACCCTTAGAGAAGAAGAAAATGGAACCTGAAAACGGCAGTGGCACAGCCATTTATGCTACTGCTATGCCTCAACTTACAAGAAAAAAAACTACAGACAAAACACAGCTGCAGGAATTAATTCCTCCACTTGTCTTCCTAGGAGGTTTGGACAGAGAACACATGTAGAGCCCTTTCTCACTATCGAGCGAGAGGGCTTGAAGGCAGGTGGTGGGGAAGGCAGCAGAAGCTCGTCTTCCCTGCAGATGATCCATGTGGAGTTGCTAGGTGCCTGAATCACACGCCCAGATAGTCTGCAGCTGTCATGGGCAGCACGGAGGTGTGGGGGTTGGGACACACTGTCCCAGCCCCAGGAAATCCTACAATCCATAAGGATCCGCCTAGCAATGGGTGGGTGCCCATCAGTGTTTTAGCACCAGCTGGAAGCAGCCAACACTGACACACCGCCAATTAAATGGGGTTAAAGGAGCACCTGCTCCCTTAATCTCATTTTACAGCCTGGCTTCTTAGCCAGGTTTGCCACCGAGGCACCAAAGGGAGCCGTGTGGCTCCTGACAATTCCCATGGGCAGCCAAGCCCGGGCTTAGTTGCTCATGAGAAAAGTCTCATAGTCTCTTCTAACCCTTTGTTTGGACTTGTGGATTAGAGAGCAAAGATGGGTATGGAACAGTGTTCTTCACAGCCCCCATTCACCCTAAGTGAGACTCCTTGTTTATTGGGCCTCTGTGAAGCTTTGGCCAAAGCTGAATACTTTGCACAGTGCCCCCTGGTTCCAGATGGAGATGGCCATTGCCACTGTTCAATGCTGCACTTTGCCCAGTGCCAATGTGGCTCCTTTAAGGGAACAGAGCCCTCCCGAGTCCCTGCACCACCGTGGGAAGTGTAGCCCTTCCCAGTGCTTTCCTCCAAGAGCTCTTAAGAGAGGGCTCCATCTCTCCTAAAGGGCTATCCCAGGACTGAGAAAAGCACAATACTGTGTGGAGGTAATCAGAGTGGGAATTGGCTCTCACTTTGGAGGAGGTGTTTTGCCAAAGTGGCCCTGTTTGAAAAATCGTGAAGATCACTGGTACAGAATGAGAATCAGAACAGGAATGAACAGTAGGGTTGTAATGGCATTTACTAACCCACTCAAACTTCATGGAGCCCAGGGTAGAGTACATGGTTCTCACTTTGCCTGTTTTATTGTTACAACAATTCTGACAGGGAAGTTAGGCTCAAAGGTAATAACGAGCCTAATGAGTGAGTTTCATGGCTGAGTAAAAATCTGAACCCAGGTCTCCCCAATCCTTGTCTGACAAACTAGCAACTAGCTACAGCGTTATGTAGTAGTAATAGTCTACTTAATCTCTTGAATTATTTGAAAAATGTTATATGCCCTTCTAAAAATCTTCACAAGACAAGATACTGAATGTTCAAGAAGGCAGTAACTGCTTTCCTATAACACTCATCACTTCAGTCAGAATGCAAGTTATCTATCAGAATTAATAACTATGCAGAAAAAACTATGCACCTGTACAAAGCTACTGGAAATGATGTTGATATGGATGTATTCACCCAACCAGCCTTTCCAGCAAGTGATAACTGCATGCCGTCACTTGGGAACATAGGAAGCTGCCATATAATGAGTCAGATGATAGGTCCATCTTGCTCAGTATTGTCTACACAGACTGGCAGTGACTTTTCCAAGTTTGCAGGCAGGAATCTCTCTCAGCCGTATCTTGGAGATGTCATGGAGGGAACTTGGAACCTTCTGCTCTTCCAAGAGCGACTCTGTCCTCTAAAGAGAATATCTTAGAGTACTCACAGTTCTAGTCTCCCTTTCATATGCAGCTAGGGCAGATTCTTCTTAGTTAAGGGGACAAGTCATGCTCACTACCAGAAGACCAGCTCTCTTCTCATGAATGGAATTTATGAGAATAAATTTACTTATGAGAATAAATTCACTTCACTTCACAATGGAGTTCTGCTCAGGCCCTAATCTTGAAGTTGTCTCAATGCATGTTCTGAACAAACACCAACATAACTACGGTTCAAGCCTTGAGAACAGTTATTATTATTATTATTACATTTATATCCCGCTCTTCCTCCAAGGAGCCCAGAGCGGTGTATTACATACTTGAGTTTCTCTTTCACAACAACCCTGTGAAGTAGGTTAGGCTGAGAGAGAAGTGACTGGCCCAGAGTCACCCAGCTAGTTTCATGGCTGAATGGGGATTTGAACTCGGGTCTCCCCGGTCCTAGTCCAGCACTCTAACCACTGCACCACGCTGGCTCTTCTTAGAGCACATGGGGGTCACAACTACAACATGATTGCAGTATACTTATGGTAGATGGAAAAGCAACCCATGATCCTTCCTATCCTATGTCTAAAGTTGCAGAGAAAATATCATTTACTTTCCCTGGGAAGCAGCAAAATATCCAAATTATAAAATAGATTATGTATTCCTTCCATGAAACTTAGGGGGGCATCCACAGAATTCTCAGGTAGTCTCCCAAGCTCCAACAAGACACAGACCTACTTAGCTTCAGCAAGGTTGCTGTATCATATACCTTCTCATTATGGCCTGGGACCTAGGTAGACATGGAAGGCCTGGGCTCATATCCCTGCAAGGCAAAACGCTTTTATAGCCAGCCTAGGCAAGTCACTCTTTCATATTTGGTGTTTAATCTCACCCCATGGGTGAGATTAGCTAAAGGCCTGGAATGTGGTCTAGTATGCACAAAACATCTAAACCTATTTCTTCTGCAGGCATCACAATGGCATGCCCCAGTCATGCCTTTCTCTGCCGGATCTAAAGTTGTGGCCATGTTGCTTAATGCTTCTCACTTTACTTTATGGAATTCTTCTTTATATTCTGAACTGAGGATATATCAATTTTATGCCATTATGTCTTCTTTACAATTCAACAGCTGATTTAAAACATTTGGCTGGGCATGATCCAGCCAGAGTTAAGCGCATATCTCAATATCTTCTATTAAAATCAATGGAGCTGAAAAATGCTTAATTCTACCACTGAAGTCAAAAGATTTTTAAAGTACTTACTTTTGGATGAATCATGACCATTATAATTATTAACAACTTTTCCTCTCTTTGCTACTTGTAAATGTTTCCAGATATGATTCTACTTTTATTTCCATGTCTAGTTTTCTCTTTTCCCTTCACTACTCTCTAGAACCCTTAAGAGTACTCATCATATTCTTATTTAATGCCCTGTGGTACTGTTAAGAAAATCAAATACTAGTGCTACTGTATCTACTTAAAATTACTGATTGGTGTGATGGGTTCTTCAGGAGAGCATATTCTAAGAAATGAGCCTTTTGTGGTCCTATACTGCTGCTTTGTGGAACACTTCCGCTGGATGTGACTGCACCTGGAGACCAATTAGCAACTAAGGTACAGCTGATGAAAATATAATGAGAAAGTGTAAAGTGATAAACAGAATTCATAGTCCCAATTCAGACATCATGCCAAACCTCAGGTAAAACATAGCTGAGGTAGGTGTTTCTGAATGTCTGAATGTGTGAAGCTGCAGTTCCGTCACCCAGTTCCGTTTTTGCTTCCAAACCTGCCTTGCATGAAGGATCTCTACTTAGAATTCCTATCATAAATGGATGTGAAAAGAAGAGGAAGAGGCAGGCATTCAAGGAACCCTTTCATGGACCTAGCATCTGATCTGGGGCAGCTGTTTCTGAACCCATTCTGTTGAAGGAATTGCATGTGTGGTCTGACTGGACACCAGTACATGGGGTGTCTGGCATATTCGAATGTGACATGTATGTTTGAAGTGTACATGAACAGGTAGCAAATTACTGCTTTGTCTGGCACCTACCGTAAATGGCAATATTTGTCATATCTTTCTCAAGGTATAGAGCCTGCCCTTATTTTTATAAGGTCACCCAGCATGATGCAGTACAATCTGTTGCTGCCAATGAAAATTTCCACTAAATAAGATGACACCACTTTTGAACTGGGTGTGCAATCTTCTGCAGTCATCCTCAAGATGACTGCTGTGCTTCAACTGTGCTCCCAAGATCTTCTTGCAACCACATCACATTTAGCAGGTGTTCTATTCCCTTTATTCCCTTCCTTTCTGGGGTGTGAGGAACCCTTCCTCCCTTGTCATTAAAACAATGACTGGGTGCATGTGTGAAAAGCAGTCCTCAACAAATGAGCAGGATCCCCAGGTTAAGTCTACCTTTCACCAATATATGTGGGAAGATAGGATCCAATCATCTCTTCCCAAGGGAGGAGGGAGGGGGTCCCAAGTTCCTTCCTCCCCAACTGAGGAAAACTATGAGCCCTTTCTCATGACTGAGTGACGGGGCTTGAGGGTGGGCAGCAGGCAAAGTAGCAGAAGCTTGCCTTCCCCGCAAATGAGCAATGTGGAGTTGCTGGGCATGAGAATCGTGCACCCAGACAGTTTGCAGCAGCAATGGGCAGTGCAGAAGTGCGGGGGTCAGGATGCATTGTCTCAGCCCCCAGAAGTCCCACAATGCACCGGGTAAGTGTACGGTGCTTTGTGGGGATCCCCCCAGTGATGGATGGGTGCCTGTCCATGCTTCAGTGCTGGCTGAAAGCAGCTAATGCTGGCACACAGTCAACTGAATGGGGTTAAGGGAGTGCTTGCTCCCTTGAACTCATTTAAAAGCCTGGCTCCTTAGACAGGTTCGCCACCAAGGCATGGTCAGTTGCTGAGCAGCTCCCAGTGGTTCCCACAGGCAACCAAGCCCAGGCTTAGCTGCCCTAGCCCAGTTTGGGCTGATTGTGAGAACAGCCTCAGTTTGTCTTTACCCAGGGAGATTAAAAGAGGACCCTCAAAAGGGGTACACAGGGATCCTCATGATGGAGCCTCAGCAGACTAGAAAGATAGAGGGGTCATTCTGGCCACCTGCTAGCGGTAACAGTCTAATCCAGAACTTAGGGACAGAGCTGGAGGGTGTAATGAAGTCTACCTGGAAACAACTATTGATAGGCTTTCAGACTGAAGACAAATAGGACAATAGACACCTATTTGGCAGAATTTGTACCTGGCAGCATAAAGCAACTATATGTTTACCCTCGTATGTTTCATTACTGCCTCAGCATTCAGAAGCCTTTGTTATCTAGAAGCAGATAGATACCTTTATTTCTATCAAAGACCAAATATAATAAAAATTTATATTCACAGCATAGTGATGCATTGCTTGTCGATCGACAGTATCATACAATCACATGTGCCTAAAAGAATAAACCCATAAGAAAAATCACAATGAAAGATTTCTACAGTTCCATGTACAATCTGCATTCCACAAATGCAAGGACATAGACTCTTACTTTAAAACAAACACACACAGAGTTCAATTCATGATGAGAAAATAAAGGCCAACTCTTTTGCCCCACAATGTTATACCAACTTCAATACCATTATGTTATTTGTTTACCAAACAAACAAATCTTCCCAATCTCATATTCAAGTCACAGCAACAATTCTATGCTGACTTTTCAACTAAGGCCATGATCCTACAAACAATCTACATGCAATTAAGTGGGATCAATGAATCATTAATCACTGATTATCTCATTTTAGTGGTTTAGAGCATGAACCGAAAGTCCACATCCCAGCTGTTCAAATTTCAGGTCAGCCATGCACTAGGGATATGCCAAAATGTGATTTTGCTTTCCAAATCATTGGCACCTCCCTTTAAATTTGAGGGCTTACACAGCCCCTTTAAAGTGGAGGAGAGTAAGTCCGTACCTGCTCCTCCTCCACTCACTGCCATTGCTGCCATCCCAGCACTCCCCCAGCTATGCCCGCACACCAGTGGGGCGTCTCTCAGCTGCCCCTGTGCAGCAAAAATATTTAATAACAATCAAACATAGCAGAGGGCAGCACTGGGATGACAACAATAGCAGTGAGCCAGAAGCAGGCATAGACCTGCTCTCCTCCACTTTAAAGGGGTTGTGTAAACCCTCAAATTTAAAAGGAGGTGCCAGCAATTTGGACAGCCAAATCGCATTTCAGCACATCCCTACCATGCACTCAAGACACTATTTGCCAACTTCACCATCCATCTTTTTCCGTCAGTGATAAGGGGCTAGTAATGCTGGCCTTCTGTTACTTCTTGAAAGAACATAAATATATGTGAAGCATGCTGAGCACTGAGAATCTATATGTGTCTTAAAATGTTACCACTTATTATCTAGCAGAGAATCAACAGAATCCAGTATTTTGAAATATTTAACAAGCATACTTAATTAGTGATAATAAAATGAGCATCTTTTTTTTAAGGAAGCAAAATTTTGTCTACACATGAAGTGCATGTGTGGGGAAGACAGGATTCACCTCCCCCCTCATTTATTCAATGTAAATGGGAACCAAGAACTGGGGTGGAGTGGGGAGACCCAAAACATCAGGCTTCCCTATGTGTGTGTAGTCATATGAGTTGAAAATATGTGTTACCGCCTACCCTTGTAACATTTTTTGTTAAAACAGGCCTGTACAACATATGACCCACCAAGCTGAATACAGCCCACAACAGCCTACATAAAACTGCATGCCTGAAACTGCAAAAATGAAAGGCTGTCAAACGCATGGCTGGTGAGCTGTGTTTGGGTTACAAGTCACAGAAGTCTGCCATTAACATGAAACAGTCCTGAAACTAGAGTAGGGATAATCAATTTATGGCCTGCATCATTGGTTAGTTAGTTAGTCCAACATCCCCTGCCTCTCCCCACACTCTCAAGGCAGCTAAC
Source organism: Hemicordylus capensis (assembly GCF_027244095.1). Lineage (NCBI taxonomy): Eukaryota > Metazoa > Chordata > Lepidosauria > Squamata > Cordylidae > Hemicordylus > Hemicordylus capensis. The sequence goes on from NC_069662.1 coordinate 107,793,325, forward strand.
AAAAATAAAAAGACTACAATCACATGGTACATCTCACATGGTACCTACCCAATTGTCTTCCTTAGGAGCACAGAGAGTTGAAATCGTTCATTCAAATTTTTAAACGTCTCTGACTTTCAGGGCTGAGGCAGCTCAGTAAAATGACACTCATTAATAAAATGTAGCTGTTAGAATTGCTTGAAGGTACCTGCCCCTGCAAAGCTGCTAGCGAGTCACTTTTAAAAACACACATCCTTCTAGCAGGGCAGGGTGGCCACCAGTAAGAGCAAACAGCAATACGACTTGATCCACAAGAGTAGAACATTCCGTCACTCTGCCACAGCATGACTGAAGGGTAGACCATCTGTTACAGGAGCATTGCAACATGACTAAATATTGTAACAGTTATGTCAGTGCTTAATTTCTGAAATGAGAGGTGCCAGGGCTCAATTCTGCCTAGAAGACATATCCTCTGATTTGGAGCTCTCGTTCTCCAATTCCCAAAGCACAAGAACTAACAGTCGTACTACCCCACAACTCTGCATGTTCCAGAGTTGAGCCTGGACATTAAAGACATGCCTCAAAGCTGTGGCTATACCTCTTTGTGTCCGGAATTCACAGTACTCCAGGAAACAAAAACCCTATGATACGTTCCCATTCCTCCAGAGTTTGGCATTTCTCTCTCCAGTAAAAAAAAGAAAGAAGGAGAAGAAATAGATACAAGAGCACTAGGGCCTCCTAAACAAGGCAACACAAGCAAAGAAGGATATATCATAAAGATGTGCTTTCAATTTCTAATTCACACCAGGCTCGGGAAAAGAGCTTCTCTCTCTCTCAGAAGGCAAGCTCATTTCTCTACTAATAAGAAGCTTACATAGGCCATCCTCTTCTCCATTTGCCAGTTCTGTGGCCTCAGTCCTCCAGCTGCTACTCCCAGTCCCACAAACATCACCCTCATGTTGCTGGAGGGCTGCTTATGGCTCCAATTTTTTTATTTTAACTGGAATAAATCTGCCTGAGATAGGGGTGGGCACAAAACCAGGTTGCCCAGTTTGGTTCAAGTCCGGGCCAGACTCAAAAAGGGCATGTTCAGTTTTGGCACCCCTCCAAACCCCCCATCTGGTTCAGTCCAGGGGGGTGCAGTTGTGGGGTTGTTTTTTCTTTAATGTAATGTACTCACCCCCTCCAGGGGGCACTACAGTTCTTGTATTCCATTTACATTGGATAAATGAGGGGGAAAGTGAGTCTCCGGAGGTTCCCCTTCCCCCCGCCAGCCTCTGTATATGCCCAATCACCCGGTCTGGGTGGTCTTCAGACTGTTCCAGGCCTGCCCTCCATGGCAGTGGCCATTTTAGAGGCCACTGCACATGCCCAATGGGCCTCTGTGTGGCCTGCCCATTGAGCATGAGTGGCGGCCTCCAAAATGGCCACCGCCATGGAGGGCAGGCCCAGAATGGGCCAAAGACTGCCCGAACTAGGTGATTGGGAAATACATGGAGGTTGGAAAGGGGAGGGGGGCTTCTAGAGATCTTCCTACAGCTGCAGCAGCACCCCCAGAGGGGGTGAGTACATTTTTAAAAAAAAATAAGTTAGAACCCCCTGAACAGGCCGGGGGTTCGCTTCTATATCGGACCGAACCAGTGAGGAGTTTGTTCCGATATCGAACCATCAAACCGAACCACTTTGATGTCAAACAGGTTAGGTTCTAAACAGGTTTGCACATCCCTAGCACAAGGCCTCACTGAAGATAATTAATCAGAACAATTGACTGCAGGCATGTAACTTCAGTGAAAGGGCATTGTGAAAAAGAAGTATGGTGGCTAGTTCTGGAGAAACATGCTTCAAATCCTTTGTCATGATAACTCTGATGTTGCCCTCTTGCTCTTCTCTTTACCTACCTAGCACTTGTTCAATCTTACTTACGATTATCTCCCCGACCCTCTCTTTTAGCTGTTCAAACAATCTCCATCCAGAGAGAAAGGGGAGTCATTTCATCTTGACCAACAGTTCTCTCTCTTGGCAGGAGGATTTAGTAGCTTTGGATTGAGCCCTCTTGGTGTTATGGAAGAGAGATGCCTTAATTATAGTACTATTAACATGTAAATACCAGAATGAGAGGAATACAAATGGATAAAAACCAATTTCTTTCTGAGAGCTAGAAGCCAAAAATGTAGAGACTTATCCTATCAGCCCAATGCAGCCCTGTTCCAGTTCAACAAAATATGAGGGCCCGTGGTCCAGCTCAGCCTGCAGAACTGCACAGCGAGTCACTACCCATAATTAGAAACAACCACTGCATGCACAAATCATTGAGCATCAAGACGTTTTCCCTTAGTCATTGTTTAAATAATGCGATAGGAAGCTTTGGACCTGGCAACTTTCTAAATCAAGAGCTGCAGTCAAACACAGTATTAGGACATTATGCTCAAAAGGTAACCTTTTTTCACACAGGCTAACGTTCACAAGCATAAGTGAAAACTCAAACTAGATAAGAAATATTTCATATGCACTCAACTGAAGGACAAAAAAAAATTCTCAGAACAAAAATAGATCCAAGTTGTTAGAAAAGGCATCCGTATTTAGTCATGCTTTGCATATGAAGTAATGATATTATAACACATGTTTTATTTGTCTGTAAATTCATGTAGAATTATGGAATGATGGACACCCATAAATTATCCACAAAGATGTTCTTACATTTATTCTTTGTGTGGAATTTTTCCCTTTTTGTAGACAATGTCTCCACTCTGAAGATCCTCATTTGCAGCAAGAGGATGCACACATCCTACTTTGCAGAAGACAACCCTGACAACAGATGATGCAGGTAACTTTGACAGTACTGCTCACCTGCTGAGGAATGTGGATAAGGGAGGAAAGGAGTTTCTGGAATAAGTGGTTGCTTTCCATAGAATGTAGTCAGTGCTACAGAATGAGAACCAAGATTAATAACCTTTTGCCACATGACATAACTGAAAAGGCCTGACCATGAAGGCTATGAGCTTCAGCAAAAGGGGGCCCAAAGATTCTGCAAAACTGGGTGTTACCCAAAAAGAAACCCACCAAAACACAGCTCTGAATTTTTCAGAGATGAAACTTCAAACTGAGTGCAGCATAATGATGAACACACAAACTTAATCATAAAATTCTTTGTAACCCCTTCTAAATGGGCAAAGAGGCACCTTCATGGCATGGATATCAAAGCTGCATACTGAGGTTCTCGGGCATTCACCCAGCCAAGGCGCTGATCAGACTTAGGCCTGCTTAGTTTCAGAAAGATGGCTAGATCATGGGGAGGCCATTCCCTGTAGAACACCCTTCTTGTAATGAGAAGACACGTTTATCTGATTAAGTAGAAGGAAACATCTATGCGCCCATACCTCTTGCTGATATACACATCTGTACACATGTGCTACATAATACACACATTCACATATTTGTATGTGAATAATTGCACATATGTTCACTTCTAAACTTAACTGGGTATAGTGCCCCTCAAATGCAGGTTACAGAATTGCACTACGGTATGTGTATTGAGAGTAACACGTGAATAACTACATGTAGAAAATGTGTATAGATCTGTACGTACATTCATACTATACACACATTGTACTAATGACTGTAGTCGGGTTGAAAAGAATATAAATACAGTTTCAGTTTGAAACTATAATTTACATTTTCCATACCTCCATGAGAATGTCAGTCAGTAATCCCTTGTTCTTATGAACAATGTACACATACTTACTTATTGCGATCCATGTCACATTTACGGCTCAATTCAAACATCTCAGCCAAACCATGGTTTGGCCATTGAGTCATGCCTCAGGTTTGCATGCTCCACTTCCCGCACAATTTTTTAAATTTATTTTTATTTTCATTTATTGTTAGATTTATATACCGCCTTTCATTAAAATAAACCCAAGGCGGTTTGCAGAAAAATTTAAAAACAAGATTGTAAAAAAGACACAGTTAAAATATTAAGTGAAAAATATTAAACAAATCTGATTTAAAATTTAAAACAAAAGCATAAAAGCAATACAGAGTACAAAGAGCAGGAGTAGAGAATCAAACAAATGCCTGGGCAAAAAGCCAAGATTCTACACTCTTTCTAAAAGCTGTGATAGAGACCAAGGAGTGAATAGCCACCGGGAGAGCATTCCAGAGACTGGGGGCAGCAACAGGGAAGGCCCTGTCCCGCATGCATGACAACCGAGCCTCCCTCATTGTCGGCACCCAGAGCAGAGCCCCCTCAGATGACCTTGTCAAGCGGGCAGCAACCCTTGGGAGCAGGCGGTCCCACAAGTATCCTGGGCTTGCAACAAATATAGTTTGCCATTACATTTGTGTCAGGTAAACCTTGAAAGCCAGTGTGATGCAGTAGTTGTCTAGTGTCAGACTAGGGCCGTATTCACACAATGAGGCTATTCACACGCACGTGCAAAACCAGGCTACAGAAGCCCAGCCCAGTTTTGCATACACGTGTGTACTGCCAGAATAAGGCCTGACTGCAGTGGAACCACGGCATCAAACCCACCTATGGAGCCTCCCTATAAAACGAGGTTAATGGAGCAATTTAATCTCATTTTTCTGATCATCTGTCAGCCGCAAGCTGCAGGGAGGGGAGGGGGGTCCCCATAATGCACCACGGACTCACACGGTGCATTATTAGAGCTTGCGGGGGTGAGATGCAACATATCCCGGCACCCCAACCCTTGGAGCTACCGGCAGCAGCCACTGCTCGTCTGGGTGGGCGATCCACCCACCTAAAGAAAGGGAACTGCTCATGTGCAGGGAGGTAAGCTCTTCAGGGCTTCTTCTCCACTAACCCTATTGCCCTTTCTTACTGGTAATGAGAAAGGGCTCAATATGTTCAACACAGGTACAGTTGCAAACAGGTTGTGTTGAGCACAGGGTGGCAGAACACTTCCTAAGTGTACCATGCATTTGAGAGACCTGTACCCAGGTTCACTTTTAAAATGAAGTCACTCACACAAATAATATGAACATGTATACGGGAAACTAAATGCAGGTACAACATAGTTGTACCTGCATCCCAACCGCCTTGGGATTGTTTTTAATGAAAGGCGGTATATAAATTTAACAATAATAATACCAATGAAATAAAATAGTGCCTGAAAAGGACTTAGGAGTGGGGGGATCCAGGTTCAAATCCTCCCTCAGCCATGATGCTCACTGAGTCACAATGCTCACCACCCCCAATTCGGCCCACTACAAGCCACCAAACCAGCCTGGTTTGAGGTGAACCAGTTCAGCACTGAACCGTTCATGTACACCCTTAATAATTGCACATGTGTACAAATCTGTACACACACTATATTCATGAATAGGGCTAGTTTAACTAGGTTTCTAATTTAAGTTTGAAGCAACTAATTTAGGTTTGCAGTAACCACATTGCCCAATTTGGACATCATAATAAACTATAAGTATTGTTCGCCAGGAAGGAATTAGAGGGAGCAGGGAGTATACAATCCCAAGCTACAGTCCTGATAGCCAAACTATGGTTTGGCCATGATTTCTGAATTGGGCCTATGGCTGCTGCAACAAAGCTGAACCCTGAGAGCCTTGGGCTGGAAGCCTCTAAAGCTACCCTGAAGAATGCCCTGAAGATACCTTTACATTCCAACAAGTGATGCAGATCACATAGCATCAACAATCCATTTATACCTCTACAGATGGTTCAGAATAGTTACATGTGCTCCATGTGTGTTGAACGCGTTCATCTGCCCTCCACAACATCCAGACTAGCAAGCTGTACACAAAAGTAAGTTTCTTTATGAGATTAATGACAAAATATGTTTTATAATTAATATTATATTACATTAATTAATAAGGCAAAATATGTTTTATTAACAAAACTGTTTGAAAGCCTTGCCTTACCAGACATATATGCTAAGCAAGCCCAAGCTATTATATATTTTCCATTACTTGCTAGAAACTCTGGGGATTTCACTAAGTAGTTGATTCAAAAATGTTCCGTCTCATCTGTTCTGGTCACCTCTAGCACGTTAAAAAAAATGCATTAACAGCTTTGTCCTTTTTATGTGGACAGATCCAAAGCCCAATTAAATACATAGAAAGACTACTATTGTTCAAGAACCAAATTGGACTCAGAAACAGGTAAACACTTCAAAAGTGGCATTTAATACCTCTTGGAAGTTATTCCTTCCTTAACCAATGACACAATGCAGCCAAAGCAACTTTTAATTCCCATTGATTTCAATGGGAGAATTAAGCACACTTAAATCTCTCCCAATCAAATCAATGGGCTTAACTTTAGCTAAGCTGTGTCCCCACGTTTGTAAATATGGAGCTTTTACTTTCAATCTGCAGTTGTCCAAGAATGAATCATGTTTCTGAAATGTCTGACAAGGTGCAACATCCTCTTTTTTTGTTTGCATAACTAATCCCATCAAAGCCAATGAATGTTTTCCAAAAAAAAAAAGAATAAAAGCACAGTAATGTGAATCTAGAACCAGGCAAATCCCATTAAGAATTAGTCTGTTATCTTTTTAGAAACATGATCAAATTTATTTCTGCTTCCAAATGACAAATTATTGAAATTATTACTTTGCTTCTGTTGGCCTTCAAGTCTTCGGTGAAATTTGAACAGAGCTCCATGACTTTCTGACAGTGTTGGCTCAGGACAGTCACCCTGGAATTCCCTGTTGTTGATTCAGGATGGCTGAGAATATACTCTTGCTAAGGTTATCTCAGGTTATTCATACATCGGAAAACAACACTCCACTATACCACGTTTGCATGACAAAGATAATAATTCTGCTGTTGTTTATATGATCACTTATCCTGGGTTAAAAGAGCAGCAAATCAACAACTCCTGACTATATGATTTTACAGCTCACTTCATCCTCCAGTTCATCCCTTGAATAAGTAAACAAACCAACAGCTGAAGTGAATTAATGGAATGTTATGTTATCCCTGAGTAACTGATCAGACAAAGAAGTTCTCAGTCATAGGCGGCCTAGCTTCCCAAAGTGGTTCCAAAAGCTTGACATTAAAGGGGTTCTGCTAGGTTCAATATACAGAGACAAACAAGCGAGTTACAAATTGGTACAGGTTTGTTAGTCTTGAGACAACTCCCTACTAAAAGAAACTGATGAATCTGAATATATGCTTGCTACATCTTAAATCTAAACTAACCATATGAATATATGCTTCTTTAGCTCTTGCAATTAAGTCTTTATTTCCATTACCCTTTCTTTCTCGCACAACATGTGTCTTGTGAGTAATCAGAATCAAAAGGCTATAGTTATTATTTTTACAATACTACACTCATCATAGGTTACTAAAAGCCCCAAACACTTTCTAGTGTTGAATGTCTTCTGAGAGGTAGATGCAATACAAGGACAAGGGAAATACAGTTTGGACTTGAAGCTAGCTTTTTTGTGCTGTTGAGATTCTTTGTCTTTGACTTCAAAGGTCAGGAGCGCCAGGTCCACATTTAATTCTGGGCACCAGCCATATCCTCTTGAAGTCATTGGCAAATTTCCCATTCACATTAATGGGTCCAGATTCCACCCCATGTGGAATTAATATAAGAGCAGATCCTGAATTATGTAAACAAAAACTTATTTACACAAGTCTTTTCACTTACATCAGAGATTATTCGGAGCAATGAGGACTGTAGAATTGATCCAAACATTCCTTAAATTGTTTTGGCACTCTGATTCAGTTTATTCCTAAACACAGGACCTAATACAACAATATTGGAAACTGATACTGTGTTGGGCAGCATGGCAGAGGTATTAGAGAGTCAATTTATAACACAGTTTATATATTCTGGTCTATCTTACCAAACCACATACCCATTTGCACCTGTCATTTTAAGTCAAGTAATAGAACTCATAAGCAAAAGTTAGACAAGGGGACAATTCTGTATCTGATCACAAAAGACAGTTCAAGATTCTAATTTTCAACATGTCACAACTAACACTTTGCAAAACACGTCATTGCTGTAATACCATCAGAATTGTTCCATCCCAAGTTTTCCAATCTATGTTTTCTCTCTTGGGATAATCACCTAGAACACACTTTTCCCTCCCAAGAATACACTTCCATTCATATTTTAAAATGCAAATAGCCACATTTCCACTACTTCCTGCAAATTATTTGCTGTGTCCCTTCCATAGTTCGGCCACCCCCCCGCCCCATTAAAGGACTAATTAAAACACTGTATTTTGCATGACTATTTTCTAATCTTCTCAAAAGACTCTGTGTATGTGTGTGATATTCACTTACATTCTCCCACATACACATACAGATGCGCGCACACCTGTGTTTTTTTAAGCATGTGGATTTTCTGATTAAAGAGATATTGTGGTACCACCCTGTAGAGCACATACATAGCAATTCACAGGGAGAGATGCTGCCATTTCTCACTTGCTAGGAGTCTCAGTGCCTCCTTACTTACACAGAACCATTAAATTTCTCATCTAAGTATCACATTAAAAGGTCACGACCACAGTGTCCTGATCACTCCACAGCCTTACATTCTCTCTCTCTCGCTGTACCTTTAACACAAACTCCCCACCTTTCTCCTCTACTACTGGAGTCACTCACCAATCAACCAGGGATAGATAGGGGTTTAGATGAAAGGTGCAAAGATCAAGGGAAAGACCACCTCCCCCCCAAGCATCTGAAGTTAATACCCGCAAACTCATCAGTCTGCCCGAGACGCCGCCACCCCGCCCCACGCGTGACAGGGAGTCCAAGTGCCTTACCAGGTGCCGCGGGGTGACTCAGGAGAGGAAGGCGAGGCGCAGACATGCATGGAGAGCCGCAGCTTGCAGACCGGAGCCTTTGCGCCTCACCTGGGAGTCGCTGCTGCTGCGATTGCAGCCCGGATCACAGACCTGGCTGCCATTTGTTGCACGCCTGCTCGTGGAAGCCGCCAGCGAGGCATTCAGGAAGAGCCTCTCCTCCCCATCCCGATGAGACTCGGGCTCGGTGGCCGCTCCGTAGCAACCGATCCCGGTAAGGGCGCCTTGTTCAGTCTCTCAGTGTGGCGAAATCCCAAGACAACCCGAAGCGCTTCCCGCCGCCGCTCGGCTCGGCTGCTCGCTCGCTCTTCGCCTCATGTTGCGCTGCCAGCCGGCTGGCACGTCCCAATCGCTCTCCACTCCTCGCCCCCCGAATGCTGATCAGCGGCGGCGGCAGCCCGGCGGCGTCCTGCAACCCGGGCGTGGCAAAGGCAGCGCCTTGCAAGAGACACACAAGCTCATGAGAAGACTTCGATCCGCTCTGCGGAGCGGAGGGGACTCGGTCGCTTCGTCGTGCTCTACAGGTGCTGCTGCTGCCGCCGCCCGGGAGATCGGGGAGGGGCTTCTACATCGTGCAGCCCCCGCCCTCGCCTTCCCAGCCACTGGGGATTTTTGTATTCCGAGGGGGAGCCACAAGCCCCGCGCCCGGCTGCCCGGCAAGGCGCGCCAAGCAGCCTCTGCCAGCAGCAAGGCGCCTTGCTTTGGCGGGGCAGAGACACCCAAGCAGCACCCAGAGAGTTCTCACCGGGCTTATGTAGACGCGCGAAGAAAAGAGTCACGGACTCCAAGCGGGGCGTCTGGCGTGATGATCATCCTTCCCCTCCCCCTCCTGCTGAAAGCGTCTGCGGGAAGAGATGAGGCCATGTGCTGTCACCCTTCCTTCCTAAGCCGGCATCCCTTCACCACCCTTCCCCCCGCACGGGCTTTTATCGGGCGCGCCTCTTCTTGCCACCCTGCCATGCCAATCCAGGGCTCTGCTCTGCCATGCAGAGGCCGTGTGGACGCTTCTTTCTGATCTCGGAGAGAAAGGCTGCTCTGCCTGACTCTGGGCTGCTTCTGATTTCCATGCCCTGCTAAATCTGGCAGCCAAATATTAAACATTTCTAAACATACTGCAGGGAAGTACGTCTAAGATTTGCTGCTGCCAGGATTTGCAATCCCACCCGCTCCTCCTCTTGTTTAATTTGTTCCTGCCAACCCACATCTACATCTTTCCAGTTTGTCTGCAGTTCTGTTCTTCGTGAGGTTCAGCAAACTCCTGCTCCTGTTGCTCTGGCGGCCCGACTCTTTTCCTTCTGTCACTCAGCATCTGAGCACCCCAGATGCTCCCCTTTTGTTAAATATCCCAGCCCGATCGAAAATTCTGCACGCTGCCCTGTTTCTGTTTTAGAACACTGAACTCTCTGGAACCGGTACCAATCACATAGCTGCATTTTCCCCCCTCCACTGTTCGTCTAGCAGCTTCTTTTCCAAAGATGCACCTTTTCAGGCTCGCTCAGAAATAGTATATGCGCAGATCGATTCCCTCCTCTCAATTTTAGAATGGTCTGGGGGAGGAGAGGAGGAAACAGGGTATTTGCGGCGGCGGTGGTGGTGGAATCTGTCACTCATAATTGCCGGAGGGGAGAGTGCATTTCGGGCCCCTCCTTACGCAATCCCCAATCGCACTCCCTCTACACAGCATTTTTTAAAAAATGAATATACAGCAACTTCCAAAGGTGTATTTTTGAAGGGGAGGGGGCAACGATGCAATGCATATAAAGGAGCAGAGGTTGTGCCTGCTGCACACATTCAGCTCGATTGCATATGTGCGTCCGATTCCAACCCGGGCGGCTGCTCCCTGCACCGCCCCTTCCCCTAGCCTAGAGCCACCGCGCGGGGAATAAATGGTTCGAGAGCAGGTTCGTTTGGAAGAGGGAAGCGCGTGCATCCACTCCTGAATGCAACAGGCGACGGAGGCGGAGGCTTACAGTACCTTGGCCCAAGTCTTAAGCCTGCCTGCCCGGCTGCTTCTACATACAAGCAGACGCGAGGGGAATCTTTTTGTGGGAGAAAAGGAAAGGCTACTCAAGGGCTGCCAGGCCTGCTGCAAGGAGCCTCTCGGGCCCCCCCTGGGGTCATGAAGGCTGCCTTGGAGTGACGGGAAATCTGCTCCCCCTCACAGAAAGGAAAGAAACTTCTCCATATGTAATTTGTTTTGTCAAAGAAAGGCTTCCCCTCCCCACTGTCTGACACCCAAGAGCTGTAGGGAGAGAGGCAGAGGCAAATTCTATCCTGACTTAATGGCGGGCGGGGGAGCAGTTTCCGTCCCCCGGTGCCTGTATTTGCTATAACGGTATGGTGGAGGTTCTCACGTGCAGCCGGAAGAAGTGAGAGCACACTCTGGTGCTAGAGTGGACTGCACCAGTTCTGACTGGAGACACAATTATGGAAGGCTTCTTCCCAGGGTGAAAAATCCTCTACCAGAAGAAAACAAGCACGGTAGGGAGAAAGAGCACTGCTTAGTGCCTATCTAACTCTGCTAGTTTTCTACTTGCAGGGAGTTGTGCTGGTGTTTGCACAGGGAGCGTTCAAAAACAACTCCTCACACACGGTCAGAAGTGGTGCAGTCCATTCAACAGGATTCTCCGAGCTCATTTCGTTCCATATGTACTGTACATCTAACCTACGCCTCCCCAGCAGATGAAAATTGTGTACACTCACGTGGAATAGGAGCTCATCATAGTGCGATACAAAGCAAGCTGGGTGAATAAACAACTTCCACGGGGCCTGGTTCCATAATTGGTTAGAGTTGCAAGATGTCACTTCTTATTGATATAATGAAATAATGAAATAATTCTGGCACCGTATGTTCTGAATAAGCATTCTCATACCATCTAGAAAAATCATGCAGATGTCACAAAGCTGTGTGTTTTTCTGTTCATCAGATGACTGTTGCTTTTGCATCAGGATTTTAAAATCCAAGAGTATTTTTAACAACTAAATGGTACGATTCCATTTCAGAGCAAAATGGCTGGTGTTTTACCAGTCAAAAGGGGATTTATTTCAAGGGCAAGCTCACCATGGGGAACCAATGCAGTCTGCTCCAGCAACTGATGCACATAGCAAGAGACTAATTATTACGGTATGCATTAAATAGTACAGTTTGAGAGTACATTGATCTTCCAGTGAGAAATCAGACACAATGTAGGCGAAGGCGGTACACCAGTTATCAGCAATTTGAAACATACTGAGGTCATTCGCACAACCAAAAACTGTTCTACCCAGGTCTGAGAATTGTGTGTATTCCCAATTTTCAGTTGTGTGGAAGCAAAGTAAGAGGGAAACCTGGGTAGCTTTTCCTCCTACCTTGCTTCCACACAATCATTTCTACCCAGGCTCTCCTCTTACCTTGCTTCCACACAACCAAAAATTGGGAGCACACGCTGCTCCCAAACCCGAGTAGAACACAATTTTTGATTGTGTGAATGACCTCAATAAATATATTGAGGTCATTCACACAATCAAAAATTGTGTTCTACTTATATTGATACTTACACAAACATCATCCCACCCACACCCATTCCCCCGTGCTAGGCAAAAGGACCCTTTGCCATCATTTGCATTACCAAAATCAAAATGAAATGCTGCCATACATGGATCAGACGCACACTTAATTCTTTGATCCATTATACAGAATTAACAAAAATCAATACATATCAGAACCATTATACAAAAAAATGAGACCCTAATACAAGCTCTGCCTGAAGCAAATGTTCTTGCTGAATTCTTCTCCCTTCACCTAAGCACAGGTAGCCACCCACTTTATCCGCACCATCAAAAATGATGAGGATGTCATGTGCACAGTGCCATAAATAATTCAAATTGAAGACATGGATTCTATTACCCACATTCCACATCTGTTTCCAGTGCCTGCTAATTATATTGGGAATGCAGCATAATTAAGGTCCTGTAGAAGGAGAACAGCAATGCATCTTACAGTGACTGCAACTAGGGATGCGCGTTTTGATTCAGGTATAAAATGTTTTGTGTCCAAAAATGGCACTTTCTGACATTTTGTACACCTAACGAAAATGGAAAATGACACAATGAAGATTTTTGTACCCGAATCGAAATGACCCCATTTTGGAAATGAAGTTTTGTATTTTGGGGGGGAAATGGACCTGTTTTGCGATTGCTCCTTTATTTCCTTAAATCCTCAGCCTGTTCTGACGTCTATTTGAATTTCCCGCCCTTCAGGCCTGCGCAGGCGGAAGCAGGGCCGTATGCGGCGGTTTCCGGAGCGGAAGAGACAGAGAGCTGGCTGGGCCAAGAGCGCCTTATTCTTGCGAGCGGCGGCGGAAGGTGGCAGGCGGCGGCAGCCACGGCTGCAGCCACAACAGGGATGCAGAGGAAGAGGTGGATGGCGGGGTATGGAGGTGGCGACGGGCCCTATCAGAGGAGGTGGGAGGGCAAAAATAGTGGGGAGGGAAGGAAGGAGCCCGGTGCCGGGGAAAGAAAGTGCTGCTGGGGGGCGGGGAGGGAAAGCTGCTGGTGATGGGAGGAGGATGGTATGGGGAAGGAGAACAGAAGGTGGGGAACAGACGGAAGGATAACAGGGAATGGACCGTGGCAGAAGGGAGGGGGAAGCGGCGGGGAGATTTGCAGCCGCAATTTGGATTCGGAGTAATTCAGTTCTGAAACCAAAAATTGGAGGCTTTGGGAAGGTCGATTTTGGACCCTCCCTGAATTGGGGGGGCGGCTTCAGATTTGGCCAAAGCCGAAATAGGGAAAATATGAAATGCACACCCCTAATTGCCACCAACTTATTTGGGACAATACAGGGTAGGGGCAGTGTTATCCTGCTGGTTCTCCTTGATCTCTCAGTGGCTTTTGATACCATTGACCATGGTATCCGTTTGGAAAGGCTTCAGGAGTTGGGAGTTGGAGGCACTCACTCCTATCTCAAGAGTCGATATCAAAGAGTTGCCATGGGGGGATTTTGTTCAGCCCCTTGGGAGTTGACCTGTGGGGTTCCTCAGGGGTCGATTTTATCCCCTATGCTTTTCAACATCTTTATGAAGCCACTAGGAGAGGTCATCAGGAGGTTTTGAGTGAGGTGCCACCAGTATGCTGATGATGCCCAGCTCTATCTCTCTATTCCATCTCAGTCAGGGGAGGCGGCTGAGGTGCTTGACCATTGCCTGCAGGTGGTAATGAGCTGGATGTGGACCAATAAATTGAAACTGAATCCAGATAAGTCAGAGGAACTGTGTGTCAGCGGCTCTTGAGTCCATGAAGTGGGGAGATATCCTGTTCTTGAGGGGGGTGGTAGTACCCCAGAAGGAACAGGTGCGTAGCTTGGGGGTACTCCTGGATTTGTCACTGTTGCTGGAGGCCCAGGTGGCAGCGGTGGCCAGGAGTGCCTATTTTCAACTTAGGCTTGTCTGATAGCTACGGACCTTTCTGGATAGAGATAGCCTGGCCACAGTGATCCATGCTCTGGTAACTTTCAGACTGGACTATTGTAATGTGCTTTATGTGGGGCTGCCCCTGAAGACTGTTCAGAGGCTGCAACTAGTGCAGAATGCAGCAGCAAGGCTTCTGATAGGCACTTCTCACCACATGCACATCACGCCAGTCTTAAAGGAACTGCACTGGTTGCCAATTTGCCACCAAGCCCAATTCAAGGTTTTAACACTGACTTATAAAGCCCTGAACAACCTGAGCCACAAATACCTGAAGGAATGCCTTCTCCTATATAGACCTGCCCGTCAGTTAAGATCTATAGGAGAGTACCTCTCTTGGTAGTTTCACCATTGTCCGCAGTTAAAGGCATAGAGGCATGTGAGAGGGCTTTCTCTGTGGTTGCCCTGAGGCTGTGGATTGCCCTCCTCTCTGAGGTGCGCCAAGCTCTGACACTCTGTACATTCAGGAGAACGGTGAAGATGTACCTCTTTACCCTGGCCTTTGACAAGAGATGTAGTGGTCCTTCCCTTCTCAGACACTGTATTTTTTTACTGTATTTTTGATTTTATGATGCTGAATTTTAATTATGTTTTATGTTGGTTTTATTGTAACACGCTCTGAGACCTTTGCGTATAGGGCAGGCTAGAAATGTAAATAAATAAGCTGCAACTTTGAGATGGGGATAAAAACTTGTCCCTCTCCCTAGGATTATCTGTTGGAGGAGGGAGAAGCTTGCTCCCCCACCACATTATGTCATCAGTTGCAGCTTTTTGATTTTCTCTCATAGCAACCATTTTTTTCAGAATGCAGATGATGCTGTGGTTGAAAAGACAAGATCTCATCAGCATCTGGTCATCATATCTGGCGGGGTGGACAGGTTTTGCTTCCTCTGCTTTCCCATAAAAGTCAAGGGAAGCCATTCACTTTTATTGGAAAATTTAAGTCATTCACATTATCCTTGAAACTGGACACTTAGCTGGTAAGAAAAACAACCAGATGCAAGAATCCTAGGAGTAGACAGATTGCAGTAATATCTAACCTGAACACCTGTTTGGATTCTCCAAGTTGTGAAACACAGCAAGAGACTATAAAATCCATTTGATATGGAAGACGTGTTCCTTCCCACCTTTGGTGGTTTTGTATCATAGAGCCTGAAAAGCTACCATTTTATGCATTTGTTTGAAAAAAGAAACACTTTATTTTAAAATAGGAAAATAGCAAATGCCTTCTCAGCTGGCTCCAGGACAAATCTGTTTGTGTTTCGGGCAACAGAAATGTACCAGTCCAGGTCATACTATTCATTTATAACTGAAGGATTTAAACTATTCTGTATTTTGTTTTTAAAAAATAAAAATATTGAACATGATTTATCCAAAATTTAATTTGCATACTTGCCTGTATTCACACAGTTATTCATGATAACATCACGAACTGTTGAGTGCACATTGGGACAAAATGCACATTGGGACTAAAAACCCCAACTTCAACTATACATTGATGGGATCTGAGCTGTCAGTGACTGATCAGGAGAGGGATCTTGGAGTCTTGGTGGACAGCTCGTTGAAAGTGTTGACTCAATGTGCGGCAGCTGTGAAAAAGGCCTATTCCATGCTAGGGATCATTAGGAAGGGGATTGAAAATAAAACTGCTAATATTATAATGCCCTTATACAAAATGATGGTGCAGCCACACCTGGAGTACTGAGTACAATTCTGGTCACCACATCTAAAAAAGGACATTGTAGAACTGGAATAGGTGCAGAAGAGGGCAACCAAGATGATCAGGGGCCTAGAGCACTTTTCTTATGAGGCGAGGCTACAATACCTGGGGCTATTTAGTTTAGAAGAAAGATGACTGGGGGGAGACATGATGGAGGTCTATAAAATCAGGCATGGTGTGGAGAAAGTGGACAGAGAGAAATTCTTCTCCCTCTCACATAGCATTAGAACCAGGCGTCATCCCATGAAATTGATTGCCGGGAAATTTAGGATCAGCAAACGGGAGTACTTTTTCATACAACACATAATCCACTTGTGGAATTCTCTGCCACAGGATGTGGCAAAAGCCAAAAACCTGGAAGGCTTTAAGAGGGGTTTGGATAATTTCATGGAGGAGAGGTCTATCAATGCCTACTAGTTGGAGGGCTATCGGCCACCTCCAGCCTCAAAGGCAGGATGCCTCTGAGTACCAGTTGCAGGTAGGGGTGTGCACGGAACCATCTGGCCCGGTTTGGTTTCAGGCCAGATTGACCTCGAACGGAACCAGGCCAGTTCAGTCCAGCCCCCATTGAACCCCGCCCTCCGGTCCGGTCCGATCTGACAGGTCCACAATTTTTTAAAAAATTAAATGAAAAATAACTACCTGTAGCCCCTTTGGGGGGGCTTGCTATAGCCGTGGGGGCTGTCCACGAGGGTTCTCCCTCCCCCCACCAGCCTCCCTCATCACTGCCGCGGCTGGGTAAATGTAGTCTTTTTGGCCCTTTTGGGCTTCCGTAAAGGCGGGTGGCAGCCTATTTGGCCGCCGCCGTGCATGCACAAATGCCCTCTGCGAGGCCATAGGCCATGGGCAGGTGGTGGAGAGAGAAAGCGGCGGCCAGGGGGGAGAGAAAGCGGTAGCCAGGGGAGGAAACAAAGTGGTGGTGGGGGAGAAAGCGGCAGGCCGCTGCAAAAAACGGTGAAGAGGTGGGTGGGCGGGTGGGCGATGGAGGGGGAAGAGAAGGCGGTGGGCAATGGCAGCAACTGGCCAGATGGCTGGCTGGAGAAAGAAAACGGCAGGCAGGTGGGCAGGCAGGGGCAGGAGGATGCAGAGTGCCCAGACAACCCAGCTGCCGCTCCTATGAGACTGGCTGAGCAGGCGGTGGAGAGGGTGGCGCAACCTCCCTCTCTGGGCCCACCTGCCTGTCAAATGATAGGTCAATCAATCTCTTTATTATTTTGGTCAGCGACCAGCATGAGATTAAAACAAATGTAAAAGAGAAAACAATCAAACTTCTATCGCAAACAATAACACCAAATAAATTTTTAAAAGTCCTCCTCAGCATAGATCAAGGTACTGAAAATACTACTAAAATAATTGGAGATAAAGGAGGCAGCAGTATTTCCTACTTATGAGGCTATTACACACAAATCAAAACTCAACCAGTTGCCTTCTCGACTCCTAAATCTGAGGGGGGGGGGGGGCGTTAAACAATTCAGGAGCTCTGGAAAATATTGTCATTAGATTTACAGCTGACATACAGGTGATACCAGTACCTGCGTGCCCACCTGCAGCTAGCCACATTATGGCTACAAGTTGCTCTGGCCTTAAATCCATTGCCTCTTTTCCCATTATTAAGCTCTTCCGCAAACGGAGGGCTGCACTGCAAAATTTAGCTACCTGTCTGGTGGCACAGGAATTACTTCCTTCCAACAGCCTGTCAGTCATCTGAGGAGAATCAAGACCTGGGCATTTAGCTATCAAAGGGTAAATGAGATCCCGGCGCAGGTCTCTATAGAACAAACAAATGATAGGTCAGGCCACACTCGGACCCAATGAAGCCTCTCTGCACTTGTAGCGAGAGAGAGAGAGAGAGAGAGAAAGAGAGGGGAGGCTGTGCTGAGAGAGGCTGTGCAGAGAGACAGCACAGCCTCCTTCTCTGGGGCAAGTGGAGGGAGGGACGAATGGGCAACCGGCAAGTGGAGGGGAGAGGCATGGTGATGAGTGGGGGGAGGGAAGAATGGGCATCCAATGAACGGGGGAGGAATGGGCGACCAAGCAGGGGGAGGTAAGAACGCGACTGGTGAGCTGGAGAGGGAAGAATGGGTGCTGGGGTGGGGGAGGAGGAATGGGCAAATGGGTGGGGATCCAAAGGCTGAGTGCACTAGAGAACAGATGCTCTGTGCAGGTTCAGCTAGTTATAAGATATTTCCCTTGAACCTTCCAATCTAGATAATTATGAGCCTGTTTCAAACCTCTCCTTTAGAAATCAAATTATAGAACATATAGTGCTGTGTGCCTTTGGGGGATCTTGGATAATAAAGATTAGCTTGACTCTTTTCAGTCTGGCTTCCACCCTGGGTTTGGGACTGAAACTGCTACCTAGTTGGATGATCTACGCTGGGGACTAGATAAGGGGAATGCACCCCTGTTGGTTCCACTGAACCGTTAGCAATGC
The DNA here is from genome assembly GCF_027244095.1 of Hemicordylus capensis. Taxonomy (NCBI): domain Eukaryota; kingdom Metazoa; phylum Chordata; class Lepidosauria; order Squamata; family Cordylidae; genus Hemicordylus; species Hemicordylus capensis. The sequence continues at coordinate 107,811,700 of NC_069662.1, forward strand.
TGTCCTTCTGGACCACTTCTCAAGATTGGGGATTGGGGGCACTGCCTTGGAATGGGTCTGGTCCTTTCTTGAGGGAGGGTCTAGAACATGGTGCTGGGGGACTTATGCTCAACCCCTTGACTATTGATCTCTAGGGCCCCTCAGGGTTAAGGTTTAACTGGTCCTTTCTCCCATCCTGTTTAATATCTACATGAGAATTCAGGATATTTAGGCTAAATTGTTATCAATGTGCAAATGACGCTCAGCTCTATCTCATGTTCTCATCTGATCCCAGGGAGCCAGTAGCTTTTCTGAACTGGGGTAGGAGGCATTGATGTGCTGGATGGGGGCTAGAACTGAGACTGAATCCAGACAAGATGGAAGTCAGTAGGAGAGCCAATTGGGATAGGGGGATTCAATAAGCTCTTGATGGGGTTGCACTCCCTTTGGAAGAGCAGGTGTGCTATGTGGGTAATGCTGGACCCAGATCTGTTTTCAGATGGTCAAGTGGAGGTGGTGGCCAGGGCTGCCTTTGCACAGTTTTGGCGGGTGTGCCAGCTGCACTTCTTTCTCAGGAAGACGTATCTGGCCATGGTCACCCATGCCTTCATCACATCATGGCTTGATTACTACATTACTATGTGGGGCTGCCCTTGAAGAATATTCACACAAATGTGGCTTGCTCAAAATGTGGCAGCTAGGGTTCTGTCCGGAGCCACTTGTTGGGAGCACATTGCACTCATTTTTGAAAGAAATGCAATTTGTTTCCTGCTCCAATCCAAGGAGCCAGTTGTCATCTTTAAAGCCCTTAATTGTAAGAGTCCGGTTACCTGAAGGACTGTCTGCTCCCAGATATTTTCTGCCCAGCTGATAAGGACATCAGAGGGGGTGCCAACATTGAAAGAGGCTTCTGGAGGGAGGTTACTACACAAATTAACTTAGTGATGGATTTATCTCTTGCACTGAAGGATCTGCATGTAGTGCTGGAGTATATCCCATCCGACTGGGGACTAAAATCCAGTTCTAAGCAATGGCTATGGAAGAGCTTACTGGTAGTCAAGAAATTAATATTGAGGCAATGTAAATCTCCCAATCCCCCTAGGAGTGAGGTTTGGGTGCATGACCTGCTTGAGTTAGTGGCATATGAAAAATGGGCCCTCATAAAAGTAAATAAATTGGATAAATGGTCAGAAATCTGGGACAAATTCCTTTAAATATTCTTAGAATTAAAACCCCTCGGATCTACCCACACCTACTGGTGCAACAGTGAGTATACCTTCTCCTCTTCCCTCCCTCCCCTTCTGCTGTCCTTCCCCCTCTTTCTCTTTCCATCTTTCCTTTCTTTTCTCATCTCCCCCCAACCAGCATTGAATGGGGAAGGGAAGATTGGGCTTGGGAGCAAGATTGGGCTTGGGGTGGGGCTGGGGCTGGGAAAGGTGTTTGTAAAATATAAAATATCAAAAAACATTAAAGAAAAAAATAAAAAGAACAAAGAAAGAGTCTTGAGTGTCATGCATATGGGACAGGGCGTTCTTGGTTATTGCTCCAGGCATTGCAATAATCTGCCAGTGGATGACTCTGCCCTGCCTTCCCTTGCTATATTTATGAAGCAAGTAAGGACCTTGCTATTCATTGAGGCCTTTCACCCTTAGGAAGCGTTGGTTGCTCTGTTTGTTTGCTGCTCTGTTGCTTTTTATTTGTTACATTGTTTGTTGTTTGAATTTCATGTCGATGGATTTTATTCTGAAAACCATCTTGGGATAGACTTTATGGAAGGTGATGTAAAAATCTAACAATGAATAAAATAAAATATTTTAGTTATGTACCTGACTCCAAACCCAGCTTCTTCTGCTGGAAATTGAAAAAAATTAGTTGCTTCCAAGGTCAGGTCCCTGTGGAAAGTTGTAAAGTAAAGTAAAGTTGTGCCGTTGAGTCAGTGTCGACTCCTGGAGACCACAGAAAGCCATGTGGCTTTCTTTGGTAGAATACAGAAGGGATTTACCATTGCCACCTACCGTGCAGTATGAAATGATGTCTTTCAGCATCTTCCTATATTGCTGCTAGGCTCACCATGGAAACTATATATGCCTGTATAGCATCCTAGACTATCTGTGTCCACTGGCTCATTGGTATTCATTGTGTGATGAAATCACATGATTATTCTACTGTGTTCTAATTCTGTACAACCCACATCTTATACCCCAGTTTGTGTCAGATGAACCATGCATTATGGAGCAACACAGCACTTTCCAGAAAACATAAATATTATTTTATCAAATTGCTTCTATTTATGCCTCATATTAAAAAAGACAATTTTTGTAGTAAAATTTTGTTCTTTCAAGATGGAGAAGGCAGTATAAAAAGCTATTCTTTTTAGAACAACCAGTTAATTTTTGAGAACACACTTCTGGAGATAGGCCACTTGGGAGATTTTGCTCATTATCACATCCAGTAGCATGTGACTTTTATATCATTGTTAGCGTTGAAAGGATTGAGCCTCCATTAAAACAGAATATATTTAATGGATCAAGTGAAGGTCATCTGGCTTCTTCTCAGTGAAGGAAGCAGTAATATGCACTGACCTTTTAACATTTTGTAACATATAGTTGTAAGAATGAGAAAGAAAAAGAATGTACCTCTTTGTCTTAAACTTACATTGAGATAATGCTACATTAGTATTTATAAATATTGAAGGCTGATCATGAAACTTTTGCTTACTGTGTAACAGTCTTTGTCTCTACAAATACTTTAAATACTACAAATCAAGGGCTGGGCTGCACTTGAACCAAGATGGAACCAGACTGCTGCCCCTTAAAATAAAAAAGGTTGCAGAGCAGCTTTTAAAATGATGCCTGAGGAATAGCCGACAGGAGCTGGGCAGTATCCAGTTCAGCAAATGCCATACTTAAAAGTGCAAGGGTGCAAAGGATTCAGATAGAGCAGAAGGGGACAGAGCAGAACCACATAAAGAGCAGACAGAAGGCTGTGCCAGCTGGTCAAAGAGTCCAAAGAAAGATAGCATACACCAGGTAAGAGATTCGGTGTATAGGTGCTTATATGCCAATGCCAGAAGCCTCTGAGCCAAGATGGGTGAGCTGGAGTGCTTGGTTCCTAACACAGAAATAGATATAATGGGCATAACAAAAACATGGTGGAACAGTGAGAACCAGTGGGAAATTGTTATCCCTGGATATAAACTTTATAGAAAAGACAGGGAGGGGTGGAGATGGAGTAGCATTGTATGTTACAGAAGGGATAGAATCTAACAAGGTAGAAAACCTAGGAGGACCGGAATCCTCCATAGAAACCCTGTGGGTGATAATACAAGGCCTGAAAAGAAATGTGCTACTGGGGAAGTGCTATTGCCCTCTGGATCAAAACGCTGACAGTGACTGGGAGTTGCAGGAGGAAATCAGGGAGGCATCAGGGAGAGGCAGGGCTGTAATAATGGGTAACTTCAATTACCCACACATAGACTGGGTAAATTCACAGTCAGGTCATGACAAAGAGGTCAGATTTCTAGATACACTGAATGACCGTGCCCTAGAACAGTTGGTCATGGAACCAACCAGAGAGAAGACGGCTTTGGATTTAATCCTGAGTGGCACCCAGGATCTGGCGAGCAATGTCAGTGTCATCGACCTTTTAGGGAACAGTGACCATAGTGCAATCAAACTCAGCATACATGTGGGGAGAGAATCACCAAGGAAGTCCAATACTTTGAATTTCAGAAGAGGAAACTTCTCCAAAATGATGAATATGGTGAAAAGAAAGCTGAAAGGGAAAATCAGGAGAGTCACTTCGCTCCAGAATGCATGGGGTTTACTCAAAACCACAATACTAGAAGTCCGGTTAGATTGTATACCCAAAAGGAGGAAAGGGACCACTAAGTCCAAGAGGATGCCAGCTTGACTAACAGGTACTATCAAAGAAGCCATAAAAGGGAAGAAGCTTCCCTCCGAAATTGGAAGTCCTGTCCAAATGAAGAGAACGGAAAGGAACACAAACTCCAACAAAAGAAATGCAAGGTGACAATAAGGAAGGCGAAAAAAGAGTTTGAGGAACATTTAGCTAAAAGCATCAAGGGGTATAACAACAACAACAAAAAAACATCAGAAGCAGGAAACCTGCCAGGGAGGCAGTTGGACCATTAGACAATGAAGGAATGAAAGGGATTATTAAGGAGGATGTGGAGGTTACAGATAGTGATGTGCACGGACCATGGAGGCACGGTCCAACGCCAGGGGGGTGTTGCTTTAAGGGCGAGGTGGTTGTACTTACCCCTCCCACCACTTTCCCCCCTCCAGCACTCCAGTTTTCAACAAAATCTTCGGGGAGGCAGCATTCATCGCTGCCGCTCCTGCCCCCTTGTTGTCGGCCAAATCCGGAAGTAACATGGGCGCATGCGCCCACCGCCACATGTGCCGCCGATGTGTGCGCACCACTGATGTGCACGTGTGCGCTGCGCACATCACAGTGACGTGCGTGATGTACGTGGCGGTGGGCGCCTGCTCCCATGTTACTTCCGGATTTGGCCAACAACAAGGGGGCAGGAGCGGCAGGGAGGAATGCTGCCACCCTGAAGATTTTGCCGAAAACTGGAGTGCCAGAGGGGGAAAGCAGCGGGAGGGATAAGTACAACCCCCTGCCCTTAAAGCAACACACACACCCCACCGACGGTTTGTCAGACTGCCGGACAAGCAGACTGGTTCACAGGCCTCCAACATGGCCTGCGAACTGGTTTGTGCACATCCCTAGTTGCAGAGAAGCTAAATGAGTTCTTTGCGTCTGTCTTCATGGCAGAGGATACTGAGCATATATCTGTTCCTGAACCAGGCTTTTTAGGGATGGAAGCTAAAGAACTGAGTCAGATAGAAGTGACAAGAGATGATGTTCTAAACTGTCTGGGAAAACGGAAAACTAGCAAATTACCAGGGCCAGATGGCATCCATCCAAAAGTCCTCAAAGAACTCAAATGTGAAATTGCTTATCTCCTTGCTAAACTATATAACTTATTCCTGCAATCAGGCTCTGTATCGTTGGACTGGAAAGTAGCAAATGTAACACTGATTTTCAAGAAGAGATCCAGGGGTGATCCGGGAAATTACAGGCCGATTAGCTTATTGTCCATTCCAGGCAAATTGATGGAAAGCATCCTCAAGGATAAAACTGTAAAGCACATAGAAGAGCAGGCCCTGCTGGGAGAGAACCAGCATGGCTTCCGCAAAGGTAAATCTTGCCTCTCAAACCTTTTGAAATTCTTTGAGAGTGTCAACAAGTGTGTGGATCAAGATGATCTAGTTGACATAGTATACCTGGACTTCCAAAAAGCTTTTGACAAAGTCCCTCATCAAAGACTTCTGAGAAAACTTAGCAGTCATGGGATAAGGGGACAAGTACACATGTGGATTGCTAACTGGTTGAACGACAGGAAACATAGGGTAAGGATAAATGGAGAGTTTTCACAATGGAGGGAAGTAAGAAGTGGGGTCCCCCAGGGATCTGTACTGGGACCGGTGCTTCTTAACTTATTCATAAATGATCTAGAAGCAAGGGTAGGCCAAATTTGGCCACCCCGAGGTGGCCGAATTTGCAGATAACAAATTCTTTCAGGTAGTAAAATCCAAAACGAATTGTGAGGAGCTCCAAAAGGATTTCTCCAAACTGGGGGAGTGGGTGACCAAATGGCAAATGCACTTCACTGTTGGCAAGTCTAAAGTGATGCACATTGGGACAAAAAACCCCAACTTCAAGTATATGCTGATGGGATCTGAGCTGTCAGTGACTGACCATGAGAGGGATCTTGGGGTTGTGGTGGACAGCTTGTTGAAAGTGTCAGCTCAATGTGCGGCAGCTGTGAAAAAGGCCAATTCCATTCTAGGGATCATTAGGAAGGGGATTGAAAATAAAATGGCTATTATAATGCCCTTATACAAAACGATGGTGCAGCCACACCTGGAGTACTGTGTACAATTCTGGTCACCACATCTAAGAGGGACATTGTAGAACTGGAAAAGGTGCAGAAGAGGGCAACCAAGATGATCAGGGGTCTAGAGCACATTTCTTATAAGGCAAGGCTACAACACCTGGGGCTATTTAGTTTAGAAAAAAGACTACTGCGGGGAGACCTGATAGAGGTCTATAAAATCATGCTTGGTGTGGAGAAAGGGGACAGAGAGAAATTCTTCTCCCTCTCACATAAAACTAGAACCAGGGGTCATCCCATGAAACTGATTGCTAGAAAATTTAGGACCAACACATGGAAGTTAGGGATGTGCATGGAACCAGCTGGCCCAGTTCGGTCCGGCAGCCCCTTGACACACACACACCGGCTCTGTTCGGTCCAGGAGGCCATTCACAAACATGGGGTTTTTTTAACCGTACTCCTTCTTAGGGGAGTTCCTGGAGGTGGTGGTTCCTCCTCTCCCCCCCACCCCGCCAGCTCTCTTTATAGCCTCCTCTGGCTGGTTTGGCCGCTCTTTGGCTGGTTTTCGGCATTCTCCTGGTGGCCATTTTGGACGACACGCACCTGCGCAATTGGCCACTGCATGGCCCAGGCCATCCAGAGGCCAATTGTGCAGGCATGCAGCCGGGAGAAGGCTGAAGACCGGCTGAAGAGCAGTTGAGCTGGCCGGAGGAAGCTATAAAGAGAGCCGGCGGGGGGAGGGGGAATCTCCCCAGACCGCCCCCCGCTGCTGCCTCCATGAACTCCCCTGAGGGGGAGTAAGGTTTTTTTAAGAGGTTTTCTTTTAAAAAATAATCTTTGTGAACCCCCAAACAGTTGGGGGTGTTCAGTCCAGGGTCAGACTGAACAGTGGGTGGACCGTGGAACTGAACCAGTTTGCACACCCCTAACGGAAGTACTTTTTCACACAATGCATAATCAACTTGTGGAATTCTCTGCCACAGGATGTGGTGACAGCCAACAACCTGGATGGCTTTAAGAGGGGATTGGATAACTTCATGGAGGAGAGGTCTATCAACAGCTACTAGTTGGAGGGCTGTGGGCCACTTCCAGCCTTAAAGGCAGGATGCCTCTGAGTACCAGTTGCAGGGGAGTAACAGCAGGAGAGAGGGCATGCCCTCAACTCCTGCATGTAGGCTTCCAGTGGCATCTGGTGGGCCACCATGTGAAACAGGATGCTGGACTAGATGGGCCTTGGGCCTGATCCAGAAGTGCTGTTCTTATTTTTTTTTTATTATTATTATTATTTATATTTATATCCCGCTGTTCCTCCAAGGAGCCCAGAGCGGTGTACTACATACTTGAGTTTCTCCTCACAACAACCCTGTGAAGTAGGTTAGGCTGAGAGATGTGTGACTGGCCCAGAGTCACCCAGCTAGTCTCATGGCTGAATGGGGATTTGAACTCAGGTCTCCCCGAGTAGATGTCAGCAATATCAGATCATTTAAAAATTATAAATATTAACTAAAAACATTTCATGGGGGTTATTAAGAGACTAACCAGAGTAGTTCATTCATTTTAGTCACCTTGGTTTTTATAGCTCTGTGTGCCGAATTCAGCAGACATTACACGTTCTCACTGTGCGAGGTGCTGAATGACCTTCTGTATAGCCATTAAACATACATTCCTTTTAAAAATAGGATTAATCAGTTCAGTTCTAACAGTGCTATAAAATTCATATGCTAGCTGATACATTAATGAACTAAATCTTCCTGTTGACCTGCCTACACTGAAGAAAACCGCAGAAGTCTCATTAAAGTCAATGAGGTTGGGAATTTGCCTAATAAAACCAAATTGGGGCCAAAATCCTCCCTTAAATGGAGAAAGGCTAAAGTGATCTTCAAGTGGCTGACATGTTTTTTTCTTAGATATTCTCAACATATGCATGGAAAACTTTTTTCTGCTTTCTACATATTGATGTTAGAAGACTTTTTCTTTGCTTACACAGAATTTGTGTTATTGCGCCTGTGCACCTATTCAACAAGATACTTGTTAATGTTAGCCTTCCTCAGACATTATAAACACTGTACGTGAGGACAGCATCTCCACTGTGAACTCTGTCCCCACACTGCCTATGGTTTCAGCATTTTTCTGCAGAAACAAACTCGGTGTTGTGTGGTCTGATCCCCCCACCTCTCCCCGATGCAGAATGTGGAGGTGTTCCAGCATTCCTATCACAAGAAGAAGTACAGCATTTCTCTCTGCCCACAAATGCCGTAACCTGAACAGCAGGACAAACACAATAAACCATGAATGTGGTTTATAGTTTACAGAGTGGTTTACAGAATTCTATATGGTTTACATAATCTAATTATGAGTACAACATTTGTCTCTGCACACAAATGCTGTAACCTGAAAAGCAGGACAAACATTATAACCAGGAACATTTGGGTAATGTTAGTGGGTAAGCAGGTATGAAGAAAGTTTCTAAAAGCCAAAGGGAAGGTGCCTCAAAATAGACAAGCAATTCTCGGGGGTAGGAGGATTCTATGGGGGGAAAGTATTCTTTTATTGGCCTGGCTGCTCAAAGGTGGAACATAGGAAACTGCCATGTACTGAGTCAGACCATTGGTCTATCTAGCTCAGTATTGTCTACACAGACTGGCAGCGGCTTCTCCAAGGTTGCAGGCAGGAATCTCTCTCAGCTCTATCTTGGAGAAGCCAGGGAGGGAACTTGAAACTTTCTGCTCTTCCCAGAGCAGCTTCATCCACTGAGGGGAATATCTTGCAGTGCTCACACATCAAGTCTCCCATTCAGATGCAACCAGGGCAGACCCTGCTTAGCTATGGGGTCAAGTAATGCTTGCTACCACAAGACCAGCATCTCCAGTTAATGATACTTGCAACAGTTAATGATACTTGCAACAAAATCTGTTATACACATAATATAAACAGTTACTATGGCTGATATCCTAACCAAGATGCACCAGTGTTGCAGACGGGATCAACTAACTCAGCACTAGTAATCGCACGGGCAAGTGATTGTTGATGACCTCCCTTCCCCTGGTAGCCCTATATGTTCACTGAAAATATGTTCCAAAGAAGCATGCAGCCCTTAAAGACATATGTTCAGGTGGCACAGAGATCTGCTTGGGGAAGTGGTGGTCATCAAAATCCTACTTCCCTGAAACATTATTAGTCTGGAACTCATCTGCAGCACTACTGCACATGTCATAAAGCACCAGCGCTTCATTAGTAAGCATGTTGGCCTATGAGCCAATCCTTTTCCTACATAAATTACTTAAATGTTTCCCAGTATATATAATATTCTGGCTAATGTATAATTAATATATTCAACATTCTGGCTATTGCAGTTGGTAAACTTCTTTAGAACATAGTCTCTGCTGTTGTGCGGATTAATAAAATTTTTCTTCTTTAAAGTATACCTGCATTACATTCAAGAGAACTAGAAATCTTAAGGGTGTTTTGGTTAAGAGTTACTTTTGTGCAGGAAAGAACATTTCTTAGAAGAGATTGAGTCTACCCACCCCTCCACATCATTATCCTTGTGATTGTGGCACACATTGTGGGTACACTTTAAAGAAGAACTATTAAATAATCCACAGGGAATATATTCTAAGGCTGTTTACCAGTTTCAGTAGCCAGAATGGTATATATTACAATGCCCATGCCTGAAGATGTATATAGGTCAAACATCAAGAATGGTTTTTAAAAACACACACAGAGACTGGGGAACATGTAAGTAGTTTACTGTACATAGAAAGATTGGCTCACCTATAGTTAACCATTTTATAGAGAAACATAAATCAGACAATATTGTTTTCTGGGTGAGTGAAAATGAAGGTAATGAGGCAGTCCTTCTAGGCAAGAAAATGAAATAGATTTCAGAAATGAAAAGTTTGCCCCCAGATGCCCCCAGATTTTTATAGTTTTTATCTCTATTGTAGATTTTGTTATGAGTGTATGGTTGTTCAGGTTGGTGCGGTGACATTTTTTATTTTTATTTTGAGGATCCTTTGACTCAACAATGTGAATTTGGAACTTCTAGAATAATCGCTAACCTAAAACATGCAGCACATGAAGGCAATTCATGTAACATAGTCTTATGGCAATAGGCCAATCTCAGAGGCAAGATGCCTCTGTATATCAGTTAAAAGGGAGTATCAGCAGGGGAGCAAGCCGGCCTTCATCTCTTGCCTGTGGGCTTCCCAGAGGCATCTGGTGGGCCACTGTGGAAAACAGGATGCTGTACGAGATGGGCCTTGAGCCTGATCCAGCAGGGCTGTTCAGGGGCGTGGCTTTCAACAAAAGGTTCTAAAGCGGTTTACATAGATAAATAATAAATAAATAAGATGGCTCCCTGTCCCCAAAGGGCTCACAATCTAAGAAGAAACATGATAGATACCAGCAACAGTCACTGGAGGTACTGTGCTGGGGGCCAGTTATTCTCCCTCTGCTAAATAAAGAGAATCACCATATTAAAAAGGTGCCCCTTTGCCTAGTTATCAGGGGTAGTAATAGAAATGGTGCTGATAATTGTTTTACTTTATAGTTCCTGAAGAAGGATCTTGGATCTGAAAAGTGTTGGGCCAATAAACAAAACATTTTTTCCAGGCACTTAAAAATTTTCTTTATTTTTGCTTCTGTATGGAGAAGGTTTCTGCTAGACTCGTGCATTTCGATTCAGCAACAAAACGTTTTGCGTCTGAAAATGTCTATTTCGGACATTTCGTACACCTCCTGAAAATCAAAATTGCAATGACGAAGATTTTTGTTCCCAAACCAAAATGATCCTGCTTTGGAACCAAAAGTTTTGTTCTTTGGGAAACATTCCATACCTCCATTTAGTGGCAAAGTCTTTCTCCTCAGTCTCCATTGAGTCCTGGACTCCTGAACTCCTGACGTGACATCTGCTTGAATTTCCCACCCTTCAGGCCTACAGATTGGCAGGTGAAGGCAAGGCGAGATGCGTGGCAGAGGGGCAGTTTCCAGAGCAGAAGGGATTAGGGAGTTTGCCGAGAGCTCCTTTCTTTGGGCAGGCAATAAGGCAGCGGCAGCGGGCACGGCCGCAGCAGGGAGGCAGTGGAGGAGGCAAACGGTTGGGTGAGGAGGAGGTGATGGAGGCGGTGGCAGAGGGCACTGGCAGAGGAGGTGACAGGCAAGCGGGTGGGCGAAAATGGTGGGGAGGGAGGGAGCCCGGCGGGGAGAGAAAGTACTGCCAGGTGTGGGGAGGGAAAGCTGCTGGTGGCGGGAGGAGGACAGGGACCTCTGTAATAATGGGGAATGTACTGGGGTGGAATGGAGGAGGCAGAAGCATTAAGCATTGCTTGCTGACCTGATTTTGGTGTCTTTGGGGTAGGTAGGAAAATGGGGAACAGACTGGGGTGGAAGGGAAGGGGGGAACTGGTAATTCGGTTTTGGAATCCGATAAAATTGGCTCCGAAACCGGAAATGAGGCATTTCGGGAGGGTTGAATTTGGACCCTCACCAAATGGGGGGGGGGCCTTCAGATGTGGCTGAAAACAAAATGTAAAAAAACTGAAATGCACAACCCTGGTTTCTGCTACTGATGAAGTGATCTTGATAAAACTGAAAAACAGCCAGGCTATAAAGCAGGTTAATCTTGGGCAATTTTTGAAATAACAGAGTCCTGAAACATATTTTAGAGATATTGGACAGTTTCAAATTGTAGCAGTTACCCACCTGGAGCACTGGAGGAAGAGACAATTGTTTTTGCAAATAACCAGCACAATATAAGGTGCATCTTAAGGGATGTTTTGTGTAGAGACAACACTCAAGGTTGACAGATCGCCACATATTAGACTGGTACAATGGTAATATTTGTTGGGATAACATATTCATTTGGGAATATGTGGATTCAGACAGGAAAGGCTTGTGGGAGCTAATCAGAAAAATAAATGTTGGACCATGTGTGTGTACAGTGCAAGAAGCTGGCTCTGGGAAAGGATGTCCACAATTTAGTGAAACACTTGGGCTATTGGGCTGTTTTTATCTCTTGCTTGCCATGGGATTAAGCATACACCCCTGATCACAACTGCTAAAGTAGACATCTCTTCTGCAAGTCCAAGAAGTAGAGGTTTGAAACAGATATGGAGAAATCTTTTTATCGGAGAAATATGTTCTTGGAGTTATACTGCAAAAGTGCTCCATCAGGCATAAAAGGAAGGTATCAAAGGACTCAAATGCTGCTTTTGCGGCTAGACCAAATGTGAAAATAACACATTTCATAAGAGTTACATATGTAGCACTTTCCCATAAGTGCTCCATTACATCCACAATTCTTACAACCACCTTGTAAGCGAAGGAAGCATTATGTCCCATATTACAGACAGGAAACACACAACTTGTTCAAGGCCATCCAATGAAGTCATAGCTGAGCTGAGATTTGAAAGAACATAAGATGTATTCTACTAGTGGAAGGACACCTGTGGATCCAAGCCTGTGGATCCAACCAATTATTTTAATATGAATAAGAGTACAGTCTGTGTAGCTTTCGGGTGAAGATGACGGCATTCAACATGTTTAAAATATGAGCCTAAACAAAGTGGTACCGCTGGGGGTTTTACACAAACATTTGAAAAAGAACAGAAGTTTTAAACTGTTATTTTGCCTCAAGTCAGATATGACCTAAAATCTTTGAGCTGATAAGAAAACATATTAAGAATTGCTTAAAGTGTCTTTTGAAAGACTCCCTAGAGTTCAAATGATAATTACAGTGAGATTTCTTGTGTACCCTCAGTCTATTTCAACATTTTTATCTGCTAACAACACATCTCTCAAAGGGCAAGCTCGCATGCCTGACCTGGCAAAGAAATTGTCCAGCAAAAGTTTATTGTGTGCCAGGGAGGTGTATATTTTGAATGTTACAAGAAATGGAAAACATTTGCGGCATTGGCTGGAAAAAAGCAGCTTACAGAAATTAAATGCACAAGTCTAAAACAGAAGATACCTGGCTTGACAGCAGCATAATGAAAAGGATCTAGATATCTTAGTGGGCCACAAACTACTCATCCTAACTGGACAAAGAAGCACAATTTAAGTGGTGACTCTCTTATATTTAGCCGTGGGGGAGTAACTATCCCAAGCCAACAGCAGCACAGCATCTCTCCAGTGGCTGTTGCTGGTGTCTGCCTTGCGTTTCTTTTTACATTGTGAACCATCTTATTTCTTTTTCTATGTAAACAGCTTTGATACTTTTTTGCGGGGGTGGGTAAAAATCAGTGTACAGATATTCATAATCATAATAATAAATAATACAAGTATATGTGGTCACTTCCAAAGGACTGACACTGTTTGGGGATTAGCATTGCACACATGCCTGTGTGTGACTTGCTTCCCACCTGCTCAACCTGTGTATATTTGTAAATAAGCATTTACAAATAAACATTTAAAACAAAAACATGGGACTCAGGTTCCCTTTTCCCATAAAGAACTTGACTCTGTAAAAGAATGCCCTGAAACTTCCTGTCATTTAGGGATGTGGGGATTTGAAACATAAGAACATACACGGAGGCCTGCTGGATCAGACCAAAGTTCCTTCAATTCCAGCATTCTTTGTGCCACAGTGTCCAGTGGTGTAGTCCTGCAGGGACACAGTCCTGGTATTTCCCCCGTCCCCCCAGGGTCTCAGCAGGGATGCAAAGCCCTTGGCTTTCTATATGGAAATAATGTGTTGCTCTTGCTATTCCAACCATTTATTATCATACTTCCTTTCTTAGGACCATCGGATTCTGGCTTATACGGAGTCAGACAATTGGTCCATCTAGCTCAGCATTGTCTACATGGACTGGCAGCAGTTTCCCAAGGTTGCAGGCAGCAGCCTTTCCCAGTCCTACCTGGGAAATGCCACTAGTAGACACATCCTCCATTGATTTGTCTACTCCATTTTAATACTATCTAAATTAGTGACCATCCTACCTGGAGATGCGCCAGGGATTGAACCTGGGACTGTCAGCATGCTAGTCCTATGGTAGACTAGTGTCAGGACATCCTAACATGAATGACATGGAATGCCCACTGAAATGCAGTGGTTCCGTATAAATGGTCATAGGAATACATGGAATGGCCAAATGGCCATTTGGAAGGAACTAGTATATTTCAGTTGGCATTCCCTGTCATTCATTCCGGTCCATTCCCTAGAGTCTACATGATCCTTGACTTCTTGTAACAGAACCCCACCCCCATTGTTGCATCTATTTAAGGGAGAGGTGTGGCCATTGGGATGGGCATGGCCATGGGGCTTGGCTGTCAGGGTGAGTGTAGCCATGGGGGCTGTCATGAAAAGCACTGTGCACTTCTGAATTTGTGACTACGTCAATGACAGTGTCTAATTAGATGTATCTAGAAATCCCATAAATAGTGTATGAAGGCAATAGTCCTCCCCGTGTTGTCATTCCAGCAACTGGTATTCACATGTATACTGTCTTTTAAAATTGAGGTTCTGTCTCACAATCATAACTAATAGCCATTGCTAGAGCTATCCTCCATTGATTTGTCTACTCTATTTTAATACTATCTAAACTAGTGGCCATCAACACATTCTGTGGCCATAAATCCCATACATTAAGGAAGAAGAACTTTATTTTGTCCATCTTGAATCTCTGTCAGTCAATTCCAGCAGATGACACTGAATTCTAATACTATGAGGAAAAAACTTCTCCTTATCAACTTCCTTTATCCACATCATGCACAGTTTTACAAACCTCTATCACTTAGGGCTGTGTGAAGCTTCAGCTAGGTATTCAGTTTGGATGATATTTGATCCAAAAATCCAACTGAATACCAAATATCAAAGCAAATCGTTTGGCCTCTGAATATCTCTGAATAGTATTTCAGATGCTGGAATATATTTAGAGATTTTCTGATATATTTGGCAGCTTTTTTTCCCCCTTTTCCCCATGGCAAACAATTGTATCTCTTTAAAACTAATGGAGGGAATTAGGTGATTTTCATACAAGAATAATATAAGAAATGATGAGGGACTAAGAGTGCTTTGAAACTGACATATGAAGGTGACCAGTGCCTCTGTTCCAATCACAGTGCTTTGGGAGAGGGACATAAAAGAATATATCAAACTCTGTTAGTTCTATTTGCCTGTCCTCTGAGTTCTTTTGCTTCTGAAAATAGTCAGTAGCACTAAGGTTGCTTTGGCACGGGGTTCTGTGTACTGTGTGTCTTAGCTTGTAATCTCCTGAAGTCTTTCTTGCTTGTTAGTAAATTCTGTTAGTTTTCCATAGAATCCCTACCTGTAATCTTTTCCAATCTATCTTCCCTAAAACCTTTATCTTTTATTCCCCCTTATTCTTAGTGTTTGTTTTGAGACTTTATCCCCTACCCCACAAAACATCTGTGTAGTCTTAACTGTTGGTGTTCATTTTGTCAGTTTTTTATATTGTGTGTTTGTTTCTTTGTCTGAGACACATCAATCTGAGACTTGTGTTGTATGATACACCCCTATGTATATACTACTATTTTCTTATATTATGGCTGTATTCTCACAGTCATGGCAACCCTGGTTAAAGAGGATTGCTGAACACTGCAGATTGCTAAATCCTGGATTAACCAGGATTGCTGAACCCTGCAGAGCTGGTTGTAAGAACACAGATTTCCTGGACAATCCTGGTCAAATAGCTGTGGTAAAAGACATTTAATCAGGATAGATAACCAGGATCTACACTGGTTAAATATAGTTTAGCCACAGCGTTTTGACCAGGATTGCCCAGGAAATCTGCAGTCTCATAACCAGCTCCATGGGATGCAGAAATCCTGGTTAGCTCTTTAACTAATATCTCCATGATTGTAAGAAAGCAGCTTTCAATGGTATTTGTTCACACCATTTCTTATCACACACTATTGTATGATGTCACACACATCACACCATTTCACGTCACACACATAGTCACACAATCGTGTGAACTGCACTAGTCTCAGATATAGGATGGGTTCCGACATAGTGCAAAGGTTGGCTGGAGCTGAGCTCTGCATGACATTCCTCAGCTCTGGGAGCAAGCCCTTCCCCCTCCTATCCCTATATAAGCCTCTACTTCCTTTCTAGATTAGGCTGTGCTGAGATTGGTGGGATCACATGACATTACATGACCAATCTTGGCATATCCTAATCTAGAAAGGAAGTAAAGGCTTGTGTGGGAATGGGAGGGAGAGCAAACATTCTTGATGCTAAAAGATGTCATGTGGACCTCGGCTTCAGCCAAGCTTTGCACTAAGTCTGAACTTTCCCATTGTGTGTACACACACATATATAGTTTCTGATGCACAGCTTTTTGACTGACAAGAAATATGATTTAATTTCAAAACTTTGGAAGGAAGAAAAATACAGCTACAGTGTCAAGCTCACTACGTTTGTTATAAATAATATAATTATTTAATTCATGCTAAATGAAAACTGGACAAACTGAAATTTTATGAAATGTGTTCAAGAATGAAAAATTGAAAATATTTGAGTGTGATGCAAAATGCTGATCTCTGCTCTTGGTATAGCTTCATATGGAAGGCTAAATTTGACCAAGGTCAAATTTTGTTCTGTCTCTCTTGCTTTCAGACCCGACTACAGCAAGATAGCCTACACGAGTCCACCTTTGAAGACTGTTTGGAAACTGCAGCTCATAGCTATTGCTCCTTGGGCCAACAACACACCAGTTGTTTCAATTTGCACTAAGCACCAGAGTGGGCTGGAACAGCAATTTATTCAGTCAGTCAGTCAGTCAGTCAATCAATCAATCAATCAATCAATCAGATCATATTAAAATTTCTGGTTAGTCAAGCTATTCTCTATGTTCAGATCATTATGCTATAGATAAAGATGATGTAATGGACAAACTAAGAACTGGACTTCCAGTAACAAGTGTTCCTGCCCTATCATCATCATAATTTCTGTATTTCTTTCAACTGATAGAGGTTATAATATAATTTGGATAGGAACAGGAACAGTAGTTCCATAAAGCCTACTGCCTCTACTGTGGACAACTGCTGATTCTTATCTCTGCAAATGTCTTTGGCTGACATCCTGACAAATGGTGTGCTAATGCAATGAAAACTACACTAGTGCAAGTAGAGGAGAGCTAGTCTTGTAGTAGCAAGCATGACTTGTCCCCTTAACTAAGCAGAGTCTGCCTTGGTTGCATATGAATGGGAGACCTGATGTCTGAGCTCTGTAATATATTCCCCTCAGGTGATGGAGCCACTCTGGGAAGAGCAGAAGGTTTCAAGTTCCTTCCCTGGCTTCTCCAAGATAGGGCTGATAGATTCCTGCTGGAACCTTGGAGAAGCCTCTGCCAGTCTGTGTAGACAATACTGAGCTAGATGGACCAATGGTCTGACTCAGTATATGGCAGCTTCCTATGTTCCTAAGATCATGTCACTGCTTGAAATGGCACTCTTGCATGACTGTGTAAAAATTCCCTGCAAACTATATGAAGTATGCCATAGGTTGTGCACCTCATTGTGCAAGTGCAAACATGTTGCATTAGCACAACACTAGTCTGGAACTCTAGCTCCAGACCCAGTGCAACTAGCTAGCACCACCGACTTATGCTAGCCCCAACAAACTTCCAGTAGCCCAACAGGCTTGTGTAAGTATAGCATTAGTCAAGCAGTTGACCCTTGATTCCTTTTTATTTGGTATTATTGAGGTTGCCTGCAATAGTATGAGTACTCTTATTTTAAACCAGCAACATAAATAGCATGGTTCTGAGGACAGGGATCCATCTTTATTTATTTTTATTTATCTATGTAAACCACTTTGGGAACTTCTGTTGAAAAGCGTAATATAAATTTTCGTCATCGTCAATATACAGGCCAGTCCTTCTATTGTCTGGATTTTCAACAGTTTGAAAATGTTCATCAGTTTTTCAGTACATTGAAGAATTCCCTTATTCTCATGCAATGTTAATGTCAAAATGGCTAGAAGCATCCCTCTCCCTACCAACATGCTATTCAATTTGTAAACTTCATTATTGTCCAACTGTTTGAACACCTAAAAAGAAAAATGATTCAGTGTTATTAAAAATAATGTGTTTCTGAAGGCTTTATAAATAATTTCTCAGTGGAGATAATGGAATCCTGCATTCTTTAGATTCCTGGTTTGACTTTTAAGGCTAAATATTACAAAATAATAGCCAGAAAAATGTGCTCACTGGCCGATATGACAGTCAGCCTTTTGTCATTGTTAGGGACCACTAGGATCCCCTTAGTTCCATTGGAAAAATGGTAGTAGCACTGTGCAACTGCCCAAACACGGTTTTAAGTCATTCCTCAGCAGCCCCTAAGGAACAACTTAAAACCTATCAGTTTTTATCTGACTACACTATCATGATACACTATTGGGGCTGCCTTTCAAGTCATGCAGCAGTCCTGGTGGTTTCCTAATGTTGACACAGGGCTGCCCATCATGTCAGCCATTGATTTTAAAATTGAAACATTACTAACAGTTGGTTTAGCAATGTCAGTCGATCATTATGTACTTGTTTAACCCATTCATTAAAACAAAGCGGAAAGCTTAACATACAATGTTTTGTTATGTGTATTACATAGGGAAATCTCATTATTCACATTATTCACGTGTCTGCAGTCAGGTAAGACAATTGACCTCAGCATACATGGGGAAATACAAACAGGTCGACTTTGCATGCCTGTGGAGGTCATTTCCGGCTACCATTTTTGTTTCTTGGAGCCACAAAATGGCTCCTGTTTTTTAAAAAACAGAAAATTAGTGATTTTTTGAGGCACAGCCTGATACGGGGAGAGCAGCAAAGCATGGTGAGGAGCTCCCCCCCCCCACATCCACTCCAAATTTGCCCCCAAAATGCATTTTATTTGCATTTTCCTAGCAACCAGGAAGCTAACCCCCAATTCCCCACTGAAACAATGCCTCGATAATCATGGTTTGCGTATCTGCATTACAACCGTGGAACAGAACCCCCATGAATATCGAAGTCCTCCTGTACGCCAACAACATGTACCAGATATGATGATGATTACACCATCACTGGTGTAATCACTGGGTGTGTACTTTACAAAGTACAAGAGGAAAGTCTCTGCCCCAAGAAGTTTACAGTGTATAAATCAATATAGACTGATTGATCGTATTTCTATACCAACTGATATAGAAATCCCCAGGCGGTGTACAAGTTAAAACGTAATATAAAACAGTTTAAATTCAAAAAACAGATAAAATCACAATGAATTTCAATTCAAACCCTGGGAAAACAAGTACATCTTCAGGGTCCTCCTAAAAGCAAATAGAGAAGGAGATGCTCTTATTTCAGGAGGGAGCATATTCCAAAGCCCCGAGGCGGCCACCGAGAAGGCCTGGTCCCGAGTCGCCACCAAACAAGTCGGCAGCAACTGTGATTGGACCTCTCCAGTTGATCTTAATAGGTGACAGCGTTCACAACAGAGAAGGCACTCTCTTAAGTACCCTGGACCCAAGTCACTGAGGGCTTTATAGGTAATAACCAGCACTTTGTATTTCGTTTGGAAGCATACAAAGGAAGCATTGGCAGCCAGTGCAGTTCTTTCAAAATCGGTGTTATATGGTCCCTTTGGGAGAACCCAGAGGCCAATCTGGGCACTATGTACCAATTATAGTTTCCAAACTACATACAAAGGCAGCCCCACATAGAGTGCATTACAGTAGTCAAGCCTAGGGATTACCCTCCCAAGGTACATACCTGATCTTTCAGGTGGAGTGTAACCCCATCCAGAACAAGCAGATCGAAACCATCTCTTGGGTCATGCCCCACCCCCCAGTGAATACCTCTCTCTTATTTGGATTCAACTTCAGTTTGAAGCCTAGGGGTTACCAGCATATGTACCACTGTTTAAAGGTCATTTGTCTTCAGAAATGGACATATCTGGCAAATCAGCCAAAGCTGATAAAAAGCACTCCTGGCCACAGCCTCAACTTGAGAAACCAGGGATAGTTGGGGATCCAGGAGCACTCCCAGACTATGTTCTTGGTCTTTTAGGGGGTTGGGTGTAACCCCATCCAGAACAGGCAGATCTAAACCATCTCTCTGTTCCCAACTCCCTACAGACAGTACTTCCATCTTATCTGGATTCAACTTCAGCCTGTTATCCCTCATCCAGCCCATTGTTGCCTCCAGGCAGGCATTTAGGGGGGTCATGCCATTCCCTGAAGAAGTTGGTATGGAGAAATAGATCTGGATGTCATCAGCATATTGATAACATCCAGACCAATCCTCCTGATGATCTCTCCCAGCGGTTTCATGGAGATGTTAAAAAGCATTGGAGACAGTATGAGAGCTCAGCAGTGGGACACAAAGGAAGAGGACTAAGACAGTGATAAATGGTGAAGAATGTGCATACTTTCAATGTCAGGCTTAGCTGTAGTAGGATATGGGAACCAGGGGGTTGTGCTAAAGGCTTCATGGAAGAGATGGATTGAGGAGGGATTTGAGGGGTGACAAAGGCATAGGAAGAAGCAAGGGAGAGAGTGTTGAATCATTTGGGTGAGGTGAGGAGAAGACATTCAGAACAGAAAATGGAGGAGCTTCCCTACTAGAGAGATAAGGGGAGCAAGGCCAGAAAGGGCTTTGAATCAGGGGCGTAACTACCATTAGGCAAGGGGAGGCGGCTGCCTGGGGCCCCCCACACCTCGAGGGGCCCCCCAGAGGCAAGTCACATGTGAAGTGAGTGTGTGTGTATCAGCGAGGGGCCCATTTTAAAATTTTGTCTCTGGGCCCACTCCAGCCTCGTTATGCCCCTGCTTGGATATAAGAACAAGGAGCTTGTGCAGGATCTGTGAGTGGACAGGAAGTTAGTGTATGGATTTATGGAAGGGCATCACACATGTAATGATGAGAGCCATGAATAACTTTGGCAGCAGAGTGGTTGGAAGAAATGAGGTTATTCAAGTGAGACTTCAGAAGACCCAAGAGGAAAAGTTTGCAGTAGTCAAGGCCAGTGATGGCTAGAATATGAAGTAGTTTTCAGCAAGGGGTGGAGAACAAAGGCTGGATTTTTTTGCACAGTAATGAATCCTAGGGTTACAGTCCTGTACACACATGGCTGCTTGAATCCCATGAAGTCAAAAAGATGCAGCCATACCCACATGAAATTGCAGCCTAGAAGAACACTAGGCTCTGTAATTACAACAAAGGCAGACAGCAATGTTTGTTGATTTACTGTTAGAGTAGAAAAAGCTGAAGGTCGCTAAAAGAAAGAACAAAGGGGAAAGTGCTCTGAGGTACACATATAATGATTTCTTAGCCCAACATATACGTACCTCTGAGGTCTCTTTTCTGCAGGCTTAAAGCACACGCGCACACGCGCACACACACACACACACACACACACACACACACACACACACACACACTCTCACACCTCTATATGTACTTTCTCCCTTGATGTTATGGCTGCTTGAAAATAGTGGAAAAGTTACATTTATAGGATTGACATGTACTGGCCATTCAGTGACACAAATCAAGATTTTGAGTGAAATACAACTGAAAACATTCTTGGGGGGAAATATTGCAGCTATGTAGGTGGGGGAAAACACACTTCCATTTGTTGTTCCTCTCACCATTCTATTCACATTTCCTTTATGTCCCTGGTGCTCTTTCCAGCTGCACAGAATAACAATTATATCGTAGTTCACAATTAGAAAACAAATCAGAAATGTGTCCTGATGAATGCAAGTGCCTTGTTATATACATTTTAATAATTCAACATATCTTCTTCCAGGTTTTTGTAATTCTTTTTTCTTCCATTTTGAGCAGCATTTGGGATCTTGATTAAAAGAGTTTAATGGGTACAGCCTGTCAACCCATCAATTCGCCAGCAAATCCAATTTTTCACTCACTCTTCTTGTCTCAAGTGGCTTTGATTATAATAAAATCAAAGAGGAAAGTGATAGCAGCTGCTGCTGCTGCTGAAATAATGGGAAGGAGATTCTCCATTCAGTTTGGTAGCAGCAAGGCCATTCATAATTTTTTAAAAACTACAAGATGTACTGTTGTTTGCTACATTCAGAAACTATTGGAAATACAGAGAAGATTCTCATAGATTTGATTCTATTTTGTACTTTTGTGCAAAGGAAGTATTGATTGATTGACTGAATGAGTGAGTGCCGTCAAGTCGGCATCTACTCTTAGCGACCACATAGATACAGGCTGTTTTCAAAACTGGGGATGCTGTGTTTGCATACAGCATCCCTGGGACTGCACTTGCTGTACTTGCAAATCTGTGGAGAGATTCTACCCATCACAGAAATGCTGGGACTGGTCACTCTTCTCAAGTGAATCCAGGGCTGGCCCAAGAATCAGGGGAACCCCAGGCAAAGTGTGGCTTTGGCACACCTCTGCTCCCTTCACCTGCACAGGTGGGTGCCTCCCATCAGGTGGGTGGCAATCCCCATGGCTTGTCCTGGCTGGCTGGCTGTTTCCAATGGTTCACACAACCACCTGTGGTCACTCATCACATGGCTGGCTGTGGCTCGCTGACTTTGGTGATGGGGGTGATCACCGTCACATGGCTGGCTTACTCTGATGGTGTACACAGCTGACCCAGGCCATTGATGCTCACCCCACGTGATGCCCTAGGTTTCTCAACGGCTTATGAGATTCCAGTAGGAAAAAAATTAAACATTATTAGACAATATTGTTTGTTTGTTTGTTTGTTTGTTTGTTTGTTTAGGCAGTGAAATTCATTGGCTATTGAGTGAGGATATTTTCACTCTCTCCTTCCTTATTATGAGATACTGGATTGGCTAATTGCTGTCAGTTTTGCTGAGTCATGATGCTGAGTTATTGTATTTAAGAGCACGTTTCAACCACTAGGGTATAGCACTGAAGCTGATGTGTCACAACAAAATATCTGCTAACCTTGATCTATCTATCTATCCATCCATCCATCCATCCAATACACACACACAGACACACACACACACCCCATCCCAAACTTTCTGTCTTGGCAGTTTACAGCAACATAAAACAAACTGAAACAGAAATTACAACCTCAAAACAATTTAGAACCACAAGTCCAGTTAAAAAGCTCTAAATGTGTGTTTAGAGACCTTCTAAAAGTTGCCAGAGATGGGGAGGCTCTTATTTCAGCAGGGAGCACATCCCAGTGTCTTGGGGCAGCAACAGAGATGCCCATCCCTGAGTAGCCACCAGATGAGCTGGTGGCAACTGTACTTGCAGTTGAACCTCTCTGGACAGGGGTGGAACCACCAATGAGCAAATGGGTTCAAAGAGCCTGGGCCGCCGCTAATTTGGGGCTGCACCTGGCACCCCAGCCACCACCCCCTGCATCTGACATCAGATGCAAGGGGTGCAGCTTCGCTTATAAATGCGGCCGTGTTCCCCATTTGAGAACAAATACCAGCCAGCGCTGCATTCACAGCATGGTCGGGGGCTGCTCTCCCTGCCTTTAAAGGCAGGGAGAGCCTGTAACTTTGTAGCAAGGTCAGAAAGCTACAAGGGAAGAACACATTAACCCTATAGAGTCCATTTCACCACAGCATGAACTAAATTGGACTGGCATTGCCAACTTTTCCTTTTGATTTCAGTGGGACGATATAAGTAATTTTGCTCATCATGTCAGGCAGAGTTTTTGGTTGCATGTTAGCAGTCTCTCTACAATGTTTGTACAACATCATGCCTCATAGCATTGCACTGTAGCAGTAAGCATAGGAAGCCTCCTTATACCTAGTCAGACTGTTGGTCCATCTAGCTCAGTATTGTCTACACAGACTGGCAGCAGCTTCTCCAAGCTTACAGGCAGGAGTCTCTCTCATTCCTACCTTGGAGATGTCAGGGAGGCGAAAGGGAACCTTCTGCATGTAAGCATGCAGATGCTCTTCCCAGAGTGGCCCCATCCCCTGAGGGCAATATCTTATAGTGCTCACATGTAGTCTCTAGGGTGCAAATGCATGCCAGGGTGGACCCTGATTAGCAAAGGGGACAATTCAAGCTCACTACCACAAGACCAGCTCTCCTCCAAATAAAATCAGAAAGACCTAACTCCTATTACTCAAATATTTAAGTTACTTTTTGCCCACGTACCCCCACAGGGATTTGAACTCTCAGCCCCTGGCTCCACAGCCAGCATCTCTTCCCCACTGAGCTTATTATGCCCTTCTGTAAAACTCTCAAGTGGACTTGATACAGGCCAGTCTATATGTTAAGGGGGGGAGGGGGAGAAATCCTTTTAAAAATAGCTGGATAATTCACTCTTGGTGAATTATCAAGTACTAGTGGGCCCGGGCACAGAGCATCTAGTGTGGCCGGGCCCACCGCCGCCTGCGCTGCGGCCGGGCCCGCCGCCTTACCTCCACGGCCAGGCCCAAGAGTGCCGCCGCCGCCGCCGGGCCCGAGGGTGCCGCCGCCGCCGGGCCCGTCGCCGCGGCCAGGCCCAAGAGTGCTGCCGGGCCCAGCCAGGCCCGCCGCCTCGCCTCCGCAGCCGGGCCCTGCCAGGCCCGCCGCCTCGACTCCGCGGCTGGGCCCGCCTGGCTCCCCGGCATTCTCCTGGGTGCGCCAGGACCAATCAGGCGCCCCCGCAGCCCAGCCAATCAGCTGGGCTGCCGGGACGCATTTCTCCTGGGCACACCCAGGAGAAATATATATATAGATCCTTGATGTTCTGTGGGGAAAGAAACCTCCTAAAACTTAACTTGGATTTTAAAAAGTCACAACTAATTTTCTCTCCTTTGAGTTTAAAAATCTCATTAATCTAATCCGCAGTCTAAACTCTCCTGAGTAATTTTGGTAACAAGCTTCTCATACACAGGTCCAGTGAAAACTTCCACGAACTCTGAAAACATCAGAATAAACATTTCTAATATCACAAGAGGAAAGATTGTTTTTCATTGTGACAGCTCCAGTCAGATTGTCTCCTGTGGGGGCGGGGGGGAGAGGGAGATTAATTAAGATGGTCTGTTAAGAGGTTTTAATTCTGTCAATTCATATGTAGTTCACAGATAGCTAAAGGAAAGTGCTAAAGAAAAGGAGATGTCTTTCATTAATGGGTTTTCAAACTATTGCTTATCACACCATTAGTTGCAGTAGTAATTAGAAATACCATTAATTTATCAACTATTTCAAATTATTTTTACTTCAGGCTATATGTGCAGTCAAGAAGCTCTCTCAAATGTAATGTAAACAACAACAAAAACTTTTGATTTAGGTCATTTGTTTTATCAATCATTTTATTGATTCCCCCCCCCCAAGTATAATAGTTAACTTGAAAATAAAGTAAATTAAAACTAAAATAAAACTAAAACTAAATACTCTCTTTGGTCCAAAGTTTCACTGAATAGGCACAGGCTGTCCAAAATAACATATTCATTCATTCAGTCAGTTAATTTCTATACCGCCCTTCCAAAAATGGCTCAGAGCGGTTTACACAGAGAAATAACAAATAAATAAGATGGAACCCTGTCCCCAAAGGGCTCACAGTCTAAAAAGAAACATAAGATAGACACCAGCAACAGTGTGCTGGGGGTGGATAAGGCCAGTTACTCTCCCCCTGCTAAATAAAGAGAATCACCACGTTAAAAGGTGCCTCTTTGCCAAGTTAGCAGGGGTTTATTGCTAACTTAGCGGGGGTTTATTGTAAAATAACAACTTTATTTAAGTTGTTATTTTGTGAGTACGATCCATCCGACAGTGTTCTAGAGGTAAATATGCATAATAGGGATGTGCATGGAACCAGCTGGCCTGGTTCAGTTCGAGGCTGGACTGGCCTCAAACCAAACCAGGCCAATTTGTTCCGGCACCCCTTAGAACACCCCCCGGTTCAGTTTGCTCCGGGAGGGTTCATGAAGTTTGGGGGGTGGTGGAATTTTTTTTAACCTTTAGCCCCTGCAGGGGGCTTCCTATGGGCTGCGGGGGTGTCTGTGAAGGTTCCCCCTCCCCCCGCCGGCCCCGATCATCATCACCATGGCCCCTTTTAGAGCTTATTTCAGCCCATTCGGGCCTCTGTATTTTTGCATGGTGGCCATTTTGACCTCTGCATGCATGAGCAAATGGCCTCTGTTTTGGCACAAACAGGCTGAAATAAGCTCTAAAACGGGCTGCGGCAGTGATTACCAAGGCCAGTCGGGGGAGGGAAAACCTTTGCAGACACACACCCGCACGGCCTTTAGGAACTCCCCTAAAGGGGCTAGAGGTTTTTTAAAAAAACTAAAAAAACCTAAAATATGTTCATGAACTGTCGGGAGGGAGGTGTTCAGTCCCAGTCCAGACAGGACCAGGAAGGGGGCTTCGGTCCGACCACAAACCATCGAACCGAACCCTCAAACCAGTTTGCACATCCCTAATGCATAATCTCACTAAGTTCCACTCTCTGTTGAATTGTGGCTATGAAACTGTTTTGTCCTTCAATCCAGGTTATATGTATAAAAACAGAGTTTTTAAAAAGAGGAGAGGGGAAAGATGAAGGGTAGTAGGGATCCTCATAATAATAATTTATATAGCTGACATGCATTTTGTACTTGTTTCTATGTACATGAACTCTGCATCACTTGGTAATTTTCATGAATCTTTGTTCTAAATGAGGTAATTCCTAACTATGTGTGCCAGAAAAAGCCAAAATTTGGTATTCTTGTTTATGTTCTAACATACACAACAATCACCCCATTCACATGACCATTTATACCCAGTTTAGTGGCTGTACCCACATATACATGGTTGTGTGTATGTGCACACACACTACATTCACATGATCATGTATACCTGGGTACAGCCTCTGACTTGGATATACATGGTTGTGTGTATTGGGTGAATAAAGCACTAACTCTCACAAGCACCAGATGATGTAGTCAGTCAACCTGTTTCTGGACATTACCTTCAGAGTGCTGGTAATGGTGTGAATACTCATCGATATAAAAAATCGGTACAACTCGTCGATGCAAGAAGCATGACAGGCAGGTGGCTAAGCTTGGATTTTTCTCACCCACACGGAATTTTCTATATGTAGGACAATGTTTTGTATGGAAGAGCATTCAGTCATATGCTCCCTCACCTGTACTCTAAAGGGAAACAGATTTATATCCTCATCTACTGTTTGACTGTAGTAGTAGACCTTGATGTATTTGAGGAGCATACATATTTTTAAAATAAATAAATCCTCAGAGCTTTTGGGCGACAGTGCACTGGCAATAGAAGGGGATTCAGTGACACTTGAAAAAAGTAAGGTTACAAGTGGCTGTAGGAAGAGATCTGTTGGGGTTAAAGACTGCTTTGTTAATGTTAATGCTAGATGAATGTTTACCCACTATAGTGCAGCAAATGCGCCTGTTTTTTAAGTGATGTGAAACCACACATTGATGATACTGGGTTGTGAAGGAAAGGCTTTAAGTGCTGTCACAGGTAGCATGTGGTTCTCTTGAAAATTATTTGCTATTGCACATATCCCATTCACTTCAGCTTAGTTTGTGCAAGAGAAGTTTCTAGTGGATTGGGTCCAAAGGTGGTAAAAGTGGATCAACTCCCACAAAGACCATAAAACATCAGCTGCACCAGTCTTCATTTTGTTCCATTTTATCCATCAAAGAGGCAAATGATAGAGAGTCCTTCAACAGGAAAAAAAATGCATTCTAACTCGATAGTATATCACGAGAAAGGACTATAAAATTTATTATTCACTCTGGAGGTACTTTAGTGTTTAATAAGAGTTTTCTGTGAGTGAGGACTTAATTATTTGATCTTAAGAGACTGACAGCAGGATTGATATTTTTTAATCCTTACTATATATATAGCCCTACCAGGCTGCAGGTACCAGCAATGTTGGTTCGAAGTATTCATATCTCAGAGTAATGCCTAAGCAATTCTATGAATCATGATCCCACTGTTGTGAAAAATATAATACACTGAGGATATATTACTACCTTTGGAAGGCTATTTGTAAGAATACATCTGATATGTCCTGGCACTTGAAATATATTTATAGAATATGAACTCCTTTTTCATTACAGGCTGAGTACAAGTGTGTGAACTATTATATTTTTCTCCTAGTGGAATCTAGTGAAATAAAAGAGGTGCCTCAAGCAATGTTTGGAACAAGTAGCCACTGTCACTTGAATAAAACAAATATTTTAAGTTTTTATATTGCAAGCTTTCACAACAAACTATAATATCCTACCAACAAACACATGCACACACCTTGCACACACACACACACACACACACACACACACGCTTTTGGTTTGATGTTCAATTTGGAAACAGTGTTTCATCATCATTTTTTTCATCCCTCATCATCATCACTTCACTAACAGGAGATTACGTATGGTCATATATAATACAGAACTTTGCCTTTAGTTATTTCTTAAACAACAACAAATTTTATATATTGCTTTTCAACAAAACTTTCCAAAGCAGTTTACATAGAGATATAGTAAATAATAAATAAATAGATAGATAGATAGATAGATAGATAGATAGATAGATAGATAGATAGATAGATAGATAAATAAATAAGAAAGATGTCTCCCTGTCCCCAAAGGGGTCACAATCTAAAAAAGAAACATAAGATAGACACCAGCAGCAGTCACTGGAGGTACTGCACTGGGGGTGGATAGGGTCAGTTACTCTCCCCCTGCTAAATAAAGAGAATCACCATGTTAAAAAGTCAAATTAGCAGGGCTTATTGATGAGTTAGCGGGAGTTAAAGGAATAAACTGGATTAAAGTAGTATTTCTGAAATAAGCTATTTGGAATGGACTGTAAGTATTTTTACTAAAATGTTAGTAAGCCATTTCTGTATTTTTGAAATAGCCCTTGGTGTGTCATTCTAGTATCCAAATCTTACACTATTGCTGTTTAATGAGAAAAGGCAAGGCTAGTAGGGATGTGCACAAATCAATTTTTTTATTTGATTTGTGCCCAAAACAAATCACCCCTTATACGTTTTGTATCCAAATCCACCTCCTTCAAATCACCCCAGATTTGATTTGTATTTGCTTTGATTCAATTCAGATTCAGACTGATTCGGACCACTTAACAAGGTCCCAGGGGCATGAAATTTGGGTGGTGGATAGGTCCCTATGGGTGTCACCAAAGTTTCAAGGCAGTGGGACACTTGGTTGATATTAATGGGTTTTTAAAAAAGGTTTTTACTGATTTTGAACATTTCCACCATAGGAAACAATGGGGATTCAGAGTTGCCATATCCTAACCCTAAAATGGATCCCCAGCTTTCATTTTAAAATAAAAGGCTAAGCTCTAGCCCTTGTAGAAGTGGAGTTAAAGAGCAAAATGTGTAGTCATTATTTTTCAAGTGTTTGGATTATTTGGTGTATAATAACTTTTCCTCATAATGAATCCCTATGAGGATACATTGCACAGCTTCATTTCTTCTGTTCATTTTGACTGTCTTTTCAACAGTGCCAACTGTCAACTGCCTCCCCCACCTGAAAGGCAGTGGGATACTCTTTTTAATTTTTAGGAATATTGAAATGTTTAGCTTCTTTAGTGTCTAATAACTTTTCCTCATAATGAATGCCTATGAGGATTCATTATATGCCTTCATTTCTTCTGCTCATTTTGACTATCATTGGACAGTGCCAACTATCAACTGCCATGTATCAACTACACCCCACCCCCCACCCCCACAAACACACACACACTGGGGTACTCGGTTTATTTTTTTAAGGAATTTTTGAAGTGTTTAGATTCTTTAGTGTCTTCATTACACACCTTCATTTCTTCTGTTCATTTTTACCCCAGTGCTTTGCAGGTGGGTGTGGGGAATTAGTGGCATCCCATGTTCTAACTACCCCACAAACCACAAGCCAGTACTCAGTTTATATTTTAGGAATTTGGGGGGCATTAGACTCTTTGGTGTGTAATGAATCCTCATAGGGATTCATTATGAGGAAAGGTTATTAGACACCAAAGAGCCTAAACACTTGAACAAAATTCTAGAACACAAACTAAGTAGTACCCCATTGCCTTGCAGGTGGGAGTGGGGTGTAGTTGGTACATGGCAGTTGACACTATCAAAAAGAGAGTCAAAATGAATATAAGAAATGAAGGTGTGTAATGAATCTTCATAGGGATTCACTGAGGGAAAGTTATTATACACCAAAGAATCCAAACACTTGAAAAATACTGACCACACATTTTATTATTATTATTATTGTTTACACAGTCAGACAGGTGTTTGACTGGTTTGTTTTATCCAGACATCAAGTCCTTCCCAAGGACCTGAGATGGCTGAATTTTATCATCGTTGTTGCTGTTATTATTATAGATATCGTCACAGAATATAGGCTGTACACAGTAAAGTTGCTTTTTGTAATTGGCTGCTGGTGATTTCTTTTTCTTCTATTCTGCTATCCCCTGGTATTGCTATGTCGATTATTTTAACTTGTTTTTCTTTCTTCTCGACTTCAGTTATATCTGGTGTATTGTGTGGCAGATGTTTGTCTGTTTGTAGTCAGAAGTCCCATAATATTTTTGCATCTTCATTTTCTACAACTTTTTTAATTTTATGGTCCCACCAATTTTTGGCTACAGGTAGCTTGTATTTTTTGCAGATGTTCCAGTGTATCATCCCTTCTACCTTGTCATGCCTTTGTTTGTAGTCAGTCTGTGCGATCTTTTGACAACAACTGATTAGGTGGTCCATGGTTTCATCTGCTTCTTTACAAAGGTGGCACTTGCTGTTTGTTGTGGATTTTTCGACTTTTGCTCTTATTGCATTTGTTCTTAGTGCCTGTTCTTGTGCAGCCAGTATTAAACCCTCTGTTTCTTTCTTCAAGTTGCCATTCTTAAGCCATTGCCAGGTCTTGGTGATGTCTGATTTTCCACTTATATTGTGCAAATATTGACCACGCAGTGGCTTATTTTTCCATTTTTCTGCTCGGTCCTTGTAGGCCTGCTTTGTTTCATTGGTGTTGAATAGTTTCTCGTTCTTGACCATTTTAAATGCATCTTCTTCACTGTCCTTCATATATTCTTCAAGGCCTCTTTTCTCCTCCTCTACTGTTTGATGGACTTGCAGCATTCCTCTTCCACCTGAGCTGCGAGGGAGGTATAGCCTATCTACATCACTGCGGGGGTGCAGAGCATGATTGATGGTCATTATTTTCCTGGTCTTACGATCTAGCTTCTCTAGCTCTGCCTGGGTCCAGTCTATTATTCCTGCAGTGTATCTGATAATAGGTATAGCCCAGGTGTTTATGGCTTGTATATTATATAATAATAATAATAATAATAATAATAATAATAATAATAATAATAATTTGATTTCTATACCGCCCTTCAAAAAATGGTTCAGGTGGTTTACACAGAGAAATAACAAACAAATAAGATGGCTCTCTGTCCCCAAAGGGCTCACATTCTAAAAAGAAAAAACATAAGATAGACACCAGCAACAGTCACTGGAAGTACTTGTGCTGGGGGTGGATAGGGCCAGTTACTCTCCCCCTGCTAAATAAAGAGAATCACCATGGTAAAAGGTGCCTCTTTGCCCAGTTAGCAGGGGATTTTGCTTCATAACGCCACTTCTAGAGCTTAACCTTTTTTAAAAAAAATGAAAGCTGGGAATCTGGGGAAATTGATAGGAGGGATCCGAATCTCAAAGTGATTCGAATCAAATCAGGCGTGATTTGATTTGTACCCGAATCTAGCCAATGGACCACAGGGGTGATTTGTTTTGTCTCCAAATCACCCGAATCAGCTAGATTTGGGTCCAAATTGATTTGTACCTGAATCAGTTTGCACATCCCTAAAGGCTAGTTCTCTGATTTCTTTTCATCAGGCGATGAACATAATTTTTCACAACAGAATTGTTCACATTCTAAAGTTGTAGGTGTGGATTATGTGACCATCTCATCTCATCTGTTGAAATGTGTTTCCAAGTAATATGCTTGAGATCTGTGCTCAAATGAATCCCATTATTTCAGTAGCTCTGGGTAAGTGCAGCATTTCTATTTCTTTTATACCGATGGTGCCACTGATCTTGTCTTCTTTATGGGTGATAAGGAATTTCCAATGAAAATCAGAAGCCAGTGGGCATGTTTAGCAATTGCTTTAGTGTCCTGCAGTTTGGATCTGCACTTTCCATGCCTGTTTAAGCATTAGCTACAAATTAACTAGACCAGAAGCTATTGGCTATCTGGTCTAATCTATTTCACTGCTCTATTGACTTGGGCTCTTTTTATGGTAAGGTTAAAGATGAATTTGTTCCCATTGCTCTTCAGAAATTATTGTCTGTATTAGGGCAGTTCTGAATATTTTCCAGTTTCAATTTCAGTTCAAAAAGAGAAATGTTTTCAGTTCAAAAAGGGGAGAGTTTTCTTAAAATACTTTGTGTACATATCTACCTTGTTTCAACCCTTTTTGTGGGATTTTTTTCCTTTAGCTTCAGCTACTTTCCATAAACAAACCCTTTTGTTATCGCTTCTTTCTCCTTTCTGGATCAGATAGATGGTTGATTCTATGAGTCATAATGATACTGGTTGATATCCAGTCTAATGCAGCACACATTGAAGAACATTTTGCATGTACAATGTGGCAGGGGAGCAGTTTTTGGCAATCCTCAATTACAAGCCCCTGTAATATGTTTCTGAATGTTGCAGGACCCTCAGCAATATAGTTTTGGGAGGCACTGACTGAAGTAGGAAGAAAGATCACTGAAAAATGCCCTTTGCATATGTGACAGATTCTTCTGCAAATGTGATGCTAGTTTGGATACTGGTCACAATGTGAAGTCAAATTTGCCATAAATAAAGGCAAATGAAGTCAATTGAGAGTGAGGGCTGGGCACTGTTATTGTTGAACTAGATGACTTTTGGTCAATCCAGCAAGGTTCTTTTTAGGATTGTTTCTTGGGTTAGTCATATGGATGATCCTAGCCAATTGGAGTAGAGAGCTGGTCTTGTGGTAGCAAGCATGACTTGTCCCCTTAGTTAAGCAGGGTCTGCCCTGGTTGCATATGAATGGGAGACTAGAAGTGTGAGCACTGTAAGATATTCCCCTCTGGGGATGGAGCTGCTCTGGGAAGAGCAGAAGGTTTCAAGTTTCCTCCCTGGCTTCTCCAAGATAGGGCTGAGAGAGATTCCTGCCTGCAACCTTGGAGAAGCCACTGCCTGTCTGTGAAGACAATACTGAGCTAGATGGACCAATGGTCTGACTCAGTATATAGCAGTTTCCTATGTTCCTATGCTATGTAGCCAATCAGATTTGACTATGATCATGAGGGCAAGTAAAGCTGAGAGCAAGAGTGAGAATGAATGCACAGTGGCTGACATCCTGACTAAATTTCTCAATAAGGAAAATTTAGACGATGCTCAGGGAGTAGTCTAAGGAATGACTACATTTCAATAGGACTTTGAAATTACTATCTAATAAATTAGGCAGAATGTCAGCCAATGTAAATTAATATGCATTGCTGGCATGAAGAGGAACTGCCTCAAGGGCTTCTTTGGTAGCCACATTGTCATAAAATTCTGGCCTGTGCCACTTCAGACTTAAGGGGACTTGTGAAGTATAAGAGCATTCAAACATATGACCACCTACCTGCAGTTGGAAGTGCTACAGTATAGAATTCTCTCATTTCAGTTTACCACCTCATTTTGCATAAAGTGTAGAATGGTGTTTGGGTTTTTTTAGTAAACCATTTTTACTGTGCCTCAGTGTGCCAATGTTTTTTCTTGCTGATGAACCATAGTCTTGAATTCAGTTGGGAAGAAAATGTATCCCAACAGCAAGCCACTTGCTTGCTGTTTCTTCCCTTATGTGTTATTCATTTCATGCAAATCTGCCTCCTCAGATTTTGGAAACAAACAGTGAGAAGCACCAATGGATCAGCTCATACATTCCTCCAGCTGACACAGGACTGTTGTCTGCCGTGTGCTTGCTGGTGCTTCTTGTCAAATACTTTGATTGCTTCAAGCAATGGGCCTCCTTAGCATCTCCCATGGGAGTCTGTTCAGCAGTCAAATAAAACTCAGTAACAAGAAATTCTCACTATATGTACCATAGCATAATCATTTTTTAAAAAAATCTTTTTTAAAAGAATCTGAAAACAGAAAAGAAAATTGCTATGTAAAGCAATCAAAGCTATCTGATTAGAAGCTACCTCTTATTTCATTAGGCTACAATCCTATTCATACTTTCCTGGACAGACAGACAAAGAATTTTGTACGTAGGATTGCAGTGTAAGCCACTTTTAAGGAAAAGGACATGCATTAAACATAACATGATGCTGTCAAACTACAAGCATTTTGTCTCATTATGCTTTAGGAGTATATTTGATAGGCTAAAATTACACAGCACATGACATTCCATGATTCTTTCCTCTGTATTTTTTTTTTTTTTTTAGCCAAGGCAGGCTGTGAGTCTTAGTGGAGAAAGGATGCATAGAGAGAGACTGTTTTCCCTTCCCAACCCAAAATCACCCACCTGGAGCAGCTTTCTAATGCCCAGCAAGAAATATGCAGGATCCTCAAAGCTTCCCTGTACTGTATATTTCCGCCTGTGAGTGAAAAAGCAGCTTGAACTGAAAAATGACCCAAGAAGAAAGAGATAAGCAGCCTCTCCTCAGAGGTGGCTCCAGGAAAAAAATGGCACTTAAGGGGAATGGTGCATTTCTATGTGGACATGCTGTGCCTTAGATTTGTGGAACAGAAATGGGGGTGCAGGTGGAGGGCAACTATTTTTCTAAGTGGGTGTTTACTACCCTTGCCTCTCTCTACCCATCCTTCTCTGGAGCCAGCCTTGCCTCTACCCATCTTCCTTCCACTCATATCATGTAGCCTGCCTAGGCTGCTAAAAATTAAACACAACAAACCTGCAGGAAAAAGAATCGCAGAGCTCTACATAACATGTAGTTGGAGCCTCCATCTAATTTTAGAAACTGGGTGTCTCCAAAAACAAAACAATGATGTTCTGATAATTAGAAAATTGAAGGCACTACAAATTTCCATTGCAAAATGAAGGCCAAGGCAGCCAGGAGGTGAGATATTTTTACATGTATTATACACACACCCACATGCTGTCTATGAGGCTTCTTTTTTCTGGTCTAATGTCTCTGCAGTCCACACTTAACTTTCACATTAATATACGGAGCCACAAAGTACTTAAGAAAGCATACCAGATTTAGAATAGTTGTATATAGCTACTATGTTATTCCGAAGCTTTATATAGCAATTGTATCATGAGCCTTATCATTGCAGGAGGAAGTAAATATGGAGGTGGACATCAGTAGCTGAGATTAAACAGGCCACAGCTTTATTTAAGGAACATTATTAACATGCTACCTGTTAAGAGATAGAGGTGTAGAAGGAGTGGTTATAACCAGCCAGCATAAACAAACAGCTAAGGTGTCTCTGTGGCATCACTTGGCTCTCTCCTGAGTTACACCAGATCAACTAAACACAATCGCTTCACAAGGAGAGGTGGGTATGAAATAGATTTGAAAGGTGTGAATAGGTATGGGTCAAGTGTGAATGCCTGACTTTCACCTGAATGGGAGAGGAGTTCAGAGGCAAAAATGGAGAATTACTTACCCTCTCTCACCATTCTTGCCACTGCCACCTATACTTTGTGTTGATGGTGGTTGTAGCTGCCTTTTTGCCCCAAATGCCCTCAGAATGCAATGTGATTGTAGCACCGTTCAGAAGGACATTCTGGGGAAAATTGTGGCTGCCAGTCAGCGTCTACTGGAAGAACCAGGGAGTTGCAGAAGAAAAGCTTAGGATGTGAGCTTTTGTGGAAAGGGAACCATTTGCTCATCTCTTTTGCTATGTAAACAAGAATATTTTATAAAAGCAATTTTTAAAGCATAGCAATAACAACAAACCAATTTGAAGACTTGTTTTGGTTGAAAAGCAGTAATAATAAGTTCACGCTTGATCCCCAAAATTGCCCCCAATAACCAAACTGGCCCCCTACCTTATATTACCCATAAAGGGAAGGACATAAAGGGGAGGACAAAATGGGGAAGATTTCAGCTTGGCTCCAATTGTACCATACTTCCACTGCCATACAGCAGTGACAGTGATTCCCTATCTCAGTTGATAAAGCCTTCCTGGGTACTTGCCTATGCTGTCTCTAGATCCCACATCCACACTGTTCCTTCTGCTATATTTGTCAAACGCAATTACTTAGCAGATAAATTAAACCAAACATAGCAGTAAAATTATATCTAAGAGAAAGAGCACCTCAGTGAAGTAAAAAAAAATTGGCATATATATTTATATCTGCCCATCTTAGGGACCAGGCCTTTCTCATGAGACCTCAGACAACTCTTGGGTCTCACCTGTAATACTTTAACTGATACAGGCCTGAAGTCTTGCTATTGTACAGCAGAAATTCAGTGCCTCTACCGCAATAATTTATAAATAAATAAATAATAAGGAGGAGAAGGGAGGAGGAGAAGGTGACCAGCAGCAAGGTGGATGGACTCGATTACGACAGCAATGAATGCACCACCGAGAGACTTTAAAGGCCAAGCTGAAGATAGATCATCCTGGAGAGAATCTATCTATGTGGTCACTAAGAGTTCACACCAACTTGACGACACTTAATCAATCAATCAATCAATCAATCAATCACTGCAAAAATCTTCCCCCTTCCCTGAAAACTTAGCCATGGTGAATAGGGGTTATTTTTTTTTAGCAAGGGAGGGAGTATAATGACTGTTGAATCTAGAGGAAAGAGTTGTGGCACACAAGGACCAGGAAGTGGAGTATAATTAAGAATATTAATAGTTTAATAAAATAAGTCTTGTTTTACAGAAAGGCAAGTGCAAACTGCTTTCTATTCTTGTACTGCTTTTTATCTGCATGACCCACCTCCAGTCTAGGACTGAATCAAAACAGTAACTAATCTAAAGCCCTGCCTGGATCAAGGAATGGATTCACTAGAAACACAACAATGAAAAATCCATCAGCTATTAGGGATGTGCAAATTGATTCATATTTGAATCAATTCAACTCAAATCTGGATGATTCAAATTAGAATTGAATCACCCCTTTAAAAGGCCATTCGATTTTAATTTGATTCGAGAACTGTTTGGCACCTTTTTTAAACCATTCAGCCCACCCAATTGTTTTTTAAAAAGGTGTCAAAACAGGGTTGAAAATATTCAAATTCTTTTATTTAGTTAGTTAGTTAGTTAGATTTATATATCGCCCTACTCCCATAGGACTCAGGGCGACTTACAAGCAAACGTACACAACATAATTTCATAAAAATATATCTTACATAGCCTCATACACCACAACCCCATACAATACTCATTCCACATGACATAATAACCATGGATTACAAGATCACTCTACAACCAGCTATCTCAGCGACCGAACACCCGCCGGAACATTTCAGTCTTACATGCCTTACGAAAGGCCAACAGACCATGGAGAGCTCTGATATTATCCGGGAGACTGTTCCATAGAGTCGGGGCCACCACTGAGAAGGCTCTGGCTCTCGTTGATTGCAATTTAATATCCCTAGGGCCCGGGATCATCAAGGCATTACTTGTGGCTGATCTCAGGACCCGGCGAGGGACATATCGAACCAGGCGGTCTTGGCGGTATGGAGGGCCCGTACCGTGTAGGGCTTTAAATGTTAAGGTTAATACCTTAAACTTAACCCGGGACTCAATCGGCAACCAGTGCAACTGAACGAGCAAAGGTGTCACATGTGCTCGCCAAGACGCCTTAGTAAGGACCCTGTCCGCAGCATTCTGCACCAGTTGCAATCTCCGAGTTAAGTGCAGTGGCAGCCCCACACAGAGCAAGCTGCAATAATCTAACCTGGAAATTTGCTTCCGACAGGCATGCCTATCTGGTACACTAATCATAATCTTCTCAACAGTGTGCAGCGCAACAAAATACAAAAGAGATGTTACTTTTATAGATCCTAATTGTGCAAACCTTTGATGGGTAGTCTTTTTTTAAAAAAAACCAAAAACTTCCCTAGTTGCCCACACAGATTACCAATTGCTGTTTATCTCAATGATGCATGTCTCCCCAAAGGCTCAGAATGTATTGCTGCTCCTTGTCAATAGGATCTATGTGCTGAATCATTAAACTGAATTTCTCAGCTATTATACTCTGCCAGAGAAGTGAACCATTTTTTTCAGAATCATCCTCTAAGTGTGATATTCTAAGAACCCATGATGTAGCTAGCTAAACCCTGAAAACAATTCACCAACACCTACTAATTCACTGATGTGACAGTATTGTGCTTTATGTATTTAATATTTCTGTTTTTATTGTGAGCCACCCTGGAGGCCTTTTCAAAGGCTGAACTACAAAATAAGACATAAGTTTTGGGCAGTATAAAAATATGTTAAATAAAATAAAATAAAAATAAAAATAATAAATTCACTTCCCTCTCAGGACACAGGTTTGGGTTGTTCTTTCTCCTTACGATTCCAGAAAACCATGGTTTCACCAGTATCCTGCCAACTATGCCATATGTTGTGAACCAAGCCTGATATATATACTAGATATGCTCCGGAGCTAGCATATGAAATTAGGCTGGCTTCACCAGTGTCACTAAGTGACCAGTTTTTTTATATGGTGACCATGTATAATCTGGGCGCAAAGGTAGAAAGAAGATCAGATGAAAAGTGCCTCTCCCATTAACAATATGGTGAGACATAACTTTAATAAATCTATACCGGATTGGCTGTCTCTCGGGTCAACAAGGACCGCGCCAGGTGCTGGAGTCCCTGGACATCTGGTGGCAAGTGGGCTACAGGACTCAGGATCTTCAGCTGAGCAACCAGGGCTGGAGACTGCAGGGTTTCTGGAAGAAATGTCGCTTAACCGGGAAAAATATACGAAAAATGCCAAAAAGGAAATAATGATTTGCTATTACAAGTCTAGTCCAACTAGAAGAGGTTATTTTAAAAGAATGTACCAAATTTGGAAAGAGAAGCATCCAGGTACAGAAATAACAGAACAAAGGCTAGCAGACCAGAGAAGATTCATAATAAGAAATAAAGTATTCACAGAAGTTGAGCTGGAAGAACTGCAAAGAGCAACACAGGCTCAAGATATGGAAGAAGAATTACCACCAACTGAAGAAGTTGCTCAGGCACAGGTGGAGAAGGTGTCGAAAATAGAGGATGCCACTGTCGCTGAACTGTTTCAAAATCAAAACCAGGCAACCTCCCCTTTGCCTTCACCTCAAAAACCCAAATGCCGTTTAACAGAAAAGCAACAAGAATTAAAGCTAAAAATAACTGAGCACATGACTACAAACAAAGGCATGACAAGGTAGCAGGGATGATACACTGGAACATCTGCAAAAAATACAAGCTACCTGTAGCCAAAGATCAGTGGGACCATAACATTGAAAGAGTTATAGAAAATGAAGATGCAAAAATATTATAGAACTTCTGACTACAAACAGACAAACATCTGCCATACAATACACCAGATATAACTGTAGTCGAGAAGAAAGAAAAACAACTTAAAATAATTGACATAGTAATACCAGGGGATAGCAGAATAGAAGAAATAGGGGAAAAAATCACCACATACAAAGATCTACAAATTGAAATTGAAAGGCTGTGGCAGAAGAAGACCAAAATAATCCCATTAGTAATTGGCACCCTAGGTGCATTTCCAAAATACCTTGAAAAGCACCTCAACACCATAGGGGCCACAGAAATCACTATCAGCCAATTACAAAAAGCAGCTTTACTGGGAACAGCCTGTATTCTGTGGCGATATCTGTAATAATAACAGCAACAACATTGATAATAAAATTCAGCCATTACAGGTCCTTGGGAAGGACTCAAAGTCTGGATAAAACAAACCAGTCAATGACACCTGTCTGACTGTGTAAGCAAAAATCAAAATATTAAAATATACTTGGATGTGATGTCAGGGTGAGTGCTCTTGGTCCATTCCTGGCCTTTCTGTGTGCTGGCCAGTGATTGTCTGAGCTGGCACAAGTTAAAGTTAGTCAGTTAATAGTGTGGAGACTAAGACACTGTTGACCAGGAAGTTCCTTGTTCAAATGCCATAACTGCCATCAACTCCCTGGGTTACCTTAGACAAGCTACTCCCACTCGGCCTTAGGCCCCCCAACTACAATATGGGGGTAATAATATTGACTGACCATACAGGGTGGTTGTAAAGATTACTGAGATAATGAGCATATGGCCAAACTCGGGTCGGCTGGGGGGAAGGTGGATCCTATCTTCCCACACCCAAATGACCCAAGCCTGCTCCTGCCACTGGTGCTCATGGACCTACACGAGCAGTGCAGCAGCGATGTCCTGAGGAGGAGGAAGTCCTCTGGTACCCCACAAAGCATTGTGTAGGCAACAGAGCTACTACCTGCATCAATGCAGCAGCTCCTGGTTTCCTGGCCTCTCTGTATGCAGCACTCCCTGGTGGAGATCTCACTGAGCTGCCGGGAGCTGCTGTGAACAGCCCGATCATGCACACGATGGAGGTGCATCACGATGGAGGCGCTCTATACACAATCCAAAGGGGCACCTATAGTGGACAAAGCAGATGAATACCCCCTCACGCAATTAAGATATGCCCCGAGAGTGAGTCAGGATGCTCTCCTGTGAAATCAGGGTGGGTGCACCCTTGGCATTTCCCTGACCTTGTTGTGTGTGCTGACTGGTGATCGTCTGAGCCAGCCCCTTTCAAAGCAGACTTTTGAGCAGATCAAACTGGAAATATTCTTAGAGGCCTGAATATGTGAAATTATATGGACATATACAAAGTGATACATGTCTCTCATTCTGTAAGCATTGCTTTTTTAAAAAAATCAGTAAATCCAGAGATTGGTGACCCCCATGAATACCGTCACTGGCAGCCATTTTAAAGCACAGAAAGCTTATTTGTAGGCAGTAGCAGTTTTCCCAGAGCCACCTAATGGCACATCGGTGGAATGACTTGATTATCAAGCCAGAGGTTGCCAGTTAGAATCCCCGCAGGTATGTTTTCCAGACTATGGGAAACACCTATATTGGGTAGCAGCGATATAGGAAGATGTTGAAAGGCATCATCTCATACTGCATGGGAGGAGGACCAACTCGACAGCACACTTTACCTTTAGCAGTTTTCCCAAGTGTGGTGAGTCAATTTGTGACAGCTCTGAGCTCCCAAACTGATGAGGGAACATGAAGTGGCAAATATTCTCTCTCTTTCTACGGTTGGTAGGTGTGTGTGTTCCCTTGTTGCTGTATAATTACATTCATATTCCAAGCCATTGTACACACTGACTTTTTAGCTGGGGGACCTACCTGGATCTCTTCTTGTGCAATAAGTCTGGCAAATATCATAGGGAAAGTACAGGCCTTTGCTGATACAATCCACCTAATATCACAGAGCATGGTCTAAACTTGAAGGCACATGCTAGAACAGCCTGGTGGAACTTAAGCAAGCTTGGGTCTGCTCAGAGTGTGAGTCTGGACTAGAGACTGCTTGGGGTACTCTATGGAGACTGCCTGAAGTTCCATGATGACAAAAGGCTGGATAAACATGTGTTAAATAATAACTTGACATAATATTGCAACCTAGATGAATCTGACCATCTGACTCAAATGTTTATTTTCTTACCAAGTGCTAAGTTAGTTTCGATAATCCTGTTGTCATGGGAACAGTATTCAAACCATGTCTTTCAGAATTTATCTCCTATATTTTAAATGACTGTGTTGGGTCCTCTAACAAAAAGAGACTATAGAAATATATAACCCCATCTGCCTAGCAACACCAAAGCAAACTTTAGTTTTGGGTCTCAGCTGATACCAGCCACAGTGTAGAGTAAATTAGTTCGCAATAAAATCTACCACACTGATCATTTTGCTCTGCTGACGGTTCTATTCCATTCTGTTCCTACAATGTAAAGAAGGCTTTCATTAGAGACCCAGTGTCTTCTTTGGCTAATCAAAAATATCACTATCAAAAGTGTCTATCAAGGCATTAACAGCATAGCACATTTTTAATTCTAAGTTCAGTATTAGGGATCTGGGTTTGGACTGAGACCATGAAGTTCAGAGGCAGAAGGGAGTTCTAGTGCTAACATCAGCCTCTGTGACTAGCAGGTTGTATGACATCACTTTGTTCACTCACTTTTTGTGGGTAATGACCTTCAAAAATTCTCTCCTATATGCTTTATGACTTCTTCGGATCATCTAAATATATATAAAGCAATCTGCCTAGCAACACCAAAGCCATCATACATCTTTCTGAGAGCAAATTTTAATTTTGGCTCTCATCTGATACCAGCCACAGTGCAGAGAAATGTAATTTGCGATGAAACCTACCACACTGACATTATCTGCATGATAAATTTTTTTACATTGCATTCTTTTCTGTGTTCCCCACCACCACCCCGTGTTTTTTCACTCATCATCTGTGGCTATTTTTATGCTATAAAGTGCAAATGCAGCACAAGCCCAGCTAATATGCCCCAACAAATTGATATTAGGGTTCTTAGGGAGAAATGCTTCTGTTTGCTGTTTGAGAGATTCATGTTTGCAGATTCAGCCCATTTCATTGCTTCTCAGGTGAAAGTGGTTACAGGCAGGACCATTGTGAGGAGGGTTCAAAACACCCAGGCTGCCATGTTCAGGGTCCATGTCTGGTGCCCCAGCCATGCCCCCTGCATCTGACATCAGATGTAGGGGGCATGGCCACATTAGCAGATGGGGCCGCGTGCCCCATTTGCAAGTAAATTTTGGCAAGCGCTGCATTCGCAGCATGACTGGGAGTGCCTCTCCTTGCTTGCAAAAGCAGGGAGACATGTTCCCAGCCAGGCTGGGAACCCAGCGTTGGCTGAAGCCTTTCAAAAATTAAGCCATGCAGCATTGTTTTTGAAAGGCTTCAGCTAGTGCTGGGTTTTTAGCCAGGCCAGGAATGTGTCTCCCTGATTTTGCAAGCAGGGAGAGGCGCTTCCAGCCACGCTGCAAATGCAATGCTGGCTGAATTTACTTGCAAACGGGGCCCTGTTTGCTAACGTGGATACCACCACCACCCCGCCACATCTGATGTGACACAGGGGGCGTGACTAGGGCAGTGGGGGCTGGCGGCACTGAGCTGGACAGGGGTTGGTGGCATCCTCGCTCTGCCAGTGGTTACAGGGAGGAGAACGGATCTTCTGGTAGCAAGCATGAAATATCCCCTTTCCTAATCATGGAAAATTAGGAAATGTCCCCTTTCCTAAGCATCCCTAAGCCACCCTGGCATGCATTTGAACAGGAGACTACATATGAGCACTATAAGATACTCCCTTCAGGGGATGGGGCTGCTCTGGGAAGAGCATCTGCATGCTTGCATGCAGAAGGTTCCAACTTCCCTCCTTGACATCTCCAAAATAGGGATGAGAGAGACTCCTGCCTGCAACCTTGGAGAAGCCACTGCCAGTCTGTGTAGACAATACTGAGCTAGATGGACCAATGGTCTAGCTAAGTATATGACAGCTTCCTATGTCCCTATGTAATTAATACTAAATTACCCCTTAACCTCCCATTTTATTGGCAGCCTCTGTTCCTGGTGCAGATGTTTGTGTTAATTTCTGGTTTATTTCTATTTCCACTCCTTTGCTTCCATTTTTAAGTGGTGAAACAGTGCCATTTTGCCAAAAAAGGAAGAAAACAAGAGAAAAGGGAAATAAACTAGATATTTAACAGCTCCCCCACCTACACAGGGAACAGCAGTTGACTCAATAAGAGGCAAATCAGTTGTACTGACCCGGGAAGCAATAAAGCTAATTAGAATTAGAAAGGACTTTTGCTGAAAGGAACTTGGAAAGCACTAATGGGAGCTTCTCTCCTGGGGCAAACAGTAGACACAGGAAGGGGGATCCTAGACTGGGATCGTGGGGCGGGAGGAACGTTCAAGTCCCCTCTCCCTGTGACTGTCCTGATCCAGATCAAGGCCTTGTGCTGCTGCTGTTTGCATTCAAACAAACAAACACTGAGCCCCATTGGACAATATAGTTGTTGTGGATTCTCTCTGGTAAGAGATACCCTTCTGTTACAGCAGAGTGCACTGAGGCACAACACAGCGGAGTCTGCCCAGGCATGCATGTATGCTAATAGCAAAGAAACTTGGAGTCAGTTCATAGTTTCCAATCAATATAAGTAGTCTTTATTGGTGAACTCCATTCTAGATAGGAAAGTGGAGAGATAGGATCTCTAATCTAGCTAGCTAGCTGGATGCAGAGGGATGGTTTCTGCATCTCTGCACACATGGTGCAGGGAGAGAGGAGCATGGGTGTTGCAAAGGAGAAGAAAGGGAAGAGGAAGTGGCAAGGCAGGCAGTCCCTGAGAGTAGCAATCTACATATCAAAGGGATAGCATCAGAGCAGTAGAGAGAGAGAAGGGATGACCAATGTCTTGACCCCTCTAGCCCTCTGACTCACTAATCTGTCCCCCTCTGTCATTGAGACATGAGACAGCTCAGAGTCCTTCACTTCCA
This sequence comes from Hemicordylus capensis, assembly GCF_027244095.1. NCBI lineage: Eukaryota > Metazoa > Chordata > Lepidosauria > Squamata > Cordylidae > Hemicordylus > Hemicordylus capensis. The sequence goes on from NC_069662.1 coordinate 107,856,024, forward strand.
ACAATAGTACTATTAAGTACTGTAACTTCCAGTTTAATTCCATTTTCAGATAGCTGTGGGAAAGCAAAGCCTAGTAACGCTAAAGAGCTCTATGTAGAAGTGACCAATGTGCTGGACACTAGACTACAGAAGTGAAGAAAGATCCCTAATCTACAATCTACACTAGACAAATGTAGGGGTCAAGAGAGGGAGGGAGATATTTTGGCAATACCTAAGAAGCCCTGAAGAGGAGGGTCTCTATCCCTCCTCTATTCTCTCTATCCCAGGGAGAGGATAGAGAGAATCATGCTGGCACCACAAACACAGGTTATATAGTGCTTCAGGAAAAGAGAATATATTAAAAGATACACACCCATATGAATACAACAGTTATTTATATACCGCTTTCAACATAAGTTCCCAAAGTGGTTTACATATAAATGAATGAATGAATGAATAAATAAACCCGCTCCCTAAAATAAAAGAGCGCACAATCTTTAAAGAGAAATATAAGATAACCAGCAACAGCCACTGGAGGGATGCTGTGCTGGAGATGGATAAGGCCAGTATCTTTATATAACCAATAGCTATAGCCACACACCTCTAGCAAGCGTCTTCCTGTGGTCTCAGCCGGCTACACTAATAACGGTCTTTACTACATATTTACATATTCACTTTTGGAAAGTCATTACAGATAAACCTATCTATCTATCTATATAAAAATCTGCTACCTAATGGCACAGCGGGGAAGTAACTTGCCTAGGAGCAAGAGGTTGCTGGTTTGAATCCCCCTAGTATGTTTCCCAGACTATAGGAAACACCTATATTGGGCAGCAGCGATATAGGAAGATGCTGAAAGGCACCCTCTCATATTGCGCGGGAGATAGCAATAATAAACCCCGCCTGTATTCTACCAAAGAAAACCACATGCCTCTGTGGTCACCAAGAGTTGACACCAACTCAATGGCACAACTTTACCTTTACAGACAACCACCTTCCTTTCTTTGCTCACCCTTTAGATCCTTCTGAGGATCTTTGCTCAGTTAACCCCTGCTAACTAAGCAAAGAGGCACCTTTTAAAAGTGGTGATTCTCTTTATTTAGCAGGGGGAGAGCGACTGGCCCTTTCCAACTCCAGCACAGCATCCCTCCAGTGGCTGTTGTTGGTGTCTTTCTTATGTTTTTTTTTTAGACTGTGAGCCCTTTGGGGACAGGCAGCCATTTAATTAATTAATTAATTTCTGTTTGTAAACTGCTTTGGGAACTTTGAGTGAAAAGTGGTATATACTGTAAATACTTGTATTCTGAGGATGCACATTCTATTGCTTTCCAAAGCTATCTTGGCAGTAGGGATGTGCGCGGAACCAGGCGGGGGAAGTTCAAAGGCGGGGGGTTAACTTTAAGGGAAGGGGAGGGTGCACTCACTTCTCCCTCAACTCCCCCCCCACCCAGTGCTACATTTGCAATGGGTTCTTCAGGGTGGCAGTATACCTCCCTGTCGCCCTGTTGCCTCATTGGACCCTATGTCAGCAGAAGTATCCGATGCGATTGATTTTTTAATCCTGTTTTCTTATTGTAATTGTATATTTATTGTTACCTTATGACCTGGACAAATTCATTCCAATAACTACTAATGGATGAGCTCACTAGAGAGAAAACCAATTGAAAGAAACATGTTTTATTATGCTGTCATCCTTGCAGAAACTAACAGTCTGCACTGGAGAATGAAGGATGTTGTTTTTCTTTCTTTTCCTTTTTATAAGCAAAAGAATTGGTATGAAAGCTAATTTTACAATACCTTGAATTAGAATTTTTCAAATATGTTCATTCACATTCATCTTGTTTACAATAAAGACTACATGTGTTCTAATTTTTGTTGGGAAAGATTGTTTCATTCCCTTGAACTGGTCATACCCTTGAACCTATTCATACCCTTGAGCTGGTCATATTATAAACCTATCTTTCTAAGAAGATATCTGACAATTCTCATCTTTCACCTTCAGAGCCTCTAAGGAACGATTTTGTACACTAGGACTCAAAAATATGGTATATGGAAGACATGATGTTCCATCAACTATTATTTTGAACCCAGAAGCTAGAGAATATACCTTGGAAATATAGTGACGCCATTCACATGACTGGGCTGGTTGGGAGGCAGGCGGGTGGGTGGGAAGACTGGTTGAATTCACCTCCCCCACCGCCCCAGACGAGCAATTGACAGTTGCTGGGAGCACAGCCCACACTTCCGGTTGAAGCATGGAGCTTTGGAAGCCAGGATGATGCATCCTGGCCTCCAGATATCTCACAATGCACCATGTGACATGCGTGATGCAGTGGGGGATTTCCCCCAGGAGATGGGTGCTCTAGGTACCCATCTCTGTGTCAGCTGGGGTTGAATGTAGCCCCAGTGGACACATAATCCTGGAGCCCGGGTTAAGGGCTCGCTTGGAGCCAGATTTAGAAGCTGGAACCAGGATTGGCTCCGATCTCAGCAGTTCTCTCACACACCCTAACCCAGGCTGCACTTCCCTAGCCTGGGTTAGAGTGCGCATGAGAACAGCCTCAGTATGTTCAAATGGAAAAATGCAGAGGTAGATTCGTTAAAATAATTAGATGTGCTTTTCTGGAAGCATTTTCGTTGTGACTGAAAGCCAAAATAAAGATGATGTAGGGAGATTCATTATCAGATCTCCCATAGTTTTAAATATAATTAATAGCAGTTCCAATGGTCCCTGAATTGAACTGGGAATCGTAGTGTAGGGGAGACTGATTTAACTCCCTGTAGCTGCTATTTTCTCCATAGAAGAAACATGTAATTACCCATTTGGTATCAATATTATTTCCCTCACTGTGCAAATAGTAGCTTTAGTGATATGAATTTAATAGGGATGTGCACAAAACTGGTTTGCCCGGTTCGGTTCGAATTCAAACCAGGTTCGAACCAGGAGGGGGTGGTTCGGTTTTGGTTTTGCTCAAACCTCCCCCTGGTTCGGTTTGAATTCAAACTGGTTTGCACTGGTTCAGACACCCAAAAATGGGTAGGATGGTAGCTGGCATGCAGGGGTACCTTCCACCCAAACCCCAAAGCAATCGGACACTTGTACGATTTTTTATGAATTTTTGAAAATTATTTCTATTTTTTCCTCATAGGATATAATGGGACTCCAACCAGCCCATTATTCCTTATTGTGGAGCACCCATGGGTGCCAACAACCATGCAAACCACGAAGCAATCAGACACCCCTATGATTTTTTATGAATATTTGAAATATTTTTAATTATTTTTCTCATGGAGTATAACAGGACCTGAACCAGCCCATATCCCCTATTGTGGAGCACCTAGGAGCACAAAAGGGTGGTAGGTGGTAGACAACCAGGGGTGCCTACTATCCACAAAGTTCCAAGCCAATCGAACACCCCTCTGATTATTGGTGAATTTTAAAATTATTTTGGAATTCCTCATAGAGAATAATGAGGATTGCAGCAAATGTATAGCTTCACATCGGGGGGAAAGGGGTGTCCAAGATCAGAGTGTGGTGGGTGGTAGTGCCCAAGGGGGGTCAGGTAGCTATCAGAATTATTTGAAAGGAATTGGGTAAAGGGCTGATTTTTAAGTGATTTTTGAAGTTTATGTGTCTTTAAGGTTAGCAATGGAGTGGATTCGTGGTTTGTCATTGAAAATCTTATATGCTTCCAAAGAATCTACACTCAGAACACTTCAGAAACAACAAAACCCAGTACATCATGGGTTGGCAACCCATGGAGGTGGTTGGCACCCTCGCTCTGGGCCACACCAGCACCCCCCAAGTGCAGTTATGGGGCTGCTGAAACCTCCATTCTTCCCTATGGAGAAAAACCTTAAAGCCACTTGTGGGGTGCTGGGGTGGCCCAGAGTGAGTGGTGGTCTAGTGCAAAGAGGGTGGTCTAGTGCAAACATGAAATTGTACTGGGCTTGGATTCTGAGGGGATTCTTTCAGAGGAGAGGAGGAGGAGGAACAAGGTCCAACCAGGTCCCCCAGCCCTGATGAGAACCTCCAGATACCATAGCCAACCCCAGCAGACGTGTGCAGAACCAGTTCAAATCAATCCCAGATTGATTTGAACTGGCCCAGTTCAACTGGTTTGAGCTCAAACTGGATCCCTCTCCTGCAAAAGGGTAAGGATTCCCTTTACAAGCAAAGGGTATTCCCTAAGAAAAAAGGGGTTTGAGGGGTGGGTGGGGAGGGATGGGCGAGAGGGCAACTTACTTCTTGGCTGAAATTCAAATTGAACCACCGTGGACGATTCCATACACACTCTTACCCTACACTGGGACCTCTGTCCAATCCCTGGCTATCCTTCCATCACCCCTGGTGATGGTACTACTCAGAGGTATAATTAGTGGGGTGTTATAATTGGTGGGGTGTGTGGCCTGAGGCAAATCAACCAGTGTGGAGCTTCTAGTTAATTTTAATGGCAGCAACAAGAGCAGGGCTTAGGCGGTTGCCCTGCTTGCTCTGCCCTAAGGACAGCCCTGCCAGGAACAGAGGCAATTTAGGACCTGAGCAGAACTCCAGCACCTGCTCCAGGCATTCAGTCAATGCATGAAGGAAAGGCGAGGAAAAAAGTTCAAGCTGCCATAAAAGTTGCCTAAAACTCCCCTATCTAGGGCACGAACAGCACAAAACCTAGGAAGCTGCCTTATACCAATTCAGACCATTGGTCCATCTTGCTTAGTATTGTCTGCTCTGACTGACATTGGTTTTTCCAACATTTCAGGCAGGACTCTTTCCCAGGCCTACCTGGAGAGACCATGGATTGAACCTGGGACCTTCTGCATGCAAAACAGATGCTCTACCACTGAGCTACAGCCCCAACTCCAAAGGTGGCATACATGGGTCTCTCATCCAGACATTGAGCATACCAAGACCTGCAAGGTGGTTATATTGTGTGTCTCCTTAGACCATGCTCTGGGACATATTGGGGCAAACTACACCTTATTCTTTATTCATACTTCAACAATGTGATTGGTGAAGTTGGCAGTTGATGGATTTTAAACTACAGTACACAGAAAGTATATTTCCAAGCTTTGTTTACTCAAGAAGCAGGCTCTGTTAGGCAGTTTGATAGCAAAGGGGACTAATTGACTGCTGTGCTCTTTTGAAGGCACTCTATCAATACTGCAATAGCTACAGCTTAATAGCAGAGCAAATAAAGTCTATTCTGGCTTTAATTCTTAACAGGTTTTGAAAAGGGAATCATTATCCTGATTATGATTTCATAAACACAAGCCTGAAAACAGGCCAGGTTCCTCCATGGCTGCCAGAAATAACAGCAGGGGAAGCCATAAGAACTTCCATTTTTCAGGCATAGCCAGAGCTTAATGCAGCAGGACACCAAACAACATATTTACTTGTTCTCAGTTTCTTTCCAATGAAAGAACCAAACTGCATATTTTGCAATCAGCACCATAAAAGGGTTAGATGATGTAACCTAGTACAGGAGCTGGCCATCCAAAACTGCTCAGATTGGGAATAGCAGCATGAAAGCATTGCAAACCATTCAGAACGGGTATGAAATAAACTGTATACACCTTCAGTTAGGCTGAGCCAGTGGCCACTACCCAGGATCCATTTTTATTTTTAATTAAACAGTGACCTTTCTCTAATGCAGTTAATGGGATCTGCCTGTTTATTTCCTCAGCAAGGGGCTAGCTAGCAAAGATTTCAAGAGAACGAGCTTGAGCTGTAAAGTATATGTGGGAAAGGATACTGCAGCACAAAGCACACTGGTGCTTTTCTTGAAAGGCCTTAAAAACAAAACTGCATTTATATCCACTATGACTGGTTAAAGGAGAAAAACAGCCTTCATGGAACACCTCACTCTTTTTTCCTCAGAGAGAAAATTTCTTTGGCAGACTGTCACTCTCTCACAAACACACACACTCCCCCCAAAGAATATGCTGTATAAACTTCTGAGTGATTGCACTTCTCAATCCAAGAGCGCTTGCAAATGGGAAGACATCATATGTACTGAAGGCAGTAGCTTGGGTCCCCAGATGTTGCTGAACTTCCAACATGCCCAGCCCTCATGTCTTTGGAGCTGTAGTCCAATAACATCCGGGGATCCAAGATTGAAAACAGCAGAAGAGGGACTTGGGTGTACTCTGATCCCACCACCCTGCTTTTTTGCAGCTTGGTAGGCTGGGATCACTTTGCACCTGACACATCTAATGGGAAATGGGGAAAAGGGTTGCAGCTGCAGGGCATATCGGGCAAATCCAGGTGATGCTGCCCTACTATGAGACACGTAAAGGTCACAGTAACAAGAAATTTACATCAATGATAATTTCTACTGCAGGTAGTTCTACTGCAGTGCTTCACTAAAGCTGTCCTTAGGCATGTTGTCATACCACCCAGATCTGGGAGCTTCTGGATGTGAGGCAACCAGAGCCTCTGGATGTGAGTACTGAGGCACCAATGGAATCAGTCACCTTGTTCCAGGCATTCTCACAGACACAAAAGCTGGTCACTTCCTGCTGAGGTCCCCAGATCCCCCCTGTTTTCAGACCTCATCTCTTCCTGCTGCAGTTGGGATCCTGAGCTTAGCTTCTAAAGAGATGCAAGGGCTCAAGCCTACCTGGATGCCATGACCTCTTAATTTTGTACCAATAGCAGTTTCTCTCCTGGGGAAAACAGCAACTTCACTACCACAATCACCACCCCCACCTCTTCATGCTGTGTTACCAATAAAGATTGCCTCTCATGGTTTTGAGTTTTGTTTTGTTTTTTGTGGAGGGTGTGTGTGTGTTTATTTTATCTATAGAAGTGAGAATTCTAAAGCACTGCTCTTATCACCGCAGTCACCTATTTTGGCCACTAGAGGCATGATGAGATGATAATAGTTCTGTCTTGGTCAGTTAAAAGTCCGTTAGAAGTGTCCCGTTGTTGTTAAAGGCTAGTGCCTGCTTGTGTATGTTGTTCAATGGCTCGTTCTCATTAAGCGATGTTTTGGTTTCTTAATAATTCTTTATTTGTTATTTATTTATTTGTTTGTTTATTTATATTGATATACCACCCTTCCAAAGGTGGCTCAGGGCGGCTTACATTAAAATCAAAATACATAAATTAAAATACAAAACCCATTAAAAGCAGATTTAAATTACAATTAAAACAAGAACACATTAAAACTAAGTATAATTAAAAGCCGGGCTAAAAGGCTCTCCTGAAGGCCTCCTATGAAGACAAACAGAGAAGGCCCTATCCCAGGTTTCTGGTGGCAGAGAGGCATTGTTTTTCCCAGCTGCGGAGGTGGCATGGGCAGGGAAAACAACAGTCGCCTGCTCTGTGCCCTGCTGCGGGATGCTGCCGCTGTGGCATGGCGGGGAACACACAGAAGAGCTGCTGCTTCCTCTGCAGACTGAGGGAGCAGTGTAGCAAGCAGGGGCAGGCTCAGCCCGTGTGCACTCGGTGTGAGGCCTCTCCCTGTGCGGGGCCCAGTGTGATCACACCGGTTGCCCCACTCTAAGAACAGCCCTGGGCCTAAGAGGGGACTTGTTCTCCACACTTCCTCCATCCCAAAAAATTAGTGGAGTCTTTTAATTTCCATACATGGCTTATTCCCCTTGTTTATCCTTGGTCCCCTGATGTTGCCCTTATCCTGTAGCATAGGTGTCTGAAAGTGCAGCATTTGATTCATTGTTGGTTCTATAAACTCCTCAGATATCGCCTGACCATTCAGCTTTATTCAGAATATTTTTTCCCCCTGTGTTTCATGACTGTATGCATACATATCTACAAAGGAACAGCTCTCTCCAGTACTCTCTAAAGTGGGAGCCCTGGAAGTGGAAGAATGATGTGATTTCAAGGATATACAGTCGATCCCCCTGTCTAAAACTCTAATCCAAAACTCCTGCTTATCTAAATGCATAGTTTCTTCCCTTTGTAATCTAAAAGGAGTATTATCCTATGTAAATAATTTTAATTAATTAATTAATTAATTCAATTTATATACCACCCTTCCTGAAGTGGCTCAGGATTTTACATTAAAACACAGAACAAAAATCAAGAAACATTTAAACCTGATTAAATCTCATTAAAATTAAGGTTAAAACTAGATATCATTAAAAGCCAGTCTGAAGAAATGGGTCTTTAACGCTCTCCTGAAGACCTCCAAGAAACACAGTTCTCTTATATCCATGGGGAGCACATTCCACAACCTAGGGGTGGCAACTGGGAAGGCTTGATCCCAGTTTGCCACCAAATGAACTGGTGACACTTGAAGATGGCTCCCTCCTGATGATCTTAATGAGGGGCAAAGATCTTCTAGAGAAAGGTGTTCCCTCAGGTAACTTGGACCTAAGCTATTAGGGCTTTAAAGGTAATAACAAGCACTTTGTACTTTGCCCGGAAACATATCAGCTGCCAGTGCAACAGTTTAAGAACAGGCATACTGTGGTCTCTCTAGGATACCCCAGAGACCAATCTAGCTGCTGCATTTTGAACTAACTGAAGTTTCAAAATTAAACACAAAGGCACCCCTACACAGAGCACATTGCAGTAGTCCAACCTGAAAATTATCAGCTGGTGCACCACTGTTTTCAGGTCATTCTCCTCATGGAACAGGCAAAGTTGTCAAATCAATTGCAGCTGGTAAAAAGAGCTTCTGGCCACTGCCACAGACTGAGGCACCAGGGTGAGAACTGGATCCAAGAGCACCCAAGCTACAAACCTGGTCTTTCTGGGGGAGTGTAACCCCATCCAGAAATTGGAACCCGTCTTGCACATTACAAACCCCAACAATGTCTTGCTTGGACTCAGCTTCAGTTTATTATCCCTCATCCAGCCCATTACAGCCTGTAGTCATACTCCCTCTGTCAATTCTCTGGCAAAGGTAATCTATTAGGCTAGCCAAGGATGTCTCAGCCCCACAGCCCATCCTAAAGCCAGTGCAGATGGGTCCAGATATGGGTCCATATAATCAGTTTCCTCCAGGACTGCTTGGAGCTGGTCAGCCACCACCCTCTCAATCATCTCACCCAATCATGGGAGGTTGGAAACTGGTGAATCCATACCAGGGGATCAAGAGCAGGCTTCTTAAGAAGAGGTCTAACCATTGCCTCCTTTAAACAAGGTGGCATCCTGCCCTCCCTTAGTGAGGTATTAATATAATTAGGCCAGCACCAACAACCTCCCTGCAAGATGAAATCAGCCATGTTGGGAAAGGATGCAAAGAACAGGTGGTAGGCCATACCACTCTAAGCAGCTTGTCCACATTCTCAGATTGAAACTGATCCAATCTAATCTTGCAAGAGGGATTGCTGGACACCTCCCTAATCGACCCTGGAGTCCAGATCAGCCTGGATGCAAGAGTTTTTATCTGCAGAGAACTCATTAAACATGTCACAGTAAGACATTGTTTCCAGAAACAAATTTGAAACAGAACAGGCTTGAGTTAAACCTCTAACAATCCAGGACAACTCTGCTGGATGCGAACTTGCAGATGCAATATGAGCAGAATAAAATCACTTCCTGGCTACACATATTACCACAGCATAGGCCTTCATATGGCCTCTATGCTGTCTTATCAGATTCAAGATGAGTCCTCCTCCATTTGCGCTCCTGAAGGATTTTGGAGTTGGTTCTTCTGATGATTCTGTCTATTGACAGAATCATCAGCAGAACCAACTCCAAAACCCTTCAAGGCCCTTTGGGATCCTTCTGGATCCAGCAGCCTTCTTGGGCAGACCATTCCAATAGGTCCACCACCCCTGCAGGGGTCACACATGACTGTGAGACCAACCTTAACCAGAAAGTGGTCTGTCCATGACAATGGGGACACTACAGGAGATCCCACCCACAGAACACCCTCAATCAAATCCAGTGTGTGACTAGCAACATGCATAGGTTTTAGGACTAAATGGGATAGGCCCATAGTTGTCATGGCCACTCCTGAGCTGCACCAGACAAGCCAGTCCCAAAGTGGCCATTGAAATCACCCAGCATACCAAAGCCTGAGTGATTCCAACACCAACTCCAGATCCAGCTCTGTCAGCTCAGTTAGGGAGTCTGTTAGGCAGTGGGTGGACAGTACACCAAAAGAATCCCCAATCTATCCCAAGTTCCAAACCTAAGGTACAAACACTCAATATAAGTCAATTCTACTACAAGGATCCTGGTAAGAGAGATGATATTCTTATGGACCACAGCCACTCCACCCATCCCCAGCCCACTTCTCCTAACTTGCTTCCCCAACCTCAGCTGAGGTCTCAAATAATGCTTCCATCTATTTGAGCATCAGAATTGTTGAAATATCTACCAGTCACTGGTATGCATGCAACTGTAATATGCGCTTTTGTATTGTGACTATTAAGCAAATAGTTATTTTTATATGAAAGCCATAATTATATCAGACAACAGGGATTTAAATTGTAGTTTGGAGGGATTTAAACAGGGATTTAAATTGGAGTTTGTAGTATCACATTGTTTGGATGACTGTTTGCGTTTTCATGACATGTTACCATAAGTTGCTTTGACAAAATGACGGATGATTAAATAAACTGTAAAAACGTTAGGTAGTGGTTAAAACCCCTGGTCTCTGCTTATGACCAAAATCAGTGGAACAAATCACAACATAGTCTTGCTATGTGGAAAATGAACCCACATTCATTATTTACAATGTTGGGGTTTACAGGGGAAATCCTACTGTTTTTACCTAGAACCTTTCTTGGAAGATATGCCTACTGAAAACAGTGACATTTGATGTGAAAGAGTTTGTGAACTGGGCTTATTTGAGCAATGTAAAACTTGGTATGCAAAGTAGCGTCGTATTTTTTAATCTAGAGTAGTTTATCACTGTAATTTATACAAAGTTACAAGAATAGATTGCATTCAGAGTCAGCACTTCTACAGTTCAGGAGGCATTCATTTTCAGAGTGAAAATGAATTCATTTCATTGAAAGGCATTCATTTTCAAGCACCTCTTACCTTGCTGCCCCTGCTAACTTGGCAAAGATGCACCTTTTAACGTGGTGATTCTCTTTTATTTTGCAGTGGGAGAGTAACTGGCCCTATCTACCCCCAGCACAGTACCTCCAGTGGCTGTTGCTGGTGTCTATCTTATGTTTCTTTTTAGACTGTGAGCCCTTTGGGGACAGGGATCCATCTTATTTATTTGTTATTTCTCTGTGTAAACTGCCCTGAGCCATTTTTGGAAGGGCAGGATAGAAATCAATCAATCAATCACTCAATCAAATAAATAAATAAATTTTCCCTCATGTTATTTGAAATGCAAAGGCAGACAGATGTTATTAACACCATTGCTTTACAGTGTGATCCCATGCAGAGTCAATGAACTCTCAAGTAAGTGTGCATAGGGCTGACACCTTTGTTAGATCAACTTGCTTATGATACAACAAGAGCTCTCTTCAGATGTTTGTGAGCACCGCTGAGCTCACAATTTCAGCTGTCAAGGCAGGGAAGAAGTCCCACCCCAGAGCTGTCACTCATCTCCTTGAGCCAGCCGCTCATGGTTATGGCACAGTTTGTGTAAACCATCACTGTAACCATGATGGCTGGTGCTTCTGTGAGCAGCAAGCTGCATCACCTGAAGCTGCTGATCACAGAAGCACTGGCCATCATGATTATGGCGTTTCCCCCTTCACACAAACAATGCTATAACCATGAGTGACTGGCTCAAGGGGGTGAGGGAGGGACTTCTTCCCCACTTTGGGATCTGTAACTGAGTGCAGCGGTGCTTACAAACATCTGAATGAGTAAGATGGCTGTCAAATATGGGTGGGGCCAGGCAAGTTTTATAAGTAACACCAGTGGGCACATATGTGCAGAAAATATTTTCAGCATACACCCTAAGAGAGAAAGCTTTTACACCTATTGAGCATGATCCAGACTAAGTTTTAGTCATGACTAATTTGCCTCGTTGAATTCAGTGGTGCTTAATCATGACTGGATGCTGCTCATTGCTTTTTGTACCATTTATACAGGAACAAGCAGTGTTGGGTGTACACGATACTACTGGTGATCCCTGCTGTCGCCACCACTCGGTAGATTACCACTTAATTGCAGTGTATTACTTTTCGCCATTGTTTAGAGGCAATATTTTAGTATACAACCTAGTACAGATATGTCGTATATCTTCACTAGTGAGTTACATAGGTTGTATAATAGCATGCCATGGTTCCCATAAAAAAAGAATTCTGGTCTGGTGAGGATACTGAGAAATCTCACAAAGAACCCTAGGCTCCTTAGAGAACTACAGTTCCCAGGATTCTTTGGAGAGAGAAAATGCCTGTTAGACCAGTTTAAGTTTGTAGTGCCAATACATTTTTAATATGTTTGACACTCTGATGGGTTTCACAAGTGCAAAGAGTTCTGTTAGAAGTCTGAACTAAAATGTGCATCATTATTAATTGTTTTAAAAGGGATATGCTGAAGGCCTACCTGTTGCAGCCCTTGAACACAGTCTTTTCCACTAGTCTCAGATGTGGGGGTCGGGTGTGGCTGTGTTTCCCCAGTGGCTAGAAAAGACCAATCTGCACATGCTCCTTTTGTTCTCTATATTATAACTTGCAATGCCCCATCACTTTCCTATTTTGAATATTCTCTCATTCAAAACCAAGGCCAAGGCCAAGCTCTCCCTGAATATACATGAAATTGATCTTTGCTGCATTCTCACACCAAAATACATACACGTCCTGACCAGTGTTCTCTCTAACAAGGATTCCCAGAAGTTGTTGACTACAACTCCCAGAATCCCCAGCTGCAATGGCTTTTGCTTGTGGATTCTGGTCCTGACAGAAGAACATAAGAACAGCCCTGCTGGATCAGGCCCAAGGCCTATCTAGTCCAGCATTCTGTTTCCCACAGTGGCCCACCATTGGGAAGGTCACTAGAGATGAAGGCATTCCCTCTCTCCTGCTGTTGCAACCAGCATTCAGAGGCATTCTGCCTCTGAGTCTGGAGGTAGCCTATAGCCATTCAGACATCAGTAGACCTGTCCTCCATGGATTTGTCTAAGCCCTGCTTAAAGCCATTCAAGTTGGTGGCCATCACCACATCCCATGGCAGAGAATTTCACAGATTAATTAAGTGCTGTGTAAAAAAAATACTTCCTTTTGTCAGTCCTAAATTTCCTGGCAATCGTTTTCATGGATGACCCTTGGTTCTAGTGTTGTGAGAGAGGGAGAAAAATTCTCGCTATCCACTCTTTCTACATAATACATAATTTTACAAATCTTTATCATATCTCCTCTTAGTCGCCTTTTTTCCCTTACTAAAAAGTCCCAGATGATGTAGCCTTGTCTTGTAAGGAAGATGCTCAAGGATCATTTTTGTTGTCATATTCTGCACTTTTACCAGTTTCATAATATCCTTTTTGAGATATGGTGACCAAAATTGGACTCAGTACACCAAATGTGGCCACACCATAGATTTGTATAAAGTCATTATAATTATTAGAAGTCTTGTTTTCAGTTCCTGATCCCTAGCGTGAAATTTGACTTTTTCACAGCTGCGGCACACTGAGTCAACACTTTCAATGAGCAATGTGTTATTTCACTCATTTGTTTTTTCCTATTGACAATTTATCAGCATTTTCCATTAAAAACAAGTTGCAGAAATCTATATTAAAAGAGAAATGCAACTATGATAACAAAACAAATATTTGAAATTGCATAAAAGAAGTTAATTTCACAAGTTGTGGATGTTCTTCAGTGGGGGCCATAGACTCTGGATATGCATGGGTCATAAGAAATCATGTTAATGAGGATGCTCTTTCCTTAACAGAGAATCCACTCCACACTGCATTTGCTTCAGACTTGGAAAAAATGTAGGAACGGAAACACCTTTTCCCTTCATCAACAGGTTACCTCACAGATGAGACTGATGTGCTAGAAGTTTAAACAAGGCTACCCTGTTTAAGAAAAATGTAACATTTGGAATGGAAAATATTCACTGGTAGATGAGTCATATATAGTGCTTGTCACCCAGGAGCTATATGTCACAACTTTACAAAACAAGGTAAAATATATGGCATTTTATGACTTTATTTATCAAAAGCAGAACCCAAGAAAAATCACTTATTATGCAAATACAGACTTCATCCATTGAGTGGCTTGTTAGATTTGATTTGTTCCCTCACTGCTCCCCATAGACAGAAAGCCATATTAGTAGTATAGTCTTGCTGTTGCTTTATATTCTCATAATAAAACAGGGCTGATCATTTGTAACTTAATCTTACTTTTTTTTAAAAATGAGACACTAGAAGAGGCCTGTGTTCAGCAGTTTCTACTTTGAGATGGTCCAAACACACCTCTGCTAACCAGTAGTAATGAAGTTACTACTTCATTAAACAATAAGGTCGTTCACATGACTGAAATCCCTGATGGCTAGGGAGGGCTAGTGGGAAGGCAGGAGTATACCTACCTCCCCCCACACAATCTTCTGTGGTCTTGTGCTGTGCCATGTTGCCGTACACATGATCACCACTGTGGCAAGCGGCACAACATTTTGGAGGCTGAGGAAATGCTGCCTGGTCTCCAGAAATCCCACAATGCACCATGGAAGGAGCTCAGTGCATTGGGGGATTCCATCTCAAGCCAGGCAGCCCAAGCAGACATACAACCGGGATCCCTGGTAGAAAAGCATGCTTGTGCCCTTCTACCTGAGTAATAGCCCTGGGGAAATAGCCCAGGGCTACCCCATAGGGCTGCACAAGTGCAGGTAGGGCTGCTCATGTGAACAGCCTCCATGGATACTAGGAACAAGCACTGACTGCTCCTCACTCTTAACTTTGTTCAATATTAAAACAAGAAACTGGATTATTGGAGCCCCTCCTTATATGCATAAAATGGAGACACCTAAATCCCTGAGCACCACAGAGGGGAAAATATCTCACATTCTATCAGGCATAACAGGAGAAACCATTGAACAGCTTATAGAACCAGTCCAATCATTTTTCAATATACAACCTCCAGTAGTGGTAGTAATTTATTACGGTCAGTGACCTGTCTCATATAGTAGATTCCTCAATATTTGGTCACCTTGAAATTTGCAGGGACATTCAAGATTTGACTAACTTGAGATTTTGCTTCTGGTGTGCTTGTTGTGGATGTTGCACACAGACTTACTATGGGTACTGAGAAATTTTGATACAAGGAGGTAACTTGAAACTAGCTCCACATGCTCCCTATGGGAAGCTGTTCATGTGAAACTATTCACCCTAACAATACCCACCACATGGGTTGTCTCAACATCACTGCAAGACACCATCAAGAATGTTAGGCAACAGCAATGAAACAACTGATGTGATCCATGTAGCAAGCTCACAAACAACTGGTCACATGAAGCAACCACCACCTAAACGTAGTGAGTTGGTCGTGGTGCGCGCGCACACACACATCCCTCCCATCTGGTGCACTGTCCCACCATTGCCTAATTACATTTGTATATTTTTAGAGACAACTTTTTACAGTAGTATCTAACTCAGTTTAGAAGGAACAGTTTGGAAGAACAATTCTCCTCACACAACTAAGCAATGTGAGAGGAATGCACACAATGCGAGGAGATCCACACTCATGCTTCTCCCCCACATGATTGAGACATCCACATAAGAATTGCCCTTATTCCTCAATTTCAAAAATGCCATAATATTTCCAGGATCTCTAAGATCACTTAGATCTGGTCACGTGTGGGTAGTCACTACTGCAGTGATCTTCACTTTTTCAAGTGAGGGCCACTTTGGCAAAAACCTTCAATGTGAAAGCCATTTCCCACTGTGCTCAGGCTGACCCTAGAGGGGTGCAGGGCTGGGGGAAATCAGCATGTGTGGGGCCTCCTTAACATTTCATATGATTACAGAATCATACTGTCAGATGATATACTGTGTAGAGTGAGTGTATGAGAACATGTCTAACCAGCTTGGACATACAGTGAATTTGTATAGAAAAAAAGTTAAAAGTACAATACATGCACCCTGCTTCACAGTTCTCACTCAGACCTTCTGGATTGCAAACCAACTTGAGCATAGTGCATTGATAGATAGATAGATAGATAGATAGATAGATAGATAGATAGATAGATAGATAGTTCAGCTGTTTACAGTTAGCTCCACTTTCACGAGGTGTGAAGTACTTTATGGATAGAGAGAACTCTTTCTGGCAGTTTTACTGCAGTAGGGAAGAATATTAAAAGTCAATACACTGACCAACCCACTTAATATTAAATACACAGAGCTCTCCCATCCTGCCCTACATCTGTGCTCAGTATCAAAGTGCTATGGCAAGCCATTCCAGGAGATCTAAAAGATGGGGCAAAAGGGGGTATTTTACCTTTTCATGAAGGCAAAAGGCAGATTCCTCTACATGGTGGTGGAATGATGTTCCTGGAGGTGGGAGGTGGCTTCAGTGGGAGGTGGCTTCAGAAGTTTTTGTAATTTTCTGCCATGAAACAAGTCACTTTTTGGATGGTTTTTTTAAAAAAATCATATACTTATTAAAGATCAACAGATTGTCTAATCCACTTCAAATGGATACAGTCATACAGAACCCTCCTACCCTGCCCTACATCTGTGCCCAATATCAAAGCCTGATAGCAAACCATTCCATAAATATACCGGGGGGGTGGGGATAATTACAAAAGGGAAATCCCATACCTTCCATTGCTGATCACTCTGAGGAGGAGGAAGGCACAGGCTTAGCACACGGCGGCAGGCCAGGGGATGTGCACAGCACTCTGGTGGGCAGCCAGTGCTGGCCACTCTGCCTCCCTTCTTCTCTGCTACCTGCAGGCAGCCTGCCATCCTGCACTGGAGAACTTCATGGAGGCCAGCAGAGAGGCCTCTTGAAGCCACACCCACCCACTGAACAGCTAATAGTTGGGTGGGGGCAGCCGTAGCCACCATCCTGCCCAGAGCCCGTGACAGGCAAGTCTTCCAATCCTAGCCAGCCCCATGCTGCCAGTGTGTGGGGTGCAGAGGAGACATCTCAGAGCCAGATGCAGGGCAGGGAGATAGGTGCAGGGCCTGCAGGAGCACAGGGCTGGGGGCGATCGCCCTGGTCACCCCACTTTAAAGACAGCCTTGACTGTGCTGACATCTATGCAGTGCTGCGCTTTTCTCAATGCTGGGAGGGCCCTTTAAGATATACAATGCCCTCTCTTAAGAGCTCTAGGAGCAAAACACTTAGAAGGGCTACACTTCCCAGCACTCCATGCATGCCTTTCAAGATGGCATAGGTGCTCAAGAAGGCTTTATTTCCCTTAATGTAGCCCCCCTGGCACTAGGAAAAGAAAAGCACTGCATGGCGAAAATTGTCATTTTCTGTGGTACTGTGCAAAGTATTCTGGTTTATCATTATTATTTCTGGTTTACACAGTCAGACAGGTGTTATTGTCTGGTTTGTTTTATCCAGACATTGAGTCCTTCCCAAGGACCTGGGATGGCTGAATTTTGTTATCAATGTTGTTGCTGTTATTATAGATATTGTCGCAGAATATAGGCTGTTCCCAGTAAAGTTGCTTTTTGTAATTGGCTGATGGTGATTTGTGTGGCCCCTATGGTGTTGAGGTGCTCTTCAAGGTCTTTTGGAACTGCACCCAGGGCGCCAATTACCACTGGGATTATTTTGGTCTTCTTCTGCCACAGCCTTTCAATTTCAATTTGTAGATCTTTGTATTTGGTGATTTTTTCTATTTCTTTTTCTTCTATTCTGCTATCCCCTGGTATTGCTATGTCAATTATTTTGACTTGTTTTTCTTTCTTCTCAACTACAGTTATATCTGGTGTATTGTGTGGCAGATGTTTGTCTGTTTGTAGTTGGAAGTCCCATAATATTTTTGCATCTTCATTTTCTCTTCTCTGGTCTGCTAGCCTTTGTTCTGTTATTTCTGTATCTGGATGCTTCTCTTTCCAAATTTGTTACATTCTTTTTAAATAACCTCTTCTAGTTGGACTAGACTTGTAATAGCAGATCATTATTTCCTTGTTGGCATTATTCATATATATTTTTCGGTTATGTGACGTTTCTTCCAGTAACCTTGCTGTCTCCATCCCTGGTTGCTCAACTGAAGTTCCTGAGTCCTGTAGCCCACTTGCCACCAGATGTCAAGGGACTAAAGCACCTGGTGAGGTCCTTGTTGACCTGGGCGATGACCGATCCTGTATAGATTTATTAAAGTTATGTCTCACCATATTGTTGATGGGAGAGGCACTCTTTGTCTGGCTCCTCTGGTGAAACCTGTCCAGTATGGTTGGACCTCTGGCATAGCTCTCACCTTCCTCAGAGCACACAAGCCCACAACCACGCCAAGGTAGTGCCTCACTGGGGGATGATGATGATGATGATGATGATGATGATGATTTCTATACCGCCCTTCCAAAAATGGTTCAGGGCGGTTTACACAGATAAATAATAAACAAATAAGATGGCTCCCTATCCCCAAAGGGCTCACAATCTTAAAAAAAAAAGAAAAGATAGAAACCAGCAACAGTCACTGGAGGTTTTGTGCTGGGGCTGGATAGGGCCAGTTACTCTCCCCCTGCTAAATAAAAGAGAATCACCACATTAAAAGGTTCTTTTTTGCCAAGTTAGCAGGGGTTTGGCTGAAGCCTAATAAACTCTCAGGCCTAATAAATAATTTGTGAAGGAGCCACACCCAAGATTGACGAGGGCCTTACAATGAAGAACACTGCACTATTGCGTAAGGTCTATCTATAAGATTTGCTCCACCAATCAGTAAGTGTACTTACTGTACACTTACACTGATTAAAGTGAGACATGCATATAACTGAGCTGCAGGTATGGATGACTGTTGTCTGTACAGATGCCCCTTTTGGTATCTCTGTAGGAACAGATGCACATTTTCATGGTGTATAAAGATAGTATATTACTTTCAGTTTAGAAATCTTTTTCCACAAGGCCAATTTAGACCTTTTCCCCTGTTCCATTAATTTTACAGTTTGGATGGAAGTTAAGTGGTGTGTGTGAAAGGGCAGCTCTGTTCTATTGGTAGGTTTGGTGAACAGGGCATTTGTTACCTTATGAACCAATGGGATGAAATATGTAGAGGGGAAAGGGGTGATTCAGGCTAGTGGACTGGAAAGAACATCATGCACTGCCTACATTGTGAACTCTTGAATGATTATTTTCATACAGTCTTTGCCAGAAGAGAAGCTGATAGCCTTCTGGTAGCACAAAAGGTTGATGCTTGTACTGTACTACCTTACAGAAATCACACTGCATGCACAGTGACAGAAGTGAACACATTGACTGACCAATCAGGATCTCTTATTCTATCCTACCTCACAGGGTTGTCATGTTTCTATGACAGATGCCAACTTCCAAATATAAGCAGTCAGTAAAGATTTAAAGCATAGTTCTATGCATGCTTATTCAGAATAAAAGTCCACTAGGTTCATTGTGGTTTACTTTCAAGCAAGAGTGTACAGGTTTTCAATCTCAGTGTTCAAAATATAGAACCACATTCTGTATTATGAACCACCACTGCTCATACCTCTGCTTCAACTCCAATTTCAAATACATGATAAAGTTATCCAATATTTCTCCTTTGGAGGAACTCTGAAATTCTCTGTCAGATGTTCAGCCTTACATCCTAGGTGAAAATGTTTGGTTACTGCTTATAAGTGAATAGAATCAGGGCTACCCTATCACGACACATACCTATCTAGGATGGACCAACAATTACATGAAGAGAATTAGGCAAGGGCAATTGACACAAGTGAGAAAGCAGCTTATCAGAGACCAAAACCATCAAACACAGGCTTGCCAAAAGGACAGATGAGTACATGAAGTTCCTCAGAAAATCACAGTACAGGAAGTTTTATGGCATGTCATGGGAATGTTTTTAATAATCCTCTCCCATCCTTTGAGATCTTCTCAGGTTGCCCTTCTTTTGGTCCCTGGTCTCAGAGAGGCCCATAGTACTAGGGCCCATGGAAAGGCTTTCTCTGTTGCTGCCCCTTCACTTTGGAATTCTCTTTCCCCCACCAGCTTTGGTCTGTCTTCTCCCTTTCAGCCTTTAAAACCTTATTTTTTTATTTTTTTATTATTATTATTACATTTTATATCCCGCTCTTCCTCCAAGGAGCCCAGAGTTTCTCCTCACAACAACCCTGTGAAGTAGGTTAGGCTGAGAGAGAAGTGACTGGCCCAGAGTCACCCAGCAAGTATCATGGCTGAATGGGGATTTGAACTCGGGTCTCCCCAGTCCTAGTCCAGCACTCTAACCACTACACCACACTTATTGAAGACATTTCTTTTCTGCCAGTTGTTTGCCCTTTAAAACCTTTTTTTTTTAAACTGGGTGCTGTTCTTGTTTTGTACACTACCCTGAGTCTGTGGATTGGGCAGTATATTAAATCTCTAAACAAACAAACAAACAAACAAACAAACAAACAAATTAAATTAAATACATGGATGGCCGGCCTAGACCAGTGAAATGGCTACAGATGGACATAGATGGAGGTTTCCAAGGAAAGTTAGTGAGAACCATTGTATTGGTTCAATTGGTTCAGTGTATTGACTGAGATCAGGAGATCTGGGGTCACATCCCAGAGTCATTCATTAAGTGACCGCGAGTGAGTCACTCTCTCTAACTACCAAATTTACCTGAATAGGAGACATCTCTGAATTTAAGAGGACCAACTTAAAAATACAGGTTAAATACAGGTTATACTGGAAAGGAATAGGAGTCTGAATTTAAGTCCACCCCCTGCTTTCTAACATCAAAGAATTGGGGGGGGGAGGATCTAGTTTTGGATTCAGGTAGATTCAGTAACCTACCTCGCAGGGTTTGCTGCAAAGATAAAAGTGGGAAGAGGGGTTTACATTTTCTGACTGATAAGAATATTCAGAGCCAGTGTTCCCTCTAAGGCATGCACATGTGTGCATGCTCACAAGGTTTTTAAGTCCACTGAGTTAATTTTAGATCCTGCTTGGGTTGAATCAGGAAGGCCCCATTCTAAATGCATGTGCACACACCCAGGGCATACCATCAATAAGACAAAGGAGACAAATGTCTCCTGGCTCAGCCTCCTCTGAGGGCCCCTCAAGGCCAGTCCCCCCAACAGCACCCAAGAAGCCTGGCAGTATGCTCCCCACCACCTCGATTTGCACTCACCCCATCAAGCAATCCAATTTCATCTTTACCCACCCCACTTTTTTCCCACCTTCTTCCCTATTTGCAGGGAAGATGGTATCTCCCAGAATGCTGCCTATGTTTGCAGAAGAGATTCACTTGCTGTTGGGTTCCAATGGGTGGAGACAGTGATGATGGCTCTGTGAAAGCTGCTGTTGCTGAGGGGAAAGTTGGAGAGCGACAAAGAAAGCAGCATGAGTGGCAAAGAGCCACTGCTGAGAACCCTGAAAGGTGAGAGGATGGCAGTGGGGTGGGGGGTTGAGCCACAGGTTCATGGGAGGTGGGAGAGATGCAGGACATTGGGTGAAAAGAGGTGTGGGATCCCACCCAACTGCTATCAGTCAGAAGAGGTCTCTAGTGAGAGCAGGGGCATAGCAAGGTTGGAGTGGGCCCAGAGACAAGATTTTAAAATGCCCCCCCTCACTGAAGCTCAGCTCATGAAGTAAAGAAATCTTAAATGAGGCTAGTCTTGTGGTGGCAAGCATGACCTGTCCCCTTAGCTAAGCAGGGTCAGCCCTGGTTGCATATGAAAGGGAGACTAGAAGTGTGAGCATTGTAAGATATTCCCCTCAGGGGATGGAGCAGCTCTGGGAAGAGCAGAAGGTTCCAAGTTCCCTCCCTGGCTTCTCCAAGATAGGGCTGAGAGAGATTCCTGCCTGCAACCTTGGAGAAGCCACTGCCAGTCTGTGAAGACAATATTGAGCTAGATAGACCAATGGTCTGACTCAGTATATGGCAGTTTCCTATGTTTCCTGTGTTCCTATGTTCCCGGGCGGGTGTGCAGCTGGGGGAGTCAGTCATGTGACTTGCCTCTGGGGGCCCCCAGACAATTGTCTCCCCTTGCCCTATTATAGTTACGCCCCTGAGCGAGAGCTGAAGCTTCCCTGCTTGAATCCCCCAAATAAGCTTAGAGAACCACCCCTACCCCATACCCCATACTGGGAGATTGCCCCCTTTTGTTGTGCACAAAGCATTCACAATGTGGTTTAAGGTGGGGGGGAGAAAGCAGCAGAGGAGAAGAAAGAGTGCAAGCAAGAAAACACAGGGTTAAACGGAGCATGTGGAGGGGAGGGGAGGCTGTGCATATGCACTGATGGAGGGGTTTCCATCATACTAAACAAAGGAGCTCTCACAAGAGGAGGAACCATATAAATGCTCACTTTATGCTTAAAGTTTCTACAATAAATTAGATCTACTTAATCCAGTAAATTGTCAAATTGGGGTTCACAGATGTTGTTAGATTTCAACTCTCACTTCCCACCAGCCCGAAGGCCATTGTAGCTGTGGATGATGGGAGTTGTAGGTCCAACAATAATTGGGGACCCAGTTTGACAATCTCTGGGTCAGATTTTTTATCCATTCTGAATTTGGAGGCATGTATTCTTTACTTATATCACTGGGCTGGGAGCAATAAGCTTGGTTCAAATTCAAAAACTAAGCATAAGCACCCCACACATTTTAAATGGTGCACCCCCACTTCTGAGCTTCAGGCTGCCATTCAAAAGGGGCTGTTGTCTGTTTAAATAAGAAAGATCCACTTTTAATTTAAGAAAAAGGGGGAAATCTGAGCAAAGATCTCATGCCATTTTTACTCTCCCCGCTCCCAGACATTCTCCTGACCCCCAGATCCTCCTTTCCACTGGTCCTTCATAGTTTCAGAGATAGAATGGGGAGTGGGTAAAGAAAGATGCTTTACCTGCTTTATTTAGCAGGAAGAGAGCAACTGGCCTTATCCATCCCTTATCCATTCCTGCTTTGTTTAGCAGGAAGAGAGCAACTGGCCTTATCCATCCCTAAAACAGTATCCCTGCAGTGGCTGTTGCCACTGTTGAAAAGTAGTATATAAATATACCATGAGGGGCCCATTTTAAAATCTTGTCTCTGGGCTCAGTCCAACCTTGGTATGCCCCTGGCACACACTGCCTCGATACTGTTACCCAGAACAAAACTCATTCCGCACACAAACTGAGAGAGAGAGAGAGAGAGAGAGAGAGAGAGAACTGTTCAGAGCTTATAATGATGGAATGTAATTTTTACACTTCCCCTTAAATATATAGGCACTACTGCTAGGTTGCTAATAAATGCTCCAGACATTTGATACTTAAAACAGTTGATGTTGATCATCAAAGCAACTGGAAATCAAAATTAGTGTTATAAAGTACCCCTTTTTTCTTAATTAGAAAGCAACTTACCCAAAGGATTGTTTTTCCTATATGTTTCTTTGAAATAAGGAAACATTAAGGGCTTTCTTGGCAGAAGTAATTACAGCAGTTACTAATATAAGGAAAAGCTCACTTTTAACATCTTAATTATGTTTTAAGAATGCTTCCACTCAAGCGCTATTTAGTGTTGCTGAGACATTCCTCTTCCCCAATCAGCTGGAAGCAAAATTAAAACAATCATTTAACACATTGCTGTATATAATGTAGGGATGTGCACAGACCGAGGTTCGTGCAATGGTTCAGCGCTGAACTAGTTTGAATAAGTGAGCGGCAGGCACATGCATGTTGCTGACCACACACATGGCACCCGTGCATGTGCGGACACCATGTGCATACTGGTGCCAAGCACGGGTGCTTGGGGACAGTGCTGCCTCAGCAAGAAGTTGCATGGCAGCAGAGAGCAGGTAAGGACCCATTGTCCTAGTTTTTAAAGACCCCACTCACCGCTCCCCTCCCCGCAGCTCCAAATCAGTTCATGTACATCCCTGATATAATGCTATATTTCCCCAAACTTGCAATGCCAGTTTCCAGAGGCAACATTCTAATAATATTCAGAAGTGAGTCTTGTTCAGCAAAGGTCTCACTTCTCCCAGCAAATTACCCTTTAACTAGTGGTTTCTTCTCTGCCCTTTCTTTTAAACTTGCTTCTGCTTCTCAGCTTGGTCCTTTTAATTAGTTGTTTTCTTTTACTTGTGGCTTGACATTCCCGAATTGGCCTTAGTCGGTTGCTGTTCCCTGCTGGTGGATTCTTTAATCATTCATTTTATTTTTGCAGTCAGCAGCACAATCCCCCCCCCGCTTTAAAAAAAACATTTTAAATCACAGGTATGCATCATTAAATGTCATGAAGAGGCCACTGGACATCAAGAGTCTGGCAAGATGTCTCAAATACTTTACTTGATAGAAAAGGCTGATGTGAAATGTCAAAACATGGGCAATTATGAAGCTGCTTTATACTGAATCAGACCATTGGTCCTTCTAGCCCCACTGCTGTCTATTCTCACTTATAGTAGCTCTGCATGGTCTCAGGCAACAGTCTTCCCATCACCTGTTATCTGATTTAAAAAACAAAACAAAACAAAAAATCCTAGAAATTGTGGGGTTTAAACCTGGAATCTTCTGTATACAAAGCTCTACCACTGATTAATAGCCTCCACTTCAATACTTTTAAATGTCAATGTGTGTTTTTATCTATTGTGATTTTTATCTGTTTTTATGAATTTTAAATGTTTTATTTTATATTATGTTTTCATCTGTACTCCATCTAGAGATTTCTATACTAGGCGGTATAGAAATTCAATCAATCAATCAATCAATAATACATTGGCATGTTGTATGTTTTAACATTATCATGTCTTGAGCATCTGTAACACTATTACTACTACTACTACTACTACTACTATTACTGCTACTTTTCTTCTGTGACACCCTTTTCTTTTTAGTGAATTCACCAAGGACTTTTACACACAGCAGGCTTTACCGCAAGTGTACTGGGAGGCTTCACTGTGAACTCAAAGTTGTCCAAAAAAACCAACACAAAGAGTGGATTTTTTTTAACCCCAGATATAAATCAGGCTACACTCTAATGCACAGTGGAAAACCTGAATTGTGTCTGAACTGCTCCACAATAACTCACAGGGACTTCAGGGTAAATCTGGCCAATATGTGAACATACCCCTTCTATTCTGGAGGAGATGCGAGTTAAAGGGCTTTAAAAGTCCATGTGAAAAATTTCCAACCATACATCAAATTCCTAAAGAGAGCCTCGATACCCAAGGCACTTCATCTTCACCTAGCTTACTCTCTCTCTATCCTCTTTCATGCTCCACACTCAGCCCACAAATTCAAAACTGCAAACTGTTTCTCTGCCGTTTTACACTAGATGGGTCTTTCTAAATAGTGTCGAGCGTAAGGGAGGCGAAGAAGACACAAGGGCATGGATTGTGTCAGTCTGTCTCCTGACCCTGGTCTGGAAATATTTCATAGCCTCCTGGCCACCCACCTCCACCCAGCTCAGCATGGACAGCTTGGAGGCCAGTCTGTGTAGCTGCGATTTGCCCTTTCATCTTCCTGAGCGCTGGCAACTATTTCCAACTGTGGGCACTAATTTTCATATGCCCCAGCTTGGAGTCACCTGTGAGAGAGGCAACTCTGAGTTTTGGGGAGCCTATAAAGATGGGGGGTGGGCCAGTTGCACAACTGGTGGTGCAGCTGGTTTGCCCACTTGTTATTGAGACTTGGCTGAAGTTAATTTGTAATGTGTCTGTGTTTGTCTGCAGATGGGGAGTCAGGGGGCACCTTCGTTGACTGTGGGGCAGCTATACCAGTAGTAGTGGGGAATAGAAGAAGTAAAATTGGCAGGTCAGCAGGCCGTTCCAGGGTAAGGGTAGTCAGAAATATAATAGATGTCTCCCCTTCCGGCTGTCCTGCCAGCTCTTTGACCTCAGGGAGCACTGCCAACAACCCACATAGCCTTACCTTGCTCCTCTGCAATGCCAGGTCAGTCCAAAATAAATCTGAACTCATCCATGATCTGATTATGGATGGCCGACCTGGTATGTATTACCGAGACTCGGGTGTGGGAGGCTAGTGGTCCAGTCTGGTCCCAGCTTCTCCCACCAGGATACTCTGCAGAGGAACAGGTGAGGGAACATGGGCAGGGAGGTTGAGTGGCTGTGGTTTATAAGGATAACATCTCCCTTACCAGGGTCCATGTTGGGGTATCAGACCATATTGAATGTGTGTACTTAATTTGGGGACCAGGGATAGAATGGGACTTCTGTTGGTATACTGATCACCCCGCTGCCCAACAGAATCCCTTACTGAGCTCACGGACTTGGTCATGGAACTCACGTTGGAGTCTCTCAGACTTTGGTACTGGGGGACTTCAATGTTCATTTCGGGACCAATTTGTCTGGGGCAGCTCAAGAGTTTATAGCTGCCATGACAACTATGGGCCTGTCCCAAGTGGTCTCTGGATTGACACATATTGCAGGTCACACACTTGATTTGGTCTTTTACTCTGATCAGGGTGGTGTTCCATGCGTGGGGACTCCTGTGATTTCCCCATTGTCATGGATGGACCACTGTCTGGTTAAGGTTGGATTTACAACCACTTCCCACCTCCACAGGGGTGAGGGGCCTATTAGAATGGTCTGCTCAAAGAGATTATTAGATCCAGTAGTATTCCAAGAAGCCTTGGAGGGATTCAAAGTTGGCTTTGCCGGTGATCCTGTTGATGCCCTGGTTGAGAATTGGAGCAACTTGCTCACCAGGGCAGTAGACACAATTGCTCCCAAGCATCCCATCCGACCCACTTCAAAATTGTCCCCTTGGTATACGGAAGATCTTCAGGGTCTGAAGCGGCAAGGTAGGCAACTGGAGCGCAAGTGAAGAAAGGCTCAACTCGAATCTGACGAGATTATGACATAGAGCAATTTAAAGATCTATGCTCAGGCAGCACGTGCAGCAAAGAAGTGGCTCTTTTCTGCCCGTATTACCTCTGCAAGTTCATGTCCAGCTGAGTTGTTCAGGGTTGTGAGGGGATTAGTATCTGCCTCCCCCCCTTGAACCAGAATTTGGAGTCATCAGTTACCCGCTGCAATGTGTTTAAATAATTTTTTGCAAATAAAATCTCTTGGATTCAGGCCTACCTAGATGGAGACTGCACAATTAATTTGATGTCTGAACTGGAGGTGCACAACAACTCCTCTTATGTGATTCAACTAGATTGGTTTCCGTTTGTGACTCCTGAGGATGTGGACAAGCTGCTTGGAGCGATGAGGCCTACCACTTGTTCTCTTGACCCTTGTGCAAAATGGCTTGTTCTGTCTAGCAGGGAGATGGTTGTAGGCGGCCTGGTGGAAATCATAAATGCTTCTCTGAGGGAGGGCAGGATGCCTCCTTGTCTTAAGGAGGCAATTATTAGACCTCTTCTAAAGAAACCTGCATTAGATCCCTCAGAGCTGAGCAATTATAGGCCTGTTTCCAACTTCCCATGGCTTGGCAAGGTAATTGAGAGGGTGGTGGCCTCTCAGTTCCAGGTGGTCTTGGAGGAAACTGATTATCTAGACCCATTTCAAACTGGGTTTTGGGTGGGCTATGGGGTGGAGACTGCCTTGGTTGGCCTGATGGATGATCTCCAATTGGGAATTGACAGAGGAAATGTGACTCTGTTGGTCCTTTTGGATCTCTCGGCGGCTTTTGATACTATTGACCATAGTATCCTTCTAGAACGTCTGAGGGTGTTGGGGGTGGGAGGCATTGTTTTACAGTGGTTCCACTCCTACCTCTCGGACAGATTCCAGATGGTGTTGATTGGAGATTGTTGCTCTTTGAAATCTGAGCTTACGTATGGTGTCTCTCAAGGTGCTTTTTAACATCTACATGATGAAACCGCTGGGAGAGATCATCAGGGGATTTGGAGCCGGTGTTACCAGTACACTGATGACACCCAGATCTACTTCTCCATGTCAACTTCTTCAGGAGCTGGTATATCCTCCCTAAGAGCCCCTGGTGGCGCAGTGGTAAAACTGCCGCCCTGTAACCAGAAGGTTACAAGTTCGATCCTGACCAGGGGCTCAAGGTTGACTCAGCCTTCCATCCTTCCGAGGTCGGTAAAATGAGTACCCAGAATGTTGGGGGCAATATGCTAAATCATTGTAAACCGCTTAGAGAGCTCTGGCTATAGAGCGGTATATAAATGTAAGTGCTATTGCTATTGCTATTGCTAAATGCCTGCCTGGAAGCAGTAATGGGTTGGATGAGGGAGAATAAACTGAAGCTGGATCCAGATAAGATGGAGGTACTTATTGTGCATTTTCAGAACTCCAGAGACGATTTTGATCTACCAGTTCTAGATGGGGTCACACTTCACCAAAAGGAATATATTTTCAGTCTGGGAGTACTTCTGGATCCACACCTCTCCCTGGTTTCTCAGGTTGAGGTGGTGGCCAGGGGTGCTTTCTATCAGCTTTGGCTGATATGCAAGCTGCGCCCGTTTCTCGAGATCAATGACCTCAAAACAGTGGTACATTTGTTGGTAACCTCCAGACTTGGCTTCTGAAATGCGTTCTACATGGGGCTGCCTTTGTTTGTAGTCTGGAAACTTCAGTTGGTTCAGAATGCGGCAGCCAGTTTGGTCTCTGGGTCATTTTGGAGAGACCACGTTACTCCTTTGCTGATGGAGCTACACTGGCTGCCAATAGGTTTCCGGGCAAAATACAAAGAGCTAGTTATAACTTATAAAGCCCTAAATGGCTTAGGCCTTGGGTATTTAAGAGAGGGTCTTCTTCAAAATGAGCCCCACTGCCCAATGAGGTCATTTGAGGAGGTCCGTCTCCAGTTACCGCCAACTTGTCTGGTGACGGGCCTTCTCGGTTGCTGCCCCAAGATTTTATAATGCGCTCCCTACTAAGATACAATCCTCCCCATCTCTGGCAATTTTCAAAAAACATCTGAAAACCCATCTTTTCAACCAAGCTTTCTCAGCTTTTAAAAATTTGTTGGTTTTAATTTTGTGATTGATTTTAAATTGTTGAATTGTTTTAACTTTTAATATGTGTTTTGATTGTTTTATGTTAACCACCCAGAGATGGAAGTTTGGGCAGTATATAAATTTGATAAATATTCTATTCTATTCTATTCTATTCTATTCTATTCTATTCTATTCTATTCTATTCTATTCCAAGTCTGCAGAATGTTTCCCAGCTATGGCGGAAATCTCCTGTAATTAGTTCCCATTGATAAAACATCTATAGCTGGCCATCTGCTTCTGTAACAGCACACACAGAAATAAAATAGTTGGTCAACTCATGAAAATCCACAAGCGAAGTGGTACAAAGTTGACTGTCATGTCAAGATTTACAGGGGGGAAATCTGTTTAATTTGGTTATCAATAGTGAACATCTGTGAAATTATCCAGAAGGTTGCTAAACCAAAGACAGTTAATGTTATATCTTCCAATTTTAACTGAGAGTATTAGAAGTTCTACCAAGTATTAGGGGATGCAACTATGGGAATTGTTCTACTGCATCCCCTGGGGAGGGGGGTGGCATAGAGAAAGGTAGGCACAGGAACCACCCCACAGTTCCCTACCATGTTTGGTTTCTATGGGAACAACACAAGAGCCAAATGGACTGGAGATCAAATTTCATCAAAAAAGGACTTTTCTGAAAAGCTGTGTTTTAATCAAAAAGAATATATAGGGAATTTGGAAGACAGCATATTTTAAAAAGAAAATAAATATTCTACAATTAGTAATTATGGATCAGAACAAGAATGCAGAATGTTAAGTACAAATAACAAAAGTACTATTTCAAGAGAATAATATTTTTTTAGCATAAACTGACCAACTAAATAAGGGACATGGTTTGTAAATAAATGAGACTGAGCAAACTGTTGCAAAATAAATCTGTTAACTGAGGATATGCATTTGTTTTTATGATGGATTCATTTTTACATTCTACCTACTCTTCATCCTGTACCTGTAAACACATGATTTAGCTATAACTTATAGCCAAAACTATAATAAAACATTGTGTGCTAAAGATTTCATCATCTCTGTTTGTGAAATATAGGACTAGTATGCAATAACTCTGGCTTTGAACACCATACGCTTGAAAGACTGGCCAACAGAAGAATTAGAGAATAAAGGTTTTTATTAAAGGTCCCTTGAAGGCTCAGAATCTCAGAACATTAAAATGTTATACCTGCTATTTTTGTGGTTAGAGTGACTTCCAAGCATTACTATTATTATTATTATTATTTATTCACACAGACACAGTTAGACAGGTGTTATTGACTGGTTTGTTTTATCCAGACATCGAGTCCTTCCCAAGGACCTGGGATGGCTGAATTTTATTGTCAGTGTTGTTGCTGTTGTTATAGATATCGTCGCAGAATATAGGCTGTTCCCAGTAAAGTTGCTTTTTGTAATTGGCTGATGGTGATTTCTGTGGCCCCTATGGTGTTGAGGTGCTCTTCAAGGTCTTTTGGAACTGCACCCAGGGCGCCAATTACCACTGGGATTATTTTGGTCTTTTTCTGCCATAGCCTTTCAATTTCAATTTGTAGATCTTTGTATTTGGTGATTTTTTTCTATTTCTTTTTCTTCTATTCTGCTATCCCCTGGTATTGCTATGTCGATTATTTTGACTTGTTTTTCTTTCTTCTCGACTACAGTTATATCTGGTGTATTGTATGGCAGATGTTTGTCTGTTTGTAGTCGGAAGTCCCATAATATTTTTACATCTTCATTTTCTACAACTTTTTCAATTTTATGGTCCCACCAATCTTTGGCTACAGGTAGCTTGTATTTTTTGCAGATGTTCCAGTGTATCATCCCTGCTACTTTGTCATGCCTTTGTTTGTAGTCAGTCTGTGCAATCTTTTTACAACAGATGATTAGGTGGTCCGCCATTTCATCTGCTTCTTTACAAAGGCGGCACTTGCTGTTTGTGGTGGATTTTTTGACTTTTGCTCTTATTGCATTTGTTCTTAGTGCCTGTTCTTGTGCAGCCAGTATTAAACCCTCTGTTTCTTTCTTCAAGTTGCCATTCTCAAGCCATTGCAGGTCTTGGTGATGTCTGATTTTCCACTTATATTGTGCAAATATTGACCATGTAGTGGCTTATTTTTCCATTTTTCTGCTCGGTTCTTGACTTGTTCTTTCTTGTAGGCCTGCTTTGTTTTATTGGTGTTGAATAGTTTTGCATTATTGACCATTTTAAGTGCATCTTCTTCACTGTCCTTCATATATTCTTCAAGGCCTCTTTTCTCCTCCTCTACTGTTTGATGGACTTGCAGCATTCCTCGTCCACCTGAGCTGCGAGGGAGGTATAGCCTATCAACATCACTGCGGGGGTACAGAGCATGATTGATGGACATTATTTTCCTGGTCTTACGATCTAGCATCTCTAGCTCTGCCTGGGTCCAGTCTATTATTCCTGCACTGTATCTGATAACAGGTATAGCCCAGGTGTTTATGGCTTGTATGGTGTTCCTGCCATTGAGTTTGGACTTGAGGATTTTTCTAACTCTCCTGATGTTTTCACTTCCAATTTTTCTTTTAACTTCAGTGTGTGCTATGTTATCCACCTGGAGAATGCCCAAGTATTTGTAATGTTCTTTTTCTTCCAGGTTCTTGATGTTGCTTCCATTGGGCAGTTCCATTCCTTCTGTTTTTCTTATTTTCCCTCTGTTCATTATTAATGCAGCACACTTGTCTAGTCCAAACTCCATTGCTATATCGCTACTGAATATACGGACAGTGTTTAGCAGTGATTCGATTTCTGACTGGGACTTTCCATACAACTTCAGATCGTCCATATACAGCAGATGGTTGATTTGACTTGATGTTTTAGATGTTTGGTATCCGAGGCCTGTTTTGTTTAGTATTTGTGAAAGTGGGGTCATGGCGATTACAAACAACAGAGGGGATAGTGAGTCCCCTTGGAAAATGCCTCTTCTAATGCTAACCTGTCCAAGTGTCTCGCCATTGATTGTTAACTGTGTACTCCACATGCTCATTGCTTTTTTTATAAATATCTGAATGTTTTTGCTGACACCAGTTGTTTCTAAACATTTTAGTATCCATGTGTGAGGCAATGAATCAAAGGCTTTCTTGTAGTCAATCCATGCAACACTTAGATTGGTTTTTCTTCTCTTGCAATTTTCTAAAATCATTTTGTCAATCAGCAGCTGGTCTTTTGTGCCTCTGGTGTTTGGGCAATTTCCTTTCTGTTCAACTGGAAGCTGTTTGTTAGTTAATAAGTGTTGCATCACTTCATCTGCTATTATTCCAGTTAATAATTTGAACATGGTTGGCAGGGAGGTTATCGGTCTATAATTACTTGGAACTGCACCTTTTGCTGGGTCTTTCATGATGAGATGGGTTTTCCCAGTTGTTAGCCATTGTTCAATATCACCTCCTTGCAAAATGTGATTGAACTGTTTTGATAGTTGTTTATGAAGGCTTGTTAGGTGTTTACGCCAAAAGCCATGCAGTTCATCGCCGCTTCGAGCAGTCCAATTTTTAATTTTCTTTGCTCTTTCACTTATTAATTTTGCTGTTATTATTAGCTCTTGCATGTGTTGGTTACATTTTTTGACCTCTTTCATCCAGCCTGCTTTTTTATTATAATCTATTGGATTGTCCCATAATTTCCCCCAGAATTGCACTGTTTCTTCTTTATTTGGTGTTTCTAGGTTCCTTGCAGTTTCTCATTCTATGCTTTGGTAGAAACTTCTCTGATTCGACTGGAATTGGAAATTCTGTCTGTGTTGTGTAGTTCTGGCTTCATATCTGCTAATCTTCTTTGACACTGCTGTTATTTGCTGCTTTATTATTTCCAGGACTTCTCTAATTTTCCTTGAATCTAGGTGGTATTTTTGGATCAGATACTGTTTGCTGTCTTCATTCTTCAGCTTCTTGTCTTTCATATATTTCAATGTACTAGCATCTGATCTAGGCCTGGAGATTTTATTTTCTAATCTAATCTTCCATTTAGGTGATGTACTAATTTCTTTTTTGACAGGTCCATTGATCTTATATCCGAGCTCTTGTGTTGTTGTTGTTATTGTTGCTGCACTATACATTAGTTGGTTTGTTTCTTGCAAATTCTTGGTTGTTATTTCTGCAAGTGCAGCACTGACATCTTTTAATACCTGAGCAAGTTGTTTTTTGGCAACTGTTTTTAGAGCTGGAAGTCGAACCCAGGTGGTTGTTTGGTTCATGTGCTCAGTTATTTTTTGCTTTAGTTCTTGTTGCTTCTCTGTTAAACGGCATTCGGGTTTTTGAGGTGAAGGCAAAGGGGAGGTTGCCTGGTTTTGATTTTGAAACAGTTCAGCGACAGTGGTATCCTCTATTTCCAACACCTCCTCCACCTGCGCCTGAGCAACTGCTTCAGTTGGTGGTAATTCTTCTTCCATATCTTGAGCCTGTGTTGCTCTTTGCAGTTCTTCCAGCTCAACTCCTGTGAATACTTTATTTCTTATTATGAATCTTCTCTGGTCTGCTAGCCTTTGTTCTGTTATTTCTGTGTCTGGATGCTTCTCTTTCCAAATTTGGTACATTCTTTTTAAATAACCTCTTCTAGTTGGACTAGACTTGTAATAGCAGATCATTATTTCCTTGTTGGCATTTTTCATATATACTTTTTTCTTTTTGTATATATTTTTTCAGTTAAGCGACATTTCTTCCAGTAACTTTGCTGTCTTTAGCCCTGGTTGCTCAACTGAAGATCCTGAGTCCTGTTGCCCACTTGCCACCAGATGTCCAGGGACTCCAGCACCTGGCGCGGTCCTTGTTGACCCGGGCAACAGCCAATCCGGTATGGATTTATTAAAGTTACATCTCACCATATTGTTGATGGGAGAGGCACTCTTTGTCTGGCTCCTCTGGTGAGACCTGTCCAGTATGGTTGGACCTCTGGCATAGCTCTCACCTTCCTCAGAGCATGCAAGCCCCACAACCACGCCAAGGTAGTGCCTCACTGGCATTATTATTATTAATTCGATTTCTATACCACCCTCCCAAAAATTGTTCAGGGCGGTTTACACAGAGAAATAATAAACAAATAAGATGGATCCATGTCCCCAAAGGGCTCACAATCTACCTATGATAAATCTCTTGATACGTTTAGGGTAGCAGGATTTACAGTTGAAGTAAGAGGTGAGTGTCTGTTGGTTTGCTGTATAGATCTGTTATTGTAAGGAGAACATCAAGAACAGGGATTTGTGGATTTTCAATTGTGTTGTTGATGGTAAATTTGATTGAGGGATGAATACTGCTTATGTAATTAGTAATTTTTTTCAAGATTTTCTTTCGCCTTAGTCCAGACCACAAAGATGTCATCACTGTAATGCCACAATATCACAGGTTTATATAAAGCATTATTAAGGATGTTTTGTTAGAGTTTGCCCATAAATAGATTAGCATAGAATGGAGCCAGGTACACTTAGAGAGATTATTTCTGTGTCTGTGTTATTAGATGATTCAACACACACCTCTCTCTCTCTCTCTCTCTCTCTCTCTCACACACGCACACACACACACACACACACACATTCATTGGTCCATTCTCTCACTTCAAAATGCACTGGAGAGATTGCTTGCACAAGCCCACATCAAAGATCTTCCTGAACTGGCTGTAAGGGAAGATAAAAGTGTTTTATTGACAAAATGGTTTGGGTTGGTTGTGTGAAACTGCTTTCACAGAAATGCCTGGAGAGCCAACACAGTATATTTTTCTAACAATAGCAATCTCTCTGGGAAAATTGGGAGAAGGCTTACTGAGACTGTAGATATATTTTACCTCAGGAAAAATCAAACCTTAACCTCCTAAATACTGTTATCTAGTATCTCAGGAAACCCAACTCCTGATTTCATAGTTATTATGGATAGTTTTCAGAGTGTTTCTATTAGGGTTCTTAAAGCAGAAGACATTTTTAAAAAAATTTCAAATCTTGTTGCGAATGCATGACCAGTACCTGTGCTCATTCTCTCAATAGACATTTTAGTGGGAATCAATTAAGGGGGGGAGGGGGGGACTACCCTTGATATTA
Source organism: Hemicordylus capensis (assembly GCF_027244095.1). Taxonomy (NCBI): domain Eukaryota; kingdom Metazoa; phylum Chordata; class Lepidosauria; order Squamata; family Cordylidae; genus Hemicordylus; species Hemicordylus capensis. The sequence continues at coordinate 107,890,938 of NC_069662.1, forward strand.
TGAAAATCCAAAATGTCCCGCTTTATCTTTGGCACCAACATGGATGCTCTGCTCCCACTTTTATATTTAAATAAACAATATTTTGAAATGCCATTTGCCCTTGATAAAATTAAAAGTCCTGACTCTTTTCCTTCTGTTACTACCTATAGTCAGACTAGAACTGTGCCAAGTCTCTCTTAGCCCATCTGGCAGGTAGTTAGATTTAGCTATATAAGCTTTTTGGCTTCTCCTCCTCTTCTGTTAGTATGAAGTAGTAGTTAGGATTGGCAAAATGCCTCATTATGATGAAGTGAAATGGAGGAGATCCCTCCATTGCTGGGATCTTAAAGGAACACAAAGCTTTTCTAATTATTCCTCACAGAGAAATGTATTTGCACCTCCCTGTGGGTTATCTTTGTTAGTGGACTGTGGTGTAGTCACACATTCAGAAGTGCAGGCTCTTTCCCCTCACAGGCACTCCTACCCTGACAGCTATGCCCCATAGCCACACCCCCAATGGCCACACACCCCAGTCCAAAACAACACCAGACAAATGACCTCTTTATATATTAGTATGTTAAATGCTGTTTTATGGCAAATGTTTTATTCTTTTGTCTGCAAACATACACACTGTTTAAAACAACAACAACACCCCTTAAAACAACAACAACAACAACTGCCCAAAGTATACAGGACTATGTTAGCACCTCCACTGCTAAATGGCATTTATATTATAAAGTCCAGTGGACACCTGTAACAACAGAGATGGCCAGTGAGGAGAGCGGCACTGGGCTGGGTGTTGAGAGGTATCTTTAGAGGTCATTACCTTTGATACCGATTGCACTTGACAGTCCCTGGGAGCAGCGGCACCCTGTCCACCGTCCGATGCAGCGGCTGCCACCCCCCACCCCCAGGGCACTCATCTGGCTTGACCAAGCAAATGGCTGCCATGCATGCGTAGAGGCCTGATGAGCGTGGTAGATGGGGCAGCCTCAGAGTGGACAGCCTCAGCCACTGCTCATGGAGGCTGCCAGATTCAATCGGTATCAAAGGTATAATGACTTTTAAAAGTACTTCTCTCCTCCTTGCCCAACACGGCCTCACCGGCTGCCTCTGTGTAACAACGAGTATATTTCATGCAGAAATATACAATATTCAAATATAATACTCATACATGAAGACAGGTACTCTGTGTGTTCAGTATGAAGTAAATCAGTCTCTTTGCTGATTTATTATTATTATTATTATTATTATTATTTACATTTTTAAGCTTTTAAAACTTTGAAAGTGTTACAGCCTGCTTGTTTTTTGGCAGTCAGTTTCAAAGAATTTTGGAACTAAAGGCCCATCATTCAATCCCACCTTGAAGAAAATTGCTCCCTTTCTTCGTAGAAAATGAGTACTCCTTTTTTTGACCACCCTAATTCCAGAATGGCTGGGCAGAAAGTTCTCAAAATTCATATGGTGGTAGCACATTCTGAGTGCCTCCCTCCACCACAATCTCTCGAAATTGATTTGCTTGATCTCAGAAGTAGCCTCGGTGGGTTAGCAAAAACTCCACAAATAGTATGCCTCAGAGGCACAGTGGCTCTTCCAGACTTCAATTCCAGGCAGGCAGCCCAGCACCAAAGCAGAAAGCAGGCATTGTTCACTAGGGGCTCAGTCCACTCTGTTCATTGGTTGTTTCTTTGTTTGGTTGACCCATGAAGAGGAAACAACTAGAACTCATATCCTGCAGCCTACAGCCAGCACCAACAGCAACTCAATAGTTTAAATGGTGTGCAGGGCTTGCTGCAATTAAGTATAGGCAGCAAGCAACAGGTCATGTGATCCAAGCTATGAGCAGGATAGGCTCATAGCCACGTAATTCAAGTCATTCAGAAAGGATAGCCAGGAGGAGGCAGACAGTATGGCATTGGCAGCTCGTCTTGGGCGGGGCAGAGTGGAGAACAAAGCGGAAGTGAAGGCAAGCAGCTTGAAGTGTGACTCAAGCTGTTGGCATGTGGCCATACCTATTGGGGGTGGGCCAGAAAGTTGCGGGAGGGGGAGCAGTGACTCACAAACAAGATGCCGGCACAGCTATGATTGTTGGGGCCACGAGGAGTGAGGACATGGGGCAAGCCTCAGTCAGCCAATGGTGTGGGCTCGTGGACATTAGCATGCAGCCATGGTTGTTTGTGGGGTGGGCCAGACAACTGGGGGAGGGAGAGCTGCAGTGACTAGTGAGTGAGCTGCCAACGTGGCCGGCCACTGGGGCCAGCTGTCCAGGAGAAGGAGGAAGGACAGGCAAGTGCTCAGCTGCCCAATGGTGTACACATGCAGACCAGGGCACCCTTCGGTGAGGCACCATGGCATGGACAGCAAGGCCAGGGGCAGCTAGGCTCAGGAGGACTGCTGCTTCCAGCTGTGATGGTGGCTGTGTGCCACACTGTGGTATGCAAAATGATTTTTTTTAAAAAGTTGCTGGGGTTGGGGGCGGCTGGTGGTTGCTGACGGAGCCCTAGGAATGGGAAATGTGCCAGGTTGGCGACCCCCTCCATCCTGGCTTGATTACACCCCTCTTAGTGGAGAGAGGCGCCTTACCGGCAAGCGTGGGGCAGCAGTTGCTGTTCCTACCCTCATCAGTCCCAGAATGCATTTCTTTAATTTTTTTTATCCTACAAGTCAATGGCAGTCCTGTACTTCTGTGGACAAAAGTGAAGCAGCAGTGCGCATGCACATTCTAAAGTATAGGAGAATGCACACAGTACCAAAAGTCTTGAATGACTAAGTCACAGATGGCAAGAAACTGGATTTTTACAACATCCTCTGTGATTTCCTATATAATATCAAAATACCAAGCTGATATAAACTGACCAATTCCTATCTTCCTAGACACCTGATATATGTTTGTAGCCACTGCCTTCTATGAAGAAAATAAGATAAGCTGCAGGGGTGGGGAATACAAGGTGATGTTAGAAAGTTACCTTACTGAAGTGAAAACTCCTACTGAATCAGCCTAAACATATTCCTATGAATTATCACAGATAACAGTGGCAAATTATTTATGTGTAAAGACTTATTTTCAGGCATTTGCAAAAGAACCTTTTTAAAACACATACACACACACAAACATATCTTCAAGAGATGGTTATAAAATGGCTCACATCCTCCAAACTTCCCCTAGATGCCCCCCACACCTTATTCACTTCACAGTGCTCAGCATTCCACCTATCTACAGTAAGCCTGCGTCTCTTTGCTCACTCTTAAATAGTCAATCAAGAACTCAGATGTGTATCATATAGAAAATCCACCACTTGTGTGTGTGGGGGGGGGGACCCATCACCTTTCAGGTTCTATTTTAGAAGCTGTGTGGGTTTCCGCTTATCTTTCCTTTCTATCTCTTTTCTTTAGCATGATTGAAAGGAAGGGGGTGGGATTGGGGAGACAAGACTCCAAAAGTTGCATTTCACCTGCCTGAAGCAGTTTTAGCATGTTGATTACATGGCAGTTCCTAAAACAGAATCTAGTGGTATGTGGACTGCTATAGATTACACTGCAGGATTAATTGAAGGTTTGGCTTCATTCAGTTGCATTCTCCATATAAACAAAATCCTGTTACCTCAGTTACTAATGCTGTAATTTTTTGTAGCTCAGTGATTTGCATTTTTTTCGTACAATATTAATGACTAAAAACAAAAAGGCTGTGGAGAAGGCTTCAGGGCATTTTTAGATGGGGATCATTTATTTTCAGTTTCATGGCATAGTATTTGTATTCTTATAAAAGAGGGGAAATAAAATTAATGTATTTGAATAATAAAAGCAAATCAGCATTTTTACCTTCAGACCCTCAGTTTTAATCACATTGCCTTATACTTTAATTTGGTATGAAATTGAGTGTGCTTAGCACTTCACAGCTCTGGCACAGAAGAATGAACCTAGCAAGTTGTGTGTGTGTGTGTGTGTGTGTGTGTGTTAAAGTTGAAAATAGCAACAAAGCTAGGCTGTCTGTTCCCTAGCTCACTTCTCCCATGTACCTATGGGATATCTCCTAGAAACAGGATCCATTTTTCCAGAGGACTCATTTACAACGTGTTCAGAGAGGCCCAAAACAGATGGGGGAAGCCAGAAGGGGGAGGGGGTATCATCACAACCAACCCCCCCCCCCCGCCAGCAGCAGCTGCACCATCTGAGACAACGGAAGCCTGTGGCAGTGGCAAGTCTGCCTTTAAAAAAAAAAGCCAATAGCACCCCAAAATGGAGCTAAACTGTCCCAGGGGGGTTGGCTCAACCTCAAGCCAAACCAAACCAGGCCCGGTTCAGCTCAAGGTCAAGCCATCAAACCAGGCTAGATCGATGTCAAACCGGCTCAAGGTCAAGCTGGTTCGCACATCCCTAAGGTGCTCCATAACTTGGAAACAAGCTCTGTGTTTGGCATGCAGCAGGTTCCATGTTCAGTCTTGGCATCTCCAGGCTGGGCTGGGAAAGACCCTTGTCTGAAGCCTTGGAAAGCTTGTGTCAATCAATGTTAACATTCCCCTTCCCATCCCCCATCAATAGCATCCCCAAACCAGGCCTGAAATGGCTCACATTCAAGCCAAGCTGGGCCATTCCTGTGCTAAATAGACAAAGTATTATCTCAGTATAAAGCCGCTCCCTATGTCCCACTGCCACTGCCTGTCCTCAGGGGCAGGGAAACACAGACCAAGTCCTATGGTGACAGATGGTCTTCAGAGGTCTTTGACAAGTCCACATTTGTGGCTAAAATAGGCCATTTGAGTGATTGTGCAGAAAGGTCTTTGATTCCAAAACAGATGGTACATTCCCCTGCAAAAGCTTCACAGTCTCCAAACCACATCAGAGCCCAGTGTCTGCAACTGCTCCCACGGAGTTCCAAAGATTGTGCATCAGTCTGCTCCAGCTGAAGAGCCATCTTTATATTTACCAAGTGTCATGAGTAATAATCTTTTAAAACACACACACACACACACACACACACACACACACACACACACACACACAAAACATAGCACATTGCTCAGATATTTTTAAATGAAGCATATGCTGTTTTGCTTAAGGGACATAACATACATGACTAAACCAGAGAGCTGAATTTCACACTCCTAATCATGTCACTACTTAAAAGGGCAAGCTTGTGTGACAAGGTGTGTGACAAGCACATTATTACATGAAAGCAAATTCAGCAGGGATTTCCTATTACTGCTTCTCATATTTAATAAGAGACAATACAAATATGCTGGAATGGCACAAAGTAAAAGTCATTACCGGACTGTACCACAACTATTTCTCCAAGTGGAGAAATCATACATCTGAAGGCTTCACAAAGGAAAAATATGCACCTTACATATGTAAAGCTAGTGTGTCATAGAGAAGGATTTCAGCTTCTCTAAGAGCTTCTCTTTTAGCCACTCCCGGGATTTTATCACATGGGGGTGCATTCTAATGTGCAATACTCCACCTGGAATCTGAGGTAGAACAATCCGCAAAGTACTGTACTACCTGCTGTTTCTGCATGTTTAAATCTACAGACCTGTTGTGGTGACACATGCCCTAGTGACTTTCATTGAGATAACGGTAATGTACTCTACATGGGGCTGCCTTTGAAGAGTGTTTGGAAATGGCACCTGATCCAAAATGCTGCGGCCAGATTGGTGCTAACCCCTGCTAACTGAGCCAAAGAGTGATTCTCTTATATTTAGCATGGGGAGAGCAACTGGCCCTATCCAGCATCAGCACAGGCTTTCTCCAGTGGCTGTTGCTGGTGTCTCCCTTGTGTTTCTTTTTGATTATGAGCCCATTGGGAAGAGGAAACCATCTGGTTTATCTTTCTATCTTTCTATCTATCTAGACAGCTTTGAGAACTTTTTGGTTTAAAAGAAGTATGTAAATATCCATAGTAGTAATTCAGTAACTATAGTAACTCAGTTACTACTAACACAGTAGTAACTCATAGTAACTCAGTTACTATGCTAACTGCATTGGATCCTGATGGGTTTCTGGGCCCAATTCAGGATGTTGCTTTTCATAAGGCTCTTAAAGACAGGACAGTTTACTTGAAGCACCAATTTCTTCAATATGATCCAGCTGTGTTTTGAGAGCAAGGCTCTCTTTCACATCATGCCAGTACCAGAGGTGTATTTGTGTGATAACACAAGAGGGGACCTTCTCTGTGGCTGTGCCCAAGCTTTGGAATCCTATCCTGTGGGAGGTACATCTTGTTGCTTCTCTGATGGCCTTTTACCATGAAATAAATTCTGTATGAATTGTATACAGAATAGTACACGACATACATACATACATACCAGTCTGTAGTGCCAACAGTGGCCAGGCTAGGAATTCTCAATAAAGCAGTCAAATGACTGCTACCTTCTGGTAGGGGTGTGCAGAACCAGTTCTATTCAAACCAGTTCTGTTTGACTGGTTTGGACTCTAAGTGGACCGGACTCCAAAAAAGGGGTGCCGGTCTGAGTTCAAGCAGAACTGACCCTGGTTCTAATGGAACCAGTTTGGCGGTTTAAGGGAGCCTCTTTGTAAAGGGAGTCCGGTGAGGATTCCCCTTTACAAGCAATGGAGGGAACCCTGCCTGCCTTTAAAAAAACTTCTAATAGAGGTGGTGAGATAGCACTTCATCAACAGAGGCAGCAGTGGCAGCTCCACCAAACTCCAGAATGGGTCTGGTGTTCCAGCATAGCCTGATTCCAGCCTCTGCACATGCGGAGGCCAGAACAAATGGTATCCATGAATGCATGAAGGTCAGACCTGGTCTGAAGTAAAGAGGAGCTGTACCACCACCATCACTACCTCCAATGACGAGGTGCCCTCTCACCGCCCCCATTAGTTCTTTAAAGGCAGGCAGGGTTCCCCCTTGTTAAGAACAATTTGTTATAGGGCGGCTAACAAATAAAGTAAGTAAGTAAGTTAGTTAGTTAGTTAGTTTATTGTAAGGGAAATCCTCACCAGATCCCCCTTTACAAGCATGCCCGCTCAAGCTGAATAGAAATTGTTCTGAACCGGTTTGGCCCAGTCTGACTCTCAGACTGAACCAGTGGTCTGGTTCTAATTCTGCTCAAATTCAAACCGCACCACCAGAACCAGTACTGTGCCCACCCCTACCTTCCAGTCTGCTCCTGACACTGCTCTTTAACTCAAAAATAGCAACCATAACCATATGGTAGATGTAGTTGGGGCAATGTCCAAGGTTCATTCCATTGCTGGAATAGAATTTATTTTGTTCATATTGCCAGCTTGCATCTAGCTGGTGCAACAACCAGCTAGAGGTGCAAACTCATCAGAAATCTCTAATGAGAATTCTTCACTACCAGCCAGCTGGTCAGCCATCTATAAAGTGACAACACTAAAAGAAAGCCAACCTACCACCCACCACCTGCAAAACCCCACCCATGTTAAGAGAAGTAACTGTTGGTCTGTTGCAGAAAAAACGACAGAAAGCCTTGTGGCAACTTAGAGGTGAATATGTGCTTGCAGTAGTCTTCACTGTGTTTATTTTTTCAAAAATGTTTTTTAAAGAGCAACCAAAAAGCAACCAAATTCAGCTACCCTTTTGAAAAAGAAAGAAATCCCCAAATAATCAAATAGCAGTGGTCATTTTAGAAAAGCTCTAGAAATTATCAGTTTTAGGAAGTGGAAAGTAGGAAGGATTTTAACATTGGTGTTATCGCCCTTAGTCGCAATATGTGTTTTGGACAAATAAAAATTTGAATGAGTATGGCTTGGCAAGTTCGCTTTTATCACTCTTGCTTCAAACTCATTAAATTTAATTAGTGTTTTAAAGGTCAGGTGTATGAAGGGAGTGTTTACTGCTGTAGTAGAAGAAAGCTGAAAAATAGGAGCAGTGATGATCCCCGAAGAAAGACTTTTTGATGACACTGCAGTACTGAAGAGACAATCCCTTTTCATACTGTGCTTTTTTCTCTAATACCCATTTAAACTGTACAATTCAGAAGAAGTGCAGCTGGATAAAAGCTAAAGGAAGGTGTGTAGCATGCTTTGTTACCTACTACTTGTAAGGCCAACTCTATCAGGAAATTTTTTCACATATGCCACATAAAACAAAGATTGAAATGAACAGCGAGCATAGTGAACTGCTATCTTTCATCTAATAATACAGCTGCTCTGGGCATCTCAAAAAAGAAAGCCAAGAAGTGGGATGTAAATTAAACAAATAAATAAAACAAAATGTGTGCTGTATAGGACCATATTTGTTACCATACTTGCTCCCACATGCACCTATGCTTTTGGACCAACTAGTGAGATTTTTATGAACACCACCACTTCCAAACATGGATAACCATGGACTAGTCTAGTCAGAGGCAAGACAACACTGGATTATCCCAGAGAAGCAACAGACTTGGAGGCTAGGCTTTTGCAGACAAAGAGATAATGTTTCATGCATGACGTTACAAAGGGCTGATTCCCACTGGGGGAAATTCAGGGGTCCCAGTCACAGAGGTTTTGCCAAAGTGACAGTGAGGGAAACAGTAGGGTGCAAGCATGGCACTTTGTGCCCACAGCTAGCAAAAGGGTGCACTGGGTTTTCTAAGCAATCAGGTCCAGGGATTAGCTTGCAATAAGCCCTAACAGGCTTAGCCCAGCCTTAGTGGTTTAAAGATTGCACTCCAGTGTTCAGGGGGCTCTCAGGCAGTCAGGTACAGGGATTAGCCCGTAGCAAGCCAATGCAAGGAGGGTTCCCTTAGTGCCAGAGTGTCCAGGTCAGCCTTCTGCAGATCTCCACACACAACAAGGAATGCTCAGGGAGCTCAAGGAATGCTCAATTTCAGCTCAGCTCAAGGGCTCTGGACTTGCAGTTTAGTGTTCCAATTCAGGGACTCTATAGTCCAGTGATTCAGCTTAGGGGGATGTGGTTTGAGAGTACCACAGACACATGGCTGGGCAGGCTTCTGGGCAGTAGAAGGCAGCTCATCCCACCAAGTTCCCAAGACAAAAGGCTTTGCACTGGGGTTTGAGAGCAAGACTTTTTATAGGTTTTGCCCTCTGCAAGGTCTCAAAGGTAGGAAAACCTAGAAATAAAAAGTGGAAGGTTCCAGTACAGGCACTTGGAGAAGATGTGTGAATAGGGCAGATCAGAATAAAAGGCTCCTTTGTACCAAATCTAATTAATTGCTTGGACACTGGCCTTGATTGCGTAGTAATGATTGTTCAAGTTCCCAGAGATTGAGCCAGGTCTCACGATTAGTGAGACCCGGTTTGGGAAGATAAGTGGGAAGGATGGGAGCTCAGACGAGCAGGGCGGGAGCCCTGGGTGGCCGGCCAGATCTGCCGCCCACACGACCGCCGGCTCAGAGACAGAGCCTGTGGGGGCTGGGGAGTTCGGGAGCCGTGTTGCTCCCGGAAGCTCCAGTTTGCCCTGCACGAGCGCACAGGGCATACTGAGGAGACCCCTGAGCCGGGAGGATCTACTCGTGAGTAGCCACAGCGTGAAGCCATGCTGCGGCTACTCACGATCCCAAAAACCAGGTTTGTGGAGTGCTCACTCCGCAAACCCGGTTTAAGGGGCGGGCTACTTGAGCGGGTTACCTGCTCAAGAACCACCGGGCTCACAGCAGAGCCCGGTGGTTCTCATGATTGAAGAAAATCGGGCTAGCGGAGGCTAGCCTGATTTTCTACAATTGTGTAAATAGCCTCCTTATCTTTTATTCAAGACCCCTCAGTGTCTTTCTTGGAATTCTGGCCACATTATGTATGCCAGTAACTCTTGATTGATTATCTATCTATCTATCTATCTATCTATCATACTTTTATACCGCCTGATATGTAGATCTCTAAGCGGTGTACAGATACCAACATTAAAATCACAGGTTATAATACATAAAACACAATAACAACAATATAAAACAAATTATTAACATGCAAATTAAAAGCTTGAGAGAACAGGAAAGTCATGAGAGTCTTCCTGAAAACAAACAGAGATGATGCTCTTATTTCAGCAGGGAGCATATTTCAAAGCCCTGGGGCAGCCACAGAGAAAGCCCGGACCCGAGTAGCCACCAGACAAGCTGGTGCAACCGTAACCGGATCTCTCCAGAAGATCATAAAAGGTGGGAGGGTTCATGACAAAGGAGGCACTCTCTTAAATAACCTGGTCCCAGGCTGTTAAGGGCTTTATAGGTAATAACCAGCTCTTTGTATTTCCACCTCCAGCCTCAAAGGCAGGATGCCTCTGAGTACCAGTTGCAGAGGAGTAATGGCAGGTGAGAGGGCACGCCCTCAATTCCTGTCTGTGGCTTCCAGCGGCATCTGGTGGGCCACTGTGCGAAACACGATGCTGGACTAGATGGGCCTTGGGCCTGATCCAGCAGGGCTGTTCTTATGTTCTTATGTTCTTAACATATCAGCAGCCAGTGCAGTTCTTTCAAAACCGGTGTTATATGGTCCCTTCGTGTTGTCCCAGAGACCAATCTGGCTGCTGCATTCTGTACCAATTTAAGTTTCTGGAATACATACAAAGGCAGCCCCATCTAGAGTGCATTACAATAGTCACGTCTGGAGGTTACCAGCATATGTACCACTGTTTTAAAGTCATTTGTCAAATGGACGTAGCTGACAAATCAGTTGAAGCTGATAAAAAGCGCTCCTAGCCACCACCTCAACCTAAGAAACCAGGTAGAGCTTGCGATCCAGGAGCACTCCCAAGCTATGCACCTGATCTTTCAGAGGGAGTGTAACCCCATCCAGAACAGGCAGATCTAAACCATCTCTCAAGTCCCGACCCCCCACAGTCAGTACTTCCGTCTTATTTGGATTCAGCTTCAGTTTGTTATCCCTCATCCAGCCCATTACCGCCTCCACGCAGGCATTTAGGGAAGATATGCTATTTCCTGATAAGGTCGACATGGAGGAGTAAATCTGGGTATCATCAGCACCCAGCACCCAACCCCAAACACCCAGCACCAAACCTCCTGATCATCTCTCCCAGCAGTTTCATGTAGATGTTAAAGAGCATTGGAGACAGTATGGAGCCTTGTGGAACTCCATACTTCAGTTCTCGCCGCAGAGAGATCCAAAAGGATCAGCAGAGTCACACTCCCTCTCTTGATAGCCAATTGGAGATCATCCATCAGGCCAACCAAGTCAGTCTCGACCCCATCGCGTACACGAAAGCCAGTTTGAAATGAATCTAGATAATCTGTATCATCCAGAACTGCTTGGAGCTGAGAAGCCACCACCCACTCAATCACCTTGCCCAACGATGGAAGGTTAGAAACAGGTCTGTAATTAGCTAACTCCAAGGGATCCAGCGCAGATTTCTTCAAAAGTGGTCTAATAATAGCCTCCTTAAGACAAGGAGGCATCCAGCCCTCCCTCAGAGAAGCACCCTCAGAGAGGCATTTATAATATTTACCAGACCCTCTCTGATAATATGATTATCAGATGAGATAAGCCAAGTTGGACAAGGGTCAAGAGAACAGGTTGTTGGGCGCACAATCTGAAGCAGTTTGTCCACTTCCTCAGGAGTCACAGTAGACCCTGCAATACTATGTCTGATAGCTGCCCAGATTAGGTGTGTTGACACTACAGACGCAGCATACACCAGTTCAGATATGCAAGATTCACTTCCCCTCCTGCTGTCAGATGCCCATGTTTGCAGGAGGCCATGCAAGTTTCCAAGATGGGAGGGAGGCTATCTGTTAACATATTCCGTAATGATGAAACAATGTATTATATTTTGGTAACAAGGCTCTCTATAGGGATGTGTGTGTGTGTATACAAGCAAAATTATATCTATCCTTGTTCAGTTAAATTTGCAGCCTGCTTATTACTATAAGGACCAAAGGTACACCCGGGCAGAAATCCAACACCATGCTTTGCAAGTGATGTCATTTGGTGAGATGTGAGTTATTTCATTTGGTGAGATATGTTTTCATTTGGTGAGTCCAACACATTTAAGATAAGAACAGCCCTGCTGGATCAGGTCCAAGGCCTATCTAGTCCAGCATCCTGTTTCCCACAGTGGCCGATCAAATGCCTCTGAGAAAGCCCACAGGCAAGAGGTGAGGGCATGCCCTCTCTTCTGCTGTTGCTCCCCTGCAACTGGTATTTAGAGGCAGCTTGCCTCTGAGGCTGGAGGTGGCTTATAGCCATGAGATTAGTAGCCATTGACACACCTGTCCTCCATGCATTTGTCTAAGTTCCTTTTAAAGCCATCCAGGCTAGTGGCTAGGGATGTGCACGGAACCACGGAGGCGTGGTCCGGCACTGGTGGGAGTGTGGCTTTAAGCGCAGGGGGAGGTAGTACTTACCCGCCCCCCGCCGCTCTTTCCCCTCCGGCACTGGACTTTGCTAAAAGGTTTTTGGGCGGCAGAGTTCCTCCCTGCCGCCCCTGGCCCCTTCGTATGGCTGTGACAATGACAATGACATATGCGGCGTGCGCGTGCCGCCGGTGGCGACGGGCACACACGCCCCGTGACAGGTGCATGCGTGGCGCCAGCTTCTACGACTTGCAAACTCAGAGATAATGACGGGGGGCAGGGGTGGCAGGGAGGAACTCTGCTGCCCCAAAAACGTTTTAGCAAAGTCCAGCGCTGGAGGGGGAAGAGCGGCGGGGGCGGGTAAGTACTACCCCCCTTCCTTTAAAGCCACACTCCCCCCCGCCGGACCAGCCGAATTCCGGACCGGTCCGGAGGCTTCTTGCATGGCCCCGGACCGGTCCATGCACACCCCTACTAGTGGCCATCACCACATCTTGTAGCAGAGAATTTCATAATCTCATTGAAATTCATGTTGCTTCCCTCCACATCTGAATTCTATTTTGCCTGAGTAGGACCTCAACATTTTTCTTTAGATTAAATACAGTGGCAATTTAGGTCCACATAATGGTGCAGCAGGGAAATGACTTGACTAGCAAACAGAGGTTGCCAGTTCGAATCCCTGCTGTTATCTTTCCCAGACTATGGGAAACACCTGTATCAGACAACAGTGATATAGGAAGATGCTGAAAGGCATCATCTCATACTGCATGGGAGCTGGCAATGGTAAATCCCTCCTGTATTCTGCCAAAGATAACCGCAGGGTTCTGTGGTCACCAGGAGTTGACACCGACTCGAAAGCACACTTTACCTTTAAATATGTAGGACCCCCTCCCTGCCAGAGAAATTTTACTCATCTTACTGAAACTCTTTTTGTTCCCCTCAACAATTTTTAGCCAAACTGTCAAACATGGTGACAATGCTTGACAGTTGTCAAATTCTTGACAATTGACAATCAGCATTCTCTATTCTGACAATAGCCCAACCAAAGGCAATAGGAAAGCTGTCATGCAGGTCATTATCTCTCTCTCTATATTTCTCTTAGACGTACCCGCCGCTAATCTTATGCGTGGCAGCTCTCCCGACAGTTCACAAGCAGCTGCCCGGATAGCAACAGGGATGGGGGGAGAAAACAAAGATAGCAGCCAGCCGGTGGGAGGAAGAGGCAGGCTGGCGGGTGGCTGGCTTGCTGGAAGCTAAAGCAAGCGCCAGTGAGCGGGTGGGCAGGCAGAAAACAGCCACGGCAGTGGGTGGGCAGCGGGGGAGAAAACGGCTGCGGCAAACTAGAGGTGCAAATGCTCTGCACCCAGCCTAGCTACTGGAAATATATTGCAAGTTCAATAGTCAAAAGGTTCAGTAGTCAAAAGCTTTCTGAATATGAAGACTGAGCATCTAAATATTATGGCTACTTGATGCTGTGTGGCTCTTATCTAGTTTATCATAGCAACATCATTGTTGCTAAAAATCATTAATGCCATCACAATATAATGTGGCCCTAAGTTCCATAGATTGTTTATGTATTGGTTGATTTAAACCTACCCCTATATTGAGGACTGGAACACTTATGATCTGGTGCTCACAAATGTTAAGGAAAGATAGAATGGCCTCATCTATTGGCAATGAAGGATGAAGAAGATACATTGATATCTGACATCAAGATAAGGAATGAGTAAGGAAAGGTTATCAGAGCAGCAAACTATAGGATCCACTATGGAACAAAAAGCAGCATTTTTGTTTGATTTTTGTTATGCTTAAACCAGGCCTGGTAAGGACCATTTATGTTGCTATCCACATATCACCTACAGAGGATACTACCAGATACTTTGAGTAGGGTATGGGTGTTAATTAGTGGACAATGTGTTAAGAGATATCTAATTCACTTTAAATGGATCAGAATATGTATCCGAACATTTTTTTTTAAAAGGGTTTAAAAATAGCTTCAGTCCCCCTAAACCAGATTCTGTAATTCCCTTCACTTAAAAGAACAAAACACTACTTTTCACATGAAGAGAACATTGTGTTTCCTCTCTCTCTCTCCTTTTTATCATTTAGAGTCACCACTCTGCTTTTTTCTTTCTCAGAGACACTTCTTTAATCATGTTAAAAACAACTCTCGGTTCTGCCCCGCAGGTATTAACAGCTTTCCCTACAGTTTGAGATTTGAACAGGGTGTGATGTTGATTTCTAACACCATTATCTGACCTTAGAGCTTCTTAACCCAATTTTAATTTGTTATCCAACAGGGTTATACCACTTTTCCAATAAGAAATTATATATTTGCATATGATAATGTATGCAGATTGGTGTTAATTTAACTAGCTTAGTGGCTAGCTTAGTGTACGCAAGGCCTTGCACAGTAGGATTTTTGACATTCTTTTTTCATTGAAGAATAGATGTCCCCCCGTGTGTACACGCACACATACACACACACACACACACACACACACACACCATATCAAAAGGTGCTTTAGAACCTTGCTGAAGTTCAAAATAATTTTCTTCTGTGATTTTGGAAGCTGCCAGGGGCGTAACTACCATAAGGCAAGGGGAGGCAGTTGTCTTGGAGCCCCACTGCCTTGAGGGGCCCTCCAGAGGCACATCACATGACTCCCCACCCGCCCATGTTGCACCCTCTATGAATTATGTGAGTCTCTTGGAGATCGGCAGGAGCAGAGAGTAAAAAAACTAGATTCAATGTGAACTAGATATTCACCGTATTCATAATGGGGATGTGAGTGTGAGTGCACTATATATTGTGAAGTGTGTTTGTGTGTGTATATCAGTGAGGGGCCCATTTTACAATCTTGTCTCTGGGCCCACTCCAACCTTGCTATGCCCCTGGAAGCTGCTGTTTAAGAAACAGTAACATGAGTGTTCTGAACTAGATGCGACATTCTTTGAACCCTAGTCTTAAATTAGACCTGTGCAACTTGATTGTTACTCACTAGCTATGCATTGTGGTATGTAATATTCCCTCTAACTGGGATTCCCAGATGTTGTTGACTACAACTCCCATAATTCCCAGCCAAAGGCCACTGCAGCCCATAACTTGCTAACTCCCCTGCTAACTTGGCAAAGAGGCACCTTTTAATGTGGTGATTCTCTTTATTTAGCAGGGGGAGAGTAACTGGCCCTATCCACCTCCAGTACAGTATCTCCAGTGACTGTTGCTGGTGTCTATCATGTTTCTTTTTAGATTGTGAGCCCTTTGGGGACAGAGATCCATCTTATTTATTTATTATTTCTCTGTGTAAACCGCCCTGAGCCGTTTTTGGAAGGGCGGTATAGAAATAGCAATAATAATCATCATCATCATCATCATCATCATCATCATCATCATCATCCCCATCCAGAGGAGAGGAGAGCTGAACTTGTCGTAGCAAGCATGACTTGTCCCATTAGCTAAACAGGGTCTGCCCTGGTTGCATTTGAATGGGAGACCACATGTGAGCACTGTAAGATATTCCTCTCAGGGGGATGGAGCTGCTCTGGGAAGAACAGAAGTTTCAAAGTTCCTTCCCTGGCATCTCCAAAATAGGGCTGAGAGAGATTCCTGCCAGCAACCTTGGAGAAGCCACTGCCAGTCTATGTAGACAATTCTGAGCTAGATAGACCAATGGTCTGACTCAGTATATGGCAGCTTCCTATGTTCCTATGAGTTGTGGTCAACAACATCTGGGAATCCCTGTTAGAGGGAACAGTGGTGGCATGTTGAGGATTCAGTAAGACTCAAACCACACATTAGTAGTAATGTGTGCTAAAGAGACCTGCTTTGAAAGAGAAGTGCCTCTTTTTCTCCAGAAACAGCCAAGAGGGGAGCAATCCCAGTTGGGGCTGTGGCAGACAGAGAAGGAAAGGTTAGTTGTTTCCCTTGCACTAGTTTCCTGCCAAAATGCTCAGCTGCTCCAGGAAGAGCCGGTTTGGGCAGGGAGAGCTGTTGACTTTCCTCTCCCTGTGAGGTGCGGTCCCAACTGTGATTGCCCCCACCATGGCTGTTTTTGGAGACAGAGAAGCACTTCCAAATGGAAGTGCACCTTCTTAGACATGTTGCTTCAAACATCTGGTTTGGCCCTAAGCTTCTCATTTTGGCTGCCCTTTTACAAAAGCAGACGGGGTGCCAAACAATTTGCAAGTTACAATATTTGGCTGCTGGGTTGTATTCACTTTGATAGGTCACACATTGTTCAATCCTGCCTCAAATTGCCCACTGAAGCAAACCAAGCAAGAAAAGAGCAAAATGTTAGCTGTTCCCAAAGATCACCATCCATCTGCACATTACAATTCACAGTTGTAATGTTCGTGAATGTAACTGACACACAAATGTAACTTACCTAGAAAGATTATACATTGCAGTAATATTTAACATCACTGTGTGGTGACCTTGCCCATCAAAAGGTGACAGTCAAATGTCTGAAGGGCCCAACATGTATAAACATCTGACTCAAATACCTAAAGTACTATAGCCAACATCAAGATTGGCTCTGGGAGCTTGCAGCAGTGAAAGGTCCAGACTACTGCTGAGCTGTTGCTTGAGCAGGGCATGGGGCAATTTTCAATTATATCCCCATTCATCTGAGCTTACTGTGCATCACCAAAATATGTCCCTGAAGTCAACCCTCAGGGACATAGTTTTGTGACATGCACTAGGCTTTAAGGATGTGCATGGACCGATTACAGCGGTTGGGTTCAAATTCAGACCAAATTCAAACTGAGCCGAACCAATAGTATGCGAAACGGTTCAGTCAAACTGACCAGTTGGTCCTAGGATCAAATTGGCCGGTCAACCGGGGGCTAGTCTTGTAAAGGGGAATCCAGTGAGGATTGCCTTTTACAAGCAAAGTGGAATCCTGGCTTTAAAAGGCTTCTAAAGTCTGGCCAGGGCAGCGGCGAGAGGGCACCTTTAAAAGTAGTTGCCCGGTTCTTACCAGTGTGGCGCTCCCCACCCCCACCCCAGCTGCCTGTCCATGTGGTGGTGGCACAGTCCCTGAACTGATTTGGTCTCCACACATCTGCGGAGGCCAGATCAGTTCAGGAACTGCACCTACACTATGCGGGCGAGCTGCTGGGAGGAGCACCACTGGTATGCACCTTAGAACTACATTTAAAGGTGCCATATCTGCCCTCCCATCTGCCCTTTAGAAGCCTTTTAAAGCCAGGATCCTGCATTGCTTGTAATACAAGCATAGCCTCTTTACAAGCATAGCCCCTGGTCGGCCGGACAGTTCAAACTGTACCAAACTTTTTTGGCACAGTCAGTTGTGCTTGATTGCATCAGCAGTGTATGCATGCCATTGTTACCACTTCTTAGTCTCCTTTTTGCTCTACCCATCTTATAGCCACCAAGTGGCAATCTTTTCTTCTTCCTTTTCCTCTGGCTACCTCCACCAAACAGTCATCTATCTCTTAAGCCTTTGCGAATCCTTTTATGACTCAACCAATTTACTTGTAACAAGGTGGTTAGAAATTGTTCATGGGCACACAAACATGCTGTTGTTTTAGAGAACAAGGTAAATAAATAATGAAGCTGAGGTTTTACTAAAGACTATGAAAGAAACAAAATCCATCAATAAGCAGGTCTGTAGAAAAAGAAAAATTCTGAAGTTTATTTTGTAGTAAACAATAGGAGCGGCAGGAGTACAATAATAACAATGATGAAATGCATCCAGCTAAATCTGCCCATATTGCTATCCTACTCCAGCCAGGATCTAAAATCAAACCATGTCTTCCAGCTCATTCACATTCCATTTTAATCTCCAGACTCTGTTACTGAAAACAGCTTATCTTGGGGCTGCAAATGGCACTTATGTGATTTGGAGTTCCAGGCTTGCAATCTCCATTTTGGATACCTGAGCTCACGGGATCATGAACTCTGCACATATCCATATTTGGCAAACTATGCAATTTGGCTGCTTGGCACAAGCAAACATGGGGCAACACTGCCCGAGGTCAGGATAACAAATGACTGGGAGATACCCATGACCTCTTTTGCAAAAAGGAGGAAGCAAGTAAGCAGACCTGGGTCAAAAAGACCTTCACAAGAGAAATAGCTAACTCCCTTTGCAATGAGATTAGCTTCACTAAACAGTCCTACAACTACCCAGATCAGGGGCGTAGCAAGGTTGGAATGGACCCAGAGATGAGATTTTAAAATGCCCCCCCCACTCAAAGTCCAGGGCCTCCGCACACCCCAGGCCCCCAAGGATTTAAGTCTGATATTCCAAAATAAGTATGCTGCCTGGAAATACATTTCACTGAATACACACACGCACACGTCACAATATATAGTGATATACATTGAGTACTATACATCTGTGCTACTTTTAATGCCTAGAACACACTAGAAACACTAATTATTAAAATGGGCCCCTTGCTGCAGATTAGCAAAGGAGACTTTCAACCATGCAGGGTGAGCCTATGTTTGCTTTCTCAGAATTCTGAACAAATTCAGTCAAGTTTGATTCCAGGAGGTTTTTCACAGGAGGCTTTTAAAGCCCTTTAACACACATCTCCTCTGGAATGGAGGTGCTGCATTCACATGTTGGCCAGATTGACCCTGAAGTCCCTGCGAGTTATTGGGGAGCAGTTCACACACAAGAAAAATAAAATAAAATAAAAGCACAAGACATGCTTCACAGTTCTCTCAGACCTTCTGGGTTGCAAAACAACTTGAACATAAGTGCATTTATAAATGAATGAATGAATGAATAAAATAAATATAATACTGTTTCTTCCAGAAGTTTTTGTAATGTTTTGCCATGAAACAAGCCACTTATGGGACTTTTTAAATAGTTTTTTTTAAGCCAGCAAATTTTCCAAGCTGTTTTAAAATAAATATTCAGAGACTTCTCAGTCCCTCCCCCCCATATCAAAGCCGTATGGAAAGCAGATGCCTATATATCTGGGGGGGGGGGAAGGTAACCACAAAAAGGAGTTCACACTCTACCTGGCAGCAAGGGGTCTTCTGCTGCAGAGAACAGTGGAGGCCTCTCTGGCTGCCTCCTCCTTCCTGGCTGGCTTGGGCCCTACTGGAGTTCAGGCTTCACAGAGGCCTACACGAGGCCTCTGTGGAAGCCCCGCCCACCCGCCGATCAGCTGAGAGGCGGGAGAAAAGGAGCTCTTTGCAGCTTGTCTGCTGCCTGGATTGCCGGCCAGGAGAACAAGCTGGAGAGACGGCGAACAGGGCAAGTGGCTGAGGGGCCTTGGGGCTGGGCAGGGGGCAATGGGAAGTCATGTGAGGTGCCTCTGGGGGGCCCCTCCAGGCAGTGGGGCACCCAGACAACTGTCTCCCCTTGCCCGATCGTTGTTACGCGCCTGACCCAGATCATCATCACACACACGCACACCCCAGTCTCCTGTCGCAATGTTAATGAACTGGCAAGGACCTAGAAGTAGGATCATTAACAGAGAAGAAAACCGATCTCTGTACCAGGAAGAAATGTCCCAGTCTCAGATAAAGCTTTTGAGTTCATCCATCCCAAACAGGGGCGTAGCTAGGGGAGAGGGGGCCCGTGTTCATCCCTCTCTCTTGCAGCCCCTCAGAGTGAGGGAGATAATCAAGAAAATAGGGAGGGGTGATGGGGCTCTCAGGAGCTGGGAGCCCAGGTTCTTTGAACCCTTTTGCTCAATTATAGCTACACACATGTTTATTTTATATACGCTCCCCCCCCCGCCGATAAACACACTTACGTCTCGTACTCATTAGCCAAATTCTGTACAGCTGCGATTAAAATCCGCTCATGGTGTGTCAGAAATGGTCAATTTTAATTGTCCCTCCTTTTTCTCTTTAATTTTGTTTTATCCTATTCTTTTTATCTCAATCTTTTATGTAACTGATTCTACATATGTATATGCATGTCTGTGTTTATATTGATATCTACTGTCAGAGTAGATTTATTTGATCTGGATTGTGTATTTGATCAAAGATCGCAATAAACTAAACTGAACTGAACTGAACTAAACTGAGCTACAACTCTGATCCCATATGCTGCACACACACCTCAACCAGCCATTACATCTTCTGCTTCTTAAGGAGCATACCCACTTGATTGGTTCATGCAAACATGAACTTATTTGTTACATGTGAGTTTCAGCCCCTGTAGTCAGGGAGCTTGACCTTTGTATTGCCCCAGGGCATGATTTTGCCTATTTGTACTCCTGACCCAAGCACATGGTCAGGAAGAGGAAAAACAGAAGACGAAGGAGGGAAAATAATAGGATGTTCAGGACTCCAATGAGAAAATTCACTTGTCTTTTTTGTTTGGCTTCCCTTTTGTTTGGCTTCCCTTGAAAATTCTCAGATTTTTCATGTGGGCATGGAGACCCTGAAATTCACTGAACTGAAACTTAATCCAAAGAAGACTGAAAATATGGTAGTTATGATTTTTTTAAAAAGTGGAATAATCTGTAATATATGTGATTTTACCACCAGGTAAACAGTGTGGGGGACTCACAGACTGACCCAGCTAAGTGGTCAAAGAGGCACCTTTCAAACTGGTGATTCCCTTATATTTAGCAGGGAGAGAGCAAGTGTCCCAATTCAGCCCCATCACAGTGTCCCACTGTCACTGTTGTCACAGCCAATGGGGGAGGGGGATGCAGGAGGACCATTTGGCCTGAGCCTTAATCTCTAAGAGGGCCTCAAATTTAGACACCTTTTGGCATTTGATAAGTTTTGCAAGATGTTTTTTATGTGCATCCCTATCAGACCAAAATGTGACACACTCTCAGCTTAGAGCTGGAAATTTAAGCAAATACAAGATGTGATTTGGTAAAAGGCATCCTTTTTTGTTATAGATTTTGTCATATCATGTTTAGATTTTGTCATGTTATTGTTTTTAATTTGTTTTAGCTTTTCATTGTTTTACAAGTTTGTTTTAATTGTAAACCGCCCTGAGCCATTTTTGGAAGGGCGGTATATAAATCAAATAAATAAATAAATACCCAAGAGTTTAAAATGCTAATAAATGCTAATTAAAAATATCAATTCTGGTGGCACAAGATTAGACTATGACGAATCTGTCATCTCAGATCAGTTGATTAGATACACAGATCAGTACTAGTGGCTGGTGCTGGATCAAGTGCAGGCTGATAGGTAGAGAGTTGTGACATTTTATTGCTGAAGGAGGTAAAGAACAACCACCATTCAAATACGGGACAAGAGTGTTTGAATGGGCTTGCCATGTTTAATATTATCTGTGACATAATTAGTGCATTTGCACAGGAAAACGCTAGAAAAGCATTTGTTAAATAAAAAAACATTCAGATTGTCTCTCACTCTTTTTTTAGGTGCCTTGTTTTGTTTTTGTGTGTTGTTTTAAATTGTGGCTAGGGACCTCAGAAGCTGAAAGTGATCCAGCCATCTCTGGACATCTGAGAGGGCCTATCTGCTATTGGTATTTTCTAGGGATATGAGAGCCAGCTTGCTTTGAGCCGGACTCAACATTGAGCCAGCCTTAGAATCCTTGAGGATTCCTTTACAAGTAAAAGGTTATCTCTAACATAGGGGGGCATCCCTATGGGAACATGAGTCTTAGAGTGAAATACAATCACCAGGCCCAGTTATCTACGCCTATTAGGACCTCAGGCGGGGGGCAGGGGAGAGATCAAGCAGAGTTGCATCCTGGCCCCTTCCTTGTTTAATATCTATGTAAATTTTCTAATCAAGTGCCTGCAGGGTTTAGATAGACATGCCCTGAAGCTGGCAGATAGTCAGTTCCCATACTTTTATATACAGACTAGTGGTTTTGTAGCCCGTTGGTTAACGGGCGCTAGTGGAGCTCTGCGCTCCAGACGTTCGCCGCCATTCCCTCTCCCACCCACCCCGGCGCTCTGGCCGGGCCCGCCACTGACCGCCGCCCGCAGCTCCGGCCGGGCCCGCCACCTACCGCCGCCTGCGGCTCCGGCTGGGCCCGCCACCCACCGCGGCTCCGGCCTGGCTCACCGCTGCCCGGGCCCACCGCCGCATTGTTTTGTCTGCCGCCTCGTCCGGCGGCCATCCTGGGCGGCCAGAAGCGGCCGCCCCGAATAAGCCGGGTAAGCGGCGGCACGGCCAGGCCTCGGCCATGGCTCTGCCGCCTCCTCGGCCGCACCGCCTCCTCTGGCCGAGGCGGCGGCTTTGCCGCCGCCTCGGCCAGTGTCCCCCGCCGCCGCTTACCCGGCTTCTTCGGGGCGGCCGCTTCTGGCTGCCCAAGATGGCCGCCGGGTGCTGGCGGTCCTGCCTCCCTGGCTCCTTCTGGCCATGCGCTTCGCGCATGCCCAGAAGAGGCCAGGGAGGCACGGACACACGCTTGGTGTCCGTCCACGGACAGACACCAAGCCTTTTATTAGATAGGATGACACAGTCATTTTGTCCCAGTCACAAGTGGGGATGAGAAGAGCTGTTAAGGGCTTAGCCCTCTATTGCAAGGAAAAGCAACTGAGGATCAATGATCAGAAAACTAAAATCTTGACCTTTTCCAACAGGAGGAAAAATATAAATGAAGAATTGACAATCATGATATAGAGCAGGTTAAATGCTTTAAATATTTTTATTCCCAGGAATCTGGGAGGAAGACCACTCAAATCAGATATGCCTCTGCTCAGACACAGAGAAGTGCATCAGCAATTCTCAAATTCCACAGACAGCAAGGAGGGATGTTTATTCCAGCTTCCATCAATGTATTTAAGGCAAAGTCAATGACCCAAATGTTATATCTCTCATATTTGCACCAAGCAATGTTACTGCACAGTCTACTGTGGAGGTGTCCAGCCACTCCTCTTATGGGATTTGATTGGATCATTTTCAGTTTGTGACTCCTGAGGAAGCAGACAAACTGCTTCAGACTGTGCACCCTACAACCTGTTCTCTTGACCCTTGCCCAACTTGGCTTATCTCATCTGATAATCATATTATCAGAGAGGGTCTGGTAAATATTATAAATTCTCTGAGGGAGGACAGGATGCCTCCTTGTCTTAAGGAGGCTATTATTAAACCACTTTTGAAGAAAGCTGCACTGGATCCCTTAGAGTTAGCTAATTACAGACCTGTTTCTAATCTTCCATGGTTGGGCAAAGTGAATGAGTGGATGATGGCCTCTCAGCTCCAGGCAGTTTTCGGTGATGCGGGGCTATGGGGTTGGTTGGCCTGATGGATGATCTCCAATTGGCTATCAAGAGAGGGAGTGTGACTCTGTTGATCCTTTTGGATCTCTCTGCAGCTTTTGATACCATCAGTCATGGTATCCTTCTAGACCACCTGAGGTAGGTAGGATTGGGTGGCACTGTGTTGCAGTGATTCCACCTCTCTGGTTGATTCCAGATAGTGTCGCTTGGAGACTGTTGTTCTGCAAAAAAAGAACTAAAGTGTGGCCTTCCACAAGGCTCCATACTGTCTCCAATGCTCTTTAACATCTACATGGAACCGTTGGGAGAGATCACCAAGAGGTTTGGTGCAGGGTATTATCAATATGCTGATGACACCCAGATCTACTTATCCATGTCGACCTCATCAAGAAATAGCATATTTTCCCTAAATGCCTGCCTGGAAGCGGTAATGGGCTGTATGAGGGATAACAAACTGAAGTTGAATCCAAATAAGAGGGAGGTACTCACTGGGGGGGGGGTCATGACCTGTGAGTTGGTTTAGATCTCCCTGTTCTGGATGGGGTTACATTCCCCCTGAAAGATCAGGTATGTAGCTTGGGAGTGCTCCTGGACCCAAGGTTCCCAGTTTGGGAAACCACTGCTATTAAGATATCTGAGGCCAGAGTAATCTGAACATAGTCCTTCCTTGGGTGGTGACAAATCAACTCGAGCTTCTCAGAAGATCTGGGGAAATCCACCATTCTGTTTCCCTGTAATGATTCTGCAAAACTGCTGTCTCATAATGGCCCAAAACTTTCCATCCAATCCATTCCTACTCTATTTACTTTCTCAAAGCTGTGTTGCTTTTCACTTCTCCTAACGTTCAACCATTAAGATGGAAGCCTTGCTGGTGTATCATTTATTATTAAAAATAAAACATTACTCTGTTTCATTTCAAACCATATTTATGACCCAGCTAACCAAATGTAAACATCAGCATGGAGCAGATATGCATCACCAGAGACTAAACTAAAATGCTTCTGACAAAATAGACTACAATAAGATCAAATCAGAGGCAATGTTATAACCTAACAAGGTTCCACCAGGTGGTCAAGGTGATAAATTGCCTCTACACTGGTTTTTTGTTATGTCTCTAAAGACAGATGCTCCTGCTACAGACAAAGCAATACATACCCAAGACCAAGAATGTAAAAAGACATGCTTGATCTTGATTATGAATTCATTTTATACGAGAGAATTTACTATTTCACATCTTGTTCACATACTTATAAATAACCAGTCCCCATTGGAGGAGGTTGCAGAATTCTCCAGTGGTCAGTTTATCTAGGAATACATAACCTTTAGAAAGGTTAACAGAAAACTGAGCACTTATCACAAATGTTACTTTAATTAACTGCATCCACAGATACTACAGCTCTCTTCTACATGCCCTTGGCTAGCCATGTACCCTTGGTCTTTACTCAAAAGCAAGGCAATAGGCTTATAAACAGTCAGAGAACAGAACATATAAATGTTGTTCTCATGACCAAAGTGGGCTGAGATACTGCCTGCCTTCCTCCAGATGATCAGAGCTTCCTCTGGGCTCTCACGTTTGTGTGCTCACACAACCGGTATCAAGGGCGCACCTAGGGAATTTTGGAGCCCGGACCTGAAGGGCTTTGGAGCCCCCACCCCACTTGAGGGCTTGGAGGGGAGTCAGGGGCAAGTTAAACAAATTAAAACTTTTTTCCCCAACCGCCGCTGTGTGGTGGGGACAGGGGCAGCTGGCAGGGTGTGCAGGCACTTGAGGGGAGGCCAAGGCAGGGGAGGCAGCGGCAGCAGCAAGTGCTCCTTCCCTGAGCCTGCCTGGCTCCCAAATGACAGATGGGGCCGTTTTCAGCCCATTTCAGGCCTCTGCGCACATTCATTTGGGAGGCAGGCAGGTTCAGGGAAGGAGCGCTTGCTGCCATCTCCACCTCCTCAGCCTTGGTCTCCCCTCAAGTGCCCGCACACCCTGCTGGCCACCTCCCTCTCCGGTACCATCCCCACCACACAGCGGTAGTTGATAAAAAGGTTTGTTGTTTTTTTTTAAATTAACTTGCATGGTGGGGCAGCGGTGCAGCAGGTGCAGAACCAAGTCTCCAAAGTCTGTGGCTAAGTACACCTCTAACTGGCATGGTGGCGAGCTCCAGAGCCCAGATGGGAGCAGGTCCTCCAGGATTTCTTTATGCACTGCACAGGCTGCGGAGCTGCTGCCCGCAACATTGCAGCAGCTCTGCTCTACATGGCCTCTCTCTCTCCCCGACTCTGTGATCAAAATAGCTACCACCTATCCTGGAGCAGCTTTGCAAGTGATGGCAGCACAGACGATAACAAAGTGGGGTAGGAGGGGCTCCATTTCCCCCCAACCTCACTTTTTACCTGGATAGCGGAACTGTGGGCTACCCAAGCCCAGAGCAGCTGGGTCAGGAGGCCTCCTAGTGGCTCAGATGACACAAGCTTCCTGCGTTAACTCTCTCCTAGCTAGGTAGCACATATTGTATGAATGGGCTCATAGTCTTCAGAAGACACTGAATCATCTGTTATTGTTCAAATCATATAGTCCAGGATTGTCCACGAATCCCCAGATAACAATCCCTGAGTAACTCTCATAGCTTCCTCTTCAAAGCCTCCTGAAGGTTCCGTAAGTTCCCTAGACAATTTATTAAATTGTCTAAGCATCATTACAGTTGTTTTTCTTGATAGTCTAAATCTGCTCTGCTTCCATTTGACCCTATTGCTACATCTGCTTCTGCTTCTCTCCGTGTCCAAGAAAACAGATGGTGGTCTTGATGTCTCCCCTGCTAAATGAGCAAAAGAGGCACCTTTTTAACATGGTGATTCTCTTTATTTAGCAAGGGGAGAGTAACTGGGCCCAGCACAGTATTCCTAGTGACTGTTGCTGGTGTCTATCTTATGTTTATTTTTAGATTGTGATACCTTTGGGGACAGGGAGCCATCTTATTTATTTATTATTTTTCTATGTAGACCACTTTGGAAACTTGTTGTTGTTGTTGTCTAGACCAGAGAAAAGAAGATCAAGGTGAAACATGGTACTTTTCAAACCCACAACAAACGCCATAAAATTTGTTGTGGGCTTGAAAAGTATTGTGGGTTTGAAAAGTATTGTTTTAAGGAACAAGTGGGCTAACTTGTGAACAGCTTAACTGCTTTGAACCAAAATTTCTGCAGTTGTAGGGACACATAGGGACCCCTCACAACGGTGTAGTTAGTGATGATCTCATCCACCTCAATCCAAGATGGCAGAAACATAAACCTTTGAAGCGCATAGGCTAACTTGTAAACCACTTAACCGCTTTGAACCAACTTTGGTACAGCTGTAGGGACACATAAAGACACCTCAACAGCATAGTTTGTGATAATGTCACCCACACCAATCCAAGATAATGGTCGCGTGAATATCTAAGGTGCAAGCTGGCTAATTTGTGGACTGTCTAACCCAGTTGAACCAAATAGGGTACAGTTTCAGTGAGGGACACACAGAGACACCTCAGTGACATAGTTTGTGATGATGTCATCCACCCCGATCCAAGATGGTGGATGTGTGAACTTTTGAGGCACAAGTGCACTAACTTAAGGACTGTCTAACCAATTTGAACCAAATTTGGTACAGCTGTATGAATGACACACAGGGACATCTCTTAGTTTGTAGTTTGTAATAATGTCATCCACCCTGATCCAAGATGGTGGACACATGAACATTTGAGGTGCAAGAGATCTAACTTGTGGACCTTGATTTGAACCGAATTTAGTCCAGTTGTAGAGATAGTGAAAGGAAAGTAGGCTGATTAGTTCTTACTAGAACAACTTGTTTTTTTAATATTGTTCTATGACAATTTGGTCTCCAGGTTCTGGGAATTTATTCAGTTTTTCTACTTTTCTTCACTGCCACCATATGAATTCTTGTTATCCTGCTCTTGGTACTCAAAACCTTTGGCTGCATAGCCTCATGAGCACAGTATAGGCGTATATGTTCAGGATAGAAAAGGAAACAAAACTTGAGGTGTAAATGAAAACAAGAATAAGGACTGAGTCTCACTATCAGTGAGACCCGGTTTCTTCCAGTGCGCAGGGAGGGAGCCCTGGGTGGCCGGATCGGCCGCCCACACGATTGCAGGCTCCATGACGGAGCCGGCAGGGGCTGGGGAGCTCGGGGGCCACATGGCCCCTGGAAGCCCCAGTATGCCCTGCGCAAGAGCGCAGGGCACACTGGGGAGACCCCCGGAGCTGGGAGATGGCTTTTCGCCTCCCCTCCGGGGATTCTACTCATGAGTAGCCACAGTGTGAATCCGCGGCACGGCTACTCACGACCAGATAGGCTGGATTTGCGGAGCGCTCGCTCCACAAATCTGGGCTAAGAGGAGGGGTACTTGAGTGGGTTACCAGCTTGAGAACCACCAGGCTCACAGCCGAGCTTGGTGGTTCTCATGATCAGGAAAAATTGGGCTAGGCTTTCCTAGCCCGATTTTTCCCGATCGTGAGAATAGCCCATCTGTTTATTATTTACTGATTAGGATAAAGATCTCTGCAAAGCAGGGCGCACAAGCTTCTCTACCAAGTTACTAGATACATCCGCTGTTCAACTTTTTGAGTGTTTCATTTCATCTGGATAAAATGTAGCATATAGAGGGGTGAGATAATTAGGATAGAGATAATTAAAACTGGGTTTGTAAACTTAGTGAATTCTTCCAGACCTTCCTGTCTGTTACTAGGAGCTGTCCAGCACACGCGTGACAACGATCGGGCAAGGGGAGACAGTTGTCTAGGGGCCCCACTGCCTGGAGGGGCCCCCCAGAGGCACCTCACGTGACTCCCCATTGCCCCCTGCCCAGCCCCAAGGCCCCTCAGCCACTTGCCCTGTTCGCCGTCTCTCCTGCTTGTTCTCCTGGCCCGCAATGGAAGCAGCAGACAAGCTGCAAAGAGCTCCTTTTCTCCCGCTTCTCAGCTGATCGGCGGGTGGGCGGGGCTTCCACGAAGGCCTCCTCGTAGGCCTCTGTGAAGCCTGAACTCGAGTAGGGCCCAAGCAAGCCCGGAAGAAGGAGGCAGCCAGAGTGGCCACCACTGTTCTCTGCTGCAGAAGACCCCTTGCTGCCCTGCCCAACCCAGCCCAGCATTTGCTAGGTAGAGTGTGAACTCCTTTTTGTGGTTACCTTCCCCCCCCCCCAGATATATAGGGATCTGCTTGCCATAGGGCTTTGATATGGGGGGTGGGACTGAGAAGTCTCTGAATATTTATTTTAAAACAGCTTGGAAAATTTGCTGGCTTAAAAAAAAACCTATCTAAAAAGTCCTATAAGTGGCTTGTTTCATGGCAGAAAGTTACAAAAACTATTGGAACAAACAGTATTATATTTATTTTATTCATTCATTCATTCATTCATTTATAAATACACTTATGTTCAAGTTGTTTTGCAACCCAGAAGGTCTGAGTGAGAACTGTGAAGCATGTGTGGTGCTTTTATTTTATTTTTCTTGTGTGTGAACTGCTCCCCAATAACTTGCAGGGACTTCAGGGTCAATCTGGCCAACATGTGAATGCAGCACCTCTATTCCAGAGGAGATGTGTGTTAAAAGGCTTTAAAAGCCTCCTGTGAAAAACCTCCTGGAATCGAACTTGACTGAATTTGTTCAGAATTCTGAGAAAACAAACATAGGCTCACCCTGCATGGTTGAAAGTCTCCTTTGCTAATCTGCAGCGAGGGGGCCATTTTAATCATTCATCTTTCTAGTGTGTTCTAGGCATTAAAAGTAGCACAGATGTATAGTACTCAATGTATATCACTATATATTGTGACGTGTGTGTGTGTGTATTCAGTGAAATGTATTTCCAGGCAGCATACTTATTTTGAAATATCAGACTTAAATCCTTGGGGACCTGGGGTGTGCGGAGGCCCTGGACTTTGAGGGGGGGCATTTTAAAATCTCATCTCTGGGCCCACTCCAACCTTGCTACGCCCTTGTACTCCAGCCTCCTCATATTCACTCTTCAAGTTCCACACACCCACACCCACACCCACCACACACACCCACCCACACACCCAAGAACAATCTTTCCTGTTCAGAACACACACCCCAGTCTCTCAACCCTCAACTCAAAAACCACCTCCTATTCCAACGCAACTATCTCCAGCTCTCTACCTTCTCTCTCTGTCTCAACTGCCTTTATTTTAAACCCCTCCCCCTCTGAACCATCCATACCTGGTTACTAGGGTCACCCGCATACACTCACACACTAGCTCCTATATACGTCCCATGACAGTGCCTCTTAGCTCAGTTAGCAGTTATATGTTATATGTATCACGATTTTATTTTTAACCCTGTTATTAGTACTATTTGCTTTAGATTTACACGTTTCTTGTTTTGGGCTATTTTTAATTTAAATTATTTTGGGAGGATTAATTTTTTAGTTTGTGTAAGCTGGCACATGGATCATTCCAATGGAATGGCAGCCTGTACATATTAGAATGTTTTAAAATATAAGGATTTAAAATACAAACATCTTTCTTAATATTACCTGCATCAAAGTGGAAAGCAACAGTAGCTAAAGCCTTGTTTCTCCACTGCGGAGAATTGTACTGGAAAGAAAAATTGCTCAATGCACTAGCTCCTTAGCAACCATCTAATTCAACATCAAAATACGTCCTGGAAGGGTCAACTCTGTTAGGCCCAGTTCGTTTTTTTTAAACTTGCAGTGTGTTTGCCCCATAAAATATGTGGGCACAGATTCAGGTAGGTCCATTTGTGTGAAGGTATTCCCCATGTAATCTCATTCAGGAATTATCAGGGATTTTACAGACTTCATTAAGCCATGGGCAGCCTGATCCTTTCTACATTTAAGGTAAGTTAGTTCTATTGAGTTCAATCAGACTTGCTCCCTAGCAAGTGGGCATAGGATTGCAGACTTCCTTGGGAGTAGGTCTGACTGAGCTCAGTAGAACTTATTTTCATGAAAACCTGGGCAGAAGTGAGCTGCAAACCAGGAAGAAAAATCCAAGAAAGTGTCTTTTTAGAAGTGGACTCTACACTAAGGTACACTTCAGATACAGGCCCCAACCACATGGGAACTTTTTTTCCATGTTATGCTCCCATGCATTCATGTATGAATGGCACAACCAAATGGATGGAACTCATACAATCACCTCCTATGTGGCTGTATCATTCATGTATAGTCCTTGGCAATATGGGAACACATCATAGAAACGCAACTTAGTGATAGAGTGTTGGACTAGGACCAGGAAGACCAAATCCCCATTCAACCACAAAACTCACTGGGTGACTCTGGGCCAGTAATGTCTCTCTCAGCCTAACCTACCTCATAGGGTAAAATAACCATGTACACCACTGTGAGCTCCTCAGTGGGGGCGGGGGGAGAGCAGCTTGGGGATGGGGTTGCAGCTAAATGGTAGAGCTCATATTTTGCATGCAGAAGATCCCAGATTTAATCCTTGGTATCTCCAAGTGGGGCTGGAAAAGTCTGAAACCTGTAGACCACGGGTTCCCAACCTTGAGCTCCAGATGCTGGCCACTGTGGCTGGGGATGGTAGAAGTTGTAGTTCAACAACAATGCGGGCTACGGGTGTACACGAACCGTTCGATGTAGAAATGGTTCGCATCAATCCGGGCTGGTTTGGTGGTTTGATCGAGAACTGAACTGGAGCCTATTTGGTCCACAATCGAACCAGACCAAGCCCGAGTTGATGCAAACCAGTTTTAAATCAAGAGTGAGTGAGCTGGCAGTGGAGGAGCAGCAAGAAAGTTTGCTTAAGGCTCTTACCCAGCTCACCACCACTCCCTGCTTGCCACTCCTCGCCACTCGCTGCCATCCCCGAATCGCTGGCCATATCACTCTTTAAACACAGGCTACCTGTGCAGCAGCAGCATGGTTGAAGCCTTCACACATGCACGGAGACCACACTAATGGCCTCCACAGATTCCCAAACCACAGTGTGGGCACTGCTGCCATGTGGGCAACCTGTGCTTAAAGAGTGATCCAGCTGAAGATGAGTGCAGCAGTGGCGACTAGCTGGGTAAAAGCCTTAAACAACCTTTCTTACCGTTCCTCCACCCCTTTACTTGTAAAGGGGAATCCTCACCAGATTCCCCTTTACAAGTATTGCTGCCCGAACCACCAAACCGGTTCGACTGAACGTACCAGACTGGCCAGTCAGTTCAACCAAACCAGTCCAGCAGGATGTGATTTGATTAGAATTTGATTCAAATTTGAACCGTACTGCATCTTTGGGTTCATGCACACCCCTAATGGGGGCTCAAGTCTGGGAACCCCTCATGTAGATAAAAGACAACTAGATGGACCAGTGGTCTGGCTCATGTGAAGCTAGCTTCAGATGTTCATCTTTTGGACAGCTCAGAGCTTTGTGTGAAATTTTCTATTCCTGAACAAGACATTCTGACCAATAATGAAAATGTTTTTATTTCAAGAGTTCAGAAATAGCCCTACCTAATTTATTCAGCCTTACTATCTTCCATAAATCCACCTTATTATTGACTACACTTTTCCTTTTCATTTGGCAATGCTCTATAGCACCATTAAAGCCTCTCTATTGGTATAATATCATTGAACTGAGAGGTATCTCTGGTGCCTAACTCATAAGCCCCCTATAATAAAGGTAGCTTCTTTGTTTGTATCCCATTGTCTCTTAAGGGATTTCCATCTCATCCTGGGTTGTGTGTATTTATGTTTACTACAATGGAGAGAGTTGATTGTGCCCCTTACTTAACACTTGAATATTCTCCTTTCCAAGGCTGAAGCATTGCCACTTCCAGGCAGATCCCCTGTGATTAATGCCACAATTGATTCACCTTTCTTCCTCACCCACAGAGATGTGTTCCATTTTGGTAGACTTTGACATTTTGAAGTAGCTATTAGATTAGCCATTAGATAGAATCCTGTAAAGGATGGATATTCTTCTTGTTCTTCTTCTTTTTTAAAGGAAGGTGGCTCTGAAACAGCAAGGGCTACCTTTCAGTTGCTCTGCTTTACAATTATGATTACTTAAAGCGGGAGAGAGAGAGAGAAATATTGGACTGTTCAACTTCTTAAATCTGATTTCAATATTGTACTTAATGTAACTAGCAATTGTAAGAAGTATGAGTCTGTAATGTGTTGCTATTCTGGTAAGTTTGGATCTAAGTTTCAGCCAAATGTTCCTTCTTACTAGAATGCTTAAAAAAATCTAATGTGCCTTATGTGGTGAGAATCTGATTGAAGAACCTTGCAAAGAAAATCGATTGCTTGGTAATCTTTTGTATTTCTTCCTCATACATATCCAGTTCTTGAGATAACTCTTTTTTTCTTGTTGTTTGCCTTTGATACATGTCCCCTTTCAACAATCTTTCTACAACTTTAGTATCTAATGAAATTACCCATCACAAGCAGGCCTAGAATCGGGTGTTTGAACATGAACAATGTTGAGAATCCCAAGCCTGGATATGCACGACAGAACTTGTGCTTTGTACTATTAAGGTATGGAAATTCTCCTGGCACTAAAACAGGGTTGTCAGCATTTTCTTTTTCTTTTTTTGAATGCCGCAAAAGATTTACAGGAGCCGAAATTACTTGGGGGGAAATTCTAGTACAACTAAGGAAGGATTCCAGCCTATTTAGTTCTCCCATATACAAAATGTGGGATGCTCACACACATACAAGGCCATCACTATTTTCCTGGACAGAGGTCCCTTGCCTTCATGGAAGACTGGAGGCACAGTAAAACTGTGTGCCTAAGTCCCATCCCAGCCAGGCAGTCCAAAAGGATTGTTATGCTGGGAACCCTTTTCTCCTTTGCGGGACCTTCAGGCAGTCTCCTAGGAAAGTCATAACCATAAGTTTAGAAGTTCAAACTGAAATAAAATTTTACATTTATTACAAAGTAGAGGTTTAACTGAAAATTCCCAATGTGAGGATTCCCACATTATGCAGGTGCTTTTAGATGAAATATGTGTCTGGGGTGCAATGCTTTACCTCTGTGCTAAATGCTGACTACAAGTTAATGCTAATAAGCAAGGGATGATGAGGGAAGTGGTGGTGGATGATCCATTTGAATGCAGAGAGAGAGAGAGAGAGAGAGAGAGAGTCCAGTAGGGGAGAGTGGGGAGAAAAGGGCTGCTCAGGAGAAACAGGAACAAGATTGAGGAGAGGCAACCAAGCAACCCACAAGAGCTTGGTGATTGGAAGGGGAAAGCACCTGGCCCAGTAGTCAGGAAAGCAGGAGAGTAGAGACCAAATGAGTCTGGGCAAGGAATGGAGAAAGGCCGGTCAGAAAGATTGGTCAGAAGAGGCTTGGGTAAAAAAGAGAGGAAAGAGCTGGCTCCATAAACTGGCATCCTGGGGGACAGAGAGAGCGAGAAAGTGAGCAAAGAGGAGAAACTGACCAAAAGAAAAACTTCTTCTTTTTGCAAGACAACAGCTACAGGCTCTTCTGCTCAGGTCAGTTTTTGGGAATGGGCTATGCAAGATGGTGGAGGACTGCTGGGAACCAGGAAGTGGAATCAGAGAATTCTGAGAGCTGACTGGGGACCACCAACAGGAGAAGAGAGGACTGTTTGAAGCTATGGGGGTTCTGACAAGTTGGGGTAGTGAAAGGAAGGTGTGTGACCAAAATCACCTTGGTCACACACCTTCTGCAGGGTGAAAGGGACACCCTGCAGATATCCCTAGCAGATAAATCTGGCTAGAGTTCACTCTGCTTAGATGAATGTCCCAACTCGATGGCCCTGCCATGGCCTCCAGGTGGAATTAAGTCCACCAAATGTTGTCATGAGACGTTGGTTCAGACTGGAAAGGCTACACACTCTTCCTGGGTTTTCTGCCTGGCAAAGATCAATCTGTTATGAGCCCTGTGATCTCTGGGCAGGTCCCATTGGACTAGTAGCCCCTATGGAGATTATCTTTTTAACTCCAAGGAGGAGTTGGCTGCCCTCTCCACATATCTTAAACCTGACAAAAAGCCCTCCTCCTAACTTAGGTTGATGGAGCTATACAGACAAACAGCTATCCAGGAATGAGATGAAGAAAAATAGAAAACTGGGGAAGAAAAATAGAAAACTCCCAGAAACAGAGGAAAGATAGTGTTCTCCCTATATGTACATGTCAGACATAAGGGAAAGGGGAAAGCCAGATTCTCTGCAAGGAAGGTGGGATGCAATGGAGCAGCAAAGGGTCATGATCTTGAGAGTGGATCCCAATAATCATGTGGGTTGTGGGACTTTTGGCTGACCCATTTTTGAAGTCTCAATGTGGGAGGTTTTTCTTGATGTCTCAGGGTATCCTGTCCAGGCTCCCATGAGGTAGGGTGCTGTAGCTGCACACCCTAGCTGGCTCCCTAGGCTACTCCTAGATTAAGTGGTGAATACCGTTTCTTTCCTGGACACTCTCTCAAACAGAAACAGAGCCAGACTGTATACCTCTATAGGAATGCCAAGTGGCATGTCCAGGGAGTCCCATTTCTGGAACCCCTACCAGGATAACACCTAACAGGATCAATAACACCATGCTGAAAGTTGAAAGTCAGTGGCATAACAAACTCTCAAGGGGCCTGTGTACAAGAATTGAACATAGGCCCTATTGTATAATTTCCTCATAGGAATGAATGGGAAACTAAAAAATATTAATACTTCCCAAATAATTAGAAAACCTAAAATTTCACATGGCTTTCCTCCATAATAGCATTAAATGTCTGGATGTTCAAGGAGATCATCAACCCATTGATTTTTAATGAATTTTTAAAAATGTTTTTAATACTTTAAGTTTGGGCACATTTGGGCACAGCTCCCCACCACTGGTGGCCCATATTCTTTACATGTTTGCTCACACACATTTGCTCAATTGTAAACCTGTCCGTGGATCCAGTAGAACCTAGATGGATGGGCTCTCCCTGTCCAGTTATTAAGACCAAGGCAGGCCAAAGCCAGGCTGAAAACCAGTTTGCAACTGATCTCCAGTTAAAGCATTTCAGCTAGTAGAGATGGGAAATTCCCTGCCTGAAAGTGGTGGCCAGTTAGAGGAGACAATATTGCTAGATGAACAATTTGTTTAATTCAATATTATTTCTTGTTTACACAGTCAGACAGGTGTTATTGACTGGTTTGTTTTATCCAGACATCGAGTCCTTCCCAAGGACCTGGGATGGCTGAATTTTATCATCAATACTGTTGGTTATTATAGATATCGTCGCAAAATATAGGCTGTTCCCAGTATTATTATTATTATTATTATTATTATTATTATTATTACATTTATATCCCTTTCTTCCTCCAAGGAGCCCAGAGCAGTGTACTACATACTTGAGTTTCTCTTTCACAACAACCCAGTGAAGTAGGTTAGGCTAAGAGAGAAGTGACTGGCCCAGAGTCACCCAGCTAGTATCATGGCTGAATGGGGATTTGAACTCGGGTCTCCCTGGTCCTAGTCCAGCACTCTAACCACCACACCACGCTGGCTCTCAATAATTATTATTATTATTATTATTATTATTATTATTATTATTATTATTATTATTCGATTTCTATATTAGGCAACAAGCCTTAGCTCCTTCTGAGTGTGTCCATGTATAGGATTTCTTTAGTAACTAAACAACCTAAAATTCCACAGCTGTGTGACTCAAACATAAGCCTAACTTAGCTTTTACTCTTTGAATATGAAGGAGTCTCCTTTATGACATAACTAGGGGAAACATTCCTCTCCCAAACCGCCAAGAAACAGACTTTGCCTAGTCTGGAAACATAATTTAGTCTCTGAGCACTTTCATAAAATGCAAAAGACATCCATCCAAGAGGGGAAAATAAAGAATCAAAGAAAACTACATTAATTAATTCAAACTTTAAGAAATAAACAAACCAATCAATGAAAGCAGGCACAAAAGAACACAGACCAAACAACAGCGTTTTTCATGCTTTGTGCAATGCCTAGGGGAAAAGGCAGCAGTCTTAAAGCATAGGTCGCCCCCAACCACCCCACCAAATCACCCTTCATGTATTACGAATTTTCAGTGCATCTGACAAACTGCTAATTTGTATCTTCATAACAAAAGGCCACCTGTCTAAACACACAATTGCCATGGTATGGCTGAAGAATCTTTTTAAGATCAAGGATGCCTTAGGAAGAAGCACACTAAAACCATTGTATTTGAAGCCCTGGATCTCTTTGCTATTGTTTTTTAAGACTACAGTGAGGCATAATTGGCTAAAACCACAGGGATACAAAGGAGGGGGCTTGTGGATTGAAGTAAGACCCCATTACCTCTCCCCCCCCCAATAGTTGAGCATTGTTCTAAAACATTAGTTATTGTCCATTAATTGAGATGACCCAGTTTGCTCTCTTCCTGGAACAGGGAGGGACACACACACACAGAGACACAATGTTCAAATCACATGTGATTATTCCTTAGACACCTATATTTCTGACTACCGCATTCACTGACTCAGTGAAGCTATTCCCACGACCAGGAGAGATTGGGCTAACCCGATCAGCCTAGCCCGAGTTCTCCTGGTCATCTGCTGCCATGGGAGCCGCGCAGCTCCTGGCAGCAAACTACCAAAATTACCCCTTCCCTTCAACGAGGTTAGCAGAGCAAGCGCGCCACTAACTATGTTTAGTTGATCTTTTGCTGCCGCGGCGTGGCTCCACGCCACGGCAACACATGAGGATACCCCCGCCAAGAGTCTAAAACAAGCCTCCCAGCCCTGGGGGTCTCTCTCCTGCAACTTCCGGGGGGTAGCTGGCTCCCGATCCCCGCCACCCCTGCCAGCTCCAGGGATGCTGCCCTGCCCATGTGAACATAAGAACAGCCCTGCTGGATCAGGCACAAGGCCCATCTAGTCCAGCATCCTGTTTCACACAGTGGCCCACCAGGCATGTGCATGCCTCTCTCCTGTTGTTGCTCCCCTGTAACTGGTATTGAGAGGCATCATGCCTCTGAAGCTGGAAAGGGCCCACAGCCACCAGACTAGTAGCCACTGATAGACCTGTCCTCCATGAATCTTTTTAAGCCCCTTTTAAAGCCATCCAAGCTGGTGGCCATCACCACATCCCATGGCAAGGAATTCCATAGATGCTGTATGAAAAAGTACTTCATCTTGTCAGTCCTAAATTTCCAACCTTCAGTTTCATGGAGCGACCTCTGGTTCTAGTGAGAAAGGAAGAAAAATTTCTCTCTGTCTACCCTCTCCACTCCATGCATAATTTTATACCTCTTATACCTTCCAAGGTAAAGAGCCCCAGACGCTGTAGCCTAGCCTCATAAGGAAGGTGCTCTAGGCCCCTGCTCATTTTGGTTGCCCTCTTCTCCACCTTTTCCAGTTCTACAATATCCTTCTTAAGATACGATGACCAAAGCTGACATAATTTGGATGTTGCCCAGGGTGTGCACAACAAATGTCTTGGAAAACATTTGAGAATGTAAATATATTACTGAGAAGATAGAGACAGAGATAGAGATAGAGATAGAGATAGAGATAGAGATAGAGATAGAGATAGAGATAGAGATAGAGATAGAGATAGAGATAGAGATCTGAGAATTCATAATCTCTCTCTGGGCCCGTTCAGACATAATGTGAAAACTCGGATAGATGAAGCTGCAGTTCATCTGCAAAGCCAAGA
This sequence comes from Hemicordylus capensis, assembly GCF_027244095.1. NCBI lineage: Eukaryota > Metazoa > Chordata > Lepidosauria > Squamata > Cordylidae > Hemicordylus > Hemicordylus capensis. The sequence continues at coordinate 107,928,936 of NC_069662.1, forward strand.
ATCATGCCACAGATCAACTGCATTTTGGCAAACTCCAGCTTCTGGACAGCGGAGACCCCACCATATTCCTGGTCTGCCGAGGCTGCATCCCAGTAAGCTCCATACCGCTCACGTCCCCTTGACTGTGGGCAAGGCATCAGGACATCAGTAAAGTGGCAACCATTGGCCATGATCTTTGAGGGGGCATGCTCAGTGTGATTGTACCTTTTCAGCATCAATTGCCTGCCACCAGCATTTTAAGACATTTAAACCCTTTCCTCACACCACATGCACCACTGCCTTTGCAAGCTCTACAGCTAAGCACAGTTACTGATACCAGGGAATGGAAAGGGGCACTTGCAGATGGTGATAGAGTATTGGGGGAGAGGATGACAACAGCAACTGATATATTGGGGTTGGTGGGTTGCATTGTTTACAATGGAGTTTTTATTGCAATGTATATTGCAGACATCCGTAATTTGAATTCTTTATTGGAATTTAGGAGAGCCCTAAAGACCTACCTGTTTGGCCTGGCCTTCCAGTGCTCTTAAATTGTTTTAAAGGGTCTTTGATGTTTGTGAACAACCCTGAGCTATTTTGTAAGGGCGGTCTAAAAATCGAACAAACAAACAAACAAACAAAGTAGCCTTGAATCTGTGGGATACATGTACATAGAGGTGGGGGGACCATACCTAGGAACATGCCAACACATCCCAGGGGAGGATCCCAGATGCCAGCACTCCCACCAGAGGAAGGTCTGAGGCTAGTTATCTGTTACTAGGGGATGGGATTTTAGTGACTTCTTAGGAGGAAATACGTATATGAGGGCAGGCAAAGAATCCTGGGGTTTGGTCCACAGTGGCAAAGAATGCTCTTAGAGTTGCAGACCCAGGCCAAGCAGTCCAGGAAGCCTTCACATACTCTTGGCCCTGTGCTGGCTTGCTGGCCAAGAATTAGCTCTCTCATGAGAGGGCCAGTCCATCAGAGAAAAACAGAGGCACCATCTGTTTCAGCTCTCCATTTGACTGCACTCTCATGAGGTAGGCCTTCCAACGATAGGGGGCCCCACTAATGTGAGGCTACCAGTATCTCCGGTTAATAATAGAGCTCCTATTCCATACCTTCCCCTGTCCACTCAGCCCTTCCAGACTTCCAAGGAGTCCAGTACACTTAATGTGTCTGAGTGGTTTCGGGTGGGCAGTGTAGGAAAGACCAGGGATGGATCCTATATCCAGAGCTAAACAGGCCAGGATGGGACCGGAGTTGTGGCCTATGTAAATAGGCCACAGGTGCCCTGCCCCGGAATGCCCCAGGGTGGCCTGTGTAAATAGGCCACCCTGGGGCATTCCGGGGCAGGGCACCTGTGGGTTAGAGCTATCCCTGGTTAGCCATGTGACTGTGAAGTGGGGGGGGGAGCATGGATACTTGTTAACATGAAGACCGGTCTACCAGAGGGAGCACTTACACTCTTAGTTCGCGGCAGTTGCCAGGATCAAGAAAGGTGTTGCTGAGGGATCCTTCCCTGTGGCTTGCACGGAAGTAGCAACCAGGTTAGGCAGAAACAGCCCTCCAGCCTGCATGCTTGTCTCTATGCCGAGGCACTCTCATGAGAGAGCGGTCATTGGGAGAAGGGCATAAGCATCTATTGCACATTTTATTATCACACAAGGAGGCTCTTCTCATGATTGGTGAGAAGAGCCTCTAGGGGGGTTATGAGGAGAGCAGGCTAAGCCCTCTCTCCTCACAGACGACCAGCCAGTCTGCTCTGGGCAGCCGCAGCGGCCTCCCACACAACTGCCGGCTCCATGAGCGGCCTCCCACATGACTGCTGGCTCCGCACGGCCCCCAGAAGCTCCAGTATGCTCTGCATGAGCACGCAGGGCATACTGGAGGAACCCCCAAGCCGGGAGACTGCTTTTAAGCCTCCCAGTCGGGGGTCTCCTCATGAGTAGCCGTGGCGTGGAGCCGCGCCGTGGCTACTCATTATTTTAAAAATTGGGTTTGCGGAGAGGGGTAGTTAGGTGGGTTAACCACCTGGAAGCTACCGGGCTAACCTGCGAGCCCGGTGGCTCACACAGTCAGGCGAAATTGGACTAGGTTCTCCTAGCCCAATTTCACCTGATCGTCAGAATAGCCTCAGGATTTTCGAACACTTCCGAGCAGGGCTTTTCCCTTTTGTCCCATTGGACAGCTCCATTCATGAGGTATGGCCAAGACTTTCACTCTGGGGAAGGGGCTGGGCCTTGCTTCCCGTACAAACTGATACAAAAAGAACAGGATCGCTGTTCTAAAAAAACCAAGGACTTTCTTTTAACTCAGACTTGGGGTTTTCCCATTCGTGGTAGATTTTCTTTGCCAGAATGCATAATATTGCACCAGTCTGGGGTACATCCAAACTGGGGAGCCAAGGCTGAACATCTAGATGCATATATATATATATATACACACACACACACACACACACACACACACACATATATGCAGATTTATAGGCATCCCTCTATACAGTTCAAGGGAACAGTACTGTCCATGGGAACTTTAAAAATACAGACGATGTTCAGGCATTCAAGGCAACCAATGTCCTCCTGCCCAACCAGACAACACATGCAACACCACAAGCCCCCAAATGCGTCTCCAGTACAGCATTAAGACTGGAATTGGGAGTCACGCGAGTGGAAACCCGAGTGTGGATTACTACCCTTAACTATTGGTTGAAGGTGGTATTCTCACCAATGGGCCTGGCCCCACTGATGCTTGAAGACAGTTTTCAGACACAGTGGAAGTCAGCTGTTAAAGAAAGGCTCGCCTCTTGTGGCTTTTTCCCTGAAGTGCTGCAATCCATGGGCCATGAGCAATCCAAAAAAGCTGTTAAACGAAGAATATTGGACATGGAATGGCAACAGGAGTTAAGCAAGGCTCCAAAATTACTTAAATTATGGAGACATAACTTTAGCACCAAGCCCTAACCCTGTCAAACCCTAATAGTTTCCAAATATCACAGAGCATTTGTGCTGGCCCGCATTGATGTGTTGTCCTCAGCAGTGCTATATGGCAGATATGGTGGGGCTCCCTACTCTGAACGCTACTGCCCCTGTAGTACACAGGCCATAGAAAATGTGGGTCATGTTTTATTATATTGTAACTTTTACAGCGATTCGCGTGAATCCTTAATTTTACCCTTGATTAAGGATCTACCAGGCAGAGGAGATGAAGCATACATTTTATTTCTTTTATCAGATCATCAAGCCCACACTACCCATAATGTGGCTAAATTTTGTTTAATAGCAAAGAATATACTACAACAACTAATGACCACTGCAGTGGAATAATTTATCATGCCACTGTATATTCGTAAAGCTATGCTGTTGTTATACTGTATGTGTATTTTATTTATTTATTTATTTATTTATTTATTTATTTATTTATTTGATTTTTATACTGCCCTTCCAAAAATGGCTCAGAGCGTTTGTTTTTTCTTCATGCTTCTGTACTGGTCAAAGACCACAATAAGGTTTATCTGTCTATCATATGCAACACCTTTAAAAGGATGCCTTGCTGAGCAGCCATGCTAGAGCAGGTGTTTTGTGAATGAAAGGGTTCCTTGTGCATGCGCTTCTCTTTCTCCAGACGGAAGCTGTCATGATGAGGCTATTCCCATGATCAGGCGAAATCAGGCTAGGAGAGCCTAGCCCGATTTTGCCTGACCATGAGAACCACTGGGCTCGCAGGCAAGCCCGGTGGCCTCCAAGCAGTTAACCCGCTTAAGTAACCCTCCCCTAAACCCAGGTTAGCGGAGCAAGTGCTCTGCTAAACTGGGCTCTACGACCGTGAGTTGCCACTGTGTGGCTCCACGCCACAGCAACTCACAAGTAGACCCCCAACCAGGAGGCTTAAAAGCAGCCTCCTGGCTCGGGGGCCTCTCCAGCATGCCCTGCACGCTCGCGCAGGGCATGCTGGAACTTCCAGGGACTGCATGGCCCCCTATCCCCCCAGCCCCCACTGGCTCTGTAATGGAGCTGGCAGTTGTGTGGGCAGCCAGTTCGGCCACCTGGCCCACTCTCCCCGCAAACCTCATCCAGGCTCTTCTCACTGATCATGAGAATAGCCTCAATGTTTTCTATGCTAATTTTAAGTAAAGATTCTACATGCTGGGAAACACGCCAAGGTATGTGTTGCAGGCTACTCAAGAAATCCAATCCTCAATCCCCCTTGGTGCCAAGTTAGGCTTTGCCCATCAAACCTCCTTGGAACCCTTGGGGCTATTCTCACGATCAGCCAAAATTGGCTAGGAGAGCCTAGCCCGATTTTGGCTGATCGTGTAAACCACAGGGCTCTCAGGTGAGCCCGGTGGCTTACAAGCGGCTAGCCCGCTTTTTAGCCCTCCACAAACCCGGGCTTTCCAATCGTGAGTAGCCGCACTGCGGCTCTGTGCTGCAGCTACTCATGAGGAGACTTCGGAGGGGAGGCAAAATGCCCCACTGGCTCTGTCAAGGAGCCGGCATCCCACCAGGATCTGTCAAGGGCTCCCTCCGGGATCGTGTGTGGGGAGAGCGGGCTTAGCCCACTCTCCTCGCAAAAGCGGGTCTCACTGACTGTCAGACCCGCCTCCTTGTCTTTCAAATTTTAGTACAGGAGGATTGCCACAGAAAACCTGACTTGCTAGCCTCCCACCACCTCCCAGCACACAAGTCCCAATGTTGATGAGTAGGTGGAATGGACAGAGACGGACACCAGATTTGTGGGGCAACGTGTTGTCTCTTTAATTAACTGGACCACAGGAAGGTTGCCATGGCTGAGGGTTTCCACAGGTGTATTCCAGATGTAGCACAGATGGGAAGCCCCCTGTGGACAGGGTTGGCACACTGGTATTTCTGATAAGCACCATGGTATCACAAACCCCTCCCCAATGACCTGGCATATGTGCCCTTTGTGGGAGGGAAACCTAGTTGTTTAATTTCTTGTGTTACTGGGGCCTCATGTGTCTGTGCAAAAAAATCACTGCAGTCCTGAATTGCTGGAGACCTCTCTTGCTGTCCCTGTCTTGTCATCCCATCCTTTTAGCATGGATGGAAAAGGGGGGCCCCTAAGATGCAGGGGAAAGCGGGTTTTCTCCAGTGTGGTTCTTCCCCTCAAAGTGAATGAACTCTGGGGATGCAGCATCCCTGTTGCCAAGCACTGGCACGAGGTGTACAGAGAGGGTGGAGGATGGGGCACCAGCTCTGAGAGGTGGCCAAAGGAAGCGCAGCTGGCATAGAACTGACCCATTTCTGGGCTGCTCTGAGCTGCCCTCTCTATGGTTTTGGGAGGAGCTAGAGCACAAAACCCAGGTTATGGAGCTGGCAGAATTTAAATGAAACAATGGCCCTTTGGAACTTGAGGTTTCAGCAGCGGAACTCACTACAAACTGAAGGTGCAAATTCAGGTTTGGGAGGAAAAATGGAGCCAAAGAAGGGGGACGAAACCATGGTTTCACTCATCCAGATTACCACAAACTCAAACCTCTGATGTGCTTACCTATGGTTTGCTGTAATGTCTGAATGTGGCCCCTCCCCTGTTCCCCCCTTCCCAGGTGGGGAGAGTTTGAAGTTTTGGCAGCCTCATCCTCCTGCAACAAACAACACACTTTGCTGAAAACATGTGAAAGGTAGTGCAATGCAGAGACAGGAGGCAAGAGACCTAGCTTGATCCTGAGAAAGCACAATGTTTAATTACTATCCCTGTAAAGCCGGTCAGATAATTTACTTTTGAGGAACATTGATCAGAAAACACCTGTGGAACTCTGGAATAGAAATGTCAGCCACATAACGTTTTACCTTCCATTGGGAATGAGAGAAAAACTGAATTTTAGTACATCTACACAGCAGCTATGAAAACAAGAGAGATTCCCACAGAGGCCAAATGTGCTGTCAGTTTATGTCTATATTATAAACTCTGATTCTGCTTAGATGTTGAGTTGGGATGCAAGTTTCCCCCAGTGTGTTTGAAATCATCCTGATGTACAGCTTACTGCTGTTGCACTGAGACCATGCTGTGGACAGAGGAAGGAAAAGAAGGCATAAAATCCCAAGTTGCTGTAGGTGTGCCAATGAGATGTGGATATGGTATTAATCTTGTAACTTGTTGCAATGAGGTGCTGAGATGTGCGATATTCCCTAGGTCTCTGCACAGATACACAGAGCATTTAGCATCTCTTATATTATTCATTCAAGTTTTTACAATTTAGCATGGGCACAAATATTGTTCAGCATCAACATCACCTCTGTAAAGATTGAGTAACAAACACCAAACACAAACTAACCTAGCTGGCTGCATATGGAGAATGAGGATACCATGTTGTTCAAATAAAAACAATGCATTTCACATGGTGCTGATCTGGCCCCCTTTTCCTTCTCTAGCAATTGTCAGTAATTACATACATAAAATATGCTCTGGAATGACAGCACACCTATAATTCTGTGTAACATGGGAGATAACTGCAGGGTGCTTACATAAGACAAATGTGAATCTGGGCCTTCCAGCAGTTACTAAGAATTCTAGAGAAAGATGTTGAGGGAAAGATGCTTTATTTATCAACTAGTTGGGCCGGGCGCAGAGCACCTGTGCCTCCGGCCGGCCCAGCCACCACCACTGCCTGTTCTTCTCCCCCCGCCCCCACGCCTGGCTTTCTGGCTGGCCAGCCTGCCCGCTTCTTCTCCCCCATCGCCCACTTCTCCCCCTCCCCCACTTTCTGGATGGCGGGCTGGCCGGCCTGCTTCTTCTCCCTCCTTTCCCCCCATGCTTTAGGGCTGGTGGGCCAGCTGGCCAGCCGCCCACCATCTCTGCCTGCCCACCCACTCCAGGCAGTGGCCGCCTCCTCCCGGCGGCTGGGCTGGCCCACCTCCTCCTCCTGCTCCCCACTATTTTCTCTCCCATCCCCGTCATTATCCAGGCAGCTGCTTGCAAACTCTTGCGAGAGCTGCCACACATGGGATTAGTGACGAGTACGTTTAACAGAATTACATATATATATACACACACAGATAACATATAACATATATAGATAGATAGTATTTTGAAATGAGGTACATTTCCTAACCATCATGCATTCTTTAGGACAACAGGATAGCCTGGGATGCCAAGTGTCTGGAGGTTGGTGAAAAAGAAAGCTTGTTCACACAGTTATGGGGGGGGGGGGCTAGAAGTTCCTACCCCATTAGCAACACACAAGCAGAACCTCCATTTAGTCCCACAAACCCAGTAAACAGATGAAAAGGCAGCCACGGCAACCATTGTTAAAAACAAGCCGCTGCAAGCCCTGCCCCTTCATGGAAGTTCTTGAAAGGCTCCCCTGCATTCCTAGCATGCTTTGTAATGCCAGCAGACTGGGAAAGCTTCATGATGACAACAGCTGTCCTCTGATTGGCTATGAAGGAGAAGGAGGTGGGCACAGCCCTGAATGGAAGCCACAGCTCTAGATGGTTCCCTTGGGAGGGAAGGGTGTGCTTTGTGCAATGACTGAACAGAAGAGCTGTATGAATTCTCAAGACCAGAGAATAAAGGTAGGAAAGAGCTTTCCTCTCTTCCACCTTCATTTAAAAGCAGGATATAAAAGCTGGGTTACCCTGCTTGGAAACAGCTGGGCTGGAGGGATTTACATGAGTTCTCACACTCATGCCAAACAAGGGAGCCCAGCTTCTACCCTGATTTTAACAGTTGTGTGATCCGGCCTAGTACTTTTCAAGGTAAGATCAATGTTACTGACAGACACAGTGGTGCCACCGTGCCATAGTACTGGGGAAGGGAACTACAATTGTCCTTTTAAACTGTGCTGTTTCTCCCCTTCCTGCCACCACCTAGTCTACCAACAGTCTATCAATAATTATTAGTCTGGTGGCTATAGGCCAACTCCAGCCTCAACTCTAAATACTAGTTGCTGGGGAGCAACAGCAGGAGAGAGGGCAAGCCCCCAGCTCTTGCCTGTGGGCTTCTTGAGGGCATTTAGTGAAACAGGATGCTGGGCAGGGTGGGCCATGGGACTGAGCCCACAGGGCTGTTCTTATGTAGTAATCTATACTGGGAAGGCAGCTGAATAAACTTCTCCTCCTGGTTGGATTGGCAAACACAACGACATGGTCTCTAGCATCCATTAGAAACCATTTCAGATGAATACTTGGTGAGAATCTAGGATTTTGCATGGGTAAGGAGTGCCAGCCAAGCAAATTACATTTAAATTAAGGATGCTGGAATAATGTGAATGGAGAGATTTATCAGGTGAAACATCCTGCAATACCCATGCCAATAAAAACTCCAACTTGCTAAATTTCCAGGTATCAGGCAGCAGTAAAATGTATAGGAGACCTATACCACCACCACCCCACCAAAAAGCATCCCTAGCAGTGATAAGAGAAAGGACCAGTCACCGTGACAGCCCCGTTGAAAAGGCATCTCACTTGTTGATATCCACGTAGAGTTGATATAACAAGATAAAATAGTCAATTATCTGACTTAAATTAGATGTCATGCTTAAAAAAAAACCCACCACAGGCACAATTCACTCTGACAGTCTAAAAGGTTTACTTTTAGAGTGTCTGAGAGTAAGAATGACCCCCCTTGAGTGGAGTCCATGTCCTCTGAATCAATCTTCTGGGCATACCTCCTGATTAGAAGGCAAGCACTGAGCAGCTGCAGATACAGAGACACCACGCAGCCTCCTCTGATGATCAGTCATTCTGCTGCATCTCTGCATTGGAAGAGTTTGAATGAGTGGCTGCAACATCACCTGAGGTGGTAAAACTATTTGATCCCAGCAGAGGCTGATGTGAAGGAAGCACAGTGAGAGCTTTTGAGGGAAAGGGTGGGCACTTTCAACTCACATGAACTTTAATTATTTAATAATCAAATTTCTCACAACACATTCACAGCTCTCTTCAGCACCCTGTTTGGGAATTACTGCTTTATGTTATCAAATTAGGAAGCAGGATAGATAGTAGAGTGAGCAAATGACTCATGCATAGACCATGAAGAAGAAAAAGAAAACACTTTTGTTTCTCAACTTCTGGATGTGCTAGCTAAAAAAGAAATCTTAGAAGGCCAACCTGAACAGGGTGAAAGTAAAGGAAAAAGATGAGAAGGAAAAGGAGAAATGGTAGGGTAGACAGAGGTGCAGTTGGGTAATTTTAGACCCTGGACCTTATATGCACAAGCTGGCAAACCCCTCTTCAATTTTGGGGTCTGCTCTGAGAGCCCAAAAAGCCAAATTGAGGCCTGTGTCTGGAGGTTTGTTACTGCAAAAGACAACTAGGATGTGAGCTTTTGATTTTGCTGAACTACAGTAACCAAAGGCAATTGTTTATATCTATCCAAGGCCTAAGATTTGTTTTTGCACTGTACTTGTCAAGTGATAAGCATGAAACTAAGTCTGAGTACGTGCTTAAATGCTGAGAGTAATCATATTATGTGCTGAGAATCATATTTGGAAACCACATTTTAGATAGCATGTACCTACATATTTTAGGGGTACATTATTTTCACTCAGTAACTGCTGAATTGCTTGCATGCTGACATGTTTATTTCTTTGAATAACATTACTTGGAACTGAAAGGCACCAACTGGCACCACAGACTGGTCAAGCTGTGCATAAATTGTTGTAATGTTTTAAACTTTTTGTTTTTGTTTTAACTAATGCTTTATTTTCTGTTTTTATTTTGTTGTAAACAACCCAGAGATGTAAGTTTTGGGCAGTATAAAATATGTCTAATAAATAATAAATGAATAAAATAAAATAAAATAAACAGGATTGCTGCCATCTGGATTTGTAAACAAGCCAGGCCTGGGACCTACTATGTCAATGATGGGAGATAAAAAATGTTTACATTAAGGATGGTGACATAGAAAGAATTGATGTGACTGTTTTTTATTTGAGATATGACAAGGAGGCTAAGGAGAGGTTATAAAACTGACCTGCCCCTCCCTCACAAGTGGGGTATGATCTGACAGGAGAGAGACACCAAAGAGGAAAGAACAGAGTCATGTAGAGCTAGCATGGGAAGGAAAGCAGCTCAGACCCCAGGGAGATGGGTGTCTGCCCTGATTGGGGAGGAACATCCTCTGCCCCTTGGGTTGAGATGGGGATCCAGCCTGTGCTTCCTAGCCATTCCTGGGCTTCTCACCTAAGCTGCTTGGACAGCTTCCGGCCCTTCTGGCGTTTCTCCAAGGCCTCCTGAGACTACAAACGACTGACCGGTAAATTGCTTATCTACTAGAAGCCTTCAGTCCAGCCCTTTTCAGAACTAACATATCTTTCTCATCTTGTCTCCTCTCCTTTCAATCTCTGTCTTCTCTGCTTCCCAGGAGGGCTGCTCTCAGCCCGTTAGCTGGCCTAACAGCATTCTGCCTCGGCCTGCGCTCCGCGTTGCCATCTTCCCTCCTCCTCAATCCCTCCGCCTCTCATTCCCCTTGTCTTAATTGGCTCATATTTCTCTACGTCAGTAATGAGCTCTCTTCTCCCCCTCCTTTCTCTCTCTTGTCCTCTAGGCTCATAGACTATGAGTGGCTTTCTGCTTTCTGTTTGAGCAACCTTGGATTGTTTGGGAACAAACTGGGGATAACTGACATTGCTAAGCTTCATTTAGCTGCATTAAAGAGGGGGAAAGGTGATCTTAAAAACTGCTTGTATTCAATAAACTGCCTGCAAAAGTAGGAGGGAATGCCTTTTGCTGTTAGAGCCGGGCTGTGAGATTGTTTTGGTTTGTTGCTAAGAGGCAGAAGAGATAAACTACTGCCTGCTCTGGGCAGAACTGATTTTAGCAGTTGTGCACTATGACAAAGGGGACTGCTTTAAAGCTGTTTTTAGCTGTTATTGAAATACTACACTACAAAGAGAACATGCATCTGATTAAGTTTACTGCAAGTTTATTGCTCACCTGCAATCATTAGCCTTTAAAATAAAGAATTCATTTAAACAATCAGCTTGTGTAGACATTTCTACACCCCGCTCCTCCTGATTGCTCCATGATCTCAGTTCGAACTGGTGCAGCCAATCGGATTGGCTGAGAATAGGAGGGGCACGGCAGCCTTATCTTATCAGACCTAAAGACTTTTGGAGTCCCAAGCACATTTTAAATGCAACCATACCACCTGGGACAGACTAAAAAGGATTTGGGGACCCCCAGGGAGCATGGAGACCCTGGGCTTCAGCCCGCAAGTCCAGGGGTAAGAGCACCTCTGAGGGTAGAAACAAGTTTAAAGGATGTTCAAGCAAGCTAACAAATTTCTATGGCTTCTGTTTTAGATTTTTTTCTATTGTAGAATCATTAAGGTTGAGGCCAAACATAACTGGGCCAAATTCTCTGATGACTGAATTCTTTTTGTGATATTCTACAAGCAGGCAGTCAAGCTGCCTTCAAAAAATGTTTCTTAGTAATATCTTGAATATAAGGTTCATAGTATTCCCTGGGTTACCTGAGACCAACACAGTGAATAGGGAAACAAACAAACTCTTTATATTCCACAGCCAAATTTTAATATCTGTCCCCTCAGACAAGCATGTAATAACATGACAGAAAAAAGGTTCAGGCAATTATGTTCAAAACAGAATTTAAAAAGGGAAAGATTCACAAATATCTAACTTCACTTTGGACGCTCTGACAACATAACAGAAAATATTCAGTGCACATATCTCCCCCTCAAGAGATATTGGCATGTTCCTTACCTCATGTACTTCACATCAAAGAGCTGGAAGACAAAAAATAAATAAAAGGAAGCCATAGTGAAAAAAATAACCAAGCATGATATCTTTCTTCCTGACTATAAAAATCCCCAGTTATTGAAGTGTCTTGAGGGATGCTATAAACCTTGGGATAATTGGGCTTTGAGGCAATCAAGAGTATCGGTTTTGCTTTTTTCACCTGAGCTGAGGTTAATGGAAAGTGTACTACTCCGTGCCAAACCTGCACAACACCTGCGACTTGTCTTGTCTACACTAAAAATACCAGGAATAACGCTAAAATGAAGTGTCCCATTTAAAAGTCAAACTTACAAATAAATATGGATGAAAGGCTTGTGAAATAGAGATTGTGACCATTGGTGGCCCCTATTATTTCCTAGTGACAATCCCTTCCTTCCCTCCACATGACATCATAGCTAAGGAAAACTGGGCCAGTTTATCTCTTCTGTTTGTTAAGGATGTTCTGATGAAGTAGACTCTAGTCCACAGAAGTAAACTGATGAAGTAAACTCCAGCACTATTCAGTCTTTATTCAAACTGGGTACAGTGTAGAGAGATACAGGGGAATGGAAGCACATTCACCAGTCAGTCTCCCTGATCTGTTGTAGCTCTATCTCCAAGTTGTCTCCAGAGGTGGCTAATAAACAAGAGAGAGAAATTCATCCAGTTTTCTTCAATGCCTCTTAGTCTTTAAGATACCACAAGACTCTTTGTTTTCTTATATTTTATACATTTGGGGCTTGCATAGATGTGTCACAAATCTATGGCTGCCCCATCCAGTCCCCATTGTTACAAAAACAAATATCCTGTGCCCAGAGCATTACATCATACATCAGATGAAGTGGATTCTAGCCCACAAAAGTTGATGCCCCAATAAATCTGTTAGTCTTTAAGGAGACACAAGAATTTTTACTGGGGAGGAGAGCAGCCCTTGTGGTAGCAAGCATGAATTGTCCTCTTTGCTAAGCAGGGTCCACCCTGGCTTGCATTTGAATGGGAGATTACATGTGAGCAATGCAAGATATTTCTCTTATATGAGGCTGCCCTGGGAAGAGCATCTGCATATAGGGATGTGCATAAAACTGGGCTTTATGGTTCAGTTCTAATTAGACCCAAACTCAAACTGGTTCTACTTGTTCAGATTCTTAACTGTTAGAATTGGTCCATGGTTTGGTTCAAATTAGAATCCCCTAGAACCGGTTATATAATGTTATCCATAGGGAATAATGGGGTTCAAACTGGCCCATTATTCCCTATGGGTAGCACCCAGGGGTGCCAAAGTGGGATGTGTGGTAGGCACCTATGGATGACAACTACCACCCAAGTTTCAAAGCAATCGATCAAAGGGGCAATTTTTAAAGATTTTTTAAAAGACCACAGATGCTTGCAACCGCAACTGACAGATGAGCAGAAAAACAGGGTTAGGAGAGTGTTCACTCTCCTAAACCTGTTTTGAGGGGAGGCTACTTAGGCAGTTTTGTCGCCATGGTGCCCCCATGATTCTGGCAGTTCACATGCATGTGCAAAACCGGTTTTGCACGCATGTTTAAATAGCTTCATTTTTTGATAGTGTGAATGAACTCAATAGTTCAGCTGTGCATACTTGAGTTTGTGCAGTAGGGAATGGGGTTCAGGCATTGTGCCAAAGTCTTCATAGGAAAGCAGATATCTGAAGGAAATAAGAGAGGAGCCATCTTGTAGATGTTCCAGGAGGTAGTTCCAAACATAAGTCACAGAAACCTTCAGCCACTTGAGAGCAGTAAAGCAGAGAAGCCAAAGTCATGGGCAGGAGTGCAACAAGATAAGAGATGTGAGAGACAGGGAGAAACAAGGTCATGGAGGGTTGCGCAGGTTAGGACAAATACCTTATGCTGGATTGAGAAGCAGACTTTTAAAAACAGATTTAAGAAGATAGGTGTTGTGGTCGGAATGATGAAAGAGATGAATAGTTTTAGCAGCAGAATGCTAGGAGGAGGTAAGATCTTTTTCACACAAGAATGTCATGAGAACATTTAAGAATATCCCTGTGTGTCAGGCAGGGGGGAATCTCATAATTATATGCTGCTTATATTGAGTCAGGCATCTCCAGATGTCAGTTTACATTCTGGGAAATTTATAGTGCCAAGTTTGAATTCTGCTAAACAATGAGGTAAGGGCTCTTCAGCTGCTGCGCCTTACAAAATCCTTCTGTCTGTTCTAGCACCATCCAATTTCCTTCTGCTGCACAAGCCATCAAACTCTTGCTGCAAGGGTGATCAACATCTCATGTGTATCTATTCAAGTTATTAATAACACTTATTCTCATCCACCAGTCAAAACAGGAAAACACCAAAGTCTAATATAGTGGAAGTTCCCTTCTTCCCTTTTGGCAGCCATTACAGGCTTCGCAGCTTCTAGTTCTTCTAGACTGTTCTCATTTTTTAGTCACTTGCTACAAAGATCATTTTATTCAGGTTTCAGGCCAGAGTTTGGTACTGAAACTGCTTATGAAGCATATTAGATTTGTAGGCACAATGTGCCTGGAATTGGACAGATACAGACACTATTAATTCTTCTAACTACTTCTGGACCATGGATTTGGGGCAAGCATATGGGACAATGCTTTACAATGGTTCCGTTCCTACTTACTAGTCTGTCTCAGACTAGTATTAAGTGACTCCTGTTATACCCCTTGGGAATTGTCCTGAAAGGTTCTCCAGGGTTCTGTTCTGTATTTCCTTGATCCAGTGCCTAGAGACCATTATCAGTTAGATCAAGGGTCCCTGACCTTGGAGCCCCAGAAGTTCCTGCAACTGCAACAGATAGAGAAGGAAATTTGGGTGGTTTTATTCGAAAATCCATCAAATGGAGCCTCTTCTCTTGATAGGCCTACATGGTTCTATCTCTTTTTAAAAACCAGGAAAGTGGCTAAGACTATATTCTCCTGAAATGATAAGGGATTAGCTTTGCAGCCATTTATTTTCACTTGTTGACAGCGGTGTAGCAAACATGAGAGGCATGGGGCCTCATTCTGGTGGTATACAGAACCCCTTCCTGGTGGCATGCGTACTCACATGCACACACACCCCACCCCTGCTCACCCATCACCTCCACCACTTGTTTACCACTGTCTCCACCGCTTATAAATTCTTCCTCCTTCTGGCCTGGGAGCAGGAGCACGCAGTCCGATAGATGATAGAGGTTTTAACAGTCCAAGATCCTCCCCAGTAGACTGGCTCTCTCATGAGAGTGTTAGCCCCCCGGCGGCAAGCCACCACAGGGACAGGAATGTGATTTGGTCTCCATGGACTGCTTTGCCGGGGTGATCAATTGCAAGAACATCCTGGGTCACAGGGGCAAGGATCCTTTGCCCTCCCTCATATGTATATCCCCTCCTAGGAAGTCATCGTGTTCCCTTCCTGGAGTATTGCCCCTTAGCACCCAACACTGCCAGCAATTGTGCTTGTGTGAGACTGTTTTGTAGCAGGTCAGAGGTGCAGCAAGGGCAGCTGTGCAATCGCAATCAGAAACAGGGATTGCATGGCATGGCATTTAAAGGGATTTAATTGTCATTTCCCTGCCGCGGGCGGGCGGACCATTCTGAAGAGGCACGGTCACGCTTGGCATGCCCCCTTGGAGATCATAGCCGATGGCTGCCACCCTGGAGGCATGCTGACTCCTTGCCCACAGTCTGGCCACGCAAGCACTACAGAGCTTGCTGGGATGTGGCCTCGGTGGGCCAGGAAGAGGGCGGGGCTCCCCTGCCCTGAAAAAGGAGGTTGTCAGACCACAGTTGGACGAGTGTCTGCAATGTGATTCATGTTTTGAAAATTTAACCACCGTTTGGCAACCTCCAGTTCTGTGTTATGTGAGAATGCAGCCAATGAAAATCCAGGGCTAAGTTCCCTGTTTTCATATAATTGCAAGCATGATCAATAGACTAGGTTCTCATTCTCTTATTCAGAAAAACAAAAGACTCATCCCAAATTTGGCTTACAGCAAGGATTACATTAGAGCATAAAAAAGCCCAAGATGTCTAATCCTTGCTGGCAGGCTAAATTCCTCCTTAGCTATCTGCCACACACAACAGCAGTAACATGTTAGTATCTGGTAGCATTGCCCTTACATTAGCTTCTCTTTTTTGCTCACACTGCTTAATTATCCAGTGTTTATGTTGGCATAAATCCACTAAAAATTAAAAAGAAATCTGCTTCATGTACACATTATTACAGGAGGATTTAAATAAATCATTGAATGCAGGAAGGACATTATTTCCCAGTAAGTCAGAAGACTTGGGCAAAACTGAAGCAAAATTAAATAATATGAAATATATTTCTATGGTCCATTCTCAACAAGCTAAATGGGGCACTGGTGAAAGATGGACCTCCCATTCTACCCAAATTTATAAAACTGCAGGAGAAAACCCTGATGGAAAGCACCTGGAATGCTCTGTCAAAAGTTATCATGCATTGAAATTAATAGTAATTACTGAATTCTGGGATCATGAAATAGTCTACAAGAAAATGACTTAAGGAAAATATCCAGTAAAGGATCATGCTATCACCTTTCGCTAGAGTATTCTATCATGTGTGAGAGAGGGACAGTATTTGTACAGAGGGCATGTGAAACTAAATTCAGTACTTTTTGTATTTGTAACTCTTCCTGCTTGTTTCAAAGCAAACTTTCATTTCCAAAAGAATATGTCCTTAACAAGATCAGTATAAAACAACATTTTAATACAGCCTTGACTGATGGCAATATTTATTATTATTTTATTTATTTATTTATTCGATTTTTATACCGCCCTTCCACAAATGGCTCAGGGTGGTTTACATTAAAACAAAACAATTAAAATCTATTAAAAGTTAAAAACAGACTATAAAACACCTTAAAGCAATCAACAGTTTAAAAATTCAAAACAGTTTAAAACCCTTGAAAACCAGGTTACAAGAAGTTAAAAACATTTACAACAATTTAAAAACCCTGGAGTGCCAGGCCAAACAGATAGGTTTTGAAGGCTCTCCTGAAGGCAAATAATGAATTCAAATTACATATTTCTGCATGGAGTGCATTCCACAGCCCAGGAGCAGCTACAGAGAAGGCCCGCCTCTGAGTCACCAACAGATATACTGGTGGTAACTGGAGACGGACCTCCTCAGATGACTTTAACGTGCTGTGGGAAGAAGAAGGCGCTCTCTGAGGTAACCTGGACCTAAGCTGTTCAGGACTTTAAACGTAATAACCAGCACTTTGCATTTTTCCTGGAAACATATTGGCAGCCGGTGCAACTGTTCCAAAACAGGCACAATATGGTCTTTCCGAGTTGCCCCAGAGACCAATCTGGCTCTCGCATTTTGAACTAACTGAATTTTCTGAACTACGTACAAAGGCAGCCCCACGTAGAGCGCATTGCAATAGTCAAGCCAGGAGGTTACCAGCTGATGCACCACTATTTGGTGGTCACACACTTCAAGGAATGGATGCAGCTGTTGAATCAGCCGAAGATGATAGAAAGCACTCCTGGCCGAAGCCTCCACCTGAGATACCAGGGTGAGGCCTGGGTCCAGGAGTACTCCCAAGCTCCATACCTGCTGCTTCCGGGGGAGTGTAACCCCATCCAGCACATGAATATCTAACTCATCCCTCAGATTCTAAACCCCCACAATGAGTACCTCCATCTTGCGTGGCTTCAGTTTCAATTTGTTATCCCTCTTCCAGCCTATTACTGCCTGTAGGCAGGCATTTAGGGGATGAATGCCATTTCCTGATGCTGCAGATGAAAAGGAGAAGTGGAATTGGGTGTCATCAGCATACTGATAACACCCAGCACCAAATCTCTGATGACCTCACCCAGCGTTTCATGTAGATATTAAAAAGCATTGGTGACAGAATGGAGTCCGGAGGGACTCCATATAACAGCTCCCATTTTGAGGAGCAATTTTCACCAAGCTCCACTATCTGGAATTTACCCAAGAGATAGGAGCAGAACCACTGCAAATCAGTGCCCCCTATCACCAACTCCCCCAGGCGATCCAGAAGGATACCATGGTCGATGATATCGAACACCGTTGAGAGATCCAGAAGAACCACCATAGTCACACTCCCTCTGCCAATTTCCCGGTAGAGGTCATCCATCAGGCCAGCCAAGGCTGTCTCAACCCCATAGCCAGCTCTAAAGCCAGTTTAAAATGGGTCTAGATAATCATTTTCCTAACAAACTGCCTGGAACTGGTCAGCCACCACCCTCTCTATCACCTTGCCCAACCAAGGGATATTGGAGACTGGCCTATAATTATTCATTACTAAGGGGTACAGGGAAGGCTTCTTGAGAAGCAGTCTAACCATTGCCTCCTTCAAACAAGGAAGCACCCTACCCTCCCTCAGCAATGCATTAATAATGTTAACTAGGCCACCCCCAACAATCTCCCTGCTAGATAGAATAGAAGCAGTTAAGTCAGGCAAGGATCCAGAAAACAAGTGGTAGGCCGCACTGCCCCAAGCAGCTTGTCCACATCCTCAGGAGTCACAGATTGAAACTGATCTAACCTAATACTGGAAGAGGGATTGCTGGACACCTCCTTCACAGACCTTGAAGAAATACTGGAGTCCAAGTCAGCCCAATTACAGGAGATTTTTTCCGCAAAGAACCCATTAAAAGCGTCACAGCAGAACAGACATAAACAAGAAAAAAAATTATTACTTCAAATTTCATTCAAGGATTAATCTAATTGGACGGAGGTGCTTCATTAACCTGATTAGAATGTACATTATCAATAAAATTGAAGGTTAAGTGATTCCTGAATACAACTTAATATATTGTCACAGCTGATGTGAGTGGCAAAGAGTGTTTTTACCTTATTTAATATATTTCAGGGTTTTGTTTACTGTGACTCTGGAGCAATTCAGAAGCTTTCGATTTTCATATCACCAACATGACAAGAAACTACAAATGCTTGGGGAAGCGGGGGGCACGTTTGGAACATAATTGCGGATATCACAGTTCATATGGCAGAATGCAGCAATAACATATTTTCATCCCACAAATTAAGCTTTCCCTCCTCAAAACAATTTAATATTTATAGGCATTTTGACAGACTAATGAGTAGATAGCTACATTTGCATAGGAGGACAAGCACTCATCTCTAGATGAAAGAGCAGCACTGAGTGATGAAACATTAAAGAAAAACAAACATGCCATGTAAGTTTTGATTATATCATTCTGTTGTCAAGGAAGATGGAAGCAGCACAGTGGTCACGTTAGGCAGGCAGCACACTGATCAGAGAGGCTTTGAAACTGTCACCCACATCTGAAAAACTACATTTTGAGATTTGGGCAGGAATAATTAAGATTAAATGCAATTTGTGTTTTGTTGTTGTTAACACAAGATGAAGCTTTGAAGAGCTCACCTAAAATTGTTCATGTAGTTTTAAGACATTCATTAAACAGGAAGGTTGATGGGCAGATATTTTGATGCTAAAATGTAGCAAGCAAGAATATCCAGTGGTTTCTGAAAATGATGAAAAATCACAACCCCTGCTAACTGGGCAAAGACACACTTTAAAAAGTGGTGATTTCCATAGATTTAGAAGGGGAAGAGCAATGGTTTCTGTTCATTCCAGCATAGCATTCATCCCATTGCCTGTTGCTGGTATGGTGTGTGTTTGGATTGTGAGATCTTATGGGCTGGGGACTATCTTCTAATTCCTTTTACTATATAAACCATTTTGGGCCAGTTCAGATGATACTTTCAATGCTGATTTGTAACTAATTTTAAAATGAGTGGTTGCATATATTATGCAAAAAAGGAAAAACACTGTGGATTGGCTGACATCTAACAAGGCACACATGTTAAGAGGGTCTGCAGGGACACAGCAGTAGCCTTCACCCAACACTTCCAGTCTTTCTCCATGCCTGCTGTTTTGCAAGGAGACTAAAACCGCATTGAGATTGTTCTTAATGAAAGGCAGTATAAAATAAATAAATAAATAATACAGAACCCAGGATATTAGCTACTGCATTTAGCTTTTTTGCTGCAGGAATTCCATTACCAGGGTGCAGAAATTTTAATTTTAAAAAAAATCTGCATCCAATATAAATAAATAAATAAATAAATATTGGATGCATATAAAATCTATTTGCAACTGAGCCTGTGAAGAAGACACTATTTTATTTCTCCTGAGGAAGATTTTTAAATCAAAATGCATCTGGCAGAACAAACCACTACCTGGTGCACCCTAGGGGTTTTCCTCCTTCAGATTGTTGCTCAGCCATGAAAGGCCTTCAGCAAGCCTGTCTTTTATCCTTAGCTCCCAATCTGAAAACTTGGACTATTAAGCACCTCTCACAAGACTGTCATAGAAGTGAATGACTGAATTACTATTAACAAGTAAGCCCATAAAAAAGCACTATGTCAATGATGGATGATCTGTTCTTCTTCAGATCTTGTCCTTATGAAGCCAAGGTTAAACTATTTACATTTTAGTGTATTGTAAACACAAGACAACTTGACCTAGTAATTAGCCTATTTAGAGTCTTAATTAAACATCTCATTTCCTACCTCATGATGTTGAGCTTGTAGATATACAGCTGTTGCCCTGCCCTCTGACAAAATTCCTAAAACAGATCCCAAGAGCAGAATTACAGCTTTGAAGGATAAACTTTAGCAACTGCCTTTTCCAATATTCCCAATTACTGTCTAAATTATTAGGCATCTTTGACAACAGCACACAAATATTGACTTGAGCCATCAGGAACTCTACAGTCCATTCAAAACCTTTTTTTTTCCCTTTTTTGGGGGGGGGTTACATAGCCCCAAGTACATAGCCCTCTACATATACTCTAACAAAGGCCTGTTCGCACCTTTTAGCAAGATGCTAGTTGTGCTTGATGATACAAATATCAAACTGGTGATACACCAATATTTTTGTGTGCATGTCTGTGTGTGTATGTGTGTGCTTGTACGCCCGTGTAGCTCAGTGGTAGGTGTCTGCTTTGCATACAGAAGGTCTCAGTTCCAAACACTAGCATCTGCAGGTAGGGCTAAGAAAGATTCCTGCCTGAAACCTTGGGGAGCCATTGCCAGTCAGTGTAGACAATACTGAACTAGATGTATCAGTGCTCTGACTCAGTATAAAGTAGCTTCCTCTTCTCCTATTTTAATGCAAAGTACAAGTATATATATGTTAAGGCCGCCCCCCCACAACACACACACTCTTATTCAAATAAATAAATAAATAAATAAAATGTGCTAAAGCTCATCTGCCATGCATGCTGACAGGGCCTTCTCAGTGATTGCCCCCAGAATGTGCATTGCTCTCCGTTGGGAAATTTGTGCTGTCTTTCCCACCTTGTTCTTCCACAGCAATTAAATACCGCTCTCTTGCTGCAGATCTTTAGAGGACAGAGATAATTTTATAGACCACGGTGCCTGTGATGTACAATCTGTCTTTATGATTAACTTCTGCTGTGTTTGTTGACTGACACCAGATTTTTAAAAAGTGGGTGCTAGGGGAGAAGCGCTGCTAATGCTGCTGCTGAGTTCCTGACTAAAGCAGCATTTTTAATTAGGCTACTGAATTTAACTTTATTTTCAATTGTTTTAATTTTGTTTTAATGTATGTTGTACCTTGTAAATCGCACAGAGATTTGAGTTTTGGGTGGCATATAAATATATTAAATAAATAAATAAATAAGTAAATAAATAATGAACCACTGGCACTTACATGGGGGAAGGGAGGGAACAAATTCCAGTGACCTTGCCTTCTGCCAGAAGCACTGTGCCACTCCAAAATAAGTCTCTGAGGGTTGCAAGGAATGCTTCTGGGGGAAGGAGAAATTTTGTCTCCCTGCACAATTGCCTG
Organism: Hemicordylus capensis; assembly: GCF_027244095.1. Taxonomy (NCBI): domain Eukaryota; kingdom Metazoa; phylum Chordata; class Lepidosauria; order Squamata; family Cordylidae; genus Hemicordylus; species Hemicordylus capensis. The sequence goes on from NC_069662.1 coordinate 107,950,459, forward strand.
TGCTGTGTTAATTGACATCTTCTGCAGCACTGACACTGCTCACCAAGCCAATGGTTAATTTGGATGTTAGACATTGACTGGTTTGTTAGTCACTTATGGTTGTATTTTTCGTTCAATATTTTAATACTTATTTTCTGTAATATTTTGATTTTTTTTAATGTTTACCCTGCCATGTGACCAGTTAGGAAAGCCAGTATAATTTGTCATGCTCTTAATGTTTGTTAGGCCATTTCTCCCCCTGCTATTTTTTTCTCAGGCATCCTTTGCAGCTGCAACAAACAATATTAGAAGACAGGCCCGGATAAATGTCTAAAAAGATCAAATAGAAGTATCTTAAAAATCACTCTGTGGGCTGTTTTTAATTGTTTTTATTCTGTGAAAGTGTTTTAATAGTTTTTATTTGTTTTTATTCTGTAATTTGAATTGGGTACACCACCTAGAGATGTATATATCAGGTGATACATAAATATTATAAACAAACAAACAAATAAATAAATAAATAGGATGACTGAATTGGGTTGATACTGAAAAAATGGAATTACTCACTATATGTTTGGCATACCATTGAAGTTTAGCCATGTTCAAGGGATTTCTCTCTCTAATGAGATACTGAAGAGAGTTTTGAGAATTTCATCACTGATGAATAATTTAGACCTAGTAATCCATGTGCTTCTCCTTTTCATGTTGTGAATTAGCCATGCAGATTATTATGTTGCAAAAGTTGTTTTTAAACGCTACTCAAACTTTTATTTAGAGAGAATTTCATCTGCTAGGGATGTGCGTTTCATTTCGGATACAAAACGTTTTGTGCACAAAACAGGCCATTTCAGCTGTTTTGTAGCCAAAACAAAATGTCCCTGTTTTGGATACAAAACGTTTTGTTGTTTCGGCTGTTTTGGAACTCCATTTTGCAATCACGAAAAATCTTTCTCCTTCAGTCTCCATTTTGAGTTTTGACATCTATTTGAATTTCCGGCCCTTCCAGCCCGCAGATTGGCCAGTGAAAGCATGGGCTGCTCTGCTGGCAATTGCCTCCTTATTCCTTTTAAGGACATTTAAGGGCAAATTTAACCCTCATTGGCCAGTGGGGCAGTGTGCACACTGTGTGGGGCAGTATGCATTTCACTGTTGTTGTTTTACAATGTTGTGTGTAGATCAATTGCATTTCGGGTGGGGGGGATGTGGATGTGCATGACCTTTGGAAATCTGCCTGGTTTTTTCCAAAGCTCTGCTGTTGTTGATATGTGATGTTGAGGTTATTTGGGGTGGATCTGGGGCAGAAGAGTGGGTCAGGTGGTAGTGCCCCAATGGGTGCCTGCTGCCATCTAGATTCCAAAGGAATTAGGGAAAGGACTGATTTTTAAAGAATTTCTGAAGTTGACATGTCTTGGGGGCAGATTTGGGGCAGAAAGGGGGCCTGAGGGGCAAAATAGTGGGGTTGGGTGGCAGTGCCCCAAGGAGTGCCTGCAACAACCCAGATTCCAAAGGAATAGGGCAAACGGCTGATTTCTTAGGAATTGTTGAAGTTTATGTGTCTTTAATGTTTCCCCCCCTAGGGAATAATGGAGGTTTCAGCAGACCCATAACTCCACCTGGGGGGCACTGGGGTGGCCGGGAGCAAGTGGTGGTATAGTGCACATAGGGTGCCAACCACCCCCATGGGTTGCTAACCCATGGGGTGCTGGGTTCTGTTGTTTCTGAGGTGTTTTGAGTGTAGATTCTCTGGTAGCACATGAGACTTTCAACGACAAACCATGAATCCACTCTCATATGCTACCAGAGAATCTACACTCAAAACAAGTCAGAAACAACAAAACCCAGTTGCTAACCCATGGGGGTGGTTGGCACCCTATGTGCTCTACACCACCACTCGCTCTGGGCCACCCTGGTGCCCCCCAAGTGCAGTTATGGGGCAGAATTATGGAGGTCCATCATTCCCTATGGGGAAGAAACTCCATTAAATCTTTAAAAATCAGCCCTCTGCTCAATTCCTTTGAAATAATTCTGGCAGCTTCCTTGCTCCCACTGGGCACTACCACCCACCCTACTCTGCTCTGGGCCACCCCTTTCCCCTCAACATGAAGCTATACTTTTTTCTGAAACCTCCATTCTTCCCTATGGGAAAAATCTTATACTTCAAAAATTCACCAAAAATCAGCCCTTTGCCCAATTCCTCTGAAATTTGAGTGGCAGTTTCCACCCATTGGGCACTATCACCCCCACCCACTACTTTTCCCCTGGGGCCATTTTCTAAAATCCAAAACGTTTCGGATTCAGATTTTGCAATTTCGAACAAAGAACAAAATGGGGGTGTTTTGGATTCGGGCCAAAAACAAAACAGAAAAAAAACCAAAACGCACAACCCTATTATCTGCAAGATGTGGAAGATGAATGAGAAAGAATTATAAAGCACTTCACACGTTATGGAAGTATTACATGAATGTTTTAATTAAATTAATTTAAGAATATCCAGCAGTTGGGGGGGTTTTCAGTTTCAGGGGTGAGCTGTAGGCAGCCCTCTTGTGCCTATATGTACCAATTGGAGCCTTTTCCCCAGTTCAAACAGCAGGCATGGGAAGGCCCAATCAGGTGAAGGCAGAAGGTTAACCCCTCCCACCACATGCCTCAGTCCTGATCTGTGGGGAGAGGGCCCAATGTGGCTGCTTACTATTGAATTAAAAAAAGCATGGGAGCCGCAATACTGTGCTTAAAGTAACATCTAGTTTGACCCCTAGAGGTCTGCACTTGTACAAGAACATATCGGACAAATTGCCAATAGAGTACACACAGAACAGTCAGAGCTGTGCACTCTTTTTACAAAGTTGAAATCCCGCCTATCAGCTATTTGGTGAGGAAATATCCTGCAGTGAGAGCACACCATTTGGTCTCTTGATTACTTCTGAGACTGGGAAAAGTGAAGGAAAGATTCAGGCTGAGAAGGATAATAAAGAGCCAAGCATCTCACATAAATATCATTTTTGGACAACTCCTTGATCAGACTCTAGAACAAAGATTCCTACCTGCTACAAATGAGCCTCTTCCATTTTGAAGATTACTCTAATCCAAGCTTGCAGAGGTGTCAGTCTTGAGATTCTCAATGCTTCTTTCTATTGAGTACCAGGGAATCAGCTAATGAAACTTTGTAGCATGTGTGATGTGATAGGTTGCAAGTGAGTGTTGCTTCTGCGATTCTCTGAGGCCTCAAAGCTGCCTCTCTAGCACCCCAATAAGTAAATTAAGGAGTACATCAAATGGTTGCCTTCTTAGATTTTCTTAGGAACTGGCAAAATGACAGTCAGAATAGTATGTGTATGTACAAAGAGCTAAGAAGAATATTCATTTGTGTCACAGTCTCTCAATTCTCTTCACTGCTTCCAGGCATGTAGCTTCCTCCAGTGACAAGGCTGACCACAACTCTGATCACGCATGCCACTGCTATTGACAATGACAAATCTTTCCCCAGCATAGAAGTGTCTTAAATAGATTATCTACAGAAGTTGGCAGACATTCCATTCCCTGCCCTGTCAATCAAGCCTAAAATGCTGCATCCAAATAGCATGGGATTATTTTGCCCATGTAAAATCACCTTTCATGGCAAGTGAGTCAAGAGCTACAAAGTGTGTCTGATTTTGCCTTCTTTTTTTCATCAGGATTAAAATGCCTCTCCTGGCTTCATTTTTCTTTGAATGTACTTTGTATAATTGTGGTGTTGTTGAAAATCCACTTTAAAATTAAACACTCAGCTGGCAAATGATAAATATGAAAATGTCCTGCTCAAAATGTATGATTCTTGGGGGTGGAACTCTGCTTTCATCCCACCCACTCAAAACACTCATATGCTCAGAAAACAATATGATGGAACCCGTCCCCCCCCCCGCCCCCTGCTTTTAAAAGCAATTTTTTAAAATGAAAATGTCATTTTTGAATTCTACCTGTCTCTAGAAAAGCAGACTGAGAATCTCATACACCTTAGGGCAGTTCACATGATCTGCATTAAGGTAGGAGAAGCCTCCTACCCTGATTTGGTAGCTGGGTCCACTACTGATTTTTGATCATGTGACAGATAAAAAGAAGGTTAGAGGTAGGGTTCTTGATCATCAGTCAAGCCTCACCTGGGTAGGATGATTTTTCTGCCTACCTTGTTCAGAAGTTGGGGGCGGAATCTGGCTAGGGCATGCTCATTCTGTGCAGCTGGGGCTTGACTAACAATCAAGTTCCCTGCCTCTGACCTTGTTTTTATCTATCACCCAGCTCCCAAATCGGGAAGGGAGGTTTATCATCCGGCCCTATTGTCCCAGTCCTAAGTGGTGGGATTTTAAAATAATCATCAACTTGTCCTTTGGTCTAGAAATCACTTGTACAAGCCTGTCAAATGGAAATGACCAAAACATTTGGCTCACCTGTGACCCACCCATACCTTTGACGTGATCAACTCTGCCAGTCTAAAAGCAAGCAATATGGCTTTATTAGGACCAACGAAGATAGCACAACTGAGTGATCACTTTTAGAGGGCTAGCCATGTGAGTCTGTAAGCAGCAGCAACGTGTCGTGTGGCACCTTAAAGACTAAGCAACTATTGCAGCATAACCTTGTGCTGACTGCAGTCCACTTCATCAGATGTGTGAAGTGTTATCATCAGTTGTCGGGGTTACATGGATATAGAGGAAAAGGAAGCGGGTGGAGGTTAAATGGTCATGCAAGAGGTACAGTCTGTGACATATCTATGGCTGGCATGCAAACAAAGTGTGTGTGTTTTGAGGGCCTGTGGGCATGGAGCAGTTCTCCTCCAGTCCTCTAACACAAGTGTTGTTGCATCAGAGCCCTAACACTGAGTGTTACCTGTGCTCCAGAAGCAGATCAGTTCCATGGTTCCAATTGTACAGAATGCTTCCAGAGCAAGGGCAGCATTCAGAAGTATTAGGGCTCTGGTGCAACAACATGTATTCTAGAGGGCTGGGGGAGTTGTGTGAGGGTGCCTGCTGCATACCAGCAGAGCTCTGAAGTATGCACGCTTCGTGAGCATGTCATCCTGTGTGAATAAGATAAGCAGTGACAATTCATAACAGCAGTAATTGTTGATGACAAAATCCTCCCAGCTCAATTAATCCCGTGATAGTACAGGAATCCATAATCCCAGTCCGAAAATGTAGGAATGGAATAAAACAAAATAGCAAATGAGCTTTCAAGTTCTCCAGAACTCTTCATCAGTCTGCATATTAAGCAAAAGAGAGAAAAAGTTGGGCATGGTGGAAAAGCCCTAAGGTTTGCATTTCATAACTTCTACCTTAAGCTGGATACAAACATGGTGTAATTTGAGCAGTAGACTGCTGTGACTGCTGTTTTTTATTCAAACATTTAAAAAAAAAATCTTTTTTCCTGGAACTGAGCTCAGATCTAACAAGTTCTTCATGTGTGCCGAAGCCTAGCAGTGACTGGCTGGTGCCTGTGCAACGTTCTTCCCCGTCTGAGCAGTTTCCCCACCCAAACTTATTTAAAATTTACTGTTACGTTTTTTAAAAAAGAAATGAATTTTCCATTGAATAATTTGCAAGCAATACTTAAAATATTTAAAATGTAATACTTTCAAAATAAACATGAACTGCCCCACTACCACCTAAGTATTTGTGTCCCACAGGGGCAATTTGCCAAACCATACCTCAACACACAGTGTCAATATTCTTTGAAATAATAGTAAAACAGCATGTTTAGAGGAAGTTTGAATGAACTCCCTACCATGCCAATTGGCCAATGAGGCGGGGCCGGGGGGATGTGTGTGCTCCTCCTACACGTATTTTAAAAACCTTTCTATCATCTGAACTGGTATAGGGATTCCAGAATTCCCTGGGGCAAGGGAATGACAGTTAGAGATTCAAATCTCTGTCATATATATTCCCTGGAACTAAACAGTATTTTCCAGTGTGGTGCAGTGTCTGGAATGTTGAACAAGGACTGGGGAGAGCCGAGTTCAAATCCCCATTCAGCCATGAAACTAGCTGGGTGACTCTGGGCCAGTCACTTCTCTCTCAGCCTAACCTACTTCACAGGGTTGTTGTGAGGAGAAACCAAAGTATGTAGTACACCGCTCTGGGCTCCTTGGATATAAATATGATAGATAGATAAATGAATGAATGAATAAAATAAAATAAAATCTCATTTAGGAACATAGGAAGCTGCCATATACTGAGTCAGACTATTGGTCCACCTAGCCCAGTATTGTCTTCACAGACTGGCAGCAGCTTCTCCAAGGCTGCAGGCAAGAATCTCTCTCAGCCCTATCTTGGAGAAGCCAGGGAAGGAACTTGAAACCTTCTGCTCTTCCCAGAGCAGCTCTATTTCTTTTACAATTTAGCTAAGAAGCGGTGGCAGCTAGTACAAAGGAGGGGGGGCAGCAGAAAATGAGCTGCTGATGCAGTGTGTGATGCTCCCATCCCATTCTGCTCTGTCCCGGCTCTCGCTCTCACTCTCTTGTCTCACCCTGCACCAAGCCCAGCAGGCTGGTAATTTGCTCGGTTGGGGATTCAACTCCTCAACTGCCCCGTGGGAGAGTTCAGAGGCTAAATGGGAGCATTACCAGCCCACTGGGTTCAGGGTGAGGCAAGATGAGAGAGGTAGCTGGAGCAGGGCAAAATGGAAGAATCCTGCCCAGCAGCTGCAGCTCATTTTTCACACATACCCCCCACGTGTTTGAACTGGCTACTACTGCCAGGAGATACAAAAACAAAGGGGCTGGATGTTCCGGAATCTAATTTTTGAGCAGGTACTATTATCAACCTTATCTATCCCACACCTTTTCTACAGACTTCTATCCCATAGTGCCCACAGAACACAGCTGTGGCAGGGAGGGAGGGAGGTCACGTGCCACATAAACTTCCCTAGGCACCATAAAAGCAGAGGTGGCAACAATTCCTAGCAAAGAGTAATAGCAGACAGCACCAGCTGTCAGCTCGTAGAAGATAGCATCTTTTCTCTCATTAGCGTGGAGCAGGCATCAATTGGTAGAAATGTACAATCCGGTTTATTTCTGTAAATGCCTTTGACCTTAGCTAATTTTCGTCCATAAGGCTGACCTCACGTTGCTACAACAAATCTTTTCTTAATAATTCCTTTTGATAAAAGGAAAAGGGTGTCCCGCTCCTGGTGAAGGTCAGTCCACTCTGTAGTGAAAGCACAACTTAATGGCTATTGATTGGGGATGTCCAGCTTTTCCTTTACTTCTCTATGATGTCTGGCACTTCTGGAATAAATCAGTGGCATGAAGAGTGTTAGATTTTTTTTCTTCCTTCGCAAGGAGGAGATTGTGATGGGAAGAATGAGAAAAAGCAGACCAGGCTGGGACAGCCAACTCTAAATTCTGACCTACACTCTATTTAAATGAGATCCTTTGAAGTGTTTTTTCTAAAAATGCACTGTGACATTTATGTAATGGTGGAACAAGGGTGGGTTTTTTAAAATTATTATTACTGTTATGTTAGCCTGGAGAGGCACATCAAACAAAACTGGAATAAACAACTCTAATGAAATAATTCTGTCTAAATCGAAGGGGATTTTTAATAATACCTCATGCCTGGGCTATGCATGTTAGAAGCAAAAAAAAAAAAAGGAAGAAAAGTGTAAAAGAAAATGAAAAAGCTTGGACAAAGACTGACCCAGCATTTTTATACCTATACCATTTTTCAGTGGAATAATTTTACTAACACTCTATGAAAATTGCAGAACATCACAAATTAAGACAGAACCATAGTATTGGTGTACCATATGCCTACAATTTGCCAGTTCTTTTTCAGCACAGTACAAAATACTAGGACTGTGCACGTTCTGAAAATTCAGATTCTACCTGATTTGATTTCAACAATTATGAGTTTGGATTCTATGTTCTCTGGTGATGTCGGATATCAGATCAGATTCAGAACTCGAATCCAAATTCCATCTTAAATTTGGATTTCCCCCCATAGAGATCAATGGGGAAATCGGGGGGAAATTACCAAAAATGAACGGTTAGCCCTAGAGCCTTGAAACTTATCACACATGTGGAGAAGAAGGTAAGGGCCCCCTGTACTGAATTTGGAGAGATTTGATTGATTCTGAGTTTAAGTGAATTTGGGGGGGGGGAATTAAAACAAATGGCTTAGAATTATGAAATCTGGCTTGTTTCAAGGTAGAACTTTACAAAAACCTCTGAAATTGAAGACCCTCTTTGGACCATCATTTGACCATTGTGTGCAAGAATCTGTTCTTTGCCTTCATGAAAAAGGGTATGTGAGCCAGCGTGGTGTAGTGGTTAGAGTGCCGGACTAGGACCAGGAGACCCGAGTTCAAATCCCCATTCAGCCATGATACTAGCTGGGTGACTCTGGGCCAGTCGCTTCTCTCTCAGCCTAACCTACTTCACAGGGTTGTTGTGAGGAGAAACTCAAGTATGTAGTACACCGCTCTGGGCTCCTTGGAGGAAGAGTGGGATATAAATGTAAACATCATCATCATCATCATCATCATCATCATCAATAAAATAACAACATGCCCCCTTTTCCCCTTTTATATTTCCAAAATAGATGGGCATACATTTATGAAATCTGGCAAACATGAAGTCCACATTGGCAGGATTTTTATTTTTTTTAAAGCTATGGGTGACTCCTCTGATTTTTGGTAAATTAAAAAAAAAAACCAATAAAAAATGGTGAAATCTGGCTTGTTTCAAGCCAGAACTTTACAAAAGTTCTGGATTTGAAGCCCCTCCTTGGACCATAATCCCACTCCAGTGTGGACGGAAAAGGATATCACTTTGATTTTTTTTAAAATTAATTTTTTCTTCCCCATTGCAGGAACAGGACTTCACACTTTTTAATCCCTTACTGGCTAGAACAGAAAGTGAGGAATTCTTTCTAACCACAAAAACAGAAACCTTCCCAGTGTTTTCACTTTTAATGGCCGTGTATTTCTAGAAGCAGAAATACAGAAATTAATATAAAATCAAAGGTACTTTTTCCTCCACATGGGGGTGGTATGATGGTCCCAGGGAGGGATTCAGATTCAGAACTTTCTGTGAAGTTCTGTCTTGCAACAAGCCAGGTATCTGATAACTGGTAATCCAGATTTCTGGAAGTCCTCAGGGAGTAGGGACACAACTTTTCCAAAGAATTGCAGGACTAACGCCTTTGACAGTTGACTCCTAGGTGGGGAGACAGCAATCTTTCTGTCTTTTTCTGCTAAAATTAGAGGCTTTCTCCAGCTAAAATTGGAGGCTTCATCCTGTGCCTAACATGAGGCCAGGTGAGAAACCAAAGGGACTCTCTCCACCCAGGACACCTGATTATGCCAATTAATTCTCCCCTCCCTTCCAGGCATCAAGCCTGAGCACCAGCTACACTCACAATCCCAGAACTATACAGCTTTAAAACAGCCAATGTAAAGCCAGTCATCAGTTCCTAAATGTTTGAATACCAAGACTAAAACATCAACTCGTAAAAGATTTTCGAATGTTTTTCAAGCAAAATATTTTGCATTGTTTCCTGTAGCCCACTGGCCTTCTTAGGAAGTGAATTCCACATGTCATCATGCGATCAGGAACTGCAAGACAGCTGCTGCTGGTATGTGGTTGAAAACAGCAACAGAACATCCTAAGTGGATTCACTCTACGTATGGATAATCTCTCCGACTCAGTCTCTGGCATGTAAAGTTAAACAATGCCAGACAAAGACCTAAGAAAGGGTTTTTGCTGGAGTTCCTGGAGAGTCATTGTTAGTCAGTGCAATTAATGAACTAGGTAGCTCAGGTTTCCCAAACTTGCATTCCCAGATGCCAAAGGCCACTGTGGCTGGGGATCATAGGAGATGCCAGGGGTGTAGCAAGGTTGGAGTGGGCCCAGAGAGGAGATTTTAAAATGCCCCCCCCCTCAAAGTCCAGGGCCTCCACACATCCCAGGCCCCAAGGATTTACGTCTGATATTTCAAAATAAGTATGCTGCCTGGAAATACATTTCACACACTTCACAGTATATAGTGATATACATTGAGTACTATATATTTGTGCTACTTTTAATGCCTAGAACACACTAGAAACACTAATTATTAAAATGAGACCCTCGCTGCAGATTAGCAAAGGAGACTTGCAACCATGCAGGGGGAGCCTATGTTTGTTTTCTCAGAATTCTGAACAAATTCAGTCAAGTTTGATTTCAGGAGGTTTTTCACACGGGGCTCCTTTAACACACATCTCCTCTGGAATGGAGGTGCTGCATTCACATGTTGTCCAGACCGACCCTGAAGTCCCTGCCAGTTATTGGGGAGCAGTTCACACACAAGAAAAATAAAATAAAATAAAATAAAAGCACAACACACATGCTTCACAGTTCTCACTCAGACCTTCGGGGTTGCAAAACAACTTGAACATACGTGCATTTATAAAAGACTGAATGAATAAATAAAATAAATATAATATTGTTTGTTCCATAAGTTTTTATAATTTTCTGCCATGAAACAAACCACGTATAGGACTTTTTAGATAGGGATGTGCGAACCGGTTTGAATTTGAACCAGGGTGGTTCGAAGGTTCGAATTCCAACTGAACCAGCCTTCAGGTTCGAGCTGCAGGTTCGAATTCCAACCGAACCAGGGGGTGGTTCATTTCGAACTGGTTCAAACTGGTTTGAACCAGTTCGGACATCCAAAAATTGGTAGGATGGTAGCTGGCACCCAGGGGTACCTGCCACCCCAAACCCCAAAGCAATCGGACACTCGTACAATATTTTATGAATTTTTGAAAATTATTTTTTTCTCATAGTGTATAATGGGACTTGAACCAGGCCATTATACCTTATTGTGGAGCACCCATGGGTGCCAACAACCACCCAAACCCTGAAGCAATCGGACAGTCCTACGATTTTTTATGAATATTTGAAATATTTTCAATTATTTTTCTCATAGAATATAATGGGACCAGAACCAGTCCATATCCCCTATTGTGGAGCACCCAGGGGCACAAAATCAGGGTGGGTGGTAGACAGACAGGGGTGCCTACCACCCACAAAACCCCAAGGCAATTGGACACTCCTCTGATCATTGGTGAATTAAAGTATTTTTGAATTCCTCATAGGGAATAATTAGGATTGCAGCAAATGTATAGCTTCACGTTGGGGGTAAAGGGGTGTCCAAGAGCAGAGTGTGGTGGGTGTTAGTGCCCAAGGGGGGGGGGCAGGTAGCTATCAGAATTATTTGAAAGGAATTGGGCAAAGGGCTGATTTTTAAGTGATTTTTGAAGTTTATGTGTCTTTAAGGTTAGCAATAAGAGTGGATTCATGGTTTTTCATTGAAAATCTTATATGCTACCAAATAATCTACACTCAGAACACTTCAGAAACAACAAAACCCAGTACCCCATGGGTTAGCAACCCATGGGGGTGGTTGGCACCCTCTTTGCACTAGACCACCACTCACTCTGGGCCACCCCAGCACCCCACAAGTGGCTCTAAGGTTTTTCTCCATAGGGAAGAATGGAGGTTTCAGCAGCCCCATAACTGCACTTGGGGGGTGCTGGGGTGGCCCAGAGCGAGGGTGCCAACCACCTCCATGGGTTGCTAACCCATGGGGTACTGGGTTTTGTTGTTTCTGAAGTGTTCTGGGTGTAGATTCTTTGGTAGCATATAAGATTTTCAATGACAAACCATGAATCCACTCTCATTGCTAACCTTAAAGACACATAAACTTCAAAAATCACTTAAAAATCAGCCCTTTGCCCAATTCCTTTCAAATAATTCTGATAGCTACCTGCCCCCCCACCTTGGGCACTAACACCCACCACACTCTGCTCTTGGACACCCCTTTGCCCCCGATGTGAAGCTATACATTTGCTGACACCTCCATGCTCCTTTATGGAGAAAAACCTTAAAGTAGCATAAACTTCAAAAATCACTTAAAAACCAGCCTTTTGCCCAATTCCTTTCAAATAATTCTGATAGCTTCCTTGCCCACCTTGGGAACTACCACCCACCACACTCCACTCTCGGACACCCCTTTCTCCCCGACATGAAGCTATACATTTGCTGCAATCCTCATTATTCTCTATGAGGAATTCCAAAATAATTTTAAAATTCACCAATAATCAGAGGAGTGTCTGATTGCCTTGGAACTTTGTGGATAGTAGGCACCCCTGGTTGTCTACCACCTACCCCACTCTTGTGCCCCTTGGTGCTCCACAATAGGGGAAATGGGCTGGTTCGGATCCTATTATACCCTATGAGAAAAATAATTAAAAAAATTTAAAAATTCATAATAAATCACAGGGGTGTCTGATTGCTTCAGGGTTTGCATGGTTGTTGGCACCCATGGGTGCTCCACAATAAGGAATGATGGGCTGGTTGGAGTCCCATTATATCCTATGAGAAAAAATAGAAATAATTTTCAAAAATTCATAAAAAATCGTACAAGTGTCCGATTGCTTTGGGGTTTGGGTGGAAGGTACCCCTCAGTGCCAGCTACCATCCTACCAATTTTTGGGTGTCTGAACTGGTTCAAACCGGTTCGAATCAGTTCAAACCGGTTTGAATTTGAACCGAACCAGGGGGAGGTTTGAGCAAATCCAAAACCAAACCACCCCCTCCTGATTCGAATTCGAACCGAACTGGGCAAACCAGTTTTGTGCACATCCCTATTTTTAGATTGTTTGTTAAGCCAGCAAATTTTCCAAGCTGTTTTAAATTAAATATTCAGAGACTTCTCAGTCTCTCTCCCCCATATCAAAGCCCTATGGCAAGCAGATCCCTATATATGGGGGGGAGGGGTGTGACCACAAAAAGGAGTTCACGTTCTACCTGGCAAATGCTGGGCTGGGCTGGGCATAGGGTCTGCTACAGAGAGCTGTGGGGGCCACTCTGCTTGCCTGCCTCCTTGCTTGCTTACTTGCTTGCTTGCTTGGGGCCTCCCTGCAAGCCTACTCCAGTTCAGGCTTCACTGAGGCCTACACAAGGCCTCCCTGGAAGCCCCGCCCACCCGCAGATTAGCTGAGAGGCGGGGAGAAAAGGAGCTCTTTGCAGCTTGCTTGCTGCTTCGATTGTGGCCAGGAGAACAAGCAGGAGAGAGGGCAAACAGGGCAAGTGGCTGAGGGGACCTAGGGCTGGGCAGCGGGCAATGGGGAGTCATGTGAAGTGTCTCGGGGGGGCCCCAAGGCAGTGGGGCCCCCAGACAACTGTCTCCCCTTGCCTAATGGTAGTTCCGCCCATGAGTCCAACATCATCTGTGGACCCTAGGTTGGGAACTGCTAAGATACCCTGTCAGTTTGATGGCTGGAAGCAGCTCTTGTCCTTAAAGCAGGGGTTCTCAAACTTGGGTTCCCAGATGTTTTTGGACTACGACTCTCATTATCCACAGCTACTAATGCCTTTATCCATTGTTTGTTTATCATCCAAGTTTGAGAGTGCCTGCCTTAAAGCAATACTTCCAAGAGGTAGCCCTCTGTTAGGTTTATATAAATGCATGCTCGTGCACACACATACATATATGAAATGCCAAAATGTAATTAAGACCTCATATCAATAAGCTTATTATATATGTTGATCTCCTCAAGAAATATATAGAACTACCTCTGTTCTGCCACTGCTACTACATGTTGAATTCATTCCAAACATTGTCTGCATGCCTACGATTTATTCTGCAGTTTCTCCTCTCTATTTTGATGCTGTTTGTTTTATTATGCCTAGAGAGAATTAGACAAATGCTTTTTTTTCTTGAAAGAAGACAGGCATTATTTATACTGTCTAGCATTTCATTTTCTTTCTCTCCCTCACCACCCCGCCAAGTTTAATTATGTAAAATAGATGAAATAATTTATTTACTTTTATACATATTGTTATTTTAGCTGTTATTCATACAAATATGGAAATCTTTAGGCACATTAGCTCTTAAACTTCTATGAGTAAATGAGGTGAAAAGAATTGTGGTAACACAGCACTGAGCCCAATTTCTCATGGTTCACCGTAATTCTTAAACTGCGGCCATTAATGAGATAGAAAATGGCTTTTCTCAATCATATCCTAACATATTAGAATAATTTAATAGATACAGTATTCAGACAGCTGATATACTTTTTAAAAATGTTTTTAAAACATTTCCTTTTCCTTAAAATGTTTTTAATACAATCCCTTTTCCATAGGGATGCGAGGGAGGTTTGAGAAATAGCTATTGATGTGAACTGTTCCTTTCTGCACATTTAAAAAAAAAAACATTTTATCCCGCTCTTCCTCTTAGGAGCCCAGGGTGGTGTATATGGTTATACACAACATCCTCACAACAACCCTGTGAGGTAGGTTAGGCTGAGAGATACATGACTGGCCCAGAATCACCCAGTCATCACGCCTATGTGGGAATGGATCCCCCATGTGACATAATGGAGCTTTCCCCCCAACTCCTTGAAGCATTGAGAGCTTCTACACAGACTCTTTAAAGCTGATAAGGTTTTGCTTTTCCACAATAAGCTAGATGTGGATTGAAACCAGTGATTCCAATGGCATTTAATATACTGCTATTTAATATACTGCTATAGTACCTATGGATGTCCTATTCTGCTCAGTGGGATTACTCTCTGGAATGTGTACATAGGACTACAGCCTTCAGTTAGTGTCTCCAAGCTTCCCAGAGCAATGCCCCATGCAGATTCCTCATCCCCACCCAATGCCATCCATGTTCCCTGCAACAGTGCCATGTCTTTTCCAACTGAGAGTCTCCTGTTCATGGTACTCATCCTTCCAAGGGGAGGAGAGAAATTATTATGCTCCTGTCTTTGCCCGTTCACCCTGCCCCATATTTCCTAGCTCTCACCAGCCCCCAGAGTCCATCTAGATCAGAATTGTCTACACCAAGGTTTCTTAACCTTGTGCCCCCAGATGTTGTTGGACTACAACTCCCAGAATCCCTAGCCACAAAGGCCATGTCTGGGGATTCTGGGAGTTGTAGTCCAACAACATCTGGGGGCCCAAGGTTAAGAAACCCTGGTCTACACTGACAGGCAGCAGTTCTCCCAAGATTACAGGAAGGAGTCTCCCCCAGCCCTATTTGGAGATGCCAGGGAGTGAATCTGGAATTTTCTGCATGCAAGCCATGCAGATGTTCTTCCAGTGAGCTAAGGCCCCATCTCCTAAGGAAAATATCTTACCGCGCTCACATTTAGTCACCTATCTGAATGCAAACCAAGGTGGAGCCTGCTTAGCAAGGGGACCATTCATGCTCGCTACCACAAGACCAGCTCCCCTCCCCTCCCTTCAAAGGTCAAACACTAAGAGCAGGAGGCACAAGATAGGATGGGGCATTGCAATGCTGGGGGATAGGTAGCCCTGGGTGAGGAGGAGAAATTCATATTGGGCACTGCTATAGAAAGAAGCAAGAGATTCTCTAATTGAAGATTGCTATCTGCAATGGCTGGGTGGGAAACTAGAAACACAGTACTCTGAAAAGTCTGAGTAGCACTTGCCCATCTGTACTAGCATCTCGTCCTGAAATCAGGAGCCCACAAAAGCAGAAAAGGAAAGGCAGTCAAGGTTGCAGAATCCTGGATAGCTCCAAGAAAGCCCCTTGCTCCAACAAAGTCCCTAATGAGTCTTAAACTCACTGGCTGCCGGTTCGTTTCCGGGTCCAATTCAAGGTGCTGGTTTTGACCTTTAAAGCCCTAAACGGTTTGGGCCCGGGGTATTTGAGGGACCGCCTGCTCCCAAGGGTTGCTGCCCGCTTGACGAGGACATCTGAGGGGGCCCTGCTCCAGGTGCCAACAATGAGAGAGGCCCGGCTGTCGTGCACTCGGGACAGGGTCTTCTCTGTTGCTGCCCCCAGACTCTGGAATGCTCTCCCAGTGGCCATTCGTTCCTCGGACTCCATCACGGCTTTTAGAAAGCTTGTAAAGACTTGGCTTTTTACCCAGGCTTTTACATAATCGTTTTTACTGCTGCTTCTGGGTGTTTTTATCTGTTGTATTGTTTTATGCCTGTTTTTATATGTTTTTATACCTTTAGCATGATGTTTTTATTGTGTTTTTATTGTATGTTTTTAACTTTTGTAAACCGCCTTGGGGCTATCTTTTAACGAAAGGCGGTATAAAAATGCAAAAATAAATAAATAAATAAATAAATAAATAAATAAATAAATAAAACATCTCTAGGCTCAGACAACCCCTGCCAGACTTCCACCTCCCTGCCTGGAGAGCAGATTTAAAAGTGAAGTCCTCTAGCCTGGAGTCTAGTTTTCCTCCTATACTGCATTGCCTGCAGTGTTATGCAGGCTTGAGAGAGCATGAGTTACGAGGTGTAGAAGAGACGTATTTATGGTAGGGCTTGAGCTGAGGCTCCATGTGTGCTGTTTTAGCTATCTCCCAACTGGTAGGCTCAGACTTTAGCCTGGTCTGGGGCTCTTCGAGCCTGACTGGTCCCCCTTCTTTTCAGGGTCAGACTCTGTACTGCTGCTCAAAGCTAGAGTGATGATGAGAAGATAGGCTTGTACTGCAATCTGATATTAAGTAAGCAAATAGCCATGTCCGGCTACACAGTGAGGTCTTCTTCACCCAGCCTACCTGGGCCAGCAGGAGCCAGCCTCAGAATAGGGATGGTTAAACACCACTCTGGGTCTCCTCCAGAGGAGACATCCCAAGCTGTTCGTGCCTCGTACTGGCTTCTCTCCAGAGAACCCAGCACTCGCCATCCGCCAGCCATTCATCCCTGGCTGGCTCTTTAAATGCCCCCTCGCAATTAGGGGGCCAACGCCCCTCTTTATTGGCCCATTCTCCCTGGCAGCTGCACTCCCCCTCCTCCCTCCTGAGCCCCCTCCCTTTGGGAGGCATGCCAATGAGGTCACTCCCACATCCCCCACCCCCAGAGCTCTCCTCAGCCCCAGCTCGCCCAGCTTTGTTTCTCTGTCGGGAGTGCCATTTGGTGGGGAGACTGAGCAGCTGATGGGGGTCCTCAGCGTGCCATCTTCCCCTTCTGCCAGCTCGCTGTCCCCTCCTGCAGTCTCAGACAGCTGCTCGGCCTCACCCTGGACGGTAAGGGTAGCCGGTGCAGCCGGACAAGACACAAATCAGGACTGAGAAAATGCGGGTGGATTACTCAGGAAACACTGGAAAGCAACAAGCTGGAGATGAGATCATATGTATACTGAGTTTTAAAAAATGAGTGAGCGAGCAATTGAATTAATGAATGAATGACAACTGGGGCCGGTATGGAAGCACCATATGAACAGCCTACATCAGAATAGGTTAGTGGCAGGACTGCTGGTTCTATGCACAGGATCTATAGACAGGCATCCCATTGGAAGTAAAGGTCAGTTGCATGGTAATACACTTAGCACCACTCATGCTGGCTGAGGTGGAAGAAAGGTTCACCAAACCCTGTGAGGATGCCCTCCAGTACATAAAGCTTCACATGCAGGAGATGATGGATAGGATTAGGGTGCAATATTTTATCTGCCCACAGACAAATTTGACATTGGCTCTACGTACCCAGCACTCTTATTTTTATTTATTTATTTATAAATAATAAATCCACAGACTCAGGGCAGTATACAAGACAAGAACAGCATCTGAGATATAAAGAGAGAGAAAGAGAGAGAGAGAGAGAGAGAGAGAGAGATTTAAAGGGGAAATGCCTGGTGGAAAAGAAATATCTTCAATAAGATCTTAAAGGCTGAAAGGGAGGAGGCAGACTGAATCGGGCGGGGGAGAGAATTCCAAAGTGAAGGGGCGGTAACAGAGAATGCCCTTCCACAGGCCCTAGTACTACGGACCTCTCTGAGACCAGGGACCTAAAGAAGGGCAGCCTGAGAAGATCTCACAGGATTAGACAGAACTGGCTGGGAGAGGCAGTCCTGAAGGTAAACAGATGCTAAGCCCTAAAGGGTTTTAAAGGTGAGAACCAGCACTTTGAATTGGACCTGGAAGCAAATTGGCAACCAGTACAGTGACCTGCAAGAGAAGTGTCACCCTACCATATCTCCTAGCGCCCATAAGCAGGCAGGCCGCCGCATTCTGAACCAACTGAAGCTTCTAGGTCATCTTCAAAGGCAATCCCAGGTAGAGTGCATTACAGTAATCCAGATGAGAGATTACGAGAGCATGAGTTACCGTTACCAGGGCCTGCCGGTTGAGATAGAGCTGCAACTGGCGGACCGCCGAAGCTGGGCAAAGGCACATCTGGCCACGGCCTTCACCTGCGGCTCAAGCAGGAGCTGTGAGTCCAAGAGGACCCCCAAGTTACGGACCACCTCCTTCAAGGGCAGCGCAGTCCCATCCAGGGAGAGACACAGACTCGGCAATTGGCCAAATCGAGGAGTTAGCAAAAGCAACTCAGTCTTGGAGGGATTAAGTCTGAGCATGTTTTGGCCCATCCAAACCCTGACAGCCTCCAGATGCTGGGCAAGCACAGAAACGGCATCTCTGGAGTGGCAATATACAATGAGTATCATCGGCATATTGATGGAATCTCACCCCAAACCTATGGATGACCTGCCCCAGAGGTTTCATGTAGATGTTAGAAAGAATAGATGCGAGAACTGAGCCCCGAGGCACCCCACAAAGGAGTGGCCACAGGGCAGAGCACTCGCCACTAATACACACCGACTGAAAGCACCTACTAAGGAAGGAACGGAACCACTGCAAAACAGTGCCCCCAATATCTAACCCACACAGGTACTCCAGAAAGATACCGTGGTCAATGGTATCAAAAGCTGCTGAGAGACCTAAAAGGACCCTATATTATGAAGAATACAACCCAATGTAAGTGCATTAATATTATTTAAGATAAAGGAATATGAGGCATTTATCCTTTGCTGCGAAGGAAAGCCAGTGCCGTTAGGGGCTTGAACTGCATTATGCCTTGCAAATTTAAAAAAGAGGCTTTTTGTTATTCTTCATGTTGAGACAAGACACTACAAATTGTTGCCATTTTGCTGCTGCAACTTGAAAAAACAATTAAAGAGTGTGGGGGTTTTATTGTATTTGCACGCATTGTAAATGGGCCTTATTGCACTGTAAACTAGCTATATTTTCTGTAAATTTCTAATTATCATTAATATTAATGTCCTGATACAAAACAACTGCCCAGAAATGCTTATGCAACATTGTCCTGTAAACCCATTAGCCAACCATCTCTTTTGCTTGTCCCTTGATCAGTTTGCCAACATCAATCATGAGGCACTTGTAAATCAAAATGTCATGAAACTACTCTCACTTATACAATGTGAGCAATTCCATCCTAGCACTGCCTCCATCCGTTCATTTAGGCAATGTTGTCGACGTTTCTAAAACAGCTTGCTAGCACTTGAGCACATTTGAAGGATACATGCCATTTTCACTGCAGTATATTTGAACTCTATTACTCCATAACATATCTTGATTTCTAAAGGATTCGACAAAGGAATCTTAAGAAGATTTAGTACACCAAAGGCATCTTGAATGAAAAGCATCAAAAGTTTCAGGACAGACTCAAAGTCACCTTGGCTCCCATAAATCCTGGGTAATAATATGGCAAAATGCCTTTCGTTGAGGCATGAATAGATAATGAGAACATTATAAAAGGTTTCCTTGCATGTCTACAAGCTGTCAGTGAAAATTCTTCTCAGTTTGAATGAAGAGGCACAATTTAATTACTAAAACAGGAAGGGAATATAAATATACATTTTTATTTGTGATAATAGAATGAAAAGCTTCTTTTTTTCCTATTTTATGTGAAAATCCAACAACAAAAGTTTTCCTGTTTTAAAAATACATGTTTCGAGCTGATGATCCACTTTCATATTCCATACCCGTTCCATACCCATCATTCAGTCAGGAGCGCTGGGTGCACTTTGGAGCACACACAGAACCCTGAATAGGAACAATCATCTTCTGCATTTATTTTAACATTTCAGAAGTATGACAATTTGTATGTGAATCTGGTAATGCTACTGTTATCTTGACATTTGGGAAATCAATCAATACCTCACTCTTGCCAATAAAATCAGCATTTTACCATGGTAGAGAGGTTCTTGCAATAAATTGTTTAGCTTTGATACGAGGCAGGAATAAAATATAATTATAGGAATTTATAAGAGGCAGTTGCAGCACAACCATACCAAAATAAATAAATAAATAGCATTTGTGAACTTAAGCAATTTCAAATATTAAGCTAGAGTTCAATGTGCACCTCAGTTGGCTGAAATTGTTTTTTCTTTTTTCCTCTAGCCTCTCTCTCTTTGTTTATCGAATTCTAATCTATCAAATTCTATAGAAAAGCAGCATCAGGTAAAGAAAAATGCACATTCCTCCCATTCCAATAAGTCTGATAGTGTTTTAAAAAAGAAGTTGTCTTATACCTTCTGAAACAGAAAACAAAAAGAAAAACATCAACACTGTCTCATCATCAGGTATAACAAGACCTGTAGAAAAATGTGCTTCCTTTGTTTGTAGCAACATACTCTGCAGTCTCAAACTGTTTACCCTTTGAGTATTCCCACTGACTTTTGGAGGGTTGCTCCGGGCTGTATTATCTTTAAAAAAATGCATCTTAACTACATATTAGGATTTAGATTACAGATAGGTATGTATGGGCAAGTGTTTAAAGCACCTCTATTTAGTGCCCTTGGGTTCCATGAGCAGAACAATAAGGCAATATGCAAATTAGATCACCTTTGAAACACATTTGCTTTGTTTTTTGCTGGCTGGGCTAGAACCCATCATATCTTTCAACTCTCCCTAATTATTAGTAAAAGCCTTGAGATGCAAATATTTGTCTGTCCCATGTGGGTTGTAATTGTCCCATTTAATGTTACTGTCATTTTCTGGCAATATATTTGATGATGCAGCTAAAAAAATTGACAGATTTTTAAAAAATGTTTACTTTCCTTCTCTTTCTTGCTTGTTCTTTCATTCACATCATAACAGGCTGAAGACTTCTTATGCAAGATGAGTAGTGATGGCCAAGCTCCCCTTGACTCATTTCAGAATTAAGCTTGTTTTCCAACAGGACCTACTGAGGTATGGTGAGGCCACCACAGGCAGCAGATTGGCAGAGGCAGTGGATTAGCTGCTTTGAGAAGTATGGCGATTAATTTTTTTTGGCTGGGATTTCATGGTCTATCCTTTGCACCCTCTAGGCGTTAATCTTTGACCTGCACTGCTGTGACGGAGAAGAACAGCATTTTTGTTCATTTCTCAGAGACTCTCAAGTGGATTACAGTAATTTGCCTCATAGCACCCCAGGGGAAGTGTGACTTTTATTAGTGACCTCTTTAGGATAGTATCTTTCCTGCAGAGACAATGGAAAAATGAGAGGAAAAGGTTATGCACCTTGAGTTGGTAGGAAACCTCCTGTATGCAGTATGCAAGCTAGAAGATGCACCAAGAATAAGCTGCAGTCTTGAATTAGCTGGAAAAGGTGCATCCTGTTAAAAGAAAGAGCTAAATCTCTAGTAGAAGGCCATAAAGCTCCTGTTAACAAATGATGTTTGACCCCAGTATCTGGTATTCAGACGTATACTGCCTCAGACATGAAAGTTTCAACTGGGCAGCATTTAGATGAGTCAGTCATAACTAAGCACCATTGAACTCAATGAGACAAGTTAGTCATGACCCTGCCTATTGGATATATGAAAACAGCAGACTTCTTCAATCATTCAACTATTTATTGCTAACAACTTATTGAAAAATTTAAAACTTTTAATTTTTAAATTAAATACGTGGGGCAGGGGGACCAAGCATATACTTATCTGCAGATGGCCTCTAGTTTCTAGCCCACCTGAGCCTAGGACTGATCAGTCCCCTGAGGAGATCATACAGACCCAACCACTCACAGAGGTTTCTACTGCAAATTAAAACTGCTCCCCTGCTTTCTCATGTGGCCTTCCTGGCCTTATCTAATCGCTCCAAAAAAGCCAAAGTAACAGAAGCTGCACACAGTGACAATGTTTTTTTCTTCAAGTTCTTAACTGGAAAAAGGCATATACAAATAGTGTAAGGCAGGCACCCTTAGGAAACTGAAAAGAAAAGAAGGTCATAGCCATTCCCACTGTGGGAAATCCTGTAGTAAGTAAATCAAACGACATCTGGAAGGTAAGTCTTCCAAAATAAGTCAACATCTTGAACTCAAAAGCAAACAAACATTGAGAAATAAGGATACCACTTGAGCTGCAAAACTCTCTCCTCAACAGATGGGCAATTTGCAGTTCCTAAAGTCTGAGGAATCCTACCATAATTGTAGGCATTTTTCCACTGCACAATGTGGCTGCCGCTTTGAAGCTCAGGGACTTAGAGAAGTCCTTCTATCCACTTTCGTTATCTTTTCTGTGTTAAGTAATCAGATCTCATCAAAATGCAAATTAGCAACATGGCAGAAACCCTCCCTGGGAATTACATATTACTTCCCTATCTTATTTTTTTTCTCTCTCCCCACCATGCACTAAACATCTTTGAAGCTGATGCTACACATAGATACATCTTCCCAAGTGATGTTCTCAAATATATAACTCACAAGTAGCAGCTCTGTTTTCTCCTTTTTGGATTATTAAAACTGAACTCTACTTTCGGTCCCTGCTGATCATTTAAAAAGTTACTTCTTCAAACCCTTTCAAGGGTCAGTGTATTAAATATGCTATAAATTGTTCATTTCTGTCTGGCTCTCTGGAAAATGGTGTGGATGATTTTGCCAATGATCTTATGATGTACAGTTTACATGTGTTAAGGGATCTACTCTCAACAGACTGGCAAGTTACTTTGCATCTGACATGCTACCAAGAGAGATGAGGAATTATTCTGCAACTATTTACCAACATCTACCAAAGAACGAAAGCACTTTTTGTGCTGCATGTCTAGTCAATTGTGGAAGAGGCAGCCTAGTTGAAAATTCTATTGATCATATAAATTGAACCCATTCATTCACCTCACCTCAAATTTGGAACAGAGTAAATAGGTGACAAGCATTGAAGCAGCACCATCTGTCCACATTTAGTGTACAGCCACTGAGAAGTTACCAAGATACAGCAGTTTGAAAACTTACTCCAAAGAAGCTGGGGGCGGGAGGATAAAAACAGGTAATCCAGTTCAGTCAAAGCACAGCTCTAAGAAGCAAGCCCACTAAACTCATTTATCAGTGCTAAATTCATCAGAGCCCTTGTGTTCAGAGGATGAAAAGTGTGAATTGCATTGTAGGTATGTTTAATAACAACTATTGGGGCAAGTGTTCTACTTCCACTCAAAGGGCCAGTTCACACGTACACTTTAACCACAGTTAAAGCTGCCAGAGGTTGTAACTGTAGTACACGAGAATGTGCAAAACTGCGGTTAAGGGTTTGAAATCAACTCCAGTTTGCCCCACTGGAGGCAATTGGAATTTGAGGTTTTCCCTACATTTCACCACTGATAACTGTGATTTTGCCTCCCAAGCATTATGTGGCCATAATCGCGGTTAAGCACCAGTCATAGAGGTGGCATCCTAGAACCACCTAGGAATGTGCCAGCAGTACAAACACAGCAGCCTTCTCCAGCCGGTCCTCAGAGAACACGCTCCACCCACGACCTTTATCTTATTTATTAAATTTCTATACTGCCCAAACTTTCGTCTCTGGCACATGTGTCCCCAGGTCCATCCAAGGGTATATTGAGGGCACAGCTGGCAGAATGTCTGAGCTCAATGCTCCAAACCTTACTTAACCACCCTGTCCAGGGTGTGCATTCTGGACACGGCTCCGGAAGCTCTGTGCTTGCCACAGCCCACCTTGCTTCAACCCCCCATGCGCACCAATAGCAGTTACCCCACACCTGACCAAAGTTTTCAGCCACCTCGTGGCACTGGGGAAAGGACCTCTGCAGTGGTAGACATGCCCCCCACACCCAAGGCCAAGGGAAAGGTGAAATACAGGAGGAACACACCGCCTCAAACAAGGAGCCACACTTACAACACTCTCCCTGGATGGGGAGGAGGGGTGAAGGATGGGCATGCAAGGATGAACAGCCGTTCACCACTGTTCCCCACGCAAGTGGAAGCAAACAGTGGAGACAAGAAGAGGGGGACAGGTGAGGAAGTGGTAGCAGGGCATCCGCAGGCCAATGTGACAGAGGGTGGGGGTCTAGACGTGCAGGGCTCAGAGGAAGGGCAGACACAGGAGAATCCAGAAGCTCAGGAAATAGGAGGCAGTGAAAAATACCCACACACACACACATACACCAGTTAACTGCCTCAGCCACCAGTGCACCAAACATAAGAGTTGTCTATGCAGCTTGCACTGACAAAGAATCGAAAGTTTCCCTTTGTGCCTTGCCGGTTTTGTTCAACCCCCCACAATTAAAACACAGACCACCACCCGACAACTCCCACCTTAAGAGTTCACACCTGGAATGTTTTTCCAACAACCCTTCTGTTTCTGCTCCTCGAAATTTGAAATGTTATTCCTTTTTCGCACTGAATAGTTTGTAGCCTTTCCAATAAAGCTGTCCTTTGTTAAGAGTGCTGTCCATTCACAGCTGTGCGCAGCAGCGTTGGAGAATGCCTAAACAGAATGGTGGGAGGGTGGTGTGTGCCAAAACGCAGGGGAGTAAGTCTGGTCCTTTATTAGCTTGTTTGTTGTGGGGTGGATGGGTACTGCCCTTCCTGCCCTTCCTGCCCAGCCACCACTGCTGGGTGTAGAGATTGTACATGTGTAACTTCTTTTACAGTACCAAACACATATAGTTGGAACAGATGGGGCCCCTTTAACAATCATCCTCCACATCCTACGCATTTTCTTTGTAATGTCTGAATATACCTTCACATTAATTAGAAGATTGTGATTCCTGCTGGACTCCATTACATACATCTAAAACGCTCAGTTTACAGTCATGTGTGGTATATACGGCTTTGTCCCATATCCCATATGTACACCATGTCTAATATGACCCCTCCCACCCCAGTTTAGCACAGGTAGTGTACGGCAGCATTGGAAGGACGCTTTGGGAAGGTGCCCTATGATCAAAGATTATGCCCCTGCCAGAACGGTGAAGTGAAGACCAAGGAACATCTGATGCTGAAGTGTAGATTTTATACTGAATTAAGGGGTAAGCTTCTCTCCCCACTACTAATTCATTACAATTCTAATTGCCCTTCTGATGGGGACAAGGTCCTTTTTCTGCTTACTGCTAAGTCAGAGTATGCTTACAGGAGGGTAGCAAAAAAATTTTTCATAGCAAGCAAGATTCGGTTTAGAGTGACTGAGGTACGAGATGCCGGGTTGTACACTTCAGATTAACCGGTTTTATTTGAATGAAATCAGTCATATATATGGTGTTTGAAGGTATTAATGTTTTATGTATTTTATGTATTTTACTGTTGTTGTTGTTGTTTGTTTGTTTGTTTTTCTTGTATTTATGCTGGCCTTTGGCCGAAATAAACAAATACATACATACATACATACATACATACATACATACAAACATAGGTAGTGAAGCAGGCCATAAATTAAACACACACACACACACACACACACACACACACACACACACACACCCCAGTGTTCCCTCTAATTTTTAAAAGTAGTGAGAGGAGAAAGGTTTGTCCTGGGCGGCGGCATTGAGGCAGTGTGCACACATAACACATACATACATAAACATACACAGTCTCACACACACACACACACCCCACTTACTGACACACACATTATTTCTTCTTTTTTGCAGCATGCAAAGCGTGCCATGCAAAAAAATTTTAAGCGTTTCAAAGCATGCTGTGCAAAATTTTTAAAAGCGTTTCATTGTGTCACTTTTCTATATTCATTTTTCCAAAAGGAGTATAAATAGTGTGAACATATCAAAATTAAGCTGTTCAAGCCAGTCAAACCACAAAGGAAAAGCGTATAAGGTTGAATAATGCCGTGGAATGCATCTTTCCATAATAATGCAAACATTGCCTGTCTGGGTATAAACCTGTTTTATGTGGACAAGGCTTCTCAAATGTGTATGTTTAGTATCTACTAAAAGGAATTTTATCCTTACTTTCTGTCCCAATTAGGGAGCACTCAAGGCACCTCACAACAGACTATAGCAATAACACCATAACAATAAAATAATAGCAAAAACAAAACTGCTGTAAGATGCACAGCATAAAAAATAAACAAGCAAAAACCAACTGGAGCCAGACAAATAATTTAGGGATTCCAGGATCACAGGTTCAGACACCCAGCAGGTCAAACACCTACTGGGATACAGAGTCTTCAGTCTGGCTCAGGATGTCAAGAAGGAAGAAGCTGTCTTTACCTTTTTTTTTTCCCAACTGGGTGGGGAGGAGCCACTACTGCCTCCCATCTTCCTCCCAGACCCACCTCCAACTCTGGTCTCTCCCCCGGGCTACTGTGTGTGTGTGGGGGTGGTGGTCTGAGCTGGGGGGGGACTGCCACTGGGGGGGAGCCACGTCTGCCTCCTGTCCTCCTCACCCCTGGCCCCATCTCTAGTTTCCATCTGGACTGCCAGGGAGGAGCTGCTGTGCGGAGGACCTGCCACCTCCGCCTTCCATCCTCCTCTGGCTGCAGATCTCATGAGAGGCACAGCAGAAACTGCACGCCTGCCAGAATCTTCTGCACAAGGGGCTAGGATTTGGTGCACATGCGCCTTAGAGGGAACAGTGAAACACACACACACTTTTACTGAATATGAGTTGATGTCTTCAAATCAAATCCTTATTACAGTCAACAACCAACTTCATATCCTATACCATAAAAGCCTTCGGCGTGCGGCCGTGCTGCCCGTGTCTTTTTGGGCCGATCTGGGCATGCGCGGAGCGGAGCGCATGCCCAGATCGGCCCAAAAAGACACGGCCGCCCAGACACGGGCGGCCATGTTGGAACAGGGGAAGCGGCGGCCTAGGAGAAGCGGCCACCGCCAACGAGAAAAGAGTGCTGGCGAGGCGGCAGGGGAGCCACGGCCTCGGCCAGAGGTGGCAGTGGCCGCGGCGGGGCGACTGGCCCCGATGGCGGCGGCCGCCGCCAGCGAGAATGCGGGTGAAGCGGCGGTGGCCGTGGCGGGCGACTGGCCCCGATGGCGGCGGCACAAGTGTGGGTGAGGCAGCGGCAGCTGGCCGACTGGCCCCCGATGGCGGCGGCCGCCGCCAAGGGAGTATGGGTGAGGTGGCGGCGGAGCTATAGGTACGGCCGAGGCAGCGGGGGAAGCCAGAAAGGAGAGGCCGAAGGTGGCGGGGCGGACTGGGAAGGACTGGGCCCGCTGGCGGCCGCACTCGGGGGGGCGGGGGTGGTCTACTAGCGCCCGTTTATCTAACGGGCTGAAAATTGCTAGTATCTTCATATATCACCAGAATATATCTGGTGGATGCTTTAGTTCTTATCATTCTCAATTTTTAGCTTTTCAAATAACTTTTTATTTGAAATTTAATTCTGATTGTGGTTTAACCTGAACCTTTTCATCTATCTATCTATCCAATTTCTCTACTGACCTTCCAAAAATAGCTCAGGGTGGTTTACGTTAAAATAATTAAAAAAAAATTAAAATCATCCCCCAAATTCTAAGCCCCTACAATGAGCACCTCTGTCTTGCTTAGATTCGGTTTCAATTTGTTACCCCTCATCCAGCCCATTACTGCCTGTAGGCACGCATTTGGGAAATGAATGCCATCTCCTGATGATACAGATGAAAAGGAGAAGGAGATTTGGGTGCCATCAGCATACTGATAACACCCAGCACCAAATTTCCTGATGACCTCACTCAGTGGTTTCATGCATTAAAAAGCACTGGTGAGAAAATGGAGCCCTGAGGGACTCCATATAACAGTTCCTGTTTTGTGGAGCAACTGTCACCAAGCTCCACCATCTGGAATCTCCCCAATAGATAGTAGCGGAACCACTGCAAAGCAGTGCCCCCTATCCCCAACTCCCTCAGGCAATCCAGAAGGATACCATGGCCAATGGTATTGAACAGCACTGAGAGATCCAGAAGAAACATCAGAGTCACACTCCCTCTGCCGATTCTCCAGTAGAGGTCATCCATCAGGCCGACCAAGGCTGTCTCAACCCCATAGCCAGCTCTAAAGCCAGTATGAAATGGGTCTAGCTAATCAGCTTCCTCTAAAGCCACCTGGAGCTGGTCGGCCACCACTCTCTCAATCACCTTGCCCAACCAAGAGATATTGGAGACTGGCCTATAACTATCCATTGCTAAGGGGTCCATAGAAAGCTTCTTAAGAAGCAGTCTAACCATTGCCTCCTTCAAATAAGGAAGCAGCCTACCCTCCCTCAGCAATGCATTCATGATATTAACTAGGCCACCTCCAACAATCTCCCTGCTAGACAGAAGCAGCCAAGTCAGGCAAGGATTCAGAGAACAAGTGATAGATCATACTGCCTCGTGCAAAGGGGGGTGGCCCAGGCTCTCAGCTCATCATTTCAGGCAGTGCCAGCTGCCCAATAGGATGTTTTCCCCTTTCTTCCCTAGAGGAGAGAAAGAGAAAAACGTCCCACCCCGGCGCTGCCTGAAATAACCACCAGAGAGTTCACCCGGGCTCTTGGCAGCCCAGGCATGAGAGGGGTGAGTTCACTCTGGGCTTCTCCAGAGTCGGAGCCACAGGGCTTTGGCGGCCCTTTTCATTGGCGGCCCAGGTTCCTTGAACCTGTTCGCACAATGGTGTCTACACACCTGCCTTGATTCTCATACCTGGTTTTGACACAGTAAAGTTACTACAAGGGGAATTTTGTACATTTTCACATAATGAACATTCCTCTTGAATGGAGTCAGACATCACAAGGTGCTGTCTTGGAGGACACCAATTTTCAAACTTTCTCCCTGAGTGGGACAAATCTCAGATTTGGCCATGTGAGAAAAATGGGGCGCGGGGGAAATCACAAGTCAAAATGATCACCATCTGCAGACAGCAGAAAAACCTTCATCATCTCATAAATGAACATGGGGCTTGGTATTTGGAAAAATGTGTCAGCTGAACAAATTTGAATTATGCTACTTGGTGGATTACAAAAATTCACATTCACAAAAAGAAGAGACTGTACTCTCTCTTTGCTAGCAAAGTGTGGCAGATACCTCCATATGCTTAGTGGTCTAGGAACAGATCTCTCAGTGCCATATTATCATGGGCCCTTATGTTTCACTGCAAGGCTCAATCTGTTCTAATAATTTACTACTGGAGTACATTTCAATGAATTAGTTAATGTCTTGTCTAGACAAAAATTCAATTGCTTAAGTGGCTAAGCTTTGGCACAGATTTGGCTTCTTCCTGCAAACATACATGGGATCATATAGGGACGAACCAGTCTTTTGTTCCGATTCAATATAAAAGTCCAAGAAATCTGGCTCCTTTTGGCCACTCGCAATAGCATAACAGCTGCTAAAAGATTTACCTAACCAAAATTTCAAACAGCTAAGATGGGGAGGCTGTGACAAAAAGCAGCATGTCTGAACAGCATGAGCATAGTGTCTGGAAGCTGTTAATGCTGAAGTCAGAATTAGCCTTGGTGGTTTGTTAATACAGCGGCAAGGCCCATCTGGTGGCTTCACCATAATTGTCTGGAACCTGGCAGCAGCCCTGATTGTGCATATAGCAGCAATTACAACAGCAAAAGTGACACAGATGGAGCTTAATTTCATTTTAGTTTTAAAAAAAACAGACAACTTCTAAAGGTGATGTTCAAGTGTTTCATGTGTTTGAATAAATACCTTCAACAAACACCATGAATAAATACCTTCAACTATTTGAACTTCATTTATTGTCCTGTTATGTACCCTAGTTTTTCTTTTCAAAATAAAACTCAAAGCAACCAAGGAAAAGACAAGACAGCAATACAGAAACAATCAATATAGCAGCAATATAAATATAAATATAAATATCAGTTACTCTCAAAAACAGAAGCACAATAATGATAGAAACAGAATATACAAGAAATAGCACACACAGAGATACACACACACAAAGTGGTGACAGAGACCAAAATAAATTACTAGCAAGAGCCAATGAACTAAGCACTGGGGGTGGGAATCATATCACCCAAACTGCTATTTCAATGCAGTCTGAGCAGCACCCTTCAGATTATTCTGGTTGATTGAGGTGCTAATCTCCAACCTTTTTGTGGTATTTGGTGAAGTCAGGCCCATGTAACTTAGTCCAGAGATTCAGTCAGTAGAAAAAGTGTAGGAATTAATTCAACAGTAAATGGACCCAACTCAATCAAGATGTAAACTAGTTCTTCCTCAAAGGGGCCTTTATAAGGAGAAGATTAGAAGGGAAAGGATCGGTTTTGTTCCCGCTGTTAAGTTTCACCTGCTGAAGAGCACAGTAGTGCCAACACAGGTATTGCTTTGCAACTAAGCATCTTTTTTTTTTAAAAAAAAAGTTATATATATAATGTTCTTTTAAATCCTGTCATATATAGTTGTTACTTATATTTCAGCACAAATTTCTTTATGCATATTTTGTCATTAGTTCTATGAGACATTAGAACTAGTTCTAAGAGACAGTCCTCTTTGTAAAGTTTCCTCACAGATAAATCTTCATATCAGTTACTTTGTGCTCTATTTTATATTTGGTGCTACCTTTTTGTTGAACTACAAGAGACATCAAAGAGAATAGATAATTCACTGGAAAGTCTATAATCAATGTCCTGATCACTCCTTGAAATGTTTTCCCTGAGTGAATATACAGTCCATGCCCCCATTTTCCTTATCCTTCTTTATTCCAGCCCCCACTTCATGATTAAACCTTCACTAGTAGACTCTGAGGAGAAGCCTACAAATTAATATGTAAAAATTGCAATCTTATCTTTTCTGTTCAGTTGGAAAAGGTAATTTGAGATGTTTAAATTCTGCAATGGTAGAATCTGATGGGGGGAAACATAGCAGAATGGTTTAAGAGATTTCTGCTTTTCCACTCTAGCCTATATGCTACTCTGTTTTCAAACAGAAAAGTCTAGTGGATAGTTTTTCAAGAAACAAAATACTGAAGTCCTGCAATTTTGGCTTTCATAAACGAAGAAACAATAACAGTTTCTAATGCTAGAAAAATAATACATAGGACATCAGTGAGGTACTCCACACAGCCTAGTTAAAAGGGAACATGTTCTGTATAGTCTAGTCTTGTCAACACTGATCTCAACAGGTCATAAGTTCAGCTCTCTTGGGCGTCAGGCAGCCTTGCTGTCAGATATCCTTTGGTTTGAGATGCCAGGTTGCAACTTGGGACATCAAACATGCAAAGCACACACTGCTGATCCCCAGCACTTTTTAGCGGTTGCAGTTTTCACTCACAAGCATTCTGCTCACTTGAGGCACATTTAATGAATGCTTTCCTGTCTGTGAGTTACAATATTTTTGTCCATTTAGTCCTTTGGACTGAAGGCTGCATTTGGAAGGAGCCTAGTGTGCATACGTCAGAGATACATATGCATGCCTGAGGATCCACCCCCCCTGCCCTGCCCTTTATTATCACTGTGGTAACTCAAACTGCCAAAACCACAAACTAGTTTTTAAATTCCCCCCCCCACTTCTCTGTGACCAAGTATAAAAAGCAGTTTTGATTATTCAGCACTAGGAACTGTTGCAGCAAAAAGTAAGAAAATTACAGTTGGGAGTTACACATGCACACACAGACTTAGGAATCAGAGACAGTATCTATGTACTCAGGACCAGTCAAAGGGAGAATGTTTTGTTTTTGTTTTTTTGCTGCCCCAGATGAATTAAAGTTGCCTTAGCATGTCCTTTTGCCTTAGCATGTGCAGAAGCAAGGACACAGACAGAAAAAAAGCTTGAGGAGTAACTTCCCCTCACTTAAGTTGTCTTGGTGCAGAGGAAAAACACTTGCGGAGACTTAGAAAAATATGTTTTGCAGATTGAAGATGTGGGTTATTAGGCTTTCAATTGAATGAGGGAGAAACTCCTCAAATGCTTTCAGAGGGATCTGCATCCCTGTGCAGAGGAACACAAGAATAGCACATATAACCTGGATACTATTTTCTTCTTTTAAAATGTCAGATTTTTCTTTATTTTTTTCTGCCAATGCCCCAAGCTCCCAATTCAACCCTATCAGGACTTACCAGTTTCAGAGACCGAATCAGATGAGATGTTGGCTGCATTCACACATAATTTGGAACCATGGGTCCATCCAATGGACCTGCTGTTTCATGCCCCACCCCCCACCCCCCACTGTCCCGTCTGAATTCAGACATCATGGAGAATTCCCTCTCTGCAGTCTCACTGACTGCAGAGAGAAGGGGGAACTGGCTACCTGGGCTTCCTTCATGTCTGAAGGGCAGCCCCGGCAGTCAATAGCAGCCAAAGCAAAGGAGGAGCTTCCTCCCTCAACTCCGGTTATGAAAGAGCCTGACTGCTGTGCCACATTCAGACATAATGCTGGCACCACAGAACTGGAGTTGAAGGCAGCGAAACTTACTACAAACAATGTACAGATAGGAATCCGGGGTGGGAAACTGTGGGTCCATTTTTCAGCAAAACTGTGGTAACCTGCATTCAGATGTACAGAAAATGAAATTGGCGGTCCCTTCACCTCCAGTTTGATGTTACATGCGAATGCGCCTGTTGTCATCAGAGAAGGACCCTTCCATGGATCCCAGCGTTGATCAGGACCAGTGGAAGAGAGGGCACTCAGAAGGAATGCCAATACCATATCTCAAAAAGATACAACCTCCTCAGAGAACCTGTAGAATTTGGGACTTGATGTACTGCAACTGGATCCCCTAACTCTGGACCCCTCAGTATCACCACCAAGACCTCAAATGGAAGTGGCAGCAAACCTGAACCAAATCTCATACCTGATAATGCAACACTCACTTGGTCACTTGAAGCATCCCAAATCAGATCCCTATTAAGGAGGAGCAATACTAACCTTCAATATGGTCAGCATGAGGACCACTAAGAAGGATGGGGGCAGCCAAGCTGCCTAAATTAAGCTTCTTTTGCTGCCTGGAAGTCTCTGGTACAACATAGATCACCTCCTAGCCAAGCTATTTTATGGACAGCTCCTCCCCCACTTTGTACTGGACCCACTGACCTTCTGGACAGCTCTCCTGCCTTGCTTGGAATGCAGGAGAGTTTTCTGGAATGCAGCCAGTAATCTGTTAAGCTGCCACTGTGCACTTGCTCCTAAAGTATATGTAGGTCATGCCTCTGTCTATAGTCATTTACACAGTTCAGGAGCCCCTGGAATGGTGTCTTTCCTACCCAATGGCTGCCAAACCTATCTAGGAGAAGAGCTGGTCTTGCGGTAGCAAGTATCCCTTTGCTAAGCAGTGTTTGCAGCATTTGAATGGATGAGCACATATGAGCACTGTCTGCATAAGATATTCCCCTTAGGGGATGTGGCCATTGGTAGAGCATCTGCTTGCATGGAGAAGGTCCCAGTTTCACTCCCTGCCATCTCCAGATAGGGCTGGGAGATATTCCTGCTGAAACCTTGGAGAGCCACTGCCAGTCAGTGTAGACAAGATTCAGTTAGACAGACCAGTGTTTTGCTCAGGATAAAGCAGCTTCCTATGCGCTATGCTTGAGTTGTCCATTGCTAATCTGAACTTAGAGATGGGCTGTAGCTCAGGGGTAGACCTCATGCTTTGTATATGGTAGCTGTCAAGGTCTGGCCAAATGCCAGGGAAGTTCACGGCTTGGCTGAACGCTGTCGACTGAATGACGTACGTTGTTTTTCAGCAAGGAGTAGACGGCTGGTGACAGGATTTATAGTGGAAGCCAATAGCTCCCAGCTGGCAATAATTCACGGCTTATCAGCCTTCAGCAAGAGGCGTTTGCTCCTTCTAATAGATTCTAATTGCGTTCTGCGTTTATTGCGCCTGCGTTGTTGTGGTGTCAGTGTTTCATTGCCTAGTTCTTCTTCCGATTGGTCTCTCACGCTTTCTGCTGACTCAGGTTGCCGTGCCTGCTCTAAATCATTAGTTGAATCTACCACAGCCGTTTCATGAACGCTGACAGCCGGGCTCTGCCCCACAGACACTCCTGACTCGGCTGGAAAGTTGACAGCTTCCCCTTCCTCCTCACTGTCGGAGATCGAGGGCGTGACAGTAGCTTCCAGTTTTAGCCCCTGGCATGTCCAGTTAAGCAGCTCATTGGTAACAAAGTTGGAAAGACCTCTGCTTCAAGAGCGTGCTCCTAGCCAAAGTTGATAATGCTGAGCCAGTTGAACCATTGGTCTCATTCTGCACAAGATAGCTGCATATTATTGTTCAAGTGTCCAGATTAGAAGCCTACTCCTCAAATACAGAGCAGTGTTTTAATAAATAATGTCTACACTTTGTGAGAAAGATTTGAATCCATCATGACTTGATCTTGTTTCTTCTCTCATCATCCATCTGAATTGAATCCCATTTGGTTTGACATCCAGACCCAGACTTCTCAACACCACTGCTGTAAACACCCAGAGGCTGTGATCTCTCATACAGGTTTTGCGCTCTCTTTTGAAACGGTCGTATATTTCCATTAGAGGAGAGAAAATCTGAGCTGCCACAGTATTCCCTATGATTATGCACTAAAGAAAGTGAATATATTATAACAATACACCACTGCTTGGGGAATTGCATTCATCCATGAAAAAGGACAGAGAGCATTTTACATTCAACTCAACATGCACAACTGAGATCTGAATATTGTAAAAGCCTCCACATGTTGCAGGAACCTGGGAACAGCAATTGTATTTCTGGCCCCATAAGTTCTTTCAAGCAATCAAAATCTAAAAGCATGCATTCACTATACAGCATCCCAGTGTGTGTTTTGATGCATGGCAAAGTCCCTGTCCGTTTACTCTTCTTATGTGTGGTCTTAATTAAGCAACAATGAACAATGTTGTAATGAGTCTAGCATATTCATTTTAACTCTTTAAGAGCAATGAAGTTTCTGTAACCAATCAGTCCTTCAGCAGATATACATAGTATGATGGTGGCTCTGTTGAGAGCATCTGAGCCATACTTAAAATTTTATCTGCAACTTACAATGATGGGGTCTGTGTAAAGTGAGCAGGAGGGAGGGACGGTGGGGGGCAGGGAGATAGAGAAACAAGAAGTACTACTGGAATATTCCTACCCAGTTTTCCCAATTCTAAAATCAGTTTTTAGCTTTGCTAATACAATGAAATTTTCTCCTGCCTTACAAAGGCCCTGTGAGTTCTGACAACTGCTAGAAGCAGATTAAAATTATTGCTGATTTCCAGCAGTTCACTCAATTTCCAGCAGAAAGAACAGCAGTTCTTTCTTTGTCCTAGCATGCCTTGTTGCAACCCAAGTTCTTTTTGCACCAGGCATAATTTTAAACAGCACATTCCTATGGGTGTGTCCCACTGAATGCAATAGGATTTACTCCCAGGCCCCTGCTGGTATATTTCCCAGACTATGGGAAACACCTATATCGGGCAGCAGCACTATAGGAAGGTGCTGAAAGGCATCATCTCATACTGCGTGGGAGATGGCAATGGTAAACCTCTCCTGTATTCTACCAAAGAAAACCACATTTCTCTGCTGTCACCAGAAATTGACACTAGGGATGTGCACGAAAGGTTGTTCGGCACGGCGGGGGTAGGGCTTTAAGGGCGGGGGAGAGTGTACTCACCCCCCCGCCGCATTTCCCCCGCCGGCGCTCTCGGAATTAGAAGCCCCTCGGGACGGCAGCGTTCCTCCCTGCCGTCCGTCGCCCCCGTCGGCCGGAAGTGGCCGGAAGTCCCGTTCGCGCGTGCGCCCGTCATGCGCGCGCGCGTACGGCCGCGCGCGCGCATGACGGGCGCACGCGCAAACGGGACTTCCGGCCACTTCCGGCCGACGGGGGCGACGGGACGGCAGGGAGGAACGCTGCCGTCCCGAGGGGCTTCTAATTCCGAGAGCGCCGGCGGGGGAAATGCGGCGGGGGGGGGTGAGTACACTCTCCCCCGCCCTTAAAGCCCTACCCCCGCCGGCGCCGAAACGCCGAATCGCCCCCACCACCCGAAACGTTTCGGCGGCCTTTTCAATGGCCGCCGAAATGTTTCGGGCTCAAGCCTAATTGACACCCACTTGACGGCACCACTTTACTTTAAGGATGTATAGGATTGCAGATTTAGTCTGCAAAATGTCACCACTATTTTAATTGATGACCACCCCTGACACTGTGATGAACGACTGACTGGGGCTTCCATCATGCCCACTAACATCCTTCTCCCTCTCCCTACTTTTCTTTGGCTGGGCATCTAACCCATGCTGAAGAAGAGCTGTGGTGAGCTTGAAAGCTTTCACACTACTTTATGACTGTCTTTAAAAAAACAACAACAAACACACCTCTGACAGAGCTCTGCTTCATGGGTCTTCTTCTCCCAACATAATATACATGTGTTGGTATCCCTCCACAAAAAAAGAAGAACCCACAATTGTCTCTGAAATAACTTGAAACTGACAAATGTAATTGGCACCCATCATGGTTTATTCCGCATTTAACAAAAATCAGACTTTGCTTTAGAGTTTTGATGCAACAGAATATTTCAAATAATACCACAAATGATAATGGTATGGACAAAAATGATGGGACCTTGAACCTAATATTTTGTTGCACAACCTGTAGAGGCAATCACTGCAAACAAGCGATTCCTGTAGCTCTCAATGAGACTTCTGCAGCTGACAACAGGTAGTTTGGCCCACTCTTCCTGAGCAAACTGCTCCAGCTGTGTCAAGTTTGAAGGGTGCCTTCTCCAGACTGCATGTTTCAGTTCTTTCCATAGATGTTCGATAGGATTCAAATCAGGGCTCAGAGAAGGCCACTTCAGAATAGTCTAATGTTTTGTCCTTAGCCATTCTTGGGTGCTTTTAGCTGTGTGTTTTAGGTCATTATCCTCTTGGAGGATCCATGACCTGCAACTGAGACAGAGCTTTCTGACACTGGGCAGTACGTTTCACTCCAGAATGTCTTGATAGTCTTGAGATTTCATTGTTCCCTGCACAGACTCAAGGCACCCCGTGCCAGACACAGCAAAGCAGCCCCAAAACATAACCGAGCCTCCTCCATGTTTCACAGCAGGTATGGTGTTCTTTTCTTTGAAAGCTTCATTTTTTTCATCTGATGTGACTTTCCATAAAGCTCCAGTTTTGTCATTAAAAAGCTAGACTGAAATTTGCTAAAATGCATATTGACAAGCCACAATGCTTCTGGGAGAATGTCCTTTGGACAGATGAGACAAAACTATGGGGCTCATAATGAAGAAGACATTATCTTAAACACCCTGGGCCTAAGCTGTTTAGGCACTGAAAATGTGCCTCTTTGCTCAGCCTTATTAGGTTCAATTGTTTTTGCCCCTTCCATTGAACCCAACTGCTACTCTTTGACAGCAGATAAACACCGGACTGCGCAAAGAGTTTTAATGGCTGGCCTTGCATTTGTCAGAGAAGGAATATGCCAAAAACCATATGAGCTC
Organism: Hemicordylus capensis; assembly: GCF_027244095.1. Taxonomy (NCBI): domain Eukaryota; kingdom Metazoa; phylum Chordata; class Lepidosauria; order Squamata; family Cordylidae; genus Hemicordylus; species Hemicordylus capensis. The sequence continues at coordinate 107,987,819 of NC_069662.1, forward strand.
AACCAAGGCTTCCTCAATATCCCTTGAAGCACAGAAACAGCATGGGAGCTAGGAAGGTGTCAATCAGACGGACAAAACCTAATTGGCTCATACTTGAAACGTATATATAGCACTGTCACTAGAAGAAGGAGCAGTACATTTCCCAGCAGCATAAAACCCATCGTCTGCTCTGTCTCAGAAGTGCATTCAGAAGCTTTCCTTGATAATTATGTCCTCATCTTCTCCTTGGGAAGACAGCTGTAGGCAGGAGGTAATAGCCATAAAGATGAAAATGATTTGAGGATTTGTCAAGATCCAGTATCCGGATAAAACTGGCAAATCACATCACATTATTTTCTGTTCTCAAAATACCTAGGACCATCTATCTAAGAGGTAGTGTTATGTGGTTCCTTTGCATACCTATTTAGGGTCCAAGTACTTAAAAGGCCATTTTCCTAACAAAGACTCATCTTCCTCCAACTTTTCCACTGGCATTATGATAACACAGGATTCATCTTCTTCAGGCAGCTTTCCTTTATATTCTTGCAGGTATTATGAATAATATGGCACTGAATAATACAACTGAAATTTGTCTTTTCTTTTCAGATGAAATTACTGTTCAGTGAGTGCAACAAGCATTTTGATGACGTACTAATGTTTGGAATAATGTAGAAAAGAATTGGAAATGTTTTACATGGACAAATAAAAAGTAGATTGCTTTAGAAAATACCCTCACAAAATACCCTCTCTCTCCTCCAAATTATTGCAACTAAAAGTCTATCAAGAACGTTACATTTCTTCATTTTGCATTTGAAGTACTTTAATATATGATCTAAATAGTGCAGTAAGCAAGTACAGCTGCCACAGTACATTAGAGAAAAGGTCACAAAGTGTTGGGCATTTCAATCTATTTTTACTGAGAAAAGAAATCCAGACAGCAGGATTAACAATCACAAACTCTCTTGTCTCTTTTATAAAGAGCTTGATAGGGTCCTTTTTGGACCTTTCCAGATTACTAAACTAGACCCTATTTCAATTTTTTTGTGTAACTGAGGTCATTAGAGAATAGAAAATGGATACCAGCATGATGAAATCAAGGGAAAGTACTAATAATGGGCCCTTTCTCAAAACCAGGGACCTGGGCGGGAGGATATACAGAGAGGAAAGCTACAAAAGCTTACTTCCCCCACAGATGACTGGGTCCCAATTGCTGGGTGCATGCACCGTGTGCCCAGACAATCCATTACTGCCAGAGGCAGCACGGAGTTATGGGGGCATCCCAGCCCCTAGAAATCCCACAATGCACCGCGTGAGTGTAGCAGGGAAAGCCATTTCTTGGCCTACTTTCAGAGATAGAGAGAGAGAGAATGTGTTCATGTGTGTGTCCTGCAACAATTTTGCAATGCCTAGACCAATTTGGTCCAAATTTAGTATAGTTGTAGTGACACATAGGGACACCTCAACAACAGCATCGTTTGTGATGATGTCATCCACCACAATTCAAGAAGGTGGATGCATGAATAAATGGGCTAATTTGTGAACCGCCTAATTGATTTGGACCAAATTTGTACAGTTGTAGGGACACATAGGGACACCTCAATTATGTAGTTTGTGATTATGTCATCCACCCCAATTCAAGATGGCAGACATGTGACCATTTGGGGCACAAGTGGGCTAACTTGTGAAGATGGTAATTATCAATTAAGATTATAATGAAAGGAAAGTAGGCAGATTAGTTCTTACCAGAACTACTTGTTAAATATGTCATTTGCTGCTATTATTGTTATCAGGTCATAGGAACCATCCTGAAATTTAAGAAATGATGTGTCAAGGCAGTCCTGATGATGTCAAAAAGATTATAAACCCTTTAAAGGAAAAAAAATTGGTACCAGGGCAGGGAACCATAAAGGGGTGGAGCTTACAATGATAGGGTGAAGTTCATCAACGTTGAAGTGGACTGGAGACTGATATGTGAAGGCCTGGAGATGGAAACAAAATTGAGGAAAGTCCTAATTTGGGGGGGGCAATTTTTTCCAGTGGAAAAATGGCAATTTTTTCTTCTCCAGGAAAAAAAAATCAATTTTGGGGGTGAAACATTTTTCAAGTTCAAAGATTTAAAATAATATTGTTACAGCCAGTTTCACTGCATCAAAACTCCTGGATCCACGAGTAGTCAAGTCACATGTGATGATAGCAACACTACTGCAATTTTCTGAGTTGCCAGTGACTAGACCTGAGAGCTGCATGCAGAGCATGTACACAACTACTGAACTGCAGCACACTCTTCCTCAGAGGAAGTAAGTTTAATGGGACTTATAATGTGACAGTATCCGGTGACACAAGGAACACCATCATCATATGAAACTATTAAGGCTGTGTGAGTTAAATACAAATGTGTTTATACAGGTTGAGTATCCCTTATCCGGACTGCTTGGGACCAGAAGTGTTCCGGATTTCGGATTTTTACGGATTTTGAAATATTTGCATAATGAAATATCTTGGGCATGCGATCCAAGTCTAAACATGAAAGGTTACTGTAGTTGGTTTTTTTTAGGTCCAACAGAGCAGGCACCAAACTGAGCAGGGAGTGGAGGAGGGGGGCTTTCCCTTTTCCCTCTAGCACCAAAGCGAGAACATAAAAAACATTGAAAAGCTTCACAATAAAAACAGGACCGCAACTAGAGAGAATTACAGACAAAACCCCTGTCACTAACAGCCTTCTGAAATAACTAAGTTTTGACTGCATGCTTCAAGGCAGCAAAATTGGAAATCTGTGAGTGAGTGATCTGAGGCATTTTGTTTTGTTACAGCGCACACCGTGGTGGTTTCCGGATTTTGGAGCATTCCGGATTCTGGATGTCCGGATAAGGGATACTCAACCTGTACTGTGCCATGCCACTGAGCTCTTAATAAGGGGGTCATAGAGATTGGGGCTAGCGCCATCATGTACAGTGCTTGAAATGAGACTGCATATGGTGTTGGTCTCTAATGTGCAGACAAACCAGCCATTCCAAACTAGAGCATGAGTATCTCCATTTAGTTAAGGGACAGCCTGCCATTTCAGCCCTTTCAGACAACAAGGCTGCAAAACCACAACCACCAAAAAAGCCAAAGGCAAGGTGTAGGATGCCATATTCCACAGGACACCAGACAGTTCTTACATACTGAGAAGCACATTCTTGCCATTTGGAAGAAAATGAACTCTGCACATCTTCAGGGGCACTCAGCATCGACAGCATTTTTGTAAACTAAAAGGTAGAAACCCAGAGCACAAGCTGCCTAGAAATACACAATGGCACATATCCTTCAAATCACAATATCTGCAGAGACTTATTTTTGACAGTACCTTTCCCTTCTCTCTTCCACAAACATTCTTATGTTTTTCTCCTCTCCTTTTTTAAAAACATTCTCACAGTCCCTTCTCTTTGAGGAATGACAAGGCAGCCCCCAGAAAAGGAAAAGGAAAAGGAAAAGGAACTAGACATCAAAGGGACTAGAGTAGGAGAAAATATAAGAACGCTGTTAGAGTGCAAAGGAAAAGGTTACAGAAAAGAATTTCAAATAAGAAAAATGGAAGGAATAGCTAGGAAAATAATATACAACCCCAACAGACTGGAATTCCCTAATGGACCATAAGTAACACTTTTTGAGGACTGACTTTTGAATTTTTGATAAGAATCTTCTGAGGAGCATATTCATGAACATTGCAGAGAACACACAGATCTGGTTCCTGGTTGCGTGGCTTTATCTTACATCTAAATATAAAATAAATACCAGTTTTCATGTTAGGAAAAAAATAAGACAGGTTCTTTTCATCCTCAAAGAAACAAATGTTGTTCATAAGACAGAGAGCAAGAGACTAAAGACCCAGGTTCTTCAGATTGGTGTGAATGCTTCTAAAAGAGGGATTTGTTGTGGCAGATAAAAGTGATGGCTAGGTCCATGAAAAGAAGGATGTCTACAACCCTATATTGGGCTGAGCATGTACTAAAAATGAGACCAATAAAGATACTTATTTGAAAAGCACTGCGGAGACAAACTTCTGGAATATTCAGGCAGTCAATGAAGACCAACCTGCTTACACAGCAGTAGTGATGCTGGCAAAATTATCTGAGTTTGTCCTTGGAAAATAACTTTCAGAGTGCAGCAAGGCTCACTCAGGGGAGACATCAGTTTTGGGCAGTATACAAATGTGCTAAATGAATGGAAGAATGAATGAATGATTACCCTTACTAGTTGCAAAATTCTTCTCTATTCCAATAAGTTTTCCCACATCAATCTCCCCACCAGCCACTCACTTTTAAACAATGTTTTGTGGTGGTGTACACAAAATGGTGTGGCTTTCCCCCATCCCTACACTCATGTAAGGAAAATGTCATGTATGAAATGAATACTACTGAGCTTGACAGCTCTTTAACTTGCATGAATGATTGCTTCAGATGCTTGCAGCTTTCTTATTTTACATTATTTGAGTTCTTTGTATTGCTGCTCCCCAGCATGCTGACAGATGCATTGCTGAAGCCACTGCATCATGGTTTGAGTATGGCACTTTATAATCAGCCTAATTTTACGTGCGAAAGGAAAGTTCCTCATTAAACTCTAATCAAGCTTTTGATCCCCCATCCTTTGCTCCTTAGGGAAGCCATGCAGAGTTATCTTAATATGCCACCTTTCCTTTTTAATGTGTTCATAAAAATTTAATCAGATAAGATACTCTCCAGCATTAGAATATGATTAAAGTATTTACACTGACTACATCCCAAATAGTGAAACTATTAATTCAATAAAGCCTTTTTTTTTTTAAAAGCCAACCCTAAATGCAATCGAATTTAGCAGTGATGCTTTTTCTTGCCTTTTCAACTACCTAGGGTTTAGGATTTCATCTGAGCCAAGGCTTAGCAACCCAAATCTGTTTACAACAGTAGCGCTCAGTATGTGAAAACATGAAGTGTAATGATATTGCATTAACATAGGGATCTCCTGCTAAAGAAAAAGAAACTTCATCAACCGTAATAAAAAAAAACAGAAAGCTGTAACCATTCTCAGCAGTGGACAGCATACACAAACAGAGGCTGCTTTGACTTTTCCACTGCAGCTGCTCCCACTACTGAAGAGGCATGCTGCTTTGTAAACCAATAGTTTTCCTCCAGTGATGGTCCCAGTTGGATGCCAGCCAAGAGCCGATACTCATTACAAGGCCCACCTGTCCAGCCTGACTCCTTAATCCCCCAGTACTGATGCAAGTTGGCTGAAAGATTCACACCACCACTGCATCCACTCCATCTACAAACATTCTCCAGAGGTAGAGGCAGCAGTTTCTCTTCTTTCCATCATCAGTCCTTGTTGGTGATGGAACATGCTCCTCTTCATCTTAGCCCCCAAGGGTGGGAAGGGGAAGAGCTGCTGCTGCTGCTGCTGCTGCTGCTGAAGATTCCTCCTATTCATCAATTAGGAGAGTGTGAAGAGTGATCAGAAGAACCTTATTTACAATCAATGATCAGATACACATAAGTCAAAAGCCAAAATATGCCCCCAAATACAATTTAATGCAATACAATAGGTACAACAAATCAATTTAAATATAATAATAATGGTAGCAAGATCAAATTACATCTCGACAGCAGACCTTTGTTGTCTGATTTTCATAGCTGTCAAGCAAACGTTGGCTACCTTTCGGGTAATGTGAGGAGCAATCAATTATTACCTGCTGGTAAGCCCAGGAAATATGGAGGCCAAACACATAATCAGGGGTTAGGAGGTACACAATGGCAGCCAAGTGCAGGGCTTTGCTCCAGGACCTCCAGCAATCTGGCACTGGCAAGGCTTGCCTCTCCTACAGTCAGTGGTGTGATGGCAAAGACTTTTTTTTTTAAAAAAAAATCCACTTTTCTTCACACAGTTTCTTTGTGCCTACAGGAAGTACTAGCATTCTGAATAGATACAAAATTTCATATGGCACTTTAAAATATAGAGGCTGTTGTCACACGCAGCCCGTCCCAGGCTAGTAGGCTCTAGGCACTTGTCTCTGGGGGGAATCCCCCAATGCATTGTGCGTGTCACATAGTGCACTGTAAGATCTCCGGAGGGCAGGACAGGTCCCAGGAGAAGCAGGGAGATTAATCTGCACTACTCCCGGCAGCGCTTGTTTTGTGGACATGCGGCTTGCATGCCTTCAGGACTGTGAGTGGTCAACTTGGAGAAGGTAGTTGAATCCTGTCTGACCGCGTGTGTGCACGGGCGTGTGAACAGCCCCATAATCTACTTGTTCTAAATATTGTTCTTTTCCTTCCTAACTCTCAAAGAAGCTTCAGATGACCTATCACAACTCAAATAATGGAGAAACCAAATTTAGTGTTTAATATTAACTGGGATGCATCAATATCTGGCCTAGTACATGTTAATCATCACCATCACCACCACCACCATCATCATCATCATCATAAACTTTATTTGTTAGCCACCCCATAACAAATTGTCCTCTGGGTGGCTTACATCACAGATAAAAACAATTTTAAGAACTTTTAAAAATTATTTACAATCACGTCAAAAAACTGTTAAAAATTAAATTTTAAACTTAAAAGGCCTGAGAGAACAAAAAGAGTCTTTACCTGGTGTCTAAAAGAAAAAAGTGATGAAGCCAGGCGAACCTCACTGGGGAGGCTATTCCATAAATGGGGTGCAACCACCAAAAAGGCCCTCTCCCTAGTAGCACGCGCTTCACCTCATTTGGCAAGGGCACCCAGAGGAGCACCTCTGAAAAAGATCTTAAAGACTGGGTTGGGACCTATGGGGCAAGGCACTCTCTCAGGTAACCTGGTCCCAAGCCATTTAGGGCTTTTAAAAGCCAATATAAATTTCTGGAGCATTAGTAAAGTCTCCCATCTGCAAACCAGCCAGCTTGTTTGTCCACCTTCTCTTCCTGACATGCTATGCTAGTGTGGATGACAGGAATTGTCAGAGAGTGAGAGGCTGAAAGGGGTATGTATTTGACAACCTGGCAACTTTTTGTTTAGGAGAGAGGCAAAACAGTGTCAGTACTCCAAGGAGCAGCAATCAGCCATGGCTACCGAGCAAATGTCCACGGCACTATTACAGATCTCCCCTTCAACTTTCTGCTGTTGATTATGTAGACACATTTTTCATCTAAAATATGAAACAGCCCTTAGAGGAAGATTTCTCTGACAGCAAAATCCATACTACTCAACCAGGGTTTTAAATTACTTCAAGAACAGAACCACAGAAGAGCACTTCAATATTACAAACATGTCCATGTGTTCTCAAATGTGCTGACCCATTAAAGTCGCAACTTTACATTCCAGATGTTCCATTTTGATTTTCCCTTCTAATTTAGTACTAAGGCCTATCATTCTATGAATCAAGACTGACTAACCAACCCGGAGGGGGGGGGAGGTGCTGTCCTGGCCATTAGGGATGGGGGTTGCATTGGGAACCATTAGAAAAAATTAAATGGATAAGACCATTGTTTTTCTGTACCTCAGCTGAGTGTTTTTTTAAAATCTGTAAATGTTAAATAGTATCAAAAGCAGGGCTGATCAGTGGGCAGAGGTGAGGGTGGATCAAGGATGAGCTGAGAGTCAGAACCAAAGAGCAAACAAAAACGACCACAGAACCAGAAAACCATTATTGCCCAGGCAATGTCCCAAGCTACACAGGAAGCCTTTTATAACTCTAGCCTGAGAGGAACCAATGGCTAGCCTGGGTGGGTAGGACCAGTCCAGAGCCTGAAAACATTTTACTGCCCAGGAGGAGGTTCTATCTAACCTCTAATCTATTTTATATGGGTTTTTTTAATGGCTATATTGTGCTTGCTTTCAATATTTTAATCAGATTTGTATTTTTTATATTCTAGCTTAATTATTTAATTGTGTAGTTTTTAAAGTCTTGTTTTAACTTGTGTGATCCAACTTGAGATTGTTTAAATTTATAGAAATTTAACAATAAATAAATTTAACAATAAAATAACCTGGTGGCTCATAGCGGAAGAGCCATCCAGAGTGGACGATTCCCAGTTCTATCCCCAGTGATTCCTGACAGGTTTTGTGCAGGTATAAGAGTGAGTGAGCCTCACTGAGGGTTAAATACGTATAAGTTACTGCGAATGAAGATAATTGTCCCGACACATTATGTCAGATACCATCTGAGGTCCTTGACCTCAGACCCACCAGAAACAACTATACTGCACCTACAGAGCCACCAAAAGCCACTACACTTTCTCCTTGAATCCAGCTTTGTACTTGTTCTGTACTCCAACCCTCAGGCCGTGCACAAATAAGAGAATGTTTTATTTCAATGCCTGGCAACCGTACACAAATACAGCAACAAACGTGCAAAATCAACAAGAGAGTCTTACGGATGTGAAATGATTTATTGAAGAAGTTTCAAAATTCCATTCAACACATTTCAAACTGATGGCTCTTCTTCAGGGGAAGTTACTAATAAAAATAGTTACAGTCCAATAACTGTTATTCCATTTGCACAATGTGCACAATTCCAATACTAAAGTGTGTGTGATTCCAGTACCAACAGTGGCACAATTCCACAAAGTCATGTCCATACCCACAGGGAAGCAGAGCAAGCAAAACTGAGCTAATTCCTTGAGTGTAATGAGAAGTCCACCTACCATCCTGTTGTTATTCATGAATATCATTCGTCCTGATATAGGAGAACAAAATTTCCCCAGAAACCATCGACTGAGTTCTTGATAGCTTTCCAGCAGTGCCTCTGGAAATTCCTGGCCTGTCTGTAACTAACCATCTAATTCCAATTTAAAAGTCACCATCTAGACTGTGGCCCAGAGAAGTGAGCTGCTTTATACACGTACATTTTGAGCTCTCCCAGACTACATCAAAAACTGGAAGTGAAGTGTCAACAGTGCTTTCCAGTGTTATGAACTGAGCTCTTGATTGAACATAATAAATAAAATCTTCTGCTACAGATTTCAAAGAAGTTGGTGAAAGGGGTGATTTTTAAAGAATTTCTGAAGTCTGCGTGTCTTTAAGGTCCCCCCCATAGGGAATAATGGTGATTTCAGCAGCCCCATAACTCCACTTGGGGGGCACCAGAGTGGCATAGAGCGAGTGGTGGTGTAGTGCACATAGGGTGCCAACCACCCCCATACCCACAAGCCCATGGGGTACTGGGTTTTGTTGTTTCTGAGGTGTTCTGAGAGTAGATTCTCTGGTAGCAAATGAGAGTGGATTCATTTTCAATGACAAACAATTGTCCTTGCAAACTGTTTTCAAAACTCAGAAAACCAACTACTATTTCACAACACACATACAACATGTTAAGGCTGAAGCGCCAAGATAAGATCCAAAACAGGCAAACAGCACCCTGCTGTTTCCATATGCAAGACAGTGAAAAAACCTAGATCATACTGCCTATACATAGTGAATCAATTTCAAGGTGCCATTTGGAAAGTCCCCTGCAGGGAGGGGGAAACTGAATCCAGTCAGTTTTATCTGGCAGAATGTGCTTCAGAGAAACTGACAGGAACAGCCTAAGTTTTGGCCGGCATAGTTGTTAAGAGATTTATGGGGGGGGAACCATTTTTGAATTCCTAGAGTACTGCTGCTGCTTTGGGAATGAATCTGACAAATCTGGTAAAACTTGTGTCTGTGACTCCATGTAATGCTAAACCTGCAAAATAAACAGATCACTACAAAGATGTCAGTCGACAGTCTTCTTTTCCCTAAAAGGAAAACAACACTCTATAGTGGCTCTTCTGGGCTTCCCATGATCTAGGCTCTCTCAGATATGATTTATATTGAGACTATGGGCAGCATTGCATAATAAGGGGGGAAATTTTCCTGCTTCTGTTTGTTTTGACGTGTGGGTCTTGGGAAGGAGCTTAGTAACTTAGTAGTAGTGATCAGCATGTGCTTTGCATACAGAAGGTCCCACCATCAATTTCCCGCTGTCAAGAGACAATACTGACCTAGATGGACTAGTAGTACACTACCTTCAGTATAAGGAAGCTTCACACGTTACTGAAGGATAAGGGACAGGGATTCAGTCTGTGCATGTCCACTCACCTCTAGCCAGATGAAGGGAACTGCAGAGAGATCAGTTAAGCAAGCTTCCTTATCCCAATCAATAGAGTACAGAAGGCCCAGATGACACTCTGACCTTATAAAGTTTCTGTGTCAAGTTTGCTCTCTAGTCTAAGGATGAAACTACACATTATATAAGGCTGCGACATACAGCTGTGTATACATCTATATACACTTTTAGCCTACTTTCCTAAAGGAAAGTAAGCTTATGAGATCACCTGGCATTCTGTGTGTGTCTGTGTCCAGGGGTGTAGCTATAATTGAGGGAAGGTTTCAAAGAACCCAGGGCCCCCAGCTCCTGAGGGGGCCCCGGCTCCACCCCTCCCTATTTTCTTCATTATCTCCCTTACTCGGAGGGGCTGCTGGGGAGAGGGGTGAACATGTGCCCTCTCTCCCCTAGCCCCGCCCCTGTCTTTGTGTGTGCCCCCCTCTTCAACTTCACAGTGCCTGGACCAATATAAACCAAACTGGGTACAATTGCAGGGACACATTGGGATGCCTCAGTGGTGTAGTTTGTGATTATATCATCCATCCCGACTCAAGTTGGTGGACATGTGAATGTTTGAGGCACAAGTGGGCTAACCTGTGAACCACCTAAACAATTTGAACCAAATTTGCTACAGCTGTAGGGACACATAGGGACGCCTCAACCGTGTAGTTTTTGATGATGTCATCCACCCCAATTCAAGATGGTGGGCATGTGAATGTTTACGGTTGAAGTGGGCTAATTTATGAAGATGGTTGGCAATTATCAATTAAGATTATAGCGAAATGAAAGTAGGCAGATTAGTTCTTACCAGAACAACTTGTTGAAAAATTAAAACAGCCTCTGATGCTGTGAGCATAACAGAGGAATGGTAGAGGGAGCGTGTTTTATAGCTGCTTTCCTTATAAACACAAAGTAATCTCATGCAGATTTGACTAAGAGTTTATTCAGAAACAACTCCATTTTCTCCTTCTCTTTTCCCTCCCTTTTCCTTCCTGATTCCACCTCCCACACTCTCTACAAGTTCCCCACTGGGACAAACTTATCAACAACAAAACATAAAAGATTACTAGATAGAATACAGCAGAGAGGTTGCTTAATATAGAGATTCTCAAACTTGAGTCTCCAGATGTTGTTGGACTTCAGCTCCCATCATCCCCATCCACAATTGCCAAACTAAGTGTCTGGGAGCATAGGAACATAGGAAGCTGCCATATACTGAGTCAGACCATTGGTCCATCTAGCTCAGTATTGTCTTCACAGACTGGCAGCAGCTTCTCCAAGGTTGCAGGCAGTAATCTCTCTCAGCCCTATCTTGGAGATGCCAGAGAGGGAACTTGGAACCTTCTGCTCTTCCCAGAGTGGCTCCATCCCCTGAGCGGAATATCTTACAGTGCTCACACTTCTAGTCTCCCATTCATATGCAACCAGGGCAGACCCTGCTTAGCTAAGGGGACAAGTCATGCTTGCTACCACAAGACCAGGGATTATGGGAGTTGAAGTCCAACATCTGGGGATCCGTTTATAATAACCCCAACACATACTTTATCTTCCACAGGTCCAAAAATTAGATTGGGAAAATATATGAGCAGAAAAAATAGATGGAAGAGGAAGACTGCCTTCACCTTCCACCTCCATATTTGATTAGGGAAGTGCACAGAACCAGGCAGGGGTGGTTCAAAGTGCACCCTCCCCACCCTTAAAGATGCACTCCCTGCCTTTGTACCGGTGGAACCACCCACTATTTGAACCATTTCAGAGGCCCATAAAGGTTCCGTGCACATTCCTATATCAGATTGCCTTCACCTTCCATTCCCATATTCACTAGGGCTGATGGGCTTCTCTGTAATGTCTGAAGTGGAATGAAAGTGCCTTTTACCACACAAATGAAACATTCAGATGTCTATACACATATACACATTTTGTGTGCATGACTGAGCATGTATGCATTTAAAAGTGAGTCTGGGTACAGATAGGAAGAGGAAGTGTACTATTGTATGTATGTTGAACACAACGTGTAAATAGACCAAGTGTGGGGTATACATGCTCTGCATGTAGGGCAGCATGTGCATCTTGCTACAGGGGCAAATAAAGAGTTCCTCTTTGGATATTGCAGAGAAGCATGGCAGGAAATCTGTACAACAGCTGTCATTCATTTCTCTTGGAACGATGCTACTTCAGAGTAATAGCACTTAAATAAAATTGAGAAGCTGTGATAGACATCCAAATCCAAAGAATAAATGGCTTTAGCTACATCAAGGCTGAGAGTTTGTGCTTTCAGCTTAGCTGTAACAGGAACATCTCTAAATGAGCAAACATCAAACCATTTGGAACATGGAACTGGAGACTCATCTTTCTCTTTCACTGGTCATTTCACGCCATCTGACAGGAGTTTTCTTTTGAAATGCCTGCCCAGTTTTAACAAACTGGTATGAGCTATATGAGCTATAAAAATGCAAATTCCAATTTACGGATGCAGAATTTATTAGTAGAAGTTTTAAGTGATATTTCCAGCTTGTTACCCAAGCATTTAAGGATAACACCTTCAGCTACACATTTCCCTTGAAAAAGGGACACAAGCAAAAGGCACATTGGCAGATGTAGTGTCCTTCTCTTACCCTTTTCAGAAAGTTGTAAGTCCAACACATCAGGACTCATAGAGCAGATTATAAGATTATTTGGAAGCTCAGTTAGAATCCTTTCATTACAGAGTCAAGAATTGGGAACCCATGCCAAGATTCTGATACATTGCAAAGACTCCTACTTTGAAATCAGCTTGGAAAAAAGTCAAGCAATATTAGATATGTGAGAACAGCACCAAACAGCAGACCTCTTCAAATAACTCCACTTTTTATTGCTAACAACTCACTGGGAAAGCCCAGTGCTTAAAAATTAGATTGATGTTGTTTTTAGGACCCCCCACCCACCCCAAAAAGAGCACAACTATTTATCACTCACACAGACTTCTTGTGCAAAACTGAAACTTAGGGATGATTCACTAAGGGGTTGTGAGTGCTCCCTCCAAAATATTTCCCACTCCCCCTTTTGCTCTCCTACTCATCACAATGGAACTCTACAGCAAAGTGTTATACAATACAGTCATAGTAAATGATGGTCCTATAGCTTGAATTAATTATCTTTAAAGGCCTCCATTGTTAAAAGAAGCCTCATTTACTTACTTTTCTACCCCAGAACAAGCAACAGAAATCAGTGCAGCTAGGTAGGTAAGAGTTTCCTCTAGCCTACCAGGAACCAGACCAACCTTAGCTTCTTTCCTGGCTAGGGATTGGGCTGGATGAGATCATGTGAGCAGCGGATACAAGGTCATCCCCTCTGCAGATTTCACCTGGCCTGGTACTGGCCTCTCTTCCTACCTCAGTCTTTCATGCCACATGGTCTTGGGTTGGAAGAGAAAACTAGCCTGCAAACTGGACTGTGTTACTACTGCATTCCAGATAAAAGGTTGTTCTCTGGCACGGCATTTCCCTAAAAGTGCCGTCAGCTTCATTTGCAAAGGCCTGCAACAGGCCAGAGGATATACCCCTCTCTGATTGCATTTGTGCATAGGCAGCAGTGCAGACTCTTAATTGACACTGAAAAGAGACAAAGGGAAAGAAATGGAAGCACTCTTCCTCCCATGAAATTTCAAGGCTAAACAAATCTTCTCACCTTGTTACCTCCCCACTGTTATCATGCCAGAATGCATGATGTGCCCCCTCCCATATCTATTCAAAAGATTTCCCAAGGCAATCTCTTTCCTGGAACTTTCTTTGTCTAAAGGAGCATACCTGGAAGCCACCATAGACATAACCTACTCAATAACCAATATTCATGTCTTATTTGGAGCAAGTCTCCTAACATCAGGAACTCCTCAAGGAAGATCTGTAATCCCTCAGTCATGCCTCAGGGTATGTTTTTGCTTACTAAAAAAAACCCCTCAAACATGGCATCTCGCTTTTGCCACACTCTTGCCTGTTTGAGTTTAGCCACTTCACTTTTCACCACACACGCTGTGCCCCACACTGCCCAGGTGCATCTCAAGAGCTTGCCTCAAGTTTGAGCTCCCCAAAAATAAGGATTTCCCCAGCCAGATTCAGGTTGCTATGACCTACACTTTTTTTTCTTTCCCTTTCTTTCACCCTCAAGCCTCTTCCCCTTCCCCTTCCTAGTACTGCAACTTGGTAAATGTACTTCAAGAATAACCCACCTCTTTTTCATTCCCTTTACCCCGATTGTCCCTCAAAAAAACAACTCTTTATTTTCAAGATCACATCTCAATTCTTTTTTTATCCCTTCCAGTGCATCAATGCCAGGGCCACAATCCCACAGGATTTTGAGTATTTTCTTGCTGTTGATTGGTCTACACCCATTTGATGATAATTTCCCCCACTTTGAGCAAAGCATAGCCACGGACCATGCTAGCTGATACGTGTCCACGCAGTTCTCTTAACAACTGGACGGTTTGGCCTAATCCAGAAAGACTATTTTCTAAGAGGATTCCAGTCCATTTTCTGAATAAATTTGAAAATGTCATGCTCAATAATGCTTCACTGTCAAACCTTAATAAGGTAGATAAACTAATAACACTAACTGTCCTACCTCTATAAGTTAAAATAATATAGATTAACTAACACTGTGGGGTAAGGAGTTTTTATCTGGCTTCTACTCCCCACTCTCCTTCTGGGTGAGGGAAAGGGAGGGTTTTGGTAGGGAGCTGGGACGGCTGTGGTCTATAAAGATACCATCGCCTTTACTGGGATCCCTGTCAGGGATTTGCCCTATACTGAATGTGTTTACCTAAGTCTAGGGACCAGGAATAGACTGGGGCTTCTGCTGGTGTACTGCTCACCCCACTGCCCAGTTGCTGAGTTGACATTGTTTGCTGAGTTGGCATTGGAGTGGCCCAGGCTGTGGGTGGTGGGGGATTTCAGTGATCATTTTGGGACTGGGTTGTTGGGAGCAACTCAATAATTCATAGTGGCCATGACAACTGTGGGCCTATCACAATAGGTTTCTGGACTGACACATGATACTGGTCACACGCTTGATTTGGTCTTTTGCTCTGATCAGGGTGGTGTTCCATGGGTGGAGACTCTTGTCATCTCCCCATTGACATGGGCAGATCATCATCTGGTTAAAGTATAACTTACAGCCACGACCCACTTCTACAGGGGTGAAGGACCTATAAGATTGGTCTGCCCAAGGAGGTTATTGGATCCAAGAGGATTCCAAGAAAACTTGGAAGGGTTTCGGATTGGCTCTTCTAGTGATTCTGTCTATGCACTGGCCTCTAGAGCCAGAGCATAGGCAGTGGAATAATGGAATATAATAGACAGTGGAATAATAGTGGAATAATGAATTCACTAGAGCAGTGGATATAATCGCTCCCAAGTGTCCTCTCCAACTTGCTTTAAAGACAGCCCCATGGTATTCAGATGAACTATGGGAGCCCAGCGAGGTAGACGATTAGAGTGCAAGTGGAGGAAGACACGGTGCGAGTCTGATCAGGCACAACACAGAACACATTTGAAGATCTATGGCTCTGGCAGTGTGGGAGGAAAAGAAGCAGTTCTTTTCTGCCCGCATGGCTTCCACAAATTCATGTCCAGCTGAGTTGTCTAGGGTTGTGAGGGGGCTAGTATGTACCCCATCCCCCTTGAATTTAAACTCGGATCCATCGGTCACTTGCTGTCACGTTTTTAATTACTTTTTTGCAGATAAAATATCTCATTTGGGCCGAGCTGGATTCCACAGTTACTGCACAGTCTACTGTAGAAATGTCCAGCAACTCCTCTTATAGGATTAGATTGGATCATTTTCAGTTTGTGACTCCTGAGGAAGTGGACAAACTGCTTCAGACTGTGCATCCTACAATATGTTCTCTTGACCCTTGCCCAGCTTGGCTTATCTCATCTGATAATCATATTATCAGAGAGGGTCTGGTAAATATTATAAATGCTTCTCTGAGGGAGGGCAGAGTGCCTCCTTAAGACAAGGATTGTCTTAAACCACTATTATTAAACCACTTTTGAAGAAAGCTGCACTGGATCCCTCAGAGTTAGCGAATTACAGACCTGTTTCTAATCTTCCATGGTTGGGCAAGGTGATTGAGTGGGTGGTGACCTCTCAGCTCCAGCCAGTTTTGGATGATGAAGATTATCTAGATCAGGGTTTTTTAACTTTGGGCCCACAGATGATGTTGGACTACAACTCCCATCATCCTCAGCCACAAAGGCCATGTCTGGGGATGATGCGAGTTGTAGTCGTGGGGAGTGTCTTCTAGATCTCCTGATCTTCTAGACCCATTTCAAGCTGGCTTTTATGGGGACTATGGGGTTGAGACTGCCTTGGTCAGCCTAATGGATGATCTCCAACTGGCTATCGACAGAGGGAGTATGACTCTGCTGATCCCTTTGGATCTGTCCGCATCTTTTGATACCATCAACCATGGTATCCTTCTGGACTGCCTGAGGGAGGTGGGATTGAATTGCACTATTTTACAGTGGTTCCGCTCCTACTTCTTTGGTAGATTCCAGATAATGTCACTTGGAGACTGTTGTTCTGCAAAGCAAGAACTGAAGTATGGAGTTCCACAAGGCTCCATACTGTCTCCAATGCACTTTAACATCTACAGGAAACTGCTGGGAGAGATCATCAGGAGGTTTGGTGCTGGGTGTTATCAATATGTTGATGACACCCAGATCTACTTCTCCATGTTGACCTCATCAGGAAAGGGCATATCTTCCTTAAATGCCTCCCTGAAGGCGGTAATGGGCTGGATGAAGGATAACAAACTGAAGTTGAATCCAAATAAGTGGGAGGTACTAACTGTGGGGGGTCATAACACTAAAGGTGGTTTAGATCTGCCTGTTCTGGATGGGGTTCACTCCCCCTGAAAGATCAGGTATGTAGCTTGGGAGTGCTCCTGGACCCAAAGCTCTCCCTGGTTTCTCAGGTTGAGGCAGAGGCCAGGAGCGCTTTTTATCAGCTTCAACTGATTCATCAGCTACTTCCATTTCTAAAGATAAATGATCTTAAAACAGTGGTACACATGCTGGTAACCTCCGGGCTTGATTACTGTAATACACTCTGTGGTGCTGCTTTTGTACATAGTCAGAAAACTACAATTGGTACAGAATGTGGCAGCCAGATTGGTCTCTGGGACAACACATAGGGACCCTATAACACCGGTTTTGAAAGAACTACACTGGTTGACGATATATTTCTGGGAACTGGTTGCCGATATGAGTAGTATAGGGGCATACCTGCTGTCAAAAACCATGTGCTTTTGTTTACAAACAAAAGCGCGTGGCTGGAGGATGACGTCACAGTTACGTCACGGGGGGCGGGGGCTTGCAGCTGTCAAAATGCGCTTACGTCACTGGAAATACGTCATCGGAAGGGCTTGAGGAGACCCCCACGTGACCGGGAAGGGCCAGAAGTGGGGGACGCTCTTACCCCCGGAAGTCTGGCACCCACCCTACTACGCCTACCCCAGAATATGTCCAGACATGTCCGAAGGGGTGCATGTGACCCCTCTACGAACACGCCTAGCCACCCTGGACCAATAGGAACAGGTTTCAGGCTCCGGAGAGGCCCGAGTGTGCGGGTGTGATAATGGCTGGGTGGCCATTTTGTGCAACTTTATTGGTCGAAAAGGCCCAGAGGAGACCCCATGTGGTCGGGAAGGGCCAGAAGTAGGGGAACGCCCTCACCCCGGAAGTCTGGCACCCACCCTACCACCCCTACCCCAGAATATGTCCAGACATGTCCGAAGGGGTGCATTTGACCCCTCTACGAACACGCCTAGTCAGCCTGGACCAATAGGAACAGGTTTCAGTGTCTGGAAAGGACCGAGTGCGCAGGCGTGATAATGGTTGGACGGCCATTTTGTGTAACTTTATTGGGTGAAACCGGGTCAAGTGACCCCTCTACGAACAGGGTTAGGGATGGTGCGTTTAGAGGGAAGCCATTTTACAGCTGTACAGAGACGATGGCTGACGCTAGGACTCCACCGCGTGCCACAGACCTATCATCGCCACAGGCACCCACAAAGATTAAGCCTATGCAAGTGCGGAGTCTGTCCTTCCCTCCTATGGGTATGAAAACCCCTCAGAGGGCTGATCTTATTGCTGGGGAGGTTCCAGAGACTAACTTTGCAGCAGGGCCCTCGGATGAGGGTGGTAGACTAGAATGTGATTGCGGGCGCTGTGACACCAGCCTTCTAACCACCATGGAAACTGAAGATGAAGAGCCTCCAACTACCATCTCCAAAGTGGGAAACGTGTGTTCCTCAGATTCTGAAACAGAAGAGCCTGTGAAACAAAAGCGGCTTAGGAAGAAGAGAAAATGGGTGAAGAGCAGACCCCAATTTGATTGGTGCGACGAGAGGTGTTGTGATAGCTCATGTGGAGAGTATACTTATTCAGATGAGTGCGGGTGCGAATCTTACTTGTCATCCCGGTCAAGGGTTGTCTATTGCGAGCGTAAGTGCTGCAGATCGAGCGAAGACTGGTCATCTTGTGACTGCCTGACCCCAGACCCCACCGACCCATGGGCCGATTACTGTAGGGCTGTGTGCTTTACTTCATCATCTGAAAGCGGTGAGGAGGAGGAAACCTTGGATGGCCTTGTGGTTACAAAGCCTGAAGAACCAGACCCCAGTGCGGAAACTGGCAAGCTGGTGAGTTGGAGGCGATTTAAGCAGTCTTGTTTTGTTTACATGTGTTTTTTTAACCTGTTAGTATTAAAATATTTCCCTCTTTTGTGCAGGTACGGGGTGTTGAGAACATGCAACTCAGGGATGTCAATGTGTCCTGCATTTCCTGTGCGTGTACTGATGGGGACCAATAAAAGAAATTTGTTTTAAATATGTGTGTCCATACTTGTGTTAAACAGAACCATGGCAGGGGCCGAAGAAGTTTTAAAGAAAATATATTACAACCCTGGGAGAGTGGGGAGTTTTGGAGATGTAAACCCACTATTTCAAGAGGCCAGACAGCAGAGTAGAGATCTGCGTAAAAGACATGTTGAGGCATGGCTTTCAGAGCAGGATGCTTACACTCTGCACAGGCCTGCAAGGATTCATTTTAAAAGAAACAAGACTGTTGTTTCAGGGGTGGATGCACAATGGCAGGCCGATTTAGTGGACATGCAGCAATATTGTAAATACAACAATGGGTACAAGTACATTTTGACGGTTGTGGACATTCTATCTAGATATGCTTGGGCTGTACCTCTAAAAGATAAAACAGGGAGGGAAGTGGCCGGTGCTTTTAAAGCTATTTTCAAAGAAGGCCGAGAGCCTGGCAAGCTCCAGACAGATAGAGGGAGGGAATTTTTAAATAAACCTGTAGGGACCCTGTTAAAGGAGCAAGGTATTCACCACTTTGTCACCAACAACGATGTCAAAGCTGCTCTTGTGGAGAGACTGAACCGAACCTTGAAAACACGTATGTGGAGGTATTTTACTGCTCATAACACATTCAGGTATATTGATGTCCTGCCTCAACTCCTAAAGAGCTATAACCACAGCTTTCACAGAACCATACAATGCAGGCCTGTAGATGTCACAACCAGCAACGACCTGTCTGTTTGGAGAAGAGTCTATGGAAGCTGTAGCCATAAAAAAGCAAAGTCTCCAGTGTTAAGAAAAGGAGATCACGTCAGGATTTCAAAAATTAAAGGGGTTTTTGAGAAAGGTTATGAACAGAACTACACCACAGAATTGTTTATAGTGGACCGAGTCATCAGAAAAGCTGAACGCCCGGTCTATCTGGTAAAAGACTACATGGATGAGCCAGTTATTGGGAGCTTCTATCGTGAAGAATTACAGAAAGTTAAAGCAGGAGAGGGCAAATTGTACAGGATTGAAAAAATTCTAGCTACAAAAGGCCATGGCAAAGTAAAACGCCATTTAGTGAAGTGGGTGGGGTGGCCTGACAAGTTCAATAGCTGGGTACCTGCTTCAGACCTCTGCAATGGGTGATAGGGGTTTTTACATCACACTCCCTAGTAATGCCAGCAAGAAGGCCTTTCCACAGAACGCTAGCTCAGATTTCACCATCCAACTAGCCAGGCCACTGGATCTTCCCGGGGAGTGGGAGGTGGGGCTCTCAGAGATACAGTACCCGTGCACATGGGACACCATCACGACAGACACCCCCTTTCAATATAGCAAGGGGTTAAAGAAATGGACCTTCTACTTACGAAAGGGATATTACTCCACCATAAACGATTTGCTGCACGATATGAATGAAATCACCAGCACCCAGAAGGCTCTAGAGGGGACTACCCTGCTTTATGATTCTGTTACTAGATATATACAGATTATGAGTCCTAACAACGCATACACCTTTTCTGCCGGGGCAGAATTAGCACACATATTAGGACTCCTCTCTGACAAACACCCAAAAGAGCTGTCTTACCCATCAAGCATAGCCAGTGGGGTCAAAACTCTGTTTGTTCATGATACAGCAGGCAAAGGTTTCCCTTTTCCTGCAGATATAACAGGGGGGTTCAACACTCTGTTTGTTTATACAGACATTGTAGAGTATCAGATCGTGGGAGACCACCATGTACCCCTTTTGCGAAGTATCCCCGTGAAGGGCCTGAACGGTGAATGTGTTAACATTGTTTATGATAAGCCACACTACATCTCTGTCAGCAAGCACCATATTGATACGATCACGGTCCAGATAAAGACGGATCAGGACAAATGTGTGCCATTCCGTTTTGGCAAGGTTATTGTGAAGCTACACTTTCGCCCCAGAAGAGGCCTACAACTTTAAGGGGAAATAAAAATACCGATTCTGAAAACCTATGGCGACCCCACCCTTTACAAGAACTATTACAGGGCCCAAGCCGGAAGCGCTCTTCCTGGCTTCATGGGGGCGCCTGTCATGTATGGGGCTGGAATTGGGGGTATATTTAGGATCCTTTTCAGGAAAGCTGTACCTCTTTTGAGGCGGGGGCTGGAAATCATTAGGCCACACATCAAAACAGCAGCGCGAGGTATTGCCAAAGATGTAGTGGGCCATGCCTCCCAAGCAGTTCTGAACAGGATGGATCAAGCTTCTTCCTCACAAGGGGGGTCAGGGCTGATGCATATCAAAAGAAAACGAAAAGCAGCACGTGTGCAGCTATTAGGACCTCCCCAACCTCTTAAAAGAAAAGGGGTGAACCTGAAAAAGCCTCAGAAGCATCGAAGGCATCCCAAGGGGAAGAGGAAACGTGCTCCCGGTGACATCTTTTAAGTCATAATGGCTTTTATACATTGCAGCTCCGAAGAATGCATGAAATCGGAACTGGACCTTTTCCAAATCACACCAACACAAACAAGTATCGAGAGAAGCGTATATGTCGAGGTTCCACCGCTTACAGCCCTGACAGACACAGCCCCTCTGGACTTTTTCATTGCGGGGTCTGGAGATTTTTACCTGGATTTGAATAACACGCTTTTATATGTGTGTTGTAAAATTGTCAAGGAGGATGGGACCAACTTGGCACAGGACTCTGCTGTGGGGTTTGTGAACTACCCGCTAGCAGCCATGTTTAGCCAGGTGGATGTGACCCTGGGAGACCGTCTTGTCAGTCAGAGCAGTAGCACCTACCCCTACAGGGCTTTCATTGAAGCGATGATGAATTACAGTGAGGCCACTCTATCTACACAGTTTTCAGCAGGGTTATTTTATAAGGATGCCCCGGGCTTTCACGAGATAACAGCTTTAGATGGGCAGAATTTAGGATTTTTAGACAGAGCAGCGTTCACATCTGGAAGTCGGAAGGTGGACCTAATGGGGCATCTACACACAGATATTATGTTTCAAGAAAAACTGCTTTTAAATGGTGTAGATGTGAAAATTAAACTAACGCGCAACAAGGACACGTTCTGTCTGATGGCAGGTGGAGCTAACCCCCGCTACAAGCTGCAAATACTATCGGCATCCCTCTTTATCAAGAAATGTTCCCTGAACCCTTCTGTGCGGTTAGCACATGCGGAGGCGTTGCTCACAGCCAATGCAAAATACCCTGTGGACCGTGTGAGTATGAAAGTGTTCAGTATCCCCGCTGGAAGCCGTGTCTGCAATCAGGAAAATTTGTATTTAGGGCAGTTGCCAAAAACTGTCATCATTGGTTTTGTGGATAACGATGCATTTAGTGGTTCATATACCAAAAATCCCTTTAATTTCAAGCATTATGACATTAACTTTGCCTGCCTCTATATGGATAGTACTCCCGTCCCTATGAAGCCTTACCAGCCAGATTTTGCAGCGCGTAACTATATCCGTGAGTATGTGGGGTTGCTACAGGCCACAGGCAAGCATCTAGAAGACAGACCCCTGCTCATTAATAGGGAAGAATATGGGAAAGGCTACACACTGTTTGCTTTTGATCTAACACCTGACCAAGAATGCGGGAGCCACTATTCCCTGATTAAGACAGGGAATCTGAGGGCCGAGATACGTTTTGCCAGACCGCTTCAACTGACCATTAACATGATTGTGTATGCGGTATTTGACAATCTCATCGAGATAAACCACAGACGGGATGTACTGTTCGACTATATGTAATATGGATAGCATACAATTAACACGCGTACTGTCTGCCAGCCCCTGCACCCGAAAGACGTTCTTTGGAGTTTTCCCTAGTGACTGGTTGCCTAGAAAGAGACTGCTACAAAGACCTGTGGGATTAGTAGTGAACACACACGACCATACCCTACCGGGTGAACATTGGTTAGCCATCTACCTGCCAGAGGACAACCAGGCAGAGTTTTTTGATTCTTATGGACACCCCCCAAATCACCCACGTTTTCCCAAAGCGATAATGAATTTTTAAAGAAAAAATGCCTCTAAGACAGTCTTTCAACCCCGACAGCTCCAAGCTCACGAATCTGTGACCTGTGGCTACCACTGTTTGTTCTTTCTACTGCAGAGGGGTAGGGGATTAACATTTAAGCAGATTCAAGAATTGTATTCTGGGGATTTAGAAAGAAATGACCAGATGGTCGAACTGTATGTTAAGAAAAAGAAATGCATGCCTAGGCATGTCGCAAATTGTTTTCAAAGCACGCAAGGTTGTGGATCTTGTACTGATTTTCACAGAACAATAAAGTAAGCCTTGAGTCTTTAAAAAGTATACGTGTGTGTGCTTGTATCATTCTTACCCGCAAAGCAGCAACTACCACCCTGTAAAATATATTTCAGAGAAAAAATTTATTTGACACTTTTACATGTTTTAATATATATGTAGCAGGTTACAATTGGAGCCAGTGAGTTCTCACGGGTATTTTAGAAGTCCTGGGTGTAGGTGTTAAGGTTAGAGGGCTAGCTGCAGGGGTAGGATTCTTCATATGCTCCAAAAACTCCCTACTGGTCTGGTTTCCTGCCACAGAGGTAGGCACATTTAACTCTGCCAAACCGTTCATGAACAGATCCCAGCCTTTAGGGAAGCGTTTGGAACGCAGGGTATGAACTTGAGTGAATGCCTTGATCAGATCCATCATGTTGGAACCGTCAACAGCCGTCCCCTTATAGACAAAACGCCCCCGCTCATCCCACGCTGTAACTGTAGCATTCTGCCTCAGCTTGTTTAACAAAATCTTTGCCGAGTTCCTAGAACGCACAGGGAGAGTGTCCAAGATTTCCTGAAAGGAGGGATCAGAGCTGTGTGTAGCTTCAACAGCTGGCATCTCAGGCTGTGGTAGAAACAGGTTTAGTCTTCCCTTTTCGGTATCACCCATTCTCACATGTGTTAAATATTTTTGAAGTAGGCCCTCGTAAAGTTTAGCCTTTTCATATTCTGTTAAGTCAGACCTCTGAAGAACACCTTGCATTTCAGTGTCTAAAGCGTAGATTGTAGCAGCTCTGATGTTTTCCTCCTTAGGAGGGTTCCCTTTTAGCAGATCTAACTGATGTTTGGGGACCATGTACATCTTTTCCGCATACTCCATTATTGTTTGGTTAAAAGGCTTGTTATCAGAGGAATTGCAATACCTAACAGCGGCGCTAGAAACCCTCCAGACTGCTTGAGCAAAAGCTTCTTCTTTCTCAGAGATACACGCTTGTTACTCAGTTTTTTAATTAATCCACGCTTTTTTCTTAGCACACGCAACTGGTGCGGAGACAATGGAATATTTCCTTTTAAGGTGTTTAGGGCAATCTCGGATATGGCTGATATTAAATCATCAGAAGCTGCACATAGTATGGCTTTCCTCTGCCGTGCTGAGGCACGAATAAGGAGTTTTAAGAGGGCTAGGTTTCTCTTCACACGGGTAGACATGGCTCTCAGAGCAGTGGGGTAACAGGAATACCTGTGAAAGCATCAGTGTGACCCCCTTTTGTATCCCCCCTTTGATTTTTTCTTGATGTATACGACAGGCCATTCGGGAGGGAAAAGACCCGTTCTGACCCTATAATCCTCAGGAGTTCTAGGGTTTAAATCCACAACTAGATAACCATAAGGCTCCCGTGTGGCATCGTGGTAGGCCTCAGTGAAATACTTGACATCCCCGGGGAAAATCTGACGCGCCAAATTAATGATCTGTAATTTATCCCTTGGGTTTTTAAAGAGCACCATATACTTGGCATTAAGGCTTATGGTGCGGGCCGCTTTCCCTTTGTAGAAAACATTCTGTGTGATGAGAAAAACGCTCAGATTCCTGTGGTGAACAAACTCAGTGAACGCGCGTTCAATTTGGTGGCTGTCAGATGAAGCACTCATCAGGTCATCCAGAACAAGAAAACAGATTTTATTTGGGGGTAACAAGCCATCATCATCAATTTTCTCAGGCATACCTTCTACAAATTTTATCATAGGGTATTTACAGAGCATTTGTTTGTACAAAGGTTGCCAACAAGAGTAACACCATACGATTTTTTCAGGCATCACAGATAGCACACTGTGTGCATTGTCCAGCATTTTTTTAAGGAAAAATGTTTTTCCGCTATTGCTTGGTCCCGCAAGGATAGCGGAGAAGGGGTGTTGCCATCGAACATCCATTTTAATACCCGTAGGGGATAGTCTTAAAACCCTCAACGATGACGCGCTTATCAAACACCACTCTCTGCGTCTTCCTCAAAAGACGTGTTTCTATCTCCCATCTCCTCTTATTTCTAACGATGCCATTCTGCTCTACCACAATCTCACGTGGCGGGTTCCGGTCCGAAACGTAGGCAAAAACCAGATTTTTCAGACTGTCAAAATTAATTTTTTGACAATTAGAAAAGTTCAGAGTAATTCCCTTGACCTTAATACACGATTCCCCCCCTGACAGCTTGTAGCCGTAAGATTTAGGACCTGTGCTCACAAACTCTGTTATGTACTGGTCTGCCGGTAGTTCGTTTGTCAGCTCCCCTAAAAAGTTTCCAAGGGGTGGGTTGTACTCCCCCTCACGAGACACATAGATCACAGAATCTGTGTCATGGTACAGGCACCGTTCCCCCAGCTTCTCCATGATAGAGTACAAATGCAGGCGTGCATAGGCGGTTGTAAAGCACGCCAGAAAAACATTTGTGTGACCTGGTGGAACTATACGTTCTTTTGCATCTTTCCAAGACACACAACATGTATCATCATCAAGGAATTCACACATAGAGACCTCATAGCTATCTGAAAAGAGGTATTGGAAAAGCTCATTAGGGCTTTTTACTATGGATGTCCTAGGAAGGTTTGACCTCTGAGCAAATTTCCCCCACAAGGAATTTAAGAAAAGCTTGGCTATCTGGCGTTTAGCAGGATTTGATTCAATCATCTCGGGGCGTAAACACACACCTTCTTTCTTATAATACTCAGCAATGTATTTCTCCCTATCCTCCCTGCTGACATACTCTGCTGGGTAGCCCGATGCCTCTTGCTTCTGTCTGAGAAATGTTTTGACGTACTCTGAAAAGAGGCTGCCAGAACTCCTTTCAAAATGCCAAACCTCATAGATCTGTGCCACCCTGTAACCTTTAGCCACAGCAACATTCAATTCTACAGTGCACCATGTACCCACTAAAGCCCTTTCCTCATCATTGTGCCTGCATTGCTCCAGCTGCTGTGAGTCTGCACAGAGACTGCACAGCGGAAACATGAGCTTCCCGTTCACTTTGACAGGGAGGACAGGGAAAAAGAGACGGCGTGGTGGGTATACCTTCACCTTGGCAATTCCAAAATATTCAGAGAGTGGTCTAAAATCGTCATAAATTACTTTAGGGTGTCCTATGGGAAACTGGCGATTTCGCATGATAAATGGATAGAGAGAGGTAAAATCTGAGTAGTGAATCTGTTCTCCCTCCTTCGCCTCATAATACAGACTCACACATCCTGTCCTGCCCCCAAACAACGCATCTCTAGGTTCCAGAGGTTCTGGAAATCCCTGCTGCTTCAGAAAATCTACCACCTTCTGATCCCCCTTGACCATGTCACGCCACTCATGCTCCCATATACAACGGACTTCAAACCCCATGCGTTTTAAGACATCTGCTTTCCTCTCACTAGCATTGTAGAGAAAACCATAGGTTTCCGACAACATGGGGTGCTGTTTGTGTGCTGAATAACAGGTTACACACCCGTGATAAAAGCAGCCATTAAATTCAAAAGCACATTTCTTTCCCCCATTCACAGAATAACCATCTAAATAATATGCCTTAACACCCCCCGACGCCTCCTGAAGCTCCTGAGGAATATCAACCTTAAACTCACCCCCTTTCAAAGCGTGTTGAATATGTATGTTTTCCCTGTGGGCTATGTATTCCAACCATTGAATGGACATAGTTGAGAATCTTTTGCACTGATGATGGTAGTTATCTGGGGCCGGTATGGCGATCTCTTCATCTTTCAGATACTTGTAGCGGTACATTCTTAAGCACACACTAGCAAGCGTAGGGTATTGGAAGGGGTCAATACCCACCAGCACCCTGGCATTTTTCCTCCCCATAGGTTTATCAACGACATCCCATGTCATCTCAACCAATTCATGTCTATATTTTGTACAGGCCTGCATCAGGATGTCTACATCTTTCTGACAGTAATAGGCCAATTCCTTCTGCATATCAAACGTTTTTGATTTGTTTTCCTCATACCACTTCATGAATTCTTCCCTATCTGCAGGCTTCATAGCATCCACACCGTAGTCCTGGGGGTCTGGCATATTCCCAACATAACTCTCATTTTCTTTTTTATTAAAGAAATGTGGGAAATAGCCCTTGCAGCCCTGAAAACCCATAGCTTTGGGGAGTTTTGCTAGAGCCATGGGTAGGTGGCATAGGGAATCTATAAATTTTATGTCATTTTTTGTAACTGTTATACACAGCAGTTTTCCCCCCTGTGTGAGCAGCTCTACATCGAGGCCTTCATTGATTAGCTCTCTCAGTATCAAAATGCCATCGTAGCTCCGCGAGTTGTGAGCCAGAAAAGTGCACCCCATAAACTTATTATCTGATGTAAAACGTAATACAAACTCATTCAGACATTTATCTCCCTTAAATTCCCAATAATCCCCTTGGGGCCCCCACTTCTCCCAATCTTTCTGTTTCTCTTGATATGCTTTAACAGGTTCCACAGTCTCCCCTTCAAAGGCCTTGGCATAAATATAGTTTGGGACGTGGACCCCATCCTCCTGCCTGCATTCGCAGTCATAAAACACATATTTTACTGATATCTCGGGGTACTGTAGACGTGGAATGTAACACGCGTGTTCTACCCCGGGGGAAAGGTACTCATAACAGACACGGCACTGCTTTCCCCTACAGATGCGTTCAGTTTCATGACCCAGCTCGACATAGCGGAAGCACTTTTCACATAGATCACGCGGGATGCATTCTACCCGCCCCACGGCGGCGAGCTTCATATGCTTTCCTAGACACTCATGTGATCTACACTGCATCTTGCATTTGGGGCATCTGATTACACGCCCCACGTGTTTTACACATCCAGCCTCTAAACAGCGGTGGCACCTCATCAAACAGTCGTGTGTGTGTCTGTAGGGCGTGTAGCAGACATAAAAAAAATTTCTGGTCCCAAAAAACCCCTTGATGTTCTTAACCCCATAATAATGATCCTTATGAAGTAACAGAAAACAGGTTTTGAGGTACTTCTGTTCAGGAGTTTTTAAAATACTCCATCCAGAAGTTCCCCATTGCACAACAACAATATTGACCTTCATGTGTGTCTCTACGGTTTCCACGTCTGCATAAGACACTTGTTTTTGCTCACTCCACCCAAGATCCTGGTACAACTTTTTTGCTCCCTTTTTTATCTGTGTAGCGGTGGCTCTCAAATCTAGAACAGCCATGAGACTCGCTGCAAAACAGAGGGCTGTGTTAGGCATGGGGACATCTATCAGATGCAGCCTCTTTTTCTGTATAATGCTGCTATAGGGTATTGATTTTATATGCCTGCGACCGGCTCCTCGTGGGGGTGTGATGACAATCACAGCCAGTGTTAATACACCATCAGCTAAAATTTGTGCATAACTTTGAAGCAGATTAGATATAGCGCTTAGGAATGCCTCAGCGTTCAGATGGCCTGCCTGTCTCCTTGCTGAGTAAAGGGGGTTTGAAATCCCTGGCGCTCGCAATCTGAGCTGTACAAAGTCCCCTGGTTCTATATGGTTGTTTATATTATCCAAAACCCTTTGAATAGCAGAATGCATCCCAGATAGCGCATCACAAAAGGAGTGTACTCTGTCCAAATTCACAAACTTGAATTCGTAATACATTTCAGTTCCATTAAAGCATGCATAGCTCCTATTATAACGCTGTATAAACTGAAGATCCACAGGTGGGGTTTCTTCAGAAATGCCTGCTGCTTCTTCAGAAGAGAACTGTTGGGAACCCGCTGCAGGTCCAACATCGAACGCCAAGCCTCCTCGAGAAGCTCCGCTGTGGGTAGCCCGCTCTTTGGGGGTGGCATTCGGGCCAACATCAGAAGCCTCACCTAGAGAGGACCCATTCTGGGTTTCACACTGTTCAGTAAAAGCATTCTGAGGACCGGGGCCACTAGGTGACTCCTCGGATGGTTCAAATTCGTCTGAAGAATCAGAAGCATTCCTATACCCTCCTGGCTGGTGGTTAGATGTGGACCCTCCCCCCACCTGTATGCAGACAGGGTATGGTTGATCTTTTTTATTTCTGTCTACGAAATCACACACAGGGTTTGCACATGTCTTTAGACATTCTAGCTGTTGTGAAGTATCACTAATCACCGCCATTTGTTTACGTATAATGCGTTTTGCTTGTTCAAGGTGTTGCTCAGCTTCGGCCTTGCGTTCAAAAGCCACAGCCCTAGTCCTTATCAATGTCTCTATGTGTTCTGTAACACGTGCCATGCTGGCCAAGAACTCGTTATCTTGGGCGTTCAACTCTTGGACATCACGGACCCCCGGTTCATGTTCTGAAACAGATAGATCAGAGGGGGGCAGGGGGTCACCATGTATGTCTGGAGTAAATCACCCACAGCTAGTAGGTTTGAACGTGTGTGTGTGTGTGTGTGTGTTTGTGTGTGTTGTGCCATGGGGGGGGGGGGTAGACTTACCATGCTTCTGAAAGGGTCTCTGGGTGTCTTGTGGTTTTGCCCGCTCCTAGGGTTTCCGGGTCAGCTATCGTCAGGTAGTAGAGGGAACGTCTTCAGGAATCCACGCAGACAAGGGGGGGGGTCCTCCCCAACATGACACATAGGTGTGTGCATGATGTGTGAGCGTGTTTGTGTCATGCGGTGCAGAAATGTCTTACCCGCATGGTACAAACATGTGTGTTACTGAAGTATGTAGCTGTTTGTGTCATGCAGTGTGGAAATGTCTTACCAGGTTCCAGGATAGCCTTTCTGGTTTTTTTGTAGGCTGGCTGCACCTCCACGTCGGAGTCCCTGGGCGCCATGTGTCCGGGTTGATGCTGTTCATGGGATACTACATCTGCAGATAAGGGAATCATACGGTTTTATCAATAAAAGCTATACATAAATAAAATAGTTAAAACATTTCATTCTTTCTTTCTCCTACCCTTACTCTTTGCTTTTCTCTTCAATCTGCTTAGACGTGCGGGGGCTGGTTCAGGTTCTTCTGTAGGGAGAAAAAGGGGGGGGGCATGTTAGATAGAATTAGTCTGAGGTTTCCACACGGCGTATACGTTTGCAGGGATGCTTTTAAAATAAAGCTATTTTACCCTCTAGAGCACTCTCAGTCAGATTCCGCAACCCGTCCTGGGTATTTGTCAGGTCCACTGTGAACAACATAGGCATGTGTTAACCATAATTATTAATAATTCTATTTGTATCCCCCCCACCCCCCGGCCTTCCAAAATAAATAAATAATAAAAATGGCTCAGGGCTGTTTACACAGAGAAATAATACAATTTGTTGAATTTTAGAATGAGATATTACAGAGAGATTTGGGGGAGGGGGCTGTTCTTACCTATGTTATCATCACTTCTCTGCCCTATGCCATCTACAATAAAGAGAGAGAGAGAGAGTTGGTCTTACTCAGAAAACCCTTCAAAACAGTACTCATCTAGAATTTATTTTAAATTTTTAAAATGTAATTTACCAGATACTGTGTTTCTAACAGCCTGTGATGTGAGAACCTCATCCTTTGGGATGAGATATGGGTCCGAACCCTTTGAGAGCGAAAAAGTGGCTCTCCCAGACCGAGGGGCTTGAACAACATTTTCTGTAGAACATCAAATATAAATCAGTCATGTATATATCTTCATAACATTTTAAAACAATCTAAAAAAAGGGGTGGGGGTGGGGAGAGTAGAATATAGCCATACCCATATCTTGAGGGATATCGAGAAGATTGCTCATTTCATCATCCCTTATGCTCATCTTCTTTGGTGGTGTTTTTCTTTCTTTGTTTTGGTGAGTGCTGTTGAATATATACAAAAATACCCAACCAGGGACATGCTCAGACATATCCTCCCCAAACAGAACCTAAACGGGCAACAAGATGGAATATCGGCATGTTTACTCTCTTGCTGTGGGCTGTATCCGGCAGGCCTGTGGAAAACCAGAAGCGGTGGGGATAGGCCCCTTGCTGCTTAAAATGGAGGCCGAACTAAGACCCCACATGGACTCTCTTCACCCTAACAGCTTGCTAGATATTGAGAACTATTTCACATCCGTGATGGCTGCAGAATTTGCAGATGGGAAAATCAATAAGGGCAGATTTTTAACTATTTTTCTGTTCGGTGGTTTGCTTACAAAAAGTCTCACAAAACGTCTATGTCCTGCGGTGAGCCAGCAAATCATGGACAAGATGGCCCTTTTTATTACAGATTACATTGTGAGGAGTGGCTGGCATGAACACGTGTGCTGGGTGAGTTTATTTAATTTAAACCATTTACAGGATTGTGAGTTGTGCATGCATGACCCTGTTTTATTTGTTTGTTGCAGGAGAGCTGTTTTGCAGAGAACAGAAACTGCCCTTGGAATACTAGATTTCTACAGATGTTGAGGCGTACATCAAAAATGCTGTATATAATACTGCCTGTGTAAATATAGGTTTTAAGAATAAAAATTTAAAAATAACAAGGGTCAGGGTTCTCATTTTTTTAAAAAAAGACCCTGTGGGTAACATTCAAACCAATCCTGGCCCCTAAAACAGACTCTCCGTATATAAAATAAGCATTTACTAAGGATTCAGGCAGATTCAAAATCAGGCCGCATGGCGTAAGAGGAAAAAATGAGAGAAAAGGGGGTAAATTACTAAAGTTACATGCACTTTTAAACCATACAAGGCCCTGAAAACAGGCTCTCCATATATAAAATAAGCATTTACTAAGGATTCAGGCAGATTCAAAATCAGGCCGCATGGCTTAGAGAAAAAATGAGAGAAAAGGGGGTAAATTACTAAAGTTACATGCACTTTTAAACCATACAAGGCCCTGAAAACAGGCTCTCCATATATAAAATAATAGCATACTAAAATATCAAAAGATTCCAAAGATATCAAACAGATTCAAAACCAGGCCCAGCAGCATATTTTAGAAAAAGCAAGTTATAAAATGGTGGGTAGCCATACCACAGACTTCTTTCTCTGCAGGGTCCTGCTTCTGGGGAGTGCTTCTGGGCGAAAGAGAAAGACTTCCTGCTTCAAACTAGTTTTATCAACGTGAGTTCTATGCCCACATGGTCTTGCAAGACCTTTCTGATTGGATGTCCACCAGCATGCTGGTTAGGGGAGTGGTAAAAGATTCATGATGGCTGATGGGATTATCTCCCCACTGCTAAAGGACCCATTGTCTGATGAACGCATCCTCTTGTTGGACCCCAACCTACTACAGAACCCTCAGGGCTGGTGAAGTTCCTTGTAAATATATCTGTAATAGGGTATCCCCAGCAAAAATAAAGCAGTCATTTGTTTAGAGCCAGGGTTATTTTATTTATTTATGAATTGATACATAATAATATAGTATTTTAATAGACATACAAAAACAGTCAGTATTCTAGGAAGAATGTATTAACAACAACAACAAAAAAGCAAAAAAAACCCACATACCACTAGAGGGCAGTCGTGTACAACAGTTCCATTAGACTTTTGCGAGGGAATTTATTCAGGTATCTCTGGAACAAGAAACTGTCTGTATCCCCTTTTTTCGAGGACACAGTTCACAAAAGAGAGCATTCTGGAATCGTTCTGTTGTGGGATAGCTTCTAACACAGCCTGCGGGTCATCAGAACCCTTAACCCTGCTGATGAGGTTTAGAGTCTGATTCACGGTATCACTAGATAGCAATAACATTTTCAAGCTGTAAGCAATTATAATAATTATGTGGAGCACTGCTTTCACACACATCCTTGATGACAATGTTCTAATAAATCTGGAAACATTTCTATCGGTCCAAGTAACACATTCATGTGAGTCTTGCCCCCCTGCTTGAACCATACACCCGTAGCATGAATCATACATGTAATTCTTCAGGCAGTATTTTAAAATTCCATATACCCCCGCTCTGACAAGGCCTTTCATAGCAGAACGTCTTTTCCTTGCTGGTATGTAATCTGAATCATCCACTTGTAGTCCTAGGAAATTCTGCATAGTAACATGGCTGGGTTGATGCGTTCTCACAGCGGGAGGATTCTGTAGGATGGGGAAGGTATGCTGTTATTACTATTTCTTTCTATCTTTCTTTTAAAAGAGATATTCCCACCCCTAAATTCTCCATACGCACCCTGATATGCATGTTCCCGGGCTCTGTATAGTTCCATATTGCTAGAGGCAGTGTGTCAAGGCCGCGGTCCTCACCCTCCTGGGAAAACATTAAAGAACACAGTTTTTATGTTGCAGCCCTGGGAACTCTCACATACTCCCCAAGTCTGTAACACCAACAGTGTTTATTTACCTGAGCTCCAAAAGATTCTGCTGCTGCATCTTCCAAGATTCCCTGCCAGATTTCATAAAGTTCTTGGTCTTCTTCTTCGGGACGCTTAGCTGGTGGGAATTTCTCATCATCAGAACTTGTACTAATATACCGCTTTCTCGGGCTAGGGTTTACAATTGTTTCTTGTACAATATCCTCCAAGGATCTCTCTGGGGAACCCATGATCGCTCAACCCGTGGGTCTGCAAAAACAAAGTGGCACAGAGAGAAACGGAGTATTCCTACTGAATCAGAATGGCCAGGCGTGTTCGTAGAGAGCTCACTTGACCCCGATACGGTCAATAAAGTTGCACAAAATGGCCGTCCAACCATTATCACGCCTGCGCACTCGGTCCTTTCCAGACACTGAAACCTGTTCCTATTGGTCCAGGCTGACTAGGCGTGTTCGTAGAGGGGTCACATGTCCACCTTCGGACATGTCTGGACATATTCTGGGGTAGGGGTGGTAGGGTGGGTGCCAGACTTCCGGGGTGAGGGCGTTCCCCTACTTCTGGCCCTTCCCGACCACATGGGGTCTCCTCTGGGCCTTTTCGACCAATAAAGTTGCACAAAATGGCCACCCGACCATTATCACACCCACTCACACGGGCCTTTCCGGACCCTGAAACCTGTTCCTATTGGTCCAGGGTGGCTAGGCGTGTTCGTAGAGGGGTCACATGCACCCCTTCGGACATGTCTGGACATATTCTGGGGTAGGGGTGGTAGGGTGGGTGCCAGACTTCCGGGGTGAGGGCGTACCCCTACTTCTGACCCTGCCCTGCCACGTGGGGTCTCCTCTGGGCCTTTTCGCCCAATAAAGTTGCACAAAATGGCCGCCCGACCATTATCACACCCGCTCACTCGGACCTCTCCGGAGCCTGAAACCTGTTCCTATTGGTCCAGGGTGGCTAGGCGTGTTCGTAGAGGGGTCACATGCACGCCTTCGGACATGTCTGGACATATTCTGGGGTAGGGGTGGTAGGGTGGGTGCCAGACTTCCGGGGGTAAGGGCGTCCCCCACTTCTGGCCCTTCCCGGTCACGTGGGGGTCTCCTCAGCCCCTTCCGATGACGTATTTCCGGTGACGTAAGCGCATTTTGACAGCTGCATGCCCCGCCCCCCGTGACGTCACTGTGACGTCATCCTCCAGCCACGTGCTTTTGTTTGTAAACAAAAGCACATGGTTTTTGACAGCAGGTATGCCCCTATACTACTGATATGTTTCACAAAGTGCTGCTTATTACCTATTATTGTGTCTTGTGTATTTTAATCTGTGTTGACTTTTAAATATTTTAAATTTTGTACACTGCCTAGTGTAGAAAACTTAAAATATAACTTTGTACACTGCCTAGGTCACCTTAAGTGGTGCAGTGGAGAAATTCTTGACTAACAAGCAGAAGGTTGCTGGTTCAAATCCCCTCTGCTATATATCGGGCAGCAGCAATACAGGAAGATGCCAAAAGGCATCGTCTCATACTGAGTGGGAGCAGGCAATGGCAAATGCTTGACTAAAAAGCAAAAGGTTGCTGGTTCAAATCCCCTCTGCTACTATATTGGGCAGCAGCAATACAGGAAGATGCTGAAAGGCATAATCTCATACTGCGTGGGAGCAGGCAATGGTAAACCCCTCCTGTATTCTACCAAAGAAAACCACAGGGCTCTGTAGGTGCCAGGAGTCAAAATTGACTTGACGGCACACTTTGATTTGCTTACACTGCCTAGAGATGTACATATCAGGTAGTATAAATAAGTATTTTATGTATAGCAACATCTTCACTCCCTAATAATATTCACTGCCACCCCTTTGCTCCCCCAGACTGGGAGTCCCCTTGGTGAAACTGTTCCCTCAGCTCTCTCACATTGCATCCCCAGCCTCAATGAAGATAGGATATGCTTAGTTGAAGTAAAATAGGGCCACCTTATTAATGTACAGCAGAATAAGACCTGCAACGAGGTACCTAACTAATCAGAGTGCAGATACTCCTCCCATGTGGGACCACCTGCTAGGGAGGGCCTTCCCACAACAGGGCAAAGGGCAGGATACTGATTCAGTCAGGCGCTAGGTCCCTACTTCCTCTCACCATGAGACTTTCCCCCGCTGGGGGGGGGGGGGAGGCAACCTGACCCACCCCCTACTCAAGCTGCCAAAGCTCTGAACTGGTGAGTCGTGCCACCCATCGAGCAGAGGCCAACACTCCAGGCTACAAAATCCTTGAAAAGTTGTTCCATGCCCACTCCGCATGGCCCTCCAGCCGAATACTGTTAAACTATCTACCCAATATCCGCACTCTCCTGCCACAAAAGTGGACTGCCACCCCTTTGCTCCCCCAAACTAGGTGTTTTAGAGCCACCCTTGGTGATACTGTTCCCCCAGATCTCTCCCATTACTCTCTCATCCTGAGCCTTTTTAGCTTGACTCTTAAAAGAGACAGAACACAACAGCATTACTATGGTTGTATTCAAACCAGTAGCTTAACCTAGGGAATTTTCATAGGCTTGTGCATTTTGATTCGGCAACAAAACATTTTGTGTCCGAAAATAGCATTTTTGGATGTTTTGTATACAAATCGAAATGAAAAAATTAAAAAAACAATTATTTTTTTTGGGTATACAAATCAAAATGACCCTATTTTGGAGCCAAAGTTTTGTTTTGTTTTGTTCTTCAGAGCTTTGGTCTCTGACTGCAGCAACTAGGGAGGCAGTGAGTGTCTGTCAAGAAGAGATTAACAGAAGATAAGATATGCAAAAAGCAGGCATCACAGAGGAAGCTCATTTCCTTGGAATGTGTTCTATTGTAATGCAATCGTGTGCTAAGAAATTCTGATTGCCAGCTCTAAAAAACAATGCCCTTTTCCACTCTCTAGTCTGATTGCTTTGAGATGGTGGTGGGGGTGGTGTTTCAATTCATTAACAAGTTACAGTACTTGCTTGCTTCTGCCTTTCTGGCTGCCTTATTCAAGAGAGAAAGAGAACTAATTTTGCACTGCATGTCTAAACTCAAGTTTCCATGATGCCATGCTTGTCTTGCTACCTGCCTGATCCCAGCATACTGCTCCCTATTTAGTTATCATGTATGTGTATATAGTATATAATGCAATTCAAATGCCTGCCTGCCCGGCATAGTTCGTTGTTCTGCTGCCTCTGTGTGATCTTGCTTTGGAAACCGGTTCTTTGTAAAGCTCTGCTATTGTTGTTGATGTGTTGAGAAAAATGTCTGTGGATGAGAACTGCTTGCTTGGTAGAGGGAGAGTAGGGCACACTTGATGCTGCTGTTAGCCGTAGTTTGCTGCAGCAGTGGAGCGTGGGCTTGGGGGTTGCAGCAGTGGAGGGTGGGCTTGGGGGTTGCAGCAGTGGAGCATGAGCTTGGGGGAGTGAGGGGTTATTGAAGTTTGTGTGTCTTTGGGGCAGAAAGGGGTCTGCTGGGGCAGAACAGTGGGTTGGGTGGAAGTGCCCCAAGGGGTGCCTGCCATAACCCAGACTCCCATGGAATTGGCCTAAGGGCTGCTTTCTTAGGAACTGTCGAAGTTGCAGTGTCTTTGGGGCAGAAAGGGGTCTGCTGGGGCAGAACAGTGGATTGGGTGGAAGTGCCCCAAGGGGTGCCTGCTACCACCCAGATTTCAAAAGAATTGATCAAAAGGTTGATTTTTTGTGATTTGGGGAAGTTTGAGTGTCTTTAAGCTTTCCCTCCATAGGGAATAATGGTGATTTCAGCAGCCCCATAACTGCACTTGGGGGGCACTGGTGTGATGCTGAGCAAGTGGTGGTGTAGTGCACAGAGGGTGCCAACCACCCCCCTGGATTACTAACCCGTTGGGGTACTGGGCTTTGTTGTTTCTGAGGTGTTGAGTTTAGATTCTCTGGTAGCAAATGATATTTTTAATGAAAAACCATGAATCCACTCTCATATGCTACTAGAGAATCTACTAAGAGTAGTAGAGAACACCTCTAGAACAACAAAACCCTGTACTTCATGGGTTGGCAACCCATGTTGGCACCCTATGTGCACTACACCGCCACTTGCTCTGGGCCACCACAGTGCCCCCCAAGTGGAGTTATGGGACTGCAGAAACCTCCATTATACCCTACGAGGAAAATCTGAAAAACGTGTAGCTTCATTAATTCTTTAAAAATCAGCCCTTTGCCAAATTCCTCTTAAAAAATTGTGGTAGCTTCCTTGTACCGACTGGGCACTACCACCAACCACACTCCACTCTGGGCCACCCACCCCACCCCACCCCCCACGTGTGAAGCTATACTTTTCCTGCACCCTCCATGATACCCTATGGGGAAAATCTGAAAGATACACAAACTTTAAAAATTCACCAAAAATCAGCAGTTTGCCCAATTCCTTTGAAATTTTTGTGGTAGTTTCCACTCATTGGGCACTATAACCCGCACCCACTCTTTTGACCATGTGACCCATTTTTAAATCCAAATTAATTCAAATTCGGATTAATTTGGATACAAAACAAAACTGGGGTGATTTGGAAGGCTTAATTTCAGACAAAATACAAAATGGGGTTGATTCGAATTTGGTACAAACCAAAACAGAAAAAATACAAAATGTGCAACCCTAAATTTTAACAGTAATAGATACAAAAACAAAAGCAAATACTGAAGTGGCTTTGCTGTGTTTTGTTTTTAATCTCTAATATTTAATCTGTGGCACTAACAAATACTCTGTTATATATACAAACACATACAAACCATCCCAGTGCTTCAAGGATGTCAGCCCTAGGGAGCAGAAAACAAAAATGTAGTTTCCTGGAGATTAGTACTATGCATTCAGTCAGCATTGTCAGGAAGCTGCTGAACACCTACTTTTAGTGTCTAGTATGGTCTAATATATTTCTTTATTTGAAACTGGTGTAGATGTATAAATTCTCTAATTGTTTCCAAATCGTCTTGTCACTTCCACCGCAATGAAAGAGTTGAATCTTTAATGGACAGTTCAGACCATTGTGTTTCATCTGCAGAAGCAGCCCTCTTTGATATTTTGCCAATAATCTCTA
Organism: Hemicordylus capensis; assembly: GCF_027244095.1. Classification (NCBI taxonomy): domain Eukaryota; kingdom Metazoa; phylum Chordata; class Lepidosauria; order Squamata; family Cordylidae; genus Hemicordylus; species Hemicordylus capensis. Next base: position 108,026,206 of record NC_069662.1, read on the forward strand.
TAGGGTGGAAAGACCATCATCAATCTACGATCAGTGAGAAAAGGCTCTGATCTGCAGGGGAGGAAGCCTTAAAATGTTTACCTCGCTGGCAGACGATCAAGGGCTCCTTCCTGGGCAGGAAGATCACCCACCTGGATGATTGTAGGCTACTGCCAGCAGCATGGAGGGTCAGGGCCTGGGATGCATCTTCCCAGCCCCTGGGACTCCTGTAATGCAGTGTGTGAGGGCACAATGCATTATAGGGATCCTCCCACCACTGGCCGGGAGACTACTCACATGTAGGTGTCGCGCAGAGCCAAGCGGCACCAACACACGAGCACTATGCCCAGTTTAAGGGTGCCCTTGTGCCCAAAACCTGGGCTAAATGATGGACTCCCTAAGTGGGTTCACACACACTGGCAAAACCAGGCCACGCTTCCTTAGCTTGGTTTTGCCTGCATGTGTGAATAGCCCCAACGTCTTGAATGATTGCTGCCTAATTATCTGTTCAGTGCTTCTTTTTGCTATATTTCCACCAATGAAATGTCCATTATTCAAACTTCACTGTAAGTAGAAAGTTTGGGTTATGACCACAAGGACTTAAAGGAGTGTATTTTATGCCAACAATGTTTGAAATGTTTTTGCTAGGTGACTATATTGGAGGTTGATGGCCAAGCTGTGGCAAGGGTCTACATGTGGCACAGGGAGTCGTACTCCTGGACAGCAGCAGGAGGACCTGTGGACCCAGAACATACAGAGCTTCTCAAACCTGAGTCCTCAGTTGTTGCTGGACTGCAGCTCCCAACATCCTCAGCCACAATGCCTTCATTGTGGTTGGGGCTGATGGAAATTGCAGTCCAACGACATCTGGGGACCCAGGTTTGAGAACTCCTGGGCTAAGGCATATAATCGGGCAGCACTGCAACTTATGTACACAATGTTTTGCTGTTGTGTGCTCCACAGCTAAGTCAATTAGAAAGTGAAACCATTCTAAGGCTCTTGGGCTGTATATGTACTGCTGTGTGCCCTGGAGTGGCATCATCCCTACTTTGGCAAGAGTTCCACTAGTAAATTCCAAAGAGGTCAGCAACCTCTTTGATACTATGGCTAGAGTTGAGACAACTAGTTCCTCATATCTGAGGTAGTCTTGGGCTTTTGTTTCCTGAACATCACCACCACCACCCCCACACACACACTCACCCATACCTCGTGGCAAACCACTTTTGAAACTAAACCTCTTTCCAAAAGAAGTTGATGATGAAGCATTGGTGGGACAGGGTCTGCTGGAAAATTAAAATCCCACTAGCATGCAGAAAGTAGTACTTTGGATGCTGGCATATATAGATAAAAGTAATATAGGGCATAATGTTACAGGTAGGAAAATATGTTGATGATGTCATGGAAGAATGTACAAGATTGCCATTATTTATTTTAATCCAGCTATTGTTACTATCATGGTAGCAATAACTACTTGCAGTAGCTTGCCAGAGCAATTTCTATGACTAAGGAACTGAAATATTTTAGCTGGTTAAAGTCCAGTATAGACTAGGAAAGTTAATATACCATGCTATAAACCGAAGAGATTCTCAGTGGCACTGATGGCTTAATTATTCACATTATTCTCCAGTCTCTTCTTATTTCCTTTGAACTTCCTTTGAAGCCCCGATTTAGGACTCTGCTCTGAACTGACACTTACATCCGCTTTTTCATTCCTAAATAGATCTATCACATTTTTATCCCTGGTATATATGCCACAGATAATTATGCATGAAAATCAAGAAGATGGGGAGGGATTTCTAGGCAAGTTAAAAGTCAGTATAATGTGGTTAAGACTCTTCAGTGTTTCCAATGTAAGCAATGTAGGCAAATTATGTTTTACTGAAATCTGCTTCTATTTACATTTGTGAAAATACACACGTCTGCTGGTATTTGGTCTGTAACTTGCACCTTAGCTGCCATATTAACCACCCAGTCTGGCTTACAGACAGCTGGAAAGATTAAGGTTGTAGGGTTTTTTCAGCCTTTCAATCCATGCTTAATAGGGAAGTGGATTCTAATCCACATCAAGGATATTAAGATGAATTAACATGGGGTCCGGTGGTGTGGCACAAGTAGAGACCATTGTATCCTATATTTATTATGCTCGCAATACATGAAGTGATAGAGGAACACTGCAAAACTATGCATTAAGGTAGTCAGCCAGGTAATATCCTATTTCAGGTCAGCACCTGCCACATACATTGTGCTTAAGTGTACTAAAGACAGCTGCTTATCTCAAATGAGAATGACATTTTCATCTGATTTCATATGGTGGCAGTGACAAAGAATTTGAGCCAGTTAATTGAATTAATAATTCATTGAATTAAGGATTCAATTAAACTGAGTCATACATTTACAACTACCACGCATCCAGCGGAACTTAAAATAAATTACCAGACTTGCCAAGTTCAGGATAGCAAAGGTACTGAAGGCATGTAATTCCTAGGATAGTCTACCATCTGGGTCTCACAACAGACATTACCTAGTGAAGGAAGGGGTGCTGTTCTCAGCTGGTACAGTTCAAAATGGTACCCCTTCCTTTCTGCTCATTGCTGTTGTGTCCTTTCAGGAACTGATCCTTTGCGTGGCATCCACTTTACTGATTACTTGTTCAGTGTTTGTTCCATGTTGCTCTCTATAATTCACCTGATGTCCTAGCAGAGAAATATTAGAATCTCAATGGTAAGTGCATAACTTTTCTACCTTTCAGCATGAATCATATATATATATATATATATATATATATATATATATATATATATATTCAAAGTACATCTTGTAACACATCTAACAAGCATCAAAGTAATCAAACTTACACTGCTTATTCTCAACACAATAATTGTGCGGATGTAACAAGATAACAGAGCCATAAATTAGCCCTTAAAACAAAGAGTACACGGAGTCTGAAGAGTGCTGTTAGTAATCACGATTTGTAAAAAGACATAGATAGGTGTATTTGAAATTTGCAAGAACAGTAGCATATTCACCCTTCTATCTCCACCAACTAATAGAGTTGTCACATCTTTCTGATTTATCAGCCTATGTAGCTGACTTTGCCTGGTTGAATTATGATTCATCCTGGAAGCTCTGATTCCAAGATAGTGATCCAGGCATACTCCTATTTTAGTATAACAAAAGCACATCTGGGGTTTTAAAAAGAGCCTTTATTGTCAAAAACAGACTTCCTCTTAACATTTGTATTGACAATTCTTCTGAGGAAGATGTTGTAAGCAACTCAGAGTACAGAGGAAATGGCTTGTTTCATTTCTGGAAGTAGTTTTATTCTCATCAATAGAGAATGACAGAATAAAGTTCTAAAAAAAATACCATGATAAAAATCCCCGTGATATTTTTAAGTATAAGGCATGGAACTTCTGTGACTTGTCGGTTAAGGTTATCACTGCATGAAAAATGGTTAGAATTTTTCTCCTAGGAGCTAGCCCCATTTGATGTCATGCAGCCTAAAGCGGGGGTGGAGCAACCGTTGATTGGATGGGTTCAAAGAACCTGGGCTGCCACCAATCAGGGGCCATGCCTGGCACCCCAGCCACACAACCTGCATCTGACATCAAATGCAGGGGGCATGTTGGGGGACCGCTGGCGGGAGGGCCACCGGCCACCGGGCTTCCTACATTTTGTGGTCAGCATTTTTACACTAATTTATGAAGCTGCCTTATCCTCAGACTATTGGTCTATTTAGTTTAACATTGTCTACATTGACTGGTAGTAGTTCTCCAGAATATTTTCCTAGCCTTACCTGGAGATCCCACAGACTGAGCTGTTACCACATTTGCTCAAGGGTGTGGTTGCTATCATACCCTGTGACTATGCTTGTGATCTATGTGGGGGAAGTAACTTGAATTGAATGAAAACATGCATGCAGCAATAAGAAGTGTTGATATAGTTGGTGTGATAAAGACAGATAAGAGTTATAGTGCCCCAAAGGGAGAAATGGAGTCAAGACCAGGTTTCTTTGAAAACAAAGAATATGTTTATTAAAGACAGAAGTATGGAAGTAAAAAGCATACGTATCTATCTTTTGGGGAGTCGGACGGAATCTTTTAACTACAAGATCCAGGTCCTTAAGCAGAGCACCAAATTCCAATGAATGCAAGCTCAAGAGGATGTTTTAGAGCTGCTTCCTTCGTAAACACAAAGCAATATTATGTATGTTTAATTAAGACTTTATTCCAGGAACAACTCCTCCTTTTCCTCCTTTTTCCTTTCTGACTCTCCCACACTCTCTATGCAGGTCCCATTGGGACAAGATGCCCAAACTAGAGATGTGCACGTAACCAGCAGGGGGCAGTTCAAAGGTGGGGGGACACCTTTAAGGGCTTGAGAGGGTGAACTTACTACCACCCCCACCACGTTTTCCCCACTGGAGCTCTCTTAAAAACTGGTCTGGAGGGACAACAGTGTATCTCCCTGCCATCCCATTCTCTCCTTGGTCTGGAAGTGACCAGAAGTACCACACGCATGTGCACGCGTGACATGCGAGCACACACAGCGCACATGCGCCCGACATGCGCACGTGCATGGAATACTTCTAGACCAAGAAGAGAACAGGGCAGCAGGGATGTGTGCTGCTACCCCGCTGGACTGGTTTCTAAGAAAGCACAGGGGGAACAGGCCGGGGGGGGGGTAAATGCACCCTCCCCTGCCCTTAAAGGTGTCCCTCTTGCCTTTGAACTGGCCAAACCACCGGCTGTTCAGACTGAAGGCCTGTAAAAGGTCCTCTGAACAGGTTCATGCACATCCCTAATCCAAACAACAAAACACAAAAGATAACTAGATAGAATACAGCGCATCCCTCCCCTTCATAACAATCAAAATTGAATTGATTTAAAATTTAGTAACAAAGTCTTGAAGTCTTTTATGTGGTCTCCTGTCACGCAAACTTCTCCTAAGTATTGGGAAAAATCAAATTCCTTTTCAGCTCCTCTCTTGAGATCAGACTCTCTTCTCTCATGTTTCATAGTATGCATGCTGGAAAGTCTTGAACTGTTACATTTCTTTCTATCATCACTGCAGTGAAGTGACCCATTTATGGCATTAGGGAAACCTCGATATCCCCATGGGTAGATGTCTGAAGGCTGCGGATGCAGATCTGACGTAGTAAGGAGTTTCTTATAAAGTAAATGCCTTTCAGACAACCTTGCTGTGGTGTTCCAGCCAAAGAGTTCCAGCTGCTGTCTTCAGAGTATCTGAAACATAATACCTACCAAGTCAGTTCAGAATAAGACTTGTAATGCCAAGTCAGTTCAGAATAAGACCAAAATTGTCCATGATTTGATCATGGATGAAGGAGCTGACCTGGCATGTATAACTGAGACCTGGTTGGGGGAGGCGAGTGGTCCAGTGTGGGCTCAGCTTCTCCCTCCAGATTATTCTGTTGTGGAGCAGGTTAGGGGATGTGGGCGGCGGGGGGTGGAGTGGCTGTGGTCCATAAGAATACCATCTCCCTTACCAGGGCCCCTGTGAGACAGTTGATGGACATTGTGTGTGTATTTCTGAGGCTGGGAACTAGGGATAGATTGGGGATTCTGTTGGTGTACCGTTCACCCCGCTGCCGAACTGACTCCCTAACTAAGCTGATGGAGTTGGCTGCAGAGTTGGTGTTGGAGTCTCACAGGCTTTTGGTGCTGGGGGACTTCAATATGCACTTTGGGGCTGGCTTGTCTGGTGCGGCTCAGGAGTTCATAGCGACCATGACAACTATGGGCCTATCTCAATTAGTTTCTGAACCAACTCATGTGGACAGCTACACACTTGATTTGGTCTTCTGTTCGGATCAGGAGGGTGTTCCATGGGTCAGGGATCCAGTAGTTTACCCATTGACATGGATGGACCACTACCTGGTTACGGTTGGTATCACAGCCACAATCTACCCCTGCAGGGGTGATGGACCTATAGGGTGGTCCGCCCAAAAAGGCTACTGGATCCAGTAGGTTTCCAAAAGGCCTTGGAGGGTTTTGAAGTTGGTGTGGCTGGTGATTCTGTCAATGCCCTGGTGGGAACCTGGAATAAGGAACTCACCAGGGCAATAGACACAATTGCTCCGAAGCGTCCCTCCAGACCTGCTTCAAAAATGGCCCCCTGGTATACCGAGGAGTTGCGGGGGCTGAAGCAGCTGGGTAGATGACTGGAATGCAAGTGGATTTGGGTCAGCGCTCATTGCGTCTGTGGGTTCACGTCTGGCAGAGCTATCCTGGGTTGTGAGGAGTATAATTTCTGCACTTTCTGCTTCAAATCAGTTCCCAGAGGTGCTCTGCTGTGACGCTTTTGGTGGATTCTTTGTGGACAAAATCTCCTGTATTCGGGCTGACTTGGACTCCACTATTTCTGCAGGGTCTATGAAGGAGGTGTCCAGCAATCCCTCTTGCAATGTTAGGTTGGATCAGTTTCAATCTGTGACTCCTGAGAATGTGGACAAGCTGCTTGGGGTGGTGTGGCCTACCACTTGTTCTCTGGACCCTTGCCCGACTTGGCTGCTTCTATCTAGCAGGGAGATTGTTGGAGCTGGTGTAGTTAATATCATAAATGCATCACTGAGGGAGGGTAGGGTGCTTCCTTGTTTGAAGGAGGCAATGGTTAGACTGCTTCTTAAGAAGCCTTCCATGGACCCCTCAGCAATGGATAGTTATAGGGTAATCTCCAATCTCCCTTGGTTGGGCAAGGTGATCAAGAGGTTGGTGGCTGACCAGCTCCAGGAGGTTTTGGAGAAAACGGATTATCTAGACCCATTTCAAACTGGCTTTAGAACGGGTTATGGGGTTGAGCCAGCCTTGGTTGACCTGATGGATGACCTTTACTGGGGAATTGACAGAGGGAGTGTGACTCTATTGATTCTCTTGGATCTCTCGGCAGTGACTGATACCATCGACCATGGTATCCTTCTGGGTTGCCTGAGAGAATTGGGGATAGGGGGCACTGCTTTGCAGTGGTTCCGCTCCTATATCTCAGGTAGTTTCCAGATGGTGGAGCTTGGTGACAGTTGCTCCTCAAAATGAGAGCTCTTATATAGAGTCCCTCAGGGGACCAATACTTTTTAATATCTACATGAAACTAATGGGTGAGGTTATCAGGAGTTTTGGTGCTGGGTGTTATCAGTATGCTGATGACACCCAAATCTACTTCTCCTTATCATCTGCATCATCAGGAAATGGTGTCCATTCCCTAAATGCCTGCCTACAGGCAGTAATGGGCTGGATGAGGAATAAGAATTTGAAGCTGAATCCAAGCAAGACGGAGGTGCTCATTATAGGGGCTCAGAATCTGAGGGGTGAGTTAGATCTCCCTGTGCTGGATGGGGTTACACTCCCCCAGAAGGAGCAGGTACGCAGCTTGGGAGTACTCCTGGACCCAGGCCTCACCTTGGTATCTCAGGTGGAAGCGATGGCCAGGAGTGCTTTCTATCAGCTTTGGCTGATTCAACAGCTGCATCCATTCCATTCCAGCTGCCTTTGTACGTAGTTCGGAAACTTCAGTTGGTTCAAAACATGGCAGCCAGATTGGTCTCCGGAGCAACTTGGAGAGACCATATTATGCCTGTTTTGAAACAGTTGCACTGGCTGCCGCTATGTTTCTGGGCAAAATACAAAGTGCTGGTTATTACCTTTAAAGTCCTTAACGGCTTGGGTCCAGGTTACCTTAGAGAGCGCCGCCTTCTGCATGATCCCCACCGCATGTTAAGGTCATCTGAGGAGGTCTGTTTCCAGCTACGTCTGGTGGTGACTCAGAGGTGGGCCTTCTCTGTAGCCGCTGCTGGGCTGTAGAATGAGCTCCCTACAGAAATCCGTCATTTGAACTCTTTATTGGATTTTAGGAGAGCCCTTAAAACCTTTCTGTTTGCCCTGGCCTTCCAGGGTTTTTAATTTATTGTAAAGGATTTTAAATGTACCTGTTTTTCAGGGTTTTAAAATTGTTTTATTTTTTATTGTTTATGGTATCTTATATTTTTAATTGTTGATTGATTTTAACTGTCTTTGTTTTATTTGTAAACCGCCTTGAGCCAGTTTTGGAAGGGCGGTATAAAAATAAAATAAAATAAAATAAAATAAAATAAAATAAAATAAAATAAAATAAAATAGGAAATGATAATGTATGGAGAACCAAAATCAGCCAGCATCCGCACTTCATGGCCATTTAGTTTAACTTTACAATTAGACAGGCTCTGATTCTGTCACACTTTAAATTCCATCAAGAAGCAGTTCATTTGCCTCATCCTCATCAAATGGTGAATCAGTAATGGAGTGGACAGCATACTTGCAAACCCTTTTTTTGCACCTCTTGCAAGTAACCTTCTGTGCAGGACAGTGAGCAAAATTGGCCTTGTGGACAGAGCCTCCACATTAGTGGCACTAGTAGCTCTTCCTTTCTTGTGCTACCACTTTCTGGGGCAGTACCATATGAGAAGATTGAGTATAGAAGAATTTAGACTGAACAACCTGGATTCCAGGATGTTGGTTTTGGAGTACCAAAGAGAGCAATTTGGCACAGTGAAGAGCATTTTCTACTCTCCTTGCCATCTCTATAACTTTATCCAAGGTACATTTCTGGAGGATTTTGTTTTCATAACAATCTGATCCCTGATCGTTTCATCAGTAAAGTTGGCACGCTTACAGCTTATACTTAAGGCACGCAATGCTATGATATACTCATTGATAGATTCACCAAGTAGCTGGGATCTAGAATGGAACTTGTAACGTTCAGGAGTCACATTCAAAATAGGGTTGAAGTGTAGCTGGTGAGCATTGATTTGTTTGTTGGTGTGGGAGGAGGATAGACTTTGCCACAAAGTGGTAAACTGTAGCTTTTGAGAAGGTCTGGAGGGACCTGCACAGTTCAAAACCAAAGTATGGCGCTCATGCTGACCCATTTCAGGGGGACCGCCACCTCACTGAAAGTTGCAGGGAAGGAGAGAGGAGCCAGGTCAGCAAGAACCCTAGTGCAATGCATGGTAGCTTAGCACCACCAATCCCTAGCAGAAGGAGATTCAAGGGAAATATCCCCAGGAATTGTTTGACCAGAGCCTGTGTGACTCAAGACACCTGCAGGTGTTCAGGCGGTTGGAGAAAAGCGTGTACATTTCACAGGTTGGCACACATGCACACACAAACATGAACTGTGCAGACTGAGAGGAGAAGGGGAATACTTTATAGATATTATTTGCCCTAGAAGTAGGGTTAGGTGGATGCCCATGTTGAAATGACCTTCAATGGCTGGTAACAAAGGCTTGATTGGGTTTGGGGCTGGTGATGCCCATTACTCCACTTAGATAGTTGAGCAGACAAAAGTTTGTCCCTCTTTGACAATCAGTCTGGGATGTCCTTGAGTTTCTGAAAAGGGAGGAAAGTATGCTGACCTTGAATACTCTCTAGGAAACATCTGTGGCTCTTATTATGGACAGATGTGGGCCCTCCCTTGAGCAAGAAAGCCAAATTAATGCCAATACACATCAGCTCAAGGTATCCTCAATCTTTTGTTTATGGCCAATCTTAGTCCACTTCCTTTTTGAGTCATGTCCTCCCCCCCACCCCACCGGGATGCTAGGAAGGCCAGATCATGCTGATCACAGTTCCATGCTCAGAGGCCAATCATAAATGCAGTGGGAGTTGTGTAGAGAGAAATGGGGGTTCAGCTGCCTTTATGGCTGCCTTTAATGGAGCCTGGGGCTTCTACATGCAAAACTCATTCTCTAGAAGAGGTAAACCATAGCTGTCTGCCACAAGGATGCTTTCCAATTAGACCCTGCAACTGGTTCACATCGTATCTTGGAAGTGTGCTTCCACACTTCCTGTGTTGTGACACCACAGTCCCTACGTGGACAGCAGGGTGCCATTCACATTTCCAATGCCTTGTTTCAAATTTAATCGCTGTGATATAGAGCTAGGACGTCATAGGAACATAGGAAGCTGCCATATACTGAGTCAGACCATTGGTCCATCTAACTCAGTATTGTCTTCACAGACTGGCAGCGGCTTCTCCAAGGTTGCAGGTAGGAATCTCTCTCAGCCCTACCTTGGAGAAGCCAGGGAGCGAACTTGAAACCTCCTGCTCTTCCCAGAGCGGCCCCATCCCCTGAGGGGAATATCTCACCGTGCTCACACTTCTAGTCTCCCATTCATATGCAAGCAGGGCTGACCCTGCTTAGCTAAGGGGACAAGTCATGCTTGCTACCATAAGACCAGCTCTCCTCTCCTACAGTAAGTCGTATATCCTGCGTAAGAAAGTTGCTTTTGGGGGAGGTTGTTAGTTTCCACAAGACTGCCCCCTCTGCTGTTTATGTTTCAAATGTGACTTGCCTGGATGGAGGCATTTTGCTGCTGTTGAGCAGCTGGTCTGGAAAGTGCCAAGGCCAGACTAACTTTCTTGGGCAAGGCATTCAAAGGTTCTGTCCCCCTCACCCACCCAAGTTCACATTGACTGAGTCCCCACAGAACTGAGTCCCTACATAGGCTGGTGCTGTTGTGTGTGTTGAAAGAAACAGATAGGAAGACTCAATATTCTAAGCCCCAATAACAATCCCATTCAGACAAGGTGCTAGGAGCAAAAAGAACTTGCCAATGTCAGAAGACTGAGATGTCAGCACTGTTCTACTCTTCTGTCTGTACATTTGCGAAGTGCAATCTTAACAAGTAAGGTGAGGGATATTTATGTTTTTCTGGAAGAGGAGATCTTATTTGTGTGTGCTGTGCCCCGTGGAAAACTAGAGAAACAAATTACATTCTAAACTCAATACTGTACACTGTCAGTGCATTAAAATGGGATCAGATGAACCTTTTGCCTCTCATTACTCCGAACAGACAATACTACAGATGCTGAAGTCTGTGGCTCATAAGATAGATCCCAATAGAGAATGTGTGACCAGGGCTCTCGCCTGGGATGTATGCTGTGACTACCAGCCTCTATTGCTGTGAGCAGACTAAATATAATTGGAAGTTAATTTACCATGGAAACCTTAATGATATTTGAAATAGCAGATGGATGCATTTGAGAGATAACAATGAAAACCGTCATGGCAGGAAAATATCTATCATAATAGCAGTAATAAGTCTCTGCACTTCTCAACTCTGTCTATTAACATCTGCAATCTTTTTTGCTATTTGCTGTGCAATCAAATGCATTATTTTCCATTTGCAAGCTAGTGATGGGCTGCTAACTCAGAGTCCCTGAAAGACTTGATCTCTCATGTCAGAAAGAAATGCCACCCTCAAAAGAGAGAGAAACTAAATGCATAGCCTTTGTTGCTTTTTTAGCATCATTCTCTGCATGTCTGAGACGTCAGAAGCCCCAAGGAGTGTTGTTTGAACTAAAATAAATTTGAATTAAACTGGAATGGTTTAAACTGTGTCCAAAGAAAGATTTTCCAACACGTTCCAAAGAGCAACAGGAAGCGTTTATATACAGAGTCAAACCGCTAGTCTGTCTACACTGTTGTTACTAGCTGCCAGCCACTCTCCAGGGTTTCAGACATTTTCCCCAACATTACTTGACAAATGATTGCTGTCCCCACTCAAACTTACCTTTGTTTTCAGTTCTAAGTGGCCTGAAAGCATAATGCCAAAAGGTCGTATTCTGATCTCCCGATGTAAAGGCAGGGATGTTCCATAATCAGACACCCTCATCAAATTAATCCATACAATCCAGTTCATTAAACTACTTGAGTTCCACTTGGGGAGAGCAGGGGTGATAGTGGTTGTCTTAGGCAACAATTACTCCTTACAAAGATACGTGCAAGAGCCATAGACAAATACAGCGTGCATGCTTTGCATGCAGAATGTCCCAGGTTCAATGCCTGGCATCTCTAAGTAAGGTTGAAAAAGTCTCCCATGTGAAAACCCTGGAGAGCTGCTGTAGTTGGTGGAGACAATACTAAGCTAGATGGGCCGGGGGGAGGGGTTGGTGGAAATGGACAGCAGGGCCAAAAAGTAAGTTTTAGCAAGTTACAAATAAGCCTTGAGATAAGTGTGTGTGTGTGTGTGTGTGTGTGTGTGTGTGTGTGTGTGTGTGTGTGTGTGTACACATCTACAGACACACAAACATCCCTACCCCTACCTTAAAAATATAGAATCACCATCTGTCATCACCATATAGCCACCAAGAGCCAGCGTAGTGTAGTGGTTAGAGTGCTGGACTAGGACCGGGCAGACTTGAGTTCAAATCCCCATTCAGCCATGAGACTTGCTGGGTGACTCTGGGCCAGTCACTTCTCTCTCAGCCTAACCTACTTCACAGGGCTGTTGTGAGGAGAAACCTAAGTATGTAGTACACCGCTCTGGGCTCCTTGGAGGAAGAGAGGGGTATAAAATGTAATATAAATAATATAATATAATATAATATAATATAATATAATATAATATAATATAATATAATATAAATAATATATATGCTTTGCATCAAGAGTTTCTGTAAAAGATTTGAAATATAACTTGCTGCTACATATTTTTACAAATTATATATAAATTGGTAATGATAAAAATGGAACAGAAAATTAACACTGTGGCGGGTAGGGGATAGCTAGCTCACGTTCCCCCATAGCTCACACCCAGCTCCAGCCTCAGTTGAAACCTGAGGGTTAATCCAGAGGTTAGAGTAATCAGAACTGCAGCTGGATCCCATAACTGTGGTTCCGATAACTCACACGTCATGCAGGGCCAGCCTGAGATGAGTTTTCCTCAGTTTTCCCATGCCAACCGAAGGCAGCTGTGTGTGTGTATTTGCCTCAGTTTCTTCATGGTGAAATGCATGAGGAAGAAAGGGTTGAAATGTATCCAAACTGAGATCATGGACCAAAACAGTTTGGCAAGCCACAAGTTCTTTCTAGAACTTTCTAATGGCCTGTGCCACATGGATCTTGGAGAATGAATTGGGAGTGGGGGTGGAATAAAAGCCAACTTGCGATGAATGAAAACGTGATTGTTTATACGCGGAACTGAGGGTGGACTCTCCATTCAGAACAATCACATGATAGAGTTCCAGAAGAACTCTAGCTTTTGAGACTGGAGGGAAAGTCTTAAATACTTTTGAATACTCCTTTTTTTTTTTTAAAGGCTCTGCATGTAGAAAATTAGTCCATTAGGAGAGGCTGAACTAAAAAGTTCTCTCCTGAGGTACCACTAGTTCTGCTTGCAGGATTTTTTATGTGCATCCAAAGACTTTCTGTTAATTCAAGAACTTTTTGAGAGCTCAAAACTAAGATTTCTAACCAGAGTTTGAAATAGTGCTTTCATGTCAGAACTGGATATCAAGCCATGGGAATGTTCACTAACATTTTATCCTAGTAAACGGTCAACAGCTTTAGCCATCTATGCAGTTCTACAGTTGCATTATGGAAATTTTAGAAGAGCCAAGTCAGCTTCGTTTTTCTTGCTCCCTCCCATTTCATTCACCTCCAAGCTTTCCCTACCATCCCTTAAAAGCAAAAATCTGGACGTAGCCTCCCCTCCCAAATTTCTTGATGGCCCCCAACACCAGCTTGGCAAATGGGAGGTTAAAATAAGATCAGCAAGGTTTTGCACATTTTGGAGCCCATCAAGAACTAGGAACTTTGCCACCTTCACAATCTCAGAAATGAAATATTTCATTTTTCTAGCATTATACTTTTTTTTTTAAGTTTAAAAATAAACACCAAAGCAACCCATGCTACATTGTTTGACCCTTCTGACCCCTTGGCTCCTGCCACAGAGAGTGAAGTACGTCATCGGCACAAGAGCAATTTGGTGTTCATTTATGCTCAAATTGGGTTCTCAGTTTGAGGGATTAAGAGGTCAGGGAATCCACTCAATTTATTTTCTTTGTTTGTAGAGGCAGGCTGGCTTTTTAAGCAGCAAGCACTTTATTTTGCAGATTGCTAGTGGCTTTGGCTCTGATTTCTGATAAGATGCCTGCTTCCAGATTCACAAGTCTTTTTTAATGGAATTTTTAAAAAAGAAACTTGGCTTGAGAAGAGAAAGCAGAAGGAGCCTCATTACAACTGTAAGATATCTGCTGAAGGTAACAAAAGCAAAGACTCAGAAGCTGCAGAAGTTCAGAAACTGCTTTATCATCTGACTCATATCCTCAGCTTAGCAGCCTTGACATCTGTCTCACTGCATCCAAAGGACAGCACTATCTCATAAGTTAAAAGATACAGAGAAAAGAAACTCTCATTCTACCTGGTTTCCTGATATTTAAGGCTTTCCTGCACCATAAAAAACTGTACCCCATTTTTTATATAGCACAATAATCCTATAAACCCTGACCTAGCAGTAACACATGAGGTAGATTAGTCTTAGTATAGGAGTATACTTAGTATCACCAGCCATTGTGGCTGAGGGGGATGGGAGCTGTAACCTAACAACATCGGGAGACCCAAAGTGGGGAGCCCCAGCCCTAAGCTACAGAACGGAAGGGGTTAAAAAGTATTCCTTCCTACTCATGTGTTGCCAAGATCTCTGGCCAGTTCTAGCCTGTTTCTCTGGCCAGTTCTCCCCTGTAATAGAACTTGGCCAGAAGTGCCTTGGAGTCGCCAACTGACTGATAACCCAGGTTCATCTGACATGGAAACAAAGAGGAACACAGGTGCTGGATCCTGGCCCTTGTCAACTTCTTTCCTGTCTAAATATCTTAGAGCCACAATGTGTGTAACAGTCTCTCATTAGGTTATCTGGCCAATGATTTGGTGGAACGCATTTCATTTTGGAACACATTTCATTTTGCAGGAGCCCAGATTGCTGTGGTAGGGGCTAGCTCCCTCAGAATATTTCAGGTCCCATCTCTGAATTCTCAGCTTTCATTTCTTTGGATTAAAAGGGGTGCTCAAAGTGGCTTACAACCATCAAACTGAAAACAAAAACATATACAGTAACAGCAACAACAAAAAAACCACACAAACAAAAAACAGAACAGCATCCACAGCAAAAAAGTGTGTCGTACAGAAATAGCCACGGGAGATTAAAAGTCTGTCAAAATAAGAAAAGCTTTCAGAGAACCTTCAGCTGGATGACGTTTTCTTGTTCACACAAGGCAAGGAGTTGTGCAAGCTGCCAATGTCATTACAGAAAAGGCCCTTTCACAGGTCACCACCAAGCACACCTCTGCAGGTTGTAGGAAGCACAAAATGACCTCACCAGGGACCATTTTGGACAGGGATTTATGGATGCTCCTTTCAAGGCCTAATAAACTGCTGGAAAGAGATCAGAATCAGACTAGAAAAGGTTCCAGGAAAAAGGCATTCCACTGGTTATTCAAATGTTACTGAGTGTGCATATAGCTGTCTGTACATGTTTTTGAATGAATGACTGTACATGCATTCATTTCAAAAGTCATCATGAGACTTAGACCTCTTGAAAATGTACAGATCAGAGATGTGTTGAAAGCAGACCACCCAAACCCCTCATTACTCTCTTCTCACAACACCCCCATTGTGTCCAACACTGGGCTTCCAGACACAAGAATGCAATCAGTATCATTGATTTGGTACTCCTGGTGCCCCAGAGACAGCAAGAATCAGAATGGGTCAGGAAGGACCATACCAGTGTTTCAGCAGTCTGAAGGCATGACCAGTTGTATAACAAGGCTGAGAACTTCTCTAGATTGATAAGCATATCAAGCCAGCTTCTGTGCTCTTGGAGAACTACATCTGGCACAATGAGACCTGTTGGAAGAAGACTCAAGGTCAATCAGGTCCCTCCCTTTGACAGAAACTAAAAACAAAACCCCTTGAATAATTGCTTGAGAACTACTGACCGTCAGCAACAAGAGAGAACTAGCAGTTCTTTTGTCTGTTGGAGCACCTGAACAGGAGCAAATATACTGGCAAGCCTTAATGCAATCAAACCTTTGTCTTTGGCCATTAAGGGTCATTTCCAGAATGGGCACCTGCTTAACCCGGTCTACCAGGCAGAAAATCTCTACATGAGATGCCATTTTTCTCTCCCAATGTGCATAACACAAACCCAGTGAGTGCCAACCTGTATGAAGTATATGCTTTCCCTGGACAACCCCTGCACACACCAGATCCAGCTCAAGACTCTAGTTGTACTGTCGGGGGAACTGGTGGCCCCTAAGCTAAGCTGCCTTTCTACTTCACCAGACATTTTGCTGATTTGAACACCTTTCCCTTCCCCTCAACCTCCATCACTTCCAAAGTTTCCCTTCATTTGGTCAGTTTTTTGGAGTTAAATTTTTATGTTTAGAATTGCATTTCTGAACTGCCCACCCCCAGCCACTTTCATAACCCAAGGTTCAGCCTATCCTTCTACCCCAAAGGAAGACAAACCCCATTTTTGCAATCAACATGCTCCAGCCACGCAGAACTTAGGACATGTATATTGACTAGCTTTCTTTACTTTATCTATCACCCCCTTCTCTCTTCTCGGCCCACTATGCTCTTAAGCTTGTTTTCCTTAACAACTCAATGCTCTGCTTAATGACCAGCATCTTGTAGTTGTGATCTGTGTCACTGGCTCCTTGGGAGGTTGTTGACTTGTCTGGAGCTATTCTATTCACAGAGCATGATAACAACCACACATCTCAGCAAATGTGGTAACAGAGTGTTTATTGAAAATAATATGTGAATAACAGTAGTAGAGATACTGATTAACGTGTGTGTGTGTGTGTGTGTGTGTGTGTGTGTGTGTGTGTGTGTGTGTACAGGTAAGTAAAGTGTGCCATCAAGTCAATTTTGACTCCTGGCGCCCACAGAGCCCTGTGGTTTCTTTGGTAGAATACAGGAGGGGTTTACCATTGCCTCCTCCCGTGCAGTATGAGATGATGCCTTTCAGCATCTTCCTGTACTGCTGCTGCTCAATATAGTACCAGTGGGGATTTGAACTGGCAACCTTCTGCTTGTTAGTCAAGCATTTCCCTGCTGCGCCACTTAAGGTGATTTACTATGTACAGACTAAGTACAAATTGCACATAATGTGTGAATAGGGTTATTGTTTGTAAATCAGCTGAATGTGTGTGTTTGGGCAGTGTGTGTGTGTTGTGTTTGTTTGTTTTGCATCCCTTTTGGTAAATCTAGACACATGGGTGGAATAATGACAATGTTGCTCTCGCCAAATATAAGAAATTATGAAAAGGCATAAGGAGATGAAGCAGGACCAAGTTGTTTATGCTTTATAAATTAAATCCACTAGCTTGACTAGAGCTGGGGCACAATTACACAGCCTTTCCATCCCAGCATTCCAGTTCAAATACCGAAGGAATGATGTAGCACATTCCCCATGATCTGCCCCTACCAGAGTGGAAAAGACCTTGAAACGGTCCCTTCTGGGGTGTGGCCGCATCTTCTGGTAGTGTCTATAGTGGTTTATTTTCAATAATTGTATACCACTTTTCAACCAGAATGGTTCTCTAAGTGGTTCATGATGTTAGTAACAAAACCACCAATAAAATGGTTGAGCAAGTGCTTCAGAGGGATGTCTAATGACCTCTTTCCTGCCCATCTCGGAGAGCCAGCTCAAACAGAAGGATGGAATCATTCATGGGGAACATGACATCTAAGCACAGAGGATTTTTTTCTCCTGAATGGTGGTGAGGCACACACTACAGAAGATGATTTGTAGAAACTTGTGCTTCTTTTGCCAAGGCTGTTGCACCTGCTCTGTATGGAAAGAAAATTCATTCTCCATGGCTGTCAACCTGACATCTTTCACCAATATTTCAGTTTGATATAAAAAGTAATCCTATTTGAATACAGAGTAAGCAGTTAAATCTACCATGAAATGGGAGAAGAGTGCAAACTAACAATGAAATAGGATCATGATCCAGCCTAAATGAAATCTTTGTCCTTTTCTCAAAATATCACTCTGGTGCCAAAGCTTAATATTCACTCTCTCATTAAAAATAATTTCAAAGGCCAGAGGTCCAGCAAAGTAAATCTACAGTAATTGTACTTTTAGTCTGTCTTTCCATTTCACTAGCTTTGTCTGCTTTTAAGGTACTTGTGTAGGACTGTAAGTGCCTCCAAACCAAACTTCTCTTGGCTTTTCACTGAAAAAGTCAACGCTTTTACTTCATTCCTGAGAGCAATAATGTGCATACTGCACTGGCATGCAGTCAAAATTTCCTGGGTGTAAAATAAAACCTACTTGATGTAAAGTATCATTAACTGAATTCCTGCTCATATCTCCCCCTCCAGCTGCCCCAATGATTACTGGATTTTCAGGCTATGATTTTACATTAGCACACTTTAATCATACTTTCGATCAAACAAGCAAAGTGGTTGAATTATTCTAAGAAAGAAAGATTTTCTTCACTCAGTAAGATAATTCTGTTTTATGACATAAGGGTCATTATCCACACCTTACACCTTAACCATGCACTTTTTCTGAAAGGCTTTTCTGTCACTGGTCTATCTTGGAGATGATTTTACACCACCAAATGCCAGTGATGTGTGTTTGATTTATTTACATTCCATGTAGATGAAAAATATTTCCTATCACTATTTGGAGCAGTCATTTTCCTCAAAACGTTCTGGTCTTTAACTGTGTTTAGTTGAGGGTGGACAGAGAGAAATTTTTCTCCCCCTCTCATACAACAGCTGCTCCCGAATGGGTCACCCCATGAAACTGAAGGTTGGGAAATTTAGAACCAACAAGAGGAAGAACTTTTTCACACAGCACATAATAAATCTGTGGAATTCTTTGCCATGGGATGTGGTGATGGCCACCAGCTTGGATGGCTTTAAAAGGAGCTTAGACAGATTCATGGTGGACAGGTCTATCAATGGCTACTAGTCTGGTGGCTGTGGGCCACCTCCAGCCTCAAGAAGCACAATGCTTCTCAATACCACTTGCAGGGGAGCAACAGCAAGAGAGAGAGAATGTACACACCTCTTGCCTGTGGGCTCCCCAGAGGCATTTGGTGGGCCACTGTGTGAAACAGGATGCTGGACTAGATGGGCCTTGTGCCTGATCTAGCAGGGCTGTTCTTATGTGTTTCTAAACTTATTCCTCATGTGTTTGGCAGTTGAAATTTGAGAGCGCATGCATGTGACAGGATGGTTTTTCTTTGCTCTCTGGCAGTTCTGAATTTAAGTCTTAGGGATGCTCATATGTGCTGCCAGTGATTGTGCTTTTTGTCCATAAGGGCTAACCTGTGGTCTGTAAAGCTTTCTTTGGTGTTTTCTTCTGAGCTGCCTTCCCAACAAACAGGCAAAAAGCAAAGCCATACAGAACTTCCATTGAGGCAGTTCATAAGAGGAGCCTAACTCTCCTGGATCGAAACTCTCCAGAATCTTGCTTCTCACAGTGGACTGTCATGACTCCAAGCAATGTACAACCAGAGAGGAGTGGAGCAGACATAACTCCCAAGAGGCAGAACAAATGATTTATTTGGGCGTGGGGTCAAGGGGGTTGCAAGTAGCTGGGATGAATTGGGAAAGGATTCTTGGCGTAAGCTATGTAATCAAGGACTGTCACCTGTGGAAGAAAAAGATGAATAAAAGGCAATTAGAAGACAGGTTCAGGGCAGAAACCAGAACAAGCTCCACAAGGCATGAATACATGGTGAAGCCCCTATGGTGATGTTTGCAGACTTACCAAGTCCTTTCCATGCAGAAGCCTTTGTAGTGAGATAGGGTCAATGCTATTATTGAATGTGCAACATTCAATGTGTGTAGCAATGTGTAATACAGTGCCAAATAACTAATATTTTGTTATTCGTGCTGAATCAGGTTCTGTGGAAGCTTAATCACTAGATTCCTATAATCAGCAGCATAGCTTTCTTCTGTACTAAGGCTACTCTGCCCCATGAAAATAAAATACTGCATTATTATCCCTTTCCCCTTGTATGACAAAAAATGCTCTTCTTCCAGGGTGAAAGTCTGGATATGAGCCACTGTTGATGGTTTTTTACTCTCTATTCCTTCTTCTCCGTACTCAGCTACCATTTCAGAGATGGTCAACACGAAGCTGTTCAGCTGTTGGACTACAGCTCCCATCAACCCCAGTCACAACAGCCACTTTGGGTGGGGATTGTGGGGGCTGTAGTCAATAACAGAGAGCCCAGGGGCGTAACTATAATAGGGCAAGGTAAGACAGTTGTCTGGGGGCCCACCGCCTTGGGGGGGGGCTCCAGAGGTAAATCACATGACTGACTTTCCCAGCAGCACACCCGCCCAGGCTTTACTTCATGAGGTGAACTTCAGTGAGGGGGGGGCATTTTAAAACCTTGTCTCTGGGCCCACTCCAACCTTGTTACGCCCCTGAGAGAGCCTCAGATTAGCCACTGGGTGTTTTTGTTTTTGTTTTTAAACACACATAGGATTTGGCACAAATCCTAGTATTGTCACTGAAATCAATTTGCTATCAACTTCAAAGGAAAACTAGTCCCTTGCGTTTTGTGTATAAAGTTTCAGCAATTTATTTCAAGCAATGTTATTTTCTTACATAAGGCAACACGTCAACATGGTTTTGTGACCAAGACAATGATGGAATCCAATTTGCATCCTTTCCAACTTGCTTTTCAGATTGGAATGAGATATATGGCCATTGGTCAGTTATCCCCACATTAGGCTTTTATTCATAGAAGTGTAGTGTGGTGTAGTGGTTAGAGAGCCAGAGTGGTGTAGTGGTTAGAGTGCTGGACTAGGACCGGGGAGACCTGAGTTCAAATCCCCATTCAGCCATAATACTACCTGGGTGACTCTGGGCCAGTCACTTCTCTCTCAGCCTAGCCTACTTCACAGGGTTGTTGTGAAAGAGAAACTTAAGTATGTAGTACACCGCTCTGGGCTCCTTGGAGGAAGAGCGGGATATAATAATAATAATAATAATAATAATAATAATAATAATAATAATAGAAGTAACTCAAATCATAATTTAGTATTTCATAACCATAACTGCTTATAACACCACATACATGTTTGATGATCCCAAAAGCAAATTAGGATGTCTGTGCCCGACTCACCAGCAGACATGGATGTGAAATCTTCCCACACTATGATTTTCATCATGGGAGACATTGTATTCTACTTCACCATCTTGTCATAGAGACACCCAGAGTAGCCATTACTACTGAATTTTAAAACCACCATATAATAAAACAAATTAAAACAGACAGAACAGTAGACAAGCCAACACAGAGAAGCCAAGAGGAATAAAATTCAGGAACTGGCCAGGCCAGACAGGTGCCTGAGCAAGAACATTGTCATTTGGCATTTAAATCCCATCAGGCAAGAAACCAGCCAGATCTTCCCAGGCAGGGAGTTTCACATCCTAGGCACCATAACCTTTGCTTCCACCAACTGAGCCAGTAATGGTGGTGGATTATGGAGCAGAGCCTCACCTGATGGATAGGATCATGAAGGAGGACACAGGTCTTCAAGTATCCTGGTCCCAAGTTGTTTAGTACTTCAAAAGTAGCAATCAGCACTTTG
This sequence comes from Hemicordylus capensis, assembly GCF_027244095.1. Classification (NCBI taxonomy): domain Eukaryota; kingdom Metazoa; phylum Chordata; class Lepidosauria; order Squamata; family Cordylidae; genus Hemicordylus; species Hemicordylus capensis. Next base: position 108,047,594 of record NC_069662.1, read on the forward strand.
AACTGAGCCTGGAAATGAATAACTAACTGAGCAAAGAGACACCTTTTAAAGTGGAGATTCTCTTATATCTAGCAGGGCAGGGAAGAGGAACTGTTCCTATCTAACCCTAGCACAATGTCCTTCAGTGGCTGTTGCTGCTGTCTACCTTCTATTTTCTTTTAACTGTGAGCCATTTTGAGGCAGGGAACCACCCTATTTATTATTCCTTGTTGTAAGTGAACCGCTTTGAGCACTTTTGTTGAAAAGCAGCATATATCCATAGTAGTAGTGATTGGAAGCCAGTGAAACTGGTATAACAATGGAGCCAAGAGCCACAAGCTCAGGAAGTGTGGCCCTGGTCAAAGCTCTAGCTGCTACATTTTGAACCAGCAGAAGTTTCCAAACACTTCTCAAGAGCAACTCAGTCAATCAGTGGCACACCTAGGCATTTTGAGAGCCCAGACCTGAAAGGCTCCAGAGGGCCCCCACCTGCTTTAGGCAAAGCTGGGGGGGCGGGGATTGGGGGGACAGAGAAGAACCTGCATTTCACCCAGTGTGCACACAATGCCTTCCACTCCCTGGGGCCACCAGCTGTCCAGGGGAAGGGCTCGCCAGAAGCCCCCTGCCACCCTCACGCCTGCCCTGCTGCCACCGTGCCAGTCTCTCCTTGTTTTGCTGCCATGTGTGCAGCTGGGGGCTGTGGGGTAAGCTGAGTGGGCCTCCCATGTGGTGGTGGCTGGTGCTCCTCTCTAGGCCCAACCGGGTCTGACTGAGCACAAGCAAGATGCTCCCGCACACCTGCACAGTGTGATTCTTGAGTGTTGCAAGTTGCATGCTTGCAATGCTTGAGACTTGCACTGCACAGGCATGCAGGAACATCTTGCTTGTGCTCAGTCAGACCCTGTTGGGCCCATCAGGCCCACCAGCTGCCGCCGTCACCACCACAGGGGAGTTTCAAACATTCGGTCCCACACTTCCTATTCACACTCTAGGACAGTGTTCTTCATCGTAAAGGCCCAGGGGCCAGTGGTGACCTCCATCAACCCTAAGAGCAGCTCCCTGAATCATTGTTTATTGTGCCTGTGTGACGCTTAAGCCAAAACCTAAACTATACACCCTCCTGGCACCAAGGCAGAGATAGCCATTTTTCACCATGCAGTGCTGTGCCCTGCCCAGTGTTGGAGGGCTCCTTTAAGGAAAATAAGTCCTCTTGATCCCCTGAATCATCTTGGAAGGTGTGCACAGACTGCTGGGAAGTGTAGAACTAGAGCTCTTAAGAGACAACTCTTAAAAAGGTTTTCCCAGCACTGAGAAAAGCACAGTACTGTACAGAGGTCAGCACAGTGAGAAATGGCTCTCACACTGAATAGTTTTTGCCAACGTGACCCCCGCATGAAAATTATTATTATTTCGATTTCTATACCGCCTTTCCAAATTTCTATACCGCCCTTTCGATTTCTATACCTGCCTTCCAAAAATGGCTCAGGGTGGTTTACACAGAGAAATAAACAAATAAGATGGTGATAAACCATAAATGATAAACAAAAATAGTGATTATCCCTGTTCTAGGATCACTAGAAAACAGGATTCAGGGCAGACCAATGCAGATGGGGGTCGATTCATCCTAAATGTATCCCATCTCATTCCATGAGACAAAATATTGTTCCACCTGAGGCAGTGACCTCAAAAATGTTGGGAAATGGAGGTGGAAAGTTATTGGAACTCTCCCTTCTCCCACCCTTGACAACCTTTAGTTAGAACATTCTATAATAACATTTAACATTATCTGCTATATGATTGCGCACATCGTGTATAGTCTTTTGACATGACATTGGGGGGGGGATCCTCCTACCACTGTTCTACGCTCATCCCTGGGGGATCAAAGGAGAAAGCTTTGTTTGTAACTTAAGGACTAGCATTGGCATAAAGTTGTCAAGACATCAAGGCAGCCTTTAGGATTCAGACCACCAAAAACATATAGCTGAGGGGCATACCAAAAGGTACATCTGTCTAATCAAATGTGTTTGAGGACTTTGCTTTACAGAAGCTATTCTTCTTGGCAAAATGGTTGCCATTTTTCCCCACAATGGGAAGCCCTTCTATTGGGCTGTTTTCTATCATTTTCTGCACTTCTAGCAACATCTTCTAAGTATAGTCAATCATGTTATATTATTTTCCTTCTAGCTGCCACTGGCTCCTGAAGTGATATGACATCCTGCTATTTTATGATTCTGAAAATAGGTTTAGACTATCAAACTTATAATCTATTAGCTGGTCAAAATCAGCTTTTGAAAGATGGTGGAGGTGACAGCTGGCATGCCATATGATCTTTCTTTTGTCCAAGTGGATTATGCTTCAGGCCATAATAATGACCCACCCACATGTTCATGCTTAAACTGATCCAGTTTTAAAGTTATTCTACAATTCTGGAAAAATTCTAAACTGCAAGAGCATTCAATTTTGCACTGTAACATTCATTTAATTCTCCAAAAGATATTTGAGACATACACAAACAAAAAAAACCCCAACTTTGGAACACTTCTCAATCTGTCATTTTAAAAAAAATGATTTCCTTTTTTGTTGGAAAGGAACAGGCATCATATTCTTAACTGCAGGAATTTTTGAAAGACTCCGGCAGAAGAAAGCCCTTCTCAAACAGTTACATTACAGCTACAGCTGAGCCAAGATTACCTGCCTCAGGGGTGTCGCTATAATTGAACAAGTGGGGTTGGGAGTGGACAAGTGTCCCCAGGTCCTGAAGAGAAGCCCCAATGCTGGGCAACAGCTCACTGTTTGCTCCCCTCCTTCTGCCATGAACAGGTGAATAAGAAAGAGAGAAGTATTGTTTGGGGGGATTTTTCCATAGAGAGTGAGGCTATTCACACGGGCAACAGAAACTGGGCTAAGGGAGCCCAGCCCAGTTCCTGCTGCATGTGTGAACCACTGGCAGCTGTGCGGCTCCCGGCAGCCACATGGCAGCGAGCCTTCTTAGCCCACCGCTTAACCCAGGTTTACTGGTTGTGTGTCAAGCAGCCACGGCGGTCACACTTGACGGGAGGGGGGCTCCAAGTAATGCACCCTGCACTCGCACTGTGCTTTATTGAGGCTCTGGGGTCGGGGAACTGCACGGCAGCGCTTCCCTGCGCCCGACCCCCCTGGAGCTGCCAGGTGAGCCGCAGCTGGGCCCTGGAGACAAGCCACCGCTCCTCTGGGTGGGTAATCTGCCCGCCTGGCGACAGGTGAGTGATCGTCTGCAGGGAGAGTGGGTCAAACCCACTCTCCCTGCAATCCTCCTCTTGGTGCTTCACACTGCTCATGTGAAGCGCCTCACTCTCTCAGTTATTTGTATGGGGCATACTTCTCTATTTGAATGTGTCTATGTACTGGCTTGGGGGTGGAGTGACAGTTTGCTTGTCTGCTCCTCACTTGTTGTCTTGAATTCAAACTGAGAGGTTCTCCCTCTCTCTGCATAAAGGACTGTTAGTTTGTGTGTTGTTTTCTTAGCCTATGTTTAGTTAGTAATAAATATCAAACTCTTGTTTCTCAGTTAAAGCTGACTTCCTGTTCAGTTACTTATAAAGGATAAGTAATTAGAGATGTGCAGAAACTAGTTTGTGCACACCCGGGAAGCGGGGTGTTCCTTTAAGGGGCAGGGAGGGGGCCCTTACCTACCCTGCCACTTTCCCCCCACTGGCAATCTCCCCAAAAGTGTTGGTGTGGAGCTACAGTGTACCTTCTTGCAGCCCCGCTGAACATCACCATCCAAATGTGTGCACGCACGTCAGCCATTTGTGTGGTGACATTCACTGGGGCTGCAAGAAGGTACACTGCAGCCCTGGGAGAGCACTAGCGAGGGAAAAGTGGTGGAGCAGGTAAGGGCACCCTCCCTGCCCCCAAAGGAAACCCCCTCACCTCTGAACCAGCATGAATGCCAGATTTTCAAACTGGTTTGACGCTCTAGAAAAGGAGCACCGAACCAGTTTGTGCACATCCCTATAAGTAATTTTTCTACAACATTGTTGATGTTGTATGAATATGAGGTCATTGTAAAAGGTATATGTGTTATAATTTTGTTTTTGAGCCAGAAGAATGTGCATGCATGAGAGAGAGGGAGAAGGAGAACATAAGCATGTGTGTGGTGGGGTGATATTTGCACAGGAGTGAGAATAAGGGCATGCTGGGAATTTTTTATCACCCCATCTTTACTGTTCTTCTGCAGCAAAGATATAGGAGGAAGGAGGGAAGGATAGGAAAGTGGGGAGCCCAGCAGGCTATCTTCCCAGGGTCCAATTCCAACCTTGCTATGCCCCTCCCCTGCCTCTTGTTGACATTTCTAATGAATATATTCATGTTATTTCAGTGATGTTCTTCCCAGAGCAGCTTTATTTATACCCCACAAGCTCAGACTTTATCCTCACTTCCATCAGCCTCATTTTATTTGTTTTCACTGTGGTTTAAACTGACTTGCTGTGGAGAGCCAGATGATTTGTCAGTAACATCACAGTTGCCTATAAACAAAAATCTCATGGGTAGCCACAGCCAGATTAAACAGCAGTGTAGGTAAATGAGATCTAGGATATCAGTCATATACCCTATGGGGGTATCAGTCAGAAAAGCAGAAAAGGTGCTGATCATAAAGTAAACCCTAAAATGGGGTGAATTTTTTTCCAGTAATTTGTTTGGCTGTGCTAATCTTGAAGTAAATATCAAAATTAAAGAATGTTTGGCAGATCTCTCATTCCAATGGGAGCATCTGTTCAGGCAGAACTCAAGACACTAGGCATGGGCTCCAGTTTACAGAAACTTTCCTGCATGCCAAAGTGCATCCAGTCCAGGATTCTTCTTGTATTAATCTTATTTTACTTTCATCTCTCATTGATCCATCACCATCTTTTCATCTCAAAGCTCATTTTCCCATTGAACAAACCCAGGTTTGAAGTAACTTATCCTACCCACCCATTACCTTGATGCGCAGCATTATAGAAAAAGCGATGCAGAAATTGTTTCCAGAATCATGAATAGCAAGGTTTAGCTTCTGCTAAAGGAAATTATCAGTGAATGGATACACAAGTTAACCAGGTAAATGGGCACACAAGTGCAATATAGCATTAACAATATTACAGTAAAAGGTCTCATAATGCAAGAGGAAAGGTCATGGGGATGCTTGTATCACTTTAACAAGCTTATGCACAAACAAACACATCAGAGAGAGGAGCACTAGATAGTTGCAGATGATGACATAAGGGGAAAGACATTCCCAATCCATAAATCTCATTATAGTTTGAACACCTGAAGAATGGATCAGCACAAGGCTGCTGTGATGGTATCTAGATGCCACCAGGCCTTCAGCTCATGCCAATCTTCATGGCAGACTCTATCAAGTCAAGCACAGAATACCCTGTTTACAGAATATAAGGAGCAATGTTAGCGTGAAGTTGTATTGTATCAGACTTTCTTGTGGGGGTGTAAGAAGGGGATTTCATTTTTCGAACCTCTGGTTAGATGTTCAAGCTAAAAGTAGAGAAGTTGCCATGCAGGCCATTCTAACCAAACAGAGACAAAATTGGTCACAATTATAGTCCACCACTCTTTGTATCATATTGAGGGCTTATCCACATTTACCCTCTTCCTCTTACTTCCTTTTTCACAGATATCATCTATTCATCTGAAAAATGTAGCATGTAAACCAGGAATTCATGGATTTGCTGAGTATGTGAAAGTACTACACAATGCATGCTCGTAAACCACCCAGATGAGGGGAACAGGAAACATTAGTAAGTAGTATGTGGATGGGTTCCAAGTCTAAAATTAGTGCATGTCCAATAAAATGGTGCTGCAATATGTAATTTGTACATAGTTTGATTCCCTGGGATCAGCACAACGGCCATTCTCAGTACCACTCTGAATCCTATTAGATAAGATATAACTAGAACATTAAATATGAAGGAAGTTGGCAATATATAAAAGCAATAAGGACTGCATACAAAAAGTTGACCAAAAAACCCCATTTAAAAATCCTTAACTAGAGTCAACATAGGAGTTGATTATATTTTGTAAACTCCAAATAAGAAATAGATTGCTTCTGCTATGCAATTATCACTCAGGGCTGAAATCATGTGTGCCTATGAAGTGATTTATCTTAAATATATATATATAATTACTTTTGCCAACAAAAGTTGAGGAAATAAAAACAAGCAATAAACTAGACATAGCATTTCATTAAAAGAGCATCTGCGATAGAGCAAACTGATTGATATTGGATAAAAGGCAGCCCTGGCATAAGCTGGGTGAATAGGAGTTTCAGCCATTTAAATTGCATTTGAATTGTACTCGGCATATTCCTAAGTTCAGCAGTAATTGCTTTAACCTGCAGCTCTGAAAACGTCCATAGCACCACACTTGCATAATTCCATGGCTTTCAGGGTCAATTGAGGGCAGCCAGCCACAAGGCAAGGGAATGGCCTATGTCTCTTCCACTCATTCCATTACCTTCCTTTTGAAAATGGACTGTGATGTACTATAGATGTTCAGATATTTTGTTGTAGGTTGCATTGCCACACCATCTGCTGGTGCCAAAGATCTCAGACTTCCCAAGCCAAAGCACAAGATACTAGTCAGAATTAAGAATAAATAAATAAAAACTACACTAAAAAGGCTTGCTATTTATTTTCAGACCATCAATGTATACTGAATTTTAAAGTATTCATAAAAGATATAAGAACTCAGGTGGCACCATGCCTTTTACGAGTGCTTAAACATTCTTTGTGGAGCTATGGCGAGGGAAACTTATGGACCCAACTTGTGCCTATAAGTTTTCTCCTCTGCGAAGAAGCAGCGTACTCAGTATTCAATGCAGATTTTCAGAGAAAACCATTGGGTTTGAGGGTATACAAAAAGCTTTTTCTGTGGTGTTTGACCTTAGTGACTTCCTTCCTTATACATGCATGTTCTGCTTGATATTGCAATCATCACATGATAACATCCTTGTGTGAACCACTTTTAAACAACATTGTTGAGCATTTGTCCCCCATTCAGTGGTGGCTATACCCCTGGCCTCCATCCTTGGACCCAACTAGACCTACTTGGCTCCACCCTTAAACCTTAAAAATGCCAATCTCCTGCCCCTATGCACTAGTACTTGACCCTAAACATCTCTACCCCTAAATCAGGACATCTGCCCATAAACCTATTGGCAATCAACCTGGGTTAACTTTAGGTAATTAACTCTACCTAAATAATTAACCTACCAGTAATTCAACCTAGGGATGAATCAGGACATCTGCTACTAAACCTAAATTCCCTAAACCTACCCCCCAAAATAGTCACCTTAAGTGGCACAGCAGGGAAATGCTTGACTAACAAGCAGAAGGTTGCCGGTTCAAATCCCCGATGGTACTATATTGGGCAGCAGCAATATAGGAAGATGCTGAAAGGCATCATCTCATACTGCACAGGAGGAGGCAATGGTAAACCCCTCCTGTATTCTACCACAGAACTCTGGGCGCCAGGAGTCGAAATTGACTTGACGGCACACTTTACCTTACCCCCCAAAATTGCTGATCTCCTGCCCCTGTCTCCACCTCACAGAACTACTTCAGGATGTGCCCACAAGTCCTGTACAGGCACCTTTAAAAAATAAACTTCAGGTGTTGGTAATTAAAACTGGACAGGAACAAAAGGTCCCGCAGGTCTGGCTAAGGCAGTTACATCTTAGTTTGCCAGTTACAACTTAGTTTGGTACCCCAGTGGCAGACACACACCGGAGCACCACGAGATTTATTTAGATGCACTCTGGTATAAACTGGCACTGTCTCTTGCTCTGGGCTTGCAGCATACTTACTTGCCAAAATGGTTGGGCATCAGCTAGCTCAGATCCAAGGCAATGAGAAGGCAGGTAGAGTGACAAGAAAAGTGGGCTCAGCTGGTTCTATCTGAGATGCTGTTTGTGTCTTTCCTTCTCACAGGTATTTAATCCAGCCTCTTGCCTGAACTGGTTCAGAAACTGACAAGTCATTAGCACATTACTACTACTAAACATTGCCACATTACTACTACTCAACATCAGCATGTCACTACTACTACTACAAAAACAAATCTTAAAGCAGTTTACATAGAAAATAAAAATAAAAAGATAGTTCCCTGTCCCCAAAGTGATCACAGATTAAAGAAACACTCAAAAGAAGACACGTGTAACAGCCACTGGAGAAATGCTGTGCTGGTGTTAAATGGGCCCAGTTGCTCTCCCCCAGCTAAAAATAAGAGAATAACCACTTTGGAAGCCTGGTTAGCAGGGGTTCTACTGCCTCCGCTATGTATGGCTTAGAACTCACTGGAAAGGTCCAGTGCACAACCCTTAGATTGGTGAACAAACACAACTTCCCTGATGACTGTCTCGAGTTTCTAGCCCATCTGCAGCTAGATCTGTTGAGGCTCCTGAGGATATCATATAGGCCTAAAGACTCACCCAGGTTTCTACTGCAAAACTGAAACTGTTGCCCGGTTCTCTTGTGGCTTTCTCATCTGAAGGCATTCTGGATTTGGCCCTCAAAGATGCACCACAAAACACTCTCTTCTTTGTTTGCCCTTTTACCTTGAATACTTTCCTCTGAACTTTGTTTCTCTTTTGGTCAGTTTCACCTTCATTAGGGTTTCTTAAGCCATGATATAATTAAAGTAAATTGTTAAACAAAACATACTAGATAACAGGAAAATACATTGAAAGATCAGGTCAGGAACCCTGCACACTCTGCAACTCATTTGAAAATTAATTAAGATAAATTTACTACATATGAGCTGATAGCTCGCTCTCATCTAAGTTCTTCCAAACAGACTTTGCAAGACTTTAGATATGGACTATTTAGCAAATATTCTTAATTAACTCATAATTAGTTCCCTAATTAGCTACTTTGCTAGCCAGCTAAGCAGAAGATTCCTTGATGAAAGGGTTTTTAAAAAATGTTTCAATCTATTATTCAGCTTTAAAGTATAGCAGTACAAAGCATTTTTGTTTTGTTTTCACTTTTTAGGATACTTTTAATAAATAAATGCAAATCTTTGTGAATCTAGAAACATCTGGGATTTTTCATCTTTAATAATGCGTAAAGCAGTGGCTGCTTAGACCATCCTTAGCAAAGAGGATAATCCATGCTTGCTGCCAGAAGACCAGCTCACCTCCCTAAGCAGATAGCAGCTTCCTATGTTTCTGTGTGGCAAGGAAGTAAAGAGGATTCTCAAATCTGGAGAAGGCATACAATCCTGCCCCAAATCTCCCCCAGGACAGCCAGTATTCTGATCCTCATGTTGGATCAGAATATGGTCTATACCAGGGCTGCTCAACTTTGGCACTCTTACAGATGTTGGCCTACAATTTCCAAGGTAGGGGAGCCCCTCCCTTTTCCTGGTCCACCTAGTCCACATCCCAACAAGATCCATAGTGCTCGTGTCACCAGACTGTGGGCAAGGCTTCAGAACCTCTACAGGACAGCAGCCATTGGCCACAATTTTCAAGGGGGTATGTCGAGCATGAGCATGCCTTTTTGGATTGGCCTACCCACCCTAAGCAGAGAAAGGGCATTTAAATCCCTTTAAATGTCATGCAAACCCTTCATCTGACAGTGATTGTGCCGCTGCCCTCATAAGAGCCGCAAAACAAAACAGTCTCGCACAAACACAGTTGCTGCGTGCAGGGGGATGTTGAGGGGCACTATTATTCTTTTACTCTGGGGAAGGGAACATGATGACTTCCTAGGAGGGGATATGTATATGAAGGAGGGCAAAGGATCCTGGGGTCTGTTCCACTGTGGCCAAGGATGCTCTTGTGATAGCTCACCCCAGCAAAGCAGTCCACGGAGACCAAACCACACTCCTGCCCCCATGTCTTCTTGCCGGCCCGGGATTAGCCCTCACATGAGAGGGCCAGTCCACCGGAGAGGACCTTAGGTTCGTACCTTAAGCCTTCAGTCTTCTGTCAGACTGTGTGCGCTCATGAGTTTAGCTATTCAATAAAATAAATGGGCCCCTGCTTGTGTGGGGCCCCTGTTCTCTGTGGTTAATGATAGAACTTTTGCACAACGATCCCCTCCTCTTCAGGAAAGCCTTTGACACACTCAAGGAAAGATTCGACACTCCATGTGTCTGGGCATTGCTGGGTATGCCGTCTGGAAAAAACACCAGGACTGAGTACAGAGCTTTACTCTCATTTCAGATTTCCAGAGTTCAAACTGGTGTTGTTGTATATGCTGATCCTCTACTGTGGGGAATCACGGGAGAGGACAGCCCTGATTTACAATGATCCCAGTAGAGTGGGGTCACCATGTCAGGCAAAAATAAAGATGGATATGTCCTGATGGGTGACTGGACTGGCAGAGGGCCCACTTTGCTTCCTCGCAGCAGTCACCAAGATTGAGAGAGTTGTTGCTTGGGTACCCGTCCCCACTGCTAGCATGTATGGCGCAACCTGGCTGCGTGGCATCTGTTGTTCAGCCCGCAGGTGTGTCTCAGTGGCCTAAAACTCTCATGAGAGAGCGGTCTGTGGGAGCAAGGCTTTTGTCATGCATTATTAGTGATTCAGCCCGATCCCCCGATCCCCCTGTCCCCCTGGAAGGTTCTTCTCATGCATTGTGAATGGGAATCCCCATGGCCTTCCACTCTCATGAGAGAGGTCCACTCCGGCCCAGCATCCATCATCATCACACATGTAGAATCTCTCCTTTCACTGGAGGCACTGCTGTCCTGCTGGACAGTTTCTCTCATGCGTATGTGTTCACTCAAGTGTTCACCGCATATATGTGTTCACTGCCTGTGTTCACCCAAGGGGAAGGCTCTGGGCCCCCCTTTCACAACTTTATTGTTCAAAAAATAAAGCTGGGCCATTCAAGGATTCCAGGTGGGGCTGCTGACCCCAGGTATCATCGCCCTGCCATATGTTGTCTTCCCTGCAATCTATTGCCCAATTTATGTTGCCATTGTGACTGCATGTGCTTTTGAACGTACATCCGTGTTGCTTTATTTTTGGAGAGCAAAGGACATTGTGCCCATCTTGCCATCCTGTCCATTTTCTCACCTGATTGCCAAGAGGGGGGAACAAGAGACACAGTGGGAAGAGGGCATGCCCCCATGTGACTTTCCCATTTGACAGGCTTACAAGCTTGGGATGGGACGTGGTGGCATCCCTGTTGCCAGGCAACTGCTTGATTAGATTGGGAATGGGGCAGGGCAAGTGCTCAGAGAGGCAGCCAGAGAGAAGTGCTGCAGGCCTCGAGCAGGCACGATCCCACGGAGGTCTGGGGCACCCTTTCTATTATTACGGTTCCAAAAACAGCATGAAACCACAGTTTTGGTGCCATCTGCATATGGACATAACACTGCTGCCCCAAAACCTCAGGTTGACTACAAACTGAAGGTTCAAAATGGAGTTTGGTGAGGAAACCTGCAGGTCACCTTTGCCGCGAAACCGCAGTTTCATGCATTTGGACATACACAAATTCCAACCTCTGCCCCATTTAACTGCAGTTTTGCATTATGGATGAATGCAGCCATTGTGAACAAAAATGTTCATAAAGATTTGGGTAGTATATTTTAAAATATAAATGGTATAAAATTGTTTATTCTACAAAAAAAAAGTTGTTTAATTAGCTTGGTAATCAACATGAAGTAACCATTATTATTTTTTATAAAGAGCCTGGTAATTCAATACCCACAAGGCATATAATGAAATTTGACTGCTATACAAAAATCAATGGTTCACAATTCAAAAATATTTTTCTTCTTTATATAATGAAGGGGAAAAGAAAATTGATTACCCCACTGTCTAAGTTTCACTCTCAATCAAGTTCTGGCACAAAACCCCAGAACTGATGTGGCTTTTCTGTAATTTAGCTGATGTCATTAAGACTAATGAAGTTTATGGGAAGTTTAAGAAATTACATAGCCTGCTTGTTATGGCTAAATAACAAGCCCATCTCTCAAGCAAACATGAAGGGTAGATATCCAGGTTCCTTTCTAATTTAGACAATAGCCCTATTCACATGTTATGTTCAATGCATGTACGATCTGTGTACAGTGTAAATTAGAAATCTGTATGCATTCACACATTATGTTCAGTGCACATCCAGTCACTTCCTATCTGTACCCTACACTTGAAGAGGCCTCTACCCAGGTTCACTTTTAAAATGACTGCATGTGCAGTTGGGATGTGCAGAACCTGTTCAAATCAAACTGGGTTCTATTCTAACCGGCCAGGTTTAAGCGGTTCAAGATGAAACCAGCCCAGACCCCCCAAAAGGGGGGCGGTCCGAGTGTGAGCCAAACCAGGCCCAGTTTGGATCGCACTAGTTCAACTGGTCCGGCCTTGCTTGCAAAGGGGAATCCAGTAAGCATTCAAGCTTACCCCTTTACAAGCAAAGGGGGAACCCTATTGGGTTGAAAAGGGTGGGTGGGTGGTCCGGTCATGTTATGCACTGCTGAAGCAGCTCTGCAGCAGTAGATTGCCACCAGCTCCTAGGCCCCACCGGCACTCCCCCACATCAGCACGGGCTGGCAGGGGCCCAGTTTGCAAGACTTTAAATATGGACTATTTAGCAAATATTCTTAATTAACTCATAATTAGATCCCTAATAGCTACTTTGCTAGCCAGATAAGCAGAAGATTCCTTGATTAGGAATCTTTATTTTTTTAAGTGTCAATCTACTATTCAGCTTTAAAGCAAAGCAGTACAAAGCATTTTTTTTAATTTTCACTTTTTAGGATACTTTTCATAAATAAATGCAAATCTTTGTGTATCTAGAAACACCTGGGATTTTTCATCTTTAATAATGCATAAAGCAGTGGCTTTGTGCATCAGGAATAAGCCCGTAGCTCAGTGGTTAGGCATCTGTTTAGATGCTCCTCCATCTCCTCTAGGCCCTGTCAGTGCCCCCCCCCCACACCATCACTGCAGGCCAGCAGGGGCCCAATTTGCACTTCCACACATTAGAATGACCTCTGCACATGCATGGAGGCCATTTGCATCACCTTACCAGATTCCCCTTTGCAAGCATGCAGAGACGGGGAGAAATGGGCTGAACCGGTTCGACTCAGTTCTAATGCACGAACCAAACCACCACCTGTTCTAACAAACTGGTTCACAGACTGGTGCTTCAGTTCGAATTCAGTTTGAATTTGAACCGAACTGCCCGGACTGGTTCTGTGTACACCCCTAATGTGCAGTCATTAACACAAACTCATGTGCAATGTATGCAAGTACAACATAATGTCTGAATCGGCTAGTTGTGATTCATACCTATATCACCTCAATACTCTTTTCAGGACTGTTTTGTCATGTGGTCATAGCTGCATGAGTTCTTTGTATGAATTTGTATATTCTGAATATTAATTCCTGTAGCAGCAAAGTTGAAGGAGCTTGTTGTATAAAAATTAATGTGGGTCTCATTGGCTCCATCCCACCTGCTCCATTCTCTCCCTCTCCTACAGGATACAAGAACAAAGACAAGCTTCTCAGGTAATCATAGAGGGCTTTTATTTCTTCTAGAGTTCTTACAAGGAAGTTGTCTGCTTGGAGGTAGCCTAGATATTCACTGGGCAGACTGTCCCACATACTCCCACTAACACTTTCTGCTTAGCTAAGATGTACAGAAACCACCTGAGCACCTTCACGTGTCTTATAGAAATATGTTTGGCTTCCCTTGAAAGGTTCAGGTGTTCTTCCTTGGGAGAAACCCCGACATTTGCTTTGAATTTCATTTGTTGAAATTTCAGTGCTAATCCTATCCCCTGCTTAACTTAGCAAAGAGGCACCTTTTAATGTGGTGATTCTCTTTATTTAGCAGGGGGGGAGTAACTGGCCCTATCCACCCGAGCACAGTACCTCCAGTGACTGTTGCTGGTGACTATCTTATATTTCTTTTTAGATTGTGAGCCCTTTGGGGACAGGGATCCATCTTATTTGTTTGTTATTTCTCTGTGTAAACAGCCCTGAGCCATTTTTGGAAGGGCGGTATAGAAATCATTCAATCAATCAATCGATTAATCCTGATGGCATTGATTCTAAAGGACAGTCAGGCCAGCAGTGGTAAGTTCAACAGTGGCCACAAGCTCTTTTCAGACATTATGTTCAAGGCATGTACAATCTGTATACAGTACACACATATAAACCTGAACACACATACAGTCATTCAGACATTATGTTCAAGACACGTACTATAGTACACTTCCGATCTATATGCTGCATGTGGGAGTGCAGCTTTACAGAGAAGACAGGCCCTCGTCCCAAGGGGCTTACCATCTACAACTTGATACAGGAGAGGCAACAAGAAAGGAGAAAAGAATATTGCTCAATTCACTTATACATATGTGCACATAGTATCTTACAAACCATCCCAAATGCATAACAAAATGCTCATTGTAACTCCACACTTTGAACCTTAGAGATGCTGATCTATTTTACTTTTGGCATCTCACCTGAGTACAAGTAAGATGCAGAAAGTAGCATGGGTGAAATATAGTACAATAAAGGCTGGATTTGGGGGCCTGAGAATGAAGTTCAGGGAGAGAGAGAGCCTGTTTTCCATATCAAAGATCTCTGGTCCAGTCTAGCATCTACAAAGCATCTACAAAGAGGGCTGGGAAAGACACCTGCTTGAAACCCTGGAGAGCCACTGCCAGTCAGTGTAGACAAAGGCAGCTGCAGATGTTCATATGATTATTCAAGTACTGTATGTGTTAGGACTGCTTATTAATGAGAAAGATACTGGCAAGAGATTGGAGAAATGATCCAGGATTTGAGTGGTATTAACATAATATGGATGTGGCCATAATTCTTCTGGTTTTGAAATACTCAATACCAGCAATTGGTAGGCAACACAGTCAAGTTCTTAACTGGAATTCCCCACAGGACCCCCAAAACATCTGAGTGGAATATATTATTGCTATCCACTGTGAGCTTGTCCCCTTGGGGACAGACAGCTAACTTTTAGGAAAAGGCTGTAAGCTGCTCTGAGTCTAAGGGATAGAGTTAGATATAAAACAAATAAACAAACAAATTCCAGAGGCAAAAAGTATTTGAATGAGATCTATTCAGCAAAGTTGCTGTATTGACAAAACCATACTTTGTCTTCTTTTTAACTTATTTTTTTCTTTTTAGCCAACTAGGGGTGATTTAATGTCCCACGCAGATAAGGACTGGCAGAAAAGCTGCAAGTTTAACTTACAATTGAATATCACCCCAAGAACCTTGGCATTAATCAAAAGTGCATGGCAGTAGTTGAATTTACTGTGAGGTCTCCCTCAATAAGATAGCAGGGCACATATCATTCTGCAAATAATGACATGGGATATGCGTTGTAATACAGCTGACTCCAACATAATAAACATCACATCCATACCTTATTTCTAAGGAAAAGGTAATCCCTGCATCTGCAGAACAGAGATTTGTAGGTGCAATTCATTGCAGGCAACCTGCAAAGTTAGGAATCCTTGTTTTGCCAAGGTTGGGTGAAAGGTGTCCATGCCCTGAACAATAGCAAATAAAATAATGTTGCCCATCCAAATCCTAGATGGCAGGAGTGTTCAATCTGAGGCTTTCCAACTATTTATTTGTTTAAGATATATTTATATCTCGTCCCTCCAGTATGATACTGCTTGGGGGGCTCACAAAGACAATAAAACAGATAAAATAATACAAAATTAATACAATTCAGTTACAAACCAGACCCAGTTAAAATTAGATGTATTTATTTATTACATTTCTATACTGCCTCATAGCAACGTCTCATGGCAGTTTACAAAATAACAATAAAATCAGCATTAAAATCAAACGTTATAACAGTTAACATTTTTAAACCATTTAAAACAGTAACACAAGCAATAAAACCAGCTTGCAGCTGGCCAAAGGCTTGATGAAATAAATGAGTCTTTTAAAACTTGTTAGAGGTGGGGAAGCTCTTGTAACAATAGGGAGTTTATTCCAGAGCTTGGGGGCATCTAGAGAGAAGGCCTGGCCCTGAGACAACCTGGGGGCGGCCAAAGGTGGACCTTTCCCGATGATCTTAAGCAGTGGGAGTCCTGAAGCAGAAGCCACTCTCTTAAATACCCCGGGCCAAAGCCATTCAAGGCTTTATATGTAATCACCAGCACTTTATATTTTCCCCAAAAACATATTGGCAGCCAGTGTAATACTTTTAAAATAGGAGTAAAATGGTCTCTTCAGGTTGCCCCGGAGACCAATCTGGCTGCCGCATTTTGTGCCAATTGCAGTTTCTGGACTATATATAAAGGCAGCGCCAGACAGAGTGAATTGCATAGTCAAGTCTGGAGGTTACCAGCAAACGTACCACTGCTTTTAGATTGTTCTCCTCCAAAAATGGCCGTAGTTGGCATATCAGCCTAAGCTGATAAAAAGCACACCTGGCCACAGCCTCAAACTGAAAAACCAGAGAGAGGCCTGGGTCCAGAAGTGCTCGCAGACCACATACCTGTTCCTTCTGAGGGAGTGTGATCTTTTCCAGGACCGGCAGCTCTAATCCATCTCCTGAGTTACGACCTCCCACAGTAAGCATCTCCGTCTTGCTTGGATTCAGCTTCAGTTTGTTCTCTTTATCCAGCCTTTACCACATCCAGGCAGGCATTTAGGCAAGTTATGACATTCCCTGATGATGATGACATGGAGAAATAGATGTGAGTGTCATCAGCATACTGGTAATCTCCAGTGCCAAATCTCCTGATGATCTCCCCCAACAATTTCATGTAGATGTTAAAAAGCATCGGAGACATTACAGAGCCCTGTGGGACACCATACAAAATTTCCCATTTAAAGGAAGAGAAGTCTCTAGGTGATACCATCTGGTTTCTCCCCAAAAGATAGGAGCAGAATCACTGCAAAACAGTGCCTCCCACTCTCATCCCCCACAGATGATCCAGAAGGATAACACAGTTGATCGTATCAAAAGCTGCCAAGAGATCCAAAAGGACCCACAGAGTCACACTCCCTCTGTTGATTCCCATTTGGAGTTCATTCATCAGGCTGACCAAGGCATAGCCCACCCCCATAGCCCAACCCCATAGCCCACCCAAAAGCCAGTTTGAAATGGGTCCAGATAATGTTTCCTCCAAAACTGCCTGGAGCTGGGAGGCCACCAACCCCTCAATCACCTTGCCCAGCAATGGAAGGTTAGAGATTGGTCTATAATTGCTTGAGGGATTTAATGTAGGTTTCTTCAAAAGTCGTCTTATAATTGCCTCCTTAAGACAAAGGGGCATTCTGTTCTCCCTCAGAGATGCATTTATGATGTTAACAAGGCCATTTCTAATAGCCTCCCCACTAGATGACATAGGCCAGGGTTTCTTAACCTTGGGCCCCCAGATGATGTTGGACTACAACTCCCATCATCCCCAGACATTATGGCTGAGGATGATGGGAGTTTTAGTCCAACAACATCTAGGGGCCCAAGGTTAAGAAACCCTGAAATAGGCTATGTTGGACAAGGGCAGAGAGAACAGGTAGTAAGCTGCACCACTCCAAGTAACTTGGCCACATCCTCAGGAGTCACAGATTGAAACTGATCCAGTCTAAACATGCAAGAGGAATTTCTGGACACCTCCACACCAGATTCTGCCACCATACAAGTATCCAGATCGGCCTGAATGTGGCATGTTTTATCTGCAAAAAATTCATTAAAAGCATCACAATGGGTCACTAAAGGATCCAAGTTGAAATTCATGGAGGAAGGCACCTGAATTAGTTCCTTCACAACTGTAGATAACTTGGTTGGACACAAATTTGCAGAAGCAATGCAAGCAGCAAAGAAATGTTTCTTTCCTGTCCATATTGCCAGAGCATAGGTCTTTAAATGTGTTCTATGTTGTTGCCTGTAGCATTCAAATCAAGTCTTTCTCCACTTGCACTCTAGTCTTTTACCTTGCCACTCCAGCTCCCGCAGTCCTTCCATGTACCCTGGAGCTTGTTTGAAGCAGGTCAAAGCGGATGCTTAAATGTGATTGTGTCTACTGCCCTACTGAGTTCCCTATTCCAGATCTTAACTAGGGCATCAACAGAATCTCTGGATAAACCCTTGTAGTTGGGATAAACCCAACTATAAACCCTTCCGAGACTTCTTGGAATCCTATTGGGTCCAATAATCTTTTCTGGCAGACCATCTTAATAGGTCCTTCTCTCTTGCAGAGGTGGGTTGTGGCAGGAAGCCATACCTTAACCAGGTTGTGGTCCATCTATGACAATGGGGAAATCACAGGAACACCTCCCTGATCAGAGCAAAATACCAAATCAAGCAAGTGACCAGTGGTGTGTGTAGGTCCCAAGACTACTTAGGATAAGCCCATTATTGTCATTGCTGCTATGAAATGCTGAGCTGCACCTGATAAACTGGTCCCAAAGTGAACACTGAAGTTGCCCACCATCACAAATCTGGGTGACTCTAACACCAACTCCACGACCAGGTCAGTCAGCTCAGTTAGGAACTCTCTTGGAAAACGGGGTGAACGGTACACCAACAGAAGCCACAATCTATCCCTGGTTCCTGGACTTAAGTACACAATATGGGCAGTTTGCTCCCAGCTGAGTACTCTTGTTACTGAGCAGGTGAGGCGATGTGGGCTGGGAGGTGGTGGGGCTGTGGTCTATAGCAATAATATCTCCTTTACCAAGATCCCAGTCGTGGCAGGAAGGGGATACTTAACCCTTTCCCCTCACATCACGGTCCTAATAAAAATCACATCCACACCCACCCCTCTTCTATTAGCCTGAGTAGGGAAATTTCCAGTGGTGCCAATGACAGCTTCCTTCCCGAGAAGCTTCCGTGCTTTTGATTGGGACTGGGACGGGGGGAACGTAACTATTTCCTCCCTGTGTACCACAGTCCTGATTGTGATCCATCTACTGTGAGGCTGCTATTTTAATTTTTCAAACATTTCTAATTACTCTTCTTGTGTCACCCATAGTTTCTCCCTCAGTTTGGTGCCACAGAGGAATAGCCTGGAAGCCTTCTTGGGACGAAGAAGCAAAAATGCAGTCGTTCTGCGAGCCTAACAGCAAGCAGAGGCATGGAATTGGCTTATCAGTATTATTGGATTCCCAAGTCCAGAAGGACTCTGACTAGTGAGTATGCTGCTATTAGACTGAACTTCCTGCAGTTTCCTGCACTAACTAGTAGTTCTGGAAAGCAAGGAACTAGTCCCTGGCTCACAGGAAGCAAGGAATCTGTACTTGACCTGCGGAACTTTTAGTTTGAACTCTGACATCTGACAATGGGGCTGTCCTTAGGGCATGGCAAGCAGGGCGACCGCCCCGAGACCCGCTCTTTTAACCCCCATTAGAATTAACTGGAAGGGGGGGCCCGCACTGGCTGATTTGCCCTGCACCCCACCAGGGCTCTCTAAGGACAGCCCTGTCTGACACCCACTTAGTATGCATTGCATCTTGTAGTAGAAAACTGTAATTCAAACACTTGCAAGGCATTTTGTTCGAAAAATTTAAAAGAGGTTATTTTGCATGTAATGCTTGCACGTGCAGTTCTGACAAAACTAATGGAATCCTTTGCTAGCTGCTTTTGCCATCAAAGACCTAGCAGCTGCTAACAAACCCAAAGCACAAAGCCTTTTCCATTTCCACAAATAAGGGATATTATATTTGCATAACAGCTGGCAACAATACCTAAATATTCTGTCCATTATCCCTGATGTCTGTCAGATTTTTCACATGCAGCTGTTATAACTGACAGCGCCATCTGTGTCAAGAAATCTGGCCCAGATCCCACCAGTGCTTGTTGCCTAAAATCCTCCTTTTTGTTTTGTCAAAGTTTACATGACGGTTAGGAATCAAAGAGGTGGGACCAGTTCTTGGCAAGAGCCACCCCTTGAAGAATGGAGGAAGAACATGTCATGTCAGCAACTCCACTCTGAGACTCCACTACTTAATTCACTACAAGGATCTTTTTGTAGTGCTCTCTGCTAGTGACAACTGTAATCTGAATTCCTAGAATTGCTGTTCCCAAGCAGTACAGAACAATGATCTCTAACTTGTTAACAGCAGCAAGATTAATAGTAATTGCTAAAAACTGGGGAGAGAAAATGTCCACCAATTTGCAAAGAATGGGTTAACAAAGTATGGAATATAGCACAATTGACTAAATTGACAAAGCGAGTCAGGCTAAAAAATGGAAGACCCCCCCAAACCCAGTATATTTTAAACAATAGTAACCTTTTATTGAATATTGAAGAACAAAATAGGTGTTATAAAAACGTACAACTGTTTATCCTTTTATATGATATTATTGTGTTCTTTTTTCCTCTTACATGGGTATTGTATATTTGAATTTGTTCTAAAGGTATTTGAAAATGTGAAGGATTGCATAAATTACAATTTCATATTAAATTAAATCCATT
Organism: Hemicordylus capensis; assembly: GCF_027244095.1. NCBI lineage: Eukaryota > Metazoa > Chordata > Lepidosauria > Squamata > Cordylidae > Hemicordylus > Hemicordylus capensis. The sequence continues at coordinate 108,067,967 of NC_069662.1, forward strand.
TTTAAAAACTGTAATCTGGATACCATAGGTTAGGGTTAGGGTTAGGGTTAGGGTTAACCCTAATATGGGAGGGGACAGCATCATTAGCATCTTAGCAGGCAGCTGGGGCCAAAAGCCTTTGAGTACCCTTCGTCTCTATTTTTCTGTAGCAGAGATTCTATTAATTCTGTTATTCATATGTTTTTTAACAAGACACACAGATCAGACCTGAAGTCCCAGCAACATGGAAGAAGCTGTGTATGATCTGGCACTGCAATGTTGATGGGTGCAGCTTTCTGGTGATGATTTACTTGAGAATGGTGGCACATTTTTGACATGGAGAAGTAGTCATACCTGCAAACACACCCATCTGCAGTCTGAACATCTGACTATACCAGGAGCATTTTCTGAACAATGAAATGGACTTCCAGTCCTATGACAACACTTGTGTTGTGGAAAGGGCTTATGCATATCTACCAATGAATCAGACCCAGCTATGACAAATATCTAGAAGCAGCTTGGTAAGCACGTCTAACTCATGAATAGACACAATTGCAAATTGTTGGCACATAATTCTAAAAAATGAATAGACCAGCGGGAGCATAAAAGTAACTGCAAATATTGTGGGAAGCAGCCATTGCCTGCTTAAACTGCATTGCTTATTTACTGGGCAATATCCAAACTAGTTAGTCATGACTAAGCACCATCAAAATCAATGATACAAGTTAGTCATGACTAACTTAAGCCCTATCATGCAGACACAGCAGTAGTGCCTATAAAGGTGAAGAGTAAAAGTAGAATTATCTATATATGTAATTCTCTTAGGCGTACCAACTGCTAATCCCATGCATGGCAGCTCTCGTGAGAGAGCCAATTAGCGACTGCGACCACAGGGAGAGGAGGGGGGGGAGAAGCAGCAGCCCAGCTGCCAGGGGTGGGGTGGAGAGAAGCAGCGACCTGGCGAGTGGCTGGCTGGGGTGGGGGGGCAGGGAAGGGAGAAAACAGGCAGTCAGCAGACAGGTGAGCGGTCCCGGCAGGCAGTCTCCCAGAGCGGCCACAACCAGTGGGCAGGCCCAGCAGGTGGGCAGCCACGAACGGCAGGTGGGCCCAGCAGGCAGGTGGCTGGAGTGACTGTGACCAGCAGGCGGGTGTGGCAGACAGGTGGCCGGAGTGGCCATAGATGGCCAAGTGGCCGTGAATGGCAGGAAAGAAGATGGGAGCTGGGAAGAAGGAGGAGGAGGAGGAGGCAGCTACAGGTGAGGGGGAGAAGATGGGCAGTGGGGGAGAATGCAGTGGTGGTGGGCAAGAAAAAAACAGTGGTAGGACTAGGGACACAGATTTTCTGTGCCAGATCAGCTAGTAAGTTATAATTCCTGAACATTATAAGCCCTGAACATTCTATTGCTAATAAAATCTATAGTATCCATCCAATCATCCAAAGCAAGGGGAAAGAAGGAAATAATGACAGTCTGAAATGTTGAAAATGTTGTCTGAAATCTTGTACATATCAACTGGGTAACAAGTGCCACCGCCACTCCAAATTTGGTGGAGATCCATTACAAAATGGCCGAGATATAGCCATTTAAAAATTGACTCCTAAAGAGAGGGGTTTGAGTGTTGAAAACCCTTTTACATCACAAATAATGCACTTCATTGAAATTTTAATGTCCCTAATTTTATCCAAAAATTCAGGTCCATGCTGGACTAGTTTTGCTTGTCTGAAAAATATCCATCTAGGTAACTTTGAGTAATTAGTGTATATAGTCCCCAAAATAACAGGGTAAAATCAGTTAAGGGTGCAGATCAGTGATCTTGCCCATTAAGGATTTTGAAGCCAGAGTTGGAGGTGGGGGGCAAGTTCTGACAAGTTCTAGATAGTAACTTCTGGAACATAGCTGCCTGATAAGGAGAGTCTATGAGTGTTCTGGTACTCATATAGTTAAATAACCATTCCTTTCCCCCTCCCTTCCATGCAGCTGCTTCCTTCACCAACTACATACCCCAGGGAAGAACACAAAGTTGTGCCACTGGCCTGATACATTGCTAAACATATAAGAACAGTTGCCAAGATGGGAGTGAACAAAAGTTGCACAGATGGGAGTGAACAAAAGAGTAAGGGTGAACAGAAGAATGCCTGGGGTGGGTGAGGTTTGAAGACATCATGGGTAGCAAGGAGATGATATTAAAGGTGAGCAAAGAAGAGGCTGAAGAACCTAATTTCTAAATCCAGCGTAATATACAAGATAATATATAGTCTGATTATATGGCATGGAATAGGCCTGTCCCAGTTAAAAGTTGTCGGATCCAATCCAACAGGAAAATTGTCAGGAGGAACTGACATGACCCCCACAAAACTGTCAGGTTGGGTCAGATGAGAAATCCAACAATTCCTCAACATTCTGTTGTTGTGATGTAAAAGTTAAAGGGGGTTTCCCTTTAACTTTTAAATCCCAGTTGCATGAATGAAAATCACTTCTCAGCTGAGAGGCAGTGAAAGCTCAGTTATAATTTAAAAATTAAAGTGAAAGCCTCTAAGTTTTAAATCCTGACTGGGCAAAAGTGAAGTTACTTCTCTGCTGAGAAGTGGCTTCTCTTTCACGTGGTTGGGTCTGACAGACATGTCAGAACTCGGATAGAGTTCTGCCACAACAGGAGAGATTTTAGTTGGAGTTTCAACTGTCAGTGTTTCCTTCTGTCATGGTGGAACTCCTCTGATAATGCCTGACAGAGGGTATATCAGGTCTGACATGCCTGTTGGATGGACCTGACTGAACAGCCCTAGCGTGGAAGTTAAACTGACCAGTTTACATTTCAAATTTCAACGCCTGTTAGAGAGAACAGGAATGAAAATTATAAAAATGTTAACTCTCCTCTTAAATGAAGGTTTTGAAAATTAATTTCAATGAGACTTAGTCATCACTCATTTAGTCTGGATGTGGTCCACTGATCATTACTTGCTTTTGAACTCAACAAGAGCACAATAATTCAATATTTATGGCTGTTTTCTGTATAACCAATAACATGTTTTTTCTTATTACTGTCTTCAGTGAGTCTAGGTGAGTCTTGTTTGTATTTTCCTGTCTATATAAATTTATTATTTGCCATTGTTCATCAATATACATGTTTGTTCAATTGCCAGCCAAAATGGCTCTTTCTAGGCGGACAATTTCCTTCAATATAGGTTGCATTTGCACATAATGTCAAACCAGAGCGGAATGGGATGGAGGTTTGAATTTGTGTATGTCTGAATCCATTTAACCATGATTTTGCAGGGAAAGTGACCTGCTGTCACTTGCCAAACTCCAATTTGAACCTTCAGTTTGGAGTGTGTTTCGCTGCTCCAACCTGATGTTTGAAGGTGGCAGCTTTATATCTGAACATAATGAGCATTAGAGATAGTCTAGCTGCCATCATGAATGCCTCACTGGGGGGGCGGGGGAGGATGCCTTCATGTTTGAAGGAAGTGTTGGGGCACATGTACCCCAACCTTGAAGCTACCAACCCAGAACTATATGGAATTCAGGCCTGTGTCTAGTTCCATTTTATTACAGGAATTAATGCCTGGACTCAGGGTGAATGGACAGAGACGCAATGGGTCAGGCTTAATTACCAGTCTCACACTGCTGAAATTAACCTGCTGTCCAGTAATCCCCTTACCTCACTGACAGGATGCTTCTGCCTTAGTCAAATGTATTGATTAACTCGTCTCAAACATGTACCCCTTTTTATGTTACTTTAAATATTCTCAAACATGTACCCCTTTTTTGGTTACTTTAAATATTCTCTTGTTATAATTACACACTAGATAGAGGTACACAAGAAATAATGTAATTGCTGTCTCACACAAATAGAACTAATTCTCTCACTAACTCCTGACTTTTAACACCTTTTGGGGACCAGGCTAGCAAAATCTGGATCAAGAGAAGGGGCCCATTTGCAACTCAGAGATGCAGATTTGCTTTGGGCAATGTCCCCTCCTCAAGATAGCAGCTAACAGAAGATGGGATTAAGATCTCCCTGGACTGCCTGAATAATTAAAAAGACATTACCCAGAAGATAACAGCAAGTTGTCACCTTTTGGGGGACCCAGGAAAAGATGAGGAGATTTGAATAGACTCTATGAGAGATCAAAGGAAAATACAACTATAAAGAATGAAGCTAACTGGTCTCTGCACTCCTCAAGCTGTTGCCCAGCAACTGGGATGTTGCATTGTCCCATCCCAAGCTTCTAAGCCTGTCAAAGGGGAAAGTCACATTGGGGGATGCCCACTTCTAACTATGTCTCTTGTTCCCCACTCTGGCACTCAGAAGAGAAAGGGGGTGGAATGACAAGACAGGCACTATGTGTCTTGTTCACCAGAAATAAATAGAAGACATATGTTCACAAGTACATGCAATCGTCGTCACACCATAAACTGAGCAGCCCGATGAGATTGCTGCAAAGACAACATATGGCAGGGCTGGCACAGGGGCAGGAGTGTGCTTGGGTGTCCTTGGACTGCTTTGCCAGGATGTGCCATTGCAAGAGCATCCTTGATCACAGAGGACAGGACCCCAGGACCCTTTGCCCTCCCTCCTATACATATTTCCTCTTAGGAAGTTCTCATGATCCCTTCATGGAGTAATAAAAAAAATAGTGTCCCTCACCTCCCTGTCTCATCCTCCCTGCCATTGCAGAAACTGTGCTTGTGTGGGGCTGTTTTGTTTCAGGGCTCTTACAAAGGTGTTGGTGCAATTGCTGTCAGCAGAAGGGCTGAAATGCGATTTAAAGGGATTTAAATGCCCTTTCCCTACTGAGGGTGGGCAGTCCATCCCAAAATACTAGGTGCAATACAGAAATTAAGAAGACATGGCCTTACACACAGGCTCACAATCTAATAAGACAAACACCAGAAACAAAAGAATTGAGCGTGAAAGGCTGAGGGAAGAGTTTGCTGTAGTTTTTCAGGTACCACTGAAGCTCATGCTATGCAGCTTGGATTCTCCATATTTACAACGGATCACACATGCATGCTATCTCTTCCCTTCATATTTCAGTAATTCTTGCTTCTAAACCAAATGTGTGAACTTCCTCCATTGGGAAGCATTGTGATTCAACATTGGGCAGTGGATTGGTAGAGGTGGGTGCTTGACTGCTATCACCTCTGGTCACCTCACCCAGCGCCACTGCCTCCCAAAATATCTCCCCGTGTCTGCAGCACACAAACACACCAGCTTCTTCATCTTGCGCCTCCCTCTGTCCCAGTCATGTCTCAATGTGTCTTTTCAATAGCTAAAGGATGCAGAAGGTAAAGTGGCAGTAAGCGATTCGAGAACAAAAAGGCAGGGTAGGACACTACTGGGATGCAGGGAAGAGCGGGACAAGGACAGTGGCAGGGATGGCCATTGTCATTGCCATCCAGTCAGGGAACTGGCAGGCAGGGAGCACATTCAGTGGGCAGTGGCCTAAGGGAGTTAGCAGGGGGAAGACAAGGGAGGGATGTTAATGCATGGCACATGCTGCGGCCCACAGGAATAAGAACAAGAAGGGTAGAGAAAACGGGTAGGGGAGAAGAGGAGGTCATCATGCTGCCTAGGCATTGGGTGGGGGGGAAGCTCTGCGAGAGACAGAAAATGCAAAATAGTTTATTGATTTCACTGGTAGAAGGCTTAGGCCCATGCATGTTGGTATATTAAGTCATGTTAGAGGGGGGAAACACCATAAACACTTAAGTAGTTCTTCCCAGTACAGACCTCTTTGAAGAATATTTTTGATTTCACTAATGGATGTTAAGCTAATACTGAGAACTAAGTTCAAAATCCATTTGTGTTTTAAATACCACATTTCTTGCCTTTGACTCCATCTCATTCAGCAGCGGCAATTTAGCCATGCAAACCACTAAGGAGAATAATTAAATTTAAGGAAATCCACCCTTGAGTTAGAACTGCAGGAAAAATAATTAAGTTTAATACAAGCTGCAGCTTCTGAATAGAGTCGCACTTTATATAGTACAAGATTATTAGTGTGTCTGATATGAATGATAAGTAGTTCTCACTTTGTGCCTTCAGCATGGGGAGGGGGAATCACACTGATATTTGCTAAACTTTCAGTGAAATGACCATATAATTTTGAACAGCAACTGTAGGATTCAGTTTTCTAACAAGTGCTGTATGACCTTTTCTCTGAGAGCTATGGAAAGAGGAAGTAGCTTACAATAAATTTGCATTACTGGAATGTAAAAAGAAGTACATTTTGACAATTAAGACATGATAGATGGAAGAAGGAACAGTGTCTACAAAGCCCATTTAAGTCATTTTTAATGCAATCCTATTAGGTACATTTTGCTTTTCATGCATTTCATTTTTACATGCCTTTTGGGTGCAGCTATTTAAATCTATATAATGTTCAAGGGTTACCAGTGCCATATCACTGCATGTTCTGTCTTAAGGCTTGTCTGTAGTGTTGCATAACTGCACATTAATAATATCCAATATGAAATGAAGGTGCAGCTAATCTGTGCAGCTGCATGAAGCACTTGTGCAAGGCATGTGGTCCCTGAATTCTTATGCTTAAAACAGTCCTATATTTACTGTATACTACTAAAATTTACAATGCAATGGAACATGTGTAGGTAAAACTTACATGCCCCATGCTGAGCTCCCCCAAAAAAACATGTGGATGGAGTTCATTGGACTACATTAGTAACAAACCCAACAGGTCCATTACTAGAAGCCATGGGACTTCAGTTTTGACATCTAGACAGTATTATCTACTACAGTTTTGTGTAATTTTCCTATATGCAAAACCATAGATACAGTAATACAATATTTTTCATATATGCAAGCAATTTGTAAGCACGGGAGGCCCCAGTGTTCTTGGGGTTCCAAAGATCAAGAAATTTTGATCAGATTTCGATCAACTGGTCTTGCTCTTGTGCTCTCCTTGCCAAATATTCAAGAGTGTTTCTTTTCATTTGCTCTTGTTATACTTGTTTCACAATATCACAACTATATTGAAGAACATAATCAAGGGATCTTTGGCCACACATCTCTATGCTTCAACTGTCTTAGAACTCCTCATTTTTAGCCTACTTTCCAGTAGGCTTATGAGATCACCCAACATTCTGTGTGCGTGTGTCCCCCTCTATCAACTTCACAATGCCTGGACCAATATGAACCAAATCAGGTATAGTTGTAGGGACACACAGGGGCACCTCAACGGCGTAGTTTGTGATGATGTCATCCACCCTGATCCAAGATGGTGGACATGTAAACTTTTAAGGCACAAGTGGGCTAACTTGTGAACCGCTTAACCAATTTGAACCAAATTTGCTACAGCTGTAGGGACACATGGGGATGCCCAAATGGTGTGGTGTGTGATGATGTAATTTACTCCAATTCAAAATGGCAGCCACATGAACATCCGAGGCACAAGCGGGCTAATTTGTGGACTGTCTAACCGATTTAAATCAAATTGCATACAGTTGCAGTGAGTGACACACAGGGACACATTAGTGGCATCATTTGTGATGATGTCATCCACCCCAATTCAAGATGGTGGAAGCATAAACTTTGGAGGCGCAAGTAAGCTAACTTGTGAACCATTTAACCTATTTGAACCAAATTTGCTATAGCTATAGGGACACATAGGGACACCTCAACAGCATAGATTGTGACAATGTCATCCAAACCAATTCAAGATGGTGGATATGTAAACATCTGAGGTGCATGTAGGCCAACTTGTGAACTGCTTAACTCATTTGAACAAAATTTGCTATAGCTGTATGGACACATAGAGATGTCCCAGTGGTGTAGTTTGTGATTATGTCTTTGAGGCACAAGTGTGCTAATCTGAGGACTGTCTAACCGATTTGAACCAAATTTGATACAGTTGTCGTGAGTGACGTACAGGGACACCTCAGTGGTATAGTTTATAATAATGTCATCCACTCTGATCCAAGATGGTGGATGCATGAACATTTGAGGTGCAAGAGATCTAACTTGTGAACCTTGATTTGAACCAAATTTAGTCCAGTTCTAGAGACAGTGAAAGGAAAGTAGGCTGATTAGTACTTACTAGAACAACTTGTTGTCGATGGAGAAAGAGCAAACAAGGCAAGGTAAATGGGCCATTTATTTCATGAAAACAAAACTACTCAAAATGTAGGCCATCTTACAGCCCAGATTCACAACTACTATGTTCAGCTAGTGAGGCATGACAGAGGAATACATCACAGTTAGATGCTCCTTTTGAAATTCTCTTCCAGCTTATGCAGTGAGCATAATCTGGCCTCTATTTATTAATGTAACATTATGAGCTGCTTTTCAGCTAAATAAGCTCTCAGAGCAGCTTACAAAAAAAATTCAAATACACATACTAGTCTTGATTTAAATAATATGCGTTAACATCACACACTTCACCAGCCTCCGGTGGAATGGCTGACTGTTAGAGAGGCCATACTCCACTGGGTCCTTTCAGGAAGCCACCTGCAATTTCTGCAACAGTCTTTCAATATTATCTTCTCAGTACCTTGCACTTGAGCCAGAGTGTGGATCATGTTCATTGTTGGTTCAACAAAACCGTTTCTTTTTTCATTCCAAAACTTGCATCATAGATAAGTCCAGAATGCATATTCATAACCGTACAATGTGTATCCATTTATTTATCCATGTGGCAAGCAGCCAAGCAATTTAAGAGATGAAACAGACTCCAAAAGAGTGATTGGAGCTTCTACGCATTTACTGTAAGATCTACACCATGCTTCAGAAAGGTTCAGAAATCTTTGTCATTATAATGCCCTCTTATCAGACAGTAGCATGCTCCAAAAATTTTACGCTCCAAAATCTGTACTCCAAAGTACAATGCAAAGGAATTTGTAATTGACTTTTGAGAACAATATTTGGGTGGTGATGTGGGCTGGGAGGTGATATTTGGAATTGTTTCTATAACAACAATGCTTTTTTAAAATTCTGGGCCATATATTCCATTATATAATGTATTAATTAACTAGACATGAAGTGAACAGCCCTAAAGATAATCAAAAATCTGAACCAAGTACTAGTTTGATCTAAACTGCTCAGGTAAAGCCCAAATATCAAATGTTCCAGGTGGTAGCCAGCTGGATTTTTATGCAATGGAGTATTCAAAAATATAAAATCTTCTGAAAATTCTAAGAGTCATATAATGACTGGATCCTCACTTCCAGAATAATCAGGAGTTAATCCAGTGCTTCCTGGCAACAAAAATATCTGCATTGCCAGGTTCTAGAAGGAATCTATGGTCTCTGATGTTACAGATTGGTTGCTAAAAATTGCAGACCTCACAGTAACTTTGTTAAATTGAGGCAGGCCAAGATGAACAAATACTTTTCAAGTGGTGTTATGTTGATTTGAGAACAATCGTGGACTACCAATGGTTTACAACATGCTGCATACATATAAATGCTCTTAGGAATATTATAGAGACAATACACAAGGATATTGGGACAAGGAGCCATCTTATTTATTTATATATTTATTATTTCTCTATGTAAACCACTTTGGGAACTTTTGTTGAAAAAAGTGGTATATAAATATCTGTACTGTAGAAGTAGATATAAATAATCAGAGGTAAATATATCCAAGACCCACAGGCTGCATCAAGCCTGCCAAGACTCCCCCCGATATCCAGAAAGCTTTCTGCTACCAGCATATGGCAGCTCACTAGTTGGCTAGTTGCTCTTTCTAGAGCAAAGTGGGGCAAGGAGAGAGATTGTGGGGTGGGAACAATCTTTGGCAAGCTGCATCCAGCCCACAGGCCTTATGTTTCCTACACGTGATATAGATCAATGCACATGTGAATATATCTTATCTCCTTGTTTGTTTACAATGCTTTTAGACATACATACATTTACAGAATTATAAATAATTTCTATAGGACATTAGGGTATGTGTTTTCTCAGTCACGTTCCATTTACCCTCAAAACCACTCTGAAGCCACTTAAGCTGAGAGAATGGCACCAGATGCACTTCATGACTGATGAATTTTGAACTTCTGGCTCTCTTATTTTAGCACACCTTATCCACTGCAGCATATTTCTTTCTCTCTCTCTCTCTCTCTCTCTCTCTCAACACACACACATACACTTACAGCTTGTTCTTCCCTATATGATTCTCTTATGCTTTGTTAGCTTTCTAATGTACTTACTCTTCTTATGAGAACATAAGAAAAGCATTGCTAGATCTGATCCAAAGGCCATCAAGTCCAACATCCTGTTTCCCACAACCAGATGCTTCTAGTTGTGGGAAACAGGCATGAAACAGGCACAAGCAGGGCTTAAAGCAACCCGCTCTCCCCTCTGGTTGCTTCCCAGAAACTTAATGTTCAGCGACATATAGCCTCTAAAGATGGGGATTCTGTTTAGCCATCATGAGTCATGACAACCATGAATTGACCTATCCTCCATGATTTCTCTAGTCCCTTTTCAAAGTCATCAAAACTAATAAGAAAACTACCTTATACTGAGCCAGATCACTGGCCCATCTATCCCAGTATTGCTTATCCTAGCAGAGGTCGGTAACTTTGGCTCTCTAGTTATTATTGAACTACAACTCCTATCATCCCCAACCACAATTGTGGCTGGGGATGATGGGAGCTCTAATTCAACAACATCTGGTGAGTCAAGCTTACCTGCCCCGGGCTTGCTTGCTTGCTTGCTCATTTATTTATTTATTTCTATAGTTAAATCTGTATAACAAATCTGACGGAAAAGATTTAAAATACAAGCATTAAAAACTGCACAAAATACAAAGAAACAGCAGTAGAGACAATCATATAAAAGGCTGGGTAAAAAACCAAAATTTAACAAGCTTTCTAAAAACTGTGATGGAGTCCGAGGAGCAAATGACCACTGGGAGAGCATTCCAGAGTCTGGGGGCAGCAACAGAGAAGGCCTTGTCCTGCGTGCATGACAACCGCGCCTCCCTCATTGTTGGCACCCGGAGCACAGCCCCCTCAGATGACCTTATAGCAAGTAGTTGTAGTTCTCTGGGGCAGAGATCTTTCCAAGCACTAACAACAAGCAATATTCTTTCAAACTGATATGTGGGGGATTGAATCCATATGCACAGCATGGGCTGTACCACTGAACTCCAGCCCTTCCCCTCTTATGAACCGTTCTGAGACAGTCTACCAGCCATTGCACCAAACGGAAAAAGCAATGGCAACAAAATCTAACCACAGATGACTGTACAATTTGTGTTATAAAGCCATACATTTTGTTGCCTTGAACAATCAGACTTGTTTATACTTTTCAACTGGAGGACCACAGAACTAGATTTGTGAATGTTTGCATCAGTGTTGTGAAACAAGCATCATGGGCATTCTATGACACTGAAAGGGACAGGCTGCTGTTTTATAGTCATTCTTCAAACCCAGTGATCACATCAGAAAGAACCAAGAAAATACTCTCCAGAGTCCAGACAGCAACTGGAAACATGTTTTGGCCCTGAAATGCAATGACTAGTGCTCTCTTGCAATTTTTGAATCCTGTATAATATAATTTATATTCTCATAAGTATGAAATACTGCTGTCTCCTTTTATTCTTAGTTGTGTATTTTTAGTAGTACTTTCAGTATCTTGATCTATGTTCAGGAGGACTTTTTAAAATTTATTTGGTTTTACTGTTTGTAGTAGAAGTTTGATTGTCTTCTCTTCTACATTTGTTTTAATCTCATGCTGGTTGCTGACCAAAATAAAGAGATTTATATAATTTATATAATATAAATGTAGATGCCACTCCTTTATCTAACCCAATATTAATCATTATATTTGCTTTAATATAATCACAGATTCATTGCATGTTGCTTTTTTAAAAAAAAATCCACGCACTGTCTCCAGAGCATATTTATTTAAATCAGGTTTACTGTCCCTTTTTTTCTTGCATTATGTAACGGAGTGTATAGCAACACTGGATTAGACTGACACACTGTTGTTTTTACTTAGCATTTTGAAATGTTTTTGATCAGGCTTTGGATAATTAATGCCTGGCTTTGCAATCTGTTTTGTAAAGATGTGCACTGATGAGGTCTCAAAATTGGCATATCGTCATTGTTTCATATGCACAGAGAACCAGCAGGAGGAATTGTAAAATGTGTGGAGACTAATGAAATATTTTCATTAACTGCTTCATCTATGGAGAGATTTTTTAAAAAGCGTTTTGATAGAAGTAACACTATAGCAGCTACCTGTTTTAATGCAGTCAAGTCAATGCTCTTCCTTGCCTATAAATTTTAGCCCAGTCCAGATTTCCAGGGATTCTCCAATGCATGCACAAAGAGTGTCCACACAAACATGCTTTCATTAAAAGATGAAAATGTGAGCATCCACCTCTGTCATGCAAATGAGTGGGGAATGCATGGCATCCACAGGAGCTACTTCACACACTAAGGGTCTCTACAGCAGATTTACTGATCTTCTCTTCTTTTTAAAAAAAAAATTAAAATGATGCTGATACTTTTACTGAATTATCAGTAGAGGTAACTATTATCATCATTTCCACAAAGCTTCATTTCTAAAATGGAAGGTGCTGCATCTCAAGAGCATCTGGAAACATGTCCTCTGATCTGACAACCTCATCTCCTGAATCTCTTCCTTCCAGCCAGTGTATGAGTTAGTTGTGGTTCGCTCTATGGTGAAGCAACCCCACCAAACATGCTCAGAGGCACTGAGGAGATTCTCACAATCGGGCAAAAGCGGGCTAAGGGAGCCTAGTCCCCTGATTGTTGCCCTGATTTTCAGGGCTTTTAGCTGTTTTCTTGGTTTTATTGTGTTTTAATAGTTTGGTTTTAATTGTTAATTTGTTTTTAATTGTTTTTATCATGTTGTGAACCGCCCTGAGCCGTATCGGAAGGGCGGTATATAAATCAAATAAATAAATAAATAAATAGTCCGCTTTTGCCCAATCATCTCTTGCCATGGGAGTTGTGCGGCTCCCGGCAGCAAACCCTCCTAATTCCCCCTCCCCTTAGACAAGGTTAGCAGAATGAGCACTCTGCTAATGCAGTGCAGCTCCGCACCGCAGCAACACACGAGGAGACCCCCACCGGGAGGCTGAAACAAGCCTCCCAGCCCTGGGGGTCTCTCCAGGATGCCCCACACACTCGCGCGGGGCATCCTGGAACTTCCGGGGGCCACACAGAGCTGTAACGGAGCTGGCAGTCATGTGGGCAGCCGATCCGACTGCCCAGGGCTGCAGCCTTGATCGTCTGCAGGGAGAGCGGGCTAAGCCTGCTCTCCCCGCAAACCCCATTTCCGCGAGTCTCATGAATCGTGAGACTCACCTCACTATCTTCTTTAGAATTACATCATATGTGAAAGTTGGTCCAAGGCAAAACCCAGGTGAGTGTTGACTCAAATCAAGTTCTGCCTTTCCATCTTCTTCAAGAGCTCTAAACTTTTTAAATGATTAGTGTAACTAATCAATACCTTTTTTAAAAGACAACAGGGATATTGAGCCTACATAGGTGCAAAGAAGCTGCTCACAACTCTGACTGTGCCTTAGAAAGACGCTAGATGATGGCATTTGGACTCATACCATCCAGTCACTCCACTGACACTAAATGCATTTCAGCTCTGAGCCCTCCTCACATCACCAATTTTGTGCAGGGGCAAACATCTAGTAGTTACCTAGGAACTGAAGGAAATGCTTCCTACCCATTTCCAGTCCAGTGTACTCAATTTGCAAATACCTAAGGCAACCCTAAGCTTGTGTTTTTGTTGCTATTCTCTTCTACTGTGCAAGCTCAGAGTAGTGTCTCCTCCTTTGTTTTATCCTCATAATAGCCTTGTGCAGTAGGGATGTGCCCGAAACATTTAAGAGGCCATTATGAAGGCCTCCGAAACGTTTCGGCACTGGGGGTGTTTCGGCACTGGCAGGGGTAGTGCTTTAAGGGCGGGGGAGGGTGTACTCACCCCTCCCGCCGCATTTCCCCCACCGGCGCATTGTTTTTTGTAAGCCCCTCGGGGCAGCAGCATTCCTCCCTGCCGCCCCGTCTTCCCCGTCGGCCGGAAGTGGCCGGAAGTTGCGAGTGCGCGTGCGCCCATCGTGCATGCGTGCGCACACGGCAGAAGGGCACACGCGCGCACGCAACAGGCGCACGCACACTCGCGACTTCCGGCCACTTCCAGCCGACGGGGAAGACGGGGCAGCAGGGAGAAACGCTGCCGCCCCAAGGGGCTTATAAAAAACAACGCGCCGGCGGGGGAAATGCGGCGGGAGGGGTGAGTACACCCTCCCCTGCCCTTAAAGCGCTACCCCCGCCGGCGCCGAAGGTTTCCATGTACATCCTTATTGTGCAATAGTTTAGATTGAGAGACAGTGACCAGGCTAGGTCGCCTAGTGAGCTTCATAACTAGCAGGGATTTGAACCCAGGTCCAAGTCAATGAATCTAGCCATTGCTATAGGTACCAAAAGCTGAAAACACAAAAACACAAGACATTGCAATTCTGTATTTCCCTTCCCTGCTACCCAGTAATTCAGTTTTGCATTCATTCTTTTGCTTCTCGTACTCTTCAAAACACACTTCCCTCAATTCCCCAAACTGCAAGTATTAAAACTAAAATCAAATAAGAGAAAGGCTGAAAGCTGAAGCAAGCAAGGAACAGCACTTTCAGAAACGCAGCAGTTTCTCTTCTGAAGAACAAAATGAATTGAGCTCAGTCAGCCCCAGTTGTGCCACCATGATCATCTGAAACTCGTAACATCATTTTGAAGGCATAAAAATAAATTGAATTAAAAGGAGCAAGTCCTCTCCCTGGGATTCAAATGTGATTGCACTCCTGCAGCAATTGCCATGGCTTCTAGCCTGGAAAGAGTTACTGTGAAAGTGCAGAAGTGTCCTCGATTCACACTGTACAAGCAACCCCAACACATGTTTTCAACTGTTAACCAGAACAGAGAATTCAGTTGCTAAAAAGAGGCACAATTTACAAAACTCTCAGTGCTGGGAAATCAAATGCACTCTATACAATAAGATTCTTTATCAAAAGCCCTGAAAACAACAGCATCTTCGAGCACCAATGGCAACTTCCCTCCCCAGACCAAAAAACTCCTCAGTACCACACAGCTGAGGGAGAATCACAGCAAGAAAGGGCTAAATACTCCTTTTTGTGCCCCATGGCCAGATCTTGATTGGGTCTCCCCATGGCTGCCTGAGGTAAATTGGGCCTGTTCCTCTATATCACGTAGGCCTGTCCCCCTATATCACGTAGAATGTCTGCATGGCAAATATTTTGTGTCTGAACAGCCTGGAAAGCACCTGAAGAAGAAAAAGGAGGGATGGATGAGGGCTAAACAGTAGTGTTGAGAAAGAAGAGAAAAGGAGATGCAGAAGTGGGGTGCTTGGATGTAGGTAAGGGAAGAAGTACTGGGAAAGAGAGGAGATGGAAGGAAATGGGAAAGAGTAGAAGAAGGAGTTGTAAGAAAACTCTGGAAAAAAACAGGTAGCTGGCGAAAAAGAAGGGGCAGAAAGATGGCTGGAGAAAAAAGAGTGAGCAGCAGAGAAAGAATAAGCTGAAGAAGGAAAAGGAGGGTGGAGGAGGACCAGGACAGGGAGGGAGGGAAGGAGGAAAACTAACATAAGTGGAGAGAGAAAGATTACCCCCACACACAAAAAAACAACCACCACCCAGCAACAGTTCCCCAGCATTCCACCTGACATTTCTGATGGCAAAATATAGAAACCTATGCTTGACATCATGCCATGATGCTAATCATCTGAGGTTATAGTCCTGGGATGGCAAAGAGAACTTGATCCTTAACTCCAGTCCTAAATCAATTCGAAGAACCTTTAAACTGATAATCCCTGCATGACAAAGACATTCTCTCCCACTCCTTTGCAAGGTTATCTTTGGACTTTTTTGGCCTTTAAGAAACATGCAGGCTGCCACAAAGCTACACCAGCCATATCTGAGAGTAAAAAAGGGGACAGGTTTTCATGGGGAAACACCAGTTATAGCATATTCTTCAGCATATTCTGCCGTGCTGTGGCAACTCACGATCAGAAAGCCCAGGTTAGCAGAGCACTCGCTCCGCTAACCTGGGCTTAAGGCAGGGGCAATTCAACGGGTTACCTGCTTTGACTAAACTGGGCTCAGCTGCAAGCCCGGTGGGTCTCATGATCGGTGGGAAGCGGGCTAAGCACCCTTAGCCCACTTTCCACTGATCGTGAGAATAGCTTCAATGATATTTTAGAGGCTGAGTAGTCCACATTGCATGACCAGTCTTGCTGTAGTAGTCAATTGGGGAAGGAGACTGGTGAACACCAGCAAACCTACCTCTTCCCATAGCAGTCCCCAATTTGTTTGTTTTGTATTTCTCCTACTCATTTGCTTTCTTTCATTGCACACTGCCAGGCTATGCACATGATCACTGCCTTGATGGGGAGGGTGGTGGCGAGAGGGAAGGGAAGGGAAGATTTCACCCACTCCACATGATCATTTGGCAAATCTTTGGCATGCCACCGTACAGTCACATGATCTGCATTGCTCCATGCAGCACATATCACTGGAGGCTGGGACTCATTTTCCCAGCCTCCAGGAATCCCTCAGTGCACCATGCAACAAGTTCCTGGGGGATTCCCCCAGGAGCCGGGCACACTAGGTGCCCAACTTTGTATGCTCAGGCTGTGTGCAGCCCAAACATGCACATGACTCCGGGATTAAAGGCTGTTGCTAGCAATGCTTTCCTACCTGCTCCCAGAAGCCCCCTTGTTTGTGTTTGAGTCTCCAGGCTTGGCATGCTCAGGAGTCTCACAGCATCGTAAGCTAGCCACTTACGGCACTTGGGGGTATGTCACTTAGCGACAGTGGCCAGTTGCCCCTAGATTTGGCTCCTAACAAGCAAATTGGAAAGGGGAGCAGATGCATGACCTCCCTATGCTGGATTACCCTAAGTAGACCCCAGAAGTTAATTAAAAGCAGGTTAACTCTCTGCCAAAACCACTCTGCACTCAGAGTGAACTGCCTCCCCATCCTCTCTTTTGCAAAGAATAGCAGCTAGCTAATGTGCCAATTGACTCAGCAGAAAGAACACAGAAAAGGCTTGCAGAGGTAAATCTCTCCCCCCCCCACCTGCCACCACCAAAAGAGGTCGAGTCAGCAATAAAGACCTAAAAGATCCACCGATTAAAAGTACTGATTGGAGTATTGGACTTTCCATCCATGCAATTTCTTCTTCTCACGTCTATGCACTCTGGTTTCATGACAAAAGCCTTGGCATACCTCGACAATTCCCACATTGTTACACTGAGGAGGGAAGATCAGCAACAATGGAATCCTTGCCGGTTTCACCCAACACACCTATCCAACAACAGTCAATTGGAATGTGCCCCCAGGATATGTTTCTGGGTATAAGAAGTCCCAAATTCATGATCCAATGTGCTCTTTGTGTACCCACTACCTTGCAGTCAACAGCTGCTGTTTGGGTGATTTACTGTCCACAGACCATGCCAGTCTGTGTTCAGTTCTTTGTGCCACCCTTCAGATCGGCTCTCTTGCCCAGCCTGATCTGTCCAGTCTTCCTCACTAACATAGGAAGCTGGATCCATGGAGGAAGCACCCTTGTGGATTCATCTCTCTCAACTAACCCCTTCAACCTTCTTGCACCCACCTTTGTCTGAGCTGTCCCGGAGGAACAGAATGTCCCTCAGTGGTTCCAGGAGCATTGAGATCCTTTCATCCAGATTAGATAATATGAGTGTTTGCCCCTCACTGGGCCCAATTCTATCTCTATCCCCCTTTCTTAAATCCAGCTGCCTCCCCCTCTAAGAAGCCTCTTTCTCTTGCCTGCCTGGAAACTTATACAATTAGGATTTTAAGCTAAAATGCCTCATTGTAGATAAACACATTTTTGATAATAATATTGTTTTAGCCACACATTTCTTTCCATAGTACCCCTCCCTACAATATTCTCCTTTGATTTTGAAACTTAAATCTTATCTCAGTCCAGTCATCTCTTGAGTCCACAACTTCACGCAAATTAAATCTGACCTGAAACTGTCCTTTCTGAGCTAATTTTCTCACATAAGCCCAAACATAGATTTAGAGGCATTCACCAATCACCCTGGAGCCGTTTCATTAACAAGGCGTGCTTAGGCCCTTAACCCTGGCTAAAGACCGGTGTTAAAAGGAGGGTTAGGTGAGGCGGCAGTGCCAGGATTGGACTCGATTCCAGCTCTGCACACAAGCAGCCTAACCCAGGCTTGGCTGTCCTAGCCAGGGTTAGGCTGCTTGTAAGAATAGCCTTTGTACTTTGTACACAGTGCGCTCCCACTTTCTGCTGCTGGTATACTTTGTTCCCCTGCATGTTTTTTAAACAAAGGGGCTATTCAGACGATCGGCAAAAATTGGGCTAGGAGAGCCTAGCCCAATTTTTGCTGATTGTAAGAACCACCGGGCTCGCAGCCAAGCCCGGTGGTTCTAGAGCGGGTAACCCACTTGAGAACCCCTGCCTTAAAACCAGGTTTGCGGAGTGAGCGCTCTGCAAACGTGGTTTTAATTATTGTGAGTAGCTGTGACGCGCCTTCACGCCATGCCTACTCATGAGTAGACCCCCGGAGGGGAGGCAAAAAGCCACCTCCCAGCTCTGGGGGTCTCCCCAATATGCCCTGCGCGCTCGCACAGGGCATATTGGGGCTTCTGTTGTGAACCAAGCCTGATTTGTATACTAAATATGCTCATTAGCTAGCATACAAAATTAGGCCTGTTTCATCAGTGTCGCCAAGTGACCAGTTCTTTTATATAGTGACCATGTAGGATCTGGGCGCAAGGAAGAAAGGAGATCAGGCCAATCCTAAATGATTCAATGGGATTTATTGCGTATAAAAGAATAACAACATCAATCTAATTGAGCAGAAAGCAGAACATTCTGTAAGTATTACTAACAGTATTTCAACCCTAGCCAGCACCAATATTCACCCAGTGTTCCTAACTAACGTGTGTGTGTGTGTTAAATCTTCCTAGAGCCTAATAGAATTCAGATATAGATGGAAAGGGGGGGGGGGTAAGGAAGGCTGAGGGCTGGCATGGTTTGGGGAGATCAGGAATTAGTAGAGGGAAGGGGGGAAAGGAGAAGGAGGGGGAAGGATGGAGGGATCCAAGGCTTGTAGGGTGGCATATTACCCAGATCAGAGCCTTGAGAATGGTAGATCTTTCAGATGAATGAGCGAGGCTGTGGCTGGGGACAGGAGCTTTTAGAGCGATGATCAAGCATGCAGTTTGCTCAGAGCAAGGCTGAGAGTCAGGGCACCATGGCTGGGGAAGTCTTTTCTCACTGCGCAGCAGAAGTCACAGAGAGTTCCTGTCCGTGGACAGAGGTCCTGCTTGTTGCCCCGCGGCTTAGCAGCAAACTCTGGGATGGCTCTTGAGCAAGTATGCTTGTCAGGCAAGATTGCTAGGGAGTATCATAGCTGGGGAGTCTTGACTTCTCACTGTGTAGCAGAAGTCACAAACAGTCCCTTCTCCCTGTAAAGAGTTCCTGCCTCTAGCCCCATGGCTTGGGCAGAAAACCCTTGGATTACTCGTGAGCAAGTCTTGCTTGTAGGCAAAGATTGCATGTAGGCAAAGATTGCATGTAGGCAAAAGACTGCTAGCTCTCTGTCCAGTAAGCCTCATTCTTTATAGTTGTATCTTCCTTTGATCCCCATAGAGTCTATTCAAAATCTCCTCATCTTTTCTGGGTCTCAATAGGTGACAACTTGCTGTTACCTGCTGGACATTGTCTTTTGATTAGTCAGGATATTAGCCAAGTCCAGGGAGATCTTAATCTCATTTTCTGTTAGCTGCTATCTTGAGGAGGGGACGTTGCCCAAAGCCAATCTGCATCTCTGAGCTGCAAATGGGCATCTTCTCTTGTCCCAGATTTGCCAGCCTGGTCCCAGATGTTAAAAGGTGTTAGTAAAAGACTAAATCTACAGGTGTTTTCCTAGAGTGGGCTTTCTATAGACAGCAACTGAGTACCCCCTTTGGGCATAGCAGGGTAATCACTGACAAAGATTAACATAGACCTTGCAGGAGGAAGTGAGAGCTCAGCTTCTCACTTCTTCCAGACATTATCTGATAATGGGTTAGATTTTAACATTTGGATTGTTCTGTCCTGGCTTTTGTGCTTCTTTGAGTACTCATTTCACAATACAATGCTGGATTGCTTTTTCCTTCACAGAACAGTTGAGACCTGGGTGTCAGTTCACCCTGAGTCCAGGCACTGAATTCATTTCTTAATAAAATGGAACCAAACACAGGCCTGAATTCCACATACTTCTGGGTTGGTACCTCTGGGTCTAAGGTTGGGGTGCGTGTGCTCCAACACTTCCGGGGGCCGCGCAGCCCCCCGAGCTCCCCAGCCCCTGCCGGCTCCGTCTCATAGCTGGCAATCACGTGGGCGACCGATCCGGTCGCCCAGGGCTCCCTTCCCGCTCACTGCCCCAAACCGGGTCTCACGGATCATGAGACCTGGTCCAAAGTTAACAGGACACAGTTGCTCATAGCAAGGAACTGGGAGAGATGAAGGGAGAGAAAATAGGGAGAGAGTAATATTTGGCTCACCATCACCATTGACTAAAATGGGAGTATTTTATTTATTTTTTTATTTATTTTTGCATTATTTATTTATTTATTTATTTATTTTATTTATTTGATTTATATCCTGCTCTTCTCCAAGGAGCCCAGAGCGGTGTGCTACATACTTGGGTTTCTCCTCACAACAACCCTGTGAAGTAGGTTAGTATTTTAACTTATACACCCACTTTTGTTCGTGTACTATTGTTGAGCGTGGTAACAGACTTTTGAGCAGGCATAGGAATCCAACTAAGCTTCCTGCCATGCCCTCATCTCAACCCATTTTTGCCTCTTACACTGGTGGGATTCCACAAACATAGCCAATATGTCAGCAGTATGCATCACTGGTGCAATGGTAGCATCACACTGAAAAATCTCCACTACAACAGAACAACATTTTGCTTTGCTGGCACAAGGGGCAGAGTGTAGTACCAAGTGGACATAACATCTTGTTAAGATTGTGCTACGAGTTATATAATTCCCTAATGCTCTTCAACATTACCACCAGTTCAATAAGTATAGTACTTTTTGTTTCATTATGTGAGTGAACAAATCTGAACACGAGTGAAAAATAACATGCAAAAAATCATACAAATTGTACCAACTTTCTTAATGTGCAACAGTACCTACCAGCATGACTAATATATTGTGCCTTGAAAATCTATGTTATCATGCCACAGCTCACTGCAAACAGTGCAGGAATATCTGTGATTTAGATGTTAACTGCTAGGGAAATATAGATTGTGAAATTAATTATTCACATGACATAAAATTGAAACAACTATTTCAATCTGACAACTATTTGTAGACATTATGACATCAGTGACTAATTTCCTTGGCTTAATATTATTCAGACTGATCGTATGGATGTTTTATATGTCAATTCTTCTCTACATATTGCATGCAAACTTTTATAGCTGAGAAACCATAAAACTTATAGCTGAGAAATTGAGGGTTGATGTACACTAGGCAGTAGATATGATGCATAATAAATAATGTAAAACACTTCCAGCATGATGGATAAGCCTCAAACAATAGATGGCACCATACATTTAAGTTATTAATGCCCTGTTATGTTACAGCCATGTACCTGGCTGCTGTAAGGATCTTCTTGCCCAGAGACATGAGTTTTGGGCTATATAGAAATCTAATAGATAGATATAATTCATTGAGGTAGCTTGGATGTATTTTTTACCCAAAATTAACCAGTGCTGCACTCTCATTTAATCCAAACTTTAAAGCATCAGTTTCACACCATGCGCCGCCTTTGTGCAACATTTATACTTCTGGTATGATATTGATTTGGTAATGTGTGGGAGACTGAGGGTTTTAACAGATCACTGAACACCCTATATTCCTATGACCATCAAAATAGTGCTAACTCAGCACTATTAATGCAGTAGTCAGTCCCCATATAACATCTCTTTAATTATCATATTTATATACCACCTGATATATGCATTTCTAGACTGTGTACACAATTCAGGTTACAATATAAAAACAAAACCATAAAACACTTTAACAGAACAAAACAAACAATTTAAAATTATTTTAATTAATAGCCTAAGAAAACAGGTGCATCTTAAGGGCCTTTGAAAAAGCAATCAGGCGACGCTCTTGTTTTGACAGGGAGTGCGTTCCAAAGCGCCGGAGCAGTCATAGAGAAGGCCCGTCCCTGAGTTGCCACCACATGAGCTGGCAGCAACCCTAACGGGACCTCCCCAGATGATCTTAATAGGCGGCAGCATTCATGACTGTAGAGAACAGCCCTCCCCTCCCCTAAAGAGTGAACCAGAAGTGAATCCTGTCTTGACTGACAGGCAGTGAGGCAGTTCTCAGGATCGCCAAAAAGTGGGCTCAGGGAGCCTAGCCCACTTTTTGGCAGTCGTGTGCTGGGTTCCCCCTCCCCTGAGCCGAGGTTAACGGAGCGAGCACTCTGTTAACCTCATTTTAAAACGTTATTGTTTTAAAACAGTCATGGAACCCAGTTCCATGCTCTCAGATCTTATCTGTATTGAAAGAGTCAAGAAAATGACAGGCACATATAGAAGAAGGCACTCTAAAATTCACCCTTTGTGGAATAACAATCACTATCAGCCCTTTAAACTTGGTCCAGATATATATATTTTTTAAAGGCAGCCAGTGCAGCTGATACAAAACAGGTATATTATGTTCTTTATGCAACACATAATTCCCTGCCACACACATTCCAAAGCTATTAACACCACTGTGACATACTACCCATCAATCTGCTTGGCTTCACCCAGAGTGCATTAGATATAATTAGCCAGCACTGAAGTGCATTTAGTAATTATTTCTGTAACAGACACCAAATGGTGCTGTTACTTAAACTCCATTGTGAAGAATGCTAATGAAAGGCTCAGTAGAACACAGGCAGGGCCTTAAAGTGGCAAGAGCTAGGAATCTGGATCAGTATTATTCTGTTTTTGTAAGGGCAAATCATGCTAGAGAACGTTTCGCAAACAAACTACAGCATAAATTATAGTCAGTTATGCCCAACAATGGCAGTATTCTGCCTTGGATCCCAGTAAAGCCAGAGGGACTCTGAAAAATTTAAGATTCTTTTAAGGCGGTATGAAAAACTCATTTTGCAGTGTTGGGTTATAATTCTATTTGACCTCTGGGCTTTATGATTGCTGGATCTCAAAAGGAAATTGGAACAGGCAAGCACAGTAAACCTTGTAACAGCAGTGGCCAAACTATAAATCATGATTAATTGAAAAATCATCAGCATGGAGCCTGCTGAAGGAAAAAATGGTTTGAAGCCTCATTTCAAGCCACAAGCATATCACAAAAAACACAAGATATGAAGGATGTCCCCTGCTAAAAGAGCAAAGAGGCACTTTTAAAAAGTGGTGATTAGCTGGGGGAGAGCAACTGTCCCTATCCATCCCCAGCCCAGCATCCTTCCAGTGGCTGTTGCTGGTTTCTATCTTACATTTCTTTTTTAGACTGTGAGCCCTTTGGGGGACAGGGAGCCATTTATTTATATCTATGTAAACCGCGTTGGGAAATCTGTTGAAAAGTAGTATATAAATATTTGGTGTATTCATATTCGTAATGCAAAAATAAAGCTGACCAGTTCAGAGCTCAGTTTCTAATCTAAATGGAAGAGTTGTTAGCAAACATAAAATAACAAAGAGTCTGCTGGTGAAATCAAATCCATAAGGGAAATCCAGGCACCCTCTATTCTGCCATCATTTGGGGGGGGGGGCCTCTCTTACCTTCAGTTTCCCACCTCCAAGATCCACCTTAATGCATAGACATTGGAGAGGTGTGGAGTAAAATGTTGGCGATAGGGCCATTAGGTTCCACTCTATGTGTAGTGTATATGTGGTGGTTCAAGTGTCAGTCAGTCAGTCAGTCTTTATTATGGTCTTTGACCAATAACACAACATCTAAAACAATATAAAATTTTAAACATAGCCATATTAATAACATAACTGTACATTGGATCTAACCATTAATGAGCAGAGTGCAACAATTAGTATTGCAGAACAACAGAATTTTGCAACTGTGTGTGTGATAGACGAATTCACATCTATAAGCAAATATTTGACGTAGAATTCATCCGATTGACCTGGCGGATTTTGTAAAAGAGGGTCAATTAACCTTCACCTAAGGTCTATATAAAAGACACACAGCAGGAGCACATGTGCAACTGACTCAATCTCATCAGAGTTACAGGGGCAATATCTCTGCTCAGTTGGAATGTGGTTCAAGTGAATCTTGGGCCTCCGGTTTTCAGAAGCAAATAGGTTAGAATATGCCGAGATATGCCCACCACAACCTGGTGGGTTGTGTCCAATCTCAGAATATCCTAACTGAAAAAGGAAGTAGGCACTCACACAAGGATAGGAAGCGGAACCTGCTCTCCCAGGCCTGAGGGAGGTCACACTGAGCTTGGCTGCTACCAAAGTTCTTCATGCCATCTGAACCCACCATAATATAATATTTCTTTTTTTTAAACTTGCACGTCTTTCTATCAAGTTTGTTAGTTTCATCTGAGAGGACCGACAGTGAAAGAAATTGGTAAGGCAAATGGAAGGGTAATATAGAAAAGGGGGTTACATACTATCAGGCTATTATCTGATAGTGGTCATATTTGCATGTAATGCGAAACCACAGTTAAACAGGGCAGAGGTTTGAAATTATGAACGTCCGAATGCATGCAACTGCAGTTTCGCGGCAAAAGTGACCTGAGGTTTGTCTTGCCAGACTCCAATATGGTTTGTAGTGAGTTTTGCCACTGTAATCTGAGGTTTTTCGGTGGCAGTGTTATGTCTGAACGCAGACACCTCCATAACTGTGGCTTCATTCAGCTTCTGGAATCATAATCATAGAGGGTGGTGCAGACCTGCCCAGGATTGCACCTGCTCCATGCCTGCAGGTCTTCTCGCTGGCCACCTTTCCAATCACTTGATCCACCCCACCCCCCCATCTCCGATCCAACAAAGCAGTTGCCCAGCAACAGGGGATGCCGTCACGTCCCATCCCAAGATTGTCAGCCTGTCAAGTGGCAAAGTCACAGAGGGGCATGCCCTCTTCCCTCTCTGTCCCTTGTTCCACCCCCTCCTGGCAATCAGGATGGGATGGCAAGTCAGGCACTACGTGCTTTGCTCTCCCGAAATGAAGCAACAAAGATGTAAATTCACAAGCACATGCACTCAAGGTGGCAAAAAAAAAGTAGGACAACCTCATCAGAGCACTGGGACGGCAACTTATAGCAGGGTGGCAATACCCAGGGTCAAGCTGAAGAGGCAGCCTCAACCAGGAATTCTTGAATGGCTTTGCTCTGTGTTTTGCACAGTGGTGTTGGGGAAGGTGGGGGCAGCCCTCTCCCTTGGGGGAATGTGTGCGGTCCCTAGGCTTACTCATGAGAAGGACTGGGCAGCAGGATCAGCATTGCTCCCTGTGAAAGGAGCTATTCCTGATCTGTGATTATGATGGATGCTGTTCCTCAGAGGACCACTCACTCATGAGAGTGTAAGGCCATGGAGATACCACTTCACAACTCATGAGAAGAACCATCTGTGAGGATAGGGGTGTCGAGCTGAATCGCTAATAATGTGCGATGACATCCCTTCTCCCACAGAGCGCTCTCTCTGCCTTGGTAACTGCCACAAAGAAGCTGTCAAAGCATACCCTCTGCCAGCCCATCTGCCCATCTGAACATGTCCTCTCCTGGGGTCACTGGAAATTGGGGCTCCCCACTCCCATGATTCTCTGTTGCGGCAGATCTGCATACGGCACAACACCAATCCAAACCCAGGACATTTGAATGAGAGTAAAGATCTGTCCCCATCCCAGTGTTTCCCCAGTCTACCCTTCCGGCACAGACACATGGAGTAATATGCATTAACCAAAGTGGGGAGAAATTATCAAGCAATCACTAAAACTGAAAATTCATATGTAAAATCGGTCCATCGTATGAACATGGAAAGCAGACTAAACAAAATTGTTTGGAGCCAGCAGAGATGCATAGGAAAAATAGCCAGCCACCAAAGTCTCTGTAGACCCCCATTTAACCCCCATGGTAGCAAGCATGACTTGTCCCCATAGCTAAGCAGGGTCTGCCCTGGTTGCATATGAATGGGAGACTAGAAGTGTGAGCACTGTAAGATATTCCCCCTCAGTAGATGAAGCCGCTCTGGGAAGAGCAGGAGGTTTCAAGTTCCCTCCCTGGCTTCTCCAAGATAGGGCTGAGAGAGATTCCTGCCTGCAACCTTGGAGAAGCCGCTGCCAGTCTGTGAAGACAATACTAAGCTAGATAGACCAATAGTCTGACTCAGTATATGGCAGCTTCCTATGTTCCTATTTCTCCACTGGTGTGCACCCCCAAAGCAAGGATAACCTGCAGTGACTGTTCTTGAGGCTCAAATTGTATGACTGCTACCAGTGACTCAGTGTGGGTCTTTGGACATTGGTCTTTGCACACTACTGACATTTCTCCCACCCCTCCCCACCTCAACCCACCCCACATAATGAAATCTAAAATGGTGCATTTTATATTTCATGCCTGAACAACCAACCAGCATATTGGCAAGATCAGCATGCATTACACTTTCTTAACATGAGATTGTTGTGTGACTTTATCTATGTTTTCAAGTGCTACTTCTAACACAGAAAGTTTGGGTTTTGAATCTCACATCCAAAAGGAAAGCAATTGCCAGCTGGATTACTACAAATGAATAAATCGTGCTTTTTAAGTGTCTTCAAACCTGACTGTGTCTATAACAAGCAAGATTTATTGGATACTTGCTTAGATTATTGGTAAGTGCTCATCTTGTTTGTGAATAATGAGCCAATGGTTAAATATTGTCCTAAAAGATCCTGCATCATTCTGGTCAGATATACTCACAGTGTACTATTCTTTGTTAATATTCAATAATAATCCACCCCCAGCATAATACCTCCAGTGACTGTTGCGGGTGTCTATCTTATGTTTCTTTTTAGATTGTGAGCCCTTTGGGGACAGGGATCCATCTTATTTATGTATTATTTCTCTGTGTAAACCACCCTGAGCAATTTTTGGAAGGGCAATATAGAAATCAAATCAAATAAAAGCCATTTTTGAACATTATCCAAAGGATATCCACAAGAGTGCACCAGAAAGCCCCGCCCCCAACCCACCCTGCACCTACACACTCTGTGACCTTGCACACATGTTTCCCATGAGTTCAGCATTTGTCTTTTTCTTTGGATAGCACCTGAACAGGGCTATTGGGACTGAATCCTGAAACCATGGCCACAATCTTATGCACACTTCCTTTGAAATACATTCCATTGAACACAGGAGGTCATAAGCTTCAAGTCAACATGCATAGGATTGATCTGCATGTCTCACTGACTCTAGGGCTTCTCATTTGCTGCTGCCTCCTGGTCTCTCTGCCACTTTGTGTCCGCTTTCCTTCTTTGCCCAAAGTTTGCCTCTTTGGAAGAGTGGGCTCCAAGTCACCACCCAGCCACACCAACATGCCACCTGTGGGCACACTGCTGCCCTGATCATTTACCCTTCCAGAGCCATCAGGCCAGAAAAAGCAGTCTCCATGACAGTGGTGGTGCTTCATACCCATGCATGTAGAACACTCTACAGACCAAATACATGCTGTGGAGTGGTTGAAAACTATTGTCCAGTATCCTTCCTAACATGATTCAGTTGTTGTATCTTTGTGTTTTGTCCTTTGCTTTAAAAAAAAAATGCACATCATTTTTAAAATGTATGGCTGATGTACAGACTAAATTTTTCATGAGTAGTACCATTGAAACTAATGGGGCAAGCTAGTTATGATTAACATGTCCCATTATTTTCGATGGGACTACTCAGGAGGAATTTAGTCCGGATGTCAACCAGATTTTTAATTTTTTTTAAGGCAGGCAATTCAGAACAGGGGGGAGAATTTATTGGACTATATAGAATTGTCCTTTGCTTCTGCTCTACACTATGAATTCTCCATGTGTTCCAGAATGCAACATTATTTATCCCAAAGTTTTAGAAACACAAATAGTATAAATACATGCCCAAGAGAACAGCAGGTCTATGAAATGTGAATATGACAACTTTCATCTGTTTTGTTTCTTCTTTTGTTCTCCCTTTTAATAAGAAATCTCATTAAACCGATTGGCTGGTAGTGGCAGCTGGTCTCTGATTGAATCCACATTTTAATGAAACTTATAAAACCTGTATCATTTTTTACTAGGAACTGTCCTAAGCCAATTGAAATATATCCTGCTTTTATAACTGCTTTGCCGTAGAGTGCTAGCTGCTGACGTCATTTATACGCTGAAACAAAGACAGAGAATTCCTGCGTACTTTATAGCTTCCAAGAGGAGGGATATAATTCATGCCCCTTTATGCATCCCACCTGTCTTGGTAATACTCTCATATCATAATTCAGCCTGCTGTGTTTAGGAAACAGTTAGGGAAACAACACTATATCACTGCATGGTTTATTACAAACGTTGGGTTTGTTATCTTTGAGGTTTCTCCCCCAACAGAACATTGCCCTCTGATCATTCATAAGGCAATGAAGAGTACAAGTCACCTTTCCCTCTGATCTCTAATGGTGTTACAGGTTATGAACACAATCTCTATATGGAGCTCAGAGTGACAAGCGAACAAGATTATCACTCTCATGGATCAAGAAGCCCTTTAGGTTGATCAGGGAGCATTTATTGATGGCTTTTTGCCATTCATTTCAGGTGACAAGACTGCTGGACACACATTTATGTGAACAGACTATTACCACATGTCAAGTTTCCAAAAAATCACTTTGTTATGCTCCTGGGATGCAGATGTTTCCATCTTTCAGCATACAGCCTCTCTCAAGTTGCCAGGTAGTAATTCTGTTACATAACCTGGGATGGGGCCATAGCTCAGTGGTAGAGCATCTGCTTTGCATGCAGAAGGTCCCAGGTTCAATCTTGGGCAACTCCAGGTAGGACTGGGAAAGACTCATAGAATGTTTTATGGCTGTATATCTGAAAACCTAAAATATGTGCCAGGATCTGTGTAGTGCCCACCTCTCTCTAGATAGATAGATAGATAGATCAAAGCCAGCATACCGTTATGGTTAGAGTGTTGGACTAGGACTGGGAAGACCCGAGTTCAAATCCCCGTTCAGCCATGAAGCACACTGGGTGAGCACTTGGTTGCTACCACACAACTGCGAGGCAGAGAGTTGCCCAGATACAACCCAGAGAACTGCTCTGTACCATTATTTCCTCAATACTGTATAACAACATAATCATAATTAATTCCTGTTTTAATTTATATTTGTTGTAAACCACCCAGAGATCTGAATTAGGGGTAGTATACAAATATATTAAATAAATACATATTCCAGTTTCTCAGAATTTTTGCAGTGCTTCCCCTTACACCGTCTGCAGAAATAAACAGGACCCCAGATGAGCTGCACAGCAGGCATGGAAGGGCAAAAACCATCAAGAGAAGCCACAGCTGCTTCATCTCTTTGTGCATCAGAGGTACACAGAAAATCTCTGAATAAGGCGCATAGGAAGCTGCCTTATACTGAGTCAGACCATTGGTGTGTGACTTGTATATTCCACAGATATATATTCGACAGCTACCCAAGCCTGGGTAGCCTTTCCTCCTATCTTGCTTCCACACAATCACTTCTACCCAGGTTTGCCTCCTACCTTGCTTCCATACAACTGAAAATGGGGAGCATACACAGCTCCCAAGCCTGGGTAGAATACAGTTTTTGATTGTGAATGATGTCACAATGTCCCAGGTCTAGTTTTTGTTGTAAATATTTCTGAGGGGGACTCCCCTGCCCCCGCCCCCCCCCCCCCGCTAGTCAAATATTGAGCAATACCCTAAGCTGGCAGGGGGAGGGCTGTATCTCATAAAACAATAGGAAGGAGCTGCCCTTTTAGGAACATAGGAAGCTGCCATATACTGAGTCAGACCATTGGTCTATCTAGCTCAGTATGGTCTACACAGACCGGCAGTGGCTTCTCCAAGGTTGCAGGCAGGAATCTCTCTCGGCCCTATATTGGAGATACCAGGGAGGGAACTTGGAACCTAGATGCTCTTCCCAGAGTGGCTCCATCCCCTAAGGGGAATATCTTACAGTGCTCACATGTAGTCTCCCATTCAAATGCAAATCAGGGCAGACCCTGCTTAGCTAAGGGGACAAGTCATGCTTGCTACCACAAAACCAGTTCTCCTTTCTTCAGGGCTGGCTGCTCTCTCCATCTGTGCCACAACTTGGGGCTAGATATTGATGAGAGAGTGTTGGCTCCAGGCCCAGACCACACCATCTAGACCAGGGATTCTCAATGTGGGGTCCCCAGATGTTATTGGACTTCAGCTCCCATAATCCCTAGTTGCTGTGGACTTTGGTTGGGGATTATGGGAACTGAAGTCCAATAACATCTGGGGACCCAACATCTGGAGAATCCCTGATCTAGACCAGGCCAGCCCTGAAGTGAAAGACCCTTTTGAGCAAGCTTGCCATTGTTTGCCCTGAGGCCAGGCTTCCACCAGCTGTGCTCTATTAGCAATTCTAGCAGTTGCACCTTTCCTCAGTTCTGTGCAGCCTTCTCCAGACCATCTGCCTGCTCTCTTCCCTTCTATCATTGATGCTGAAAGCTCTGTGAAGGGCAGAGAAGAGAGCAGGCAGGAGATGATGGAAATCCAATGTGGGTTTTTCAATCAAAAGCTCTGTCTCATAAAGCAGGGTAGCCTACCCTAGAGTACTGACCTTATTTGAACCCTGAAACATCTCTATTTGTAATTCTCTAAGGCATACCCGTGGCTAATCCTGTGTGTGGTA
The DNA here is from genome assembly GCF_027244095.1 of Hemicordylus capensis. Taxonomy (NCBI): domain Eukaryota; kingdom Metazoa; phylum Chordata; class Lepidosauria; order Squamata; family Cordylidae; genus Hemicordylus; species Hemicordylus capensis. Next base: position 108,098,842 of record NC_069662.1, read on the forward strand.
GCTCTCACGAGAGTTCGCGAGCTGACACACCATGGTGATTGGGCAGTGAGGATTCCATATGCAGATAGGGAGGAGGAGCCTGTGATCGTTAAGGTCCGTTGGAATGCAACTGTTACTGGTTAGAAGATGTTCTTGATTGTAGAGGAGAGGAATCTATAGAGAGAGGATAGTGGGGAGGGGTCTGTGAAGAGAGGGGTCATGAGGGAACAAAGAGCCCTTTCAGGAGAAGGAGGCTGCCGTTGTGTGAATTAGATGAGGAAACAAGATGAATAAGATCTGTTAACTCAGGAAGGGGGAGACAAAGAGGGGGGGATGGGCCTGAGCCTGTCAGTGGCCTGAGGGGAACAAGCAGCCATGGCGGCACCTATTGGCAGCAAGGAAGGGCCTAGTCAACCACTGCTGCTGTTTGGGGCTACCGAGGGCTTTGGTGGAGGGAGGCAGGCAGGCAAGGGACAGGCCTGGGCCTGTCAGCAGCCTGAAGAGAATGAGCGGCCATGGTGGTGGCAGCAGGGAGGAAGGGCCCGGTCAACTGCCACTGCTGCTGTTGCCCCTATGGGGAGGAGCAGGAGTGGGGCTCAGGTGAGGGTGTGGGGCTCTCTGGGGATTTGGGTCTGCAGCTTGGCCAGTAGGCACCAGCAATGCTCCAGCTGCGACCAAGAAGTGTGAGGGGGATGGAGTAGTGACCAAGAAGAGTGAGCGGGGATGGAAGCAATGGGGTGGAGGAGGAGCAGGAGTGCGACTCAGGTGAGGGTGGAGAGATCTCTGAGATGAGGGGGGCTGTGGCAGCGGGTAAGGGGAGCAATCAAGTACTAGCACGCCGATGCTCTGCACGGGTTAAGCTAGTACTTATTATTGCTGTATATCCAAGTTCCTTTCTTCAATTCAACATTTTAAGTCCAGCTAAAGGGAGCTCCTTTCCACCTCAGCTTAGAGCCCTCCTGCAGAGGTTGGACTACAAATCCCATCATCCCTGCCTGTTAGCCACTGTAGCTCAGGATTATGAGAGAGTTGTAGTTCAAATATAGCTTTAGGGTATAAATTGTGCAGCTCTGGCTTAGAGAGTTTGTGATGACAGGGCTCAAAAAAGATGAATGGTTATGTAGAACCTACACACACACTTCCCATTCTGTCCATTCAAGATGAATGATTATGTAGAACCTACATAATCAAAAAAAGATGAATGATTATGTAGAACCCATACATACTACACCCATTCCCTCTGAGTTCAGACTCAAGGGTTTACTGGTATCATTTTATGTGATAAAATGAGAGAAGGCTATGAATAATGGACAATTGGTGGCTCATTTGTGAGATACAATTCCTGAATTTGGAACCTGGAGTGCCCCTCAACTGCTGTGTCATTTCAAAAAGGGCAGGGCACCACTTTAATGAGAGAATTTTAATTCTATCTTGTATAATATTTTACAGCAAAGTTGCAAGGAACTGCATACACAAACGTATCTCTTTTCTCTAGGGAATTGCATAAAAGATGTGATTTCTTTGAAAACCCTGACTGATGGAAGTCCTGCTACTTCAGAAGTGCCAGGGCTTCCACCCTTTGATATGCAAATCAGACCTGGCTCATTTGGGGGGCAGGGAAATGGCTGCAGTCCTGAAACTGTTTAATCCAAGGTCATTCTAATGAAAAACAGGCACCATTCCTGAATACAAGATTTCGGATTGTGGCCAATGTATTCTCTAGCTCCTTTGAAATGACTGTTATGGGATCAAATGTGATTAAGCCACTTCTCTTCATAAACCAGGGAAACTAGTTACATAATCAAACAAGTGTTCCGATGAGGCCCATAGTACAGAGCTGCCACCTATGTAATAATGGCAAGGCCTCAGCTTCATGACAGATGAAAAGGGAACATGGTACACTTTTCACATCCGGGGCCTTTTAAAGAGCCTGAAAGGCCCAGGGGCAGAACACTCATTTGAGTGCCCCCAGTCATTTCCAATATTGAACCATACTTTGGAGGAAGGGGCGTTCCTTATGTGAGGCCTGGGACAATTGCCGCCACCACCACCCCTGCCTTCTGGCCCTGTTCACCTCTGTGACAGGAAATACTTCACAGGCTGGTTTGGTTTTGTTGTGTGGCATGCAGCTCTTGAAGGCAAAAGGAGCCTTCAACCCATCAGAAAAAGAAATGACAATCACACCCCTAAAAGTGAGCCGTCTGCCATAGTCTATTCCGTCTGCAGGGCTTGTAGATTCAGCTAGGACAGTGAAGATCCAGCACTGGTTCCCTGTTTCATGCATCACTGTAGTTGCTGCACCAAGTTCAAGATGGGACCCTACAACAGCCCAGAATCCTCTTGACCCAGGGCTAACAGAAAGGGCCAACCCCATGCTCCGTCTGATTTATAAAGTTCCCAGCTCTTCTGCATTACCTGTCTGCGTAACTTGTTTTTGAAGAAGGACATCCTGTTCTGCTGTGAGACTATTGGTTTTATCGCTACTGGACTGCCCAAGGCATTTCCCTGCCTCTGTATGTGAGTGCTTGACAAGAGGATATCTGGATGCTTTTTCAGTGCCAGAATTCCTGAAGCCATATTACATATTCTGCACAACAAGTAAGGTCAGGGACTAGAGTTCTTAAGTTGTTTGTCTGTGCTGATCCTATGTTTACATTGTTCCTTTAGTGATACTGAAGCCTTTCCAGACAATTTAAAAAGACAGATTCTAGTATTAGCGCAAGCTTCCTACTAGGCCCAATACAGCACCAGTTGTGCAATAACCCCACCTCCTCAGAATGTTTGAAGACAGAATGATTTTTATTTTTATTTTGCTATAGTCTAAGTTTCAAGAAGGGGTGGGGTATAGTTGGAATATTGCCTGTTTTAGAGGAGTGAGCTTCTTATCTTTTTCTATTGGTCAGATGGTGTTTTCCAGAGGATGTGCCTGGAGGGTGTTAGCATGGAGGAGGCCCTTCTAGTCTAGGTTGTCCTTGGCAGAGGGTGATATGGCAGTGGGAGAGGGACATGCCAGGTGAGGGGAGGGCTACGTCAATGTATTCCAGTCTTTTCTCACCTTAGTCTTCCAGTCTTTTGTCTTCTAGGGGGACTCCAGTATCAATCTCAGCAGTCCACCTTTCCATCTATCTATCTATCTATACACAATATTTATATTTAACACATTTATATACTGCCCAAACCGCAAGTCTCTGGGTGGTTTACAACAAAACAATGAAAACAACAAATGGGACTTCAATGTTCATTTCGGGACCAATCTGTCCGGGGTAGTTCAGGAGTTCATAGTGGCCACAACAACTATGGGCCTATCCCAAGTGATCTCTGGAAAGACACATATTGCAAATCACATGCTTGATTTGGTCTTTTACTCTGATCAGGGTGGTGTTCCATGGGTGGGGACTCCTGTGATTTCCCCATTGTCATGGATGGACCACGATCTGGTTAAGGTTGGACTTACAACCAATTCCCACCTCCGTAGGGGCGAGGGACCTATTAGAATGGTCTGCCTGAAGAGGTTATTGGATCCAGTAAGATTCCAAGAAGCCTTGGAGGGAGTCAATGTTGGCTTTGCTGGTGATCCTGTTGATGTCCTGGTTGAGAATTAGAATAACTTGCTCACCAGGTCAGTATACACGATTGCTCCCAAGCGTCCCCTCCGACCAGCTTCAAAATTGGCCCTTTGGTATACGGAAGATCTACGGTGGCTGAAGCGGCAAGGTAGGTGAATAGAGCACAAGTGGAGAAAAACTCGACTCGAATCCAACAGATTGCGACATAGAGCACATTTAAAGATCTATGTTCAGGCAATATGTGCTGCAAAGAGGCAGTTCTTTTCTTCCCGTATCGCCTCTGTGAGTTCACGTCCAGTGGTGTTGTTCAGGGTTGTGAGGGGACTAGTATCTGCTCCCCCTCATTTAACCAGAATTTGGAGTCATCCGTGACCCGCTGTGATGTGTTTAAAGAGTTTTTCACAGATAAAATCTCTTGGATTCGGACTGACCTAGATGGAGACTCCACAATTAGTTCAATGTCTGAACTGGAGGTGTCCAGCAACTCCTCTTATGTGGTTCGACTGCGTCAGTTTCAGTTTGTGACTCCTGAGGATGTGGACAAGCTGCACGGAATGCTCAGGCCTACCACTTGTTCCCTTGACCCTTGTCCAACATGGCTTGTTCTATCTAGCAGGGAGGCTGTTGTAGACAGCCTGGTGGAAATCATAAATGTTTCTCTGAGGGAGGGCAGGATGCCTCCTTGCCTTAAGGAGGCAATCATTAGACCTCTTCTAAAGAAGCTTGCATTGGATCCCTCAAAGTTAAACTATAAGCCTGTTTCCAACCTTCCATGGTTGGGCAAGGTAATTGAGAGGGTGGTAGCCTCCCAGCTCCAGGCAGACTTGGAGGAAGCTGATTATCTAGAACCATTTCAAACTCGTTTTCAGGAGGACTATGGGGTAGAGATTGCTTTGGTCAGCTTGATGGATGATATCCAACAGGGAATTGAAAGAGGGAGTGTGACTCTGTTGGCCTGTTTGGATCTCTTGGTGTCTTTCAATACTATCAACCATAGTATCCTTCTGGACCATCTGAGGAGGTTAGGAGTGGGAGGCACTGCTTTGCAGTGGTTCCATTCCTACCTTGCAGACAGATTCCAGATAGTGTCACTTAGAGAGTGTTGTTCTTTTAAAAGTGAACTTTAAATGTCATCCCCCAGGGCTCCATACTGTCTCTAATGCTCTTTAACATCTACATGAGACTTCTGGGAGAGATCATCAGAAGATTTGGTGCAGGGTGTTATCAGTATGCTGATGTATTTATTTAACATATTTGTATAACACCCAAAATGCAAGTCTCTGGGCAGTTTACAACAATACAATAAAAACAACAAATAAAAAGTTTGAAACATTACAACAATTGAAAATTTAAAACAACGTTAAAACTATTAAAAACCATCAAACTATTAATGACACCCAACTTTATTTCTTCATGTCAACATCATCAGGAGAAGGCATAACCTCCGTAAATGCCTGCCTGGAGGCAGTGATGTACTGGATGAGGGATTTTTAAAAATGAGGCTGAAATAAGAGCCTCCCCATCTCTGACAACTTTTAGAAAGTCTCTAAAGGCACAATTATTCACCCAAGCTTTTTAACTAGACTCGTGGTTCTAAATTTTGTTAAGGTTTTAATTTCTGTTTTAATTTGTTTTCTGTTTCTGTAAACTGCCCAGAGACTAAAATTTGCAGCAGTGTATAAATATAATAAATACATACACACATACTGCTGACAGAGTCAAAGGTCTGTCCGCATTTTCAACTTAAATTATTTTAGTTGGATATATAAATCAGTGTTACAAAACTACCTGAAAGTTCAGCCCAATAGATTAGAAATGTGTCAAGGCACATGGTCCTCAATATAGCTTCTAAATGCAATTGCCTGAACTTTCACTCCAATCTTAAACTGTACCCTTAGGCCTTCCAAACACTTAAATTAGCTATTTTGTCTATTTTCTCTCCCAAATGGCTCCAGATACCAAATATGGTAGTAAATGAACAACAAAAGAGATATAGCTACAAACTCTGATACCTTTGCTCTAACAATGAACAGGCAACAGGTTCTGTTCAGATGAAGTAAATAAACATTTAAGAAATCAGCTCCAAATGCTAAATTTCACCTCTCATTTCTTATCTTCATATTTTAATTATAAAATAAATAAATTGCCTTTTACTATTTGCTACATTTTAAAGCATTACATTTCTGTACACTTTAAAAAAATGGGTATTCTTAAAATTGCCTCTTGTGGCCCTGGAGTTTGTTAGAGTATGAACAAGGATATTTTAGCTAGCTGAGATAAACACCCTGAGTCAAGTTGGCAACAAACAGCTCTTGCAGCTGCAGGTATTCAGTTCTCCTCCCGAGTCAGCAAGAGTATTGCTTACTGTTTTTCTTACCTCAGCTAGTAATTATTTCACTATAGGTGAAAAGAAAATCATTTTACTGGGAACTTAAATGGATCAGCTTTTAGATAATAAGCTGCTTGCAGACAACGACTTGTCTACTTTTTGCCTATGGTTAAAAAAAAAAAAAAACCTGCTTAAATTAGTAATAGCAATTTTAACACACAGGACCGGGTCTCATGATCAGTGAGACCTGGTTTTAACGGGTGAGCAGGAAGAGCGGGCTAAGCCGGCTCATGAGTGGGCAGGGAGCCCTGGGTAGCCGGATCGGCTGCCCACACGATGGCCGACTCCGAGATGGAGCCGGCGGGGGCTGGGGAGCTCGGGTGCTGCACAGCCCCCGGAAGCCCCAGTATGCCCTGTGCAGGCGTGCAGGAAATACTGGGGAGACCCCCAAGCCGGGAGGCTGCTTTTAAGCCTCTCAGCTGGGGGTCTACTCATAAGTAGCCGTGGCATGGAGCCGTGGCGCGGCTACTCACGAGCAGATAGCCCGGGTTTGCGGAGCGCTCTCTCCGCAAACCCAGGCTAAGGGGCGGGCTACAGGAGCGGGTTAGCCGCTCCAGAACCACCGGGCTCGGCTGCGAGCCCGGTGGTTCTTACGATCACAAAAACCAGGCTAGGATTTTCCTAGCCCGATTTTTGTGATCATAAAAATAGCCCCATAGTGAGGCTGTTCACACATGCGTGCAAAACCAGGCTAAGGAAGCCCAGCCCAGTTTTGCACACCCATATGTACCACTGGGATCAGGCCTGATCCCAGCATCAACATGGCAGCAAACCCGCCTATGAAGCCTCCCTCTAAATGAGGTTAAGGGAGCAAGCGCTCCCTTAACCTCATTTTTCTGATCTTCCGTCAGCCACAGCTGCAGCTAGCAGACTTGGGGAGGGGGGGGAATCGCAATAATGCACACCCAGGGGTGGAGGCACCATTGGGCGAGCAGGTTCAAAGAACCCGGGCCACCACCAATCAGGAGCCGCGAGCGCAGCCCCAGACACGCCCCTGTGTCTGACGTCAGATGCAGGGGCGTTATTTCGGTCCCAAACAGGGCTGTGTAGCCCTGTTTTGGAGGGAGACCACATCCCCTGCATCTGACATCAGTGTGGCTAGCTGAGCCCTGCATCTGACATCAGACGCAGGGTTGGGGTTAGGGGCAACAGTGATGGCTGCACATGGGCCACCGCCAGCCTCCCTATGCTCCTGTGCACACCACACTTGCACGGTGCATTATTGGAACTCCAGGGGGCAGGGTGACGCATCCCAGCACCCTGACCCTCAGAGCTACTGGCAGCAGCCATTGTTTGTCTGGGGAGTAGATCTACCCACCCAAGGAGAGGAAAGTGCTCGTGTACAGGGAGGTAAGCTCTTCAGGCTTCCTCCCTGCTAATCCTATTGCCCTTTCTCACTGGTCGTGAGAAAGGGTTCAGCATGTTAGTAATACTAATGTACAGGGCAGCGTGCCACCCATGGAAGAAGGCCTCACATGTGTGGCTTCCACCCTAGTCAAGAGCCCATGCTCACTGGAATCGGGTGTCCATAATCACCCTGCCGTAGCACCACCACTGTTGGAAATAATGGCGGTAGCAGTATAGCAGTGATTACGCACACCTTAGTGTACACACAACAAGCCCCACCACACTTGCAGCAAGGATGGACTCTCAGCTGAGGTAGAAGCTGTGCACATGCATCTGTCTTCCATCATGATGTGCTGCACTGTATGTTAGCCATTGGTGATATCTATGGTTTTTGTATGAAGTTCTTATAAGCATCTCATCGGTACAGACCAATCCTATCTATCTATCTATCTATCTATCTATGGAAGTAAGTCAAGAACGTTTACTCGAAGGAAAGCATGCCTAGGACTTTAGCCTTGACATGGAAAATAAATAAGAGCCACCTTGCTCTGAGGAGAGGAGAGGAGAGGAGAGGCTGGGGAGCTGCCACCATCCAGCTGCCATGTCCCAGCTGAAGTGGCCCCTCCCTCCCCCAACTGCCACCACAGAGCGACCAGGCACCATCTTGCCCAGAGGGGAGGAGAGAAGAAAGGAGTGAGACTAAGGCCCATGTAAACGTGTGGCTCAGTATGTTATTTATTTACGTTTTTTGTAACTGCTGTGGGAGGTTCTCCTGAAAAGCGGTATATAAATGCAAAATAAATAAATAAATAATGCTTTATATAAACACTGTTTTGGTTCAAAAAGAGTTATGGACCAGATTTCAAAAGACAAAGAAGAAGAAGAAAGCTGCCACTTTTGAAAATCTGCCCTGGAAACAAGAGCTATTTTAATGCTTAGCTTTTAAAAAAAATGGCTTTTACATATATTTCCCTGAGATTTGTTGAGAGGCTAAAGAACCTGAATTAACTACCTTCTGTTCTCCTTTGTAAGAAACTGGACTATCTTCAGATACTAGCTGCAGTTTCTTTTGCTGGCTTTCACTTTACTATAAGACATTTGAGAAGTTTGTTATACAGTATCTATTCACCTTCCTCTGACTATCAAATAGTAATATTATAAATGTTGCAGTTGATTTAGCTCTGTGACACAGGTATTCCATCGAAAAAGCTGTTCTGTTTTTTTTTAGTCAAAAAAAATCTATATACATAATCCAGAAACCAGCAGTGAGAGTTTGAGGGTGCCATGCACACAGCATAATACGATTATCTACCAGCTCCAAGTTACCTTGATCAACAGATAAGGCTATCCTTCATAGAACTGCAGGAGAAGTGACTGAGAAACTTCACTGAGTGATATTCGCTCTTCAAAACTTTTTAATGATACTCACTCTCCATAGCACATTCATATACAAAGAAGCGTTCCCCATGATGGGAGAAAGAATAACATGTACCAGAAATCATCTTCATCTGTTTCCACAAGCAACACTTACATTAGTTTCTGCATTTCCTGTGTCTTGGTTGTTTGATTTCAGGATAATGGATATTCTCATATAAATTAATGACACCAACAAGCAACTCACTCCAGATTAAGCAGCATTCCTAGCATCATTTATGGACAATGCCTTATTCAGGTTGTGGAACTGTCATTTCCTGCTCAATACTATTGTTTTTCCACATGCAGCTGTGCTAAAAGGCAGAGATGCAACCAATGGAATATAGAAAGATGACTAACCAATTATTATGGGGATCAATCCAGATATGCCTCCATTCAAAAACCCATTGCACATAGTAGTTTGATAAAGATATGCATTTGCCTGTGCACTAAAATGCCAATCTGAGAAAATATGCTGGCTATTCACATTACACTACCATTGTGTCTATTTCCACATGCAGATATATGCTGCTAATCTACCTCAGATTTCTTCTTTGCCTGTATATCCTGTGTGGGTTTTTCCATGTGAGGACAGCTGAGCAGTAGATCTGTTTGTTTTTCATGCCTAGTTGGATTCTGTCCTGAGTTAAACATATAAGGAAGAAAACTGCTGATCCAGGGTAACTGTGTGAAGGTCAAGTTAGATGTGCATTTTAAACATTTATTTTGAATGGCTATTCCTTCAGAAGCCTGGCTTTATGCTTCTCCCCATGTTGAAGGCATGCTCTGAAGGTGTTATACAGCAGCTTTGTCTATATAACAGTTTCCCATCCAGGATCCAGTCAGACCTTGGATGGGAAACCACAGCAAGATTCTATGTTCATGATCTTGTACACCCTGGAGGAATAGTAGGATCAAAATGTCATACTATATGCCACCCAATACTGTATTTACCCAAATAAAAAGAACCCTGAATTTAAGACAGCCCCCTTGAAAACAGAGGTGAAATAGAGGATATACCTATATTTATCTAAAAGGAAGAGGAGACTGAATTCAAGTTGACCCCCCAGTTTCTAACATCAAAGAATTGGGGGGGGGGGGCTAATCTTGGATTCAGGTAAATACAGTATATATGGCCCAGCTCACCCAATTCTATGTGGACTCAATATCATGCTATTCACTTTGAACTGGGACTTGATTTGGGATTAGTTACATCCTTAGAGAAAAAAAACATAGCAGGATATATAACAACATGGAAAATGTTCACACGATATGGGAGGTAGAGAGCTGTTTTCAAACACTACTGTTCCCCATCATCTCCGCTACATGGAGTACCACTGTGCAGAAACAGTTTTGATCATCACATTCAAATTCCAAAAAGATTGCTCTACTGCAAACAACATAAATGAAAAGGCCGATGTCCTAATGAAGTGCTTTGTCAGGGCTCAGCCATGGGCAGGGGCAGCTAAGCAGTACAGAGTTCAGCAGGAACAGAGGAGCCAGACAACCCGATGGGACTTGGGGATCAAACGTAACCAGAGATGGGGGACATGCCCAAGGTCAAGCCAAGCAGACATTCAGGAATCAACGTTGAATTGACAGCCGGATGTCAAGCCGAATAGACAGATAAGTGAAGTAAGGAAGAGCAAACAAGCCACTAACAAGGCAACCTTGATACTAAGGCAAGGCCTGCTTCAGACAGGAAGTGTTTTAGTCTCTTCCTGCTACAGGTGGAGTCAGTGGTTGATCCATGGGCACGGCCTGGCCAGACCTAAAAGCCTGCTGCAGTGCAATAAGGTGCCACAAGGGGCAGAAACATGCAGAATCTTAAGGAGAACATGACATGCTTTGAGGCTTTTAGCCAGTCACATTCAACATGCTTGTTCGAAAAGGGTTATTTATTTATTTATTATTGTCAAATTTTTATACTGCCTTTCATTAAAATAATCTCAAGGTGGTTTAGAAAACATTTAAAAACCAATATAAAACCATTAAAACTACACAATAAGAATTAAAATGGAATATAAAAATACAAATCTAATTAAAAGTTTAAAAAAACATGTACAATATAACCATAAGATACAAAGCAGCAGCAAACAAAAGTAAAGTTGTGCCCTCGAGTCAGTGTTGACTCCTGGTGACCACAGAGCCATGCGGTTTTCTTTGGTTGAATACAGACTCATTCATAAGCCTGGGTAAAAAGCTAAGATTTTACTTGCTTTCTAAAACTGTGATGGAGACTGGGGAGCGGAGGCCCACCAGGAGAGCATTCCAAAGTATAGGGGCAATGACTGAGAGGGCCCTGTCCCACATTCACAACAGGCAAGCCTCCCTCATTGTCAGCACATGGAGCAGGGCCCCTCTGATGACCGTGTCAAGTGGGCAGAAACCGTTGGGAGCAAGCAGTCCCTTGCGTATCCAGGGCCCAAACCATTAAGGGCTTTAAAGGTCAAAACCCAGAAATAGATAGGCAGCCATTGCAGCTCTTTCAAAATGGGAGTGATATGGTCCCAGTGGGCAGCTCCGGATAACATCCTAGCTGCCGCATTTTGCACTTGTTGCAGTTTCCAAATATTCTTCAAGGACAGCTCCACATACAGTAGAGCGTGTTACAGTAATACAGCCATGATGTGACTAAGGCGTGGGCAACAGTGGCCAGATCTGCCTTCTTGAGAAAGCAACGCAGCTGGCACACTACCCAAAGCTGTGCAAAGGCACCCCTGATCACCATCTCCACCTGAGCTTCCAAAAGCAGAGCCAAGTCCAGCATTACCCCCAAGCTGTTCACTTGCTCCTTCAAGTGGAGTGCAACCCCATCCAGAACCAGTAGAATCTCCTCATCTTGATTGGCTCTCCTAGTGACCAACAGTACCTCCATTTTGCCTGGACTCAATCTCAAACTGAATTGGATATTAGCCCACATCCAACCCATGACTACCTCCAGACCCTGATTCAGGACATCCACTGCATTCCTAGAATCAGGTGGCAAGGAGAGATAGAGCTAAGTGTCATCTACATATAGCTGACAACAAAGTCCAAGTCCCTGGATGACCTCTCCCACTGGTTTCATATAGGAAAAGACCAAACCCTGCGGGACCCCACAGGCCAAAGCCCACGGAACCAAATTGTAGTCTTCCTGCAGGACCTTCCAAACTCTTCCCTCAAGAAAGGATTGAAGCCACTCCAAAGCAGTGCCTCCAATCAAGAGGCAGTCCAGAAGGATACCATGGTCGATGGTATCAAACGCTGCTGAGAGGTTCAGCAGAAACAACAGGAATGCACTCCCCCTGTCAAGCTCCCAGCTTAGGTCATCCATTACAGCAATCAAGGCAGTTTCAGCCTAGGGATGTACACGGAACCAGCAGGGGCCGGTTATAAGGCAAGGGTGACTCTAAGGATGGGTGAGGGTGCACTTTCCCCCCGCAACGTTTTCCCAGCCAGCGCTCTCTGTAAAGGTCCAGTGGGACAGCAACATATCTCCCTCCCGGCTGCCCCATCCTCTCCTCGGACCAGAAGTAGCCCGTGCACATGTTGGCACATGTGCGCGAGCGCATTGTGTGCACACAAGAGCACACTGTGCAAACACATGTGGGCTACTTCCGATAACAGGAGAAGACAGGGTGACAGGGACGTACTCTGCCACCCCACTGGACCGTTTTTACAGAGAGCGCTGGCAGGGGAAACACAGTGAGAGGAGAGTGCACCCTCCCCCACCCTTAAAGTTATCCCCCTGCCTTTGAACCAGCTGATCGGCCAGGTGTTCAAACCTTTTCAAAGGCCCATAAAAGGGCCTCCAAACAGGTTCATGCACATCCCTATTTCAGTCCTATATCCAGGACAGAATCCAGATTTAAAAGGATCTAGATAATCTGTATCATCCAAAACCCTTTGTAGCACTTTATCACCTTGCCCAAGAAGGGAAGGTTAGAAACTAGTCTATAGTTGTCTAGGTTAGACGAACCAAGTGAGGGCTTTTTAAAAATAATGGTCTTACCATCGCCTCCTTGAGGCATGGTGGTAGCTTGTCCTCCCTTAATGAGGCATTGATTACAGCCTCCAACCATCTTCCTGTACCCTCCCTGGCAGTTTTTATTAGCCACAAAGGGCAAGGGTCAAGAGTGCAAAATGTTGCCTGCACACTGCCCAGAATCTTGTCCACATCCTCAGGCTGTATTAACCAAAAAGTATTTAACATAATAAGACCAGATGGTACCTGCCCTGAGCCATTTTTGGAGAGGTGGTATATAAAGAAAAATAAATAAATAAATACCATACCATACCATACCATACCATACCATACCATACCATACCATACCATACCCGAGGCACATCTGCTGGAACTACCAAAACCCTGGCGCATCAGCACGGATGCGAGTGACTTTATCTGAAAAGTGACATGCAAACTGATCACAACAGGCTGTAGATGGTTCCTCCCCCATTACCTGGGGGGATGTGTGGAGCAATAACTTTGCTACACAGATCAGCTCTATTGGTCTGCACTGAGCAGATGCAATGGAGGCAGAGAAAAAGTGTTTCTTCGCCACCCCCACAGCCATGGAGTAGTCCCTAAAATGGGTTCTAGCCCATGTTCTGTCAGATTCATTATGACTCTTCCTCCAGCATTATTCCAGCCTTCATCCAAGTTGTTTCATTACCCTAAGCTCCAAAGAAAACCAGGAAGCAGAATGGGTTCCACCAAGCCAGAGAGAGCATTTAGGAGTGACTGTGCCTATAGCCCGGGCTGTCTCCATGTTCCAGAGATTCAGCAGAGCCTCGACAAAGTCGCCAGCTCTGGACACTGGAAATTCCCGAGGACTGTCTGGAAACCGAGCAGATCCATAAGCCTCTGGTGGCAGACCATTTTAATTGGTCCACCACCCTTGCAGAGAGTAGATGAAGCAGTCAAACTAAACCCCACCAGATTATGATCTGTCCATGACAAGGGAGTTATCTCAAACTCCCCCACCTCCAGATCATTTATTCCCTGGTCAGCAAAAACCAGATCCAGAGTGTGTCCTTCCAGGTGGGTAGAGCCTGATACCAGCTGAGATAGGCCTATGGTTTCCATGGAGGCCATGAAATTCTGAGCTGCTCCTACATGGGGGCCCTCAGTGTGGACATTGAAGTCCCCCAAGACTATAAGCTTGGAGGAACCCAAAGCCACCTCCAAGACCACTTCTCCAGGTCAGATAGGGAGACTGAAGTGCAACCGGGTGGTTGGTACACCGGCATCCCCAGCCCATCTCGGAGGCCCACCCTCAAGGACAAACCTCAACATTCTGAGATTGCCTGACCGGGCACCTGGAAAGGGGAAGGGTCTCGTGAGTACTGCAACCCCCCACCTCCCCGACTCTCCAGGCAGGGTTGTTGCAGGATCAAGAAACCTGAAGGACAAAGCTGAGAAAGACCAACCGCACCCAGCTCATCCAGTCATCATAGACAGCAGACCATTTCCATAATGGGGCTTCCCTGGAATTGAGTCCTATGTGGGAACCCTTCCACATCATCTGCAATATGTATGGAATATGGTATCCATGGGGCCTCTGCAATGGCAGGGATCTTGAAGGGACACAGACCTCAGACAACTCCAGGGAAAGGGGGTCAGATTGCTGCTAGCTCCAAGCAGGATTGCTGTGTACAACAGCATAATAACATGGATATTTCCCCAGCAGCTGCTTCGAGCTGACTGCTCATTTTTATAGCAGCTACCCAGTTACAGTAGATTGATCCCATCCCTTCCCTAAGGAAGACTCTCTTGTTTAAAGGGGCTTGCTTTCTAAGCACTGGCTCCAGCAGCATGGGGGAACCACTACTTAAGAGTGCAAGAACTGTTCTAAGCTTGAAATGAGGCAGGGTCACATCCTCAGGTTGTGGTAGAGGGGCGGGCTGGCGGGGGGGGAGAGATAAGATGGCATGGGGTCACCTAGGATCTGAGTCAGAGAGTCCCACCCTGTCTCATTTTCTGAACTGTCCACCTTGTCTCCCAATTCAGAGGGTCCCAGATCTTGGGACATGATGTATGGTTCATTAGTGGTAGGAAAAATATACTCTGCATATGCTGAAAGGGGCATTTCTGGTCACATGTTCCGAGGCTGTGATTGGAAAAAGTATTCCAGGCTCAGTCCTAATAAGATCCGCCTCAAAGACTTCCCTGTGTTCATGGCCAGTGATGGTTTTTATCTGCATCCAAAGAATAACACCCGCTCTTAAAAGAACGGTTACAATGCATTGGTATAATGAAATGACCAATTTGGGATGAAACAGTTTAACAGAACTCACTCGACTGTGATTTATTGAGTTGCTAGGGTTTTGCATCTAACTTGCATGCATAGTTTAAACAGTATTTTTCATTTTCGAGTTCAGTTGACATTTTCAGGTGTATGACATTCATCTACAAAAACTGGCATGTGGCTGTTTTCTCTGCTTGTGGTTCCTGTGCATTCCAGAGCCAAAAGCAACGCTGTACCCCAGGTGTTTGTTTCTTGACTTCCTCTGACTTATACAATATTACTCCAAAGATGTGAAGTGCATAAAATTCAGCCTGTTCCCCAGGTCCCCCTGCACGTTCAGTTCTACTCCAAATCTTATACAATGCCCAGCCTTTCCAAAGTAATCCTTTTCTGTTTGTTTTGCTTGATACATTTTTAAAGGAAATTAATCAAAGGAGAATGGTAATGTGTTTAATCTATTGCAAATTGCAATAAAGAAAAAAAATCTTTTTAGCCTGAATGTGACAGTTTTCTTATATAAGTCGACTTTGTTGAAGCCAGCACTTAATCCTCCTGTACCCTCCAAAAATATGATAATACAGGCTTTGAGAATGAAAAGACAACTTCTCATGCCAGAATGGAGCTATTATTATGCTCTATTTATTCTACAGTGCATAATGAGATGAGCAGGAACCAATTAACAAGATCAATACCATGCTAAAATAACAGAAGATTACTGCAGCAATTCAAGCAAGAGGAATGCTTCCCTTTGTGACAAATACCACCTCCCTTGTCTAAACATCCTGAATATATAAGTTGGGCAATATTTGCATTCTCTTCATTTATTTGGGTTTCTTAAAACAAACCAGTAACAAATTGTTGAGATTATTCCCTAATCTTTCATCCTGGAATTAAAGTATCAGATTAAAATCATAATATAATAACTGGAACAAAAGCACAGTAACTGCACCATTTGGTGACTCAGGAGCCCATAGGGAGGCTACAAGACCATCAGCAGTGCTCCCCATCTACACTTATTTAAGCCCACAAATATACTCCAGAGGCATGAACACAAGGTGCATGAACACAACCTGCTTTATAGTGAGTCAGGGCTCATGTGCAAAGGGGCAGTTTGGATGAACCACACCCCCATGCAATTATGGAACAGAGCCATCATACTTGGGGGGTCTGGGGACTTTCGGCTCATGGAGCACTTGCTTCCTTATCAGATGGGGCGGGGCCAGCTAATGAAGTATCATCTGAACCAGTCTATAATTAACTTGTGGAATTCACTGCCACAGGGTGTGGTGATAACCACTGGCTTAGATGGCTTTAAAAGGGGATTGAACCAAGTCCTAGAAAATAGGCCTACTAATGGCATTTAGCCATGAGAGCTAAAATGGAGCCTCCACGTAGAGAGGGAATATGCCTCTGAATACCAGGTGTTGGGGACAAAGAACATGGAAAGGCTGTTGTTTCCATGCCCATGTGCCAGTTTCTTAGAGACTTCTGACTGGCCATGTTGGAAACAGGATGCTGGACAGAAGTGGACTTTTTGGTCTGATGATCCAGCAAGGCATTTCTTGTGTCCTTATGTCCTCTGCCCCATAATAATCTTGTAGGCCAATTTTTCCACTAACAATGGCTATACTGGGCTATTACGGATAGTCAGAGACACTGGCCTTTCATGTATGGCAAGTATGTCATCTTGTTGGTATCAGCCAAGCGCTGTGAAGTCTCCCTCAGCCCTGGGAGCATGCACTCCCCACCTCCCATCCCCACGCAAGAACTTCCTTTCACAGTTAGGATATGCCAAGATTGGTCATGACATCCAAACCCACCAATCTTGGCATATTCTTCTAACCTATTTGCTTCGGAAAACCTGAGCCCTCAAATCCACTTGGTCTTCTGATGCAAATAGGTTAGAATATGCTGAGACAAGTGGTGGGTTTAGATGTCACGACCAATCTTGGCAAATCCTAACTGAGATTTACCTGGCATGCTGACAGGGTTTATTATTTAATTAAACAGGGGATCTCTGGTAGATTGTCTTGCTGCCACTAAGCATTCCTGTATTAACAGAGATTACCATGGACTGGAATCAGAACACTAAAAATTCCAGTATTCTCTCTTCACTTTACTAGCAGGCAAATATTTAAAAAATGTGGTTCCACTTATATATGTTTAAGTGAGGAAATAGCAGGCTTCACAGTCCTTTTGAGGCCGTGTGCACTAGAGGCTTCCCCTCCCCCTCCTCCCAGAGTCAGTCAAATACTCTAAGAGGGCTTGTGAAACAGAGAAAAACAATTTATTAATTTTCTACAGAAAAACTAGTCCATCTTAAGCTTCAGCATATTGGTTGCAAACAGAATTAGCTTAATGGTTACAAGAGCTTTTCAAAACGCCCAGATGTTCTCAGGTGGCACTTAAAGTCAGCAGTTACTAGGCTAGGCTTAAAGGTAGTTAGTTACCAGAAGCAGATACTTGGGTATACAAAGCAACACACACAAAGGGAAATAACTTCTAACGCAAGTCTTCCTAAAACATTTTCTTCTAAGCTAAGCTTCTCACGCCATATGCCCTGGCTTCCTACCCTTGGTCCTCACCAGGACTTAGGTGAGACCAACTCTTTGCAAACTCTGACCACCACCCCATCCCCCGGGACTTGCAAAACTCACCCTGCGAGGACTTGGCAAGACTCCATAGTCCCATCCTCCCCTGGGCACACCTTCTTCTTCCCAGAAGTCCCCTCAGGAGCCCTTTAGACCCACCCAACTGGTTAACTGATTGGGTGTCCAGTCTGTCAATCAAGGTCAACTGCTTTTTCCAGTTAACTCTATCAGTGCTGGCTGGCTGCCCACTACAGTCACTCACATGGGGATGGAAGGAGGAGTGCACACTTCCCAAGCTAAGGGAGGCTGCATGGAGCCTGGTTGCTACCAAAATTCCATGCAACGTCTGGAGCTGCCCTATATAATTTGTTCAATATTTAGAATCAGATCAGAACTATACCACAAGCAGTGCCACTTGCAGAAGGGCTTTTTATGGTTGTGGTGCTCTGCAAGGTTCTGTTACCACTGATAGAAGAGGAACCACCCAAATGAATGTTGTGCAAGTTCTGTTTGCACATATATGTGCTTGGGCAATGAGGTGCAAGATGTGCCCCATTTACATATATCTAGGCCTGTGCAAGATGTTGTGCAAGAGATTGAATAAGAGGCTGTGCTAGTGCAGTAGCTAGTTTTGAACAGAGATGAATTCTTTGTGCAGCAACCATGCACTACATTCTTACACAACTGCAACCACATTTATGCTAGCACAAGACTAGTCTGTATGCTGCTTTTTGTCATCCCCCCAGCTCCAGTGCTTTAAATGAGAGCCAGAAACATTTTAAGGATGGAAACTGAGACTCAGTATAGGCTGCACATAATAGTGCCCCTTGCTCACGCCTGAGATTCAGACTTCAGCTCTTGTGCCTGGCTATATGTACACATGTGCATCTACAGCAGACTAGTAAAATTTCCGTTAACATGTTCTTCCACTGTTGCTTTGCTAAAATGAATAGGCTTAGCAAAGAAGAGATGCCATGGGTGGCTTCTTGGATGGAGAATTAGATTTTGGAGTAGCAATGAGGACATTTGCTGAATTCATAAAATGTTAATCCCTTCATAGTGATTTCTAATCCTAATCTCCTATCCTTTTTTGCTATGCCTCAAATGGTAACAAAGCCACTAAATCGATTAAGAGTCAACCCTTTGTAATATAAGGCCAGTCTTGTTCACACACTGTAAAAAGGCTCCTTTCAGAAGTAGGCAAAGCACTGGCAGAGAACACAGGCTTCACCTGCAACATTAATAGAGAGCAAGTGGCTTCAAAAATTGGCACTGGCTTTTTCTCCTTGGAGCTTCTATGGTTGTTGATAAAATAAAATGAAACTTGGAGGAAATCAGCATTTAAAAACACATGCATTGTTTTCATTTGACACTGCTGTCACATGTGCAAGTGCATGAGGGCATTCAGGAACGATCAGCACATGTTTGCTGAAATTGCTAAGGGAGTGCTTCATTCAGCAAATCATGGCTGTGCCATGAAATATTCAATATGGTGCCACAGATATTGAGCCACTAAAGACCATTTTCCCCACTCTGCATTTTTTTCTCAACAGTAAGAAAGCAATCAGCTAGAATTTACATTTCATATATTATTTTAAAACATAGGTTTTGTGAAAAATTAACAGAATGTTTTGCCATGAACTCTTACATAAGCGTTAGTGAAGATGTCTTACAGTGCAGTGCCATCATGTATCAGGGGTTGTATTACAGTATAAGAAACCTAGTGAACAAAGAAGAAACGAACTATAACATACTTTATTTACAGTATTTATTACATTAATATCCCACTTTTCGTCCAAGGAGCCCAAAGCGTTGTCAGTGATTATGTTTATTCTTACAACAGCCTTGTGAGGTAGACTAAAGGTAAAGTGTGCCGTTGAGTCGGTGTTGACTCCTGGTGACCACAGAGGCATGTGGTTTTCTTTGCTAGAATACAGGAGGGGTTTACCATTGCCATCTTCCGCTAAGTATGAGATGATGCCTTTCAGCATCTTCCAATATCGCTGCTGTCCGATATAGGTGTTTCCCATAGTCATTAGGCTGAAAGAAAAGTGACTGGCCCATAGTTACCTTGGGTCTCCCCGGTCCTAGTCCAAAACTGGAATCACTACACCACATTGGCTTTATAGTGGGCCACAGAACACTGCTACTACTATGAATATTTATATACTGCTATGTAAAGCAGTTTACATAGAAAAATACCAAAGTTTCATTCCAAGGGGGTAGTGCTGGGGAGTAATTCTGAACATACAACCTGCCAGATATCTTAGCCAGATTATAGTGACCAAGTATCGCAGGGCATTTACCCA
Source organism: Hemicordylus capensis (assembly GCF_027244095.1). NCBI lineage: Eukaryota > Metazoa > Chordata > Lepidosauria > Squamata > Cordylidae > Hemicordylus > Hemicordylus capensis. The sequence goes on from NC_069662.1 coordinate 108,118,666, forward strand.
AGCATGATTGAATGTCCTGTGCACTGCAGTGTTTGAGGGCAGATTTAACAAAATCCTGTTTGCAGAGTGCTTTTGTCCCTGCGATTCAGCAGCCATAGAATCAACAGCACATGTTCTATTATATTGTTATTTTTATAGGGACATTCGTAATATGCACATTACTCCACATTTATTAAATTTTCTGGGCTGTTCTGATGATTTCTACATATAATATCTTTTCTCAGATTATGATGATAAGATTTCTTCTGCATTTGCCAGGTTCTGCCTAATTACCAGTAGAACTTGTAATACCATGTTATGTATTTATTTGAACAAGTATTATTATCTATTGAGGACAGCTGTTATATATTGAGTTGGTTTTCTTTTTCTTTTTTCCTGCTTCCCTGTAAACAATGTTGGTTTCCCACCCAATATGTTTAAATGTTTTTAGGAACCTTTAGGAATTTTATTTATTTTCATCTTTTTGTTTTATTTATTTTTATTTTTACTTTTGCTCTTGTGTATATGCTGGTTAGTGACCAAAATAAAAATTACTACTACTACTACATAGAACAATAAATAAATAAAGATGCTTCCTTGTCTCCAAAGGGCTTATAGTCTTAAGATGACCATAAGGTAGACACCAGCAACACCTTAAGTGGCACAGCGGGGAAATGCTTGACTAACAAGGAGAAGGTTGCCAGTTCGAATCCCCACTGGTACTATATTGGGCAGCAGCGATATAGGAAGATGCTGAAAGGCATTATCACATACTGTGCAGGAGGAGGCAATGGTAAACCCCTCCTGTATTCTATCAAAGAAAACCACAGGGCTCTCTGGGTGCCAGGAGTCGAAATAGACTTGACAGCACACTTTACCTTACCTTAGACACCAGCAACAGCCACTGGAGGGATGCTGTGCTGGGACTGTAAAGGGACAGTTGCTCTCCCTCTGATAAATATAAGAGAATTAATTGCTACTACCCAGAATGTTGGGGGCAATATGCTAAATCATTGTAAACCGCTTAGAGAGCTCCGGCTATAAAGCGGTATATAAATGTAAGTGCTATTGCTATTGCTATTGCTACTTTCAAAGGTACAAGATTAAAGAATAAATCTCAATAAAAAAACATTTTAAAGGAAGAAAACGTAGCCAAGAAAAGATCAGGGACAGCTCATTGGCCAAAAGCCTGAATAAAAAGGGCAGTCTTTACTGTCCTGATGGCTGGGAGAGAGGGAGATGTGCGGGTCTCATCTGCAAACGTGTTCTACACCTTGGGGACAATAACTGAGAAGGCGGCTTCTGCCAATTTGGTAAACAGCAGCCCTTCTTGGAGAGAAAGGGCACGACAGATCCAAACCATAAATGTGTCACTTTGGTATCTACTGATAGGATTCTAACTGAAGTGAAGATGATGGTCAGTTAAACAAATCTGAGACACATTCACTGGAAAATTCTTTTGCACAAACGCCATTGAAATTTTTGGACACTGCAATGCTCTTGCTGAGTGTACACTCATTTTCATAGTGTGCAGGAGATCATCCCAATGGACTGTGCCCTGGCTTTGAAAAACCTTGAGAGCCTAACAAGAGCCCTTAAACTGCTGGTGCCAGATTCATTAAGTGAAGGAGGGTTTAAAAAAAAAAAAAGTCGAGATAGGTAGATGAAGAAGGCTACGTGTGTAATTGGAGTTGAAAGGTCTTGAAGCAACCACAATCCTTCCTGCCAATGTCCTTTAAGGCAATTCAGAATAAGAGAAGGAAGACTTGAGAACAATTTCCCTGAAAGGTCAGCGGCAGGAGACATATTATACAGCAAAATTGTAGAGGAAAAGTAGAGGCAGAAAGAGAAGATGAACAAGAATAATTATCTTCAAAAGACAACCGAAGGAGCTGAAGGCTGGTAAGGGCAGATACTGCATGCTCATGCCTGACAACAGGGACCAGGTCCAGGCCTGGCATCACAGGAGATCAGGAGCCAGGGAGCCACTTCTGCCTCTTTATCTTACATTTCCATTATATTTCATTTTCAGGGGCATATTTTCACGTTCACAATTTGTGCTGGAGTGCACAGTGGGGCTTTGTTATCTCTGTTATATGGTTGAGTGTAAAATGCAAGGCTGATCCCAGATTCCAGCTGATCCTCTTCAGGAGTAGCTGGAATCTGGGATCAGCCTTGCATTTTACAGTCAGCCATATATCAGAGACAAAAAAAATCCCACTGCAACACTCCAGCACAAATTGTCCTGCCAAATCAGAATATCTGCTATTGCAGAGGGTTGTCCCAACTGTTATCTGCAAATACATCAATCTGCCCCACCCCCCCATATTTGTTAATCTGTTTGTATTTGTTGCTCCAGACTAACATTAAGCAATAACATCTCTTTACTTTAGAGGCAGATTGGGAAGAGAAGCTGGTAATACAGATCCTCAAAGAACAGATTTGTCCAGAGTTCATTTATTAACCTGAAGCATTTGTTTTGTCTCAGGAACAGAAATGTGCAACTGGACATTTTATCAGCTTCTCCGACCATATTCTTGGTAATCTAAGCAGTTAGATCTATCCTACTTGTGTGCGATAATACAGTCTGTAGGATAGGCTTCTAAATATATCTGCACCAAGTTATCAGATTCAATTAGGTCTGTTTGGGAAAGTAATCAATACCTATTTCACTAGATTTAAGAATGCCGATACTACCATCCAGGGAATCCGCACAGCTTGGAAATCTCAAGATGTTTTCCAGTGCCTATGTGTCATAAATCAGCTTGTATTACCTACTTTTATTTTATAAAGAAAAAATATCTACCAAAAAAGAAGTAGTGTTTTAGAACAGAGTACTAAGAAGTGTGTGACACACACAGTCTGTCTTACTAGCCTTGAAAGCGGTATGGTGAATACACAGTATTTATTCATGATCACATATTATGTGTCAAAGATGGCCTATGCACAAATGGCCTCTGCACATCCATGGAGGCTGGAACCATACCACCGACACATGGGCAGGTTGCTGGAGGGAGCGCCGCATGCTTGGGCTGCTCCAGGGGGGCTCTGAGAAGCAGCAGTGGCAGCCACCAGACCACTAAGAACCTTAATCTTCCTTTAAAGGTGCTCTCTCACTGCCCACCTCTCCGGCCTCCCTTTAGAAGACTTTTCAAGGATTCCCCCATCCCTTTGCTTGTAAAGGGGAATCCTCACCATATTCCCCTTTACAAGCATAGCCCCTCAATCCCAAACCGGTCTGCCATGGACCCTGGTTCAGTTCAATCACGGACTGGACCACCTCCAGTCCAGTTCACAATTGAACCATCGAAGCAGCCTGGTTCAAGGCAAACCAGTTTGGGATTGCATGGTTCATGCACACCCCTAGCCAGATGCCAATCAAAATTAGCTTCTGGATTGCAGCTGAAAGCTAGTCAAATATTTATGTACTAAAGTAATTAGAAGTTTCAGTTAACCTGGTTGCTGGATTCTTCTGAGCAAGCTGATGTTGCAGAATACATTTCAAAGATAGCCCCATGTAGAGCACATTGCAGTAATCCAACTTGGACGCATGCTTGCAAACCGCACACCGTTGTGTGTGTGTGTGTGTGTGTGTGTGTGTGTGTGTGTGTGTGTGTGTGTAGACATATATGGCACCATTCTTCTGTGATCCATAAATATGCAGGAAAGCTCACAAACACCATAATAAATAACCATACACCACATTCTGTAGGAGCTGAGATTGGGATAGTAGCAGGGTTAACAGGATTTTTTAGTTACCCCAAGAGGTTTCTTCTACATCATCAAAAATCTAAAAGCCCTACAACCTGTTGTTGTATGAAATTTGTGTGTGTATGTGTGTGTGTGTCTGTGTGTGTGTAAATAACCAAATTATTGCCTAAATATAACATTGCCTATAAATATAACCAGGGGTGGGTTAGGTGCTAATCTGTTATGATGGAAGAGCAGAAGAAAGATGATATTCCAGAAAAAATAAAGGTTATTGGATTTGATACAACCATTATTTTAAAATCTAGTGGCCGACATCCTGATTAACATTGTGAAAGGGCTCTATGCAAAGTTGCCTTACAACATGTGGCAATCCAGAACCCCACTATATGGGCAGCCATGTGTTGGAGGGACAACCTTCACCAATCTCCTCTTCCTATGGTAATGCTCTGTGCCACCTGGAAATATTATTATTATTATTATTATTTTTACATTTATATCCCACTCTTCCTCCAAGGAGCCCAGAGCGGTGTACTACATACTTGAGTTTCTCTTTCACAGCAACCCTGTGAAGTAGGTTAGGCTGAGAGAGAAGTGACTGGCCCAGAGTCACCCAGCTAGTTTCATGGCTGAATGGGGATTTGAACTCTGGTCTCCCCGGTCCTAGTCCAGCACTCTAACCACTACACCACACTGGCTCTCCATATGTCCCTGGCAGCTGTGTGACCCCTGGGACATATTTCCTGGTGGCACAGAGCACTTCTGAGGGAAGAGAAGATCAGTGAAAATTGTTGTTGCATGTGCAACTGACCACACAGGGTATTCCAGATTACTGCATATTGTGCAGTCACTTTGGCAGAGGGGACTCAACGTTAGTCAGGATGTTGGCCATTGTTCTGGAAGCAGAACAATTATGCTTTCATTGTTCTTCCTATAGCTACAGAAGTCATAGAAATCTAGCTCCAATTCCAATAGTTTTGCCACAAATAAAAGTTGGAGTTCAAATGCCTGGGACTTCAGAGTAACCTGTATAGCACTCTGGAATTCCAAGAGCCAATTTAAAGGCTTTCTCCGGTTCTTCTTTCAGAAAGCCATTTGAATACTCTTGAAAGATCGGATCATATTATTAAATGACCTTGGGGTCAAAACCACAATTGTCAAGTATTCAACAACATGTCAAGGGTATAGTGAAGGCAATTGAAAGACCTAAAAGGAGAAGGTAGCTCTCATCAGTATGATCAATGTGATGCCAGTAAAAATAAATAAATATGTAAGCTATAGCACCAGTGAAGTCAAGAAAGCTTAGTATGATAGATCATCACTGACTGCAGTTTCCAAAAGTCTGTAAAGGTTCATCCTATCTCAAAAGCAGATAGGAAAGACCTTCCCTTATGACAAGAAGTTGTGAGACCATTCAACCAGTTTGCACCTGCAAGATGTTACTTGGAAGCAGGGGCGTAGCTATAATTGAGCATATGGGTTCAAAGAACTTGGGGCCCCAAGCCCAGAGGGGCCCCCAGCTCCACTCCTCCCTATTTTCTTCATGATCTCCCTCACTCTGAGGGCTGCCAGGGAGAGGGACAAACACAGGCCACATCTCTCCCAGCTACACTCTTGCTTGGAAGCCCGTGGCATAGAAAAATAATTACTGTTGGTTAGTTAAACAAAAATGTTTGTGCCTGCTTGTGTCATATTGTATGTATTTACTTATTTATTATAATTGTATACCACCCCAAACATAGTTCTCTGGGCAGTTTACAACAACATAAAACAAAATTAAAACATTAAGAATTTAAAATGACTATCTCTCTCTCTCTCTCTCCAAGGCATACCTGCCACTAATCCCATGCATGGCAGCTCTCATGAGAGTTCACGAGCAGTTCCCGATTAGCGACGGGACCGGGCAAAAAGAAACTGCTCACCAGGAGAATGGCCGAGGAGGTGGGGAGGAGAAGTGGTGGCTGGGTTGGCCGCCAGGTGGGGAGGAGAAGCAGCGGCCAATCCAGCTAGCCACCAAGGGAGAATGAACTGGGGCTGAAGGTGGGGAGAATGAAATGAACATGAGGTGGGGGAGACAAGGAAAACTAGGGGTGCAGGTGCTCTGAGCCAGGTCAACTAGTTTAAAAGCTTGGGTGAATGAATGAGTCTTTAAAGACTTTTTAAAAGCTGCCAGAGATGGAGAGGTTCTTATTTTAGCAGAGGCTTGCCTAGACGGCAACTTTATTTTGCTTCACCGCAGGGAGGGTGGGTGTGCATTCACATATTGGCTAGATTTACATCACGGTCAAAGCAAGATATCAGGGAGCACTCCATACACGATTTGGGGTTTCCCCCTGCACACTGGGGCTTAGCCCACATTATGTCCATGGTAAAAAATTCCACTTTTTACATCGGTTTGGGGGCTATCCAATATACCCCAACATTTCTTCTGACTCTGAGATGTATGGAGGGGAAATACTGATAAACCGCCTTACTTTTAAAACTTTAGAACACACACACAAACGCTCAGTGATCTTGTGGAACTTTGACTGCCAGAAGAAGAAACAATTCTACAACTCATCTCGTCTAGTTCCTGCAAGGCTGCCTGACAGGGGGGAGAGAGAGAGAGAGGTTTGTTCGGCCGAGTTGCTGGTCTTGCAGAAGTTGCCCCCCCCCCCCAAAAAACACAAAAAATAGTAATCCTTCACACAAGAGGACTGGGGAAGCAGCCAAGGCTGCAGCTGGGATTTTTGGTGGTAGCAGCAGCAGGGGGGTGGTGATGGGAAAGCACTCTTGCTGCTAGAGAGGTAACTGCAGCACAAGAAGGGTGTGCTTGCCTTGGACAGGAGGGCTGCTCTTGCACAAATGCCCTGCTGCTGCTTATTTGTATGCAGACTTGCTTTACTGGACCAGACTCACTTTGCTTGCTGGGGTGCTGAGCGGGAGAGGAGATAGAAAGGCAGGAGGGTGCTCAGCTGGAATGTCAGGAGAATCGCTCCTGGGGACACAGGGCGGGGGGAGATAGATTGCCCCAGTGGCCAATGCCCAGGATGGTAAGGCTATCCCACAAATTTGTGCTTCTTGACTTGGGAGCAAGCTGTTGGAACAGTGCACAGAAAGCCACCAGATGAGTTGGTGGCAACTGCAGATGGACCTCTCCAGATGATCTCAATGGGCAATGGGGCTCATAGTGAAGACATTCTCTTAAAGTCTTATATCATGTGTGATTGTGGGGATCCAGGTAGAAGGATCAAACATGAAGGACTTGTTTGCACACATTCCCAATTCAGAGGCAGATTAATGTGCAGAAGCCTGCTTTTGCATACAGATCATCCTTCCTGGATCAGAATACCGGATTGCTTTGAATCAGTTTTGACTATGGCTTCTTTTCACACATTAGATTGAAATAATCTCCTATAAGTTCCTGTGGTATAATGTATACCATACATTTTGAATACAAAATATTTGAAAAGTCCCCAGAGTAACAGATCAGTGAGATAATCACATTATGAATGTGCATAGTCAGTTTATAGCAATAGTGCTGAGGATTACACATGTTGATGTTATCGTAGACAAGAAAACATCATCCAAAAGTAAGGTTTCAACAATATATATTTCCAGTACAATCACCTTATACAATCTCAAGGTGAAGGTACAGGGGGGGAAACACCTTGCAGATGCCAGTCTTTTAACATAATTATCAGTTAGAATATCCATTCAAAAAGGAAATCACTGACTATTGCACACAGCTAGTTCAAATAGATGACAAACCATTTTGTAGGTGGATAGAAGAAATTCTGAACTTGGTAAACTTTTTATCATTTTGTTATTCCTTGATTGTTTCAATGGGTTTTGGAAGCATTTCAACAATTAGATTGAAAATGAAGACTTAATGATAATACTTAGTGGTTTTCTTGAAAGGAAATAAACTGTACCTGAATAAATCGTTATTGTTTGCTGAAAATGGGTGAGAACAAAGAAAAGTATGATGTGTAAATTTAGCTGAAGTATCCTGGAAGTTTATAGATTTTGTGGCTTGATAGATTAACTAGATTCTAAAAAGTAAAATGACCAGGAAGTGAATCATGAAATGGAAAGAACCTGAAGCTATTTCTTCAGGATGGAAAAACGAAAAGAAAAGAAAAAACGGGGGAGAAGATTCTTCATAGATGTATGTTTATAAAACATTTTAAAAACAGAACAGAAAACTTTGAACAACATTGTCCCACTATATACTGTGGCTGAAAACATACAAAAAACCCTCTTTAAATATAATCGGAAAAGGTATTTGCATATTCACAAATACTAATTAACCTGAAGTAAACCACATTTACTGTAACATAGAATAAAGGATTCCACAACTAGTAGAAATAACATTTACTCAACTTTTCTGAATCTCAGATTTTATCTGAGGCTTAGATAAGAACTGAAGTTGACATTTACCTTTCAGAAATAAATTATCCAGGCAGAACTTCAAAGTGCATAAAATATATTGCTAATCCTGTGTGTTTGGAAGTTATATATCGTGCACTCAAAATGCCAATAATATGGTAGCTTTTAACCATCAAGACAGTTTACCCCTGCAGTTCATGTTTTCAAACCTACTTAGCTAAATTTGGCATTTCTATTTACAAATTATTGTTTCCAATGGAAACAACTTTCCCCCTTAAACTATCATGGCAAAAAATCTGCTCTAACATGAAAACTATACAAAAGGGGGCTGGGGGCGGGGGGCGGGGAGCAGGCATCCTTTGGCTATAGGCAAGAGCCTCATGCACTCTATTTTCCCAATGCCTAATTCATCATCCACTTGCCTTGATCCCAATCAATTCCCCTAAGCATTTTCTGATCCAGAATTGTTTACTGAAGGGTATCTAAAGGCTATCTGGATGGTATCTAGGTGCAGGGTAGGGATGTGCACAAAACTGGTTTTGCTGTGTCAGCACGAATCTGAACCAGAATTGAGCCAACCTGGTTCGGCTTGGTTTTCTGCCCAGTCAAACCGGACCCAGTCTGAGTTCGAACCAAGCCAGCTTGACCGGCTCAGAGCTCTACTGGAGTCTGGTGAGGATTCCCCTTTCCTAGTAAAGGGGCGGGGGGGGGGGCTTCCCTGAGACAGGAGGGGAGTAAATAACTACTTGCCAGTGCCAGCTCTGGTGGCTGCTGTGGGTGGGCATTCCCCACCCCACCCCTGCAACCTCCCCCAGAGTAGGCTGGGCCAGCGGCAGCCCAGCTCAGACCTTCGTCATCCCAGTTCAAGCCTCTGCTCACATGTGGAGGCCATTTCAGTGACCTCCTCACATTCACAGAGGCCATTTGCATGACCATGATTTTATTTATCAAATGTGTAGACCATGCCAAACTTTCATCTCTAGGCAGTTTACCTCAACATGCAATGGGGATCATACAGAAGAAGGTGCTCTCTAAGGTAGCCCGGACTGAAGCAGTTCAGGGCTTTAAAGGTAATAACCAGCACTTTGTATTTTGCCTGGAAACATATTGGCAGCCTGTGCAATTGTTTTAAAACAGGTATAATATGGTCTCTCTGGATTGCCCCAGAGACCAATCTGACTGTCGCATTTTGAACTAACTGAAGTTTCTGAACTACATACAAAGGCAGCCCCATGTAGAGCACAATGCAATTGTCAAGCCTGAAGGTTACCAAGCTGATGCACCACTATTTTGAGATCATTCTCTTCAAGGAATGGATGCAGCTGTCAAATAAACCAAAGTTGATGGAAAGCGCTCCTGGCCATAGCCTCCACCTGAGATACCAGAGTGAGGCCTGGATCCAAGATCACTCCCAAGCTGCGCACTTGTTCCTTCTGGGGGACTGTAACCCCATCCATCACAGGGAGATCTAACTCATCCCTCAAATTCCGATCCCGCACAATGAGCAGCTCTATCTTGCTTGGATTCAGTTTCAATTTGTTATCCCTCATCCAGCCCATTACTGCCTGTAGGTAGGCATTTAGGGAATGAATGCCATTTCATGAGGAGGAGGAGGAGGAGGAGGAGGAGGAGGAGGAGGAGGAGGAGGAGGAGGAGGAGGAGAAGAAGAAATAGATTTGGGTCTCAGCAGCATACTGATAACACCCTGTACCTGGAATGTGATGACCTCACCCAGCGGTTTCATGTAGATGTTTAAAAAGCACTGATGACAGACTGGAGCCCAGAGGGACACCATATAATAGTTCCTGTTTTGAAGAGCAACCATCACCAAGCTCCACCATCTGGAATCTGTCTGAAAGATAGGAGCGGAACCACTGCAAAGCAGTGGCTCCTATCCCCAACTCCCCCAGGTGATCCTGAGGAAGGATACCATGGTCAATGGTATCAAATGCCACTGAGAGATCCAAAAGAAACAACAGAGTCGCACTCCCCCTGTCAATTCCTTGGTAGAAGTCATCCATCAGGCTGACCAAAGCTGTCTCAAACCCATAGCCTGCTCTAAAGCCAGTTTGGAATGGGTCTAGATAATCGGTTTCCTCCCAAACCACCTGGAGCTGTTTAGCTACCACTCTCTCAATCATCTTACCCAACCATGGGAGATTGCGATTGGAGACGGGCTTATAACTGTCCATCACTGAGGGATCTAGGGAAGGCTTCTTAAGAAGTGGTCTAATCATTGCCTCCTTCAAACAAGGAGGCATCCTACCCTCCCTCAGGGATGAGTTAATATTAACTAGGCCATTTCCAGCAACCTCCCTGCTAAATAGAAGCAGCCAAGTCAGGCAAGGATCCAGAGAACAAGTGGTAGGCCGCACCGCCCCAAGCAGTTTGTCCATGTCCTCAGGCTGAAACTGATCCAATCTAATACTGCAAGAGAGGTCTAGACACCACCTTAATAGACTCTGCAAAATCAGTGCAGTCCAAGGTGGCCTAAATACAAGAGATTTCGTCCACAAAGAACCCATTAAAAGCATCACAGCAGAACAGTCTCCGGGAACTGGTTCAAAATGGAAGGAGCCTGAATCAAACTGCTCACACCCCAGGACAACTCTGCTGAATGTGAACCTGAAGAAGCAATGCATGCAGAACAAAATTGGTTTTTTGCCACACATACCACTTCCACATAAACCTTCAAATGGGCTCTATGCTGTGTTTTGTCAATCTTGAGCCGAGTTGTCCTCCACTTGCCTTCCAGTTGCCTACCTTGCTGCTTCAGACCCTGCAACTCCTCTGTATACCAAAGGGCCGCTTTTAAAGCAGGTTGGAAGGGACACTTAGGAGTGATCTTGTCTACCGTCCTGGTGAGTTCCTTGTTCCAGGTTCCCACCAGAGCATCAACAGAATCACTGGCAGCACCAACATTAAAACACTCCAAGGCTTTTTCCTACTGGGTCCAGCAGCTGTCTTGGGTAGACCATCTTAATAGGTCCTCCACCCCAGAAGGGCTGGGTTGTGGCCGTTAAACAAACCTTCACCAGGTAATGGTCTGTCCATGGCAACAGGGAAACCACAGAATCCACCACCCACGGAACACCCCCCTGATCCGAACGAAAGATGAAATCAAGTGTGTGGCCGGCAACATGAGTTAGTCTTGAAACTAGTTGGGATAGGCCCATAGTTGTCATGGCCACTATGAACTCCTGAGCCACACCAGACAAGTCAGCCTCACAACTGATATTGAAGTCCCCCAGCACTAAGAGCCTGGGTGACTCAAACACCAGTTCCAAGACCACCTCCGTCAGCTCAGTTAGGGAGTCAGCGGGGTGGACGGTACCCCAACAGAATCCCCAATCTATCCCTAGTTCCCAGCCTCAGAAATACACACACAATGTAAGTCAATTGTCTCACAGGGGCCCTGGCAAGGGAGATGGTATTCCTATGGGCCATAGCCACTCCGCTCCACTACCACCCCCGCCCACTCCCCCTAGCCTGCTCCACAACAGAGTAACCTGGTGGGAGAAGCTGGGCCCAAACTGGGCCACTAGCTTCCCCCATCCAGGTCTCAGTTATACAAGCCAGGTCGGCTCCCTCATCCATGATCAAGTCATGGATAATCTTGGTCTTATTTTAAATTGAGCTGGCATTGCAAAGGAGCAAAGCTAGGTTCTGTGAGTAGTTGGAACTGCTCCCCGAGACCAGAGAGCTGTCAGGACAGCTGGAAGTGGAAACAGTTACTAAATTACTGGTTTCCCTTCCCCTGTAACAGCCAGCTGCTCTGCCAATTCTTTTATTCCCCACCACAACAGTAATAGCTGCCCCAGAGCTGCCGGACGCACCCCCCACATCACCTTGCCTAAGGAAACCCAAACACATGACAACAAAAGGTATGGCACAACCCAGTAAAACTGGCACAACCTAATAAAAGACACATAACAGTTTTGTTTCCACCAACGTGCTGGAATTGCCTGCTTACCAGAAGCAATTTAGAAGCAAGAGACTTCATGATATACATAGAATTCCACTGCAAATGATTTTTCTGTTAGCACTATGGACAATGCAATTTAAGTAGTTTATAGAAATTGGGCTGTACATGCAGCAGATATTAGGAAATAAATTAGTTAGCCAGTTTGAAGAAGGATTAATAAAGAGTTACATTCTGAATATATTGTTTGAGTGTCACATCCTTCAGCTCCAAGCTAAATACTCTGAGAATGCAGCATCAGGAATCTCCATTGATTATTATCATAGGTTATGAATATTACTGATGAAGTTCTATTAAATCCCAAGCACTATGAAAGTCATCATGACTTCTATAACCCCTGAACTTAATAATAGAATTCTCTTAATGGAAGGGGGTTAGGGTTAGGGTCAACTTATTATTTTACCTCACAGGGCTGTTAGGAAAATCATATGGACTGTAATATGGACTTTTCATTTATACAATGAAAAGTAATGCAAACAATAATTATAACAATTACCACCACCACCAAAAATACTTATGTATGAGATAAGTATGAGAAAGCCCAAAAGTTGGAATGAGAGAGCCAAAAAGTTGGAAAAATATACACTAAATTAAAGCTCAGTATAGAAGTTGCTCCTCAAGGTGTTTTGAACAAGCAACTTCTGTTTCCTTCATAATTGACAGTTATTAGTGTCTGTCTGACAGATATAACGACACATGAGCCTGTTTGAAATCTGTGTCTCCTAGTAAAACATGCTAAAATTAAACTGATTGTATAATACATAGTGTAGAATTCAGAGGAAAGATTTGTCGCACACAAGGATAAGGCATAGGAGTAGAATCAGGAATATTAATAGTTTAATGAAGTAGATCTTAATTACAGAGTGGCAAGTGCAGACTGCTTTCAATGCTCTTGCTGTTTTGTTAGCATTCAAAAGCTGGCCTGGGTCAAGGAATGGATTCACCAAAAACCCCTACTTCCCCCCCAAAAAACAAAAACAAAAGACCAATCCCATCAAAATACTAACGAAATTTGGAACAATAAACCATACATATAAAACAAGAGCGCAGATCAAAGGTTTGTCCACAGATTCATGATCCACCAGTGTCTGCAGCCCCATGTGATCCTGAGCAGTGCCATTCATGCCTTTCTCCCATGATGGTGCGTAGGATTCTCAGGCAGTCTGCCTTCCAGACTCCCTTCCACACCCAGACATGCTTAGCTTCAGTAAGGTTGCTGCATTATATACTTTCAGCCCATATGCTGTGTTTGGAAATACAGATTTGTCGTGCATGAAGTGCAGCTTAAACTATTCCCAGAATGATTAGGATAATTTAAGGCACAATCAGGATAAAAGGGAGGCCAATGATGGCATTTCCTTTTCTCCACAAACGAAATAATAGCTGACAGCTTAATCTTGAACTTCTAGCCATTTAAGTTCAATCCATCAACCAATGCTGAATGCTTATAGCATACTAGAACTCTCTCAGCGGCTTCCAATACTATGGACCATTGTATCCTTCTGGAACGTCTGAGGGGATTGGGGGTGGGAGGCACCGCTTTGCAGTGGTTCTGCTCCTACCTAACGGGCAGATTCCAGATGTGTCCCTTGGAGACTGTGGTTCTTCAAAATCTGAACTGTCATATGGTGTCCCTGAGAGCTCTGTAGTGTCTCTGATGTTGTTTAACATCTACATGAAACCACTGGGAGAGATCATCAGGGGATTTGGTGCAGGGTGTTATCAGTATGCTGATGACACCCAAATCTATTTCTCCATGTAAACATCATCAGGAGAAGGCATAACCTGCCTAAATGCCTGCCTGGAGGCAGTAATGGGCTCGATGAGGGATAACAAACTGAGGCTGAATCCAGATAAGATGGAGGTACTTATTGTGTGGGGTCAGAACTCAGGAGACAATTTTGATCTGCCGGTTCTGGATGGGGTCACGCTCCTCCGGAAGGAACAGGTACGCAGTCTGGGGGTGCTTCTGGATCTGAACCTCTCCCTGGTGTCCCAGACTGAGGTGGTGGCCAGAGATGCTTTCTACCAGCTTTGGCTGATACTCCAGCTGTGTCCGTTTCTTGAGATGAACGACCTCAAAAAAGTCGTACAGCTGCTGGTAACCTCTAGGCTGGATTACTTTAATGTGCTCTATGTGGGGCTGCCTTTGTACATAGTCCGGAAACTGCAGTTGGTTCAGAATGAGGCAGCTAGGTTGGTCTCTGGAGGATCATCTAGGAGAGACCATATTACTCCTGTGTTAAAGGAACTGCATTGGCTGCCAATACATTTCAGGGCAAAATACAAGGTGCTGGTCAATACCTATAAAGCCCTAAACAGCATAGGCCCTGGGTATTTAAGAGAACATCTTCACCATGAGCCCCACCGCCTGCTAAGATCATCTGGAGAAGTTCGCCTGCAGCTGCCGCCGACTCATCTGGCGGCTACTCGGAAAGGGGCCTTCTCCATTGCTGTCCCTGGACTTTGGAATGTGCTCCCTGTTGAAATAAGAGTCTCCCCATCACTGGCAACTTTTAAAAAGGCACTGAAGACACGTTTATTCACCCAGGCTTTTAATTAGATTTATAGTTTTAAATAATTTTAATACTGGGTTTTAAATGTTTTTAATCTTTTAAATGATTTTAATTGTTAATTGATTTAATGTTTTAAATGATTTTAATTGTAAACTGCCCAGAGATGCAAGTTTTGGGTGGTATAGAAATATAATAAATAAATAAATAAATAAATAAATAAATAAATAAATAAATAGAAACTCCACCATTGAGTCACCTTCCACATGCCTACATAGTCCACACTTACTTGAAATCTAAGCTAAGATCACTTCCAAGGAGCACTGATGTCTTAATGTACGTTTTCAGAACATGTTTTGACCATAAGATATGATCTGAACTGCTACTCACCACCCTGAGCCACCTTCATAATGAGAAATGTCCCGGTTAAATTCTTGGGCTCCCTTTTTGTGCTTCTGTGGGATAGTATTCCTTGAGTGTTTGCAATTTTGGTGATTGTCCCAGAGCTCCCACCTGCAGGGGGTACTATTCTAATGTCAAAAGAGCTTCCAGTGTCAAAAGGGAGAAAAAGAAAGCATCCAGCTGAGGAGGAAAGCACTTTGCTAGCTGGAGAGTGTGAGGGGGCCACCACATGATCATTCCCATCGCTGGCCACACCCCCTGCCTTGGAGTGTTTATGTGGGGCAAGGAATATGGCTATTGTGAGGTAGCACACGCCCAGCCTTAGTAGCAAGAAGGTGGGAAGAGCAGAGGGGGAAGGAGTAATGGAGTGTGAATGTGGAGGTGCCTAGGGGCTGAGGACACCTTGGTGGGCCCCTGGGTCCCACACCCCAGGATCTTTTGTTCCGCTCCTGCTCCATTTTCCCTTCATGCATGGAACCAGTAATGAATGTGTCCCCACAGTGATGTGATGGTGTCATTTCTGGATAATACAGAATATGATCCACAGAATCTATTTTTCCCTCACTGGAGGCTCTTGATTTTCCTTCACAAAAACCAGTATTTCTAACCACCATATGAACTGTTTTCTTTTATAAAAGCCAAGGTCTACATCAAAATAAAAACCATAAAGCCTTATCAAGGTTTTAGAAAGAAGAATTATGACATATTGAGAAAATCAGAGTCTTAGGAGCAGAGAAGGAACCTGGAACTGATAACAAAAGTTAAATTGAAGGATGAAAGGGAAATTGAATGAAGAGCAATAATCAGTGAGTAAGGGAGAACTCAGCACTGTAAATAAGTAATTCCTCCACAATTCAGGTTTTAGATCAGTATTTTTTTTAAATTCTTAGACAATAGAAGAAAAAGAAAAAGAAGACTAAAATTGTGCCACAATTATATATCATTTCCTTGTCTGCCATAAGAGCAGGAGGTTGCAAGAGCTGGGAGCGGCTCCAGATTTATAGACAAATATTTATGTTTTTTTCTTTGTCAGTTTTACATAAATATGCATGTGGAGTCATGGTGAATTATTTATCACATATCTATTGTTCTCCATTGAGAATGAGAAGATGAGAAATGTCAAGAATGTGCAACATATTAACAATATTTTTGTCTGTTAAAAATATGAAAATGGAGATTCTAAATTTTGCAAATGTATGGCACAGTTTATTCAGCCCCACATGTGCTGTGAAAGTAAAATGGCAAATCTCTCTGATGAGTCACAAATGTAGCTCAGAGCTGGCCTTTAGTGATGGATGTTTAGGGGAGTGCTACCATTTTTAGGAAATTAGAAGAGTTACAATAGCATGAAAACTTCAAATCATCACACTGCCATGTGATTATTCCAATCACAAGCGAATGATATGAATAATCCACTCTTAGGGACATATGAAATTCATGTGTTACCATGGTGGCATGGTCATTGCTTGTGTATCAGATTCTGTGCCATATTAGTAACTTCTTCATAAAGGAGCCATAGGGAATATCAGATGGCATTTTTTCTTCCCTATGCTATTGCTATCCATCCCTGGAACTGAACTATGGCACACATGCAGCAACTCTGGCATGCAATGGTAAGTTAGTATATAAATTTGCCCTGATGGATCCTTTGAGCTGAATGTGATTTATTATTATCATGGGCAATTTATTAAAAAGTTGTTGCTGCATCATTCTTTCACATCTCTAAATAGTTGAACTTTGCAAAACATACTGCACCTGTGTTTGTGGCTTCATAAATACATTAAGAACTTATTTTTGTTTCATATTCTGATCCAGCAATGGGAAACACAGTTGTTTACACTAAAATGTCTAACAAATCTACAGGAAGAGGCTCAAGTCCATTATCTCCAAACCACCTGACAACTGCCGTCCCAACGGTGGTTCATATATAAGCCGCTCTGAGCCTAGGCAATAGAGAGGATATTAAATAAATAGAATAGAATAGAATTGAATTGAATTGAATTGAATTGAATTGAATTGAATTGAATATGGACCATGTACAGTTGGCTCCAAAATTGTATTTTCTCTGCTCATTCATTTCCAGACTGGTATCCTATCCTCAATTATTTAAAGCCGTATTATTAGATAATTTTGTATTGTTCAAGCATGTGCGTCAAGGCAGCAGTGAGTATATGTTATATAATGATTTCTGTGCATTGCCTTATCTTGATCTCTGGCACTCTTCTGATATTATGTGCTGAGCCATAAAGCCATACTAAACCAGTCATGGGTCAGAAACTGCTGGAAGCAACTAGCTTGGACAACTGAAGTTTAGCAGCATCTTTATAAAGCATGTTGCAGGATTGAGAATGGGTAAAACGGGAGAAGCTTGTGGCATCCCAAAGGGATTTCAATAATTGTCATAATAAACCCACTTTCATCACACAATTTATTTGCAAAGATGAACCACTATGCAACAGGAAACTAATGCTTCTCTAATTGTTACGTTTTCTTGATACCATTGGCTAATCTGCTAATGGAGAGGGGCCCTGGTGTGTCTGGCTTCCATTGGCTTAGCATCAGTGATGTCACAGAGAAGACAGATGAGACAACCCTGGAGATAGGAAGCCTTGTGCTTTTGGAGGCCATAGGCATTCAGAATCTTGAAGCTCTATAATTTGAATATCCTTGAGCAGCTTTCAGTAAATCTAACCTCTTAATCAGTGGTTTGTGGTGCTTCTCTTATATTTAGCAGGGGGAGAGCAACTAGCTCTATCCAACCCAGCACAGCATCTCTCCAGTAGCTGTTGCTGGTGTTTATCTTTTGTTCCTTTTTAGATTGTGAGCCCAGTGACACTCTTACCCCTGGACTTCAAGTCAAGGGCCTCCACATCCACTGCCCCCCCCCACATCTTTAGATTGTCCCAGCTGGTGTGGGCGCTGCTACTTGCACTGCGCCAAGCAGCCGTGTGATTATGACCTGTGCTGGGTGCTTTGAGACAGAGTGAGGAGTGGGGAAAGAAATATGTGGGATGGATATCAGTTCTGTTGTGTGTTGAAATGTTTCTGCTACGGCACATTTGCATAATATACCCAACGTGTTAAAAATACTGTGAGTCACTGTGTGTGTGTGTACAGGGATGATGCTTAACTTACAGTGGGGGGAGGGGCTCCGGGGGTGGGGGCTCAAAGGCCTTTAAGTCCAGGCTCCAAAATTACCTAAGTGCACCTCTGTGTGAGCCCTTTGGGGACAGGGGACCATCTTTATTGATTTATTCTTATTTCTCTATGTAAATTGTTTGGGGAACCTTTGCTGAAAAGTGGTATATAAATATCCATAGTAGTAGTAGTAGTAGTAGTAGTAGTAGCAGTAACTTAAATTTCATAGTATCCACCTTAAGTGGCACAGTGGGGGAATGTTTGACTAACAAACAGAAGGTTGCTGGTTTGAATCCCTGCTGGTATGCTTCCCAGACTATGGGAAACACCTATATTGGGCAGCAGCAATATAGGAAGATGCTGAAAGGCATCATCTCATACTGTGAGGGAGATGGCAATGGTAAACCTCTCCTGTATTCTACCAAAAGAAAACCACAGGGCTCTGCAGATGCCAGGAGTCAAAATCGACTTGACAGCACACTTCACCTTACTTTACTGTTGGCACAGGCTGGTTGAACAGTTTTGGAGCCTTCTGCTGGAAATAGACCACTGATGGTCTATGCACAAGAAATTACTCCATTAACTAAAATATATATATTCCTACCTTCTTTCTACCTTCTGCCTGTTCCTCTGCCTTTCTCTTTAAATAACTTCATCATTAATTTCCTGCAAGAGAAAAGTAATATGTTTAAATTTAAGCAAGAAGGGGAAATAGTCAGTCGATGGCACACCAGGCCACCATACTACTAGGGTGTTGGTGCCATCATGTGGTCATTTTGATTTTGATTCTGGTAATGGCATGGCTTTTCAATATCCACATTTTTTTTTGTAACTCAAACATGATAAGGTAGGCCCTCTGTTTGCAGGTTGTCTATCCCAATCAAATTTTGATGAATTAGGTTAAACTTCATAGATGTTATTGTGTCAGGATATCTATCTAAAACCAAAACCAAAACCAAGAAAACCCTGTATGAACATGGTTACAACCCAGATTCAAGAAGTGTCCAATTAAGAGATCTTTTTAGAACTCAAACTGTCATAAATTCAGGGCAAACCCTGGATGATCACAGGAAGCTTAGGGATGAGGAACTCACAATCAGCAGATGGGAGCAGAACTGTGCTCTTGCCAGGTTTGGATTTCTAAAGCACAGAGGAGAAGGCAAGCCAGAAGACTAGGGCCAGAGACTTAGGCTCCAGAGTCCATTGAGACTAGGGAAGGAACACAAATATAGGTGCAGAATCAGATCCAGGCAAAATGTAGACCTAACCTCCAAACCCAGGATATGTGAAAGTCATCCATAAGCATCAGTATGGAGGAAAATACACAATGTTGATAATCTGATGCAAACTTCATATATTTCTTCCAGTAGCAGGTGGTGCAGAAAGGCAGATGAAAGTAAGCAACTGCTGGCACTGAACAACCACAAAGTGGGGAGTGATCCTGCAACTTTAAGTGGCAAGATTGCTTGGGGCAGCTGAGACAGAGGATGGGCCAGACAGCACCATGCATGCAGGCTCATTATGACTTGGCAGCTCCATCAGTGTGTAATGCTTACCTGTTAAGCAGTGAGGACCATTCATGAGCCATGCTCCTGCTGCACAATACTGCCTGTGCTACCCCTGCTTCTGCTTCCACCAAGAAATGTGCACTGGTAATCTCAGCAGTAGTTATGAAAAGAATATCCCAGATTATTGGGCTATGTTAGGGTCAAACATTACATTAAATGTGTAGTTTAGCCTTTTCATATGTGGGTTCTTGAGGGCACAAACAGCAACTGAACTCACAAGAATATAAGAATATAAAACAGGTATATTTATGCAAATATGCATTGGCAGAAACATTTCAACTCACAACTTAAAATATTCCCATCCTACATATTTCTTTCCCCACTCCCCATTCTCTCTCTAAAGCACCCGGCGCAGGTTACAATCATGCTTGGCCGCCTGGCATCGTGCGGAATGGCAGCACAGTATGGCAACAGGCTAAAGAAGCTTTGGGGGTCCCCGGGGATCTGGAGGCCCTGGACTTTGGCCCCGAAGTCCAGGGGTAAGAGTGTGTGTGTGTGTGTGTGTGTGTGTGTGTGTGTGTCCCTATCAACTTGCAATGTCTAGACTGATTTGGACCACATTTGCTACAGTTCTAGTGACACATAAGGACGCCTCAACTGCATAGTTGATGATGATGACATCCACCCAAATTCAAGATGGTGGATGTGTGACTTTTTGAGGCACAAGTGTAAACCTCCTAACCAATTTGGACCAAATTTGGTACAGTTGTAGGGATACATAGGGACACCTCAACGGCATAGTTTATTATTTCATCCACCCTAACAAGATGGTGGATACATGAACATTTGAAGCACAAGTGGGAATTGATTTGGTCCAAATTTACTACTACTACTACCATACCGCTTTTCAACATTCAAGATGGCAGGACATGTGAAAATTTAAGCTGAGCTAACTTGTGAACCATCTACCTAATTTAGACCATATTTGGTACAGTTGTAATGACACATAGGGACACCTCAATGGCATAGTTTGTGAAGATGTCATCCACCCCAATCAAGATGGCAGATGTGTGAATGTTTGAGGCAGAAGTGGGCTAACTTGTGAAGATAGTAATTATCAGTTAAGATAATAGTGCAGGCCTCCTCAGCTTAGGCCCCCAGCTGTTTTTTTTTACTACAACTCCCATAATCCCCAGCCATAGTGGCCAATAGCCAGGGATTATGGGAATTGTAGGCCAACATCTGCAGAAGGGCCAAAGTTGAGCATCCCTGTGATAGTGAAAGGAGAGCAGGCAGATTAGTTCTTACTAAAACTTCTTGTTATCCCATTAAATAGCAGCTGCAAGGAAAGCCAATCAAGAACAGGACTGTGGTGAGAAGGCAGGTTAACCCTTTCCCCCCATGCTATGGTCCCAACAAAAATCCCTCCCAACTTGCTATTTGTCCTGAGAGGAAAGCTGCCATTGGTGCTAACAGCAACTTCCCTATGGGGCAAATCTCTTTGCGGGGAGATTTGCACTAGGAACATAGTGTGAGGGGTGAGAGATAACTCCTCCCCACATTATGATCCAGGTTGTTTTCTTCTCCTTAGGCCATGCTGATAGCAGCTATTTAAGGTGGGGTGGGGGATAAAACACATGTCCAAGCCACCATAGCTAAGCTCAGTGGTGGAGCATCTGCTTTGCATGCAGAAGGTCCCAAGTTCATCCCCTGGCATATCCAGGTAGGGATGGAGAAAACTCCTGCCTGAAACTTCGAAGAACCACTGCCAGTCAGTGTAGTCAATACTGAGCTAGTTGGCCCAATGGTCTAACTCATTATAAGGCAGCTTCCTATGTTCCTAGGTTCGCATGTTCAATATAACACATGATTTGGCCCTGGCTATCAGATCTGTGGTGTGTGAAGCACAGGAGGAGATGTTGATAGTTCAAGTGAGGCTTCTCCAGTGATGGGGAGTCAAGTTCCACCTCTCCTTGTTCCATTTCCATCTCCACCGTCACCTGCTATATCCATAATTCCTTTCTCACATCTCTTTTTCTTCTGACAGCCTCAAGTCCTACTGCAAGAGAGCAAGATAATAATCTCACTAGAATAGGGGTTAGGAACATAGGAACATGCCTAATAATGAGTCAGACCATTGGTCCAGCTAGCTCAGTGTTGTCAACACTGACTGGCAGCAGCTCTCCAGAGTTTCAGGTAGGAGTCTTTTCCAGTCCTTCCTGAGGATGCCAGGGGAATTTGGACCTCCTGCATGTAAGCATGAAGATTCCCTTCCCTTGACCTACGGCCCCATCACCTAAGGGGAATATCTTAGAGTGGTCACCCTGCTTTGCAAAGGAGACAATTTTATTTTATTTTTATTTATTGTTGCATTTATATACCGCCTTTCATTAAAAGACAACCCCAAGGTGGTTTACAAATGTTAAAACATACAATAAAAGACAATAAAAATATTAAGCTAAATATATATATAAAAACAGACCAAATTTAGAATTTGGTCCATTCACAATTCATGCTCTCTACCACAAGTCCAGCTCTTCAGCCCCCTGTTCTTGTTGGACTACAACTCCCATCATCCCCAGGCACAACAGTCTTGAGAAATCAACTCAAATAACTACCCAGCCTTTCATATTCAAATATCACATCTGGTCACTTTCAATTTGATAGCCCTGAAAAGCATGCTTTCCCTGCACCTCAACCCCAAATCAGAAAAACTCCTATTTCATTTTGCTTCCATACTGTTTGAATAAGAGGGAATCTGAGTTAATTTTTGCTTCTTTAGCATAAGACATATTTCTCAGCTCCAGGCTGTGCCACAACTCAGCCTGGGATGTGGAACCACCACCACCACCACCCCGCCCCTGCACAAAAAATGTAATGAAAACTGCTTACAGTTGCTGGCCTGCCTACAATTATTCATGATAAGTAATATATCTAATTTATTTTACAGGAAGCCTTTTTCCCCCAGACTGACATTTTGAGATCCAAGCAATTTTACACTAAAAAAGCAATAAAGTGATAAAGATGACTTTCTAAAT
The DNA here is from genome assembly GCF_027244095.1 of Hemicordylus capensis. NCBI lineage: Eukaryota > Metazoa > Chordata > Lepidosauria > Squamata > Cordylidae > Hemicordylus > Hemicordylus capensis. The sequence continues at coordinate 108,141,305 of NC_069662.1, forward strand.
GATCAGCTGCTTAACATAAAATGCTCTTTAAAGAGCTCTTAGGCAGTAATAAAATGTGAATTAAATATGCATCTTCTCAGCTACCTTTTCCTCTTTGAATCATTTTGTGCATGGCTGTCTTATGTGCCTATTCAATATCTCCCTATGACTGTTTGATTTCATTGATTTCATGTAATCATTTAATTACATTTGACTGGAACATTGGTGCTGCAAGATCTTTCTGTATAACTGCTGGTATCCCTGGCCAGGATTCAATGGAGCTGAATCAAATTCCTCAGGATTCACATGGAGTTCCATTCACTACCTGAGACCTTGTAGTCCTCCTTCCAACTTCAGCACATCACACCTCAAAAAGCTGCTCCTGAAGGTCAGGGGACCTCTGAAGTGTTATTCGGCATGGCACAAAGGGCTGCAGTTTAGAACATCTTTTGTTGAAGTACTTTCCACTTGCTTGTGGGGCTCTTTGGCTTATAGTCCCTGGTTTATTAGCTGTCAGAGTGAAATTATTGTGCCTCCCACTCAGAGAAACTGAGATTCCAAGCAATGGATACTGACACATTTCTTTACAGTTCACTGACTGCTTGTGGAAAATAGGTTTTCTCCTAAAATATAATTAATCAGTGTTAGAAAAGTTAGAATGATGTCTACTGCCTTGCCAGAAACTATTATATGCTTGGCTTGAATGTTGTAACTGCTTTCATATAAGTTTCCTGCACCCATGATTATATTTTTAGAATTCAATTAGGACCCTTTCCCTCTTTAATAGAGGATTGGAGTGCATGTCATTTTTCATTCACAAAGACAGGTCAATGAACCTGTCGACTTGCATTTTAATTTGGGAATACTTTCTGTTAATCTATTGTTGCTTGTCTTGAGCCATCCGGACATGGTGGGCTACAAAGTGTAAATGCCTAAGTACGCCCTCATACATAAAAGTCATCATCTCCTAGCTTTTAAATGCTATCCAAAATGCATACAATTTGTGCAAAAAAGTATAGTTTAATTTTGGACAGTTCCACTCTTTCATATTATGCTGGACATGAATGTGTTTTAAAAAACTTTTATTATGTATTTAGACTCATTCAATTTCATTTCAGCACATTGCCATCCTGTCTCTGAAATTCTATTCCAGAAAGAAAATATATCCCCTGTTCTGACAATTTTTAAATCTTGTTCATTCAAAGGGATATGAATAGAAGAATTCAAAAGGTAAAAAAGAAATTAGAAATGGAGACTGACATGATTTTTTCTTTTCACTCTTCCACCAACCAATCTTACCTCTTCACTGAGTAAGATACCATTAGTGAAGAATAGAAAATTTGAATAAACTGCCTATAATTAAATATTATATAGTAATAATAGCCCAGTAGCTCAAAATACTTGAAGAGTAGCTTCAAAGCCTTCCAAGACTATTTCTGGTAGTATTGTGCTAACATTCAGCTTTATTGAGAAAAGTCAGTAGATAATATTCATCTGATGCATCAATAGACCTTTTGTGGTACCAGAAGTAATTGTCTGGGATCTTTTCGAATATTATGGGAATACCATTCTTCAATATTTTTAAAAAATAACAGGTTAACAGTAGCTAGAAACTGGAAGGTTCTAGATGTTCCAGGCCATCTGGAAGTGTTAACCAAATGTTGAGACTTTACTCTGACTAGGGGTGAGGGCTGTTGTGTACTGCCTCTTCAAGAGGCAAGACCGGGAGGCCACAGGATGAAACAGGTCATGTGAGCAAACTGGAGGAAACAGTTTCACTTTTATAGCAGAAGTCTGTATGAGTAGTTGTGCCTGTCTTATCTTCCTCAGGGACTTGAACAGTTCTAATCCTGGATGAACCAGGAACCAAAGAGTGCTCTCAGTTAAGTTGTATATGTTTTAGTCTAAATTGTTCTATCCTGGAATTTTCGCAGTGACTTGAAAGTAATAGATAGTTATTAGAAGATATTTCATATCTGGTGCTACTGTCACATGTCCAATTTGAACAAAATGTATTTAGCTAAACTAGGATATTGTATTCAAATGAGACGAAGTAGAATAATCAGACAGTCTTTGATACATTTGGCAAGCTTCTTTGAGTAATCTAGGGCAATATATAAATAAACATGTTTTATTTGTGTAAGTTTGTACGGTGCTTATTTGTACATACAAATATGTACTGTGTTTATTTGTACATACAAATATGTACTGTGTTTCTTCCTTTTTCTGTTGTGAATATAATAATCATTTCAAAAGATATAGCAATTTGTTCTGGTAAGAACTAATCTGCCTACTTTCTGTTCACTATAATCTTAATTCATAATTACCATCTTCAGAAGTTAGCGCTCTTCAGCCTTACACATTCACATGTCCACCATCTTGAACTGGGATGAATGATATCATCACAAACTATGCTGTTGAGCTGTCCCTATGTGTCACTCACTACAACTGTACCAAATTTGATTCAAAACATTTAGGCAGTCCACAAGTTAGCCCACTTGAGCATGAACTGTTCATGTGGCTGACATTTTATATCAGGGTGGATGATATTATTACAAACTATGTTCTTGAGCCGTCCCTTTGTGTCCCTACAAATGCAGCAAATTTGGTTCAAATAGGTTAGGCAGTTCACAAGTTAGCTCACTTGTGCCATCTTGTATTGGGATTGCTGACAACATCACAAACCATGCCATTGAGGTGTCACCGCATGTGCTGAAATGTCTTGGGCTGCCACTGGCTGGCTTAATCTGAAGAATTCCTATTGTAAGAGAGACAGGGCACATTTTTTATTGTCCAGCAGCATGTCTCTTTAGCAGTGGGACTGGAAGTGACTGCTGTGTGAAAGCAAGACCATGTGGTGCACATGGGTGCCTCTCAAGCATACTGTGGTGTTTTTGGTTAGTCCGTTCCTTGATCCAAGCCAGCTTTTGAATGAAGCTTTAGTTACTTACTAGCTTAACCCACATGGAGTATCTGCACACTAGTACGTGATTGCTCCCCTCACCTCTGAACAGCCCCCTCGCCTCAGAGTTCTCTCCACCCTCACCTGAGCTGTGCTCCTGTTCCTCCTCCTCCATCCCATTGCTTCCATCCTCCTCATCCCCTCACCCCTTTTAGTTGCTCCTCCATCCCTTTACCCCATCCCCTTTACCCCCTTTGGTCATGGCTGCAGCAGTGCTGGTGCTGATTTGCCAAGCTGCAGCCTTCTAACCCCAGAGACCTCCTCACCCAAGTCCCACTCCTGCTCCTCCCCGCAGGAGTAGCAGCAGCAGTTGACCGGGCCCTTATTCACTGCCACCGCTGCCATGGCTGCTTGTTCCCCTCAGGATGCTGACAGGATTCTCGCCTGCCTGCCTCCCTCCCTCCACCAATGCCCTCTGTAACTCCAAGCAGCGGTGACAATTGACTGGGCCCTTCCTCGCTGCCACCATGGCCATCACCTCAAGCCACTGATAGGCCAAGGCCCATTCCTCACACTTCCTTCTTTCTCTCTTCCCCTCCCTTGTTTTTCTCTCTCCTCCACTCGCTCTACCCGTCTTTCTTCCAATCCCTTCTTTCTCTTTCTCTTTCTCTCTTCCTGAGTTAACAGATCTTGTTCATCTTGTTTCCTCATCTAATTCGCACAGTGGCTGCCTCCTCCTGAAGGAGCTCTTTCCTCCCTCACAACCCCTCTCTTCAGACCCCTGCCCACTATCCTTGTATTTCTGTATATAATATACTAAGGCCATATATGGCAAGGTCAAACATGGCAAGATCCTTTACAATCTTCCCACCAGTAACAGCTGCATTCCAACTGATCTTAACCATCACAGGCTCCTGCTCCTCTTCCCTATCTGAATATGGAATGCCCACTGCTCAATCACCATGGTGCTTCTGCCCTGTTACCTCTGGTAAAGCACTGCATGGGCAGGGCTTGCCATGCACCATTTGCTATGGACCAGCTAAGCCTTTTACATGTATACTAGCCAACCCTCCCCCCCGCCGCTGCTGCACAGAGCATCTGTGCGGCGCTTTGGGGCCAGCTGTTCCCCCCCTTCCTCCTGCCCCAGTCTCTCCTCTCTTCCCCTTCCCTTCGGCCCCGTGCTCTCCGCCCTCCTCCCCCCACACAGAGCTGCTGTGGGTGGCCAAGAAGGGCCCCGCCGCCGCCATTTCCCCCCTGCCTGCCACTGTTTTCTCCCTGCCACCATTTTGTTTCCCACCTCACCCTTTTGTCTGCTGGCACTGCCACTTTCCTCTCCCGCTGCCGGCAGCTCGCTTGCGAACTCTCACGAGAGCTGCCACACATGAGATTAGCGACGGGTATGCCTTAGAGAAATATATAGAGAGAGAGAGATTCCAGTCCTGGAGTAGAGGCACGGCTAACAAGCAGCTGGTAGAGGCAGACTGCACTTGCCTCTCTGCACAAAATATTTATTTCATTAAACTTTTAATATTCCTGATTCTACTTCAGTGCCCAGTCCTTGTGTGCCACAACTCCTTCTTCTGGATTCTACACCTACCATGTCTCTTCTTTGGATCCTGGTATATGACTAGGATGGAATTTAGCTCATCAATGATAATTTGCATAGTTAGTATATGATTCAAGGCTATTTCTCATATTACATGGTGATAAACATGCCAGCCAGTCCTGGTTCCTTGCTAAGTGTACTTGTATGATACACGAGGTTTTCTAACATGTTTCTGTTGCACTCACTTTACATTATTAGATGTACATCTTAAACATGTGTGATTACTCTATATGCCTATCGGCCATTTAGACTGCAGAGTTGTCCAAAATTAAGGATATGGAGCAGAGGGGTCTAAAACAATACCACCACTTGGGGCATAGGAGCTTGGTTCCTTCTTTTCTGCTTTTTGCAGATGTGGTATCAGTCTAGCTGTCTTCTTCTAACTGGAATGCTGTTTCATTTCCCCATCAATATAGCTTCTTTGGTCTTTACTTTACACATTATTCAGTCATTCCAATGAGATTGCTTTCCTCTAAATAAGATTAGCTGTTGAAACAGCCTAAATCTTTCTATAATGAAAGTAGGTTTTCCCCCTCATTATTCTCTCTGCTTCACTATTTGGTATGCAGACAGCAAAAGGAAACTGCATGTTGTTCAGTTATGTAATTTAAGCAACTCGTAAAAAAAAATATGAGCAAACTGGGCAACATTAATCTAGCATTGCACCCGGTAACTCTTCCAGCATTATAACTAAAAAACATTTACAACTTAGCTATTACGTTCCTGCGTTGAAATCCAGTATGTATGGTCTCTTCCACAGCTATAGACATAGTTTATTTATTTATATATGTATTACATTTATAAACTGCCTAACATGTAATTCTCAAGGCGGTGTACAGCAGTTTAAAATACAGGAAAATACAATAAAACCAATTAAAACAGTTTTAAAATTAGTTTTAACAGAAAGCCCGAAAAAACAGGTGCATCAAGGTATATATATTTTTAATACAGCCAAAGATGGAGACACTCTTATATTGACAGGGAGCATATTTCAAAAGCCCTGGCTCGGTCCCGCATCGCCACCAAAGGAGCCATTAACAGCTGTAACCAGATCTCCCTCCTTTGCAATAGAAATCTCAGCTTTTAAAAACTCCCTATTTTTTGAAATCTGAATAATGTACATTTAAAGAAATTTTAGGTGGTTGTAAGCTGAATCCTTGTAGCCTGTCTCTTACCTCTCAAAAAAAATTATGTCCGTTGGCTTGAACACCATAGCTGTTCTTCTTAATGCCTATTTGACATACCTGAAAAGTATATGTGATATTCAGCAGAGACTAAGTCTCAAGAAACTTCATAGAGATCAAATTCACAATACATCTTGAATGTACATGTATTGATGCAGATCATGATACTTTCAAGGTTGCCTGGGTTATTAGCAGCTGGGGATGATGAAAGGAGAAGGGTAGCCTCGACAAAGCTGCATAGGCCACAACCTTTGCAGAAACTGAACATTAGCATTGGTGATAGCATAAATACACATTTGCATCTTGAACAGGGTAGGCAGCCTTGGCACTTCAGTTGTTACTGAACTGTGCCACAATTTATCATGGGATGATGGGAGCTTTAGTTCAACAACAGCTGGAGTGCAAGCGTTGCCTACCCCTGAAGGTTAGAAGGCCACTAGACAATGATGAACCCCTTTCCAAACAAGGAGAAACCCAGATTTTGGCAGGTGAATACCCAAATCTTTAGTAATGTCCTGCTTTTTCCAAAATTAGGTGGAATCTCTATTGCATTGAGCACAGTAATATTGCAGAGAGAAGTACTTGCCCTTCAAGGGGACCCTTCCTCACACACCTGGAAGCACAGGAAACAGCTATTTGGAGCCATTTGAATCAAAAGAAGGAATGTTTTATGCTTTGGATGCTAAGTAATATATTAGCTCAAAGTATGAAACCACAAACATAAATGCATTACTTAAAAGAAAATACCAGTGGTTTCATTGGATTGTAGCCAACATGTGGCCAGCAATCAGAGAAAATATTATCGGTATCTTTTGAGAAGAACATAGACAAACAACAAATTTACAATACAAAATAATGCTTTCAATTAAGGTGGATTTGTGGGGGGAAGGAAGCATATGACCTACATGTACTTCTTTGATGTTGTGAAAGACATAGCTTTGATGTAAATACAATTCTCAGTTTAGACCTAAACTTCAAAGCAGATGAAATATCTAGATATAAAATTCTCTAAGGCGTACCCATGGCTAATCCCGTGCGTGGCAGCTCTTGCAAGAGTTCGCGAGCAGAAGCACCGGATAGGGCAGTGGGGATTACATATGCAGAGAGGGAGGAGCAACCTGTGAGAGCAGAAGCACCATGGTGATTGGGCAGTGGGGATTCCATATGCAGATAGGGAGGAGGAGCCTGTGATGGTTAAGGTAATTTGGAATGCAACTGTTACTGGTTGGAAGATGTTCTTTATTGTAGAGGAGAGGAATTTTACCTAACTATCTATCTGGATAGTGGGCAGGGGTCTGCGAAGAAAGGGGTTGTGAGAGAGGAAACAGCCCCTTCAGGAGAAGGAGGCTGCCGTTGAGTGAATTAGATGAGGAAACAAGATGAACAAAGTCTGTTAACTTAGAGAGAGAGAGAGAGAGAGAGAGAGAGAGAGAGAGATGGAAGAAAGACAGAGGGGAAGAGCGAGTGGCAGGGAGGGGAAGAGAGAAAGAAGGAAGAGTAAGGGACAGGCCCGAGCCTGTCAGTGGCCTGAGGGGAATGAGCGGCCACGGTGGTGGCGTCAGCAAGGAAGGGCCTGGTCAACCACTGCTGTTGCTCCTGTGGGGAGGAGCAGGAGCGGGGCTTGGATGAGGAGGTCTCTGGAGATAGGGTGCTGAAGCTTGGCCAGTAGGCACCAGCAACACTGCAGCCATGACCAAGAAGAGTGGTATGGAATAAAGAATGGAGGAGTGACCAAGAGGGGCGAGGGGGATGGAAGCAACGAAATGGAGGAGGAGCAGCAGCAGCGCAGCTCAGGTGAGGGTGGAGAGAATTCTGAGGCAAGGGGGCTGTGGCAGGGGTGAGGGGAGCAATCAAGTACTAGTGTGCAGATACTCCATGTGGGTTAAGCTAGTAAGTAACTAAAGCTTCATTCAAAAGCTGGCTTGGATCAAGGAATGGACTAACCAAAAACATCACCGTATGCTTGAGAGGCACCCATGTGCATCAGGTGAGAGGGGAGAGATCTCAGAGGTGAGCGGGGCTGTGGCAGGGGGTGAGGTGAGCAATCAAGTACTAGTGTGCAGATATTCTGCACGGGTTCAGCTTGTATAAATTATTTGTTCAATTAACTGGAGAATGCTTAAACCAAAGCATTTTTAAGTAGGGGTGTACACATAACTGCCTGGCCCAGTTCAGTCTGAGTTCGAACCAGACCCAAACTGGACCGGGCCAGTTTGGTTTTGCCCCCCATCGAAACCGCCCCCCCCATTTGGTTCAGGGGATTCATAGAACTTTCCACCACCACCCCCAATAATCCTTTTTCTTTAACTTACTCCCTCGGCCCCAAACCTTCGAACCAAACCAGTTCAATATCAAACCGGTTTGGATTTGAACCTGTTTGCACACTTCTGTTTTCAAGATTCAGTGCTCAATTATGTCGAGCATTTCCTCACTGTACTTGTACTTTGCTGTCACAATTACAGTTTTGAATGCATCTTTAACTGCACTATGTAATACACTCTGCTTAAGTACTGAATTATAGGCAGAAAAAAAGCTTGGCACATTCCATTCTGAAATGCTTTGAAAATGGATGCATTCTAAAGTTCTGATTTCAATGTTTCAAGAGCATTGCTTGTTTAAAGATACAGACAACAGTTCTATCTATTGCCTTAAGGCAACAGCTGACATTCTCCACAGTGCTAAGACGATGGCAAATATTTATATACCACTTTTCAACAAAAGTTCCCAAAGCAGTTTACATAGATACAAATAAATAAATAGGCTCTCTGTCCCCAAAGGGATCACAATCTTAAAAAGCAACATAAGATAGATACCACTGGAGAAATGGTGTGCTGGAGATGGATAGGGCCAGTTGCTCTCCCCCTGCTAAATAGAATCACCACTTTAAAAAGGTGCCTCTTTGCTCAGTTAGCAGGGGGTGGAAGAAGCTCTGGAAGGACAGGAAGAGGTTGTAAACTTGGTATACTTCCTTCCTCAGCCCAGCAACAGCAGAGGAGTCAGATGTGATTTCCGCTGTCTTCTCCCTCCTAAAGGACTATTCACCTGAAGGTTGTGCAGCCCTCAGAGACATATTCTTGCAAGTGAATAGTTCTGAAGAAGTAAATAGTCCTAAAGGAGAGAGCAGTGATAATTGTGTCTCTCACTGCCCAAGTTGGTCTGTGGAAGAAGGAAGGAGCGCAGCTAGTTTCCAGCTCCTTTGTGTCCCCACGGGGCTTCTTCCTTTGTCATAGCACCGTGGTCAATGTCATAGCACCGTGGTCAATGTCTGTCACTGACATGGCAAATTGACATTGCAAATACCGCCAGTATTTGCCAGTCTACCGCATTCTAGGGCTTGAGAAGTTCAACCATGATTCAAGGAGGAGGGGTAGACTTGAGGAGAATAGGAGGCCAAGACTGGGATTGGTCCTGAGCAGTCTCTCTTTCCTCAGTCACCCACCCAATATTGCAAATGAGAGAGAAGCAAGAGACAGAAATAGCTATGCTTGCTGGTAAGTCACTTTGGAACAGGCTTGTACCTCCTCATTTATTCAAACTGGACCACTAATAATAGTTAACAGCTAGAGATATACAGAGCTTTGAGAAAGTGTGGCATACAAGTGCCAATGGCTGTTGCTGAACCAGCACACACTGGAAGATGGGCATTGGAGCAAAAGCTTTACAGTGGCTTAAATGTTCTGCTCTGTAGTGCAGCAAAGAATAGACTGGCGTAGAATGAGCCTCTGATGCAAGATCTTCTTGGGCTTGGCTTATCCCCCCCCCCCCACCACCACCTTGCATCAGAGGCTATACAAGCTCAAAGAGCAAGGTGCTATTATTTCCATGGATGTTGTGGTGCAACAACATTCAGATCAAAGAACTTCAAGGCTGTGCTTGGAATATGTATGTTAGCTCCCTAACATGAATTCGGTGGAATAATTTCATTTGGCAAATGGGCCCAAAATACTGTACCAAGTTCAAACACCTGGTATTTCAGCATCCTGAATTAATTTAAAAGCAAAATGTCCCTAAGAACATGCAACCACTTTGCAAAGCCTGGGCCACTTCACAGAAAATGAATTTTTCTACACTGATGTCACTTTTCCATAGGCTCTTTGTTGAATTTTGATGTAGTTTGGTTCTTTTGTTTCAAAAGTTTGCCGACCTTTGGCTACTATATGAATCCCCCACATACTTCTTCGCATGTGCCAAACACATCCATTTCCTGTTACAGGAAGTTGTCATCCGTTATGTCCTGCCACATATAGATATGGCAAAAAGGTTGTGTATAATTGTCATATGAGAGGCTACATTCACCTAAGCCACCTAATGGCGCAAAGGGGAAGTAACTTGCCTAGCGAGCAACCGGTTGCCGGTTCAAATCCCTGCTGGTATGTTTCCCAGACTATGGGAAACACCTATATCGGGCAGCAGTGATATAGGAAGATACTGAAAGGCATCATCTCATACTGCACAGGAGATGGCAATGGTAAACCCCTCCTGTATTCTACCAAAGAAAACCACATGGCTCTGTGGTCACCAGGCGTCGACACCGACTCGACGGCACAACTTTACCTTTACATTCATCTAGTGATAAGCAGCCCTCCAACTAAATACGAAAAAAACACTCATTACTTTTAATTTGAATACAAATGTTACAAGGATTAGAACTGCAAGTGGGAAGACTGTCAAGCTAAACACTAGCAAAACACAGTGTTGCATTAGTTCCACCAAAGCCAAAAGAATTAGTGAGAGCAATACGGCGCTTTTCACTTCTCCACTCTTGGGGTACAAGTGGAACGTAGTTGAGATCAAATGGTGGCTCTGTCTGGTCCAGATTTAGAGTAGGTGGTAAAATCCCATAGTAACAAGCCAAAGCAGTAAAAGCTGCCTCAATAGCCCCTGCAGCACCCAAGAGATGGCCTGTTGCTCCCTTTGTCGAGGAAACTGAAAGAGAATATGCGTGCTCTTTAAAGAGTCTTTTTATAGCTTGATTCTCTGCAGCATCTCCTAGTGGCGTGGAGGTGGCATGAGCATTGATGTATGTTACTTCTTCAGGACAAACTCCAGAATTTTTCATTGCTGCAGACATGCATCTAAAGAGAGAGAGAAAGAAAACAATCAATTTACTTTTCCCTCAAAGGAGATTGTTGATGTCATTTCTGCCTATACAGTGTTTGTGGAAGTGGAAGGTACCAGGGTGTGTGTGTCAAACCGGGGCCCCTATGCCACCAGTTCCCACTGGAAACCTAGCAGACTGAGCTCGGTGCTCTGAGGTGGGAGGAAGCTGGTCTTCTGGTAAAGGTAAAGTTGTGCCGTCGAGTCGGTGTCGACTCCTGGTGACCAGAGAGCCCTGTGGTCACCTTTGGTAGAATGCAGGAGGGGTTTACCACTGCCATATCCTGCACGGTATGAGATGACGCCTTTAAGCATCTTTCCTATATTGCTGCTGCCCAATATAGGTGTTTCCCATAGTCTGGGAAACATACCAGCGGGGATTCGAACTGGCAACCTCTGGCTTGCTAGTCAAGTCATTTCTCGCTATGCCATTAGGTGGCCTTCTGGTAGAAAGCATGAAACGTCTCTTGTCCTAAACATGGGCCACTCTGGCTTGCACCTGAATAGGAGAATACATGTGAACACTGTAAGATATTCTTCTTAGGGGATGGGGGTGGAGCCACTCATCCCACTCATTTGAAGTTATAATTTGTAAACTACTAGAAAGAGCACTTGCATGCTTGCATCCAGAAGGTTTTCAAATTCCCTCCCTGGCAGCTCCAGAGAGGGTAGAGAGAGACTCCTACCTGTAACCTTGGAGAAGCTGCTACCTGTCTGTATAGACTGAACTAGATGGACCAATGGTCTGACTAGGTAGAAGGCACTGCAGGGGTGTAGCTAGGGGAGAGGGGGCCCGTGTTCATCCCTCTCTCTGGCGGCCCTCCCAGAGTGAGGGAGATAATGAAGAAAATAGGGAGGGATGGAGCTGGAGGGCCCTCAGGAGCTGGGGGCCCATGTTCTTTGAACCCTTTCGTTCAATTATAGCTACGCCCCTGGAAGGCAGCATCCTATGAGGAACCATCTTGGCTGCATTACCAGCCTGCCCAAATAGTCAGGCAGCTGAGCTGTAAGGCAAGCCACTAGGTACTAGAAACTCTAGCCTCACAAGCTGCTCTTCAGTAACCCACATGTTGCACAACCTAACACAGTCAGTGCTGATCTGCTGTGGGCTCTTGCCGAAGTGCCAGCAGTAGCACAAATATTTCAAGTAGCACTCCCACACTTTGTCTTTCTGATCTAAGCAGCGCTTCTGGAGTGCAGGGGCATTCCAGCCTGCAGCAGTGCAGGCAGATTGGCACCACCTGCATTAGGCTGCACAACAGGGACTTTTTTGTATGGGGCCATATATAAATATACTAAATAAATGTAGACCAGTGTCAGCAAGTTGTCTCTTCTGCGAAGCCACGGCCTGTGTAAGCTCCTGCTGTACCTCTTAAATGCTGGAACTTAGCCCCTGCCTGGTTCTGACTAAAGACTTACTGCTGGCCCCTTGGATCCTTGATTGCGACCTTACAGCTTGACCCCACCTGTGTGAAATATGCACCTGCTTGTGGCCCTGTTGGCCTCCACCCCACAGTCCTAGACCCTAACAGAAATGGAACATTAAAACAAGAACACTTTTGCATAGTACATGCAACTTTACATAATTTAAATGAATAAGAATAGAGTCCTTAAGGCTATGTGTTTAAGGCAGAAATAAATGCATTTGTCTTACATGTTAATAGAAATATTCCACACAATCCATTGCCAAGCTCACGGTGAAGTGGAAAATTCAGTCCTAATGAACTGAACATTAATTATCTCAAATGTTCTGCTGTCTTACTTGCTATCTTTAAACTAAAAGGATATTTCCACAAACACTAGTTCTCTCCATGGCAGCAATGTATCTTTGAAGTTATAATTGGTAAACTACATTGCCGTTAAATATGGGGGAGATTTACTGAACTTCTATAAAATTATTAATAATTCCTATATAGATATACAAAATGCTTCACAAAATTCTTATCTCAACCATCTTCACAACAGTCCCCAAGACAGATTTGTGCAGGAGATTGATTTGCCCATGGGCACCCCAGAGAACTGAGCAGTAATATGAAACTCGGTATTTCATTTCATTTATTTACTTAGGGCATTTCTATCCTGCCTTTATCTTAGAAGATTCCCAAGGCAACTTCTAAATCAAAACAAAATAAATAAAATCACATCAATCATCAAAACAGAACATATGTTGTTTATACTCGATAGAAGCACAATCTTTTGGCACTGGGCATCTATTAAAATCTGAGAGAACCATCCAAAAATATTTTCCCCATATCCAAGCCCAACACTACATGAACTGCACCAATTTATCTATTTATTTAAAACACACACACACAGACAGAGCTCTTTTATTGTAAACTAATATCCAAAATGGTTTATAAAACTCAACATAAGATAACAATAAAACCATTTAATAAGCAACTTTATTAAACTGCAGTAAAGCAGTTTAAAGCCAGAGGAAGCAAATAATAAAAAGTAGCATCCACCTATTAAAAGCCTTTGGACATTTCCAGATGTGTGCCTCATAGCAATACTCTCTCGTTACTTTTCCAGAATGAGTCAAGTGGAACTGTATTGCTATTTCCACACTGTTGTATACAGTATGTATTTAGACTGATGGTGGCAGACTGATTCTTCCCTTTTACCTCTCCTGTTCTGTTGTATCTGGATATAGGAGGTAAGGCAGAGTCGGGGTTGGGGGAGGAGGAAGAAAGGTAGACATCCAGAGTCGAGCAAAAGGAGGAAACTGGACCACAGAGAGGGCTGGCAGGTAATGAGAAATAATGGCAGCATGAGGAGGAGGAAGACGCGGCGGCGTGGGCCCTGGCCTGGCCACCAGGAGGAGGCTGGGGGTAGCTGTTGGTAGCTTTGGAAACCAGCAGGGAGTTGGGTGGCTGGCAGTTGTTGGGGGGGGGGGAAGCGAGCGAGGGAGGGACGGGGGGAGAGTGAGCAAGAGAGTGGGGAGGGAGAGCGAGCGAGTGAGAGATTGGGGGGGGGGATGCCACAGGCTCAGTGTACTACCACACAGATGCTCTGTGTGGGGTCAGCAAAAAACCCCAAAGTAAGTAAACTACCACACAGACACTCTATTCAGGTTCAGCTAGTATATATATAAATTCCTCTCCTCTACAATCAAGAACATCCTCCGACCAGTAACAGCTGCATTCCAACTGACCTTAACTATCACAGGCTCCTCCTCCATATCTGCTTATGGAATCCCCACTACCATAGAATGTCACAGAATCCAGAATACATGGATTTCCAGTTTGGGCTGGAAACTTTAAAAGTTATAAAATATTTTAGTTTATGAATTTATTACCAATAATAAAATAAATTTGAAATGATTTATACAGTCGTCATTTTTACCTGAAGGCGCCATCCCCATTTGGATTAGGTGCTGTTATATGACAAGCATCACCCGATAGTCCATAACCTAAAATTTCTGCATACAGTTTAGCTCCTCTTTGTACAGCATGCTCATATTCTTCCAAAACCAGAACGGCCGCACCTTCTCCCATGACGAATCCGTCTCTCTGTGAGTGGAATGGCCGGCATGCCAGCTTGGGCCTCGAGTTAAAGCTAGTACTCAAAGCTCGAGCTCTAGCAAACCCAGCCAGAGACAAAGGGCTAATGCAAGCTTCTGTTCCTCCAGCGAGCATCATATCTGCATCACCATAGGCTACAAATCGAAAGGAGTCTCCCACAGCATGTGCCCCAGTAGTACAAGCAGTTGATACAGCATGGTTGGGTCCTTTCAGCTGGTATCTAATACTAATGTGACCTGCTGCCATATTGACTAAGATCTTGGGAACAAAGAATGGACTGACTTTGTTATAACCCTTTGTTCTGAACGTGAATGCTGTCTCGGAAATATCTTCCAGTGCAACCATCCCCATTCCTATTGCCACACCAGCATTTAGGTGAGCCACTTCAGATTGCGGGTGCCAGCCAGAGTCTTTTAATGCTAGATCAGCAGCACCTATGGCCATGATGGTGGCAGAAGACATTGCTTTGCTCTCCGACTTTGACACAAAATTTTCTTCATGGAACTGGCCTTCACCAGCTCCCTTTGGCACACAGGCCGCCACTTTACAGGGTAGAGTGGAATACGCCTCCCCTTCGAGAGCAACAATCCCACAATTTCCCTGGAGAAGGTTGCTCCACACCAGTTGGGTTCCTACACCCAAAGGAGACACTAATCCTATTCCTGTGATGACCACTCTCCTTCGGCCATGAGCAACTGCACCCGTGCTCATATGTTTGTTAATGATTCTCAAACAATGATGTACTTGGAAACTTCTAAGACTCAAGCATGCGGTTTTCAATAAATCTCTTGACCAGTGGAGAAGCATGACTGCAGTCATCTGAAACACATTCCTGTAACGGGGGGAAAAAGGGGGTCTTATTATTGACAAAATTTCATCTAAAGGGATAGAGTAATACAAATACATAAGAAAGAATTTCTACCTTAAAGGATCAGGGTAAGTGGTGGGGGAACTACTGTTTCTGACACAAACATTTTTCTTAAAAGCACTGTTTTTCAGCCTTTGAGAAAAGACAATTAAATGTGATATATATATTTAAATATCCAGAACTAAGATGTTCAATTATCAGAGCTGAAGAGACCTAATGTGGTGCAAGGCAGCTGCTACTGTAAATGCAAATCCAACTAAAATTTGGTTCTTCCTTTATAATTCGTGCCTGTTTTCCAATATAATAAATGCTAATTGCAATTTACAGGTGGAAAATCTTTTAGAGACTGGTGTTCAATTCAACTTGAAGTCCGAATTTGACACTTAGGCTTCACCAAAATCATCATTAATGTTATAAAACACAACACACACTGCTGAAACAGTCTAGCACCCAGTTTTGCAGCAAGACCTATCCAGTGCTACCTCCCCAGGAAAATCTCTGAATGCAACCAGACCTTGCCCAGCTCTCTGGTTGACCTGGCCTGTGGAGGTGGCAAGACTTAAAGTAAACTAGGAGTAACTTATGGATACCATGTGGGATTTGCAAAGGACTTGAACAAAAATGAATCACATCTCCGAGATGTCCTATCCTACTATAGCTAAGTTTTATAACAGTTTTATAGGAGACACTAATGATAGAGCACTAGCTAATAGGAGACAATTGGCTACTGATAAGCAACTTGCTTGGACTAAACACACATATTTAGTAACAGATTTTTTAAAATCAGAAAACAAATATAATTTTTCAAATTTAAAACTGTGCATGCCATTGCCAACAAATGTTTACCCTATACCAAAATAGATCCTCCTGCTGTGTAAAGCAGAATGTCAGGCTCTGATAAATCTAGCAACATTTTGGCCCCGATCCTGTAAGTTACTTGTGACTAAGGCTGCAACACAATGCACAATTACCTGGGGAATACCCACTGAATTCAGTAGTTTTTACTTCCAAGGAAAAATGCATAGGATTGATAGGATTATTAGTATGATTGCTTGTTCCACTGATTTTGAATTTTTAAAAGAATAATATTGGAGAACTAGATTTCCATACTTGTGTCATGTAAAAGTGGGGTAAAAAAAATTGTAATGTGCTATTTCTATGTGGTAGGAAAGTATGTATTTTAAAGTTAAAGAATGCAAAATTCGGTGATGAAGTGTGCCAGCCACCTGATACAATGAAATCGCTTCTTATTCATTCTACCCTGAGTAACTAGTTCCTCAGATTAATGTATCTGAACGTAGTATCATAATCACATGTTTAATATTGATTATTATTTCCTAAGTCGTTATTCTAAGGATTGTCTGCAGTCTTGCCTCTTGCATCTGGGATGAAAGGAGGAACCAGTAAGAAGATGCATTTTGAGACTGTTCAGGGACTATTATGATGGCAGACGCGTCATTTCGCTTACTGCGCATGCGCAGACCCCGAAAAAAAAATGGAGCATATCACGTATGCGCCACTGTCATCCCTTCCTGAGCTACCATAGAAGTTTTTGAAAGCAAAGCAGAGGAATCCCGCCCGCTCGCCGCACTTTTCTGGAGTCATTGCTTCATTCAACTTTATCCAGAACCGAGTGCGGGCGGGCGCACGACGAAGTAGAAGTTTTTTTGCTCACTGGCAAGGACACCCGTGCGGGCAAACGCCACTAGAGACAGGATGGCGGCCGCGATGGGACCCTCCTCACCCGTGCACTCGCAAGCCGTGAGCGAGCTCTGCCAGAATTCCACAGAAACGTTTTTAGAGGCCTCTCGCTTGCTGCTTACCTATGCGGACAATATCATCAGGTGAGAGGGACGGACGGGCCCATCAAACAACAGTGGCTGGCGAGGGTGGTGACTGACGACTTGCGTCTGCTTCGCGGAGGCAGTCGGGACACAGCGCGCCTTGGTAGAGCTTCTGGATCGCAGCTTTGAGGGTTGCTTGCAGTGCTGCGGACGGGCAGGAACTGCCTTGAGGAAGGGACTGTTATATATGCCTTTGTCGGTGGCAAAGAGTAGTGGCAGGCAATTGCCCAGCTTGTCTTTCGTCAGCTGTAATCAGATCCGTCTCCTCTGTCCGCTCTTTGCTTAAAGAGCGTGGGTAGCGATGGAGAGCGAGTCGCCAAGCCTCCCGTGTTGCATGTTATACTGTTACGGCCTTACCTTTGTGCCATTCATTCCCTCCGCTGTAATAGGAAGCAGAACCGCAGTGGCTCGATAGAACACGTGCGTCTTCTGTCATGTGACGGGTCATCCATGCCATAGCATTCCTAGTAGAGTTTGATTTAACCCTAGAACCTATCTTGGAATTCAGTGTTCACTCAGCATACAAAGAGTGGAGAGAAGAAGATGAGAAAACCTCTGAGCAAATGCAGAGTGCAAGTCATCCTCCACTCAATCACATTTGTTAATGTGGGGGTTGGGGCAGCAGACAATGTGACCTCTTTTTGACACTGGAGTCCCAGTACCACTCTTTTTAGAAACTGGAGCACGACTCATGTCAGGACAGGAGCACATGTTGAAATGGAAAAGAAAGGGCTGGAGTTACCATTTTACAAATAAAATTGTTGCAGCCCCTCCCTCCCTCCCTCCCTCCCTCCAGGTCTGGGGTGTTCACTTAAGGTTACCAACAGTCCCTTATTAGCAGGGACACCCCTTATTTCAGCCCCAAATTGCCTGTTCCTTACAGGATGCCACATGTTCCTTATTTTCAGCTAATTGGAAGAATTTATGGCTCAGATTAAGCCAGTCATTTTCACTAATAACAACAGAATTAATGAGCTCCAACACCTTTCCCTTCTCCCTGCCTACCAGAGTACTCTGTGGTTCTGGTGGGCTGCAGGCTTAGGATTGCCAACAGTCCTATATTGGGGCCATCAACAAAACAGTAACATTAACAGCCATCAGTGGTTGGCTAACTTAGCATTACCCAGTATCAGGATCTTGAAAATCATGCAAGCAATGACTTCTAGATAGTATTCATGTGTGAAATCTATTTTTACTGGCTAACAGTGCTTCTCTTTCTAGAAAACAAAATTACATCACACCCATTTTGGCTAACCATGCTTATATTAATAAGCAGAGGAGACGCAATCTAAGTTGTAACTTATAGAGGCGCTTCAGACGAGCAATGTGAAGTGCCATAAGTGGGTTTGTGGGGAGAGCGGGCTTAACCTGCTCTCCCCGTACATGAGCCGGCAGCTCGCCCTGGGCGGCTGGTTGGGGGGCGGGGATCGGGGGCCTCTTGGCCCCCGGAAGTACCAGAATATCCCACATGAGTGCACGGAGCATTCTGGGGAGCCCTTCGACACTGGGAGGTTTGTTGTAGCCTCCCCATCGGGGGTCTACTTGTGAGCCACCGTGGGGCCACCACACCTCAGTGACACTTGGCCAGAAAATGGGGTTAGCGGGGCATGTACTCTGCTAACCTCGTTTAATGGTGGGGGCATTTAAGACGGCTGGCTGCTGTTAGCTACGTGGCTCCCATTGCATTACACAAGCAGCAGAAACCAGGCTGGGCTCCCTTAGCCCAGTTTCTTCTGCTCGTGTCGTTTAAGTTGAAAGTGGTAAAAACACATACAGCACTCGGGCTGCCATATACTCCCTGTCTTGTGTCCCTTATTCGGGAAGTGGAATGTTGGCAACCCCATGTTCACTACTGAGGCTTTCCAAACCACACAACTGGCATGATGGTTTATTTATATGGCAGCACCCTGGTTTATTTATATGGCAGTTTATTTATTTATATGGAGATATATATATATATATATATATATATATATATATATATAAAAATTTATATGGCATTTTATATGGCAGTTTCTCTATGAAGCCCACGTGAGGCAGCGTTCTCAGGCGGTGAGTGAGAGCAGCCCACCCCCTGTGGTGAACGTTACTTCAACTGCCTGGTGCCTGCGGCCACTTATCCATCTCCTCTCCACTGCTCCCGCCCAATTTGGGGCTGCCTTCTCCTGGTTGATGGTTTATTTATATGGCAGCACCCTGGTTTATTTATATGGCAGTTTATTTATTTATATGGCAATATATATATATAATATGGCAGTTTATATGGCAGTTTATTTATATGGCAGCTTCTCTATGAAGCCACGTGAGGCAGCGTTCTCAGACGGTGAGTGAAAGCAGCCCACCCCCTGTGGTGAACATTACTTCAACCGCCTGTTGCCTGCAGCCACTTATCCATCTCCTCTCCACTGCTCCCGCCCAATTTGGGGCTGCCTTCTCCTGGTTGGCCCGCCTCACCAGCCCTACCTTCCAGGATATGCTGCTGTTTGCTGTTGTAGACCTGCAAGGCAGCATGTGGCAGCTTTGTATGCTGGCCTCTCCTTGCTGCTGCTGAGCATGAGCTTGCTCTGCCCTCCAGCACCACATGTGTCTGTTCGGTCTCCTCTCAAACTGAAGGAGTCCTCTTCAGGCTGGGACTGGCGAAGAGAAAGAGAGACAAGGAAAGGCCAGTGGGTGAAGCTACTGCCACTGGATCTATGCTCCATGCCGCTTTGTCAGCCTACAACAACAAACAGGAGCATGCTCCAGAAGGTGAAGCTAGCAAAGGGGAGGAGGTTAGGGCTGGAGCTTCCAGCCCAGGGGGCCGGGGCTGGTAGGGCTGAGCAAAGTGGTTCATTTCCATCCATCTTAAGCAGTGGAAGGCAAAGAGCCAACACTGGCGCTATCCATGTACATGGTACGTTACAACAGATAAGAGGACAGACTGCCCCTACCCTGAGGGGCTCGCAACCTAGAAATAGAAACATGGGAGACAACAAAGAAGGGGAGTAGAGAGAAGCTGAAGCAGGGTAAATGGGAAGAATACAAGATCAGAGGCTCCTAGCTCAGTAGTCTGTGAGCCAGGAGCTTTCCCAGACATCAGAGTTTACCGTAGATCTAAATCAGGCTACGCTCTAACACACATGAAAAATTTGAATTGTGTGTGAAGTGCTCCCTGATAGCTTGCAGGGACTTTGTGGTAAATTTGGCTAATATGTGAACGCTAGAGGAGATGCAAACAAAAAGCCGGGTGTGAAAAACTTCCAGGGGTCCAAAATGGGTTGATCAGTACATTTTGAGTGAATAAACGGGGTCTTGTTTTTGGTTTGCAGATTACCCTAGTAGAATTGTTAGCCATGATGGCCTTTGATAATGAGTACCTTTCACCCCCCCAAAACCAGCTTATTGTGTAAAAAATAGCTTTAAAATGCATAAAATGCAACAGTGACCATATGGTGTCCAAATAACTTTACTAATCTAACATTTTCTATCTGAAGTAACAGACTGACGGCTAGAAAAGTTTCCCCATGGCAATATTTAAAAGCATTAATATACAGAAAACAGTCAAAAATCATAAAACTTCTGTTAAAACTGTGTAGGAAATAACACAGGAAATACTACTTGGGTAATAAGCAATCCAGAAAACACAGGCCCATTTATTCATTCAGAGGTCATTCACACAATCAAAAACTGTGTTCTACCTGGGTTTGGGGGCAGTGTGTGCTTCCAATTTTCAGTTGTGTGGAAGCAAGGTAGGGGGAAAACCTGTGATTGGTAGGAAAAAAAGCTACCCAGGTTTTCCTACCTTGTTTCCACACAATCACCTGTTCCTAAGTTTTCCTCCTTCCTTGCTTCCACACAACCGAAAATTGGGAGCACACGCTGCTCCCAAACCCTGGTAGAACACAGTTTTTGGTTCTGTGAATGGCCTCAGAATGTACTGATCAACCCTTCTGGCCCATAGACAGAAAGTCCCCACCTGAGACAAGAAGCAATTTGCTACCTTGTCTCAGCAGCCCTACCCACCCTTAGTGCCACAGCCCTGCCCCTCTTCCCTCTCCCTCCCTGGGCTCTGCGTATCTGCCTGTCACTCGCCGGTGCTAGGGCTGGCCTCCAAACAGGTTTTTGCGGGCCTCCAAACAGGTTTTAAAGACCAGTGGTTCAGCCGGTTTGAAGGCGGGGGCGGGGGGGAGATAACTAAGGATTGGGGAGGGTGCACTCCCCCACCCCATCACGTTTCCTCTGCCGGCACTCTCTTTAAAAATGGTCCAGCAGAGCGGCAGCATATCTCCCTGCCGCCTTGTTGCCTCCTTAGACCGGAGACCGGAAGTGACTGGAAATACCTGGTGCGCATGCTTACATTGGGCTCGTGTGCACGGGCCCAACATGCAAGCATGATGTGCATGTGCCTGGTGCACACATGTATGCCAGATTCTTCTGATCACTTCCAGTCCGAGGAGGCAACGGGGCAGCAGGGAGGTACACTGCCTCCCCACCAGACCGTTTTTAAAGAGAGTGCCGGCGGGGGAAACTCCCTGGGAGTGCACCCTCCCCGGTCCTCAAAGTTATCCCCATCCCTTTGAACTGGCAGGCGCCAGTTCCATGCACACCACTAGCTGGCGCTAGAGCTGCATGCATTTGGCTTTGCTCCTTGGGGTCTCCCACCACACTGTGCTGCTGCTCCAGTAGCAGCTCTCGCCTCACCAGCCTTCCTGCCGCTCTCTGGCTGCCACTGTCTTTGCAACATGGAGGCAAAGTGGAAAAGTCTGGTGGTGCTGGGGAAAGAGTGGCAACCAGAGAGTGGTGGGCAAGTGAGTGAGCTGATGACTACTGCTCAAGTAACAACATGGCTGTGGTAAAAGACTCTGGTCGGGTGCAAGCCAGATGCATGCTGCTACTGTGTAGGTGAGCAGAGAATTGGTGGGTGGTCAGAATGCTCCCAGGAGAAGAAGGGAGTGTCCACAGGTTACAGCCCCAGGAGCAGAGCTGTGGTAGGGAGGTGGAATGCACCCTGGGAGTGGGAGGAGAAAAGGAACAGGAAGGAAAAAGGTGCCAGAGCAGCAGTGAAAAGGAGGGGAGGTGGTGACAGTGGACAGTAATTGTCATGAAATAAAACAGTAAACCCTTTAAGCCTCTTTACAAATCTAATTTGCTTCATGCATGATCAACGGTCGTATTTTTGAGAATTGTGAATGCAAAAAAAGGTGACTGAAGACTCCAAAAAGGCATACTGGAATAAATTAAGGGGCAGCAGTTAGCATGTCTGGACATGTTCCTGAAATGTGATGCCATGTCCAGGTTTTAAATGGGCAAAACACCTTTATTTAACAAACTTATGATCTTCTGTTTTTCTTTTGACCCTATCAGTCACCCAAATGAAGAAAAATATCGCTCTATTCGGATTGCAAATCAGAAATTTTCCACTAGATTGTTGCCTGTCAGAGGAGCAATTGAATGTTTGTTTGAAATGGGGTTTGAAGAGGTGAGTACATTGGAAAGAGACTTACTTCCCAGTAAATGTCCTTTTGTCAATCCAGTTTTCATTTTGTATTGTTTTTCACACTCATTGTAAATTGGGATTTCTCAGGTTTTGCTGAAGTTCAGGCTCCCTGCCCGAAGGAAAAGCTGGACATAACTTTGACTCCTGACAAGGATTTCACAGGAAATTTTACCACCAACACTTCACCAACTTCCATTCTTCATTCAGCATAAGCATCACCAATTCTATACATAAACCTCTAAATACTGTGGTTATATTATACAAGGGATACCAGCACACCCTAAAGGGGAAACCAACTGACCACTCCTACTTCTATGGCACAAGACATCATCCACAGCACTTATTGTAGCTCATAGTCTATCAGTATTCCGTATAAAACCAATGCAATGAGTAATGCATTCCCAGGACTGCTCAGAGCCAGGATTCTCAAATGCTGATGTGGTTTGGACCTTGTAGACTTTATAGCACATCTGCTTTCTTTCCTGTGCAGTGTGTGGTGATAAAACTTAGGCATCCCGGGTTTTGTCACCTGACATTCATTGAATGATACAGCTATTTCTAAGCCGGATGACTTTCTAGAGAGTTAAGAAATACTGGGAATATTTTCATGCTTCTCAGTCCATAGAACCTCTCTTCCCCTGGCTCAGTGAAGCAAGACATATCAAATAATTAAGATCTGGATAGACTAAAGGGGCATCTGGTGACCCCTCCTGCTAAAAACAGCCAGACAAAGCAGCCAGACAAAAACTTGTGCAAGTGGAACACTTCTTCATGTACTCGGGGTGTTGGGAAGACGGGGATATTTTCACCAATACCTTCCTTCCCTCTGCAGCCCTTTGTGCCCACTGCAGATATATCCCTGATGGTCCCTCCAGTCCCCAGGGACATAATTTTAGAGAGCACAGTGGGCTGCAGAAGAAAGGAGAGGGATCAACAAAAATCACCCCTTGCCCCTGTGTGCAAGCAACCTTCTCGTGCAAGTCTTAGTCTGGATGCTACCTAGGACCATCCATCTTTTAGTGTGTTTCCCCTTGAGATCAGCTTAGGTAAGCAAGCCCATAGTATGCCATAATTAGAATGTGTCTAAGCAGGAAATTAGCCCAAATTATATAAGCAACCAAGAAGATTATGTAAGGACGCCACTCATTGAAGAGAACACAAATTAAGTGAATGCTTCTATCACAACTGCTTGTTAGTAGCAAGTTTCACCTGCAGGAAAATGTCTTTAGGTAAACTTAATGATTATCTAGATCCTGAGAATGGGCCAAACCCTTAACTAAGTCTGCCCAGGAAACTACGTAATGTACAACTCCAGTGTCACCTATCACCATGTCTCTAGTTGTGGCAGACCATGACACTCTGGAGGAAGTAGGAAGACAAACCCTAAGATCATATACTTAGGAGCAGGGGGGAAATTTTGACTCCTGATTGGGATTAGCGCATAGCCAGCCACATACCTGAACGGCTTAGGTCCAGGTTACCTTAGAGAGCACCTTCTTCTGCATGATCCCCACCACACGTTAAGGTCATCTGAAGAGGTCCATCTCCAGTTACCACCAGTGTGTCTGGTGGCGACTCTGTAGCCGCTCCTGGACTGTGGAATGCACTCCCTGCAGAAATCCGTAATTTGACCTCTTCATTGGCTTTTAGGAGAGCCCTTGAAACCTATCTGTTTGGCCTGGCCTTCCAGGGTTTTTAAACTGTTGTAAAGGATTTTTAATGTTGTTACCTGGTTTTTCAGGGTTTTTAAATTGTTTTTATTGTTTAATTTTTGTTTTATAGTGTTTTTATAATCTCTGTTTAATTGTTACTTGATTTTAATTGTTTTGTTTTAATTGTAAATCGCCCTGAGCCATTTTGGAAGGGCGGTCTAGAAACTGAATGAATGAATGAATCAAATACAGACTGGCACTAGGCAGCCCCTTACCTGTTAGAGATGGAGGTAAATAATCTATTTGGCAAAGACCCACATAATACCCAGCAGTTGACTACACCCTCAGTAGTATTCAAACATATGATGTAGAAGGTAACCAGAAAAAAAAACACACACATGAAAAAAGCCAACAAGAAAATTGCACACAGAAAAAACCCCACTGTCATAAAAGCACACAAGAAAAACGCACACATGGAACATTGCTCACACGGAAAATTGCTCACACAGAAAAATGCCCACACGGGAAAATGCCCACACGGAAAAATACGCACATATATACTACGCTCCAATGCAAGCATTTTTCTGTGTGTGCATTTTTCCATGTGGGCATTTTTCCATATGAGCAGTGTTCCGTGTGTGCATTTTTCTTGTGCGCATTTATGACAGTGGGTTTTTTTTTCTATGCGCAGTTTTCTTGTGGGCTTTTTTCATGTTTTTTTTTTTTCATAGAACCAGTGTAGAATGCCTGCTGGAATTTGCCTCAGCAGGAAAGCGGGAGGAGGTGGGAGTTCCTCTCCTAGGGGAAGGTGGATACAGAGATAGCATTCAGTCAAGGTACAGAGATGAAGGCTAGTAGGTGAGAGAGAGCCTCAACAAAGTCTTGGGTTTTCAGCTTCCCTGTCCCTGAGAAGGTACTGTAGTTAAGAGAAAGGGGCTAAAGTTAACTTCCATCTTCAAGCCTCAAAGCTATCTGGGGAGGGACAGGCCAAACCTTTCTCCCTCTGAATCCCTTCTTTCTCCCCACCTTTAAATAGTAGAGGACAAAGCCTACTGGATGCCAGACAAAAGTCTTTAATGCCCCTAGTAAAACTTCATAGCATCCAGTCACACAGTATGATCTGGGGGATCCTCAGCCTCTCCTGTTTCATAGAGGTTGCCCTCAGGCCCGGGCACACATATGCTTATTCAGAACACCAACAAAAACAAACTGTATGGGCAAATCAAAACGTTCCTGTTGACTAGTAGTTTCCTGACTGCAACTACAGCATGAGGGTTTGGGGAGGGAGGGTAAGGCGAGACGCAATTGGGTATAGTAGGTGGAATGTTGTACATGGATGGAAAAGACTCGGCCATGACCTTGGGCTAACACTGTATTTTTGCCTAATCTACCTCATGGGTTTTTTGTGAGGATAAAATGAACTAACCTGATTTATGACGTCCTCAATTTCTTGAAGGCATGGCAGAATAGTTCCCTCAGACATGACAGAACCCTTCTTTGTTTCTTAAAAAACTGTAAGGCATAAGCCTGTGTAAATATTTGGCTAAAAATAGTCGAAGCCAAATAATTTGTACAGTCTTGTTGGCACCATGCAGAGGTGAGTGTTCCCAACATGAATCTCCATGTGGGACTCAGATCCTGAGGGCCCCTTAAAGAACAAAGAGCCCTGATGCGTTCCAGTGCCATCTTGGAAGGCATGAGTAGAGTGTGGGAAAGGACTCCACTTCCCAACACATTGGGAACACTCCCATAGACTTCTATGAGAACAGAACTGGAAAGAACTCCACTTCCCAGCACCCCCCACACCCCTTCCAAGATGGCACTGGAATACAGCAGAGCTCCATCATCTTTAAGGGCCCTCGGAACAGGTAGAGTGTTGATTAGGGATCTGGGTCCAGGACAGAGGTGTGCGTTGGGAATGCTTGGCTCCATGTGGTGCCTGCAGCGCCATGTAGATTATTCACCTTCGGCTATTCAGAGCCAAATATGTTCATAGGCTTAATAAGGCACTAATTCAGTTCTAGAGCAAAGTCTGTGAAGATGATGCTAAAGATTGAAATGTTACATCTAGTAGTAATAGTGAGTTTATTACGGTCCTTAGACCAGCTTAACATTTAAAATAATACATTTATAATTTACAAAATATTCAAGTTGCTAATACAGACTCTACGAAGTCTTGATGCAACAAAACAAAACTTGGCCACATTAATAGAGGTAACAGATTTAAAATTTGACAGCAAGAAGACCAAGTAAAATTGATCCGTATGGCCAGGATGATTCTTTAAGAGAGGAGCAATGAACTTAATACGAGCATCCCTATAAAACTGACAATAAAGAATAACCTGAACAACTGACTATATCCCCTGAGCCGTGTTACATCTGATTACAGAAATTTTGACTTTTGTAACTATAATTTCAGGGGGAAACTCATCTTGTTTTTCCTAAGGAAGCATCAATTGAGCAGCTACGCAGAATTCGAGATCTAATTGCCAGGGAAAGAAATAGTAGATTAAATGGATCAAATCAATCAGAGCAATCGGTATCCTCTCAGAAGGCAACAAACACACAGCCTGCTGCATCTCAGCCATCAAGAACGGTTGACTCCAACCCAGACCCAGCTGCTCAGGCTGCTGTTATGGTAACCACTTCAGAACTTTCTTACATTGATCAAGGAACAGAGATTTTATTTTTAAGCCCTCATATTTTAATTCATATAGTTACTGTTAGGAACATTTTCACCTTAAATTTATATACAGTATGGAAATTTATATTGTGTCAAAACCCTGTTCTTCAAACAGAATGTGTTTGTCTTTAATATATGTCCACTGTAGGGTATGGATGCCAGATCCGCTTTTGTACCCAGGACTGCATTTGAGCCTTGCTATATAAAAGTCCCCTCCCACCAAATCACATGCCATTTTTACACTTGGGAAAGCCTGTGTGCATCTTCTCTTCACTTATTTTAGTACAGCTTCTGCTCAAGATAGTATGCATAAGCAGACTGTGAGGCTATTCACAAGCGCATGCAAAACTGGGCTGAGGGAGCCCAGCCTGGTCTTGCACGCACGTGCAAGCCACCAGGATCAGGCCACTCCCAGCAGCACCACGGCAGCAAACCCGCCTAAGTAGCCTCCATTGAAAATGAGGTGAAGGGAGCGAGCACTCCCTTAACCTCGTTTTTTTGCTCGTGTGTCAGACGGCACACTCGGGGAGGGGGATATCCATAATTCACCATGCATTCGTGTGGTGCATTATCAGCGCTCCGGGGAGCGAGGTGACATGTAGTGGTGCTCCCCAGCACCCCGACCCTTGGAGCTGCTGAGAGAGCTGCTGCTCGTCTGGGTGGGTGATCTGCCCCCCGCCCCGAGAAGGGGAGACAGTCGTCTGCGGGGAAGGAAGGTTTAATCTGCTTTTCCCACAGACTGCCCTCTAGCCCTTCTTCGTAATCATGAGAAGAGGCTCATTGACTGTTACATCCATAGAAACATCTCTCTTTATACCATTTTAAAAAATGGAAGACCAGAAGTTCTATCCAATCCTAGAAAATATTTGTGACCACTGAAATGAAATACATTTTTTCCCCCGTTCTAGACGACTGAAGCAGTTTTTCTGAAGACAATGCAATCAAATTTTCAGCATGTAGTGGTATATGAGAACCCTGGTTTACAAAAGAAAGCATTGGCTTGTATTCCAATCCAAGAACTGAAAGAGAAAGCTCAAGAAAAGTTAAAACAGGCAAGAAAAGTGGATAAAGGTAATATTTTAAATAAAAATTTGGAAGTGTGAAGATGTTAAGTAGGATGTCTTAGATGTATATGGGTTTACTGCCATATAACACAAACACGAGAGGAAACATTTCAGAAGTGCAAAGTTGCAAACCTTTAAAAGTTGCAAATTGGGCTTCAATAATGTTTTTCTTCAAGCATAGTTCACAACTAAAATTAACGTTTTAAAAGTTATGTTTTTATTTCACTAAAGATTGTTTTTCAGCATCTCTGTGCTCCAAAAACAAAGAAGGTGGTTTGGGAGGCTGTGGTGATGTTTCCCTTGTAGTTAGCATAATTCAGTTGAGGGAGACAGTTTTTGTCTCTGATCCAGGGACTGATCTGGGGGAGCAAACGTGGTTCTTGCATTTCCATCCAATTCTGTGTTACTTATAAAACATTAGAACTGGATTAGGCTAGCCAGTTTCCCTAGCGGCAACTTCTTGCTTCCTAGGCAAGTTATTTCCCCACTGTGCCATTAGGTGGCTTGTTAATAAATAAAATCTCTTAATTAATAATAAATCTCTTACAAATATAAAAATTGTATCAAATATTTTGAAGTGTTTGTGGGTTGGTTTGTGTAAAATAAAGTCACACTTCTCAATTACCTATACCAAATTTTGCATAAACAACACTGCCACTTAAAGTAGCTGAGTGAACTACCTTTTACTCCAGAATATGCTTGGGGGGGGGGCTGCAACAAAAATTTTTTTCATGCAAAATGGTTTTGCCCAGTCAACCACAAGCCTTACCTACTAGTTTGATATAAAATGTTAGATAATTTGCCATTATTATTCCAAAGTAGATCAGTGCTTATTTGGAAATTGCTTCTGCTTTAGTTCTGTGGCATTTCCATAAATCTATAAATTCAGGTCCACTTAATTAGATCTTTGAAGGATCTGTCTTAATTTTATGTGTGTTAATTTTTCAGGCACCCTTGTGAATGAACAGGATTTTCTATTGTTGGAGCTCCTGAACTGGTTTAAATGTGATTTTTTCCAGTGGGTAAATAACCTTCCATGCAGCAAGTGTGGGGGCGAGACAGAATCTAAAGATAACTTGCCACCTAGTGATGATGATTTGAGATGGGATGCAAGTAGAGTTGAAAATCACTTCTGTAACCAATGCCAGTTTAGCAACAGGTTTCCAAGGTGAGCATCATATGTAGATGATTTGCAGTACATACATTATCAGGGAGTTGCATTTTCACTCCTATCTTGATTTGTGGGCTCAGTTCAGAGAAGTGCAAACCAAGTTTCACTTGCTCAACAAGGCTTTCTCAGTCCTCATGCCCAGTGCAGCCCCCTGAAAACTCATTCTTGAGGGGTCCTCTGGAAGGGCTTGAGTCCTGCAGCAGGAGGGATGGGGGTCCTGTAGAAATGGGGGAGGGGCACAAGCTATCAGGAGTGTCTTTTCACATGCATAAGGCGTCTTTGGATCCAGCCTATAGACCGAAATCCCATGTATAATGCATAAGAACAATGGTCCTTTGAGCAGTACTGTGAAGGTATAATTAGGCCTGTTTTATTGTCAGGTAATACAGAATAATTGATTTGTCTACTTCCTGTGTTCTTATCACTGCTTTCTTTTAGCCACTGACAGTCTATGCACATTCAGAGGCACTATTCTGATTAAGATAATGGATTTCAGGGATAAGCACAGGTTTCGATGTTGAGCCCCTGCAGTATGAATAAATAGAAAATATTTAAATACTAATGCTAGTTCCCTTGTCTATACTTTCAGCAGAAGTCAAAGGACCTTATTTGTTAGGGGCTGTTGAGTGTGACAATAGCCAGGGATTTTTAGATTTAAAATGAGGGCTAGGTTATGGAAGTAACTATATCTACCCTTTGTAAATTTTAAAATCCTGGCAGATATGGGATGGCATAAGACATAAGATCATAGTTTTCTGGCATGACCGCTGCCCCTCTTCCTTTATTACCTGTTTCCACAGGTACAATAATCCTGAGAAACTTCTGGAAACTAGACGTGGGCGTTGTGGAGAATGGGCCAACTGCTTTACCCTTTGCTGCAGAGCTGTTGGGTTTGAAGCAAGATATGTTTGGGATGCAACAGGTATAATTGTTTAAGGACTCCTTATAATAATGCGAAGACTACAATATGTACTGTATATTTTCTGACATATTGTTGGTATTTTGAAAGCGTACCCCAAGACTGCCCTTAAGAAGCCTGTAGAAAGTACTTATCTGGGTAAGTATCACTTACCCAGATAACCCAATGTGTGTGCTTGTTCTTAATAGGAAAGGCTGGATAGGATTCCTTTAAAAAGTATATTTTTCTTAAAAGACTTAATCACCAGATATTCATGTTAGTCAATGAAATTCCCATTTATTAAGAAATAATCTTGTAAATTGTGTTTTAGTTTGATCTTATTTAAATGTAAAAATGTGGATTATGGCTAATGTTAGAGATGTGTACTTAAAAAGGGGCATTTTCTACTAGTGGTCTGCACGGAACCGCGGCTTTCCAGTTTGCAGCCGGGGGGGGGGCTCTTTAAGGGTGGGGGAGGGTGCACTTACCCTCCTGCTGCTTTCCCCCCCACTGGCGCTCCTTTTTTGAAAAGCATTTGGGGCAGCAGCATACCTCCCTGCTGGCTCTCCTCCCGTGTGCGCGCACGTCTGACATACACATGCGACACACACACGTGACGCATGTGCGCTCACCGTGCACACGGGCAATTGCACATTCTGAAGCCTTTTGCCGAGGAACGGGGGAAGGGGTGGCAGGGAGGTATGCTGCCACCCCAAATGCTTTTCAAAAAAGGAGCGCCGGTGGGGGGGAAGTGGCGGGAGGGGTAAGTGCACCCTCCCCCACCCTTAAAGAGTTACCCCGCCAGCATCGAACAACGAACCGCGCCCCCACCAGCAAACCGGTTCACAGTCCTTAGAATGGCCAGCGAACCGGTCCGTGCACATCACTATTTTCTACCTTATGTCCAGTTTTTTAATTACTTTGCACAATACCAGGAACTGTGTTGGAACTCTTTACTGAGTTGAAGCACCGCTGCTAGGTGACATCTTTGATCTACTTACTTATATTCCCATAATATGCAAGAATAATCTTATTACTTTGGGCACCAGAACACACTGTTGCTCAACACATAAGATGCTCAACTTATTTAAAATATAGTGGTTTCTGATGGTGCACAAGCCCAGCTGACTGCTTCACAGGTCACAGACACATCTCTCGGTCCCCTCCTTCTTTGGTCATTTTCACATTTGAACACCAGTTATTGGTGTCTGTATGGGTACATGTGTATAGGCACAATTGTGCATTATTATAACTTCGTAGAGTGTTCGTAGAGTGTTCGTAGAGGGCCAGAAGTGACTGTGGTGGTCACTTCCGTCTGCCATTTTTTAAGCATTTCTAAGCAGGATCTATGCAGAGCCATTTTGTGAATCATTTCTTTTTTTTAAAGATTTT
This sequence comes from Hemicordylus capensis, assembly GCF_027244095.1. Classification (NCBI taxonomy): domain Eukaryota; kingdom Metazoa; phylum Chordata; class Lepidosauria; order Squamata; family Cordylidae; genus Hemicordylus; species Hemicordylus capensis. The sequence continues at coordinate 108,172,645 of NC_069662.1, forward strand.
TTCCCCTGTCATTTTTCATGGTTTGGGGGGCCATTTCACTGTTTGGGGGGCATTTCTGGACACAAAGAGACCCCACAGAGCATGGTAGAGTAGTCCGCCCCCCATTTTCACCATTTTCTGCCATTTTTTTGCAGGTTGGAGGGGTATTGCTGGGCACAAGGAGGCCCCACGGAGCATGGTGCAGTAGTTTGTGGGGGGGGTCTTGCTTTTGGGGGACATTTTTTGCCCTTTTCCCCCCATCAGGAACCCAGCTCCCTGTTTTCCATAGGCACAATGTCTTGTTACTCATAGTAGTAGGCAAGAAATGGAACCCCCGCAGGTAACAAGGTTTGCCTTACAATCCACAAATGGTGTACCCATGCATAGATCTGTACACACATAGAGTTATTGGGTACAAAAAATAACTTAGCTGAAGAACTTAAAATTCTAGGATGACAGATTTGGATATGTGTTTATATTTATAGTGCCCAACTTGCAGTAAAAATCATTTTAAATTTGAAGTCATCTTTTCTTACAAAAGGAAATAGGCAATGGCTGGACTGAGGGGCCATATCACATGTGTCTCTGAACCAATTGAGAAGATTTGAGGACTTCCTTGCTACCTTGTCCTAATAGTGGAAGTGCTAATCAGAGACAGAAAATGCAATTTATTATTTATTTATTTGTTATTATTATTATTATTAAAACTTTTATACCGCCCTTCCAAAAGGCTCAGGGTGGTTTACATTACTTGCAGGATACTCATTGTGCTATTTTCAGTAACCAATTGTTTAAAGTTGAGATGGTGTAGAAATACCGTTGGACTGTCCAAAGATTTTAGGACTGTATATTGTACGTCCCATGTAATAGCTGAAATGAAAATAGGTACATGGAAAAGACATTGGCTAGGAGGTTTTGGTGATGAAAGAATCTTAAAATGTACTACATTTTAGTGCTATAATCTAAAACTACATCCTAATTCTTTAGAAGAATAAGCAGAGGGATGGGACAAGACTTGTATGTGTGGAGGCACACAAGAGGAAGGTAGTTTAAAGTGGGAACCACCTTGAGACTGTGGAATAGAAAGGATATATATTTAAATAAGGAAAGGATGTTAGTTAAATGGGCATTCTTTGGATTTCTAAGGGTCCAACTTCCTGATGCAAAGGGGATTTCTTTCCAATGTCAACTGCTTTCCTTTGGCTTTTTTCCTCCACAGATCATGTGTGGACTGAAGTTTATTCTTCATCCCAGCAGAGGTGGCTTCATTGTGACTCTTGTGAAAATGTCTGTGATAAACCCCTTCTCTATGAGATTGGATGGGAGAAAAAGCTATCCTACATTATTGCATTCTCCAAAGATGAGGTGGGGAAGTGCTGCTTATTGACATAAAAATGAGACTTCCTTAGAAATAGATTTTCCTTTCAAAGCGTATTGTTTTGTTACCATTTTTAAGCAGTCTCATAGATGAATGATGAGATATTCTCTAGTCTAGAATAGTTCTGATGTTCCAGTGATATTCCAGACATTTAAGCTGCTCTATGCAATACGTAGTAGTTATTTTTTCTTTTTCTTTTGCAATTCATGCTTTAGGTTGTTGATGTCACATGGCGATACTCCTGTAAACATGAAGAATTGCTCTCTAGGAGGAAACGGGTCAAAGAAGCCATACTGCGTGAAACAATTAATAATCTTAACAAAGTGGTGGGTAGCTTTATCTTAGCTCATTTGTTAGTAATTATTGAAAATGAGCAGTCCTTGAATCAGGAACTGTGTACTTAATATGGTGCAGTTTACAGTGATTGTACAAAATGTATTTGCCGTTGTAAATATATGTGTATTTAATTCCCTCCCCCACGCCCGCTGGAAATTGCTTGTATGTAAATTATAAGACTGTTAAAATGGTACTTTGCCATATGACATTGCATTTTTGCCACAGGAGAATATTTGTGTCGTAGGTGGCCAACTTGGAGCATCAAGCATGCTTGCTAGCATGGTGTAGTGGTTAGAGTGCTGGACTAGGACTGGGGAGACCCAAGTTCGAATCCCCATTCAGCCGTGATACTTGCTGGGTGACTCTGGGACAGTCACTTCTCTCTCAGCCTAACCTATTTCACAGGGTTGTTGTGAGGAGAAACTTAAGTATGTAGCACACCACTCTGGGCTCCTTTGAGGGATATAAAATGTAGGGGGGCGGGATAAAATAAAATAAAAAAGCAGGAGCGTTGGCACTCCTGGAGAAGATTTCTGCTATGCTGCAAAGTTTGGTCTGCTTTGCTGGCTCATTAGCCTACTGGTAAAAGGCTACATATATTGTAGTGGGCCCATAGTGGAGCTATCTCATCTTTTTTTTCGTGACTGGTAGCATAGTTGCTAGAAAAGATGGCCTTCACTGCTTTAAAGTTTCTACATTTTGTTTGTGAAATTGCTGTTATTGAAATAGTCACATTGTGTCACAGTCTAGGCATCTCGAGGTTTCAGGAGGCCCTCAACAAACTGCCCTCAGAGTTCCCTTCCTACCTTAGAGGATCCCAAAAATTTTACTCCACCATCACCACACAAATTAGGAGCACAGAGGTTGTCTTGGAGATCAGCAGTGGAGTCCTTCTGAGAGCCTTGGCCTTTGACAAGTAGATTTTGTGGACATTGACATGATTTAGTTTTAGAAACTAAAGATTTAATATTTAGAGTTAATTCGCACAATCAAAAATGGTGTTCTACCCGGGTTTGGGAGCTGTGTGTGCTGCCAATTTTTGGTTGTGTATGGAAGCAAGGAATGAGGAAAACCTGGATAGCAGTGATTGTATGGAAACAAGGTAGGAAGAAAACCTGGGTAGCTTTTCCTCCTACCTTGCTTCCACACAATCACTTTTTTCCACGTTTTGCTCTTACCTTGCTTCCACACAACCAAAAATTGGTAGCACACACAGCTCCCAAACCTGGGTAGAACAGTTTTTGATTGTGTGAATGCTCTCTTTGAATCATAGCTGATGTAGTTTGACTCGGTTCTTTGAGTTAAAAATGTGAAGCTCGTACAATGTAAGCAAAAGCATCTATCAGTGGAATGATCCATCACTGGACTCGAACCTTTTCATGTACCAAATGATAAAGAGTTAGGTTAATCATGATGTCAAGAATGATACTACTGGGACAGTCAATCATGCGGAACAAAATAATTGGTCCAGTAATCCTACTGTCTTCCACTTTTCCCCATTAGTCTAGCAATAATATGGGTAGCTGACCCATATGCTCAAAGAAAGATTGAGCATGAATCTATCAAAGAAAGATTCATGAAAGAGATCACCTTGAGCAATCACCTGAAGAGAGAAGGAGGGGGCACATCACACTGTCTGGAATTACTTCACTCTTTTGATAAGGGCTGGGACAAAATGAGGTGAGAAGTTTTGTTTAGCCTTGAAACTTCTTATCATCTTACATGCCCTGCCTCTCTCTCTCTCTGCCTGTGCTCAGATACAATCATAGAGGAGCATTACCTTTAGTCCGTTGCAGTCCTTTGCAAATTAACCTGACAGGCACTATATGGAAACACCTTGCCAGAACAACCTTTTCCCTGGAATGAGGCCATGTTTCTCTTCCAAGCAGGCCCAGTGAAGAAAATAGCTCAGTGGCTATGTTTGAGAGGTACACCGAAGCACCCTCAAATGGTGTAGCGATTGTGGCTAGTAATGGGGGATTAGATGGATGCACCTTCTGTGAGCAGAACATCCCACACTATTGCTAGGGGTTCCCTCAACCCTCAAGAGAGGTATTTCAGGGGCTCAGAGGGTACGGACAGGGTGTGAAGATCCCTTGTGTGAGTCCTGGTTTGATGCACCTCATAAACAATGGTAAATACAAACATTTTCATGTTAATGTTAAACTTTTAATAGAAATTAAACATAGTGTGGAACATTTCCAACTTTCTTTGCCTTATATTCAAATTTTACTTAATATATTTATATGATTGTATGTGGAGCCTGGTTAAATCAAACTGATATTTTAAAAACTATTAAACAAAGATTTATTTTATGTTTTCCTCATTATGACACTAGAGAGTGGTTTCAAATTGTTTTAATGTTTTTCTTAATTTGTTTTGTTGCGAACTGTCCAGAGACATAAGTTTGGGGTGGTGTACAAATGTAATAAATAGATACAGTTGAGGGTGAGCTTAATTTTAACACTGCTTTTTGAAATCACAGAGGCAGCAATCGTTGACTGAAGGAAGAAAAAGGGAGCTCTTGGAGAGAATCATTGTGGAGCTTGTTGAGTTCATTTCTCCTAAAGTGCCTAAGCCAGGAGAACTTGGTGGAAGGGTATCTGGATCCATGGCTTGGAGAGTGGCCAGAGGTGAAATTGCTGTTGAGGTATGTAACACATCTATTGGTGGTGATTGTTTCAGAATTCTTAGTTTGTGCTCGAGTTGTGGGTTAATGACATAAGGGTTCCAATTCAGAGAAACTTAGTCATGCCTAAATCCCACTGAGGTTAGTCACAACTAACTTGCCTCATTGATTTAAATGAAGATGTAGTAAAGTTTTTACTTGTTTCAGCTATTACCCATGGAAAAGAAGCACTGTGCTGAAACAGCAGTTAACAAACAGATCCAAGCAATCACAGAACAAAAATATAGCAACTTAGAAAGATAATGAGGCGATTGTCATGATCGCCAGGGGTGGGCTGGAAAGGCATGAAGGGAAGGCTGCTCTTAATCTACCTTCCCTCCAGACGACCAAACCATCTGTCTTCGGCATGCCTCCCGCACAGCAACACAGGCACCCTGCTCTGTGCAGCTCTGTGAGATGCGGAAGATTCAGGGCTGGAACTTGTTGTTCCAACCTCCAGATATTTGGATATCCCACAATGCAATGCATGACGCGCACATTGGATTGGGAGTTCCCCCATCAGATGGGCGCTCTGTGTGCCCGTCTCTGTCTCTGCTTGGGCTGAACTCAGCCCAAGGAGACACACAGCACCCAGTAGCCAGGGTAAGGGTGCAAACACACCCATCGCCTCAGCTAATAGTCAGGTTTTTTAAGAGGGTTAGGTGAGTGGGGAGTGGACGGATCTGTGAGGATCCTGCTGCTTCTCATGACCACTCATAACCCAGGCTAGGTTAGGCTGTTTGTGAGAACAGCCTCATACAGTACTAATTAACTCTGACAGCAACCATCTGAGTCAACAATCCACTTCATGTGAATCAATATAATTTGGGGGTTTTTTTGTGACCGCCAAAGCAAAAGTTGACTCTGTTGAGTGATCTCTTTGTTTTTGTTGGCCAAAGGGATTTGAATTCCTGTTCGTTTGACCAGTATTCACAGCATTTCAGTAATTGGTGTAAAAACCTATTCTGTGCATTTTCAAAATTAACATGGAGCCAATTCTGATGATACCCCCTGGCACACATCATTAGGAAGGGATGTGCTGAGAATGCACCCATTGAGACATCCTCTGCAGACGACCTGGTGTGTCCCTTTATTATATGGCAGGGCTGCTCATCCGAATGGCCCATATACATATGTGCCAGATACCTGAGCATCTAGACCACATGTAGGGGACCATTCAGATGAACAGTGCACCCACCACCACATGATAAAGAATGTGCCAGGAGGACATTGGTGGAGGACATCCAAATGTGTGCTTTTCCCCTTCACGGCTCTTCCCCTTCATAATCATGTGTGTCAGGAGCTGGATCATCGGAACTGGCCCACTGTGAAACAGGTGTCTCCTCTCCACAGATATGACATAAGTTAAAATGCACATTTGTATGTTGTCCATCTGAGAAGGCATGTTGGACTGTATATCAGCTCAAAACAACAAGGAAAGTTGATTTTTGCGGAGGAAGGTCCCATTGATTTTAATGAATATTGAGACTTATTTTATCAGAACTCACCTCAGTGTGTGTGTGTGTCTGTGTCTCTGTGTCTCTGTGTAAATGTATTTCGTTTCCCCCCTGTTGTGCCCAGAAGTTTTTCTTCCTCTTTTTTAAAAGCAAGACATAACAAGACTGTTAGGGCAAGATAGTTCATCTTCTGCTAACACTGCATTCTTCCTCCTCATATTTAGTGTTTATTTAACACTGGGTGCTGTTTAGAATACAGTCACTGTACCGAGGATTTAGAATCAGTCAAGATGGGAGGGAGAAAGAGTTCAGCGAATGAAACAGGAGGGGTAATAATGCATAGACAAAAGTACATTCATAGATCTTGAGGTGAAACAAAGAGTTGAAGCAATCAGTCCTCAAGAAAGCCATTTACTGTAACTGTCATCCAGTTTGAAAATTCCACCCACCTTCCCCTTGGGTAGAACTTTCTGCAAATGAACCTGCTTGCTGCCTACAGTGCCTTATGGGCACAGGGAAGTGTCATGTGCATTTGGAACTGGTTTGGGACAGGTTGTGCTGAAGGAGGATTTGAGGACAGATTTGAAGACAACAAATCTGTTTTTCATGGCAGAATGCATGGATGGGATAATGGCAGTGGCAGGTGAGCTTATGCAGAGCTCATCAGAAGGGGAAATAAGAGATGAGATAGAAATGGGGACAGATCTCATAAAGGGATGTGCATAAACCAAGGTTCGTGCACTGGTTTGGTGCCAAACCAGTTCGGAACCGCAGAGAGGGGAGCAGACAGCAGGAGCTTTTGAAAAAGAGGAGAGCCGGCCTTTACGATCTCTCCGCCACCACTGCATGCAGCTTCCTGCTGTGGCAGTGCTTGTCCCAAGAACCTGCGTGTGGCGGCAGCACACACATGGTGTCTGCGCATGCGTGGACACCATGTGCTTCTGCCGCACACAGATTCTTGAGACAAGCGTCGCCACAACAGGAAGCTGCACGCAGTGGTGGCGCAGAGCAGGTCTCCTCTTTTTTTAATGCTTCCGCTCTCCACTCCCCTCCCTGCGTTGCCGGTTCAGTGCCGAACCAGTGCACAAACCTCGGTTTGTGCATATCCCTAATCTCAGACATTAACATTAGAAGCAGAATGTTGAGATACAGTACAAGAGGTGCTAATGTAAGACTTTGGGTGAAGTGGGGTCATATGGTTGTGGCAGTGGGAAAGGTTATTCTAATGGAGACATGCCAAATTGGTGGAATGTGGGAGTCATAAGGCAGGTGGAAGCATCAATAGAGGAGATTGAAGGAATCTAGCTGAGAAGATCATAGAGAACGGCTTTCACTATAGCTAATGGGGTGGAGAGTAGATCTTGAAGATGTTGAATAGGAAGAAACAACAAGATCTGGCAGTATTTTGGAGTTGAGAAGGAAAGGCAAGAATTCAAGATAGCGTTGAGTTTACTTGCCCACTAGAAGGGGTGTGACAAAGGGCAGAATGACAGCAGTATATCTGAATGGGAAGGATGGATGGGGGAGAACCTGGAGCAGAAATAGCTGCTCCATCTTTCCATTATTTGATCAAATTGTTTTAGTAAGAATATTTCACTACTTCCGTGCAGAGTCTCTTTAAAAACATGTTAGAGAAGGAGAGCTCATACAGATTTTACATGTAAATATGGCAAATACTTTATTATAAATCAATATTAACTCCAATTAATTTTTTAATGAAAACCTAACTTACAGTTTTGGATTGGATTAATTAGAGCAAAGAAGTTGTTTTTATTCCAACTGAACAAGAGAAGGCCTCTAAGCTTTTGCACCTCCGCTACAATATAGTAGAAGATCGTTATACACGAATATCCAATAATAATGAAAAGATTAATGGCTGGGAGAAAGGTGTATGGAGAATGGAATCTCTGTGGAGAAAAGTGGAATCAGACTGGAAAATGGTAAGTATCATACCAAGGAAACAACTTCCGGAGGGGTTGTTCAAAATTCTACTATTCTAAAAGTATTTTAGAATACTTTATTATAAATGTAAGCAGTGATGTGAGAAACCTACAACTATGAATATTTATAATAGTACTTTTCAACAAAAGTTTTCAAAGTGGTTTACATAGAGAAATAAAAGTAAACTAGCTGACCTGGCGCATAGCATCTGCGCCCCTAGTAGCGCCGCCGCCAGCGCCGCCGGGCCCGAGAGTGCCGCGGCGGCGGCTAGGCCTGAGAGTGCTGCCACCGGCGCAACCGGGCCCGAGAGTGCCGCCGCGGCTGGGCCCGAGAGTGCCGCCGCGGCTGGGCCCGAGAGTGCCACCGCCTGGCCCGAGAGTGCCGCCGCGGCCAGGCCCGAGAGTGCCGCCGCGGCCGGGCCCCGAATGCCGCCGCCTGGCCCGCCGCCGCCTGGCCTGCGGCGCGGCCTGGCCCGCCGCCTTGCCTCCGCAGCCGCCCAGCCAGGCAATTCTCCTGGGTGCACCAGGACCAATCAGGTGCCCCCGCAGCCCAGCCAATCAGCTGGGCTGCCGGGACACACGTTCTAAAGGCACACCCAGGAGAATTAAATATATAGATAAATAAAGATGGCTGCATGTCCCAAAAGGGGTTACAGTCCAAAAAGAAACATACGGTGGACACCAGCAACAATTGTTGGAAAAATGCTGTGCTAGGGTTGGATAGATATGGTTGCTCTCCCCCTGCTAAATATAAGAGAATCAGGTGCCTCTGCTCAGTTAGCAGGGGCCAGCCTCAAGTTGCAAAGTTTATTTTTTCATCAATATTCTTGTGAATGTTTGTGTTTGCAGCTTGAGTTGGTAAATATTAATGTCCAGCATCAGATAAGATGGCCAGGTAACCAAAGACGCTGGGAATGAAGGTAGCTTGCCTTTCAGAATAGGATGGTGGAGGTGGCTGAAGATAACAAATATCTGTTCTCATATTAAACCTTCTATCTGACATTTCCCATTCAAAGGTGGACTAATACAAGAACTGCCTATAATAAAAGCGCTGCCTCACCAAATAATTAATTTTCCAGCTACACAGAAGGGGTTTCATAGTCTATAGTTTCTCTCCATTGCACAACAGTAGGTAGAATTTCCTTAGCCCTTAATGTTGTCTCCCCTTTGCAAAAAGACCAAGCATGTCAGTCACTGTGAATTGATGAAGGTCCTACCCAAGGCCATTTCCATTTGTAAGAAAACTAAATATCAGCTGAACGTGTACTCCAAATCTAAGAAAGGAGCCTGGCAGATGACAATGTGGGGGAGAAAGCATGTCCAGCTGTCAGCATAATCAGTTAAAGATAACTGAAACGAATGGCCCGATCCAGGCTTGGGTCCTGTGCATGCAATACTCCTTGCAAGACACAGTGTCCAGTTCTGGGAGCCACATGTGCAGATCTCCATGCTGCATCAGGTTCGTGTATACAGCCCCTGACATCAGGCCCTGACATCAGATTTGAAAGTGCCCATCACTAGTCTGTGGTGAAGGAATAAATCGATACACCCTTTCTCGCCTCCCACCCCGCCCTCCGCCCCAATGGGTAATGTTGACAGTGCCAGCCATGTGTTTGGTGAGTAGCCAGTTGTGATTCTGAGTGCAGAACCACACATGCAGCCTGTTGCTGCGTGTGTGGACCTTGGGATTGGTTTATGTTATTTAGGCATACATACTTACATGCACACCGGTGACTGTACACATGTGCATGTGTTTGTATGAATAATTGCACATGCTTTCATTTTAAAGTGGACCTAGGTACAGGCCCTTCAAATGCAGAGGATAGATAGGAAGTGCACTGCTGTACATGTGTTGAACATGGTTTCTGAATAACATTTATGGTTTCTGAATGTACTGTGGGTACAGATCTGTACACATGTGACACATAGATTGTGGATAGGGCCCTGGTGGTGTATTGCAGAAATATTACTGATCCATATAAAATGTCAGCATATCAATTCAGTTGTAAAAATCAGGACTAAATATAAGAATTCATTGAACTATATGGGAATTATTAAATACAGGTGAAACTCGGAAAATTAGAATATCGTGCAAAAGTCCATTAATTTCAGTAATGCAAATTAAAAGGTGAAACTGATATATGAGACAGACGCATTACATGCAAAGCGAGATAAGTCAAGCCTTAATTTGTTATAATTGTGATTGTGATGATCATGGCGTACAGCTCATGAAAACCCCAAATCCACAATCTCAGAAAATTAGAATATTACATGGAACCAAGAAGACAAGGATTGAAGAATAGAACAATATCGGACCTCTGAAAAGTATACAGTGTACTGTGCTTGATTGGCCAGCAAACTTGCCTGACCTGACCCCATAGAGAATCTATGGGGCATTGCCAAGAGAAGGATGAGAGACATGAGACCAAACAATGCAGAATTGCTGAAGGCCGCTAATGAAGCATCCTGGTCTTCCATAATACCTCATCAGTGCCACAGGCTGATAGCATCCATGCCACGCCGCATTGAGGCAGTAATTGCTGCAAAAGGGGCCCAAACCAAGTACTGAATACAAGTATAAGCATGCTTATACTTTTCAGAGGTCCGATATTGTTCTATTCTTCAATCCTTGTCTTCTTGGTTCCATGTAATATTCTAATTTTCTGAGATTGTGGATTTGGGGTTTTCATGAGCTGTACGCCATGATCATCACAATTATAACAAATTAAGGCTTGACTTATCTCGCTTTGCATGTAATGCGTCTGTCTCATATATCAGTTCCACCCTTTAATTTGCATTACTGAAATTAATGGACTTCTGCACGATATTCTAATTTTCCGAGTTTCACCTGTACATCGTTTGTTGAGCTAATAGTTCTGGCTGTTAGACCTGCAGCCTGATCCTATGCATGTTTACTCAGAAGTAAGATGACCTAAAATGAATGGGGTTTACTCTCTGGTACATGTACATATGATGACAGCCCAAGCGTGTACAGGATGTAATACACATGCAATGCAACCCTGTGCATGTTTACTTGGAAGCAACACTGTCTTCAGTGGGGCTTACTCCTGTGCATAGGATTCTCGCCTTAACATGATTCAGTGCTTCTTATGCACATTTTGTTTCTAACTAGGTTTATTTAGCCCGAAAAGAAGGATCATTGTCTGGCTACATCTGCTGGAAGTTTGAGTGTGGCTCAGTTGGTCTAAAAATAGAAAGCATTTCAGTCAGAACGAGCAGTCAGACATTTCAGAGTGGAAGAGTAAGGTGGATGCTGCGCTCTGGAAACACTGTCGTCGATGTAAATGGAGGCAAGTCTGAAATTTTCTACTGTTTTGATCATGCATCATCAAACAAAGCAAGGATATGAAGTTTTAAGATTTAATTATCATTCATAAATTATTGTTAATGCCCACAGTTATCTATCTATTATTTTAATGCCCCCAATTCATTGCAGAGCATATCTCATTCATCCTCACAACAACCCTGCAAAGGGGGTCATTGCTTTCCTAGTAGAAAAATGGGGCTGAGCTAAATGGCTGGTCCAAAGTCACACATTGGCTGAATTTTGTGCTTCAGGTTTTCCTGATTATGTCTGGATTTTGTGGGGAAACTATGGATCTCTTCACTACCTATTGTTGTTGCATTTGGATGGCTGATCTGTCAAACAGCCTAAAGTGCTGTTCATTCAAGCTAAACTACTAGGGTTTAAGCTGGTTTAATCCCATTGACTGCAAATGGGACCTAGAACATATATCTCTGTTATAGGCTGTCTTGTTTCTGTCTGCTGCAGTTTTAGTTCATGTTGCTTTTCCTGTATTTCTCTCTGAAGACTTGCTCAAGTGTTGAGCTTAATGCATTGGGTTATTCTGAGACAGGAGGCCAAGGGATCCCACCATTGGCAGTGCATCATGAATGGTCGTAGCTGGAACTGCAGATGTGGAAAAAACAAATGAATTTTTGCATTTTTCTCAAATAGCTCATGTGGCTTTCAGAACTGTCTTTGTCCCCTGCCCCAGTCTGTACACTATAGTGCAGCAACTGGGCTGTCTAAAGGAATGTATGTGCTTGCTTTGTTTTTTCAAAATTCTTTTTAGTCCTCTCTCTTTACTTACACACACACACACACACTCTGCATGATTGCACATGAATGCAAGATCCGCTTCTTCTGAACAATCATGTTTTGCATATTCTAAATTAGTTCCTGCCACAGAGGCCATGAGGGCTCATCTCGCCCAGTTTCAGTCTGGAACCTTTTTCAGCACAGCAGTACTGCATACATGTCAATTCCCAGATGTTTGCAATGCAGATCAGATGCAAGTTACATATGCCTCTGACCCACAAAAAAATCCAAGAGCAGAGAAGGCCTACTGTTAAATACAAATGCTCAAAGCTTGAATACAAATACTCAAGAAGCTTGTGGCTTGGTCTGTAAATCTGAACAGGCATCACACATTCCAGATTGACTTCAGTGTGTCAAGGATTTTACCTGAAGCGGTTAAGTATTCACTTAACTGCTATGAGTTGTAAATAAATTCTGACAAGGGCCGACACAACTGTTATTGCAGAACAATGAAGAGTTTGCAGTGGTTGATAACATCCTCCTTTTAAACTAGATTTAATATTTATTTTTCGTTCGCATTTGTTTTTAACAGGATTGATTTTGTTTTTCCTCTCTCTAGATAAAATCTTTCATGCTTATCCTGGTATTTCCAACGTAACAGATGTTATTTTGGAAGCTGAACTAAGTGGAGGGGATGGTGATATTGCATGGCAACACACACAGCTATTTCGGCAAAGTTTAAATGAGAGCGAGGATTGTTTTGAGATCATTATAAAATTCCGTGACCTTTGAATATCTAAACAGAGAAGACATCTCTATCAAGCAAGGACTTGTGGCACAAAATATATTTAAAAAACCATAAGAACTTTGTTGGAAGGTCTTTCCCCTAATATTGTATTTTTCACAGGGCTGTTGTGAAGAATCAACTTTCCATAATGTGAAACTTAATGAAATCCTGGAAACTTGTAAGTGGCTGACATCCAGACTAACATAGCACAGGCTGAATAATAATCTCTCATGCACACATGATTTTCCTTTCCCTCTGCAGCCCTCTGTGCCTCCTGGAAATATGTCCCTGTGGTCTGCTGGACCTTTGAGGACATATTTTTGGGAGGCAAGAGGAGCTGCTGAAGGGAAGAAGGATTGGGAGAAATCACCCCTCCCCTGTAGTACATGTAAAAGGTTGTTCAACAAATGCAACACTAATCTGGCTGTCAGCCATTGTTTCTTGAAAATGGGCATCAAATGCCTATGCATCAGAGAAAAGGGAAGAATGCAGAGCACCATACAGATTAGTTACTAATTATTAAGCACCACAGAAATCAATGAGAAAAGTTAGACATTACTAAGAATTACTGTTTATTTTAATGGGACTTAGTCATGACTTAGTCTGGATTTAGCATGCAGTCTTTTGCATTCAGCCACCTAATGGCACAGCGGGGAAATGACCTGACTAGCCAGTCAGAGGTTGCCGGTTCGAATCCCCACTGCTATGTTACCCAGACTGAAACACCTATATTGGGCAGCAGCGATATAGGAAGAGGCATCATCTCATACTGCGCGGGAGATGGCAATGGTAAACTCCTCTTGTATTCTACCAAAGACAACCACAGGGCTCTGTGGTTTCCAGGAGTCGACACTGACTTGAAGGCACAACCTTACCTTTACCTGTTGCATTCAAAAAACAATTAGAGCTATAATCCTGTGCACACTTACTTGGGAATGTCCCATTGAGCAAATTGGGATTTAATTCTGAGGAAACCTAAGTTTGGGGTGCATTTCATTTACAGTTAGGATACATATTTTCTAATGTTTAATCTATACAGGGATTTTTATTTTTTTTACTGAATGACTATTTCAATGATTTTCTGTTTAATTTTGAATTTAGAAATTCTGTTTTTTGGTGATTGCATTTTTGTTTGCTTGCAATTTTATAACTGGCAGTTTATTTCATTCAAAATATTAAAGTAACATTAAACTGTGAAATAAATACTAGCTTCTGATGTTATTTTTGGTTGACTTTATACTCTAGAACTGAAACTGACAGAATAGTTAACTTTGATTTCTATTCAGTCATATCTAAAATTTCCAAAGTTAAAAATATACTCTGATCCAGAATTCAATATTTTGGAGGTTAGTCATAGAAAATTTAAATTTATTGTGCCCCTAAAATGGCCAGCCGTGTAAAATGTTATCTTAAATGACCTCAAAATATGAAGTTTTTTATATATAAAATATCTAGTTATGCATATTTTTGTACAGTGTAAATATGAATTTATCCACTTTTAAAAATAAAGCTGCCATTTCAATTGAGTTACTTGTAGTCACTCTGCAGCTATTTCCTTGGGTCAACTTTATATATATAAATAGCAGCTCTTTGTCCCAGTCTAGACCCCACTGAATGCATCAAGTGGTGACCTCTGAAGCCCATGAGTGATGGAGCTCTTCATTCATTTCAAAGGATGGAGCTGTTCCAAGCAAATCAAGGAATCTACCCTGGTCTGCCCTTTCACTGAAATGAAAGTGTAAGGACTTGAAAGGCTCCTGTTTATATAATGGAGTCTCCACCCATGGGCCTCAGATTATTGGTTGCTTTTGCTCATTTTGAAAAATATGTTTATGGCACAACCCACTAGGTACATCATCACGGTATTTGAGGATGATGACTAGATACTACTGCCATGCCTATCCTGCTGATATGAATAGGAGCCACAAGAGAGCAAACAGTGTCAGGTGAATGGTGCATTAAGGTGATTGTGTTCATTACTTAACTTCCATTCCTTAAAACTGAATTTGCTGCTTAAAATTTGCTTCTGGTCTCTCTCTACACTTGTGGCTACAGGCTGGAAGTTCTGTAAATGAAGGGACTCTGTTCCAGACAGATTTACAGCACAATACTTACTTGCTCAGAAGTAAGTGCTACTGTGTTCACTGAGGCTTGCTCCTACGTAAGTGTGCATAGGTCATTTTTAACTTTCATTGAAATCAGTGAGTCCTAAGTTAGTCATTGATTTGCCCCAATGATTTCAATGGAATGTAAGCATAATTAACTTCTCTGGATTGAGGTGAGTGGTTGACATGTTCCACAGTGTAATGCAGTTGGTTCAGAACTATCCGTGCCACTGTGAGGCTCTAATACACGTGCCCATGGTGCTGCACTAGAGTAAAATTCACCCTTGTATGTTCAAGGGCGAGTTGTACCAGAATAGCCTTCTTGCGCAACATTGTGAGCATGTGTGTACTGGCACAGTGGTTCTGAACCATCCACGTCATCCTGTGGGGCATGTCAGCCAGTATTTCACTAAAATAAAGTGGCTGCTTGGTTTCAGTAACTCCTTTCTGTGCAATTGGGGAAACTGTGGGTTCAGCTGTAAGGATATTCTCTACTTGCAGCCCTGGAGGTAAAAAATAAGGATAGAAAATTAAAGTGTACTCTCCGTACTGTATATATTCAGTGATTTGAAAGGATTCAACCATTTCTTGCTTATGAAACCTCCTTCCTAAAGACACTCATACGCACAGTTTTGCCAACAAAATAACTTGTACATAATTGTGTTTAGATTAGAGTTAGATTCAGTTATAGCTAATGAAGTTATTAAACATACTGCATTTTACCCTGTTCTTTGACTTAAGTCATCTATTAAATGGGGAGCTCATCAGGACAGAAACCTCTAAGGAGTTTTGCCAGGGGAAAAGATCAGGTTAAAGAAAATAAACAGGCAAGTACCATTGGAGAAAGCTGTGCACTCAGATTAAGCTTTGGATAACCCTTCAAGTGAAAATAATGTGTGTTCTGAATGGCATTTCTGCCTACACATTTTGAAATATTATTCCATAATTATAGAGTCTACAATTCTAATATTATGAAACCTAGAATGGATTAACAGGATGTGATGATAAATTTATAGGGTGATAATCTCACTATGGACAAGATTTCTTCCTTTGACATATTGTCACAGAAATTAAAAGATCATCCCATGGGAAGCAAAAAATACAGCCCTGCAGTACAGAGACTACTACATTTATTGCAGAACAAGCTTTGGTAGGCTGTTGCCCAATTCACCTGATACACACCTGTAAACTTGGGTGATGTATACAGTGTATGAGGTACGGTTTTACATAGTGATACTAATAATAAAATATAAAAGTTACTTAATCAAAGTTATTTATGTCCCTAGACCCAGTCCTAACAGATCAACACAAAATGCAATAAAAAATATATGCATCTACTGAAGCTTTGGACCTCCTGTCAATAGTACTAAGCGGGGGCTAAGTATTTCCAAATCACCAAATACTGTTCAATTTGCACGAGACAGACCCAAATTTACAACACTGTGTATGAGGTATAATTGTCCTTCCATAGTTAAGAGAGCTAGCCAGTTAGAACTAGAGATAAAGTCTCAAATTTATTGGTGAAGTATTTTTAACTTGGCAGCGTAAAATCCCAGCCACTCTTTGAATTTTTTTGGTAAAGTATGTTTACTCTGGGACATTGA
The DNA here is from genome assembly GCF_027244095.1 of Hemicordylus capensis. Taxonomy (NCBI): domain Eukaryota; kingdom Metazoa; phylum Chordata; class Lepidosauria; order Squamata; family Cordylidae; genus Hemicordylus; species Hemicordylus capensis. Next base: position 108,188,962 of record NC_069662.1, read on the forward strand.
AATGTTTGCCCATCGGTTCTGAAAGTTGTCATTTTTAATGTTTGGTTTGTGTCTAATTATTATGTTATATAGAGGCTATCCTGTTTGGTCTATGTGAGTGGCAGAAGGGAATTGTTGACAAGTGATGCCATATAGTATAGATGTGCATGTGAGGAAATTACTGCTGTTGCACGAATATCATCATGTATCTTAATCCACCAATAGACTGTTGAGCATGAGGTTTCTCTGATGTATGGTTAGCATTCTGAATTTGGAAGAAGAGAATACATATGTTAGACTTCGATTTTGTTTTCTGTTGAGAGGGGAACGACAATTTTCTTTCCAAAATATGTTTTGCAACTCAATTATTTTATGAAATAGTCCTGTATGGGTGTGAGATAAAAAATTTAACCACAACTTATTATTCATATAGCTGCTTTACAAACAGATCCCTGAGCAGGATCTGAGAGGAATCTAGCAACCATCTCATGGGATCAATTCTACAAAACCTATATGAAGGAACAGTTTTGGTCTAATTGTTCACATGGATGTGCTAAGGGGATCACTTCTGAGATTTATTCCACACTTGTAATCTGATTTTCTTCATCCCCTGTTCCTAATTAGACTTTGACTCATCTACCTGCAAAAAATTATGATTTACCCCATTAAAAGCCTTTAAGAAATTGAAACATAAAGTATGGTCAAAGCTGATCTGTCAGACTACTAATGTGTAACTTGAGAGAACAGGCAGCATTTAATATGGTTTGAACTGCAGAGTGGTTGCAGATGGACAAAGTAAATATCTGGCATTTTTAAAGCTTTGTAGGTTGTGTCTTTTGCTTTAAATACAGCATATAAACCATGCAATAGCTATGTCTGCATACTCATCAGACAGACATACACCACCTAACCTTGTATACAAACACTTGCAAACAGAATCTCTAGAGAGAAATGTAATTTTTTAGAAACAAATTAGCACTGCATTCCCAACTGATTTCAATAGAACTTAATTGTGTGTCGCTAGGTGCAGCATTGCAACCTTGTTGAAGAGGAACGGAGGGGAAATGCAGTGTGTTCATATATGTGTGTGTTTAATCATAGCATACAGTGTATTAGTACAAATTTTAAAGGAATTTTTTATTTGAATAGAACTATTCCTGTATGCAAGCTTTCTAGAGAAAGAAGACTGCAGTGTGTTTGGAATAAAGTAGAACAGCTAGCCTAAATTATAGGTGTCCACGGGTTCACTATTGCTATACATTATGGATAGCTAACCTGAAGTAAAGCTGCATATGGGTGAGGCCACAAATTCAGTTTGCTGGGATACTAATTTAAAAAATCACATCAACACACCCCTTCTGTTCTTTGAGTTTCTTAACAAACCTGTTGAACAACTCTTTCCAACCATGCTTGTAATATTGGAAGAATGCTTTGCTCCATTAATCGTATCGGTTTCCATAGAGTAATAAGGCTCCTAGATCCAGTGTACCCTGAGGCTGATGCTAGTACCTCCTTCTGAAGCACAATGAATGCTCTATGTCAGGGATTCTCAACGTTGGGTCCCTAGATGGGTCCCTAGGACTTCAACTCCCACAATCCTCAACCACAGGACATTGGAGCTGGGAATTATGGGAGTTGAAGTCCAATAACACCTGGGGATCCAACACTGAGAATCCTTGCTCTATATTACTGTAACAGCCCTCTTGACTGGGGTAGAATAGCTAGCCCCAGAGCAAACTGCCCTCCCTCACATGTATAACAGCATGCTCCAAACAGCTAAGTAGTTGTGGGTAGTTTTGGGCATAGACACACCAGAGACAGAACAGCAGTTTGAAAAGAAGAGGGGAAAAGAGATGCTACATCACCATACATTCAACTAAATATAATAAAAAAGCTAGCAGATCCTTGTGGCGTAGGAGAACACCGGGAGAACACAGGAAGCTACCATGTATTGAATCAAACTCTTTGTTCATCTTTCATCTAGCTCAGTATTGTCTACACAGAGAGGCAGCAGCTTCTCCAAGGTTGCAGGCAGGAGTTTCTCTCAGCCCTATCTTGGAGATGCCAGGGAGGGAACTTGGAACCTTCTGCATGAAAGCATGCAGGTGCTCTTCCCAGAGCAGCCCCATCCTCTACTCCAAGAGTAAAGGAGTATACATGTTGAGTCTCTAAGTTCCACCAGGCAAGCTGATTCCTCTTGAATTAGACTTTCCTGGGACACAGGTACTAACAGGGGCAGCCAATCACTGCAAAGCTGTCTCTGCTCTCCAGGGCATCCAAGATTTAGCTTGCAACTTATTGCTAAACAAAACTGAGGGGAGCTGGATCTTTATGCTCAGTGATTGCAAGGATTTCATTACGTTTGACTAAGATGTGTTAAACACAAGAATTAGGGTGTGTTAAACAAAGGTTTGGTATATGGATCTGTGTTCAGTGCTAATTCCTGCAGAACATCTAAGAGTGAAAGCTGTAACACCGGTTTGATTAAGCAACCTGGAACAAAATTAAGTGTGTATTTGAGTCTGTGCCTTAGGTAACATAGAATTGCCACAGCCTGAATTAGAGTCTCATGGATTCATGAGCATGTCTCATCACATTCCTCTGGTAACCTGACACGCATGGCTCCCTTGCCCTGCACAGTTACAGGACATTAGTCCTGCATTATCCACAGGATTTGATGTTAATAAATCTGTGAACATACACATGGTTTGTTCTTTGGTCTTAATATCTTAAATAACACCCCATTTGGTTCAGAAAAAAACTCTTGAGTTCTTACTTAATTTTTGATGCTCTTATCCAGATGCCACAGGAATCAGCAAGGTGGCAAGAAGAACTTGACTGTCAGTGTTATTTTGCTTATAGCTGTCTTTTTACTTGGTGCTCCTTGGGGTGGTTGTTCTCAAAACTGGTTACTTGCTAGAACAAGAATGCATCTAAAATTGGGGGCTGTATTAAGTACAGGCAACTGCAAATAATTCCGAATATCCTTCCAAAAGTATTGCTTCCTCTTTGGCATTATCCCTGGCTGGCTGTTCTGCTCAGCCCCAAATAAAGGGATTTTTAAAAATTAGTGCTAGAGCATATTCATGAATGTTGCACACCTGTACTGACTTACCATAATCCTGCCAAAAACCTGGCTCCCAGAGAATGCATGCTCTTGGCATGAGCAGCCATTTCCATGTTGTCGGAACCCGGAAATGTCAAGTTGAGAATGTCAGGTCCCCACCCCCAACTCCTGCTGCCCAACATTTGCATGACATCTGTAACCAAGAGTTGAAGTTTGGCAGAGAATGTTAGGAGTTAATGGGAACCAGATATTCTCCACCCTCCATTTCTAGATTTGGATGACATAAAATGAATCAAACTTGTGGCTCACACCAGGAGTGCACACTGCTGGGGAACATCTGGCTCCCTCCTGTTTATTTGCAGGGGAACATTGGAAACCACCCCTTCGGCAGCTTTGAACCTGTGCATGAACCTCAGTTTGTACACATCCATATAAGTTACTTTTTTTTTCAAGGAAGTCAGCAATTTCACATTTGAGTTCTTTAAGGACTCAGGTTCAACACCGCCGAGGAGAGTGAGTGGAGACCCAAGGAGATGGGGTGGCAAGCACCCCATTCTTTCCCCCCTTGATGCTTTTAGCTAAATGTTCCTCAGACTTTCTTTTCGCTCCCCTTATGGTCTCCTTGCATTTCTTTTGCCAGAGTTTGTGTTTCTTTCTGTTCTCTTCATTTGGGCAGGCCTAATTTCTGAAGGAATTCTTCTTCCCCTTTATAGCTTCCTTGACTTTACTTGTTAGCCATGCCTATATACTGAATCTCTTACCTGGTGTGTGTTGTCTTTCCTATGGCCATTTGATCCCTTTGATCAGCTAGTACATCCTTCTGTCTGCTCTTTACTTGGTTCTACTCTGTCCCTTTCTGATTTGGTGTGAGGGTGAGGGTTAAGGGTGAGGGTTAACCCTCACACCTTACACCTTAACCCTCACCCTCACACCTTAAGGGATGGTATTTGCCAAACTGGATACTGCCCAGCTCCTGTTGGCTACCCACAATGTGTCATTTTAAAAGCTGCTCTGCAACCTCTTTTATTTTAGTGCCAGTAGTCTGGTTCCATCTTGGTTCAAGTGGAGCCCATCTCTTTTGTACAGGCTTATCCTGTCACAAAATGTGACAGAACAAATTGAAACCCCTCCTCCCAGTGCCTAACAAATTGAAACCCCTACTCCCAGCAACACTATTTCATCCACACATTGAGACTCCTCAACTCTGCCTATCTTGCTGGTCATGTGTGTAATAATGCTACCTTGGGGGTCCTGGACTTCAATATGCTACCTGGCAGCCTACATTTTGCTTCCAGGACTTCCCAACTACATTTCCCAACATCGTTGGTGCCAACCTGCACCATGACAGCTGACTCCTCCCCAGCACTGCCTAGCAGCCTATCTAGATGTTGTGTGATGCCTGCAAAACACCATTTCTTCTCTGCCTGCTCCATTAGTTACCAGCACAAGAAGCAGGACCAGGCCTGAACAAGAATCAGGACCAGGCCTGCAAACCTAACCCCCTTTACTCAGATTAAGCAAGCATCGCCTCTCGCTCTGTGAATCAGGAAAGGTACCATTTCCCCTCTTTCCCTACACTGAAGCTGTGCTTGGGAAAGGTGAGGAAGGAGTTGATGTCACATCCCAAAATCCCAGGAAGAGGACATAAGAAACCTGTGTGTTCAAGCTGAAAGCTTGCTAGAGAGTTATCTGTCTATCTATCTATCTATCTATCTATCTATCTATCTATCTATCTATCTGTCAGATTTTCATACTGCCTGATATGTGCATCTCTAGGTTGTGTACATGTAGCATTAATTGAAATGCTACATTTTGTATTATGCATGAGGCCAGATGGTATGTATTACACTGTTAGACAGACATTCTATCCTTAAGGTATTTGACTAACATACATCCAATTCGCATAAAATCTTCAGGCTTCGTCATTCTTGTGTAGTTCCATTGGCCATACAGAAGTGCTAGCAGGTAAGTACATCATTTCAGACTGTATGTACCAAAGAATGGTAAACACTTTTACAAGCTGTTTCGTGTACTTTACATAAAACTCTTATCAAAAACACCCTTTTTGTCAAGTTACAATGATGCGAGCATCTCTAATTTTTAAAGTACATATATGAACATATGACTTAATTTTTATTTCTTTTTAAAGATGGACTTGTGTGATTATAAATATCAGCATTTACTTCTGGTGAAAAAGTTCCTAATTCAGTTAAGTCCTGAGGACACATGTAATAGAGGCTTTCATTTTTGTGTGTGGCAAGAAGCAGAAAAACAATCCACATATGTAAGCAAAAACAAATTTATTTATTAAACTTAAGAATCCAATGCTCTTATTCAGCAAACTTGTGTGAATAAAACAGTATTTGAACCTATGACAAACAAAATTATTTTATAACATGCTTCATAAATACTGTTGCATTATACTGTACAATCCCTTTATGATGTACAAAACATTTTGAAAACATTGATGACAACGAAAGGTTTGCAAAAAATGTTGCTAATATTCTTGTACACATTGCTCTGCAAGGGAAATGTTCATGTACCAAAAGTACAAAAAGAAAAGAAAAGAAAAAAGCTTGTGCTACCTCTATTTTAAGATTGGGTAGGAGGGAAGGATATATCATGGTATATCAGAAGAAATTTCTGAGCTGCTTCTACCCCATTTCCCCCTCCCAGTTTATTTAAATGTCCTTCAGGAGGGGATGTAGCAGAATGATAATTTTGCATTCAATTACCATAGTAAGATTATCCACTGTCCACATTGATTAAATAAGAGCATTTGGATTTTTTGAGTTATGTCAGCTGTGATTCCAAGCCTAGAAGTATTGATAAATTAGGCTTGCTTACAAGTAAATATGCTTGGAGCTGGGATGCCAAGTCCAATATGAATTCACTGAATTCGTATTCTAAATTGTGAAAATACAGCACAACTAGAATATCAAGGTTTGCAACATGTTGTTGGTACAGTACATCTATCTAGAACCATAACATTTTAGAGCTGGAAGGGACTTTAGAAGTCTTCTTTCTAGTCTAACCAGGGGTTCAGAGCATGAAACAGGGTTTTCAGAGCATGAAACTGCTACAGCATCTCTGACAGATAACTGTCCAGCCTCTGTTTGACAATCTCCAGCAAAGGAGAGCCCACCATCTGCATGAAGCAGACTGTTAAAAATTCTTCATTAGAATTCATCCTGATGTCTTGCCTAAACCTGCTTCCTTGTCAAGTCAAGTTTTATTTACAGTCCCAGACCAAACAATCCATGCATGCAAACAGCAGAACAATTTATAGAAAACTCTATAGGTTCTCATTATACATCTTAAAAGCAATATAACAAAATTTGGCTACGGAGTTAAAATTTAAAACATTTTCATCAGAAAGTAAGTATTTAACAAGTTGTTCAGCAGATCGATCTGTCTGTTTACAGACCAGAGGTAAAATTAAGTGCTCCCTTGGTTGCCTATGTAATTTACAGGATAATAGAATATGCTCAATAGATTCTATTTCCCCACTGCCGCATCTGCAGTAGCGTTCTTCCAAGGGAACACCACTGTATCTCCCGGCTAATAATGCAGAGGGAAAAGAATTTGTTCTTGCCCTTGTAAATGCCCACCGGAATTTGCTGAGTGTAATATGGGACAAATAATTTGCTGGTGAAAGATCCCATCTAGTTCTTACTCCTTTGTAGAATTCTGTCAAAGAGGCCCGGTTATTTTGCAATTCAATATCTGTCAAACGCTGTTTTACTATTCTTTTCGCATTTGACAAGTCTAACTCCAGCAGTTGTTCAGGGTCTATTCCTAGAGCAGCAAGCTTTTTACTAACTACAGTGCACCACTGCGGTTGTGGGTTTAACGATAGAAACTGAGGAATTAGGCCCACCGGGCATAGGTGGACTCTCAACCAAAAGTAAATAATTAAAAGCCAGGCACGAGATTCAATCTTTATGAGGCCGGCCTCCATGCGCAGTGTTACATTTGAGGTGCATCTTGTAGTCCCAAAGATAGCTCTCAAAAAGCCGGATTGAATTCTTTCTAGCATGCCAAAGTTCGCATAAGGTCCCAGTTGGATCCCGTATAAGAGCTGAGGGATAACCTTTGCTGAATACAGTTTTAAAGCCGCAGGAATGAAACCTGCTCCCTGTGTTCTGAAAAATCTGTTAATTGCCACCACACTGCGTTTTGCTGAGTCAGCTACCATTCTCATATGTGCCGCTCTCCCAGCATTTTGTAATTCCAGCCAGTGTTCCCTCTAATGTTTTTTCCATCTCTGTGCAGAATGAGTTCTATTCTGGCCAGCAGTATCAAGGTAGTGTGTGTGCATGTGCATTTGGAGTAGGGCCTTCCTGATTCAACCTGAATGAGATCTAAAATTAACATCAAATTTGACATCAAAATTGAGTGGACATCAAAAACATGTGAGTGCACACACAGGGGTGTAACTATAATAGGGCAAGGGAAGACAGTTGTCTGGGGGCCCACTGCCTTGGGGGGCCTCCCAGAGGCAAGTCACATGACTGACTCCCCCAGCTGCACACCCGCCTGGGCTTCCTTCAGTTATATTCATCCTCCGAAACTGATGTGAGTGTTAAGACCTAGAGCTAACTGAACAGCATGTCTTTCTCTAGTACCATTAAATGACTTGCATCGTCCACAATTTACAAAAGCTTAAAAAAAATTAGGATGATGTTCTATTGTAGCACACACAGAGAGAGACACATACACACAACTATGCTTTTTGTTACCACTATTTAGCCTCATTTAAGATTTATTTTCTTCATGAGCTGAGCTTCAGTGAGGGCGGGGGCCCCATTTTAAAAATTTTGTCTCTGGGCCCACTCCAACCTTACTACGCCCCTGTGCACACACATGCACACGCCTTCAAGGGAATACTGATTCCAATCTATTGGTTCTAGTCCTGCCCTCAGGAAAAACAGAGAACAAGTCCATTCCTTCTGACAGCCCTTCAGATATCTGAAAAAGGCTATCATCTCTCTCCCCTCCCCCATCTTCTCTTTTCTAGGCTAAACTTGCCCACCTCCTTCAACCATTCTTCACAGAACTTGGTTTGCCAACTCTTGCAGGGGAGAATATATATGGCGGGGCCTGGGGGCTGACTCCTAACACCAGGGGCAGAGTCCAGAGCTGGTCCAGCAGTGGGTCCAAGGGCTTGGGCTCTGTATTTTTTTATTTTTTTATTTTTTGTATTCCAGGGAGCACAGTACAGCATATTTTGATAGCCAGAGGGTGGATGACAATAGATTTTAGGTAGAACCTTTGAGTAGAAATCAGACTATTCACCTTAAAAAGCCATGGGGCGTGGCCTTGGTCTTTGCTTTTCTGGCAAATGGTTCCAAAACATTTACAAGAAACAAAGAAAAAGCCAACCAGTTTTTCTCGCATTGGTTGGCAACTACAAATTACAAACAGTTATCCAAAACTGAACAGCAACTAGCTATGCATAAGATTTGATGGTCCTGAATAGGGATATTATCCCCTTTGAATCGAAAGATGCATCCAGGCAGTTCAATGGGACCCAGCAGTGTGGATGTGGATGAATCATAAGAACCACATGAACACTTCTACTGTCCATGTAAACAGAAGTCTTGGGGTGACTGAATTCAGTCCAATGCCCACATTAAAAAATTTATGGATTCGATTTTCTAGACAGGCTAAAATAAATACTTAAAGCCAGCCTTTGGTGATACTGAAACACTGAATAGCTAATGTGAATTAACAGATACTAAGTTTCTTTTTAAAATCTCCCCTCCCCAGAGATACTTTCTATATCTATAGAAAAATAGTATCTACTATAGTATCTATAATAGTACTCTATATTAAAAATAGTACTATGATATCTGTATTAGATAGTTTATAATACAGAGAAGTCTTATTTTCAGAGTACTGGAATTTGTTAACCAGTTTAATGTCTCTATGTTGCTTTAGCTGGAGAAAACTGGCAGTAGAGAAAGTGAAAGTGCATTCCTGTCATAACTCAATTTTCAGTTGTCCCTCTCCCTAAACAGTTTAAAGTTTTGTATGATTAACTTCATGCTGGGGTCCTATGTGTGGTGTCTGTTTGCTGTGTTTTCTACCAAATTTACACAGCTCACCGAGACTCTGCATTATTAGCGTATGTTTTATTTTTAAAATCAGTTGGATCCATCGGTTCTGTCTTGCCCATCAACTTACTTCCCACAAGGAACTCAGAAAAAAATTAAATTGCATTGAATTAGATTAAGTTTTTGAGTAAATGTGGTTGCATTATTGTGTTTTTGTGTGGTGGTGGAGATCGAACTGTGACCAGGAAACGTCCCATTGAACTGTGGTTTCTGACAGTCAAGTTCCACATATAAATCAGACTAAAAGACACTATTCACCCATTCGCTCCAAGAACGAAGTACGCCTAACATTCATTTCAAAGGTTTAGGCGTATCTAATTCTCCATGAGTTCGGACTTTAGAGAGCCACGACGGACGTCTTAACCTGAAGCTCCTCAGCGGAAGGGAGCCCCATCAGGCACCAGGTTCACTCGCCTCTATTTCACTTTCCCCGCGGCATCCTAGCCTCAGTTTAACTACCCCTGGAGGACGACGCAGTTGCTGGAGATAGTCAGCCGGGTAGTTACCACACGCGGTGACGTTAGCGCACCAGCTTCTGAATGTTTTCCTGATTGGCTAGAGGTAGGCACTGCGCGGTTTCTTCTCCCTTGTCATTGGCGGACGGAGAGAGGGCGGGGCCGGGGTGCCTGGAGGTTGCAGTGGTTATGCTGGACGGGGGCGGCGCAGTTATTGTCTCAGGGTTCGGGCCTCGCCGCGGACGGAGTGCCGGGGAGGCCCTTTAATTTTGGCTGTTGGCAGCTCGGACCTCCTGGGCGGCTTGCGGGCGAGTTGCTAAAGCCGGGCCCGTCTGCGCCGACGCCCGCACATCTGTTGCCTCCGAGGGCGGCGGCAGAACCGAAGCTTTTTATAATATAGAGGTCTGCGACGCATCCTGGGCCCTCACGGGCCGGTTTCCAGTCTCTCAGGCGCCGGCCATTTTTAAATTTCTTCCTAATTATTATAAAAACATTGGTTTTAAACCGCAGCTTTTCGGCTCAAGCGTCAAATAAAAACGTCCGTGGCCCTGAGCGCGAGCCTTGGGAGGGGGAGTGTGCGTGCGTACGGGTGTGAGTGAGGGGGAACGCGTTGTGTGTGGAGGAGTGTGTATGGATGCGTGCGCGCTCTCGACGTTTGAAGGGAAGCTGTATGTGGGAGCGCGCGGCTGAGTGACGGAGGGGGGGGGGCGCCGGTGGCAGCTCGCGCTGTATGGGTGCGCGGCGCGCTCGCCACAGGCAGAGTGAGGGTCTGTGGGAAGGGGGGGGGCGTCTCGTTGTGTGTGTGTGTGTGTGCGCGCGCGCGCGCGCATTAGCGTGAGGGGAACCTTGGGGCCCGCTTGATTCTGTGTGTGTGGGCGCGCGCTGGGTGGCAGGAGATCTTTTTCTGTGTGGAAGGAATCCCCCCTTCCCCCCCATCCCCCACCCCTATCTGTGTTGCAGGAGGACAAGATTGTGAGTGTGTCTGCAAGCCTGTGCCGGCCCAGGCTTTTTTATTTTTTCCGCTTTTTAAAAGCCACTGTAATTTATTACTATTTATACTGAGGCGAGGGCCAAAAGATGGCAAAATCGGGAGGTGGAGGAGGAGGAGGTGGTGGAGGCGGCGGCGGCGGCGGTGGTGGTGGAGGAGGAGGCGGCGGCGGCGGCGGCGGCAGTGGCAGCGGGGGTCTAACCTGGGTGGTAAGTTGCCTGGTATTTTTTCCTCTCTATTTTTCCCCTCCCCGGCGTCTGTTCCTTTCTTAGCTGGCCTGGCCTCAAATGAGAGGAGGAAGGCCTCGGGAGAATAATGGAGGAGCAAAGATGCTTATTGGGATGGGGACGCAGCGGGGAGAGAGGAGGACTATAGATCGTGGTGGGGGGCTTGGATTTGGGAGGCAGTGGGAGTTGTGGCCTCGATGGATAGCAGGCCAAACTGCCTAGAATTTGGGGAGTGTGGTCTGCAGGGTTTATTACTTCAGAGTGAAAGGGGGCGTGAAGCATCCACTTGTGTTAGCAGTGTGCTCGATTACAAACTATAGGTTATGTGCCCGGGTTGGTCAGTTGGACCTTGCTGAGAAAAGTGCCACTTTTAGTTTCCAGATTCCCCAGAGGGAAAGGCTGAGGCAAATTAAAGGTCCCATAGATTTTAATCTTCAGTACACTTACACAAAATGACAGAAGCAAGCCCCCCCCCCTTTTTTTCTTTTTGCTATTCTGGATCTTGATATAAAAACTATAATTTTGTAAGTGTGAATTTTGTGAGAAGGGGAAAGTTAACTAATCCTGAGCAGGTGTGTCCTAAGAGAAATCTGCAGATATCTGGATGTTAATATAAGAATGAGATGCCTTTCTGGTCCTCTTCAAAGATATCCTCTGGAAAGAATGCAGGAGCAAGAAGAAAGTTGAATGGAGACAGCCTCCCCCACCACCCGCCCGACCCCCAGTAACTAATTTCCTTCTGTTTCTCTTGTTCAGTAGGGAGTTCAGGTCGGGGTCACATCCTTAATGTAACTGACAGGAAAATACAACACAGCACAGTGGTGGCAAAGCAGCAGCTTCTGTGTCAAAAGGAACTGACTGAAGTTCTAGAGCAGGGGTTCTCAACCTTGTGTCCCCAGATGTTTGACTTCCGCTCCCATGATCCCCAACCAAAGGCCATTGGGGCTGGCGATTATGGGAGCTGAAGTCCAATAACATCTGGGAGACCCAAGATTGAGAAACTGTTCTAGAGGCCTATGTACTAATGAAACGTAGTGCCCTAATTTCGTTTGGACTCTTGCTCTGAAATATTTGTGTTATATTCTAAGTCTAGGTTTCCAGTAAAGGGAAGTATCTAGGTGCTGCTGTTTCTTTTTCTTTTTAAATTGGAAAGTGTCAGTTTCTGCAAGTGACCTATAATATACTTTTATAAATGACAGCCATTCTTTAAAATAAAGTGCACTGAGGCTTGTTATGGAATATATCTTGATACAAAGTTTAGGTACATAAAAGTGCTAAATTGTATGCTACTTTCTGTGACAAAGAAAGGCAACTATTCTTCCTTGTGTGGGCACAGAGCTGAACAGATACTATTGTAAAATGCTCCAGCTTGCTTGGTCAAGCAGTTGACTGGACCATAGAGTAGATCTACTGGTAAGTCCATCATGAATAATTCTGTGGGCAGGGAAGGGCTTCTTTCTGCTGGAGTGTTCCTCCTCATGAGCAGATCTACTCAAGGGTAGGTATGGCAACTTGTCATTTAAAAGATTAGGCTGCAAGCAGTAAAGAAATCTGCTTGCAGAAAAGTGCTCCCAGCCTGCCACTAACAGTGGTAGGTTTTCAGTGGTATTAACAGCGGTAGGTACATTAACAGTGGTAGGTTTGCATTCTATCAGTGTTTGTCTGGATACTATGGGGAAGCTTTAAAGAAATGTGGTGGAGGCAGAAACCTAATTCAGGTCACTGTTAGAGATGATGTGTGAACTGTGTTCACTCTTCCTGATATGTTCCAAGAAGATCCAACCGGAACCAAACATATATCATGGACATACTGACAATCTTCTCATATGTGTAACTTCCCAGTTAGTTTGAAACTTTGCAGATTGCTAATATAGTAAAGTCAGTCATTTGTTTTGTGATGCATTGAACATCACTTCACTTTATTTACCTTTATTACTAATATATTTCCAGTCAAACAATCATCTTCTCATTCCTTTTTGCTTTTTAAACCACTTTGATAACATCTTTGTTGAAAAGTGGTATCTAAATAATATTGTATTTTGTCAGTTTGCTACTTCCACAGTGCTTGTTCTTTCTGGGCTCAGAGTGATCTTTCAGTGCTTTACAATATTTGTATCAAAATGGTAACTTCATATAGATGTTAAAAATGGGCTGGGTCACAGATACACCACTAAAGGACAACATAATGTGCAAACAGTATATTGGGTGGATTCTTTGGCGAAGAGATACTCTAGTAATTGTGAGAGAGAGAGTTATGCACAATAATTCTGCATTTACATGAGAGACTAAACCAAATAATAATCAAATAGCTTGACTTCAAAATTCTGACAGATGCCTGTCAGTGCTGTCTCCTTCTAAAAAAGCAAGGACACATTCCAACCAAAGTTACGCACTTTGGATCTTATTGATTTCAATAGGAGAGAAATAAGTGCATGCTTAAGTTTTTGTTTGTCTGTTTTAATCAGTAGGCTATAAATGTCCTTATCCACCTTAAGTGGCACAGCGGGGAAATGCTCAACTAACAAGCAGAAGGTTGTCGGTTTGAATCCCCACTGGTATTTTTACCAGACTATGGGAAACACCTATATCGGGCAGCAGCGATACAGGAAGATGCTGAAAGGCATTATCTCATACTGCGCAGGAGGAGACAATGGTAAACCCCTTCTGTGTTTTACCAAAGTCAACCACAGTGCTCTGTGGTTGCCAGGAGTCTACGCTGACTCGACGGCACACTTTAGCTTACTTTATAAACGTCTTTAACTTTGGTTAAGTCTTACTCCCTTCTCAAGGTTGTTTGAAAACATACAGAAGATGTTTGCAAAAGTCTCCAGAATTCACATTTCTCTTCCTCATGATGTTAAATCATATTCCCACACTAATGCATCCTTATTATCCTTTTTTCATTTTCAAGTATATGTATTATGCTACAAGATTGCCCCTTCTGTCACTCTCATCTGCCACTTGTATTCTACAGAAATGCTAAAATTGGATGCAGAGCAGAGCATGTGAATGATGCAGTTCCTGTAAAATTCAAAACCTATATTTGTCCAATTTGCAGGTTTTTAAATATTGGTTTGACTTTTATGAATATGAGCACCCCTGTCAACAAAGTATTTTGGTACTCTCTGGATAACACCTGTACATCAGTGGAGTTATAACTTCTGTATTGAAATATTTTTCTTCTAAATTTTGCATAGTGCTTAAATGTTTTTTTAACTTAATACACAAATATAGCTTATTTTGTGGGACTGAAACCTGTTCTGTCCTGAATAAATATTTGAATAAATTGTAGAAACTGGATGCATGGGTTTTTCCCCACATCCCCCCCCCCCAGTGGATATTAAAGTTAAACTGGAACGTATTTCTTCATTGTGAGTGATGTGTATATGATTTAATGAGCCATCTCTTCAAGCAATGAGGTGGCAACTGCTCTTGTCTCTGTTATACCCTTGCCAGAGGGTTTCTGATTTCCAGCACTAGGGTTGAGATTATAAGGAACATATGGCCTTAATGATATAACTTTAATACCCACCCTTTCATAACAAAAAACCTTTTTCTTTAATGAACATTCAAACGGGACTCTTTCACAATATCACAAAAAGTTTATTTTGGACCTATGTTTTTTCAAGTTTCTACACAACACATGCTAATTTAGAGTAAGATGTACCACAAAAACAAAATAAATATTCACATTGGTATTGTGGCACCCATGAAGTCCTCTTTTCTTGTACTGCATTTTTGTCTAAAAGAACTGCACTTAAACTCCTTTGGTCTGTGATTAATGCACTAATTATACAGGCTATAGTAGCAATATGCAGCTATTAAGTAAAGGTCCTGAGCTGCATCCTCAAGACTGCTGTATTGTGAAGAACATGCATGTAAAGACACAAGTTCCAGATTATACTACTGCTGTTGTCATGATACTTCAGACCTTTCTGAAATTTATATGTCAATAAGTGAGAGAGTGGCCCTAATTATTTCATTTTGTAAATATTTAACATTATTTATTAAACATATTTCTATACCACCCACTATTGAAGACTCTAGGTGGTTTACAGCAAATAGCTGCTGTTCAAATACAGGTGAAACTAGAAAAATTAGAATATTGTGCAAAAGTTCATTAATTTCAGTAATGCAAATTAAAAGGTGAAACTGATATATGAGATAGACGCATTACATGCAAAGCGAGATAAGTCAAGCCTTAATTTGTTATAATTGTGATGATCATGGCGTACAGCTCATGAGAACCCCAAATCCACAATCCCAGAAAATTAGAAGATTGTGAAAAGGTTCAACAGTCTAGGCTCCAGGTGTCCCACTCTAATCAGCTAATCAATCCATAACACCTGCAAAGAGTTCCTGAGCCTTTAAATCAGGCATCCCCAAACTGCGGCCCTCCAGATGTTGCTGAACTACAACTCCCAGCATACCCAGCCACAAAAAATTGTGTCTAGGGATGCTGGGAGTTGTAGTTCAGCAACATCTGGAGGGCCGCAGTTTGGGGATGCCTGCTTTAAATGGTCTCTCAGTCTGGTTCATTAGGAATCACAATCATGGGAAAGACTGCTGACTTGACAGTTGTGCAGAAAACCATCATTGACACCCTCCATAAGGAGGGAAAGCCTCAAAAGGTAATTGCAAAAGAAGTTGGATGTTCCCAAAGTGCTGTATCAAAGCACATTAATAGAAAGTTATGTGGAAGGGGAAAGTGTGGAAGAAAAAGGTGCACAAGCAGCAGGGATGCCCGCAGCCTGGAGAGGATTGTCAGGAAAAGGCCATTCAGAAGTGTTGGGGACTTTCACAAGGAGTGGACTGAGGCTGGAGTTAGTGCATCAAGAGCCACTACACACAGACGGATCCTGGACATGGGCTTCAAATGTCGTATTCCTCTTGTCAAGCCGCTCCTGAACAACAAACAACGTCAGAAGCGTCTTACCTGGGCTCAAGAAAAAAAGAACTGGTCTGTTGCTCAGTGGTCCAAAGTCCTCTTTTCTGATGAGAGCAACTTTTGCATCTCATTTGGAAACCAAGGACCCAGAGTCTGGTGGAAGAATGGAGAGGCACACAATGCAAGATGCTTGAAGTCCAGTGTGAAGTTTCCACAGTCTGTGTTGATTTGGGGAGCCATGTCATCTGCTGGTGTTGGTCCACTGTGCTTCATTAAGTCCAGGGTCAACGCAACCGTCTATCAGGAGATTTTGGAGCACTTCATGCTTCCTTCCGCAGACGAGCTGTATGGGGATGCTGACTTCATTTTCTAGCAGGACTTGGCACCTGCCCACACTGCCAAAAGTACCAAAATCTGGTTCAATGACCATGGGATTACTGTGCTTGATTGGCCAGCAAACTCACCTGACCTGAACCCCATAGAGAATCTATGGGGCATTGCCAAGAGAAGGATGAGAGACATGAGACCAAACAATGCAGAAGAGCTGAAGGCCGCTATTGAAGCATCCTGGTCTTCCATAACACCTCAGCAGTGCCACAGGCTGATAGCATCCATGCCATGCCGCATTGAGGCAGTAATTGCTGCAAAAGGGGCCCAAACCAAGTACTGAATACATATGCATGCTTATACTTTTCAGAGGTCCGATATTGTTCTATTTACAATCCTTGTTTTATTGGTTTCATGTAATATTCTAATTTTCTGGGATTGTGGATTTGGGGTTTTCATGAGCTGTACGCCATGATCATCACAATTATAACAAATTAAGGCTTGACTTATCTCGCTTTGCATGTAATGCGTCTATCTCATATATCAGTTTCATCTTTTAATTTGCATTACTGAAATTAATGAACTTTTGCACGATATTCTAATTTTTTGAGTTTCACCTGTACCATGATTTCCTTTGTCACCCATAAGCTTTGTTGCATTTAACAAAATTAACATGGGATCTCTCTGTATGGGGCTGTAAATAATGATCTTGAAAATATAGTATGTTTTTAACACAGTAACCTAACCTCTACCAAATTATAATTCGGGAGCAAACTTTGGCTAGCTATTCAGTTTATTTGTGGTCACTGACCATAATATATACATACAGTCCAAACATTAACAATAAACTAATCCAGATATTCATAAACCTTATAAAATCTAGCTTGTCATAAACTAATGAACAGAAGCATCTCCTGTCTTCAAAGACAGCTATTTTACAGATTTACTCCTATGCTGTAGGAAACATGTTCATCTGGGAGCCCTATTGTGTTCAATAAAGCTTACTACCATGTAAGCATGCATAAGACTGTAGCTTTAGAATTTGTAAATACAAAATGAAACACAGCTGTTAGTACTATATGCAATGGTTGTGTGGGTGGGGTGGATCTGCAGCATTGTACATCTTGCTGTTTGTGTGTTGTGAGTATCCTTGAGCATTAAAAGTAGAAAACATATTTGGGGTGGCAGTTCTAATAATTTATTATTATTTTAAACTTCCCCATTTCACCAGAGACTTAGAGGCAGCTTAAAAAACTGAGTATTATCTTCCATCTCTTTCTGAAACTAGCAGGGATCCACAACTATATACTTGATGGAAGATGTTTCATGGCCTTGGAACAGTGTTGAAGGCCTGAGAGTGTCCTGCCATGCTTCATACTTTAAATGATGCTATTGTACTTAGGGCTCCTCCAAAAGATATGAATAAGTGTATAGGGGATGAGGGTAGTGGTTTTCATGTGGGAGGAGTCATTTTTGTGGTATGTAGATCCCAGCTGATGGTTTTCAAGATAAAAGCTAGCATTTTGATCTGTTCCGGAGACCTAACAGGTGGCTACTGCAAGTTATAAGTGGTCTTGCAACCCAGCTCTCAACCCAGAGGTTAAGAAGCAGTGTTTTACACCAGGGGTCAGCAACCTTTCAGAAGTGGTGTGCGAAGGCTTCAGGATTGGCCTGAGGAGGGGTGCTGCTTGTAATGAAGTTGGTATTCTCGCCTTGCTGGTCTCACCCCCCACATCATTGGCTATGCCTCTGGCCACTGGACTTACCTCAATGACGACAAAGAATATTTCTATACCACTTTTCAATAAAAGTTCCCAAAACAGTTTACATAGAGAAATAAAAATAAAGATGGCTTCCTGTCTCTAAAGGGTTCACAAAAGATAGACTCTAGCAACAGCCACTGGGAGGATGCTGGGTTGGGGATGGATAGGGCCAGTTGCTCTCACCCTGCTTAATAAAGAGAACCACTACTTTAAAAGGTGCCTCTTTGCTCAGTTACCTCCAGGCTGGAAGCCTTGCACTGATTGCCATCTTTATTTTTGGTGGTGGTTAGCACTGTTCTCCAGCCGACATAAAGTATCATCAGCTGGTCTGTCTATAATTCAGCAAACCTTTTGTACGTTGTCTCCTCCATTTTGGGAGAAGTCAAAGCATAGAAGTTAGATGCTGGAGAGCAGAGAGTGCACATGCATGAGGAAGACCAGCCACTATGATGCCCATTGCTTGCCTCTGGCTGGCATGAAACACCTTTCTGTAGCAGGAAGCAAACTTGCAGGGTCAGCAGTGGCAGGCTCTCTGGCAGTGTTCGCTCTAACAGGGATTCCCAAATGTTATTGAATACAACTCCCATAATCCCAAAGCAAAGCTATTGCAGCTGGGATGCTGGGAGTTGTAGTCAACAGCATTTGGCAGTTCCTGTTAGAGGGAACACTGCTTTCTGGCTGTGCCAGCTGGCCTTGTCTCATGTGTACACATTAATTTTTTCAGAGAGAGGCAGCCAGCTGGCAGAGCCAGAGAGACCATCCCTGCATGTCTGCTGCCTGCTACATTAAGCAGTGACATGCCAGCTGAGTCAGACAGCAGGTATTACAGTAGCTGATCCTAGCAGTGTGGATACCACTCAAAATCATTTCATTTGCCACCTTTGGCATTTATGTCATAGGCTGCCAATCCCTGTTTACACCATCTGGAAATGTGAAGCCCTCTTCAAGGACAGGCACACATAAAATACATTATTATGGTCAAATGGAGATATAGTAGTATCCAGTGTCCAAATTCTGTTTTCCAGGAGTGGAGGCAGTTAAGATAGCCAATATAACTGGTGATGGTTGCTTTTCAAATTGCAAGCTTTCTGGCTATGTACATGCTCTGAAACAGCAATCTTTGACATACTTAACTTTACATATGGAGGGTGGTGGTGTGATGCAGTCATGCCATGTGATATTTATTTATTATTATTAATTTATTTGATTTCTATACTGCCCTTCCAAAAATGGCTCAGGGCAGTTTACACAGAGAAATAATAAATAAATAAGATGGAACCCTGTCCCCAAAGGGCTCACAATCTAAAAAGAAACATAAAACGGACAACAGCAGCAGTCACTGGAGGTACTGTGCTGGGAGTGGATAGGGCCAGTTACTCTCCCCTGCTAAATAAAGAGAATTACCATGTTGAAAGGTGCCTCTTTACCAAGTTAGCATGGGTGATAGAGGTTGTATCAGATTTATCTCTTTGACCTTGGGCATGATGCCATCTATGTTGTATGAAGTGTGTGATGCTACATGATAAGAACTACAACTGCATGAGTACGGTGTGGCTTTGGTTGTATTTCTTTTAAATCTGCTATGTGGATTCCCTCATCCTTTTTATTTTTAAGGGGATGAGATTCTTCTAGATATCAAGCAAGTCTTTAAGTCTTTATGTTTCTCTGCACTAAAAGAAAAGTAACCAAGAAACATTGTAATAGTTTTATCCAGGCCAGATCTTGAAAATAGTTTTGGCCATTTTGTTTTGTATTATGGTGATGTATAAAATTAAAGCAATTAAGACGCTGTAAATATAATTAGGCAGAAACAGTTTGAAACATGTGGTTCCAAATACTGCATCTCAGGAGATTGCAACATTGTAAAAAATGGGAAAGTTGGTACAGTCTAGAATTGTAAACATGATAGCTCTATGCAGGCGTTTTGTGTGTGTGTGTGTGTGTGTGTGTGTACAAATGTCTGTACATGTTTATGTGTGAATGACTCTACATGCATTCACCAACCCAGAAATAACAGCACAAGTTAATAGGCAACTAACAACATTTGAAGTACTGGTTTTGGAAGCCCCAGACGCCCTCAAGGGTACGGTTTCAAAATTATGTGATTTGGTTATAAACCACACATTTAATCCACAGCCCAGCCTTAAGACATCTTGGGAAAATGACTTCCAACAGGAAATCAAAGCTCAGGAGTGGACAAACATATTGAAATGGAAGCCAGTTACTTCTTCTTCAGCCCAAATTAAGGAGAACTTTCTCAAAGTTTTCCATAGATGGTACCTGACCCCAGTAAAAATAGCTGGTCTTGTGGTAGCAAGCATGACTTGTCCCCATAGCTAAGCAGGGTCTGCCCTGGTTGCATATGAATGGGAGACTTGATGTGTGAGCACTGCAAGATATTCCCCTCAGGGGATGAAGCTGCTCTGGGAAGAGCAGAAGGTTTCAAGTTCCCTCCCTGGCTTTTCCAAGATAGGGCTGAGAGAGATTCCTGCCTGCAACCTTGGAGAAGCCACTGCCAGTCTGTGAAGACAATACTGAGCTAGATAGACCAATGGTCTGACTCAGTATATGGCAGTTTCCTATGTTCCATATATCCAAAAAGTCTGCTCTCCGCTTTGCTGGAGTGGTTGTGGGATGAAGGGTACCTATTTTCATCTTTGGTGGACCTGCCCTAGGGTTTTATCCTTTTGGACAGAGATATTCACAGAGATGTGCAGGATTACAAATCAGAAAATAGGATTATGCCCCTAGCTTGCATTAGTCAATGTATTTTCTGGGGTCAGCACAGATGTGACATCAAAAAAATTAATTGTGTATATGGTGACAGCTGCCAGGTTAGCTATAGCCAAACACTGGAAAAATCAAACCATGTTGATGAATATTTGGTACAAGAACCTGTGACATACTGAGATCTCAGAAAAGCTAACCAATATTATTCAGTCATGTTCGAACCAGACTACAAATAATGCCTTTTATGTAATTTAGTCAGATTTTATTCTTTACACTAATCAGGAAAATTATGGTTGTTTCCCTATCTCGGAGAATACTAGAGTTTGGATGGATTGATGAATTGTGGTTTGTTGTACTTTGCTGATTGTGTTTGGATCAGTGTTGTTTAGTGTTGTCAATTTGTTTTAGTAAAGAGGTTTGTTTTTTTTAACCAACTCTACGTGCATTCACTTCAAAAGTGAATTTGGTCCAGGCCCCCTCAAGTCTATCTGCAAGATACAGATAGAATTCTCACTATGTACATGCATTGAAAGAAACATGTGCATAACTGCATGTGCGTACAGATCTGTATATGTGTACACTTTAGAGAGATTGTGCATGCCATCTGGTTGCCATCTAGCAGGGAGATTCTCAAGATTTTTCACAAGAGCTCCTGTGAAGCTATTGTTTCTGGAATCTTGTTACTATTCCTTGTTATTGTTATGGTTGTTACAGTAAATATACCTTTTAATTATTATATCCCGCCCCCCCCACCCCATCCAGCTAGTTTAGGATAGAAGTTGGGATTGCAAGAGCCACCCGGTTCTGCACACGTTCAGGGTAATTTTGAATAGCAACTTTCCATTCTCTGGGCTGGTTCAGGGATAAAGTCGTAGTCTGGTACTATGTGAATGAGACTTCAGGGAGTCTCAGGCTCACAAGCCAACCCTCTGTGTGTACTGAATTTTTCTCTACCTGATTTGGAGCAATTCATATTATAGTATGTTGTTTTGAATGAGATGGCAAATCATAGCTTTCTGTAAACAATGGAAAGGTTGAATGAGGGGGTGGGTGAGCTAAGACATCCTCAAAGGCTTATTCATATAGTGGCAAACCTTGGACCAGCCTTCTGTGACAACCACCTTTTGAAATTCAGGGTGTTTTCAAAACCATGTTGATAGGGCATGGGGGTTTGCTGTTCAGAGTGCAGTCAAAAATTCCAAAATAGCTCTTTCAGTTCTGACCAGAGTCTTTTAGAGAACCCAGGAGAAACAGCAGTAGGACATGGGAAAGATTAATGGCAGATTAGTTACAAGTTTATAAAAAATCTTGTACTGAAACCAACAATATGCGAGCACATCTACCAAATATGGAAAAGGTGTATCTGAGACTTGAATTTTTTTGCAAGAATTGGGAGGGGGGGAAACTTGAGGTTGGGCTTGAAAGAACTACTTTATAAGTTTTAAATCTACTTTTCATAGTCAGTTTTCACAAAGCAGTATTAGAAAGTTGTTTTATTGCTGCATACCCTGTTGAAATCCAAGTCTCCCCATCTCTAACTTAAAAAGTCAGTTAAGACACATTTGTTCACCCAGGCTTTTAATTAGATTTACAGTTTTTAATATTTTAACATTGTATTAAGTTTTAAATTATTTTAATATTTTAACATATTAAATTTTGTTTTAATTTCTGTTGTTTTGTTGTAAACCACCTAGAGATGTAAGTTTTGGGCAGTACAGTATACAAATGTGTTAAATAAATAAGGCTTATTTACAGTTGCAGAAAATTTAATATACAATAGGAATGAAGCTTACTTATGCTTCTATACTTCTTTTCAGACACTGTTTGATAATCAGAACAATGCTTCAAAGAAAGAAGAATCTGAACACATCAGTAAAAATGACTCAAAAAAGATGTCTGTTGAAAGGGTGTATCAGAAAAAGACTCAACTCGAGCATATTCTCCTCCGTCCTGATACATACATTGGTTCAGTTGAACCTTTAACTCAGGTGCATTTCAGTTTTCATCCTTATTAAAGAGGAATATTTCTCAGTGAAAATATCAAGACTGGTTGGTGTTTGTTTATTCCCAGACATCAATCTAAAAGTATTTTTGGGTGTATGTGTGTACAAAAATGACAAAAACAAATTGTACTCAGGTTTAAAATACATTTTGTAATATTTTAAAGCAACAGCAGTAAGCATTTCTTTAAAATTAAAAGTTTTTATTTTCTTTATATGTAGCTGATGTGGGTGTTTGATGAAGATATAGGAATGAATTGTAGAGACGTTACCTTTGTACCTGGTTTATACAAGATCTTTGATGAAATTCTTGGTAAGTGTTTATAATGACAACATTTGAACAACTCTCTTAGAATTTGCAGTGTGCTTAGAAATGGAAGAATATAGGTACACTTAGGGCCATTGCAGATACCCTAGCCAGTTGTTAACCATGGTTATGAGATCGGAAATGGACTGTGGGATTATAAATTGCTTCCTTTCAGAGTCACACTCTATCTTGTGAATTCCCTCCACTCAGCCTCCACTGACCTTAATTGTGGTTTGGGGTTATATCTGTAATGAGTAATTAACCCTCACCGGATGTGCTCCTAATCCATTATTTGCAAGCTTTGAAATGCTGTGTTAAGAGTGCAGCCAGCTTAGGGTTAACTGTGGCAAACATTAACTACAGTCATAATACCAAACCATGGCATTATCTCTGTAATGGCACTAATAGCTTAATGGTTACGGTGACTGGGAAGCATGTAGCTCCACAGCCTATTCCTAATTCCTTAATCATGGCTAATGATCAGGTAGCATTACAGCTATGATAGTCCTACACTTTTGTCTGAAACACTGGAATTGTGTAGTGATACGGTCTGCAATTTTATACCGTGTATGGTAAAGGATATAGCTGCAAAGGGAATACCATAATTTAACCCTGTAAATAAACTGACAGAATTTTTTTTAAATGCCTAAATATCCATGTTAATCATCTGTGACCTAAGAAGATTTGAAAAACAAATCCTTTATAACAGTTCAGTGCTTGGTTGTCTGGAGGTGGTTCTTATTGTCAAGAGGCCACTGGTGAATGGCACTGCTTTACAAGCTTGCCATAGTTTTGTAGCAGGAATCTGGCTCAGTAGTGACTTCAGCAAAAATACTATTTTTGTGTCGCCAACAACACTTGTCTGGGTTATACATCTTTCTGTTTTTGTTCTTATTTCGTGTCAGGAGCATGCATTTGTTTAAAACATTCAAGAGTTTATTATGATATATTTAGTAGTTTGGAAATCATCAACCTAATCTACAGTTCACATAAGAAACCTGGATTTAAGCCATTTTATTCTCCTGAAAGCCAATGAATATCAATTTTCTTAATGTGTGTAGTACATATAAAGATTGTAGTATGGAAGGTCTGTTAACATTTTCTGAGAAAATAAGTGTCCCTATAAGTTTTGAGAGAGTAGCAGCACAGAACAAACACTGATCTTAATTTTTTGCAGTTGGGTGGAATTTGTGGTTTCCCTGTTGTATGCTGTTCTTGAAATCCTGTTTAAATATGGCTGGTTCATATGCCATTCCACAGGAATATACTTTCAGACTTTCAGAGTAAGTTTGAGGAACATGATTTCCTTGCAGGGCTTCTGTGCATTTAACATTTGTATCACAGACAGAAATTCAGCATGTATTTCGAGCATGGAGATATAGTAATAGGAACAGCTTCACCTGTTGAGTTTCCTATCATGCAGCTTTTAAAAGTACAGGAGCCATGCCAGAATAAAGGCTGCATTGCTAAAAGCAAGTGGGTCAAGGGTTTATTACTTTGTCTTAAAATAGGATTGCATTTGCATCTATTTAGTTCAAATTCATATATAATTTAGTTTATGTCAGTTATGATGTTTTTGGGGGCTTGAGTATTACTTTATTAATCTGAAAAATTGGAAAGTCATGTTGTCAGATCCAGCAGGGCTAGGGAATTGTATTGGATAAAGAATGAAGGAGTGGATATATATTTGGTGCCCTGTCAAACCAAAAAACTTTGTGTTCATATTACTGCAACAAGATGTTAGATTACTGAATGACAGAGTAAGTTTAGTATTCTTGCCTTCAGAAACGTATTGGATACATAAAGCAGAGTCTTCAGTTTGAAAGGAGAACATGAAAAAAATCCTCAGTTGTCCTAGAAACACGACACTGACATTTACTGGTTAGAGCCTAATGGTTGAAAAAATTGAGTGCATGTTAGGATGAGAGAAAGAGAGAGACTGGTTTGGGGTGTGTGTGTGTGTGTGTGTGTACACACACACAGAGATTGTCATATAATGGCAGTAACAACTGGAAGAATAATCAGAAGTGTACTATGTGCTATATTGTGACTAATGGTTTTCAAGCCCAAATACATTTCATTTGAGCAGACCTTGCTAGTTTGCTCTTTTGCATGTATGGGAGCAGCACAATCCATCAGATTGGAACTTGCGGATCTTGCCTACAGACTTATGAATTCCAAAACGCTACTTGTGAGAAATCATAGATACTACTGTGACTGAGATCATTTGAGTTCCTTCTTCCTACTTATGGTGCTCTTGAGTATGAATAAACGAAGGGACTTGCACATTTCCAAACACTGATACTAACATAATTAATGGGTTCAGAAAACTATAGATCTTTGTGCTAGTCTGGTATCCTTCACAATGTGGGGCTCTGCGCCTGTGCATCAGTATCCGCGGAAGGATTCACAAGCTCCTTGAAGTGCTCTTCAGCTCTTCAGAAGTGCGCTTGGTATTCTTGGTGCTTGAGCACGTTCTCCCTGTTTCTTTCCCTCTGTCATTGTGTGCACTTCTCTTGGGATTTGCTCCTTTGTCATCCCTGGTTCCTGGAAAATAAAGATTTATTTGGTTGATTACTTGGATTATTAGACTTCTGGAATGGTTTTGACTACTTTTTGCCTCACATCTTGGGTTTGTCTAATTTTTGGTCTAATGGACTCTCTTTTTTAAAAAAGTTCAAATGGTGTTCCTCCTGCCATGGAAACTTGCCCTCCTTTGCCTCGGAGAGGACCACATTTATTGGTCCTGTAAAATTTGTTTATCTTTCTTGAAACAAACAAGAAGGAGCAGGGAGTTGGGCTTGAGGGCTGTTTTATGCGAGACCACCCTGCATCTTCCGACCCCAATGCTGTTGACATTTTCAACATTGATGTTTAAGCTAAGCTCGGCTTCTAAACCTCAACAAGAGTCCACACCTGGTGCTTTCAAGAAGCCTCAAGATATCCCTAAAGAATCTCATCACAAGCTCCACAAGAAACGCAAGCAGGGGCAGGGTGATTCTTTGCCACTGCCCAAACGCCATAAGTCATCTTCAGCATCTTTGACATTGGCATTGTCGACATCGACATTGACAACCTCTACCAAGCCGGCCTCTTCTTCATCCCCTAGGCTGCCACCTTTGGTTTCAGCCCCATCATTGGCTATGACCCCAAAGTCTGCCCAGTCACACTCATTGTCCACATTACTGTGTCCACTTCCGTCGTCGATGCCGTTGACACCTACACCACATTGCACTCTTTCAGTGATGCAACTTGTTCACTCCCATTCCTCTTGTTGAATGGACTTCGTCTGCTCCTCCATCGACACTGATAACCCTGGTTCCAATGCCGGCGTCACTGTTGGTGTTGACCGTTGTTCTGACTTCAACAATGGTTTCGGAAGACCATCTATCTCTGTGGCCAACTCCGATATCATCCTTGACCCACTCTGACTTGCCTAAGGGGTTACAACCACCATTGTTAGTCCTGACATCGTCAGCCTTTGATTCAAGTTTCCTGTCAATGTCGACAATATTGAAGGACTTTCCACTTATGCCTGAGTTCGAATCTATTTTTGGATCTCCATTTACACCATCTGGTTCAATTTTCAAAGGCTTTTCTCTTCATATCAAAGATGAGACTAATTCTAGAACACCAAGGATACCCCAAACACCTTCAGCATTTCCTGCAAAGACCACACCTGTCTGCCCTCCATCATATCTACCAGTTCACCCTTGGAAAGTGCGACAAAGCTTCTCTCTCCCAGCTCATCAGGAGCCTATAGCCCTAGTTACATAAGAAGGTTGGGAAGGTTCCGAGATCCCCTGTACGGACTTTTGCCTACTCTTCCTTACCGGATGTACTTCTCTTCCTTATTGGATGTACTTACCATATCTTACCTGTCACGTAAAGCATGAACTCCAGCTTACATAGTGGCTGTACAGAAACTGAGGGAGGCACCAAGAATACCAAGCATGCTCCACACAGGAAGGGCGGAGCTTCAGAGCACTTGGAGGAGCTTGTGAAATCTTCTGCAGGGTCTGCTGCGCAGGCGCAGAGCCCCACATTGTGAGTGATACTGGACCACCTAAAGATCAAAAGCTGCAGGTAAGCAACCTGTTTTTTAGTCTGTCATGAACACAACCTGAGCCCATGCCTGCTCTTTCTGTTCACAGCCATCAACATCATGGCTTGTTTAAACCATAGTTTTGTGGTGTGCAAACCCAGAACTATGTGTTACTATAGCTTACAAACTATAATTCAGCCAGCATTTTAAACCAGAATAGAATATATGTTTCAAATACTGATTTATTTTTGGTTTGTAAACCGCAGTTTAAGCACAACTATGGATTCAGATGAACTGTGGAGCTGTAGTTTAAATGAATGATGGAAAGGGTTGCCATCCTTTCAGAAGGGTTGACTTGAAGAAAGGTGCTGTGCGAAATGAAGCTGGCATCCTTACCTTGCTAGCCCCCTCCCCCCACATCATTGGTCATGGCTCTGGCCACTGGACTCACCTCTGGGCTGGAAACCCTGCACTGATCGCCACCTTTCTTCTTCCCAATGGCACTCAGTGCTGGTCTCCAGCCAGCATTAAGTATTGCCAGCTAGTCTGTTTCTCTATCATTCCTCAAACTTTGGTGCTTTGTGCCCTCCATTCTGGGAGCAGATGAACCACAGAAGTTAGTTGCTGGAGCGGGGAGAGAACACATGTGTGCGGAAGAGCCGCGCCGTGATGTTGGTTGCCTACCTCCTGCTGATGTGTCACTTCTTGCGTAGCAGACATATGGATCAGCAGCAGAGGTGTCTCTGGCTGTGCAAAAGAGAGGCATTGTCATGGCTGATTTTCCTAGACTCAAAATCATTTCACGGCACTCATGATCTAGGAAGATCAGCTGTGACAACACCTCTCTTTTGCACTACAGAAGATATAATCATTAACATCGAAGGGTATTCAGCAGAAATAAATATTCAGTCATAAATAACATACAAGAGTAGTAAATCCTATTGGACTCAGTGGGCAGAAAGCATCCGTTTCAGAAAGACTATATGGTGTGTTAAAAGTTTATTAAAGGTACTGTATGTAATGCATGTGATCAATGGGGTGACAGATGTCGCAGTCAGATCGCCCTCACATCCGTAATGCATGTGAATACAAAACTTTTATCTTGGTAGATGAAATATTTATTTAATTGTTACTAAGAAATTTTTGTTCATTTTTAGTAAATGCAGCTGACAATAAGCAGAGGGATAAGAATATGACATGTATTAAAATATCAATTGATCCGTAAGTAAAATATTTTTCTGATTTTTCTTTTCTATCTGATACATTAGAAGTCAGTTTTGCAATATGCTGTATTGATTTAATTTTTTTAATTAAGGGCTGCAGTGGGAGGGGGAAATTGGTTACATCCTTTATTGGTCTAATTGCTATATTAGCTTAAAAACCTGATGATGACACTTGTGTTTCTGTTTGTTTGAGAACTTTGGTGGTAAAAATAGAATGAAATGTGTTGAGTTATAAGTTGCAAGCTATTGCTAATAAAAACAACCCCTTAAAACAGGAAGTTTGCAAAGGCAAAGATAAGATAGAAAAACGAAGTATAAACAGCAGTAGTGATGCTAATTAACCTTGTTTTAAACAGAATGTTCCAGAAATATTACTCTTATTCTGAATAAAAATATTTCTTATTGGATTAAGAAAAACTCTGAGATTGTGAGATAATAGACAAGTAAAAATATGCAATATTACAAATTATGCTCTCTTGCAATCTGACCCTTCTATGTATATTTGCTTGAAAGCACTGTATGACCCACTGTATTGAATGGCCTTAGTCCCAAATTACTGTAAGATTGGAGCCTTAAGACGGCTCAGTATGTGTTTCTAAAGTTACCAACTTCTTTTTAAAAGTTGGTATCTTTTGCTTTTAACAGCTGCATGGTATGCAGAAATTCTACAGAATACTTCTTCACAGCATGGATATTTAGTGATGTCAGGGGGTGGGGACGGGAGATACTACATTTTTCTGGTTGCCTGTTTTGCTGATATTAAAGGTACAGGAGATTTTGCAAGAAAATTTTTGGTGGTTCTGTCTGCTAGACATGATATTTCGTATGCAGAGTATATATTCTGTCCCATGGAACCAATTGCTACATAATTATTTTTCTGAAAAGATTAAGTCCCCCCCGCCCCCACCCTGCCGGAGTTACTTTGTTTGGCATTTTGTCATTGTAGAAGACGTCGACCAAAAGCAGAGCCTCTGCATTAGGCAGGAACACAGAAGAAATAAACAGTTGTAAAACGGGGCTTGAAATTAACACTGAATCTGTGTTAAGCTGACCGTTGTTGTTCTTGTTCTTGTTCTTGTTGTTATTTCTTGTTTACACAGCCAGACAGGTGTTATTGACTGGTTTGTTTAATCCAGACATCGAGTCCTTCCCAAGGACCTGGGATGGCTGAATTTTATTATCAATATTGTTCTTGTTGTTATTATTATTTACATTTATATCCCACTGTTCCTCCAAAGAGCCCAGAGCAGTGTACTATATACTTAAGTTTCTCCTCACAACAACCCTGTGA
Organism: Hemicordylus capensis; assembly: GCF_027244095.1. Classification (NCBI taxonomy): domain Eukaryota; kingdom Metazoa; phylum Chordata; class Lepidosauria; order Squamata; family Cordylidae; genus Hemicordylus; species Hemicordylus capensis. The sequence goes on from NC_069662.1 coordinate 108,218,371, forward strand.
AGTAGGTTAGGCTGAGAGAGATGTGACTGGCCCAGAGTCACCCAGCAAGTCTCATGGCTGAATGGACATTTGAACTCGGGTCTCCCCGGTCCTACTCCAGCACTCTAACCACTACACCACTCTGGCTTGTTCACAAATACCTAGGATTGTTTGAGTCAAATGGTAGCAAATCTAGGGCTTGGTGACACTGAAAAAATATACAATGTTGTCCTTTTTTTTTTTTTTTTAATTACTGTCCATATATAACACAATTTGATAAATTTTACCTGAAAGTTAGTGTCTTCAAACTGGTAGTCTGAATAGTCCCTTTGACTTCAAGACTAATCTCCTACTGACCTAATAAATATTTTTAAGCTCTGCATAACTGAGATGCATCTTGAAGGGTCTGCATTCCCTGATCCTTCCTGGAGTTAGCCACTTCAAATAGCAGCACATTTATTTCACAGTATGGGACCTGTAGAGCATCACTCCAAGATCTGTTAATGCTGTTTATAATACTCTTAAGTGTATATTAATTTCCAACACAGAAAGTTTATATCCTAGCCGATCCAAAACCGATATTTCAGAAGCCAGCAGAACATTGTTGTCCCTTCTTCCAGGACACTTGCTTGAAAATGATGATACTGTAAAATGTGAATGTGCTATAATTTTTCTAAGGACAAGAAGATTTTAATCATTCTCATTACGCTTGTACTGATTGGGCTACCTTTGTTTTATACTAGTGTTGTTCAGATTTTTCTGCCTTCATGAAGCACTTTCCACACTGAATTTTCTGACAGGAATCCCAGTACATTGCAGAGGATTCTGAGGCATTTTCTAGGATACTTAGTTAATGTGGGGCACTGGAATGGCCTATAGGCCACACCATCATCCTGCATGAACTAAGAATGTGCTTTAGACTGCACCCAATGTTCTTTGTCTAGATATGCAAAAGGAGATTGTGGTGGGCACACTGTATTGAAGAAAGCTTGTCACCATTATTGCTCTTCTCATTGATGAACAACTGATAAGCTACCAGACATCCCCAGGTTCCTCAGAACACAATTTGAAACTACTGTCATAGTTTCAAACCACCTAATAGTATTTTGGGATGATATTGTTGATAGTGTCTAATATGATATGCAGCCCTCAAGGACATATTTATGCACGTGGAAAGATATTTTGTGATAATGGGAGAGATGTGAAAATTGCTCCCCTCTGCCCCCATTCGGTTGTGCAAGGAATTCCACACACATTCAGAAAAGGAATTCCACACCAGCTTGGTTGTACAAGAAACCTTTAGTGCAGGGACACTGAAGGCTCTTCGTACACAAAACTCTGGTGTCCTGTTGACTTACTGCTACGTAACATGTTGACCACTTTTTAAAAATTCTTTCTTTTTTGAGAAATATGTATTTGTGTTTCCAGTGAATCAAATATAATAAGTATCTGGAATAATGGGAAAGGAATTCCAGTTGTGGAACACAAGGTGGAAAAGATGTATGTTCCTGCCTTAATCTTTGGACAGCTATTAACTTCCAGCAATTATGATGATGATGAAAAAAAAGTTACAGGTAGAATAATTTATATGTATTGTGTACGACTGGTTAGAGGACTAATTTGAACTAGTAGTAGTCGTTATATGATCCTTGATGTTGATTTCATGGCATATGATTTGAGGTGTTTGGTGTTTTGCTCTGCAATATTATTATTATTATTATTATTATTATTATTATTATTATTATTATTATTATTATTTTATTATTAACATTTATATCCTGCTCTTCCTTCAAGGAGCCCAGAGCGGTGTGCTATAAACTTGAGTTTCTCTTTCACAACAACTCTGTGAAGTAGGTTAGGCTGAGAGAGAAGTGGCTGGCCCAGAGTCACCCAGCTAGTTTCATGGCTGAATGGGGATTTGAACTCGGGTCTCCCTGGTCCTAGTCCAGCACTCTAACCACTACACCACGCTGGCTTATGTATGTGATGCATGGTGTTGCATTAAAAAGTGTGAGAGGAAAGCCAGAAGTGATCCTAGGTTGAAAAAAGCTGACTATAGGAAATCTCAACTATAGTCTCAGTTTCTTGGAGTTCCCCCCTCTCCCTTTTTAATAAACACTTTTATGTCTGTTATCTGTAAAAAGGAATCTTTTTTAAAAAAAATCCTGAGTGCACTAGTCTCGACTCCCAAGTTTTATATAAATTCAGCCCAATTATGCTAACAAACATGTTGGCTAACTTCCAGGCTAAGTTTGAAATTATTTTCCCATAGAAATTAATTGGTTAGGTTAGTCATCACTAAGCTGTCTCATTAATTTCATTGGGACTACTCAGTCCAAATGTCAGTTGTTGACATCAACAATGCTAAGTCTTGTTTGGTGCAGCGAAGATTTTTTTGTGGACAATCAAGTAAAAGTATATACAAAACTTAATCTGGAATTGTTTAGCAACACGTGCCTTTATAAACTTAATCCATTGTTAATAAATATATGTAGATTGATAGGAATCTCTGGTGAAAAGGGTGTATCATTAGGAAGCTTCTGAATGTAATGAACTAAATTTTGATACAAAAAGTTTTCTAAATGTCACATAATTGTTCTTTTCAGGTGGTCGTAATGGCTATGGTGCAAAACTTTGTAACATATTCAGCACAAAGTTTACTGTTGAAACTGCTTGCAAGGAATACAAGCACAGTTTTAAGCAGGTTTGCAGTTTTCTCTTGAATTCTTTGTACTTCTGGTGTTCCACTGAGAAACAGTGGGCTGGTTCAGACATAATGCAGATCCAGGATTAAATTCTGCTTTCATGTGATATCCCTGATCCTAGCTTAGAACAAGCTAGGGTCTCTTGTTATGTCCGAACTGGGTGGTCTTGGCTTATTCTAGCCATTTTCAAAGTAAACCAGTATTTGAACTGGAATCTGACTTTAGATTCTAGTTTATTTAGAAACTCTGGCTAGAATAAGTCAGGATCTCCCAGATTTGATGTAATAAGAGACCCTGTTTTATTCTAATCCTATCAGAAGTAGAATCCTTCCTTTCCTTGCACTTGGGAGGTTGAATGCATGTGTCTGAAACTAGAGATGTCACCTTAGAGCAGGATCCTATCCTAACTCTGTGTTACAGCTGATTTTTTTTTTAAATTCAAACCTTTATTTTTTAAAGGTTTAGCATAGAAAAATAGGTGTGTATGTGTGTGTGTGTATTTTCAAGAGTACCTGTTGTGAGGGTTCTAATTAGTGAAATAACATTTTGTTAGTTTTGTGCCTTAAGGATATTCTCCTTACTTGAAGAAATAGTTAACTTAGTACTGCACAGACACATCACTATATATGGTTTTCATTAATTGTCTTAACCCTAGTGCAGAGCTAACAGAAACTGCTATCGTGGAGAACCAATTGTCATCTTTGCAAGAGCATTCAGTTTCTGGTCAGTTTGCATGTAAATTGATCTCTTTTTCCCCACAAAGAGGTGGTCACAGTGGTTTTCGTTCTGAAGCACATGGGTAGGGAAATATTGGGATCTTAAATGCTACAGTTACTCTGGGATGAATGGAGCATATTGTTTCCAGCCATGTTTATACAAGAGAACCTCATTACTTGTGTGGATTCCATTTCTCACCTACTGCCACAAGTAACAGAACTGCGAGTAATGAGGCATTAGGGCTATGGGGGCGGGGGTTAGGTACTAGAGTGGAGGGATTTTTTTTAAAGTGGCAGAACAGCCTCCAAATGACCTGAAATTCACTGTGGCGTGCTCTGCGGGTCCCCAATGTGCCTGGGAATGCCCCCCAAAGAGCAAAAATGCCCCCGAAAACTGTGAAAAATTGTGGGAGAAAGTCTGTTTTTTAAAAACAAATTAGCCACAAAATGGTGCCTCCTGGGCTCTATGATACAAAATGGCAGACAGAAGTGACCAGCCCTCTAGGAACTGCGGATACTTGGGTTTTAAGCTGTTTGTATCCACAGATACTGAAAAAGGGTGCTAATGAGATACCCTGCAGATACATGGAACTGTGAATAACGAGGTTCTCCTGTAAAGCATCTGTCATAAGCATTGTCTTTATTTACTGGAAGTTATTACAGATGTGTTAAAGGATGGAATAATTATTCTGAAGTATATATTTTATCTTTTATCACCTGATTACGTTCAAGAAACATCTCTGAAGAAAGTCTCAAAATTATTTTGAGTCCTGTCAATTTCTTCTACCAGATAAATGTGTAAAGTTTGCATATATAACATAATTTACTGATGTGGTAAGTCATTGATTCAACATGACAGTGTCATATAATCGGATTTTCACATTACCGTCTCAGTTACAACATGTGAAAAAGTTTAAGTTCATCATGTTGATTCTTATACATCACTAGTATTTTTAAGCCTGTTATGATAACGGGCGCTAGCTTTCTCTCCCGCCTTTTTGTGTTCTTGACCTTTTTTTTTTTAACCTTTCTGTTTGTGTGTCTGTCTGTCTGTCTCTCTCTCTCTCTCTCTTTTTTTTTTTTGCTTCCCCCTCTCCCCTCTCTCCCTGGTTGTTTTTTTTTTTTTGTCTTTGTTTTTGTTGTTGTTCTTCCTTCTCCCTTATTTTGCTTTTATGAACTCATCAGTCTTTTATTCGTCAAATAAATGTTTTTTTGTGTTTTTTTTCTATTTTGGTTCTCCCACCTTCCGCTTTTATAGTATTCCGCCGCCTCTGGCTCCCTCCCTTGCAAGGAGAGGGACTCGGAGCACCCCACCCACCAACCTTCCCGCTGCCCGTAGTGCCTCCTGCTCCCGTACAGCCCAGACCCTTCGCCGCTGCCTCCTTGTTCCTTGCGGCTGGTCCGGGATCTTTGCCACCGTGTCTTCTCTTTTAGGGGCTTTTATTTGTGCCGCCCGCCCTTGCCGGCTCTCGCCGAGGTTTCTTCTTGTTAGCTCTGCGGCGCGGCAAGGAGCTGCCACCCGCGGCTGGTCTGGTGCCGCCGTCGCCTCTTCCTGCCCCCGCCAGCCATTGTGTTGCCCGCCCCCGCCGTTTCTCCCTTCCTTGCCTTCCTCTCAGTTCTTCGCGGCTGGCCTGGTGCCGCCGCCACCGCTTCTGCCTCCCTGCGGCCGCCTCTGCCCTTTCCTGTGGCCGCCTTTGCACTTCCGCGGCCGGGCAAGGATCCAACATGGCCGCCTGTTGCCTGTGTCTGTTTCTGCTTTGGCCGTTCTGGGCATGCGCTTCGCGCATGCCCAGAACAGCCCAGGGAGGCACGAACGCACGCCTTGGTGTCCGTCCACGGACGGACACTAAGGCTTTTATTAGAGAGGATGTTGTCGAAGCTGATTTGTATTTTTCAGTGTTCAACGTTCAATCTTAACATTGTCCTTGAATATAGTTTTAGTATGGCCAGAAACTGAACAAGAAAGTATCCTTCTACAAGAACAGCCTTGCTGGATCAGGCCCCAGGCCTATCTAGTCCAGCATCCTGTTTCACACATTTACCCACCTGATGCCTCTGAGAAGTCCACAGGCAAGAGGTGAGGGCATGCCCTCTCTCTTGCTGTTGCTCCCCTACAACTGGTATATAAGAGTTATCTTGCCTCTGAGGCTGGAGGTGGCCTTTAGCCACCAGACTGGTAGCCATTGATAGACCTGCCCTCCATGAATTTGTCTAAGCCCCTTTTGAAGTCATCCAAACTAGTCCATCACCACATCTTGTGGCAGTGAATTCCATAGATTAATTATGAGCTGTGTGAAAAAGTACTTCCTTTTGCTGGTCCTAAATTTCCCAGCCTTAAGTTTCACAGGATGACCCTGGTTTCTAGTGTTGTGATAGAAGGAGAAAAATTTCTCTCTGTCTACCCTCCATGCATAATTGTATACACCTCTATCATGTCTCCTCGGAATCGCCTCTTTTCCAAACTAAAAAGCCCCAGATGCTATAGCTTTGCCTCATAAGGAAGGTGTTCCAGGACTCTGATCATCTTGGTTGCCCTTTTCTGTACCTTTTCCAGTTCTACAATGTCCTTCTTAAGATAAGGTGACCAGAACTATATGCAGTACTCCAGATGTGGCTGCACCATAGATTTGTATAAAGGACATTATAATATTAGCATTTTTTATTTTCAGTACCCTTCGTAATGATCCCTGGCATGGAATTTGCCTTTTTCATAGCTGCCATGCACTTAGTCGACATTTTCTATGAGCTCTCCACCACAACCACAAGATCTTTCTCCTGGTGGATCACCAACAGCTCAGACCCCATCAGTGTAGATGTGGTTGAGGTTTTTTGCTCCAATATGCATCACTTTACACTTGCATTGAACCGCATTTTCCATTTTGTCACCCACTTTCCCAGTTTGGAGAGAGATCTTTTTAGAGCTCCTCGCAATCTGTTTTGAATTTCATTACCCTGAATAGTTTAGTGTCATCTGCAAATTTGGCCATAAGAACGTATGCAACTTCTTTTCCTGCAGGAAAATTGTTACTGACACATATTTCTTTTTTCTTTTGGTTTTTTTTAATGAAGACATGGATGAACAATATGATGAAGACTTCTGATCCCAAAATTAAGCATTTTGAAGGCGATGACTACACATGTGTGACATTCCAACCAGATCTTTCTAAATTTAAGATGGAAAAACTGGACAAAGATATTGTGGCCCTCATGACAAGAAGAGCTTATGATTTAGCAGGAGCATGCAAAGGTGTCAAAGTCATGTTTAACGGAAAGAAGCTACCTGTAAGAAGTTTTAAATAAAATATTTCCATAACTGATTGTATATGTTTAAAACCATGATGATGATGATGATTGATTATTATTATTCATAGGTGAATGGCTTCCGCAGTTATGTTGATCTTTATGTAAAAGACAAATTGGATGAAACTGGAGTTGCTCTTAAAATTATTCATGAACTTGCAAATGAACGCTGGGATGTGTGTCTCACTTTAAGTGAGAAAGGATTTCAGCAAATTAGCTTTGTGAACAGTATCGCTACCACAAAGGTGAGTTGCTTTACGTGCTGAAATGAATGAAATCGCAGACAATGAAATATGTAATGTAGATAAGGCCACTCTTGCATTTCATATTTATGTGTAATGTCTTGAATCAAAAGGTAATCTTATGTTGCTGGGAAGTTTTGTCTACTAATAGATATGTACAAATTGGCAGAAGAGAATTGCATGAGAAGAGAAGTTATTCTGAGTAGTTTCTGTCCATCACACAGATGGGCTTTGCAGTTGTGTGAAGTAGGATTTAGAACCTTCCAAGCTTTTTTCTCTTCAGATTTGTGTAGAGGCTCCTCCCTTATCTCCCTAGGTTACGAGTTCTGCACCCTATTCCTCGGTTCTTCATCTGCCAGAGAAAGATCCTCTCTCTAAAAACCTTTCACAATTTTTCTAAAAAGTAACATTTCCCCCCTCCTTGTTTACTCAGTGTTTTCATTTTGTAGTATTTATATCTGTTGTGCATTTTCTTGTTCAACACATTTATTTCCCCCACCCCACCCCGGGGAGCGCCATTCCCACCTAAAGCGTATGGCCTGTAAAGTAACATTTAAGCGTTGCTCAGGCTGCTAGGCAAACATTCCCTCCTTGGATGGACATAATCTCATTTGGTTGTGGCCTGTTTACACTGTCAGAAATTCATGCATCAGACATGATGAAACAGGGCTTCCAGACTTCAGCTACCTTTGTGGAATGGTTCCTGTTGGCGCCCCCTATGATGGAGTAATTTAGTGGCTTGTCAGTTGACCGCCCAGCTATTACATCTCCCACCGCAGTGGGGACTGCTCTGCCGCCGGGAGGTCCCATACTCTCCCATGGATGATGTGAGAGACTTGGAGAGGGAATTCTGGCTCCCAAAACTCTCAAGATAGAGATATTGTTCACTACCACAGGGCCGGAACAGATACAGAGGTACCCCTATGTGGTTATTTACAGGACTGTGCCTACTACAATGAGTACTATTATGGTTATAGAAGGGCTAATGACCATATCTATATGTCTTTGAGCAGGCATAGATGATGATCATAGTTATGGGAGCAGCTGCTGGGCATGTGACTGGAGATACTTTTGCAGATCCTGCTCTAGGTTGCCTTACAACAGCTGCCTGTCTAGGTCACACTCTTCCCATAGGAGATTGCCATCCCCACGTTGAGATAGACACCACTATCGTGAACATTTGCATCCAGATGGTCAGCTTCCACACATTACCATACTTCTACCTCAGGGCCTAGCAGCCCTGTGCCTTCAGCAGCACAGCCAGAGCAACATATGTTTGTTGTACCCACATAGCTGCCAGGCATGGTGCCACAAAAAGACATGTCCACAGCATCTCTTGAGCACATTACTCTAGAACCTCATAACAAGATTCTGGAATCATTGGCCCCTCATTTGTATTCAGAGGAAGGCTCTGATCATTTGTCCTCACCTGACAAAGCTTTGGGTTCCAGATTGGGGAGAATCTGAACTCACCCTCAGAGGACCTGTGATCATTCTCCCCTCTAGTAACTACGATGGCGTCTTCATTGGGTCTTCAGCTGAAAGAGGAAACAAAACCACCTTCCAATCCTATCTTTGACCTGATTGAAGGAGACTCACAACAATCGGTGGTCTTACAAAGGTATGCTCAGGCATGCCTATACATTGCACGCAGTTGCTGGGGAAAGCCTTTGGTTGCGCCTACCTCCAGGAAAGTGGAAAATTTTTACACGGCGCGAACTGACGACTGTCCAATTTTACAGAAGCACCGAACTTCCAATTCCATTGTAGTGGAGTTGGCCCAATCTAAGTCTAAAAACAAGATGCTGTCTACTCCAATGGATAGAGAAGGTAACAAGTTGGATGCCGTAGGCAATGTATTCTACATTGGCTTTCAGCTAAAGATCACAAACTACCAAGCATGCAGCTACTAGGCATGCATGTACCAGGCATTCATGTCCAGGTACAGTCACCTGCCCTGGGAGAGACTGGCAAAACACCTGGAAGTGTTGCTTTCAGCAGACAAGGAGGCAGTTCTCTCTTTGCAACAGGAGGCCTTCAAATTAAGCAAACATCTCCTACATACTTCCAGATACTCCACAGACTGTGCAGCAAGGGCTCTGGCCAGCTCCATCACCTTACGGCAACACTCCTGGTTACACTCCTCCGGCTTAACTCTGGAGGCCAGAATGCATATAGAGGATCTGACTTTTGATGGCTCAGCCCTTTTTGAGAAGCAGACTGACAAAATGATGGAATGCAAAACACAGCAAAATCAATGAGCCTTTCCTCTTTGACCAGCTCGAGTAAACTGTTCCGAGCCCAAAAGGCCTCCACATCCAGGTCTTATGCTTAGTCAAGTTATGGCCAATCCTTTCATCTGCACTAATATTCTCAATACAAGAGAAGACCTTCTCCTGCAAACAAGACTCCCCAGGTGAAGTCTAAGTCCACCTCTTACCGCAAGCAAACCCGACTACCCTTGGATTGGAATGCATTTGAAGCCTTATTTGAAAATGTGGGAACACATCACCACAGATGCCTGGGTCCTCACATTCATTCATTTAGGCTATGCCATAGAGTTGAGGGAGCACACATCCAGATGCTGCCTTACATGGGGAAGTAGAAGACTTACTTCAGAAAGAGGCCATAGAACCGATTCCCCTCCATTGAGCAGACGGCCTCCCCCCCCCCCCCAGTCCCATGGACTTTAGTCCCACGGACTTTACAGTACTGAAGAGGGACAGGGGCCTGTGCCACATTTTAGACGTCAGGCATTTGAACTTCGTCATTTACAAGTGCTTCTGGATGCTGACGGATCTGGGGCATGATCTGTTGAATCTATTAGAATGGGTTCTGCGCCTGTATTGAAGCCTGCTGGTGTGGAGCACCACAGCTCCTCTTGGTGCTTGTGCCCCACCCCACATGACCACATGGCTATTTAAGCTGGGAGGAAGCACCAGCACTTCAGTTCCTTTGCAACCACCATAGCAATAGTTCCTTGGTCACTACGGCTCCTCGTTCTGGTTCTTTGCTTTTTCTGTATGAATTCTTTTAAAAAACAAAGGATTGATTTATCGGCTACTTTGACCTCTGGACTGTTTAAAACTACGTTTTTGTGTGTTCTGCAGATGCAAGTTGAAAGATTGGACTGATATTTTGGTTTTGAGCAACGGTACCTGGATAATGACAATGGATGACCCTAAACATTTGGAGAAAAAGACAGATTAAAAAAGTTCAAGTGTTGCTCTAAGTGTAAAGCTAAGCTGCCACCTAATGGTGCAGCGGGCAAGTAACTTGCCTAGGGAGAAAGAGGTTGCTGGTTCGAATCACCGCTGGTATGTTTCCCAGACTATGGCAAACATCTATATTGGGCAGCAGCAATATGTTGAAAGGTATCATATCATACTGCGCAGGAGATGGCAATGGTAAATCCCTCCTGTATTCTACCAAAGAAAACCACAGGGCTCTGTAGTCACCGGGAGTTGACACTGACCCAACTGCAGAACTTTACTTTACCCTTGCAAGATGATCATGACTTGATGTCTTCAATGTCAATGCAATTTTTGCCCGCTCTGCCCCTCTCAACACTGAGACCGCTATCCCCTCTGGCACCTAGGTTGACACTGACAATGAAGACAGTCTCCTTGTCCCCAGCATTGATGCCATTGAAATGCCTTTCAACACCGAAGGCGAGACAGTTGGCCTCAACACTGAACCCCCCCCCCAGTGTTAACTAATACAGTGATGCCCCAATGCTGAACACCGGTTATTTTCGAGATTGAAGAAAAAGACTCACCCGAAGGTGAGTGCTTTGGATCACAACACAGCACAATCCCTGCATTCTATGTTAGACTCCAATGCTACTACCCCTTTGACTTTTAGGGGGTTTCCACCTTCAGAAGAGCGGGAAACTCATTGCATGCCTCCGGATGCTGCCATTTCAACATTAAGTCTTGAAAATCAACCAGTGCCCTATTCATTAACAGCTGCACGTTGGCCACATAAACTAGCTGGCACACCTGCGGATTCTCTCACCACGCTTCACCTGCTGTGCAGTCAAATATCTTCAGTCAGTCTTCTCCAGGATTGGTAGATGACTATGATGAAAACAGGTCATGGAGGTCTGCTGGGTTCCAGAAACAAAATCCTATGACCAGAGCCTACTCTCAAGCTCTTCCAGTGCGCACACTGGCTGTCGGGGGGAATGCTCCCTCTCTCACACCAGTCAAAGCAGTGGTGACAGCAGCTACAGCCACACAAACCCTGGCAGAATCTCCTCCCCCACCAAAACCTGTGCTGGTTGCAAAACAGATCTAAACCAAGGAGAAGCAAGTTTTATCTGCAGCTATCCAGATAATGAAGGCTTATCATATCCAGCTGAAGGAAATGGCTACTGCACTTGAAATTGATCTGAAATCACAATTGTCTACAATTGATGACCGAGTGTACAATCTTTTGGCAAAGGCCATGTCTGCACAACCTGTTGCCTTACCTCTCTTGCCAGTAATTTCCAAGGTGGCACAATGCATTTGAGAGGTACACGCTTCTACTCCAACTTCAAAAAGACTAAAAGGCCTATATAGAGTGCAAGAGCAGGATAGCACCTACCTGCAGAAGCATCCTGTATCTAATTCCCTTGTTATAGACTGTGTTACTTCATCTAGGTCTGCCAGGCATCACACAACTCCTGCAAATAAAGAGGGAAGGAAATTAGATGTGCTTGGCGGAAAGATATATTTGATGGCTTGCTTATTGGTGAAAATAGCCAACTATTCAGCCTGCATGGCTAAGTATAATTATTACCTTTGAGACACCTTAGGACAGGAGTTGGACTCTCTCTCACTTGTCTGCAGAGTTAACACAACATCAATTAAGTACTACAAAACACCTGGCTGAATCCAAGTCTAGAGCCATGAGCTCATCTATTACTTTGAGATGCCATGCTTGGCTTTGTTCAGCAGCTTTACAATTTGACATGAAGGACAAAATTGAAGGCCTCCCATTTGATGGGAAGAGTCTGTTTTCAGAATAAATGCATGCTAGAATGGAGAAGCTTAAAAAAAAAAGTTCACTGCAAAGACTTTTACTTCAGCTTCCTCTTCCTCTTATGTGACTAAATCCAAGCAATTCAACAGACCTTCTTCCAGCTATAGACAGCAGGATTGCAGGGATTTTAGAAAAGCCTACTAGCCAGATCATAAGAAACCCTACCAACCAAAAAACCAAGAACAATCAGGGCCAACAAAATAAACAGGTGAGGCCGAGAAGCAGCACCTTTTGAGGTCAACCTCAGCCCATCACACCATCTGCCATCAAGAGACTCAATGCAAACATCAACCTCCCCCAACACTGTAGTGCAGACTATTAACTGCCTGCAATGTCTATCAGGCACAAACACCTTCAGCCAACAACAATGTCAGATTGGCAAACCATGCCCAGGCATGGCACCACATAACATCAGATCGTCTCTTCAGGCTATGCTATAGAGTTCAAGGCACGGCCAGCTTTCAGAGGACTTTGTTTTACAAAAGAGGCTCCAGCCCTACAAAAGGAGGTGCAGGAGCTGCTGAAGAAGAAAGTGATTGTCCCAGTGCGATGGGCACAGAGGCGGGAAGGGTTCTACTCCCACTACTTTCAAATCCCCAAAAGGGATGGTGGAATACGGCCAATAATGGACCTGAACAAATTTGTCCATGTGAAGAAGTATTGAATGATGACATTGCAAGACATCCTGCCACTTCTACATCAGGAGCGGTGGCTTGTAACGTTAGACCTGTGGGATGCTTATTTTCACATTGGAATCAGGACTTCATACCAGAAGTATCAAAGATTCACTGTGGGGACCTTGATTTACCAATATTAGGTATTGCCTTTTGGCCTCTGCATGGCAGTGGCAGTGGTGGTGGCGCACCTCCAGACCTCTGGCTCATACCCATACGTTGAAGATGACAACCAAGATGATCAGGGGCCTAGAGCACCTTTCTTATGAGGCAAGGCTACAACAGCTGGAGCTATTTAGTTTAGAAAAAAGACTACGGGGAGACATGATAAAGGTCTATAAAATCAGGCATGGAGTGGAGAAAGTGGATAGAGAGAAATTCTTCTCCCTCGCACGTAACACTAGAACCAGGGGTCATCTTATGAAATTGATTGCCGGGAAATTTAGGACCAGCAAACAGAAGTATTTTTTCACACAGTGCATAATCAACTTGTGGAATTCTCTGCCGCAAGATATGGTGACAGCCAACAACCTGGATGGCTTTAAGAGGGGCTTGGATAACTTCATGGAGGAGAGGTCTATCAATGGCTACTAGCCTCCACCTCCAGCCTCCAAGGCAGGATGCCTCTGAGTACCAGTTGCAGGGGAGTAACAGCAAGAGAGGGCATGCCATCAACTCCTGCTGTAGGCTTCCATTGGCATCTGGTGGGCCACTGTGTGAAACAGGATGCTAGACTGGATGGGCCTTGGGCCCGATCCAGCAGGGCTGGACTGGCTCCTGGCTTCAAAAGACAGAGAAGGGTTACTTTCTCAGATACGGTAGTAGTAGTAGTACTTATTTTGCCTTCTCCAGGACCTCGGAATATAGGTCAACTGGAAGAAATCTCATCTAAACCCTGTTACGTCGATCTCCTACATAGGGGCTGTTCTGGATACTCAGACAGGAAGAGCCTACTTGCCACACGAAAGATTCCAAGCCATAGCGGATCTTGTATATCAGTTTCAGTTCAGTCCAGTGCAGCGTGCAAGGCAGATTCAACACCTCCTGGGCCTTATGGCCTCCAAGACGACGGTTCAGCATAACTCCTGAAAATGAGAAAATTGCAGTTATGGTTCATATCCATGAATGTAGACAGGCCCCAGAAGCAGTTAGTTATTCCACAGCAAATCCTCAGGTCATTGGGTTGGTGGACACGTGCAGATAATCTACTGCGAGGAGTCCCTTTTCAACCAGTCTCCTTCAGTATGAATGACAATTGACACCTCTCTGATAGGCTGGGTGGGGGCGGGGGAGGTCTTTGCAATGGCAGTGTGGAGTTCTGCTGTTCCCAGGGACAGTGGAACCGCCAACAAAGACATTCCCATATACATTTCCTGGAACTCTTGGCAGTATTTCAGGCCACGAAGGTCTTTCTACCAATGCTCAGAGGAAGAAATGTGCAGTTACAATTCAACAACACAACAGCGATTGCCTACCTAAACAGACAAGGGGGACAGTGTCCAGGTGTACAAATATGGCACTGGTGCATCAGAAACAGCATCACCCCTTTGGCCATTCACATAAAGGGGATGGAGTATGTCCTGGTGGACGATCTGAGTTGTTTGTTTACCAGGAAAGAGAGGCACAAGTGGGAACTAAACAACAAGTACTTGTTTCCAATATTCAGATCTTGGGGGTTCCCAAAAATAGACTTGTTCATTACAGTTCTCAATGCCAAGTGCAAAAAATGTTCTGCGCAAGGGCAGGCCACGATCCACAGTCATTGGGGGACGTGTTGCAGATAGACTGGTCTCAGCACCTATTGTACATGTATCCTTTTCTACCACTTGTAGGGAGAGCGGTGGCATGTCTTCTGGCCTGTCAAACCACATGCATCCTAATCACTCCATGGTGGCTTCAGCTACCACGGTTTTTGCATCTACTCAAACTGTCCAACCACATATACATGAGACTTCCTCAGCACCAAGATCTTCTGTAACAAGAAAAACGTCAAGCACCACACCCAGAGGTGCCCACTCTACAGCTAACAGAATGGAAGATAGGCTTCTAGATAAAATTTTACTTAACCAGAGGAAGCCTTCCACTAGGAGAAACTATGCTATTAAATGGAAGATGTTCACTTGCTATGCAACCTCAAACAGCTTTCGCCTTCTGAAAGCTACCGTCCACCAGGTCCTACTGTACCTAACCATGCTAAAGATCTCCCTGCTTTCTAATGTCTCCATAAAAGTTCACTTAGCAGCAATCTCAGCTACACACCCAGGATGGGATGGAAAGACAGTATTTTCCCACCCCAGCCCCAAGAGCTTTCTGAAAGGTCTCACCAATCTGTATCCTCCGGTAAGACAGCCACTGGATCCGTGAAGTATATCCTTGGTCCTTTCGGTTTTGACAGACACGCCCTTTGAGCCCCTGGCTGAAGCTAGCCTGAAGCTGGTTTCTCTGAAGACTGCCTTCTTGGTGGCAATTACCACGGCCCACAGGGTGAGTGAACTTACAGCCCTGAGGATGGATGTGCCTTATGCACACTTCTACCCAGATAAGGTGTTGCTACGTCCTGACATTATCTTCCTACCTAAAGTTGTGACAGATTTTCACATAAACCAAGACATTGTGCTACCTACCTTCTTCAGCTCTCTGAGCTCGGCTCCTGAAAAGAACCTGCATTCCCTGGATTTCCGAAGGGCTCTTCTATTCTACCTGTCATAGAGAGACAAAACAGTTATTTATATCCTACAGAGGAAGATCTCTGGGTCAGGCCTTGTCTAGGCTGAGGCTATCCCACTGGCTAGTAGAGCTAATCCTATTGACATAAAAGTTACAAAACGTTCAGCTGCCTAAGTCCATCAAGGCATATTCAACCAGAGCTTACAGTGCCTCAGCAGCTCATTTATCTGGCATATCATTTCAGACATTGCCACCTGGTCCTCAGAACAGCCCTTCATAAAGCACTATGCCATTGACTTGCGTACTGCAGCAGAGAAGAATTTTGGGAGAGGTGTTCTTAAAAGGGTGTTATAGTGACACTACTGCTCCCTCCTCCTTTAGGAGCTAACTAAACTCCCATTCTAATGGATTCAATGGCTCGTGCTCCAGATAAACAGGTTGCTCACCTATTGCTCCAAAGATGTTCAACTGCTCTGGTGGTTTCCAGGGAACTGCTGATACTTCCTCCTTCCTTAAATAGCTATGTGGTCATGTGGGGCAGGGCACAAGCACCGAGAGGAGCTGTGGTACTCCACATGAATAGACTTAAGTGCAGACACAGAACCCATTCTAATTGATGTCAACAGATCACTACCAGATCATCAGTTACAGGGGAGCAACCTGGGTTTTGTTTGTTTGTTTGTTTGTTTTGCTTTTGGAACGATGTGGTTCATTTCCATAAATTTAGAGGATGCTTATTACCATATAACAATTCGGTCCCAACACAGAAAATGCCTGCATTTTCAGATAAGATTATGCACGTTCCAGTTCAAGGCAATGCCCTTCAGCTTGTTGTCTGACCTGAGAGTACATACGAAATGTATGGTGGTGGCCCATTGTCCGACTCTTTGCAAGGGTCTTTGAGATACTTCTTTTCTCTGCAGAAATTAAGCTTAAACATAAATTACAAAAAAACTCAAATTAACTCACTCGCAGGATAAAGTTTTTGGGCATTATATTTGATTCCACCACAGCTGTGGTGACTTGACCAGATGTTCATATAAAACAGATCATGGAACTTGCTTGCTGTCTTTACCGGTCGCCATACCACCCTGCAAGACAAATAGAATAAATATTAGATTTATAGGCTTCCACCACTGCAGTTTTGCCAATTGCTCTCCTTCATATGATGCCCCTTCAGAGCTGATTCTTTTATGTGTTCAAAACTACAAGAGATCATCAATTGAAAAATGCTAGAACTACCGCCTTCGGTTCTGACCGCTCTTACCTGGTGGACCATCAGTTCCAGTCTCCATCAATCCACGTCTTTCACCAGAACTACTGTCCTTGATTCTGACCGCTCTTACCTGGTGGACCATCAGTTCCAATCTCTATCAATCCACATCTTTCACCAGACCACGTCTGCAGGCTTACCTCACCATGGATACTTCTGAAGAAGGCTGGGGTGCCCATTTCCGAAACCTTTGCTTGAACATACACTGTTTGAACTTCTATCGATTTTCAGTGCTGGGAAATGACTTGACTAGCAAGTCAAAGGTTGCCGGTTCAAATCACCACTGGTATGTTTCACAGACTATGGGCAACACCCATATTGGGCAGCATCATCTCATACTGTGTGGGAGATGGCAATGGTAAACCCCTCCTCTATTCTACCAAAGACAACCACAGGGCTCTGTGGTCACCAGAAGTCGACACCGACTTGACGGCACACTTTACCTTTACCTGAGGTTTTTGACTGGACTTTGTAGGTTTCCACATCCAGATCATGATGGACAAAATATGAAGGCTTATGTGAACCGGCAGGGTGGGATGAGGTCACACTTCCTACAAGCCTTAACACTAGAGATCTGGCTATGGGTGCTCTTTCACCGCATTCATCTCTCAGTGATTCACATAAAGGGTCTACGCCAGGGGTGCTCAACTCAAATACCCTGGTGGGTTGAAACTAACTGTGACTTGGCGTGTTGGGGCCAAGGTCAATCTTTAGGGTGTTGATTATTAAAGTAACACTTAATATTAATTAGTTAAATTAAAATAAATTTAATTACAATTTAATTTTTGTTGGCAGGCCCAGCTTAATTTAAAATTAAATTTCATTCTAATAAAATATATAGATACACTTGTTAAAAAGAAAAACAGTGGATGCTCCTCCATGGATTCACAGCACTTCTTGATAATTCACAACCCAACTTGAAAATAGTGCACTTTTAAAGAAAAATAATACAACCCCCCATGGTTTTACAGTTTATTATTCATACAAATTACCCCACTTAGCAATGAGCAATTGTAAGGAAAAAATTAAGAGAGGTTTTCTCTGAAATTTTGATTAAAATTACACCTTGATCCTTCACCATACACTGTTTTGATCCTTCACCACAAACTCCACCAGTGTGGAAGATGAGAGAGAAAAGGGATGTAGGAGGCTTGACCAGAGAGAAAGGGAGGGAGAGAAAGAAAGAAAGAAAGAAAGAAGGAAGGAAGGAAAGGAAGGAAGGAAGGAAGGGATAGAAAAAGGAAAAGGGGAGGGGCAGGCTTGAGAGAGAGGGAGAGAAAGAAAGAGATGAAAAGAGGATGGGTAGCAATAGCAATAGCACTTAGATTTATATACCGCTCTATAGCCGGAGCTCTCTAAGCGGTTTACAATGATTTAGCATATTGCCCCCAACATTCTGGGTACTCATTTTACCGACCTCGGAAGGATGGAAGGCTGAGTCAACCTTGAGCCCCTGGTCAGGGTAGGTTTGAGTTGAGAGAAAGAAAAGAAAGAGGGATAGAAAAAGGGAATGGGGCAAGCTTGAGGGGAGAGAAAGAGAAAGAAAGAAAGAAAGAAAGAAGATGGGTAGGTTTGGCTTGAGAAAGAGAGAAAACGTTTAAAAAGAAATAAAGAGATGGAAAGAGCCACCCCACCCTGGCGAACCTTGTGCTGCTTGCCACTTGCCTCCCCCTGCCATGAACCTCTGTGTTTTTTGGTTTTTTTAATACAGCTGCCCTGCGGCCAAGGGGATGGCTACTGCGGGGTGAACCAGTAGTCCTTCTACCTCCCCCCTCCCGGTGGTGGCAGCTATGAGAAAGATGCTGGGCCTGCCATTTGGCCTGGCGTCTCTTCCCAATTGTGAAGTGTGCCTGCACAGTTAAGAGATGGTTGATGTCACGGGCTTGCGACAATCTCTCAACTGCACAGGCACACCACGCAGTTGGGAAGAGACGCCCAGCCAAACGACAGGCCCCATATCGCTCTGGCAGCCGCCGTCATTGAGGTGCGGGGTACGGGTAGAAGGACTACTAGATCACCCCCCGGCAACCATTCCCTCAGCTACATGGCGACTGAAATTTATAAACAAACAAACGTGGAGGTTCACAGCAGGGGGAGGCACACGGCAGGCAGTGGGAATGGCCCCGCGGGCCAAGAGAAATGGGCTCGCTTGCTGGATGCGGCCTGTGGGCCATATGTTGTGCAGGCCTGGTTTACACAATACAGTGGCAGTTGGCTTGAGCAGAATCCAGTCAATTTCACACAGGAGTTGTGATTACACCTGAGAGTGTTGCAGGAGGTTTTCTGATACTGGGGAAAACCTCAAATAGACTTGTTCACCAGTTCAAGCAACCAACAATGCCCAATCTTCTACACCAGGGCAGGTATCGGGCGGAATTCCAGATTGGATGCTTTCATGATCACCTAGTTGAACATTTTCATTCACCTGTTTCCTCTGATCCCATTGATTCCACGTATTCTTCAAAAGATAGAACAATACAGGGCGAACTGAATCCTCATTACACCGTGGTGGCCATGTTGTCACTGGTTTCTCCGGTTGTTGTGACTGTCACGGGAGTGTTTCCACTGTCTGCACAGCTCGGCAAGATTCTTCACCTGGATGTGACTACTCTGCACTTAATGGCGTGGAGAATTCAGGTGACTGGACACCTGAACTATGGGTGATGCCAACAGCGTGTAGGGAGCCCTCTATGATGGCCTCCTACAGAGTGAAATGGAAGCATTTCTTGGAATACATTAGGTGGTTGGAACTTTCTGACCCTGCCAGGGCTCCTCTGACTCTCATTCTTTCACACTTATTTCAGCTGAAGAAGATGGGCTTGTTGATGCCTTCCATACAAGTACACCTCGCACCAGTCACAGCCTTTTGGTTCTCGCCTCCATTGTCTTCCTTATTTACCATGCCACAGGCCGAACAATTCCTGAAGGGGATGGTGTACTTACACCCGAATATCCAAACAATAGCACCACTGTGGGACCTACCCCATGTCTTTTTTACACTCACAGTCAGGCCCTTTGAACCTCTGGCCACTTGTGATCTTTGCCTCCTGAAGCTTAAGACAGTGTTCCTGATGGCTATAACTTCTGCCCATAGAGTAGTAGAGTTACAGGCACTGTGCTCGGATCCAACTTATTTAATTTTTCAAAAGGAGAAGATCACTCTCAGGCCAGATGTTTTCTTCTTACCAAATATGGTGCCAGTGTGGTGTAGTGGTTAGAGTGCTGGACTAGGACCGGGGAGACCCGAGTTCAAATCCCCATTCAGCCATGAAACTAGCTGGGTGACTCTGGGTCAGTCACTTCTCTCTCAGCCTAACCTACTTCACAGGGTTGTTGTGAAAGAGAAACTCAAGTATGTAGTACACCGCTCTGGGCTCCTTGGAGGAAGAGTGGGATATAAATGTGTGTGTGTGTGTGTGTGTGTATATATATATATATATGTGTGTATATATGTGTGTATATATATGTATATGTATATGTATATATATATATATATATATATATATATATATATATATATATATATATATAAAATAAAAAATATATATAAAAAATGTGGGTTCCACCTTCCATAGGTCCCAACTGATTTCCTTGCAGTGTTCTTCCACAACCCTACATCCACTGAAGAATGTATATGGCACACATTAGACATCAGATGGGTGTTAGCTTTCTATATTCAACACACGACTCCCTTCAGACAATCTCCTGTGGTGTTTGTGACCTATTAAGAACCACACAATGGTCAAAGGGTCTCTGCACAATCCATTTCGGCCTGATAGACTATCAAACTGGCTTATCAGGTGTTGGACTTGGAACCTCAACTAACAGCAGAGCCCATTTTACCAGGACCATGGCTACATCCACGACTTTTGATTGGAGGCTACCACTGGAGTCAATCTGCCAAGCAGCGACTTTGTCATCCCTGATGTTGTTCATAAGACATTACGCCCTGGACATCCGGGCATGCAAAGACTCGGCCTATGGGAGGTCTGTCTTACAGTCCCTGTTCCACTAATGGACTGTGGCAGCTCACCTGTCTTTCTGGGTCTCTGGGCTCTGCCTTCCCTCTCCAATGATGATGTGAGTTTGTGATGCACCCATCTGTGTGAAGGACAGAGACCACTCAGAAGAACTCCAGGTTGCTTACCTATAATTGGGCTTCTTCTGGTGGTCATCAGTCCATCCACATACCTGCCCATCCTTTTCTGCTGCAGAGCATGTAGTGGCAGACTCTAGGAGGAGGATGCGGAGCATGTGACCTAGGGAGATAAGGGGAGGAGCCTCTATGCAAATCTGGAGAGAATAAAGCTTAGAAGGTTCTTAATCCTACTTCACACTAGCTTGAAGCCCATCTGTGTGTATGGACAGATGACCATAAGAAGAACCCCAGTTACTGATAAGCAACCTGAAGTTCTGTATGCACAAGCTCTTTTGAAAGACTTTGTAGTAGCACTTTTCCACACCTTCCTATAGTCCAAGAGAGTTTATGTGCCCAAGGCTGCATCTTCCATATTCATCTTGTTTCTCACACTTTAATGCACTCTCAGAAACATTGTAGCTCTCAACTGTGAAAAGTGTTCTGCTAGTGCTTGCATAAGAGTTCATGAACAACATGAATATATTTTCTTCTCCTGCTCAAGGTTCTTTGGATCCAAACCATTGTGTTTGAGATGAGAAACATTGAGTTCAGTTGTATTAACAAGGCATACGATTCAAGGATAGCCTATCAACACCTGTTCATGTGTAATGCTTTGCAATACGTTCCTTACAGTTTTTCACCTTTTTAAAATTCCTGACACAAAAAGGCATGAATAGATACATGCTGGGCTTGCAAAATAAGGTTATTATTTAAGAGATTATTGCAACATTCCCAGTCTTTAGCTGTGTCGGTAATATTTATTTTGTAGCCTGCTTCCTCCTAGGGTACCTCAGGCATTCTTGTGCAGCAGCACATCAAAGTTTTTAAAATTAAAACATAAGCACACATTCTTTATGGGTTTTGAGAAGTTTGAATATGAGAGAGCAAAAATATCTGATAGGATTCCAGAGTACTTGGGCATTTATTTCTTTGTCTCTCCTGTGGAAATTGTAATTAGGAGTTTTAGAATTTTAATTCTGTCTCTTCTTTGTTTTCCCCACCTAAAGGGTGGTAGGCACGTTGATTATGTTGTAGATCAAATTGTTGGAAAGTTGATAGAGGTGGTGAAGAAAAAGAACAAAGCTGGCGTTTCAGTGAAACCATTCCAGGCAAGTTGGTCCTCACACTTTAAAGGAGAAAATGATCAGTTTGTCATTTCAGTAACTTTGATTCTTGTTTTCCATTTTATGAACAGGTAAAGAACCACATATGGGTTTTTATTAATTGTCTAATTGAAAACCCAAGTTTTGATTCTCAGACAAAGGAGAATATGACACTTCAGCCTAAAAGCTTTGGGTCCAAATGCCAGTTATCAGAGAAATTTTTCAAAGCGGTAAGTTCTGTGTATTTCATTTATGGTCATATTTTGTGAAAAATTCCCATGTACAGGGCTATTTGTTTGAAAGACGCATGTCACATATATAAATAAGAAGCAAAGTAATATATTTGTATTCTTACAGCACTATACAGTATTGCTGAGTGTTCAGAAATTGCTATTAGAGATGGATGAATCGAAAGTAATGATGAAGTACCAAAGTTATCTTGCTTTTGCTTGCATTTATTTAGTACATTATAATACTGAAAAATGTGTCATCTTCACTTGCATAATTTATGGAGTTGACTGTAGCTTATTAGAGGGTATTCTGAAATAACAGGAATAGGATATTTTCCATCAGCCCTTGGTTATGGTTTAAAGAGCTATTTTGTTGTTAAATTATTCTCTCACAAATATCCATATGTCCTGATTCTCAACAAAAACAAGTTCTCAAGGCAGTTCTCATAGCAAACAGGCATGAAAAAATCTTTTTCAATCCCAAAAGGGCCCACCGTCCAAAATAAAATATACACACAAATGGTGGCTATATAACAACAGTTATCAGGGTTGAATGTGCTCAGTGGAGTTTTTTACTTTTTTCCTTTAAACTTCAGACCATCATGACATATCACAAGCTGCTTTTGAAAATCCTCTCAGATTCAAAAGCAGTATGTCATGCAGCATGAAGAGGGAGAAATGCAATCCAAAATATAAACGTCCAAAGTTCCTTTGGGTGCATGAAACTTGTGCATAGTTAAATGGATCTTACTGTGCGGTTTGAACATCATCATCATCATTATATATTAGGAATAGAAATAAACAGAAAGAAACAAAAACATTAAGAGGGAATATAGAGATGAACTATGATATTGCCTTCATGGTGTAGTGTATATCCTTAGAAAAAATATTGGATTCTGACTCATTTTATCTATGTGAACTTTTTTGGTTAAGTATGATTGTGCTCTTTGATTTTATAGGCCTCTAACTGTGGTATTGTAGAGAGTATTCTGAATTGGGTGAAATTCAAGGCACAGACGCAGCTGAACAAAAAATGTTCATCAGTGAAACACAGCAAAATCAAGGGCATTCCAAAACTTGATGACGCTAATGATGCTGGTAAGAGCTGAGCTAATTATCTTTTAGCATGGCTCCCCACATAAAGCAAACACAATCTATTTTTTTCCAGAAAAGTACCAAATGACTACTAAAAAATGTGGATATGTGTCAAGTGTATAGAAATAATATATTTTCTTATTATTCATTATTAGTTCATATACTGGCTATGCAATACGCATAATGGATCTACAACAATACTTCTCTCCAGACCTTTTTTAATTGTGTAAAATAAAAGGGGGGGAAAGCCTGCAACAAAGAACATCTGTTTCAACATATATATGCCAGTTTCAGTGTTCTATGTGTTCTGTAACACTGAAGCTGCCTTATGTACATATGTTATTTGATGGAATCCCCCCCCCCCATTTATTTTATGCAATAAAAAGGGTCTGGAGAGAAGTATTGTATTTTTATATAAAATACAAAATAAGCATTGTTCAACACTGATTGCTTCACATGCTACCAAGTTACGTGAAAGCAAACTTCCTGTTTAAAAAATCATTACTGTTGCAACCGAAACATGAAGTTAGGGAAATTAAGAAGTTAACTGTTTCTTAGGTGTAATCTGTTTTAAGCGGTAAAAATTTGCCCTTTGACTCGATTAATGCAAATGTCCACAAATACCAGTTTGGCTTAGTGAACAAGCCTCAATTTCTTCCCCAACACCTCCACACAGCATAAGGCCCGGGGGCTGGATCTGGCTGTGGGTACTTCTTTGCTGGCCACAGGGGTGGGCCCAAAGTATTTTGGTGCCTGAAGTGAGGTGCAAAATGCTGCCTTGCCCCATGGCCCTGGTGGGGGTCAGCCTCTTTCCAAAATTAAGCTTTGAAAATGTATGAGGCGCAGGGAGGAGGAACAGTTGCTTGCAGCGTCCTCTTCTTTCCTCATGCTGTGATTAACTAATAATTGCTTTCATTCATATTTTTAATGAGTAGTTGATAAATGCTTTCATTTATATTTAATAATTAATTTTAATGTAATCTGTTAATGTGCTGAACGTTTACCTTGGCCCCCACACGCCAAGTCATGGTTGGTTCTGACTCACTGGGGTATTTGAGTTGTGCACCCCTGCTCTCTAACTCCAAGCATCATACAATCTCTTCACTCCACACAATGCACCGTATAGCCCCCAAACACACTCCCAGTGCCCCCACATTTCAAATACACACATCCATAAATTCACTCCCAGTGCCCCCTGCAAACTCCAAACAGTAGGAATTCCAGCACAGCCCAATCATGCACATTTTTACTTAGAAGAAAAGAGAGCTGAATTTGTGCCAGAGTTCAGCCTAGAACATTTTTGCTGTGCTCTACATTGCATCACAATAAAAGTAAACTGCCTTTGTCTCAAGCTCTCCAGCAAGCACAGGATCTGGAAACAAGGAGAAATTTTGTCTTATGTGTACAGAGCTTGGGTAAGAACTTGCTTGGGTTTTTTTCCTTACTCAAATATCAGCTTGGGTAAGAAAAATGTTCACTTCTCTTCCAAGCCCTCTGTGTTCCTTAAGGGGTTTCATAGAGAGGTAGAGTCTTCTCTCACAGATATCTTTCTTACTGGAGCTGACATTTGAATGAGAAAAGAAAACGGGGAAAGCTCTTACCTAAAGCTTTGTGAACTGGAGAGGTAGAACTGCCTCTAATTTGCAATGCGGTTTGGGGAAGGGGGACAATTTGGCTGCTTCAAACTGCAGTGCAGACTTCTGGGAGTATCCTCGACAGAACTCCAGAGCCACTGATTTGAGTTAGGGAAACTTAGATTAATGTTTTTGTTTAAAAATTGATAAGCTGTATCTCTTATATTCTTGCATAAAGTTTTGGTTATATATAGATAATTTCAGCTTCTGTTTTTTGTCTCTGTGTTTGGTCCTTCTACTCCCCAATTTTGCAGGTGGCAAACATTCCTTGGATTGTACATTGATTTTAACTGAGGGAGACTCTGCCAAATCTTTAGCTGTCTCTGGCTTAGGTGTCATTGGAAGAGACAGATATGGAGTGTTTCCACTCAGGGGTAAAATTCTTAACGTTCGGGAGGCATCTCACAAACAGGTGAGGGAAAGCCATGTCAGAAGTTGGCTAATGTATGGCGTCTATCTATCTATCTATCTATCTATCTATCTATCTATCTATCTATCTATCTATCTATCTATCTATCCAACTATCTATATATCTGTATACACATATATAGATATATATATACACACACTAAATTGCTGTTTGTTTCCATTTCTGCTTTTTACACAGATAATGGAAAACGTAGAGATTAACAACATCATAAAAATAGTAGGTCTACAGTACAAGAAAAGTTATGAAGATCCAGAGTCTCTGAAATCGCTGAGATATGGCAAAATTATGATCATGACAGATCAGGTTAGTTTATGAACTAAAATCCAAATACTCAAAATTGAAACATAATTTCATTATTGTCTTTCATCCTACCTTTTCAGGAAATGACTCATTATATATAGGCAGAGAAGATCTTCTTGGAATGATATTAGACTCACGGGATTCTGTGAAGTTCAGCAACTACTTGCAGAAGTGTGTGTGTATGACACACAGAGACATGTGTATGTACACACACAACAAAAAAATGACTGACAACAGAGAGAGGAAACCAGATTTTAGTTAAACACTTCAACTTATGCCTTCATTTGTGGCAGATGGATTTAAAAGCAAAAAACAGACACCTCACAAGGTGGCAGTTGAGAATGCAGTGTTAGTGGAGTTGCAGGGCAACCTGTGTGGCCAGACATTTCAACTCAAGCAACAATAGTCTCATTGATGTGTAAATAAATCCTCCTAATGAACATTCACATCATGAGATGCTGGACAAATGAGCATTTTTAAAAAATATATAGACTATAGACTTTCACATTTTGTGGACTGAAATTGGAGAATAACACACACACTTCATATGCTACATCTGTCCATCATTCTTTCCCTACCCTGCAACTCTGCTAATACAGCATTCTTACCTGCCCCCTTGTGAGCTGTATGTTTTTTGTTATTAAATCCATCTGCTGCTGATGAAGGCATAAGCCGAAATGTTCAACTAAAATCTGTCATCTTTTTGTACGTATATATATTTAGTGACTGAGCATATCCTCCAGGATCCAGAGCCTCCTAACAAGCCTGCTGTTAAGTTGCTTCTAAATTTTTTCCTATATTTATATCTCTATAAACATCCCCAGATGTTTTCATAATACTGCACAGCCATGATTTTAATAAGAATGTAGCAATGAATATGGAAATGCATGACAACATTCCTATAAGTTTCCCTTTTGTAACTATTCAAGCATTGTTCTTTTTTGTACTCAGGATCAAGATGGATCCCACATCAAAGGCTTGCTGATCAATTTTATTCATCACAATTGGCCATCACTTCTGAAACATGGCTTTCTTGAGGAATTCATTACTCCAATTGTAAAGGTACTATACATGCTCCCAGTATGTATTAATTATGGGCATACTATAGCTAATGAAGGGGTGGGTACAAGAACTTATTTTCCTAGTTCCTGTCAGACATTTTATAAGATCCTTCCGTGTTTTCAAACAATGAATAGAGACCTCATAGAGTTTAAGGGTGTACTAAAGGGAAGACGTGCTGAGACACATGGAATAATTTCAAACACACATCAAATTTTCATTAGGTTATACCAATAAGAGAAAATAGGCTATACAAAAATATAACAGAACTTAATTTGCTAAGGAAAAGTGGTCTGAAACATGACCATCGATACAACAATATCTGCTTATACAACAATTCAGGAAACCACATATAAAGTTATGAACAGTTGGTGCTTAATACCAATAACTTAAGAATATCTTAATGTTTAAAAAAGGGGAAGATGTATCATTTATGTATGGTGCTCATATATATACTTTTTCAATCTTTCTGGACACTGGTTTGTGGCAATATTATAGGTCACACACTACCTATGGAATCTGATTAATTCTGTGGTGGGAGTTGGAAATTCATTTTTTGTTTTTTAGGAAACTGAGAATAAGCTTGTTAGCTTCAGCTAAACTATTTATTTGCACAGAGCTGGAAATCTAGAAGCCCCAGTAATTCTGCACTGGATTCATGAAGCACAAGACAGAGCAGCCATGCAAATCCAAACTGAACAAGTTCAAATGTCAAAAGGCCTATAAAAGAAAAATAATCGTTTGGATACATTGACCCCTGTGTTGAACATATGCAGTCCTAAATATTATTTATTTATTCAATTTCTATACTGCCCTTCCAAAAATGGCTCAGGGTGGTTTACACAGAGAAATAAATAAAATGGATCCCTGTCCCCAAAGGGCTTGCAATCTAAAAAGAAACATAAGATACACAGCAGCAACAGTCACTGGAGGTACTGTACTGGGGGTGGATAGGGCCAGTTATATATAATGCCTAAACTTGCATCATGTAACAGCATATACATGCTATAAGGGAGAAAAGGAAAAGGAACAACAACAAAGGCTGAGGGGCAGAGAAGTAACACCATTTTATTTTTATTTTTGAGTTTAACAAGTGTGGAGGGGGTGTATTCTGAACCAGGTAGTTCCCTTTGTTTGCCAAACAGTAGCAGGATTTTGTGTATAATATCTATGATAGAAGCTGATAGAATAGAATGGGCACAACCTTTCTCCACACAAGGAAGAATCCCCTTAGAGCTATATAGAGCGCTGTTGCTTCCTTTCCTCCTACGGTAGTGAATGCACACCATTGTGTGAAAGCAGCACACTAGGACATTTTGGGAAGTAGGAGTTCTGTGTACACTTGTCATATCCCAATTCAGGACTTTCCTGATCAAATTAGTCAAGATCTGGATCTCAAGTAACTTGTAGTATGTAGACTGGGGGATATAAATAGGGTTTTATTGAACCCTATGGGGACTTTGCATGTGAATGCTGCATCTTATGTAGGGAAGGAACTTTTTTCAGTAACCTATGTTGGATATAATTTTCATGAAGTTGCAATATCTAACTGGAATATCTCTGTTTTTAGGCAAGCAAAAATAAGCAAGAACTTGCCTTCTATAGTATTCCTGAATTTGATGAATGGAAAAAACATATGGAGAATCATAAAGCCTGGAAGATAAAATACTACAAAGGTTTGTGTTTAAACCACCACTCCACGTAAACCAACACCAATGCCTTTAGGATATAATATAGCTTAAGTTAGTCATATCTAAGTCCTTTTCAGATTAATTAAATGAATTAGTTGTGACTAACTTAACTTCCATTGCTTCATTGGGACTTAGTCATGAGACTTTAGCTGGATTGCGGCCTCTGAATTTTCACTAATGTAATAACTCATTCACAGCAAAGTGTTTTAGCTGTAGATATCTGTTAGTTTCTAAGGGATTGTGGAGGATTTATTGATTAGGTTATTGTTCTATTTTTCTTTCACACTGGGGTAGGTTTGGGCACTAGCACTTCTAAAGAAGCAAAAGAATATTTTGCAGATATGGAAAGACATCGAATTTTATTTCGATATGCTGGTCCTGAAGATGATGCCGCCATTACATTGGTAAATACCTCATGCATTAATTTCTCTCAATTTACTCTTTAATTCATATTTTTCAAACCTTCACCTTTAGCCTTGTTTAGTTATTGTATTTGCAGATTAAAATGCTTTAAACACTCCAAACTACAAGAAATTTTTCCTTATAGAAAGATCCTATCATTGATCACTTTAAAGCCTATTTTTGTATTTATTTTATTCTTTTGGAATTCATTTTGAGATGGATTGACCAGTAACATACACCAAAAATGTTTATAACATTACAATAATTGCTGCTTCATTTTTCTAATCCTCAAAAACACTGAATTTGCTTTTTAATTTTTTTAACAACTTCTAGAGTACATTGGGTTGACTTTTTCACTGAGCTATCTACGTAAGCCCAAAATAGGTAGTCACACCCAATAATCCATTTATACCTAATCTGTTTATAAGTAAAATTAGGATTTTTAAAATTTATTATTTTCCCAGAGTACATTGCTAGACATTCATAGTGAGAAGAGCAATGCTCTCTGAACCAATTAAATGAATCCATTCTAAAATGGGCAGTCCAGTTGCAGACACCATAGGAAAGAATGCCTTGAAGAGATCCTGTATCCTTGTAGAGACTTCCAAAAACATCAAGAAGTGAGGTCAGACTGAACTCGCTGCACCAGTTGAAGGCTATTCATGTGTGCATAGCAGTAGAGTGGGGAGATTATGCTGGCTAAGCGTAAAACCAGAACAGCTCAGTTCCTGCTCAGACAACACAAGGAGCCATGAAGAACTCCCACGCTGCAGTGCCAACTGCCCCAGGGTCCTTCTGATGAGTGGCAGCGGCTTCTTGAAGGTTGAAGGCGGGTGTCTCTGTCAGCCCTATCTTAGAGATGCCAGGGGTCGGGGGACTTGGAACCTTTTGAGCAGCCCCATTCCCTAAGGGGAATATCTTGCAGTGCTCACACATGAGACGTGTGAGCACTGTAAGATATTCCCCTTAGGGGATGGGGCCAATCTGGGAAGAGCAACTGCATGCTTTAATGCAGAAGGTTCTAAGTTCCCTCCATGGCATATCCAAGACAGGGCTGAGAGAGACTCGCACCTGTAACCTTGGAGAAGCTGCTGCCAGTCTGTGTAGACAATACTGAGCTAGATGGACCAATGGTCTGACTCGATGGCAGACCATTGAGGCAGTTTCCTATGTTCCTATTGGTGGTTCCTCTTGCCCTCTAGTTCTGACTTGTAAAATATTAATTTCAGAAAGAGAAAGAGAGTGCATTTTTGAATAAAATGGCATAGTGGTGAACAATCAATTACAGATATTGTGTTGACAGAGATTTGCCATATTTACTCCTGTTGCAAAAGTCATCTGTATTTAGTGTTTTCAATAGTAAAATCCAAAATAATGCTTCTGTATTGTCTCTTTATTTCTGTGGACATATCTTACCAATTTCCTAACTTTGAGAGTCTACTGATGCAAAGTGTACAGGAAAACCTGCAGAGAATATGTGCACAGAGGCATTAAAAAGGTGACATAGAGTAGTTAATATAGAGTAGATATATGAAGGTCAGCCATCCCAAAATTTAGGGGTTTGGGCCATATTAGAGGCTTCGACATTTCTCTGTAAGAACAGTCTTGAATTAGAAAGGGGTTTACTTTTGTACTCCTTTCAGTTACAAAAATGCTGGTCTGACATTTCTTGTTTGTAAGATAATATAATTCAATGTCAGAAAAATTATGCATTGGGTAGGAGTTCTAACTTTAAAGTAGTTGGGGTTTTTTAAGGGGAAAAAATCTGCTTCATTAAGCTGTGTCTGATCTGTTTCAGAATGCAGATCTGTCCAGAAAAGAGGGAAACCATGGATCAGTTCCTAATGCTTGAGGACTTTGATATTTGTGGGGGTTCCATTCTCTGCAATTACCGTGGATAAGGAATACAGATGAATTAGATCAATGGTATTGTGGGTGTTAGGTTCCTAGAGGCCCAAAGACTGTGGAGAAACCAGGCAAAAATGGGGGGGATCAAAATAAACTGCCCTATTATGCTACGTGGGCCTCCAGTCTGGAAATGCTGCCCACCCACCCACCCCCCTGGTCAAAGATCTGGATTTTTTCCATGAAAGAATGCAGATTTTTTTGGTTTTTAAAAACAGAAATGAGCCACAAAATGGCTCCTTTTCTTAAAATGGCAGCCAGAAATGAACTCCAAGGTCATTTACAACCACACCCCCAGCCCACGGATACACATAATTAACCCTTTTCCTCCCGTCCCCCTTCCCCCCGCCCACATATGCCAAGGTTGGGTATCCATTACCTGACTGCGGATATGCAAAACTGCGGATAGCGAGATTGCCTTGTAACTCCTTCCACAAACAGAAGAAATTCTGTTTGTGTAAATGGTGGAGGGTGATTTTTGGCCCCCTGCACTCTCAAAAGATCTGTTCCTGGGGACCTCCAATCCTTAATAGATTTAGTGAGTCACAAGGGGCTACAGAGGAAGGGCAGATTGGTGAAAACACCCTCCCCCACATGTTGGATACATGATCCAATGCTAGCTCCGCAGTTCTCTATGTGTGCAATTATTATATCTTTGCTAGCTTAACATGTAGCTTCCAATTGTGATTTGATTATGTAAAAATTTTGTAGGCCTTCAGTAAGAAAAAAATTGATGATCGAAAAGAGTGGTTGACGAACTTCATGGAAGATAGAAGACAGCGCCGGTTGCATGGACTACCAGAGGTAATATTTAAGTATTAAGAGGGAGTGGCAAAGTTATTTTTTGTTGATGTGAAAAGTAATAACAACTTTTTATTTATTTTAGCAATTTTTGTATGGTACAGCAACAAAGCATCTCAGTTACAATGACTTCATCAACAAGGAGTTGATTCTCTTTTCAAACTCTGATAATGAGCGATCCATTCCATCCCTTGTTGATGGTGAGTAGATCTTTATGAATGAATATATCATATGTTTTTTATTGTCATTTTGAGTATGTAATTGTTTTGAAAATGAGCCAGTTTGTCACTCTGATGTGTCTTTTCAGTCATCTCCTTGTTCTGCTCTTCCCAATGAATCAAAACTGATTCAAAAACTTTATGTTTTTATTGCCTCAGTACAGATCAGTGCTCAGATGGTAGGGTGAGGTGGGTGAGCAACATGGTCTCCTTACATTTTGTGATGATCCCCTTGGTTACTGGTTTTAGAAGGCCACAGGGGGTATGATTTGGTTAAAACTGGGGGAGTCAGTGAGAGGGACTTACAGATTTCATTCAGAGTCCCCCTATCTTCCTTTTCTCCCATACTTGGAACATTATGAATCCAATTTCAAAATCATGGTTTAAGTACAGGGAACATGCCATCACCACATCTTGCCTACTCCCCTCTCATGTCACACAGTTTCCCCTTTCCTGGTTTGCTCTAGCCATAATTGTTGTGATGTTTGATTAGGTGGACTGTGGTTAGCATGAATGAATGAATCCAGACTATTCTTTGAAACCATGGTTTCAAAGCAGTCCTGGTTAGTAATATAAATGGTTTGATTCTGAAATAATGGCAAACTATGGTTGCACAGACCAGGAAAGCAGGGAAGGACAGGAGCCTGAAGCCTCCAATTTACCAGATTATGGTTTGACAATTGAACAGTGTGACGTTTGAACCTGGCCATTCTGATTCCAGTTCTTGCTGCTTTGTGCTGTTTCGTTACCCACACAAAGATAATCATTATACTTAATTCTCTTAGCCAGCAAACAGCCATGAGTGGAGATATGGCAAGGTTATGTGTGCCGGGGAGGAAGGCACCTGATTGGCTGGGTGCCGGTTGGCTGATGTTCGCTGGACTGAAAGCTAATGGCAACGAGGAGAGGCAGGCGAGGCGGTGGCGGGCCCAGCCACGTTAGGGGAGGCGGAGGTGGTAGGCCCGGCCGTGTTGGGAAGGCGGAGGTGGCGGGCCCGGCCACATTGGGGAGGCGGAGGTGGTGGCGGTGGGCCTGGCTGTGTTGGGGAGGCGGAGGTGGCGGGCCCGCCCGCAGCAGGGAGGTGGAGGCGGTGGTCCTGGCGGTGGCGGGGAGGTGGCAGCAGCAACTGGCAATGGCTGCTGTGAGGAGGAGGCGCGGCCGTGGGCCAAGGCGGTGGTGGGAAGCCGCAGTGAGGAGGCGGGTGTCAGGAGACGGTCGCAGAAACCGTGGGTGGGGAGTGGGGTAGGGGTGTGCACGGAACCGCAGAGCTGCGGTCCGGCACTGGGGTGGGGGGTTCCAAAAAGACTAGGGGGGCTTTACTTAACCCTCCCAACAACCGCGCTGTATTTCTCCGAGTAATCGGGCGGCAGGATAGCTCCCTGCCGCCCCCTTCAAAGTCCTGCTCGGCTGGCGGCCGCCCACAAGAAGACCCGTGGCGTTCAAACAGACCCATCGTGAAGTAAATCCATCGTTACGAAGATCCATCGTTAAGAAGATCCGCTCTGTGTAGTCCCCGCTTGCAAGAAGTCAAGACCCCCTCCCATTCCAAGTCACAAGAGAGGGCGGCGGGAGAACTCCCCTGCCGTGCCCTTCCCCTTTGCCGGTCTGGCTGCAAATGGCTTCTAAGAAGCCTTTCGCGCACGCGCGCGAAAGGCTTCTTAGAAGCCATTTGCAGCCAGACCGGCAAAGGAAACGGCAGCCTGCAGGGAGTTCTCCGCCGACCGTTTTAAAGGAGAACGGTCGGCGGAGAACTCCCTGCAGGCTGCCG
This sequence comes from Hemicordylus capensis, assembly GCF_027244095.1. Taxonomy (NCBI): domain Eukaryota; kingdom Metazoa; phylum Chordata; class Lepidosauria; order Squamata; family Cordylidae; genus Hemicordylus; species Hemicordylus capensis. Next base: position 108,251,729 of record NC_069662.1, read on the forward strand.
TTTCCTTTGCCGGTCTGGCTGCAAATGGCTTCTAAGAAGCCTTTCGCGCGCGTGCGCGTGCGCGAAAGGCTTCTTAGAAGCCATTTGCAGCCAGACCGGCAAAGGGGAAGGGCACGGCAGGGGAGTTCTCCCGCCGCCCTCTCTTGTGACTTGGAATGGGAGGGGGTCTTGACTTCTTGCAAGCGGGGACTACACAGAGCGGATCTTCTTAACGATGGATCTTCGTAACGATGGATTTACTTCACGATGGGTCTGTTTGAACGCCACGGGTCTTCTTGTGGGCGGCCGCCAGCCGAGCAGGACTTTGAAGGGGGCGGCAGGGAGCTATCCTGCCGCCCGATTACTCGGAGAAATAGAGCACGGTTGTTGGGAGGGTTAAGTAAAGCCCCCCCTATTCTTTTTGGAACCCCCCAGACATTCTTCCCGAACCAAAACCACCCCGTGTCCGGACTGGTCTGGAGGCCTTTAGAATGGCCTCCGAACCGGTCCGTGCACATGACTAGAGTGGGGTGGAAAGCAGCGATTGGGGAGTAGGGGGGGAGAAGCGGTCAGGCGTCGGGACTGGAGACTGAGGCATAAGCTGGGGGGGAGGGCTTGGGTGGAGGGGAGTGGGGCTGAATGTGTGGTGCCCGTTGGAGGCTGGGGTGGAAGGGAAACTGGCAGTGGGGCTTCCCTGTTCAACACCTGGGAGGAGGAGCGGCGGTGGGGCCCTTTTTGGCCGCCTGCTCGGAGATGCTCTGTGCAGGTGGTGGTGGGGAGGGAGGGGAGGAATGGAAGTGGGGGAGGGCAAACGAAACCGGGGCAGGAGGGAGGATGAGGGGGGAACAGCCGGCCCCAAAGAGCGCAAAGATGTTCTGTGCAGGGTTGGCTAGTTCTTGAATTATTACTCTTCTTCAGAAGGTCAGATAACAGTTACTTTGTCTTGCAATGTTTTAATTTAGGAGTATGACATTCTGATTGGTTTCTGTTACTTTGGAGTAACATTCAGTTACTCCTCTTCAAACGAAATCCAAGCATATTTTAGTGAGGCTTTATGAAGTCTAGCTTAATGGCTCAGGTTCAGTATTTATGAATCAAAGGTTAGGAATTTTTTGGTGGGGCTAGTAACAATAATAATACTTAACATTTTTATAGCACTTTTTGAGTGTGCAAAGCTCTCCTGGTGTATTGCCTTGATATAATCCATATAGCAACACTATAAGATAAGTAAGCATTATTTCCATATTACAGCTGGGGAGCTGGGCTGAGAGGGAGTTGCTTGCTCAAGGCCAGCTAGTGAGTTCATGCCAAAGGTGAGATTTGAGCCCTGGAAATCCTGATTTGCAGCTCAGTCTTTTAACCCCTATGCGAAGAGGTGTGAAGTTGGTCTTTTACTAACCTACCATTTAAATCTACTTCTTATTCCAGAATTGTCAAACTAAGGCTGCCGTCTTTAGATTCATAATGCCATGACTATGCTATACCCAGTCATGGCATGATGAGCCTAAAGATTGCAGCCTTAGTCTGAAGATTCTGGAATCGAAATTAGATTTAAGTGGTAAGTCAGTAAAAGGGCAACTTCACATCTAATGGCAGCAATGATGTACAGGAGAACTGCTGCTTGACACCAGGCGTGCAGTTCCACTGCCATTTTCGTGACGTCTCAAGCCACCAGTGTCATGGTTCTCAGTCTCAGCCTGACTTCAGCAAGCCAGCTTCAAATGTTGATTTTAGAGGTTGGAGTTTTGCGTGTTGGACTGAGATCAGTAACCGACATTCTCCGCCTGACATTGGTGGCTTCAGACATAATGAATACTGCTGCGGTAGTGCATTCTCCTATACTTAGTTGCTGTGTTACATGTGAAGGAAAGATTTATTTTCTGTGCTCTTGTGATACTACTTAGTTCAATATTCACTTGAATTCATATAGATTTGTTTTTAAAATTTATTAAATTTTTAGTATCATTTTGTTCAGCATTTCTCTTCAAGTGCAATAAGAGAGAGATTGGCACAGCTAGAGCACAATTTCCAAAAGTGTTTTTAAAAATTAAATAAATAAATAAATAAATGTTTTTCTTCAACAGGTTTTAAACCAGGTCAGCGCAAGGTTTTGTTCACTTGCTGTAAGAGAAATGATAAACGTGAAGTTAAAGTTGCTCAGTTGGCTGGTTCTGTTGCTGAGATGTCAGCCTACCATCATGGAGAGGTGGGTATGAATAAAAGTGGGCAGAGTGAGCAAGTGTGCTTTGCATCAGGGGCATATCTAGGGGTAGGGCAGGCAGGGCACGTGCCCTGGGCGCCACTTGAAGGGGGCGCCATTTTGTAAAATTAATTTTTTTTAAAGAATGGCTTCCAAAAACAAAATGGCCACCGTGCATGCTCATATGGCCTCTGTGAGGCTCTAGGTCATGCCAGGCTTTGCAGAGGCCATTTGAGCATGCGCGGTGGCCATTTTGTTTTCAGTGGCCTTTTTAAAAAAAAGATTATTTTTAAAAACGGCCACTGCACATGCTCAAATGGTCCCTGCGAGGCCCTAGAGGCCAGCGGGGTGAGGGGGAATCTTTGCAACCCCCCCAGCCTTTAGGAAGCCCCCCAAAGGAGCTACGGGTAAAAATAATAATAATAAAAATATAATATAAGACACTGTACACATATTCAGATTGGCACTATGTACAGAGAATCAGGGCTTGTGAATACTGAGCTGACGCTTAAGAGCTAGGATTGTATTCATTTGCTCTAACTTTGCTTCTTGTGATAAGTGAATTAAATGTGATGTCTTGCTAATATGGCTATTAATGGTGAGTTTGTCTTTGAATCAGTGTGAAACCCTTAATATTAAGGCCCACTGGGAGATTCTTGTTCTCTTTCTCTCATTTTAACTGTCTTTCTGAAATACTAGAATATATTCCAAGCAGTGACAGTTTACTCTGCATATCCTTTAATTATTTACAGAGTATCTGGGGAAAGTCAAATTCTCCATTGATTTTTAAAACTTATGTAATGGTGATGCTACAATGCATAGTAGAGAATTAGACAGGCACTTCTGTTTAGTTTTCCAAATACATCTCCACATAGTATTTGGGTATTTCATGAGCCCCAGCATACTGAAATTTGTAGTTTTCCAGCATTTTTTGGTCTGGCTACGTCCACTGCTAAATAGTTTTTGAAATATTAAAAGATTAACGAGCTTGACTTGTATTTTTCAGCTGATATGATGGTAAAGTTCTCTGAAAGATGGGTGTCAGATGCTTGGACAGGGGGTGCAATTTCAGTGTTTGCCCTAGGTGCTGTTTTCCCTAGATACGCCTCTGCTTTGCATATTTCTTTGTGAGAACTTGGAGACCATGGTCAGTTTGGGTAACAGGGCAAGCCCAGGTTTGGAAAAGCAGGCCTGATGCCATCTGTTGCTTCCTGTTTGGTGATTTCAGTGGTAAATGCATGGAAGAAGAACTTCCACCTCTTTTCCATCATGTCATCATGTATATATGACAGTGATACTGGTGAATGTGATAGGTAAGATTGGGAGTCTTCATTTCTCTTCTACTCCCCACTCGCAGCCCTTTTAATCAAACTTGATAGGAAATTAGTCAGTTAAGTCAGTATTTGATTCTGCAGTAGATCAAAGATGACAAATAAATGTCTTTTTAAAAGGTGCAATATTGTACCCTGTAGTAACAATCTTCAAATATTTTTCTCCTAGCAAGCGCTAATGATGACTATTGTCAACTTAGCACAGAACTTTGTTGGAAGTAACAATGTCAGTTTGCTACAGCCTATTGGTCAGTTTGGTACTCGGCTTCATGGTGGCAAGGATGCTGCAAGTCCCCGTTACATTTTCACTATGCTAAGGTAACATTTTGTTCAAAACAAATTTGTGGGGCTCAGCTCATTGAAAGTGCCGACTCAATGTGCTTCAGCTGTGAAAAAGGCCAATTCCATGCTAGGGATCATTAGGAAGGGGATTGAAAATAAAACGGCTAATATTATAATGCCCTTATACAAAACGTTGGTGTGGCCATACCTGGAGCACTGCGTACAATTCTGTTCACCACATCTAAAAACAGTCATTGTAGCAGGGGCATAGCCACCATTGTGCCAATGGGTTCAAAGAACCTGAGCCGCCAATGAAAAGGGCTGCTGAAGCCCTGTGGCTTGGGCTCCAGAGGAGCCCAGAGCGAACTCCCCCCTAGGGGTGTGCAAGGGTCCAAACCAGTCCGGACGGGCACGGGGGGGGGGTTGTAGCTTTAAGGGTGGGGGTGGTACTCCCCACCCCCGCTGCTCTTCCCCCTCTGGCGCTGTGGTTTTAGAGAAAGATTCTGGGGCGGCAGCGTTCCTCCCTGCCGCCCCTGGCCCCGTCGTTAGCCTGCAAGTACCGAAGTAAAGATCACGCATGCGCCCTTTCTGCCGCACGTGCACACTCGCCGCCGCGCACGCGCTCCACTGATGTCCCACGTGGGCTTCGGCATTGGAGGATACTCCCTCCCTGTCTTCAGCACAAGATGTGGTCATAACATCTGTGTTGAAGCCATTGGCACCAAGCATGGTCTTGGCATCAACAGCAGAGTCGACTTCAATATCGACAGTGAAGGAGCTGCCTTTGATATAGAGGGCATCGACGTTGAAAGTGTCGGCATTGACTTTTAATGTGCTCCACTTTGAGTCCTGCTCAGATTCTACCTTTGTCGATCTCGATGCCTGCAACACTGAGGCTGACTCCTATGGTGTCGGGGTCTGTCTCGGTACCAAGGGCAATGTTTCCTTCACTGGCATTGACTCCAATAAGATTGCCGTTGACATCAACAATGCGAGACATACCCTTGGCTCTGAATACACCAATTCTGACAGAACAGGTTGTCAGCTCCCGATTACTTTTGAGATCGAAGATGCTGAGGCTGGTTATATCTGGAGAACTGGAGCTTTGGACCGCAACACAGCACAATCTCTGCTTTGAGTGCTGGACTCCATTAACACTACCCCATCTACATCAACGTTTAGAGGTTTCCTGCAATCTGTAGAGCGTGACACTCATGATTTGGTGGAGTCAACTATTGCTCAGCAGTGTCCACCTGGGTGTTATGCACTTACAGCAGCACATCTAGCCACTACGACCAGTTGGCACACGTGGTTTCTTGCACCAAGACTCATCATCTGCCCGCCCTTATGGTTTCGGACGGGATTCCTCAGGTTAAGCATACAATTACCAGGAGGATAGATCATAGGAGTGAACCTCGTTGGACAGACAGACCCCACTGGCAGTGGCCTTTTCTCATGGTCTCCCTGTAAGAACACTGGCTGCAGGGTGTGCTTCTGCACCTGTAGCAAAGCAAAAGGTATTGACTGCATTCGCACCACTCAGACATTGATGGAAGAGCCCCAATCTACGTACACTCCGGTAATGCTGTCTAAACAGACTCAGATGAAAGCAAAGCAGTTCACATAAGATGAAACACAGACTCACCTTCCAATGTCTGAGCCTCTACCTCCCTGCTTAAGCCTTTTGCAGCCGAGTGGCGGAAGGGCCAGCAGGGGGGTATCCTGCCGCCCCAATTGCTAACTAAAAAAGGCGCGTCGGAGGGGGGGAAAGCGGCGGGAGGGGTAAGTACACCCTCCCCCGCCCTTAAAGGAACCCCTACCCCAGTGCCGGACCGCAGCTCTGCGGTTCTGTGCACATCACTACCTCCCGAACCTCCCCACTGCAGTAGTACAAGTCTACATCATAGAACTCACCTGTTGCTACAGAGATGATTGCCTGCTCTGGCAGTCATCCAGGAACTGAAATGCTGGCATTTCTTCCTGCCTTAAATAGCTATGTGGTCACATGGGGCAGGGCGAAAGCGCCACAAGGAGCTGTGGTAGTCCACACCAAGAGGCTTCCGCACAGGTGCAGAACCCATTTCTAATGGATGCCAGTGGTTCACTACCAGATCATCAGTTACAGGTGTGCAACCTGTTTTTCATAGTGCCCTCATATTCATAGTGTATAACTTAACCCCTGTAACCTGACAAAAAGATACCTTTTGGAGTGGTGACTTTTTAAAATATGCGATGCAGAGAGCAACTAAGCCTGTTCATCCCAGCATAACTTCCCTCCACTTACTGTTGTTGGTTGGATTGTGAGCAACTTTGGGACAGAAAACAATTTTCTTATTCTTTTTGCTAAATAAGCCCCTTTGAGAACATTTTTAAAAGTTGGTTGAAAAGCAGTATACAAAAAAATAACAACTGCTTGACTTGAAAGTGCTTTGATTCTTTTTCTTCTTTTACAGCTCTTTAGCAAGACTTCTTTTTCCTGCAGTGGATGACAACCTACTTAAGTTCCTTTATGATGATAACCAGCGTGTAGAGCCTGAATGGTACATTCCCATAATTCCTATGGTCTTAATAAATGGTGCTGAAGGCATCGGCACAGGATGGGCATGTAAAATTCCAAACTATGATACTAGAGAGATTGTGAACAATGTCAGACGAATGTTAGATGGATTGGACCCTCATCCTATGGTAATGGAACTTTAATATTTTTTTTAAAGGGGTGGGAGGTAATTTTATAATTCATATTTTTAAAAGATGGATTTTTCTGGTTTTTCCCCCTAAACAAAGAAAGCTAATGTGAGATATTAACCCAGTTTGGACATAATACAGAACTGAGAGTCAAGTGGACCCACAGTTCCGCTCCCTCCCCCCACGTGCTTACCTGTCCAAATTTGGACGTAAGCTCTGGCCTCCTCTCTGCAGTCTGCAAGACTGCAGAGAGGAGGGGGAACTGGCTGCTGGATTTTCTCCTTTGATTGATGGACACCCACGGCAGCCAGTTGGGATGGAGAGAGGGAGGAGCTTCCTTCCCTCAACTCTGGTCCTGGGTAAGGCTGCCTCCATTACTGAATTTGGATGATATTGAGGCAGCCATAAACTGGAGGCCTGAGCAGCAAACCTTACTACAACCCAAGGGTTCAAATTGGAGTTTGGTGAGTGAACCCTCAGTTTCCCACATTCGGACATTCAGGTTTGGGGACCTCTGGCTGCTCTGTCTCCAGTTCCCCATTATGTTTGAACCCGGTGCACGTCTTCAGTATCTATGCAAAAACCTAATTTGTCTTAAAATGGTAATGTGGGCTTTATTTTAGATATGTGTTCTGGTGAAAGCCATTTTTAAGGCCTAGTTCTTCATTTATATGTAATATCTGTATTTGATCATGACAGAATATGGCATAGTTAAGGCTGTACACATTTTCAAAAAGAGCTTTTCATTTGTCTGGGACTAACGGATGCTAATATCAAAGAACTGCTAAATGTTATGATCCTATGTATTGAATCCAGTTTTAGCAACATGCATATGAGAAATCTAGCAAGTTCTCACAATATCCTTGCCACAGTACTATTTCATCTGTTTACTAAGTTTATTTAGAAGAGGTCTTCAGGATGCCTCAGACCTGGAGTGAAAGTGATTCATTCTTCTGTCAAAGTTATTGTACAGGATACTCTCTAGCATTTTGTGATGGTGACTGTTATTTATGAATACATTTATAATTACGTGCATATACATATATTAATAACATGTCAACATTCCTTCCCAGCTTCCAAACTACAAAAACTTTAAAGGAATGATCCAGGAACTTGGTCAGAACCAATATGTAGTGAGTGGAGAAATATTTGTGGTTGACAGGAACACAGTAGAAATTACAGAGCTTCCAGTTAGAACATGGACTCAGGTGAGTTCTTTTAACCAAAGTCATTCAAGATTTTGAACATTTGTACTGTTTTATTTTAAAGAACTAATGCTCATTTTTAAATGTATTTATAGGTTTACAAAGAGCAGGTGTTAGAACCTATGCTGAATGGGACCGAAAAAACACCAGCATTAATTTCTGATTATAAAGAGTATCACACTGATACAACTGTGAAGTTTATTGTGAAAATGACAGAAGAAAAACTTGCTCAGGCAGAGGCTGCTGGACTTCACAAAGTCTTTAAGCTTCAAACAAGTCTAACTTGTAATTCTATGGTAACTTTTCTATATGTTTGACTACCAGACTAACAATGATTTACCATTTTTGTTTTGCCATGGTACTGAGAGATTCTATACATCACATGACTAAATGCATCTCTTATATTTATTTTTATAGCAAAAATAATAATGGCTTATTTGTACTTTAATTTTTATGAGGTTTTATGAGGTTTTTTATGAAATCTCAGTTTCAATACCTTATTGAAGGAATCTGGTGAAGCAGAAAACACTCTTTCTTTTTCCACTGAGTACATAATTTAAACCTCAGTAATTAAGCAACTCAGAAAATGCTTGTTCCTAAGATAGGAATGGACTCACTTTAGCCTCTAGTTTATTTACATGCTCATGAGTTGAAGATTAGAGTAAGTTCAGAATTCCAAACTCCTAACACAATCATGGCTCTCAACTTAAGAATGAAATAGAAGTATGTAACAAAGTGATTATCTCAGATATACAGAGCTTACCTTTAGATGTTTTGCTTTTGGTAGAGGCACACCAAAAGTATAAAGAAACTTTATACTGGTACAAGACACCAGTGAATAATCCAACATAGAAAGGGGAGCACTTTCTGAAATAAAATACTCTAGAATTCCTTGTTGATATAGAAGTGTATGTGAAGTTTTATTTTCTGTCAGATTCAAGTCTTATTTTCTATCAAGATTGAAGTATTTCACATTAAATAATTAGTTGAGCAAAGCTAAGCCTTTGGTTTAATTTACTGATCTGGATCATGATCCGTGGGTTGCAGTTTTGTGTTTTGTTTCCATGTGTTTTTGTGAAAATAAGTAATCTCCTGGGTATATTTAACCATGTGCAAAGTTTTAAATAATTTTTAATCACAAATATTTTATTTTTGTATAGGTGCTATTTGATCACATGGGCTGTCTGAAGAAGTATGAAACAGTGCAAGATATTCTGAAGGAATTCTTTGACTTGCGGTTAAATTATTATGGCTTGCGCAAGGAGTGGCTTGTAGGAATGTTGGGGGCAGAATCTGCCAAGCTTAACAATCAAGCTCGCTTCATTTTAGAGAAAATACAGGGGAAAATTACCATAGGTAAGAACTTGTAAAATTTAAGGCACCTTTTAAAGTTCAGACGACCATACATAAAAACATCTTAAATACAATTTTTTCCTTTATTGTTTCACATAGAGAATAAATCAAAAAGAGATTTGATTCAAATGTTAGTCCAGAGAGGCTATGAATCTGACCCTGTGAAAGCCTGGAAGGAAGCACAAGAAAAGGTAACTCGTGTAGGAAACAAGAATGGTTCTTTAACTGAAGAGGAGTTGTTGTATTGCCATTTTTTTTTTACAATATCTAAGTTGGTTGTTCTTGTTTTTATTCTCTCAAGTATATGGATATCTATATATTTAATTCTCTAGGGACTATGTGTGCCCAGGATTTGGCGGCGGAACTCTTGCCACTCTCTGCGAGAGTTTGGGACTGAGGGAAACGTCGGTTGGGGGTTGGAGGAGCCCAGAAGAGGAGGCCGAGGGGGTGCCGCTCCGGCGGCTGGGGGCGACGAGAGGAGAAGAGGCAGCGGGTGGCTGAGCCGTGCTGCCGAGAGGAGCCTGTCTGGGTGGGCAGCAGTGGCGGTGGGCTCCTGAAAATGGCCGGGTGGAGGCTGGCGCAGCAACTGGGGCTGTTGTGGCGGGCATGGGGGCTGGGAGGGGAGAGAGTGGTGGAGGAGGAGGCGGGCCCTGGTAAAGGAGGCGGCCAGTGGGCGAAAATGATGGGGAATAGATTGGGGTGGAAGTGGGGGGGAAGCGGCGAGGAGAGACTAGCAGCACAAGTGCTGTGCCTCGGTTCGGTTAGTATATTTTTAATTGTCTTCTGCTCCTACCAAATTTTCTTGAAACTCATGAGTTTTCAACTTTATATTGCTAATAAGAAAGAAGAATGATCTAAATAAAATACTGTCTTAGTGGTGCAGCGGGGAAATGCTTGACTAATAATGCTTGCCGGTTTGAATCCCGCTGGTATGTTTCCCAGACTTTGCGGAAAACCTCTATCGGGCAGCAGCCATATAGGAAGATGCTGAAAGGCATCCTCTCACACTAAGCGAGAGGAGGCAATGGGAAACCCCTCCTGTATTCTACCAGAAGAAAACCACAGGCCTCTGTGGGTGCCAGGAGTTGAAATTGACTTGATGGCACACTTTACCTTTTACCTTTATCATCTTTGCAGTTGTAGGAAATATGTACAGTAGCATCAACCAATTTGATTTTGTTATAGGCAGCTGAAGAGGAAGAAATGCAGAATCTGAATGATGATAATTCCTCCTCTTCCGGATCTACCTCAGGCCCAGATTTCAACTACATCTTAAATATGTCTTTGTGGTGTCTCACTAAAGAGAAAGTAGATGACATCATTAAACAGCGTGATGCAAAAGTGAGTATTTTTCAGAACCTCTAACTTAAAACTGCTTTCTAATCTTCTGTAAATGAGGCTGTGGTATTGCAAACTATGGGACAAGAAGTTACACTATAAATGTTAAGAATTGGTATTTTGTATATGTTGGCCACATTCTCATGATAGGCTCAGTCACAGTTAAATAGTTAACTGTGTTCAGCAGGCTCACTTTTCCCAATGGAGCAGGTTGTAAGAACCCAGAATTTCCAGGCAATCCTGGTTACATCACTGATGTTAACCAACATTTAACTTGGAACGCTAACCAGCCCCATCATGAGCACAATGCCTTTTATGTTGCAAAATGTGTTAAGATCATTATTAAGACACTATTGATCAAACATATGTATAGAAATAATAAATTGTGCAGTTGCTTGCATGAATGACAATCCCAACTTTGGTATGATAACATTTGATCATCTTGAACGTTCAGAATACATTTGTTAGTTCAAGAATTCTCACCATAATCACATCTTTTCCTTTGTGTTTTAGGGAAAGGAACTCAGTGACCTCAAGAGAAAATCTCCTTCAGACCTTTGGAAAGAAGATCTAGCAGCATTTGTAGAAGAGCTTGATGTAAGCTATCTTTCTTAATTAAGTACTAATGTCTCAGTTTTCATTGAGGAGAATTAGTCTGGAATAGCTGTTCTTTTAAACTGTTTTCATATGAAGCCTGTTGGAAAAGAGTGAAAGGCGAAATCTTCGTAGTTTCAGAGGCGTAACTAGGGAAAACGGCGCCCGGGGCAAGCACTGAAATTGCGCCCGTCCCCCGTCCCCCGCCGCGACAGGGAAAAACTCAAAAGGTCAGGGGAGACAAGCTGCCTGATGAACGTCAACCCTAGATGGAGCCCACTGCCGCCGTGTCCCTTCTGCTGCTGCCCCTACCTCGGAAGGGAAGCCCGGCGTAAAGGCGCATGTTCTCTTCCAACCGGATGTAATCCACTTCGCCTTGTGAGGTGGAGGGAGTGGCCAGGGGTGGGTAGATGCCCCGCAGCTCCAGCCGCCGGGGAGGTGCCACCGCGCTGAACTTTCTAGGCGCGCTCCCCTTTCCAAGTCCACCAGGGCGCCAGCAAAGGCTTCTTAGCCCCAAGAGAGGCAGGAAGCGCGGGGCTGCTGCCATGGCCGTGTGAGAGAACTTCTTCTCATTCGGTCTAGTGCTGCGCAGTCTGGGGGCTACTAGCCGGTGGGTGATGAGGGCGGGCAGAAATGTATTAAGACCGCCCTCCTCGACGGTGGGAGGAGGTGAAAACACTCTGTTCAGCCCAGCGGCCTCATCAAATTCCTCTTCCAGTTTTAAAGGGACCCTAGAGAGCCGCTTTATACCCAGTCAGGCGCAGCCGTTTGCTCCATCTATCTCCGTAGTTGTCCACACCAGCCTCGGGCTTCAGGTGGGGAGGAGGAAGTGGACCTGGGACCTGGCATGATCTGCATGTAAAGCAGGTGCCCTACTACCACCGAGTCATCTATGCCCTCACCACCACCCCGTAAAAAAACATGGAAATCAATTGGCCATCTAGTAATAGAAGTATAAGGGCCAGCCAGGTGCAATGCCAAGCCTGCCCCGCCCGACCAAGTTCACACATCAGTCATCACACACACCTTGTCCTGGTGCTTTTGCTTGTGTTATGCGGCAGCGGCCGGCCGTTAACTCCCCCTAGTGCTTGTGCTCAGTGGCCTCAGCAGCAGAAACACTCCCGTCGCTGCTCCAACTCTGAGTCCGACTCCCTGCCTCGTCGCCGTCGCACGCGCTGCAGGCAGCGAGCTGGGAGGAGGAGTCAGACACCAGCACCATGCATGTGCGACTGGTGGCAGGGTGGGGACTGGGAGTGCGGAGTACTTGCTGTTCCTGCTCATGCTGTGAAGATGAAGATTGTTTGAGTCGACAAACTTTAGGCGCCCGCACGCCAGAGCCGAGCAATGGGGGGGGCGGGGTGTGGTGCCGGGACCGGGGGAGGGGGCACCATGCGGACCGGAGCGGTCGGACTGCTCACTCGACTGCTGTGCTTTAAAAAAAACCCCAAAATGGGAAAGCCAGGGGATCGGCGGGGGCACTTTTTGGCGCCCCCCATGTGACCAACCAGGGTGGTGCCCGGGGCACGTGCCCCCCTGCCCCCCCTATAGTTACGCCTCTGCGTAGTTTTATTTGTTTGCAGTGTTATCACACTTGTTTGCCACACGTGTTACAGTGGCCAGGATTCCAGAAGCTTCAGCAGTATGCAGGCTTTGCACTATGAGTTTATTTTTTGCATTAAGCATGTTTTGCCTGGGCGTCTATAGTTTATTACTGCCTGCCAAGTTTTTCTACAGTACATATTCAGATACATCGTCTGCAACCTGTGAATCTAACAGCGCTTTTTGGCAAAGATATTTTCTGCATGTTGTTTTCCTTTTAAAAACATTTGGCTAGGTCTCTTTAGTTTTAAGAAATGAGAGTAATTAAATTACACAGATCCCTGCCAAGACTGGGAGATACTTGTTTTTGGATCTTCCTACTTAGAAGGTGTGGCATAAGTAGCATATTCTGCTGTGGAAAATGCAGAAATAAGCATATCTCTGTGTTTACTTCTTTATTCAAGTGAATCATATTGTGGCAAAATATATTACCAAATAGTAAGTTTTTCAAGCACTAGTGTTACATGTTTTGCATATATGAAAGGACCTAAGAGAGGAAGTATGCTGCAAAACTTGCATCAGATGAGTTTTGCAAGTTACATTGCTTTTTTAGAAGAGATAGGAAATAATATTACTATTTAAAACAGAATTAATCAAGCACTAGCCTATGTTGCAGTTCTTCACTGCCATGACAAAAATGTGGCTCAAGAATGTTAGTGAATATTGAAACGGAGACCATGGCTGTTAAATTTTAATTTATCTGAAACCAACAATGATACTTGACATTCTCTTTGTGTGTTTAATTTTTTTAGTCTGTTCCCATTTTTAAAAACATATCACTAGAGCCCACAAAAGCCACTCACTAAAACTATCAGAATTTTGGTTGCACAAATTCTGTCATGCCTCATGGCAGGCTGCTTTTGAAACTTGGGAAACTTTTAAAAGCAGTCTGTGATATGGCACTGGGAACTTGTTCAAAGGAGAAAAAGGCAACATAGTGTTATGAATGCCTGAGGGCTTGAGCATACATAAGGAATATCTCAGCCTCTGAGATCTGCCCCCCCCCCCGCCCACTGCACTATCAGTTTTATTTAAGCAAAATGGCATTGATTGCTAATCTGAATGTGCCATGACTAAGATGCCTACATTTCCTCAGACACTGAATCAGACCTACAATTTAACTTGCCTTTCACTAGGGGTAACTATCTGATCTCTGTCTCTAGAATTACTCCATCATGTTAAAGACTGTTAGAATCACCTCCTTAAAAAAACCTCTTTCAAGATAGAATAGGTATTTTTGTTTGTTTCTCCCCAGCATTTGTTAGGAATGGTAGCTAAGTTGACTGTCATATTAGCATTTGTACCACTTGAGAACATTTTCACACATCAATTCATATTATGAATTTTAGGAATTATTTATATTTTCCTTTCATCTGTTCTTAGAAAGTAGAAGCCCAGGAAAGAGAAGATGCCCTGGCTGGGATGGCTGGCAAACCCATAAAAGGCAAAGTGGGCAAACCCAAAATAAAGAAGCTTCACTTAGAAGAGACCATGCCATCACCATTTGGTAGGAGAATAGTTCCACAGATTACTTCTGCTATGAAGGCCGATGCCAGTAAGAAACTGATGAAGAAAAAGAAGGTAATCTATTTATGTTCATGCTGTATTTGTAGTTCAACAGAACAGTGCTCAATTTATTTTTTAAAAGTATGTGTCTTTGAGTATACAAGTCCAAGAGTATGAGCAGTATGATGCCAATGATGATTATATTTTAGATTTTGGTCAGAAAGAACCAGGCTGCCCATACTGTTGGACTTGTGTACTCAAAGACACATACTTTTAAAAAATAAATTGAGCACTGTTCTGTATACCAAATGTACTTTGACTTGAAATGCATGCAGCTCGGCACCTTTGCACTCAGGTGCAATATTCGTATATACTAATCACACAAGCCTTTTAAAATTATTTTTATATTTATAGTTCCTCATAATTTATATTGGTTCCCAGTCATCTCCCATTCAGATATTGATTTGGTCTACACAATTAGTTTAAGCAAAATTGAAACATCAAATGCTCCCAGACCAGTCACTGGAGTGCACCTGCCATTTTAAAAATACTTACTGTGCACCCACAAGCCCTATTCACATATTATGTTGAACACTTGTACAAGTGTACAGTGTACACAGGTACAGTTATTCACACATTATATTGAATTACAGGTACAACAGCACAATTCCTATCTACAGGTGAAACTCGGAAAATTAGAATATCGTGCAAAAGTCCATTAATTTCAGTAATGCAAATTAAAAGGTGAAACTGATATGAGACAGACGCATTACATGCAAAGTGAGATAAGTCAGGCCTTAATTGGTTATAATTGTGATGATCATGGTGTACAGCTCATGAAAACCCCAAATCCACAATCCCAGAAAATTAGAATATTACATGGAACCAAGAAGACAAGGATTGTAGAATAGAACAGTATCGGACCTCCGAAAAGTATACAGTGTACTGTGCTTGATTGGCCAGCAAACTCGCCTGACCTGACCCCATAGAGAATCTATGGGGCATTGCCAAGAGAAGGATGAGAGACATGAGACCAAACAATGCAGAAGAGCTGAAGGCCACTAATGAAGCATCCTGGTCTTCCATAACACCTCATCAGTGCCACAGGCTGATAGCATCCATGCCACGCCGCATTGAGGCAGTAATTGCTGCAAAAGGGGCCCAAACCAAGTACTGAATACATATGCATGCTTATACTTTTCAGAGGTCCGATATTGTTCTATTCTACAATCCTTGTCTTCTTGGTTCCATGTAATATTCTAATTTTAAAATTAATGCAGGTACAGTCTTTGACACAAAATCATGTACAAGTGTACAGACATCTGAATACTTATACAGCATAATGTCTGAATAGGGCTATGGTCTGTCATGTAATCAGCACATCAGTAATGTGCCTGCTCACTTCTGTCCCTGTCCTTAGGCCTTGTGTACTAACAGGTACTAACAGGTTTTCAAACTCCTTTGTAGTAGTCATTTTTATAAATTACTTGGGATGGTTCATTTCAATCAAGTAAAGCCAGATCTCGAAGCCAGTGCTAGTGGATGACTTAAAAATTGCAAGTTGCATTTATCTTGATTGTGTTCTTTTCTTGCGTTTAAGTGATTGGGTGAGTGGGGGAAGGTAAACTGTGAAAAGAGTTCTGCAAATCTCCATGAACCTAGTTGTGATCCTCAGTGTATTCACATCCCTGGATTTGTGTCTACGCAGTTGCCCCAATTGGGATGATCGAAAACTCCTCGTAGTGCTCCAACTCCACCCCTTGCGTGCAGCATTTCCATTTGTCAAGGCAGTTGGAGCACCATTACTATTCAGTTTTCCCCCCAACTTCTGGCAGGATCACTTTGTGGGAAATTGTTCCTTTAAGTTTTTGGAAGAAATCACTGGAAAAGCAGCACAAGATTCATACTTCTTGAAGTGATGAAGGCTCTGCTGTGTTCAGAAATCCTTATATTTATATAGTATACACCCTAAACTATCAAAACCTTCATGTATATTATTCCTATAATCCTTAAAACCTCTCCTGTAACAGACCAATATATTGAGACCAGTATATTGGTCTGTTATAGTAATCTCGTATTAACACCCTGCAATTCTGAGACAGTGAATCTTCTTTTTCTGTGTGGACTTCTTTGAGAACTTCTTTGTTGAAAAGCTATACATAGATATCTGCAGTAGCAGTAGCAAAACAATGGATGGCCTAAGGCCATCCAGTGCATTTATTGCTGAGGTTCAGTTTGAACCAGAGACTTTGCAGTTCACATGTCACTCTCTTTAGTGCTATGTTGGGCTCTCACTGCATTTTATTTTTATTTATTTTTATATTTTAGGGTGATCTTGATACTCTGGCAATTAAAATGGAATTTGATGAGGAGTTTGGCACACCAGTAGAAGGTGCTGGAGAAGATTTGCTTAATACCTCTGGCCCAGTGACTAAAACGCCTAAGCCCAAAAGAGAGAAAAAAGAACCTGGTAAGCAGAGTGGCTACAGAAAGAAGCTGCATCCATAGTTAGATTGGATGATGAGCTTGCTTGGAGACGCTGAGAAGACTAGATTCATACATGTCTCACTCAGCCTCCATTTCAGACATTACAAAGTAACACCATCAGCCAAATGGGCCTTAGGCATATTCCTTGTAATGTCTGGAGACTAACTGCTTATAGTGCTTGTAGTGGGAAGGATATGCACAACGGACCTTGCTCACTCATGTGTTTAAAAAAGAGCATTAAGGAAAAGCTGTAAGTCTGGGATCAACTGTAAAATACACACACACACACACACACACACACACTCTTACACTTATACTTACACTTACACTTCAATAAATAATGCACTTTCTGAATACCAAGCCCTGTTCTGCCATCATTGTTGCCAAGTCCTCTAAATTCCAAGAAGGTCAGTATTTTGGTAGAGTAGATTTTCTCTGAGAGGATTTGAACAGAGGATACATCGCTGGCTTGTATGGAAGAGTGTACAAAGGGACCTGTGATGAGGGCTTACTGGTTTTCAGGAGTTCACAGAATGCATATTTCTGGGCTGTCTCACTCTGTTTTGATGGGCTTGTAAAACATATGAAGTAGGCACTTACCATCAGTTCTCTGATGTTGGTCAGTACACAGTATGACTGGTGGGTCATGGCTTTGTTCCTGATGTTGTTTAAGATGGACGAGTAATCTACATTGTTGCTTTTTTGCTTACTTGCTCAAACCGTGGTTCAGACATTTTGTGCTAGTGCACATTTAATGGCAAAGTATGGTTTGCTGTAAACCAGAGAGGAAGGAAAATGTAATGTACAGTGGTATAATGCATTGGCGAATGCAAGTCTGAGACTTGTTCCGGACTCATTCAGATAGTCAGACAATGGTTTGGCTAAGCTTAACCTGTAAATTCCTGTGTTCTTGAGTCTGTGCTACATTTATTTTACAAAAAATTGACTCCACTTCAGCAGAGTGGTTTTTCTCCAGTTTCTATTTAAGGCACACAGTCAAAATTGTTATGTCCCTCCATGTTCAAATCTCATCTATAGGAAAGATAAGCGCAGTCCAGAAGCTTGTATTTCCTGACAATATTTTTTATGGTCTAATATGATGAACTTTAGGGATGTGCACGAACCTGTTCGAAGGCCCTTTTATGGGCCTTCAAACAGGTTCAAGCACCGGGCGGTTTGAAGGCGGGGTGGGTGTTGCACTTTAAGGGCAGGGGAGCCTTTGTTCCACTTTTCCCTTGCTGGTGCCTGGTATTTCCAAGTCCTATGGGGCGGCAGCGTACTTCCCTGCCACCCCGTTTGCTCTTTGGCTGGAAGTGGTCGGAAGTAGCTGGCGCACGTGCTCCTGACAGGTGCAAGTGTGCGCATGTCGCAAGTGCCCACACGCCTACCCAACGTGCGCATGCTCATGCCCAGCAGGTGCATGTGTGCCAGCTACTTCCAGCCATTTCTGGCTAAAGAGCAAACGTGGCGGCAGGGAAGTATGCTGCTACCCCTTAGGACTTGGGAAATACCGGGTGCCGGCAGGTGGAAAGCATAGGGAGGGGTAAATGCACCCTCCCCTGCTCTAAGACCCCACCACACCATTGAGCCACCCACGTGTGGTTCCGTGCACATCCCTGATGGACTTCTGTATAATTAATCTGAGAGGGTTAAAGGTTGCTTTAATAAGGCTTGAGTAGACAATACTGGAAGAAAAGTTGTATATGTAATTGTATATATTGTTTGCTTGTTACATTTAGATCGCACTCTTCCCAAAAGTCTCAGAGTGGCTTGCAACATTCCTTGGGATTAATAGTCCTGTCCCCAAAAGTCTCACAATCTTAAAAAAATAAATAAATTAAATAAAACAAAAGTTAAAATATGGGCGGGGGAGTTGTTGGAGGAGAGGGGCCAGATAAGAGTTGGTCCTCCTCTGGCTGATGGAGGGACCTCACTGCTTGCCTCACCCTCTGCTGCAGCATAATGCACATCTGAAGTGTATCTCTGAGCCAGGAAAGTTAATGTCCTGTGTGAAGAATATCCAGCCAAAAACCACCTTCTGCAGCTAGATGGAGGGTTAACAGCATTTCATCTATATCCTTTACAAAATTGGTTTTTTTGCTTTGTTCTAGGCACTAGAGTGAGAAGAACACCATCTGCCACAAAGACCGGAGCGAAAAAAGTGAAGAAACGAAACCCATGGTCAGATGATGAATCTAAGTCAGAAAGTGACTTAGAGGAAAATGAACCTGTGATTATTCCACGAGATTCATTACTTAGAAGAGCTGCAGGTAGTCCTGAATTCTCTGAAGGGGGGGGAAATGATGTTTACAGTTATAGGATGTTTTTAACTTAACACTGTGAATAAACAATATTTAACAATGATGATGAGCATTCTCAAAGATATGAATGGTACTTGGGCACCTGACTCCCAACCCAATGAAATGAACTGCTCAAATGAAATTAAATGAAAAATTCTGGTTCTAAATATTCCTTGCACAGTTCCTGAACAATGATTTTTAAATATTAGATGTTATGACTTAGGGAGTTTTCTGATCTGTGCAATACTGCAGTTTCTGCACCTATGCAGAATATTATTTGAAGCTGCTAGATCTCTTTAGCTATGAAACAGACACTACTGCCCTTCCTGTTGCCTGGAAACTAGCCAGTTGTGCTTGCTCAGGTGGGCAGGGTTTATGCCTTCTTACTTGAAATACCTTAATAAAGGAACAAGCTTATGCAGAGTTAAAAGGAAAAATACCACCACAATTTTGATCTAATCTGTATAATAGTGGGAAACATTTAACTCTGTATCAGCGTAACATAGTCTAAGGATGTGGACTCAGTCTGAAATTCTTAAATAGAATTTTAGAGTTTAATATAATAGGTTTCGTATTATATCAGATGTTACAAATAATTATTTATAGCAGCAAATTAGCCAGGAAACAAGCAAAGTAAACAAATGTTTTTTCCTGCGAAATGTGATCACAATTTTTATTGGCAGAAATAAGAGGAACTCTGAAATCAGCCAGTTAATACTCCAAATGCACAGGACCAAAGGGATTTTCATCTGTGCAAGAAGAGTTTTGATGTATTTTGGCCAATGCTAAAAATATGGAAGGATAAGGTGCTTGATTTCTAGTATGCTAGCTATCTCCACGGCTCCCCTTTCTGCATAGGGTCTCAGGAGCTACAAGAGCCATTGTCATGATTCTTGGCATATTTTTGTATTTCCTTTAACTTTAAAATAAATCAGGATTAAGAGGAGGAATATAAATATTTTAAATATATAGGTAAATGCATCAGGGAAATACTAGGATGTGCCCAGAATCATGGTTACAGTGGCCTTGATGATTCCCGGGAGCCGAGGTGCTTTCTGAAATGATGTAACAATAATGCACTTTAGTATAAAACTAAAAAACAGTAGTAGAATGCTCTTCTTCAGAAAGCAAGTTAGACCTTAGAATAGATGTTGGCAGAATTAAAATACACTGAAAGCCAGTAACAGAAAATATACTCAAGGGATCCTAAACCCTACAAGAAGCTGCATAAATAACAGTGTGTTAACAAATGTTTAAAAATTGGGGGCCCTCTCAGGGGACCAGCTATGCAGATGTTTGCAATTGGTGGTACCCAGAGCAGCAGAATGAAAGGCAAGTAAGACATATCAAAAACAAAAAGAACATTAATCATGGAGTGGTTTTGTGTGTTTCCTCTTCACTTTACCCTGGGGAGTAATTCTAAACTTTCCCGGGCAAAGAGCAGCCATCAAAACTCACAGAAGAATGCCAAATCACACAATCTTGAATGTCTTGCCATCCATAAGCCTGGATTGAGAGTGCCCCTACTACAATACTTCATATTGATGCTAGGGCCTGATGGGCTAGCCATACAATCCTCTCATTGGGAACTGGCCAGCAACTAAAGCACTCAATTTATTAGGCCACCCAGCTAGAATGCCTGGATCATTTAACCCAAAGGAAGGGAAAAGGAGGCAGTGCAAATAAACCCTCTCTAAGCCAATGTTATGCTTCTCCATCTGGAAAGAGAGCACCAGGGGCTGAAGATGGCAATGATGGGCACTTGTTGCACTATCCTGTCTGGCCTTGAGCCCCCCTGCCCTCTATAGCCCTTTTCAAACTCATGTCAAAATCCTTAAATTGTGGGGGAGATGACCCAATTCCATCCAGGTGAAATTCTTTTAACTGCATACACTGTCAGAAGCTGACTGCACAATTTTCCTTAATATTTTTGTTCATGGCCTCATTGTTTATGAAATATTACCATCTGCACATGGCTAGGCAATTAATCTGTACGAGTAACATATGTTATGTTTTTCTCTGTGTTTTTTAATGTTTGCCCAAGTTGTCATACTCTCCAGGTTTGTCATTTTCATAATACGAGATGCATAGACGCTTGTCGAAAACTCTTCAGGACTGTCATTTCATTGTGCATATGCTCAGAATACAGTTTTAATTTTACTGGTTGATGTCTGTTTTCACAGCTGAAAGGCCTAAGTACACCTTTGACTTCTCAGAAGAGGAAGATGATGCAGATGATGATGAAGATGCCAACAACAATAATGATCTAGATGAACTGAAAGTGAAAGCATCTCCAGTTATCAATGACAGAGAAGATGAGTTTGTGCCATCAGATGGTCTTGAAAAGGACGAGTATGACTTTTCCCCAGTCAAATCAAAACCTTCTCCAGAGTAAGCATAGTAACCACTGGATAGTTTCTGTTTAGTATCTACCTAGCAATGTAATGATCACCTTGATGACAAAGGAAGTAACAATATGAGGGTAAACCTAGAGTGGTCTTGCAGAAATTTAAAAGTCCTGTATATTTAAGGAGTGAAACACAGAAGTGTGTACAATCCTCCAAGTGGTTAAATGCAAAGAGACCATGGATTGCAACAAAAGTCTTTGCTTCATGTTTCATGAATAGTAGGAGCTTTTATTTAAGGCAAAGAAAGTGCCACTCATGGAAGGAAATTTGTTCTCCTTCAGTAGAAGAGGGTATCGTGTAACAGGTTACTCTTCTCACTTGGTCCACAGGCAGGGTCATGCCAAATTATTCAAGACATCTATCTTTCTGTGGAAGGAAGCCAATCTGGTTCCAATTGTACTTGCTTCACTTCAGTAGGATTCTTCTGGAATTCTACTTCCTGTCTGACCATGAGACTGGATTCCCCCCCCTCCTCCCACCCCATTCTCCCTTCCCAGGATTAGGTAGCTTGAGCAGGAGGAACCCTTATATTATATATATATTGGCAGTGCTAGTGTGCATGTTTTCCTACATTCTTGTCTTTTGATGAAATGTGAGGATACATAGCACTGCAACATGCCTTAATGGCAAACCTCAGCCACTTACCTCTCATCTATATGGTTTGACATATGTATTCTGTAGATCAAGCCTGCACAACATGATGCATGAAGCTGAATGCAGCCCAGCAGCCATATGCTGACTCCTGCCAGTTATTTGGTAACGCTCTCTTCCATTTATGCAGTTCTGAGTCAAATAAAAGAGTCATAGTGGGCCACCATAGATTATTGGTAACCTACATCTGGCTTGGATTGACTTGGCGTGGTCATAAGTTGTGCAGGCCTACTATAGAATCTTCAGCCTTTGTAAACATAGCTTATGGAGGCAGAGTGTAACAAATAATCGATTTTCATTTTTACAATAGGAAGGTTTCCCAAGACAAGCCTAGTCAAGACTTTGGCAACCTGTTCACCTTTCCTTCTTATTCTCGGAAAGCCAATATTGGTATGTATATGTGCTAATATATATAGTATCTACAAATGTAATGTTAAATTGAGACTATGTGGAAACCCTTGGCAAGGTTGGCCCAAGATTGGCTCATGTCTGAGGCAGGGCACCATGCCACTTTCTACAGCAGTGTGCAGTGCCTTGTAGCACCAGATCCTCCCTTCCCACCCAGCAACAGCACCATCACTGCTGCTTCTTCTGTGATCCCTGGAATTGGAAAGAAACGGGAGAAGTTTGGAAGGAGAAGACTGGGGGTGGCGTTGAAGTGGCAGCCATGGGAGCAGGAGCAGTGGCAGAGGTGGAGAGCAGCAGCTTTTGTAGCCCCCCCACATCCCCTTGTTAAGATGACCCCCTCAGTCCTCCTCATGTGCAGGCCAGCTCTGTCCCCTTTTCCTCAAGGTGTAAGGAAAGTGAATATCTGGGATTTTCCATTCACTGGTCACACCTTGAGTGGCCAGAAGTCTCTAACAATTTCAGCAACTGAAATGTAATAACTTTGCATGTATGGAGTAAGAGAAACTGGACCTGATTCCGAGATTCTACAAACTGACTAGAATTGGCTTTGGTGTGTGTACTGAGCTCCAGCCATGTCCCCACCATGATCTCTTTTGTTTCATCTTTCTTACTCAAGCAGTGTTAAAGATGATTTCCATGTATGTCCACTTGACAGTTTCCTTTTGTACTTCTTCTCTGTCTCTGTCTCTCTCTCCCCCACCTCTCTCCCACTCGCACACAATATCCCAGATGAATGGTCTATATTAGCATATAGTGAATAGGGTGGGATCCCTGTGCCTTTTTCCCTTCCCGATAATCTTTGGGGGTATATGTCGATCGTTTTTCAGAGTCCTTGTGATTTTGTGTCATATATCACGAGTTTCATTTTAATGTGGGAAATGAAAAGGGTTTTTATATATAGGAAAACTGTGGAAAATGTGTTGTAGGCACATGTGACATGTTCAACCTTTTATGCTGTTAGATACTTCAAAGTTTGACAGCGATGAGGAAGATTCAGCACCAGTCTTCTCATCCTCTTTTGCCCAGAAACCAGCTGAGAAGCCTTCAAGTAAAGCAGTGGTTACTAAAAAAGGCAAGTGTCCTAATTTGCTCAGTATTAATGTGGGTGTTCCAAATTTGTTCGCCCAAATAGAGCCCATCAAAGATGTATTTATTTTTATTTATTTATTTTTACATTTATATCCCGCTCTTTCTCCAAGGAGCTCGAAGTGGTGCACATGATTATTTTTATCCTCACAACAACCCTGTGAAGTAGGTTATGCTGAGAGATACATGACTGGCCCAGAGTCACCCAGTGAGTTTTGTGGTTGAATGGGGATTCAAATTCGGGTCTTCCCGGTCCTAGTCCAACACTCTAACCACTATACTATGCTGGCTCACCACCATGACACAGTATGACTTGAGCCATCTAAACCCTTGAACAGTGATTCTCGAATCTTTTAGTACAATGATCAACTCATGAACCTATGTTGTACTCCTGCCTTGCGGGGGTGGAAGGGAATCTTACAAACCTCCGTTGTACTGTCAAGCCACTGGTCCATGTTCAATCCCCTCTGACAGGTAGAGGTTCTCCATGGTATCCAGCTGTGGTCTTTCCCAGCCTGAAATCCTGGAGAGGCCAGAAATTCAACCTATGCCTTTTTGTCTGCAACGTATGTGCTTTCCTGCTAAACTAAGAAAAACAAATTGGTCTAGTTGAGTCATTAGGCGACTACAGTCCTTATATGATTGAAGTGCTCAGCTCATAGGAAGGCTGCCACGGCATGAGGAGGTGGGGAGGCAGGCGCAGGAAATTTCTGCATTCAGAGAGGGTGGGGAGGATGCACTGAGTGATTGAATTGTTGCCATTCTTCTTAGTGTATGTTATATGTGTACGTAAACACACCTACATTTTTGCAGAAAACTACTTGAAGTATATGCAGCTTTTAAATAAAACATCAAGGTTTAAAAACTTTTTTAAAAAAGTGAAATACCTATTATTGTACTACTTTGTATGTAATATACCAAGACCATTTTGTTCCTGCAATTTTCAGAGAACGATGCAATGCAAATTTAGTGTAAAAGGAATGCTTTGCCTAGTGTTCTGCTTGTTGACTATACTGAGATTACTGGCAGATTTTTCCCCCCACATTAGAATTTCCCACCTGACAAACCATTTGCACATGGAGAAATTGTCATGGGCTTCATAAAGCCCATTTTTCTAGATTCCTCCACCTTGGTGTGTGCACACACTATGGAAATGGGAAGTCTGCATATGCCTCCAGATCTTGACCCAGCCTAGGTGGGACTATAGGATGCATGTTCAGACTTTTCATTCCCCATATGTGCATATGTCAAGGTGCACACATGGAAGGAGGGCTCAGACCTCTGTTAAGTCCTGGAGAAATCCCTTTGTGTGAGTGTTGCACTCTCTTTCAAGGAAGAATTATTCCCATGTTAATATAATATTTATTTATATAATTAGCAGCTAAACCACCATCGGATACACCCACTAAAATGAAAAGACCTCCAAAACCCAAGAAGGTCGAAATAATAAATTCTGATTCAGAATCTGAATTCGGCATTCCAAAGAAGGCTGTAGCTCCCAAAGGTAAGACTTTTAGTGCTATGCACCTGCAGTTGAGTTGGCAGAGTAGCTGGCTAGCAAAAACCAAGGCAAGTTCATGAAACTATTGGCTGCCCTAATAAGAAAAGTTTTAACTGCAGCTACTTCTGCAATGCAGCATTCAAGAAATGAAACTTCTGTAAAATGAAACAGAATTTGAGTTACATAATTAATAAGGCTATTTACACGAGCAGCCCTACTCAGGCTTGCACCGCCCTACTTGGATAGGGTTGCTCATGTTGAAGCACCAGGATCGGTGCAGATTCCGGTGCTGCCCCACTGGGTAGCCCAGTATGCACCCTTTTACCTAAGTCCCCAGTCATGTGGCAGCATGTTCAGGCGGCCAGTAGCCCAAGCTACCATAGAGGTTTTGGGACGGAGTGCCTTGGCCTCTAGAATGCCTTCAGTGCACCACGCGAGCAGCACAGTGCATTGTGGGCTTTCTGGAGGCCAAGGCGCTCCCAGTGTTCCACCTAATTTTTTTCATCTATGTACAGAATGAGTTTTGTTCTGGGCAGAAGTATCAAGGCAGTGTGCACATTGCATTCAGAACGGGGCCTTCCTGATACAACTTGAGCAGGAACTAAAATTAACTGAGCAGACATCAAAGAAGTTGTGAGTGTGCACATGCCTTACAGGCGACACCTGGCCTCTTTGTTGGTCCACTGCTTGCCACAGTGGCACTTGTTTCTGAATACGGTGCAGTGAGCAGGGCCGCAGTGGCGATCATGTGCGGGGAGGCAGGAGTGAGCCAGCCTTCACCCCGGAAAAAGAGGTTGTGTGTCTGACCTCCATATTTTTTCATGATAGAAAGACAAACGTCTTCACTTTCACTTTGTGCTAATAGGAAGTTCTAGACTAGTTCATGGTAGTGGAAATTGAGGCTGAAGTTTCTAGAGGGGAAAAATATGCAGCATTCCTCTGGTTTGGGGTCAATGGCCCAATTGATTATTTATACTTTACTTATTGTATGGGGAATCTTGGTTCTAGTACACCTTGTTAACCACATATAAATAATAGGGATGTGCTGAAACGCGATTTGGCTGTCCGAATCACGGGCACCTCCCTTTAAATCGAGGACTTACACAGCCCCTTTAAAATGGAGAAGAGCAGGTCCGTACCTGCTCTTCCACCGCTTGCCGCCATTGCCAGCCATCTTGGCACTCACCCCAGCTATGCCTGCATGCTGGCGGGGTGTCTCCCAGCTGCCCCTGCATGGCAGTGGCATGCAGTGGTCTCTGTACATGCACGGCAGCCATTAGTGTGGCCAGTAACCATGCTGGCCATGCAAATGGCCACCATGTGCATGTTAGCACCATGCAGGGGCAGCTGGGAGATGCCCCGCCGGCACATGGGCATAGCTAGGGCAAGTGCCAGGATGGCAGCAAGTAGAGGAGCACGTACAGACCTGCCCTTCTCCGCTTTAAAGGGGTTGTATAATTCCTCGATTTTAAAGGGAGTTGCCCGTGATTCAGATAGCCGAATCGTTTTTCAACACACCCCTAATAAATAAGTGTAAAGAATTAGAGGTCAAATAATTTCACTTTGAAACTTGAGCATGCTCTTAAAGCTGTAAAACAGTTTTTATTGTCTCTTAGATAATTAAGTTGGGATATACAAAGAAGTTTTTACAAATATTGTTTGTTCTTTAGTAGGAAAAGGCAGAGGAGCAAAGAAAAGGAAAGCATCTGGTTCTGAAAATGAAGGTGAATATAACCCTGGGAAGAAACCACCCAAGTCAACAGCCAGCAAGGTATTTTTTGCATCTCTCTGGTCTTTTTGCTAGTACTGAACATGACACAACAACATGAAAAGAATGATCTTCTTGAAGATCATACAGTGCAGTCTTATTTTGGATATGTGGATCAGTGTTAAGATTTTGTCCGATAAAAGGGAGAGTGCAGTAATTTAGAAAATATATATTTTTAGTCACTTTGGGTTATATAGAACAGTTGAAGCCACATGTGTGACATCTTCTCCACTAATTCTTTTTTCTTTTAAACCCCTAAAAAAAAGAAACTGAAGAAAGCCTCCTTCGACCAGGACTCAGATGTAGACATATTCCCATCTGACTTTGCCTCTGAAACCGCTTCCAGGCCACGGACAGGTCGGGCGAGAAAGGAAGTGAAATATTTTGCAGAGTCCGATGAAGACGATGATTTTGCTATGTTTTAATTAAGTGCCCAAAGAGCACACAAACTTCCAACAAATATCTTATGTTGTCCTTTTGTCCCTTTCTGTCGCAGACTTTTTGTACATTTGACTTATTTTATGTGATGATGTAATTGATGGTTTTTATTATTGTGTGTAGGCATTTTAACATTTTGTTCTTACACCTACAGTTTTATGCTCTTTTTTACTCATTGAAATGTCATGTATTTGTCTGACCGGCTTGTAGAAATGTTCTAGAAAGCTGTGCAAAAGCACACATTTTAACTGTCATGGTTGCAAACTGCAAACCTGCTTTTTGAAATGAAGTTTAAACATTAAAAATATAAAACCATTTATTTCTGTCTGGAGGCTTGGACTAGAGAAACTGTTCTTAGACAGGTTTTAAAATAAATATATTTTATTCTTTGCCAGGAGATTCCATGGAAAAAAGGTAAACAGTATATGAACATAGAAAGCATTGTTAAACAATCTCAATGTACAAACAGAGCCAGTGAAAGTACATCACAGACTTGCTAGAATGATTATATATATATATATATATATATATATATATATATATATATATATATACACATACATACACACTAGTGCTTTTAAATGAAACCTAAGAAACTGACACTTTAAAAAAAAAATCATAACCACTCTACCACATTTTTTCACTCTGTTTTATGCTGATTAACAAAGTTGTTGAGGCAGATTCTCTCCTCTGCTTTGGGATATTCTAGTGACAGCCCCTTGGTGCCAGAGAGGAGGATTGTGGGGCGGGGGACAGTTTCTCCACGGTAGTTTTTCACTAGTGTCGCCAATTCAGAGGTAGTGAGTATGCCTGGTCATTATCCCATGAAGCTTCCCTAAGAGCCTATGAACAAGTAAACAAAAACATTGTAACACTGGAAAGTGTTTCTGCCTTGAAGGCTATAATTGAAGTAAAAATTTAGTATTTTTAAATGTAGAGAAATCAACCAAGTAAATTCAACCCCTTTGTAAATTTAAAGTGACGTTAACAGTGGAACAAAGTACATCCAAATAACTGATCTGGCAGTTACACTTATACAGAAGTTCCTTCTGCTAGTGCAGTGAATTTCTCTGTATTTATTTTTTTAAACTGGGAAAGCAAGAAATACAAACTGAGGCCATAAAAAAGAGCAATGAGAAGTTCTCATCCTAACTAAATTAGAATGTCTCTTTTAGAACTTTCTTATCTGGACATGTAAGTAGTCCGTTTTATAAACATGATGTCTTGATCATCTTACATATGCAAGAAAAAAGGAAAGCACCGAACATCCAGTATAGAAAGTACAGGCCCATATAGTTGTATGTACAAAGTCATCCGAAATTGTATAATCATAATTTTAACCTGGTTTGAGAGCTGTCCTGTCACCTTGCAGTCTTGGTCATGAGAAGAAACAGAAACAGCTGAAGCTCAACTAGTTTCTTGTTTCATTAAATAGCTGGTTTAGTATGTCAATAGTCCGTGGTTTCTCACAAAGCTGCAAGGTGTGTGTATGTTTTTATCTATAATACGGATACATATGAACATTTCTTGGTCCTTATTGGATTTTAGCATGTGTGTATGTGTAAATCCAGAAAATAAGCAGCAGTAAAAACTATTTTCTTGCATGTCATCCCTGGACATAAAGTGTTAGGAATGTAGCTGGAGAATGTCTTATTATTGCACCAGTGGGGACTGACTGACACTGCTGTTATCCACTGAGTTGGGGGAGATGCTAGGACTGTGCTCTGCTGTGGTCCCAGTCGAGCTTGGTGTCAGTGGTTCATGTCCCTCTGAGTTCTCCAACATTTCCTGGATAAGAGGTGGCATGGATCCAGGGATTTCCATTTTCAGTGTAATAACACGTTCAGCACCTTTTTAAAAGAACAAAATATTATATTTTAAATCAGTCCAGTCATGCTTCCTTATGTAAGACTTATAGTGCTCAGAATACAGGGGATACAAATCATCTAGGGAAAACTGATTCTTCTTTTATCTAATGAAGAAGAGGTGTGTCATCGTCAGAAACCAGCTTTATGTCTGTTTTAAGGGAAACAAGTAGCATTGTTTGGCCTGGAGGGAGGCTCCCCTGCACAGGAGATATCTATGGGGCAGCTTCTCACAATTGCTGCCAAATCCAGAAGCCAGGAACTGGAGGCTTCCAGTGAGCATGCTGTCTAAACCCACCCATATCTGGTTGCCACACCAGATTCCAGAGACTCTTTGCCCAATTTCATAAGAACAGCCCTACTGGATCAGCCCCAAGGCCCATCTAGTCCAGCATCCTGTCTCAACAGAGGCCCACCAGATGCCTCTAGAAAGCCCACAGGCAAGACGGCATACCCTCTCTCCTGATGTTGCTCTCCTGCAACTGGTATTGAGAGGCATCACGCTTATGGTGGCCCACAGCCTCCAGACTAGTAGCCATTGATAGAGCTGTTCTCCATGAATTTGTCTCAGTCCCTTTTAAAGCTATCTGAGCTAGCAGCCATCACCACATCCCACGGCAAAGAATTCCATAGATTAATTATGTGCTGTGTGAAAAAGTATCTCCCCCTTGTCAACCCTAAATTTCTCACCCTTCAGTTTCATGGGATGATCCTTAGTTCTAGTATTGTGTGTGTGAGAGAAATTTCTGTCCACTTTCTCCACTCCATGCATAATTTTATACACCTCGCTCATGTCTCTCCTTAGTTGACTCCCTTCCAAAGTAAAGAGACCCAGATGCTGTAGCCTTGCCTCATAAGGAAGGTGCTCCAAGCCCCTAATCAGCTTTGTTGCCCTCTTCTGCACCTTTTCCAATTCTACAATATCCTCCTTAAGATATGGTGACCAAAACGGTACACAGTACTCCAAATGTGGCCACACCATAAATTTGTACAAGCATTATTTTCAATCCCCTTCCTAATGGTCCCTAGCATGAAATTTGCCTTTTTTAACAGCTGCCACACACTGAATCAATACTTTCAACGAGCTGTCAATCAAAATCCCAAGATCTCTCGGTCAGTCACCGACAACTCAGATCCCATCAACGTATATGTGAAGTTGGGTTTTTTTGCCCCAATATGCATCACTTTACACTTGCTTACTCTGAACTGCATCTGCCATTTTGTCACCCACTCCCCCATTTTGGAGAGCTTTTTTTAGAGCTCCTCACAATCTGTTGTGGATCATTACCTTAAATAGTTTAGTGTCATCTGCAAATTTGGCCACTTTGCTGCTTACTCCAACTTCTAGAGTATGTCTGAACAAGTTAAAGAGCACTGGTCCCAGTACTGGTCCCCTGGGGGACCCTACTTCCCTCCATTGTGAAAACTGTCCATTTATTCCTATCCTTCAACCAGTTACCGATCTGCACATGAACCTCTCCCCTTATCCCATGATTATTTACTCAAGAGCTTTTGGTGGGGAACTTTGTCAAAAGCTTTTTGGAAATCCACGTATACAATGTCAACCAGATCACCTTTATCCACATGCCTGTTGACACTCTCAAAGAACTCCAAAGGGTTAGTAAGGCAAGACTTGCCCTTGCAGAAGCCATGCTGGTTCTCCTTCAGCAAGGCCTTTTCTTCTATATGTTTAACAATTTAGTCCTAAAGTATGCTTCCAATGTAGGTTATAAGTAGACAGAGAATCTTGGGGACCCAGTGCATGAACAGGACTTTATTTGGTTTAAATATCATGCCTGCCGGGTGCCTGACTTGGCAGCAATCACATGAGGTCACCCATGATAAAAAGCTACCCTAAGGGGAACCACCAGCCACTTGCTTGGGACGTGCAGCAACCCAGAAGCAGTGGCGTCACTGTACAGAGCTGGCAGTTGTGTGAGCAGCTTTACCATATTTCTTCCCATTATTGTGAATGCAAAAAAATACAGTAATGCTACTAGTGAACCCACTAGTTATCTAGAGCAGCAGTGCAGCTTCCAGGTCTGCAGCAATGGTGATGTAAGCCCCAACAGTGATGGTGGGCTTGCACATCATGTCAGCCACCACCTTCAAGGATACCTCTGCTGTTGGACTGTGGCTATAAAGCTTACAAGGTGCTGTGCAACAATGGGATATTATTGTTTCAGAGTTACACAATTTAGTGGGAAGAAGTGACTGCTGACATTAAAAGGCAGGGATGGCTTTGGTTTCTAATAAAGAGGATGCTCTGCATGGCCATAATGAAATGTGAGGTAAGAATGTTGTCCAGAGAGAGTGTTGATCCCTGTATTCTATAATGCAAAGTTGTTTGAGTTTACACACTTGCAGCATTCTCAGAAAAGCTGCTGTATTTGAGAACAACCAGCTCATAAAAGTAGAGGCCCAGCGGCAACATCCCTATAGGCATGTTAAACAACGGTTATCAGTTTGGTTCCTACTGCAGCCCACATGTTGCTTTCTATGATATGTCTAAGACACAGAAGGGGGATGGAAAGGTTGTTCTCACGATCACAATGGGCGAGGAGGCAGGGTTGAACCTACATCCCCTGCCCCCCGAAGAGCAAGGTGCTCTTCTTCGGTGCATGTCCACGTGTCTACGGGAGCAGCGCGGATCGCTGGGGGGCTGTGAAAATGAGTCCTGGCCTCCAGGAATCCCATAATGCACCAAGTGCAGTGCATTGGCAGATTCATTTATTTATTAGAAATATTTAATATACCACCCACTCCGAAGACTCTGGGCGGGGCACAAAAACATGCAAACAAGGCAACATTAAAAATTACATTTAAATTAAAAACTAAAGTAACGAACAAAAAACAAAGAAGTAAACTACAGGGCAAAAGCCTGGCGAAAAAGAAAAGTCTTCAACAGAGATCTGAAGATCAGTAAGGAAGGAGCTAGATGGATCTGAAGAGGAAGAGAGTTCCAAAGAAGTGGGGCAGCAACCAAAAAGAGACACCCCCTCCCTGAGTTGGGCACTTGGGCGGCGCACATCCTGAACACTCAAACAATCTCGAACCTGGGCTTCAGGGCACGCTTGCAGCCTCTAACCCTAGTTAAGGGCCGGGGTCAAAAGTCGAGCCAGCTGGGGCAGAAGCACCGGGATCAGGAGTGATCCCAGCACCACACATGAGCAGCCCAGTCCAGGCTGGGCTGCTTGTGTAAATAGCCTCCATGTCTTGTAAGGTGAGGGAGAGATCAGGTACTGCCTGGCAAATAAAGCCAGACAACTGTCAAGTGCTGCATTTCACTCCCTTAGATATGGCAGATTAATAGAAGTGGGCTGTTAAAGATAGCTGAAAACGATGTCTCAGTTCAACACTCAAACGACATACTGTTGCTTTGATGCTCTGTGTAGCATCATATATTGTGATCAAGTGACTCTGAACAAATGGGGACTAATTTGGATAGGCTAAAGAATTCAAGAAATTCAGGAAAAGGACAGTGAGGCCAGACAGATGCCAGAGTAGTAGTAGCTGTGCCCAAAGCATCACGGTTTTCTGGCTAGGCAAGAAATTATTACTGGATAATGGAGATTTTGGCATGATTGCAGTGAATAAAGAATAGGAAGTTATCATGGGCTACAACCAATTGGAAAGTCTTGTTTTAAAAAACGATTCTACATTTAAATGGATGCTCTTGGGGATGTGTATTTTGTATCAGATGTATATTGTGCTGCTATTTGTATATAGTCACATGGCAATTGATAGATTGATATTTGCAAGAGGCAGATTGATTGATTCAGTGGCAATCCCACCATTGCCTGAACAGCAAGGCAAATCAGTTTATTTGGACCACATGACTCCAGACCACATGACTCCAAATAAGTTAGTTTGGGGAAGCAAAGCATCAACAAAATGATAAATGATGAGCCTTTTGTTTTTTCTAAGAAAACAGGCCTGCTTTCTGCCTGTTACTCTTCAAAGCAAACAAGAGGAACCAACAAAAAAACCTGCAAGATTAACACTGCGGCAGCATCACCTACCTTTTGCACTGATACTACGTAGATCTGTGATTTTCATTAAGATCTTTGGAAACATATGAGGCTTGTTGGGTCTTCTCTTTCTGATGTAGATTTTGAGAGCCTCCAACAATGGTTCTTGTAACTCATCTACTTTTGCTGGTTCTTCGAGGTCCTGGCGGTCTGGACAAAAGTATATAAAATTGCAACTGGTCAGAAAAAGGTTATGTCAAACCTACAAACCATTATGACCTAATCAATCTCTGTTCTTCAGCTTCCATGGTCTAGTTCCATCCTGCCACCATAAGTTAGTACAGGGACATTCTCTTCACAACCTACCGGCTTGTTCTTCCATAAACTGGCAGAGATGCAAGTGGCAAAATGCTTCCCCTGGCCAGCATCACAAGCCGTGTTCTGGCACTTGGAACGCTCCGTGTGCTGTTAAGGACGGGTGGTTGCAGACGCAGCACTGCTGCAGTTATTCTTGTGAATGGAAATAACTGTGGCAATGCTGCTTGTTCTTAACAGTGTGGTGGCTGCCTTGGCATTGAGCATTCTGGTGCCAGAAAAGCAAGGAGACCTGCCAGAAGCAAGTGGGAAGGTAACAGGGGGAGCAGGGCCATTCCATCTGCCTTGCTGGGACTCACCATCTAGCCCCTTTGCCTCCTGTGGACATTCCAGCACAGACGGAGTGCAGCCTGCTTGTTGGTGGCCAAGTTCCAGCTGGCTGGTTGCCAGCCTCCCAGATTGCTAAAGATTGCTGAAGTTCTACCACCTGCTGCCTGTCCTTGGAGCTGCTCATGAGAGGGGTGGCTTTTGGGGCTTGCAAGCTTAAAAGCAAGGAGGCTCGCCAAAGGAAAAGCTGTCGGCGTGGCTGTCAGGCCGCCTGTAGGCGGCCGCCAAAGGAGGCCGTCCTTTGGGGTTGGGCCTTCGGGGGTGGGACTGAGGGCTGGGGGGTTGGGTTAGGCCAGGCCTTTTGCAGACATGTGTTTGGGCTCTCTTGAGTGGGATGGTGCTGGGGGTGTGCCTAGCAGTTCCGGGGCAGCTATTACTGTAGTGGTGGGGAATAGAAGAATTGGCGCTGGCACAGCAGCCGGCCGTTACAGGGGAAGGGAAATCAGTAATTTAGTAACTGTTTCCATTTCCAACTGCTCTGTCAACTCTCAGGCCTTGGGGAGCAGCTTCAACGACCCACAGAGTCTGGCCTTGCTCCTCTGGAATGCCAGGTCAGTTCTGAATAAGACCGAAATTGTCCACGATTTGACTGTGGATGAGGGAGCTGACCTGGCATGTATAACTGAGACCTGGTTGAGGGAGGCGAGTGGTCCAGTGTGGGCTCAGCTTCTCCTACCAGGTTACTCTGTCATGGAGCAGGCCAGGGGGAGTGGGCTGGGGGGGGTGGAGTGGCTGTGGTCCATAAGAATACAATTTCCCTCACCAGGGCCCTTGTGAGACAGCTGACTTATACTGAGTGCATATTTCTGAGGCTGGGAACTAGGGATAGATTGGGGATTCTGTTGGTGTACCGTTCACCCTGCTGCCCAACTGACTCCCTAACTGAGCTGACGGAGCTGGTTGGGGAGTTGGTGTTGGAGTCTCCTGGGTTTTGGTACTGGGGGACTTCAATATCCACTTTGGGGCTGGCTTGTCTGGTGTTGCTCAGGAGTTCATAGCGACCATGACAACTATGGGCCTATCCCAATTAGTTTCTGAACCAACTCACGTTGCCGGCCATGCACTAGATTTAGTCTTTTGTTCGGATCAGCGGGATGTTCCGTGGGTGGGGTATCCAGTGGTTTCCCCATTGTCATGGACGGACCACTACCTGGTTAAGGTTGGTCTCACAGCCACAATCCACCCCTGCAGGGGTGGTGGAGCTATTAGGATGGTCTGTCCAAAAAGGCTGCTGGACCCAGCGGGATTTCAAAAGGCCTTGGAGAATTTTGATGTTGGTGCGGCCGGTGATTCTGTCGATGCCCTGGTGGGAACCTGGAACAGGGAACTCAGCAGGGCAGTAGACATGATTGCTCCTAAGCGTCCATTCCATCCTGCTACAAAAATGCCTCCTTGGTATACTGAGGAGCTGTGGGGGCTGAAGCGGTTGGGTAGGCGACCAGAGCGCAAGTGGAGAACTCGGTTTGAATCTGACAAGATTCAGCATGTGACCCATTTGAAGGCTTATGCGGTGGCAGTGCATGCAGTGAAAAAGAGATTCTGGTCTACGTGCATTGCGGCTGCAGGTTCACGCTCGGCGGAGCTATCCCGGGTTGTCAGGAGTTTGGTTTCTGCTCCTTCTACTTCTAATCAGTCCCTGGAGTTGCTCTGCTGTGATGCCTTTAATGGGTTCTTTGCGAATAAGATCTCCTGTATTCGGGCTGACTTGGACTCCACTATTTCTGCAAGGTCTATGGAGGAGGTGTCCAGCAATCCCTCTTGCAGTATTAGATTGGATCAGTTTCAATCTGTGACTCCTGAGGATGTGGACAAGCTGCTTGGAGCAGTGCGGCCTACCACCTGTTCTCTGGATCCTTGTCTGACTTGGCTGCTTCTATCTAGCAGGGAGATTGTTGGAGGTGGCCTAGTTAATATCATAAATGCATCACTGAAGGAGGGTAGGGTGCCCCCCATCTGAAGGAGGCAATGGTTAGACCACTCTTAAAGAAGCCTTCTTTTGATCTCTTAGTGATGGACAGTTACAGGCCAATCTCTAATCTCCCTTGGTTGGGCAAGGTGATTGAGAGGGTGGTGGCCGACCAGCTCCAGGCAGTCTTGGAGGAAACTGATTATCTAAACCCATTTCAAACTGGCTTTAGAGCTGGCTATGGGGTTGAGACAGCCTTAGTTGGCCTGATGGATGACCTTTACCGGGGAATCAACAGAGGGAGTGTGACTCTCCTAGTTCTTTTGGATCTCTGGGCGGCGTTCGATACCATCGACCATGGTATCCTTCTGGATCGCCTGGGGGAGTTGGGGATAGGAGGGACTGCTTTGCAGTGGTTCCGTTCCTATCTCTCAGGTAGATTCCAGATGGTGGAGCTTGGTGACAATTGCTCCTCAAAACAGGAGCTGTTATATAGAGTCTCGCACAACTGGTCACCAATGTTTTTTAACATCTACATGAAACCGCTGGGTGAGATCATCAGGAGGTTTGGTGCTGGGTGTTATCAGTATGCTGATGACACTCAAATCTACTTCTTTTCATCTTCAGGAAATGGCACTCATTCTCTAAATGCCGGCCTACAGGCTGTAATGGGCTGGATGAGGGATAACAAATTGAAGCTGAATCTAAGCAAGATGGAGGTGCTCATTGTGGGGGCTCAGAATTTGAGGGGTGAGTTAGATCTTCCTGTGCTGGATGGGGTTACACTCCCCTAGATGGAGCAGGTGCACAGCTTGGAAGTACTCCTGGACCCAGGTCTCACCCTGGTATCTCAGGTGGAGGCCATGGCCAGGAGTGCTTTCTACCAGCTTCAGCTGATTCGACAGCTGCGTCCATTCCCTGAAGAGGATGACCTCAGAACGGTGCATCAGCTGGTAACCTCCTGGCTTGACTATTGCAATGCGCTCTACGTGGGGCTGTCTTTGTACGTAGTCCGGAAACTTCAGTTAGTTCAGAATGAGGCAGCCAGATTGGTCTCTGGGGCAACCCAGAGAGACCATTTTATGCCTGTTTTGAAACAGTTACACTGGCTGCCGATATGTTTCCGGGCAAAATACAAAGTGCTGGTTATTACCTTTAAAGCCCTGAACGGCTTGGGCCCGAGATATCTTAGAGAGTGCCTTCTTTTACATGATCCACACTGCACGTTAAAATAATCTGAGGCGGTCCGTCTCCAGTTACCACCGGTTTGTTTGGTGGCGACTCAGAGGCGGGCTGTCTCTGTAGCTGCTCCCAGGCTGTGGAATGCACTTCCAGCAGAAATTGGTAATCTTAATTCTTTACTGACCTTCAAGAGAGCCCTTAAAACCCATCTGTTTGGCCTTTCAGGGTTTTTTATTTGTTTTAATGTTTGCCCTGGTTCTCAAGGGTTTTTAGCTGTTTGAATGTTTTGATTGGTTTTATTCTGTTCTTATAGTTTTGATTTTAATTGTTAACTGGTTTTACTTGTTTTTATTCTGTTGTAAACCACCCTAAGCCATTTTGGAAGGGCGGTATATAAATCAAATCAAATCAAATCAAAAAATATTACACATCACATCAATCCTTGTTTCCAGTATCGTCCAACTAAAGAAAATGGTACTGCCAAACATAAATTGTATTGACTCGGGGAACAATAATGAATTATTGCCCAAGCAACTTTATAATTTGTAAAATGTTACCCAAAGTTTATTTATTTATTACTATTGTTTACACAGTCAGACAGGTGTTATTGACTGTTTTGTTTCATCCAGACATCGAGTCCTTCCCAAGGACCTGGGATGGCTGAATTTTATTATCAATGTAGCTGCTGTTATTATTATTGATATCATCGCAGAATATAGGCTGTTCCCAGTAAAGCTGCTTTTTGTAACTGGCTGATGGTGATTTCTGTGGCCCCTATGGTGTTGAGGTGCTCTTCAAGTTGTTTTAGAATTGCACCTAGGGCACCAGTTACCACTGGGATTATTTTGGTCGTCTTCTTCTTCTTCTTCTTCTTCTTCTTCTTCTTCTTCTTCTTCTTCTTCTTCTTCTTTTATTTTATTTTACACAGTCAGACAGGTGTTATTGACTGGTTTGTTTTATCCAAACATTGAGTCCTTCCCAAGGACCTGGAATGCCAGAATTTTATTGTCAATGTTGTTGCTGTTGTTATAGATATCGTCACAGAATATAGGCTGTTCCCAGTAAAGCTGCTTTTTGTAATTGGCTGATGGTGATTTCTGTGGCCCCTATGGTGTTGAGGTGCTCTTCAAGGTCTTTTGGAACGGCACCCAGGGCGCCAATGACCACTGGGATTATTTTGTAGGAATGTGCACAGACCGGTTCGGAGGCCATTCTAAAGGCCTCCAGACCGGTGCGGTCACGGGGTGGTTTTGGTTCGGGTGGGGAGTTTGGGGGCTTCCATTAAGGGCGGGGGGGGGCTTTACTTACCCCTCCCGCGCTTGCCACACACTGCCGCCGTAATTATTGAAAAAATTGCTCCTCCGATGGCTGTTCCGATTTTAAAAAATGGCTGCCCCCTTGAAGCCCTGGCCCCCTGCTGCTGCCTTGAAGCCCCCTCCCACCCCCTTAAATCTCGCCCCGGGCCCTTAAATCATGCCCGATAACATTA
This sequence comes from Hemicordylus capensis, assembly GCF_027244095.1. Taxonomy (NCBI): domain Eukaryota; kingdom Metazoa; phylum Chordata; class Lepidosauria; order Squamata; family Cordylidae; genus Hemicordylus; species Hemicordylus capensis. Next base: position 108,289,963 of record NC_069662.1, read on the forward strand.
AGACGCGGGCGGGCGGGCGGCGGGGAGATGTCCTCCCGCCCCCTTCCCTGCTAGGCTGCAAAAGACTTTAGGAAGGCTTCTGCACGTGCGCGCGCAGAAGCCTTCCTAAAGTCTTTTGCAGCCTAGCAGGGAAGGGGGCGGGAGGACATCTCCCCGCCGCCCGTTTCCCTGCCGGTCTGCAAAAGTACTTTTACTTTTGCAAAGAACTTTGCAAAGAACTGTTTCTTCTTTGCAAAGTTCTTTGCAAAAGTAAAAGTACTTTTGCAGACCGGCAGGGAAACGGGCGGCGGGGAGATGTCCTCCCGCCCCCTTCCCTGCTAGGCTGCAAAAGACTTTAGGAAGGCTTCTGCGCGCGCACGTGCAGAAGCCTTCCTAAAGTCTTTTGCAGCCTAGCAGGGAAGGGGGCGGGAGGACATCTCCCCGCCGCCCGCCCGCCCGCGTCTTAATGTTATCGGGCATGATTTAAGGGCCCGGGGCGAGATTTAAGGGGGTGGGAGGGGGCTTCAAGGCAGCAGCAGGGGGCCAGGGCTTCAAGGGGGCAGCCATTTTTTAAAATCGGAGGAGCAATTTTTTCAATAATTACGGCGGCAGTGTGTGGAAAGCGCGGGAGGGGTAAGTAAAGCCCCCCCCCGCCCTTAATGGAACCCCCCACCCCAGTGCCGGACCGCAGCTCCGCGGTTCCGTGCACACCCCTATTATTTTGGTCTTTTTCTGCCACAGCCTTTCAATTTCAATTTGTAGATCTTTGTATTTTGTGATTTTTTCTATTTCTTTTTCTTCTATTCTGCTATCCCCTGGTATTGCTATGTCGATTATTTTGACTTGTTTTTCTTTCTTCTCGACTACAGTTATATCCGGTGTATTGTGTGGCAGATGTTTGTCTGTTTGTAGTTGGAAGTCCCATAATATTTTTACATTTTCATTTTCTTCAACTTTTTCAATTTTATGGTCCCACCAATTTTTGGCTACAGGTAGCTTGTATTTTTTGCAGATGTTCCAGTGTATCATCCCTGCTACTTTGTCATGCCTTTGTTTGTATTATTCTATATTTTAAGGTATATTAGGTATAATATTATAATGTTAGCAATTTATTTATGTAGTCTCATTATTTTGTCCCCTATCTATCTATCTATCTATCTATCTATCATATTTTTATACTCCCTGATATGTATATCTCTAGGTGGTGTACAAAATTTAAAATATTTACAAGTCACAAATTAAAATACATGACAATAAAAACAACAGAATAACATTATTAAAACAAGTTTTTTTTTAAAAAAAATATTAAAATTATTAAAATTAATTTTAATTAAAAGCCTGAGAGTACAGAAGGGTCTTGAGGTTCTTCCGGAAAACAAACAGAGGAGATGCTCTTATTGGAAGCTTATTCCAAAGCCCTGAAGAGCAATGGTTTGCCTTCATACACCAGCAGGTGGCAGCAAAACACTGAAGTAAAGCAAAAGCTGGACTTATTTAAAAAATAATAATATTGAAGAGTTTGGGTTGGATCCAAAGTTTCCCATGTGGGGGGAAGGAGGGGGGATGTCGTCCTATTGCTGGAAGGGAACTTTTGGATCCAGTTCTTTGAAAAGTGTCACTAACACTGTCTGTTAAATAGAACTACCGCCATGTGAGGTAAGTTTGGAACATCTTGCACATCTGTAAAGTAAAGTGTGCTATCGAGTTGGTGTCGAAGTCGAGTTGGTGTCGAAGTGTCCTGGTGAACACCGAGCTCTGTGGCCGCCTTTGTTAGAATACAGGAGGGGTTTACCATTGCCATCTCCTGCACAGTGTGAGATGATGCCTTTCAGCACCTTCCTATATTGCTGCTGCCCGATATAGGTGTTTCCCATAGTCTGGGGAACATACTAGCAGGGATTCAAACTGGCAACCTCTAGCTTCCCCACTGCACCATTACTTATTTTATTTATTTAGCAAATTTATTGACTGCCTGACTTCCTTAGACTCGAGGTGGTTTACATAAATTAAAATAACGAAGACAAAAGAAGTGGGGGAAAGGGTAGGGGAGAAAGAAAGGGAAAAAAGAAAAAGCCCCTCCCACACACACACGTTCAAAACTAAAAGCCATTAGGTCTGTAGGGATGTTTTAAAGAAGATTTAACCAAACGTTCAGTGGGTTCATACAACCTTATGAGTACTTGAATTTATGGCAAGATTTTATATTACTACTACTAATACTGTATTATAAATTACTTGAACACATAAGCAAGTGGACATGGGCAGTCATTTCAAAGTCTCTCGGTGCTTTCCCACAAAATATGTTCTCAAAGCAGATTACTGGCAAACTGGCTGAGAATATGCTTTCTTGTCCTTAAAGGGCTCACAATCTAAAAAGAAACACAAGGAAGACACCAACAGCAGCCAGCCACTGGAAGAGATGATCTGCTGGGTTGAATCAGGAGTGGGACAATTGCTAAATATGCAAGTATTACTACTTTAAAGGTGCTTTTTTTGTCCAGTTAGCAAATCCCCAAAATGGAACCACCAGAAGTCACATAATAAGTTACATGTGCTTGCCCACATAATGGCTTCCATAAGTGCAGTGCTTCACTTCAACACTCAGGTTCATATCTCTGTTTTGTTTTGTGAAGCATATAAGTTAGCATCTGCCGAGATTGGTGGGATCTCACAGCACAAACAAATCTTGGCATATCCTAGCCTAGAGAGGTTTGCACAGGGATGGGCTGATCGCGTGGGCTCCCGGAACTAAGGTAGGTTGGGCGGAGCTCAGCTTCAATCCACTTTCATGCTAAATTGGAACCCACCCCTTTACATCATTATAAACAAATTGTGAAACGTGAACTTTCTCGGTAAGGTGCATCAGCCTCTAAGGCTAACGCAGTTGCCATATTGAGATTATCCTTGTTTGGGTCATCTAAATGCAGTCTGAGCATTGGAAGTCAGATTTGGGGGAGCGGGGGAGAAACAAAGGGGTTGGCTGAGGGATAACTATAGTTTAATATCCAATGTATGTACTTGAAAGTAAGTCTCATTGAGCAATTGAACTTGTTTCCAAGTAAGTGTGTTTAGGACTGCAACCTTGATATTCATTTAGATCAGGCCTGCTCGACGTAAGCTGCCTGCCAGGTGTATTTGGACGACAACTCCCATAATCCCCAGCCACAGTGGCCAATAGCCAGGGATTATGGGAATTGCAGACCAACATCTGCAGGAGGGCTGAAGTTGAGCAGCCCTGATTTAGATTTATATGCAACATTCTAAATTGTATCTTTCCAGGAATTCACCCACAACCAATTTAAATGGTAAATCTTTCTTTGGTAGGAATCCATCTTATTTATGTAGGACAGCTGCTTCTTCTTAAAGTCCTAGTAATAGGGAGGCCTCTCTCTATAAAAATCCTGTTTCCATTTTTGTGTGAAATCAAGTTCAATCGGAATCTTTCTTTAGGAACAACGTCAACTTGTGGCCAAACAATAAGCAATCCTTTACTTTCTCAACCGGTTATCTCTCTTCTATGTCCAGTTCACATGTCAGAGAACAAGCCAATACAGATCACTGAGAAAGCTGGCAGCAAAGGAAACCTATTCTTCCCACTCAAGATCTCAAGCCCAAGTAGTGCTCATACCTCCACAGATTAAGCAGATGGCACTAAGCAGGCCTGTTTCTGTGTCGTCCATTTCCAAGGGCAGGAGTTGGTTGGCAAATGTGAACACAAGATCAGTCAGGGGACCAAATCCAGCATTGTGCATCTGAGTTCGGTTCAGTGTAAGGCCGTCAGAAAATGTCATAGTGTCTTGTTCTGGGGTGTATCTTGTGCAAATTCTAAGGATCTGGGGGGAAAGAAAAACAACTTTTATTTAGTGTCATTCCAGAGGAACCCCTCCACCCACTTCCGGGCACCACCACCACCACACACACTTTTAAAAAAATAACGGGTTCCAATACTGAGTTATGCCCATGCGAAGGCAAGATTCATTAGCCATAACTCTGTTATCTCAAGGGACTGGACTAGCTCACATTCTGCAGCCTTGGAAATATCACAGTTTTGGGCCATGATCCTACTAAAGTTAAACACTCAAGTCCCATTGATTCAAGTATGAAAGTTCAGCATGTGCTGTGCAGGCTAATCCTATGCATATTTACTCAGAAGTAAGACTTGCAGAGTTCAGTGGGGGTTATTTCCAAGTAAATGTGCAGTGTATGTCTCCTACTTGAAATCAGTGGACCGTCAAAGCGCTTAACTTGGACTGGACTGTGTCCTTAACCTATAGGGCTCACTTGCTTAATTACCGCTATTTTCTCAAACATCTCTGCCTTACTTGTATGCCTTTAAGGCTACTGGGCCCTCTACTGAGACTTGTTGCACCAGCAAGATGTTTAGGTGCAAGATGCATGTTTAGGTGCAAGGTACACACTGCTGACATTACTTTTTCAATGTAGGAGTATCTACACTGTGTTTAAGTTGAAGATCAGTCTGAATCACTCTGCCCCTGCTTCCCATTTGCACTGTCACATCTATATTTCCAAAAACATGACAATTCCAGCAGCCCCAAATGTACTAAACATAGACGCTATTCCCACGATCACTAGAAACCAGACTAAGGGAGCCCAGCCCAGTGTCTTGTGATCGTCAGAACTACCAGTGGGCAAGCCCGGTGGTTCCATGGCGGCTAGCCTGCCTAAGAAATTCTCCTGTTAAACGGGGTTAACAGAGCAAGCTTGGTTTTTTCCACTGTGTGTCAGCTGCGGCTGCTTGCAGTCGTGGCTGACACAGGGTGGGGCTGGGGCACCGCACGGTGGTGCTCCCCTTCCCCTGGAGCTCCCCAGTGAGCCATGGCCAGGTGCGCCCGACTGAAGCTACCGCTTTTCTGGGCGGCTGATCTGGCCTCCGAGCAATGTGCAGTTGCTCATGTGTGAGGCTCTACACCTGCTTGAGGCTCTACACCTTGATCGTGTGTAGAGCCTCTTAGACTATCACATGGGATTATTTGCTTTGCTCTGGTGATTCCAGGCAGCTGTACTCAGAAGGCACCTGAAAGTACACCAGTACATTCTGTGGCTGGATTCTCACAATAACCACTCAGGTTAACTAGCATTTAACCAGGATATATAACCAACATTCAATCCTGGTTATCTATCCTGGTTAAATGCTGGTTAACCTGAGCAGAACTGCCCAAAAATTCTGGGTTCTGACAATCACCTCCATAGGTGATTAATCCTCAGTAGCTTTCAAACCAGGATCCTTGTGATTGTGTGAACCCAGCCTCTGTGTGTGTGTGTGTGTTTAAATTCTGTACTAATCATGTACTTTGGTGATGCACTATTGATGACAATAATGTACAATAGAGCTCTACAAGCTTCTGTGGCTTCACACTGCAAGGGCCACTGATGTAACGTCAATGCAAATCATGGAGCTCACACTGCTGAAGTTGTGCAGCAATGAGATAAAATGGGTCTCTGCATTTTGATGGCACATTCTTTGCTGGCTTCCCCTGCTTCCAGTAGAGCACCTAAGCATCTAATTGAGAGCACTGTGGCAGTGGCCTCAATTCACCCTCCTGCACTCTCACCCCTAGAAAGAGAGGGAATGACCGCCTCATATTTTGCTCAGAGAATTTAGGGGTGGGTGCTTGGTCAGCTCCTTAGATGAAAGAGCATTAGGAGCCCCATGGATCAGCCAAATGCAAGAAATACAAATTTCTTCAAAATGCAAAGGAAAGCAATTGTGGATCACATGAAGGGGGCCAAAAAATGATTCTTCTGACACGTTCAGAGTTAGGTGCAGAGGGTGGTGGAAGGAGGCCAACTCCCCATATACTTTGATTTATATTTATTTAAAAATGTATAGCAAGACACATCATTTTCCTTGGAGCTGGCTAACAATCTAAAATATTTCTAAAGCGGTTGTAAAAAGCTATTTTTCAATGCGAGACCAAATTCAGGATATAGGCATGGCATTTGGGGTGTGATGGCACCCTTTTTTTGACCCAGAGTGTTATTTTTCATGCTCAATACTGATTTTCTGGAGATACAGCAAAACAAACAAACTAGGGAGGTGAGCTATTTATAGTTTGGCCAGCTATTAATAGATGACTATAGAAGGAAGTAATGGTCCATTTCTACAAATTTTCTTCTGGGATGTGCCCAAGAAGAGAGCGCAGTGGGGGGGGGGAAGTGTGCAGAAAAATGAAAGGAATTCTTGCCATTGTTGCTAAGAATGATCTGCACGGAGGTTATCTAAGCTGCCTCTTGTTGCTACTTGGGAAGAATGTGGTCTCACTGGTTACACATAATATGCCAATGACAACGAGTAATCGCAGCATATTCCTATGCAAGATCCTTTCTCTAATTTCACCCTTGCTACAATCATGGATTGTAATCTGGTTTTATCTAACAAGACAAACAGGATGCCTCCATGCTGACTTATTTATGAACAGCGGGAGCAAAGAAAACAAACCCTAGAAAGCACAGCCCGCCAGATTCATTCACGATATGAGTGCTGGGGTGCAATTTCAACACTTCCCGCGATTCAATTTTTCCAGTAAAATAAATGAAAAAATAAAAGATCAGACCCAGCATTATCAATGAGATGATTAGGTGGCCACAGTGTTCCAGTTCTACTCCATCAAGGCTTGGCTGGATGTGCCTCCTTTCCTGCTGAAGCAGCTGGCTTTGCTTTAAAGATGCAACAGCAAGCAGAGGAAATAAGGTTTACACAAATGCAACCCAACGGAGAGAAAAATTTAATCATTTCTAAGGCAACCGAAAGCCTTCCTCTAAGTCTCTCACATACTTGGCAGCTGACGAACATCGGCGCTGCCTCTGCTGCTTTCATCTTTGCCTGGCAACAGATGGCTGCTTGGCATAGCGCAGAGATGAGTCTTGCAAGAGGGCACTGCATGTCCAAGAGACCCAACAGGAAAGCTTTCTTCCAATTTTGACCTTTTTTCTCTTTTAAGCAAGAAGTTCATTCTGGTAAGAACTAATCCGCCTACTTTCCTTTCACTATAGTTTTAATTGATCACTAGCACCTTCAAATTCATGCACTTTCTGTTGTTAAACACCAAGTGCAATGTGCAGGGTAGAGTAAAATGTAGTGGTCAGAGCCTCGTCTGTCGGAACAATGTCCACTGTGCATAGGTAGAGGATGGCAATGAGATAATGATGTCATTATAAAATACTCCATTGAAATAGCTCTATGAGGCACTACAACCACACTAAATTTGATCCAAATTGGTCCAGGCATTACAAAGTTGTTGGGGGGAACACACATACACAGTCACCATCCTGAAATGGGGTCTGAAATTCCTTTATTGGGTTATCAAGGTTTAATGTCCTCTATAATCCTAAACTTTATACCAGGTTTGGTGCAAATCAATTAGACGGTTCACAAGTTGGCCCAAGTTCACACATCTGCCATCTTGAATTGGTGTGGATGATGTCATCACAAAATATGCCGTTGAGGTGTCCCTAAGTGGCACTATAACTGTACCAAGTTTGGTCCAAATTGTTCCAGGCATTGTGAAGTTGTTGGGACACACGGACACACACACACACACACACACACACACACACACACACAGCAAAGTGATCTCCTAAGGCTACTTTCCACTAGGAAAATAGGCTAAAAACATGCTGTTGATATGTCCCTATGGCTGGGGCACTACAACTGTACTAAATGTGATCCAAATTGGTCCAGGCAGATTGCACAGCTGGGATTAATTGCATAATATCATTCCACAATTGCACAAAAGCTCCATTTAAAACAAATGAGAAGCCTTGTCCTACTGCAAGTGCAAGCATGCTTGCAGTAGTGCAACACTTCTATGGGTGGATGCAAAGCTCCAGACTTCGCACAAACAGGTAGTGCAACAGCTTTGCACTAGCATGACATCCTTCCACAAACACTTTGATAGGGATGTCAGCCTTTGATTTTACTCTGTTTTATACTGAAAATGCCCACCTTTTAAGGGTACAAATAGAAACAAGAGGTCCTTGTTAAAATCTCCAAAAAGTTTTTTAAAAATTCAGTAGCTAAAGAGAAGCTTATAGTCAAACATTTGATACAAGGAAAAACAAATCAGAATCACTTCTGCCTCTTTCAATGCATTTGTCCAACCTAGTAGGCCCTATGTTCAACTCTTGTTCAACATGTGTACGGTGTACACAGGTACAGATCTGTACACAGGTACGGTCATTATGCTAAACACGGGATCAGAAGAACACTTCCTATCTGTATCATGCATTTGAAGAGTCTGTTTCCAGGTTCATTTTTAAAATGAACAAAGGTTGTCATTCACACAAACACATGTATGAATGTACAGACATTCGTATAGCACAATGTCTGAATCGGGCTACTGATCAGTTCTGGGTGGAGAAATTGTGATGCATGCATTAAGCTCTGGAATCTATGTACCCACCCATCTAAATCAACATGTACCTTCTGACTGGGACAACTGACTGCAAAGCCAGAACTAAATGAAAAGAAGGCAGAACCAATGGATGTAGTAAGAAAGGTTTATTAAACTAGTTTCCAAATTTTCCAATTATTCTAGCATGTATGTTCTTCCTCAGGAAATATTGTAGTTCTAAATTAAGAATGAACCCCCCAACCTCAACTTTTCCTGATTTTTCCAGAGCAAAAGGGCTTATTTAACAGTTAAACATTATCTTCAGATTTACTGGTCATAAAGAAGCCATGTGTGTGCTGGCTCTATGGATTCTTGGGGCTGGGGAGCGCAGTTGCAGCAAGAAGCTGCATGAGGCGGCAGAGAGCAGCTAAGGACCTGCTCTACTCCTTTTTAGAGTGCTGCTTGCCGTTCCCTCCCACCCAGCGCTGCCAAACCAGTTCAGACCTCGCCCAAACTGGTCTGGTGCTGAACCTGTGCACAAACCATGGTTCGTGCACATCGCTCATATGCAGGTACAGATCTGTACACATGTAAGGTTATTCACATGTTATGTTGGACACTGGTACAGCAATACATATCCTATGTGTACCCAGGTTCACTTTTATGAAGATACAGTTATTCACACAAAGACATGTATAGCTGTACAACAGGAGTCTGTTCATAGGAAACATAGGAACATAGGAAACTGCCATATACTGAGTCAGACCATTGTCTAGCTAGCTCAGTATTGTCTTCACAGACTGGCAGCGGCTTCTCCAAGGTTGCAAGCAGGAATCTCTCTCAGCCCTATCTTGTTGGTTCAATAAAAAAATCTTGTCCTATAATTTTTTTTTTTTAAAAAATCTTGTCCTATCTTGGAGAAGCCAGGGAGGGAACCTGAAAGTTTCTGCTCTTCCCAGAGCAGCTTCATCCCCTGAGGGGAATATCTTGCAGTGCTCATACATCAAGTCTCCCATTCATATGCAACCAGGGCAGACCCTGCTTAGCTATGGGGACAAGTCATGCTTGCTACCACCAGACCAGCTCTCCTGTTGTACATGTTGTTCACATCTACAACATAATGGCTGAATAGGGCTAAAGACTCCACAGTACGTTTCCATGCATTCCTACCCTACCCCCAGCATATCAATATGCCTCTTCATGATGGAAGTAGACCACAAACAGGGAGAACAAGGTGCCCCATACATATGACATTGTGTGTTGCCACCTAAACCATCTCATTAAAGATAAGGCTGGGCCCAATCCACCTAACGAAGCGAGTCCTTCCCCGGATAAGGAGGCTGGATCTTGAGGATCTTAAGCAGCCAGAATTACAAATGATTGTGTCTGGCAGCTGACAAGCATTCCTGGGAAATGACAGGCTGAAAATAGAAGACAGGCATCTTAAGAGCGAAGGGCTGGAGAGAAGTTAAGCTATGTAAACTCTCAATGAACCTTTTTTTTTTTTTTAAACAATGTATTAACCATTTGCTAAACCGCCCTCCCAATAGCAATACAGCTCCCTTCTCATAACTGTGTGATGGAATATGCTTGAGACGTTGTCATATTTCACAAATTGCTGTATGCCTTTGTGGGGTAAGAAGAACTTAACTATGTCTTATCGTAAGAGTGCTAACCATGGCAGGCATGCAATTGGTAATGAATAGCTCTGTCTTGAGAGAGACCACACACACAATAATGAGAAGACAGGCCAGTATGAATGAGAGACTGTAAGAAAAAGGGACAATGAGCGATGAATCTTGGGAACGACACAGCCACCTCCGCTTTTGGTCTCCTTCTCCGTTGTGGTCCCCCCACCACCATCAACCCTCTGCCTCACCCATACATCAGTGTCATATAGGAGGGACCCTTCGCAACAGCTTGTGACAAAACGAGAAGAAAAAGGTCAGAGCAGCTAATATTCTCCTCCCGAGGATTTTGTTTGAAGTTATGTGCGTTTATGGGATTCCATGATTAATTACTTCTCTGAGCACTTTTCCTGAACACGCTCTAGGCTGAGCCAAACATAACATAGGCAGCAGAAGACAGAGAGCCACCCAACAAGAGGCTTCTGGGGACAAGTTGGGAACAGCCAATAGTTTGGCATTCAGAAGCCTAGCCTCTGGACATCCACGAAACAGAAAACCAAGCCTTACTATTTTTTTCTTGGCATAATTTACTTTGCCCTTAAAAAAAAAAAAGTAAATAAATTGCAGTTCATCTTTCACATGAGCTGCTTCATGTAGCACTTCTTGGTGTTATGTCATTGTCCATTATTATGTCAAAGACAATGAAGGCAAGAAATCAGGGCCATACTTAAAAGGGGGGGGGTTCATATCAAGGTCATGCAAATTCTGAAAAGAAATGCTGAATGGTGTGACTGGCATAAATCATGCAAATCAAGTAAATTTGCAGAAATCTACATGACCTGTTCTGCTTCCACTGGTCACAGGAGAGGCCAACTATTTAGGGGAATGGAATCACATTCCCTGATGACTGCAAATCCTACTGAGTCCTCCCTCAGGGTCCGGAGATTACATCACTACTACTACTACTACTACTACTACTACTACTACTACTGTACTATGAATATTTGTATACCGCTCTTCAACCAAAGTTTTCAAAGTGGTTTACATAGAAAATCCATAAATAAGATGGTCCCTTGTCCCCAAAGGGCTTACATTCTAAAAAGAAACATAAGGTAGACACCAGCAACAGCCATTGGAGGGATGCTGTGCTGGGGTTGGACAGGGCCAGTTGCTCTTCCCCTGCTAAATATAAGAGATTACACTCCTGTATTGCCCAAATACTTGCACAAAGTCATCTTGTGAGTCTGTAACTAAGTAGAAATCATCGAGGTCAAGGTCTCTGTTTACAGCTCTATACAGGCTCTCATCTTTAGGACAAATTCATTTCCAGCCATCCAACTTTCACGCCATAATTGGGCTGCATTCGATGAAAAGGAGAACAGGATTTGGGAACACTGCAAAGAATTTCAATGGAGTTTGCTCAGGATTCTCACCAGGCCCTTCGAAATGAATGACTGTTCTGAGCAATAGTGCACAGTAGTGGAGAGTGTGCACTTCTCTCTATCGGCAGTATCGACCAGCAGCATATCGAAATATAAATGTGCCAGCGAGAGCAAAAGAATATCATTCCTACACACACACCCTCCCCCAATACATACCAAGATGTCCAAGCAGGCGGCTTTAAGTAGTGTGATCTGGTCTGCAATGGTCAAACTTGTAAAACCAGGCAACCGCTTTGCAAATTCCACTATTTTAATAATGCACTTGGTAGCAAGTTCACTGAATTTATCCCAAAGCCCAAGGTCCAATCGAACTCTATGGTCTGCGCTAGAGTTCTGAAAATAACAGAATGAATCATAAATCAAACAACTTCTGTGGTCAGATGTAGCTGAATACACATAAAATAATACAAGGCAAGGAGGTCTTTCTAGAATCAATTTCAGCTTCAGTAAAGATTTGCAGTTGGAATGCTTTTGTTCTTAAGGTCTCGTTTCCCAAAAATTCCTTGCATGATTCTCTGTTGCTTATGATTAAAGATACCATCTGCACATGGGGTAAAAATGAATGCATGCATTTCCAAATACCTTTGTCATTTTTCTTTCCCTCTGGTTATAAAATGACTGCATTGAGAAGCATTAATTTTACAGTCACAAGCCAGGATTTAAAATGAGAAGTGGAGCTCAAGTGAATATTGGATTCTATGTCTGGGAAAAGCAGCCACTTCTTGTCTTGTGGAACATAATTTCCATACCATGCAAGCCCTTTTCACATGGGTACAGTTGTAGGACTAAACTCCATACTATGGTAAAATGTGCAGTTTGGCCGGTACGCTTATTTTTTTGTAACTTACAAGGGTTGCAGTGGGAGGGTCTGATCATTAGAATTAGGACCATGGTGTGGGGGAGGAGGTGTTTTAACCCTTCCCCAAGCCAGGTGAGGGCTGAGGGGAGTGGAAGCAATTATAATCAGTTATTTATTATACAGTTGTCCCAGGCCTATTGTGGTTTTCCCAATCATGAATTTGAGTATCCGCGATGGAGAAATTGTGAACAGCCTTGCCAACCGTGACCCGAGTATCTGTGGTTTAGCAATTTTTTAAAAAATCAAGGTTGGGGAGGTCATTTCAGGGGTCAGGGGTCATTTCTGGAGGTGAGGGGTTCATTTTTTCGGGGGTCAGGGGGCAATTCTTTCTTTTTTTAACTTGGTTTTCAGTCGCTTTGCGACCATGATTCCCCTAAGCCCTGTTTGCCATTGAAACTAATGGTTCGTCTATCGCAAATTCGCCAACCATGAGGGTTTCCAGGAACAGAAAGCCATGAGGGTTTCTGGGAACACCAACCACAAGGGTTTCCAGGAACAGAACCCTCGCCGTTGGCGAGGGGAGACTGTATTCATATCCTGAGTTTCACTTTCAAGTTTCATTTGTTCAAAAAAGAACAAAGCAGCTTATGATAAAAACACTAAAAACAAATGCTTGCACACAATACAAACAAATTAACAAAATACATCCACACGAAAAAGGGCTCAAATTTCTATCCTATACACCAGCGTTCCCTTTTTAAAAACAAGCGTACCCTTCAGCTCAGGTACCCATAGAGATTAAGTTACTCATGAGTACTCCCACTGAAATTAATGGGACAAGTTTACTTGCCCTAGTAATTTCAAAGGGAGTACTTAGGACTAATTTTCTGAAGCCTGTCACTCAGGCTGAAGGGAGGGGTACACTGAGCTTCAACACATAGCCAGCCAATCAGGAGCAGAAGAGGAGGCATCCTCCTGCTCTTCTGCAGTGGACACATTGTTGAGGATGTGTCAGCTTCAAGCCGGCAAACATCCTGACAGCAGCATGGGGAGACAGGAGGGCTCCCAGTATCCCTTTGGGAGCCCTTCAAGTACCCTTAAGGGTACCAGTATCCCTTGTCGGGAACCCCTACAGTAAATTGTAGCTGGGGTTGTTGGGAGTTGCAGTTCAGCAACATCTGGAGTACCACAGGTTGGGAACCCCTGCTCTACACCATTTTCTCATTCCTGAGTGGGTTGTTCTGTGCTATTTAAATTACAAAATACAAACTTGCGGGGACAAATTATACATTTTAATGTGACACTTAGTTTGGCCCTTAGCAAATTAGTTCAAGTTAGCTTATCTTCAGTGTGTCTTTGCAAAGGTTTTATAGCTCTGTGAAAAAACAATGTAACAGTGTCTATGAATGGAAAAGAGCCATCTTTTATACAGTGATAAACCATGGAAGTAGAGGGAAAACTTGTGTAAAGTATTGGAGGATGATTTCTTTGTCTCAGGAAGCAAAGTCCATTATTCACAAAACATTTGCCTACCAAGAAAAGGTATGTCTTGGGATCTGCTTCAAACCCCAGCTCATTTTTGTTTTGAGGCTTATAAAAGCATATGATGTGACATGTGCAGGAAGTGAGTGGAGGTATTGCTTGGACAGAAGCAAAAGGAGATGTTCCTGCAAACATTTCTTTTAGAAGGCACAAGCTATTGGAAACATTTCCGATGCTGAGACTATCCTGACAGTTTGTGCTAAGACATATCTAAGTATAATGGGTTAACAGTCTCTGCTTTGCTCATTGAAACGTTTCCTTCTTCAGTCCATGAGTACGAATCTTTAAGATTTATTTTACATCATCCTCAAGGACTCTGGTGAAATGCTGTAAATGGGGGTGGGAAATAAGATCAAGATGTGCAGTCATTCAGGTTGTAATTAAATTTAATAGGCAGTTTATCCAGTTCCATAGAAAAATGGCAGTGCACAGAGCTGCACAAAGCAGAGCCTAGAGCAGGAAATCATTTTACAATAGGGTATCCATCTGGAAAGAAGACGCTGCATGAAACCAGCTAGTGTGAACAAAATCTTGACCAGGATCTTATGAGCTTGCTTTATCATGTTCTCCCAACTGCAGAGGGGACGTTTGACACAGCTGCTTTTAAGCCAATGCCCAGCAGCCTTAACAAAAAGTAAATTTAATTTGACTATTATGCAAACTGAAGAAAAGAAGTAGTTAATAAAGCCCAAAGTTAAGCTGGTGTTTTATTGTACCACTTTCTCCATCAATAAGAGGCTCTGGTGGAACAGTGTTCTGCATTATCTTAGGAAGGCTACAGTCAGAAAGCACTTTAACGGTTTGTTTAGTAATCAGAGCTTCTCAAAGTATCGCTGGAAACCAGGACATTTTCAGCCATGTTCACCGATATGGAAAAATAGAACGGAGACAGCATCAATGTGCAGGCCAAAAGCTAAAATATGGGATTAATATAAAAAGGTAGGTTAGAAGCAGAAACTCCAGGATTCGCTCTCCATGGGTTCTGAGAAATATCAGACTGGAGGAGTTCAGCTAAATGTTTTACTACGGCATGTTTTCCAAGTGCCTTTTCCAAGAGCATTCATGCATGTGCTGAAGGACCACGTTTCCCATATCCTGCAGTGGTTATGGGATAATACTGTAAGGCACCCTAGTGACATTTTTATCAGCAGAAAAGCCTGACCAGGCTGTAAAATCCAATTACAGGGCCATTTTTTATTTTTATTTACCGCATTTTTATTTTTCATCTAAATTGATCCCCTTTGGTTCTTTGTGGCAATCTGCTGTATCTTCAAGAAAGCATTCAGAATAAGACATTCATGGAGACATCAACACAGTAAAAAAAAAAAAACAGCAACCCCAAACCATTCTGTCTTTAAACTCTGTTTTACCAGCTGAAGAAGGCTCCTAAGTCATGGTTGGGGTAGGCCTGAACAATCTGTGATTTACCAAGCGGAATGCAGGTC
The DNA here is from genome assembly GCF_027244095.1 of Hemicordylus capensis. Classification (NCBI taxonomy): domain Eukaryota; kingdom Metazoa; phylum Chordata; class Lepidosauria; order Squamata; family Cordylidae; genus Hemicordylus; species Hemicordylus capensis. The sequence goes on from NC_069662.1 coordinate 108,305,152, forward strand.
AGCAGGCATGCACGGCAGCTTGGTAAACTTCCTGTTTTCCGTGCCTACCTGGGACTGTAAAAACAGGCATTGCCAGGCTCCTTGTGTGGGAACAAAGGAAGCTGCTTTTGACAAAATCAGACCATTGGTCCATCTAAGTCAGTATTGTCTACATGGACTGGCAGCAGCTCTGCAGACATTCAGAGAGGAGATTTTCCTGGCCCTACTTGTGGCGCAGTGGGGAAATGCTTGACTAACAAGCAGAAGGTTGCTGGTTCAAATCTCCACTGGTACTATATTGGGCAGCAGTGATATAGGAAGATGCTGAAAGGCATCATCTCATACTGCGCAGGGGGAGGCAATGGTAAACCCCTCCTGTATTCTACCAAAGACAACCACAGGCCCTGTGGGCACCAGGAGTCGAAATTGACTTGACGGCACACTTTACCTTACTTTACTTGGAGACTGAACCTGAGATCTTTGAAATGTCAAATATTTGACCTACCACTGAATTGCAGTCCTCAAAGACCACAATACATGGCTGGTGGTCTAGATTCAGCTTGGTAGGCCATGAAGGATACAAGCCAGGGTTGAGGTAATGGGCCTCTTTATTGTGCACTTCCTTGTAACAGGGATCAAGCATTCAGCATAGTGCCAAATCACACTGTCCAGATAAAGCTGTGGCTTATGAAAGATGTCATTCTCTCAAAGCCCAGTCGCTGGCTACAATCCAACAGAGAGCCAGGCATCCTTAAGTCAACCACTTATTTAATGCCATACATTACACTACAGAGTTCCCATACAGTAGGGATGTGCACAAACTGGTTTGGCGCTCCTTTTCTGGAGTGTTGAACCAGTTCGGAATGCCAGTGTTTGAGACAGTTCGGAGGTGGGGGAGGGTCCTTTAAGGGGCAGGGAGGGTGTCCTTACCTTCCCCGCCGCTTTCCCCCTGCCAGTGCTCTTCCCAAAAACATTGGTGTGGGGCTGAAGCATACCTCCCTCCAGCCCCAGTCAGCGTCGTACCGGAAGTGGCAGATGCGCAACAGCTGACAAACCTTTGGGTTGAAATAGGTGAGGACTGTTCACATTGGCTAAGTTCACCGTGAACAACATAATTCCTTTACTGACAAGCTTAGCTTTCCTAAGCAAATGTCTAAGAAATGGCTAACTTGTCCTTTGAATTTCAATGGGACTTCTTTGAGTAATTTTCCTCATCATTACAGCCATTATATTTAAATATATTTGAATAAATGCATGTAGTTATTTAGAGGTAGATGGTCTAAACAAGTGCCATGAACTGAACTTGGAAAGCCATAAGATGTCAGTTCAAACACTTAATCACTTGGGTAAGACAATCCCATCATAGAGCATGGGATTGTATTTTCCAAAATAATCCAGATATGGGACCCCAGATATGAATCATCCTTATGAGGAAGTTGGTTGTTCCATTATGAACCCCAAGTAATACAGTAAACCTTGAAGAGCAGCAACTCAAACCAGTGTTCCTCTATCTTGCACTGCCAGGAGAATGCACAGAGGATGAACATGCTCATTTCTCTTGTGGGAAGATTGCTGTACTATCCCAACATCAGGAAAATACCAGTTTCCCCATTGAGGAGATATACAAACTCCCTCTTCATTCACCATTTGCACTTCCTCTTTGCTATTTCTTGGTAATATATGAAATCACCCTAAGACTCTCCCGGAATTCAACACATTCCCAGTCCTCAAAACAAAGGTCTGGAGAACCAGGAACCAAGTGTGTGCTTGTGTGATCTCTCCTTATCTCTCACACATGTATTAATAAATGTTTATCTGGCTTAATCAAGCATAATGGCAAGCGTAAGTTGCCAGTATGTCAGAACCAGCAAATTATGCTTCGAATATGCCCTCCAAACCAGAATTGCAAACTGGACTAAAACTGTGGTTTTCAATCCAGGTCTGCAAGACTAAGTGGTTAGAGTGCTGGACTAGGACCAGGGAGACCCGAGTTCAAATCCCCATTCAGCCATGAGACTTGCTGGGTGACTCTGGGCCAATCACTTCTCTCTCAGCCTAACCTACTTCACAGGATTGTCGGGAGGAGAAACTGAACACTATGTTTCTCCTTGGAGGAAGAGCGGAATATAAATGGGAAAACATTAAATAAATAAATAAATAAATAGCCAGCCAGCCAGCCAGCCAGCCAGTTTGGATCTAATGGAAAACGATGATTTGATCAAATCAGAAAGCAATTTATTAATCCAAGAAAGAGAGGGAAGAAGATGGGGGAGGACAAAGAGTGCAAGCACATGTCTCCACTTGGCTTTGGAATACTGTTCGGAAAGGGCCATCGCTTGCTGGTAAAGCACATGCTTTGCAGAAAGAAGGCCCCAGGTTCAAGCTCTAGCATCTCCAGTTAAAGGACAGGTAGCAGGAGATGTCTGGAGAGTCACTGCCAGTCATCAGACTGGGCTTGATCGACCAATGGCCTGACTCGGTATAAAGCATATTCCTATGTCTGGCACTGTGACTGACCATTGCAAAAACCTTTGGAGTGTGTTTTATGAACTTTAGTTGTTGACCCATCAAGCACTTGCTCATTCCAGTGGTCATCTATGGCACTGCATAGGCTAGATCGTATAGGTTAATATTTAATGACCGTTCTAGTAGAGCCGGCTTTGGTTCATAGGGTTGTACTAAGGACTTCCAGGTCCCTTGAAGAGCAACGTGCTTCTGTAATTCTGCACAGTAAACCCCATCTAGCACATTTATACACTTCTAAACATGTTCTCTGCAACAGCTCTTACCGTAGTATATTTGCCTAGCTGGCAGAGTGAAGGGAAAGTTTCCTGGTGAGCTTTTCGGATTTTCTCTGTGAGATCATCCAACTCTGCGGTCATTTCATAGTTTTCCATAAACTCCTGTTTTAAAGGCTCCTTCTTCTTTTTGTTCCTGTCATTTCGGACTGCTGCAGGCAAGAACAAATGCAGTTCAAATACAGTCATTTAGAGTAGTCTACATTAGAGGTAGGAATTCTTCATTAAAGCAATAAACACCAAAGAATTCAAAAACCTCGAGAACAGAGAGGGTGAGAATTCTTTTGTTCGAGATCTGTTAGCAAAATTTGAGCTCACTAGATTAGTTAGGGTATAATTTTCTCTTTTTGCTGCAGAAATAAAAGGACTTCTTTCTGTACAACACCGGAGACTTCCTGAAGCTACAGTTATCGTTAAGTGCTGCATGCAACACTAGAATACCTTAAGAAATCCCATCCATAGAAAGATCTTTGTAAACACTGTTGAGGTGTAAAAGCAGTATTAAGTATCAGATAATGACATTCACAGTGGTGACAATGATGACAATGATGATTCCTCATAATAACAGGTTCTGCCCTTTTACTACATGCCTTTCTCAACAGAAGGATCTCTCTTAAATCCGTTCTCAAACCATACAGTGAATATCACTATCCTTATTACAATACATCTTCAGCACTGCCAACAGAAGAAATTCATGCTGGAAAATATCCAAGGTATTTTAAGAGGAAGCTACTTGTTCCATAAGTAGCTCCCACATAAATTGGATTTTCATATGCATGTCTCCATTGCTACAATTTCCATACCTATGATTACACTCCTTGGTGACCAATCATCACTGAATTACCACCCAGTAGTCAAACGTTGTGGTGCCGCAGAGAGAAACATTGGGTGAGCCAGGAACTTTTGTAGGAAATAATCTATTTGGGTTTTTTTACTAGGTGCATGAAGTGGAATGAAAATGTGATAGGATATATGCATGAGCTGAAGCACCTGGGAGATAAAGTAAATTAACCAGGTAAGGACTAAAGCATATAGCAATACAAAACCCACCTGATGGATGGAGCACTCATCCCATTAATACAGTACCTGACTCAACAACTAACCATAATCCATAAGAAACCCCAAATGCAAAGCCATTAAAACAGTGTTGATTCACCACTGGTTTGCTATAAAGTTAATATGACATCTCAAATAGCCCCAAGTGAGCTAAGTCATATAACTTTATTGATTTGATTGGTGTGGAAGTAACTTGCGTAGGGAGCAAGAGGTTGCTGGTTCGAATCCCCGCTGGTATGTTTCCCAGACTTTGGGAAACACCTATATCTGGCAACAGTGATACAGGAAGATGCTGAAAGACATCATCTCATACAGCGCGAGAGATGGCAATGGTAAACTCCTCCTGTATTCTACCAAAGGAAACCACAGGGCTCTGTGGTCGCCAAGAGTCAACACTGACCCAAAGGCACAACTTTACACTGGTACTTTACAGGATAGAAAAAATCCCCTACCCCAAGGAGCTTACAATCAAAAATTTACACATGGGAGGCAATAGATGGAGGCAAGGGAGATAGAAGGGAGCGGGTTCAGATGAATACCAGCCAGCAAAAGTGATCAAGCTGGGGCTGTGCCAAGAACACACCTGCCCTGATGCCATTGGAGGACATCCTGATGTGCTGTCAGGGCATCCTTTGTGTGAGGGGGGACATTCATCTAAAACACCCTCTACACATGCTTCAAAAACAGTGGTTTGGAGTGCGTGTAGGGGGATGAATCAGACTTATGTCCCCATTCACAATTAAAGGGCGCCCCACAGCACTCTGGACTGTCCTGAGGTGACATCAGGGTTGGCATGCTCTCGGCACCATCCTGACCTGATCTCATTTTCTGGCCCACATTCATTTGAACAGGCCCATGGTGTGGTGACTAGAGTGTTGGACCTGGAACAGAGAGACTTGAGTCCAACAAGACTGAGGTGGAAGGAAGACAGGTAACAACATGATCTGGGACAATCACCCACAAATACCAGTTATTGAACACAGATAGGTATGGCTGGATGGGATAAAGGGGTTTGGACAAAGATCAAATCATGAACAAGTCATTGGTCCACATTGGCAATCACAGCATTCCCAGGTGCACGTTCGTATTCTCCTCAGTGTTTTCTTCTAGGACATTGTAAATCTGGACCTTTCTTCTGAGCAATGTCTCTATATTGGGCACCTTTAGTGCTGGAGTACATGGCTGGGAGCCTTTCACATGTGTAGAATGGGGAAGAGGGGGGTTTGGCCTATGGGAAATAAATAAAGGGCCATCATGAGTCTTTTAGGTGATGTGCGATTAGAGTATTGCTACATGGAAGGTGGCATGCTGCTCTCATTTTTTTCTACCTGAACTTACTACTGTTACTAGGATCTCCAAAAGGTTGACTGTGCCTTAGAGAATCCACATTCACATCTTCCCAACTTGGGATTCAAGCCACATCCCCCGTTTCCCACTGAGTAACCAGGCAATACACACTGCTGTGCAGCAATTGGTAACTTTGCTGCAGCTTCCATTCTTATTTACGTACTGAGTCCTCATCCCTCTCCACTGCAAATTGCTGCTCTGCTCCCAGAGACACAAATACAAAAGTGTTAGGCATTATGGAACCTGGTATGGAGACCTTGTTCCCATATTGTGACTTGGTCTCATGGGATGTCTCTGATATCCCATAAGATGAGCAGTGCTGGGTCAGGCCAACCGAATCCCACATCTTGTTGCCCACAATGGGAAGCCCACAAACTGGAGATGAAGACATACCCCTTCTCCAGCCATTGCTCCACTGAAATTGGAGATATTCAGAGATATAGACATACTGCCATGCTTGTCTCCTGCTGGCAGTGCTATCAAACGAAGAGCTATGGTTACTTTTTGGCTGTTGGGTTGTGCATCATGTGTGTTCTTATGTATACTCTTAGAGTTGTCCCCAAGTATTGGGTGGTATCTTCCAGGCATGAGTAATGTGGTTGTGTCATTGTTGTTAGTGGAATTGCTCAGATGCGGTGGTAGTGTCTGTCAGCACTACTGCATTAGTTTTTGTTTCTACAGCCATTGAAGTTCTTCTCACAATTAGTGAGAAGAGTTTCTGGCGGGTCTGCGGAGAGAGCAGGCTTAGCCAGCTCTCCCCACAGATGAGCAGCCTCCAAGCCCTGGGTGGCCGCCCACACGACTGCCGGCTCCATCACGGAGCCGGTAGAGGCTGCAGAGGTCGGGTGCCGCCTGGCCCCTGGAAATTCCAGGATGCCCCATGTGAGCATGTGGGGCATTCTGGAGAGACCCCCGAAGCCAGGAGTTTGGCTGAAGCCTCCCGGTCGGGGGTCTACTCATGTGTCACCATGCGCTGCAGCAGCACACACGCAAAAAAAAAAAAAAGAGGTTAATTGAATGCTCACTCCTTAACCTCATTTAAGGGGAGGGGGAATTAGGTGGGCTAGCTGCCTTGGAACCACCAGGCTCACCCGTGAGGCCGGTGGTTCTGACGATCAGTGGAAAGTGGGCTAGGTTCCCTTAGCCCACTTTCTACTGATTGTGGGAATAGCTTCATCATTGCTGTGTTGTTGTTGCCCAAGACCTTGGGATTGTCCTGCCCACAGGACAATGATGTAAAGTCCTATGCCATTACAAGGCCCAACAAGCCTCTTGCAACCATGCTCTATTTGCATATTTCTCTATGAGCTGATTGACACATTCGCTAAACATAAGGCCTTAGCAGCTACTTAGCTCAATAGCTTTGAACAGCTTGTAGAATACAAACACTTTATTTAGGGCAATCTTACGAACTGCTGCCAAGATGATTCACATGGGAAGAGCCTTTTTGTTCCTTTTCTGCTGCTGGGCGAGGGCCAAACTATGTAAGTTAATAATGTGAATGGTCCTGCTGTGCTTAAATTTTATTCCGCAGAAGCTGTGAGGAGCCCAATCTGGTTTGGAGACATGTCACAGAAGGGGGAGGGGTTAAGCCTTTGCTCCCACATGGTCCCAATTCAAATCAGTGCCCACCCACAACTGCTATTTGTCCTGGGAGGGATGATCCGACTGGTGCCAATGGAAGTGTACCTCTTGGGCACCCCACCCCAACTCCCCCAATCTAGATCAAATCATAAAGGTAAAGTGTGCCATTGAGTCGGTGTCAACTCCTGGCAACCACAAAGCCATGCGCTTGTCTTTGGTAGAATAAAGGAGGGGTTTACTATTGCCTCCTCCCGCACAGTATGAGATGATGCCTTTCAGCATTTTCCTATATCGCTGCTCCCCGATATAGGTGTTTCCCATAGTAATGGGAAACATACCAGCGGGGATTTGAACCGGCAACCTCTGGCTTGTTAGTCAAGCCATTTCCCCGCTGCGCCATTAGGTGGCTGGATCAAATCATAGCCAGTAAAAATGTTAGTCCTTCTTCCTCATGTCATGTTCTGATTAGATTGCCCCTCTGCTTGTGACAGCTATTTACAGAAGAATGAGGAAGCACATTAGGGTCAGTCACATGACAAATGAAATTTGTAATTTGGTTCTGAATCTTGGCTGTAGACCTGGCTTTAATTAAATTAATTAAAACAATGTCATGCAATATCCAGTTTTGTATAAATGTAGAGACAGGGATGTGCACAAAACCGTTTTTGCCAGTTCAGCTGGAATCCAAACCAGATTCAAACCAGCCCAGCCCGGTTTTGTGCATTGTCGTGCTGGACCTGGTTCAAGTTTGAACTGAGATGGCTCAAAAGGGCTCAGACTTCTACTGGTAAAGGAGAATCTGGTGAGGATTCCCCTTTCGGGCCTCTGCTCATGTGTGGAGATCACTAAAATGGCCTCTGGACATGCGTGGAGGCCATTTTAGTGACCTCAGTGCCCGCACAGAGGCCCAAACCAGCCCTGCCTACCCTGGGTGAAGTTGACAGGGGTAGGGGGAGCTGCCACTGCCACCCCCCGTGAGCACTGCCAGAGGCACTCATAAATACTTTCTTACTCCCCTCCCACCCACTCTATCTTTAGGGAAGCCCCCTTGCCTCACCCTTGCCCTTTACCAGTAGAGTTCTGACCCAGCTCGGTTCGAACTCAGACCAGCCAAGGCTGGTCCTGTTTGATCCCGAACCCGTCGAGCCAAACCGGCTTGAACTGAGCCGGCTTGCACACCCCTGTGTAGAGAGTCCCTGAATTATAAGAGCCTCACACATATTCAGTGATATCACTAATTCAATGCAAAAGTCAATGTTAAGACTCTTCTACAGAGCAGGGAATTAAATAAACATACAGAAATCAGTAAATTCTAACCTAATGTTCCCAAAAGTGACTGTAACTGCCATGCTGCGCAAACACCGAATCTGTGATTATGCTGCATATTGTATTTTATATAAGTTACATCTTCCCATAGCTAGTTGTCTTCATACAAATCCCGAGTGCAAGATCATAGCCTTTAATGAAGTCACACCAACTATGAATCTAACTATTACATTTAGCATGCTTGGAGTAATGTTGATATAAGGATTCTTTACGTTTATAGCCATTAAATACTTAGGACTCAAGTGTTGCAATATTTCATAGTTTCCACTGCATGTGTTGAAGGGGAGGTGGGATGGTGTGTGTAGAGGCAGGCTATTAAGGGAGAAATACTGGCACAGTTCATGCAGTATGTTTGTGCATTTTTATTTATTTTTAATATTTATTTTAAACAGCAGGGACATTGCCTGCTATCGGGCATATAAGACTACATCCATAATAAGCATAATGATTGTATTAATGTAGCCACCTAATGGTGCAGTGGGGAAGTAACTTGCCTAGGGAGCAAGAGGTTGCTGGTTCAAATCCCCACTGGTATGTTTCCCAGACTATAGTCTGTTTCCCAGATTATGGGAAACATCTGTATCGAGCAGCAGCAATATAGGAAGATGCTGAAAGGCATCATCTCATACTGAGTAGGAGATGATAATGGTAAACCCCTCCTGTATTCTGTGGTTGCCAGGAGTCAACACCGACTCAATGGCACAACTTTACTTCCTTGCCCTCAAATGAACATATAGTGCTGCCTTTATCGAATCAGAGAACTGGCTAATTTAAGTCGGTGTTGTCTACATTGATTGACAACAGCTTTACAGGGTTTCAGACAAGGATCTTTCGAACCCCTAACTGGAGATGCTGGGAATTGAACCTGGGACCTTCTGCATGCAAAACATATGCTCTCCCATTGAGCTACAGGCCCTCTCTATAGCCCACTCTCCTTAAGAATATTCAGAGTATCATTCATGCAGCAAAATGGTCTCCTACCCAGGCACTGCTGAGGTCCTCACCCACTTAGCTTCCGCAGTATTGTAGCATTAAGTGCTTCCTGACCATCCACTGGTCTGGATGCTAAACATGAAAACAGTCTCGGTGTTATTTCTGTTGTCAGCAAGAGAAAACTCGCCCCTACTGCTTCAGGAAATGCTGCTGAACCTTACTGAGGACTAGCCAAAGAGTCTTTTCTATCACTTCCTTTGTGGCTTGGCATCTAATGATGCTTCTAATTAGAGATTATTTACATGGACAAATTTAGAATTGTTGGAAGATTTCAATATTGCAGCATGTTGAAAAAGGCCCACCTGCAATGGAAAATAAAATAAAATGGCAGAGCATTTTTAGCCTATTTTCCTTAAGGAAAGTAAGCTTTTGAGATCACCCAACATTCCGTGTGTAGTGTGTTTGTGTCACTATCAACTTTGCAATGCCTGGACCAATATGAACCAAATTGGGTACAGTTGTAGGGGCACATAGGTATGGTTCTGTAGATGTCATCCGACCCGATTTAAGAAGGCCGACGTGTAAATGTTAGAGGCACAAGAGGTGTTTGCCTAACCGATTTGAACCAAATTTGGTACAGTCGTAGTGAATGACACATAGGGACACCTCAATGGTGTAGTTTATGATGATGTCATCTACTCCATTCCAGATGGCAAACACATGAACTTTGGAGGTGTAACTGGGCTAACTTGTGAACTGCCTAACCGATTTGAACAAAATTTGTTACACCTGTAGGGACACATAGGGATGGCTCCAGGGTGTAGTTTGTAATGAGGGCATCCACCCTGATTCAAGATGGCAGCCGTGTGAATATCTGAGGTGCAAGCAAGCTAATTTGTGGACTGCCTAACCGATTTCTTGTGAATGACACATAGGGACACTTCAACTGCGTAGTTTGTGACGATCTCATCCACCCAATTCAAGATGACAGATGTGTGCACTTTAAACTGTTTGGGCTAATTTGTGAGGATGTTTATTATGAAGATTACAGTGAAAGGGAAGTATGCAGATTAGTTTTTACTAGAACAACTAGTTTGTACAAGCATTCACCATGTGGCTATAATAGTAATAATAATAACAACCTTTATTTATTAGCCACCCCATAACAAATTGTTCTTTGGGCGGCTCACAACATAGCATTAAAACATCAAGTAAAAACACATAAAACACATGAAATCACAACACACCAATAACCCGAACAAAAACAAAATACAATACAAAACAATTTAAAACTGCTTTTAAAAGTCAGTTTTAAAAATTGAATTTAAAAATCAAATTTAAAAAGCCGGAGTGAACAGAAAAGTCTTTACCTGACATCTAAAAGAACAAAATGATGATACCAGGTGAAACTCACTTGGGAGGCTGTTCCATAAACAAGGTGCAACCACTGAAAAGGCCCTCTCCCTAGTAGCCATCCTCCTCACCTTGTGTGGCAGGGGCACTCGGAGCAGGGCCTCCAAAGAAGATCTTAACATGAGTCGGGGCATATGGGGCAAGGCGCTCTCTCAGGCAACCCGGTCCCAAGCCATTTAGGGCTTTAAAGGTTAAAAACAGCACTTTGAATTGGGCCTGGAAATGGCCTGGGAGCCAGTGCAGGTGACAAAGCACTGGTATGGTATAATCCAAAAGACCACTTCCAGTGAATAATCTTACAGCCCTATTTTGAACCAACTGCAGTTTCTGGACTATTTTCAAGGGCAGCCCCATGTACAATGCATTGCAGTAGTCTAAGCAAGAGGTTACCAGAGCATGAGTAACTGTGGCCAAGCTATCTCTGTTCAGGTATGGTAGCATTTGGTGTATCAGCCGAAGCTGATAGAAGGTGCTCTGAGCCACAGAGGCCACTTGAGCCTCTAGCAACAGTGCTGGATCTATGAGCACCCCCAGACTGTGAACCTGGTCCTTCAGGGGGAGTGCAACCCCATCTAGAACAGGCTGAACATCATTCACCCGGGCAGAGGAACCACCGATCAACGGTACTTCTGTCTTGTCTGGATTGAATCTCTTGTTCACCCTCATCCAGTCCATTACTGCATCCAGGCACTGATTCAGGACAGTCACGGCCTCACTGCATCTGATGAAAAAGAGAGATACAACTGAGTGTCATCTGCATACTGATGACACCTCAGGCCAAATCTCCGGATGATCTCTCCCAGCTGTTTCATGTAGATGTTAAACAGCATAGGGGAAAGAACGGAACCCTGCGAAACCCCAAAGCACAACTGCCAAGGGGTTGAGCAGTAATCCCCCAGCACCACCTTCTGGAAACGGGCCTCGAGGTAGGAGCGGAACCACCTCTAAGCAGTGCCTCCCACACCCAACTTGGCTAGCCTATCCAGCAGGAAATTGTGGTCAATGGTATCGAAACCACTGAGAGATCCAAGAGGGTTGGACTCCCCCAGTCTCTCTCTCTTTCTACATAGGTCATCCCACAGGGCGACCAAAGCAGTTTCGGTTTCAAAGCCAAGCCTGATTGAAATAGATCTAGATAATTCATTTCCTCCAAGAGTGTCTGGAGCTGGTCAGCCACAACAAATTCAAGCACCTTGCCCAGGAAGGTAATATTGGCCACAGGCCTATAGTTGTTTACATCTTCTGGGTCCAGACTGGGTTTCTTTAGGAGTGATCGAATAATATTATTATTTTTGATTATTTTACATTTTATATCCCATTCTTCCTCCAAGGAGCCCAGAGTGGTGTACTACATACTTAGGTTTCTCCTCACAACAACCCTGTGAAGTAGATTAGGCTGAGAGAGAAGTGACTGGCCCAGGGTCACCCAGCAAGTATCATGGCTGAATGGGGATTTGAACTCGGGTCTCCCCAGTCCTAGTCCAGCACTCTAACCACTACACCACGCTTCCTTCAACAGAGCTGGTACTATTCCTTCTCTCAACAAGGCATTTAGAACCTGCTGAACCCATATACAAATTTCCTCCCTATTAGATTTAATAAGCCATGAAGGGCAAGGGTCGAGCATGAACTTGGTTGGCTGTATTTGACTAAACATCTTTTCTACATCCTCAGGGACCAATAATTGAAACTCCTATAGCAAAACTGGACCAGGTGGTATTCTGGGCACTTCTCCCAATGATACTGCATCAATTATAGAGTTCAATTCATGGCAAATGCGAGCAACTTTACCCTCAAAGTGCTGTGCAAATTCATCACAGTGTGCTACCAAGGATTCTAATACAGCTTGCCCAGAGCCAGATTTCAAGAGGCTTCACTCCACCTGTAAAATCCCGCTGGACGGCATTGTATCCTCTCAATGGACGGAAAAAAGTTTCTTCTGTTCCATCACTGCCACAGAACAGGCTAGATAATGAGCTCTAACTTATGTTTACTCAGACTCACCCAGAGTTTTTCTCCACTTACGTTCCAGCCGTCTCCCAGCTTGCTTCATCTCCCTCAGCTCAGGTGTATACCAAGGTGCTGCACAGGCTCTGCTTTGCAGGAGATGGCACTTGGAAGCAATAAGCTATCTCTCAACTGCCTGAACTATCTCTCCATTTCAGAGAGCAACTAGAGCTTTGACAGGAGTGCCTGCCATACCAGCTAGAAAATCCCCCCAGAGCCCTCAGGAATCCATTGGAGTCCACCGGTCTCTGGAGGTGGACCATTTTAATAGGCTCCCCACCTTGCAAAGTGGTGTAGTCCCCACTTTCCATTCCCCATCCCCCACTTTCAATTCCCCATCCTCCTGCCCAGTTGAAAAAAACAGATCCAGATCCAGGGTAGTGAAATCCAAAACCGATTGTGAGGCGCTCCAAAAGGATCTCGCCAAACTAGGGGAGTGGGCGACAAAGTGGCAAATGCGGTTCAGTGTTGGCAAGTGTAAAGTGATGCACATTGGGATGAAAAACCCCAACTTCAAGTATACGCTGATGGGATCTGAGCTGTCAGTGATTGACCAGGAGAGGGATCTTGGGGTCGTGGTGGATAGCTCGTTCTGAAAGTGTTGACTCAATGTGTGGCAGTTGTGAAAAAGGCCAATTCTGTGCTAGGGATCATTAGGAAGGGGATTGAAAATAAAACGGCTAATATTATAATGCCCTTATACAAAACTATGGTGCGGCCACACCTGGAGTACTGCGTACAATCCTGGTCACCACATCTAAAAAAGGACATTGTAGAACTGGAAAAGGTGCAGAAGAGGGCAACCAAGATAATCAGGGGCCTAGAGCACCTTTCTTATGAGGCAAGGCTACAACACCTGGGGCTGTTTAGTTTAGAAAAAAGACAACTGTGGGGAGACATGATAGAGGTCTATAAAATCATGCATGGTGTGGAGAAAGTGGATAGAGAGAAATTCTTCTCCCTCTCACATAACACTAGAACCAGGGGTCATCCCATGAAACTGATTGCCAGGAAATCTAGGACCAACATATGGAAGTACTTTTTCACACAACACATCATCAACTTGTGGAATTCTCTGCCACAAGATGTGGTGACAGCCAACAACCTGGATGGCTTTAAGAAGGGTTTGGATAACTTCATGGAAGAGGGGTCTATCATTGGCTACTAGTTATATAGGCCACCTCCAGCTTCAAAGGCAGGGTGCCTCTGAGTACCAGCTGCAGGGGAGTAACAGCAGGAGAGAGGGCATGCCCTCAACTCCTGCCTGTGGCTTCCAGCGGCATCTGGTGGGCCACTGTGCGAAACAGGATGCTGGACTAGATGGGCCTTGGGCCTGATCCAGCAGGGCTGTTCTTATGTTCTTAGAGTGTGCCCCAATTCATGTGTTGGGCCAACAACATGTTGGGTCAGCCCCATGCTTGTCATGGCAGTCATGAACTCCTGAGCCGCCCCAGACAAGGCAGCCTCAGCATGGATGTCGAAGTCACCCAGAACAATCATTCTGGGAGTTCTCAACACCAAATCCCAGACTACCTCTGTGAGCTCAGGCAGAGAGACAGCTGGGCAGCAGGATGGGTGGTATACCAACCCCTGCTAACTGAGCAAAGAGACACTTTTTAAAGTGGTGATTCTCTCATGCATGAGTGTAACATCTTATATTTAGCAGGGGAAGAGAAACTGGCCCTATCCAACCCCAGCACAGCACCTCTCCAGTGGCTGTTGCTGGTGTCTTACCTTATGTTTCTTTTTAGATTGTGAGCCCTTTGGGGACAGGGGACCATCTTATTTCTGGATTATTTATTTTTCTATGTAAACCACTTTGAGAATTTTGTTGAAGAGTGGTTGAAGAGTTGAAGAACCCCCACTCTGTCCTGAGAGCCCAACACCAGGTACAAATACTCTGAACCACCACTCACTTGGGCAGGCGGCCTAGAGAGAGAAATAGAACTTCTATAAATTACAGTGCCCCCCCCCCACCCTCCAGCCTATGCGGATACTGCACTAAATACGCAGGTGAATACAGCTGGGGAAGACAAATCTCTCCCAGCTCCCCAACCCAGGTCTTCATAATGCAAACCGAAGTTCTCCAGCATCCCACAATGCACCTCACAAGAAGCATTGGGAATTGGGAATTTCTCGGCTGCTAGGTGCTTTTGCCACTCGGCTCTGTGAATGCTCGGGCTGCAGACAGCCTGAACGTTCACATGACTAGGGTGTGGGGTAGAAGGGAACAAGCGTGCCCTTCTACCTCGTGATTGACTCAAGTACTGAGGCGAGCAGGAGAGCCAGCACAGCACAGTGCACTGGAGGATTTCCTCACTGCTGGGCGCTCTTGCCATCCGGCTTTGAGGAGCCCGTTCACACGACTGAAGAGTGGGGAAGAAGGACATGTTTGTGCCCTTCTACTTCATTATTAGCCCAGGGACAAAACCCGGGGTACCTCAAGGCAGAGTGCCAGGATCGGGACCAATCCTGGTGCTCCAAACGAGCAGCCCTATCTGAGTAGGTCTGTGCAAGGCTGGGTAGGGCTGCTCGTGTGAATGACCTTATCTTGCCTTAGCAAATTGGTCTTTGCCAGTTTTTAACATTCCCTGAGGGTATCCTGTTCCGCTTAGTAGGAACTGAAACTGCTGCAGAGTATTCAAGCAGTGTCATACAACACACATGATGTGTGTATTTTTAGACCACATCAAGTATGAACTCTGATTTTAGTGTAGTATTCTTTACATAATGGTTGCATATTACTCTAAACTTGATCTATTATAATCTTCTGTATTGTACATTAAATGGCATTGAAAATTAGATTATTCTGATTATTGGAGAAGTGAAAAAGGTACTAAACATCTGTAAGCTTCATAATCAATCACTGGATCCATCTGGGTGCACTAAAAATCAATCAGGAGCTAGTGCATTTCAATCTAATTTTTTAAGCATGACATTTTCCTCTGGGTTTCTTTCTTTAAATGTCACCCTTTTCCTACTACAGTGATTGATTCTATCCCCAGGGACAGTGCATGAACATGAGCTGTTTCAACTACTCTATGGAAACTCCTGGACCACATTTGTATCCTCTCAATATCAAAATAGCAATGTGTAATATGTGTTCTTTTCAGAATCAAATCGTGTTAAGTGCTAATTGTGAGACACAAAACTATCCAGTTTAAGTAGCTGAAACACAGCCACTGTATTTTAATGGGTAGCATTTGTGTATTTTTGTAACTAGAGACCATACTGATGCATCACAGATAGGTTTTTTAAAACCCAACCAATACAGTTATTTACAATATAACCTAATTTTGTCACGCAATCGCAACTCTGCTTTTGCTTCCAAACCTGAATTTGAATCCTCGGTTGGTAGTGGATTTTGCTGCTGAAACCTGAGTTTCAAAGGCACCAGTGAGTCATCTGAATTCTGCTGCCATTATAACCTGGGTTTTGTGTGCAAGCTCCTCCTGCAAACATAAAGAGGTTGGCTCAGAGCAGCCCAGAAACGAGTCAGTTCTAGAGCAGCTGCCTTTCTTATTGGCTGACTCTCAGAGCTGATGCTCCACCCTCTTCCTCCCTTCTTCCTCCTGCCACTGCTTGGCAACAGGTATGTCGTGTCCCAAGAATTCATGCATTTAAAGGGACAGAACCACATTGGAGAAAGCCCTCTTTCCCCTGCGTGTTTTGCATCTTGTTTTGCGTGTTTTGCATCTTTTGCATCTCAGCAAAAAAAGGATGGGAGGACAAAATGGTGACAACAGGGGAGGTCTCCAACAATTCATCACTGCAGTTGTGCACAGTGATGAACAAGTTGTGCACAGTGATGCAACAATTTTATCACTGCTTTGTGCACAAACACATTCAGTCCTAGTAATACAAACAACGGAACACATTCTGACCACACACATCTCAATCACCCTCAGTTTCCCCATCTTTCCATCAGAAGACTAAGGGCTTTCACGCAGTTTTACTTTCATGCAGGAGGTTTCCATCCACACACATGTCCCACCTGTATTCTACACTGCTTGTGTTACACACTGTAGGACTTTTGGGTTCGAGAGTCTATACCAATGTGCCAATGCACTAAGTTGTTGATGTGCTACTGAACCATAGTCTAAGGCAGGCATCCCCAAACTGCGGCCCTCCAGATGTTGCTGAACTACAACTCCCAGCATCCCTAGACACATTTTTTTGTGGCTGGGTATGCTGGAAGTTGTAGTTCAGCAACATCTGGAGGGCCGCAGTTTGGGGATGCTTGGTCTAAGGGATCATTTTGATATGCCAATGTACCCTTGAGCTGTCAAAACCAGGGAGGGCTCAGCCAGTGGATATGTGAGGAGAAACAAGGAATCAGACCAGGGATGTCTTGAGCAAGTCGGTTTCAAAAATTACAATGAATGTTGAGTCCTGGTAAGCAAAGACTAGTCCTTGTAACCTATCAACAAAGCAAGGCTACCTAGCAAGGGAGAGCTGAGAAGAGAAGAGGGGAAAGGGTGTGTGTGAAATTTTTGATTTATAATCACCAGCTGTCAAACAACCATTGTTTTCCTTTCCTAGTCCTTTGGCCATCAAGTCTGTTCTTAGTGCTTCAAAGAGGGGATTTAAGAGGGTAAGGGCTGAGGGGGTGGTGCCACAACCAGGTTATTTCCCCACACAGGGCACATATGCCAGGCCTTTTGGAGGAGTGATACAACAGCATGTATCAGAAATAACAATTTTGCAGATTTGTTCCCTATGCGTCCCCCATACAACGCGATGTCCCTAATATATTAAAGTAACTAATGTGGAACTCAGGATTCTAATAATCTAGCTTTCAGAGCCCCTGTTACAACTGGTAAGGCCATTTACGAATCTTCCAGCATGTTCACTATTCAGTGCCCTTACTGCAATTTCCTTCTTCACAGTTGCTGGTACAAAGAATGCCTGTGTTCTTTGTTATTTACTTATTTTACTAAAATAAATTTAGTAAATTTAAAATTTACTTATTTTACTGCCACAGCATACTGAAAAGTGGATTTAATTGGAATCTCCATGATGAGCCCAGATCTTTGACTAATTACCTTTTCCTGAATCGGAGCCATCTAATTTGGGATGGCAGCATCCACCCCTGTTCCGGCAGAGAAGAGTCAGAGCAGCACCCAATGAGCATGGGCCGAGTGCTGGACTAGGACTGGGGAGACCCGAGTTCAAATCCCCATTCAGCCATGATACTAGCTGGGTGACTCTGGGCCAGTCACTTCTCTCTCAACCTAACTTACTTCACACAGTTGTTGTGAGGAGAAATTCAAGTATGTAGTACACTGCTCTGGGCTCCTTGGAGGAAAAGCGGGATATAAATGTAAAAAATAAAATAAAATAAAATAATTAAAGAATGGGCCGTAAGAGCAGCTTTCTCAAGATATATCTGAGAGCATCTTCCACCACCTGAACAGCAAGGCAGACAAGAGCATGGTGATGGAAGAGCACCCGGGATTTAAAGCAAAAGAAACTTGGAAGTCGCCCCCATGCACAGCTGAACTTCCATCAAAGCTACAGTATGCCCATGCCTGGGAGGAACACTGGTAGACAGGTAACAATTGACTGTTTTGGCCACCACAAACTGCAAATGGGAAACTGTTCCAAAGCATTCTAAATGTATAGCCTGGTCCCCTTTCTAGTAGGTATCCAAGACTGGTGCAGTGGAATGCATTCCTGAAAAGTAAAATTAACAATGAATTTGATAACCACAATTTGGAGTGGTTTTCCTTCATCCCCTTCCCTTCCCCCCCTCAACCCCTTTCTCCCATTGTAAATCCAAATAAGATTGGGTGCTTGTATGGGGGGGGGAGTCCCCAACAGGCAGGGGTGGTATTGCCAGGTGCAGTGCGGTGTTCCTGTCAAGGTGTGCTTATGTGTCCGTGCAACAGCTTTTTAAAATGTTTGCTTGGTTAATTAATCAGGAGGGGCCCCATTATGAAAGAATGTGCACACACACTGCCCCGATACTGACGCCAAGAGCAAAACATACGCTGCGAATGTATGGGTAAAAGTAGAGGGAACACTCATGCAGTCTATTTTTAACCAGTATAAGTGGGAAGTGAGGGGCCCAATCTGCTCTTCCTGGGCATCTTCCTTGGCTACTCTCTCCTCACATATATGCTGAATTTTATCACACTATGCTCACTGTTCACCTACCTCCGAGGCAAGATGTGGCTTAATACCAGTTGCAGGGGAGCAGCAGCAGGAGAGAGGGCAAACCCTCACCCCCTGCCTCTGGGCTTCTCTGAGGCGTCTGGTGGACCACTTTGTGAAACAGGAAGCTGGACTAGATAAGCCTTGGGCCTGATCCAGCAGGACTGTTCTTACGAACTGATTTAACAGAGTAGATTCAGGGCGAAGATAGACACATGTTCTAATATGTGGTGGAGGCATTCACTGCCCTGAAAACACATGCATCAAACATGCATTCAAATCACTTTCTACCACACTTCAGAATGGGCTTGTCTTCCCATTTCATTAAATGAATGACCCCTATAAATGTGTGACTTCAAGTTTAATGAACCGGCTTTAGGCCCAAGATGTGGTTGCCAAACTAAACACTGTGATAGTGCTGTCAGGAAATACTATGTTAGTTAAAAGTTACAAAACTGGAAAGTAACTGGTGAAAGAAATGATTCTTTACTGTAAAGTTAAAGTACCTCAATTCCCAACCAACTTATTATTTTACTAAAGTTCAAGGTGTTGCCACTTTGATAAGTCAATGTGCAATATCAAACCACACTGTGAATGACATATGATGCTTCTGGGTCTGAGGTTTGGATGGCAAAACGTATTTTCTTCTTTCACCTTCTTTAGTTTCAGTGACTCATAGGGTGGATTTTCATGACTGCTGGTAAGTCAGTAAGCTGGGAACATGGGGAAATGTTGAGAACTGAGAGTGTGCAGTCTCAGCAAGTCTGATGTCTGAACCCACCCAAGTCTAGTTCCCATGCTCGACTCCCAAGATTCCGATGAGATTCTCCACCCAGCCTCAAATGGCTAACCCTAAACAGCTTAGGCCCCGGGTATTTAGGAGACCATCTTCTTCGCCATGAGCCCCACCACCTGTCAATCTGTCTATATAGATAGGGAGTCTCAGGGTGCTCCGGTCAGTGGCTCCTTTCTCAGGCCATTGTTAGACAGTGGAATCCATTCATTTATTCAGATCCAAGATCATAAAAAGACTATTCTTTATTCTGTCACCTGAATTGAAACATAGATCAGTCAAGAGCCTCCATTTATCTAGGAGGCTTCCCCTTCACTTTCAGTTACCTTTGGATTTCAATGAAACTCTTGAATATATGCACAAACTGACAAAAGCAAATGCTGAGACTGTTCTCACTGGATAATTAAATTCTAAAAGAAGAACTGAAATTCAGAAGAACATAGAAATGTTCCAGCAGAAGTCTCATTACATTCCAGTGTTCTCTCTAATTCTTTTCATCTGTGTGTGGAATTAGATTTGTTCTGGGTGGTAGTATCAAGGCAGTGTGCGCGCACATGCACTGAGGGTGGGGCTTTCCTGATTCAACCTGAGTGGCATCTAAAATTAATGGAGCGGACATAAAAAATGTGTGAGCGTATGCACATGTGCACGCCTAGGTGGCCAGATTTGGCTTTAAAAAAGCCAAATCCTGGCTTACGGCCCATTTGATTCACGAGTATACCCCTTAGGTTCTGGCAACCCACGCCTTAGAGGGAACACTGTTACCTTCGTAATCTGTTGGCAATGGTGTCAAATGTTTTTTATTCATAATTGTCAGCAGCCTAAAGCCAAGTGCTCACTTCTGGAAACACACAGTTTCTTATATAAAATATAAGACAATATAATGAGACAAATAATCATATGGACATTGTTGCTGTTATTGTAATACCCTGTTGTTACTAGAAACTATTCCTGGATAGAGTGCACGAATCAGAACTTCAAGCTTTAAGCATGACTTGGAGACCTAGGACCACTGAGATTTCAGATCCATTCTATGATAGGTAAGGCATCATGCACATAGGGACTCCCATTCATTTGCACACGGGATTGTTAGGCTTGCAGGTAAGAACAAAACAAGTAAGACTCAGCCCAGGACTTTGAACATACTCTAGAGCTGTTGGGTTGTGGAAGAATTCCTGAATCTGGGATAAAGAAGTTCTGGTTTTATTTTTCACACATCTGTACATGATAAACTCATAGACATGCATGGTCCTTTCTGAACAGTCCACCAAAATGACAACTGTTTCCTTAAAAAGCTTTTTTAAAAAGCCTTTTTTAATGAATCCCAAAGCGAGTGCGCTCATTTTTCAGATGCTGAGTGTAAGAAAAAACTCATGTTTAAACTTCCAGCCAGAGGCCACTAAAAGGTCGTTAGTATGTTGTCTCATCGGATTCAAACTGTTCAAATGCCCTTTGGAGTTACCTTCTTGAAGCCAGTGCCCTTTGGAGCCAGAGTTTTGAAATTTGGAATAGCAATTCTCTTGGACAGCTGATTACAAGAAGAAATATCCTAAATGTGACCTTTCTATCGTACACCACTAAAAGGTTGATCATTGAAGAATGTATGAATATTACATTAATGTTCCCTGTAAGTCAGGAGAATGCCTCCTAATTTGGAGAAATGAAGGTCTTCAGAGGTCAGCAGATCTGTTTATTGGATTTTTGAAAAGAAAAATATTGATGATGACTGAATGCACTAGCCTAAAGGCAAAGAATCACCATCAGTTTATAGTAATTAACTTAATTTTACCTGCTCAACCTTGTTCAGGTAGAGATTTTTGTAGTACTTCATGACATTTAGCATACAATGCTTAAAAAAGAGAGAAACTAAAAACACCAGAAAATAAGATCTTTTACTGAAGATCTATTTTACTGCCAAATTCAGTATTGTCATGCTCTCCAACATAATTTTTACACCTCCACGAAAAGAAATATCACATTAAAAACAGAGCACATCATCCTCATACTGAAAAATCTCATGCCAAGTAATGTATTTTATACAAGGTATATGGAAACTGCAGTTTATGGAAACTCGTTCAGATGGAGTGTAATAAACCTTCTGTTTGTATGTGCTCACGAGTTTGTGTTGTGCTGCTAGGAGTCATGTTAAACCACGACTCCTAGCAGTTAGACTCTAGCACCTTACCTCCACTGTGCCAACAGTCCTCAGCATCAGCCTAAGCCTTGTGGGCAGCAATAGACATTAAGGGTGTTTTCCAGACTGCAGCACCAGACCAGTCATCTGGCGGCGTATTCAGCTGACTGCAATGTCTACCAGGCTAAGACCCTAGCCTCAGAATATGCTCCACATTATTTGTCTAACCAGCCAAGGTCTTGCCTCAGTGAGAAACTCTGCCCTTTCCTTGTTTTGCTGCCTTTTGGAATGTGAACCAGGACCAGCCTGCCTAGCATTACATCACCTGCTTCTGGTCTAGTGGACCTTTGGTTGGTGCCTTCAAAATGAGCCCAAGACAGGGGAGGCCCATGTTACCTACTTCTTGCCTTTCAGACCCTCAGATGTTGTATTTGGGATTTGACCTCTTGCTACTCTTGAGGCTGCCTCTGGTTCCCTTGGACTGCTGCTGCTGGAATCCAACCCACACTTGCCCTCTACTGTGCGACTCACCTCCTGATTCTCAGAGCAAATACCTCCTGTGGAATCTAAAACCTACCACTTGGGGGTCTGATTCCTTCCACTGCACTCTGACATGGACTTATTTCTAAAGAAACACAGTTATGATTTGGCTGTTTTATTAGCAGCCATCTGTAAGAAGCTTGGACAGTGAAAACATAATACATTTTAAAGGTATTTAAACTTGACCCAAAGCTCCAGAAATCTGGCTGTCCAGAAATCATCTGGACAGCCAGATGTCCAGATGATTTAAATGCATATACTGAGGTCCCTATACACATACATACATTTAGGAACCATTGGAATTTGAAACACTGTAGCAAAGTGGTTTCTGAGACTAGTAAAAAAATAGAAAGAAGGGCAACACAGACATCCACTGTATTTCCAAAATGACTAGTTCTGTGAAAGGCAGGTGCATCTTGTCAGCAAAGGAAGGAGGTCTATCATGTTCAAGGATCAATTCAATTTCTCCCAGAATCTTTTGTTATACATGTTGGATAACATTTAATGGTCACAAGAGCAGTGTATTGGTTATGGTGTTATGAATGCAGGCACAAGAAATTAACTGAGCATAGCCTCCATAAGCCCAGTACAGCCCAGTTTCCAGACCCCTCCCTCCCTCCTGTTGGTCTAGGGAAGATTCTGCTGCAGACTTGCTTTGTAGAGTTCCACCAGGAAGTGGCATATTTATATGACGTAGCTGACCTGCAGACTAAGTTACTCTATATTAACTATTCCCTCCTGGAGTGGGTACAAGCCAGGTTCTTAAGAACATTATTTCTGACCCCCAAATGTATTTCTAATGCCACTCTGAGACTGGAAGCGGGTTTTATCTCGATAGAGGTCAGCGCTTGGTATCTAATACTAATAAACTGGGCAAGAATCAACTTAATGGCCTCTGGTCTCCTTCCCTTGTTATTACTGGATAGGCACTGCTCAAGTTGGTGGGAGAACTGTGCTAGGAAATTCCGTACCTATGGTCTTTCATCTGAGGCAATCTTCTCTCTGGGATTGGTCAGGGCCAAAGAACTTATTAAATGAAGGATCTGGGATATTGCGTTCCAGAATGACCTGTCGAGGTCATCTAGGTCATTCTACCTGCTGAGTGGTGGGATGAGAACTCGCCCAGCAGATTATCTATACCTCCTCACCTTCCCTAAATATAGACTGGCCTTCTCGAAGGCCCATATGAATGCCCTCCCCTCATAACTACTGGCTGGCAGATATAGCAGAATTCCAACTGAGCAGAGATATTACCCCTGCAACTCTGAGGAGATCAAGTCAGTTGCACATGTGCTCCTGCAGTGTGTCTTTTATATAGGTCTTAGGCAAAGGTTAATTGACCCTGTTTTACATAACCTGCCAGGACAATTGGACAAATTCTATGTCTAATATTTGTTAACAGATGCGATTCCGTCTATCACACACACAGTTGAGAAATTCTGTCGTTCTGCAATACAAGTTTGACCCACTCTGCTTGCTAACGGTTAGATCCAGTGCACAGATATGCTATTAATAAAGCTATGTTTCAATTTTACACTTGTTTTAGATGTTTTGATATTGGTCAAAGACCATAATAAAGACTAAGTTACTCATGAGTAGTCCCATCGAAATTAATTGGATAAGCTAGTCATGGCTAACTTTCCCATCAATTCCAATGGGACTATTCATGAGTAACCTAGTCCAGCAGCCAGCCATTATTCCATCCTTTTCCAGAAGAAGGGAGAACGCCTTCTTCAGCACATTAAGGTTATCAAAAGAGGTCCGTCTCTGGATGCCGCTGGCTCATCGGGCAGCGACTTAGGAGTGGGCCTTCTCTATAGTAGCTCCTGGGCTGTGGAATGTGCTCCCTATAGATATTCGAGGCATAACATCTTCATCAGCCTTTAAAAGAGCTCTTAAGATGCATTTTTTTAGCCTGGCTTTTAGTAATCTCTGAATGTTTTAAATCATTGTTGTTTTAATAGTTTGTTTTATTGTGAACCACCTAGAGCCTCGGAATCAGGCAGTATTTAAATAAAATAAATAATGATGGTAATAATAATAATAATTTGTATGTCACTTTAAAAAAATACTTTACACAATGTGGTTTAAGATTAAAACAGAACATTAGAAAGGTATTCTAAGAAAAAGGAAAACCAGCAAAACAATGAAAAGGCAAAAGTAGCAGGATAAACTATAATGGCCTACATCCTCAGCGGAAGCCCTATTGAAATTAAATAAGATAACCTTAATAGAATTATTGAGGAGCTTAGTCTGATGTCTGACAGTATAACCAGCATCATACAATTTTCAGTTAAAGATTCTCACTTAAAAGAGTTTTCAGGTAGGAAAACTCAAAGATGCAGCACCACTGTTGAAACAATGGTTAGAGTGTAGGGATGTGCATGAACTGGTTCGGAGGCCATTTTAGAGGCCTCCGAAACAGTTCGAATGCTGGGGCCTGTTTGAAGTTTGAAGGCCCCGGGCTTGGCACTTTAAGGGTGGGGGGAGGGTGCACTTACCCCTCCCACCACATTTCCCCGCCGGCGTCATTTATTTCCAAAAACCTTCTGGGCGGTAGAGTACCTCCCTGCTGCCCCATTGCCCTCATTGGCCAGAATTACCAGGCACACATGCGCCCGTTGTGTGCATGGCAGACGGACATGCACACACATGCAATGGGCACATGAGCAGCGGGTACTTCCGGCCACTTTTGGCCAATGAGGGCAATGGAAGTACGCAGCTGCTCTGAAGGTTTTTGGAAATTAATGACGCTGGCGGGAGAAATGCGGCAGGAGGGGTAAGTGGACCCTCCCCCCACCCTCAAAGTGCCAAGCCTGCCGCTTCCAGACCACCCAGCCACGGTTCCGTGCATATCCCTGTTAGAGTGTTGGACTAAGACTGGGGAGACCTGAGTTCAGATTCCCACTCAGCCATGGGACTGGGTGACTCTGGGCCAGTCACATATCTCTCAGCCTAACCTACCTCACAGGTTTGTTGTGAAGATAAACATAACCATGTATACCATTCTGGGCTCCATGGAGGAAAAGTGTGATATAAATGTGGGGAAAAACAATCTGAAAAACTATGCTGATAAATCTTTTACCTTTCAGCGTGGTTCCTGAACTGACGAGTAGCATACTCCTCCAAAGATCTCAGACAGCACAAGTACCCTCAGCCAAAACAAAAGTCTGTCTAATGAGTTTCACCTCAACAGTTCAGCAACAGACAAAAGAGAAGCCTACCAAGAACTACAAAGAAAAACTACAGGAAAAACCCTCAAATACTCCCTGGGGGGTAAACAAACCACAGTTTAGGAATCATCTCATTACCAACAATTGTACAGAGCCTGAATCAACAGAGAGTTCACCCAGATTTCCCTCCTACCTTGTTTCCACACAACCACTTCTATCCAGATTTACCTCCCTCTAACCTTGTTTTCACACAACCAAATATTGGGAGCAAACACAGCTCCCAAGCCCAGGTAGAACACAGTTTTTGATTGTGTGAATGACCTCACTATCTGTATAATTTAAAAAATCCCAATGCTATAGAATTTGTAATATCCATCAAAGTTACTTTCATGAACTGATGTAGAGGTCATTCACACCCCCAAGTCATTCACACTACCCACCAAAACCTGAGAAGACGTGATTGTGAGGAAGCAAGGTAGGAGGAAATTTTGGTAGCTTTTCCTCCTACCTTGCTTCCAAAGAATCACTTCTATCCAGGTTTTTCTCTTGCCTTGCTCCCACACAACCAAAAATTGAGAGCACACACAGCTCCCAAACCTGGATAGAACATAGTTTTTGATTGTGTGAATAACTAAGATGGTGAACTGGCTAAGATGGCAAACTTCAAGTTCATGGTTCAAATATCACTTCACCTATGACTCTGTAGGTGGCCTTAGGCAAACCAACACCACTCAGTCTTCTGTTTATGTTGGGGAATCAATTATTATACCACAGACGTAACTGCATGCATTTGATACTAGCACAAGAATGCAAAAGTTGCTATAAGTATGTGAGCCCTCAACGTTTAACAGAGATACATGCAGTGGATTTGACAGAAGTACTGCCAGTTTTGCTACGGAGAGGAGGTTATATTTGGATCGACACAATCATGGTACTGACAACTCCTGCTGAATTTCAACAGCAGTTCTAGAGCTGCACACCTACCTGGCAGGTCTCTGTGGGCTCAGAGTGGGAGGATGTGGAGAGGTTATTAGAACAGAATTCTCAAAGGAAGAATTCATCATCATCTCACTGCTTTTACTTTTAAACCCAATCTTAAGGATTACGAATGAATTTACATCCCAAATCACTTATGGGCACAAATTTTATTCATTTATTTATGGCTATCACCTGTTGAGTGGCCCTTTCTCCAGCATGAACTGTGTATTTCCAATCTCAGTTTAAGAGGACACCTGCCCTTTCTAAAAGCACATCTGGGAAATTAAATTCTTAACATTTCTAAAGAGAATGGGAAAGAGCTTAAATCAAAGTTGTGGATTTCTAGGTCACTACAACTGTTGGCAATGCATTCCTTGAAAATGCAAAATGGATTGCACAATTTCCATTACCAGCCATCTAAATGTTTTCAGCTGCTTTAACCCTAGCTTTGCAAAGAGCCTAGTGTCGACAATTTCCCTGGCTTTATAAATAGCCAGTTATCAGCTATGTAAATATTTTCCGTCACTTGTAATCCGGTTGCACTATGTACACCTGACATTTTGGTACTTTTCCTGATTAGAGCCCTGGTTCAGGCATTATATAAAATGCTGCACTCATGGGAAGATTTTTACTGTAATTTGAATGTTGGGGTGCTTTCACCAGTTGCAGCTTGTGAACACGCTGCTAAGTGGGGGAGGCGCAACGGGAGGCATCTTTACAGAAAAAGAAAGCCGCTGCTTACCTCTGCAGTGTGCCTCCCAGCAGCCCCTGTGGCGGGGAATCGCTGCCACCACTCACCTGGCTGCTGGCGGGGGCTCGGCTCTGTTTACACCAGGTGAGTAGTGGTGGTGATTCCCCACCACAGGCGCTGCTGGGAGGCACACTGCGGAGGTAAGCAGTGACTGTCTTTTCCCTTAAAGATGCTTCCCGCTGCCCCCCTCCCCTAGCAGCGCATTCACAAGCCGCTACTGGCTTTCACATCCTGGGGAGGGACTTTTGACGATTTCACCATTTGCCTCTTCAGACAAAGCTGTGAGCATAGAGAGCTGGGTCGGTGGATTTTATCATGCATAAGGCCAGGGGTGGGGCTTCAAGGCACACTCTCAGGGACACTGTATCAGAATACAATGCATACAGTTTATAAAATACTTGAACAGGACTGAAGAGTTTTGTAAAACATGATAGCTTGAATACTCCTGTACCTCTTTAACTTGGTCCAAAATAAAGATAAAGTTTTTCCTACTCAGTTTCTCTTGTCTGTCATGGCAACTATAGTCCATTGACCTACCATGGCATTTTATATTAATTCTCTCCTAATTCCATCTACTACTAAAGAGGCACATCTTTCATAAAAATGCTATTATTGAACATATCAGATAACTGAGAACCATTACTGCAAGAAGATGGCTGCAGAAACAAAAACTTCAGATGAAAACAGTACCCGCTGCAAGTCAAAAATGCTCTATTCCAACAATTTCTGATTAAAAACTCATCCAGTTGTCCTTGTTCTGACTCAGCTGTGATAAGAATAACATAAGCCAGTAATGATCAGATTGGCTCTGTATGGCAAACATCAACCTTTCAAACCAAACAGTTCCATATCCTGGTTTGATTTACTACTCATCTCTTTCTATCATAATATTTTCTAATACACTGCCACAGCTACTACTATGTTGCACACAAATTTTTAAAGCAAAATGCTTTTACAGTAATAAAGGCCAATCTAATTTAGTGATCAAACAAGTGCCCAAGCAGATAGAGAGAGACACACAACCCTAGGAAACATCATATTCTTCAAACAAAAAGATGTTTTTATTGTTGATTTCAAATCAAAGCGATTACTGAAGATCTTAGATTTCTTCCATGGCAAGAGTTATTGCACACTAGGGAGCTTGTTTCGATAAGGCAAAGAGGCAGCAGTACATCACAGAGTTAACTCAATAAAATGATGCTTTCTACTTCGATTAACTGACCCACTTTCTCAAGACTCCTGCATGGAAAACAAAAGATGAAGCTTGAATATTATATGGAATGGAGCAAAGGGCTGGCTGTTCCAGCTCACTGAAGGCGGACCTCTTTCACCTCTGGGCTGCTGTCTGGTTTCAACAAGTGGTGTCTAATGAGATGAGGATGGTAGCCCACAAGAAGGCCCAAGCCAGTAGGAATTTACATCACAAATGATCTCACATAGTATAGCATGGTATAATTTGGCACTGCTGGTGATTTCTACTCCCACAAGAGAAGAATGCATGGCTGATCCTGCTTTCTCAGCGCCAATTTGCAAAACCACTGTCTTGCCTTATTACGCATAATTGATGGTGCAACATTTCATTGGGGAGGTCTGGTCCTTTGGATGCAGCTACTGCAGACATAACGAAAAGGGCTCTATTAATCACAGTAGGGGTTTTGTGCTCTTTCACCATCTCAGGAATAATCCCCTGACCCAAGCACTTACTAAACTTACTAGTTAGCAGCAATGCTTATCTTGTTGTAAACCGCTCAGAGACGTAAGTTTTGGGCGGTATAAAAATATGTTAAATAAATAATAAATAATAAATGCTAACTAGAAATCCTACTTAACTAGAATTTCAACCAGTCTTATGTATATTAAAATAATATTTTGATAAAGTGGCAACCCTAGCTCACTTTAACTATTATTAATATAGTAGAAATGACTTAATCAGCAAGCCAGAGGTTGCTGGTTCGAATCCCCACTGGTATGTTTCTCAGACTATGGAAACTATATCGGGTAGCAGCGATATAGGAAGATGCTGAAAGGCACCCTTTCATACTGCATGGGAGGAGGCAATGGTAAACCCCTCCTATATCCTACCAAAGACAACCACAGGGCTCTGTGGTCGTCAGGAGTCGACACCGACTTGATGGCACACTTTACCTTTAGCTAGTATAATACTGTGGCTAAGGCAAGTGAAGAAAATTGGTTTTAGAAAGGGAGGGACCAGAAGGAAGGAGCACATGATCCCATGGCATACTCCCAATTTCCTAATGCAGCTAAAAGAGTCTCTTCATTCTGTCTGCATATGGGGTGACTGACTGCCATCCTTTGCTCCCCAAACTGAAAAAGCCTCTCTATGCAGGACAGTTGCACTGTATGACAGGGTCACAGTGGCCTTTGCTAGAGTGCGCACCACGCCTGGAAAAGCAGCGGGGCGGCAGCAAAGCAGGTATGGAGCTGCTTCCCTGCTTCTTAAGGGAACTGCTCCCTGCCCTGCCAAACCGGTTGGGCTGTGGGCACCCAAGCTGGTTCAGCACTTCTGAAAGGAGGCACCGAACCAGCTCGTGCACATCCCTACCCCAATTGCCAAAGTACATTTTAACAAGCATGTAGCCAGATCCTTTTACAGTTCTGTTGTTTCTCCCCTCTCCGGTCAGTTGCTTCAGAGGAGATGGGACAGCTCACATGCCATTTGCTCCCTCAGGCAAGTGCTAGGGGAAGAGTATCTGGCTGGCTTCATACATCGCAGAAAACCAGCAGCTCAGTCAAACCGCTGGTGCAGTTCCAAACCCATTTGTAACCGAGATTTGTAAGTAGGTTACAGATGGGTTCAAAACCACAAGTAGGGTAGGATATGCTGATATTGGTGGGTTTAGGTGACACTCCCAATATCAGCATAGCCATTCTGGCACTGGAAGTCAGGCTCCCATGCATGCTCTGGGATCTGGCGGTTTGACTGAGCAGTGTGACACTAGCCTCTGCTTTGCATACAGAAAGTGCCAGGTTCAATCACTGGCATCTCCAGGGAGGACTGGGAAAGACCCTGACTGAAACCCTGGACAACTGTTGCCATCTGTTGTAGTCCAGGGCTGCTCAACTTCAGCCCTCCCACAGATGTTGGCCTACAATTCCCATAATCCCTGGCTACTGGACACTGTGGCTGTGGATTATGGGAGTTGTAGTCCAAAAACAACTGAGGGGGGCCTAAGTCGAGCAGGCCTGTTGTAGACAAATGGACCTGTGGTCTAACTTGGAATAAGGCAGTAACCTATGGATCTGGGCTGAGTGAGAATATGCCAAAGGGTGCATTGCCTTTGAGATTGTTCTCCCTTTTCCCCACAGCAGCTGAGGAGAAAGAATTTGCTGTTCCTGACCTGCCTCCTCCTGAGCTGGGCTTCAAGCACATCCGCAACACATCCCCATGTTACTACTATTCTGATATATGAACATGAATACTACCAATATTTATATACCACTATAGATAGCAGCCCTTCAGCATGTCTTTCAGTGGGGCAGTACAGCAGAGACCACATCATGAATCTGTGCCCACAAGAACTGCATTTACTGTCCTCAGTCAGTCAATCATCCATCCTTCATGATGGCAAGAACCTGTGCACTATTCTCTGCTACTGAGGAAGCAGAAGAAAGGGCACATGGGATGCCACTCATGCTCAAACCCGTTTATAAGGCTAGTGGAGGGATGAAGGCTCTTTTCAACACCCCATATTTTCCTGCAAGGGTAGTGGGAAAGGAAATCTATTTGCACGGCTGAGAAGCAAGCTAACCCTTTTCTGTAATATTTCCATTTTATGATATAATTTTATATTTGAACTATTCAAGTAGTGCTAAAAACTTAATGGTACTGTGCCACAGTTATGAAACAACAACAAATGGCACATATAAAATACACAACTCCTAGAATATAGTCACTACCTGTCCAAATGTATCTTTATACGGAATTATACATACTGTCTATACAATGGGGCAGAAATCTCACCCAGCTCTGATGGAAAATGTTAAGATCTTTTCCCCTTTGAGAGTTCAGTTGTTGAAATGTTACTCAAGTTGTCCACTGCTATAAGTGAGTGTATTCCAAAAAATGGCTGACATGGAATATAGAAAGTTGCCCATCTACTGAGTCAGTCTATTGGTCCATCAAGCTCTGTACTGTTTAATCTGACTGCCAATGGCTCTCCAAGGTTTCAGGTAGGAATTTTTCTTAACCCTTAACCTGGGACCTTCTGCATGCTAAGCAAGTGCTCTATCACTGAGCTACAGCCCCATTCTCAAACACCTGCCTTGTTTTTTTTCCTCATTTTTCTTTTAATTTAGAGGTGTGCATACTGCACACATCACCTTAGTATTTGATATGTTTCAAGGTGTGTTTCAAGGTGTGAAAAACTCCTGTTTTTCTCTTCTAAGTTCCACTGTCTGATTTTTAGGATCTCACAATTATCTCTGCACATGGATGAAAACATGAGGCCATAATGACTGTGAATGTCTGGGGGAGGGGGGCACCCTAATTGTCTGAATGCTAATTTTATTACTGGAGAATAAATCACATATGCAACTGTACTGGATGCACAGATTAATTCCTGATACCGAGGTGAATAAGGCAGCCCTTGCTTGTATATAGTTCTACATGCATCAGAGTCCCATGAAGGACCATTAACTGTAGTCAACGTGCATTATTTCTCAGAGTCGTCAATTAAATACAACCTAATGATTATATCTTCCTGGGCTTTGAATTGTATACATGAATAACAATAACACTGGCTCTTCTAGTCTTTTTCAGTTTTCCCATCTGTGAAAGGAGTTCATTATATAAATGATTTATTTTTATCTCACAGCCAATAAATATAGATTAAGCTTTAAAAGAGCCATAGCAATGCAAGTAAATAATTCTTTAGCATCCTTGGTGTGCTCTGACTCTTCACACATTTAGTCTACAATCTGGTGCACCATTAGAGTCAGCAGGATTAACTGAATAAAGTGTTGAGCATGGCCCTCTGGGATCTGAGTGGACATACTAATCTCATACTATTCTCTCAAGCTCACTCTTCTTTCTGCAAAATGGAAGCTGTGGGAAGCTACCTCCCAAAGTGACTGAAAGAACTGATAACCATTGCACATCTATTTCCCTTTCCCCTATTGGTGCTTTTTCTAAGCTGAGCCTTGACAAGTACAGATTAAGAGGAATTTCCATTGGGTGCTCTCCAATGGTTGGAATTCTCTGCCTCCAGAGGTCTGTGAAACTTCAAGGTTAGGTGTCCTCTGGAAGCACTGGGAGGACTGGGAGAAAGAAGCAACACTATGACTGAGTTGCGGAAGAAGGGTTCTTTAGCGCTCGGTTTAAAAAAAAAATATTGTGGACATTTAGGGCTGGTTCTCACAATCAATGTAATGTTAGTTTGATGGGAATCTGAAGTCCCATGGAACACAAGCTACTACAGAGTGTGCTGTGAGAACTGGAAAAAATGTCAGTGATCTTCAGTTGACAATGTACCCTGAGATGAAGCTGATATGCATAATCACAATCTGAAATTGGCTTGATGTCAATCAGAGATCAATGACATTTCCCCCAGTTTCTCATTAGACACTCCATGGGAGCATACATACTGCAGAATCTCAAGATTTCCATCAAACTAACGCTACACTGATAATGAGAATCTGCGCTTATTAAATAAAGATTGCATACTTTCTCAAACTAAACGTGATGGCAATCAGGTTGTTTTTGTTTCTGATTTTTTTAAACAGTTAATAGCAGCTACAGCATTAGGACCTTAGTGTGGGAGGAGAGGGGGCCTCAAACCTTGTCCCAGTCATTGTCCAGTCCAGATCTGGTTCCAATAAAAAGCCCAAACAGATACAGTAATAAAATTACAGTGCAGTCTAAAAATATATATTATAAATGGTGACCAAATGCAAAAAGGAAGGCAGTAGCAAACAAGGCCCAAATAAAAATACCTTTAGATCACTTCATATAATTTGGTCCCTAAGGTCTTTCCCTCAGGAGGATATTCACTAAATCATTTTGTGAACTTGAAGCAGACCCTCTACTCTCAGAAGGTGTTGAAGTCAAGACTATTAGAGTGGGCATAGTTTTCAAAGCAGCTGTTTCCCAGGGGGAAAAACATTCTGGTTATTTTTTAAACTCCACTGCTAACCCCAGAATATCTCAAATCCGTCAAAAGAAGCATGCAATGCAGAAAAGCTCCTTTAAGTTGTGTTTAATTTTCCGTAGGGTTTTTATACAGTATTAACATTTTATTTGCTTGGAGCACCAGTTTAAAAAAAAAAGAGGAAGAAGGACGGAAGAAAAAGTAGGTCAGTGTGTTTCTCTTGCATGTCTTCCTGACTCCATTAAAAGTGCCTGTCAGGTGACTAGCCAAGCCTGTAATCCACAGTAAAAGCATGTTTGCATTCAGTTGCACTTTTTGCCAGGGGACACGCAGAATTCCACTTAGCTTCAGCTCCCAAATTTAGGCATGTGTCTTGAGAACACAAAGAATCTCTTCATAGATATTTAAGCAAATCCATTTACTGTCTGTGTTTGCAATAAGCAACCTGTTACAGAGTCAGGATAGTGAGAGAGAATCCCAGGGATAATTAAATGCTTACCTGCCTTAGGCACTGCCTGCAGGACTTTAAGGTACAACTTTTAAAAGTTAGCTTCGGAACCTTCTTTATGTATGATAAATAGATTTTCCACTGGAATTGGACTGCAGAAAAACCAGCCTCTTTTCTAACTATATTATTTCTTCGGGGGAGAGGAAAGGAAAGAGATCAACAAATTGACCCCATTGACAAGAGGTGAAGCAGAGCATTAAAGACTCAGTCCAGTCTGCCAGAAGCACAATGCCAATGCACAGAGGGATCCCTAGAGAACACAACAGAGGCCCGTTTTCTCCTGTCACCAGAGGTGCACATGCACACTCAATCCTGCTCAGCCCCTCTGCTCACTCAGCTATCGACACTCCAAATGTCCAAGTGTTCCTGAGGTGGCAAGGTTTTGCTATGCTCTATTGCAAAGGATCCCAACCTTGGCTTCCCAGATGTTGTTGGACTACGACCCTCATTATTTCCAGTCACACAGACAAGGGCCATTGTAGCTGGGTATGATGGGAGATGTAGTCCAAAAATATTTGGGGACCCAAGGTTAGGAAGCCCTGCCCTACTGGGATCTCTTTGAGATGGATGGGACCAAACCTGAAGTGCTTTGTGATCTTGTTATTTGCATTATGAAGGGTTCCAGAAGCTAACTAACTGATATCTTAAGTGCTATATTTCCCCTGTCTCCACTCTGTTTAAATTTGTTTTATTTATATGCTTTGCATTCTGCTGCATTTTAAAAACCTTAAATAATCCTGTACCTATTTTTATATAAAAGGTGGAGCATTTCAGAGGAAAGCTTCTCAAATGATATCTAAAACAAAGCAAACAAAGGAGAATAAAGGCACTTTCAAACAGATCCATAAAGTTAGTATTCTGGCATAAAATTAAGAGGAGCTGTAATGTGGAAGAAAGGCTCCTCAGTCAGCTAATCTGTCAAAACCACAGCCTTGGATAATTCCCTCTGCAAACATAAACACCACATATTATTCAAGTGAGTATGTGCTCCTGATTAACAAGAAATTCTATTAATTGTCAATGTTCCAATGTTGGTTTCCTAGAACACCAAGTTCATTTAAATCTCTTTTGACTTGTTCTATATATCCCACCTTTGATTATCAAAAGGCCTGTGGGTGATTTTAAACAATTGGGTGACCTATTTGGTGGCGATTTGTGGGCAGAAGAGGGCAACCAAGATGATCAGGGGCTTGGAGCGCCTTATGAGGCTAGGCTACAACTTGGGTTCTTTACTTTGGAAAAGAGGCGACTAAAGGGAGGTGTATAAAGGTGTATTGAGGTGTATAAAATTGTATTGTATTGTAGAGGTGTATAAAGGTATATTGAGGTGTATAAAATTATGCTTGGAGTACAGAGTGGACAAAGAGAGAACCGGGGTCATCCCATGAAATTGAAGGTTGAGAAATGGACCAACAAGAGGAAATATTTTTTCACACAGTACATAATTAATCTATGGAATTCTAGTCTGGTGGCTGTGGGTCACCTCCATCCTTTAGAGGCACGATGCCTCTCAATAACAGTTGCAGGGGAGCAACAGCAAGAGACATGCCCTCCCCTGTTGCCTGTGAGTTCCCCAGTAGCATCTGGTGGACCACTGTGTGAAACAGGATGTTGGACTAGATAGGCCTTGGGCCTGATCCAGCAGGGCTGTTCTTATGTTATGTGATTTAAAACAAATTTTTAACCTTTCCCCAAAATCATAATAGGATCTTATGGGGGTTTTGGGAAAAGGTTAATGATTTGTTCAAAATTGCCCACTTACCAATTTCTTTTGTAGGTTGGATGGTAGGCAGCATCCATCATTTCGAGCTTTCCCACTGTTACCTATGGATGGAACAAGCCACACTCACAGAGTGCACACAAATTCTGCATTGCAATTTGCAAACCCAGACCCAAATAATGACAGGACACGCGTAGATGGAAGAAACTAGGGCCGCTTTATCAATAATTACAAACCTGCAATGAGGAATTGAACTAAAGTGCCGGTATCCCCTATGTGGGTCAATCTCATAGGAGGTATGCCCACAGGAGGGTGACAGACTGGGCTTTGATTCGGCTCGGAACCGGTCTGAACCTTATCCTGACCACAAGGTTACCCCTGATGAGCGGATGCATGCCAGCCCACCTCAACCCAGGTCGCAAGGCACTGAACGGTGTTCGCTGGCATCTATCCGAGTGAGAGCAGATCCAGCGCAAGAGTCGCGAGACCACCAAGTCTTCCTCCCTATTCGCACTCACTATAATGGCCCTCCAGCCCAACACCATTGCAAATTAACCTACCCCAACCTGCACTCAAACTGCAAAGTGACCCAATAACCCAGTGACAACCTTAACAGCGCAAGTGTTAAGAGCAACTTCAGCCACATTTTGACTGAGCAATACACCATGCAATGCAGATTGCAGAGCAGACCAAAACAGTGAGTGAAGCACAAGCTAGTCTCAAGGCCAGACGTGGAGCTCATCACAGCAATCATCAAGAAATATTACAGAGAGAGAGAGAGAGCTGCCACTGTCCATTTCTCACCACAACACTATCTCACTAACAAAACAAACCACAACTCAAGATAGGCAAAGGCAGGTACCCAAGTTCTTTGTCAATCTGAGATCCAGCAAAACCACATAGTTATAGCAGCAATAGCACAGCATATTCAGTACTGAAAAAAGAGAACCACAAAATCAAACCTTCCTTCCTCCTGTCCTTCCTCCTCTCTTCTTCAAGAGAGGCACAGCATAAGAGCTCTCTTACTGCCTCCTAGTCCCTTTGGATGCATTTTGAATTTGAAATTCCCTCCTTTTGTGTTCCCCTCCCTAGCCAATGGGGGTACAGTTGCCCATGACAACACTTGATGTGTATGATAACAAACCAAGAAGCAAGGAGATCTCAAGTCAATCGGAAGACAGGGCCAGAAAATCAATAATCAAGGGGAAAACTGGTCTCCAAAATGGCACTTGAAATACTAAAAATATTTTGATTGAAATGGGGTTGTTCTGTTTTGAGCTCGACTGTTTTTAGTTCAAAACACTCACAACAGCCTGTTTTGAGTCAAAATGGTCCATTTTGAGTTGAAACGTTTCAAGTTCAAAATGTTTTGTACATCTCTACATATTTTCCAAAGAGACTGGAGATTATCTAGGGGCTGAAGCCACATTACTATGCCAATGCATCACCTTAACTATTATAGCTTTACTATAATATTAAGTTCACCAAAAGGAGAGAAGCACAATTGGGGCTGGCAAGGAAAGGAAGATTTATGTATGCAAAACCAAGCTTGGTCTTACAGCATGCAAGATGGCATAATTCTGACAAAAATGGATGCTGAAGCCGAAGAGCAGTGAAAGGCTCACCACAGATGTTATACCTCAGAGAATAAGGCTTAGTATAACTTCCAGCTGAGGACATGTAATCAATCTTGATATGAGCTTATTAGCTGCATCTCCTTTATGTTACTTTGTCCTGTAAAAGGGCGGGGAGGGGGCTAAATATACTAGGCATCAGTAGAATGATACTGCTTCAAGTAAAAAGCAACAACTCAGTGCTAGAGTTTCTGCTACAATAAGCCTAACAGTCGTGTGTGGGCATGAAAAATCGATGACAAGACTAAAAATAAAACCATTCCCTGCCCCATGCTGCCTGTAAAACTGAAAGGGCTGTTCTGGAGCTAAATTAGCCTTGATTTGCAGTAGACACTGACCCCTTTCCCAAGGGCTATACTATATGATTCTTCCTGCCTTTCAGAAAGCTCAGTGCTTTGCCACTTTCCACTACGACTGACCCCAGGCTCGGATCTGTGGAACCGATATTCAGGAAATCCCTGTTCTTGTTTCTGCTGAACTGTAAGGGCTTTTCTGTTTTGATGCACTTTACTCTCTCAGATTGTTTTGTTTTGTTTTTGGCTTTCTTCTTTGCAGTTCAAAACTCTTCTTCCAATTTTATTTTTTGGGAGATAAGAGAATAGATAATGTTTATGGAGTACTTTTGATATATCTTGTATAAACACAAGATGCATAGGTTACACAGGATGGGGGGAGAGCTGGTCTTGTGGTAGCAAGCATGACTTGTCCCCTTAGCTAAGCAGGGTCTCCCCTGGTTGCATAAGAATGGGAGACTACATGTGTGAGCACTATAAAATATTCCCCGGGAGGGGTGGTGCCACTCTGGGAAGAGCATCTAGGTTCCAAGTTCCCTCTCTAGCATCTCCAAGATAGGGCTGAGAGAGATTATTGCCTGCAACCTTGGAGAAGCCGCTGCCAGTCTGTGTAGACATTACTGAGCTAGATAGACCAATGGTCTGACTCAGTATATGGCAGCTCCCTATGTTCATATGAAGTTGCCTAATACTTAGTCAGACCATTGGTCCATCTATCTCAGTACTGTCTACTGACAGGACACTAACTGGCAGCAGCTTTCCAGGGTTTCAGAAAAGAGAGCTCTTTTCCAGCTCAGCCTGACCTGGAGATTGCAGAGATTGAACCTGGGACCCTTTTTCCAAATGCAAAATATATGCTC
Organism: Hemicordylus capensis; assembly: GCF_027244095.1. NCBI lineage: Eukaryota > Metazoa > Chordata > Lepidosauria > Squamata > Cordylidae > Hemicordylus > Hemicordylus capensis. The sequence goes on from NC_069662.1 coordinate 108,343,242, forward strand.
TAGTTTGGCTATTGAGGGCAGAGCCAAGCTCAGTTCTATGTACAGGGAACCCCTCCAAGTCTGAGGCAACAATTTTGGACTATGCAATTAACACTGGAACAAACGATGTAACGATAATTAACAAACACATGGAAAATAATATATGTTAAGTAGTATGTTTTACAAAACATGAGCTACTCATGTAGTAGTAGTATGTTTCGCAAAACATGAGGTGCACAGGCTACTCCCACAAACAGCATAAACTGTCTGCTCACTGGAACCCTCACTGGAATCCACTCATTGGAGAAGATGAGACTTCATAGACCAGGGTTTCTTAACCTTGGGCCCCCCAGATGTTGGACTACAACTCCCAGAATCCCCAGACATGGCATTTGTAGCTGGGGATTCTGGGAGTTGTAGTCCAACAACATCTGGGGGCCCAACGTTAAAAAACCCTGTCATAGACAGTACTTGTACACTAGGTCAGTCTGGGGAATGGGGTGAGCCTAGCAGGATACCAATGAAGAAAATAAGGAGGCTGTTCTGACGACCAGCCAAAACTGGGCTAAGAGAGCCAAGCCCGGTTTCGGCTGATCGTCAGAACCGCCAGGAGCCACACGGCTCCTGTCGGCAAACCCGCCTCTGGAAGTTTGCCTTTAAAATGAGGTTAAGGGAGCAAGTACTCAGTGCCATTTTTAAAAAATCATTTGCCAACCCTGGCTGCTTGCAGCCAGGGCTGGGAGACTGCGGGGCCCCCAACCAGCATTGGGGGAATCACCATGATGCACTGTGCACTCGTATGGAGCATTATGGGAGTTCCGGGGGCTGGCAGGAAGCGTCCCAGCCACAGACCCTCCGCGTTGCCAGCAGCAGTCGTCAATCATGTGGACGGATGATCCGCCCATCCAGGGAGCCAAGAGGGATCATCTGCGGGGAGGTAAGTGCAAGCAGCCTTCCTCCCCACCAATTGTGAAAAAGGGCTCAAGGTCTGAACAACCCATGGAGCAACAGGGAGTTCTTGAGGTATCCAGGTGATTTTGGGCTTTATAGGTAACAACTGGCACTTTATATTGTGCCAGGAAATTAACAAATGGCAGCTTTTGTTCTCTATACCTGTTCCTAGTTAGTAAACCAGGAGCAGCATTTTGCACTCACTGAAGTTTCTGAGAAGCATTCAAAGGTAGCTGCAAGTGAAACAAATGGCCATAGTCCACTCTAGAAACCAGTAGGGCACAGATAATGGTGGCTGGGCTATCTTGTCCAGGCATAACAACACCTCTGGGCCAATGCTGGGGTCAGTATCACTGAGTAGCTGCTCAGGGCCCACCAAGACCATCCTTTTGCCCCATAGCCTTAGTGTGGTGGGGGCAGAGTGACTTTCTCAATATGAGTGCATTATATTTGCATGGTGCATTATGGGAGTTCCGGGTTTCTCCCAGCCCCCAAACCTCCCTGCTGCAGGCAGAAGCTGGCAATCATTTGGGCAGGCAATTTGTCTGCCCAGGAACAACGAGAGGGTCATCTGTGGGTGAGGTCAACGTTTCTAGGCTTCCTCGCCTCACCCCATCAAGCCCTTCTCATGGATTGTGAGAAAGGGCTCACAATTTCACTAACAAAACCTCCTATCATTCACCGTTAAAAAGAAAGTTCATCTTTATTCTTTCTCATTCTCTATTATAGTAATGTGCCAGGCTTAAAAAAACTGTGAAAAACAAAAACAAATGTGCCGTTAAGTCACAAGTCAGCTAACTAAAATTAGCCCATACCAATTAAACAATCAAGAACTTAAATGGATTAAAACACCTTGATTTAATACTTACGGACATGTTTTGTGTGTCCCCCCCCCCACCACCACCACTGACAGTCTATATGACATGAAATGCATTGGATTTAGCACGTAATTATTTTATTAGCACTTCTGGACTGCTTTCCTACTTTCTTTGAAATTATAATTCACCACACAACAAACCAGACAAGCAATCAGTGAACTACAGAAGTTTAGGATGCCATGATTTGATTTGATTTTCAAAAACATATTAAGACAATAGAACTCAAGCTAACGGAGTGATAGGCATGTTTTGTTCAAGGCAGAATTTTTATCTAAGTTGCATTGTCAAAGATGCTAGTGAAATAATTAGCAAAAGACAGTTGCTAGGGTAATTAATGTATGGCTTTTTTTGTTTGTTTGTTTCGCTGCATATGATCGTCTCACATACATGCCCAGAGATTTATGTGCAAAAATGTGTTCCATAAGAGTTAAACAGAACTCTGCTTATCCCCCAACTGGTAGCCCCTACATGGATGCATTGCTGCTGCATCGGAACACTGCAACACACTCTGCCATTCTATACATGGATGGGCTCCCATGGATCACCTTGCTGTATTCAGTGGGTGGCCCCTCTTCAGGCCCTGCATACAAAACTACTTTCCTTATGGTCTTCCTGTGCAAGGAAAACTTGGTGGGAAGACACAAGCGTTCTGTTTAACTACTGTGTGCACAGTTCTTCTGTCCGTGTGTGTGTGGTGGTAGGGGGAGATGAAACCCTTTGTTATCTTCTTTGCCAGTTTATTCCATTGCCTAAGCTTTGTTTCTTCCAGAAACAAAATGAGTTGTAAATGAATGCATGGGCCATTAATCTGTTGTACATGGCACAGGAGGGAAAGCTCATTAGATGAGTTGATGCAATTACTGCTATTACATAACCATCTCCACAGAAAGTGGATTTATTTTTGTTGTTAATAATTTACTGTAAGCTGCTACTTTAAACCTTAACACTGGCAAATGAAAAGCTGGGCAAAACTAGAAGGGGAAAGAGAAGAAAGATCAGAGAAAGCCCTTCCGATAAAGGGAAAACACACACCAAGCTGCTTACTATGGGACATCTAACAGCACCCCAGGAGCAAAGATGTTTAATTAATCACAGGGAAACAATGCACAGAAAACATTCAGAAGTTATCCACATGCGCAACCAAAACCAGGCTAAGTAAGCCCAACCCGGTTTTGGTTGCGCATGTGTACAGCCAGGAGCCATGAGGTTCCTGACAGCAGCAGCACAGAGGCAAACCCGCTTAGGGAGCCACTTCGCCTCGGTTTTGGGTGCGAGGGCTTCCAGAAAGCGAGCCTCCGGAGAGGTCTGATTATGGTTGTTGCCACCAGCTTGTTTGGTGGCGACCCAGGACCGGGCTTTCTGTTTGTTTTCAGGAAGACCCTCAAGGCTCTCCTGCTCTTACAGGCTTTTAGTTAGAATTAATTTTAATAACTTGGTTTTAATAATTGTTTTATGCTACTGTTTTTATTGTTTCGTGTAATTTAATTTGTTGCTGTTTTTTAAATATTATTTTAAATTGTGAACACCGCCTAGAGATGTACTTAACAGGTGGTATAATATACGATACATACATACATACATACATGATTGTGTGTCAGTGCCACGTGGCTTCATGCAGCACCTACACACAAGTAGCCTCCCAGCCTGTGTTGGGAGGCTTCCCATAATGCACCACGCACTCGCGCGGTGCATCATGGAAGTTCGGGGCCTTCCAGCCCCAGGAACCTCCTGCTGCTGGCAGGAGCCAGGAACTGTCTAGGTGAGTGATCTGCTCACTCACCGTCTGCAGGGGAGGTAAGCATTTCATGGCTTCCTCCCCACGTCCACTTAGAACTCCTTCTCCAATTGTGAGAAGGGGCTCTTAATGTGATCTAAACCATGTGACTATTAATCAATCCTCTTGTAACTGTATTGATGTATCTGATCTTTGATTGTAATAAAATGACTTGACTATTAATCAATCCTCAAATCGTACAGGATATATTGTCCACTTTATGGCACAAGATTATGGGCTTTTGTACCACCAGTCACTTTGTTACATATGGGGCAAACATATGGCAAAAGCATTGCATTTCCAGTACTGAGTGGTTTCTATTTAATTACCAGCTGTTCTCACCACGGCAGCAACATGCCAAAACAACAACAACAACAAAACAAAACTTTACCAGTTGAATTTTGACCTCTCATGCAACCGTTAAAAACAACTGAGTCTTATAAAAAGGGGAAGGGGGCAATGCTCCCTGCTGCATACAAGCAAGCCCTTGTGCATACACATGAAGCGGCTTACTGGATCAGGACCACTGTTCCCTCTAACAGGGATTCCCAGATGTTGACTACAACTCCCAGCATCCCCAGCTGCAGTGGCCTTTGGCTGGGGATTATGGGAGTTGTAGCTAACAACATCTGGGAACCCTTGTTACAGGGAACACTGATCAGGACCAACTCCTTTAGCCTAGTACAATACAGCCCTTATCTCAGCTAGGCCTTGTGGACTGGCCACTAATCAAAAGAGAAAACACAACTCTGTGTCAGCCCTCAGTTCTTTAACTCTGCAAAGGGGGGGGGGGGGGAGTCACTGTGAAAATGGTCATTAAATCTCTGGATAGGTTAAAAGAAAACAGTTATTCTGCTACAGATCTCAGAATTAATTGCATTTCACCATTTAGCGATTTGAAAGGAAATGGCTGGACAGTAAAATAAATGGGATCCTTGGCAAGCATGTTTTACTCACGGATGTCTTTGAAAACCCTATCCTCTGGGCACTGGCCCTGCACACATTGCTGCTCTGTATTGAAGCAGCCTAAGTGTGTGGCATCAAGGATACAGGCACCTTGTTTTGCTTTCTCACAAAGACATCCACAGCAGTACCAAGCAGTAATGTATACAGAGAGAATTTCACACAGTTCAAGTTGGGCATTCATTCTTCCTTTGCCCCGAGGAGTAGGTATTTGGGTTGCTATTTGCAGTTGTCCACCATGATTAACGTTTCTATTTGGGGCTGGTTAAGCAGTGCAGGCTTGTTTTCCCTACATGGCCTTGGGAGTACCTTTTTGTCCTTCGTCGCGTACCGTGCTGTAAGGGGCAATCTGCTTGCAGCCAATCAGGCACTTCAGGAAGAATGGCAGTGAAATCGGCAAAGACCATGCTATATGTATTTAAAAGCCTCCAACAAACAGGCTTTTGTTTGAACACCCACCTGAAGGAATGAGTGAAAACATTCTGTTTTGGAATGCCAGATTAGAATGAAGCTTTTAAGCCCTTTCACTTCTGAAATACAGACTGCTTCTGCAGGGAGCACATACGGTCTGTGTTAAAAACTCAGGTGGACGGCTCCACTAATTTCTAAGCAGTGATTATCATTTGTTTTAAGTTTTGTAGGTCAGACCACTTTGTGCACAGGGGTGGATTAAACTATTTGCCGCCCATAGGCAAAGAGGATTTTTGCCCCCCCCCCGGGGGGGGGGGGTGAGGGGAAATCCCCCCCTTTTGTGTCTAAAATGGAGTGGGCTGTCAGCTAACTGCAGGGAGGATGGAGGGGGGCAAGGAGCAAAGAGTACCCTCCCCTTACCTCTTAAAGTTCTGCCCAAAATTTTTCCCGCCAGAAGCACAGCGGCCCCTCCCCATCCTTCCAGTAACATCTGGCCATCCTGTCCCAAGGGGGGCGTGAGCCAGCAGCTGGTGAGCGAGCTTTCCCGCTCATTTCAGGCAGCCGTTTGCTGCCTGAACACCATTTATTTCACTTTCTGGAGGGAGAGAAAGTGAAATAAACAGCAAAATAAACAGCCACGCCCCTTTGCATCATCATGTTGCATCATCACGCAAAGGGGGCATTGCCAGGGCTCCAAAGAACCCGAGGAGTGAGCTCTCCCCCGCATTTCAGGCAGCCGGAGAGACCATATTATGCCTGTCTTGAAACAGTTACACTGGTTCCTGATATGTTTCTGGGCAAAATACAAAGTGATGGTTATTACCTTTAAAGTCCTGAAAGGCTTAGGTCCGAGTTACCTTAGAGAGCCTGGCCTTCCAGGATTTTTAAATTGTTGTAAGCTGTTTTAAATTGTTTTAAATGTTTGCCCTGGTTTTCCAGGGTTTTTAACTGTTTGAATGTTTATTTGGTTTTATTCTGGTTTTATAGTTTTGATTTTGTTAACCGGTTTTAATTGTTTTTATTCTGTTGTAAACTGCCCTGAGCCATTTTTGGAAGGGCAGTATATAAATCAAATGAATGAATGAATGAATAACTTTCCTGTGTGGATATTGCTCCTATGTAGGCAGTTGTGTGAAGTCTGCATGCACACCATCAAACAAGCATCTGCTCAATATGTTTGCTTGGGTGGTGGGACCTGAGAAGCTACTTGATTTGTGTTAGATCATTCCTATGAATATTTTTTTGCTCCACTGAGATCCACAGAAGATGATCCACACAGCGGAGAGTTTTAAACAACAGGCAAAGGGTATGATTCCCATCCCTATAGTAAAAAGGGTGGGGAACTTTGGCAATTCCAAGGGTTGCTGTGGAAATATATTCTGAGTAGGATGGCTCGAATTTTGGTTTATACATAATTAATTCATTTTGCGTGAACGTAGCGGCATCAGGCCACATCTAAAGAACATGCTGCCCTTCTCGGATGGAATTTGAGCGATCACCGCCAACAAGTTTAGTGCTTGGATGGTTTCATCATTTATTTATTTATTTAAAATATGTGCACCCCGCCCCTCCAGTGCACTACTGCTCAGGGCAGCTCACAACAATAAGATAGACACAAGATACAATAAAAGTAATAAAATTAACTAAATTAAACAAAAAAGAAGTTGTCAGATTAAAAACCACAATCATTATTAGGTTCAAATTAAAGCTAAAAACTGAAAATTATAAAAAGCTAAAGAACCTACCAGACATAACAAAAAAAAACTGGAGCATTAAAAAGCCTCAGGTACGTTTTAAGATGTTTTATAAAAACACTGAGGGAGGGAGCATGGCGAAGCTCTTCAGGGAGGCCGTTCCAAAGCCAAGGGGCCACAACCGAAAAGGCCCTGTCTCTAGTCTCTGCCAACCGGCTCTCTGTTAGCGGCAGGGTCATGAGCAGGGCCTGAGATGATGAGCAGAGGGCCCTGGCAGATTCATATGGGTGAATGTGGTCCGACAGATACATTTATGCCCTCTATGTTCATTATGGATTGTGCAGTGCTGGCCTAGACAGACTGCACTGGACTAATGAAAGGAATAGTGGCTTTCATTCTCCCAGCATAAAGTGGGTGGTACCAGACCTACCTGTGCTGTTGCAGGGCTCTAAAATAACACAGCCATACAAGAAGGCCGTACTAAGCGGGCTGCCTCTGGTGTGATTGCATGGCGTGCATGATTTCCACTGGGGAGACTGAAAGTTATGCATGCCATGTGATTGCACCAGAGGCAGCACTTCTGGTACTGCTATCTTGCACACAGCAGCATGACCACATGTTTTAGAGCCCCACAGAACCAGTGTTTTTAAGATCATCAGAGCTTTGTGCTAGCTTTTTCTCAAATACAATCAAATTTTTTGACTTGTAAACTGCCCAGAGATGCAAGTTTTGGGCGGTATAGAAATATTTTAAATAAATAATACAAAATTAAATAAAACCATTTGCCATTTTACCTTTATTTGCACCTAGCAGATACTGATAGCTGTCTTTTTATTACCCCACTTCCCTGCCAACTCTTGTAACTAAAACATTATTAACGGAATATTTTATATGGACTCCAAGCAGTCACCTACAGTCCAAAATTCTGCTCTGAGATTGTTAGAGTTCACTAACATGTTAATTTATATAGGCAATGGTTGGCCTCCTGGACTGGCTACTACAGCATTGTTTCTTAACACAGGTGCAAGAAAGTTCTTATTACACACAGGGCATCTTGTTTTCCAGATTCTTGTGCTTCTGGTACTTGTAAACATAAGACAGACTTTAGGATCTGTTTTGCTTTCACATCAAAGTCGCAGCCTTGTATTCTTACTGTGGAGTTGCAGGTGGAGTTTCAGGTAATTGAAGAAATGAGATGCTTAGATTAGTTGTCTGGTGTTCATTACAGCTTGGTTAGAAATCTTGCCTCTTGCAGTCAACAGAAGAAAACAAACTTGACAGTAAGCACTTGAAAACAACATCTAGATGTGATTTATTGTGAAATGCACTGTATCCAGCCCACTGCCAAGTACAGAACGTAAATCTGCCCTAGGAAAGGCATGTCCAGACATCCATAAGCAAAACCCTGCAAACATGGATACACATGGGCAGGGGTGAAGAAATGTTGGTTCAGTTTATCAGCCAGACAAAATATTTTACTTGTCAAGCTATGTTGGTACATTGCTCATCAGGACTCTTTTCACTCGTCAGACATCATTTTTCACTCGTCACAGACGAGTAGACTAGTGGATTTATGCAGCCCTGCACATGGGTACCTAAAATATAAGGAATTTCCCCACAAGCTGTGCCCATATCTACATGGGCTGCCACTGTTATACAATACTGGGCTTAAGATATACAAGAAGAAAGGGGACACTAACAATTCTCTCAAGGTTTTTTCCTCCATTTTATACTATCAAAGCCTATTTGAAGAAACACTCCATGGATTTAGTCAATTTTAGCCATTGAGGCTACTCACACAACTGGGCAGATGGGCAGGCTGAAAGGCTTTGCCAACTTACCTTCCCCTCCAGATGACCAGCAGACTTCTGCTTCGAGTGCATCTCATGCTCCCAGACAATCCACACTGCACCAAGCAGTACAAATCTCTAGAGGTTAAGGGCATGCCAGGGTTAAGTGTGTGCTTGCGACCTTAACCTCAGCTAAAGGCCGGGCTTAAAAGTGGAGTTAGGCCGGCAGGCAGCACAGGAATCCACGGAGAATACCTGTGCTGCACACAAGCAGCCTAACCAGCGTTCTCTCTATTTTTTTTTCCATCTGTGTGCTGAATGAGTTTTGTTCTGGGTGGCAGTATCAAGGCAGTGTGCGCGCACCTGCATTCAGAGTGGGGCCTTCCTGATTCAACCTGAGCGGGATCTAAAATTGACTGAGCGGACATCAAAAAACTTGTCAGCGTACACACTTGTGCACGCCTTAGAGGGAACACTGAGATTAACCCAGGCTGAGCTGCCCCAGGCTGGGTTAGGCTGCTTGTGAGAACAGCCTGATTGTGTTTCCTCTCCACTTACATTGTTGTCAGTTTATTTTTAAAGCTGGTTGCGCACATGTCTGCCTACTCACTAAGAGACATCACTGCCCAAAGCTGTCTTATTTGATCCAGAATGTGCATAGGCCCACCCTTTTCACAGACTCTTCCACATACAAAGATGTCTTTTAAAGCTTCCTTGCAAGCTTCTGATTATTATCAGTGCATTTCTCACACAGTTACCCAGATGAACCTGAATATCAGGTTTAAAGTTCCAGTTTCTGCATCACAGCCATTTCTGTGTGTTCTATGGGCACATCTACAGATAAACATGATATGCCGCAGTCAGTGTATTCGTGGTAACTAACAGTACAGCAAGCAGTACTCCAGGAGCCAGAATGTGTGGAAGAATGTTGTTGTCATAGCTGAGTGACAGCTGCTTTCCATGCAGAAGGCCCCGTGTTCAATCCCCGCCATCTCCAGGCAGGGCCGAGGAAAATTCCTATCTGAGGCCTGGAGAGCTGCTGCAAGTCAGTGAACCAATGGTAGATGGACCAATGACCAACTTAGTATAATGCAACTTCCCACAGTCCACAGTGGACTGTGCAAATTATGCAAATACCACTATCAGTATGTTCCTGACATGTTTTGTTGGCAACATGAACAAAAATTTGTCAGGATTCAGCATATCCAAGTCCTGTGAAAAAAACTTATTATTGGTTCTCACAGATCCCCATGTGTGGACATGGGATACAGTGAGGGGATTCTCACGATCGCCAAAAAGCGGGCTAAGGGAGCCTAGCCCACTTTTTGGCGGTCGTGTGCTCCCAGCAGCTAACCTGCCTAATTCCCCCTCCCCTTAGCCGAGGTTAATGGAGCGAGTGCTCTATTAACCTCTTCTTCCTTATCGTGTATTGCCGCAGCGCAGCTCCAAGCCAGGCAACACACGAGGAGATTCCTGGTGGGAGGCTGAAACCAGCCTCCTGGCCCTGGGGGTCTCTCCAGGATGCCCTGTGCACTTGCGCGGAACATCCTGGAACTTCTGGGGATCCCACGGCACCCTACAACCCCTCCGGCTCCGTGACAGAGCCGGCAGTCATGTGGGTGGCCAATCCGGTGACCCAGGGCTCTGCGGGCGATCGTCTGTAGGGAAAACGGGCTAAGTCCACTCTCCCTGCAAACCACCTAAAGGCAAGCCTCATTGATCGTAAGACTCACCTCAGTATGTGATATAAAGACAGCTTTTTTTGTTAGCAATACAAGGAAGATACATTCAGTTGTTACAAAATGCAATTCACACTAATAATTGACCCCAGTATTTCTGCTTAGGTAGCCACACCTCAATCACCACCACCATGGATATGGATACAGCATACGAGGAAGTTTTGACAATTAACTCACATTCTTTGGACATCCCCACTTCAAAGCACTTCTGTAGTCTGCAGTACTGGCAGCGATTTCTCGTGACTTTATTAATGACACAGTTCTTATCTCGGTGACATGTATAAACCATGTTCTTCTGAATGCTTCTGCGGAAAAAACCCTGCAATCAAGCAGAACAAAAAAGAGAATGAAATGAAGCCTCTCATCATGTTGCCAATTGTTCTCTGAAGTGACTGAAGGGCTGTAACATTACGACTAAGTTTGATAACCTTCAAACCTTTATGAAATATTCAACAGCTCATATTTCTCCTTTTCAACTTGGGAAATGTCATTTTATCAAAAACAAACAATGCTATTTGCCAGCTAGGAAGAAGAATGCAGCAGACATAACAAGGATTCAGAAAATAAAAAACAAAGCCATGGTTCATACATTCAGCGGGCTCTGAATTAGCATGGTGGAGGAGTAACATGAACCCCACTCTTCACCATGCAGATAATGATGTGACCTGGGCCTACTGTATTAGCCTAGACCACATGCAGGTTCAGTTTGCATGTTTTCCACTTTCTGAAGGCCTCCGTATGACTTGGCAGTCACAATGCAAGCTATCTGCATTGTAGAACGCAGGTCCCCCGGGGCGCTTTCCAGACTAGACCCTACAATGGGGTCAGGACGTATCTCGGAAGTGTGCTTCCACACTTCCTGCGTCGTGATCCCGCAGTCCCTACATGGACAGCAGGGTGCGGTTCAAATTTCCAATGTCGCGAATTGAATTGCTGCGATATAGAGCAAGGACATCTTATATCCGGTGTGAAAAAGTTGCTGTTTTTTCAGGTTGTTAGTTGCTACGAGACTGCTCTTCCTGCTGTTTATGTTCCGAATGCGACTTGTCCGAACGGAGGCATTTTGCTGATGATGAGCAACTACTGGAAAGTGTCTTGCTGTTCCTCCACCACCACAGTGGCACCCAACCAAAGATACGAAATTAGGCAAAATGGTGGAATAACATTCAAGATTATTTTTTTAATGGATTCTGTTAATGGGATCAACAATAAACACTGATTTTGTTTACCTGCTTTGTAAACCACCCAGAGTTTGGAGGGATGGAGGGAGAAAAATTCAAAGCACCTTAATCCAATAGGATACATACATGTATTACAGTTATGCAGTCACACTAAAATCCCTTATTTAATTGCATGACACCAGGACATAATGCCATGTACCCGTGAAACTAGAAAGGGGAAAAGCATGGTCACATTAGAAGATTAATGGCCATTAGCATGTATTCAACCAGGAGAGGCAAACTGTAGGCTGATAAGGGACAACTGAGAGCCAAGAGCAAAGTTCCAAAGTGATATACCTGTTGTATCCATTTTTTATCTTAACACATTTTTGGAGAACACAACATCCTTTCAATATTGGCCTCATGACAAATCAGTTTAGGGCTAATCTTGGACATTTACAAAATCTGAAATAGTTGTTTTCTGTTGTCTGTTGGGGAGAAGACCTTTGCAGCTGAGCACTGGCCAGGCTGGTGCTGCAAATAAATAATCTTAACAATGTTTTTAATTCTGGGAGTTCAAACATTCCCACGTGATTTTCCTACACAGCCTTTCACAAACGAGTGAGATCCAAACTAATGGAATTTAAACTGTCACAAAACTATAGCAAGGTACCGCAGAACATTAAGGTTAAGTGGTTACTCTGCTCCCTGCAAAGATAACCTTGAGGATCAGGGGAACTTCTTGAAAGTTGTGCCATATGACGCAGGGGGCTGCAGCTGAGTAGGAGGGAGAATCAACAGAAATGGAGAGCACAGCTGCCATGAGCAGAAGAGCCTTCAGGTCATGCAGCGGGTATCTTTGGGTCCAAGCTTATGTTGTTGCTAGTTTTATAGCGCACCCAAACAGCAATGTATTTTTAAAAAACGAGCCACCCAATCCACAGAACAAGGGAAACAAAACCCACAATATAATCATTACAAGATGGGATACTCTAGCTATTTGACTTGCGTTTATAGGTCACCTGTTTGACAGTCGCCCTGTTAGGCTACCAGACCTAGGCAATCCTTTTAACCCAGGGTTTAATTACAACTGCTAAAGAAGGAAAATGAGAAGGCCCCTCTCATTTACAGGAAGAAATTGAATTTGCAGCCACTGAAAACACGGAGGCATCCATACTTGCTTATCCTTTAGGACCAGAGGGAGATATGTTTATAATATTATACCAGTAAAGTAATGTCCCTTTTATAGGATAAACTATATAAAATGTATAAAAAACCTACAGTTTAACATAAAGTAATAATTTAAGGGTTTTTTAAAAAAAACATTGAAATATTTTCTGTGCTAAAATGTACAGAAAGTTCAATTTTGTTGGATTTCAACAGCTAGTTGTGTGAAAATGTATTATGCTAGCTCTGGCTGGTTTAAGATTCAGAGCCTGATTAGGCAAACTATATAGCTAACTATAAACTGTACAATAAGTGGTTCCCAAACCATAAAAACTGGGGTCTTATCAAGTATCTGGTGGGAATGAAAATATACAAGTAGCGTGCCATGTACAGATGGATGTAAGCCTAATAGAAATGTGTTGCTAAGTCTTTAAAGAACCAACAATGGACTGACATGAGAAAGTCAAATCAATTATTTAGAAATATTGCACATTTTTAATTTTTAATTAATATTGTTCTAATGGTTTTAATACAGTTTTAAAATATTGTTTCAAAAAATATAAATTGTTATAATGTTTTTAATGTTTTGTTTTTGTTTTAACTAATGTTTTACTTTCTGTTTTTATTTTGTAAACTGCCCAGAGATGCAAGTTTTGGGCAGTATAAAAATATGTCAAATAAATAAATAAATAAATAAATAAATAAATAAATAATCAAACTTAGTTGTCAGAATATGTTGCAGAGGTACCAAAATTTTACAGACTATCTCTCTCCTTATTTCTTACTATGGTACGTACGTACGTACGTATAAATAAATAAATGTGTTAGCCACCCCATAACAAATTGTTTCCTGGGCAGCTCACTACAGAGGATTAAAACATACAATAAAAACACATAACACACTAAATCATAACAGACCAAAAAAAAAGGTTAAAAGAAAATACAAAATACAATACAAAACAGCTTAAAAACTCATTTTTAAATTAATTAAAAACCAGAACAAATCTGAAAACCCGAATTTAAAAGGACTGTGTGAACAAAAAGGTCTTTACCTGGCGTGTAAAAGAACAAAGTGATGAAGCCAGGCGAACCTCAATGGGGAGCCTATTCCATAAACGGAGTGCAACCACTGAAAAGGCCCAATCCTATTCATCAGCTAAATATCATATAAACCTTTAATAAAAGTCTTATAATAAATAAAATCTATTTTTTAAAGCAACTCTGCTAAATTAAACATAATGAAGCTTTTCACACAATCCGCGTGAAGAGGTAGAGGGCTATCTGTGGGGAAGGAGGGTTCTACTTACCTTCGCTGCAGTTAATCTGAAGTGGTTCCCTGGGCAGGTGGATTGCCCACCCAGATGAGTGGTGGCTCCTCTGCAGCCTGCCCGCCCCTTGCTCGGACGCTCCAGGGGTTGGGCTCAGGGATCCGCTCCCTGGAGCCCCAATAATGCACTGCACAAGAGTGCGGAGCATTATTGGGAGCCCCCTTTCCCCCAGGTGTGAGCTGCAGTTGCAAGCAGCTGCAGCTGACACACCATTAAAAAAATGAGGGTAAGAGAGTGCTCGCTCCCTTAACCTCATTTAAGAGGATGGTTATTTAGGTGGGCTTGCCACCATGGAGCCACCAGGCTTGCCCTCGAGCCCAGTGGTTCTCACGAGTGTGCTAAACCCAGCTGGGCTCCCTTAGGCTGGTTTTGCATGCTTGTGAAAATAGCCTCAGTGGCTAACGCTACGTACATGGGGTTGCAGGACCCTCGGGGACATATTTCTGGTAAGCAGAGTAGGCTGAGGAGGGAAGGGGGCCCCATAGAAAATTGTCCCTCTTCTGTTGCATGTGCAGCATTAATCTGGGTTTCAGACATTATTTTGAGAGGAGTCACATTTAATTTTATGATACACATTGTAATTCTAAAGACATGAACATGTGGAAACATATTCCTGTCTTTTTTTTTTTTACTCCTCTATCTAAATAAACCCTAAATGGAACATTCAACTGTCTCAGCCACACCCACCTCTCAAGCAGTATCTTATAATTTACTATTACTAATTTCCCTTTTTTTAAAAAAACAGCACCGGTGGCTAGGTTTTCCTAAGCCATCAGTTATAAGATTTCTTTTGCTTGTTTCCATTCTTTCCAGGATCCCTCTACTCAAAATCCTAATTACCCTTGTGAGTGACAGCTACTGAAAAACTACCTTCATGTAGTGAAGTCAGGCTCCATGTCACGGGAGACACATATGTAAGTGGTATAGCTGGATTGCTGTTTCATTTCCGTAGTGGCAGCACCGGCAGCACTGAACGACATGCATGGCAACTGCATATGTTACCTCTGCTATGCGGAGACCTGATCATGTATTAGCTGTTTTTCTACATCTACTGCCTGACAAAAGTCCTATTCAGACATGATTGCAAAGATACTATACATGAGTAAAAGTGTCAAAAGTGGGGCTGGAAGTCCCACCCCAGCCCATCACCACCAGCAGTGCACAACACAGTTACAGCGGTGTTTGAAGAGGTGAACACTGTAAACATGATGGCAGGCCAGCTTCCCAAACACGGAAACTCCTACCATCATGGATATGGTGTTTGTCTTCTCAGACGAATGCTGCTGTAACTTCTGGGCCTTCTTCCAATGCTTGTACTTGCTTACAGTGCCTTTACAACAACGTCTAAACAGGGCTTCTGATAAGATTTTATTTAAGCATCTGAATCAACCAACAAATCAACGTTGTGTTTAAGCGTCTGAATCAACCAAAGCCACCAGCAAACAAGCAATGAACATAGGAACATAGGAAGCTGCCATATACTGAGTCAGACCATTGGTCTATCTAGCTCAGTATTGTCTTCACAGACTGGCAGTGGCTTCTCCAAGGTTGCAGGCAGGAATCTCTCTCAGCCCTATCTTGGAGAAGCCAGGGAGGGAACTTGAAACCTTCTGCTCTTCCCAGAGTGGCTTCATCCCCTGAGGGGAATATCTTGCAGTGCTCACACATCAAAGTCTCCCATTCATATGCAACCAGGGCAGACCCTGCTTAGCTATGGGGACAAGTCATGCTTGCTACCACAAGACCAGCTCCTTGCTCGCCCCTTGCTCGGACTTGCTTGATCACAAAGAAAAAGTGTGATGGAAAGGACAGCCTGACTCTGTGAGAGAAGCAAGTGAAGAGCCTACCTCCAGTTGCTTTAATCATAGGCGGAAATCAGGGCAGAAATAAGCAAACATGTGTTTCCAAACCTGCTTTTCCTGAAGTAATGAAAATGCAGCACTGGCAGGGTGGAACTGGCAGGTGAGAAAAGAGATTGTTAAACCCTCTCTTGTCTGTTGATTCTCCCCTGCAGGGCCATTTTCCCTTAGGGTGGCTAAAATCTTAGTCTCAAAACCCGGCTAGAGAGGAAAATGGTCCAGGGGAGGATGTTTGCACAGGAAAATTGACAGGCAGGTGAAAGGTTAACCAACCTCATCTCCTGCCTGCCAGTTCTTTCCTGAAAATGTCCCACACAACTTCTGCATTTGTGTTGTGAGTTCAATATTGGGTTAGGAACCCTGTGTTTGCCTCATAGTTCCTAGATGTTCCTACCTAGAGAGAGGTAGGTACCCTGTAGGTCCCAAAGTGCTTCCAAAATAAGCCCCAAGCTGCTCCTTCCGATCTCTGATTAGCTCTTGTGTAGAATCTGCATGGAATTGAAATGATTCCTCTTGTGACACATTCGGAAAAGGAATATAGGCTCAAGTGTCTTGAAATGTACATTCACAACATGATGGGATTCACCCTTAGCTTTCATATTTGACATTTGCCTTCAAGAAAACTACACTCACTAAGATGGAACATATAATTTATTATCTGTAATAACAATAATAGTAATGATATAATGTCTTTAAATTAATAGCCAGCAGGGTATAAAGTCACATAAGTTATTTTTCTAAAAATCCATTTGCCCACATTTTGCTCTATTTATTAGTGTTGAGTACTCTTACAAGGGATGTATTATGCCTGTGAGGCATAAGGAATTTACATGAACAATTCTCATTAGTGTTAATGGGCGCTACAGCACCCACATAAATCCTCTGTGATAGGAGCATAGGAGCTTCAGTGACAAAATAAGCAGGAAGAATATTAACCTTGCCATACAAAATATAATATGCTCATAGAGCAATATGCTCAAAGCTGAACATCTTATATTTGTCTTTTAAATATGGCCTGCAGAAGGAGCAAGATCACAGAGTGCTTTGTTCCAGCATGCAGTGCACAAATGATGCCTACAAAGAACGGTTTTAATTTTTTCATTCACTATGGAATGAAGGAAGAGCACAAAAACCTGAATTAATTTGGCATTTTGAATGTCTACTCTGCTTTCCCCCCCATTTGCTCATGAATGCAAAACCCCATAGACATAAACGTTGCTTTTAATGTTTGTCCACCTCCCATCCTGCCTCCCCGTGCTTCAAATATAGCAAACTGAAGTGCTCCTCCCTCTCCCCCCACACTCCCTGCCCCAGCATCTTTTTATCTTAAGAGGAGATGGATAGAGTATCATCCAGGCCATGTTGCATTAGGTGTCCTCATTTACAGATTGCGAGGAGGATGGGGGGGAAAACACGCTCGGTATGAATTATTCAAAATCTATTGTATCAGTGTATGTTCTCTGAGCATTCACCACTGGCAAAGCAGACAGATTATTTTTCACTTTTAATTGTGTTGATACCTTATCTGCCTCATTGAAAGCAGAGAACAGTATTTGAAACCACATGTACCCGAGGAGCAAATAAAGCCAGTTACTAGGTCTATTATTTAAAGCCAAAGTAACCCATTTAGACAATGTTACTTTAACACAATGCCAAAAGAAAAAAAGGGGGGGGGGGCGGGGAGCCAACCTTGTTGCTATTTACTTTTGTAATGCTTGTCTATTACTATGTCAAACATGAAAGAGTTGAGTTCAGGGATAGATTGCTTAAAGAAGATCTGAACAGATTTAATAACCAGTGTAACAAAGGACTTCAGAATACCATTTGGGTACAAAGGAAGGCATTGTGTGTATCAAGTCCTCTATAATACTAAGCCCCTTTTGCTCAAAATTCAAGGGCATTTTAAAGCAATACAAATCCTTTGGAACTGATCACCTTGAGGACAAATACTGTTAAACTGTTTGATGCATCTATACAAAATCACAGTTTCTTCATTTTGTACACATTTTACGTTGGCAAGTTAAATGACTTTCTTTTCCATAGTTATGACCATTCTGTGTCTGTAAATAAAATAATGCCTGATTTTGAACAATTTCTGTGTTTTTTTAAAATTGCTGGAGTGTGTCAGCTAGCAAGTGATACACCTCATCTTATTTACAACAGACAACAGACAGAGTTGTAGTGTGGATTTGTACATTAGCTGCAATGCACACATTAAGTAACAGAGTGACTTGGTGCAAATTCAGAGCCGGGGAGAACAGTGTCCACACCAGAAAAAAAATTAGGGCAAAGAAGTGGCAAAGTGCATTTGAGGGTGGGTGAATTGTGTCCCACGTTGGACCTCTGAAACAGGAATGGGAAGCAACTACTTTCCAAGGGGTACTTGCCCCCTGCCCGCCCCCCACAAAGGGGTCCTTGGGGGAGACGCCCTCTCAAGAAACTTGCATTAACAGTGATTATCCATGCTTCCAACCAGTCTATGAGTTTGGCTTTTCTGCATTTACAAAGAACAGGTCAGTCTGACAGTCATGAAATGTGCCCTGTTAGTCTATTCACATAAAATGCCCATACAGACCAACATGTGATCATTTTCAAAGTCTCTACTTATATAAGACTCGTTTAAAACAATGTGGCCTGCTTGATGGTACAGAGTAAAAAGATCTAAGTCAAAGACAGATTATGACAAAGCTCTATCTAAATTCAGACCAGCTAATACTTGCTCAAGAAGATTCCCTATCTACCTATTTAGCTGGATTAGGGTTGCCAGGTCCAGATCTTGAAATGGCCTGTTGCAACTTTAAGACTTGCACAGAAAAAAGAATCTCCTTAGATGGGGCATTTCTGTCATTGTGGCATAACATCTAACTCAGGTGAAAATGTGCCTTTTATGCAGCAATGTCCAGAGTACATGCTATGTTCCCAGAAAAGAAATCCAAAACTGTGGAAGGCCTGGTACTTTGGCCTTCTGATTCATTTGGTAATTAGAGATGCAGTGATTTCTCCCCAGAAGACTTATTTAAATGACACAATGGGCCAATTCAGTCAAACTACTGAATGGCAGCCCATAATGTCTGGAGAAGGGAGAGTGCAATATTCTGGACATCACCCTGAACATCCAAACCTACCCCAATTGATGGCTTAAACAGCAGTTTAAATTGTCTTGAGCTGGCCCTCCATCAGTAGTGATCCGAACAGGACCCATTCTGAGGCTGCAGAGTGGGGCATGCAGAATTCTTTAAAGTTTTGTGCAATGCAGGAGGTAGCCTTTCTCCTTAAAAACAAAAAACAAAAAATAATTTTGTGCTAAGCCTGTGTGCCTCTCCCTGCCCACTCCGCCCTTTATGTTATGCCATTTGCAAATGGCAGTTGATGCAGCACTGGTACCACTAGACTTATTCCTGGCAGATGGCTCCATCTAGCAACCATTCCCCACCCCCGCCCCCGAAAGAACCCTCAGAATGATGTTCCATAACGACGTAGCATCATTCCATGGGCTTTCTGGGAACAAAAAAGATCAGATGATGCTGACCACCACGAAGAGGCCTAATGGTTCTAGTACTGCTTCAGTCGTCACTTGCAAAGGTGCTCATAAAATATAATACAATAAACAAAAAGAAGCCAACCCTGCACAGAGCATCTGTGTGGCGCTTTGGGGCTGGCTGTCCCCCCTCCCTCTTCCTCCTGCCCCGGTCTCTCCTCTCTTTCACTTCTCTCCGTCCGCACACTCTCCAGACCTCCTCCCCTCCAGATCCCCCCCCCACACAGAGCTGCGGCGGGCGGCCAAGATGGGCCCCGCCGCCACCGTTTTTCCTCTCCCCCGTCCGCCTGCCACCGCGGCTGCTTTTCTCTCCCCACGCCCGCTGCCCGTCACCACCTTTCTCTCCCCGCGCCCGCCGCCGCCTTTCTCCCCCCGCCGCCTTTCTCTCCCCTGCCCGCCGCCGCCTTTCTCTCCCCCTGCCCGCCTTTCTCTCCCCTCGCCCCGCCGCCGCCTTTCTCTTCCCCCAGCCGCGGCCCGCCTTTCTCTCCCCTCGCCCCGCCGCCGCCTTTCTCTTCCCCCACCCGCGGCCCGCCTTTCTCTCCCCCCGCCCGCGGCCCGCCACCGCCTTTTTCTCCCCCCTCCTCAGCCGGCTGGCCACCGCCGGCACTTTCTTCCCCCTTTCCTCAGTCCTCACTTCGGAACTCTCACAGCGTGTCGTGAGAGTTCCTCCACCAAATCCTGGGCACGCATGTCCAAAGAGAATTAAATATATAGATAATACCAATGTTGCCGGTACCAGAGAAAAGTACACTGCCTCATTGAAACCTTAAAACAAGCCTTTGAATATATCTGAATATTTCTTGTTTAATATCTCCGGATTAATATCTCCATCTCTGAATATCTCCTGTTTAATACATTTCTAACTACAGACACCAGACTCTCTCATATAACAGGTGTATGCCTTTGACAGCTGTAGAACAGGCAGAAATGAAACAGGTCAATTGTACCTACCCCTGCACCATCAGGCTGGGATAAAATATAGCGGATGAATTTCTTCTGTTACATAGGAGCTCTCTGTTTTTTTCAGGGCAAAAACCCAACCCTACATATACGACACTGTACAGCTATGTTTTTCATAATCTGGAGTCGTTTTTGCTCTCTTGCCATTTCACATATGGAAAAACAGAACTGCACAAAGGCTACCTTTTTGTGGCACTTAAGATATTGCCTAGAGCATTTTTATGAACAAATAGCTGGGTATTTATCCTTTGTTCCTTCTTAAAGCTGTTTTTGTCTCTCTTCAGGAAAACAGGATTACTCGGAAGTCTCCCCCACTGAAATCAATTCCCAGCTTTGACTGTATCTGCAGTGACTGTCTGGTCCCTGAGGCCATTCGCAGAGCTAACATATTCTTCGGTAAAGCATTTGGCACCAACATTCAGCCCCTAATTTGGTCTGATGCAAGTGGAATGCTTCAAAGTAGCCATACAGCAAATATGAGTCATTTTTTCAGTGATACAAGAAAGTTCCCTGCCCCCTCCTCCCCTTCCCCAGGCCAGCTGGCAAAAGGACAATTATGAGTGCAATAAGCAGCTCAACGATATGAAATAAAACAGCATTGCATCACAGATACCAGTTAGCTTTGATTTTGCACTGTCACTACTGCATTTTTAACAAACAACTTCTGGGCAAATGCACATGCCTTTACGTATAACATAAGCTCCAACTGTAGCTTAGGGGATGGCATACAGAGGAACAATTGGGACAAAGTAAGAAAACAGGTACTGTGTGTCACACTATGCAATTTCCCCCCTAGAATGCAGATTTCCCCCTATCCTTTATCTGCCGGCTTTTCGTATTCTTAAGCATAGTTTGGACAATACTTCAACCAGTCCATTTAAAAATGTAGGAGAGAAACTTGGGTATGCATCCCTGCTCAGTGTACCAGCGCAACGTATTATCTAAGTGTGAGTGTGTCATGGTGATTCATCCAACCCGCCTCCCCTCCACCATCAACACACAGCTTTAATACTACTTTAAAACAGCATTAAAACCGTGTATTTCAGGATAGTTCTGATGAACCACTTCATGTGGTTAGGCAACAGTGCACTGAGACATCCATGTTCCTTCCCCACACCTTTAGGATGGGTCGATCAGAGTATTGTCAAAATCAGCCCTGTGCGAGTAGAGTATTAGCAGCAGTGAAGGCTAACTAGCATCTGTACTTATCTTGGATTTAACCCAGCTTAGAACCCTAATTAGGGTTCCCAACAGCACTCCAATCCTTATGTTGGGTTGAGACTAATAGTAGACAATTGCCACTAGAGAAGACTTGGTATAGTCGAAACGCGTCTGGCAACAACACAAGACCAAAGAGATGCTGGCAAAATTACGACATGATACTTAATCTTCTAATTAAAACATGATACTGGGAACATTCATCTATACTTCTCCCATTTCACTGGCAATTTTGAAATGAACTATTGGACTTTCCAGTTGGACACAGATACTATCTCAATGGTCATTTTGTATTGGTTTTATTTAGACATATAGATATATTTTTATTGATTCTGATTTATTAAATCTTGCATAGTTGGACAGCTTTCCAAACTATTACTATTATATGAAATATTTGTATGTAATATTTGGATTTTTTTTTTTAATGTTCTGATAGTCTGTTGAATCCAAACAGGTATTCATTCATTCATTCATTCATTCATTCATTCATTCATTCGATTTCTATACCGCCCTTCCAAAAATGGCTCAGGGCAGTTTACACAGAGAAATTATAAATAAATAAGTTGGATCCCTGTCCCCAAAGGGCTCACAATCTAAAAAGAAACACAAGATAGACACCAGCAACAGTCATTGGAGGTACTGTGCTGGGGGTGGATAGGGCCAGTTACTCTCCCCCTGCTAAATAAAGAGAATCACCACGTTAAAAGGTGCCTCTTTGCCAAGTTAGCAGGGATTTTTGTTTCTTTTGTTTGCATTAGAACCCTAATTAAACAGGAATATTGGTCAGCTTTAGGTTTTCCAATTCGGTGTTGCAAATATAATGCTTGACTGTAAATTTATAGTGCGGAAGGGTAGGAAGAAGGAGCGTTGATCCCATAATTGCTTAACCATTAGTAAACAACCAGAAGTGTTACATCTACATTGGTCCTCAGTGTCCATTTCAGGTACATTTGTAAAAGTAACACAAGCATAAAAAAGTTATCCAAACAACCAAAGCCTCTGGGGCAGACTTGTTCACTAGTCTTCTATACTAGCATAAGCTACTCTTGGCTGTAAGGTAAAACAGGTACCACCCCATCTCTGCTCCATTTTAACTTGTGTGACCATGGAAATGGCCTGTGTGGTGGTCCAAAAAATGGCCACTGCGTACGCGCAGAGGACTAAACTGGCCCTGCAATGGGCCGAATTGGCCCCGGAAAACTGGGGAAAGGCCAGTGGGGGGAGAGGGAGCTGCTGGAGACCCTTGCCTGCAGCTGCTGCAGCACCCCTCAAGACTGCTGCAGCTGGCAGTGGTAAGTAATTCATTATTTCACACTAACCCTCGAACTGGGCCAAAACTGGCTCAAATTTGAACCAAGCCAGACCCCCTGTTCAAGGGGGCAAAACCAAATATGCCCAGTCGAAATCCAGTTCAGATTCAAAGCAAACTGGGCAAACCGGTTTTGTGCACATCCCCACCACCAGAGCCAGAGAGCCAGAGAGCCAGAGAGAGAGAGAGAGAGAGAGAGAGAGAGAGACAGAGACAGAGACAGAGACAGAGACAGAGAGAGATGTGATCTCATAAGCTTACTTTTCCTAAGGAAAGTATGCTAAAAAAAATTGGGCAAAGACCCATGGAAAAGGGGTGGCATATCTTCTAGGAAGATGGGAAAATTAAAATGATCTAGTTTTGAGGAAGAATTATTATTATTTTTTTAACATTTTATATACCGCTCTTCCTTCAAGGAGCGCAGAGCGGTGTACTACATACTTAGGTTTCTCCTCACAACAACCCTGTGAAGTAGGTTGGGCTGAGAGAGAAGTGACTGGCCCAGAGTCACCCAGCAAGTATCGTGGCTGAATGGGGATTTGAACTCGGGTCTCCCTGGTCCTAGTCCAGCACTCTAGCCACTACACCACGCTGGCTCACTACACCACACTGGCTCACATTTATACATGGGAAAAATTGAAACATTTTATTTAGAATGATTGCAATACCTTTTAAAGTAGTATTTGAAAATAATATGGTTTCAGCCAATTACACTGCTTCAAAAGGCCTACATCAAAGATTTAAAGGTAGTAATGGTCATGATCCTAGCACTGCTGCTACATTTGTCTGGATCACTAAACCAGACCCACCAGCATTTCACAGATGCACATACAGACCACTTACAGTGCCAAGGATCACTGTCTGAGCTTTTTCTTACCTATGCACACACACACACACACGGGTGCGTGCGCGCACACAGACACATTTTTGAAGGCTGTAGTCCACCTACTCTATCTGTTTACTCTTGAACAGCTTGTTCACTCTGTTTTAAAGAGCATGTTTGTTCTGATGGCAACAATAGACTTGAAAGCCCATAACTGCCCTACATACAATTGTCAGCAGTTCATAATGAGCTTTACCAGTGTGAGAGGGTAGTGCACTGTATGGTGTCTTAGTATGCATAAACACACATTTACATGTATGTGCAGGAGAGCCACTGATCTACTCAGTGATTTAACTTTGAAGGGCCAAGAGAACAGGGCTAAATCTTGAAGACGGACCAAAACTAAAGCATTTCACAACATTCTAAATAACAATCCCCACAAGCACAAAATAGTGAGTCATTCACCATGGAACTGTATCAGAAGATAGGGACAAGCTTAGGCATTTGCTGAATGAGCAAAACTCTTAGGACTTCACTCAGGGGTTCTCGATCTTGGGTCCCCAGATATTGTTGGACTAGGAACATAGGAAGCGGGCATATACCGAGTCAGGCCATTTGTCCATCTAGCTCAGTATTGTCTACACAGACTGGCCACAGCTTCTCCAAGGCTGCAGGCAGGACTCTCAGCCCTGTCTTGGAGATGACAGGGCAGGAACTTCGAACCTTCTGCATATAAGCATGCAAATGCTCTTCCCAGAGCAGCTCCATCTCCTAAGGAGACTATCTTACAGGGCTCACACATGTAGTCTCCCATTCATATGTAACTAAGGCGGACCTTAATTGAGAGAGAGAGAGAGAGAGAGAGAGAGAGAGAGAGAGAGAGACTACAACTTCTATCATCACAAGCTTTTGGGCTGTGACTGGGAATGATGGGAGTTGTAGTCCAACATCATCTTGGGTTCCCAAGGTTGAGTACTCCTGACTTAGCTGGAAAAACTGAAGAATGCAGAGCATCTTCAGATATTTGGTCCAAAGTAGGACATCCCGAGCATATAGCAATATGGTTTGGACTCCAAAACCTAAACCTTGGTGGCAGATTGCCTTCCAAAAGTTTCAGGCCAAAAGCTTAAAAAGGTCATGCACACGATTGTTTTCCTGGCATTGGAGGAAGGCAGGACACTATCTACCATTCCCCCCACTCATTTTGTCTTTCTCTGGATGCCACTGCTCATGCGGCTACATGATCAGCATTGCAGTGAGCGTTATGCTGATCTAGAGGCTGGAGGAATGACTCCCAGCCTTCAGATATCCCACAATACACCATGTGAGTAGCACGGTGCATTGTAAAAATTCCAGAGGCTGGGTTGGTTCTTTTCCCAGCCTCTATGACCAAAATGGTTGCTGGCAGCCCAGGTGGTTGCACACACGACTGGAGTAGAAGGGTGCATGCATGCTCTCCTATCTCATTTTTGGTTCAGGTTTAGAACGGAACCAATCCCGACAGTTCTCATGAGCAGCGTTACCTGGGGGGGGGGGCTGTGCTAGCTCAGGTAGAACTGGTTGTAAGAATGACATCAAGGCCTTCCAACTGTAGCTGGAGAGTCTGAGATGGTCTTCCAAAACCTGAGACAAGGAGGCTATTCACACGATTGTAGAAAATCGGGCTAGCCTCTGCTAGCCCGATTTCCTACAACTGTGTGAACCACTAGGCTCAGCTGCAAGCCCGGTGGTTCCTGAGCGGGTAACCTGCTCAAGTAGCCCACCCCTTAAAATGGTTTTGCAGAGCGAGCGCTCCGCAAACCCATTTTTTTGGGATCGTGAGTCGGTGGGGCGCAGCTCTGCACCACAGCTACTCACGAGGAGAACCCCAACCAGGAGGCTTAAAAGCAGCCTTCCGGCTCGGGGGTCTCTCCAGTATACCCTGCGTGCTTGCGCAGGGCATACTGGAGCTTCTGGGAGCCGCACGGCCCCCGAACTCCCAAGCCCCTACTGGCTGTCATGGAGCCGGCAGTCATGTGGACGGCCGATCCAGCTGCCTAGGCAGGGCTTTCTGATCGTCTGCAGGGAGAACGGGCTTAGCCCACTCTCCCCACAAACAAAGCAAAGGTCTCACTGATTGTGAGACCCGCCTCAAGGACTGAAAACCAGTGGTGCAAGCTAGAAATCTTCCTCACTCACAAGTTTTAGTTTACAAGGTATGACTTTATGTTCAGTCAAAGGGATCTCTTCAAATGGGTGAATGGGAAAGAAAATGACACAGTAAGTGTGAACTGATTCACATGAGAGCAAAAGACCAAAAACATTCCCAAGTTTTCTTGCCATTACTGATCTTCTCCTATAATGCATAACCAGAGGAGAGTGTTGGGAACATTGTACCATAGCTAGACCTCAAAAGGCCTCATCAGCAACAAACAAGTGCCAACTTGCTCTAGAATGCATCTATGAATTCTCTTTAACAACAAAGGGGTCAGCATATGGATCCATGTGGAATGGGTTTCCTAAAAATATATTCTCATCCAAATTAACATCTTAGGGAAAATCATTGGAATTTTCTGGTATTGCTCTTCTAAAATTAGATTGAAATTAGATGGGGGGAAAGATCTGGATCCACTTATTCTTTCATTTCCAAACTCGTGAAAAAAGAATAATGATAAAATTAGTTTTTAAAAATTACATTTCTCTGCTTTGTAAAGTCTGTAAAATTGTTTTTGGTCTTTTTGGAAGCTCCAGGTGGGAAATCACACAAAGATAATTTAATATCCGTAAAGATTCTGATTTGAGAAAGAACCAAGTACTTTTACATTGCTGAATGCCAAATACGGGGTTAAATTATTGCTGCTTAAAAAAAAAATTCAGTGCACTCTAACCTAATTTAGGTAGGGCCAGACCTCTAACCCACTGAACTCTAAACTGTCACAATTTCTGATTGTGTTACAACCAGCTAACACTTATCCAAAGGGCCATCCACTGTTAACTACTCTTCATTTTTCTTCTTCCAGGGCCTCAGGATTTATACCACCAATTAAGACAATAATGAGTGCCCCTGGCTGACCTCCTAGGAGCAAGAATTAATTAAGCACAATATTTCTTACTAAAGAATGACACTTTCCCAAACCATGCATGTAGCTGCTCTTGTTCCAGATATTATTGTATTGCCATCCCACACTCCCAAATTGTCAGTCCAAAACTAGTGCAATATTTCTTCAGTTCATATTTTCCCAATGTACTAGGTACTGTAAGAATCTTTAATTATCTTGGTTGCAGTTCTTCATTCACAATTACTTAAAATGAAGTAATTAAAGATCTACAGCAAAAATATAATTTAGATCAGTAAGGCAGAATTTTGTAGAAAGAATCAGTTTACTGCAGATGAGCCAAGAACATTACATCAACTCCCACCCCCACCCCACCGGTTGTAAGACTAAACAAAGAGAACACGGACCTCCAAATTTTCACTGATGCATTTGAAAGTAAAAATGCTTGTTTGTTGTTTTTGGCACCTGCTTTTGGTTTATTTTCTTCATTTTAGGCTCAAGGTTAAGGAAGAGCCAAATTTATATTTGCATATTTTAAAAAGATTTTTAAAGCTCTTATTTTTCTTATGGTCAGTTTATTCTTAGGACAAAAAAATTACAAATTATGCTAAATTAATAACCCAAATATCCTTTAACCAACAGACCCAACTTGCCCAGGACAACCCTTATTCATGGACTGTTGTCCCAGAAAAAAATTCTACTGCCCAACAGTTCCAATTTTAAAGAAGCAGTAGATTAGATTGGAAAGGGCCATGGTACTGCATACGTCTACTAGGGCTGAAGCCTTGGGAATAGACATCCCATAAGGCTTGTATAATACCAAAGCGAAATACAAACTTATGAAACTACAGACCTGTCAGCTTGACACTGATACCTGACAAGACCCTAGAACAGATTACTAAGCAGTCTGTCTGTGACTCTTGACTTTCTACAAGTGAGTCTTTTGCCTGGCCCTGACAGCAAAACAAGGTCATGGTCTTAGCATGCATGCTGTGGAGCCTACAGTGTCCACTGATTGTAAAGGAACTAGTTATAGATATGCAAGATCAATAGGCAAATACAGATGAGTTGATGTGTTTATCATTTAAAACTAATCTAACAATTAAAGAATGCCTGTTTATGCAGCTTACGTAAATGTTCACTTTGGTGCATATGTCCTCAGCACCTCACTTATGCATTGTTTTCACAACCATGTCCTGAGCTTATATGGTCCACAGTGACTGCTCTTATCAATCCAGTCTGAATATGTTCATGGTGCAGCAGTTGTCTGAGCACTCTACCAAAGATATATATCTTGATTTACTGCATGCATCAGATGCTTCTGAAATATCATTTGCAATGGTGCAGCAAATTGGGATCTGTGAACGTGGCAAGAACTATCAGATGACCACATCATCATGGGCAATTCAACCCAGGCTAACAAATAAAACCAGCACAGATTTAATAATCTGGAGGGGACAGGTAGATGGCTTTGGGTTCCCCCAGGCTTATTGTTTTGGGGGATTTCAATGTCCACGCTAAGGCCCCCCTAGTGGGTGCGGCTCAGGATTTCATGGCCTCCATGGCAACCATGGGCCTGTCTCAATTGGTATCGGGCCCTACCCATGTGGCGGGACACACTCTGGATCTGGTTTTTGCCGACCGGGAAATAAATGATCTGGAGGTGGGGGGATTTGAGATCACTCCCTTGTCATGGACAGATCATCACCTGGTGGGGTTTAGTTTGACTGCTCCGTCTGCCCTCTGCAGGGGTGGTGGGCCGATTAAGATGGTCCGCCCCCGGAAGCTTATGGATCCGCTTGGATTTCAGACGGCCCTCGGGGAGTTTCCAGTGTCCAGAGCTGGTGACCCTGTCGAGGCCTTGGTTGATCTCTGAAATGGAGAGATGGCCCCGGCTGTTGACACGGTTGCCCCCAAGCGCCCTCTCCGGCTTGGTGGAGCCCGTTCTGCTCCTTGGTTTTCCTCGGAGCTTAGGGCGATGAAGCAACTTGGACGACAGCTAGAACGACGCTGGAGGAAGAGTCGTCACGAATCCGATCGAACACGGGCTAGAGCCCATTTTAGGGACTATGCCGTGGCGGTGGGGGCGGCGAAGAAATGCTTTTCTCAGCCTCCATTGCGTCTGCTCAGTGCAGGCAAACAGAGCTGTTTCGTGTGGTGAAAACTTTGCTCCACACATCCCCCCGGACAATGGGGGAGGAGTAATCTACGGCTCTTTGTGATCGGTTTGCCTGTCGCTTTGCAGATAAAGTCGCTTGCATCCGTGCTGACCTGGACTCCAGAGTTTTGGCAGTTCCGGCAGACATGCCTTTGGTACCATCTGGTCCCGTTGTGTTGGATTCTTTTCGGTTGGTGCGGCCTGAGGATGTGGACAAGATCCTGGGCAGTGTGCGGGCGACTTCGTGCGCTCTTGACCCTTGCCCTTCATGGCTAATAAAAGCTGCCAGGGAGGGGACAGGTAGATGGCTGGAGGTGATAGTTAATGCTTCGTTGAGGGAGGGCAGGATGCCATTGTGCCTCAAGGAGGCGGTGGTAAGACCTCTATTAAAAAAGCCCTCCCTTGATCCCTCCAACCTGGACAACTATAGACCTGTATCTAACCTTCCCTTTCTGGGCAAGGTGATGGAGCGTGTGGTGGCATCCCAGCTGCAGAGGGTCTTGGATGATACGGATTATCTGGACCCTTTTCAATCTGGCTTCCGCCCCGGGTATGGGACTGAGACTGCCTTGGTCGCTCTAGTGGATGACCTACGCCGGGAACTAGACAGGGGGAGTGCGTCCCTGTTGGTTCTGCTGGACCTCTCGGCGGCCTTCGATACCATCGACCATGGTATCCTTCTGGGCCGCCTCTCGAGTATGGGGATCGGAGGCACTGCGTTGCAGTGGTTCCAGTCCTTTCTTGAGGGGAGGGTCCAGAAGGTGGTGCAGGAGGACTACTGCTCGGCCCCGTGGCCGTTGGCCTGTGGGGTCCCGCAGGGTTTGGTCTTGTCCCCCATGCTGTTTAACATCTACATGAAGCCGCTGGGAGAGGTCATCTGGGGTTTTGGACTGAGTTGTCAGCAATATGCGGATGACACTCCGCTCTATCTCTCCTTGTCATCTGATCCTAGGGAGGCGGTGGATGTCCTGAATCGGGGGCTGGAGGCCGTGATGGGTTGGATGTGGGCTAATAAACTGAAATTGAATCCGGATAAGATGGAGGTACTGTTGGTCAGTAGGAGAGCCAATCGGGATGAGGAGATTTTACCGGTTCTGGATGGGGTTGGACTCCCTTTGAAGGAGCAAGTACGCAGCTTGGGGGTACTACTGGACCCGGCTCTGCTTTTGGAAGCTCAGGTGGAGGCGGTGGCCAGGGGTGCCTTTGCATGGCTTTGGCTAGTGCGCCAGCTGCGTCCCTTTCTCGAGAAGGCAAATCTGGCCACGGTTACCCACGCCTTAGTCACGTCGCGGCTGGATTACTGTAACGCGCTCTACGTGGGGCTGCCCTTGAAGAATATCCGGATACTGCAGCTAGTGCAAAATGTGGCAGCGAGGGTTTTATCCGGAGCTGCCCGCTGGTAACATATCACCCCCATTTTGAAAGAGCTGCACTGGCTGCTGGTTCGTTTCCGGGTCCAATTCAAGGTGCTGGTGACCTTTAAAGCCCTAAATGGTTTGGGCCCGGGGTATTTGAGGGACCGCCTGCTCCCAAGGGTTGCTGCCCGCTTGACTAGGACATCTGGGGGGGCCCTGCTCCGGGTGCCGACAATGAGGGAGGCCCGGCTGTCATGCACTCGGGACAGGGCCTTCTCTGTTGCTGCTCCTAGACTCTGGAATGCTCTCCCGGTGGCCATTCGTTCCTCGGACTTCATCACAGCTTTTAGAAAGCTTTTAAAGACTTGGCTTTTTACCCAGGCTTTTACATAATCGTTTTTTACTGCTGTTCTTGTGTGTTTTTTATCTGCTGTCTTGTTTTTATGTATGTTTTTACCTTGATGTTTTTACTGCTTTTATTGTATGTTTTAATTTTTGTAAACCGCCTTGGGGTTTTCTTTTAACGAAAGGTGGTATAAAAATGTAAAAATAAATAAATAAATAAATAAATAAATAAAAATTAAAAATAAATAAATAAATAATTCTGGTATGAGAGAGAAAGGGTGTGCTGTTCATTGCATGGAAGAAGAGAGGACTTGGTTTATGTCTGTGTTTAGGGAGGAGGAATTCTCTAAGTAAACTTTCCACTCTCTTGCACTAAATTATAGGAGTGGGCATTGCCTCCGAGCTGGGGGAGGAGGGAAGTATATTCAATCCACTCCTTCCTCTATGAGCAGGAGCAAAAAGCCTGAGCTCCTCTCCGGGAGTCCACCAGACCAAAAAACCCCATCCCTGATGATCCTCTCATCTTCGGCAGCCACTACCTTAAACAAAGCCCTAAATTTAGGACACTCCCCCTCCCCTTTTCAGCTTGCTCCTTCTTCCCTGGCCAGGCAAGTGCATTGGCCACCCAATCCCTGGCCTCCAAAGGGGAGTTGTTCTCTAACTCCACCCACTTCATTAGCCTTTCTGCACCCGTTTGCAGCTGTGGAGCTGATACCCTTGCTATTCCCTCTCCACCCTTCTGCTGCCTCTTGGGCTGCCCTCGCCCATCCCCCAGCAGCTGTTGCACACATCTCTGAACCCTTCCTGACTTCTGACAGGTAATTACTGGGGTTGTCCTGGCATCTGGAACTTCCTGCTTCTTCCGGCATCCTGCCGTTTGACTGGGTAAACAACCCTGTCTCGCAGAGGAGGGTAGGAAATCCCGACAGTTTACACTATGCTACTGCTAGCAATCTATGCACAGTATGCAAAGGGCGATTGAAGAAGTTGGCTTTCCAGATGTTACTGAACTACAGCTCCCATTAACCCAAGCCCCAACTTACTGTGGCTGGGAATGATGCTAGTTGAAGTTCAACAACAGATGGAGAGTCAAAGCTTCCTACCACCGGGCTACTGCATTTGGCATATGCATTATGGTTTTCTAACCAGCAACAGGGTAGAACACCTACCCAGAGTAAACTAGATAGCAGCTATGCATTCCTTATGGGCAGCAACTGAGATCTCACAGAAGCCCTTAAAGCAGATACATTATTTCCCAGTTCTCCAAAAATAAATACCTATAGAGAGCCAACTCTAATAGAGAGAAACAAATCTGCAAGAACTCAAACTATAATGTCAGAAGCAATTACAACCCTGTTAGAACATCTTTTGTTAACCTCCCACACATGCACAAAAACTGAAGTTTGGCATTGACTGCCATTCAGAACACTTTCAAGCTTTTCCACTTTCAGCACATTTACAAGGCCTCGAATTCTGTGGAAATCTGGTCCTTAAAATGACCCTTCCTATGAACAATTGTGTCAGTCTACTGATGTTCACAACACACTGCATACAATGAATAAGAATATGTGGAAATTTAAAAATGTAGGGTTTTTTAAAAAAATCCTAACAAATTTACTGCAAGGGGAGCTTCTGTAAGCGAGAGCCTACCCTACCTTTCTTCATAAGATACAATAAAAAATTTAACGTTAACTTAATAAATAATTTAATTTTTGAAAGAAATACATCAATAAACATACCATATTCAAAAGCAAGAATGAATGAATGAATGAATGAATGAATGAATGAATTAATTAATTAATTAATTACATTCTTATACCATCGCATATGCAAGTCCCTGGGTGGTTCACAATCTAAAAACACAATTAAAACATTAACATAATTAAAACAGTTTAAAATACTGATAAAAACTCTGAAACTTTAAAACTATAAACTAAAAGCCTGACTAAACAGGTATGACTTCAGGTCCTTGGAATCAGTTAAATATAGTAAATGGAAGCAAATTTAGTTTTAACACTGATGCTTCTTAAAAAAGGCAAAAAGTTTAGCACACGGATGCATGCACAATGATAGTCACTTGCATCCTGGTATCACTCAGTATGGTTTACTCAGTAAAAAAACTATCAAATATTTTCCCAACATTTAGATGTGAAGATATTTAAGATGGATCTCAAATCCAAATAAATTTGCCATGTCTGTTCATAAGGGAAGCTATTTATGTTAACATCCTCACTCCTCAAAATGCTGTTCTGTCATAAGCCCCATTAAAACTAATGGGGCTTGCATGATCACAGACTCAAGAATTGCAGCCTATGGCTTTTTCTAAACTAACCGGGCAGTAGAAAATGACAGCAAATGACATTCACTCCTACTTTAAGGGTTCTCTTCACTGCCAGAGAAAGTAAGCAGTAAATGTACATCTGTCCCAAAGCGATTTAGATTTAAAAACAGCAGCAGCAGCAGCAGCAGCAGCAGCAGCAGCAGCAGCAGCAACAAAAACACCTTTACAGGCCAGAAGAAAAATAAATGTGCCCCAAATAAAGTCAATTCTGCAATGTCAGTGCTTCTTTGAGTACTTGGTCCAGTGTGATATACCTAGGAGGAATATATTTATATTTATTTATATGGGAGATACTTTTCTTATTTGGGCTCAGTTTATTATTGTGTTTGGCGTCTTTAGCAGTCAAGAATCTTGGAACACTGCAAGGAATTCTAAAAAATGTCCACATTTCCTTTGCCTTCATGTCATTCAAGTGTATATCATAGAAGAGACAAGATTCCTTTCTCTCCATGCCATGACAGAAAAAGTTACTTAAGTAGGTGTTCCCAACCTTGGGTACCCAGATGTTGTTTGTCTACAACTCCCATCATTCCTACCAACAATGGCCTTTGGCTTGTCACAGGAGACATTTCTCTGAAGATAAGCTGAACTACTTTTGTTTATTAGTATTTTTTGTATGCACTAGCTGGGCTGGGTGCAGAGCATCTGCACCTCTAGTTCTTCCCGCCCGGCCATCTGCTCCCGTTTCCTTCCTCCGCCCATCGCCGCCGTTTCTGCCCGCCCACCCCTCCCCCCTCCAGTCCTGCCCACTCCCGTATTCTCCCCCCCCCACCTGCTTGCACTCACCGGAACTGTCATTTTCCTGCCCGGCCGCCCGCACCGCTGTTTCCTTCCTTCCTTCCTTCCTTCCTCCCCATTCGCTTCTGCCACTGTTTCCTTCCTTTCTCCTACCGTTTCCTTCGTTCTTCCCCCCTGCCCTCCCCTGCCACTGTTTCCTTCCTTCCTTCCTCTGCCCGCCGCCTTTTCCACCCAGCAGTGGCGCCGTCATTTTCCCGGTTGGCTGCCCATCGGCCTGCCGCCGCCGTTAACTCTCTGGACTGCCGGCTGCTGCCATTTTCTTCCCCCCACCTGTCTCCGTCGCTATCCTATCTGGCAGCTCTCTGAACTCTCGTGAGAACTGCCACGCATGGGATTAGCCATGGGTATGCCTTAGTGAATTATATATAAAGAAGATGTCACCTTAAGTGGCGCAGCGGGGAAATGCTTGACTAACAAGCAGAAGATTGCTGGTTCGAATCCCCGCTGGTACTATATCGGGTAGCAGCGATATAGGAAGATGCTGAAAGGCATCATCTCATATTGCGTGGGAGGAGGCAATGGTAAACCTCTCCTGTATTCTACCAAAGAAAACCACAGGGCTCTGTGAGCACCAGGAGTTGAAATTGACTTGATGGCACACTTTACCTTTTATGCATGTATGTATTTATTTTTACATTTATATGCACTATGGTATAAAATAAAGGCAAAGGTAGCAGAAAAGAAATATTAACCCAGCAAGCAACAATGGGCTTTTTTTTTTGATCCCACAAATCTCACAACGAAATGCAAAGCTTTTGAGTGTCCAAAGTGCTTAAGCAAAGCAGAGCTTCTCTTCCTAAGAATTAACGAATCCTACAAGTCTGAAGCACTACTACTACTACTACTATTACAAATATTTATATACCACCTATATACCACAACTGCTCAAAGAGGTTTATACAGAAAATAATAATACACAAAATGCTTTTCTGTCCCCAAAGGGTTCACAATCTAAAAATAAACATAAGGGAGACACCAGCAACAACATGAGAGATGCTGTGTTGAGTTTTACAGAATTTCAAATTTCTGTAAGCATATATGTACAATGTGATTTACCTTCATCAGCAGATTGGCTGATAGGTCTGAACTAACTTAGTGCACATGCAATTAGGGATATGAGCATGTACATCTCACTTCCTATCCAGGTATACTGTTCCAGTTTTCATAGTTGTGTATGGGAGGAGATTCATCAGAACCATCTTCTCATGCAGTATTGAAATCATATGTGAGATAACCACCCTCTTACCACACAATAATAAAAACTGGAATAATTGTGCCACGACAGGGAGTGGGAAGAGAGTGCTCTAGTCCCTAACTGCTTGTAGGTGGGATCATTCCAGATGTATAGTCTGATCTGGCCCTACACTTGTTTGAGTTGTACTGTACATTTGATTTGCATAGTGCCTTTTTGTACACCGGAAATTAGTGCTCTATAGTTGTACTGACCGTTAAAGTTCATTATTTAGACCAGGGGTTCTCAAACTTGGGTCCCCAAATGTTGTTGGCCACTGTGGCTGGGAATGATCGAACCTGTAGTCCAACAACATCTGCAGGTCCAAGTTTGAGAATCCCTGATTTAGGTTAACTTATTCATGAATATATATTCTTTGAAAGCGAACCTTAAAGCATACAGATAGATATTAATACCTGGGAACTTCCCACATCAAATAGACTTAGATGGAGAAGTCTGCGTCATGACGCCATATATATGTTTGGGGGCACCATGTGCGGCTTCTACAGGAGAAAAGAGGGTGCAGAAAGGTCAGTGCTGAAAACTCTGACCCTCACACTGGCCAGTGTCCAGACTAACCTTCTGGCGGTATGCGAGGTTTTTCAGTTGCGTGAGGGGAGTTTTTCTGGCAATCTGCAGCTACATGCCTTCCAAAACAATGTCCTGGAGAGCTGGGAGAGACTCCTGGAGATGGTTTTGGGAGGTCCAGGAGACTGCAGAATGAAGAGAGATTGCTGAACAATGTCCCTCCCCTGCACAATACCAAAAAACCTAGCAAGTTCTCAGAAGGTTAGTCTCTGGATGTTGGTCCCTGATATATTTATTATTTCCTTCCTTTATAGGAGGGGTAGGCAACCTTGGAGCTTCAGCAGCTGCTGAACTACAACTCCAGTCATCCTCAGCCACAATAAGACCATCTGGAATCCTGTGTGGCTTGTATGCCCACAAGAGTGCCTCAGCCACACTGCCGATGTGCAGGCTGCTGGGGGGAGTGTCACTGCTCCAGGCAGCTTCAGTACTGCCAGTAAGGACCTCACTTACTTTGAAAGATGCCTCTTGCCACCCTCCCGGCACTGCCCTCACTCTTCTCGCCGCCCTCAATCAAGCCCAGCTTGAACTGTCGAACTAGTTCAGTCAAACCGACTGGCTGGCTGGGTTGGTTTGACTGAACCGGTTCGTGAACCTGTGGTTTGGTCCAAATTTGGTTTGTACTGCAAAAAAGAGAGATAGCCCTCTTGCCCTCACCCCTCTCATGCACGCTTCTCACCCTCACCTCACTCGCGAGCCCTGACTGAACCGTCGAACTGGTTCGTTTCAAACCGGGTTCAGTTTGGTTCAGTCTTGGACTGGCCCCTTTGGACTGGGATTGAACCTGTTCTCCACATCCCTAGTAAAAAACTCTGGACTACCTGGCAGAGCAGCGGCAGGATTGGCCACATTCCTGGTGCTTCACATGAGCAGCCCTATCCCGATAGGACTGCACAAGTCCCAGTAGGGATGCTCATGTGAACAGCCTCACTGTGTCAGACGTCTGTTACAGAAGTCCCATCTGGATGCAGAGCATCCAAATCAATCAAAGCTAATAGAGATAAACATTTGTGTAGCCAAATTCACTCAGAATGTGGGCATTTGGTTACTGTCTACAATGTTGATCTCCTGGTGAAGCTTGAAGAAAATGCCCAACTGGGGATCCCATGCTTTGTTTAAGATTGACACTAACATGGGAAACTGCAGTGGATTAAATTTATGGGCATTTTGTCCCTTAGCATCCACATGAGACAGAAAGGCACCTCTGCTATACAAACAAATGTGCTGGCGCAAACTGTAAAAATGCGAGTGTCCTTTGTGCATTTTGCAGTTTGCGCCCTCTTTTTGTCTTAAATGGCTCTAGGCAACTTTGTTACATATACAGCTTGTGCCAGAAATCCAGGCTGTGTGTTGCCAGCGAAGGAATGTCGCCTTCTAAACGCTTAGAACAAGGGACAAGGCTCGAACAGACAGCTGAATCTGCCAGAGCATTGGTTTTTCTTGTTCACCAGCACAATGCTGGCATTATTTGGGAAAGCAGCCCACTACATCCCCCACCCTTTTTGCAGGCTTTGTTTCAATGGGGAGTAAAGTCAGAGTGGGGCTTTCAATAAGAGCCTTACAACCGCTGAGACTAGCATTTCTTTTTTAAGTACTACAAGCTGAAGGTCAAGAAACCGACCAGAAGAAAACAGCCTCTGAAAGATGCCATTTCTGTAAGGAAAAATTACACTTGGGAAATGCAAATACTCTTCTCCATACTAAATGTCTCAGCATGTTTTTAAATAAGCACACCTGCTTTATTTAGAGCAGATAGCTGGTAACTTCTGGTTTCATTCAACCATCAGACCAAGCCATGCCTTGTGCTTCACAAACATTTAGAACACACAGGCCCGTCCTTGGGGCAGGGCGACCAGGGCGATCGCCCCCCAGCCCCACTCTCCTCCAGGCCCTGCATGCTTCCCCCTGGCAACTACCTGCAGCTGCTTCCTCTCCCTGACTGTCCCTGAGATGCTTGAGCCACTGCTACTCAGGAGGCATGTGGGCCCAAGAGGGAGGAGGTGCCCGGCCAGCAGGCCCTGTGCACGGGCTGCGCAAGTACTCTTCCCCCGGGCCTGCCAACCACATGTAGGCTGCAGCTGCCTTGGGCTCCAAGGAGACCTGACTCCCGAAGCTCCAAGCCGAGTGGCTGCTCTCAGAGAAGGCTGGCAGAGCAGGCACAGGAGTGTGGTGGCTGGCAGGGCCCATGCACTCTCTCCCCAGCACCCCCCCCCCGCCAGGGCCATGGCCACTTCCCTGTTTTCCTGCTGCCGGAGCTGCGCCGCTCAAAGCAAGGCTGTTGGCTTGGAGAAGGCGTGCAACCCCTGCGAGCACTCTCTCCCCACTGCCCCCAACCACCTACAGCTAAGCAACTTTCTCCCTGTCACAAGCTGCTCATAGGTGTGCGAG
Organism: Hemicordylus capensis; assembly: GCF_027244095.1. Taxonomy (NCBI): domain Eukaryota; kingdom Metazoa; phylum Chordata; class Lepidosauria; order Squamata; family Cordylidae; genus Hemicordylus; species Hemicordylus capensis. The sequence goes on from NC_069662.1 coordinate 108,381,022, forward strand.
CCAGGAGGAGGCACACAATCTCTCCCCACACCATCTGCAGCTGCGCTCTGTCTCTGCTGCTGCCACTGTGCACCAAAAATCATTATCTGGCCACACAGCTGCGGCCACTGCTTGTTGCTGCCATTTTCCCACCACCTCCGAGATTTGCCAGTCCATACCATCCACCACCACCCCCCGTTTGGTGCTCCCATGGTTGCTGCCTGCTTCAGCCTGTCTACCCACCCACCATCAGCAGTTGCTGCTTGCTTGCCAGGTGAGTGTGGAAACACACGTACCAGCAGCTTGTAAGGAGGGAGGGTGGTACAGTGCACACATATGTTTTGATTACTTCCCAGTTAATTTTAGATCACGCCTTAGGAAGGCCCCACTCTGAATGTACATGTGCACACACTTATGTTATGTATACTAAAGTTGTGCTGTAGAGTCGGTGTCAACTCCTGGCGACCACAGAGCCCTGTAGTTGTCTTTGGTAGAATACAGGAGGGGTTTACCATTGCCTCCTCCCATACAGTATGAGATGATGCCTTTCAGCACCTTCCTATATCATCATCATCATCATCATCATCATCATCATCATCATCATCAATTTTATTACAGCCATTGGCCAGCAGAGCCTTCCTATATAGCTGCTGCCTGATATAGGTGTTTCCTATAGTCTGGGAAACATACTCACAGAGATTTGAGCCAGCAGCCTCTTGCTCCCTAGGCAAGTTACTTCCCTGCTGCACCATTAGGTGGCTTCTATATGTATACTACATAATGTATATTATACTGAAATGTTAAGGAGGCCCTGCACTTACTAATTCGCCCCCAGCCTGCGAACTTGCCGACATGCCACAGCAAACTCTGATTTAAAACTACTTGATTATTCTTGTTATTTATTATTATTACTGACCCACATGTTGTGTAGTGTTTTGCCAGAATTTCAGATTGACTCTCACTGCTGCAGGCATACAAAGAAGAGCCAATGGTCTTGCACAAGACTGCAAGTGCACAAATACATACAGTTGCACACCTGCACGTGGAGAGCTCAGTTTACATGCTTGCATTTCATAAAGTTATATTCTAGCTTTAAATATCAGGGTGGGCTGATTGGAAATGCTAGTGTATGGCACATGTTCTTCTTGCTGTTGTATTTTATTTGCCGCTTTTCATCTTGGGGCCTTAAAACACCACACAGAAAATAAAAGCAGCACTAAAACATAAAAATACAGAAGACACCTTTATCCACCCTCTTAGCACTCACCTTCAGAAATTCATACCTTCATGACCATCTCCATGATGAAGTAGCCACAGGAGAAGTAGCTGTGGACAGGAACATCCTGCCTGCTGGCTGAGCAAGGCGGCTGCCTAGGACGCCAAGCAAGGAGGGGCACCAATGGGTCTGGGTAATGTGTGCCCACCACCACTGTTCCCTGCTCCTGCAGGCAGGTGCATGCACTGCGGGTCAGTGCCACGAGTCAGCCAGCCACGAGTCCACCAGCCACAGTGGCCAATAGCCAGGGGTTAAGATACCTTCTGCATTAACCCCATTAAAACCAGTGCAAGACCATAGAAATTCTAAGTACCTAGCAATAAAATCAAAACTAGAATTTAAAACATCCCTCTTGGGAATCCTAATTTAAAGCCAGGTTTTAGAGAGACCTTGTTCTGAGGAAGAATTAATTATTTAGCAATTTCCTTTTTTTCAAATGTCCTAAATTTGATTTTTTTTTTTTGTAAGAACAACACAAAAACCCAAAATCCAGCATCCAACATCGTCACTACATCCTTGTAAACAATGATGAGGGAAATGTCAGGGACTGAAAATGAATATAATTTATTTCTAGCCATTATTCATGCACCTTCATTACCACCATATGGTGTTTTATAGCAGGTTTTAAAATATTCCATGCTCTGAAGATTGAGGTACAGAAAATCAGATCAGAATAGCTTGTGGAGAACAGCTGAGAAGAAAGAGTAATGGCTGGGGAAAATAGGGTTAAGAAGGGCCAAGAGCAAAAGTGTTTGGTGAAGGAAAAGAGGGAAATTATCATCTCTAAGGTATTACTGCAAGACAAATAAGACTCTTATGACAAGATCTGGAGGGGGGGGTGCGATATGGAAAAGGTTAAGTTAATCAAGATGAAAGATGACCAATTTGCTGACAAGTGCTTTTGTGAAGTGAATGAGTGAAGGAGGATTTGGGTAGTGATACAAAAGAAGAAGGAGCAGCTCATTTCCTTATCTGAAGTAAATGAGAGTGTTTCAATTGACTTCTGCAGGCATTGGACTAGGTCCCCAGAGTGATTACAGGTGAATATCAATGTAGCAGGAAGGATGTCAAGAAGAAAAGACAATAGAATCATCCGCAGAAACAAAAACCAAAGAAGAATCTATTTCCCATTTGCTCCACGGTAAGGAGATTTAGCTGAGTGGCAATGAGAAGCACTGATTCTAGAAGTAGGATGTGACAATTTTAAAAATCTAATAGAGAAGAGAAAGTTATGTACTAAAAAAGGATGGTCCAAATTAAATGACTTCTACACCTATACACAATGTTGCAGACAACAAACATATACAGGTGGGAGGAGTAATACAACAGAGAAAGATTAGTAGAATGATGTAAAACAATGCACAAATCAAGAGGAAAAAGGGAAATTTAAACGGGTATAGAATGCATTGGACATTTGGTATGGGGTAGACAGGAAATCGAAACTATTAAAATAATTAATAATTTTAAATGGCTTGTTTTTGCTGTTGCAAGATTTGAGATTTTAGACACCTCAGGATTCAGAAACTGAGAGAAGACTGGTTGTTTCAGGCCATATTACTACCATGTCTTTAAAAAATTGCTAAAATAACTGACTCTCTTGAAGATTCCTCTACTATGTTGACTAAAGAAATGATTAGATGTTACTTTTTAAGTAAAAGAACATGGTATTTTAACCATTCACAAAAGGTCATCAAGACCAGCTTTCAAGGACAACTGTCGCCCAAATCAGACAGACAGCTGTACACTCAGTCATTCACGTTTGTGTGGATGATTGTGAGGCGGGTCTCATGATCCGTGAGACCCGCTTTTCCCAAAACTGCGGGGAGAGCGGGCTAAGCCCGCTCTCCCCGCAGACGATCGGGCAGGGAGCCCTGACTGCAGGCTCCGTGACAGAGCTGGCAGGGGCTTGGAGGAGCGGGCAAGCTCCAGCATGCCCTGTGTGAGCTCACGGGGCATGCTGGCAATTCCCCTGGAGCCGGGAGGCGGCTTTTCGCTTCCCCTCCGGGGGTCTCCTCATGAGTAGCCGCAGCGCAGAGCCATGCCGCGGCTACTCACGATCCAATCGCCCGGGTTTGCGGCGCATTCGCTCCGCAAACCCAGGCTAAGGGACGGGCTACTTGAGCTGGTTAGCCACTCAAGAACCTCTGGGCTCGCAGCCGAGCCCGGTGGTTCTTACAATTAGCAAAAACCGGGCTAGGCTCTCCTAGCCCGATTTTTGCTAATCGTGTGAATAGCCCCTGTATCTATGTGTTCTTCCATATCTGTGTTCAGCATAACATGTGAACGACTATACACAGGTGCAGATCTGTACAGAGGGTAGCTTCTATTCTTGCATGTGATTTCAGAACAGACTTTTACTTTATTTCTGCTGAACCACTGAATTTGCCATTTAGGTACATTTTTGTGTTCCTTTTCCATTCTGTACAATACTCGAAGTTATGCTTTTATTAATGTACCCTGTCAAGTTCTGTGTAAAGCGCAAAGTAAAACTAAAGGAGCCTATGGATTTGCATAATGACAACCCTGGGTCTGCCACAATTCAACATTGCTTCAGTGAAGTAATTCACAGTAAGCAGCATGGAAGTGTAGTGCCTTAAGGGAGAACAGAAGATGATACAAAAGTTGAACACTGACAAGAGCTAATAACAGCTAAATTATGGGGAATATATGCCCTCTTGAGGTTTTGTTAGCCATAAAAATGAACCGAAGGCGGCAAGGAAATAAATAGTATAGGAGGCTATAGACTGAAAAGAGCTTCTGCTCCCATTTCTTTCTACCATTCATATCAAGTAATAGCACTCTATGTGTTCACCTTCTCTTTTGTTGCCTTCCATATAGAGTCTCCCAATTCCTCTGCCACCCCATGCTCTCCACTACAGGATGAATTCATCCTATCATGTACATGGCAACAGGGCTGAGGGAGAAAGGCTAGTATATACCAGAGAGTATACAGGTGAAACTCAGAAAATTAGAATATCGTGCAAAAGTCCATTAATTTCAGTAATGCAAATTAAAAGGTGAAACTGATATATGAGACAGACGCATTACATGCAAAGCGAGATAAGTCAAGCCTTAATTTGTTATAATTGTGATGATCATGGCGTACAGCTCATGAAAACCCCAAATCCACAATCCCAGAAAATTAGAATATTACATGGAACCAAAAAGACAAGGATTGTAGAATAGAACAATATCGGACCTCCGAAAAGTATACAGTGTACTGTGCTTGATTGGCCAGCAAACTCGCCTGACCTGACCCCATAGAGAATCTATGGGGCATTGCCAAGAGAAGGATGAGAGACATGAGACCAAACAATGCAGAAGAGCTGAAGGCCGCTAATGAAGCATCCTGGTCTTCCATAACACCTCAGCAGTGCCACAGGCTGATAGCATCCATGCCACGCCGCATTGAGGCAGTAATTGCTGCAAAAGGGGCCCAAACCAAGTACTGAATACATATGCATGCTTACACTTTTCAGAGGTCCGATATTGTTCTATTCTTCAATCCTTGTCTTCTTGGTTCCATGTAATATTCTAATTTTCTGAGATTGTGGATTTGGGGTTTTCATGAGCTGTACGCCATGATCATCACAATCATAACAAATTAAGGCTTGACTTATCTCGCTTTGCATGTAATGCGTCTGTCTCATATATCAGTTTCACCTTTTAATTTGCATTACTGAAATTAATGGACTTTTGCACGATATTCTAATTTTCCGAGTTTCACCTGTACATGTGAAACCCAAAGCTACACCTACAATGGTATCGCCACTTTTCCAAGCAGCCATGATAACAGTACTTGCTGGCTCTCCACATGTATAACCTGATTACAATACTGTTTCTCCAAACGCATGGAGGAAACCAAATCTAATGCTGTGAATCAACTTGCAGAGTTTTCTATTACAACTCTTCTACTGCAGACACACTACTTCTTTGCCTACGTTAATTTCACAGGAACAAAACGCCTATGCGAAAGCTTCTAATCTTTGCACCATAGTGAACCCACACTGTAAAAATGGCTAAAAATACATAATTCTGAACAACTAGCAGACTTCTAAACAACTAGCAGAATTTGCACAACACACGCACACACACGCAGACCATGTGAGAATGAATGCATGTTGCGTACGATGCTGTTATTAGGCCTTTATCCACACAAAGAATTCAAAAAAGCAACATTTACCAGAGAGGTTTGGACACTCACCTTGCATCCTTCACATGCACTGACACCATAGTGATATCCAGAAGATTTGTCCTGACAAACAAAACAGGGCTTGTAAACACGAGGGGGAGGAAGCGGGGATGGCGGGCTGGGAACAAGTTCCTCAGAACTGGTGCTCTGAGTTTCAATTGCTACAAAGAAAAAGAGAGAAAAGACTGTTTTAGTGCATTTAGCTATTGACTTTGCTATCTCCGCTGCTAACAGAAGATAAGAGAGGGCTTGTTAGAGACAGCAGTCTTCATCAATCAGATCCATGCCACAGATTCTCCCAATTAAATTGTAACTTTTTCTAGGAGACACCACATTTAAAACAGGAAACAACTTTGGGCCAGTTTTCCACACTCAAACATGCAGTAGCTTTGCTACTGCCACAAGCCAGCGTGGTGTAGTGGTTAGGGTGCTGGACTAGGACTGGGAGACCTGAGTTCAAATCCCCATTCAGCCATGATACTTGCTGGGTGACTCTGGGCCAGTCACTTCCCTCTCAGCCTAACCTACTTCACAGGGTTGTTGTGAGGAGAAACCTAAGTATGTAGTAGACTGCTCTGGGCTCCTTGGAGGAAAAGTGGGATATAAAATGTAATAAAATAAATAAATAAATACTGCATGGTATTCATGGAAAGAACATAATATAAGCAGGTTCAGGGGAGTTGTGGAAAGTAGGAAGGAAGTGGCAGTTTCCTGCAATTGCATGCTCCCACCTCTTACTGGTACTTTTGCCCATTTCTATATCATCTGAACCCAGAAATGTCAGATGGAGGATGTCGGGACCCCTCTGCCACCTGATCCTGTCAAGTCAACTTCAAATGATAGTTCCCAATGTCAGGTGATGGAAGGGTCCCGTCATTCCGCACTCAACATCAAAGTCAGATGACACGGACTAGTGAGCAGTGAGAGCACTCACTCAACCGGAGCCCCTGCTTCCTTCCTACTTACTTTCCATGGGTTGTCTGGACCTGTGTCCTGGGCTGTCCATAGGCCACACTTTGTATATGATGGTTATCTATTATATTAATTCTCATAGACATGCCTCTGTGGGGATGCGTCCCGGCAACCCAGTGGATTGGCTGGGCAGCGGTTGGCCGCGTAGGGAAGTGGCCGCTTGGGGAGGAAAGGAAAGGAAGGAAAGCGGGCAACTGGAGAGGAGAACTGAACGGACTGAGGCAGAAAGGAGGGGGAAGCGGAGGGGAGAGAAAGTGGCGGAACCTGGCTAGGCAGAGACAAACGGCTGGCCGCTTTGGAAGACGCTCGCTAGAGGGAGGGCCGTGCAGGAAGGAGCCGGCTGAATGCTTGGCCGCCCAACTCATGAGGGACTGGAGGAAGGAGGCAATAGCCAGGAGGGAAAACACAAACAGGCTAAAAAGTGGGGTGGGGGAGCACGAATGAGAGAGAGAAAAAGAGAGAGAAAGAGGGGGAACCGGAAGAGGGAGCAGGCTGGGGCAGAAGGCTTGGGGGGGAGGGGAGTAGGGCAGAATGTGGGGGGAGTGTACTGCCGCACAGATGCTCTGTGCGGGATCAGCTAGTTATTGTTACATTTCTATCCCGCTCTTTCTCCAAGGAGCCCAGAGCAGTGGACATGGTTATATTTATCCTCAAAATAACCCTGTGAAGTAGTTTAGGCTGACAGAGACATGATTGGCCCAGAGTCACCCAGTGAGTTTCATGGCTGATTGGGGATTGGAAGTCAAGTCTCCCCAGTCCTACTCCATCACTCTAACCACTACACCACACTAGCTCACAGCATTATGTAGGTCAGCAGGGAGGTCTTGCAAATATGTTGTTAGGGCAGGGGGTCAAGAAATGTTGGCTCCATTCACCAGGCAGACAAAAGTTTTACTCTTCAGGTGTTTTCTTGAGTTAGTACATTACTCGTCAAGATTGTTTTCACTCACCAGACATCATTTTTCACTTGTCATAGACAAGTAGACTTGTGGATTTCCTGAGTTTGGGTATTATAAGGCATTATGTTAGTATCTCTAAAGCTCATATATCTATGAGCAATTGTGATCCTGGTGTATGTACAAACAGCATATATGGCAAAACTACCAAAATTTCCATCATATTTATTTATTTTATTTATTGTTAAATTTCTATACTGCCTTTCATTAAAACAATCTCAAGGCAGTTCACACAAAAGTTAAAACAAGACTATAAAAATCACACAATTAAAATAATAAGGTAAAATATAAAAATACAGATCTGATTTAAAAAATTAAAAAAACAAGCACAGTATAACCATAAAAAAAAAAAATCAGCAGCAACAGAAATAATCGTATGCTTGGGTAAAAAGCCAAGATTTCACATGCTTTCTAAAAAGTGGGATGGAGACTGAAGAGAGGGTGCCCACCAGGAGAGCATTTCAGAGTCTGGGGGCAACAAAGGAGAAGGCCCTGTCCCATGTGCATGACAGCCGAGCCTTTCTCATTTTCAGAACCCAGAGCAGAGTCCCCAAGATGACCCCACCAAGCGGGCAGCAACCAGTGTTCCCTCTAACAGGGAATCCCAGATGTTGCTGACCACAACTTCCACAATCCCCAAGCAAAAGCCATTGCAGCTGGGGATTCTGGGAGTCATAGTCAACCACATCTGGGAATCCCTGTTCGAGGGAACACTGGCAGCAACCCTTGAGAACCCTCAGCATATGGTAAAACCATATGCTAGATGGACAAGGAGATGTCTTTTAAAGTGGTAAATATAATATTTATTTAGCAGGGGGAGAACAACTGTCCATAACCAACACAGCACAACATCCCTCCAATGGCTCTTGATGGTGTCTATCTTGTGTTTCTTTTTTTGATTGTGAGCTCTTTGGGGGCAGATAACCATTTTCTCATTCCTTGTGCTACGTAAACTGCTTAGAGATTTTTGTTGTTGAAAAGCAGTATTCTTAACAACAACCATAATAATATTATGGCTATTAGGGACAACTGGCAGAATCGAGTTGCTGTTCTTAACAACAACTGGACTCTACCACTTCAAATTGCAAATATGTATGGAGAGAAGAGATTGAGGGAGAGGAGCAAATCTGAATGCTCCTCCCCTCAAACACACATAAATTGTCTCCCCAGCCCACCCTCAGACATATAAAACTAAGCATGAGCATCTGACATCTACTTTTCTATATGCAGAGAGTTGCTTTTTAAAAACAGTATGGTAAAGACATTCAATTGTGTTTGCCCCATGCATATAGTCTAAACAGTTTTACTTGTGACCTGCTATTTATAGAATGGGCTCTAGTTACTCCTGGAACTCAGAACATTTCTTAATTTAATTTAATTTATTTAAAACATTTATACCCCGCCCCTCCAGTACACTACTGCTTGGAATGGCTCACAACAATAAAATAGATAGAATAAAATAAAATTAATATAACCAAACTAAGTAAACAAGTTAAAAGTCAGGCTAAAACCACATCTCTTAACAATAATTAAAGATTTTTCAGAAGATACACACTAAACTACTGCAATCCTAGAACATGCTGCAAAAAAAAAGACATGTCCTTAGGATGCAGAGTATTAACGTCTTCGGAAGATCTTACAATGGCAGCAATATTATAACGATTCACAGATAGATACAGTAGTACATATCTTTAGGATATTGGAGCCTGAAGTCCATCATGCTTTCCATTTACTGTGGGTGTAACAATATTGTTTTATTATATAGCCACATTTATTATTTTTTTGCTCTTTCTTAGGGAATTTTCACACTTGGCACTAAAAGGTGCTTTTGAGTCTCTCTGGAGCTATTTGCCAAGTGAGAAGGATGTTAATATGGAAGAAAAACTGAATACAGCTTCCAGCCACTGTCTGTTTTACAGTACATTTGCATTATAGACTGATTTAAGCAGAAAGGGGTGTAAACTGAAATGTGAAAGAACACCCTTAGGCAAAGTGCCTAATTTGTCCAACAATACGAGGGAGAGCATCTATAGTAGGGGTGGGGGTGGGCGGGCAGGCAGATGGGCAAAATTTCCACAGAGACTGCCAGCCTCACACAAAGTATTCCTTTAAGAGGAGGAGTTCCAACCTAGGGTACCCTTAAGTTGGACTACAACTCCCACCACCCCCAGCCACAATGACCTTCGGGCACTGTGGCTGGGGATGATGGGAGCTGTAATCCAACAACATCTGGAGACTCAAGGTTGGGAACCCCTGCTCTATAGAAAAACAATACTAATTCAGATTCCTAGCATGCAATACTTTACTATGTTTCTCATAAGTTAACTTTTAATTGACCCATATTTCTTCATCAAATAGTGTTCATCAGATTTATCTGACTGAGTCGCAGAATGTCACAGAGTTCGTGATTCAGAAGGGATGTACTCATATAGAGGTGACAGGTAAGGTTCGATGCAAAGATATCTAGGGGCCATTCACACAACCATTTAGTGCATGACAAGCTTTTCCTCCCAAGACTTATTACTTGTGGCCGATGGGCTATGAATAACTCATCCCAAGAATACAATAGTAGCTGACATCCTAATGAAGTGCACATGTAAAGAGGGTCTGAGGGAATGTGCTGGTAGTCCTCATGCAACTTCCCCAGTCTTCCTGCATGCATGCTGTGGTATCACAGGGCTAATGGTTCCAAGGGCTGTTTGCACTCCAGAAGTGCTCTGGATGATTGGAAACACATTGCTGAATGTCAGCAACCAAGGGCATAGCCAGGTTGGAGTGGGCCCAGAGACAAGATTTTAAAACACCCCCCATCACTGAAGCTCAGCTCATGAACTAAATAAATCTTAAATGAGGCTGAATAGTAGTAACAAAAAGCATAGTGTATATATATGTATGTATGTATGTATGTATGTATGTATTTATGTATGTGTATATGTATGTATACACACACACACACACACACACACACACACACACACACCCCTATGTGCCACAATAGAACATCACCCTAAATTATTTTTTTAAGGTTTTGTAAACTGGACGATGCAAGTCATTTAATGGTACCAGAGAAAGACATGCTGTTCTGGTAGCTCCAGGTCTTAACACTCACATCCATTTCGGAGGATGAATACAACTGAAGGAAGCCTGGGCGGGTGTGTGGCTGGGGGAGTCAGTCATGTGACTTGCCTCTGGGGCCCCCCAAGGCAGTGGGCCCCCAGACAACTGTCTCCCCTTGCCCTATTATAGTTATGCCCGTCAGCAACTGTTTCTGATCTTGCAGAGCACTTCAGGAGAGTGAGCACTGCAGCCCTTGGAAACATTATCCCTGTGCAATAGCAGGCCATGAGCAAGACTGAGAGAGCTGCGCACGCACTCCCAGAGCATCATCGAAGAGGCTCTTCACACATGTGCTTTATTAGTCAGGATGTCAGCCAGTACGGAGCTCGCAGGAGGTCTGCGGGGAAAGATGGTTTGACTTACCTTCTCCGCAGATGATCAGCGCTTAGTCCCTGGGCAGGCGGATCACCCACCCAGATGAGCAGTGGATCCCGTTACAGCTCCCAGGGTCAGGGTACTGGGCCACCTTGCCCCTCAGAGCCCCAAAAATGCACTGTGCACGTATGCAGTGCATTACTGGGATCCCCCTGCCCCGAGTGTGGCAGCTGCAGCGCTGTTGTGAGCAGACTGATTGGATTGGGACCAGCTTTGCGGGCCAAAAAAGCTAACGTTAGGCCTGTGTCTGGGATCACTGGTTTGCAAGATATTGAAGTGTGAACTTTGGTCCTGCTGAGCCAAAGTAACTGAATGGAATTGTTTATTCTATAGTCAAGGCCTGTCAGAGGTAGATTCACCCCTCCCTGCCTTGAAGCTGTTTGTGCATTGTGCAATGCTAATGTTAATCATGGGAACTAGCTTGAAAACTTGCTAAGAGCAGAGGCGTATCTAGGGAAAATAGCGCCTAGGGCAAGCACTGAAATTGCGCCCCCTGTCCAAACATCTGACACCCATCTTTCAGATAACTTTACCATAATATCAGCCGAAAAATGCAAGTCAAGCTTGTTAATCTTTTAATATTTCAAAAACTATTTAGCAATGGGCGTAGCCAGACCAAAAAATGCTGGAAAACTACAAATTGCAGTATTCTGGGGCTCATGAAATACCCAAATACTATGTGGAGGTGTACTTGGAAAACTAAACAGAAATACCTGTTCTGATTCTCTACTATGCATTGTAGCATCACTATTACATAAGTTTTTAAAATAAATGGAAAATTTGGCTTTTCCCAGCTACTCTGAAAATAATTAAAGGATATGCAGAGTAAACCATGTCACAGCTTGTAATATATTCTAGTATTTCAGAAAGACAGTTAAAATGAGAGCAAGAGAACAAGGAACTCCCAGTGGGTCTTAATACTAAGGATTTCACACTGATTCAAAGACAAACTCACCATTAATAGCCATATTATTAAGACATCACATTTAACTCACTTATCACAAGAAGCAAAGTAAGAGCAAATGAATATGATCCTAGCTCATAAGCTTCAGCTCAGTATTCACAAGCCCTGATTCTCTGTACATAGTGCCAAACTAAATATGTGTACAGTGACTTATATTATATTACTATTTTTACCTGTAGCCCTTTGGGGTGCTTCCTAAAGGCTGGGGGGTTCTGCAAAGGTTCCCCCTCCCTGCACTGGCCTCTAGGCCTCGCAGGGACCATTTGAGCATGTGTTGTGGCCATTGTTTAATTTTTTTTTTTAAAGGCCACTAAAAACAGAGGACATTTGAGAATGTGCAGTGGCCATTTTGTTTTGGAGACCATTTTTAATTTTTTTTTTAAATTTTAGAGAATGGCACCCCCCTTCAAGTGGCGCCCGGGGCACGTGCCCTGCCTGCCCTAACCTAGATATGCCCCTGGCTAAGAGTAATCATATTTAGAAATAAGCTTCCTGCTTATTTCGTCCCTCCGCCTTTCACTCTCTCTGCTTTTGGAACACTCATTAATACGTCAGACTGAGCATCACTCCCCCCCCCCACCGCTCACTCTTTTCTCCGCTTATGCTGTGACACTTGACTAGAAGCTAGTGACATATGTTTTCATTTTGAGCCAGAAACAGAGAGATAAGGACAGACCGTTGCTAAGAGACAGAGCAGTTGCTGATAACACGCACTCAGAGTCCACTTTTAGTGTTAGAGAAAAATGCTTTCTATTGCTCTGTATAAGTAGTGAAGAAAAAATGATTTTAGCTGTCACTGAAAACACTACACTACACCATGCTGGGAAAGAAATTGATTGATTGATATTGCTTGTATGCTTAATTACTCAGATGTAACCATTTTGCCTTAATAAAGCTTTTAAAAACTACAGTCTTGTGTGGGGTGTCTCTTCTCCCCCTTCCCTCCTGACTGCCCATGACCTCAGGAGCTGAACCAGGAGTGTCCTCTGTTGGCTAAAGTTGGGAGGGGCTTTGGGCTTTCTCTCTCTCCCTCGGAGGGGGCGGCACTGCAATCTGCTCTCTCATGAGCAGCAAAAATCGGGCTAGGAGAGCCGAGCCCAGTTTTTGCTGCTAATGTAAACCAACGGGCTCGCAGGCAAGCCCGGTGGCTTATAAGCATATAGCCCGCTTTTGAAGCCCTCCCCTAAAACCAGGTTTGCGGAGCGAGCGCTCCGCAAACCTGGTTTTACAGATCATGAGTAGCTGCGCCACAGCTCCATGCCATGGTTACTCATGAGTAGACACCTGGAGGGGAGGCGAAAAGCTGCCTCCTGGCTCCAGGGGTCTCCCCAGTATGCCCTGCGCACTTGCGCAGGGCATAATGGAGCTTCCAGGGGCCGCACAGCCCCCGAGCTCCCCAGTCGCCGCCGGCTCCATCATGGAACCAGCAATCATGTGGGCAGCTGATCCAGCCACCCAGAGCTCCCTCCCTGCTCGTGTGCAGGGAGAGCGGGCTTAGCCCGCTCTCCCTGCGCACTCTTCAGAACCGAGTCTCACTGATCGTGAGACCCCGCTCTCTGTGTCTTTTGAGCCCCTATTAAGGGGGTCTAGGGTACTGTGCAAAATGGACGTTAAAATCTTTGACAAATGACTGAAATTGCCACGAGCATGGTGTAGTCTGGGCAGAAAAAGAAAGAAGGCATCTGGCAGAGTGGCTGTATGAATGAGTCCTAACTGGATACACAAAAATAACTACAGTTAGGATACAAACGGCTTAAGAGGCAGCTTCCACATGTTCAACAGGGTTCCAACGTCAACCCAGCCTGCACCTTGGTTTGACATAAGAACTTTGGGAGTGGTCTTTGGTGCAGTGCAAAGTGCTGGTGTTGGACAAAAACAAATAGGAAACTCTACTTTGTGTATGGTAGCAGTTTCCTCAAACTAAGGTGCTCTCTGTATCTAATGACACTTCAGCTTATCTAACAATTAAACAAATACTACAGAAATCAAATACAGATAACAGCAATGTCTATGCATGATTGTTTTCACCAGGGATGCAAAGTCAATTTGGATGTCTCTTTTATTGAACATCTATTGAAGGGAGAATATGCAAGCTTTTGAGGCATACAGAACTTTTCATTAAGCAATTGCTAGGAGAATAAGCACATACACAATCCAGTCAATTTGAAGTATGCTGTACAGGCCTGGCTTTGCAAAGCTTATTAAAAGACAAGAAAGAAAGAAAGAAAGAAAGAAAGAAAGAAAGAAAGAAAGAAAGAAAGAAAGAAAGAGAAAGTTAAGTAGAACATTGTCGATAGTATTTTTGTTGCTATTTAGGATAGGCTCAGAGTACTATGGGAATCGATTGCTGCACAGTCTTCTTGCTTAAATCAATAATCTATTAGTCCCTTTAAATTAAAATTAGATTCATCAAATGCCCCTGAGAGACTTCAAACAATCTGCTCTCCTTATTTCATGCATGCTTGTGTGTTGCTCAAGTCAGTCTAGGTAAAGATACAATTTCTAAAATTAATTCTAAAATGGTGTGATCAGGTCATCCTATTCCATATACCTTCACTTCTTATGATGGTATATAGCCATTCAGTAAAATAATGGCACGATTCTATTTTTGATGGTTTCATTGCAAATAAAGACCAATATCCCACATAGATGATGGTGAATGCTGACCATACACATAACAAAATGCAGGCTAGTACTAACAAACCTATAGGAAACTGTGTTATTGAAAAAGAGACTATGGATGTCATTGGGTTGTTTTTCAAAATCAATAACTATCATTAAAACAAAAAATCAATAACAAGCAATTAAATTAAAACCAAGAGCAGTACAACACACAGTGAAAGCATCTACAAGTTAAAAGTTTGTCAGAACAAGAATATTTTTGCCACCTGCCAGAAGGCTAGCAGGGATGGGCCCAAACAAACCACTTTAGAGAGAGATCCACTCTCTGGTCCTGGCTGATAGATTTCAGTCATCTTGGATACAAGCTGCCCAGAATAAAATTTCAGTCCTGGGCCTCTCTCAAGATTACCTTTCCCTCTTAAGTTATGACCAGGCTGTACAGGTGTTGAAACAAAGAATTCTGGACGTAGAATATCAGAATGACCTTGTCTTATTTCTGACTATATCAGGAGGAGACTTGATTTTTCTTTTGGAGGTTCGTCTTCTTATTTACAAACCTTAATCTACCTCGGCCATCAAAGGGCTTTTTTCAGGGCGAGACACAATGTACTGCCCTCTGCAGTGCTTTCTGGGAGATTTTTGAAGGTCCCAAGGAGTGACAGACTTTGTCCTTGTGGTCTAGGGGATCTTGAAAATGTACAACATGTTCTGTTGCATTGCTTATTCTACAGGGACATACGACAGACTTTATTAACTCCAATTGTATGATCTTTACCTGGTCGTTCAGAAGAATTTTATGTTGCTTTTTTGCTTGCAGATAAAATTCCTTCCATTACGTATAAGGTGGCCAAGTTCTGCTCGATTGCTATTCGGACTCGACAGCAACGAACTTCCTGCCCTGTCTTCTAGATTCTTGGCTCGGTTAGGATGTTGGATAACAGCTATCTTTATATGCAAATGGGATTTGCTCTCCTTCTGATTGTTATTATTGTTATGTATTCTTTTTATTCATACTTTTCTGTAAAGTTTTAAATTGTATTGCTGATCTTTGATTGTTGGTAGTAATAAACTAAACTAAACTAAAGAGAGAGATCCAAAGTCTGGACACAACTGCAAAGAAGGCTCTTTCTAGGGTACCAACCACATGGATATCACATATTGGTGGGACACAGATCTTAACGGGTGAGAAGACATACAGGAGAAGGCATCCATGCATAGCCCTGTATGAGTTTTTCCACTTGTTAAGGTCAGTGACTAAGATCTTCCTGCGTGATCTGGCTCCAAGCTGCTTAAGCCTTTAAAGCAGGCATCCTCAAACTGCGGCCCTCCAGATGTTGCTGAACTACAACTCCCAGCATACCCAGCCACAAAAATTTTTGTCTAGGGATGCTGGGAGTTGTAGTTCAGCAACATCTGGAGGGCCGCAGTTTGGGATGCCTGCTTTAAAGGTTAAACAGTGAGTAACTTTTAAAAGTGAATTATCATGTTTCAACAGATGAAGAAGTTTCCATAGTGGGATCACATGGTCCGGACAGCCAGCACCCATTAGCAACTGGGCTCCCCCATTCTAGGCCAGCCAACGCTTTTGAACACTTTCCAAAGCCAGACCCACATTCAACCAGGATATCCATTTCCAAATATCTGAGTCAACAACCCAAGGTATTGAAAAGGCGACTGTGCAGCTGAATGAACAGTCTTCAAGTTGAGAAACTTGGGGAAATGTGTATCGAAAACCTCCACAACAGTAATTCTGGCGTGCATGGCAGAAGAACAAACCGTGACTGAGTTGGAACTGGAATTTTCAGCTTACTGCTGGAAAATCTTACTGCTTCAGTGCCAAATGCCATGAAAAGGGCTCCAATGCTATGTATGTATACACAATGCATAAACTGTGTACACAGGAACATAGGAAACCATATACTGAGTCAGACCATTGGTCTATCTAGCTAAGTATTGTCTTCACAGACTGGCAGCGGCTTCTCCAAGGTTGCAGGCAGGAATCTCTCTCAGCCCTATCTTGGAGAAGCCAGGGAGGGAACTTGAAATCTTCTGATCTTCCCAGAGCGGCTCCATCCCGAGGGGAATATCTTACAGTGCTCACACATCAAGTCTCCCATTCAGATGCAACCAGGGCAGACCCTGCTTAGCTATGGGGACAAGTCATGCTTGCTACCACAAGACCAGCTCTCCTCTCCTGTATATATATTATACAATTTAAATACACCCCTACCAACCTATGCTTGCAAAGAACAGATATGCTGACATGCGACGACAGGGTGTTGGGGAAAGGGTGAGAGACTAACCTGCATTGAACTGAATGGTGTGGCTGCTTTGGGCAGCTAGATAAGCACAGAGCCAAAAGTGGCAGGAAATTATGCCTAGGTTAATGCCACTCTGGCATTGCTTACAATTCCCAATGGTAGCAGTGCTTGTGTGTGTCGGTGCCATGCAGCTCAGAGTGGCACCTACACACAAGTAGCTTCCCAGCCACTCCCAGGCAATCGTCTGGGCAGGTGCCCAGGAAGGAGCCCTCAATCATCTGCTGAAGGGGTAAACATTTTAAGGCTTCCTCCCCTGTAGATTGGAGCCCTTTCTCACTGATCGTGAGAAAGGGCTCATTATCAACTTTACTGCATTGTTCTAAAGCAGAAAAACTGTAAAATATTATCAAGAACGATGACATTCAGTGCTAATCATAATGTATTCCATTATAAAAACATTATAAAACCAGGCCTTTGTTGTCGGGTAAGAGGCTTAATAAAAACGAAAGTTGCTTTGTATATGAACAAAATAATGACTACAGTTTGAACAAAACAGAAAGGAAAACAGTCAGTTCTAGGATTTTGTGTGTGACTGTGTGTGTGTGCGTGTGTTAAATGGGTGGATTCCTAGTCAACACCATGTAAAAGAATTTCCATAATTCTGGGAATCAATTTCCTCAAAGTGAGTCAATGATGTTTGTGTTCCTGCCACGCCATTACTCTGCCATCTTGACATACCAAGAACGACTTGAGCAGTCTTTAAAACAAAAGTTTAAGTCACAGTTCTTCACCTTTGATTTCTTTTTTTATGAAGTTTAACTAAAGCAGCAGATAAGATCTTTGAGGAAGTGAAGTGTGCTTTACAAGAGATAATTTACTGTTAGCTAAGTCTTGTTGACAGATAGAAGGATTTTATGTTGCAGCTGATTAAAAACAGGGCAAGCATTTATGAAATCTCTTTCATTTTTACTACAAACGTAGATTATTAAACCCTGGATTTTAATGCACTCTCTCCAGACAGCTGAGCCTTAAAAGATTCAAAAGTTGTAAAGCAAATGGCATTTCCTGGATAGCCCCAAGGGAAACTGGAACATTGAGCTTTGAGTCCCTGGTGGGCAGGAGCAATTTGAGCTAATTAGGGTGAATGGCAAAGTGTTGCATTTGGTCAAAACATTCTGTTAATCCTCATTTTTATTGGCACCAAAAAGAGTCAGTCTGGATTTGTATGCGTGTGTGTATGTGCCTGTGTGCGCGTGCCTGCGTGCAAATTCACTGCTGAAGTGTAAAGCACACAGCTCACATACATTAGACAGAGTCAAAGGAAACGCCAAAGTTCAACAAGAGTACAAGTAATTAGAACCAGATTCTTCACCGTTTGTATGTGTGCCTCATTGTAGAAGTTATTTATAAGCCTCAAAGCAAAAAAACCCAATATGACTTAATTTTCATGTCTAGTCTGGGGCAAAAAAAATCAAAAAAAAAATCTGCTTTTAATAATCTTCTATGAGAAGAAAAAAAGAAACGTTTGCTCACGGGGAAAATGTCTTTTGCTTATTTTAATGCACACTTCATTCCTTGTGTGCACTGTTCAAATATATACTATAAATGCTAGCTCTAAAACAATATATAACATCCCAGTATTTTAAAAATAATGCTTCTAGTTTGCCATACTACAATATTTTGCACTGCTATTAAGCAGATTGCGATGTTGGGAAGGTAGACAAAAAGTGGGTAGAGGTGGGCAGAAGAGAAAGAAAACGTTATTGTGGAGGACAGTCAGCCTTGACTTGGTAACCTGGTCATGACCCTAGAGTGAATGTGTGTTTGACCTGGTCATATAAGACTCCGGCTGAGTCCTGTTGCCGGATTATGATGACTCCTACTATTCTAGCTACACATCTACAACAGGTGCAGATCACAGGCAACAGGGACCAAAACCCCCACAAAACCAAGAGAAGCATGATAGGTAAAGGCTTTCATTCCTTTTCTTTTTTGACACAAAACATTTCTTCCAAATATATATACACACACACACACATATACATACACACACAAATCCTGATGCTTATACTTCTGCCCAAGTTATCATTCTGCACATTATAAGAAATATACAGGGCTGACAAGGGATTCTGCTGCTTTTTGTGGCAGCACCACATGACCTGTGAAATGTATCCCAGAAACACTTATAACATGGCATAAATGATGCTGGGACACAATACTTGGATCAGGTTGATTTATCAATGAAAGGAATGTTGTTTCTGGATGTGACTTCTTAATTTTTATTGAGTCCTCATTATTGCATTCAATCCCAATTTAGATTTTTGAGAGCCAGCAAATTGCTAAGCAGCAAAATATATAAGGTGGTAATTAGGCTATGCCAGGGAATAGTACCCATCGACTTGAAAGACGCTAGTCCCTTTATTATCTCACATATTTCTGCTGTAATAAGTTCATGCTTTTTCAGCAATTACACTCATCTTTGTCTGTAAAACTATTATTTTGTGCAACATATCATTTTAATTTCTGGACATAATTTCCCGGTATTGATTTTATTCAAGCCACAGTTCAGCTTCTTGAGACAGCTTGGAGTTTAAAAAAGGATCAGAATCAGCTAATTGTTACCCACTCTAGTTATATGATGGGCCAAAAGCCAAAAAGGGGGGGGGGAGTAGTTCTCCTTAGTCTGACTTCTACTGCTACCTGAAGTTCCACAGCAATTGCTCAAGAAACCCTGGAAGATTAAATACATATATTGATTTTTCTTCACTGAGGCACTGTTTGCTTTTATTCATTTTTGTTGGAAAATTTTAAAATGACTTTTGAGATTGTTGCTATATAGCATATAGTCTTGTGGCATCTTAAATGCTAACAGATACATCTTTCGAGGCTGTTCTCACATGCAGGCAAAACCAGGCTAAGCCCGGTCTTGCACACTTGCGTGGTGTATTATGCGAGTTCCAAGGGCCTCCAGGCCCCCAAACCTCCCAGTTGCCAGCACCAGCCAGCAAATGTCTGGGCGAGCAATCTGATCACCCATCAAGAAGGCCAGGATCATCTGTGGAGGAGGTGAGCATTTTAAGGCTCCCTTTCCTGTGGTGTGGAGCCCTTTCTCTGTGATCGTGAGAAAGGGCTCGTTATGGAAAGAGCAATCAGGGACTCCATCTTGCATCCAACAAAGTGGCCTCTACCCCATGAAGTTTTTTTGCCACAATAAGTCTTTAAGGCACCAGAAGAATTTGATGTTACTTACAACCACATACCAACATTGCCATTTCTCTGAAATGTATTATTTAGCATGTTGAGTTTCTACAAAACACTTCAAACACCACACTTGTCAAAATATTCATGTGTATTTATAGATTTATTTATTTAAAATGTCTTATATACTGTCTCCTTCAAAGACTTGGAGTGGTGAACAGCAACAATACCAATAACAATTTTTTAAAAATTAAAGGCCGATTGCCTGGCAAAACAGGTAGGTCTGAAGAAGGGTCTTAAAAGCAACTAAAGAGAGGGCTGAAGAAATGGGGGGGGGGAGAATAGTGTTCCAAAGAAGAGGGGCAGCCACAGAGAAGGTTATGTGTATTTCACATACAGACCGTTAAAGGTTTAGCAAAGGGCCACAGTTTAGCAAAGGACTGGTTTTTGTAAAACACTGATGAACATCCTTAAAATTAGATTCCCAACAGGTTAGTGTAGATAAATGGAGAGTTGAAGTGTGAGGGACTCATTTAAATACTTTATGCTAGAGCAATGTTCTCCACTGCAAGGCACAGGCGCCAGTGGCAGTTCATCAACCCTACGTGTGGCTCTCTTACTTAAGGAAGCTCTCCTCACGATTGGTGAGAAGAGCTTCTTAGCGGTCTGCAGGGAGAGTGGGTTTGCCCAACCCTCCACACAGACAAGCACTCACCCATCGCTGGGAGGGCAAACTGGCTCCCCAGATGAGTGGCAGCTCTCCCGCAGGCTGCCCGCGCCTTGCCTGGGCGCTCTAGGGGTTGGGTGCAGGAAAGTGCCACCGTGTGCTGCCCTGCCCCCCCCGGAGCCCCAATAATGCATCGCATGAGTGAGCGGTGCATTACTTGGAGCCCCCCTATCCGAGTGTGTCTGCTTTGGCTGCAAGCAGCTGCAGCAGACACATGATCAGAAAGCCAGGTTTTGGGGTGCGCTCGCACCCAAAACCTCAGTTAAATGGCGGGCTACTTAAGAGGACCCACCGCTGGGAGCCGCATGGTTTCTGCTGCGCATGTGAATAGCCTCATTGTTTACTGGGTCTGTGCGAAGCTTTGGATGAAGCGGAATACTTCATGCAGCCCTCCTGGCACTGCACAGAGACAACTGTTCCTATCATGCAGTGCTGCACTTTGCCTAGCATGGTGGGGTCCCTTGAGGGGAAACGACAGGTTGTTTACCTGTAACTTGGGTTCTTCTAGTGGTCATCTGTGCTCTTACACAAATGGACTTTGCGCCTGCGCAGAGACCACATCGGAGCTCCCAAGCTAGAGTTCTGCTTTTTGGTGGTAACCCCACCCCCTCGGTATATAGGCTGCTGAGTGGGCTTCCCTCTCCAGTCTTCCGAGTCCGCAATCTGAAAGAAACTAGCAGAAAAGACATGAGAAGAGGGGAGGATGGGTGGGCGTGTAAGAGCACAGATGACCACTAGAAGAACCCAAGTTACAGGTAAGCAACCTGTCGTTCTTCAACGTGGTCTCTGTGCTTTACATGAATGGGCACATAGCAAGCTGCACCTGTGCCATGCTCACCTGGAGGTGGGATCAGGCGAAGATAGATTGTAGCACCGCCCTGCCAAACGCTGTGTCTTTTCTGGCTTGGACATCCAGAGTGTAATGGTGTATGAAGGAGTGCTTTGACGCCCACGTAGCCACCTGGCAGATGACATCTAGGGGAATAGATCTGTCAAAGGCAGTACACGCCGCAACTACTCTTGTTGAATGTGCTTTAAGAGAGCGTGGAAGAGGTTTCTTGGCAATCTGGTATGCCAGGGAGATGGTACAGACCACCCATCTGGATATGGTCTGTGCAGAGGCCTGTTTGCCCCTGTTAGGGCCAGAGTGGAGCACAAAGAGAAAATTGTAGTTTCGAAGGGTAGAGGTGTGGTCGACGTAGAAGGCGAGCGCCCTTTGGACGTCTAGAACGTGGAGGTGTCCTTCGGCCGCAGTTGTCGGCTTGACGAAGAATGCAGGTAAGGAGATAGGTTGGGAACAGTGAAACGATGTGACTACCTTCGGAAGAAAGGCAATGTCCAGCCGCAGGGCGGCCTTTTCCTTGTGGAAGGTGAGGTATGGAGGGTCAACTCTAAGAGCCCTGAGTTCACTGACCCGTCTGTAAGGCTGAAATCTGTTGGAGTGAAAGGACTTGTCCTGGGGTTGATAGTATTGTTGTTTAGAGGAGTATGGCTGGCGTTGCCATTTTTGTGGTTTATAGTGGCGGGTTGTGGAATGTTGAAGGCCCATGGAACAGGCTGTGTTACGCAGTTTCTGTACTTTCTGAAGAGTATCATCCCGTTTTCTCTCTGAACAGGGAGGAACCACCGAAGGGTAGATCCTCCACTCTGGATCTAGCATCGGGCGTGAGACAGGAAGATCTGAGCCACGCATGGCGGCGGAGGGCGACGGCAGTTGTCATTACTTTGGTGGCCCCTTCTGTGGAATGGTGAATTGCATGTAGTTCTTGTTTAGAGGTCTGCGTGGCCTCCCGGAGGAAGACCTTGGCCGGGGCCTGTTGTTCTTCAGGAAGGTGGTCCAAGAATGGAGCAACATGGTCCCAAAGAAAGGATTGGTACTTGGCATAGTATGCCTGGTAATTTGTGATTCTAGTCAATAAAGAAGCAATTGAGTATAAACGTCTTCCAAAAGCGTCCAGTTTCTTTCCCTCCTTGTCAGGTGGGGTGGAAGAGGAATAGCTCCTGAATTTAGAAAGGGAAGTTTTGACCACAATCGAATCCGTAGAACGATGTTGCTTCAAGAAGGAATCATCCTGTTCCGTGGAGGCATGAACTTTGTAAAAGGAGTCAAGCTGTTTAGATGTCTGTGGGAGGGAGGGAGGTTTGATCCAACAGGTCTTGGTTACTTTAAGAATGGATGGGTTCAACGGTAACGATACTGATGGGCGAGCGTCCTCCTCGATTAATTGAAAGAGAGGGTCAGGTTCAGATTTGTCTCCCTGGGCAAGTTGGACTCCAAGGGAAGCTGCCATACGTGAGACAAAGTCTGTATAAACACAGAAGTCTTCTGATGGAGAACTGGGCCTCGGGTTCAGCAATAAAGAGGGAGCAAAGAGCCCAGAGATACCCTATCAGACAGGGAGGATTCCGGGCCCTCTTCATCTGAAGACAAGTCCGACGAGTTGGTCAATACCGGAGGTTGAAAGAAGTCAAATCCGGAGCCGAGGTGTTGGCCTGGAGTCGGGGGCAATAGTAGCTGTGGCTGCCTGCACCGGCGAGTTTCTGGGTGGAACCCATGGAGGTAGAAGAGATGTGGTTCAGGCAGGGGGAGGAGGCAAAGTTGTCGGTCCCGAAGGCGGGTTCGGGAGCAAAGCCGAGGCCGAGTAGGCCAGTATAGAAGTGCGCAGGGAGGCGGAATGTCGAAGGGGAGGTTCCGCAGCCGTGGAGGCCCAATGACGTTGGCGAACTTCTTGATGAGTGCAGAAGTAGTCTGCCTCTTCCTCAACTTGTCTGGCATAGCGCTTGTCCAGAGCAGCTTCCAAATCTCGGTTGGCCCAGCGGCATGGTTGTTCAGGAGGGAGCTCCTCAGGCTGAGTCGTAGTCAGACTCGTACAAGGGATCGTGTGCGCTGGAGCCATAAGCGACCTTGGTATCTAGGACAGTTTCAGTGTGTAGAGTTCGGGATCGACGTTTGGTATCGTGCATCGACTTCTGCTTTTTTGTTGGAGGTTCAGAAGGAGCGTGACAGTCCTTCTTTCTCTTTTTCTTTTTTGGATGGTTGGATAGAACGCGGTTCAATCAATGCCGCCGTCAAAATCGACACTGCTACCAAACTTCTCGGTATCGACGTTGAAGCCCAAGCCATGGGATCGATGGGCATATTCACCTCGGGGGAAGTTGCCGAGACTCCTGGAGGGGATGAAATGGGCTGTAAGCCCCGGGCTGCAAGAGAGGTATTGGACAAAACCTGCATGGTGGACAGTTTGTCCGAGCCCGTAGGTTGGAGCGACTGTTCCCAAAGCCAAGAACGAAGTCAAGAGGCCCGATTTTTACGCGCCTCTTTGGTAAAGGCTGTGCAGTGTAGGCAAGAGCCAACTTTATGGGATTCACCAAGGCAGAAAAGGCAGAGCTTGTGGCTGTCGGTCGAAGGGAACTTGGATTTGCAGCGACCACACTGCTTAAATTTTGTAGTCTTTGCCATACGCTGAAGAAGGTAAACGGAGAAAAGTGGAGGCGAAGGGTCCGCATGATGCCAAGCCTGAAGGCCACAAATAGGTGGAAATGAAACTAGGAGTTATTCGAGGGGGGGGACTGGGGGTGAAATAAAAACGCCAAAGAAGGGAAGTACTGGACTAAAATGAGGAGAAAAAGAGGGAAGGAGACTGCAGTGCTTGCGAAGCATCTAGCAAGGAACAGCTCAGTGATGTGTCTTCGATCGCGGATGAAAAAAGACTGGAGAGGGAAGCCTGCGCAGCCGCCTATATACCGAGGGGGCGGGGTTACCGCCAAAAAGCAGAACTCTAACTTGGAAGCTCCGATGTGGTCTCTGTGCACGTGCAAAGCCCATTCGTGTAAAGCACAGAGACCACGTCGAAGAACAGAGCTGGCTCGAACCCGAACACCATCTTGGAAGGCATGCAGAGTGCTAGGAAGTGTAGTCCTCCCCAGTACTTTCCGCATAGTACATGGGAAAGCACTGGGAAGGACGACACTTGCCAATGCTCTATAGACATTGCTAGGGCTTGACAGGGCTCAACATCTATGAAAGTAGGCATGTGCACGGACCGGTTCGGAGGTCATTCTAAAGGCCTCCAGACCGGTCCGGACACAGGTGGTTTTGGTTCGGGTGGGAGGTTCTAAGAAAGTACGGGGGGGGGCTTTACTTACCCCCCAAAGAACGTCACCTTATTCTTTTGAGTAAGCGGGCGGCATACCTCCCTGCCGCCCGCTTCATTCCCCCTCTGGTGCGGCTCTTCTCCTTTAAATTCTCAATCGGGCGGCAGGGTATCTTCCAGTCCCTGCCGCCTGGCTCCTCATCAATGTCTTCAATCAGCTGGCGGCCGCCCCCTGTGCACCCCCAAGACCCCTGCCACCCCTTCCCTTCCCATTTCAAGGGGTCGGCAGGAGAACTCCCCTGCCGACCCCGTCCCCTTCCCCGGCTGCGCTGCAAATGGCTTCTAGGAAGCCCTTTGTGCGCCTGCGCAAAAGGCTTCCTAGAAGCCATTTGCAGCACAGCCGGGGAAGCGAGCGGACGGCAGGGGAGTTCTCCTGCCGACCCCTTGAAATGGGAAGGGAAGGGGTGGCAGGGGTCTTGGGGGTGCACAGGGGGCGGCCTCCAGCTGATTGAAGACATTGATGAAGAGCCAGGCGGCAGGGACTGGAAGATACCCTGCCGCCCGATTGAGAATTTAAAGGAGAAGAGCCGCACCAGAGGGGGAATGAAGCGGGCGGCAGGGAGGTATGCCGCCCGCTTACTCAAAAGAATAAGGTGACGTTCTTTGGGGGGTAAGTAAAGCCCCCCCCGTACTTTCTTAGAACCTCCCACCCCAGTGCCGGACCGCAGCTCCGCGGTTCCGTGCACACCTCTATATGAAAGGACTCTCTGGCACTGGGGAAAAGAGAGGTCAGAATGATGGGAAATGGCTCTCACATTGAAGGTTTGTTCTCAAAGTGGTTCAAAAATAGTGAAAATCACTGACCTATCTCATTCTGTATGCAGATGGTAACATCCAACATGGCCTTCAGTAATCAGAACATTTCAAAGAGGGTACATAACTCACCTGCCATTTCTTGTGTATGAAGCTTAGGTTGCTAATAGGATCGGTGCCAAAGAACTGATTTGTTTACTGAGGATAAGATAGTGGAAGGCTTGATGCCCCCCCGCATATTTTGTCACTGGATTCAGGAATTATCAGAAAGAAACTGTCATACAAATAATCCATAACTGTGAGTGTCCAGAATCTAATACATGTACCATTGTATTGTTGTTAGTATTATTGTGATTATATTGCTTTTCAGCACAAAAGTTCTTAAAATGGTTTACATAGAAAAAGAAATACAATGGTTCCCTGTCCCAGAACGGCTCATAATTTAAAATTTAATTTAAATTAATTTAATTTTTAAAAAGTAGACACTAGGAACAACCACCAGTGGTAAACAATGCTGGAATATTGTGAAATTGCCTCTGCTACTCCTTTGCTTCACAGTTCCACCCTAATGCAGCCTTCTCCTGTTTAGCCAAGCAGCCACTTTCAAGTTCCAAATAACTGGCAGGAGGGAAACAAAGGTGATGGGACCCATCCTCCTGCAGTGTGCAAATATCCTGTGTTTAGCAGCCTCTATTAAACAGTCAGTTACTGCAGCCCCTCGATTTGCCTTTATTTAGTGCCAACAAACCATGGGGTTTCTCTGCAATATTGTCAAGTAACGTTTGCAACATCAAAAAATTGAGCTTTCAATAGCTGTGCAGCCCCAAGCGTTTATTTGTGGTCACAATTCATTGAGTAGAAAAAAAGCCATTGACATTTCTAGAGCGGAAGAGCTTCATTTAAGTAGTAGAAGGAGAGGCTATTCACACGTGTGTGCAAAACCAGGCTAAGGGAACTCAGTCAGGCACACGTGCAATCTCGGCTGCAATTCAGCAGCAAACCCATCTAAATAACCACCCAATAAAACAAAGTTAAGGGAGAGAGCACTCCCTTAACCTCATTGGTTTGTGTTTTTTTGCTCGTCTGTCAGCCATGGATGCTTGCAGTCATGGATGCCAGACTGCAGGGAGGGGATCCCCATGATGTGATCATGGTATTTCTAGGGGCCGAGATGAAACATTGCGGCCCGCAACCCTCCCCGCTGCCTGGGAGCGCGCCCAGCAATGTAGCATGGATCGTCTGCAGGGAAAGTAGTATAACCCGCTTTCCCCGCAGCCCGTTCTGGAGCCCTCCTCACTGATTGTGAGAAGAGGCTTGATATATTATGCACAGCATCAAACCATGCTTGGATGCCAACAATTTCTTACATACCAGAATCCCAGGATCACAGTAATCTAGTTCAACCGACTGGAATGAGGCAAGATTCTCCACACTGGGGCCATTCACACGATTAGCAAAAATCGGGCTAGGAGAGCCTAGCCCGATTTTTGCTATACGTGAGAACCACCAGGCTCGGCTATGAGCCCAGTGGTTCTAGAGCGGGCTCTAGAGCCCGCTCTAGAACCCCTGGTAAAAAACCAGGTTTGCGGAGCGCTCGCTCTGCAAACCTGGTTTTTAGAATCGTGATTAGCCGTGGCTTCGCGCCGCACCTACTCATGAGTAGACCCCTGGAGGGGAGGGGAAAAGCCGCCTCCCAGCTCCGGGGATCTCCCCAGTATGCCCTGCGCACTCGCGCAGGGCATACTGGGGCTTCTGGGGGCTACGCGGCCTCCGGGCTCCCCAGCACCCGCCGGCTCCATCTCGGAACCGGCAATTGTGTGAGTGGCCGCCCCGGCCTCCCTCTCCGCTCGTGAGCGGGGAAAGCGGGCTTAGCCCGCTCTTCCTGCTCACTGCAAGAAACCGGGTCTCACGAATCGTGAGACCCGGTCCACTGTTGTTAATGGCAAAACCATTAAAAACTAAACCCATGGAGGCTATTCTAAAGCGTGCAAAACCAGGCGAAGGGAGCCCAGCCCGGTTTTGCACGCTCGTGTGAACCAATGGGATCGGGCCCGATCCCAATGGCTACATGACGGCAAACTCGCTTGTGGAGCCTCCTGCTTAAATAAGGTTAATGGAGCAAGTGCTCCATTGACCTTATTTTTAAAATGGTGCATCTGCTGCAGCTGCTTGTGCACTCAGGGGGATCCCAGTAGTCCACTGTGCACTCGCAAGGTGCATTATTGGAGCTCTGGGGCACTTCCGTGCACCCTACCCCCGAAGCTGCTGGGTGAGCCGCAGGAGAGCCGCCACTCGTCTGGACAGGCAATCTGCCCACCCAGGGAACAGGAATCGATCGTCTGCAGGGAAGGTAAGCTAAACTCTCCTTCCTCGCAGACAGCCCCAGTGCACAGTGCTCTTCTCCATGATCATGAGAAGAGCTCCAAGGTCTACCAAAACAGAATGGGAAACCCAAGATGTACTTTGCCAGTACAGTGGTCCCTCGACTTACAAACTACTCGACATAAGTATTTTTCGAGTTACAAACGGCAGTTTTAGATCCGGTTTTAGATGCGGTTTTTTCGACTTACAAATTTTTAGATGGGGTTTCCTCGACTTACAAATTTTTAGATGGGGTTTCCTCGACTTACAAATTTTACATGCGGTTTCCTTGACTTGCCTGCCTGTTTACTGCCTGTTTATTCTTGAAAAGAAATGTTCCTGTGCAGTTTGCAAGCCTTACTGGGGGTCTGGGTCTTTTTTCTAGGCTCCGGAACGCATTAATCCGTTCCCAATGCATTCCTATGGGAAACCGCTTTTCGACTTACGAATTTTTCGACTTACAAATGTGCATTCGGAACGGATTAATTTCGTAAGTAGAGGGACCACTGTATTTATAGCATTGCTCAGTAGTACTTTTATGAGAGCCATTTTGGAGGATACTCTTCTATCCTACTATAACCAACCCATTCCATTACCATTAGTAGCCTCTACTCCTTTCTCCACCCACTTCTCCTGCTTCTGAGTTGGCAACTGGCACAGAAACTGTTTATATTTATCAGGAGGCTGGATATAACCACTATTGTTGATACCTAATTTATAGGATGGGAAGAGTAGATGCAGATGGCACAAGAAAAGATGAACCTCCAGTTCCCGAAGTTTGACAGCAAAATCAACTTCCAGTGGAGAGACAACATGCTGACATTGGTTTATGTCGTTTGACCTGATGTCAGCATACAGAGTTTTTAGATCTAGTTCAGACATAACTATAACCAAAAGTTGAAGGTGGTTACAAATGCTAGGACTGGAACTGGAAGTCAGGCTGAATATGTCAACATTGGCAGGACCATCTTATTTATTATTAATTTATTTTTCTATGTAAACCACTTTGAGAACTTTGGTTGAAAAGTGGTATATAAATATTCGTAGTAGTATGATCAATGTCCACACATTGCTCCTCCACACATCGCTCCTCCACCGGTCTTGCTGCCAAACTCTGGGATCCAGAAGTTTGGATTTTCATGTGTCATCTGAACCCGTAAAAATAATCACAATTTTAAAATAAGCCAAGATTTCCTCCTCACTGAAAGAGAGAAAAGTCTAAAAGACCCCAAACTGCTTTACAGGGGTGGGTGACAAATGCAACTTGCTTTGTTCTCCAAAACTACAGAAGTACAATATTGCAACTTGCAATATATAACATTTACACAGCACAGTTCTATGCGTGTTGGCCTAGAAGAATGTCCCTGTATTCAATGTGGCTTACTTGTAGGAAACTGTATGCATAATATTATACTAGCAAAAATGAGAGCTTCTTGATTAAAATGGGTGTGCTGTGTGAATTTCAATCGACATCTTCCAACTTTAAAAATTTAATGTTAGTACTGTACTCTTCACTTTCAATTTAGTTCTGCAAAGCTTAGAAAGCTGTAAAAGTATGAGTAAGATCTTCCCGAATGCCTTTCATCTAGCAATTGCTACGTTCCAATTGCAATGCGGTAACATAAGCATTGGAATCATGTATCGGCAGCCACTAGAGCTAATGTGAATATTGACCCTGGCCCTGTGACAGGAGTATATCTTTTTGTAACACTGACCTTAATCATCCTATTTGAGTCAGAAAATAAAAACGAGTGCCTTATAAGCCTCCTGATATGCTGAAGATGTGTGCTTCACATTGTTATAGTAATAAATGTGGATGCAAGCTCATCAAAACTCTGCCATTGGTTTATGCTTACAAGTTTAAAGGCTTATACATTTTTAAGCAGCTGCACTTCAGTTTACTAGCTCGCTGCAAATCAGGTCCAAGAAGCCCTACCCTAAGTAGCCTCTGAGTTGATATCTGCTTCAAAAGCAGCATGTTTTGTGCAGCCAAAACAATTTTTATATATGTATTCACCATGCCAACCATTCAGATTGTTTAAACATTGTTCTGTGCTCCCTTTCCCCATCCTGCTGCTTTTCAGTAGCATCATTTTCCTGTTCCTCCTTCACTGTCACTATCTTCAGTCTCACTGGAGCACTCTGCTCTTTATTTCAATTCCAATTTGAATTTTTGTATGGTGTTCCCCAGGGCACCATATTGTCTCTAATGCTTTTTAACATCTACATGAAACTGCTGGGAGAGATCATCAGGAGATTTGGTGCAGGGTGCTATTAGTATGCTGATGACACTCAGATCTGTTTCTCCATGGCAACATCATCGGGAGCAGGCATAACCTCCCTAGATGCCTGCCTGGAGGCAGTGATGGGCTGGATGAGGGATAACAAACAGAGACTAAATACAGGAGATCCTTGTTATTCGTGGAACCACTATTCGTGGTTCTGCATATCCGTGGGGTGTCTAATAGACACCTGTTTGCTGTATCCGTGGATATGATAGGGTTAAAGCCCACATATCTGAGGTTCCTAGAGGACTGGAAATCTAATTAAAAGCCTGGGTGAATATACATCTGGGATGTTGCAATATCAGACATTATCATATCAACAAAAATCATGTAAGTTGCCACAACCAATAGAATTAAAGGACACTGACCTATATGATGTTCAAGGCAATGCCAATGTTTCTGATCAGCCAGTATTGCTGCACATGTGGAAGCCAGCTCCAGAAGTTTTGCGCAAGAACACACTTGCATTCCACATGCAAAACAGCTCACATGCAGATGTGCAGTGCTACTTCCATTGGAAACAATGTAAATAGTTTCTGTTTTAATTGTAAACTGCCCTGAGCCATTTTGGAAGGGCGGTATAAAAATCAAATAACTAACTAACTAACTAACTAACTAACTAAATAAATAAATAAATAAATAAATAGCACACTGCAAAGCAGGCACACTGTTTTAAGCAGTTGCACGACTGTGCTCTTGTACACCACCACCACAGTAGCTTCCACATGCAAAGCAGCATCAGTCAATCAGAAAGACTGGTATTGTTTTGTGCATCACGTGGAGAAATGTGGCTGAGGGCTTTAAGTGCAAAGAACAAGAAGGAAAATGGCACAAGGAAAACAGCACAAAAACAACATAAATGTATTCATAATAAATGTCGAAAATGGCCCAAAATGGGACACATTTTTCAGTACCCATGAACACTGCTCTATGTACTTTGTATTGCTTTTATGCTTGTGTTTTAAATTTTTAATCAGATTTGTTTTATATTTTTAGCTTAATATTTTAATTGTGTCTTTTTTACAATCTTGTTTTTAAATTTTGCTGTAAACCGCCTTGGGATTGTTTTAATGAAAGGCCGTATATAAATTGAACAATCAATCAATCAATCAATAAAATCTTGTAATTTGCAAGTAATTCCAATTCAGTCCTTCTTGTGAGCATCCTGTGCTCTAGTCAATAATTATTTCTGTTAAAGGGGTTGACCACTGCTTAACAGACCAGCAGGATTAGCCCTTCATCATTTATTAATGATGAATACAATTTGTTTTGCAAAACAAAAGCTACGAAAGTTGGTTTTTCTTTGAGAACTGGTGGATATGCAATTTTGGTGCTGAAAAACAAATCCTCATAGAACTTTCAATTTGTATTGAAAGCAATTTCAATTTGCTTTTAGTTTGTACAGGATAAGTATATAGTGTATTACCCAATACGGAAACCATTAAAAATTATATTTTGTGCATGTTTCATTTTGTATGTTAATCATTGTACTTAGTAACTCTATTAAATATATTGATAAATGAACTTCTTGATCTGACTTCATAGTTGGATGCTAGATCTAACACTGCAGGAAAAGAAGCTGCAAAGTTGGTATTGCAAATGTTTCAAGAGAAAAAAGAGACTGCAATATGTACATGTTTGAAACAGGGAGACCTGAGAGTTCCAAGTTACTCTAATGAAACTTTTTAAATGAGGAAGAAAAAAAACCAATCTCCCCAATCAAATTGTTCTTTTTCTTCATGTAATGAGAAAGCCTTTCCCCTAATTAATCGGTCCCATGAGGAGGATGGTTTGTTCTGACTACTGTTCTCTTTATAGGCTGGAAGATCTGACAATGAGTTTGCCTTGACTTCTTGCTCCATCCCTATACATCCTCTATCTTCTTCAGAAACCCTGACCTTTCAAGTGTCAAATCTAACACTTAAGACAAAGTGTAAAGAAGCCTTGCCTTTTCAGATTTTTGCCTTGAGACTTTGACTGAACACGTTGTCAAAGTGCACAGGACTTAAAGCATGTGATGTGCCTGTTTTTCATTCCCCGAATAGCTGCCACAGAGTCCCCATCCCAACCATGAAATGGTGGAGAGGAGCTACAAGGTTCTCCTCCATGGTCTCAATCAAAATCAGGGGCTCCACAACTGCTATTCAGAGAGTAAGGAGCATGTCAGCTCCAGTCACATGCTTAATGTAATAAGTAGGCCAGTTAAAATAATATAGGGCTATTCACACACGCAGACAAAACCAGGCTAAGGAAGCCCAGTCTAGGTTTGATGGCGCGTGTGAACTGCCGGGAGTCATGTGGCTTTTGACGGCGGCACAGCAGCAAAATCACTTAGGGAGCCCACTGCTTAGCCCAGGTTTGGGGCAAGAGGGTGCCCCAAAACTGCGCTAATTGATCATGTGTTGGCACTGTGTAGCTTTGTGTAGCACATACAGTGCCGGGAGGATCCCTATAGGAGTTCTGGGGGCTGGGAAAACGCATCCCAGCCTCCAGCCCTCCACACGACCAGCAGTAGCTGACAGTCATCTGGGCACATGGTCTGCCGCCTAGCAACGAAAAAGGAGATTGTCTATGGGGGAGGAGAGCACTTCAAGGTTTCCTTCCCTCATCCCTATGAGTCCTTTATCCTGATCATGCGAAAGGGCTCTCTGTCTGAATTGGCCCCACCCACATATGATTATGAGTGTCCGTGTTCTCTCCCCCTCCAGCAGACTGTCCCATGAGATTATGAGATTATAAAAACTGAAACAGTGAGTAGTGGTTAACTGCATGTGAGCAGGGCCAGTTCAGACACCTTCTCTGTAGTTGCTTCTGGGCTATGGAATGCACTCCCTATATATGCTCATGGTTTAACATCTTTAGCAGCCTTTAAAAAAAGCCTTAAGAGACATTTTTTTAATCCAGGCTTTTAGTCATCTTTGAACGTTTTAAATTGTTTTAACAGTTTGTCTTATTTTGTTTTTGTTGTGTTTATTTTTGTGAACCACACTAGAGCCTTAGGGGTTAGGCAGTATAATAAACAAACAAACAAAATCAAGCCTATTCTCACAGGCGGCCTAACGCAGGTTAGAGCAGCCCAGACTGAGTTAGGCTGTTCATGTGCAGTGGAGGGATCCACGCAGATCCCAGCACTGCCCACCCACCTAACCTTTTTTTTAAAAACCCCGGCCTTTAGCCAGGGTTAAAAGTGTGAGGGTGTCACGTGGGAGCTCGGACTGCTTGCAGCCCAATCACACACAGAGTTGGATGTCTAGAGCGCCCAACTCCTGGGGGGATTTCCCCAATGCACTGCGCTTGCGGGACGGTGCTTTGTGGGATATCCGGAAGCTGGGACGTATTGTCCCAGCCTTCAGAAATATATGCTGCTTGGATCACATGGGAGCGTGATCCGTGCTCCCACCACAAAGGAAGGATTGTCTGGGGGGGGGGAAGGTGAGTTCCGTGCAGCCTGTGCAACTGTGTACATAGCTTTATTGTCTGAACTGGTCAATGTTAAGGGGAAAGCGATAAGGCATAAGCCCTATGTTGCAAAGGAAATGGACTTGCAACTATCATCTATGTCTATAATTCTCTTAGACGTACCCATCGCTAATCTCATGCATGGCAGCTCTCTGTTTTGAGAAAAACAGGGAAATATGCATGTTGCTCTAAAGAGGTGATATTCCTCTTTTAACTAAAGAACCTTGTATGCAAGTTTTTATTAGTTTTGGTTGCTAACACATCTGCTATAAATATGTTTTACAGCAGGAAGCTTCAGTAGGAACCTTTATAGGAACTCTTCCTCTAAGGTTATTTATCACACTTCATGTTCTGGCTCAGAGCCAGAGAAAATATAGGAGGTTTAATACCTTTAATCCATTACACAGTTGTCTAATATCACACAGACTTACACTTCA
Source organism: Hemicordylus capensis (assembly GCF_027244095.1). Taxonomy (NCBI): domain Eukaryota; kingdom Metazoa; phylum Chordata; class Lepidosauria; order Squamata; family Cordylidae; genus Hemicordylus; species Hemicordylus capensis. The sequence goes on from NC_069662.1 coordinate 108,415,110, forward strand.
ATGTTCTAATCTCATGTAGTAAAACTGACCTGTCAAGGAATATTTCACATGGCATTTTACTTCTCATTTTCCCCCTGTTTAATTAAAAGACATTTGAAACTCTGCAGCACAGTTAAATCCTGAAATTAATGCACTTACTTAATGATCAGAAATATTTCAAAGTTAGTACCACATACTCCGAAAATTACAGATCATCCCAATTAATTGGGATTCTAGATGCACTTATGTGTGATGTTAATTGATTTACATACCTTCCTTTTGCATGTCCATTGGAAAGGGTCATTAGACAATCCAGCAGAAATATTTAAGTGAGTGATGTTTGAATTGCTCTAAAAAGGGAGACAGCTTGCATCTTTCTTTTTCAGTTAAAATACCTATCACAGTGAATTCATTACACTGTATTAAACTGATACTCTGTATTTAGCGACTTGGATTCACTGCTGCTTTATTGAATTTTTTCATACTGCCTTGCTTAATTAATGATGATGATGATGATTATAATGGCCAACATCCAGACTAAGGAAGCACAAAGCTATGTGAGAAGCAGCGACAGCTTACCAGCAGCTTACCAACTTACTGGTAAGATAAGGTAAAGTGTGCCGTTGAGTTGATGTCGACTCCTGGCGACAACAAAGCACTGTGGTTGTCTTTGGTAGAATACAGGAGAGGTTTACCATTGCCATCTCCTGCGCAGTATGAGATTATGCTTTTCAGCATCTTCCTATATCGCTGCTGCCCGATATAAGTGTTTCCCATAGTCTGGGAAACATGCAAGCAGGAATTTGAACCTGCAACCTCTGGCTTGTTAGTCATTTTCCTGCTGCGTTGGTAGCTTGACTATGTTGGCAAGAGCAATCATGTGCACATTTCAACAACCTCCACTTCAGCACATTTCAACACCTCCACTTCCTCAAGGGAGGGGAAGCCCTCAGGGACATATTTTCATGTGGCACAGCATGCCTCTAGGGCAGGCCTGCTCAACCTAGGCCCCCCAGCTGTTTTTGGACTACAACTCCCATGATCCCCAGCCACAGTGGCCAATAGCCAGGGATTATGGGAGTTGTAGGCCAACATCTGCAGGAGGGCCAAAGTTGAGCAGCCCTGCCTAGGGGAAGAAGAGGTTGTCAGAATTAGTTTGTGTGAATGTCATTGCTGCTGAAGTCCAGAACTCATACAGAGTGCTGATGCTTCTTACATAACACTGTCACTTTCTTAGTCTGGGAAGTCAGTCAATAATAATGAATAATAGTAGTTGCAGTACTAACTTTAAACCAGTTTACTAATGCTCTACGATAGAGAGGCATTCAGTCTTACAATTTATTTACTGACAATACAGCCTTTATTTGCAAAGTTAAGGGGCATTACCAGACAGGTACCCAGTGTTTCGACTATGTTTCTTAGGTGTTCTGTACAAAATTTATGTTTTGTCAGTTAAAAAAAACCCCAGTAACAGCAGTGCACTAGGCAATTGCTTAACTAATTGGCCATGTCTCTTCTTGGAAAGGCAATTTGTTCAAGTACTGAGGGTAATCCAGAGGTCTACATGAAGCACAGCACACAAGTTATTTTCAACAATTCCCTATCAGAATTTATTCTATCACTGCCCCCTCCAACTGTGCTTTAAATTGTTTTGAATTTGGGGAGAGGGTTGGTGCGTGACAACTCCAGTCAGGAAATTGCTTTTGGTATGTATACATAGTTTGTTCAGTGAATTTCCCTATCAGCTGCCTCACACCAGGTCTCCATATTGTTATTTGAACTCAGGGGGATATTTTATGAAGTTTGGGGGTTCAGTGGGAGGGGAGCTTTTGATAGGGAAGGACACAACACAGACTAAAACACACTGCTTACTAATCGTGATGGATGCACCTGTTTTGCTAAACGTTCTGTGATGCACACCTTCATACTTCCTGTTTATTGTGACACCATCATCCCAAGGATAGACAAATTTGTTTATTTTGTACATTACAAGAAGTATCATAAATGGATGTGAAGTACACTTACACTATTGCTGTTTCCTACATGCAAAATGGTCTTCAGATAGGTTTTCATGCTGGATTTATCAACTCAGGCACTGGCCGAGGGCTCCGAGTCAAAGAACCCATTGCTGACAGTAGAACGTTAGTGAAAAAAGATGGTGGCCTCCACTGAAGCCACCAAGAAGCACTCCAAGCTACTGCAAATGTACGCATCTCTCAAACTTGTACGAGCCACATTAGTGGTGGAGGCTTGGAACACTTTTCAGAAACTGTGGTAGTGGCTGCTATCGTCCTTTACTGACAATGCGATACACAACTTAACAGAGCGAGTATTCATTCATTCCCTATTCTTCAACACATACAGTAAATGCTCTCAGGGTCCTCACAATGCTTAAGCATCACCCTATAAAACATTACAAAGAAGATGGCTGAGGAAAGCAGTACTGCTTTGATGTGGGTGGTACCCTCAGTCTGATTTGATCTGGGACTGCAAGAAGGTCCCTCTTCACTTTGGCCAAATTATGCACTAATGCTTTAGCCTTTCCTCTTACCCCCTCTCCCTTGATCTACTTTTCTTTTATCATTACAGGTACCTACCAGACAGGGGCAGGAGATAGGTTGACTCTATTTTTTATTTTTATTCAACTGCAGCAAAGTAGGAGCATCTTCTGTGGTATTATGTTAAAATTGCTCCCAGAAGCTTTTTTCTAAAATATTCAATTTACTGCAGTTCTGGGCAAGGCCCGAGGCCCAAAGAAGTAGTCCTGAAACACCTAAATACTCTCCAGACTAAAGGCTGATGACAGAAGCAAAGATGTAAACTTACAGCCACACTATGTTGAAACAACACATTGGAGCTCTTCTCACCATCAGTGAGAAGAGCTCCTCCAAGGTCTGTGGGGAGAGCGGGTTTACACACCCAGGGGGCGGGGATCCACATAGTAGCACTTCCCTGCACCCAACCCCTGGAACTACCAGGCGAGCCACTGGGGAAGCACCCTTCCCTGGGTGGGTGGATCGGCTGCTTCCCCAGTGGCTCACCTGGCAGCTTTGCGGGTGGGGTGTGGGGAAGCACCGCCATTTGGACCCCCACCCCCTGGATCCCCAATAATGCATTGCTCAAGTGTGCGGTACATTACTGGGATCCCCCCAGCTTGGCACAACTTGCTAGTGCATCAGCCTTCTACAAGTGCAATATGTAAGAGTAAAGAATAAGTAAGTTTATTGTTGTAACCACAGTTTATAACCCACATATCAAAGCGTAATAGAACAACATAAAATACAAGTTGTTCTAGTAAGAACTAATCATCCCACTTTACTTTCATTGCCTCTACAACTAGACTAGATTTGGTTCAAATCAAGGTCCACAAGTTAGTGCACTTGCACCTCAAATGTTTATGGCTCCACCACCTTGAACTGGGTTGCATGACATTATCACAAACTACGCCACTGAGGTGTCTGAGTGTGTCACTCACTGCAACTGCACCCAATTTGGTTTAAATTGGTTAGACAGTCCACAAATTAGCCCGCTTGCACCTCAGAAGTTCATGCGGCTGCCATCTTGAATTGGAGTGGATGACATCATCACACACCACATCATTAGGGCACACCTATGTGTCCCTACAGCTGTAGCAAATTTGGTTCAAATTGGTTAAGCGGTTCCACTTGCACCTCAAATGTTTACGTGTCCACCATCTTGGATCAGAGTGGATGACATCATCACAAACTATGCCGCTGAGGTGTCCCTATGTGTCACTCACTGCAACTGTACATAATTTGGTATAATTGGTTAGACACAAATTAGCCTGCTTGTGCCTTAGATGTTCACATGGCTGCCATCCTGAATTAGAGTGGATGACATCATCACTCACCATGCCATTTGGGCATGCCTATGTCCCTACAGCTGTAGCAAATTTGTTTCAAATCGGTCAAGTGGTTCACAAGTTAGTCCACTTGTACCTCAAATGTTTACACATCCACCATCTTGGATGAGGGTGGATGACATCATCACAAATGATGCCACTGAGGTATCCCTATGTGTCCCTACAACTGTACCCGATTTGGTTCATATTGGTCCAGGCGTCACGAAGTTGATGGGGGGGGGGGAGACACACGGACACACAGAGAAAGCCAGCAAGTAATTAACACATTCAGTTTCAGAACCCGTGAATTCATCAATGATCTGGCCCAGTGTTCTTTCTCTTATTGTTCCATAAATGGAGCAGTGTAGGACGTAATGTTTAACGTCCTCCACTTGCCCTTGGCCACAGGGGCAGAGGTGCTGTTCCAGGGGAACTTTGCGAAATCTACCCTCAAGAAATGCCGAGGGCATGGTTTGAAAACGTAAACTCATGACTGCACAAGTGCAGCATTAGTCTAGCTATCAACCATTATAATCATCATCATCATTGTTAAGAATATGTATATACAACTCTTCAACACATAAGTTCTATATTCTGCCTTTACAACAAAGCTCAAAGTGGCAAAGAATAAGCAATTAAAACAATAAAACATTAAAATACAGTACGCAGTAAAATTATTAAAAGCAGATCAATGGCCAACCAACGCAAAGTGAGACAACAGGAGATAGATCATTGCAAGTTTCTTACTGGAGATTTAAAAATTGCTTTAAATGTGGGGTTTTAGTTTTGTATTAAAAAGAAGAAGAAAAATGTTTCGATTATTCTTACCATTTCTACTCTAACAACGCAGATCTGGTTAGGTTTGTGAGCTGACAAAGCTGTTTTCATTTTTTTGTTTGTTTTATTTAGAGGGTAGAGACACCAGGCCTGGAGGTTTCATGGCCTTTCCAGTATTTACAAACCAGTTTGTCCAACTGCTACATACTATTGTATCATCAGATAAGCAGGACCACAGTGAACAATTAAAGCTTTCAATAAATAATCTTTAAGCACATCCATTTGATTTACTGTTATTTGATACAGCAGTTAGTTTCAATGGGGCAGTTAATATTGATCATGCAAAGTACTACAGACAAACATGAAACACTTCTAGAACTCCATGGATTATTACTTTTTATCTGCCACTCATCACGGTTACTTGTAATGGTTGTCCGATTTAAAATCAATAATAATTAGTGACTTGTATATTCCAAGAAATGAATAATGCAAAGAACGCTTTTGAAGGGTGGGAAGTTGACGTAATTTTTAAAAAAATAAAAATTAAACACATCAGAGTACTTAAACATAAATGTATTTCTTAACATTTCAGGGCAAACTGGTCTTTAGAACAATATACTTGTTCTTCTATATTTTTTTAAAAAAACCTTTTTTATTGGCAACTATAATTACATGTTTTCAAGTATTTTCTACAAAATAAAACACGTATCCTATCAAAGTAGAAAGAAAATGCTCTGGCTATGACACAATTTTTGAGCCATGTAGGACTGAAATAAAGAGGCTGTTCAAAAGTACGTGCAAAACCTGGCTAAGTGACAACAGCCTAGTTTTGCATGTGCATGTGAGCCGCCGGGATCGGGCCCGATCTCGGTGGCACCATGGTGGCAAACCTGCCTATGAAGTCTCGTTTTACTGATCTTCTGCTAGTCATGGCTAGCAGACTTCGGGAGGGGAGGGGGGATCCCCACTTGCACAGTGCATTATTGGAGCTCCAGGGGGAGCAATGTGGGGCGACGTGTCCTGGCACTCCGACCCTTGAAGCAAACAGCAGCAGCTGGTGATTGTCTGGGGGGTGATCCGCCCACCCAGAGGCAAGGACCTGCTCATCTGCAGGGGAGGTAAGCTTTTCACGGCTTCCTCCTCTCACCCCATCAGAGCCCTTTCTCTGCTCATGAGAAAGGGCTCAAAGGTTCTGTTCATGTGATTGAAAAGATCTCTGGTAAAAGGTTACATGAGAGATTGGTGTGGTGCACTCACTCCGGATTTTGTTATGTGAGCTTGGAAATTTCTGATAATGTTGGGTTGACACCGCACCAACCCATTTACCCAGAATCAGTAATGCTAGGTCTTATCTACAGCTACTGATCCCAGGTAAATGCCAGGTTGGCGTGTTGCCACCCCCACATTGCTGAACATTTCCAGGTTCACGTGACTGGAAACTGGGAGCACTCTAGCCGGGCTTTTAACATTTAGCAGAACTCTTTTCAATTGTCTGAACCCGCCCAATGAGTAAGAATAAGAATGAGGAGCAGGAGGAGGAACGGAAGGTATGCCTAGGAAAGTACAGGGATAATCAAGTTTGCCAACGCATAGTAGTCATGATGGCCAAAGGATTCTAAAGGATGTTCGAGAAAAAATTCCCCTCTTCAGAACGGTATATTTTGAGCTGTGCAAGTCAACATCTGCCACTGTCTATTTCTATTCCTATGTGTGTTAAAATGACTCCCAGGTGTTATCAATATGGAAATGCTAGTTAAATCAATTTCAGCTCAGCACTGATTCAAAGTAATCTCATAATACAGAGAAGTCCTGTCGCTTTGCTGCAGTTGTAGGTGGGAAAGTTTTTCACAGTTAGCTTATATATGGGGTAGTATATAGATGCGATAAATAAAACAAGAAATACAATAAATAACATTTCTAACAGATATCTCTGCTCATATAGGCTGCCATTCTGATAGCCATAATGGCTTCCATGGGTTGATGTGCCCATGCCCTGCCCTGCATTCCCAAATGAAATGCTGGTCCCTGCCGACACGCCAGCATGATGAGGCAGGCACGGGTGCCATCTTGCCTCCCCCTCCACGTGGCAGGGGTCGGGGCCAATGAGGGATGGAGGTGGACCAACTGGGCCACTTCCATTCCGAGCAGTTGCTCCACAGCTTGGCAAGAGTGAGGACTGCTGTGGAACATTCTCTCGGACCAGCCACATGGGGAGCCTAACGGAGTGGCAGTGAGAGGAGGAGAGATGGCGGGGCTTGTAGCCCCTGGGTAGAAGCATCTCCCCTCCTTGCTCTTTGAACACGGCCTCACTGCAAACGTGAATGTGCCCACCACCTAGGAGCAAGCCAGCATCCCTCCTGGGATTCCTGGAGGCTGGGACAGTAAGTCTCTGCCCATGTTGGCTCCGGAAATTTGCACTGCTCCATGCAGCATGGTTCATGTGGGCATGCAGCCAGGGGCATAGCGAGCTTCCCTGAGGCCTGGGGACAAAAAGCAGGAATGGGGCCCATGCCTGAAGCAACACCCCCTGCATCTGATGTCAGACACAAGGGGGCGGGACAACCTGGTTGCCTCTTCCTCCTCTCCGCTGCGATGTCCAGAGATGGTAAATCCAAGGGCGCTTTACCAAACAGCGCCTCCATTCAGAAGGGAGGAGGAAAATGCAGCCCTTACCAAGCCCTGGACGGTTGCCAGTTGAGCTGCCGCTTTGTGTCCTCCAAACAGAAAGCGCTGCAACAGCTTCTGGAGTCCCCCTTCCGTCCCTGTCGCTGCAGAAGAGAAAGGGAGCAGATGCATGTGCACGTTCCCCAGGCTTTAATTGTTCAGCTATAATGTAAGAAATATTGGCAGGGTAGTGGGCAGCCACGGCAGCAGTGAGGTGGCCCCCCAGATCACTGGGAGGCCCCCCAGGAGGCAGGAGGCCTCTGCTTATGGGCCCCTCGTGGGGCCCCTGACCCACCAGGCACAGGCACATTCGCCCTCCCTTGTCCAATGGACCCTACGCCTATGCATGCAGCGGCACCCCAGAGAGAAAGTCCACAGTCATCTGGGGGGAAAGTAAGTGAAACCCTGCCTTCCCCCTGCCTGCCCCCTTGCTTATGAGTATAGCCTTACAGAGGGAGAGGACTGGTCTAAAACCTCCCTTTCCGGTGTCCTGGTTTCCTACTTACAGGAAGGGCTTTTGTTTTGCCTGGCTTTGTTACCAGGAAGCAAAAACTGGCATCTCTGACCTTCAGCCTGAAATGGTACAATCCACTAAGGATGTGCATGGAACTGGTTTGGCCTTACTGGGAGCCAGCTCCTTACTATCCTCTCAGGTGCGGGCTACTGGGGTCGTGTGGTCTTGGCAGGGTGGCTGGGGAGCCTTGCTTCGTGCTCTATGGGGGCACTGGGGATCTAATTGGGGATAATTTTATATCATATTGGGAGTTTGCATCGGGGGGCTGCATATTTCTTTCCTATTAATTTGGCGGTAATTTGAGTCCTCCTTTAAGTGAGGGGTATATTTCATTGATTTTGTTGATTTTTCATTGATATTTTTCATTGATATTTATTATTTATTTATTTATTAAACTGTATTACGATCGTAGATCAGACAGGATCAGACATTATTGATTGATTGATTATTCAGATCATTTATTCATATTGTATTGATTTCATTCCTGAGGGGTATATTTCATTGATTTTTCATTGGTATTTCATTCCTGGGGGGCATATTTCATTGATTGGGCTGTGCACTTATTTAATTTTAAGTTGGGTGTAATTCATTGATGGGGGCAGCATGAAGTCACTGATGGGGGGCAGGATTAATTCATTGAGGGGGCAGCCTTAATTCCTTGATTGGGAGCTCCCTCTAAGGCAGTCCTAAGGCATACTGATGTGTGTGTGCTCATACATTTTTGGTGTCTGCTCAGTTGATTTTGGATCCTGCTTGGGTAGAGTCAGGAGGGCCCCATCCTAGGTGCATGTGTGCACACACTACTTTGATACTGCCAACATGAACAAAACTCATTCCACACACAGAATTAAAATACATAAATGAATGAATAAAATAAGAGAACACTGACTGGAAAGCAGCCTTAATTCTTGATTGATTTGGGACAGCTTAATATCAGGGGCATCCTGAATGCATCGATTGAGGGCATTCCCTTTTGATGGCACGGGGGTGCATTCACTTAGTGACTGCCATTGGGCAGCCTTTCCCCACACTGTGGGGACAGTCAATTGACTTAATTGCTGGGGAATACCCAGCAAGCCTAAGGGGAAGACAGCTGCCCCTAGGTGTATGGTGCCCCGGGGACTTCCTCCTCCTATGAGGATAAGGGGCAGCATGTTATGGAGCGGATCTTATCCCACAGTAGAGGTTGACAGGGTCCCAGGGGCAACAGCTTGTAAATGATAAGCACGGAGATTCATGTACGGTAGATAAGCATGGAGATTCATGTAAGGTAGAGGGAGGCATTCCAGGTAGAAGAGAAGGGAGAACACTCCTGGGAAGTTCCTGGGTGCATTATATCAGTGAAGGGGCCGAGGAGGCAGAAATGAATAGCGGGGAGAAAGAGACCCTAATGGCCTATCTCCTCTCCCAATGCCCCTAGTGGTTATTAGGGTTGAAGGTGCAACAGGTCGACGCCAGATGGATCTCCAACACCCCTTCTCATCGCCTGTCACAGCAGTTCATGACTCCCTTCTTACAAAGAATCCGTTCAGTCCTCATGGCTTCTCCCCAAAATGTGTTTGCCAAACCTCCTCTCTGCCACACCATTCAAGTCTCATGTTCAATCCCCTGTTCCAGCAGGAATGTGTTCATGTCCCTTGACATGTGCTCACCTTCGCTGCTGGGCCTTAGTCTCTGAGGCTTTCTTCCAATTTGTTCCTGACCAGTGTAACATAATCCCTAAACTTCAATAGGGGTGAGTATGTAGCAATTGCTTTCTTCCAGTGGACCACAAGAATCACTGTGAATCACCCCTAGGGGGAGTGGCACCTCTTTCTCTCTCTTGTGGAAGTCATTGAGGAGGGTGGGCCTTGGCCTGGCAAAGTATGGCCCCCACTCCTTCAGGATGGAGGCAGCTTCTTCAGCGGCAGGGGTGTATGCAGGCACGGCATTCACACACCTGCCAAAGCTACATATGTCTGTTACAGCAGTAAGGAGGGCTTCCTGGATGGATGTGCTGACTTGCCTTTGTTTTGCAGACCACTGGCAGCCTCCTTCCCCTCTTCATGTACTCAACTACAGTGACAGCTATGTGTTTTCGGCCAGTCAAAAAACCAGTTAGAGGGCTCGGCTGACCAACATGGGCACCCAGTTGGGCCTTGCGGAGGATGCAGAGGTGGAATGGCTGGGGGCATTGAGGAATGCTGTGGAACTGCTTACTACCACTGCCGGATGAGTACACCACTGGGGCCAATACATGAGCTAATCATTTGCCAGGGGGACAATGACATCGACTTGCTGCAGGGCAAGGCCATGATATTACTAGTCATTCACCGGGGGGGTGGGTATAACATCGGCTTGCTGCAGGTCAAGGCATTGATACTACAAGTCATTTGCCGGGGGTGGGGGTGACATTGGTTTGCTTCAGGGCAAGGCTTGGAAGGACCCACGTAAGTCAACAGGGAGACTGGTAGAGCGGTCACCACCTTGGGCAGAAGGATGATCCCGCGTCCTGGCATTTGGATTCAGGATGCTTCATTGTACAGGGCGGATGGAGTACATTTGACTGGTCGGGGGAATGAACTGTCCTCTGGGACTTGCAGTGAGGTATTCAGGAAGCGCTGGTGGGGTGGGATAAGTGGGGCTAAACAGAGGTTTGCCCCACTTTTGTGGCAGGAGTGTGAGTGTTGGGTAAGTAGTTTGATTAATGGTGTTCGGCTGGAGGGACATTTGGGATGGGGGGCAAGGAACAGCCACAACCCTTCAGGGTTTTGGCAGCCTGGAGGGCTGGGAATGGCCCTTGCTCAGGAGGTGGCCCGACTCACCAACTCAGAGCTTGGCGGCTTGAGTTGGAGGTGAGTCAGGTTGCTCCCCGCCCCAGCGGGGGTGGGGACTCACAGTGAGAGGAAGTCAGGACCTGGTGCCTGACCAAATCATTACCTGGCCCTTTGCCCTGGTGTGGGACAGCCCTCCCTAGGAGGTGGTCCCACCAAAAAGGAGTACCCGCACTGTGGTTAGTTGGGTACCCTTTTGCAAGTCTTATTCTGCTGTACATTTAAAAAGTGGCTCTATTTTACTCCACCTAAGCATGTTCTGTCATCATTGGGGCTGGGGGTGCAATGCCGGTCCCCACCACCAAGCCAGCACGATGAGGCGCAGTGTGGGGTTGTGCCCCCATCACATGAGGCAGGCACGGGCGCCATCTTGCCCCCCCTTCACATGGCAGGGGTCGGCCAAACAGGGAAGGAGGCGGGCTGATTGGGACCCGGCCACCTCCATTCCGAGAAGTTGCTCTACAGCTCGGCCCGGCAGCCCCAGGCACCTGCGGGGGCCATGTAGGCATTTTACTGGTTGCACCAGACTGGCACTAGGCACGGCTTTCTTTCACCTACTTCTCACGGAGTCCTTTGGGTTTGGGTCATAGGTAGGCACTGAAGGAACTGGTCACTTGGCAGGAGAGTGCGGGCTTTGGGTAGGTAGTTTGATTAATGGTATTCGTCTGGAAGGCCATTTGGAGTGAGGTGGTCCAAGGATCAGCCCTTCAGGGTTTTTGCGGCCCGGACAATTGGGAATGGCCCCCGCTCGGGGGTGGTGGTGGTTCAACTCACAAACTCAGAGCTTGGTGGCTTGAGTTGGGGGTGGGTTGAGTGTCCCCCTCCCCAGCAGGGGAAAGCCTCATGGTGAGAGGAAGTCAGGACCTGGTGCCTGACTAAATCAGTACCCGGCCCTTTGCCCTGCTGTGGGATGTCCCTCCCCAGGTGGTGGTCCCACACGGGAGGAGTACCCGCACTCACTCTAGTTAGGTACTTCATTGCAAGTCTTATTCTGCTGTACATTAATAGTGGCCCTATTTTACTCCAACTAAGTGTGCCCTGTCTTCATTGCAGGTGGGGGTGCAAGCTGCCATTGCACTAGACCAGGCCTGCTCAACTTAGCCCCCACCAGATGCTTTTAGACAACAATTCCCATAATCCTCAGCCACAGTGGCCACTAGTCAGGGATTATGGGAGTTGTAGGCCAACATCTACAGGATGGCCGAAGTTGAGCAGCTTTGCACTAGACAAGTACATTTGAAGCTGCCTTTCTTGACAAAGAGATTAAGGAAATCACCAAATGGGCTGTTTAGATTGTGCCCCTTCTAATGGCAATCTTGTCACTGATGCTGAAAGGAGAAACATCTATCCTCAAACAAGCACACATTCCTATTAAAGGGATGGGGTAAGCTGTTCTATGGGATGCATATATACTTGTCTGTACTTTGGGTTCTGATGTACATAACTTAGTGGTGAATTTAAGGAAACACATGGAAACAACAGTGCTTCAGTGAATTTGTTTCAGTAATAATTCTAGATAATTAAAATGCAAAGCGGAATGAAAAAGGTTTCATTATTAAACTGTAACCAGAACTCTGTGTGAAACGAACCATTCAGAAAAAGTTCTTTTTCATTAATTATTTGTTATTTATCTGATGCAAATATAGGAACATCTAATTAAAATGTATGACTCCGTATGCAGTTTCTTGTCATTAAGGCCAATGATAGCATTTTGAGGACAATAATGGAATAATTACGTTTGCTTTTAAGAATTCTCCTCTTCAATAATGTAAGGCAATGCAGCACTAAATTAAAACATCAGGAACTAAATTTTACTGGCATCTATTTCCATTTTAGCTAATTATAACCCCAAGGTTTCCAACAGACTGGGTCCTAAAAATCTTTTGAAGCTGAAATTGCCCAAAGAAAAACAGCCTTTTAGAGTTATGAACTTTGATGAAGAAACAAAGGTAATTCAGCCCCAGAAGCCTTGAAATTTGAAAGAGATACAAATATGCATTTATGAGGGAAATTGGGCAGAATCAAATTTAAAGAGTTCAGGCTTTTGTTCAAATATTCATATAAATTGTGATTCTGGTTCCATTTACATATTCATTTATTAAAATATTTATTTACCACTTTCTCAAGAAGTTCAAAGTGGTTTACAACAAATGTGTAATTAAAAAACAACAATATTAACATCACATAAACAACATAAACAGATACAGAAATCAAGCAAAAACCTGACCTTTATATCCCACTCCTGCATTCTTTCTGACATATTAATGCCTCTGCCTCCCAGGGAATCAATCCATTATCAATCTGAGTTCAGCTCCAATTCAGGGTCATGAATGTTTCAGCTTTCCAGTTCTGTTCTAGTTCAGAGTCTGAAACATGTTTCAGTAACCAGTTCAGCAATGATGAACTGTTTTGGAACCAGTCCAAGTACTTTTAATATAGATTTATGCCCACACAACTTGTACTGCCCATCATGAAGGCGGGTCACCAGCCAATAAGGCTATCTGCACAAGCAGCCTTACCCAGGCTAGGGTGGCCCTGCCTGGGTTAGGCTGCTCGTGTGCAGTGCTGGGATTGCTGCGTTGCTGCCTAACCCTACGTTACATCCCAGCCTTTAGCCAGGGTTAAGGGTCCAAGCGCACCCTTAACCACAGCACCAGGGATGACTGTAGGAATGTGCAGACAGGTTCAAATCTGAGCCTGTTCTAAGTTGAATCTGTTCGGTTCCACGGCTCAATGTTGAGCCGAACCCCTCCGTTCGGCCATTTGGGGGTGGGTGGGTTTCGTAAATACCTTTTTAAAAATTGTGACTGGCTGGCTGCATTTAGTATTGACAGGTTGCAAGTTGTGCAGTCTTGGATTAACATCATAAGTAACTAGTTAGTTAGCTAGCTAGTGCAATCTTTGTCCATGACACTTCTTACAGAGTGAGAAGATAAGTGCCTGCCTTGAAGTCGAACAAGCTAAAAAAGATAGAAGGGAGACAACAGAGGAAGAGGGGAAAGCAGTATTAGAAGAACAAAGGAAAAGAAGAAGTTTTAGAACTCCTGAGATGACTATAAGTAGGTTCAGTTCTGACAAAAGCAATACTTCTTCATTCAGTGCATAATTTAGTTTCTCTAAACAAAATATGGCCACTAGCTTAGGCAGCTGGAAAAAACATAACCAGACAAATCATTTGGCAGACAGATTTTTATGAGTATTAGCTATGATGTGTAAATAGAAACTTCCTGCCTAGGGGCAGTATTATCTTAGTTGGTACTCAAGTTATATTGCCTCTGAATATGAGAAGTTTCATTTAACTACGCAACTTATAGCCTTTTGAGAAACCTCTATGAATCTATCGAGTCCTTTTTAAATTAGGACAAAACAAAAGTGATGATCATCTTCTTCATGTCCTCCTCGTGAGTCGAAGAGGGGGGGCGGGTAGAAGGGCGGTGTACTCTGCTGCCCCTGAAAACTGGCCCTCAATTTGCTGCCTGAAGCAGCCCACTGAGGGACTTGTACCCATGTTCACTTTCAAAGTGAATGCATACACAGTCATCCACACAAAAACATGTACATCTTCACTGACATGTTCGGGTGCACTGAAGGAAAACCTCCTTTTAAACTGTATTTGCAATTTGGGTTAACTACATTTAATTCTTTTAATTTCAAGAGTTAATTGGGTTAACCATCTTAATTCTTAAAAATTTCTGGATGTCCTTGCATATAATTAGAATCCATAAAGGTGCAAGGGACGGTAGAGCTTAGCAGCAATGTGAAACATGGCATGTTTAGCTTTACGTTACAATGCGCATTAAGACACAATAGCTCATGTGAAACATTAGCATATGTGGTGGAACTCACCTAGACATTATAAATAGGTGAGGCTGTTCTCACGTGCAGCCTAACCCAGGCTAGGGAAGCCCAGAGAAAGGAAGCCCTGCTCCCAGCGGGATCAGGCTCGATTCTGGCAGGACAGCGCAACCTAGCCCAGGTTTGAAACCCGGCTCTTAGCTGGGATTAAGGGCTTAAGCAAGCCCTTAACCTGGGCTCCAGGAGTGTGTGTGTTTGCTGGGGCTACATTCAGCCCCAGCAGTGACAGAGACGGCCGCCTAGAGCTCCCATCTCCTGGGAGCATCACCCAATGCACTGTGCATGTCACACAGTGCATTGTGGGATTTCTGGAGGCTGGTCCGCATCATCCCAGCCTCCCGAGCTTCACTGTGCACCAGTCAGGTGCTCAGTGAGGGGGAGGGAGGTGAGGTGAACAAGCCCTGGGGTACAAGGGGGTTGGGGGGGAAGTGAGTTGAATCAGCCCCCCCGCCTGTGTGAATGGCCCCATTATATTACCTACCTCTATTAAACAAGTTAATGTTTAATCTAAATCCCACCCTTAAACCATTTTAATAGATTACTTGCAAATTAACAAAAATGAATTCTCTATGAAAAGGTTCACAGAATCTTCCAAAACAACATGGAGGATGGTACAAAACTTCAAGAGTACTTTGTGAAGTGTACCAGAACACACGCCCTTCTGTGCTGGATCAATCAGTCCAATAAAACTGTTGCTCAAATAATAAAGATGAAGAACAAAACTGGGGGGGGGCTTTGCCCATTAAGCACCCTGATTATATTGGCAAGAGAATGGTGAGGGTGGTTTTAGGGCAACCAATTAGTGTTGAGTGTGCACATTCAATGAATAAGTTAAAGCCAGAAGATAAGGATTCTTTCACCAGGTTATATAGTCCATCCAAATCCCATTCAAATGAAGGCAAAAGTTACTCGTCCTATGATGGCTACAGCCATGTTTGGAAAGCAATCATAACAAATCATTAACTCCTGTCACTAACAGAGTTTATCTGCCACATCAGTTATTAATACTGATAACAGCTGATAGGCTACACCAGGAAGCACTGTCAATATCCCATATGCATGAATGCATTTACTAGTGGGTTAAAGGAGGCAGCAAGTGTTTCTCTGTTTGCAGCATGCCTTCAGTTGCCACTGGATTTCTGCAGGAAGGATTTTCTCCTTTTAATTCAACTTGTAAGTACTAAGAGAATCTAAATAATAAATAAAGAATGCTTATATGAGCAAGAAGAAAAATACATCACTGACACTATATCCTTTTTACTAAACTTGATTGTGTAAATGACCCAAAGTACTTCCTTCCTTACCCTCCAGAAGTTTATGGGAGTCCAAATGAGTTAGCATTTATTATAAATCAATACAGACTTTTAACAAATTCATGGAGGGCAATTCTATCTAAGGTTACTCATCATGATGGCTATATGCACCTCCAGATTCAAAGCAGATAAAGAGCTCTATTAAACATGTGTTCAACAAATTCGGACCTCAGCTGGGAACAGGGGCATCAAAAGATCTGGGCCGGAGGCCCACAGTTCCCCTCCTGATCCTTGAGCTCAGTCATGCTCCCCGCCAGGAATAATTACATCTGACTCCTCCCCCAAAGAAACCTGGAGAAGAGAAGTGTTCTAAAGCATCTGTTTGGTCCCCAGCACAGCGCCTTTTAGGGAGAAGGCAGAGATGAGAAGCGATCATTGCTGCTGGAGCAGCAGCAGATGCAACTGCCCACCCACCTTCAACAATGAGGTGGCTGATGGGATTCGGGGCTCTGAGCCATTAATTGGGTGCTCATCTCCCATGGGCTACCTTCTGATTACCAAGGGAAGCAACAGCAGGAGAGAGTTTGTTGTCTACATGTCCTGCTTGTGGGCTTCCCAGAGGCATCTGGTTGGCCACTGTGGGAAGCAAGATGCTGAGCTAAATGGACCTTTGGCTTGATCCAGAAGCGCCTTTCTTATGTGAAAGGCCCTGCTAAATTGCTAAAAAAAAATTGGAACAGACTGTTTGTACAGCCACAATGGAACTTTGATCTAAACAGACAAAAGCATTATTGCACATGTGAGGATGGCACACATTGAACTCCACTAGCAGCAACTTCCATGCAAAACCCTTCAATCCTCATTCAGTAGTACATTTCCTATCTGTACCATCCACTTGAGAGAGCATCTACACAGGTTTACTTTCACAATGAACACATTCACACACAACAAAGATACACGAATACAGACAACAGTATAACTGTGCAGTGTAATCTCTGAATAGGGCTATATGGCCCTCTCACCACTTCACCTTCAATTAAAGTGTGCCGTCAAGTCGATTTCGACTCCTGGCGCCCACAGAGTGGCTTTCTTTGGTAGAATACAGGAGGGGTTTACCATTGCCTCCTCCCGTGCAGTATGAGATGATGCCTTTCAGCATCTTCCCATATCGCTGCTGCCCAATATAGTACCAGCAGGGATTCAAACTGGCAACCTTCTGCTTGTTAGTCAATCATTTCCCTGCTGTGCCACTTAAGGTGACTCCACCTTCAATTACCTCATTTATAAACATAGTGCATGGAAATGTTTGTGCAGAGGTAAATCAAGCACACTTTATGAGTGCTTTCTCATCATCAGTGAGAAGGGCTGGGTGGCAGATGGTGTGAAAGAAAGCAGAAACTTGCCTTCCCCACAGATGATCCAGCTGCCAGCCCGGGAGGGTCAGGGCACGTGATCCTGCACATCCAGACAGTCCCCTACTTTACCCAGCAGCGCAGAGTTGTGGGGGTAGGAGTTCCCACAATGCACTGTCTGAGTGCACGGTGCATTACATAAGAACATAAGAACAGCCCTGCTGGATCAGGCTCAAGGCCCATCTAGTCCAGCATCCTGTTTTGCACAGTGGCCCACCAGATGCCGCTGGAAGCCACAGGCAGGAGTTGAGGGCGTGCCCGCTCTCCTGCCATTTCTCCCCTGCAACTGGTACTCAGAGGCACACCCATTGAGGCTGGAGGTGGCCCACAGCCCTCTGACTAGTAGACATTGATAGACCTTTCCTCTATGAAGTCATCCAAACCCCTCTTAAAGCCATCCAGGTTGTTGGCCGTCACCACATCCTGTGGCAGAGAGTTCCACAAGTGGATCACGCATTGTAGGGCTCCCTGCAATTATGGGCTGGAGCCTGTCAGTGTTACAGTGCTGGCTAAAAGCAGCCGGCCTGCACACACACTGGGAACGGGGCTAAGGGAGTGTTTGCTCCCATACCCTCATTTAGGTTATCACTGGCGGGTTTGCCACGAAGGTGCCACCGGGACTGGGCATGATCCCAGCGGTCCTTACGAGCAGACAAGACCAGGCTTGGCTTCCTTAGTGTGGTTGCTAATCATCTGTTATCCTTACAAATTCCGGGTTTGTTTTGCCTAAACAGAAGCAGTGGGTACAAGTCCTGCATGTGTGCCTTGCTCACCCACTACAAATGGTTGGCATGACAGAACTGTCCTCTCAATTCTACCTCAATGTAGGCAGGAATCAGCAACCTCAGGTTGATCATAACACCCATTAAAAATCAATGGAAATGTTGTAAGACTTAAACTATGCATGCTTACAAACACCACACTGAAGGAAGTGAGAGTGACTTCTGAGATGCGCATTCAGCTGGGATGTTACGTCCTAGTTTTCACAGAAAATTGTGCTCTGAAGTCTATTACACTGCATGGATTAAAGGAACGGGTCTATTCACCAGCTGTAAAAATGTTCTGGTCGAAAAACAGGATTCGTATTCAAGACTAAACATTATAGTCTAGATATTCAGAGGGGCCAGTCAGCTGCTTCTTACAAATTAGATATGTACAGTTGCAAAAATATGATCTTGAAGCAATACATGGGTTTTACTTACAACGATTGATGGGAAATAAGATAAAAATCTACTTAGCTTAAAGAAATACATTAAAGCTAAATGACAAAATGATACAGTCTGACTTGTTAAAAAACCTTTTCCTTTCTCAAATTCTTCACCACAGATGCACACAATAAGAAAACAAAGTAAAGTCACATACTGGGAGTAGATGTAAGTCTGAACAGCATTAGTTGAAATTTTATTTCTATGTGCACTTTTAAAAAAGCTTTATTGACAGCTTGAACGCATCTTCCATGCAGCAAGATATCCTTTAGAAATCATTAAGAATATGTGACTGTAAAAGCAGCACAACTGGCACAGAAGCAGCCTGTGGGACTTTAATTTTATTTTAATTGACTAGGTTTCAGCTTAGCTTGGCAGTATTCCTTTAGTTTTCTCTGACAAGAAAATATTCAAATTGACTCCTTTAGGCAAGGAGTAGCTGTGGAGCTTTTTAAAAATCATACAACCTGCCCTCAAACAAGGTCCATGCTGGACAGCACAAAAAGAACAAACTTACAATGTTTTGTAACATGTAGGCGTTTCCCCACACCCAGCAAGGAAACATCGCATCATCAGCCACTGCTGAGTTACCATTTGCTGGATTTTTGCCTTTCATCAGTCATAAGTCTATCCTGTTTGGGAATATCTTGTTGCAACTCTTAAAATCCTGCCTAAGTTGGGATTTTGGAGTCCAATATGCTGGACAAAGAGCATGTTGTGTTAAGTCTGAATTTTTAGAGCATGGGTGTTCTTCTCTGGGTTTCAGCTTTGGACAGGATCTCCTCACTCACAGCATGAGCTACTTTATTCCCAAGACTATGCTAAGTAGAGGGCATTTGGTTTGGTTTCCCAACCAAACAGGGTCATATTACATGTTGAAGAATTTAGGTAACTTCTGGCTTGTCTATTCCTTTTTGCTTACATGAAAATGCTGTCAGAGATGAGGCTATGGGCAGAGCATAAGCAGACAGGTCCCTAGAGAACGGAAGTACTTTGAAAACAGTCTAGTTTCCAGTGACTGAAAGGAACAGAGACCCTGAAAAGTGGCTTCTGAAAATAAAGGTGCATTAATTCTGGTTTTTGCAACATCTCCTTTCCTGATCTCGATGAACTTACCAGTTCAAATTCATGCCCTTCTTTTCAGACTACTGCTCCAATCAATGAAAGCAGGCTTTCCAGATTTGAGTGAACAGGTAAGAGGCAAATAGTTTCAGGAAGCACAATCTGCTAACTAGTACCACTTGAGCTGTTTTTGTGCTATACTGAAAAGTATGTGTACGCGAAGATAGGAAATTGGTGTTTGCATTAAGAGTTCTCTTCCTTTGACGACAGGGAGCTGGAGCAGCAAGAATACAAAATTCAGCAAAGACTGTAGGATTACTCTCCTTAACTGATGCCTGGGACTGGATGCCAGTACAGAGTTTCTACATATCTACCACTATTTATGATCTTGTTCAGTTGCAGAAAGCTGGACTCCAAAAGCAATTACACAAAAAGAGAGGGTGGGATCTTATTCTTCACAATATAATGGCCCTCTTTGTCATTTGGATGTTCAAGACTAACCTATCCAACATTTCCAGCCTTCTGGCCCTCTTGCTGACAAACTTGTATGAGTTATTTAAGCTTTGGCCTTCCATCAATAACTACAAGGGTTGGAAACCCCATTTGAAACCTATGCATTTGTATGCATACTTTGAGGGTTTCTGATTTTCAAATTGCTCATGCAGGAGTCAAACTGACTGTACTGCAAACCAGTGTTAACTCGTGGGGACACAATCCACTTGTCAGCAGCAGATTGTCTGCAAACCAGATTTCTATCAAGTTTCTGGTTTTCCACCAAGTTTTCTAACAGAGCTCTAGAATATGAAATAACATTTCAATACACAATGCCAAGTCTAAGTGATGCTAGGCACTGAACATGATGCTATGAGATCAAAAGCACTGCTGTTAGCTTGAATTCAATTTATCAGCTGCAGGAAATAGTGATATAGGAAGCATCAGTGTGACAGTGGTTACATATGAAAGCTGGTACAATGAGTTAGTGTGGGAGATAGCAATGGTTAACCCCTCCTGTATTCTACCAAAGAAAACCATATGGCTCTGTGGTCGCCAGGAGTCAACACCGACTCGATGGCACAACTTTACTTTACAATGAGTTAATACTGATTTAAAGTACATTATTTAAACAAGTGGATAGTTCTTCAACAGAGCTGGTTAGAATTTAGAAACTGTAAATGTGTTCTGTATAAACAGTTTGAGAAACATACCTTGTTTTGGTGGGATGATGCAAGTGGATATAGAGATGACTAATCTCATCTCATTTCTCACCTTATTAACTTAATAGTAATAATTCTACCTGCCAGGTGATGCTATAATAAAATCCACAGTGTCTTATATACACTTTCACAATGTAAAAAGTGTGTTCTTAGTCACAGTTTACACATGAACAATGAATTAGGTCTACCAATTTGCCTGTGTGAAACCTGAAATTCAGGAATCCTAACTTTAGTTTTAGGTTCTCTTAGGAGAAAGTGACTGTCTGTGTGTGTGAAGCAGAAAAAGGGCAATACAGGAGAGTGCAGAGAAAACAAACAAGTTATTCTGTGATACAGTGGGCAATTCTACAGACTTGGATTTCATTGCTTTTCAAAAGTGCATAAGGTTAGTTTGGATCCAGATTAAACAATAGGTGATCTAGTGCCTTTGATCTAGTGCAAATAAAAACTTCCTACTAATCTCTGAGGAAGAGTTTGTTAGAAACTTTAGAGAAAGCAAAGGTGCATAAAAATAAACCTTGCCTTCTCTGGCTGAAATGCAGAACTTGCCAACAACACCTGCTGCAATTCAATACTTAGGAATGTCGAATTCAAGTCGTACACTTCAATGCGTTTGTTTTTATATTCTAGCTGGAGATATGTATGATAATAAAGTTCTGAGTTGAATGTTAGGACAGATGTTCCTGGGCTTTTTCTGAACTGGCATGAGCAAAAATTCACCCACTCCTAAAATTGTCAACAACACCATGCAAATTAGCAGTCAAATTAAGACTGTTAATTTCAGATTTTATATTCAGATTTTGTATAATCTTAATTTCACATAACATATCAACAGAAAACTATGCTTGAGTAAACTGAGCACTATTAAGTCCAATTAATTCCAGGAGAGATATTTAAGCATGTGCTTCACTCTCTAATCAAAGCGACAATATTTTAAAAACTATATGTTGAGTTCATGCCTTTTTATTTTTGTGAAAGCAGCAAGGTATAGTAGACAGCATAAGTAATATATGTGGAAAGCTGTTTAATCATCCGAACAATTAATTTTTTTACAGGATCATCAAACATTAGAAGGAATTTGGTTATTAGCCATACACATTTTCTTTATTTTCTGATTAGACTGCAACCAATTCATAAGTCCATCCTAATAATGAAATTTCTATGGAAGTCATGCTTTTCAGGCTTGCTTCTCACTCTTCTAATCGACTATGAAACAGAATTTCACATAAGATAAAATAGGTATTTTATTTAAGCTTAAGAGTATACTTCACTCTCCATTTCAATGCTATTCATTTGGTTTTGATGCACAGAAACTTATTTTTTGTTAAGAGTAGGGAGAAAAGCTTATTGGTATTTAAACTCCAATCAATCACTGCTCTGCTCTGTTTCTTTAACGTCACTGTTTTCTTTGGACTGGGACTCATCCTTTAGCACCATTTGAAGCCACACACTGAGCTATGAAAAAATTCAGATGAATGTAATCTTATTTTTCAAATATTAAAATCCACAAGAAATGGGAGGAGGGACGGACGTTAAGTACATTATAGATTGTAGGCAATGTATTTTAGTGATTGATTTAGCTTGCGTATTAATAGGCATGTTGATATTATACGGGGTTACTGCAATACTCTTTTCTAAAACTGTCTAATTAAATGCAGCCTTTACTACATTATCACCTTACATTTTCCATGTCTATGAAAAAAGCATTTACAGTGAAGATGTAAATCAACTACTGCAAATAGGTCATTTACACAACCAAAACAAAATAAGTTCAACTGACTATCTGTTCTGTAATATCCTAGGATGCAGTTTTCAATAGTACACTCAAAACCACATAGGAATTAATATAAACAGAGAACTAGGAAATAGTTCTCTATATAGTTGCAATTCATATTACACATTTCATCTCTACATCTACAAAACACAATAGTAGAAAACACACTTTTAGAATTATGAGGAAAATACTCAGTGTAAGAAATACGCCTAAAACTCTGCTTGCAACCTTTAAGAGCTTTATATGCCACTGATGTTCAGAGTTTGCTTAAACAAATGATAATCCATTTCAGTCTTATTTTAACATTTACAGGCATGACACTTTAGCCGTACACAGTAGTTGTGACACAACTGTTAAAGTGAATTCCTGAAAGCACTTTGAGACATATTTATTTATTCTAGTTTATATTTCCTTTGATTAGCTTTCCTTCTACTATCATCAACCCTTGGTTCTTATCGCAAGCCTGAGGCAAATGACATATTTAACACTTGCTCCACGCTGATAAGGCTGACCTGTGTTTAATTTGCTCAAGAGAAAAAGCAACATTTTTTTCTTAATTGGTTCTAGTTAATGGCAATGTGAAGAAAATGAGGAATAATGCTTTACTTTTCGAATAAATTGTCAGCAGTGAATTTTCAAAACTTTTTCCAGAGGGAGTTTGTAATGGTAAACTCCTTACTACTCAAATTGAGTTTCAAAAATCTTATTGATGACTACAACTTTAAGCTATGGAGTTATAGAAACTAGCTCAGAAAAGATATAAACTTCATTCTAAGAATATACTGGCAGACGTCAATAAATTTTTCTCTTAGATATGCTGAATTAATACACTTTTTGGAACTTCATGTGGAAAACCACCTGGACTACTCAGAAAATACCTGACCTATTTTTATTGTCCATTATTTTTGTCTTATTTTTAAAACTGTTTCTTTTGAAAAGAGGCAAAAATGTTAAATGCTTCAACCGAATTTTCCAGGGACTGGTTTCTAAGTTGTGTTAGTCTGCTTACTAAGGATGATCTAATTGTGATGCAAATGTTTTGATTACAGCAATATCTTTCATAATATCTCCCCCCCTTCACATTCACAAAAACATCATTCCCTTGTGGACTGAACATTCTGAAGCAAGAACCCCCATGTATTTTAGAGCAACTCAGATGCCTAGGAACCACAGCGATATCAAACATCTTCTGTGGCTAATGCTCCACAGAACTGTCAAGAGTATGTTAAAACAATTTGATAGATAGCCATCATTTATCTAAATCAGTGTCAGAGCAATGAAGCATCCTTCAAGGCTTTTTAATACTGAGAATGTGGTACTGGGACTTTGCAGGTTCTTGCTGTTTCTCAGACATGAAACTGAATTGTTAAAATCATGTTACTGTTTGCCACCTATGTTCTCCAGCACTATGTCAAGATCTGAAAACAAAACAACTTTTTACAAATCTGCATCAGCAATGCTATCTCCTTTCCAGCAACTCCTGGACTCTGAACGGATCCAGTAAGTGCTGAGATAATTGATGGCAAAACACAAGGGGTGTTCACAGTTAGTTTTCTAGCAAAACAGGAACTTCTTAGAGCGACAAAGTAAAAAAGAGAAAGGTGGCAGCAAGGTCAATGCAAAGAAATATTGCTCGCTCTCTCGCTCTCTTTTTTTTCCAGAGAAAGAGAAACATTTGTAGAAGCCCTACAACTTTGAATTTCACCTAGCCCATTGAGGCTTGGAGCCATTTTTGAGAACACCACCTCCACTGGTGGGTTAGTATACTAAAATTCACCTATATGAAAATATGTAATCTGAATTTGAAACAGGACATTAGAATAGCATAGTGCACATGCCAATCAAGAAAATATGCTTCCTCCCCAGCATACACTTACAAATTAAATTTTCCTTTTCTTCATTAACTATAGAGAAAAATACTTGGGTTGTATTACTGCAAAAGGTATGCTTAGGTTGGGGATTCCCCACCCCCACCCTATGTTGCAAACATGCGTGCATACATGTACCTGCATAACTGTTGTTTAGAAAGCATGTCTCTTCCACCTGCATATTTCATTGGTTTTTGGTAGCCCTTTCTTTGCATGCAAATAAACACAAATTTAAAAAGTGGAAGAAAATAACAATGGGACCTACATTGAGCACTGTGCCGGTGTTGTTGCCACTCTGTTTGTGCCAATCCACTGAAGCATGCTTTCAGAGCCTTCTCCTGGAGCATGCAGGAAGACGGACTTGCAGTGTAGAAATCCAGCATTTGACCAGGGCTTACTGCTAGAACATCCATACAGTCAAACATGATTCCCCCTCTACAGTATGCCTGCAAAAGTGCCTTCCTCTAGGAAAATGGCATACAAAAGTACATCCAACTCCATCAAACTCTGCCCCTTTTTTGGCACGTCGGCTGTTGGTCTTTTTCCCAGACCAGAATCATGAATTATGACAGACAACACAGCTAAAAGCCTGTAATTGATCCAAATGATCATTTACCATTTTCCAGGCTGTTCAGCCAATCCAGCAGAATAGGGGGAAACAAACAGCATTCCAAGTTTCAGTTCATATCCATCTGTTCCCCAAAATCTTTTTGAAGCCTTCTTGCCTCTTAGGCTTTCCCTGAACAGATGATTTTTTTTTGTATCCCGTGTACCATCGAAGTTTTGTTGATAAAACAGCCTTTGATAGGAGCTCTGGATCCCCCTTTGCCAGTGAATAGATCCTTCTGCCTTCGAACAGCTCACTTCCTACTACTTGTGTCACACAGAATGAAAGATTGAATTGCTTAATATATGCGAGTGAACTTTCTATGAACCCTTCCCAGGCTGCTAACCTTCAAATGACCCAACCAGTCTGACATCACCAACTCCCAGGATTCTCACACAGCTTAAAAACTCCCAGCAGCCTTGCAAAATAATGCAGGCAGGCACGGAAGCAGGCAAACACTAGCTGCCGCATCTATAATAACTTGCCTTTAAAAGGACAACAAATAATTGCAAACAAAGAAAGGGCGGGGGGATAAAAAGTAGCAATAAGGGTTGTTTCAGGGTTCTAACTGCAAGCCTTTTTATACACACTGTTTAAAGTTTCCAGGCTCTCGCTCTCACTCTTTCTCCTTGAATTCATCTCCTTAAATTCCATTTCCCATCGCTTCTTTCTTCCCAAGATTCCTGCTTTCTCTGATGGAACTATCATACACACTCAATGTTCTGCCTTGACACAATTTTGCATGCACCAGCTTCCCTACTATTTATTTATTTATTATCTATTTATTTGATTTATATACCGCCCTTCCAAAATGGCTCAGACTATGCTGTCTAGGGGAGGCAGCATGACACGGTGCTTTCATCCCAATACAAAACAGAGATAATTTTCTTGGCTAATACAGATAATACAAAATATAACATCCCACATTCAAAACTCATTATGTCAGCATTTGTCAAGCATTGGAATTCTCGCATCCCTAGAATGAGGATAGTGTGCTTCCTAATTCAGTCCTCTTAACCTTTCAGTCCTCCCTATATTCACTGCTGAGCATGGCAGCTTCCAAATATTCTTAAATCATGGCAAAGAAGACACTTGCAAAATTTTCACACAGGATGAGGTAAGGCATGCTTTCCCCCACATGATGGTTATTCTGTGTATGGAAGACATTGAGTGTGAGAGAGTCTTCAATTCAGCCACATACCTGCAGTTCAATGTGATTACCTCTGAAAAGAGTCAAGTTTTATTTATTTTTAAATATCAGATGTGGGATCCTTGATTCATCTCAGGACCACAGTGAAGGGGGGGGAGGGGAAACTCCACCACCTACATAATTTCCCCAATGAAAACTGCCTCCTCCAAGACCTGCTATTTGTCTGAGGAGGGTGGGGGGACCTATGGGTACAATTTTAATTTTTTAAAAAATCATTTACCATGAAAGGATTTAAGAGAACATCTTCTTTGTTATGTGCCCCACCGCCCATTGAGGTCACTTGAGGAGGTCCGTCTCCAGTTACCGCCAGTTCGTCTGGTGGTCACACGGAGATGGGCCTTCTCGATTGCTGCCCCGAGATTGTGGAATGCACTCCCTGCTGAGATACGATCCTCCCCATCGCTGGCTATTTTTTAAAAACATCTGAAGACCCAACTCTTCACCCAAGCTTTTTCAGCTTTTTAAATTTGTAGGTTTTAATTTTATGCTGTTTTTAAATTGTTAAACTGTTTTGACCTTTTATATTTGTTTTAATTGTTTTTATGTCTTTGTTAACTGCCTAGAGACTAAAGTTTGGGCAGTATACAAGTTAAATAAATAAATGAATAAATAAATAAATAAATAGCCATTAATTCTACTGAATCACTGCATGCACACATCCAGTAGACCTAGGTCAACTTCCTCTCTAGCTTCTCCTTCCATGCTTCACATAACAGATTGTATTTCTACAGTTTTGAAATATATACAGTAATCATTACCAAAGATTCCTGTGTATTGCCAGATGCAAAACACCTTCCTCTGTTTCCCCCTAACTTATTCTAGACTCTGACACAGGGGGTTAGTTCCAAAGGGGCTTGCCCTGACAGGAAATGACTTTTACTGATGGAGGAATACTGATTCCATCAGATGAAGCTCCTTCCATTGGAATCTTATAAACACCTTTACTGAATGGCCCACCTCATGTGATAAAGAAGTGAGTGTGCATTGCTTCTTAATCACATGGGAACATGGTTCGCCCAAACTGCCCCCTTATATGTAGTCCAAATATTACTTTAAAGACAATATTTGGACCACATGTAGAGTAGTAATTTGGACAGACCATCCTCCATGTGATTAATGAACAACATGCTTGGGGGAAAGCAAATGTGTGCACACCAATTTCATAATTATGTGAAGAGGACCACTCAGGCAAAGTATCATTCAAATTGATCAGATTTTTTTAATATGTACGCAACAGAATAAAGTGAAATAGAGTTGCAGGGTACTACTTCCTTAAGAATTCTGTTCCAGAGAATTCTGGAATATCCTGTATTTCAGTTACAGGAAAAACTGCAGCTGCAAAATACTTTCTTCTAAAAGGTTATTTAAAGCATAGTAGCCTTTTCCAGGATAGACTCTAGCAGGTCTTCCAGCTATGTACCACCAGACAATTCACAGTTATAAAAGACGTGGGATTCTGATTGCTAAAAAATGTGACAAACACAATATGCAACTGAATGTTCTTCCATCCATGAATATTGATGAAAGGCTATTTTACATAATGAACACATGCATACTGATGTCGACATGTCTTGGTCTCTGGCAAATTTTTGTGAGTTGCCATACTGACCTTTGAATGTTCATTTCAATCAGCTTGTCAAGCATTCCTCTGTATAATACGAAAGCGACACATTACCATCACACAAACACATGGTCCTATCTCCCACCACACAAGAGATCTGTGATTCGTTAAAAGCTCAAAAACAAGACTTGCTGACTGGGTTTCCAAAACTTGAATACGAGAAGAGTCAAAGAACATATAAAAAGTTCTTTTGAAACTGATATATCTATACTGCAAACAGTAAACAACAATGACAACAGAACACCCAGATGCAATCTGGAAACAGCTAGCTGACATCCAGACTAGTGAATCATTTTGCACAAGGCTGTTGTGCAAGCTAGTTGTGGGGCTTGCATTCTAGACTAGTGCTGCGCTATCACAAATATGTTTGCTGTGCAACCTGTGGCACACAATGAGGTCATTCACACAATCAAAAACTGTGTTCTACCCAATTTTGGGAACTGTGTGTGCTCCCAATTTTTGGTTGTGCAGAAGCAAGGTATGAGGAAAACCTGGACAGAAGTGATTGTATGGAAGAAAGGTAGGAGGAAAACCTCGGTGCTTTTCCTCATAACCTTGCTTCCACACAACCAACATTGGGAGCACACACAACTCTTCAAACCAGTAGAACACAGTAAGGCTGTTCTCACGATCACCCAAAAGTGGGCTAAGGGAGCCTAGCCTGCTTTTGGGCGATCGTGTGCTGCAACGGGAGCTGCGTGGCCCTCGGCAGCAAACCTCGCTAAGTACCCCTCCCCTTAGACGAGGTTAACGTTGCAAGCGGTCCGTTAATGTCATCTTTTTGCTCATGTGTTGCCGCAGTGCGCAGCGACACACGAGTAGACCCCCAACGGGGAGGTTGCAAGCAGCCACCTGGGCTCGGGGTTCTCTCCAGGATGCTTCGCACGGGGCATTCTGGAACTTCCAGGGGCCACACGGCCCCAAGTCCCCGCAGCCCCCACCAGCTCCGTGACAGAGCTGGCAGTCATGTGGGCGGCCGATCCAGCTGCCCAGGGCTGAAGTTGGATCGTCTGCGGGGAGACGCAACCCCCCTTATGGCTCTTCACACTGATTGTGTGAAGAACCTCTGTTTTTGATTGTGTGAATGACCTCCTTATATATATTTTAGGGTACTTCTGTGCAATAGCAGAAGAGCACAGTTTTGAGCACCCCTGTGACTGTGCACAGCTATGCAATCTTCTCACTGTAGGGCAACTTTGATCATTGTGCAGGCTCTTCAGTAGTTTGACTGTTGGTCAGCAAAAAAACAAAAAACCTGAAGAAACAAAAGCAAAAGCTCTTAAGAGCTTTTTCACAATTTTCCAAACATCCATATTCAGAGCCAGTACATACATAGGAACATAGGAAGCTACCATACGCTTAGTCAGACCATAGGTCCCTCCATCTCAGTATTGTCTACACAGACTGGCAGCGGCTTCTCCAAGGTTGCAGGCAGGAATCTCTCTCAGCCCTATCTTGGAGATGTCCGGGAAGGAACTTGGGACCTTCTGCTCTTCCCAGAGTGGCTCCATCCCTCAAGGGGAATATCTTATGCTGCTGGGAAGCAGGTGCTTGGACCATACAACTGATTGATTGAGTGCAGTCAAGTTGGTGTTGACTCTTAGCAACCACAGAGATCAAGGTTTCTTAACCTTGGGCCCCCAGATGTTGATGGACTACAACTCCCATGATCCCCAGCCATGTCCATTGTGGCTGAGGATGATGGGAGTTGTAGTCCATCAACATCTGGGGGCCCAAGGTTAAGAAACCCTGACATAGATAGATTCTTTCCAGGATGAGACCATACAATAGTGTCTGCTTTATGATCTTGAGTGGCCAAAGCCATCTTGCTAGCCTACTGTCAGAAACAGTGGCTGACATCCTGACTAATGAAGCATGCATGTAAGGAGGAAATGTGGGCATGCACCCTAACCCTTGTGCAATGGTCAGCGACATGTTCCGATCTTTCAGAGACCATCTGGATTGTGGGAAGCACTTGGGACTCTAATGGCTCTTGCACAACAGTCCTCATGCAGGAGAAACGGGGAAGTTGAGCAAACGCTCCTGGTACATCCCCTCAGTCCCTCCTTTCACACATGCCTTGTAAGGCAGAATGTCAGCCAGTATGCTGATCTAGATAGCTCTTGAGAGATTATCTAGTACAGTGGCTCCAAGACTGAGCTAAAAATCAGGACTTCACTTGTTCAGTTCTCACCTCTGCCATGTACTCATCAGGTGATTTTCAGTCCCTTGGAACATAGGAAGCTGCCTTATACCAAGTCAGATCCTTGCTCCAGAGGCGTAACTATAGGGGGGGCAGGGGGGGCACGTGCCCCGGGCGCCATCTTTTCTGGTCATGTGGGGGGCGCCGCCATGACCAAATTTTTTTTTTTAATTTTTTGTTAATACAAATGTTTCCTGCTCAGTGCAGCAGTGCTGCAGCAGTCAAGGGAGCACGTCGGTGCCCCCTTCCCCACGAGCGGTCCCTTCCGCACCGCCTACACCCCCCCATTGCTTTGCTGGCGCCTGGCGGCCAGTCAGTGGCCTGGCTTGGCGGCGGGCGCTTGTGAGGAAAAACCTAAGTATAATGTAGTATGTTGGGGGGCTGGCGGGGGGGCGCCATTTCAGTGCTTGCCCCGGGCGCCATTTTCCCTAGTTACGTCTCTGCCTTGCTCCATCTAGGTCAGTATTGTCTACACAGACTGGCAGAGGCTTCTCCAAGTCTATAGGAAGGAATCTCTCTCAGCCCTATCTTGGAGATGTCAGGGAGGGAACTTGGAACCTTCTGCATGCAAGCATGCCGGTGTTCTTCCCAGAGTGGCTTCATCCCAAGAGGAATATCTTACAGGGCTCACACAGGTAGTCTTTCATTCAGATGCAAATCAGAGAGGATCCTGCTTAGTAAAGGATCATGCTTGCTACTACAAGACCAACTCTGCAATTTGGGAATGTCACTTTCTTTCCTTACAGGTATGTTGAACACATGAAAGTGCTATACAAATGCTAAATAAAAATCATGGTGTTTTCTGATGACAGAAGGGATATTCTTGCCTCTTTGTAGGCTTTGGAGTGCCCTTTTAACTTCTATCTTGAAAGCAGATCTTTATTGCAAACATCAGTGCACAAAGTAGCCAGTTTTTAATGGATTATAAAGTAGGCTGTGAGGCACCTGACCTCATTCTAAAGCTGAAGGACCACTTAACTGAAATGTGAAGAGTATGTACAGAAAACCCATACCCAAATACCAGAAGAAATTACACCAGATGCCCTCCTATACAGGCCACACAGCAGTGAGAATGTCACTAACCAGCAACCCAGTGAATTTGCTACCATTTGGAGTTAACTTGTTATCTAGCTCTTTTACTATACAGTACTAGGGGAATAATCCTGCTTCCATGACCTTGACAAAGATGCAGAATTTAACCCACTATCCTACATTGCCAGACTAGAGTGGAAAGTCACAGTACTATGCAGTCTTAATGCTAGAACTCAAGCATGCAAGGTGATGAAGAAGAGAAGCCCCAACTTTACACAGCTAAGATACAGGTAGTGTACACTATAGGGATGTATCTGCTGCCACCACACTATATTCTGGGAGTCAAATGAGCAGGGTGTTCTTTCCAGATATATAAAGTAGTCTTGACCTCTCCTTGGCTCTCTGGGGATCTGATGCTGTATTATAGGAGTGTTCATGTTGCTTACTTCCACCTGATGCTCAACCAGTATATTTGAAAACAAACGAAATAGTACTTAGGCACTACAAGCTTCCAGTGAGCTCTCCTCCCAAGGAAGCCAGAACTTGAGCAGTGTTCTCTCTAATTTTTTTCATCTGTGTGCGGAAAGAGTTTTGTTCTCAAGGAAGTGGGAAGAATGTGTAAATTTGTGTCACAAGTGGGACTGTGCTGTCTTGGAAAGGAACTGTGAGCGGCTGCAGAATGGAGGCCTCATGACAGCTTAATGATGACCTCAAAGAAAGGTTAAAAGAAGACCTCTGAGCAAATCTAGGCAATTTCCTAATGCAGCATTATAAAAACTTTAGATGAATGCCCAAGAGATGGCCCAACAGATGTGTTATGCAGGTGATCTGTGAGGTGAATGAGCTGAGGAGCTGAAATGATCTGTTGCTGAAATGTTTAGGTCAGGCTTCCCCAAACTGCGGCCCTCCAGATGTTGCTGAACTACAACTCCCAGCATCCCTGGCCACAACTTATTTTGGCTGGGTATGCTGGGAGTTGTAGTTCAGCAACATCTGGAGGGCCGTAGTTTGGGGAAGCCTGGTTTAGGTGAACATCTTCCTCTCTTCATCGGATGCTCAACTTGTATTCGAAAATAAACCAGATAATACAAAGACACCATAAACCATAATGAGAGTGATTTCTCCTCCCAAGGAAGCCAGATTCTGAGGAGTGCTGCCCTTGGTGGAGTGCATGTAAGCATATAGTAAACAGGTCCTCCCAGCTTACATAAAGATTATAGAGATTAATATAGAATCAATGTAATATGTGAAGCAAGCCTTAGAGAAGCTGGAGTCAGTACCCAATTAGGAACCAGCAGTGATGATTTTGAAAACCAGTTAGTGAACTGAGTATCTAGGCTACAGTTAAACCTGGAATACTGGAAGCTCCATCATGCTGATCATGCTGTTGTCTAAGGGCCATTTCAAAATTATAATGCAACAAATCCAAATATGCCATAAAATGCACACTCAGCAGGGAGCCACAGACAGTTGGATTTCTTGACAAATTAACCTGCAGTATACATGAGTTTGCAGTTTTTATGTCTTGTGTTTTAACATTTTAAGCATAACATACCTTAAGCATGACACATTTTAAGCATAACGTTTAGCTAAAAAAATAAAAATTCACATGTGAAATGCCTCTGAGCTTTTACCAAAAACTGTCAAAACTTAAACATCTTTCTCTACAACTGGGTTACTTGGCTCTCAGATGCTGTACAAAAAGCCATACTCCTTGATTCCCTGAGAGCAATGGAAAACCAGAACAAAAAACAATTCTTCCGAGGGATAATAATTGAAGTAAATAAAATAATGCTCACAAAAGAAATATTTATATGCTTATTTTATATTTTGTCTGTATCAAGAATTAATATCTTTCACTTGGTATTTTAAAAATTGTACAGATATTTGCAACTTCTATACATAAATTCAACAATTCA
Source organism: Hemicordylus capensis (assembly GCF_027244095.1). Lineage (NCBI taxonomy): Eukaryota > Metazoa > Chordata > Lepidosauria > Squamata > Cordylidae > Hemicordylus > Hemicordylus capensis. The sequence goes on from NC_069662.1 coordinate 108,447,954, forward strand.
TGCTACATTGCTTCAGATTTGAATAAGATCGCTTTTTTCATAATACTGTATATCTAAATTACCTGGGTAGTTCATTGCATTTTATAATGAAATATGCCTAGGCTAATGCTTGGTTACTGAGCCTGTGTGTAATTAATGAACATTAATTATTTTAGATCATCTAGATGCTCACTCTTACTATTTATTCTCATTTCTTTAATACATTAATTGCTTTAGATTAGCTATGAAAATTGTATTTATATATATTGGATATATATTGGATAAAATTGAGATTTTTATCTCACAAGAAAACAATAGTCATTTAAAAGATACAGCTTACTATCCATTATAATTAGCAGGAATATACACTGAAGCAGTAATTAATTCCCTGGTTAATTTAAATGTAATGATGTGTGAATATATTGCACTCTTATCCATAGTTCTTGAAATATGCTAATGGGAGAGAGTGCTATGAAATTTTTCCAGCTGGCTACATGAAAAGTAAGCTGATATGTTTCCTTTCATTCTTCAATGGGAAAAACTTTACAATAAACATATTCTTAGTCATAAATGTAATAAAAGCAAAAGTTGAAGTCAAAAATCTATTTCCTTTGGTACTACTATATATATTTGTCTGCATGACATAGTACCTTTGAAACCCATAATCATAAAGCAACAGTTTACAGCCAAAGTTCATATTCTATCTGTGTCTCTGCTTTTTGTTCAGCAATTACCAGTTACACCATACAGACCTATGAATCATATTCTGCAAATAAAGTACACCAGCCACTTTATGCAAAGAACAAGAGTCTGCAGAACTTACAGCAAAGCCCTCAGAGACAGAGTGCCCCCAATCACATTTTGTATTATGTTTCTAGATGCTTAGATTAGAACATGTTTATTGTGACATCCTACTATAGCAATGCATGGAGCCTTGATGGTTACTGAACAGTGAAGGGAGGACCCCTAAATATTGCCGGACTGATGTGTAGAAACATGAATCAATGACCCTATCATTTATTTCCCTCAAGAAGAATCTATGTACATGTTTTATAAACTAGTAGGAGTGTGCACGGACCAGTCCGGGGCCATACAAAAGGCCTCTGGACTGGTCTGGAATTCGATCTGGAATCCGGCGGTTTGGCGGGGGAGAGTGTGTCTTTAAGGGGGGATAGTACTTACCCCCGCCCCTGCCGCTCTTCCCCCTCCAGCACTGGACTTTCTTAAAACGTTCTTGGGGCGGCAGAGTTCCTCCCTGCCGCCCCTGCCCCCGTTGTTGTCTTTAAAGTTAGCAAGCCAAAAAAGCTGGAGCCATGCATGTGCCTTTTGTGGCGTGCGCGCTCGTCGCCACCGCTGGTGTGCGTGCCGCATACGTCATGAAGGGTGCATGTGTGGCTCCAGCTTTTTTGGCTTGCTAACTTTAAAGACAACGACGGGGGCAGGGGCGGCAGGGAGGAACTCTGCCGCCCTAAGAACGTTTTAAGAAAGTCCAGCGCCGGAGGGGGAAGAGCGGTGTGTGTGGGGGGGTAAGTACTATCCCGCCCCCTAAAGATACACACGCCTCCATGGTTCCATGCACATCCCTATAAACTAGCCAAAACATCATTTTAAATGTTTCAGTAATTAAAAAGAAGTTGTACAACTCATGGCCCATTAGATTTATAATGAATAAGAAATATTAGTGTGGTTAAGCTACATCCAGTGTGGTTAAATGACAGTAAGCCAATTGCAGGGACATACAGAGGCTCTCCATATGAGCAGTGTGGAGAGCCTACTGGGCTCTGCGTGGAGAGCGGGCTTAGCCCCTGAGACCGCTTGTAGCCTCCCAGCTGGGGGTCTACTCATGTGTCACCACGGTGCAGAGCTGCACCGCCACACAATCAGTAAAATGGGGTTAGCGGAGCACTTGCTCAGCTAACCTCATTGGGGGGGGGGGGCGGGACTTAAGCAGGCTAACTGCTAGGCTATCCCTTAGCCTGCTTTCCTACGGTTGTGAGAATAACCTCATAATCTGTTCTTATTGAACCCTATGGTTGACCCTAAAAGTGTCCTTCCAAAGGTAGGGATGTATGAATCCTAGAGGATTGTTACACATTCAATCCCTGTGAACAACACACTTTCTCTATAGAGGGAGGGCATCTGGTGGGCAGGCGCAGAGCCAGCCGAGTGGCGGCCTGGGTTCAGCCCCACCTGGCTGCCCCTCTGATGACGTCCCCTGCGTGTGACATCACGCGCACGGGGTGTGCCCTGAACAAACACACACACACCCCGCCTGGGCTACCGGGAACTCCGAGCGAGCACTTGCCGATTCTTTTCAGGCAGCACTGGCTGAAATGACACAGAAGCACTCACTCAGGCTCTTCGGAACTCGAGGCCACGCCCCTTAGTGCTTGTCATGCGCAAAGGGGGCATGGCCTTGAGCTCCAAAGAGCCCGAACGAGCGCTTCCGTGTCATTTCAGGCAGCACTTACTGCCTGAAAGCATTTATTCTCCCTTTTCTGGAGGGAGAGAAAGGGGAATAGATGCTTTCAGGCAAATGCTGCCTGAAAAGGATTGGAAACGCTCGCTTGGGGTTCCCGGTAGCCCGGGCGTGGGGGTTCATTCAGGGCTTTTCCAGAGCCTGAGCCATGCCCCCCCCAGGGCTTCAGCAGCCCCTACCATTGGCAGCCCAGGTTCTTTGAAACCGCACAGTGGTGGCTACGCCCCTGCTGGTGGGCCACTGTGTGAAACAGGATGTTGGACTAGATGGGCCTTGGGTCTGATCCAGCAGGGCTGTTCTTATGTTCTTCTTAGGGAATGTGCATCTCTTTCCCTTAGTTGATAAGGACGTATGGGGAGAACAAGTGCAGGTCAGTCAGGTCTCCTCTCTCAGAACTGTTTGTAGAATAGCAACAGTGACAGCAATCATGGAAAAATAGTTCTCCCAGTACAGATGCTCAACCAACTCCTTCAAAAACTCACATGTCTCTCAAAGTCGCCATCACCTGCCTCAGTCTGCCTCCACATGCCAATATCCAATAAACTATAATATTCCCTACCAGGAATTCAATGGTCTACAGTTGCCACCAACATAATCCCTACCCTCCCAAGGCAAATGACTTCAAATCTTAATCAATTTAGAAAGTGGGATCCAATAAACTGCACTCATACTGAAACAACACCCAAGTTTACCTTTTCCCTGAGCGGAGTGAATGAAATATATGAACTTTCAATTCTGAAGCCTAGCAGGACACCCAGTTTTCCCAGAGACTTTCATATTGCCTGGTTTCACTGATTTACATGCGGAGTGCAGACATCTTCAGAAAATATTTTGGTGGCTCTGTGGGGAGAGCAGTCTTAGCCCGCTCTCCCCACAGATGATCAAACGTTTAGCCCTGGGCGGCCGAATTGGCTGTCCACACAACTGCCGGCTCTGTCATGGAGCCGGTGGGGGCTGCAGGGATTGGGGGCTGCGTGGCCCCTGGAAGTCCCAGGATGCCCTGCACAAGTGCGCGGGGCATTCTAGGGGGATCCCCGATACCAGGAGGCGGCTTGTAGCCTCCCAGTCGGGGGTCTATTTGTGTGTTGCTGAGCACTGTGGCGGCACACAAGCAGGGAAATGAGGTTAACAGAGCGCCTGCTCCGTTAACCTAGTTTAAGGTGAGGGTGTTTCAGGTGGGCTAGCCACCTTAGAGCACCGCCCGCGAGCCCAGTGGTTCCTATGATCACTGGAAAACGAGCTAAGCGCCCTTAGCCCGCTTTCCAGTGATTGTGGGAATAGCCTCTCTGCTTGCTGTTTTTAGAACCCTGCCACCCTGACGCTTATCAGAGGCAAAAGGAAGAATCTGCTTGCCATTCTAGGTCCCAATGCTGCAATCGACAACAGACTGTTTTTGCAAACAGCAATAATTAGCCTTGAAGTCTCATGAGAAAACTAGGAAATCTAAATGTACACCCTACTGATAATCCATTGATACGCTGAAATTTCCCTTTATGTTCTTTTGCCTGATGGCTGGAGTTTTCCAAAGACTGGAGAAAGAACTGGAGTTTTCCAAAGCCAGGTCGATCCTGTCCAAATTTATTGCCTTCAAAAGCTTCCAGACATTTGGTACTACTTTATATAAATATATTTTTGTATATAAATATATTGGCCCCATCAAAGAAACTTTGCTAGAGCCAAGAGACTTTGGAAAAACACACCTGGCTCTTTTATTTTTAATAGAATATTGCCACTGCAATGCTATAATGTTAGAGTGTGTTTAATGAAGTCATTGGGGAATCTTTAAAACAGAAATAGTCTTTATGCAGAAAAGAAGACCATACACTGTCCAAGTTACACACTGGAAGTACACATGTATATGTACAAAATACCTTCACATATTTTGCTCTAAATAATGTTAATTATGCACACACTTTCAAATATTTTTCTTTAATATATTTAAAATTGATTAAAATGGGCTGTCACTTATTGTTTGACAGTTATGACCCAGCTTGCACTTCTAGCGATTGGCTGCAGTGCTGCAATTTGATGGAATGAATATTCAAACACCTAAGGAGGAATGGAGAGCAATACCATATTAACCACTGAGGTCCTAAGCTAAGTAATACATCAACCTTAAGGGAGGCACTCAACAGAAAAGCCCAGAGGTTTAAGTGATCATGCCACCTAGGAATAGATGGACAGAGGGGCTGCTTCTGTGAGCTGACATCTTGAGCACCAGTCCACTTTTGAGTCCATCCGCGGCTCCTTCTGCTCCTTTCCTTTGGAGTGAAGAATCTGGAACTGGACAATATCACCAACAAACAGTCATAACATTCTACCTCTACCCAGACCCACAATATATCCCTAATTATATTGTGCATCTGTAATCATAAGCTGCTTACATAACAAATAAAATATGAATTAATATATTCATGCATGAATTGTGCTTTTTTGTTACTTGACCCCACAATGATTGTATGCACATGCTTTCCCATGCTGATCCTCTCTGGCATTTTGGGAAACTAAGCAGTAAGGTCTAACCCAAGTTAAACACCTTTAACACTAATTTTAGTTAAAGAGATTTAAACAAATTCTGAATTCTCTGCTAAAATCAATCGAACCAGAATCTGGACATCAGCTAAATGTCACCCGTGTCAGATTTTAACTGGGAGAGATATTACTTACATAGTATTTTATTTAAAGTGTTTTATAATTTAAACTGCCAGCCTTGAATACAATAACTTTATCTTCAGATAAAACTAAGTGAATAAGCCCCAGCCAATAGAGGCAATTGAACCTGGATAGCATGGTTGATAGTACTGAATGCTGATGAATGTCCAGCAGAACTAACTGCAACACACTTGCTCTGTCCAGTTCCTGGCTCTGTCCAGTGGCATTCCAAAACCAAGACAAAAGATGGATTGGAATGGGTCCAGTTACTCTGTATTATCAAAGACCCTCTGTATTCCACTGAGTTACCACAACCTTGCTCCATCACCTAGCTCAAAAGGGGAGATTGGTGTGTAGTTATTAAGGTCAGAAGCATTGAGAGAGGCCTTCTTCAATAAAGAAGCCATCTTTAAGAACAGATACTCCAGAAACCTGTTCTCTCTCAACAAAGCATTGAGGCTATTCCTACAATCACTGGAAAACGGGCTAAGGAAGCTTAGCCCACTTTCCAGTGATCACTGGAACCACCGGGCTCGGCCGCAAGCTTCCCTTAACCCCTCCCATTAAACGAGGTTAATGGAGTGCTCGCTGCATTAACCATGTTTTTGCGGTTGTGAGATGCCACAGTGTGACTTCGCGCCGTGACAACTCTTGAGGAGACCCCTGCTGGGAGGGTCTGACAAACCTCCTGGCCTCGGGGGTCTCTCCAGGATGCCCAGCGCATCCTGGGACTTCCAGGAGCTGTGTAGCCCCCGATCCCCACCACCCCTGCCGGCTTATAACTAAGGCTGCTGAAATCCCCATTATTCCCTATGGGGAAAAGCTTAAAGATGCATGAACTTTAAAAAAAATGGTTAAAAACCATCCCTTTGCCCCATTTCTTTGAAATCTGGATGGTAGCTTCCTTGCACCCACCACCCACCACAACCCACTCTGGGCCACCCTGGTGCCCCCCACGTGGAGTTATAAGTCTGCTGAAAACCCCATTATTCCCTATGGGGAAAAGCTTAAAGATATGTAAACTTGCAAAAACATTTTTAAAATCACCCCTTTGCCCAATTTCTTTGAAATGTGGGTGGTGCTTCCATCTATTGAGCATTATCACCCACCCCATACTTTGGCCCCTGGAACCCCTTCTTTGCCCTGAATCAATTTGGATTTGGAAAATTCAGGTACAAATGGAATCTGGGGTGATTTGGAGGGGGGGCAGATTCGGACCCAAAACAAATCGAGGGTGATTTGGTTTGGGTACAAATCAAATTAAAAAAACAAAAAAACCTGATTCATGAACATACCTAAATTAGGGCCACTTCTATGAATAAATTCTAATAACCTGTAACAAGGAATTCACAAATAGAGTGCGGGCATCCCCTCTGTGGTTTAGCCTTATGAAGAGGACTGCCCACCACAGGGAAAAAACTGGATGTTGATCCAGCCCAGTGCCAAGTCCAGATGTCACCACAACCCCAAGGCTTTAACCCCGTTGAGGGGAGGTCAACCAGCCCACACTCCATCCAGGCTGCACAACTATAGGTGGTGGATGTCAGCCAGCCTCCGAGGGGCAGGTCCCAGCCCAAGGGCCACAAAACCTACAAGGGCTGCTCCTCTTGCCTACTCACCTTAAATGGTCCTCCAGTCAGACAATGAACTTAGACAGCCTACCCCAAACTGCACTCACTTGCCAGAAAAGCAGGGCAAACTTCAGTTTAGCCCTGCTTACCCCACCCTCAAAAATTTAACCAATACCCTGCTGCAGGTCCTGGAGGCACAAATTGTCCCCTGGATTAGACAGATGAATGCCATCAGCCTGATACAAGGTACCATCATGGGCCAGAATGTCAGGATGGGAGAGCACGTGACCCCCGCCCCCAAGGCCAACACAGCCCTACCAACCTCTCAGTTAACCTTCCTCCGGCCTTGATTAAAACACTGAATTCCACCCTGATCATGCCAACTAAACTGAGGAACCATGCAAGACCAAGCCAGCAACATACCTGGAAAACATACCCACTTTTGCAGGCATGGAAGTTGATGTGCATATGACGGTTTGGGCTTGCTACTACAATGCCAGCCCCTCTTCTGTATGTTGACTGTACACATTATGGATTGTGTAAAGAGAACTAAAATCACTTGTGCAAAGAATACATAGGATCTGTGCTGACACTCAGTTGAATGTATATAGATTGGGGACGGGCTCTCTCCCACAATTCTGCTACCCCCTCCACCAACACACTTTCACTTACCCAGGATATGTCATGAGAGCAGGCCTACCATCCATAAAGAGGACTAGGCTTTAATAAGTTACACGAATATTTACTATAATACCACTCTAGTGTATAATCAAATATGGAGCCCTTTCTCACGATTGGTGAGAAAGGGCTATCGCGTAAGCAGGGAGAAAACCTTTAAAAGCTTACCTCCCTGCAGATGATCCTCATTGAGAGTCTGGGCGTGGAGATCATGCACCCAGACATGCAGCTGCCTCCTCAGGCAGTGTGGAGAGTGGGGTGCTGGGAGGCTTTGCCCTACCCCTGGAGACCCCATAATGCACTACGTGAGTGCGCAATGCATTATTTTATTTATTTTATTTTATTTATTAATTTTATTATGGGGATTCCCCCCTCCCCTCCTTGAAGCTGGCCCAGGACCGGGCTTAGCTTTGTTAGCCCAGTTTTGCCTGCGTGTAAGAACAGCCTCATGATTTATAACAATTTCCTCTTCCATTAAATGGAAGCTTTCAAACACAATGGAGAAACAGGTACAAATGTAATTTTCTGAAATTAAGGCAGACATACTGAGATAAATTTGCAGCTGTTATTCTATCAGTCTTCAGCCTTACTGCATGCTGTAGCTGCAATTAACTAGTTACAGGTCAAGTTATTAATATATCTTTTGAAATTAAATGTATAATTTGTCAAAATCTTTGCAAATTGATTAGTCAGAATTCAGAAGCTTTTTAATTAGGGAGAAATTTATGCAATGCCACATGTTATAATTACGAATCAGCTCTTCTATAGTATTTTTGAACATCAGCAAAAATTAAAATATTGAAAAACATTACTGGGTCACTGCTCTTTGTCAATGTCAAAATCAACACATAGCTAAAATTAAGAGGTTAAAGATACAAGCTTACAGCTTATATAGTGTTATGATCTCAGAGCTGGAATCATTAACCAAATACAAAATCAATGAGTGAAAAGACCTAATTCAACCATTTTTGGAGTGCACATTCACTAACTGTGATTTATATCACTGTAAAACTTTTGCCTTGTTCTATAGTTTTACAGCAAGGTCAGTGCTGCAGCTTGAATGCTGTACACTAGAAACATCCTTTGGAGTGGCTTATCATTATTTAATTAAATTTCTCACAATGTTCCATTCCAAAGGCTTGGGGGCAAAAGCAATAAGTTAAAAACACAGATATAAAATGTCCAGTTATGGTCAGTTTATAGCAAATAAAAGCAACAAAGAACTAAACACTTCCTCCAAGGCCATTAGAACAAAACCAAATAATAAGGCCTAATATAAGGCCTTTGTGTCCTTGAGTCCAGACAAGATGCTTTAAGATCTTGTTTGACCTCAGGAAACAGGTCAGGACTCTAGAGAAGGTGAGCTCTGAAGGATGCTTTGAAGTCTGTTCAAAACCAATGGAAAGAGGGTTGCCAGTGGGATACTCTATGAATGGAATAACACTAGCCCTATTCACACTCTGAGGTCATTCACACGACTAAGCAGGTGGGGCAGCGGGTAGGTGTGGGGAGGCTGCTTAAACTCACCTTCCCCCAGACAAGGGCTCTGGATCCTTTTGGCATGCAAACCACGTGCCCACACGACCTGCGCCCACACAACCAGCAGAGCAGAGAAACAGAGGCTGGACTCATTTTCCTGGCCTCCGCATATCCCACAAGGCACCTTGCAGCCATGGTGGTGCCTTGGGGGATTCCCCCATCAGACGGGCGCTCTATGTGTGGAGGCAAGCAGGCACACCAGCCTGGCAGCCGGCCTAAGAGAGCACTTGCTCCCTTAACCTCGGCTAAGAGCCGGGCTTGGGATTGGGGTTAGGCTGGGCAGGAGCAGCAGGATCCACGCAGACCCCAGCACTCCACACGAACAACCTAGCCCTGGAGCTAGGCTGCTTGTGAGAACAGCCTCATTATGTTCAACACTTCATACAGTGTACATAGGTACAGATATGTACACAGGTACTGTTATCCACACTGTTTGTCCAACGCAGGTACAACAGTATAATTTCTATCTGTACCATCCATTTCAGGGAGCTGGAACCCAAGTTTAACACAGGTACAGTCTAGAGATGTCCATGAAATGGATTTTGCAATTTGCCTCGGGCTCGAAATGAATTGCAAAATCCTTGAATCCTCATTCATCCCTATCTTTCCACAATTTACTGCCCCAGCACTTTCCTCCCAAAATTGCTTATTTCGAGTATTGTAGCTGCATTGGAGAAAGTGAAGGGCATGGACTGCAGAAAGATATGGCAGGGAAGAGTTCAGCTCCCCTCACTTGTACATTCTTTTATAAGTCAAAATTATCTACCACCTCCCTGGTTTATATTTGAATGAGGTAAGTAAGTACACACAAACGCAAAAACAGATGCTGCCATCATGTCTTGTTTGTTCCTCAGAGAAGATGTAGCAAAAGCTTTAAAAACCTTGGTGTGTGCTCTTATATAGGGGCGTTGAATAGCTCGTTTTCTACCTCCTCATAGAAGGCCACTTCTGCACATACAATAAAAAGTGCATTAGAAAGGGCTACAAGAGAACATTATGGACCGGGTCTCACGATCTGAGAGACCCGGTTTTGAGAAGTGAGCGGGAAGAGCAGGCTAAGCCCGCTTTCCCCGCTCACAAGTGGGGAGGGAGCCCTGGGCGGCCAGATTGGCCGCCCACACGATGGCCGGCTCCAAGACGGAGCCAGCGGGGGCTGGGGAGCTCGGGGGCCATGCGGCCCCCGGAAGCCCCAGTATGCCCTGTGTGAGTGCGCAGGGCATACTGGGGAGACCCCCGAGCCGGAAGGCTGCTTTTAAGCCTTCCGGCCGGGGGTCTACTCACAAGTAGCTGCGGTGCAGAGCCACACCCCGGATTTGCGGGGCACTCGGAGCACGGATTTGCGGAGCCGCTCCTGTAGCCCACCCCATAGCCCGGGTTTGTGGAGCACTCGCTCCGCAAACCCGGGCTAAGGGGTGGGCTACAGGAGCGGGTTAGCCGCTCCAGAACCACCGGGCTCGGCTGCGAGCCCAGTGGTTCTTACGACCACAAAAATCGGGCTAGGATTTTCCTAGCCCGATTTTTGTGATCGTAAGAATAGCCCCTATGTGTGCTTTGAGACAGCTGTTTATGCAATGCTGAATCAGTACTGAAAATCAACTAACAATCCATAAATGAAGAGCAAGGACAAACAGACATACAAACTTCTTCTACTGCAACCCTCGTATGAAAACAGTCTTAGATGCTTCTGCAACAGTTTATTCAAGAGACCCTTCTTTACCTTGGTAGCAGTTCACATCCAGATTAATGCTGCACAGGCAGTACAGGGGAGAGATTATTTTGCCCAACTTCTCTTCCCTCTGAAGTCCACTGTGTTCCTAAGCAGTGTTGGTCTGGATGTCAGTTTGCATTTGCAGTCATTCAAAACCCTATAGAAAGAGCCCTGTACAATTAAAACTAGGTTTTGTTTGTTTTTTCAGTTGGGTCTATGCTTCGTGAATACATTTTCCCATGCAAAGGGTGCACACATCATCTTTTAACAATACTTCAGCTGGCATTTGTGGTTATATTGTGCAATCTACCTTTTAGAGCAGGATACAGCACATTTCCAACCATTATTCCTTGCTAAGCAGCATCTACATGACTACAGGGACTGTGCCTCTGCAGTGCTGAGTGTACAGTATATCAAGCCACCCACAGTTACGGTGCCAAACCTGACAAAGCGAGCCACATTCTCAAAGCAAAAGGAATGTCTACCGCTTACTGCTCTATTATTGCACAACAGCAAGGGTGCAGAGAAATTTGAAGTATGAGCTGATGCACTCCCTCTCCTCATTACGAAGCTATTCTTGGCAACTAAACATCCTATCTGCTTTAGCACTGCTGACTGCACAGAGAAAGAAGCCTTTTGTCATCTCCATGAACCATGTATGTCACTGAAGAAAACACATGTGGCTTCCATACCCAAGTTGTGCCAAATGTCACTCAAAAGCTGTGGCTGACTATAACGGAAAACAAAAAAGAACCAAGAAAATTATTATTGTTAACACAAATTTTAAAACAGTGTGGATTCCATCTTACATGCTAATTTTGGCAACTTTACATAAGAACATTGGAAGTTACCTTATACTGTCTTGAGGTCATTCACACAATCAAAAACTGTGTTCTACCCGGGTTTGGGAGCTGTGTGTGCTCCTAATTTTCGGTTGTGTGAAAGCAAAGTAAGAGGAAAACCTGGACAGAAATGATTCTACCCAGGTTTTCCTCTGATCTTGCTTCCACACAACCGAAAATAAGGCGCACACTCAGCTCCCAAACCTGGGTAGAACACAGTTTCTGATTATGTGAATGACCTCATTGAGACAGAACATTGGTCCACCTACCTCAGTATATTCTGGAATCAGTTAAATGATCATCCTGGGTGGGCTGGGAGGGTGCAGAGGGAAGGCTGCACTTAACCCACCTTCCCAGCAGACGACCAAACTTTCCTCCCGCGTGCCCACACCAACAGTCCTGCTCCATGCAGCTTTGTGAAGCACAGAGCAGGGTGGAGGAATTTGGGGCCGGAACTTGTCATTGCATTGGGGATTTCCCCATCAGACAGGCGCTCTATGCGCCCGTCTCTCTCGTTCCACGATATCTGGTAGCTGGGTAAGTGTCATGCCCTTGGTCTCAGATAGCGAGGAGGAAGGAGCAGCTGACAGCCTTCCAGCCGATGCAGGGGTGCCTGAGGGGCACAGCCCAGCTGTCAGTTCCCAAGAGACTATTGAGGAGGGTCCGGCTGGTGTTTCAGAGCAGGCACAGCAGTCTGGGGCAGCAGAGACAGCGACGGACAGACTAGAGGATGAGCTGTGCGGGCAACCCCCACTGACTCCACAGCAACAACGGCGGGTCACAAGACGAAGAGCACAGCTGGAAACTATCAGGAGGAGTAAACGCCTCTTGCAGAGGGCTGATAAGCCTTGAATCCCTGCCAGCTGAAAGTGATCAGCTTGGACTATAAAGCACGTCAACAGCTTTCTGTTAGCTGCTGGAAGACAACATTTGTCAACCCTTGTGTCGACAGCTTTCAGCCCGAGCCTGATATAGAGAACTATTCCGAGCCGTGTTTCAGTTCTGCAGCCCAGTTTGTATTGTGGACGATCTTCCTGGACTTCCCCTCTGGGTGGCCAGATTGCTGACAGTAAGGGTGTGAGAACACCTTAACCGCAGCCAAAAGCTGGGTTTGTTAAGGGGGTTAGGCAGGTGAGGAATGGAGGAATCCTCAAGGATCCCGCTGCTTCCCACAACCACCCTGCTTGGGGCAGCCCAGGCAGGGTTAGTCTGGTCATGAGGAAAGCCTCACTGACTAGCAGCGGGCTCTCCACTGATTTCAGACAGGAGTCTGTCCCAGCCCCAACTAGAGCTGCCAGGGATTGAGCAGAGAGGCACCTTTTAAAATGATTATTCTCATATTTTTAGCAACGGTCCCTATCCAGCTCTAGCACAACTTCCCGCCAGCGGCTATTGTCCACCTTATGTTTCTTTTTATATTATGAGTCCTTTTCGAACAGGGAACAATCTTATTACTTATTCTTCCCAAACTGCTTTGGGAACTTTTGTTGAAAAGTGTTATATAAATATTCATAGTAGTAGTAAATTGGCAGTGTAATTGCACTGATATGGTAAATCAGAGTAAGTTTTTAATAGCAAAGTTAGAGTCAATGTTATTAGCACCAAACATCTGGCGAGAGGGGTGTGATCCAGTCCAATATTGGACTGAACTACCTTCTTCACATAAATGGATATCACATAGTTTACAACAACCTTGATCAATATTTTTAATAACACACAAAAAAATGAAGTCAGAGGAAAATGCATTTCTCAGCTGTTTCACCTTGCTTCAAGTTAAGGTGAGCCCTGAAGATCTCCTCTTCCCCAAATCTTAACTGTCACTACAATTAGAGGCTACTACTTTGCCCTTCAGTTGGTATGTTGCTTTTGTATTATTATTATTGTTGTTTATTTACGATCTTAGATCAAGCATCAATATACACAGAATATACACAGTAAAAAGAGAAAACAATAATGGAAACAAAGTCTAAAATGTCATCAAATATATAAAATCAGGAATTTTTGACAGTAACCGATTGCTGTGCTCTAGCTTCTCTTAGTTTGGTCAATGTATAACAAAATTTAGCAACCGCCAGGGATATTGTTGGGTCCCTGTCTTCTAATAAGCATATAAGAATTGTCTCCACTGAGTGGCTTTGGAGATCTTTCAGATACTGAGATAAAAATAAATCTCTTTCATCAGTATAAAGTGGACAATGTAACAGTGAATGCATCAATGTTTCAGGAGCAGCTCCTCAATGTTGCTTTTGTAAACAGCAACCTCAAGTGGGCCCAAACAGGATTGGGATTGAAGTTTCTGCCATGATCCTGACAGTAATCTCCTCTGATGCTGATATTTGCTCCAGGACAGAAGCTGCTAGTGGTATCACAATATCAGCTTTCCTGCTGGGGAGAATTGCAACTTCAAAGGAATTTTCACTGGGACACAGTGAGTGGGAGGAAAGATTATATCCTATCAGACAACACCATGGTCCTGATACTCATTGCCATCCACCCCATGGCTACTACTTACAAAATAAGCTAAATGCAGAAGAACAACCTACACATTTAACAACCTACACATTTTACCTGGGTAGCTTTTCCTCCTACCTTGCTTCCACACAATCACTTCTACCCAGGTTTTCCTCTTACCTTGCTTCCACACAACCGAAAATAGGGAGCACACACAGTTCCCACACCCAGGCAGCACAGTTTTTGATTGTATGAATGGCCTCAATATGTATTTTGGCTAAGACATCAAATTTAGATTTAAAAACAAGGGCTCGGCTGTGAGCCCGGTGGTTCTAGAGCGGGTAACCCGCTCAAGAACCCCTGCCCCCAAACCGAGTGCTCCGCAAACCTGGTTTTAATTATTGTGAGTAGCCGCGGCGCGCCTTCACGCCACGCCTACTCATGAGGAGACCCCCGGAGGGGAGGTGAAAAGCTGCCACCCGGCTCTGGGGGTCTCGCCAGCATGCCCTGCGCATCTCTCTGAAGGCTATTGTTCTTCACAAACCATACAGATTTCTTGTCATTTTTCCATTGTGAATGTATCCTTGTAATCAAGAGCTTGATAATGATGTTACTATTATGAGAAAGTAATACAATTAGCTAACCACTCTTATGCATACATATAACAAAAGCATCTCTTTAAAAGAGGACAAACACTTCAGTTGATCAACAATAGGTTTCAAGTATTGGATATTACTCTGGAGCTATTGCTATTTATTCATTTTGGACTTCTAGCCCACCTGATCCCTAGGATAAAGGTGGGATTGCAACATTTTTAAAAAAGGACTACACAGTAAGAAAATAGGGGATGTTTTTGTTCCACATTGGCATTAGACTATCCCAGAATTGAATTAATACTAACTACTGCTCTGAGTTAGTTTCAAACAGATCACTCAGAGATGAAAGGCTTCATTACTAATAATCCTCCGAGCAATGCAATCCCACATGTTTTAATTTACTAGGAAACTACAAGGGAAATAATATTTGTCCCCTTTTCCGCAGTTTTGTCTCCCACATTAGCCCTACACAAGCACATAGGGTAGTAGCAGTGTTCACAGAAATTGAGTGTCTACTTTAAAAAAAAAAGTAAGGAAAGATATGTGTAAGTGTCTGCCGTGGGCTTACTGTTTCCTGCTCTTGTTGACAAAAACTGCTAATAAGCCAATGCAAAACTGAGCTTAAAGGGGGGAAACTCTTTGTGAGAAAGATCTTAATAAAAACTTTAGACTTCAAGCAAGCTGAACAACAGCCACACAAATACTTCAGAATGCATAGGCAAGTTTTAAAACATGTATGTTAAAGAGCTTTGCGCATATAAATATTATGCAGACAGTATAATATGGTAGCAAATGCCACCTTCCCTCAACTCTTTCCCCTTTAAAAATTTTTTTAAGTGGAAGATGTAAGGATTTAAGGATCTCCCAGGGGAGATCCTTGCTGCCTTGTTGGGCACAGTAATCTGTTGCCTGAGGCATCCAACTCACCTCGCCTCACGGAAAGACTGCCCATGTATGCTGAGGTTTAACTAACCATTTCTGCCACTGCAAATTAGGTGACATCACAGTTCAGCATGACATGATTTACATAAACAAGCTGATTTTGCCAACTACCATTTTTTATTTTAACAACAGTGCTTTACTTAAGGCACTAGACATTTACAATTCTCTTTGCAATGGAATCTGTTGTTATGCTTCAAGGTTGCCTCACATTTTAAGCTCTGACAATAATAGAACTATCTGATAAAATCAGATCTAAAACAAAACTACTTAGCAGTTTGCTGTTTGAGTCTGCCAATTGGTATGCTTTTCACTTTATTTTAGGTCTCCTACAATTGAAAATTGTTTGAAATTGCTATATTTTATCCAGAGCTGACATTACAGGTTGAGTATCCTTTATCCTGACATCCAAAATCCGGAATGCTCCAAAATCCGGACACCATGCCATAACAAAAATAAAAAACAAAATGCCTCAGTTCACTCGCTTGGAGATTCCCAATGTTATTGCTTTTAAACATTCAGTCAACACTTACTTATTTCAGAAGGCTGCACACATCTCATCACCCTCATTGCCCACTCGGACAGTTCTCCCCTGGTTCCGTCATTCCAAGCCCACCCCCTGCTTTCCTCCCTTGCATCATCTCCCAGCACGGCTCTGGGGTCCCCACACACTCCACCTATATTGGCAACAACCGCGTTCTCTTCTTCAAAGGGGGGCTGCAGATCCCGCGGGCAGGAAAAGATACAAAAGCTCCTTTCTTGGGGTAGGAGCCGGAAGGGAAGGTGCCCATGCCCAACGTTTCTTCCCAGTCACCTCTCTAGGAAATGGGACTCCCTCAGGTTAACCCTTAAACTGGCCTTCTTCTAGCAGGAGGCAGCAAAAGGGGTCCTCCATCCCTGCCTTGCAAAAGAGAGCAAAGAATGCATGCTCAGTTTGGTGCCTGCTCTGTTGGCGTCTGTTTGGGCGCTCTGTTGGTGCCTGCTCTGTTTTGTAAAGGTACAGTACAGGGTAAATGTTGAAAATGTCAAAAAGGCCTGTTGATACCCCTATGGGTATCAGTGATAATAAAAAGAGGAAACATTTATGTTTATAGCACAGAAAGTAAAGCTGTTGGAGAAACTGGACAGCGGTGTAAGTGTGAAATGTCTTGCAGAAGAGTAAGATAAAATTTCCTCGCAAGTAGTTTTCATTACATTTACAGCTACCTATAGTTATCGTAAATTCAATGCTTATTTGTTTTTATACTTTAAATAAAACCTAAAATAAAAAAAAATACAGTAACTTCTCATGTTTAGATTTGGATCCCATGCCCAAGATATCTCATTATGAAAATATTCCGAAATCTGGAAAAATCCAAAAAACAGAACACCTCTGGTCCCAAGCAGTCCGGATAAGGGATACTCAACATGTATATGACATCGAATTAGGACTGCTCAATCCCGCAGCATTTGCATTTTCCCTGAGTTGCTATCTTGAACCATATGCCTTTATTCACTACATGTCAATGATGTAACTATGCCATACATCAGCACATAACATCACAATGATTTCAATACAGAATCTTATTGGCTCATTAATATCACATGACATTGCCAATCATTTAGACCTTGGAGACAGTAGCAAACACAGCTTCCACAAAATGCTATCAGGAAGATAGGAGACAGATTTTCATCTGAAGTACTGTACTGAGAGTGAAACAAAGATCTAGGCCATGCTTTTGCAGCCACAATCCAATGGTGTGAAGAGAGGGGAACAAAATAACTTCTGCACACCTTTAAATTGAGCCAATTTCTAGACAGCACTCTCATGAAAAGAATGAGTTACTACAGTGCTGGAACACGGGAGCACTATATAAATGGCGATGCAAAAAAAGAAGAAAATAAAATAAAAACCATTTAAACCAAGAGCACCATCTCCAACAAACAAATAGGTTTTCAAGAGATAGTGCTGGACTTTTGCAATAAAATCAGCACAACTGAAAGAGGCATTTTAATACTGAAAATAGAACTTCATGAAAATGCAACACCACAATATTTAAAATGAATAGCTAAAGGAAGATATTAAAACATGACAAGTGAAATGCTAAAATTATACAACTATGGGAAACTATGTCCCCTGCTAACTAAGCAAAGAGGTACCTTTTAAAAGTGATTATTCTCTTTATTTAGCAGGGGGAGAGCAACTGGCCCTATCCTGTTCCAACATAGCATTCCTCCAATGGCTGTTGCTGGTGTCTATCATGTTTCTTTTTTAGATTGTGAGTCCTTTGGGGACAGGCAGCCATCTTGTGTTATTTATTTATAGCTATGTAAACCACTATGGGAGCTTTTGTAAACTGGAATGATCAATAACCTGCACCAGCATCCACACAATGAGGCAAGTCTCACGATGATTGAGACTTGCCGGGAAGGGGTTTGCGGGGAGAGTGGGCTTAGCCCACTCTCCGTGCAGATGATCAGGAAAGCAGCCCTGGGCAGCCGGATCAGCTGCCCACAAGACTGCCGGCTCCGTCACGGAGCCAGTGGGGGCTGCGTGGATCGGGAGCCGTGTGGCCCCCAGAAGTTCCAGGATGCCCCCACGCAAGCGTGTGGGGCATCCTGGAGAGACCCCCAGGGCCAGGACGCTTGTTTCAGCCTCCCGACAGGGGTCTCATGTGTTGCTGCGGCACGGAGCCATGCTATGGCAACACACGATCGAAAAGACTAGGTTAGTGGAGTGCTAACCTCGCCTAAGGGGAGGGGGAAATAGGAGGGTTTGCTCCTGGGAGCTGCGCGGCTCCCATGGAAGCAGACAATCGGGCAAAAGCGGGCTAGGTTCCCTTAGCCCACTGTTGCCGAATCGTGAGAATCCCCTCAATAACTTTACCCTTATTAGTCATAGAGGCTATTCGCACGCACAAGCAACACCGGGCTAAGGGAGCCCAGCCCAGTTTTGCATGCGCATGTGAACCACTGGGATCGGGCCAATCCCAGAGGCTCCATGGCGGCAAATCCACTTATTTAGCCACCCTTTAAAATGAGGTTACCTCATTTGTTTGCTCATGTGTCAGCCACAGCTGCTTGCACTTGCCCGGTGCATTATCGGAGCTCTGGAGGGCAGGGTCATGCATGGTGGCACATCCTGGCACCCTGACCCTTGGAGCTGCTGGGAGCAGTCGCTGCTCATCTTGGCGGTCAATCCGCCTACGCAGGGAAGGGGAG
This sequence comes from Hemicordylus capensis, assembly GCF_027244095.1. Lineage (NCBI taxonomy): Eukaryota > Metazoa > Chordata > Lepidosauria > Squamata > Cordylidae > Hemicordylus > Hemicordylus capensis. Next base: position 108,466,589 of record NC_069662.1, read on the forward strand.
ACACTCTTCTCTGGGGAAGGTAGGTTTAACCTGCCTTCCCCGCAGCCTGCCCGCAAGCCCTTCTCACTGCTCGTAAGAAGAGGCTCATAGCATTACTACATAATTTGGGCTGTCCTATAGTGAGTGCCCCACCCTGCCGTAGATCACCAATGATATGGCGCCAGGTAGGAAAACACAGTACATGGTCAGCTTCAACTTCAGAGTGTTGTTTGAAGTAACTAGCTGGGATGAGAAAGAGGTCACACTAAGAGCATGCCCATTGCTTCATCCGTTTAGGATGTCTCAATGTGCTCCACCTAACCCTTTATTGTGTGTGTGTGTGGGGGGAGGCATTCATCTGAATCACACTTGTACATGTACCACACTTATACGTTGTACGTGTATACAGCTGTCTACACATACATCCATGTTTTTGTGTGAATGACTGTACATGTGTTCACTTTAAAAATGCAGGTCATGGAGAGGTTTGGGTACTGTACATGTGCTGAACATAATGTATGAATGCATACAGATCTGTGCATGTGCACACTGTAAACAGATTGTATGTGCATTGAACATAATGTATGAATAGGATTTCTAACAGTCCAGTGTATGTATTATGTCGGTATTCAACAACTGCACTATTTATACCCAGTCTATTATAATTGCATCCTAAAGCTATTGAAAACCAAGAATTATAACTGAAAGGAAAAAATCTAATCTTTAAGTGTTATATGTGGTGCTTAGTATATGTGATTACTGCTAACTTGAACTGCAAACTAAACTAGTGCCAGTTTATACATGTGATTTAATATCTGGTGAGTTTTGTCATCTTCTCGTCTTTTTGTTAAGAGGCAAAAGCTTTTAAATGCTTTTTGTATATCATGTCCATGTACACTGCAACAGCAGAGTTCATTGCAGGGCAGACTGAATGATTTAATAACCTTGGAGTTCCAAAACAAGTTGGGAATCCAGGACTTTGACAGTCTACAGAACAATCGCTGAAGAAGTAAAAAGAAAAAGCATTTTCTTGCCACAATAACTGAACCATGAAGTTACTTCCCATTCCTGCTGAAGACTTGGATGCAAATTACAGAGGAATAAATCTACTGAAGACAATGGATTGCCCTTAGAGCAGCAAGGGAGAACTTGACCCTCTGGCCTCCTGACACAAGGTACCAGATAAACCTAGATAAAATTAATCACATCCAGAATTTCTCTGACATATAACTATGTCAAATTTGTGAGTAAAAGCATGTACAGATATGCTGCAAATGATCCAGTGCAGCTGTTATGGAACTCTACAAACTGAGCAAGAGAACATGAGCTTTGACTGAAGGATATGTAGATAAATGTACATACATGTAGATTACATTATTTGATAGAGCAATAAGCATTTTTTTGTCATCCCCCCCCCCCCGCCCCGCATTACATTATTAGTTCTTAGCAGCAGCAACCTGAAACCATGGGTAGCAAACTCCAAGTGGATTTACAGTTACAGGTCAGTGAGTTAAAGAGTTAATAGGTTCCAGTTTGTGGTTTACCTTTAAGAGTTGAGAGGGGCAGAATATATATGGTAAACATACCATCCATCCATCCATAAATAAATACATACATACATACATACCATTAACATAAATGGTAAATCTATCTATCTATCTATCTAACATATTTTTATACCACCTGATATGTACATCTTTAGGCAGTGTACAAAATTTAAAATATTTAGAAGTCAACAGATCAAAATACACGAGACTCAATAAAAACAATAGTATAAAACAGTTATTAAAACAAATTATTAAAATGCTAATTAAAAGCTTGCGAAAACAGAGAAGGAGATGCTATTATTTTAGCAGGAAACATATTCCAAAGCCCTGGGGAAGCCAGCCACAGAGAAAGCCTAGTCCTGGGTCGCCACCAAACGAGCTAGTGGCAACTGTAACCGGACCTTTCCAGAAGATTGTAACAGGTGTCAGGGTTAATTACAAAGGAGCCATACACTTAAACAGCCTGGACCCAAGCCTTTAAGGGCTTTATAGGTAATAACCAGTACTTTGTATTTCACTCAGAAACATATCAGCAGCTAGTGCAGTTCTTTCAAAACCGGTGTAATATGGTCCCTTCATGTTGTCCCAGAGACCAATCTGGCTGCCGCATTCTGTACCAATTGTAGTTTGTGGACTACGTGCAAAGGCAGCCCCATGTAGAGCGCAGTACAGTAGTCAAGCCTGGAGGCTACCAGCATATGTACCATTGTTTTGAGGTCATTTACCTCTAGACATGGACGTAGCTGATATATCAGCCAAAGCTGATAAAAAGCTCCATACTTTTGTTCTCACTTTGCAGAACAACAGTCTCCAAGTGGCATCATCTGGGATCTACCAGAGAGGTAGGAGCGGAACCACTGTAAAACAGTGCCACCACACCCACCTTCCTCAGGTGGCCCAGAAGGATACCATGGTCGATAGTATCGAAAGCCACAGAGAGATCCAAAAGGATCAGCAGAGTCACACTCACTCTGTTGATAGCCAGTTGGAGACCATCCATGAGGCTGACCAAGACAGTCTCAACCCATAGCCCAAACACCAAAGCCAGTTTGAAATGGGTCTAGATAGTCTGCATCATCCAAAACAACCTGGAGCTGAGAAGCCACTACCCATTCAATCACCTTACCCAACCATGGAGGATTAGAAACAGGTCTGTAATTCAATAACTCTGAGGAATCCATGCAGCTTTCTTCAAAAGTGGTGTAATAATAGCCTCATTAAGACAAGGAGGCATCCTGCCCTCTGTCAGAGAAGCATCTCTCTCTATATTTTTCTAAGGCGTACCTGTTGCTAATCCCATGCGTGGCAGCTCTCACAAGATTTCACAAGCAAAGGGAGGGGGAGAAGAAGGCAAGCGGCCAGCAAGAGGAAACAGTGGCCAGGCTGGCTGCTAGGCAGAGAGAGGAAGGCCGCCAGGCAGGGACAGGAAGCAGTGGCCAGGCTGGCCATTGGGGGAGAACTAACTGGGGCTGAAGGGAGGGGGGAGAACAGCTGAAGGGATGGAGGTCGAGACAGAGGGAAGTAGGGGCGCAGATGCTCTGTGCCAGGTCACCTAGTTTATAATATTTATCAGACCCTCTCTGATAATATGATTATCAGATGAGATGTGAAGTTGGGCAAGGGTCAAGAGAACAGGTTGTAGGGCACACAGTCCTAAGCAGTTTGTCCACTTCCTCAGGAGTCACAAACTGGAAAAGATCCAATCTAATCCCATAAGAGGAGTTGCTGGACACCTCCACAGTAGACTCTGCTGTGGGCTTCTCGTTGATATAAATATAATGGGCTTCTTGTTGAGAGCAGTGGCTGGTGAGTAACAATGAAGGCTTGCTTGAAAGCGAGGAAAGAGGATTATGCTGATGTGCCTCTGCACTCAAAGGGATTGGGTGTGTGTGGACTGTTGCAACAGGGTACTTTGTCAGATGCATGAAGTTAAGGATGCCATATAGAAAAGAGGACACATTTCCTGTGCCTTTATCCGATGCACAGAAGGCATTTCAGCAGGTGCAGCTTTTCTTTCCTCTGCATGACAAGCTGCACTTGCTGAAATTTCCTCTTAGGTGCATTTGTTCAAGGTGCAAGAGACATGTCCTCTTCCATATGGCAGCCTGTAGTGATGGGAAGGCTTTGTGGGAGGACTAGGCCTCACCAGATCAACTGCTGGGAGGGTGGGCCTTTCCTAAGAAGGTAAAAAGCCCGGAAAATTCAAAGCAGGAGGACCAATCCAGAGGGCTGGATGGGAACTACACACAGCCACATACTGGAAGGGAGAATGCTTTTGTTCTGTTAGTCAGTCTGTCCCAGGAGAGCCCCGAGGAAGCAGCATGCTGGGCCGCTGGGGATTTGGGAAGGCTGCAGCCTGTGAGTAGTAAGGACCAAGTCAGCTAGATGCATTAGGCAAGTTTATTTTTCTTTGCTGATTGCTTGAAATCTGTGTTGCCTAAGTTAATGAAAACTCCTTCTTATAATTGTTCTTATTGCAAACCTTTTTCTTGAAATCTAATAATAAAACCTTGTCGTTTAAGTGTGCAATTCTTCATTTTGGGTTTGCCTTAGGCACACACCTCTGAAGGCCTAGGAGTGCTCAGCTCTTTGGGGAGGGTTTTGCCACTTTACCCTCCAAGGAACCTTATATGGAGAGTGGGATTTCCCACATCAAAATAAAATGGATGGTAGCAACCTACTTTGAATCTCTTATCATCAAGGATTCAACCCCAGTGAACTCCCCACTCCTCCTCTGGCTTGGGTGGAGTCATGACCCAGCCCTACATGAACTGGGCAGTAGATGCTGGGTAATACAAATGCACATGGGTCATGGGTGGGAGAAAACTGTTACCCAACATTAGATGGAAAAAGAAGAATACAGCTATAGGAAAGTCATTTTCATGTCTCCAAAATTCCAACATTCCTAACAGTTTGGGGTCTATTACAATTAATAGATCTCTCAATTAATCTCTCAATTAATACCATACATTTGGAAGGGTCACACCATGTACAAAGCTTTACTAATGTGTTGATTAAACAGAACAGAAGAAGAGACAACAGCAGTGTGAAAGATCCATTTGTTTCCCTTTTCTCTAGCTGCCAAATAAATCTTTTGTTTAGATTAAAAAATAAGTAATCATTGTGTATCCCTGTATGATTTGGAGTGGGGGGCCCTATTTTATCTACATGGCAGCTACCTGTCAACATATGGTAGCTGGAGCAGTGCACTGGGAGTTCATATACACCAAGACAAGCTAAACATACCATTAAGTGCTAGTAAAGTAACACATGTGAAAGGCAGGTCAATAAATTTTGTCCAACTTATGCTCATTGCAAAGAGCCGGCTGCTTTAGAACGTACTGTGTTTACATAAAATCAATCTTTACAAGCATCTAAATAATTAGGGAGCACACCCCAATAATAATTATATTTAGAATTCAATATAATAGCTTCTGTCTCAACCTAACTCATCTACATTTGCGTTCGCTTTCATTCTGTGTCCCTATCTTTTAAAAGAATGTGAAATTATACCTTTATAGGAAGTATATTCATTTTTCATTGTGTTTATAGAAACATAATAACACGCTGATTAATACATTGGCTAACACGTTCTGATACAACTGCCGGTATATTAAAATATTGGAATAATTCCACTCCGAACACAAGGTATGAGTTTAGTTTCTCTGGAGACATCTGAAGCTCTCCTTTACACAAGATAAACCAAATGACACAAAAATGCATATATATGCATAGAGATGTAAAATGAGCCACTTCCAATTTTATGTCAACAATTAAGATGTTTAGGTTAAAGGCTGGTTGATCTCTTAACCTTCTGACCCTTCCTTGTCATGCTAGACGGTTAATTATACAAGAATGTGTAGCTCTACAAGCAAGCGGATTGTAGAAAACCTGAACCCACCAAGACACAAATATTATACTGAAGGCTAAAATAAATCTTATTTCATTTCCATGAGGCTTAGCAGCACTAATATAACTGATTTACAGAATAGAGTTTCCAAATAATTTTGTTGCTTTTTGCCTACAGGCACAAGACTTTAGTACAGTGTGGGGAGGATAAATTCACTTTTGCCATGGGGATCCATGATGACATCTGTTCCCTAAAGTATATGCATAAACTATGCCAGTGCAAACCATCTGAAGAGCAATGCTTGCCTGTGAATCCTTGAGCAGCTAATACAATGTGGCGCATTTGCAATTTCAAGTGAAGAGCCCTTGAGTTTTCTTTTCATTGTCATTGTTACAATCACAGATGCGCTACAGAAACCTCTTGTCAGTACTTTTTAAAAGGCCTTCATAGGAAATCTTCTCTTCACTGCCAACCATTGCTTAAAGGTATATTTTTGAGTGCAAATAAAGGTACATATCGGCACAACAGGCTCTACCATTGCCAGTAAGTAAGGATGACAACAGGCTCTACATTGCCAGCAAGGGCAAGGGAAGTATGATAAGTTCAATAAAATGAGACTGCTAACCCAGTATTTCAGCCCAGGACAGTCCTTTTACATTTCAGCTGTGCCCCACAGGTGCACTAAGTCAGGGGCGGATATTAGGTACAGCAGGAGCAACTGATAGAGCTCAAGTAGCTCTCCTAGCATTTGGGCTTGCTTCACCCTTCCTTCCCTTCCAGTCAAATCTGAATTCCCTTCCAGGCTCAATAGAGTGGCTGTGCCACTTTTAATCCCTCACTCCAGGAGCTCAGAGTTTTCTACTTTCTCTCCCATTATTTTCTCTCCAAACACAAAGCAGTTTTTCCTGCTTCCCCTCTTGTTCTGCAGCAAAATTATCCCAAAATGTCTTATGCCTTATTCTGGGGATTGATTTTTTGTCCAAGCTGCCATTTTGTGACTGGCTCTACCTGCTGAAGCCGCCATTTTGTGACTGGATTCAATTCCTCAGGCCACTATTTCATGCTGCTCAAACCTGGGGCAACCCCACTCCAACTCCCCCCACAAAAAAACCCAGTAGCTCCTGGAAGACTTCAATCTTCCAAGCCTGGATAAAGAGCCACATTTTAACTTGTTTTCTAAAAGCTGTAATGGAGACTGAGGAGTGGATGCCAGCTGGGAGAGCATTCCAAAGACTGGGAGCAATTACCAATAAGGCCCTGTCCTGCATGCTCAACAGCTGAGCCTCCCTCATCATCAGCACATGGAGCAGAGCCCCCTCTAATGATGCTGTCAGGTGGACAGAGATATGTCAGACATAGCTGCTTCATTTAGGACAGCAAATTCTCTTTCTTGCTTTTTAAACCAGGCCATTTAGGTTTTCTAGCTCAGATGCCAAAATATCTTATGCTGGCCCCTAGGTTGAGGTCTATTGTTAAGGCTATGAAACTAGGCTTCACAGCTTTAGATTTTATAAATGAGTGAAAATGATTGTGTGGGGGAAGGCAGGCAGGACCCTGCCTCCCTGCCAGCCCTCTACCCTGCCCTTTAATTTTGTCGTGTGTAAATTTAATTATCACCAGTTGTGCATGGTGGTTGTATTAGCAATACAAGAGAAAATCCTGTGAAAAAATCCTGTGAGAAAATCCTGGAAAAATTAATCCAAATATTGCAAATAATTATTCACAGGGCAGAAGATCACTCTATGATTTTTGTCATTTATGCTTCCCCCATAAATTGGGAATTGATTCCACAAGGGCTTGGACTGTAGCAAACAGAAATTGGAAGTGAGCATAGAAACTGAATGTGGGGCTCGCTCTCTATTCCGGCCTCTGACCAAACTCCAACAGGAGCAAGCCTGCATTTCAGCCCTATGCTAAATAGTGTGGCACAACTGAAAATGGGTGCTTAACTCTTTTTCATCTCTAAACGTGAAGAGTTTTGTAAGGTTAGAAGAAAGAATATTCACCTCTTTCTCTGACAAAGCACTCTTTTCTCAGTTGCGGTTCTTCACCTTAAAGGCCAAGCATGGTGTAGTGTTAGGAATGCAGCTTTATGCATCTGGGCTGGGGGAAGACTGTGAAAATATATACTGTGATTATGTTCACCACCTAGAGCAGAGGTGTAGCTATAATTGAGTGGACGGGTTCAAAGGACCCCTCCCCAGCTCCTGAGAGCCCCCCAGTTCTACCCCTCCCTATTTTCTTCATTATCTTCCTCACACAAAAGGGCCACTGGGGAGAGGGGTGAACATACGCGCCCTCTCCTCTAGCTACGCCCCTGACCTATCTCTGTGTGTATGTGTGTGTTTGTGTGTATCAGGAGGCAGGGCTCAGGAAATCCACTCATCTACTCGTTCGTGATGAGTGAAAAGAAATCCTGACGAGTAATGTACCAACACAGCTTAAGAAACCATCTGATGAGTAAAATATTTTGTCGGGCTGATGAACGGAGACAACATTTCTTGACCCCTGTCAGGAGGTATACAAATATGAGAGGGGGGAGAGAGACTGCATGAACATTGCACTGAAAGGTGGTAATGGGAACTCACTAGTGTGCAACAAAATGCTGTTTAATAGCTGTCAGTGAAAACAAATCCACATTAAACAAGCTCGAAAATGCTTAGAATGAAATTATCAAGTGGACACAGTGGTGCGGGGAAATCTGGACACATCAGGAATAAACCTTTTTCTGGTACCTGGTGAGATGATATGGCTTATCAAGAGCTCAAAGCCAACATAGACTGATGCAACCCACATGCTGCCATGACATTTTGGCTGTGAGAATCAGTCCTCATTCACAGTACGTCATTACCATGAGCCAGGAAAAGAGAGACATGCTGCTTTCAGTCCCTTGCCAAGCTCCTATGCCTATTTATAGGAGTTGTGCTTGCAGATCAAAGGCAATGAAACCATAACTTCATGAAAGTGAAGATGATTAAATAAGCATCTTCACTCACTAGGCATCACTTTCATTATCCTCTTCTTTTCATAAATCATAGCAACAGGTTTGTGACAAGAATTTCTGACTGCCTTAATAAAGTCCAGCTAAACAAAACTTCCTACTAAAGAGAATATTATTAGTATTTGCTTTTCTTTGTATAACTGCATGCTGTTGATAGGTGAATGCCCCAACCCAAAGATTTAAATGTGTATTTATCTTTGAGTTATTTTGTGTGTGTTAACAAATCTAGAACTGGGGTCTTTAGTGCATAATTTAATAGATTAAGGCTTATGTCCTGGGCATGCAAGAAATACAAAGATACTATTATGTATACAGATTGGCCTAGCTGAATGGTTTTACACAAAGAGAAAAATCTGCTTACTTTGAGCTGGAACAAAGTTATAGTAAAATACCCCTAGAGAGCTGATTGTGGGTAAACAAAAATAAAGGAATGCAGCACTATAGGAGTGAAAAATCATATAGTAGGCACAATTTTAAATGTCTGGGATAAACATTGGAGAAGGCTGCTTTCACCTACTGCTTGTGTTATAAATAACTGCAGCACTCTACATAGAAAGACACATTATGGAACTCCCTGGAAACCAATGGGAATTAAGTACATATAATTGTATGCAAGTATTATTTAAGAATTCCTCTCAAGGCAGCAAATATAATAAAAGTATTACTTACTTGCTACTCCTAGATCTCTTAATATTAAGAGTTCTTAATATTAAGAGGGGTGGGCTGGAGAGCCAGTCTTTCAGTAGCAAACATGAATTCCCCCTTTGTTAAGCAGGGTTTGTCTTGGTTTGTATTTGGATGGGTGACTACATGTGAGCAGTGTCTGCTATAAGCTCACTTAGGGGACAGGGTCATAGCTTGGTCCATCTGCTCACATGCACAAGGACCCAGGTTCAATTCCTGGCATCTCCAGGTAGGGCTGGGAAAGACCTGAAACCCCGGCTAATTTGGCAAAGAGGCACCTTTTAATGTGGTGATTCTCTTTATTTAGCAGGGGGAGAGTAACTAGCCCTATCCACCCCCAGCATAGTACCTCCAGTGACTGTTGCTGGTGCCTTATGTTTCCATCTTATTTATTATTTTTCTATGTAAACTGCCCTGAGACATTTTTTGGAAGGGTGGTATAGAAATTGAATGAATGAATGAAACCTTGAAGAGCTGTTGGCAGTCAGTGTAGACAATACTCAGCTAGATGGACCAACGGTCTGACTCAGTAGAAGGCAGCTTCCTATGCTCCTATTAGCCCCATGTTCCTCAACCCACAGGGCCTGTGGAATGGAAACAATCTATTCAAAAGCCTGTGGACTGAGATACCCAGAAGTAGCAATGAGATGCTTTAATGAATATTTTCATACTTGCTGCCTTGCCAAGAATTTGTAAATAATCCCAATGCACAATTATGCATACTTCATTCCCAATGTTTTCAAATCCCCTTATACATCATTATGTAGAGGACTGCAGTTAATGTGTGATGCTAATACGTTTGTACTTTTAAAATGGTCAGTTATGCTATAGAGCATATAGCCAAAAGGCCAGTCAGTGCCTGTCTAATAACTGGATTGTGGCCAATTCTCTCTCAACACCATGATTACTCATAAACCTCCTGAGTCTGATGAGCTTCACATCCTTTGGTGAGGACATCATGGAGGTCTAAGAAGCTCTTTCAACACAGCCATTGTTTTGAGACCACATGCTTTGACTGAAGGAACACAAGTGGAACAGAAGGAATGTATTTGTAGATATATGTGGAAAAAACCCTTTGCTTAATGAGAGTATAGTATCATCTTTATTCTTCCCTGTACAATATATTGTTCATGATGTAATAACAGCATCATTAACGTTTTTTCCATCTTAGGCTATGGAGATCCAGAGACCAGAGACTAAGATGGGAAGGGCCATTACAAGAATTTTGTCCTTGTATACATTCTACTTGAGTTCTATAGATCTTTTTCATATGTATTTATGTCGTTTTCAGAGTGTAACATGTAAATTTTACATATGACTCATGCTCCTAATTAACAATTGTACAGAACATTGATTGAGGTATTTTAAAGGTAGTTTTAAAAACTCTTATCATTCATATTATGAGTCTATATCTATCTATCTATCTATCTATCTATCTATCTATCTATCTATCTATCTATCTAATTTGCTAAGACATACCCGTGGCTAATCCCATGCATGGCAGCTCTCATGAGAGTTCGTGAATGAGGGGGAGAGGAAGGTGAATGGCCAGCGAGAGGAAGCGGCGGCAGGCCTGGCCACTGGGCAGGAAGGGGAAGTGGTGGCTGGCCTGGCCACAGGTGAGAACAAACTGGGGCTGAAGGGAATGGAATGAACTGGGGCTGAAGGGAGGGGAGAGAATGGCTGAAGGGATGGGGAGGAGACAGAGAGAACTAGGGGCACAGATGCTCTGTGCCAGGTCAGTGCCAGTACTCATAATTGCCATAAGTACTCATAATTGTACATCGTAAGTACTCATAATTGTACTCATAATGAGTACTGTGCCAGTACTCATAATTGCACTAGTGGCTGCCATCTCTTTTGCATCCATAATGTAATGACCTCACCTCAACACTGCACGATTAGGCCGCCTTGGGATGCATATAGTGCACTGTTAGAAAAAACGATGGTATTATCAGTGGGATAACTGAGGAGAGCTGCAGGACGCTGCTGTCAAGTCAACCCCCTGAAACTTTGGGACACCCACCACAGAAACTTTGCAGAACGGCCCCTCAGTTCTGAAGCCAGCCCTGGAGAGGATTGATACAGCAAGATCCACTCTATTGGCTCAGCTAGAACCAGCTGCTCTATATATCCCGTCCTAGAATTCTCTTCCTAGGTGGCCATTTCATCGGGTCATTATAATAATTATGTAACATTACGTAAGGCTTGGTACATGAATTTTTAAGCCTACTTTCCTTAAGGAATGTAAGCTTATGAGATCACCCAACATTCTGTGTCCATGGGTGTGCATACGTCCACATGTGTGTTCCCTGCTATCAATTTTGCAATGCCTGGACCAGTATAAACCAAATTGGGTACAATTTTAGGGACACATAGGGTCACCTCAATGGCATTGTTTATGATTATGTCATCCACCCCGATTCAAGATGGGGGATGCGTGAACTTAGAGGTGTGACTGGGATAATTTATGAACCGCCTAACTGATTTGAACCAAATTTGCTTTAGGGACACATAGGGACATCTCAATGGCATAGTTTGTGATGATGCCATCCACGCCGATTCAAGATGGCGAACGCTTGAACATTTAAGGCAGAAGTGAGCTAACTTGTGAGGATGGTAATGATCAATTAAGATTATGATAGTGAAAGCAAAGTAGGCAGGTCAATTCTTTCCAGAACAACTTCTTTTGTCTGCTCCATCCCTTTTAGCTTTTATTTATTTATTTATTATTTATTTATTTATTTTAACGTATTTAACAAAATATTTAACATATTTTGGCTTATGTTTCGTGTCCATTAGATTGTATTGCATCATTTTAAACCTTGGTAGTGGATCCTACCCCATTTGAGAATGGGTAGAAACAGTGGCCTGTTTCACACAATCATTTGAATCTATGTTCAATGTGGGTTACTGTCATTAGTGTAATTGTATGGACCCACACCAATGTGTGGCACCTTTCTTATGAGGCAAGGCTACAACACCTGGGGCTATTTAGTTTAGAAAAAGACGACTGCGGGGAGACATGATAGAGGTCTATAAAATCATGTGTGGAGAGGAGAAAGTGGACAGAGAGAAATTCTTCTCTTTCTCACATAACACTAGAACCAGAGGTCATCCCATGAAATTGATTGACAGGAAATTTAGGACCAGCAAACGGAAGTATTTTTTCACACAATGCATCATCAACTTGTGGAATTCTCTGCCACAAGATGTGGTGACAGCCAACAACCTGGATGACTTTATGAAAGGCTTGGATAACTTCATGGAGGAGAGGTCTATCAACAGCTACTAGTCGGCGGGCCACCTCCAGGCTCAAAGGCAGGATGCCTGAGTACCAGTTGCAGGGGAGTAACAGCAGGAGAGAGGGCATGGCCTCAACTCCTGCTGTAGGCTTCCAGTGGCATCTGGTGGGCCACTGTGCTAAACAGGATGCTGGACTAGATGGGCCCAATCCAGAAGGGCTAATCTTATGTTATGTTATCATGGCCCAAAATTCCTTCCTTGGCAATGCCTTACACAATCATGCTGAAGTTGGTAACTCACATTAGACCTAGATTTGAGCTACGGTGTGAACCAGGCCATTGTGTTCAGTGTTCTGCAACTGCATCTTCCACATCAAGATCAAACTTAAAAATTAAACCTATGGAGTTTCATCCACCGTGTCCTAAGAATATTGTCTAAAAGTGCGCTTTTTATTATTATGGATATTGGAGTATCAACAATTCCTTTTGGGTTGCATGGGGAAATGTATTGTGTACTTACAGCGCTGGTGGGGGTCGGTCAAAGAAACTCCACTAAATTCAGCCATAATACTGTTAGGTAAAGTGTGCTGTCGAGTTGATTTCAACTCCTAGTGCCCACAGAGCCCTGTGGTTTTCTTTGGTAGAATACAGGAGGGTTGTGGTTGTTATTACATTTATATCCCACTCTTCCTCCAAGGAGCCCAGAGCGGTGTACTACATACTTGAGTTTTTCTTTCACAACAACCCTGTGAAGTAGGTTAGGCTGAGAGAGAAGTGACTGGCCCAGAGTCACCCAGCTAGTTTCATGGCTGAATGGGGATTTGAACTCAGGTCTAACCGGTCCTAGTCCAGCACTCTAACCATGCTGGCTCTCATGCTGGTTATGAGATGATGCCTTTCAGCATCTTCCTATATCGCTGCTGCCCGATACAGTATCAGCAGGGATTTGAACCGGCAACCTTCTGCTTGTTAGTCAAGCACTTCCCCACTGCTCCACTTAAGGTGAGCATGCTTTATGTCTCAAGATGCTTAAACCAGAACCTGTTCTTTCCATGTCCTGAGGGAAAGGAGAAACAGAGGCTGAACAAACAAGTACTTCCCTAGATTCCTAATGGAATCAACCCCATTTCCAATGGATGGTTAAAGTATAAACTGTTTAAAACTGAAAAATGTTATCATATGTTTAATGCTACTACCACAGCAAGCTAAAGCTGAAGTTTAATGTGAAACTCAGCTGTTTACTTCAGTAGACCTGTTTCTCAGTTGCCTTCTGGACTCTGCAAAATGTGTGTGAATTGCTGCTTTCTTAGAACTTCCAGCACACTCAGAATCTAAAACAAAAATGAGCAGAGTCAGAAAAATACTTTTTGTTTCTGCCACTGCTGATAAGCAGACTTTCAGTGAGTATGTCCCAGTGGCAGCTATCATTAATAAAATGTATTGGTTTCTCCAAACATTTGCAGGTCACATTATTACTTGACAAGGCAGCAAGAGGAATAGTAATACTTAGACAGGTTATTAATCACCTACTTGCTACTTCCTCTGTGAAATAAAGTAAAGTACCACCATCGCAGGTTCTAAAACAAGACAAGGAATAATTAATGTGCATCTCAGCAATACTAAACTTGCAGGAAAAACTCATATCTGGAACACTTGAGTTAATATCAACTTCACACCAGCAACTTGAACACATATTGGGGAGCAGAGCTGATCTTGTGGTAGTGAGCATGAATTGATCTTATTGCTAAACAGAGCCCACCTTGGTTTGCATTTGTATGAGTGACTCCATGTGAGCACTGTAAGATATTTTCCTTAGGGGATGTGGCCATAGATCTGTGGAAGAGCATCTGCATGCTTGCATGCAGAAATTCTTAGGATCACTCTGTGATATCTCCAAGACTCCTGGAGGGACTCCTGCCTGAAAACCTGGACACTAGCAAATCTGACACTACCAGCCAGAGTAGTGTCTGAAAACTCTGCCTGAAAACTCTGACACTACCCGTCAGAGTAAACAATACAGAACTAGAGAAAACAATGACCTGACTTGATATAAGGCATCTCCCTATGTTCTTAGCTGTATTCTCAATGGAGACATGACTAACCATATCAGACCTGGAATGGCCAGGGAATCATATACAGTATCAGACTGTGCTCAGTCATCCAATTACTATATTGTGTCTCACTTTCCATGCACTGATACAATGGTATTAAGGACTCATCAAGACTGATGCAAAATGTGAAAGGCAGCCCTGATGATGTTCGTGCAACAGGGCAAGTTGCACAATGACATAAAATTGAATCCGGACAGTAGGGATGTTACCTTTAAGTGTGCACTCACACTGGCCACTTCCGGTCTGATGCTGACTGGGGTGGTGAGGAGGTACACTGCCGCCCTGTGCCAGAGGTTTTGGAGACAGTGCCAGAGCGGGAAATGTGGTGGGGGGATGAGCACCCTCCCTGCTCCTTAAAAGGTAACCCCCCCCCCCTCACGTTGAACTGGCTCGAACCACAGACCTCCAGAAAGGACCGCTGAACCGGTTCATGCACATTCCGGTTCGGGCAACTGCACAATACTGCTTTGATTGTAAACAATGGAGGCAGTGCTGTGCAGCTGCCCGGACACTGTTGTTCAACTGCTCTGCCAAACAGCACCACTGAGGCTGCCTTTCATTATGCACAGCAAAATGTATTGCTGTGTGGAATGTTGGCCATTTTCTTTATCTTAATTCAACTTTTAATATGCATGTCTATGAATTGTGAACTTGTTTCCCTTATACAAAATTAAAATGCAGGAGGCCCTTGTTTTTCACAGGGGTTATGTTCCTGGTGATTATCATGAAAGCAGAAACCATGATAATGGAAACCGTGTGCCTATGGGAATCTTGAGTTAGGCTCCCCCGTGCAAAGAAAAGTGCTGAAATAATATAGCACAGTACCTTGGACCTTCCAACTTCCCCACCCCTAAATCCTCTGAATTCCGGCAAAAAAGCACCAAAAAAATCAGAAAAAAGGCCCAACATGGCTCTTCCTTGCCTCCAGAAGCTGGAAATGCCACCAGAAATTCCACTGGAAATCTGAAACATGCACACAGGGACTGCTAAAGGGTGAAATTCCTCCTTGTGATAGCTCAAATATGACTCCATGTTGCCTCTAGAAGCCAGAAATGACACCGGAAATGCAAGTCTGTAATGAACACATAGGAACCGCGAATGGGCAAAATTAACTCCCATGATAATGAAAACCCGATATACATCGCCCAACTGCAAATAACTGAAACTGCGATGGGAGAACTGCGAAAAACAAGGGTCTCCTGTACACCTCAATCCTGGATAAGAAGCAACCCTTACATGTTACTTACATAGGAGAAGAAGCAACTGTTGCAAGTTATTTATGTGTAATCTCTGTGAATTCTGTATGAAGAGTTCACATCTCAAGGACAACATGCTCAAAGTAAAATCTAACAGTTCTGTTCTAGACAATGTGATGAATTTAACTGAATAGGCTTAACTAAAACTAGAAATGTGGTTGCTGTATTTCATGTCAGTCTAGGGAAAACAGCTAGATTTGAAATAGTACTCATCATGACTACAACCAGAAAGATTTACAATGCTGCTGTCTTACTGAAGGTATGCAGTAAGAGCACTTCAAAGTTAAGTTAATGGATGCTCACATGCACAACTTTTTTGGCAAAAAAGGGCCTACAGCTGCAGCAGTGCAGCTAACATGGCTATAGCATGAATTTCCCCTTCCAAGGAAAGGACTCTAAGTATTTCAAGAAACCGACAGTGAAGTATCTGACATATCGTAGGCTTGCTGAGTTCCTTTCTTTATTAGGAGACACTGAACCTGATAGCAGTCAGCATTATCAGGTGATTAGTCAGTCGGATTTTTAAAGGTTATCTGTTGAAACCTCAGCTAAATAATATGGTCCAATGACAGAAGAGAAGGAAAAGGTCCCTTATGGTTGACCCTCAGGCCAGTATTGTATAACACTAGACAGCTTTCATTTATAATGTAGAAAGCACACCTGGATATCTGCTTGTAATTAGGAGGTGATAACGAATCCATCTATCAAGCAGGGGCCTGTTTGTCATAAACTCTGGATGGCAAACCAACCAACCTGCTCCCCACCCCCCGGCCTTTTTTTTGGCATGTCAAAATCTACAGAACTAGTACCACGAAGACAACCATGACTTTTGCATTGGAACAGCCTGTATTTTTGTCATCTCTGCCTTCCAGAGTCAACAATGAGATTCAGCAGAATATGCAGTTCTTTGGACTGCAGCTATAATCTTTAGTGTCATTCTCATAAAGGATGAAAGTTGGATGTGACAGATTCTGAAAATCTCTTATTTCACACCACTGAATTCTCTCAGTATAGGAGCAAAGGTGTTTAGAGGTTCTGGTTATGAGGCGCATTCAGGCAAGAAAGCTGTATACAAACTACAGATAACAGTAGAAAATTGGGCTATCTGTAAGCAATAAATTACAGCTACCAGAATTGATCTCTCTCTCTCTCTCTCTCTCTCTCTCTCTCTCTCTCTCTCTCTCTCTCTCTCTCACACACACACACACACACACACACACACACACACACACTTACTTCAGCTTCCTGTCATGAAGATATTGGTCACGTAAACTCTGGTAAGATTACTGAGAAGATACTAAGGCTGTTTCATAAATAATCTGATTAACATAGGTTTCTAAAGGAGGCTCAGACTCAAAGAAGCCTGGGAGATTATGAGCTTTGGAAACTGGAAAAATAGAACTACCATCAAAGAATACTGTCAAAGTGGATAAAAGGGAAAGGAGAAGGCATTAAAGGAAGAGCCATGACAGTAACTGCTGTAGTTTATCAACTTGCAATTACAGATATTTGCAATCAGCAAAACTTAATTTTAAAAAGTTATTTCTCCAACCTTCTCCAAAAAAAACATTAAGAGTACTGGGGTGGGAGGTTATTTTGGCCCTCCCCCTAATTAATTATAATCCAGTAATTATACTTGGCTCCAATCCATTCTATTTGCTTCTTCCCTGCTTTCCTGACACTCCCCCTTCATCAACCCAGGTGATTCCATAGTTATTTAACTGGGGGATCTCTCTTCCCAGAATATTGAACCAGAATGGCCCGAGGTATTTTGCTGCCTGAGGCAAAGAACAATATGATGTCGCCCGCCCCCCCCCCCCACCACCATAGGGCAGGAGCCTAACACTTGCTGCCCCTTGTACCCCTCCCCACATGCAGGGCCGCCAAGAGCTGGTTCAGACCCCAGTGGGGGAAAAAATTGGGGGCCCCCAGCAAGGGCAGAGCAGCTAAAAGTCTTTACACGGGATGTGTATCGATGTGCAAAAAAAAAAAAAAAAAGCCAAGCAAATATAGAAAACATTTATTCTTAAAGAACTTATAAAAAAATTAACTACTCACAAAAGGCAACTGTTTTTTGTTTTTCACTAAAATGTTAAATATTTACATTTTTATAATTCTGACATGAGATTTTGTTTATTTGAAAACTAAGAAAATACAGTTAGAAAGATTTATAAAAATCTATATCATTAATTCTCCAAGATGGGCCATGTGTGGGCATGTGGTAGGAAGGAGGTGATTGGCTGACAGAGTTTGCAAGCAGAAGCACCTGATTGGGCAGTGGAGATTCCATATGCAGATAGGGAGAAGGAGCCTATGAGACCAGAAGCACCATGGTGATTGGGCAGTGGGGATTGCATATGCAGATAGGGAGGAGGAGCCTGTGGCACTGTGGTGATTGGGCAGTGGGGATTCCCTATGCAGATAAGGAGGAGCCTGTGATGGTTAAGGTCAGTTGGAATACAGCTGTTACTGGTCAGAAGATGTTCTTGATTGTAGAGGAGAGGTATCTATATATATAAAAGGATAGCAGGCAGAGGTCTGCAAAAAGACGGGTCGTGAGGGAGGAAAGAGCCCCTATAGGAGAAGAAGGCTGCCATTGTGTGAATTAAATGAGGAAACAAGATGAACAAAATCTGTTAACTCAGGGTGGGAGGGAGGGAGAGAAAAAACATGAAGGGAGGGGGAAGGAAGAGTGGGGAAGAGTGAGTGGAGGAGAGAGAAAGAGAAAAAGAAGGGAGGGGGAAGAGAGACAAAAGGAAAGGCAAGGGACAAGCCTGTCAGCAGCCTGAGGGGAACGAGCGAGCATGGCAGCACTAGCAGTAAGGAAGGGCCCAGTCAACCACTGCTGCTGTTTGGGGCTACAGAGGTCATTGTCAGAAGGAGGCAGGCAGGCAGGCAAGGGATGGGCCTGGGCCTTTCAGCGGCTGAGGAGAACAAGTGGCCATGGTGGTGGCAACAGCAAGGAACGGCCCAGTCAATGGGCTGCAGGGGGGAGAGCGAGCGAGAGCACTGTGGGGGAGGGAGTGAGCGAGAGCGCTGCTGTGGGGAGAGCGAGTGAGAGTGCTGCTGGGGGATGCCACAGGCTCAGTGCACAACTGCACAGATGCTCTGTGCGGGATCAGCTAGTTAATTGTATTTTTTGTGTAAAATATATATGTAGGCCATTTAACCTTTTGTAATTAAAGAATAACTAATTTAAAAAAATATATACTTTGTCATAATAAAATAAACTTTTACCTCAAATCCCCAAATTGCAATTTTATTAATAAAAAACTACATTTTAAAAACAATTCAGGAAACTTTCATTTTGCGAAATTTACTGTATCATATAAAATTGTTCTCTCCACTCCTTCACCCCCGGCCCCCTCTTAACTTTACTTATAAAGCAAGCACTTAAAGAAGAAAAAGAAGAAGTACAATAAAAGTTCACACTGGCGCCTCTGACTCTGCTCCTTCCCATCTTTTCTGCTGCTCCTTCGTGCCTTACCTTTCTCTTGCAAGGCACAGGCAGGTGGGGGAACGACTCAGGTTCAGCAGCTGCTCTTGGGATCCTCATCATGATGATGACGGCAACTGGGCAGGAGGTGAGAGCCTCCGGCCGCTGCTGACCATCACCCACTTTAAGCTGTGCTCACTCGGCAGCACAGCATCGGCGGCAGACTGTCCTGGCAAGAGGTGGCTCCAGTGAGTCTCCCTCAGCCTCAGGAGCAGGCGGGGCGCCCAAGCAGCGAATGCAAAGCATTAACATGTGCACACCCTGGGCCCCAGTAATTTGTACTGGCTTCACCCCCTCTCGTCAGCCCTGCCCACATATGCTCCTGAGGCAACTGCCTCACTATGCCTCATGGAAGGGCCACCCCTGTAATGAATCCATCTTTTCTTGTGGGTTAAATAATCAGGCTAAAGAAGATCCTGTATTTATTTATTTGATTTCTATACCTCCCTTCCAAAAATGGCTCAGGGCGGTTTACACAGAGAAATAATAAATGGATCCCTGTCCCAAAGGGCTCAAAATCTAAAAAGAAAAAATAAGATAAACACTAGCAACAGTCACTGGAGATACTGTGCTGGGCGTGGATAGGGTCAGTTACTCTCCCCCTGCTAAATAAAAGAGAATCACCATGTTAAAAAGTGCCTCTTTGCCAAGTTAGCAGGGGTTGACCTTACAGTGCTGGAGCAGAATGGAGCATAAAAGCACATAGAAGCACTTGCATCCCGAAGTAAATGCAAATGAGAGGTAGTACTAGTAACATCTGAATGGGTCTTAAGTGTACCCATTACACTGAGCAAGTGATTCAGAATAAACCATAACATACGTATTAATTGCATTATAAAGACTGCAACTTCCTAGAACATTTCTACAAAGCCACTAAACTTCTGTATTTAGAGAAAAGTAGCTCAAAATAATTTAAAATATTCCCCCAAAATTCCTAAAGTTATGAATCATCTCCTCCTTTCAAAACAAATTGTGAGTTTTGCACAACACATTCTGAGAATTTGAATATTTGTGTTTTGAATTTTGACACAAATTTCATATTTCATATTGGATTAAACAAAAGCTAAGTGTTGAAACCTTAAATTTGATTTTGCTTGATGTATGGTTACATCAAGCAAAATTTCAGTATGGTTAGTATGCAAGTACTGTAATTCAATCTTTAGCATGCAAGCAGTAATCAAACTAAGGTTTTTCATTTCACTTCGGCCAAAAAAAAGAACAAAAAATGTTCTGTTGTGCCTTGAAAAAGAATTGCATCTTAATAGCTGATCACTGCGAATGACTCTATTTTACACACACCTATGGGAAGGTGCTATGTTTGATGCAAGAAATACAACAAAATCTGGGACAGGAACCATAGAGAGAGAGTGCAGATAGACTTGCATCTGTGAAAGAAAAGTACAGTAAGATTCTAAACACGTGACTGAAAGAATTTACTCTAACCACATTGGTCTGTTCATCTGAATTGTTTTTTCAAGTGGGTATAAAAAACACAGATATACTAACTGCACGTTTAGAAGTATCATCTGAACTGACTCCATCTTCACTTTCATCTTGGCCTTGTTCTCTGTCTGCCTTTACCATATCTCACCCTGAAAGACTCAGCAACTCATTTCTACAACAATCAAAATAAACCCATATTTATTCTGAAGACCACTAGAAACCATGTCTTCTGCAATATTACCAGCAAACAATCAAAGGTAAACAGAAATAGTCTGATCTGTTGTACACTAAAAATAAAGCATGGAAGCTACTTTGTCCCAATCAGCCATCTCAGATGACAAAATGTACAGTGGGGGGGACGGGGACCATTTTCACAACACTACTCACAATGCCAAGCACTCGTTTAGAATTGCTGGTCTTCTCAATTATCTGTTGGAATATTGCAGAAACAGTGAAATGTAGATAATTGAGGGAAATGACAGATGCTGGATTACGAGCTAATTGAAGCACAGCTAAGTGTGGGCATTACATAATTATCCGGGCGATGGTATAAATATGCCTAGGTCTCTCATTTCCAAGGAAGTTCTGTTACAGTACTTGTTTCCAAGAGATCAGTTACTATGTAAAATCATCTGAATTATTTTATGGCCTGGGTGGGTTTATACTATGTTATGTATATCACAAAACCTCCCCAAAGGTTTGGGTAGAAGCATTGGTGCAAGGCTACAAGAGAGTGTGTTAGGGATGTGCAAACCGGTTCAAGTTCAAACCAGTTCGGTTTTGACTGTTCGAACTTGGACCAAACCAGGCATTGCCCTGCTGGTCCGAGTTGGAACCGAACTGGCCCCAGATCGAACCAAACCAGTTTGAACCAGTTCAAAGCTCCTAGGGTCCATTTCAGGTCTGTCCTCCATTTTGTGACACTTTGTTTTGCTCAATTCGGCTCATCGGCTGTCCTCCATTTTGTGAGACTTGTTTTGCTCAATTTGCTGACTTTGCATTGGCTGAGCTATTGATTCTGTGATTGCCAGCAGTGTGTTGGTGTGTTGTTTTTGCCTTGCCCCTAAAATCTTTGCAGTTTGTGTGCTAGGTTAGTTGGTTTTACTGCCTTGCACCATCTAGTTAGGTCTTGTTGGTTTGTGGCTGCTGTTGTGTAGCTAGTCTGTGCTGTTGTGGGGTTTGGTTTGGTCCCCTTGGCTTTGCAGTTCTTCCTGTGGTTGTTTTTTGGTTCCCAATTGGCTGGCTTCTTAGTTGTGTCACTGTGTGTGTGGGTGGGTGGCATGCTAGGGGCACAAAAGTGGGGTGGGTGGTAGGCACCACCCAGGGGTGCCTAACACCCAACCAACCCCAAGGCAATAGGACACTTCTCTGATTATTGGTGAATTTCTGAAGTATTTTTTATTTCCCATAGGGAATAATGGATTTGTGGCAGCCCCACCCTAACCCTTGGGGGGGTGGGGTGGCTGGGTACCCCAAAATGGGTCTGGGGGCATGGCAGGACTGGCCTCAGCTTCCCCCAGGCACCCCCAAGTTGATAGGAATTATTGTTATTTATTTATTTATGAATTTTTAAAGAATTAATGTTGGGCTGCATAGGAAACCATTGCTAGACCTTTCACCTACTGACCTAGTTAAGTTAAGATCATAGTATAGTGTGTTCTTCTGAATGAAAAAGGCTCAGCAATGGTTTCCTATGGAGTTTCCTATGGAGAGAAAGGAGAAAACGTCCTATGGGGCAGCCCGCACTGCCTGAAATGACAAGCTGAGCTAGAGCTCTCAGCAGCCCGGGCCACGCCCCCTTTGAGCATGACATCATTCACAAATGGAGCATGGCCCGGGCTGCCGAGAGCCCGAGTGAGTTCTCAGCTTGTCATTTCAGGCAGCGCGGGCTGCCCCATTGGACGTTTTCTCCTTTCTTTCCTCCAGGGAGAGAAACAAACAAACAGAGAATTTGCTCAGGCTCTCAGCAGCCCGGGTGGGAGGGGGGAGTTCGCTCTGGGCTCCTTTGGAGCCTGAGCCACGCCCCTGTGCGCATGATTTCACGTGCACGGGCGTAACTGGAGTGGGCTGCCAAGAGGGAATGGACCCAGGCCACCATTCGGCTGGCTCTGCGGCTGCTCTGTGGGTCTTTGGGTGTCCAGCAATGCCTGCCCAAGGTCCCAAATTCGGTTTCCCCCTGAGTTTTACAAAAACCAGCCACAAAATGGCTCCTCTCCACAAAATGGCATCCAGAAATGACTTCAGAAGTAATTTCCGGCCACCCCAAACCCGCTGATATGTGGAATAAACCCCCTTTTTGGCACGCATGCACACACACACACACACTCCCATATTCCGAGCCTGGACATCAATTACCCAACCGCGGATATGTGAAACCGCGGATGTTGGATCTGCCAATGGCGAGGTTTTCCTGTACTGTTTTATATCGCTATTTTAGCTCAGTTATTCTATTAAATTTTCTTAATATACTGTCAACAGGGTCTTATAGCATATATAGGTTCATGTACATCTTTTAGGTATTGGTGTTTTTCTATTGGATGATAACATTGCTTTGGGTTCTTTTAAAAATATCTGTTGTATTAATGGAACTCATTTAGGTCCTTTTAAGTATTGAGTCCAATATGTCAGAGATAGGAGTAATGTAGAAAACTACCTTTTAAAGAGCCTTTATTTTTAAAGCAAGTCATATGTTTTAAAAACAAGGATGAGCTTTGGGATACGGATAATCAAATATCAAAAATTAAATTTGCTAGAATTAAATTCAGCTGACATCAAAATCTAATCAGATACAACCAAACTGCAGTCATTAAGATAATCTAATTTGGTTTGCTGAGATTGGTTGACAATCAAGAGAGTAAGCGAACAGCAGACAAGCAGAAAAAAAGATGAGGTGCTGAAGTTGAAACACAAACAAAAGGACCTTAGCAACAGGTGAAGTAATGCTAGCCAGTCAACAGAGAGAGGTAATTTGGAGAGAACTGACAAAATGATGCCAAAGGTATCTGAGAATCTCAAAGGTTTCTGAGAAATCAGTGCCTTACTCTGCAGCAAGGTGTGTGTTGTTTTGTTTTTTTAAGGATGGCTTATATGAGTTGATTAAAGCAACCCACAACAATTTGAAAAGAACAGGATCCCTTTCAACAGAGGGGAGTAATGGTACTAGTTAATCTGAATTATATACAGTATACACAGTATTAAATTGGCCTTAGTGACCTAATGAATCCAATTGACAGAGAGACAAGTGGCATGCACACTTCCTACCTTTTATTTATAATTTTAGTTTCCTGAAGACAAATATTAAAAGGCTAAGCAATTCCCTTCCATTCCAATGACTCATTCAAAACATGTCCCTGCCTACTATATCAAGTATGCACATCTCCACTGTGTGTGATCTGTATGGTGTTGCCAAGACACTATCCTTGCACAATGCTTACTTCAAGCTGCACTAAGGTTTGAGAATGCAGTGATACATTTTGTCCAAATGGTAATTCATAATGACAGCCTAAAGTACAGAAAATGTACAGGTTCAGCTTATCCAGCTTCATTTCTTTGAATCCGCAAATAAACTGTTAGATATTCTTTTGTTATAACAATACAGCCTAAGACTTCTTCAGGCGGAATCCAGTTAGAAGAAACCTTCTTGGCTGAGTATCCAAGGGTTACTTAGACCTAATAGTCAATACAATACTATCAGTTTGCAAAGAAGTGGAGCTGAATTTTTGCTTCCTGTGAACCTTCCTTCTAAAGGAACCTGAACCAGCAGATATTTAACTATCCTATGCCAAGCTTGAAGTACAACGTTTTGATCCTTTTCTTCATGTGGCATTGCTCATGTCCTCTTGTGATTCTAAAAAAAATTTCTTAGTGATTAACCTATGACATTTTCTCTAAAATAACATAATGAGGGTGTACAAATCTGACATTTGAAGTGTAGTTTTAATTATTTTAAATTTCAGACATAACATGAAAGATTTCACAAACACACACATTTGTTAAAAACAATCTAATAAAAAGTAAGCTTAAAATATAATGAAAGAATTTAAACTATATTTGCAAATAAGATTACATAAGAGTTGGCACATTTGGCCACAGAGGGAGGGAGATGTAAAAGCTGAACCGTGGTGATTCAAAGACTTATGAAGAACAGGTTGCTCAAGTCCATTCCTGCACTAGGAAGCATCTGAAGCACGTTAGAATGAATTGGCTTAAAAATTCAGATTTAAAACTTAAAATAAACTTCCAACCATAAGGCAATTCATGAAAAAAACACCACAAAACCATTTCAAATAGTACTAAAATATATTGCTGTGTATGGCCCCGAAAACAGACTCTTGTGCCAGTAAAAGAAACAGCTGCTAATATATAAAACAGATAGAAAAACATAGAAATTCAAAATAGAAACTCTCCATAAACATAGTAATTCACTTACAGCTGTGGATTATTACAGCTAAGCAAGTGTGATTACAGCATCCTATATAAAGAACCAGATATTGCCTCTTTTTGCATTATTTGTTAGCTTATAACAAACAAGCATTACTCAACTGAGATTTGAAGCAATATAAATTGTTTGCCACGTCAGTTTCTTCTAAGAATACAACACAGAAGCATGAAAATTTACATGTCCTGGGCATTAACTAGTATGAAATTTCACCATTTTGGAACAGTTTGGGAAATAAACTGTCACAAAAAAGGTCACATTCCTTTTCTCCCCAAAAAGAAAGAAAGGCATCCAAAATATGGCAGTTGCATATTTATTTATTTTATTTTATTTTACATATTTTTATACCGTCCAAAACCTACATCTCTGGGCAGTTTACAACAAGATAAAAACAACATTAAAACATTAGTTAAAAACAAAAACAAGAAATTTAAAACACAACAATTTAAAATTTTTAAAACAATATTCTAAAACAACATTAAAAACAATCAAAACAGTATCAGTTTAAAAGCCTGGGTGAACAGATGCATTTTTAAAGACTTTTTTGAAATTGTCAGAGATGGGGAGGCTCTTATTTCACTAGGGAGCGAATTCTGAAGCCTCAGGGCAGCAATGGAGAAGGCCTGTAGACACCAGACGAGCCGGTGGCAAATGCAGACAAACCTCTCCTGATGATCTCAATGGGCAGTGGGGTTCATAACGAAGAACACGTTCTCTTAAATACCCAGGGCTCAAGCTGTTTAGGGCTTCAGAGGTTATAATTAACACCTTGTATTTTGCCCAGAAACATATCGGCAGCCAGTGTAACTCCTTCAATACAGGAGTAATATGGTCTCTCCGAGATGACCCAGAAACCAGCATGGCTGCCGCATTCTGAACCAACTGTAAGTTCCAGACTACGTACAAGGGCAGCCCCACAGAGAGTGCACTGCAGTAATCCAGTCTGGAGGTTACCAGCAGATGTACCACTTTTTTGAGGTCATCTATCTCAAGAAATGGATGCAGCTGGCGTATCAGCTGAAGCTGATAGGAGACACCTCTGGCCACTGCCTCAACCTGGAACACCAGGGAGAGACTTGGAACCAGAAGCACCCCCAGACTGCATACCTGTTCCTTCTGGGGAAGTGTGACCCCATCCAGAACAGGCAGATCAAAATCGTCTCCCGAGTTTTGACCCTGCACAATGAGTATCTCCGTCTTATCTGGATTCAGTCTCAGTTTGTTATCTCTCATCCAGCCCTTCACTGACTCCAGGCAGGCATTTAGGGAGGTTATGCCCTCTCCTGATGATGCTGACATGGAGAAATAATACCGTGCACCAAATCTCCCGATGATCTCTCCTAGCGGTTTCAAGTCAACGTTAAACAACATCAGAGACAATACGGAGCCCTGAGGGAGACCATACAAAAGTTCAGATTTTGAAGAACAACAGTCTCCAAGGGACACCATCTAGAACCTGCCCGAGAGGTAGGAGCGGAACCACTGCAGAGCAGTGCCTCTCACTCCCAACCCCCTTGGATGCTCCAGAAGGATACTATGGTCGATTGTATCAAAAGCTGCTGAGAGGTCCAAAAGGACCAACAGAGTCACACTTCCTCTGTCAATTCCCAGTTGGAGATCATCCATCAGGCCAACCAAGGCAGTCTCCACTCCATAGCCAGCCTGGAAGCCAGTTTGAAATGGGTCTGGATAATCAGTTTCCTCCAAGACTGTCTGGAGTTGGGAGGCCACCACCCTCTCAATTACCTTGCCCAGCCAGGGAATGTTGGAGACAGGCCTGTAGTTACTCCGCTCTGAGGGATCCAAGGTAGGCTTCTTCAGAAGCGGTCTAATAATTGCCTCCTTAAGACTAGGAGGCATCCTACCTTCCCTCAGAGATGCATTTATAATCTCTACCAGGCCTTCTACAACAACTGCCCTGCCAGATAGTATAAGCCATGTTGGGCAAGGGTCAAGAGAACAGGTGGTAGGCCGCACCGTTCCAATCAGCTTGTCCACATCCTCAGGAGTCACAAACTGGAACTGATCCAACCTAATCACACAAGAGGAGTCGCTGGACACCTCCACATCAGACACCAAAGTAACTGTGGAGACGGAGTCTAAGTCGGCCCGAATACGAGAGATTTCCCCCACAAATAATTCGTTAAACACATCACAGCAGGTAATCAATGGTTCCAGATTCTGATTCAAGGGAGGAGGGGCACATACTAGCCCTCTCCCAACCCTGGACAACTCCGCTGGATGTGAACTTGCGGATGCAATGCGGGCAGAAACGAACTGCTTCTTTGCTGCACGTATTGCCTGAGCATATGTCACTCCAATCTGCAGTTGTAAACAGCAAACAGGTACTATACCTTTTACTGCTACTTCTACTAGTACTGCTAAAATACTTTAAGTTCCAGGGTACGTTTATGTCCTAGTCATTTTCGTACCAGGTATTTTTTGTCCTGTTATGATCCTGGTCGTTCCTCAAGGTGAGAAGCATTCAGAACTCCCTGGATCCTGGGAACATGAAATTGCAACTTCCACATTCTGATTCAAACTGTAGATCCACAAAGCTGCGTCAATCTCCCACAAAACAGACCATGTAGAAA
Source organism: Hemicordylus capensis (assembly GCF_027244095.1). Lineage (NCBI taxonomy): Eukaryota > Metazoa > Chordata > Lepidosauria > Squamata > Cordylidae > Hemicordylus > Hemicordylus capensis. Next base: position 108,494,233 of record NC_069662.1, read on the forward strand.
TGCTATTAGCAAAAAACTTTTTCCCCCACCTGCATATATGCTACTACATCAACTGAACAGCTTGCCAATCTACTATTACCAGAAGGAAAATTATAATTCAACTTTTGTGAACTATAGATTCTTAGGTTTTCTTGTGGCCATCCTGAGAGCAATCAGGAGAGGAGGGCTCCTTAGAGCAGTTTCAATAGTTAAAAAACAACAACTCTACCACCACCACAGCTTCAGGCTGCAGAGTCATCCCTGTGTCAGAAGATACATACAAAAATATTTGGGGAATCACCATAAAGGTAAAGGTAAAGTTGTGCTGTCAAGTCAATGTCAACTCCTGGTAACCACAGAGCCCTATGGTTTTCTTTGGGAGGGGTTTACCATTTACAGGAGGGGTTTACCATTGCCATCTCCTGCACAGTATGAGGTGATGCCTCTTAGCATCTTCCTATACCGCTGCTGCCCAATATAGTTTCCCACAGTCTGGGAAAGATAACAGCAGGGATTCAAACCAGCAACCTCTTGTTCCCTAGGCAAATTATTTCCCCGCTGCGCCATTAAAGTGTGCCATCAAGTCTATTTTGACTCCTTGTGCCCACAGAGCCCTGTGATTTTCTTTTGGTAGAATACAGAAGGGGTTTTCCATTGCCTCCTCCCGCGCAGTATGAGATGATGCCTTTCAGCATCTTCCTATATGGCTGCTACCCAATATAGTACCAGCGGGGATTCAAACCTTCTGCTTGTTAGTCAAGTATTTCCCTGCTGCACCACTAGGTAGCTGGTAATTACCATAACTGAATCTATATCCCAAGTAAAGCCACTGCAAAGTAACTTCATTATCTAATTGTCTGTTAGTGCAGTAGAGGATTCCCTTTAAACCACAGTGCTCTCAAAATTAGTGGTGTGCATGAAACCAAGTAGGCGCAGTTCGGCACTGGGAGGGGTGTTAGCTTTAAGGGCAGGAGGGGTAGTACTTATGCAGCATGCGTGTGACGTGTGCGGCGCACGCACGGCAGCAATGGGCATGCGCGTCGCGATGGGCACATGCGTCCTGGTATTTTAAACAACTTCCAGGCGACTATGGGGGCAGGGGCGGCAGGGAGGAACGCTGCCGCCCCCCAAACTTCACTTTTACCTGCAGCACCGGAGGGGGAAGAGCGGCGGGGGGGGAGTACTACCCCCCCACACTTAAAGCTAGACCCACCCCAGTGCTGGACTGCTGGACCAGTCAGGTTCCGAACTGGTTCGGAGGCCTCTAACATGGCCTCCGGATTGGTTCGTGCACACCACTACTCAAAATATCATCCCTGCAAGGCATAAGAAACATGAAACCTTATTTCCAACGCAATCTGCAAGTTGAGCCACAGCTGTCCCTAGTCCTGCAAATACTCTATTAACTAAGTTCTAATTTGTGCCAATTTGCTATAAAGGCACAACAGTCTACTAGACACGCAAGTCCATTTGATCATTTTAAACAGAAAGCATTACAACATTAAATGGCATGCCTGTACATACTAGAGATGGGAGAACCAGTTAGTGCTGTTACAGATGCTGGAAACTGGGAAGAACTTTGATAACTCACTAAGCCAAGCGCAGACAACATGGAGCAGTTCTCCATCCTCTCCTCATCAGTCCTCCCACCTCTTCTTGCCTGTCTCCACAGGGCTGCAGGAAAAACAGCAAGAGCGGGGGCAGTACTGTTCCTGTGGAGATGAGGGAAGCTTCCTTCCCCACCGTTCCCTGTATTGCTATGGAACACTCCAGCATGGTAGAAGGGCAGTAGGGATGTGAATGGAACGGGTCCGGCGCTCCTTTTCTGGAGCGCTGAACCAGTTCGAATACGGGGGGCAGGGGGTTTCCCTTAAGAGGCAGGGAAGGCACCAGCTCCTGCCCCACCACTCTTGGCTGCGTATCCATTTGTATGGTGACACAAACCAGGGCATGGGGAGGGACACTGCAGTCCTGTGTACCCATTTGTGAGGAGAGTACCCGAGGGGGAAGAGCGGTGGGGCAGGGCCTGGCAAGAAGGCAGCATGTTCCCTGCTTCTTAAGGGAACCCCCCGCCCGCATTCGAACTGGCTCAGATATTCTCAGATGTTCTTCCCTGCCTTTTAAAGGAACCTCACCCCCCACCGTCTCGGGAGTGCACAGAACTGGATCTGTGCACATTCCTTAAGGGCAGCAGTGGTGCCATGTGACTAAAGGAGGATTTTGGCCTTCCTCACTTCCCCACTCCTTTCTTCACTGCATCTCTGATGAATTGCAGAAGAGCTGCAGAGAGAGAGAGAGAGAGAGAGAGAGAAGGCAGGGGGAAGCACTCTATTCTATTCTATTCTATTCTATTCTATTCTATGTATTTTATACCGCCCATTATATACATCTCTGGTGGTTTACACACTATAACCAAAATGTAAAATAATAAACAATAATAAAACATGGAATATTGAAGTTGACATTTGTATGTCAAAACATCTGTCATTTATTTGTGATTTTTAATTTTTTTTTAATCTAGGCAATAAAAAGGTCCGGAGAGAGGACTAATAAAACATTAAAATGATTAAAACAATTTAAGATGTAAATATAAACTTTAAAACTTGTCAACTAAAAGGCCTGTTCAAAAAGGTGTATTCAGCTATTTTTTAAATTCCATCAGAGATGGTGAGATTCTGATTCTATTTGGGAGTGAAGTCCAGAGTCCTGGGGCAGTCCTAAAGAAGGCCTGATTTTGAATCACCACCAAATGAGCTGCTGGCAACCGCAACTGGACCACCCAATGATCTTGATAGGCAGAGGGGTTCATGAAGAAGGAAGCACTTTCTTAAATACTCTGGATCCAAGGTGTTCAGGGATTTGCAAATACCAGCACTTTGTATATGCCCCAGAAACACCTAGAAAGGCCTTGCTATCCATGTAGACTACTTTGCTGTTTTCTCCACTATCCCACCACTTATGAGACAGGTAAGGGGAGGGTGGAGAACTTCTCTGAGCATTACAAATGTGGAAGAATTCTCAGAGGTTACAAGTTCACCTCTGGAAGTTGAACCAGCAATGCTGGGGTTGCTGGTCTGATCACAGTTTCAGACCACGGCCCTGAACTCCTTATTTTACACATTTGTGAAAGTCAGCCAATCATAGAGTCTTGACATTTAAATTCCTTTGTGCTTCGGAAACAGTTCGATTTACAAGTTCAAAGAGGAACAAGCAATCCTTTGGCAAAAACAAAACTGATGGCATGGCATTAGCAACATTATGGAGGCATTATTGCATTAGTGAAATTAGTAACAACAACAAACTTCAAGGGACTGATAGAAAAGCATCACTAGGAGACATAACTAAATTGGAAGTGATTCATAAAAGAACTGGCAATAAAAGGATTTACAGAAAATTATTGGGTAAGAGACAGGAATTAGGAACCTTAGAAACTGGAAAAATAAATTCTGCCCTACATCTTCTGAAACCAAACGTACTCTATTAGTATGGAGGAGAGCTGGCCTTGTGGTAGCAAGCATGACTTGTCCCCTTAGCTAAGCTGGGTCCACCCTGGTTGAATATGAAAGGGAGAATAGAAGTGTGAGCACTGTAAGATATTCCCCTCAGGGGATGGAGCTGCTCTGGGAAGGTTTCAAGTTCCCTCCCTGGCTTCTCCAAGATAGGGCAGAGAGAGATTCCTGCCTACAACCTTGAAGAAGCCGCTGCCAGTCTGTGAAGACAATACTGAGCTAGATAGACCAATGGTCTGACTCAGTATATGGCAGCTTCCTATCTTCCTATGGAAATAAAACATTTAAAATGATTGGCAAACAGTTTTTAAAAAGAATGAGCAAAGATAAATATACAGCAATCAAAACGAGAAGTGGCGTTAAGATGCATAAAGCCAAGAACATCAATAACCAGTTTGTTATTTTTTGATTTGGCAGACAACCCAGAGCTACATTATACAGAACAATATTTAAATACCATATTTGTCCAAATTCAAGATGACCCCCCCAGTTTTTTCCTGCTAAATATAGGGAGAGGGGGGTCGTCTTGAATTCAGAGTCCTCTTTCTTTTAAGTAAATACAGTGATACAGTTTGGGTAAATACAGTCAGCAGTTCATTGACTGGTTCGGTTTCCCTGCCTCCCTGCGTGGAGGCAAAGAGAGGAGCTCCCAGTCAGCGATTAAATGAACTGCTGGCTGGGGAAACTCCTTGGTATTGGCCACACACCCTGCATTTGTTGTCAAATGCAGGGGCGTGGCTACTGCCCAGGAGAGTGCCCATTCAGGTCCTTTCCCATCCTCCCCAGTCAGTATTTCAGCCAGCTGGGCTTTTCCCTCCAGCCCACCGGTGTTTCAGAGAAATACTGGCTGGGGAGGAGAGGGGCACGCCTCATGCTCCCAGCCAGCTGCGTGCAGGAGGGGTCAAGGCGGTGCCCTGGCCGAGGAGTTGCCTTAGTGGGGCCCCCAGACCCTGGCAGCCGAGGTACGTTTGTCCCTCCTTGCTCCATTGTCACCATGCCCCTGCACCTGTATTTAACCTCTCTCTTAAGGCATCATCTTAAATTCACAGTTGCCTTCTATTTGGGTAAATACGGTAATGCAGGGATAAAGTCTCTAAACTTAGAACCTTGCTCAATAATGAACACAAAGATGTTGAAAAAGAACTAAATTAGGGCTAGCCAAATAAAAAAGCTATAAATCTGGATGGCTTTTCTGGATATTATAAAGAATTAACTAATTTATTAATGTCAGTTAATAACGCTTTATAATAAAATTGTAGATGGTTGTCCATTCCAGGCATGTGGTAATGATCTAGAGCCGGCCCTCCTGCAGATGTTGGCTGCACTGCCCTCATCCCTGACTACTGACCCCTGTGGCTGAAGATGATGGGAGTTGTAGTCCAACCGTGTAGCTGATGGGACGGGATGGGATGGGATGGGATGTTGTAGTCCAATCAACAACTGCTGGAGGGCTGAAATTGTGCAGCCCTACTTTAGAGTTACTGTATGGTGATATCCAAATTAGGAAAAGAGCAAGAATCTGGCTGTTCCATCACTCTATTAAATCAAGACCAAAAAATTTTCACAGTCGTTCTGGCACCAAGGTTAAATGTCATCGTTGTGCACTACATTAAGGCCAGCTAAACTGGCTTTATACCCTCTAGACAGCAATGGGACTCAGTAAGGAGATTCTGAATGCAGTTCATAATAGCTTTATATCCAAATGACCTTTAGCAATTTCATCCCTTGGTGCCTGCAAGCCCTTCAACAAATTGGAGTGGCTCTTTTTATTAGCACTACTAAAGAAAATGAATATAGGAATATACTTTCTAACAGCAGTTACCAACTTTATCAAGCAGTAATAGCTAAAATGCATACAAATAATGATACTCCAGATATTCTAATAAATAGAAGCACTAAATAGGGATGCCCATTCTTATCCCTGTTATTTATAATATCAGTGGGCTCTTTAGCAAACACGGTTAGGAGTAACCCAGGGACACAGAGCATAATGAGCTACTAGCATCATGCTCATAAATCTTGAAGTAAAAATATCAATTTGAAGAGGAAAACAGGTCAATACACACACACACACACACACACCAACGATGTTGGGATTGGTGACCATTCCCATTGCACTAAATCCTGGTTTGTGGGCAAGTCTACTAAATGCCTTATTCTCTTAGGTTGCTTGCACACAAAGTAGTTTGTGGATGACCAAGAGTCAGTCAGAATGCTGAGTTATCTACAATTCTTACATATGTGTACACAATATTAATTACAGTGGCTGACATCCGGACTAACAAAGCATCAGCACTTCCAACCAAGTGTGGTGCTGGGTGGGTGCTGGTGGGGTCCTGGATTAAGACAGCATGTGCCCGCAAGAGGGGGATGATTCCCCACTCCCCTGGCATCCTCTGTGCCTGGAAGTGATCCCTGCAACCAGGAAGCAGGTTCCTAAGGGCTGCATGACCCTCACGAACCTACTTCTCGGTCTCAAGAAGTAGATAAAAATTCCCCTTCCCCTCGTGTTAGCAGCAGAGCTGTGTTAATCTCGATGTCAACCTTTTATTTGCGTGGACCAGTGGGATTGGCATGAAAATCAAACTACTGTAATGCCAAATTGGCGATGGGAACTCTAAATTAGGAAGTGCCTTTTCAATTATTTATTTGATTTTTGATGTATGTACTTTCTGGTGTATTTCCTGGTGGGCACGCTAACAGGTGATAAGAGGGTTATATGGAGCACTTTTTGCCTTCTACCGAGTCCACTACTCTAGTCTTTAGTTTCTGCCAATGACTCCCTTATTATATTAATGTAAACCGCCCTGAGCCTTTTGGAAGGGCGGTATAAAAGTTTTAATAATAATAAATAAAATAAAATATTTCCAGATCACCTTTCAGCCTTTACTTGATCAAGAAGTTAACTGGAGCTCATGTCCCACACATTTTTGTTGCTGCTTCTCTTCCTTTCTGCTTGCTCACTTGCTCCTGCCTAGGTGATGCCTTCACTGAAGCTCTTCTGCCTGCCAACTTATCAACCCCATGCCATGTTCATGAGCTTTTTCACAACTTATGCTCCTCTGTTTCCAAAGTCAGCACTATGTATTTCAATGGGGAAAGCATACGGTTGTTTTGTGCAAGAAGATCTGCTCTCATCAGCAATCGCATTTGAAAAAGCACCATATGTATCAAAATGCACTTGGAGCTCCAGAATGAGGCAATTAGGCAATCTGAATGAAAGAATGGGGGCTTACTTCACACCTAATGTGGTGAGCAGTGTTTTAAAAGTTCAAAATACACCACAAGTTTAAATGGGAAAGGACAACATGCTGGGACTTGAACTATATTCCAAAAGGACTATAGGGGCATATAAAACAATGCAGCCTTATTTAAGCTTCAAAAGACATGTATAGTTAATGCTGATTTATCAGATATAATACTCTAAGACTATCATTGTTTTTATTAGCATTTATACAACAAATAACATGCCCAGCTATAAAAAGAATTTTGTATGAATTCATCAGATATTTGCAAGTAGATTTTTGTTTTGTTTTTATGTCAACCTAAATTGCCCCTTTAAAAAACATGTTTGGTTGGGGTTTTTTTTTTCTGCAAGGAAAAACATTGCTGACAAGTTATATACAGCAGATTGCTAGAAGATTGTTTTTCTGGTTTACTATAATGAAACTAAATGCTTTCTATGATGCACTTGGCACAAGCATCTTATTCAAAGTGTGACCTTGAAAATGGCTCTTCAGACATTAATCATTGTAAACTTTATCCATATTGCACTATGGTGTGCCACTGTAAAGAGCTCAAATTCTGACAATGTACCCCAGTTTTCAAAAGGACCTGCAAGCTGAGCTGCCACCTAACAGATGCTTTACTCCTCCATTCAGTACTTTAGCCTCAGGCATGGTTTTAGGTATTTGATTGAATAAGCCAGGTATTATGAGTCAGGGGCAAATTTTGACAACCTCCCCTTCCCCAAGAAACACTCCATCCCACCCAAAAAATATGTTCCTGATGCTCTTTGGGAAGAGAAGGTTGTTGAAATTTCCTCACACACCACTAGCACCTGGAGCATTTCCAGACAGGGCTTTTAGTTTGCTTCTCCTCTGGAATGGAGGGTGCGGTCACGTATCAGCCAGATTTACCCTGAAGTCCCGGCAAGCTATTGGGGAGTACTCCAGACACAATTAGAGTTTTTCATTGTGCGTTAGTGTGTAGCCCGATCTATGTCCGGGGTAAAAAAAATCCACTTTTTGCATCATTTTTTTTGGGGGGGGGGGCAGATTCAGTAAAGCCTTGCTATAAACCCACGGTAAAGCCTGCCGTCTGGAAATGTTCCTAGTGCAGTATTAGTCTAGAACTGTTCAGAAGCACAGCTGCTATGCTAGTATTTCTTCAGCCAGTCTCTTGACCTGTGGAAACATGACAGACAATTCCGCTGCCCTTCCCACCACCCTTTCTAGTTCAGGTATTTTTTTAAACCACATGCTGGCCTTACCTACAACTAGTTTCTATGTCTGGCAATACATGTATTAAATATATTCTTCTTCTAATAAGACTTTGTAGTACTGCATTGATCTCAGCTACGTAGCATTGTTTAAGAAAGTGTTCTGTTTATCACGATTTTGAAAGACCCCGATGATTTTAACCACCTGCTTCAAGGGAGTTGACCTACTTACGCAACAAGTGAAGCAGACTCAGTCTCATATAGTTTGGACAGTAAACTATGACATGCCTCATATCCATTACTGTATAAAGCATTCTCTCCACACAATCAGTTTTCATTTATTCAAAATGCTGTGTAAAACCAATACATCGCAGATACTAATATAACTAATGGTTTGGGTTAAAAGTAGATTAAAGTGGGAATTTTGCCTTAGCCGTAAATATTCCGATCTTTCTTGTGGCTGTAGAGCAGCTTGCACCTTTCTCCTAACCCTAACCCTTTCTCACACAACAACAGAGTTTTCCTTCAGGAGTATAGGTGCAACATATACCCAGATAACAGCCCAATTCAGACACTATAGTCCTATTCCAATGTTACAGAGCGCTCCTGAGCTCATGCGTACAACTTGAAAAGCAGGGAGGAAGTCCCGCCCCATCTCTGTCACTTCCCCCCTTGAGCCTAGCTTTCACACTTATTGTGTTGTTTGTCTGAAAAGGGAAGTTCAGTAAACATGATGGCCAGTGTTTCTATGAGCAGCAACCTTGAGCCCATGAGTTTGCTGCTAGGCATCACACTTAGGGCGCTTTCCTCTTCAAGCAGCGTGGTAAGCATGAATGCCAGGCTCAAGGAGGTGATTGACAGTGGTGGGGTGGGACTTCTTCCCTGCTTTTCAAGTGTAAACTTGAGTGCGGGAGTGCTCCATAACAGCTGAATAGGGCTTATGTGTATATGCATACAGGCGTCTGTACACATGTGCTCACTTTTGTATGAATGGCTGTACATTTGTTCACTTTAAAAGTGAACATGGGTACAGAGCCCTAAAATGTAGAATACAGATACTAAGTGTACTACAGTTGAAACTAGTATATGAGTAAGTGTACATACGTACATTCTACACAGATTATGCACACAAATTAATATAATGTGTGAATGGAGCTTATATCTTTGTAATGTAAAGATTCAGCAATCGCCAAACTAATTTAGCAACAATGAACAAAACCGCACACACACACACACACACACACACACACACACACACACACACCCTTGTTATCAATCCTGGTTAAATGCTGTTTAACCACAGTGATTTGACCAAGATTCAACAGAAATTCTGAATTTTCAGTTCACACTACCTGGGAGCATGGGTGAAATACATCATAAAGTCATTCACACAACCTGAAATTGGGCTAGGGAGGGTGGACTGGGGGTGGGGAAAGGCAGGATTGCATCTAACTTCCCCACAGGTGATCCTTGCTTTGAGTTTGGCCACGCAGCTCGTGCACCCACACAAGCCATGTGGCAGGGAGTAGCGCAGCCATCTGGAGGCTGGAGAACTGAAGCCCAGCCTCCAGAAATCCCACAATGCACCATGATAGGAGTGTGGTGGATTGCGGGATTTCCCCGCTGCCAGGCACACTAGCCGCCTGGCTCTATGAACAGACTGGGGTAGAAGGTAAGGGTGTACACAGAACCGCACAGCTGCGGTCCAGCACTGTGGAGGGGGTTCCTTTAAGGGCAGGGTTTACTTACCCCTCCCACCACTTTGTTCCCTCCAGCGCCCGTATTTTGTGTAGAAATTGGGGCGGCAGGATATCTCTCCACCGCCCCTTCTTCCTCCTGAATGAAAAAGGCTGCAACAAGTCTTCTGCGCATGCGCACGCGCCCTTCACGTCTCCCTGATGCGGCGGGTAGACTGGGCCTCCGATCGCCGGAGGCCCGGTCTACCCGGCCTCGTCCCCTGCCGGCGGGTAGACCGGGCCTCCGGCCGCCGGAGGCCCGGTCTACCCGCCGCATCGGGGAGACGTGAAGGGCGCTGCACATGTGCAGAAGACTTGTTGCAGCCTTTTTCATTCAGGAGGTAGAAGGGGCGGCGGGGAGATATCCTGCCGCCCCAATTTCTACACAAAATATGGGCGCTGGAGGGGGCAAAGCGGCGGGAGGGGTAAGTAAACCCTCCCCACCCTTAAAGGATCCCCCTCCACCCGCACCAGACCGGCCAGGTCCGAACCAGTCCGGAGGCCTTTACAATGGCCTCCGGACCGGTCCGGACACACCACTAGTAGAAGGGTGTATTTGTGCCCTTCTGCCTCAGTATAAGCCCAGGTAAAAATACAGCAAAGAGTGCCAGTAGCAGGACCAATCCTGGTGCCCCACACAAGCACATGTTCCCAAGTAAGACTTTGCAAGCCTGGGTATGTGTATACTGCTTGTGTGTATGCCCTCCATGTCTGAACCCCCAGTTAGGAGGTCCTGGACTATGTGTTTAAGAACTTAAGAACAGCCCTGCTGGATCAGGCCCAAGGCCCATCTAGTCCAGCATCCTGTTTCACACAGTGGCCCACCAGATGCCTCTGGGGAGCCCACAGGCAAGAGGTATGTGCATGCCCTCTCTCCTGCTGTTGCTCCCCTGCAACTTGTATTGAGAGGCATCATGCCTCCGAGGCTGGAGATGGCCCACAGCCATCAGATTAGTAGCCATTGATAGACCTGTCCTTCATGAATCTGTCTAAACCCCTTTTAAAGCCATCCAAGCTGGTGGCTATCACCACATCCCATGGCAAGAATTCCACAGATTAATTATGCGCTGTGTGAAGAAGTACTTCCACTTGTCAGTCCTAAATTTCCCAACCTTCAGTGTTCATGGGGTGACCCCTGATTCTACTGTTGTGTGTGAGAGAGAAAGATTTCTCTCTGCCTACACTCTCCACTCCATGCATAATTGTATATACTTCAATCATGTCTCCCCTTAATTGCCTCTTTTCCAAGGTAAAGAGCCCCGGATGCTGTAGTCTAGCCTCATAAGGTAGGTGCCCCAGGCCCCTGATCATTTTGGTTGCCCTCTTCTGCACCAAAGATGTATGCAGTACTCCAGATGTGGCCACACCATAGATTTGTATCAAAGATAACCTATCTCGTGAAGAAATAGTATAACAATTTTGATTCCCTTTGAGTGAATTAATGACTAGACATTTTAATCACTATTTTGCATATAAATGCACTCATATTTTGCTTTTTTTGTAATAAAAATAAGACCTGTCACTGAGCACTTGCCTACAAACTCAAAGAGCCAAGCCTGGATGTTAACAGGAGCACGGTGCATGTTCAGATATCATTATACAGGGCTTTCAATGACTTAAAAATGAGGTTCAGAGACATTTACATCAAAGGTTTTTGTAGCTTAAGGTAATAATGGTCTGCAAGGCGGATGCAGTTCAGTATCACCGTATGCAAAGCATCTGCATAAAGAAAATTTCTGTCCATTTTTAAAAGCCTTATCAGCAAGAGATAATCTATATATATGGCGGTATTTTCAAATTCCAAACAACTAATTCTTGCTATAGCTACTGCAGCAAAAATGCACAGCAGAAAGAAAGTATCCATTCCACAGGGATCAAAGTACTGCACATTTTTCTCTAAGCACAGCCCTTTCTTTAATAAGCACTTCGGCAGATCACTGTCATTGTTCTAGATAATGAATCACCTACACATACATTTTCAAGTGTAATGACAGTCTTGCTTATTAAAGACCTCTCAGCTGAAGGGGCAGAATATTATGAACTGGCCAATCCATTCATTTTCTTGAATATGTTATTCAGTATTTTATGCTAAAGCAGCAATCCACCATCCATTTTAGTACAATGATCCTTATGTTCAATAAAACTGAAGTGCCGCATCATAAATCATTACAGTCATTTATTCTACATTAGACATATTAGACACTCTATTCCATAATCTATTACAATAAGGTGGATTTAAATATACCCCAAGGAACTGCAATAATAACTCGAGGACCAAATATAGCAACTGTGGATAAAATATGGTTAACCTAAAATTGCACCAGCCAAATGGAGACTGCTGAACTTTAAATGAAATTCCAAAAGGGTGATAATCTAAATCAAATAAACAAGCAGCGATGAAATTATAGACCCTTCTCTAGGACATCTGTTTAAAAGATTCAAAAATTCTTTACTAAGATTTTGAAGGGAGATGTCAGGTTTAATTAACTGATTTATTCATGAAGAAATCCCTCTTTAAAAAGACCATAAGGATGTCTTCTTACGATCAGCCGGGCTAAGGAAGCCAAGCCTGGTCGTGGCAGATCGTCAGAACTGCTGGGAACCATGCAGCTCTCAGTAGCAAACCCGTCAAAAGAGGCCTGCCACTTAGTTGGGATTAAGGGCACGATTGTGCCCTTAACATGAACTAAATGATTGTGTGTCGGTGCTGCACGGTGTTGTGTGGCTCTGACACAGCAGCAGCCTCCCAGCCAGTGCCGGAGGAGTCCCAATAACACACTGCTGGGGCGGCTTATCTCGGCCCCCGACCCGCTGCACTGCCAGAGGAGGCCCACTCCCAGACCCAGACCAGAGATAGTCTGCGAGGGAGGTAAGCTTTTTAAGGCTTCTTCTCCTCATGCCCTTTCTCACCGATTGTGAGAAAGGGCTCAGTGGCTGACATCCAGACTAAATGACCCAGTATGACTACTCAGGAGTCACTCCAAAGGACTACTTAATTCAATAGGATTTCCACTGAATAATTTACTTCGGATGTCAGCCAGTGTTATGAATATGAAGCATACATGCATTTACACACAAACACAAACCTTTGGGGAACGGCAACCAGATGCCCCTCCTGCTTAGAGCTTACTATTATCTTTTATTTTCCTTTTGTTATCCTATGTGAGATCTAGTTGCTTGCTGCTTAGATTGCAAAGGGGCCAGAGAAGGACCAGCTCTCTCTTACTTTTTGTGATAACCTTCTTAACTACTACCTTCCTTACTACAGGGAAGACAATTTAGGCTATAATGTGGGAGTCAGAGGAGGATTTGTGTGGATTTAATTAAAGACCTCCTACCTCCCCCCTCCCCAATTATTTGAGCACGTTCTAAAGCTACATATATGTTTTCTTATCAGGTTACTTTTTATTTTTACCATTGTAACTCATGAATTCAGTGGCAAAATCCCAATTGATTTTAATCGAATTGCAATGCACCCTTCGGTGATCATTCAGCATTTCTGCATTTTCTACAAAATATTCCTTTTTAGAACGTAGCATTCACACTGAGCAAGATTTCTGCAGGTATGTTTGGTGCTGTGAGTCTCCATTTGGACAAAAATAGCTGAGTCATGCAACCTGAACCAGTGCAAACAATCTGGGAAGGTGGAGCATGCATCGTCAATCCCTGAACTCTTAATGAAGATAAATTTATGTCTGTTGTTCATGCTTGCAGTAATGTAAGTTTGGCCAGTAATTCTGGGCTCATTCTACTGGATAGACAACTGCATGCTTGCCCAACTAGCAGAGTTGGCTAAGTCAGGGAAGGGTTTCCCCTAGCATCTTTAGTAACACCCCCTACCACCCGAGTTTCAAAGTATTGGTGCATACAACATGGATTTGAACAAGCGTGGTAACACATTAATAGAACAATAAGCTAGGGGAGGAAGTGGGAGGATGAGGATAGTCTTGGTTTATTTCCTCTCATCCTGAGCTTTGGGTGTTCAGACATAGCAACAGGAGGGTACACTCCTAAGAATATCCCAAGTAGACTAGTTGCACAAGGAGCAGGAATAGCTTGATACAACCAAGGGCCACCCAATCGCTGAGTGGCAAGAGTGAACAGATGGGATCCATTTCTTATTTCACTTAAAACCTACGAATCTATTCCAATGAGGCATGAGCATGTAAATGTCATGTCCAAGGGAATAAAGCCTAGGATATTTCACTTCCAACACCTCACTCCAGGTTGAATATGACAATAAGTTACTTATACAGGGGAAAAATTTCACTGATGGCATTTCAGAACAACTGAACTAGGAAGCCTTGTTTATTATGCAGAATGACTGTACTGAGGGTAGTTATTTCTGTGATATTTTTGAATACAGGCCCATGTAATGGATATATTCAGATGAAGAACAGGAACTAAGTAGCTACCCATGTAAAGATAATAAAAAGACTTGAGTGGCACATAGCCTGGAACTGAAGTTGCCCCCGAGTAACAGATGATGATGCAGAAATTACTTTATCCCCTATCTCTATGGCATTTGCCCATCATTAAACATTGCACACAAATGGTCCTGTTCAGTTGGAACCTAGAAATGGCAATCAAATCCATATGGAATTAACAGCTGTGGAAATACTGATTGCAAAACACTGTCAAAACACAAATGTTCAAAAATGGAGGGACTGCTTAGCCAAATTATGGAATCTAAGGGAGATGCCCAAACCAACCAAAAATATGTGTTTTAGGGATGGTGGATTTTGTAGAAACATGTTGTAGAAATTGGTCTCCACCAGTAAGTTTAATCAAAAGTTCTAATATGGATATAAATGCTTACCAGAACATTTGTAAGAATTATGTGATCAATTTAGATAGTTTTTAAATATGTATTTATGAGGAAAACCGCTTTGTACTTTTGTATGATTAAGAGGGAGGGAGGGAGGGAGCCAATCAAACTGAAGTGGTCTGTGGTATGTTTGTTACCAAGAACAGAAACACAGAAGTCACACTGGCTACACCATTGTTGGTTGGTGGATTTTGGTCTTAGCACAGGTTGGTGCTACATGTTTGCCTTGACTTGCTCTGATAAATCCTTACTGGTGCACCGGAAAATTCATGTTACAGTGAATATATCCAGGCCTGGAAGAGACAGATTACCAGATGCAGATTAGCCAAACTGTTTCTATGTGAAAGGTGACTATGAATCTGCACCCAGATTCGCAGGGGCTTCACTTTTAAAGCATCAGTCACAAAATAAATTGTGAAATCTCCCTGTCTGCTCCTAACAGACCGCCACATAATCTTTGGTTTATTTTGCAGCTTCTTATGAGCCACTATCTCAAATGGTTTCTTAACAGTCCAGATGCAGTATTTCTACCATTTCGTCCTTCACCACTAATTAGATAATCCAAACAATCAAGTTTATCTAGCGTGATTTGTTTGTTACAAAACCACACTGAACATAAGTTATGGCCCATTATCCTGTTCTTCTCTCCCTACATATTCCATTATTTTGCAAGTCACGGATATTAGGCTTCGGGCTGACTGGCAAATTGCCAGAATTGCTCATTTCCTTTTTTGAAGACACAGGAAGTACCACTTTCATTACTATCAATTACCTGGTTTTTCATGAGTTTTCAAACAGCCACTGCCTCTGATAGGTTACATTTATTAGCTAATTTCACTAAAGTCCTTAAGAACAATTTAGGAAGATTTTCTTATTGGTAGAGAGATGCTGAGTCTCTCTTTCTCTCCCCCCACCCCCTGAGACATCTTGCAGTTTTAAAGCCCAATGATACTCCTTAAGCAGAAGTACGACATCTCAATAGACCTAGTTACAGAGGAGCTCTTATGCCTGGACTTCCAGGCCGGGCCCTTTGGGCCCCCACCCCAAATCCTCTTTAGTCTATCCCGGGTAGTATCGTTGCCGGGGGGCTAAATGTGACTGTGACCTGCGCTGGGCAGTCGAGTGTGATCTTTGCTTTAGAGACAGAAGAAAGAAATATGTGGGATGGGAACAGGGGCGTAACTATAATAGGGCAAGGGGAGACAGTTGTCTGGGGGCCCACTGCCTTGGGGGGCCCCCCAGAGGCAAGTCACATGCCGCGCACCCACCCAGGCTTCCTTCAGTTGTATTCATCCTCTGAAATTGATGTGAGTCTTAAGACCTGGAGCTACCAGAACAGCATGTCTTTCTCTAGTACCATTAAATGACTTGCATCGTCCACAATTTACATTGGTGGGAGGGGCCATTTTAAAATCTTGTCTCTGGCCCCACTCCAACCTTGCTACGCCCCTGGATGGGAATATGTTAAGTTGTGTGTTGAAATGTTTCTGCTAATGCATATTTGCCTAAATAGACCTGTTTTATATTATTACATTCTTGTGAGTTCAGTTGCTGTTTGTGCCCTGAAGAAACCACATGTTAAAAATACTGCATGTGTCACTGTGTGTGTGTGTGCGCGTGTGCGTGTATGCAGGAGGATGATGCTTAACTTGCGGGTGGGGGAGGGGTTCCAAAGGCTTTTAGGTCCAGGCTCCAAAATTAACTAGGTGCACCTCTGCCTGGTTACCTACCCTGGTTAAATGTAGTTTAACCACAATGGTTTGCTCTGGATTGCCCAGAAATACTTGACTCTCGCAGTCAGTTGTGCAGGGCTCAGCAATCCTGGTTAACTCTTTCACCAAGGTTGCTGTGACTGTGTGAAATGCATCCTTACTATTGTTTTGAAGACAATAAAGACCATACATCCAGTGCTGTAATACTCTTCAGTGGTGGTGGTGGTGATGGTGGTAGTATGTAGTGGTGATAGTAGTAGTAGTAGTAGTAAAAGGCTAAAACTTTGTTCACAAATCTATTATGTATTTATTTTATTAATATTAAGTGCCCAACATTTCTAAAAGTGTAAAAGACACAGCCCCTGCACACAGGCTCCCAAGATATTAATAAAGACATTAGGGAGTAAAGTAAAGTAGAAGGAGAGAAGGGTTAATTGGGATAATCCAGGAAAAACCAGGATATACTTTGTCAGCTGAATAGAGAAGTGGATAGAGTCATATGCTAGGGTGAAATATATTCTGTGAAAAGGAGGTGCACAGAGTGCATTTGGGGATGAGTCAGGGAAATCTTATACTGGGATTAGTACCTGTAAGGCAAAGAGTCCAACAAGCAGGGGCATTGCTAACTGCTCCAGAGCTCTAAAAAGGATTTGGGGCATAACCCCCATTATCCATATCTAATGATAATGAGACATGATAATGAGACAGTGGCCAGGAGCACTTTTTATCAGCTTCGGCTGATACATCAGTTATGCCCATTTCTGGAGGTAAACGTAAAGTGTGCCATCGGGTCAGTGTTGACTCTGATGACCACAGAGCCCTGTGGTTGTCTTTGGTAGAATACAGGAGGGGTTTACCACTGCCTCCTCCTGTGCAGTATGAGATGATGCCTTTCAGCATTTTCCTATATTGCTGCTGCCCGATATAGGTACCAGCAGGGATTCAAACCGGCAACCTCATGCTGTCATGTTTATCATATGTTTTTAAAATTTTGTAAACCGCCTTGGGGTTGTTTTTAATGAAAGGCGGAATATAAATTAACAATAAATAAATAAAATATAATGCTTGCTAGGCAAGTCACAGTGGTGCATATGCTAGTAACCTCCAGGCTTGACTTCTATAATGCACTCTACATGGGGCTGCCTTTGTATGTAGTCTGGAAACTACAATTGGTACACAATGTGGCAGCCAGACTGGTCTCTGGGACAACCCGAAGGGATCATATAACACCAATTTAAAAGAACTGCACTGGCTGCTGCTATGTTTCCAAGTGAAATACAAAGTGCTGGTTATTACCTAGAAAGCCCTCTGTGGCTTGGGTCCAGGGTACTTAAGAGAGCACTTTCTCTATCATGAACCCTGTCCCCTATTAAGATCATTAAGATCATCTGGAGAGGTCCAGTTACGGTTGCCCCCAGCTCATCTGGTGGCAGACTGAGGACTGGGCCTTCTCTGTGGCTTTGGAATATGCTCTCTGTTGCTTTCAGGAAGACCCTCTTTCTCTGTTTGCTTTCAGGAAGACCCTCAAGTTTGCTTTCAGAGAGACCTCACCAGTTTTCTCAGGCTTTTAATTGAAAATAATTTTAAACTGTTTTTATCTCATGAGATTGTTTTAATTTTTTTATATTTTGTGAATTTTTTCTTTTTACTCTGTTTATATTTGTTGTGTTTTGAATTGTGAATGCCACCTAGAAATGCATATATCAGGCTGTATATAAATATGACAGATAGATAGATAGATAGATAGATAGATAGATAGATAGATGTAGCACCATGCTCTGGAAAGGCAGCAATTGCTAGATTTCTGCCTACTGTGGAGCTAAAGGTGCAGGAAATCAAAGTTGGCCTCACTATTTAACACTACTTAAAGTATTTTGAGGAAACGTTATTGTCAGAGACCTCAATAACAACTGGGCTATTTTCCATGGCCTTAGGACTTGGTAAAAGGTAAAGTGTGTCGTCAACTTGGTGTTGACTCCTGGCACCCACGGAGCCCTGTGGTTTTTCTTTGGTAGAGTACAGGAGGGGTTTACCATTGCCTCCTCCTGCGCAGTATGAGATGATACCTTTCAGCATCTTCCTATATCACTGCTGCCCGATATAATACCAGTGGGAATTCGAACCGGCAACCTTCTGCTTGTTAGTCAAGCATTTCCCTGCTGCACCATTAGGTGGCTTATGGCTTGGTAGGTAGATTTTATTTGAATAAATACACTTTCAAAACTGCTAAACACAAATTTCCAGAAAAATAAAGCAGCAGCAGAAAACCTGCTGGCAAAAACTACCATTCTCCTCAAAGCATGAGAAGGGCTTTCATTTTCTGGTTGATGATGTATTTATCTATGAAATTTTAGATTCTGAACTGCACATTTCAAATTTACATTTTTGGATTTTGGTGTCTGTGTATGTATTCATCTCGTCATTCAGTTTTGAATGAATTTATCAATTTTGGTTTCACTCAGTACTATTTGCTGCTGAGCCACACTGACCTTCCACCTAAAAATGAGATACCACAGGAAGATAATGCCCTCCAACCATTTGAGGCATGCTCTGTCTTCTCAGAAATCACCTTCTGTCTCCAATATTAGTGACCTCAATTGTAAAACAAACATCAACGTAATTTGATAAGCAAAACGACAAAAGACATTTTTCAGAGTAACAATGCTAGAATGTGAGAGAGGACATTGCCTGGACTGTGTTTACTTATACCACTGTAGCTGCTGGTTAAAAAGGTTTTTCAGGTTTTTGCATTGTTTCAAAAGCCTTAAAAAACTGTTTTTACAGAGATAACAGTGGGACAAAACAAATATATTTACCAAGGGCAGCAACGCCTCTTTCATAATATTTTCAATTCTCTTAAAATGGTTGGTTCACTTGCTCCGCAGTAGTAGATGTGCAGAAGTGCTATGCATTGAGAGGGAACCTTCAGTGTCCATGTGTCAAAGGTAGGGACACTGAAGGCAGAGGGCAGAGCGATTTTCACTTTTCTGCCATCACTGCAAAAAATCTTTCCACTTGCAGGAATATGTTCCTGAGGGTTGTGCAGCCCTCAGGAACATATTCCTGACAAGCTGAAAGGTATTTTGCAGCATGGGGAGAGAAGGGTATATTGCATCCCCCCCTTTGTTCCTGCTCAGCTGTGCAGAAAGCCTTTGTCACATGGATGCTGAAGGCTCCCTTTGGATGTGCAGCCCTTCTTCCGCCCACCTACTGCTGTGCACCGTGTGGGCTTTTGCCTGCCAAACAATATTGAAAACAATCTGTCTTTGAATTACTTGGCTTTTTATGACTCACAGAGCATCCTATTCCTAAAAGCCAAGCTGTGTATTTGGCACAAGAAGCCATTCTTCATCTCTAACATTATTTCTTCCCCAGAAACCATCCTTTTTTGTTTTCATTGAGGAATTTAAGCCATTTTATTTATACAGATATTTATTTATTTATTCATGGATTGATGCTCTGTTAGAGCCACCCGGATGAAAACTTGCGGAGCTGCATGGATGCTTTGGATGACAAAGTAAATATTTTGTGCGTAACAGATATTGTTTAAAAAATAAAACATTTTAATGGTAAATAAACAATGGAATTCTGTATATGTTATGAAGTGAATTCAAATCCCCAGGAGAACTCTGATCTTGTTCTCAGGAAGAACTTCATAAATTCAACAAAATTAGGTATTCACATACTGATGATAATCCAACTCTTTTTATTTAGGGCCTAGTTTACATTTCTCTTTGTCCTTCCTAAAGCCATTCTGATAAATATATAAAGATATTCATGTCCACAGATGACAAATGCTCAAGCAATGTTTGGAATTTTGAGCCAAGTCGGTGGAAGTCTTGTCTCCCCAAGAGCTTCTGCATTCTGCCCTGTGTTGTGAACCAGAGAACCACATGACAAATTTGTTCTCTCATGCATGGCTGAATGCCTTGCCCTGCACTCTAACCTTAACCCATCTTTCCTATGAACTTAACCGATCATCCAAACTTCGAAGCAGTTGAAACTTTCTCCAAATATGGATCTTCTCATCACATTTGCTCTGGCTTATGACCTCGAACTAGCAGCCTACAATCCAAAAGCGGTGCTAGAATGATGACCACATCTCCTGAGCAAGGGCGGGGGGTGGGTCAGAAATGCTAGCTTTAATTCAGTTGAAAAGGCAGAAATGCTCCTTTCTGATGGAATATAGTTTCTCCAACTCCCCTCCACCTTGTCTGACAAGTAATGAAATACCAAGGGCTAAAATCACTGCATAATGATTTTCAGAAAAGTTTAGAATTTACTACTTGGAATGTTTCTTTATCCTGTATTCAAAATCCTCTAAAATTTTGCTATAATTTAGGCAGATGAAAGGATGAGGAGAAAAACATCTAGTCAGAGCTTAAACTCAAACATTGTAGAATAATTTTTGTCCATTAAAATGCCTAATGTTGTGTTATTGATATTGTACCTGAACTTGCTTTTCACATTTTGCCCATTTTTTAGCCCATATGAAATTTTTAATTCTTGGCTACCACCAGAACACCACAGATTATACTGTATTCTCCTAAATCCAAGACTAAGTTTTTTCCAAGTTCTTTGAGGTTAGAAATTGGCAGGGAGGTCATCCTAAATTTACGGTCCTTGTCCCTGGGCCTTTCCCCCTTGATTCTACTTAATATGGGGTGCGTATAATGGACACAGAGGGCCAAATCGATTTAAGCAAGGTTGTGAATTTTTCATCAGTGTAGGTCTTACATATTTACACTCCCCAGCGTCATATCTTACTCAATTGGAAGTCCCAAAACATAGGAGGATGTTCACCTTGGCACATTGACATGCCTTCCCTTCAGCTTGCCTGAAGGACATTTCAGAAAGACCCCACTTGCAGAGCTACAACGCCCCTGTGACTCCAGGCAGACTGAAACAACTGAGCATGTCCCACTTTCACTGTTTGTATTACAGAAACATTCGCTCCTCCCTTATCTACCCATTGCTATGCAAACACCCAGGACGTTCGAGCCATATCTATGTCTCTATGCTGCTCTCTGACTCCAAGCCCGCTACTGCATACAGTGTTGCCAGGTTCTGTGCGGCAGCATCCAAAATCCATCAGACGCTGGTAATTGATGGGTCCAAACAGCTCTAGTCTGATCTCCTGCAGGCTCCTGTGTGCTATAATGCATTCATCCAACACAGCACAACGTGTGAAAAACTTGTGCTCCTCCCCCTTTTTTTTGCACTACAGCTTTGTGCTTTTGATATATAGTTATATAATCTTGCTATATTTATCACTTAGGCTTGTATGCAATTATGCATTTTTGTGCCCTTTATCCCTTTTATGTTATTTTATGCCCTTTTATGCATTTAAATGCTTTTTAATGTATCAATATGCATTATACTTTGCACCATGTAATCACCCCCCGTATTTTATGCTGGTCTATGAGTGTGATAAAAATGACTGAATTCATGGTCCTTTTCCTTTTGGGTAGTCAGTATAACCTAGATTTAACACGTATTTTAAAAGGGGGTAAATATGGTAGTTCTGCCAAATTTACACATGGATTTACCTTCTCCAATCTGTAACACACACACACACACACACACACACACACACACACACACACAGGAGCCTTCTAAAGGAAGGCAAAGGTGGATAACAGAGCTGGCAGTATGGACCCCACTCATTGTTTTGTGAAGAATTCCTCTCAGACCCCCATGACACCTTCAAACCACAATCATGCTAGGATATTTATTTAAATGGGTTCTCCTTTCCCAGACCCCAGTTCACTGGGATGAAACAAGCAGTAGCAGCAATTCCAATGCTTTTACAATATAAAAGATCCTTTTTACCCCTTCTGAAAGTGGGTCACATCACAAACCACAAAACCCCGGACTGGCATAGGGAAAATGGAGATGAATCTGGGGCAGCTGCTCAGACATCTTTACTCAACTAATATTTTGCAAACCATGGATCAGTGCCAACCAGTAGAGTACAGTAACTGTTTCAGTTCTCATGTCTACGTTGCAACAGGATTGATAATATTGAAATACGTGGCCTATGAGAATCTGAATGAGAGGCCTTTTGGAAATACCAGTTACCCTTCATGCATCCATATTTAGGTACATTTATTTGTTCTGCTTAGTGTCTTTCTCTAGCTGGAATCCTATGATAGTATTAGCAGTGACTTCTACCAAGAGTTTCAGTTCAGGGTGAAGGCAAGCCAATTAATTACATTCGGCACAGAAGACCTCCACAGACAATATTTATTCTATGGGAGTTGAACTAAGTGTTCTCCATTTTGTTAACGCTCAGGTGGCAAAATGAGCAAAGTGGAAATTGACCTGACAAAGAAAAAAAGAAAAGAAAAGGATTAAATTTCCCTTGTCCTATTTAAAAAGGCATTGCTCGACCACATCCCATCTTCCCTTATTGGCATTTAAGCTCTTGGTATTGGAAAGATAATGTAGCACATTTGACATGACATTCATTCTATTGACAAGAGGGTGCAGGCATTATCAATACATAATTCCACGGCGTAACTTCAGAAATGTTAGCAGTGGAAGATTGCTCAAAAACCAGAGGCCAAGATTTGACTAGAGGGCAACATTCATAGAGAGGAAGGAATATCTGTGTCGAAGAGAAAACATATTTAAAACACTGTACTGGTAAAAACAACAACAACCTTTTGTTACCTAGTTGACTACTAATATGGAATGGTACTGAAAGTTCCAAATCTTAGCTCGGAGCAAGGTGAGCTCAAAGGCTGTGTGCATTTTTTTAAACACATTGTCATTTAGCTGGCAAGTCAAGCACTTAGAGCACACTGAGTACACACAGCGTGGTGTAGTGGTTAGAGTGCTGGACTAGGACCGGGGAGACCCGAGTTCAAATCTCCATTCAGCCATGATTACTTGCTGGGTGACTCTGGGCCAGTCACTTCTCTCTCAGCCTAACCTACTTCACAGGGTTGTCGTGAGGAGAAACTTAAGTATGTAGTACACCGCTCTGGGCTCTTTGGAGGAAGAGCGGGATATAAAATGTAAATAAATAAATAAATAAACAAACAAATAATTCTGGCCACAGTCACCCATGCCTTAGTCACATTTTAGCCGGATTACTGCAATGAGCTTTGTGTGGGCCTGCCCTTGAAGAATATTTGGAAAAGTCAGTTGGTGCAGAATGCAGCTGCCAGGGGTACTCTCTGGAACTGCTCGCTCAAATATCACACCTATTTTGAAAGAGCTTCACTGGCTGCCAGTTTGTTTCTGGATCCAGTTCAAGATGCTGGTTATAACCTTTAAAGCCCTTAACGGTTTGCTCCCAAGGGTTTCTGCCCACCCAACAAGGTTGTCAGAGGGGCCTTTGCTCTGTGTGTTGGCACTGAGTGAGGATAATTGTTCGTGCAGGATAAGGCCTTCTCTGTTGCTGCCCCCAGGCTCTGGAATGCTCTCCCAGTGAATGTCCACTCTTTGACATCTGTGGCTGCTTTTAAAAAACAACTAAAGACCTAGCTGGACTGAAACCCTGTGGATGACAATGCAAGGCCTGAAAGGAAATGTGCTGCTGGGGACATGCTATCACCCTCTGGATCAAAATGCTGACAGTGACTGGGAATTGTAGGAGGAAATCAGGGAGGCGTCAAGGAGAGGCAGGGCTATAATAATGGGTGACTTCAATTACCCACACATAGACTGGGTAAATTCACAGTCAGATCATGAGAAAGAGGTCAAATTTCTAGATACATTGAATGACTGTGCCCTGGAACAGCTGGTCTTGGAAACAACCAGAGAGAAGGCGACCTTGGACTTAACCCTGAGTGGCACCCAGGACCTGGTGTGGGATGTCAGTATCATCAACCCTTTAGGGAACAGTGACCATAGTGCAATCAAATTCAGCATACATGTGGCGAGAGAATCACCAAAGAAGTCTAACACAGACACTTTGAATTTCAGAAGAGGAAACTTCTCCAAAATGAGGAGTATGGTGAAAAGAAAGCTGAAAGGGAAAATCAGGAGAGTCACTTTGCTCCAGAATGCATGGAGTTTATTCAAAACCACAATACTAGAAGCCCAGTTAGATTGTATACCCAAAAGGAGGAAAGGTATCACTAAGTCCAGGAAGATGCAAGCAGGGCTAACAGTAGCGTAAAGGAAGCCATAAAAGGGAAGAAAACTTCCTTCCAAAATTGGAAGGCCTGTCTAAATGAGGAGAACAGAAGGGAACACAAACCCTGGCAAAAGAAATGCAAGGTGACAATAAGGGAGGCAAAAAGAGAGTTTGAGGAACATTTAGATAAAAGCATCAAGAGGAATAACACAAACTTCTTTAAATACATCAGATGCAGGAAACCTGCCAGGGAGGCGGTTGGACCGTTTGATAATGAGGGATTGAAAGGGATTATTAAGGAGGATATGGAGGTTGCAGAGAAGCTACATGGGTTCTTTGCGGGCAGAGGATACTGAGCATATATCTGTTCCTGAAACAGGCTTTTCAGGGATGGAGGCTAAAGAACTGCGTCAGATAGCAGTGACAAGATATGATGTCTTAAACTGTCTGGAAAAACTGAAAACTAGCAAATTGCCAGGGCTGGATGGCATCCATCCAAGAGTCCTCAAAGAATTCAAATGTGAAATTGCCAACCTACTTGCTAAAATAATAACTTATCCCTGCAATCAGACTCTGTACCGGAGGACTGGAAAGTAGCAAATGTAACACCAATCTTCAAAAAGGGATCCAGGGGCGATCTGGGAAATTACAGGCCGGTTAGCTGAACATCAATTCTTGTCAAATTGATGGAAAGCATCCTCAAGGATAAAATTGTAAAGCACATAGAACAACAAGCCCTGCTGGGAGAGAACCAGGA
Source organism: Hemicordylus capensis (assembly GCF_027244095.1). Classification (NCBI taxonomy): domain Eukaryota; kingdom Metazoa; phylum Chordata; class Lepidosauria; order Squamata; family Cordylidae; genus Hemicordylus; species Hemicordylus capensis. The sequence goes on from NC_069662.1 coordinate 108,519,284, forward strand.
TGGCTTCTCCAAAGGTAAATCTTGCCTCATAAACCTTTTGGAGTTCTCTGAGAGTGTGTGGATAAGGGTGATCCAGTTGACATAGTATACCTGGACTTCCAAAAAGCTTTTGATGAAATTCCCCATCAAAGACTCCTGAGAAAACTTAGCAGTCATGGGATAAGGGGACAGGTTCATGTATGGATTGGTAACTGGTTGAAGAACAGGAAATAAAGGGTATGGATAAATGGAGAGTTTTCACAATGGAGGGAAGTAAGAAGTGGGGTCCCCCAGGGATCTGTACTGGGACTGGTGCTTTTTAATTTATTCATAAATGATCTAGAAGTAGGGGTAAGCAGCAAGGTGGCCAAATTTGCAGATGACATCAAACTCTTTTGGGTAGTGAAATCCAAAACAGACTGTGAGGAGCTCCAAAAGGATGTCTCCAAACTGGGCGAGTGGGCGACAAAATGGCAAATGTGGTTCAGTGTTGGCAAGTATAAAGTGATGCACATTGGGACGAAAAACCCCAGCTTCAAGTATATGTTGATGGGAGCTGAGCTGTTGGTGACTGACCAAGAGAGGGATCTTGGGGTCATGGTGGACAGCTCGTTGAAAGTGTCAACTCAATGTGCGGCAGCTGTGAAAAAGGCCAATTCCATGCTAGGGATCATTAAGAAGGAGATTGAAAATAAAACAGCTAATATTATAATGCCCTTATACAAAACTATGGTGCAGCCACACCTGGAGTATGGTTCGGCCACACCCAGATCGGCCACCCACACAGCTGCTGGCTCCATCATGGAGCCGGCGGGTGCTGCTGGGATCGGGGGCTGCGCTGCCCCCAGAAGTTCCAAGATGCCCCACGTGGGGCATCCTACACAGACCCCCAAGCCCATGAGGCTGCTTGCAGCCTCCCAGTCGGGGGTCTACTCGTATGTCGCCGCGTGCTGTGGTGACACATGAGCAAAAAAACAAGGTTAATGGAGCGATTGCTCTGTTAATGTTGCTTAAGAGGAGGGGGATTTAATGAGGCTAGCTGCTGGACACTGCACAACTCCCGTTACAGCACACTATCACCCAAAAGCAGGCTGAGCTCCCTTAGGATCATCCTTTTGGGCGATCGTGGGAATAACCTCATTATGATTTTACAATTAGGAATAAAGAGCCTCTCAAGATAACTTACTATTATAACTGGTATTCAGAACTATCAGGGTTCTGATATGTATCTCCCTCCATTAATCTGTCTGGGGTTTTTTTTTTGGAAAGCTATCGAAGAATTTACAGGTAGAGCTAATCTCTAAGCATGGAATTCTGATAATGTCTGAATAGTAATGCTGCTGGCTTTACTTTTAGTTAAAGTACTTTTAGCTAAACATACAACTCAATTCAGTATAAGACTATTTCTGAAGCCCCCTTCAATTCTGTCTGTGCAAACTGTCTTCATAGAGTTGTGGGCAACATACTTGTAATAACTGCAGTTGGTCTTGGAGAGCAGGGTTAAAACCCTCGCTCAGCTATGAAGCTCACTAGGTGACCTGATTCACCAGCTCTCAGCAGAGAGTTGCTGTGAGGATAAATTGGGGGGGGTCGCCCTGAGATCCTTGGAGAAAAGTTGAGATAATCAGACTGAAACGCTTGGTCCTTTTAGGAGCTTGCTACGTTCCTGACGCCCCTCCCTGCCGAATTAACAGCATGGTCTGAGAGTGCCTGTGTGCCGCTACCAGCTCAGCAGCATGTCCTGAGAGCACTTAGTGCCCACGCGTGCATGGGGGAGCAGGACATGCAATCTTGTCCTTCCTCACAGGCAGCAAAATGTCTTCTGCCAGTCCTGAAGCACAAAATCATTGATGAGAGCCAGCGGGGGGCGGGGGACAACCACCAACAGAATGAAGTACAACGCAGTCTTGATCACTCAAAAGGCCCGAGGAGGTCTCATCAATTCTATATTTGGATCATCAGAAATTCAGATTAATGAGCATGGTATTTACAAAGGGTTACACTGTTGTGAAGCTACACAGGATACACACACTGTTAATTAGGCTAATCAGGACATTTGGTTAATCAGTTTTCAGATAATTGATTTTGCTGTATTCTACTGCTGTCTTGTACTGTGCCACTTTTTAAGCTGCTTTAAACAGTAAGGGTTTCATTGAAGAAAAACTGCTACAATCCAGTGTGTTCATGAAGGCTCCAATGCACTCAGTTTTGCACATATGAATAAAGCAGATCCCCTAAGCACAGAAGGGAGCAAAGCATGCTTATGTCTTCACGGGGCTCTCTCTGCATTCTGAACTCCTGCAGAGTTATGGAATGTTTTTAATATGAGTTGAACGACACATAAATACAAAGGACCATCTGTAGATTAACACCCAACTGGCTCCCTTATGTTTCTACCAAAAGAAAATTAGCTTTCTCCATCATCCAATATTCCAGTGAGCTCTTTAAGAATCGACTGGCATAAAAATAGCTAGAAAGAATAGTAAAGGATTTAATACAATTGCAAACCTCTCCATTTGTTCATATTTGGAATTTCAGCCACATTACTAATAAAAATAACTTTTAAAAATCTAGAGCTAGCACACTCCCTGTGCATAAGGGAGAGAATCTCCCCCCTACTCACTGAATGCAATCAATGAACAAGAGTGAATGAAGTAAGAAAAATTAAGAGGTCTAAAGATCAAGCTGAGAATAAAACAAAGACACATAAGCAATTAAAAAAGATAAATGGGCTGTAATTTAAAACAAAATATTTGAGTCCCAGCCTCGGCATGTTGAGCTCTTGGGCATGTATTACGACAACGGCATGCAAATACTAGCAAGTCAAGACTTTCCTCCCAACTATGTTTTCATTAAAGATTCTGCTTTTTTCCAGAATAATAGTAAATGACACGTGAACTTCATATGAACTATAGGTCATGAAAGGATTTAGCATTGGCATTTTTAATCTAAAATGTCTGTGCCAGAAAATCAATATGTTTCAGTTGCAGCATTCGAATGCAATTTTCTTCACGTAACAGGATTTCTTTCTTTCTTTCCTCCGCTTCTCTCTCTCTTTCTCTCCCCCTCTCTTTCCCTCCTTTGCCCTTTCTCTCAGTCTCTCATTTTTAAAGAAATAATGACTAATTCCCAGTTTTTCTATGAAACAAGCAGCTGTGTTATAAGGTAATGACATCAATAACACATTACATGTAAACAGAAAATGAACAAAAAAATCATTCAAGGCCCTTTTCAAACCAGCGTGCTTTTCATCAGTGCTATTACTGGTTCCATTCACATTATCGGATTGAACCATGCTGCATAACCAAGGTGCTGACAAGCCTTGATTACCCAATAACTCCTGTATTCCTTTCAGGCAGGTTCACCGAAAGGACAGGAATGCAGGGCCTTCCTGTGGGGCAGACTGCTTTCCACAGAGACTCAAGTCAATGAAACCCAATGCCCTTGTGGCTCCACGCACCAAAATGGGGCTTTGCATTTCCTGATATGTATTTATGACTTTTGCCTTCTTTGTTCTCTATTGTTTCAGATAACAATTTATTGTGCGGCAGAGGGGCCAAGCCAAACATTTAAGCAACTCTTTTCATAACACTTGGAGGGGGGCGGCTAAGCCATCTCTGCAGTAAATCTGTGGTAGGCTCTTTCCCAAGCTGCCAAGTCAACAAATCTGCTTCTCACCCAGGCCAGATCCAGACATTGCCAAACCAGTGAAAACATGACTCCTGCATCCCAGACCTTGAAGGATCCTCTCCTGCAATGCCAGTTAGCTGTCAGAATATTGGTCAGCCCAGGATCTATTCTCACCTACTTATCAAGAACATTTTCCTTGCTTTTCTAGCACAACCTTCTTGCATGGGTCATAACACACACACACACACACACACACACACACACACACACACCTTTCCTAAATAAAAAGCAGTTTAATGTTGGGGGGGGAGCAAAAGCATCTTCACATCTTCAGCCTTCCTAAGAGCTTAGCTTAAAGTATAAATGAAAAGTCACAGTCCATCTGGGCCCCCAGATGTGCTGAGGGGTCTCAAGCAAGTGAAGTGGAGTCATGGTGGTGGGTTGCTAGTTCTTTCCTAAATTTGTTGAAGGGCACAGTATGACATTTCTGCTATCATGTGTGGAGAAGTGAAAGGACATCTAAGTAAAAAATATTGTCCGTCAGCAACTTGTGCCCCTGTGAACTGGACAAAAAAGCACCCTTTTAAGTGGTGTCTCTCTTATATTTGGCAGGGGGAGATCACCTGTTGCTCTGTGTCAATTTCGATGACAACTACCCTGTCCATGTGATTAGGAAGGAGACATGCCAAGAGCTTGCTTGCTGGGACATCCCCATGGATATCCTTACACTCTTGCAGGGTGCTCTTCATCTGAACTTGTTTAAACCAGTATTTGGAGTACATGTACAGGAGCTAGCCTCTCTTCTCATGCTTGCCTCATCTCCTGTCTGTGGCTTCCAGCGGCATCTAGTGGGCCACTGTGTGAAACAGGATGCTGGACTAGATGGGCCGTGGGCCTGATCCAGCAGGGCTGTTCTTATGTTCTTATCTGGCTATGCAAGGGAAAGAAGTTTTAAGTTTTCCCTGGGTCATGTTGCAATGCTAACCCATCACAGTCAGGTATCATTTCATGTTTACTTCTGGCTGAGCAACCCACACTGCACTACAAATCTGCCAGACAGCCACGGCTTCCAACAGAGACCTGCCCACCAATCAAAGGCAGGGCCCAAAGGATTGTATGCAAATGTTCCCACCTTTGGTAGAATGAAGTACTTTTTCTAGCACAACCCATTGTTTTTTAAACCAATCAAAACAACAGTATGCCACAACAGAACATAACCAAGTGAAGTGCACCACACCAAGGATACCTATGGATGAATAAAATATACAAATAAAAATACACTGTAGGAAAATAAGATGCAATTAAATTCACACAAAGTAATTCAAATACACTGAAGTAAATACTATTGCACAAGTCAGAATTTTGCCAAATATAAAAGGCTGACAACAAGGCTAATGAAGCATGTGTGTGTAGTGATGCTGCAAGAACACTACACAATATACAAATAGCAATATACAAACTTATCATACAATGTGAAATAGATTTGAAAATGTGTGTTTTGGATCCACGATTATCAGACCGGCAGATTAACTCTCAGGAATCACAATGAGATCATAACTTTTCTTTTGATACTCATTTAGTCATGGGTTTTTAATTTTTTTTTAGTTACTTTTAATCTTGGAGAAAGTTAATCGAAAGGGAGGCTTTGGTTCCTAGACTAATATAACACGCAAACTGTAATTGTTATCGAGTGAACTACTTGAAGGAATATTTTGTAACTATGATTTCCTATCTTGGCCCCTTTCTGAAAGACACTGTAGTACTACCCTAGAGGTTGAAGCACAGCAACCTACAGCAAATACTCCACTTAGCAGCCCTACCTTATCTCCACAATTCAGTACTGCTTTGCACATTAGAGATGAAATGGATCTCTGTATTTCCACTATAGGCTGACCACATATTTTATGTCACATTTAAAGGATCTCCGTGAGTCTGAAAACACATAGTAAGCAATTGACTGAGGCTTTCAGTATGGATGTGCACGTCAAGTCATGTGTGAATTGATTTGCACCGAATCGGGGCAATTTGTGTGATTCTAATGTGAACTGAATCACCCTTAAAATAAAGGGGCTGATTTGTGTTAGAACTGAATTAGTCCTGATTCAATGCAAATTGATTTGTATTGCCATTTGGCAATACAAATACATTTGGCAATACAAATACAAACAGCCATTTGGGCAGGCTTTCCACCTTCTTGATTGATTTTCAATTTGGCAGGCTTCATTTGGCGGGTTTTCCACCTTGCTGGTTCGGATCTTGTCCGAACCAGTTTGGCACCAAACCAGTGCATAGACCTCAGTTCAAGCACACCTACACACCACTGTTCCCCATATGTAGGTCCTAGGGACACCAAAGTGGGTTGGGTGGTACAGCATGATGGTTGCTACCAATCAACCAACCCACAAAAGAAATGAGGAAGCAAGAGAATTGTTTTTTAACCTAAACCCCAATAAGATCTTATGCGGATTTTTGGGAAAGTTAAAAAAAAAATTAATCTCCCGCTTGCCCATTTCTTATTTTGGTTGGGTGGTAGGTAGTATCTATCATGCCCTACCACACAACCCAGTTTGGTGGCTCTACACATGGGGAACAATGGGATGATTCGAGTTCCCCATTGTTCCCTATAGGCAAATCATGAACCTTTTGCAAATTTTCAAAATTGATTCAAAAAAATTTAATTTGATTAGAGGCTGAAGCGAATAGCAAAAAATGATTCATGATTCATGGCTCTTAGACCCATATTTATCATCTCTAACCTTTTTTTTTTTACACACATATGGTCTCAAGATGATACAGAACAGGGCTGATCTATTGCATAAGAATGGAAGATTAGAAGTGTGAGCACTCTAAGATATTCCCCTTAGGGGATAGAGCCACTCTGGGGAGAGCAGAAGGTACCAAGTTCCCTCCCTGGCTTCTTCAAAATAGGGCTGAGAGAGATTCCTGCCTGCAAGAGAAGCCACTGAGAGAGATTCCTGCCTGCAAGAGAAGCCACTGCTAATCTGTGAAGACAATACTGAGCGAGATAGACCAATGGTCTGACTCGGTATATGGCAGCTTCCTATGTTGGAAATCTGGGAACCTATCTTTTACTATAACACATGAAAGCATCTAGAGTTGCCAAGTTTTTTAAAAATTAATCCTGCTCCTCTTCCTTCTGATATGCACAAATGAAGCAGGTGAAGCATTCTCCATCACTTACATCTATGCCAAAAAATGTTTAACATGCTAAATTTGTATCTAAAACTTCTGTTAAAGGCAATAGAGCAGGGCTACTAAAGAAACAGGCAACCCTAGACACAGTTAAAGTTGGGTTCCATAAGACATTCCCATGCCTTGGGAGCATAGACTTCTGTTCTCCCCAGCGCACAAAAGCATTTGCTCTTAAATTAGATTAGATGTCTGAACTGACCAATCTTGCTTTATTCAAACCTACCTACTTGAAATAAACCATGATCTGTACCTCACACTCCTGTTTTAACCATGGTTCTGCATGATGTCTTGTCAGAGTTCACTGGCTCTGAAAAACAGCTCTAAGGAGAGCAGGTCCAGAGAAAAAAAGGAGTTCTGCCCTGGCCCAGTTCCCTGCCTCTGATGACAGCCCAATAGGAGCAGCAGTGCCAGGCCAGCCACAGCCGACCAACCTCAAAGAGAAGTCCTGGAGCTCTGGGAATCTGGCACCCCAAGATGAGGCCCTGTTGCCCCAGTAGCCCACAACAGTAGAGTCAGTGCTTGGCTTGGGAAAAGCTCCATTTCCAAAGACAGATAGAATGCTTGGCTGCATGGGGTTTCCCTCCCAATGGACCCTCTTGGGAGCAGGGGAAAACCAGCCAAAATGTCTCCTTGTGGGGAGGGCTGCCCAGGAAGGGGCGGCGTTCCTGCTACTCACACAAACCTGCACCTCTGCTGGTTCAAGGGCTTCTCTATGAACTTGTGCAGGGGTGGACAACGTGTGGCTCTCCAGGTGTTGCTGAACTACAACTCCCCAGATGTAATACATTGTGGCTGGGGGTGATGGGAGCTGTAGTTCAACAACATCTGGAGAGCCACATGTTGTCTACCTCTGAGCTAGTGTCTCTAGCTGCCTGACTTGTAGCTTTGCCCGCCTTGCCTGGTTTATCTGCTTTGCTGCCTTGCTTAGCCTGGGTTCAGGCATGTTGGCACCAGCTCACAGGGTTACACACCTAAACTGCTAGATGCATACATTAACTCTGCATGGGGAGTCCTCCTATCTTTGCAATAATGTTAAGGATGACTTGCCATATAACACATAGTAAACCTCATAACCTTGGGTTGTATCCAAAAAAAGTGATATCTTTATTTTCCAATGACTAAACTCAGAACAGGATGATGCGGCATCAGGTAGTGTACAGTCTTACAGTAGCAAGCATAAATTGTCCCTTTGCTAAGCAGGGTCTGCCCTGATTTGCATTTGAATAGGAGACTACGAAGCTATTCACACGATGGGGTGAAAACGGGCTAGCGGAGGCTAGCCCGATTTCGCCCCATCATGTGAACCACCAGGCCTGGTGGCGAGCCTGGTGGTTCCTAGGCAGGTAACACACCTAACTACCCCTGCCCAAAAACCAGGTTTGCGGAGCAAGCGCTTCGCAAACCTGTTTTTAAAGATCATGAGTAGCCGTGGCGCGGCTTCGTGCGGCAGTTACTCATGAGTAGACCCCTGGAGGGGAGACGAACAACCGCCTCCCGGCTCTGGGGGTCTCCCCAGTGTGCCCTGCGCGCTCGTGCAGGGCATACTGGAGCTTCCGGGGGCCGCGCAGCCCCTGAGCTCCCCAGCCGCCGCCGGCTCCGTCACGGAGCTGGCAATCATGTGGGCAGCCGATCCGGCCGCCCAGGGCTCTCAACCCTGATCCTCTGCAGGGAGAGCGGGCTAAGCCCACTCTCCCTGCTTAGCTGCAAAAACCAGGTCTCACTGATCGTGAGACCCGGCTCTACGTGTGAGCACTGTAAGATATTCTCCTTAGGGGATGGGCTGTTCTGCGAAGAGCATCTGCATCCTTGCACACAGAAGGTTCCAAGTTGTCTCCTTGGAATCTCCAGATAGGGCTGAGAGAGATTCCTGCTTGTAACCTTGGAGAAGCTGCTGCCAGTCTGTGTAGACAATACTGAGCTAGATGGACCAATGGCCTGACTCGGTATAAGGCAGCTTCCTATGTTCCTTTGTACGCCAGTCACCCAGTCCATATGTTGGCCCTCTTCTTCACCTTCCCATGGAAGCTTCAGTAATTGGGAGAGGGGGATAGTTTGCTGTCATCTGTTTCCTCCTCCGTTTCCTTTTTGACTCTATCTCCTGGCTTGCTCCACTCCCTGAAACCCCTGCTGTTTGGTTTACCACTATTGTCCTCCTCCTTGGTTTCCCTGAGATAAGTGCATGCATTGTTGGCAATCCTGCACCTGAGCAGTGGAGACCTGAACAAGGAACTTGTGTTCTCCCAAGACCTTACCCACCTGAGACTACTTCTGGTTTATCCATCAGTATGTAACCATGGACACTCATTTGCTTTGACAGCAGACCTTACTTGCCTGCTTTCTGATTTGCCCTGAACACCCTTGTGCATCTAGTACATTGGGTAGCCCCCACCATAAGTGGTGACTGCTCCTAGATGTTAGCGCTAGGAGAGGAAAGCATGGCCATGGAGATGACCACAGACCACATAACATAATATCTGACTTTTAGTCTCAGCTAGTGTATTCCATTCGCAGCTGGTATTGATAGGCAATTGTCCAATATATGTTAGCCTAACAAGCTGCATGCAGAGCAGCATATTTTAACCTGTGTAACTGATCATTAATCAACTTTTTAATTAAGTTTTAATCCATAGAGAGGAATTCTAATTTCCTTGGTCTGAAATGGAAAGACTGCACTTGTTTTCTGTTTTGCTTTGGGGTGTTCCTGTAATAGCGAATGAAAAACAAAATGTTTACATCTAAACCCAATTAAACACTTGAAGTCATGGGCTCAATTTACTAGTGCACAACTGGCAGGTTTCAGGTGAGCCACCTACTGCCTGCCAGAATTCCTGTGGTGAATTTGGGAATGTTTACCAAGTAGTAAGATTTCTCCACATTGCCTATCGCTGGATGCATCAGTTACTTGAGAAAGCAACTTCTTCCACATGATCCCCACTGTACATGAAGGTGATCAGGAGAGGTCCGTCCCAGGTTGCTATCAGCTCACCCTTAACCTCAGCGAAGAGCTGGGCTTTGGCGCTGGGCTTGGCGCCGCGTGGCCGCTGGGATCTGCGTGGATCCTGGCAGTACTTATGGGTAGCCAAGCCCAGGCTTCACTGCCTACACCTTGGCTTCGCTGCTCGTGAGAACAGGCTCATTGTGTTTTCAGTTGTTAAATACTTGGTTGGGTTGTTTCCCCTTCACTAACAACATACTTTTAAAAGTATGAGCCAGAATTATAATAAGGATTGGGTTATTGTTTGAGCGGTTGTTGATGGGTTGATTAGTAATTTCATTAATGTTGTTTTTATTTCATTTTTTTTATTTTGTTAAAAGGTAATTGCAGTTTCAAAGAATACCTCATTGCTAAGAATAGCAGCTGTGTTTACAGTAGTGGTGAGACAATTAGGGTTTCCAAGTTTCCAGCTGTGCTCAGGCATTGTTAGAGCACTGCTTGTGGTTATTGTTATGAGTATAGAACCTCTTAAGGCTGCAAAGATTGTGAAAGTCAGTGTGCTACCACGGGTGAAATACTGAAGCCAGGTATGGGACCATGTAGAGTTTCCAGTGGTTAAGCTATGGAAAACCACAGGGCTCTATGGGCGCCAGGAGTCGAAATTGACTCAACAGCACAATTTACCTTTGAGCTATGGTACCCATGCTAAGCTATGGTACCCAGCAGCAGCCAGTGTGGGTGCCGCCAGGGGGTGGGGCACAGTGGGAGGCACCTTTAACTGTAAATTAGTAGGTGTTTACCTCTCCTCCTGTTGCACCTGAAAGCTCTCCCCAGCAGCGGTGTGCCTCCTAGCACGCACTGAGACAGAGGATCAGCTCTGCCACTCAGCTGGAGAAGGCCATTTGCGTGGCCAGCAATTAGTGGTGTGGCGGAAGGAGAGGTAAGCACTTACTAATTTACAGTTAAAGGTACCTCCCACTGCCTGCCCCCCGGCAGTGCCCACACCAGCCACTGCTGATGGTACCACTTTACCTCTCTTCCATACTAGCAAAAGTGAATAAAGTATGGGAAATAAGCAAATATATAAACCTAAGTGGTTGTAGAATTCAACCTTTCTTAGCATAAAATGTGGGCCACAAAAAAAACCTTTATTCATTGACACATTTCTTTATTGGGTAGCACAGAGCACTCACAAGCTTTGACTTAGTTCCATTAGTTCAGCTTACCTGCAACTTAATTGGGTTCTGGATCAGGCTGCAAGTTTGGGACTAAATGGGGCTGCAAAAGCAGTTTTCATATATTAGTCCCAAGGGAAATTCTTTACCTAAAAGCAAAAATGCTATAAGCAAGAGACAAGATAAAACTATATTATACTTTACAGAACAGTGTGTACAGGAAGAAGTATTAGGATGCATTGTAATGATTTATTGCCATTAAGCAACAAAGCTTATCCGCCCCACACCCCCAATTAAACCATCAAGGAAAGATTTGTTAGAACTCTGAATACAACAGAAGTGGTTACATAACAAGGACAGAGTTCTTGTATCTGCACAAATAAATAATCAACTTTCTCTTAGGTAACAGCATATGTGCAATAATCCTTTGTCCTAAAGCACAAAAGAAAAACCCTCTGTACTAGAATATCTGAATCACTTCTTGGCAATATCTCAAGGTAAACAAAGTAAATTAAAAATGAATGCTTCTCTCTCTCCCCCCCTCCTTCTCCCTCCCTCCCTCTCTCTCTCTCTCACACACACACTCACACACACACACACACACACACACACACACACACACACGTGGCAGAGTGAAATATTTGCCTATCAAATATTAGAAGCTATCAAGTTCATCAGTCATCTAAACAAGAAACTGAGAAGTGGAAATAATAAGGAGACAACTTTGGAAAAGACATGAATTTTCATGCAACCATTTGTCTTATCTAATTACTCCCATATGTGGGACCAGAGCGGATAATTATGAAGGGGAAAAAACCAAAGAGCATTCATTTCAGTGCATAAATGTATACAAGAGTGAGAAATGCCTTTTGATGCCTTTCTCTTTCTTTATTGTGCTGAAGAAAACAACTGCAATATTGAACACACAATGAAGTGGCTAAAAGGCTGACAACGTCCAGTAAAAGAGGTATTTCCTCTTAAAATAAAGGTGTTCTGACTTGGGAACACCTCTCAGGAATGATTTATGGGGAATGTTTCAGAAAATGGTTCTAGCATAATCAATTGCTTTCAAAATGAATGATTTGGGATCATTTTTATAATTGTTTGACAAGATATCTCACCCTAATCTTTGGTACAACCATATTATACCTCTAAAGTTAGAAAAGTGGCCCTTTAAAATTGCATTTGATGCCATTACTTAAAGAAAAATTAAAGACTATATTAAATTGTACGAAACAGACCTGATAAGCAACAGATGGTAATTGGCAACTTTCCTGTGCTGAGCTTTCCAACTATACAAGCGCCGGGATCAAGCCTTCTCTGCACATGAGCATTCTAACCAAGGCTGGGCTGTCTCTCAGCCACCCAGGTTTTCCTCCTACCTTGCTTCCACACAACCAAAAATTGGGAGCACACACAGCTCCCAAACCTGGGTAGGACACAGTTTTTGATTGTATGAATGGCCTCAAATGTATTTATGATAAGCCTGTCAATGGCAAAGAGCCATGATAGCTAAATGGAACATCCAGATTAAGCAGCAGTACATCTCTAGATACTAGAAGATATCATGGGGCAGGGAAGTTTCCTTTGTGCCCGGTTTGAAGACTTCCCAGTAATCTCTGACTGGCCATGGTTGGAAACAGGATGCTGGAAAAGATGGACCCGCCATCTGATCCAGCACCACTCTTTTCATCTCAGTGCAGTTCAATATTTTTATTGTTGTACATTATAGCACGTTGTTTGATTTTCTCTGCAGAAATACTATTTTGTAGATATATTGCTTTTACTTTTCTTGAACTTCTGATCTCAACAAGCAAAGGTTAATAGTTGTTGTAATAACTGTACCTTAAAGATTTGTTCTCACCTTTGTTCCCTGTGAGAAAGCAACAGAGATAGAGTATTCCCAGTGCCTTTGAGGGAAATCTCATCTTTCAATCAATGATCTCTAACTCCCATCCTTACATCAAAGGGTCTGGGCTAGTTTCATTACATTCCTTCTCCCACCCACCCTACAGATTCTGGCTTTTTTGATGACTTGATAAAATGAGAATAGTCTTTCCCCATTGGGGGTTTCAAAGGAACAGAAATTGCACGCCAGTCACAAATATCCTTGCTCTTGACTGCACTGACATGAAGTAGTAAAGAGTTTTTAGAGTTTCCAGCTCAATAAGAGCTGAACCAGATGTGACAGCAGTAGGCTTGTGTGCTTAGTTATTATCAGCCAAATTTATATCTTGCCCTTCCTCCAAGAAGCTCAAAGCAGTGTACATCAAAACATTCCCCTTTTATTCTCATAATAGCACTGGGTAGGTTAAGTTGAGAAAGGGTAACTGGTCCAAAGCCACTGAGCCAAAACCTACTGAGATTCAGACCTGAAGGGGGATTCAGATCCAGTTCTCTTGAGTTCAAGTCCAATACTCTGGCCACTACATCTTGTCCAAGACTCTTGTCTCCTGCTAAATGAACAAAGATGTACCTTTTTAAAGGTGATTCTCCTTATTCAGCAGGGGAAGAGCAACTGGCCCTATCCATCCCCAGCACAGCATCCTACTGGTAGCTGTCTTATGTTTCCTTTTTAGACTGTGAGCCCTTTGGGGACAGGGAGTCTATCTATCTGTCTATCCATCTATTTATTTAATTCATATTTGTGCATCACACTACAGAGATCAGCCTCAATCATATGGAAAGAGGGGGTATTTTAAAAGCAAAAAGGGGTACACAGGGAAGAGTACAGACCTACCTGTATCTGTTCCCCACCACCACCACCACCAAGCTTCAGTCTCAGAAATATGCTTGTATGATAAGTGCTTGGAAAGGGCTTTCAGGAGTTAAGCTGCAGGCAGAAGAAGAGTTCTGCGCTCCTTACTTTCCTATCCCTTTGGCTGTGAAAAATGAACCCCCAGTATGCTTTGACATGAAGGGGCACATATGTGTTTAAGCACACTGATCTGTTGCCATCACATATACTTTGACCCTCAGCAAACCTTACAGGAGAGATCTTGGAATGTCAGGCACTGTAATCTGACAGGTGTCCGAGAGCCTGAAAAATGCATCCACTTGCTGAGATTTTAGGAAGGAGGGAGCAAGAGCCGAGGAATCTATTTTCCTATTGGCCCAAACAATTAAAATAGTTAATAATTTAATTACAAAGCAAGACAATAGCTACTCAAATAGAAGATAGGTTGGGGTGGATGGGGGAGGTGAACTAAGCAGTAGTTTAAAGATTAATATTCTGGCTTGAGAACAAAAGGATGTTCTATTGTGGCACTGTGCTTATACCACTGAATGTAAACATTGTTCTGAGACCCATTTTTTCTTTGCACGATCTTTAAAGGGTAATAAATTAGGCCTTGGACAGCCATACAAGCTGCTACTAGATGTGAATGTGAATGTGTCTGTAGAAAAGGCTGACTTTCAATCAAAGTCTATTGAAAGAATAGTTGGATTTTCTAAAGAAGCATGTTGTGCCTATTAACCAACTTACAAAAGGGGCTATTTTCTTGATTTATGTTTGGTTGCTATAGCGATCTTGCAATACAGACAGGCAGGTGAAGCTTCCATTTAACAGTCCCACAGGCTTTGCATAGCTGTACTTGGAGGACACGCAACTACAGTAGGCAAAATTCACTGCACAAACATGCCACGTCGATCAGGAATCTTAGCTCAGCTCTAATCACTCCCGAGAATTTGAAGGGAATAAAGTGGAATTAACTTGGCTCTATGCAATTCCAGCCTTTGCCACGTTTAACAGCCTGATCACAAGAAACAGTTTGGGGTTTGTTACCCTTTGTCAACAACACACTATCCCCCTCTATCTGCTACAATAACTGTCTAATAATTTTCATTATTTAATAACAAGCAGCACTTGAAGATATGATGCTAAAACAAGTTGCACAACTGAATAAATATATTCACTTCAGCAACTTGCTTTGGTATCATGATCTATAGTAGGTTTTTGAAAAAGGAAGACTTGACCTTCTAGGAGTTTAGAGGAAACATGTGATGGCCCATGATCAGCCACTCATGAGCTCACCTGGACAGAGAGATCAGGAACGAGCCAGATAGTCCGGCTATTATGGTTCAGCCAGGTGAGCCTGCAGTGAGTTAAAGACACAGACGCTGGTCATCATGTGATGTCATGAGAGAGTCAGCTCCTGGGGGACATCTCATGAAATTTGCAGCAGTGTCTGGGAGGTATTTACAAAAGAGGCTGGGGGGAGATAGAGGGCAAGGAAGCCCTGAGATGGACAGCACTCAAAGAGAGCCAGAGACAGGAAGCCTGAGGAAACGGGGATTCATGGCTGTGCAGTCTCCTCCAACCCAAGTCTGCCATAACTGAGGTCACTAAAGAATGGATATCAGAAGGCAACAGTGGCCACTGAGTTCTCACAAGCTGGAATTAGAGGTACGAAGATGAGTATAGAGCCCTGGAAAGGGCTGGGGTCTCAAACCAAGATTCCCAACAGTCTATCTTCGGCACCTTAGCTCTTTTGCCACCCATTCCACCCTGTCCCATCCCACGGAGAAGAGCTCATGAAGCCTAGAAGGCAGCAAATGAAGGCGCGGTGGAGAGGCTGGCTGCAGTACCATGGACAGCTCCATGGGCCAAGTTGATCCAACAGTCCTCACAAGTAGACTGAACTCACAGATACCTCTGGGCTCTGCCTCCATGCCTAGGTAGTGGAAGCCCTAAAAGGGCAGCCTTCTGGACTGGAGTCTGACACTTCATCTACTCCTTTCTATTTGACCCGGTCTAGCTTGTTGCGAGAGCTGCTGAGAACATATCAGGGACATGGCTGCAGCCTCAGAAAATTCATTTCACAGAAGCACTCTCAAGAGCCCAAGAAAAGTAAAGGGGACAAAATAATTTTAAAAACTAAACAAGGAAGATTCTGCCTGCTCCTACATTGTCAGGACTAAAGATGTAGGAAAGTAGCCTGACTCTTGCCTGGTCCCTTAAGTAGTAGTTGTAGGGTAGGGTAAGGTAGGTTGGGGTGGGTGGCTGAAGCGGAGCTTCAGGTAGCTAAAGGGTTCAGACTAGTTTGCTTCCCTTCAGCTTGGCTTTGGCCCCAACCAGATGACACTTAGCTGCAGGCCAAAAGGGAACAAGCCCAAGCCGAACAGCCCACCGAAGCTTCACACAGTCCTATTTGCTCCACATTTATAAGGGTATAGGGCAACAATACAAAAGCAACGGACCAATGAGTAAGGATGTTCTTCTCCTGAATGATTAAATGTTAAGTATGAGGGCTATAGTTTGGAAAACACTTCCTATTTTCATACTACAAATATAGAGGCCTAAGACCACATGCTGGTGCCCTACATGTAATCTTAGAATGTGAGTAAGGAAATGTAATATTGGAAGTGGCTGTAAGAAATGGTTTACACTAGATAGGTAAATGCTAATGCGTCAGGCTTAAAAATAAATAAATAAAGGGAAATGCACAATTGTCATATTGAGTAATTTCTGGCAAAACAGAAATGTTGCATAGCCTTCATAGAGGTGACTTAGGATGTTTTCCTAAAGTGTTACTTGCTTCGGGAGTGCAATTTAGTTAATTATCCTGGAACTTTAAAAAACCCTTATAGATTTATATCAGAAAGAAAAGAGTACAATGGAAAGCTGGAAGAAAAGTCATTCTAATAAAAGTAATCACTCAAATGATTCCATTGATTAAAAGATTTAAGGCAAAATGACTCCAGACAAGCAAAGCAGCTGTCAATGGTATAATTATGCCAGTGATTTCAGCCTCTCTTTTTCTTAAACCATTGTGTCAGACCATGACAGGATGCCACCAGAGGCCAAGGATCCCTAATCTACAGCGGAGAATTCATCAGAGAACAAAGTCCTATTGGAGAAACCCCCAAGTCTGAGTCCCAGTCCCTATCCAGTCTTAGTCTCTAACCAGAGGGTCCTATCGATGTAGCCCCTCCAGTTCCCCCACAAAAAACACCCATCTCTACCCAGACTGAGGGGTATGAGGATCATACCATACTAACCCCAGTAGATAATTCTGAAGCACTAGATCCCTCCAGAGACTCAACCCCTGTACATGCCTTAGAAGCAACCTGTCTGCTCCATGAAATCCCAAGATCCCACAGAACGCAAGGAACACTGGAATCAGGGCCCAACCCCCAGGCAAGTCCCCAAACCCGCTGGTGACACCAAGCCCGAGAAGTATTGCAGCAAAGGTGAAGAAGCGTTCACTTGGCGGCTAGGAGGATAGCTTCTGAAGGGTCTATTCAAGAAGAAGAGGCAACAGAAGGACTCCTTGGGAGTAGGGTTTGTTTGTAGCAGATCACCAGGGCTCTTCCTCCTTTTATTATTATTATATTTATATTTATATTTATTTGATTTGTATACCGCCCTTCCCAAATGGCTCAGGGCGGTTTACAATTAAAACAAACCACTAAAACAGTAAAGAGCTAAAACAAATTAAAAAACAATATAACAACAATTTTAAAACATTTTAAAACAATTAAACAATTACAGTGATTAAAAACCCCGAAATCAGGTTTTGAATTTTAAAATAGACCAAATATTAAAAACCCCAAAATTTAGGAAGCTGAGAAAGCTTGGGTGAAAAAATAGGTTTTCAGGTGTTTTTTGAAAATTGCCAGAGATGGGGAGGATCGTATCTCAGCAGGGAGCGCATTCCACAATCTTGGGGCAGCGACCGAGAAGGCCCATCTCTGTGTAGCCACCAAACGGGTTGGCAGTAACTGGAGAAGGATCTCCTCAGATGACCTCAATGGGCGGTGGGGCTCATAATGAAGAAGACGCTCTCTTAGGTACCCAGGGCCTAAGCCGTTTAGGGCTTTATAAGTTATAACTAGCACTTTGTATTTTGTCCGGAAACCTATTGACAGCCAGTGTAACTCCATCAGTAAAGGAGTAACATGGTCTCTCCGAGATGACCCAGAGACCAACCTGGCTGCCGCGTTCTGAACCAACTGAAGTTTCCAGACTACGTACAAAGGCAGCCCCACGTAGAACGCATTACAGAAGTCAAGTCTGGAGGTCACCAACAGATGTACCACAGTTTTGAGGTCATTGATCTCGAGAAATGGGTGCAGCTGGCATATCGGCCGAAACTGATAGAAAGCACCCCTGGCCACTGCCTCAACCTGAGAAACCAGGGAGAGGTGTGAATCCAGAAGTACTCCCAGACTGCGAACCTGTTCCTTTTGGGTAAGTGTGACCCCATCTAGAAAAGGCAGATCAACATCGTCTCTTGAGTTCTGACCCCGCACAATAAGTACCTCCATCTTATCTGGATTCGGCTTCCGTTTATTCTCCCTCATCTAGCCCATTACTGCTTCCAGGCAGGCATTTAGGGAGGATATGCCAGCTCCTGAAGAAGTTGACATGGAGAATGTCATCTGGTGTCATCAGCGTACTGGTGTCATCAGCGTACTGGTAACACCCAGCTCCAAATCCCCTGATGATCTCTCCCAGCAGTTTCATGTAGATGTTAAAAAGCATTGGAGAAAGTATGGAGCCTTGAGGGACACCATACTTAAGCTCAGATTTTGAAGAGCAACAGTCTCCAATCGACAGCATCTGGAATCTGTCCGAGAGGCAGGAGCGGAACCACTGTAGAACAGTGCCTCCCACACCCAACCCCTTCAGACGTTCCAGAAGGATACTATGGTCGATAGTATCGAAAGCCGCCGAGAGGTCCAAAAGGACCAACAGAGTCACACTTCCTCTGTCAATTGCCAATTGGAGATCATCCATCAGGCTGACCAAAACAGTCTCCACCCCATAGCCCGCCCAAAAACCAGTTTGAAATGGATCTAGATAATCAGTTTCCTCCAAGACCACCTGGAGCTGAGAGGCCAGCACCCTCTCAATTACCTTGCCCAGCCATGGGAGGTTGGAAACAGGCCTATAATTGCTCAACTCTGAGGGATCTGATGCAGGCTTCTTTAGAAGAAGTCTAATGATTGCCTCCTTAAGACAAGGAGGCATCCTGCCCTCCCTCAGAGAAGCATTTATGATTTCCACTAGGCTGTTTACAACAACCTCCCTGCTAGATAGAACAAGCCATGTTGGAAAGGGGTCAAGAGGACATGTGGTAGGCCTCACTGCTCCAAGCAGCTTGTCCACATCCTCAGGAGTCACAAACTGAAACCGATATCACATAAGAGGAGTCGTGGGCACCTCCAGCTCAGACATCAAATTAATTGTGGAGTCTCCATCTAGGTAGGCCCTAATCCAAGAGATTTTATCTGTGAAAAACTCTTTAAACACATCACAGCGGGTAACTGATGACTCCAAATTCTGGTTCAAGGAAGTGGGGACAGATACTAATCCCCTCACAACCCTGAACAACTCCGCTGGACATGAACTCACAGAGGCAATACGGGCAGAAAAGAACCGCCTCTTTGCCGCACGTATTGCCTGAGCATAGATCTTTAGATGTGCTCTATGTCGCAATCTGTCAGATTCGAGTTACGTCTTCCTCCACTTGCACTCCAGTTGCCTACCTTGCCGCTTCAGCCCCCGTAGATCTTCGGTATACCAAGGGGCCAAATTTGAAGTGGGTCGGAGGGGATGCTTGGGAGCAATCGTGTCTACTGCCCTGGTGAGCAAGTTGTTCGAATTCTCAACCAGAGCATCAACAGGATCACCGGCAAAGCCATCATTAAATCCCTCCAAGGCTTATTGGAATCTTAATGGATCCAATAACCTCTTTGGGCAGACCATTCTAATGGGCCCCTCGTCCCTGCGGAGATGGGAAATGGTCGTAAGTCCAACCTTAACCAGATGGTGGTCCATCCATTACAATGGGGAAATCACAGGAGTCCCCACCTACGGAACACCACCCTGATCAGAGTAAAATACCAAATCAAGCGTGTGACCTGCAATATGCATCGGTCCAGAGACCACTTAGGATAGGCCCATAGTTGTCATGGCCGCTATGAACTCCCGAGCTACCCCGGACAGATTGGTCCGGAAGTGAACTTGAAGTCCCCCAGCACCAAGAGTCTGGGAGACTCCAACGCAAGTTCCATAACCAAGTCCATGAGCTCAGTAAGGGATTCCGCTGGGTAGCGGGGCGATCGGTACACCAACAGAAGTCCCAATCTATCCTGGTCCCCAAACTCAAGTATACACATTCAATATGGTCCGATACGCTGACAGGGACCCTGTTATCCCTATAGACCACAGCCACCCCACCTCCCCGCCCACGTCCCCTCATCTGCTCCTCTACAGAATATCCTGGAGGGAGAAGCTGGGACCAAACTGGACCACTACCCTCCCCCCACCAGGTCAGCCTCTTCATCCATGATCAAATCATGGATGAGTTCAGATTTATTTTGGACTGACCTGGCATTACAGAGGAGCAGGGAAAAGCTATGTGGGTTGGTGGCAGTGCTCCCCGAGGTTAAAGGGCTGGCAGGACAGCTGGAAGGGGAGACAACTATTAAATTTCTGACTACCCTTCCCTGGAACGGCCTGCTGACCTGCCAACATTACTTCTTCTATTCCCCTCCACCACTGGGATAGCTGCCACACAGTCAATGAAGGCACCCCCTGTCCCCCCATCTCCAGACAAACCCAAACACATTACAACAACTTCAACCCAAGTCTAAAACAGCTTAAAACTAATTAAACAGAAGCCCTCTAGCCCTCGTTCTCTTCTGAAGTGCCCCCCCAAAGGGTGACCCCCTTTGGTGTCGCCCCTTCAGTGGCGACCCCACCGGTGGTGGGCCTGCTGCCACAAGGAGCCTTCCTAAAAAGCCCAAAACTGAGCAGGTGACCCGAGGAACAGCTGAGTCACTCATGGGCTGGTCCCAGTCCTGCCCACACTTCCCACAGATGTTGACCGGAGGCTGCAGCCCCACAGGGCAAGCAAAAGCAGGCAGGCAACAGCAGAAGGAACCCCAGCACCCACCTGGTCTCTCACTCCAGGCAGCACTGGGTGGGAGACAGATGGACTCTAGATAGATAGATGGACTCCTAAAGGATGGAGCTCCTCCTAAAGAATGTGAAAGCTGTTTCCTTTCCCAGGCACTTGCTGGCAACAACTGCTTGTCTAGGGATGCTGTTCCTGATCCTTCAACTTGGCATGGCCCGCGCCATGTTCTTGGCCATTTCTCCTGCACTTCCTTGAAGACTCTGAGGCAGCAGCACCTAGCCCCACTATTTACACTGGCTGTTAGCCAAGGTTAAGTGAGCAAGCACTCCTTTACCCCTGGCTACTTGCTCGAGTGCGAGCATGGGCTGCATCCAGCCTGGCTGCACACAGAGATGGGCACCTAGAGTGCCCATCTCGTGGGGGAATCCCCCAATCCATCATGCGTGTTGCATGGTGCATTGTGGGATTCATGGAAGCTGGGACAATGAGTCCTGGCCTCAGATCAATCTGCCCTTCATGCTGCACAGGCAGGGCTGACTGTGTGGGAATGTATTGCGCATGCCCACCAAGGAAACAACAATTGTCTGGGGGTGGGGGCTAGGCAAGGTTTGGGGAGCCTTTCCCCTACACACCCAGTAAATGGCCCCTCTGTGGTGAAAGAACTAGACTTTAAGGAAACTTCCCAGACTTTCCATGCTCATTCACTGGGACCACAACTACAGCCAAGACCTCGATTTGATCATACAGTGTTAACTGCTAAAAAGATATGTGAATTTGGTTCTCTTGACTTAGCTAGCTAGCAGGTTCCAGGATATAAGTGTTACACAAGGGTGGATTAGTCCCTGTGGTTTGGAGTTAGACTTAGGAAGAGAAGGGATAGCCCTTTGTTAAAAGCGTATCATATTTTGTTCTGCTCCACACCTTGAGAACTGGTATAGTAGTGACTAAGGGACTGAGCTACCAATTAGATTTGTCTTTGCTCAAATCACACAAACGACGACAAAGAATAATTATCTACTGCTTTTCATCAAAAAGTTTCCAAAGCGGTTTACATAGATATAAATAAATAAAATGGCTCCCTGTCCCCAAAGGGCTCACAATCTAAAAAAGAAACATAAGATAGATACCAGCCATGGCCACTGGAGGAGTGCTTTGCTGGGGATGGATAGGGCCAGTTGCTTTCCCCCTGCTTAATAAAGAGAATTGCCACTTTAAAAAGCTGCCTCTTTGCCCAGTTAGCAGGGGCCGACAAACACAAGGTATGGTTTGGCAAGTCTCTCCCTCTCAGCCTCCCATCTGCAATGTGGGAATAATAATACTCACCTACATTACAGGGATGTTGTAAGGCTTACAAGATTATATGAAGGACTTTAGACACTTGAAAGCACTATACAAATGCTAAATATCTTTGTGGAGGGTTTCTTAGGTGGCCATGTGACTCAGGAAATCCAGCGGAATCCTTCCAACAACAATAGACTCCTTTTCTCCATCTTGGAAACTGAGTTGAAAATCTTGCTCCAATTTTGAAAGGAAGAATGTAACTGTATTAATCGCTGAAAGAGTGGTCCTAATTTTGCACCAGAAAGAGAGCACAGCTTCTCTTGCCTTGTAGAGGAGACCTAGAGCTGCTTCATATGTCAGCAATGCAATTCTGCTATTAACAGCACCAGAAGAATGACAAAGACAAAGTTGCTTCTTTGTAAATCTGCCACTTTTTCCTGCATCTAGGGTAATTATTCAACAAATTTGTTCCATCTGTTTTGTGTCAACCAGCACAGCAAACAGCACTAATCTATGGCATAGATTTATATTTCATTTGAAATAACAAAGCAAGGACTTGAACTGAAGTGGTAAAATCTAGCAGCAAGGAAAGAGCAATCTTGGCTTACATACTCAATGGCAGCAGTGTTTTGTAGACCCATCCATAGCATGGTTTATATGAGATAAATAAACCCGTAAACATAATGAGGTAGTGATTATCCTGTAGAAAAATGATAGCACATGCATGAAATGACTGATAATGAATGCATGTTAAGTTTTCATGCCCTCAACCTATTACTTTAGCTCATCCCTCTAGGCCTAATTTGAAGAGCCTAACCTTCTGCACAGCTTCAATATATCAATTAAATAGACAGGAAAGACCAAGGCAAACCACAAACAACTCTATCATATTTTAGCATGTCAGTGTTAGCCTTCAGTCTAATGTGTACAGAAGCTGATGTGCCCTGTTGAAGTGAATAGTCTCAGGACCACTTGGTTAAATTTCCACGCCAGTAGCTGTTTTTAGGGCCATGACATACCTTCACTCTGAAGCCAGTTTGACTTAGCACCAGAGCACTCTTCAGATATATTCCCCCAAAAGTATGATGAACTCAAGTATGGTGTCCTGAGAGTGTACCAGCAAATCTCGCCCCGCCGCTGACACACTGAGAAACCTCATGCCGCCACGCTCTCTGTGTTTATAGTGTTTGTCTGAAAGGGCAAATGCTGTAAGGGTGATGGTGGTTGTTTGTTTCCATGATGGGAAGGCTAAGGTGCCCCAGACTTCTGATCATGGGAAAAGGACAGCTATTATAGCACCTACCGCATTTGTCTCTTCAGACAAATGCTGTAAGTGTGTAGAATGCTGTGCATCGGCCAACACTGATGCTTCTCAGTGCATTGGTCAACACTAAGAGTTAACTTAAAAATATTTATTAAATGCTTATACACTACAAAGATTTCATTCTCAGTGATGGCTTTGTAGAGTGGAGTGGTGCATTGCCCACGCTTCTTGCCATCCCCAAGGGACAGACACTAAGCTGGTCAAATTATGTTCCCCAGTCTTCTGAAGTCCAGCATTAAGAAGACAGCCATAAGTTTTGTTGAGGTTGGGAGGCTCTCAGGAATAAAATGTGAAGATAACAATACTAAGAGATCAAATAGAAAATATTAACCATCATGTATATTTCTAGGTCCTGTCTCTTTAAGAGATGAAAACTTGTAATAGTAAAGGACTGGTTTGGACAACACTCTGACAGCTGAAACCATAACACATGATAAGAACATGCACATGCCTGGGGTCAAGAAATGTTGGCTCTGTTGACCAGCCAGACAAAAAAAATTTACTTGTCGAGCTACGTTGGTACATTACTTATCAGGAATTTTTTCACTTGTCAGGCATCATTTTCCCCTCGCCAAAGACATGTAGACTAGTGGATTTCTTGAGCTTTGCACATGCCAAGAG
Organism: Hemicordylus capensis; assembly: GCF_027244095.1. Classification (NCBI taxonomy): domain Eukaryota; kingdom Metazoa; phylum Chordata; class Lepidosauria; order Squamata; family Cordylidae; genus Hemicordylus; species Hemicordylus capensis. The sequence continues at coordinate 108,543,311 of NC_069662.1, forward strand.
TGCACACATCCTTCTCTCCTCTTGATGTGAAGCCTTTCCCTAATTTTGTGTGTGGCAGGCAACCTGAACCACTCCTTTACACACTCTAGAAAACTAGTTTAAACATCTGTATGATAGTCACAGCCAAACCATAATCCCTGACTATTTGCCACTGTGGCTGGAGATGATGGGAGTTGTAGTAAAAAAAAAACTAGAGGGCCAAAGCTGTACAACCCTATGCTGGAATATAAAAATGATATCAATTCCTGCTATGTCTGTAAAGCTAAATTATATTTTTTCAGCAATAATTAACTAATTACATTAGGTTAAAAGAAAGTAGACAAAAATACTCATTCAGAATTGAAAAGGTGACAAAACTCTCATAATTAATTTGACCTTCTCCCCTACCCCCCAATTTTTTACCATGTAAATTCCTAGATAACTCCTGGCTCTTTCTGACCACTATATCCTAATATTTCTTTCATCTCCTGTTTCTGATGAGTTTGAAGATAAATACAAATGCTTTTCTTTAACTTGAAGCTTGCTACTTACCAGTAGTTAGATAATTCTAACTCCACATATATGAATCAAGTTCATTAGATCTGTTCGGGTCAATGCAATATCTTGTGCATACACAGAGTTAATCTTTTTCACTTTGATTCCCTTTCTTGCATTCTGTACTCACTGCTGTTGGTAGTGGTTCTATGCTCAGAACAAATAAACATGTAGGTATGTAGAAAGTGAGCATCCTCACCTAGTTTCTTTTGATAGATAGAAAATATCTGATAGCTTCCTCTTTGCTAGTATCCTACTCCAAAAGAACTGTACATCAGTTTTACCCATGACTGAAAATTACTTCTGAACTGAAATGCCTTCAATAGGTCAAACAGGAAGAGCCATTTAACAGTCTTTTCTGACCCTTTTTTCCAAATTTCCAAATTCTGAATGGAGACAGAGCTTGCAAATGTGTCATATATTCTTGAGGCTTCATCCCTGTTCATTTGAGAGCCTAGAACTGAATGTGAGGTCTGTACATCATTACTGTAAGGCCATCACAATTCAGAATTCCATGGCACCAACAAAATTCCCAATGTGACAGTTGCACATCTCCAGCTTCATTACTGGAAGTCTTAAGAATTAGGCTTATGGACACTTGCTTGAGAATAAGTTCTGCAGAGGAACTTGCTTCTAAACAAGTGTGAACAGAATCAGGTTGGATCTCTGTTCTCACACCCTTCAATGGGAAAGTCTACATTCTCACAGCTCTGCCTACTGCTGGAATTCAAAGAAAGAAGTAAAAATTCCAAACCTGTCACTGGAGCCAAGCAGTTGCTAACTTGCCCTAAAACAGACTGAGGCATTAGACCATAAACTGTGACATTTTTATGCCTATGACATTGTGGGAGAGTTTTCTTTTCACTTTTCCATATTCACTTGTTTTCTTTTTGTCTCCCATTATAGCAGCATAATCGAACTCAAGGTAACCTGAGTCCATAGCAGAGGGATATGAAGAACCATTCCATTAAAATGTTAAACTTCAGAACATTCATAAATAGCTTTTGCCACAGCCCATGGAACATAAATGTTATTAACAGCCATTTGGTGTCGATGTATTGCTCTCCCAATTGTAGGGTACCCTATTCTCCGTCTAATAATAAAAAAAAACCTCTTCCAGCACCTGACACCAGCGTGTGCAATATGCACACACATAACAGGCTATCCATAACACAGTAGCCATAATATGGTTATGCATATAAAACATGTGTAATTATTCAGTTAGATTAATCCATCTGCATGCACTGACATACAGGAACACTAGGAATATTAGGGGAAATGCAATATAATTGGAAAAAAATGTCAAAGCTTTTCAACTTGTAAGAAAAATAATATTTTCTGACATTCGTTAAACAGCTATTACCGCTTGTGAAGGTTACTGGTCTGGTAACAATAGAAAACGAAGTCTTATGTTTATCTTCAGGCCAGGAGAGATGGAGGCAGCAGCAGTACATGCTTTCCTAGGCTGACCTGCTAATGAACTCAATCCAGGCCTGGAGGGACTAGTATCCCTTGGAGTCAGCGGATATTTAACTTTGATGCTAGTTCAACCTGGGGACGCCTTTCGAAGAAATTGCCAGATCTCTTGCCTTCTTTCCAGAAAAACTAAACATTTACACAGAAACTTTGTAAAATGAAAAGAGAACTCTTAAAAAGAAGAGGGAACAGAGCTGTGGGTGTGTTTTAAATAGTCTCTGTGTGGATGAGTGTCTGATCACCAGAACAGTTTGTGCTGGCGCCTTGAATTTCAAAAAAATAAAATAAAATCCCAATACTAGTCATAATGAGCATATACATAGGGACAGATTTCTTGTTCTGCTTTGTGTTCCTTTAAATTGTAAGTAATTAAACAATGAACAAAGAAAGTTAAGTAATATCAAACTGATGCTAGTTTTCCCCAGCACTGAAACTCACAGAGATTGTGTTATTTATTTCAAAATTATTTCCAGATGAGCCCAGCTCTACGGATACATTGGACTTTTTTCCCCCCAGCAGGCAGCTGAAAAGAAATGGCATGAACTCTAATTATTTGATATACTGGATGCTGACAGGGCATCCTTGATAAGTTTTGCCCAGGTTTTGGGTGTGCTCATCAGTACACCTGAAACCTGCAAACTAAAGAGTAGGGATGAGCCTGGGGTGTTTTGGCGCCTCTTTGGAGAGGCACCGAAATGCTTCGGCTCCCTGGCACCAAACCATTTCATCGCGGGGCAAGGGGTTCCCTTAAGAGGAGACAGGCAGGTTCTGATGGATCACATCCTTAGACTGAAGACATGTATATATGGAATCTTCTAACTCAATTCTGCATCTTGGCTTGCAGCTGGATGTTCACGAAACAAAGCTAGGATTCAATGTCAATTTTCTGAACAGGTTTTTGCTTAGGTTTCTTCTTCTAGGAGTTCCACCAAGCTCAGACACAGCAGCAGGAACTCTAATTGTTAGATACACTGGGGTGAGATTGAATGCTCTTTAGTAGGGATGTGCACCAAATTGTTTTGGTGCACATCCATGGGTGGCGAGGGGTTCCCTTAAGAGGAGGCGGGCAGGTCATAGGAACATAGGAAGCTGCCATATACCGAGTCAGACCATTTGTCTATCTAGCTCAGTATAGTCTTCACAGACTGGCAGCAGCTTCTCCAAGGTTGCAGGCAGGAATCTCTCTCAACCCTATCTTGGAGGAGCCAGGGAGGGAACTTGGAACCTTCTACTCTTCCCAGAGTGGCTCCATCCCCTGAGGAGAAGATCTCATAGTGCTCACACTTCTAGTCTCCCATTCATATGCAACCAGGGTGGACCCTGCTTAGCTAAAGGGACAAGTCTTGCTTGCTACCACAAGACCAGCTCTCCTCTCCGACCGACCTGCCTATCCTCCAAGCCCCCGCTGGCCTGCCGCAGTGCTGTCTCAACGGAAATACTTCTGTGCAAGCAGCAGCTTGTGCCACTTGCCCTCTAATTCACCGTGGCGATGGGATCCCTCGTGCAGCGTCAGCACATGCGTTGATGCCATTTGTGGGGCTGCTGGCCATCAAATATTGCTACAAAACCTTTTATCATTTTGGTAGAAGGAGTGCATGGTGTATTATGGGGAGCCTCCTGATGCTGTTGGGAGGCTGCATGTGTGCGAAGCCACGTGACACCGACACATGATCAATTAGTTTGGTTTTTCAGCATGCTTGCACCCAAAACCTTGGCTAAGAGGCAGGCTGCTTAACAGGGTTCCCTAGCTTGGTTCTTGCTGCGCATGAGAATATCCTCAGTATTTCCAGGTATACTTTACAACCTTGTAAAGCTGGTCTTGTCTAATGTGGTAGAGAAGGCCAGCTTTACAAGGTTACTCCACTTTCATTGGCTGACATGATGGCTGAATTACTCAATTGAAGTCCTATTGAAATTAACTAGTTCTTTAGAGTAATTTCTTATTAGTAAACCTGTAAGCACACCTTTAAGAGGAATGTTTACCACCAGGAAGTGCTGCTTCTTTGACAAGAATGAGTTGTGGAGGAAATGGATCTTGATCAGCACTGCAGTGTTAACACTTCTCACTTGTGCTATTTTCCTGCCAGAAATAGCTCCCATCAAGTTGCTGTTCAACACCCAAAGCAGCTATTTACTGCATTGGGGATGAACAGTAGCTTTGGGAGAGGTGTATATCAGTGGGAAAATGCATGAGGGGAAATAGTTAACAGCCACTTCTCCATGCACAATGGTCCTAGTCAGGATCGAGCACTTCGAGCTACTCCCCCCCCCCCAAAAAAAGTGTTTGTTGTGATAAGGATGCCAATCAGTAGCATGTTTTGGAGAACATGTAGTTTGACGCCAAGACCTGCACATTCTTCTGCACAAGACCTTCTTGTGCATTCACTGCCCATTACACCAAGCTACAATTTATTTTCCTGCCAAAGTCTCTTCACTGTAGCCTTAGCCTCGATAAAACCAAAGCTGCTTGCAAGGGACTCAGTTCAACTTAAACTGAGCACTGCAACTAGTTGAATATATGAAACATGTAAAGAATAAGTTCACCAGGGACTTCACCAAGTCATAGAAGACAGGTCTATCATTTGCTACTAGTGTGGTGACTATAGGCCACCTCCAGTCTCAGAGGCAAGATGCTGCTAAATACCAGTTGCAGGGGAGCAACAGCAGGAGAGAGGGCAAGCCCTCACCCCCTGTCTGTGGGCTTCTTGGAGGCATCGGGTGCAACACTGTATGAAACAAGACTACATAGGCCTTGGTCCTGATCCAGCAGGGCTTTTCTTATGTTCTCTCACACAATATCTGCTGAAATTCCTTAGATCTGCTCCACATGAGACATTTCTGGTGGATTGTGTGCAACAACCCTCAGGCGCTTGAAGCCAAAAATCATTCAGTTTACACTAGATGCTTTTAATTAGTTAGGAATATTTAGGCTGATTTTTCATTGATATTTAATCATGAATTTACTTGACGGGGCATGGTGAACAACCTTCATGCAAAGAAATAATTCAATCCGCTGACAAATTTAAAAAAAATCAAATATCAAATGTTGAATAGGTCGTCATGTAAAAAGCCAATGCAACACCACACAGCGAAACAGAGGAATCTGGAGCACCTCCCACAGTGTTGCTCTCTTTATCTTACAGTTGCGCAAGCACATTTGTGCGATGTGACACTAATTATTTCCAATGGGTGACACATCACACAAATGTGCTTGTGCAGCTTTAAGACAGAGTGGAGCAGCCCTGTCCCACAACAACACTGGCAGTGTTGAGAGAGAGAGAGAGAGAGAGAGAGAGCGCAGTGCAGGCAGTACTCCAACCATTTTGTGCTGCAGTATGACCAAAACCAGAATCAGGTCTATTTATATCTATAAATCGGGGTCCTATGCAATTTAATATTAAAACCTATGTGGTCACACATCATTTCTTGCCAAACCTATATAATTCCATGCTGCAGGTGGACTGTGTAGATTTAGGAGGAAAAAATATTCCCTCTCAGAGAACTTGCTGAACTTACTGAATTTTGTATTCTAATGAACTAATTATTAAAATTAGTAATTATTGAAATAACCACATCAACTCTCAGTCATTAAAATCCTCCTAAACAGAGCGGCATGATGGCTTAGGCTATTAGAAAGCTTGGCAGCCACCCAACGCCTACAATAGCTTCTAATTAATTGATCTCACCTCTAATCTGCTATTGTTAGCCCAGTGCTGATCATTTGTTTGGCCTACGGATCCTATTGCCCCTTTTATTTGATTGTATTTGTTACTGTACCCTTTCTATCTCTTTCAATTAAGCACAGGTTAAGTGGTTCAACCGCAAGAGAATAGGAGATAATGGCACCAATCAAAGTAATCTCTTTAATTTGCTAAATGGATTACAGGGAAACCCCAGCCAAAGTGAAGTCATTGCTGGTGGCCTTCACTTGAACCATACACAAAGAGTATCTAAGTATTAACCCACCAAGCGCCAAATGTTATACATCAGCACAATCGACACAACCTGGCACATCCTTATCACAGACCTGGCCACGGCACAGATATTCACACGCGGAAGAACTGCCACTGTCGGCATCGCCCCGACCCAGTCACATACCTTACTTCCAAAAGTAACATTCTCGTCTGGGTAGAGCAATCAAAAACCACTGCACAGCTCAAGTCAAGCAAGTAGATTTATAATCTCTTTAAGGACATGCAGAGGGTAGACTTCATTTTTCATATTTGTACTATAAATGCAAATTCAGGCTCGTACTCACTACCGCTTTTGCTGACTGAGTGAAAATGTTAACAGTAAACAAGCTTTGTCCTTAAAGTGGTGAATGGGCTTGTCTCTCCCCCACCCCCACCTCCCCTTTTCAAAAGTGTTCTGGAACAAGCCAGCTGCCAAAAGAGCCGCACGGCTGGTGCTTTGGCCAAGTGTCTGCCCTTGGCTGATCAGTCAGGCAGTGGATTTTAAGAATGTGAGCTGCACAGGCAGGCAGTTGGTCATTTCCCTTCAATAACAGGCAGAAGAGAAGCCGTGTGTGTGTGTGTGTGTGTGTGTGTGTGCGTGTGTGTGTGCGTGTGTGTGAGAGAGAGAGAGAGAGAGAGAGAGAGAGAGAAGAGGAGAGGAGACAACAGCAACACTACAATAGTTGCAAAGGTTTGTCATCCAGACTGAATGGGCCATTGAAGACAATACTACCACCATCCTACTGTACATGTGTGAGGAAAGAACATGGAAGCACACATGTCCAACCCCACAGTGTGACCGCCTAAGCACGCAAGGCAATCATGCAAGTTCAAATGTACAAATCTCCGCACGTTTAGAAGAGATGGTTAAAAATATAAGCCAAACTTGCCCATAGTGTTGAATTCGCTTTCCTTTTTGAAAGTATATGTATGCAACTAGGCAGGTAAAGAGTTGGGGTTTTTTAAAAAAAACAAACCTGATATAGTTAGCAAGTGTGCAATCTGGTGTAAAAAGGCATTTTTGATCAGGCTGGCTTGCCTCAGCAAATGTAACAATAAGCAGGAATTGAAGAATGAAAAGGTCCCATCTAGTCCAGGAGATAAACACATATCAACAGCATTAGCCCAATCAGATGTTTCTGGGACTCACAAGAAGGATATGAAGATGATGCCTTGCACCTGGCATTAATAGCTATAGTGCTACTAAACATGGAGGTTTCATTAGGCCATAATAGCTAATAGTCATTAAAAGACTTACCCGTCATAGTTTTTTGTAATTCCTTTTTTCAAAAGTAAAGATTTTATCTAGACAAAATTCTTCATGTATGATACTCTTACTGTACTGTTTCTATTGCAGTTTCTTTTGATGTTTCTGAAGTGACGTGTAGTTTTGTGTGTGGTTTTGTTGTATTGAGTGGCCGTTGGCTGTAATAAAGAACTACTACTACTACTACTAAAAGTAAAGAGGGGTAGGTGCTTTTACTCTGAGTAAAGTCATTTTGAGATGAAGTCTCAAACATTTTGAGATCTTAAAGTATTTAACAAAAATACTCCTATTAGCTTGTTTGGATTAGTAGCGATCAGCAAGTCCGGACTGAGCCGCCAGGACAATTCCTGGTGCACCCTATGATGATCCATGAAGGTTGCTGGTGTTGCTGCGTGCCAGGGAGCAAAGCCCTGATGGAAGCACAGCCGCCCAAAGCCGCCGCCCTCCGGGGCTGACCCAACCTGCCCCCCGTGTTGCCTCCCCAAGGAGTCAGGCAGGGTGGCATGCGGAGGGGCAGTGCCACAGAGGAACAAGCCATCGGGGGATTCTTGGTTGCTGCAGGAGGACGTCCCTACCGCATGGTCACTGGAAAGGGCACAGGCAGCTCTCCCCTCCGCCAGGAAACTTGAAGGATCCTCATGTCCTACCGTGCCTTGGTGCTGGCCATGGCTTAGCCGCCAGCGGTATAAGACCTGCAGGGGGGGCGCAGGAGGAGCAGGATGCTGCTGGCAGTCGGGACTCCCCCTGCTGGCTCCTCTTGCAGAAGGAGCAGAACCTCCTCGGAATTCCCCTTTCAGGCTGAGTAGCCTGCTTTGCTCGTGATGCTTCTTAAGGCATGCTTGCTTTGGTCAGTGGGCCTGCATCTTCCCCTCCCTCGGTCATGGTCAAAACCTGGTGCCCTCCCACATACATTCCACCACCATCTCAGTTCCCCCAGTCTGGCCCTGGCGATCAGCATACAGAATGAGCCAGTGACATGCACGGCATGCAGGTGGACTAGTCCAGAATGCTTGCCATGTGCAATACCCTCTATTTGCAGAAAAATCTCTTTGGAAGCACTCTGCTGTATGTCCTGCAGATATTTAAAGGAGGATGTCCCCCAAATAAAACTGCAAACAGTAAAACAGCAAAACTCAGTCCAATATCAATAACTTGTTAAAGCCAGTGGTTTTTTTAATTTGGTGCTAAAAACAAAGATTCCTAGATTTGCAGAACCAGAAAACCTAAACCACACAATATGAAAAAGGAAAGTAGTATGTAGATTAGGCCTGTTTATTGGAATCACAGATTTTGCACAGCTAATTTTTGTTTTGCAGCAACTGCAATTTTGTGTTCCATTGTTTATGAAGTGCTGAGCAAGAAAAAAAAGAGATAAACAAGGCAGAAGCTCATAGCAAAAAGAAATCAGGAAAAAGAGGAAAGGTCTTTTATTAACAGGAAAAGAGTGAAGAAAGATTCATGCTGGAAATACCACCTGGGCCTTGTCTATCTCATTTGTAGACCATATGGTTTCTTTTCTTTGTATTTACTACAAGATTTTCATGCAGGACTGCACGTATTTCAATTTTGTTCAAGTTCTTAATGAGATGTTATATTCAGTCATGCTGCTGCAAAACTAGCTACAAAGATAAAAGAAGTAGTGCCTCTTCTCCTAAACCAGGGCTGCTAAACTTAGGCCCTCCTGCAGATGTTGGCCTACAACTCCCATAATCCCTGCCTATTGGCCACTGTGGCTGGGGATTATGGGAGTTGTTGTTCAAAAACAGCTGAGGGGGGCTAACTTAAGCAGGCCTAAACGATGACATTATAGAACATGCTCCAACATTTAGATTGCATCTACAACTACGTGATGTGACAGAGGCCTAGCTCAAACATTACTCGGCTCTTTTTCAAGCCCCCCGCCATTGTGTCTACCTCAAACATGGCAGCACCTGTTTATAATACCATAACATCTTGGCTGTGGCACAAACCTACTTCAGCTCTCATTGGGGGCCAAAAAATCTAGACTGAGCCTCAGATGATAGATAGATAGATAGATAGATAGATAGATAGATAGATAGATAGATAGATAGATAGATAGATAGATTCAGTGGTCATGACCATTGTTCTCTGTATCAGGGATTCCCAGTCATTGTTGAGTACAGTATAACTCCCAGCATTTCCAGCTCAACAGAGATGCTGTGGATCCTTGTCACAGGCAACAATGGTCATGACTAACTAGTTTAGATGCTGTCCGTCATAACCAATACCTAAAGGCCAATAAGTAACCAAATATCAATCTAGATACAGCTAAACTTGAATGCATCGAATTGTACTCATTGTAGGAAATCATTCAACAGTGCACTTATATTAGCTGGCACAGAGGCAAAATGCAAAAAAGGGCACTTAGAGTACCTCTGCTGCATGTGATACTGTAAATACATTTCTGATGACATAACTACTAAACAAGTGTTAACAGAATAAGGTATCAGCTGACTTGGGTAATTATAATTCTCTGGCATATGCCATCTGGGTGCTCTTATCGTTATGTCAATTAAACCCGATAGGAACAATTAATCAATGTAGTGACTGCTAATGGCAAATAACTGTCTGAGTAAGACGAGCCAATATCAGATATGCTGTAAAATTATATGTTATTTTAACAGTGCAACCTAGAGACATTTTGGTTTTATGATGCATCTAAAATTAACAGCTTCTTTTTCAGTTTTTGTAGTTTTTCAGTACAGTAGTAAGTTATTCGTCTCTAGTGGAAGACGGTAACTAAATACAAATAAAATTTTCAACAAAAAGTGAGTAACTGAATATTTAATAGATGACACAGCTGGGCTGGATTACTTAATAATAGTATTCAAACTATTTCAGGTAGAAAAGGAAGAGACTTTCCGGAACCAAATAATTGTGTTTGTAAAGGAGAATTTTAAAAAAATTGTTTTGAATCTAGCATGCTTAATGCAAGTAAAAGGAATTCAGCATATCACTTTCAGAAATGTGTGTCTTCAGTTTACTCTAGCCAATCTGTAAGATACTGGCATTTATCATTTCATTTTGCAGGGGGAGGTATACAGTAGCTGACTTTAAAAATATTGTTTCAGGTGCTACATACATTGATTAGTTGAATTCCCAGTGTTATGAAGGAAGGGACATTCTTATGGAAACACACGCACTTCCCATCACATGTTAAGGTATCTAAAAGAATTCTAATTTTTTCAACTTCCTCTTGATCTATTGGGTATTACTTTTCTATTGGATATTAAATTGTCAGTTCTTCTCTAACAGTTGTTGGTGATGCATTATAAAGGATAAAACAGGGAATGCTTTATTGAGGGCAAAGTCAGCCCAGCTTTCTAGTAATGACTGTGGCACATCTAACTAAACGCACACAGAGGAGTCAGCCTTAAGGTGGTGCCTCATTCAAGGAAAACACCAGTTGTTCAACTATGATTTAGTCTCATGGTCACTTAAAAGTTCAGCCTTTTTTGGCAATTAGAACCCAGACTGGCCCCAACTCTCCTGCCTTCAGTCTTGGCAGCCTCTAGGTGCACAGACTGCATTATTTCTCTATGGCTTGTGATATTACTCAGAGGCAAGCATAGTCTGCTCCCTCTGCAATAGTTTGAGGAAGGACTATGGATCGAGGCCTCACTATATATTCTGCCACCTTTTGGAAACTGCAGAAGCATGTTCATCACTTGGCAGTTTATTCCAGGTGCTGAAGTAGGGCTCATATCTTTTTCAAGCCTCTGCAGGTGGAGGATACCCTATCTCTCTATTGCTGGAGGACAGTTCTAGGCTTTTGCTAATGGCAGCACTATTTTTATACAATGCAAAATTCCACTATCCCACTGCAAAAACCTAAATGGACATTAGTTTGAAAGGTGAAAGTAAAGGTAAGGAACCTCACCAACTTCATGAACCACTGTTTACCAATATATTAAGTATCTATAATTTCCTTGGGTGGAACTATGGACCAAAATTAAAATAGCTCCTTCAGGTACTCCAAAACCTTGCCCCCTGAAAAAGCTGACCTGCATGCCATATGCTCAAAAATGGTTTGCCATAAGTTGGGGAGTAGGTGCCTAACCTGAAATAGTAGATGCACAGGAGCACCGCAGTGGTATGGTGGATCAGTGACAGGCACCTGAAGTAAGGCCGGTAGGAGCAGCAAAAGATACCCAAGAGTAAGGCCCAAGGTTGGGCAAAGCAATGATGATAGCTGTGTATCGACCAACATTCCAGAACCTGCCATGTCCCAGTAACTCCTGAGAACTACTTTATAAAAATGCAAGTTCCCTTCCTGGTATGTCAATGCACAGGTTTGAGATTGCTGCCAATGCTGACACTTTTCAAGGTCAGTCTGGAAAGGCCAAGGAGAAGAAAGATGGTAGTGAGATGGACAGCTCTGAGGAGTGGAGAAAGCTGAGAGCCACAAAACAAGCAAAAAAGGGAAAGTATTCCTGAGTTCTGAAGCCTTTTGGGAGAGGGCAAGAGAAGAGAGAATAGGAGTTGGGTGACTGAAATGGGGCCAGGAATGGACACCATGTGACAACATGCTACAGAAACTGTTGTTAGAAAACCCTATTCAAATAGCTCTTAGCGGCACAGAACGGGCGGCACATGCAGTTCCCATTGTGCCCACCATTATCTGTTCCTCTGGCTTATGTATTTTTAGCCATTTGTGTTGATTCATGTCTCTGTAGAGGGATTTTGCAAATACAGCAGAAACCTCAGATCTCTTCTGAACAGAGATATATTTATAGCGAACCACAGACATATAGTGAAAGCTCACATAATAAATTTCCAGACAAAGAGAAGAGGAGTACAAGTAAGCAAACTAGCTGAAGGGCAGGTTAACATACTACTTTTTTTTTAAATGGGCTGGTGAAAATAATAGCAGGGTTCTAATTAGAGCTGAGTGAATGACATCTGAATGAATTATAATTTTCATCATGTTTTATTTCTAGAATTTCTAGAATTCTGTTTCATGATATTGCAAGTTCATATGGTCACATTTTAGTCATAACATCCAGCAAAATAGTCAGTGAAATGCATTGATGAGCCAGGGAATTACTATACTGAAGAATGCAGTAGATGTATTGCCTAGAGATGACTTTCATATTTCAACCTCATACAATAACGCGTAGTGGTTAAGAGTACTGGACTAGGACCAGGAAGACCAGAATTCAAATCTACATTTAGCCCTGAAGCTCACTGGGTGACTCTGGGCCAGTCATATATCTCTTTGTCTAAACTACCTCACAGGGTTGTTGTGAGGATAAACATAACCATGTACTCCATGTACTCTGGCTCCATGGTGGAAGGGTGGGATATAAATGTAAAAATACACCAGTAGGCATAATACTAATAATTACACTATTGTAATATGCTCTTTGAATACAGCTTAAAAATTTAAGCTAAAGCCGAGGCTCTGCGGCAACTCACAGTTGGTGAAACGGGGTTAGTGGAGCACTCACTCCGCTAACCTCATTTAAGGGTGGGGGCAGTTATGGAGGTTTGCTGCCAGGAGCCGCGTGGCTTCCACCGCAGCACACGCAGGCTGGGCTCCGCTTGCTCGGTTTTCGGAGGTTGTGAGAACAGCCTCACTAACTACTATACCACACTGGCTTTTAGTTCATTTCTGGGCATACACTGAAGTGCTGGCTTTTATTTTATAGCTCAAAATTATCCCAGGGAACATCTTCCACTATGTGAGATGCGCCCCCCACAGCATCTAAGATCTTCTGAGGAGAATGTTCCATGCTCTGTGTTCCATGTGACAGGAAGGCACAAGTAGCCTTCACTAGGAGCAGCAAGGCCTTCTTTGTAACATTCCCACTGCTGTTGAACACCTTCAGCATTGAAGAAGCTTTGTTCTGCTTTCTCTCTGCTTGCCTTTAAAAGACACATAAGAGTTTTGTTTTGTTTCGTTTCAGAAGGCCACATAAAATTAAGACATTAACAACTGATTGCTATGTCCTTATTTGTTTTTGCTGGGTTTTGTTGCTGCCACTGGTACTTTTCTCATTAATATGCATTTATTTGTTATAGTTGATTTTAATTATTGCTGTTTTGTTGGAATTGGTATTCAGACATTTCATATGTAGTGATATAATCATTTTAACAATAAAAATAGAACAATTAGCAACTTCACTCAAATCCCTCTTTCACCTCATCTTTGAGAGATAATCCATTTGTTATATTATTCCAACTTGGGTTCACATGCTTTGGAAACCTTTGCAGGTTGAGCCAAATCGCAGTCCCAGACAAAGCTACCACCTGTGCAAAAATATTTATTTTTAGCAGGCACACACTTATAACAGACTATCTGCAAAACTAACCACCAGCTGCTCCTTCTGCCAACTCTATGTCAACAAAGATGGGCTGGCAGCAACAATGTCAAGCCCAGCACACTCAAACATGTCCAACATATTAATAGTTGGAAAGGGGGAAAATCAGTGAAAATATAAGATCTGAAATGGGAAAGAACACCTGCTCACCAGACTGTGAATGGTCAAGATGCATACATTCAAAGTCTTTTTTCTATTTCTATGTTCTATTTATGCATAAACAAAAAAGCAAAATAATTTTACCGCTGCAATCACTCGCATTTACTCCTTTTAACAACTTTAATAACAGAAAATTCTGAAAGTTATCAGAATCTAAGAATACTAGAAGTCTTAGACAACACATCATAGATCACACCCTTATATTGTGCACTAATTTATCAGGGAATAAGTATTGTATAATATGCCCAATTGCTAGTGCAGATTAGAATCCAACCTTCAGATATATAAGCATGCATTAAGGAGGGTGGAAAGAGAACTCTGCTTGGGTATACTTCAGTATGGCTAAAATTTTCATTATGTTCTTATGTTCATATATGGCTACGTTTTCATTATCTTCTTTGATACTTAATCTACAGTGTTGAAGGGAGCAGGAAGGTCCATCAACACAACCACAGTTTTCCTCCTGCAGATTTTTGTACCTGTCCCAGCCATTGCTTCCCCAATCTGCTTCTGTACCCTCTTTTTCGCTTGAGAGAACATTGGCTGCATACAGCCAGCCCTCCTGCTGTGTGCTTATGCCCATAAATGCCTAGCTCTAAAAATAATTGTAGAATTACAAGGCTCTTCTTAAACCTGTTGCTGTACATTAATGTGTCTTAAATCCCTGGTGCATAAGCACCTAAATTAAAAAATAAATAAATAAGAAATGCCGCTCAGACATTGCTGTGTTTTTTGAGTGCCTCCCGAAAAAAAATGGCTGGAAATGGGGAGTGCTTACAAAGACGCAATTTTCCCCATAAAATTCCACTCCCCCATTCCATTGAAGTCTGGCTCAGCAATAGTTAAGTCTGTTATGAACTGCTCCTTTGTACTGAATGATATTTGCAGATACAGACTTTAAAATGACCAGAGAATTAGAGGATGGAAGCCTTGTAAGCCATGAAGTCCAGGCCCCTGCTCAATGCAGGAAAGCCAGAGTAGAGGAGGAGATCTAGTCTTGTGGTTGTAAGCATGAATTGTCATTTTGCTAAGCAGGGTCTGCCCTGGTTGCATTTGAATGGGAGACTGTTCTTATGTTCTTATGACCACATGCATGAGCGCCGTAACATATATCACTTAGGGGATGGGGCCACTCTGGGAAGAGCATCTATATGCTTGCATGCATAAGATCCCAAGTTTCCTCCTGGCATCTCCAAGAGAGGGCTGAGAGAGACTCCCGCCTGCAACCTTGGAGAAACCACTGCTAGTCTGTGTAGACAATACTGAGCTAGATGGACCAATGGTCTGACTGAGTATAAGGCAGCTTCCTAGGTTCCGAAAACACCCTCAAGAGATGGCTGTCCAGCCTCTGCTTGTAGACTTCCAGTAAGGGAGAGACCACTCCTATTCACCATCCGCTGGGTTACTGGTTTCATTTTAAACTGCTTTTACTGCTAAGAGGGTTCTCCCAGCATTCAACTAAGATCTAACCTCCTATAGCTGAAGACCATTATATCTAGTCCTGCGAATAAATCATTATCCTCTTCTGTGTAATAGCCTCTGTGTAATAGCCTCATTATCCTCTTCTGTGTTCAGGTAGAGTTCTATCATGTCCCTGCTCAGCCTTATGGGTGAACAACAAGGGTGAATGAAGAAGATTCTTAGGTCAATTTCCAGCCTCCCGTAGAAGCACTGATGTGCCTAGAGCTTTGCAAATATCACCTATTAGACCAATATTGTCCACTCTAGATGGCAACAACTTGACAAGACCTCAGTTGGGGGTTGTTTCCAAGCACTGCTTCCTGATATTCTTTCACTGGAGGAGCTAGTGATTTAATATGAGACCCTGGGAACGCAACACATGAGCTCTCATGAGTTATAGGCAATCCCCACTAGGGATGTGCACGAATAGTTTTTTTAAAAAATTGAT
This sequence comes from Hemicordylus capensis, assembly GCF_027244095.1. Taxonomy (NCBI): domain Eukaryota; kingdom Metazoa; phylum Chordata; class Lepidosauria; order Squamata; family Cordylidae; genus Hemicordylus; species Hemicordylus capensis. Next base: position 108,558,953 of record NC_069662.1, read on the forward strand.
TTGTACCCAAACTGAATCACCCCTAATTTGTTTTGTGTCCAAACCTGTCCTACCAAATCATCCCAGATTCTATTCTGATTTGATTCAATTTGATCAACCCCGAATCAATTTGTGCATTCCTAATCACCACCTTCCAACCCAATGCTAAGCAGCTTGCATTGTGGAAAGCCCATCCAACAGACTACTTCTCATGAAGAACCCTAAAGAGGATACTGGATAGCTGGCAGGAAGGTGGGTTTCTACAACCTAACAGATGATGGAACCCCACAGTATGGGATACTCCATGACTTTGTAGATAAAGGAAGACCAGAAAGAGTTGGGTATAGAAAAGAGCATCTTCCTTGAAGATTTCACAAAAAACAGAGAAAATCTGGGAAATATGGAGGAAGAATGGCAGCACAATAGTATCACTGGAAATAATGTATTGAGTTCAAGGATAATTGGAATAGGCCCTGAGCTTGTGATACATAAACACAGGCATTAGCAGAACTCTGAGGCTACCGCTATTTGTCAGTTGGTATCAGTCAAAGTGTGCTGCAGAGGTGAAACTATTCAGTTACAGGTAATAGGCAAGATGTCAGCTCTGTTAATTTTTCCAGTATCCTTGCCAGCTGACTCAGAGATGGAGCTACACAGTTAAGAAACATAATACAAAAAAGGTACTTAAATGCTACCTTAGCATCTTGCTGCATTAGCCAGATAGACTTCTCTCATTTTGATGCTGCTATTTATACAAAAGATATACATACATGGCAGTAAACTCAGCAGTGTGACTGATTGGGAGAGAGACTTTTTCATTTCATTTAACTGGGAATTAAAAATGAAACAAAATTAAATCGTTGGTATTTTTAAACCTTGGTTTGGATTTGGGCTTAGAGGACCTTGGTGTCCTTACTGTCAAATGACATGAAAATTTCATTTAATGCCAATGGAATTTTCTGGATTCATCTAATACAAAAATTTTCAGACTAAATAGTGAAGTGCTCAGTGGGTTGTATTGACAGTGGGTAGCAATAAGTCAGACAGGGAACAGAGTCCCAACTGCTATCAGCAGACAGCATGCCCAAAATTGCACTGTGCTATTGTGTCACTCTATAGTGTTGGTGGAGTTAAAATGCGGGGTGGTGGGAGGGAGCATCTTAACTGTAGGATTGGTCCATATGACATGAATGAGAGCACTTCAAAATACTGATCAACAATTCACAAGGAAAAGACTCTACAAACAAACCATGCAAGCAAAGATAGGACTACAGAAGTGGAGTGATAGTAATTTAGAAGAAGTAGAAAGGGAACAAGTTCACTGCAGGCAAAAATACTGCACGGTCAGAATAACTACAGACTTGTAGTTCCTGCTTGTTTGTTGGCTGATTGTGTTACATGTGATGCAATTCTATGTCAATGAGGCGAGGCAAAGGCTTGTGAAACTCACTTTCCCCCCAGATGACTGATCCCATGTTGCTGGGAACGCAGACCACGCTTCCAGAGGATCTGTGCTGCATACTTGCAGCACGCAACTCCCAAGGCCAGAATGACATGTCCCAGCCCTCCAGAGATCCCACAATGCATTGCACAACATGCACAACGCATTGGGGGATTCCCCCAAGAGACAGGAGCTCTAGCTACTCATTTAATCGCTGTGACTAAACATAGCCCCAGTGAATGCACAATCCGGTAGCCCAGGTTGCTTGGTCCCTTAACCTCAGCTAGCAGCTGGGCTAAAAAGCCGTGGTAGGTGATGCTGGTCCACCGGGATTGGGCCCAATCCTGGCGGTTCTCACATGCAGCCTAACCCAGGCTGCCTGTCACTAACCTGGGTTAGGCTGTAGCCTCATTCAGTAATATTCTTTGTCTGCAGGATACTTATCAACTGTGCAACACAAAAAGTGTAAAATAGCTTTGCTTAGCAAAGCTATGAAAATGCTGCTAGCAGAGCCTACAAATCTCTGGCAAATTATAGGAAAACCAATATATTTCCTCCATACTGATTAAATATATTAGAAGCATTATTCATCATTGCTGCATATTGGTTTTTGTACATATCTCTACTTATGTGAATTGTGTCCCCCGACATCTTGTTTAGCTTGCAGGAAAATCTTTAGATGGTCTTTCAGCTCACCGTTTGCTTTTAGATCCCTGACACCCTGAAGATTCACAGATCTACTTTTTATCAAATGTAGAAAAAAATCTATCTTTTATACACCAAAGGCTGTATACTGTAATGAATGGCCAATCACAGGATGATATGAGATTGGCAATACTTTTGTTGGACTTTTAAACTGACATTCTAACTGTTGACAGCAATGACACAAACCTTTCTAAACTAGCTGTAAAGTGCCTATATTTTTATTTTAATGGCGAATCTTATGGAGGAGACATGTTAGAAGCACAATACATAATAGGTTCTCATGCCCTGTTTTTCATTTCTTAATAGAGAAGAAGATTAATGCACTCATCTGCATTACTGCTCCCATCTACCTTGAAATAAAAACTTCATGAGCCATAGATTACTCTTTATTGCTTAACGAACAAACAATGCACTTTGCAGCACCTTATATGGATTTTTCGTTAACTCCAATAAAGAAGTTATCAATAAAACCATCATTATGAAATTAGCACATCAGAACTGGCAGAATCTCAAATCTAAAACCCAATGGGGGGAAAACAACTAAACAATTCACAAAGAAAGAACTGGTGTAAAGTGTGGTGGTAAAGAGTGCAAGCTATGAGCTGGGAGTATCCTGTTCAATTATCAGATCAGCCATGAATTTACTTGGCAGTCTTAGGCTATTCACTGCCTCATGCAGTGTAATGTATACTCAGCCCCCTAAAAACACCCTCATCTTGTCTGCATCAAGTTCCGTTTGTTAGCCCACATTAGAACCATGTCAGTCCCTAGTAGTATTATTTAAATTATTTTATTTACTGTCATTAGTTATCTTTCAGTTCCCCAACCCCTTTATTTCTTTGAACAATATTATTTTCCAACACTTGCAGCATTTCAGCGGCACCTCCTAGCACTAGCAGCAGTACAAGACATTTTGCTGCCTGAGGCAAAAGATAGTATGGCACCCTATAATAAAAAGATGCACCCATACATTGTTGCAAAAAGAAATGCTTGCCGCCCCCTATGCCCCTTCCCATGCCTGCACCTGACCCCCTGCCACACATACTATGTCATTCTGGAATATTCTGGAAGGGAAAAAAGGGAGTTGGGAGGCAACTGCCTCAAATGAGCTCTGCTACTGCTGTGGGAAGACAAGACCCCCATGACATTTGCTTCTTTAAGAGCCATCTTGAATCTCTGGCATTCATTTTGTAACACAGAATGGAACGAATAGGCCTGTTTAGTCCTATTTGTTCTTTTTAAAACTATTTGTTAGGAAATCAATGCACATCTCTGTTGCTGCCTTGTGTTTCTGCTACTTGACAAGATGTCAAGAGATTTATGGACACATAGCACCAGTTGGTGAGTTAGATCTGACTGTACTCCATGACAATGACATGGACACATATTTATTCACCCAAGTTTTTTGACAGATTTGTGATTTTAAATTGCTTTAAGGCTTTGATTTCTGTTTTAATTTGTTTATGTTGCTACAAACCACCCAGAGACCGAAGTTTGGGGCAGTGTACAAATATAAGAAATAAATAATGAAAATAAATAAATAAATAATCAATCAATCAATCAATCAATATTGTTGAAACCTCACCCCCTGGCGCCTATCTATCTATCTATCTATTCTATCATATTTATATACCATCTGCTAAGTGCACCTCTAGTATCTAGCATCTCATTTACTGGGTATACATTTCACTTTTATCACTCGTGTGAGTCAAAGATGAAGTGGGCATCTCTGTGAGTGAGAGAGTGTGTGTGTATGTGTGTGTGTGTGAGAGAGAAACCAGTATTAAGGAGGGGGAAGTCTACCCTAGATGGAACTGGAAAGTGCAGAGTTATTCATCTCCCTCTTTCTCCAATTTAACACAGTATTCTGGTGTATGAGCCTTAAAGTCCTCAATGTCAGTGTTAAAAACACATGCCAGTTTAAGATACCAATCTAAAATATAAGACATTTAAAATACAAACAGCAGAATTCCTCCCAATGGTTGCCATTTCAACATCCACTCATTTCCTATTCATACAGTAAGTCTACTCATACAAGTAGCAAGTAAAGACAAGCAGCATTAGCTAAGGGAGACTGAAAAGATTGGAAAACGTCTTTTTCAGAAGATGTGCAATAAAAGCCCAGAACAAAAGCTGCCTTGGTCTCTGGTTTATGGTTTTGTTTTTTCAGGTCTCCCCATTCCCTGCCCCTTGCCCACAGTAATCAAAGTGTAGAAAAGCACTTTTGTGATTGCCTTTTAATATTGGACAACTCAAAGGCTCATATGAAGCAAGAAACCTACAAAGCAAAAGTTTTTAAGAGACCAGAAATAACAGTGTTCAAATATACTAGTTTCACTCATTGAAAAAGTCACATTATTTAACAACTCAGTCATTTCCTTAAAAAAAAAAAACCCAACAGCTTCTCATCCTGGCTGGTTTTAATATGCACCATTAATATGCTATCAGCACAATCAGAAACCCTAAATACACTTACTGATATATACATCATTGATTCCAAAGGGCCTTGCTCACGAACAACAGCCAGATCCTGAGCATGTGTTTAATCAGAAGTATATCCCACTGAGGTCAATAAAACTTACTTTCAGGAAAGTGTGCACAAGTCTCCACAGAAGTGTATTACTGTGGCTTATTGAATAGGTGTGGCTAATTAGGAGCTTCACTTGAACTATTGTTCCTCTTTGTTGCATTTCCAAAAAAAAAACCTCCAAACAATTACACATTTATGGCCTGTAGGGGGAAAAATCCTAACATATAACCTTTTAGGATCTTATTCCTCTGACAGGTTCTCTCCGATTGCAACAACATATGCAAAAGAAAATGTCAGTACCAAATGCTTGAAAAGGATCTCCCATCAAAACCTCACTGAAAAGGTAAACTATTGACTGGAAAGAAGAGATCAGCAAAGTCTCCTGAGACTATCAGGCAAGAGAATTAGTGAATCTCTCTCACAGCATTTTCCTTCATCCTAGGATGCCAGCCATGCCAAAAGCATTTCTCAGTTGAGATGGAAGCAAACTTGAACAATTTCACAAAAATGCCAGGCTATTTTCTGAAGGATAAATATTGTGCTGCATTCTGGGCAAAGGAAAATATCACAGGCACATCTGGCAGCTCTGACAAATACACCCACTAAAGCATCATTCACAGTGTTGCCCACCAGAAAATAAAGAATGTTCATGAGTTTGAAAATTAAGAATGCTCATGAGAGAATGTTCAGCCTATTCACTTCCTTAGGATCACATGCTATATATCTATTTCCATGAGTGGATAGAAAATGAAAAGCCAGAAACTGGTCCAAGGGTTGCCGTATTCATCCAGAATGTGTGTGATTTCTGTGTACCATTATTAAATGTTAACATTTCCATGACATGAGAAGTAGCTATGATTCCAAGGAAAAATTTCAACCAAACAAAACACAGTGACCTGCTCTTGTGCTTTTAACAGAGATCTGTTAAATCTCTGTTATAATGTGTTCTATAAAAATCAGCAGCTGATGATTTTCACCTCATGGAGATTATCAGTGTTATCACCTACTAATGTCTGCAGATTAAGGTACAAAAGCAGGCAACCTTAGATTGGTCTTGAGTTTAATACATTACAAAATTCAATTTGATATGCAATGGCCACAATTTAACATGCATATACAACTAGTTCACTAGAGATAAAAAATTAGCCTTAGCTTTCTTTTTCTGGGGTTATGTATTATATAAAGATTAAACTACTTTTTGCTCCAAAAGCTCCTCTTGAATCTTGAACCTGTGTAGGTATGGTAGCAGTTCGGTTTTAAGAAAAACGATGCTGAAAGCAATGATTGTATTACAGAGATAATATGGTATACACTGAATACATAAATACAGTGTGCGTAATGGAAAACCTTCCCCAAATGATGGATGGTCTTACATGATTCATCATCCAGTTATACATTTTTAAAAAACAGCAGTCTGAAGCTCCTTTTCCCACTCACTGTTAAATAGCAGAACTTTTATGCACAGATAAACTGTTACAAATATTGTCATTAACTATGGCCCAGGTCATACATAAGACACATCCCATGTGATCACCCATGTGATCGATGCATGGAGTTGCTATTGGTTCTCCCAGGACTCCTCCCAGACTATGCCATTTGTGAATGCAGGTGATGCATTTCCCCTTTTGTGAAGAAACTCGCTCCATCTATACAGCTAGAATTTCAGAAAGCAAGGTTTGAGCTAAATCCATTCTCTAACTTTACACATGCGTTATATATTTGACACTGAGGAATGTTGAAACTATGATCCCTTGCTAGCCCTGTGGAAGTGGTAAGGCCTTGGGAGAACTGTAGAAGACACTTTTTTTCTAAACAAGCTTACAGTTGCTTTTCTTTGATCCCTCCCTGCCTTGTGTTTTTCATTGCTCTGTGGGTGTGTATTTTGTGTGAGGTCATTGAGCTTGAGTTTGATATGGGATACTGAAGAGACAAAGCTCACTGGTGTATGAAACGTTACATATTGTTTTCCCTGGATTTTCCAGATTACCGTATTGGTGGTGGATCTATGTGTGCAATTATTAACACAGAGAGACATCTATGTACACCCAGATACATGTCACTGAAACGTTTTGCTAAAAGTTATAAAGTTAGTGCAAGATATTGTAGGAAACGATCACTTTTTATAACAAATATGCCATTTCCTAATTCTTCAAACTGAATTCTCATCTACGGCCCCCTGAGGTTCGTTTTTCCTGTGGATGTAAAGCATCTGTGGCAAATGTTTATTCTTGTAACAGCACTTACTCCCGTTGGGACTCATCTATGCACCACAGCATAGCAACAGAGAAACACAGTAAATGGTATCATAGCTCTTGGGGGGGAAATGGCTGCCAAGAAGCAGGAGAAACAAAGTAAAGGTACATGTGATTAGTAAGCGGCAAGAGGAGGAGCCCATTAGCCACATTAAGAACATAAGAACAGCCCTGCTGGATCAGGCCCACGGCCCATCTAGTCCAGCATCCTGTTTCACACAGTGGCCCACCAGATGCCGCTGGAAGCCACAGACAGGAGTTGAGGGCGTGCCCTCTCTCCTGCCATTACTCCCCTGCAACTGGTACTCAGAGGCACCCTGCCCTTGAGGCTGGAGGTGGCCCACAGCCCTCTGACTAGTAGCCATTGATAGACCTCTCCTCCATGAAGTCATCCAAACCCCTCTTAAAGCCATCCAGGTTGTTGGCTGTCACCACATCCTGTGGCAGAGAGTTCTTTAAGGGAAGAAAAGATAGCTGACTACTAGGACACTAAAGGGCTATGGCAATAACCTAAGAACATGTTCAGTTCAAGATTTCCCAGATAAAATATTCCCGCTGACAGGTGTTTGATTCATACCTCTCCAGCAACAGCTGATGGTCCAAAATTTCAGTCAGACAAAAATTCTTAATCTGCAAGATTCCTGCTTAATGGCATTTACGAGGCCTTCTTCTTCAAGACCCAAGTCCTTCTAGTTCCCTCAGCTTCTTTACATATATAATTGACTCTAGATTTAAAAAAACCTGAGATAATACAGAGCTGTATCAAAAAGATGTCAAATAGCTGGCTCAAGAACTAAAAACATGCAATCCACTGGAATGGAACTAAATTGTAACTTGTAACAGAGCTACTACCTGACAACAGATTCTTACCAACTACTAACTTTCTGATCACTTATTGGTTTTTTTTTAAAAAAGAGGTTAAAAAGCATTGCAAAATAGCAGCATATGTGACAGGTTCTGAATTTGGCTTTTAAAAATCAAGACTAACAGTGCAATCCCATGCATGTTTACTTGGAAGTAAGTCCCATTGCAACCTGAGTTCCATAATGTCCAGGCATACCAAAAATGTCCAAGCAGCTGGATCCAACCTGTACAACCTGTGATTTATTAAGCTAAAAAGAGCCCACCATTCATGTACAGTAGCCCACCAGAGACATAATATATGTCCTCTTTTTTGCTGCCTGCCTAAGATTCGGAAAACGGGATTATCAGTCATCATATTGTTGGAGGGCTGCATTTAGCTTGGCTGGTCACAAGTTGTGTTGAGCTGGATCAAGAGCTAAAAGAACCTATTTAGAATGAACAGCAAGCTGGACTACTAACTAAAGCTCTTTGCACTGAACTATGTGAACAATAAACAACAGTAAAACAGAGAGTATTTAAGACAAACATCAAGGTTCACCTTTGTTATTCGGTTTTCTTGGTCAGTACTTGATCAGTAGGTTGTCAGCAGTTGTCTTGCTGGCATTGTATACCATTCATGTTATTTTGTAAGCTTAGCTATGTAATATATTAAGCATGTTATTGCAGCTGATGTTGGATTTTTTTCGTAAATAGGAGCCACAAAAAGGGGTGGGAGAGATCAGGACTGTGATGTGGGAATCAAGAGGGCTTTAACTCATTGTTTCCACCATTAATGTAACCCAGTAATCATCAACCCTGATTACTGGTCACTGTGGCTGGGAATGATAGGAGCTGTAGTCCAAAAACAGATGGAGGGCTGGTTGTGCAGCTCTGATGTAACCAATAATTCAGTCCTAAATTATTAATTATGCTATTTATACACAGTCTACCAGATGTTATTGACTGGATTTGGTACTTTAATTATCGGGCCCTTTCCAAGGGTCTAGTATAACTAAAGAAAAATTAAAGATAGAGTCATAGTATTCGTGCTGTTCCAAGTAGTATGGCCTTCTGTAGTTGATGTGTTGTAATTTTATTGATGCCCAAGATGTCAAGATGGTGTTCAAGTTTCTTTTGGTACTGCACCAAGGGCACCAACAACTGTTGTCACCACTATTATTTTCTTTTTCCAGAGCTGCTCAATTTCAATCTGAAGGTCCTTGTATTTAGTTATTTTCTCCAATTGTTTTTTGTCAACTTGTCTATCCCCTGGGATTACAATATCAATTATCAGAACCCGATTCTTCTCGATAACTGTCAGATCTGGCGTATTGTGCACTAAATGCCTATCAGTTTGTATTTGGAAATGCCAAAGGATTTTTGCCTCTTCATTTTCTGTGACCTTCTCAGCCGGATGATTCCACCAAATCTTGCTTGCTGGCAATTTGTAATCGTAATTTTATTTATTTGTTTGTTTATTTATCATCATCATCATCATCATCACCACATGATACACAAGGCAACACCGGTGTTCCCAATCAACACCAATGCGCAGCAGCACATGTGGAAGCCAGACCAGGTGTTGCACAAGCACACCTGACTTGAGCAGTGGAACTTACATTGTTTCCAATGTAAGTAGGGCTGCACAAGTGTGGGTGGACTGTTTTAAACAGTTGCACAACTGCACTCTTGCACACCACTGCCGGGGCTAGATAGCATGTGCACAGCAGCGTCAACCGATCAGGACCGTTGGTGTTGCCTTGCACATCATGTGGGCCTTCATTATTATTTATATACCACTTTGCAGCATACAATTCTCAAAGTTTAAATAGTGAAAAGAATTACAAGATGATACCCCATCCCAAAGGAGCTCACATCCTTAAAAGAAATAGGAGGGACACACCAGCAGAGCCCCCAGAAGGATGCCCTGCTGGGCTCTAGGGGCAGATGCTCTCCATCAAGCGAGTCACAACTTTAAATAGTGCCTCTTTGCCCCATTAGTAGAGAGAGATTGCACCCCAGCAGTTCCTGATGCTATCCCACCACACCTAAGTCTCCTGCCTTTGATAAAATATGTTTGTGTGCTTGAACCATGGACTACTTGCAGACACTCCTTCTTGAAAACTCATTTTACATGGGCAATCAGGGCCAGTATGTTTCCCTTAGACCAGGAGCACAGGATAAAAACCCTAATCTGATTGATCATATTTATGTCCCTTTTCCTGATCCGAGAGAGACATACAGAGTCTTTCTTTTTTCATGATATCCTTCCAACAGCTCTGTAACAAAAGGCAGGCAAAGAGACAGTAACTGGCTCTCAGTCACCCTATACATTTCATGACCTAAACCCCATTCTCCATCGTTCAAGTCCAATTAGCTCCAGAGTAAAGCCCCTAAGCTCAACTCAGCCAAAAAAACCTTTTCCAATGTTTTCCTTGTTGTTACACTCTTCTATCTATAAACAACCATCAGCCTCACTTGTGGCTTACAAAACTCTGAATGGTGTTATTTTTGCTCTCTATTAGCAAGCCTCACTCTCTCCATGTTAACAACCCACAGTTCACTTCATTTAGGAGCATCCTCTGAGTGAGGATATGCTACATTTGTGACTGATCATTCACACCTAAGCAATCAGTTACATCTTTTGTCAAAACTGTTTACTCTTTCACACTGTGCTGAAGCCATTAAGAACGAACACTGAGCAGGGCTGGTTATTTATCCTTCTCCTCTTGACCTCCTAGGATATTCATCTTAAACTTCCTATTTAATAATTTGAACAAAGACCCACTGTAGAAGACAGCCAATTGCATGGAGGCATAATTGAAACAGAAAGCCCTTGAATGATACTCCTTCTCTACCCACATTTCAAACATTCAGTTCAAACTATTGCAAGAAGCACGCAATAATCACACACTTATTAAAAGAAAGATAAGACAAATCAACTTTTGTTTATGGTGTGTTATATGAATGCTACATACAATGAGCAAATATGTTGCCAATAATTAGCAATTAAAAATACTAATTTATATCAGATCATTTTTCTTTAAATGGTTATGAAAAAAAGGAAGAAAAGGAATCTTGTAAGATGTTTCCATAAGGTTTCACATGCTGTATTCGTCATGCAAATAAATATTAGGGATGGTCAAGGCTGTCTGCATCTCCACCTTACTTTTGGTGACCTACCAGCTACATTAGAGGAGGGGGCTACAGCAAGGCTAAATAAAACAGATGAGAGTCAGGGTTTGTAGATTTCATGAAGGCCCTCTAACTTTCCCACCATAAGTCAACACTGGCTGCCTGGGTCTAATCTGATATAAAATAGCCCTTTGTGATTTAATTACCCAGTTCTTCTCTCAAGCTGTTCCATGTAACTTCATGGGCTGTATCCAAAGAAAGTTAATGATGACTAAGGACTGCTGAAACCAATGAGACGGATTAGTGCCTTTCAATGGGGGTTTAGTCATGACTAACATTCTTTGGATACAACCCCATATAAATAGCTCTCTTGTTTAACTGAAGTTCAGAGTAGCCAGATGTTTTAGATGCCTGAGTCATTCTGATAAAGATCAGCTCAAGGTCACAAATACATTGATAAGCAATTACGAGCATGCACTGATTCTATGTTAAACTGCAGTTGGTTGAAGGGATGTGCACGAAACAGATTTTGCATTTTGTTTTGAGCTCGAAACAAAACACAAATGGCCAAAATGTTTTTCGAAACAGCAGTCGAACCGGATGTTTCAGTGAAACAACTTGAAACGTTTCAAGTGTTTTGGTCATAGGGAACAATGGGGAAACACAAAACACCCTATTGTTCCCCATGGGTATCTCCTAGGGACCGCAAGGTGGTTTGGGTGGTAGGGCATGATGGGTGCTACCTACCACCCAGCCCACAAAAGAGATAGGCAACCAGGTGACTTTTTAAAAACCTTTTTAACCTTTCCCCCAAACCCCCACTGGATTTTAAATTTGTTTAAAATCACCCACTTAGCCATTTCTTTTGTGGGCTGGGTGGTAGGTATAATGATCTACCACCCAACCCACTTTGGTGACCCTAGAAACTACCCATGGGGAACAATGGGGTGTTTCAAATTTCCCCTTTGTTCGCTATGGCCAGAACAAGATGCACTCACAGAGTGCAGTGTGCAGAGTTTTGCATTGCAATTTGCAATGCATTTTGCAACCATGCCTTGAAAAACACTGAAGAAGCACACAGTAAAAAGGAATCTGTCCCTCCCAACACATTTCAAACACAGTCCAAAAATGGCTTAACAAGAATCACTGACTCAGAATCCAATGTCAGCCACAGTGCCTGAACTGCAGTAACATCATTGGCACAAGTTGCTCTCTCCCACACAATTATGACTTCTTACTTCCTAGCATTGCAACAGCTACCACAGCAACACCCTTAGCCTAGCCATAAGCTTAATTAGAGCAACTTCAGCCACCTTTTGACTGAGTACACCTTGCAATGCAGATTGCAGAGCAGATAAGAGCAGTGAGTGAAGCACAAGTTAGTCTCAAGGCCAGACATGTTGCTTATCATAGAAATCGCCATGAAATATTACACACACAGGGTTGCTACTGTCCATTTCTCACCACAACATTATCTCACAAACAATTCAAATCACAACTCAAGGAAGGCAGGCACCCAAATTCTGCCTTTGTCAATCTGAGATCCAGTAAAACCGGATAGTTATAGCAGCAATAGCACAGTGTAGTGCTGAGAAAACCACAAAATCAAACCTTCCTTGATTCATTCCTCCTTTCCTGATGTGTCCTCTTCAAAGAAGGCACACTATAAGGGCTCTCTCTGCCTCCCAGTCCCTTTGAATACATTTTGAAATTCCCTCCAAATGTGTTCCCCCTCCCTCCCCTCAGCCAATGGGGGTACAGTTGCCCATGACACTTGTTTTATAGCCAACCAGGAAGCAAGGAGATGGCAAGCCAATAGGAGGCCAGTGCCAGAAAACCAATCAGCAATGAAAAAACAGGGCTACAAAATGGCACTCGAAGCTACGGGTGTGAACAGACCGGCTGCCACTGTTCGGTCCAAATCTGAACAGAATTTGGACCAAAGTGTGGGTTACTGAACTGGTTTTTGGCTGAACCCACTCCCTGAGCTGGTTGGGCTGTCGAACAAGCTCAAACCAATCCAAAGTGATTCACGATCGAACCGCTCAGACTGGTCCAGTTCATGGCAAACTGGTTCACAGTCCAACTGGTCCATGCACACCCCTATTCAAAAGGGGGTTGTTTTGTTCCAAGCTTAAAACAGGCCCTTTTAAGAGAGGGTGTTTTGTTTAGAGCTCAAAACACGCAAAATAGCTCATTTTGAGTTGAAATGTTTCAATGTCGAAACATTTTGCACATCCCTAGTTGGCTATGTGAATTTAAAATGATCTGCCTCCAGGAAGCACAGACGTTGGCTCTAAGAAGTCTCCACGGGAAAAGAACTCCAAAGTTGTTATAGGGCAAGGATGGAAGCAAATATGTTTCCTGTTCTAACAACAGAAGCCTCTGTTCATGTTATTTTAAAAACAATATCCTTTCCATATGTCAATTAATGTGTGATATATCATCTGGTATGTGTTTCCTTTGCTTCAAGAAGCACCATTTATGTCCCCTCCTTTCAAGAAATGAGCCAGCCCTTTGCATTCTCAATCCCCACCATTACAGAGAAAAAAACTCTGGCCACTATTTAATTCATATGCACATAAAAATCATAATATGTCTGCTCAAATATCATCCTTCCCCAGAAGCAATGGTATAGCTAGGCATTGCTAGCAAAAGCACAAACAAACTCCACCCTACCCCCTAACCAACGAACATAGCCTTTTCTTTTTTATTAACTTGCCAGTCCCAAATACCACTACCAGTCAGAAGGAATATATAGAAAAGGCAATTGAGAGAATGCATAGAAGCAGCATCCAGGCGGGGGCGAAAGCTTCATAAGTTTTGTTGGGGTGTGGAGAATGGGGTGGAAGAATTTTTAAAACATTCCGAGGGCTACCTTAGATCTTATAGCACAGAAGGATGGGGAGCGAATTACCCATGAATTGAAGCTATTCACAGAACTCTTCAACTATCTGCTTTTAGTAGCATTGTTATTGGACATGTCACATCACATTATACTTCTGACATGCACATTATACTTAGTGACAGTGCAACATGATGTAGAAGGATATAAAGCACAGCAGTATATCAGGATGCAATAAAAAGATGATGCTGATTGACTCTTTCTAGGATTTCAGCAATTGCTTCTCTATCTAATAATTGTTGGAAGTGAAGGACTTTGCGCTGTCTCATGTCTCAATGACAGAGGGGGACAGACTAGTGAGTCAGAGGGCTAGAGAAGTCAAGACACTGGTCATCCCTTCTCTACTGCTCTGACACTGGACTAACTTCCTGCCTGCCTGCCACTTCCTTTTCCTTTTCTTCCCTCCCATTTCTTCTCCCTTGCAACATACAAACTCCTCTCTCCCTGCACCATGTGTGCAGAGATGCATCCATCTGCATCCAGCTAGCTAGCTAGATTAGAGATCTGGTCTGGAGAGAGGAATAATAAAACATTAAAATGATTAAAACAATTTAAGATGTAAATATAAACTTTAAAACTTGTTAACTAAAAGGCCTGTTCAAAAAGGTGTATTCAGCTATTTTTAAAATTCCATCAGAGATGGTGAGATTCTGATTCTATTTGGGAGTGAAGTCCAGAGTCCTGGGGCAGTCCTAGAGAAGGCCTGATTTTGAATCACCACCAAATGAGCTGCTAGCAACCACAACTGGACTACCCAATGATCTTGATAGGCAGAGGGGTTCATGAAGAAGGAAGCACTTTCTTAAATACCCTGGATCCAAGCTGTTCAGGGATTTGCCGATATCAGCACTTTGTATATGCCCCAGAAACACCTAGAAAGGCCTTGCTATCCATGTAGACTACTTTGCTGTTTTCCCCACTATCCCACCACTTATGAGACAGGTAATGTTGGAAGTGAAGGACTATGCACTGTCTCTTGTCTCAATGACATAGGAGGACAGACTAGTGAGTCAGAGGGCTAGAGGGTCAAGACATTGGTCATCCCTTCTCTACTGCTCTGACACTATCCCTTTGGAATGTAGATTGCTACTCTCAGGGACACTTCCTTCCTTCCAGCCACTTCCTTCCTCCCCGTTCTCTTCCCTTCCTTCTACCTTGCAACATGCAAGCTCCTCTCCCCTGCACCATGTGTGCAGAGATGCAGAATCCATCTGCATCCAGCTAGCTAGCTAGATTAGAGATCCCATCTCCTCACTTTCCTATCTAGAATGGAGTTCTTTAATAAATACCACTTACATTGATTTGAAACTATGAACTGGCTCCAAGTTATTTTGCTCTCAGCATACACGCATGCCTGGGCAGACTCCGCTGTGCCGTGCCTCTGTGCACTCTGCTATATTAGAAGGTTATCTCTTACCAGAGAGAATTCCCAACAATAATAGATAAAATTAGATAGATAACCGTGTGTGTGTGTGAGAGAGAGAGAGAGAGAGAGAGAGAGAGACAGACAGACACTACATCCAAATGTTCATAGTTCAGCTGTGTCATTTTCAAATGCTGTACCATATTCTGCCAGGGGAAGCCATGGATATCTTTTCTGAAGAACATCCTCTGCAATGTCGGTTCCAGGGCATATACTATGATGGTCAATCTGTTTATGGAACTGGGCAGACCAGTTGCCTTTTATGAAAAGTTCATCCTAAACAACATCCAGCACTGTATTCAGGCTGTGCATTGCAGGAGAAAGATTGGGAGTAGTTAAAAAGCTACCCTATACCAAGTCAGACTGATTTGGTCCATCCTAGCTTAGTGTTGGTGATAGCAACTGTCAGTGGCTCTCTAGACATGAGTCTTTGTCAACGCGACCTGGAAAGGCTGACAAAGTGTGTAAAATACGGGCTCTGCATCGAGCTATGCCCCCTTCTCATTTTTAGAAAAAGTTGGCACATGTTCTTGATCGTTTCATTGGGTAACCCACTAAGCTTCCAAGGAATTACGAGATTCTCCAGAATACAGTGTGAACATTACAGTCCTTTCGTATGTGGTGGGAAGGGAGTTCTTATGCTATATAAATAGCTGATCATAACATTTTCTCACTTGCAGGGTCTGTCCTTTCTTTACTTCATCCCCTTATAACTGTGTCTACGTGCTGGACAAGAAAATCAGTGCAATGTAACGGAGTGTTGGATTTAAATTAGGAACCTCACTTCAACTCTCAGGTTCAGTACTTGGGTTCTTTGAAGGAAAAGGGTTATGCCACTCTGTTGCCAGATTTGACTTTTTTAAAGCCAAATTTTGGGTTACGGCCCATTTGACTCACAAGTATACCTCTTACGTTCTGGCCACCCTGCGGGGATATGCCAAGATTGGTGGGATAACACATCATGACCAAATTTTGCATATCCTAGCCTAGAAAAGAAGTAGAGGCTCACACGGGGATATGCACACTGCCAGGGATGAGAAATGTTGCATAGAGCCCAGCTTCAGCTACTTCTGAATCCATCCACATTGTTGCTGCTTTGACATCAGAGAAGAAAAGTTGGAAAGATACTTAAGCTGGTTGGTCAGCTCTGTTAATCTTGATGGGAAAAATATGACATGTGAATTATAATTATTCCCCTATCAAAGATACCTACTCAAGAACTGTTCTGCAGAAGCTACTATTCCTCCTCTTGCAGAAATGCCTCTGTGGCCATTCCACCTGGGCACATTTGAAAAATCAGTGAGACAGCAAAACCCCCTCCATCAACCCAAATGGGATCAACTGCCATTTGGGCTCCCTCCCTCCAGAAATGTCTCCTGTAAACTATTCCATCTGGTCATTATGTAGTATCATTTGGGCCACTATGGAAGGTAATGTCCAACCAGCTCACCCATCGCATGATTAGAAGCAAGGTTGTGCATGTTCCACTCTCTCTCCACCCTGGTTTGTGTATGTCCCATCCCTCACATACTCACATGGGTAAGATTTGAACCACCCTATAATTATACTGTTTGAATACTACCTTAAAGTAGTATTGGAATGGTGCAATAGAAAGCACTGGACATCCCACCCCCAACATGAGCATGCATGGTAGAATGGCAGGCCAGGAAAGAAGAGCTGGTCTTGTGGTAGGTAGCAAGCATGACTTGTCCCCTTAGCAAAGCAGGGTCTACCCTGGTTGCATATGAATGGGAGACTAGCACTGTAAGATATCCACCTCAGGGGATGGAGCCGCTCTGGGAAGAGCAGAAGGTTTCAAGTTCCCTCCCTGGCATCTCCAAGATAGGGCTGAGAGCAATTCCTGCCTGCAACCTTGGAGAAGCTGCTGCCAGTCTGTGAAGACAATATTGAGCTAGATAGATCAATGGTCTGACTCAGTATATGGCAGCTTCCTATCTTCCTGTGTAAGAATCCATGCACACCCTCACTGCTAATCATGTGGTGAGTGGGCTGCATCATCCAAACTGGCCAGCGATTTAACAATATCAAAGACTTGAGCTGGAATTTTTGGTGCTGGAATTATTTTCCTCATTCCTGAAAGCCATATTTTAAACCATAATAGTGGCAGAAAAATGTTTCTTAGAAGAAAAAGCAACAAATAAATAAGCAAACATATGGTGGAGAGGCTCTCATCAGCTGTGCCTAAACTCTGAATATTCCAGAAGCAATTCAGTAGTAAATATAATTAACTAGCTTTATATGGAATGTCCTCCTCCTTCAAAGACTCTTCAGCCAGCTGGTCTTTGAAAATTAAAGTGCATCTTCTCATGTTATGTCATAACCTACATTTAGATTGACAAGAGAGATGAAGATGTACTCCCAAGACACATAAATGTAACATGCAAAGTAGCTCACAATTCAGCATGAGTAAAATACGATTAAATTAAACTCAGTCAGCTCCTAAACCTAAATAAGAAAACCTACACAAGTATCAGAACAGGTACAAGCCAGCTGATTATCTAGGAACTTCTTCCCATCTGAATATAACTTTACACATTGCTCTTTGATGATCCATGGAGCTAAAATTCTCCCACCACTCAAAGATTTGGCATAAAAGTGTCTCAATGCACACACCAGTTCTTTGAACACAGCAAACTATTGTGATTCAAAGTCACAGGCAAAGTCATCAGAGAACTCTGAACATAGAGATGAATGAAGAATTTGGCAAAGTTCCACAGATCCTGTCACAATTCTCAAGAGTCTTCATAATTAGTCCTTGCCACCACTAGAGTCATCATTATTTATAACAGGCATTTGGAAAACCTGGGATACCATCTTCATAAAGCCAAATGCAATCCCCATTTCCTTCTAGACTGCTAGCCTATACCAGATTGTATGCCAAGTGACCAGACAGTTTCTTGTAAACAGGATATACCAAATATACCCTTCCTCTCAAAAGAAGCTCTAGATTTTTTTTAAAGGGACTTTTTAAATTAAAAGAATAGAATTATACATTTGTTAAATTACAGAATTTAACTAAGTGCTGATATCGATGCTAAGGAACATAAATGTTACTCCACTTGAGTCGGCTTCAGTCCCTGAAGGAAAGCCACTGCACCCATCTATACTTTTGCTCGAGTGGAAGGGGCAGGCTTGCTGATAGCAACTAAGCTTGTCATCATATGCCCAAGGTCCAGAGATAGGTAGCCATGGAGAAGATAAGATGAGGGCCCAACAAGGGATTGTGAAAAACAAGAGCACAGAGGGTTCTATGGTGTGTTCTGACATTGCACAATCTATCCCACACCATCACCACTTCTTCCCCCATGTACTAAATTATTTTGGCAAACATGGAACATCTATAGGCAAATAATAGTCCTACACAAAAAAATTTGGACTGGGACACCAGTGTACATTATAACTCTATGGCACACAAAGTGTGCCCATGTTTTCAAGTTTTTGATTCTTCACACAGATCCGTGCCCGAGACAACCTCTAGTTTCCCTCAGAGGCCTCTTTAAATATTTTCCAGCATTTGGTCTCATGAGGAGTCAGGTTCCCATTTTGTGTGAGTCTGGCACCTCACAAGACTGGCCACCACCAAACAACCTTGTTCTGCTTCTGCTGTCTCTGCCCTCAGAATGTCCTCTTCTCCAGCACCAGCAGCACTTTCTGTTACCTTTCCCAACCCTGCCTCAACCACTCCTTCTGGTCCCTGTGACAGTGTCTGGGTCCAGCCACCTGATAACATCATGTTCCAGTCCCATGGTGTCTGACATTCTGCCATGCTGGCCCTGATTGTAGTGGCAGTGAGTCCTGTAACAGCTTCAGGGAGATAATTATATGTAAAGGCGGGAGACCATGAAACTGAAAACATCATTGACAAGGTGACTGCTATTTAAGATCCAGCTGAGTCAGGTCCTGGGAGAAGGGAAGAGAGCTTTGTTGGGCATGGCCCTGATTGTTTGCTTCTGATCCACCCCTTCCAGGTGACTGCTATTTAAGCTCAAGCTAAGCCAGAGGTGCAAGCTGAAGGGTGAGAACAACAGCTGGTGGACTGCAGTAGTCAGAGGGTTGAAGAAGCATAGCATACTTGGTGGACCGCTGATGGCAACAGCCATGCCTTCCTGGAGTTTTAACAACTGCATAGAACCTACCAGATTACTTAGAGTATTGGCTCAGATTTAATAGGAGTGAGTTTTTATTTTTTGTTTTTACCAAGGTGTTGGTCTTCACAATGTGTGTTGGGGGGGGGGCATGTTGCTTTGGAGGAGGCCATTCCAATTGAGATGGTCCTTGGCAGAGGGTGATATGGCAGTGGGAGTAGGACTTGCCAGGTGAGGGGAAGGTGCACTGGCTGTATCAAAGCCATCACATCCTCTGGCCCTTCTCCCATTCAAGGAGACCCCAGTAACTCTCCTAGTAGCCCACCTTGCCTGAAGCTGGTGCTATTAAATGCCAGGTCCATAAATGCAAAGACCACAGCCATCCAGGAAATTATTCTGGATGAGCACGCAGGCCTGGCATGCATTACAGAGACCTGGTTAGATGAGGAGGAGATATAAAGCTCTCCTTGTTGTGCCCAACAGGTTTCCAGGTACAGCATCAGCCAAGGTGGGGTGGTGGTGCTGCCCTGGCTCATTGGGAGACCATCCCCCCCACCAGATGCACTGTCTGCCTTTCTGACGAGTTCAAGTGCCTGCATTTAGTGATTGGATCATGAGACAAAGTTGGGCTTCTTCTGGTATACCACTCACCCTGCTGTCTAACAGTCTCCCTGCCTGAGCTGCTTGAGTTGGTCTTGGATGTAGTGTTGATGACCTCACAGCTGTTAGTCTTGGGGGACTTTAATGTCCGTGCCGAGGCTGCCTTGTCTGGTTCAGTTTGGGACTTCATGTTCTCCATGATGACCATGGGCTTGTCTCCACTGATTTCTGGTCCCACACATGTGGCAGGCCATACGCTTGACCAGGTCATTTGGTCAATGGTGGACAGTGGTGCTCTGTGGATAGTCCAGGAGGCCTCAATACTGTTATCATGGACAGATCACTATCTGGTGAAGATTGAACTGAGGGTGGACCCACTACACCTCCGCAGGGGTGGGGGACCAGTTAGGATGGTCTGTGTCACTTGAGGAGGTGGAGAGGCTGCTTGGAAGGTTGAGGCCTACAACATGCATCCTTTACCCTTGCCCTTCATGGTTAGTGAAGGCTTCTAGGGTCCATGGGTGGGTCCATGGGTGGCGGGAGTGGTGAATGCCTCTTGGCAGTCATTAGGCCCCTCCTAAAAAAAGCCCTAATTGGACTCAGATGACTTAAATAATTTTCAACCAGTTTCAAACATCCCCTTCTTGGGCAATGTGTTGGACAGCGTTGTGGCGTCTCAGCTCCAGACTGCTCTGGATGAGTCTGACTACTTAGATCCTTTCCAGTCTGGCTTCTAACCTGGATATGGGATGTAAACTGCCTTGGTTGCCCTGGTGGATGACCGACACTGGGAGATAGACAGAGGGAGTGTGACTCTGTTGATACCATTGACCATGGAATCTTTCTGGGACATCTCTCCAGGTTGGAACGTGGGAGCACAGTTATACGGTGGCTCCGCTCCTACCTGGAGAGTCATACACAGAAGGTGGTGCTGTGGGATGCCTGCTCCACCCTTTAGCCTATGGAGTGCCACAGGGATCTATTCTGTCCCCCATGCTGTTTAACCTTTACATTAAACCTCTGGGAGAGATCATCCTTGGGTGTGGGCTGTGGTGCCATCAATATGCTAATGATACCCAGCTCTACCTATCTTTTAAGTCAGCAGACACCAGGGACGCAGTGGATGCTCTGAACCAGGGTTTGGAGGCTGTTCTGGAATGGAACAAACGGAAACCTATTCCAGATAAGACGGAAGTACTTAAGTTTGGTAGAACTGATCATCTGAGTAATGAGGTAAATCTGGTCTTGGGCAGGTTCACACTCCCTCTGAAAGACACTGTAGCATTGTTCTTGGAGGTGCAGGTGGCAGTGGTGTGCAGAAACACCTTTTAGAAATTACGGCTGGTACGCCAGCTGCGACCCTACTTGTAGAAGTCAGACCTGACCTCAGTCACTCATGCATTGGTAACATCCAGATTGGACTACTGCAGTGCATTCTACATGGGGCCACTCTTGAAGACTAGAAGTTTCAGCTGGTCCAGAATGCTACTTCAAGTCGCTTCATGAGTGTCACACCCATCCTGCGGCAGCTTCATTGGTCCGCTTGCAGGCTAGATTCAAGGTGCTGGTCTTGACATTTAAAGCTCTACATGGCTTGGGGCCGGGGTACCTGTAGGACCGTATTCTCCCATAAGAAATCTTCAAGGGCCCTCCATTCATCATCTCAGGACCTGCACATAGCCCCGCCACTAACAGAGATTTAGCTGGCAGGGACTAGAGATGGGGCCTTTTTGGTTGTGGCCCCTCGGTTCTGGAATGCCCTCCCTGAAGAGCTCTGCAATGCTCCCTCCCTCAGTGTTTTTAAAAACTAAAAACATCTTTTTAAAGAGACTTTTTAATGCTCCATCATTGGTTATATCTGGTAGGTTATTTAGTTTTTATAATTCTCAATTTTTAGCTTTTAAAATAACTTTTAATTTGAAATGCAATACTGATTGTGGTTTTTAACCCGACTTTTAACTTGTTTACTTTAATTTGGTTAATTTTATTACTTTTATTGTATATTGTATCTATTTTATTGTTGTGAGCCGTCTCAAGCAGTAGTGTAATGGAGGGGTGGTGTATAAATTTTATTTAAAATTTTATTTAAAATAAAAGGTAAGCATAATTGTATTTTGTTCTTCTCCTTTCTCCCACGTTGGTCGTCCTCCTCCTTCCAAACCTGCAACCATCAGTGTGAAGTAGCAACTTTTAAAGACAAAATCTTAGGAAATCACATTGGCCTACACATTTCTGAAGAAAAATGTTCCCTGTATATCTTTGTCTGCATTTTCTTAAAGCCACCAAGAGAGAGTACACCATCTCAGGGAACACAGCAGCAAAGTCGCTGGGTGGAGTGTGCTCTCAAGGAGCCATTTAAAGAACTAACAAACTGTATCCATCTTTGCCATTATGTTGTACTCTGCCTGATGTTATCCTTCAAGTGTAGCACATCAATTGCTAGATGCTTTCTTCATTAAATAGAGAAATGCATTACTAGTTTGGCTTCTGGATGATACATTACTCTAATGCATCATTAGAATGGCATGTCACATCAGCGATGCATTATTGTGAAACATTATTAGAGCAATAGCTCACTAGATGCCAAGACCTACAAGATGCCAAACTCCTTGGAGGAGATGGGAAATGCCTGTGACTTGTTTAAGGTGCCCATGGATCTTGCAGGAATTTGTCAGTGTTTTCAATACTGCGGGAGGGCAGTGTAATCTAAAAAGGGTCAACATAAAAAGTTACATTTTGTTTCTGAGAACAATTGTTATGGCACAACCACATTAATGGTTATTTATTTAATTATTATTTCTCGGGGGGGGGAGAGCACATGTGTGTAAGAAAGAGAGTGGGAGGGAGGGAGGGGAGATCAGACGCTTCCCAGCATTTTCTCTCTTTGTCTTACAGATGACAGCAGCAGTGACACTAGGACGGCTGGGGCAGGAGGAAGGCAATTTACCCTCTATAGCCTCTCCAGTGTCTGTATTTCCATTGAGGAATGCTGGGAGTCATGCCTAGAAATGGGAGGAGAGCTGATCTTGTGGTAGCAAACATGAATTATCCCCTTGACTAAGCAAGGTCCATCCTGGTTTACATTTGAATGGGAGACCACATGTGAGCAGTTTAAGATATTGGGCCACTTTTGCATGCAGAAGGTTCCAGGTTCCCTCCCTGGCATCTCCTGATAGGGCTGAGAGAGACTCCTGCCTGTAACCTTGGAGAAGTTGCTGCCAGTCTGTGTAGACAATCCATGTGTGGATCAATGGTCTGACTCAATATAAGGCAGCTTCCAATGTTTCTATGTTCCAAAATTTGCAGCTGCCTCATGAAGTTCTGAGAACAAGTTATATCTGCTTACGTTCAGCCACCTCTAGGTTGAGGGCTGTGCTGTCATGGGAGTGTTACAGGTGCAGAATGCATGGAAGGTAGAAACATTATGTTATTGTGTATTAACCCTTTAGCAGCCATATATTATTTCTTTGTGGTCTAGCCACAATCCTATGTAGTTGTCTAGAGTTTTTAGTCTACAGTATGTACCATTAGAACTACTATGTACCATGGGACTACGACTAAATGTAAAGAGGACTAAACTAATGATAACGTACCCGTTACCAGCAACCAGCCTCAGAATTGATAATGAAGACATTGAAGTGGTGGGTAGCTTCTGCCTTTTAGGATCGACCATCAACAATAAAGGATCCAGCGGTCAAGAAATATGCCAAAGACTAGCACTTGGTAGGGTTGCAATGAAGGCCTTGGAAAGGATGCCGTGACGTGTCTATACCTACAAAGATTAGAATCATTCGGACAATGGTTTTTCCCATGACACTCTATGGATGCGAAAGCTGGACTTTGAAGAAACAAGACAGAAAAAGCATTGACACTTTTGAACTTTGGTGCTGGAGAAGACTTTTAAGGATACCATGGACAGCCAGGAAAACAAACTAATGGATCATAGAAAAATTCAATCCAGAATTTTCACTCTAGGCACAAATGACCAAGCTCAAACTATTATACTTTGGACACATTATGCGACGACCCAGCTCCCTTGAGAAGTCCATAATGCTGGGGAAAGTTGAAGGAAAGAGGATGACCAGCAGCAAGGTGGATGGACTCGATTATGACAGCAATGCATGCACCACTGAGACACCTTAAAGGCCAAGTTGAAGACAGATCATCCTGGAGAGAGTCTCTGTGGCCACTAAAAGTTGACACCAACTTGACAGCGCTTAATCAATCAGTCACCACAGGATTACCCAAAAGCACCTGGCAGGAAGGTCTTTCTCAATCAACCAATCAGGAAAAAGAGGATTTCCTCCCAGATAGTTCAGATCCCCAGAGCTCCTGCCAGATAGGGAGGCTCTCTAAGATGGGCCCTTGTAGTAAGATAAACGTAAAATAGGTTTTCATAGTTAGAAAAAGCCCACAAGCCTTTTCACCTAGCAATTCTCCTTCCCATATTCACATCCTTCAAGAATCCATCTCCTGGACACTGATCCCTATTTGAACTACAAACCTCCTCAAAGCTTCTGAGCCTCTGACTAACTGAGCAAAGAGATACCCTTTTAAAGTGGTGCTTCTCTTATATTTAGCAGAGGGAGAGCAATTGGCCCTATCCAACCCCAGCACAGCATCCCTCCAGTGGCTGTTGCTGGTGTCTACCTTATATTTCTTTTTAGATTGTGAGCCCTTTGGGACAGGGGACTATCAGGGGTGTAGCTATAATTGAGCGAAAGGGTTCAAAGAGCCCAGGGCCCCCAGCTCCTGAGAGCCTCCCAGCTCCACACCTCCCTGTTTTCTTCATTACCTTCTGTACTCTGTGGGGCTACCAGAGAGAGGGGTGAACACAGGCCCCCTCTCCCCTAGCTACGCCCCTGAGGACCATCTTATTTATGTATTTTTCTATGTAAACCACTTTGAGAATTTTGTGGAAGAGTGGTATATAAGTATTTGTCATCGTTGTCTGAGTACGTGAGTTATCGTTGCATGCTTGAAAATAAAATAGTCTTGATAAACAAGTAGAAATGTTGGGTGTCCAAGTGACAGTTATTGGACTCATATGATGGTCAAGAGGAGGGGTACTTCCTCTGCGCCTTCCAGAGAACAAGAATTTGCCTCTGGAAGGAGCAGCTCCAACAGAATCGCAATCTGTGAGGACTGCATTGTGAGGGTTGCAGCCTGGTTATGTTGTAGGTGTGAATTCTACACCTGCAAAATGCAGCAGAAGAACATTCCTGGAGAAGAAACAAGTAAATATAGCCTGTCCCTCCAATGAAGACTCTCTGGTGTGCATGCAGTTTCAGTCCAAGATGGCTGGCTGCCTTCTCGACTCCCTCCCCCACCCCTCTTCTGGAGAAGAACTGTATCTTGTATTGGGGGAGAAAAACCTTGCTTTTCCAGGCATTGTCTCAGAGTAATGAAAGTAAACAGATGTAATCTTGTCAGTATTACAGATGAAGAACTTGAAATCCTCATGGTTATTTTCATGGTTTCTTGTACTACAGCTACTTAGTCAATAATAACAAGATGATCTATTATCTGAAAGGAATTTTATATTAAATTTTGTAATAATCTGCAATTCAATCAATAATGTTACAACAACAAAATCTGTTTAGCATAGGGATATAGCCCTCTCACATTGCCTTTTCAAGTGCTTGTAACAGATGTTCATTTCAATTGGTCTGCAGAAGCCAACATGCTTGCAGTCCTCTATAAACCAAAATAGCAGCTGTACAATGCAATAGCTTTTAAAAACAGATATTTTTGCCTAGCTAACTGGGCAATTGTATCACCCATTCAATATAATTTGCTATCCAAACAGGATGCTTTAATTTAAAAGTAGCACATTTTGATCATGACTCTTGTATTGAAATACATCCCGATATTCTGCATTTCCTTCATAATTCTCCTGGATTCTTGGAACATCTGTGTTTGACTAGCAACATAACTTTATTAAGGTTGCTTCAAGCATAATGAATTTGCTAGATGGAAAGCACTTGCCTATAGGAAAAGCCATGAAGTCCATATGTAAATCTCCACACTTATCTGGACACACATTTCTGTTTTAATGGGTGTGCACTCACTGAAACCGACACTTGTGATTCAATCCACATGCCAGTTTCATCTTGTTTCCTACATGGATGTTCTTCTATTGTAGAAAATGTGTTTGATGTAGTTTTTTAAAAGTCTGTCACCCTCTTCGCATATCATTCAGTGCACGTACAATCTCTGTACAGTTGAATGAATGTTCAGACCTGTACACATGTACAATTATTCACATTATTTCAAATGCACACATAACCATACACTTCCTATCTGTATCCTGCAATTCAGGGAGCCCATATCCAGGTTCACTTTTTAAATGAATACTTGTATAGTCACATCATGTTGAATGCACATACAACCATGCACTTCCTATCTGTATCTGGTGAGTCAGAAGGCCTATTATTCAAGTTCATTTTTAAAATTAATATTAGTACAATCAGGCACACAAAACTATGTATATGTACAGACAACTGAACACATGAACAACATTGTGAGCCTTTTCTCACGATCGTGTGAAAGGGCTTGAGGGCAGGTGGTAGAGAAGGCAACAGAAGCTCACCTTCCCTGCAGATGATCAGGCTTCTGAGTCTGGGTGTGCAGATCGCATGCACTCCTGTGCCAGTGCCCGCTGGGAGCAGCTGGTGTTAGCACATGAGCAGTTAGCCCAAGTCAAGGGCACGCTCTCACCCTTAACCTCAGCTAACTGGCATGTTCTGTAGGCAGGTCTGATGCCGCAGTGCTGACAAGAGCCACTTGGCTCCCGCCGGTTCTCGGGCAGACAAACCCAGGCTTAGCTGTCATAGCCTGGTCTTGGCTGCTTGTGAGAACAACAAATATTTATATACCGCTTTTCAACAGAAGTTTCCAAAGCACTTTACAGAGAGACAGAGAGAGAGAGAGAGAGAGAGAGAGAGAGAGAGAGAGAGAGAGATCAAATGATCAAAACATAAGCAAGTAAGATGGCTCCCTGTCCCCAAAGGGCTCACAATCTAAAAAGCAACATAAGATAGATACCAGCAAGTGCCACTGGAAATATACTGTGCTGGGGGTGGATAGGGCAGCCTCAGTGTGTGAATGGGCTTGTGTCTTCTTTCAAATAGACACACAAAGATGTTTCAAGAATCCAGGAGAATCTTGCGCATTTGATCTTATCTCAGAAATAGACAAATTCCTTACATTATACTTCAGAGATGCAATCCAGAGTAGAAATTGCCTCAGGTGAGAGAAACTGACTTTTCCCTCCAACAGTATCTCAACAGGTAATGCTCTTCCTCCAACCAGAAAGGGCATTGTGTGCTATTGCCACAGAATCTCTTCTCTCTTCAAAATTGTGAGAAGCCATTAGGATAATTCTGAAGAGCCAAGAGAGGAAGTGCACACATGTACAGTAGTGCTAACTTGCTCTTTTTCCTTGGACTGACAAGAAAACCGAGGATTATCTTGGCTGCCTACTGATTTTTAAGAAGTTAAGAGTAACAGCCAGCTTAATGCTTCCATACTTGTTTAGGCTGGAGAAAGCTTCACTGCAGGAAGGTGATGTGGCAGTGAAAGTAAGTCACATCTGCAAGACTGTTTAGTGCACATAAGTGATTTGTAGAGACACTTTTGTGGCTGAAAATAACAAAACTGGACCCTGAATAAATCACTGATCTTGCAGTGGGCTGATGTGGCTGAATATTCAGCCAGGTTCAGCTCTTATTTATATGAGATGCATGTGTTAAGAATATTTGGGACTGGAGGAGTCACTTGGGCAAAAAATAAATAAATCAATTTAAATGTTGTTTACATCAATGGTCACTGTAACCACTGACGTTTACAATATATCCCTCCACACCACAACATAAGATAGCCTTGTATTATACATACAGGCTTAAATAGAAGCGATTAAAAAAAACAACACCAAAGCAAGTGGACTAAACATTTATTCATTCATAAATATGATTACGACAAATTTTTATATTAGAAGCAATAGCGGCTGGTGTGGGCACTGCCGGGAGGGCAGTGAGAGGCACATTTAAGCATCAATTATTAGGTGCTTACCTCTGCTCTGGTTGCACTTGCAAACTGCTCTGAGCAGCAGTGTGCCAACCAGTACTCCCTGTGGCGGGGGATAGGCTCTGCCACTCACCTGGCTTCTGCACAGCCGATTCCCCGCTGGCGGCCAGGTGAGTGGAGGAGCCAATCCCCCGACTGCAGGGAGTGCTGGGCAGTGCGCTGCTGCTCAGAGCAGCTTGCAGGTGTGACCGGAGTAGGGGTGTGCACGGAACCGCAGAGCTGCAGTCCGGCACTGGGGTGGGGGGTTCCATTAAGGGCGGGGAGGATTTACTTATCCCTCCCACGCTTTCCCAACTCCAGCGCCGTATTTACTTTAGAAATCGGGCGGTAGGATACCTCTCTGCCGCCCCCTTCCCCGCTCGGCTCCTTTTAGAAATCGGCCGCTACTGATTAGAAGAGAAAGTTTTGATCTTATGTTGATTTCCCCACCCCAGTTTTTGGCACTAAGTGCTGGAGGACAGCGTTTTCCTGAGATTTCAGCAGCAGTAGCCATGAGATGCATACCACTTATCAAAAAACTAACATTATGTCTGTACTGAAACACAGTTCCAAGCCAGTGATACGAATATGAATACAAATATGACAAATATTTATATACCGCTTTTCAACAAAAGTTCCCAAAGCGGTTTACATAGATATTAATTAATAAATAAAATGGCTCCCTGTCCCTAAAGGGCTCAAAATTCAAAAAAGAAACGTAAGACAGGCACCAGCAACAGCCACTGGAGGGACGCTGTGCTGGGGATGGATAGGGCCAGTTACTCTCCCCCTGCTAAATAAAGAGAACCACCACTTTTAAAAGGTGCCTTTTTACTCAGTTAGCAGGCGATGTTAAGGCTGCTGATACACAGTGCACAAAGGAAGAGATTTTAATGCAAAATTAAGGCCCATGTTTAGACACCTTTGCCTCTCTCTGCTATCCTAAAGGCCTAATACTTAATTCTAAAAAAATGGTAGAAGGATTTTTTAAAAAGTATAAGATAGAGTAACTTTCCTAGAGGGAAGAATGAAGTACTTGTTTGCTTCAGGGAGTTTACAGTGACAGGATTTATCACAAGTTTTTTGAACCAGATAATTATGTTTGATAGCACATCTGGCAGCATCATAAAAACTTGAAATCCTAAGCTATTACACAGGAATTACTTTTGTAAATCATTTATGAATATTACCGATGTAAGCCTCTTCTGCATGTAGGAATAGTGCAGTAGAGGACTCAAGGACAAAGAGGATGGCAATGACTTCCTTTTTCCTTCAGGACTCAACTGACTGTGTAACTGTTTTTATCATTTTAGATTTAAGAGTGCTGTGTTTAATAAGCAGTTGAACAGAAGCAGATGCAACCCAACACTCTTTTCCCTTATTCCTTAAATATGTATGAAGGAGGCATAATCCCTGGCTAAGGCCATTTTCTTTTTTAAAGGCATGGGTTCTCAGCCTTGGGTTAGCAGATGTTACTGGACTACTGCTCCCATCATAGGAACATAGGAAGCTGCCATATACTGAGTCAGACAATTGGTCTATCTAGCTCAGTATTGTCTTCACAGACCGGCAGCGGCTTCTCCAAGGTTGCAGGCAGGAATCTCTCTCAGATATCTTGGAGAAGCCAGGGAGGGAACTTGGATCCTAGATGCTCTTCCCAGAGCGGTTCCATCCCCTGAGGGGAATATCTTACAGTGCTTACATTTCTAGTCTCCCTTTCAAATGCAACCAGGGCAGACCCTGCTTAGCCTAGGGGACAAGTTATGCTTGCTACCACAATACCAGCTCTCCTCAGTATCATCCCCCACCACAGTGGCCAATGATGGGAGAGCCAACAACATCTGGCAACCCAAGATTGAGAACCTTTAGTTTAAGGGAATTCTTACTGTGAAAAATATAAACAACGGAAGAGAAGGGGGGACCACATATGGTTGTATTCTACTTTTTCACAGATCAATGCTCTTTCTTCCATGAAAGGCAGCTGTGCATATACAAGGACCCCTTCTGCTCATGGAAGGACTTCTTGTATAAGTGCAAATCTCTTTCTGTTCACGTAAGGAGGAACATACAAACATAGGAAGCTGCCATATGCTGAGTCAGACCATAGGTCCATCTCACTCAGTATTGTCTACATAGTCTGGCAGCGGCTTCTCCAAGGTTGCAGGCAGGAATCTCTCTCAGCCCTATCTTGGAGGTGCAAGGGAGGTGCTCTCCCCAGAGCAGCTCCATCCCCTGAGGGGAGTATCTTACAGTGCTTAAACTTCTAGTCTCCCTTTCATATGCAACCCCGCTTAACTAAAGGGACAAGTGATGCTTGCTACCACAAGACCAGCTCTCTTCCCTTAAATGAGAGCGGCTTCCAGAGCAGGAGCAGTATTCTGCAAAATATGTTAGGATACAACCCTTAGTTAAAACTGATTATGAGTAAACTGCCGCTCTAAGCTCCTCAGAGGAAAAGCAGGATATAAATGGAAAAAACAGAAATAAATATGGCTGGCTGGTGTTAGACTAGCCCCTTTCCAGCCCAAATTACACTTGAGGGTTTCCCAGGCATAACCAAGACCTTTAGGTCTAGATTGGTGCAACCTGAGACCAAAGAGTAAAAAGCATTTTGAAATGGAATGTGGGAGAAAGCTGGCATCCTTGTTCCGCTCACTTGCTAACAATGGACTAAACAGACCTTTAAGGGATTGATGACCTGGGAAGATCCCAAAGGAAACTACCTGCAACAGCACCTGAGTATGGTATGTATGTGCTAAAACACCTTCACTCAATTGAAAGGAACCAAAGAATATATTCCCCGGACAGAGCAATCCCCTCCTTGGCATTAATGAGATTTCTCCTCTCATTGAAAAGGACTAGCATGATTAAATCAAATCCTGAATCACCCCTACTACATACAATGTACTTTGGTAATTCAAAATGAACTAAGATGATCAAGGGCAACCAAGATGACCAGGGGCCTGGAGCACCTTTCTTATGAGGCAAGGCTACAACAACTGGGGCTATTTAGGTAAGAAAAAAGAAGACTTCAGGGAGACATGATAGAGGTCTATAAAATCATGCATGGTGTGGAGAAAGTGCATAGAGAGAAATTCTTCTCCCTCTCACATAACACTAGAACCAGGGGTCATTCCATGAAATTGATTGCCAGGAAATCTTGGACCAGCAAACGGAAGTACTTTTTCACACAATGCGTGATCCACTTGTGGAATTCTCTGCCACAAGATGTGGTGACAGCCAACAACCTGGATGCCTTTAAGAAGGGTTTGGATAACTTCATGGAGGAGAGGTCTGTCAACGGCTACTAGTCAGAGGGCTATAGGCCACCTCCAGCGGCAAAGGCAGGATGCCTCGGAGTACCAGTTTCAGGAGAGTAACAGCAGGAGGGAGGGCATGCCCTCAACTCCTGCCTGTAGGCTTCCAGTGGGATCTGGTGGGCCACTGTGCGAAACAGGATGCTGTACTAGATGGGCCTTGGTCCTGATCCAGCAGATCTGTTCTTATGTTCTAACCAGCCTCAAACTTCCAGACCAGTGTTTCTCAACAATTTTAGAGTCATGGACCAGTACATCCTTCGTGCACAGTTTCCTGGACCAGCAGTTAGTAAAGGGGTTGCTCCCCTTGACACCACCCTTTCCACCAGTGATATCATGCGCAAAGGGGGCGGAGCCCAAGGTCCACAGCTCTCTCATTTTTAGGCAGGCAGCCAGTGTTCCCTAGAACAGGGATTCCCAGATGTTGTTGACTACAACTCCCATAATTCCCAAGCAAAAGCCATTGCAGCTGGGGATTCTGAGAGTTGTAGTCAACAACATCTGGGAACCCCTGTCAGAGGGAACACTGCAAGCAGCCCTCGCTGCTGGAAAACATTCATTTCGCTTCCTCGAAATGAACATTATCCAGCAACTGGAAATGAGCTTCAGAGAGTTCCCAGCAACGGCTGCACCAGTCTGAAATTGTTGGGGAAGTGATATTTGTTAGTGACGCCTCATGGACTGGTACCCAACGCCTTGCAGACCGGCACCAGTCTGCGGACCAGTGGTTGAGAAACACTGTCCTAGACTCATAAGGAAAACTCCTTGTCAACCAAGAAGCCAGCTTCCTCCTAACACTCAAAGAGAGTATGCCTGTGAACTGTTCCCATAGATCATGGCTGCACCGGTCTCTGCCCCATTCACAACCATCTGTCCCAGGATGCATCTCTACATAGCTTGACAATTGGCAGTCATTCCAAACACTAAGACAACTCCCTAGGAGTTCCGCATCCCCAAACTCTATGGTTTTCTTCATTAATTCAATTGCACTGTTCGAATATATATTTTTTTCTGAGCTAATGCCCTCCCAAATGTTTCTGTTATATCCAATTCCCTATGAGAATTATTTGTTTTGCAGATTCTCTAAGCAAAGTGTATATTTTGATTCACCTTTAATAAATCTTGAATGTTCTGTATTGAAAGCCTGTCTCCCTCATTTGCATCACTCCAATGCCTATGCACAGGCTAGCCCTTGGTTCAAAGATCCCTAGCAAGACAGAAGTCTGGCCCCATGTGTTGTAATACAGAAAGAAAAGGTTCCGTTCCCTCCCTGGCATCTCCAACACAGGGCTGAAAGAGGCTCCTGTCTGCAACCTTGGAGAAGTTGCTGCCAGTCTGTGTAGACAATACTGAGCTAGATGTCGCTGGCATGATACAGCAGCCCTGCTCAGGCATTCAGCCTGAACACAGGTATAAGGGAAATGGTAGTGTAATGGCTAGAAAGGGAATTGGAGCATGCCCAGGGGCAGATTAAGCCTTTTGCTGCCCGTAGGCGGCCAAGGATTTGCTGCCCCCACCGCCGCAGCGAGGGTAGGGGTGGCAAAGGGAAAGTCCCCCCTTTTTCTTCTAAAAACTGCCGCTGCAGGGAGGAGTGGGGCAATGAAAGGCCCATAAGGGACTGCAGATGGTGGGCGTGCAGTGGGAGGAGGGGAGCTGGAAGAAGCTCTCCCTTGCTGCAACACCGTGCAGCATAGTTGCTGTAAAGGTAAAAGGGGAAACCTTCCCCTTGTCACACCAGCACGCTCCCCACTGCAGCCGCTGCCATCTCATCTGGTGACTCAGTGGCGTTTCAAAGAAAAAGGGGGAACTTTCCCCTTGCCCCCTGTCCCCGCAGCCGTCACTGTGTGGTCTTTGTTGCCCCCATACTGCAGCGTTTTAGAAGAAAAAGGGAGGACTTTCCCCTTGCCCCCAGAGAGGGGCGGCAAAATTTGAAGAGCAGCAAAATTCGCTGTTCCTTAAATTTTGCCGCCATAGGCAAGTGCCTCCTTTGCCTCTCCTTAAATCCACCACTGAGCATGCCAGCTAGCCCCACATTTAGCAGAGGCAAGTGCTGAACCCAGGAAGTTTCTCGTTGTGTTCTAGTACCAGGGGTATAATGGAGGGCAGACCCGCAGGGCCAGACTGCTGGTACTTCTCAACTTCTCTGGCTGATGGGATGAGCTTGGCAATCCTCTTTCTGAATTCAGTGCTTGCCTCTGCAAATGTTGAACACAGAGAAAGCAAGGATGTGGCCACAGTGTATGTTGACTTGGGAACATAACTAGCTAGCTAGCATGCTGCTATTCCCTTCTGCCCAGGTTCAGACTGAATGATTTCAGTCTGAACATGGTTAGCATTGCTGCTTTAAGACCTTTGATGATATAGGCCTGTATATATATTTGAAACTTGCAGCTCAATCCTTTTCACTGATTTTAATGGAACTTAAGTCCTATTCACACATTATGTTCAATGCACGTACAATCTGTGTTCAGGGTACACATGTACAATCTTTACACATATACAGTTATTCACAGATTGTGTTCAACATACATAAACAGTTCCTGCCTCTACACGTCTTCCCTATCACTTCTATTTTCAAATACAAGTTTCTATATGCTTTTAAAATAGCCACCACCAATAAATCCAAGGGCAACTAGGCCCCTCAATCCAATTGCAAGCTGGCGTAGTTAGAGTAGCCTCATTCCCATAGGCTTGTCGTGCATCACCATGCACACTGCTGAATGAAACAGAAGGTTGATTAATCCTAGCCTTTGCTTGGTTAATGCACTGAATGGCAAACCAATCATTCTGAACAGTAAGGTTCAATCTGACCACGGTGTTTCCTTTATTACTTTTAGCATTCATTTATAGTTCACCTTTATGGATAGGTAATATTTTTCCTCCTACTGACCTTTATATCATTGTGACCAACCTCATAATTATTAAGTATTTTTCTAACGTTAATCTGATATAAAAACAGAAGCCAAGTCATAAAGGTTGAGGTTAAGAAGTCAAACCCATT
Source organism: Hemicordylus capensis (assembly GCF_027244095.1). NCBI lineage: Eukaryota > Metazoa > Chordata > Lepidosauria > Squamata > Cordylidae > Hemicordylus > Hemicordylus capensis. Next base: position 108,593,257 of record NC_069662.1, read on the forward strand.
AGTACCATCAGTGAAACTAAATCTCTAATCAGATCTTTTTCTGTAGGCCACTTATGCTTGTAAAATTAATCTACACAAAAGCATTTTGTCTTGTTAAAGCATAGGTGACATGTGATAAGGCCTCCGTTATTTGTCTGAATGATCTCTGGACAGAGATATCATAGGACTATCCTTTCTATAAGATATCATTAGTCAAAAGAGAAGGCTTAATTCCAAATCTTAGACACCAGATATTTAGGTTTATAGAAAATAATTATGAAGGATAAAAGTAATACACAAACCCAGACTCTTACAGTATGCCATGTATTTGCTTATCCACCTTAGGACTGATTGTTGGAAGTCCTAGCAACTCCAAGTTATTAGTTTAATTCTGTTACTTGCTTTTTGGAGACCATTTGCACAATGAGCTACAGGTATACATAGTTATTTGGAGGGGTTCCGTTCCTCGCCTACCAAGTAACAAAACCACGAATTATGAGGCATTGTGCCTATGAAAAAATGAGGGTTATGTTCCAGAATGGGGGAAAATAGTGGGAAAAACAGTGGGGAAAGGTTAAAAAACACACAGTGATTTAAGGCAAAAAACCCAAAAACAAAGTATTTACAGTACCATGCAGGATGTCTATGTGACAAGGAATGCCCCCTAACCCAGAAATGCCCCTCAAACCCACAGAATTTTTTATTTTTTATTTATTTTTTATTTATTTTTTATTTATTTTTTATTTTTTCTTAATATGGTGGCCCAAAATGACCTCTGTTTTCTTTTCCGGCCTTCTAGCAACTACGGATATGCGGGTTTTAACCCTTTCGTATCTGCAAATGGAGAGGTCAGGTGTCTTTTTACCACCAGTGGATATGTGAAACCATGAATAGCAGTTCTGCATATAATCAGGTTTGCCTGTATTTCATTTATTCTTTCATTCAACTTCAGAATGTTAAATGCATAGAAAATGATATTATAACTTTCCAGTTCCATGGTAACTGATACTGCCAACTTATTTTTCAGGACCTTTCAATAAAAGAACAATTTGCCATATCTGAGAACAAAGCAAGGGAGTTTTAAAGCTGAACTGTACAGATAAACTTGTAAAAATCATTTTTAATTGCTTCTATTTCATATGCCATCAGACACTCCACAACTAGAACTACTATGATTCCATGGACAAGACATCAGACTTTGAGCTGGAGTCTAATTCAAATTGAGCCATGCAATCCACTGGGTAACCTTAGGTAATCATGTTATCTTGGGCTAATTTCTCTGTCTGCAAAACTGAAATACTAATGAGGACAGATAAGTCATAGAGGATTTTGCATTATAAGGTGTTATAAAATGTATTAATTATATCAGTAGTATAATTTAAAAAACTCTAATTGCCACAGCCATTCATATTGAATTAATTCATTGGATGTATATTTAGACAACCATCATCTCTCTCTGCTGCACAACTCCCAATTTGTATAATATTTCTTTATATGTGTTAATTAGGAAATATTAACAAATGTTAAAGAAAAAAACTGCTGATCTCTCCATCTAGAAGTTAACACATGTTAATCAGATAACTGCTAGAAAACTGATAACTGTTTGCTAAGTTCTAAAATGGCTAATCTATAAAACAACTTATTTTATAACATTCGGAAGAATTAGCAAATATTAAGGGGAAAGTATTAATTACTATGTTGTACAGAACTCAGCTATTCAACAGCTATCAAACGTATGCAAGTGATACTTTGAACAAACATACATAGTTCTACATAATCAGATCTACAGACTAAGCAGGATAGCACTTCTCCATTTTTGATGGCTCCCTACACCAGAAGCTACAACAATCTTTACATTAGTTTAAAATGAATGGTTAGAGAAGTTGTTTTAGAAATACATTATTTCAGCTCAAAACTAAAAATTTCAAGAACACATATACAATTTTTTTTTTTTGTTTAACCTGCTTGATTTTCAGCACAGAAATTACTGGGGGGGAATCCACATAAAAATCGGTACTTACTTGCTGGTGATGGGGTGCTGCATCCACTTGTTGGCGGGTTCCCTTGAATACCATGAAGAGCTGAAAGTGAAAGTCCACCAATGACAGGAGGAAAAAGCAACGGATAAGGTGGGGTTGGGTAATGACTCATATGTCCATTGACTCCTGGTACAGCACATGTACGGCTACTGGTCGTCATGATATTGACTTAAAGCCTGCTGGTCAGAGAAATACCAAGTACCATTACTCCACAGAAGCAAACAACAGGATATTGTCTGAAGACACAGCCTGAGAGGGTTACTCATCAGAAGATTCTCATTTTTCTTTCACTGCTGAATTCTTCCTGTCATTTTCCTGGTAAATTCCCGCTACACGTCTCCAGGTTTTTTTAAAAAAATGATCACATATACGGGACTGTCTAGATGTTGTTTCAAGCTTGTTTTCTTCTTCAGGCAGTAGTTTCACTCTATAGGTGATTACTGGAGTATTCTGTAGCAGGGGGAGGAAACAAAAAATAAATAAGGCTAGCACCTTTACAAATGAATTCCCTGATGAATTAATTAATTACCATGAGCAAAAGGTACTTTTGAATTAGGCCAGCTTCCAGTGAAATGTCAATGGAAGAAACAAATCTTTGGTTGAGTCTTATATGCAAATGTGCAAATCCTAACATAAGCTACTGTATGTGAACAATTACCTGTGTGACATCAGCTTCTGCATGCATAAAAGATTATCAAGAGGCAATATGCTATCTCTCATTCAACATTTGACATGGAAAACAGCTGCTGCACAAGTGCAAGCCAGTTTCCACACGCATTAGAAGCTTTTTGGACTGCAATATTAGACTTCTATTAACTTTAAAGTAGATAGCTCTAAAATAATATTGAAGATGTATATTTATAATCTGCCAGAAATATTATTTGAAGTAACAACATAAATATCTGATGAGGTTTTATCTACTAGAGGACAGAAGGAGAAAGGAGCAAGATGTTTCTGAGTTTTCCATGTAATTCAAAAAAGTTACAGAATATACTATAAATAGTAGCTAAGATTGTAAGGGGACATATTAGTCTGGACATTTTAAATTGTGCATATAACAAATGTAAATTATGCTTGTCTCATGTGATGTCCCTGTGCTTCTCTAACATACCGTATTTTACGGACTATAGGACGCTACGGACTATAAGACGCACCTTAATTTTAATCCAGTTTTTCAGAGTTTTAACATATTAAACTGTTAAAACATATAAGACGCTCCTGAATTTTGGCAGATATTTTTCGAGGAAAAAAGTGAGTCTTATAGTCCATAAAATACGGTATCTGAAATGGAGGCTTCTGCATTTTCCTGAGGGACATATGCATGACCTATTCCCACTGGAAGAACACACACGTCCTTTAAGAGGTGATATGCAAATAACTCTTTTCAGATGACATATAGAAGCCTGAACAACAGGAAGCTCAAGTGACTTGGGCTTCCTATTTCCCACAACTTTCCCTATCCCCCACCCCCCACCCCCAGTCACTTTTAGCAAAACAACATAAGAAACTGAGAAGATTTCATCTGGAATACCATACTGAAGTTTGGTCAAGATGCAATTAAGGCAGATACATTCAAACATGAATAGGAAATACAACTGAAAAATAATCACAGGGCTAGAAGGTTTAACTGAAAAACAAAAAGTCAGCTCTGCAATAATAAAGCCAGACTAAAAATGAGGTGATGCTTTCAAAACAACAGAACATTAAATCTTTGTTTCTTCTTTTACTCTTCCTGGAGCAGTCAGCAATTCAAATTGCTGATGAGATAAATTTAGTGTATGAGATGTTTTCCCCTAGGTTCTTGATAGTGGCCTGCTAGGGTCAAACCCAGCTTCTTTTCTTTTTTCCTTAAGTGTCAAAGAGGGCCACCCTGCAAATAGGAAATAGATTAGATAGCAGCAGGAACTCAAATAAGCAGTAATAACAAATTAATGTGAATCTGCCTCCCTGCCTTCCAAGCTGCATAGATGCAATGTACTCCTCTGTCAGGAAAAGCAACAAAGGCCATTAGCTACCCTAATGCAAAATGGAGCTATTCACATTTGTAGATGGAGGTACAAAGTAATCTTCTATGGATTATAAAGCCTGTAGTTATGTGAGAGCAAATATTTTAAGATTAATGAAGGCCCAACCAGAGATGAGCACAGTATTCAATGTGTCAGAGGCATGGGGGCAGGACATGCCCAGAAGTGTGGGGAAGACAGGTCTCAGAAATGAAGCCTAAAGCAAGTATATGCTATGTACCCTGGGATTCCCAAACTGTATAGTTCTTAGAAGACAATATCCCAGGAGTTCTATTACACAGTCAAGCCAGGCCTAGAACTACAGATAGAACTCTGTAGAGATAGAAGAATTTCCACTCTTCAAAATTTGGTAACTAGGTAGATAAGGCAAGTAAGCAGGATAGTTCTGGGTAAGGGTACCAAGAGGGGCAGGCAGGAAATGTGAACAAAACGAGGCCATTTTGAAGGCTTAAAGCAGCTGCCTAACTTCCTTAAATGATGCAAAGCTTATTTCCCAAGAGATTTACAAAATAATCCGATCAGCTGATCAGTGTGCAAGAGGTGGGGCTAAGACACTTCACCTTCAAAAGTCAGAGAGATCCAGCTAAGGGCCACAGTGCAGGTTCTCTACTGCACAGGGTGATAGGCAAAATATTAGCATTTGGAATGAGCTACTTATCTATCCATATGGTAACTAAAGAAACCCAGGATACTTATCGTATTTAAGCGGTAGTGCTCAATAAGATGAGCCTAAATAGTTAAGAAACGAGGCAATCCAGGTTTTAGGAAACACTCAGAAACTGGCTTCCATGGACCCGCCCCCCTACTATCTGGGTGGGCCATGAGAAACTGTTCTACCACCAGCACACAAGGCATAGAGCTGGTCCCCAGCAGTGGGGCCTTTTTTAGGGTCTCCAGGGCAACTGGCCAAAGATACCAATCCCATTATTTACTTTAGTGCTTTCCCTTCACAGAGTAGGAGCATATTGTTTTTCTAATAATCATTTCACCAACCTTTCAGCAGGGTTGGGGAGAAGGCACAATTGTACAAGTGATACATTTGCGGCATTTAATCAGTGAGACTTACATCAAGGTCACCTATGCCGAAATTTATTTCCAGAATTCTGGAAATAAAATACGACTAACCAAATGATCATAGTTCCAACTGCATTTCCGTTAGCCACAAACATGCAGTGTTCAGCACAAATTATCAAAATGTGCATAGCCAGTGGCTTTTGTAGCTATTTCAGACAGAAAGGAAATGTGCCTGTGTGATGAACTGTGCAGGCAGCATCTTATATCTTTTGGATTTTTTAAAAAAATATTCTTTCTTTTATCCCCCCCCCCATTCGTTCTTTTAAGTAGTATACAGTAGGAAGTGTTAAACTTGTATTGTGTCAAAGGCACAAATAAGACAACATGATACAATCTTGAGCTTTTATCCATTTTAAAACCAAATAATTCAAAAACGTGTTTGCGAATTCCATGTTCTCAATCAGCTCATCAGAGGACTGCTCTGGAAAGCAAAGTGTAGTATGGCAGTGGCTAACACCAGACAGTCCAAGAAATTGCTCATGTTGACAAGTAGACAAACACAGAAATACTTCTAATTTCTATGCTATGCAGAATACAGAGAATGGAAATCAATACACTATCCAAGGAATGTTGTACTTGCGCTTTGGCAGCATTGGATACACAATCCAGTGTTCAGCCAGAAAGCTAAAGTGGGAGCAAATCTTACTGATGTACAAGCAATGGCCATGCTTCTGCATTCCATAGTGCAAGATCTTAAACAGGAGGCACAAGCAGTGGTCTTATCTGTAACCCTTTCCCCTCTATTTATTGGAAATATTGCTTCCCCCCCTTCAGTATCAAACTGTGGCAGCCCACTGGAGAGGCGCTCTCCTATGGGCCCTGCCACTATCTGTTTGGCATGAAAGAATGGAAGGACTTTCTCTCTTGCAGTGCTCAAGCTGTAGACTGTCTTGCCCTAGGACATCCTTCTGGCTCTTTCTTTGATATGGTTCTGTTACCAAATGAAACCCTTTTGTTCCAGCAGGCTCTCAGCATGACTGATGTTTGAATGGATTATGCTTGGCTCTTTCACTGTTGTTGATATTATCTATTGCTCCTCTTGGTGCTTTTTAATTATTTTATAGTGCTAGTGTTTTTATCCATTGTTGATATTAGCCATCTTGGACATTTCAATTTGGGACAGAAGTATTTCTCCACAGTCCTTAAAGATTGACCTTGGATTTGCTTTCTGATGTAATAATAAAGAGAATGCATCTGCCTTCATTCTTCAGCTCAGACATTCCCACATCCTGTGATCCTTCTGCTTCCACCTAGCAGCCACAACCTTCTCTGAGTGGCTCAAAGGCTAATCCAATTACTATGGGGCTTGGGCTCTGTGATGACAAGAATAATTGTGGACCAGTTCATACAATATTTCATCTACTAACCCTAGCACACATGATAAGGACGTGTGTGTGCCATGAGCATGCGCATCTTTCCACCCTTTTCTGGCACACCAGGGCCAAACTGCGAGCGGGGGGAGGGGGCGGATATCAAATTAGGTACCTTTGCCTAGCTGCAGGGCCTGTGTGGTTCATTAAAACTGCTCCTATACACACAGCCAAAATACCAGTTTAAACAACAGTTTGGGCTGCATGTAGAGGAGCATTCTCAGAGGAACCACCCTGCCATGTAATTAGGGAAAGATGTGCCAGAAGGCACAAAGGACTCATGGCACATGTACATCCCCAATGAGTGGGCTGAGCCTGTCAGACAAAGGATCATTCAAATCAACCGTTTGTTACCGTGGAGCAAGAAAATATCCAGAATGTGATAATGGTATAGCAACCTAGGACCATAAAGCTGCATGATGCAAGACTCTGTGTGAGAAAGTTATAAGGGCGTGACCAGGATAGGATGGTGACTAAGCACTATCATACCCACAACACAGGAAGAAGACCCCCTTTGCAACAATGCAAGACCCCCTTTGCAACAATGCAACAATCTCAAATGTCAATTATAACTCAAAATTATGTATCAAGTATCAAGAACCCCAACATACCATAGGATCCCAAACAGGAACAGAATAGCAATTAGCTTGTACTAATGTAAGAGGTACAGCAAGAACCTTTTTCAGCCATAGCATTGGGCTGAACTCATGCTCTATTTCCCTCTTCTAATACTGTCAGTAGTAGTATAAGCCTGATATAGAATTAAGTTCAACTGATAAAGCAAGCATCAAGGGAATGGGAAAGAGAAAAGGGAGCAAGAAGCTTCAGAACCCAGCTGAAAGAGCACTAGCCAGATAAAACTGTCATCTACATACCATTTCCCTATTTTTATGAAGCTAGTGAGTATTAGTAATTTGCTGTTTTCTTGTTGATGAAAAATATATATATCTTGATGTACAGGAACTAGAGAACCTATTTTTAATTTTTTTTATTTTGTTCTTCTATTACTTTACTTTCATATAAATTACCCATAAAATCTCTCTTGGAAAATAACATTGCATTCAGGATCATCTTTGGTGCACTGGTGTGGAAAAGAACAGCTCATTTGCTGATGCTCAAGGAATTTATTAATTTAATTTATTGTAATTTGCTGCCATCTATGCTGCTACTCTTTGTTTTCAGAAATATTGGTATGGACATACTCACAGTTCTTACCATATATAAATTCAGTCAACATATCTATGACTCCCCAGAATCAGAATCTATGATTCACCAGAACTACACAGGACTACTGAGATAAAAGGGACAGCTAGTAAATTTTGCTGATCCATTTAAAGTTAGGACAGCTTGTAATTTTAAACCTCCAGAGAAACAGATTTCACAGCTTCCATGAGTAATTTATTACTGACCAACTGTTCTTAAGGCTAGTTTCACAACCCTTATAAAAAGAGCCCATTTAATTCAATGGAACCAGAAAAGTGCTTGCAACTGTAGGAATCTGATCAATCTATCTTTATGATCTCAAAACAGCAGACCATTACTTTTGACCTAAGCTCTGTTCAGTCATTATGGCATCTAGTAATGCTGTACTCACATACAGCGTCCCACAGGGCACACCCTGCTAGCCCTGCCCCAGATTCCATAATGAGTGAACGGTATATGGTATTGCCACTATGGTATTGCCACATTTTGGTATTCCTACTTGGTAAGCAAAGCAATCTTCGGCAAGCTGTAGAAAGATCTCTCCAAACTGTGTAGGACAGTAGCAGATACTAAACAGTGCCAGGTAATACCTATTTGGAGACTTTCAAAACTATCCATATATACAATAACAACAAAAATTTATATACCACTTTTCAACAAAAGTTTCCAAAGCGGTTTACATAGAGAATTAATTAATCAATCAATCAATCAAATTAATTAAATAAATACACCAATGTTTTTATTATTTTATTTGTTTTTATTTATTTGATTTTCTAAAGAAGGTTCAAAAAAGAAAGAGGAAATACTTCTTCACACAATGGATAATCCTCTTATTGCTACAGGATATTGTGACCAAGAATGGCATTTTACAAGAATTAAATTATACACAGAAGGCATGTCTTAGAAGCAGCCTCACGCTATGAGTCAGAAGTACATCAGACTTTACAAAAACAATGTACCTTTCACTATAGTGACTAGAAATTAACAGTAAGGAATGGATAATGCTATCATGCTCTTCAGGCACCCTCTCTGAATTGGCCAATATCTACCACTTTTAGTAGACTGGATACAGTGCTAGGAGAGACATCAGTCTAGGCCAGCATGAACATTAATATGCTATTTCTTATGCTTCACCAAGCACTAGCACTACTGCATGCATATGTTCAATAAGAAAGATTCTTGGGAGAGAAATGAAGCCAGGAGATTCGTTCATTTCATATCCAACATAGATATGGAAAAAAAATTTAAAAGGAAATATGTCTCGGACAAAGCAAAGTTGTTCCCCTAATTTGATCAAGAATGCTTGAAAGCAAAGGACTGGTGCATTGCAACTCCAAGATACTAGCTGACATCCTGACTAAAGAAGAAAAGTTGGGCTAGTGCAAAAAGATTAGTTCTGATTTCAAAAAGGGGGATTTGTGGAACTGCACTGTAGTGCTCTTGCACAAAAGGTCCCTCTAAGACAAATGAAGCTCGCTGCAGCTTGCACAACTGTTACGGAACACTAGTCTGTAATGCAAAGTCTAGACTTAGTGCACATAGCTAGCACAAGGAGAGCCGGTCTTGTGGTAGCAAGCATAGATTAACCCCTTTGCTAAGCAGAGTCCACCCTGGTTTGCATTTGAATGGGAGACTACATGTGACTGTAACATATTCCCCTCAGGGGATGGGGCAGCTCTGAGAAGAGCATCTGTATGCCTGCATGCAGAAGGTTTCAAGTTCCCTCCCTGGCATCTCCTGATAGGGCTGAGAGGGACTCCTGCCTACAGCCCTGGAGAAGCCACTGCCTGTCTGTGTATACTGAGCTACGTGGACCAAGGGTCTGACTCGGTTTAAGGCAGCTTCCTATGTTCCTAAACACTTAACACAATGTCACTTAGCGCAACCTCACTCTGTAGTCAGGATTTTACTAGAAATGTTGACATCAGCTTAGCCATGTTATTTCAGTAGGGGGGAAAGCTGCATCCATTCCAGGAGTTTTCCAAGTACTCCCCTAGGTAAACCTTCAGGATATATCAAAATTAACTTCATCTGAAGAGAGATGGATTTAAGACTAAGAATGAAATAAATAGATCATAATATTCATATTGCCTTTAAAAGGAGTGTAACAATATTTAAATGCTGAACACAAGGGAGAAATCATGGTAATTTCCCCACAGATCCTCTTTGATTTTCAGGGACTACAATCTGTTCTATACAAGACATTTAACTGAATACTCTAGTTTGTGTTTGGATCATGTAAATGCTTCATCTCTTAGAAAGACATTTAACTGAATAAGCCAGTTACAGTGTCAGAAGGTTAAAAGAAGAAGAAGAAGAAGAGTTGGGCAGGGGTGGGTGTAGGTGGGGAGAGATTGGCCTTCAGAGAGTGTTATGTTTCCTTTACTAGCATAGTGCTGTGAAACTAAACAGAAAAAGCAATCTAATAACAAACATTCTTTGAGGACTGTTCAGGGAGCAGAAGGACATCCAGTTATTGTTCAGCCCATCCCATTGGTCCATATATGGCTCAAAAGGTACAATAGAAGGAAACAGGAAATGGAATGGTCCATCTGCATTATCTTATTAGTAGCTAATGGATATCTGAGAGGAACACGCATCTAATTCTGAAAGGTCTGTACCAATCTCCTAAGTAATAACTCTTAATTAGCGTATTCTGTTTATAGCTGGAACTTAACGTATCCTCTTGTCTTGAAGAGATGCAGGCATCTGGAGGGAGATATGTGTTTCTTGAAGGAAAAAGAAGTGGATATTATTCTCACTGGCAAATGAAAGCTGCTATATCAGCCTGATGAAAGAGACTGTATATTTGAAGACAAACTACAAGAATCAAATATAATACCCATTCTTGACATTCCAGCCCACAAACTAATACCTGACAAGCATGTTAACAACAATAATGCATTTTTGATAAGGAAAGTGACTATTACATTCTTTTAAAATGTCAAAGCCTTATCAAATGAGTTTAGATCTGAACAGCTGACTTTTGTATCTTCGAAAGCTTCCCCTTTTCACCCAACAACAGTTTGTCAGATTATATGAATTAAAAGCATGAAGTAATTCTTTTATACGAGACAAATCAGCCGTTCATGTAGACTCCAAATTGATAAATTGTCAACACAGAGGACTGAGTGTTAAACATGAGAAAGTCAATTTCTGCAAGCATTTAACAACTCTGACATTTTCTTAGCAGTTTGGCATTTGTATACCACAAAGCATCTTTGCAAGTAGCCCAGGATTTATTTTTGTCAAAATCACTGGTACTTGCTAAGGTGGACTTCTATTTGTTGCCCAAGATAAAAATCTTTCCAAAGTGCTCATGTTTTATATTGCTTGCATCAAACAAAATGGCACAATAAGATTCAGAACACTAACACGAAAACTTAGACACAATACTATTAATTTATTTGATTAATTCACTCCCAAACAATTAATTATTAGGTGAATTGACTGCCAGATACTAAAATTTCTTATGCCATAAGCCAACAATATATGCTAACGGTGTAAAATGTAGTCACAAACGTATTATTGAACTTGTGCAGATGCTCTGATGGAAGCCCAAGGTCCACTGTAATTCCATCATATCTAACAACTTTACCTAATAAAGCCTAATGTTATATTCAAACAATAATTTTTTAAAAATTAGATTTGAAGTTGTGTGCGCACAAAATGAAGAAGACATGTAATCAACAAAATCATGCAACATGCACCATTCCATAAACTCATGATGTATTATCTGATCTATGACATGAGATTCCCTTTCTCAAGGTTTGTGAGGAAAGGCTTGGGACCGTGGCGAGGAAGGCTATAAAACCTTACCTCCCCTGCAGACGATTGCCCCGTCCGTGCTGGGCACACTGATCATGTGCCCAGATGGACTCCAGCTCTCCCCGGCAGAGGGTTGGGGCCAGGACACGTGCCGCCCCCCCCCCCCCGCCGCCGTAAATCCCATAATACACACTGCAAATTATGGGAATCCCCCTGATGCCAGCCAGGAGCACCACAGTTGCCCAGCGCCGGATGCAGGCAGACAGGGTTGGCAGACAATCAACAGAATGGGGCTAAAAGTGTGTGTGCTCCCTTAATCTCATTTAGGAGGCAGACTCCAGAGCTAGGTTTGCCGCCGTGCCAACACTGGGAGCAGCAAAGCTCCTGACGGTTCACACGTGCAGCAAAGATTGAGCTTGGCTGCCTTCGCCCGATCTCTGCTGCACATGTGAACAGCTTCTCTATGAAGCTATTCACATGATTGATCAAAACCGGACTACCGGAGGCCAGCCCGGTTTAGATCAATCGTGGGAACCACCGAGCTTGTGGGCGAGCCCGGTAGTTCCCTGGTGGACAGCCCACCTAAGAACCCCTCCCCTTAAATGAGCGAGTGCTCCGTTAACCTCGGTTTTTTGATCATGTATCAGCTGGCACACTGGGGGTGTGGGAAGGGAGTAGAGGGGGGACCCCAGGAAGGCACCGCACACTTGTGTGGTGCCTTCCTGGGGTTCAGGGGACTGGGGCACCGTGCAGCAGCACTCCCCTTCCCTCAATCCCCGGAGCTCCTGACAGAGCTGCGGCCACTCGTGGAAGTGCCTGACTGGAGCAGCCTCTCATCTGGGAGCACCCGCACCGGAGCATCTGCACTGACCCTCCTGACGCTTCACACCAATCCTGTGAAGTGCCTCTATGTCTATTTAAACCAATTTGTACATGCCAAAATACAAGTATTAGAAATGCATGTAAAAGTTCAAATGCAATGCACCTAGGAAAATACTACGTTCTGAGTTACTTTGTTTAACCACAATGGCATCCTATCTGAGGATGCAGCAGAGTTGCATTCCCATGGAAAGATACTGCGTGACCCTCAGGGACATATTTCTAGAAGGCAAAAAACACTTGATGGTAAGGCAGAGTAGCGGAAATTGCTCCCCCTTCATGTTCTGTTGCTTGGTAAGTCTAAAACTGAGCTTAGAACATCCTCTTTGCATAGGAATGCAGCTCTGCATGTCAGCCAGTGAGGTTATTCACACAGTCAAAAACTGTGCCCTACCCAGGTTTGGGAACTGTGTGCTCGCAATTTCCGGTTGGGTGGAAGCAATGCAGGGGGAAAACCTGGGTAAATGTGATTGTGTGGAAACAAAGTTGGAGGAAATCCTGGGTAGCTTTTCCTCCTACCTTGCTTACACACAATCACTTCTACCCAGCTTTTCCTCTTACCTTGCTTCCACACAACCAGAGATTTAGAGCACACAGAGTTTCCAAGCCTGGGTAGAACACAGTTTTTGATTGTGTGAATGACCTCAGTGACCTTTTGCTAAGCAGCTTTACAAAACTACAGGAAGCACCTGCACATCTGCCTTTTCATTTCTTGATGTACATGGAGAGATGTGCAAGCCTTGCCCATATCTGAAGCTCACACATATCGACTGAAATGGCAATTTCAGCTGCAGGATCATGCAAGGTGCCCAATGGGCCTCTGCTAGATACAACTGATTGCTACAGCTCTTCCTCCTGGCACCAGAGAAAGAGAGAAGGCAGTAAAGGAGGAAAGGAGAAGCTGCCACAGAGCTGCTGTTGGACAGATACAGACTCATTCACTCCCTGCCTATTTCTCGGATTTATTTGCACAGGGGGAAAACGAGAGAGAGAGAGAGAGAGAGAGAGAGAGAGAGAGAGAGAGAGAGGAGTCCACAAACAAGTAGGTAGGCAGCAGTGGCTTCTCACCATCAAAGGAAGAGGGGAGCTGGCAAAGAAGCAGAAGGAGCAGTATCAGCTGCTGGTGACCTGTTCAATTCCCCGGCCTCTTTCTCCAGTTTTTGTTTTCATCTTTTTTCAAAAAAAAATCATTTATTTTTCAAAAACAATTTAAAAACATTCACACAGTACCAATGAAGTTTTGCTTTCATGAAAGGCAGCTGCAACTCTTTCCACTGAAACAAAAACTCGAGGGACAGGTGATTGGGAGGCCTGCTGTACTGCTCCTCTTGGCCTCCACTTTTTGAGCACCATCCAGCCCACGGTGTGGTCCCTGGCAGTTGGCGGGCCATTTCAACGGCTAACATTGGCCCGTGGAAAAGATGAGCAACCTCCCGATTACTATATTCCAGAAGCAGTTACTTGTACATCCATTTTGTCCTGTTTGGCCAACCACTGCAGATGAGTTTGGACGGGGGAATGAGCTGCAGGTGTGTTGTTCGTTCACCCTTCCTGCCCAATCTACCTATGTCTCCCAGCAGCTTGCTGTGCCCAAGCTACACAGGCTGTCATTCACCTGGTTGAGGATAGGAATCCCTAACTGTGTGATTGAAATCCCCAATCACACGGTTGGAATTGCTATCTCCAACTGGAGGGATGCCAGCCCATGCAGCTAGGGGCAGGGTAAAGACAGATGGACAGATAGATAGCCAGATGGGAAGGATGGACGAGCAATGCACTGTGACTCATTTTCTGCCCCCTCCAGCTAATCTTCAGCAGCTGCTCATGTTTCCTGCAGTGAGTAGGGCCACACTGACTGTGATCTGGCAAATAAGTCATCTGACTACATCAAGCCATTTTTGCAGAGGTACACTACAATGGAGCCTGGGCAATAATTTCACCATATCTGCATTCAGTGTGGACAAAAAACAAAGTCATCTTTGACAATCTTAAACTCTGAAATGTGTTGTGTGAATTGCGTCTTGCCCAAAGGAAAAAGAGAGCCAATATTAAGAAATACGTTCAGTATCACCAGCAGACTGGCACTGAGACTTGTTGCGCCCCAAGAGGCACAGTATCACAGATCCCCATATTTCACTATCCTTTCGGAAATATCTAGACATCTTTGACTTTCCCTGGCTCTGTTTGCATCCCATATTTCTTTCATGAGTCACCCATTGCCCACCATATTCTGGAAAAGAAGATAAATGGGCAGGTCAAGGGATGGGTTAACAACTTTACTGTTTGCAGAGCCCTGAGAAGCCAGATACAGAAGAACTAGCTTGTGTTTATATAAAGGATAAGTGGTGGATTTCCTGTGCAGTCACTTTCAAAAACAGCCTGCAAGGGAATGCACCATAATTGCCTCAATGGAGTTAAGGGGGTAATGGAGAACAGAGATTATTTTTCCTTCTTAGATATGATGCCCCTCAGCGGCAATTCTGTGCAGTATTTTGCACCCCAAAGCCAATTGTTAAGCTAGTATAAACATGTCTGAATTGCAACTTTTAAGCGTTTACTATACAGCATTTTTTCAAATCACTTTCAAGTGCTTTGAAGTGATTGCTCTCTCAGCAGGCTGAGTTGTGATCTGAGCGTACAGTCATTTGATCATATGCAGGGATCCTCAACGTTGGGCCCTCAGATGTTCTTGGACTTCAACTCCCATAATCCCCAGGCCCAGTGGCTTTTGGCTGGGGATTATGGGAGTTGAAGTCCAAGAACATCTGGGGGCCCAACGTTGAGGATCCCTAAATACAGGACTTCACACAGATCCATTTTCCATATCAGTTTGGTTGTGTGAACTAGTCTTGAGCTGCAGCAGGTTTGCTAGGCTACACAACCAGATTCTAGTCTTCCTTTTAGAGCAGGGGTTCGCAAATTGTGAGAACCAATTTGTAGTCTAGATATTGCTGAACTACAACTCCCATAATCCCTAGCTAGAATTGACTGGAGATGATGGGAGTTGTAGTTCAGCAATATCTGGAGTACCACAATTTGAGAACCCTTGCTCTAGACCCGGTCTGCTCAACTTTGGCCCTGCATTTGTTTTTGGACTGCAACTCCCAAAATCCCCAGTCACAATGGCCAACAGCCAGGGATTATGGGAATTGTAGGCCAAAATCTGCAGCAGGGGCAAAGCTGAGCAGCCCTGTTAGACCTTCCTCCTACCAGTCTTAATTATATTTTCAACCATTATTTATTTATTTATTTAAATTTATATACTGCCTGACCCCAACGGCTCTAGGCAGTTCACAAAAAGAAGCGCAACAAAAACAAAATAAAACAAGCTGTTAAAATAATTTAAAACATTCAAAGATTACTAAAAGCCTGGCTTAAATAATATGTGCCTTAAGGGCTCTTTTAAAGGCAGGTAACTGCCACCTAATGGCACAGCAGAGAAATGACTTATCAAGCCAGAGGTTGCTGGTTCGAATCCCCCCTGGTATGTTTCCCAGACTATGGGAAACACTATGACTATGTTTCCCAGACTATGTTTCCCAGACTATGGGAAACACCTATATCCGGCAGCAGCAATATAGGAAGATGCTGAAAGGTATTATTATTATTATTATTATTATTATTATTATTATTATTATTATTATTATTTTACATTTATATCCCACTCTTCCTCCAAGGAGCCCAGAGCGATGCACTACATACTAAAAGAGCCCCTGGTGGCGCAGTGGTAAAACTGCTGCCCTGTAACCAGAAGGTTACAAGTTCGATCCTGACCAGAGGCTCAAGGTTGACTCATACTTCCGAGGTCGGTAAAATGAGTACCCAGAATGTTGAGGGCAATGTGCTAAATCATTGTAAACCGCTTAGAGAGCTTCGGCTATAGAGCGGTATATAAATGTCAGTGCTATTGCTATTGCTATTAAGTTTCTCTTTCACAACAACCCCGTGAAGTAGGTTAGGCTGAGAGAGAGACGTGACTGGCCCAGAGTCACCCAGCTAGTTTCATGGCTGAATGGGGACATCTCATACTGTGAGGGAGGATGCAGTGGTAAACCCCTTCTGTATTCTACCAAAGACAACCACAGGGCTCTGTGGTCTTCAGGAGTCGAAACCCACTAACCGCACATGTTACTTTAAAGATGTTAAACTACGAATGTCTATAAGGAGCGCATTCCACAGCCCAGGAGCAATTACAGAGAAGGCCCCGTTCCTGTGTCACCACCAGATGAGCTGGCAGCACTCCAAGACAGACCTCTCCCGATGACCTTAGTGTGCAGTGGGGATCATGCAGAAGAAGGTGCTCTCCCAGGTAATCTGGTCCTAAGCTTTAAAGGTAATCACCAGCACTTTGTATTTCACCCAGAAACCTACTGATATCCATTGCAATTGTCTTAACACAGGCATAATATGGTCTCTCTGAGAAGCCCCGGAGACCAATCTAGCAGCTGCATTTTGCACCAACGAAGCTTCCGAACTACATACAAAGATACCTGCAGTTTCATTAGATACCTGCTCAAGCACAAATTTATTGCACATTTTAACTACTAAGAGCCAGCTGAAGTGTTACAAGGACATAACCAAATAACAAGCATGAATCTTTTCTTTTCTGGCAGCTTCCCTCACATTGTATAATCTACAATAAGACATATGAGTAACTTTGGAAAGAAATGGAAACAAGAGCAACTCAACTTATTTTTCAATTGTTCAAATACCCAAAGCTATATCTGGGGCTCTGTCAGTGATGCCTGTGGCAAAGATTCTGTTTCACACTGCCCCTTGTAGTGATTTGCTGCACTGAAGTCCCTGTCCTGTCTCTTGCTGGCCCACCCTGTGAGGCCTATTAGTGGCTTCCCAGCTGACAAGATAAGAATAAGAGGCTTCCTCTCTGAAGCAAGCATTGCCTCAGTATCAAGCTTCTCTTGATCTGGTGTGGTCTTTTTCTTGCTGCTTGTCCTCTCTGTTTGGTACGATGTCTGGCTTGTTTGTGACTTCTGCTTATTTGCTCAAAACTTTGGCTTCTCGATTCTGACTGCCAACTTGGCTCGCCCTTTGGTTTGTGTGTGACTCCTGGCCCCTGTTCTGACCCTTTGTCTTTTGACTGATACCTAACTTGATCTCTAGCATGTTCCTGACTCTCGACTCCTGAGCCGGGCTCCTGACTGACCAGGCTCAACCCCTGGTGTCAGGGGCGTAGCTAGGGGAGAGGGGGCTGTGTTCATCCCTCTCTCTGGCGGCCCCCCAGAGTGAGAGAGATAATGAAGGAAATAGGGAGGGAGAGAGATAGAGGGCCCTCAGGAGCTGGGGCCCCATGTTCTTTGAACCCTTTCGCTCAATTATAGCTATGCCCCTGCCTGGTGTGTTCCTGGCTCCTGACTATGTCTAGATCCCTCAGCACCCCAAGTGTTTCTAGCTCTTCCAATCCTGGCCTTTTGGTCTTGTGCCCCCTAACATCTGCCCATGGCTAAGCTTTCTGACAGGCTCACACTTTCACCACAGGCAGCAGGTGTAGAGATTCAGAGGTTCTACAAAGTCAAAGAGCCAAGCTGGAACACTATAACAATGCAAGCTTCCTAGGACAAACCAATGTTCATAAGTAGTATGCAAGCTTATATTGGGCTGTAGGTATTATACACGAAACAGAAACAATAGCACAAATCATTGAAGCTTCCTGTCCTCCTCTCTCCCACTGTTACAAACGTATCTGAAGATTCCTCAAGAAATCATCATTTTTTGAGGGGGTGTTCCATGGCTAGCCATCACTGGGAGGCTCTGATACATGCCAGGCCTAAAACTGCCTCTATAAGTGGTACAAGGAGAAAACAAGAGGCACAAGTCATGAAGAACTCCAAGGGATGTACAGCACATTCTAACAAAGCAAGAACGGAAAGCTAAAGGGTCAGTAAGCAAGTAAACAATAAAATGAGGCTTGATAAAATGGCAACAACAGGGAACTGGGACATAGCAAAGACACCACAGCCTTATAAGCCCAACCATGATCAGACTTTGGAGACCTCTTAGGACAACTGGGGGGAAAGCTAGCTAGTCAATGGTCCACAACTCCTCTGAAAACAGCTGATGAGGCCTTAGACATAGCCATGAGAAATGACAAAACAACAACATAGAACCCACAAAAACAACTCGGAATCTTCAAGCAAAGCTATAAGATCTTGAAAACAAAAAATCAAAGGTCCAATACTGCAGGGTGGTACATTTGACAACAAAAAAGGGGATACGTCAACATTATTCTGTCTAATATGCCTGAACAGGATCAACTGCTTTAGCACCCATAAGTGATGTTTCTCTCCAAATATCCCTTCTTAAGTACTTGGGGGTATTGATTCCCAAATTCCACAGTGAGTTAAGAATGACTTTTTAAAAATCCTAATCAGTAAAGAAGGATTTTGAGTCCCACTTTCTTGGAGGGAGATTCAAACTTGAGATAGTTGAGCAGAATCGCTAATATAAAGATGAAAATCCTTCCACACAGGTCCTTCCAATTTGGAAAGGTCTGTCCTATAAAACAATTTCTACTAGTATGTGGGAGTGCACCTTAAAGTGGTTCACTGTTGGCATTTTTCATCCATGAAAATGCACAGAATATGCGGCAAACTATCCCCAAATGCTGGAGGAGATGTGGTGAAAAGGGTACTCTTCACATATGGGGAAGTCATCACTGGATACTATCATAATGGAAGAAAGTATTAGCTGAACTTGGATCTGTCATGGAAATAGAACTATGACCTGACCCAACCTTGGAATTATTGGAAATATGCTTGACTGATGAGCAGAGCCCTTATATGAATTTTATGGTGTTTGGTCTGTTAGAGCAAAAATTGGAAATTATTGTCCCTGGAGAGTTGAATCACTCCCAAAAATCAATCAATGTTATACCTGACTTTAGAAACTAACACTCACGGACAAACTAACACAATAATCCAGAGTACCTGCAGGATTCTCTCAATCAGGTATTATTTATTTATTTGATTTCTATACCGCCCTTCCAAAAACGGCTCAGAGCAGTTTACACGGAGAAATAATAAATAAGATGGATCCCTGTCCCCAAAGGGCTCACAATCTAAACACTTATTATTCACTGGTTTCCACTATGCAAGCAACCATTCTTATATCCAACACAACAAAAAATCAACATTTTGTATTCTGTAACAAAATCCTTTCTCTGTAACTCTTGTACTATTTGCATTTTGTTATGTATGCTGATTTTTTTTAACTTACTTGTTATAAAATACTCAATAAAATATAAACTAAGAAACCATTGCTTTGAAGGTGGTTCTTTGAGTTGGCTCATTCTTGCAGCATCCAGGAGCCCTTAGAATTAGAATTTACAGCTGTGTTCCAGGAATCTGTGAACTCTAAATTCCAGTTAACAGTAGTCAACATCCTAATGAAACACCAGTATGGTGGATGGGTTCCAGACTAAAGCAGCATCGAAACTTGTGGAGAGATGAATTTCAATTACCCCCTGCCCCTTCTCCTGGAATTCATCTTTGTCATCTGAAACCATGAGGGCTGCCCAAACCTTAGGGACATATTGAGGCTGTTTGCATGAACAGCCAAGCCCAGGCTTTAACAGCCAAGCCTGAGCTTGGCTGCCTGTGAGAGAACCGCCAAGATCTACATGGATCCTGGTAGTACCATGGCACCAAACCCGGCACCAAACCCAGCACCAAAGCCCAGCTCTTAGTCTGGGTTAATGGAGTGAATGCACCATTAGCCCAGGCCCCGGGATCATGTGTCAGTGTGGGCTGCTTGCAACCCATGTTGACACAGAGACAAGTGCCTAGAGCACTGGTCTTCCAGGGAAATCATGCGGTGCATTGTGGGATCCCCCCAAACCTCTGGAACACTGGAATTGTGTGCATGGCAGCACGGTCAGGGGCAGTCCGGTTCATCAGCAAGGAAGGTAGGCTTAACCCTGCCTTTCCCCCACCTGCCCATGCAATCGTGTGAAAGGCCCCATTATCAGGTCACACTGAGGGCCCATTATCAGGTCACCAATTCAAAATACATTCTGACTATCAGATAAGGTTTCAAACTTAAATTCAAATGCCAAGGGCAAAGTCTGACCAGTAGGGTTTCACAGGTCTGCAGGGGAGATGAATGCTAAAAGAAACATTTTTTTAAGCCTACTTTCCAGTAGGCTTATGAGATCACCAGGCATTTTGTGTGTGTGCTGTGTGTCCGTCTGTCCGTGTCCCCCACCTATCAAATTCGCAACGTCTGGACCAATGTGAACCAAATCGGGTGCAGGTATAGGGACACCTCAATGGCATAGTTGGTGATGATGTCATCTACCCCAACCAAGATGGCGGATGCGTAAACTTTTGAGGCGCAAGTGGACTAACTTGTGAACCACCTAACCAATCTGACCCAAATGTACTACAACTGTAGGGACACACAGGGATGCCCAAATGGCATGGTGTGTGATGTCTATCCACTCCATTTCAAGTTGTGAACATCTGAGGCGCAAGAGGGCTAATCTATGGACTGAATAACCAATTTAAACCAAATTAGGGACAGTTGCAGTGAATGGACACACAGGGACACCGCAATGGCATAGCTTGTGATGATGTCATCCACACTAATTCAACATGGCAGACGTGTAAACTTTTGAGGTGCAAGTGGACTAGCTTGTGAACCACTTAACCAATTTGAACCAAATTTGCTACAGTTGTAGGGACACATAGGGATGCCCTAATGGTGTGGTGTGTGATGATGTCATCCACTCCAATTCAAAATGGCCACTGAAAATCTGAGGCACAAGCAGGCTAATTCGTGGACTATCTAACCCATTTGAACCAAATTGGGTACTGCTGAAGTGAGTGACACACAGGGACACCTCAATGATGCAGTTTGTGATGATATCCACACTGATCCAAGATGGCGTACACTTGAACATCTGAGATGCAAGAGATCTAACTACTGGACCTCGATTTGCACCATATTTAATCCAGATGTAGAGACAGTGAAAGGAAAGTAGGCTGATTAGTTCTTACTAGAACAACTTGTTTCTTTTGCTTCTTGGGTTTATTTCCCCCATTCCTGTTTTCTCCTCTGCTATTCTTTTGCATTGCTCTTTCACCCTCAATCTTTTTATTCTGTGCCTTTTATCATTTCCTTGTAACTGACTAACTGCACATTCTTGGAAGTTTGACTTTACACTTTAGAAGGTGTGGCTCTGGCTAACCGATTGTTTCCCTGTCTTATAAGCTTTTTGATATACCGTATTTTACGGAGTATAAGACGCACTTTTTTCCTTGAAAAACAACCGCCCAAATTCAGCTGCGTCTTGTACTCCGGGGAGAAGTTGGAAGTTGGGCTTGTCGGGAAAGAGAGGGGGGAGGGGGAGAAGGAAGGGCAAGCAGGAAGGATTCGCTTCCCACCTCCCTTCCTCCCTCGCTGGGGCCTGCCGGAAGCATCCTAATCAGCCCGCCCGCCCGCCGCCCCCTTCCCCAGGCTCCCTCCAGTTGCCGCTCCGATGCTTCTGCAGTGAGGGAGGCTGCTGCCCGCCGGCGGCCACGATGAACAACCAGCAGCCGCCGCTGCCGCGGGTCACCAATGTGGGCTCACTGCTGCTCACCACGCAAGAGAACGAAAGCAAGAGGACAGAGCGGGGCGCGGTGGAAGGGCTTGGAGGGGAGATGGAGGCAAGGGGAGATGGAAAGCTCAGAGAAGGAAAGCTCAGAAGGAAAGAAGGAAAGCTCAGAGAAGGAAAACTCAGAGGGAAAGCTCAGAGAAGGAAAGCTCAGAGAAGGAAAGCTCAGAGAAGGAAAACTCTCAAAAACTGTATTAAATTTAAGGTGCGTCGTATAGTCCGTAGAGTCTTATAGTCTGTAAAATACGGTATGAGATATCCAGTCTTTAAGGAAGCGGGAAACCAAATTGAGCTGAACCCCTCTCTCTAATGGGCAAAACCAAAATATTGCTTTAATACCTTAATCATACTGTTAACTGGAATTCAGAGTTCCCAATTATTTTTCTATTTCCATGTACAGAAAATGGTTTCTAACAGAATATTGCATAGCCAATTGTTTTCCCTCGAAGCAGGTTCTTTCACATAAATGTATAATATTCAAATTAATTTATCATATTAATTTGCTAAAATGTATTCTAATTCTTCCAAGTCATTAAAAGTTTCTATCACACACTGTAAAGACGTTTCAGCTTCCCATTCCAGGTTCCAGAACCTTCATTTATTAGCCCATGTACATTTCAGTCAATGTAATAATTCCGCAGGGTCAGCAGGAGATACCAGTGGGTTGGTGGTGATTATGAACATTTATTTTAAAACATGTTTCCCTCTATGGTATCTTGTCGAAGGAGCAATAAGGAAGTAACACTAGGAGAGAACAACCATTAACTGGGAGGGAACAAAATCATGCAATGACTTAGAGGGTAAAATAGCAATTTAATAGTCAATATTTTGCCTAACAGGGAGCCAATAAAGCAATTGTTACATGCAAATAATACAATGAGATAATTTAGTACTTCTGAATCATCTGCAACTGTTGAAAAAGCTTATCAGTTCAACTATAAAGACAAAAGTGCAGAAATCACAGATATTCTAAAAAGTCACATTGGAACCAATAATTAGTCTGCCTTTAATTCTTTTCTCTAACACACCAGGAAACATGGAGAGGCAGTTGGCACAATAATGCAGACACAAATTTATTGGGGTTTGGGGGTGGGGGTGCTATAATTTTGTTGTTGGATAAATTGGCTAAATGTTACAGCACTGATTCATATAATCCATTATGCTGATATGAGAAATGTACCTCTATGGCACTGGGAGTGTTACATAAATTTGTGCTTTAATTTGCAAAATGCAAAAGTAAGGGAACAGTGAGATCTTTTCATTGACCTATTTAAATGGCTTTGCCAAGTGTGGTTTAATTTATGAATCGCAATAAAATATTTTTCACACAATGATTTCAATTTCATTAAAGCCAGTACAATATCTTTTACCAATCGTATCCACTTTATTTACACATACACATATAAAGTGACTGAATTACAATTCTGTAATAAACTGACTGAACTACAATTCAGGTGTTTTAAGAAAAAGATTGACAATTTTACTGGCCCTGGCATGAGTTTGAGTATTTCTTTGACTATGACCAGCATACACTTTCATAGTTCTCACCTCTGAAAAGGATAAGTCAAAACTACCTTCCTAAGCAATTAATAAGGGTAATGAGATGAATAGATGAGTTACATATGAAGGAATTGACCATGTCTGATTCTGATTGTCAATATAACAAAATTAACATTATTACAATAGGCACAAAATTGTTGCTGAATCTCTGCAAGTTTACAATACTTCTTAAAATGGATATTAACATATTTTGCTATACATCGTTAAAGAATTTAACCCATTCCACTTAGCTTTGGGTAGCTCAACAGATTAATTAACATGAAATTTAATGTGCTTTCAAAGAATCAAAAAGTACTTGCATACAGAATCTAAAGTTGTAGCATCCTCAACAGATGCTTGCAGAGATTTTGCTTTTTCCTTCCAATGATAATTGGTTCCATCATTATTTTATTAAGAATTTTCTCCTATTGTTCAATCAAAATCCATCATTCTGTAACAAGTTCAATTTCTATGTAAACCGCTTTGTGAACTTTGGTTGAAGAGTGGTATATAAATCGAAGTAGTAGTAGTAGTAGTAGTAGCAGTAGTAGTAGTTAGAACTAGTCCCACTATCTAGGGCAGGAGAGAAAAATTTGTTTGGATTTCCAGACAACCTTCTGGATGTAGAGAAACAGTCTAAGAAAATTCTCCAAAATGTCTTATTGGAAGGAACCCTGAAATTCAGAGAGAATATCTCCTTAGGAGGCACACCTAAATTTGATGAGAATTTCAGTTCCACCTTGAAAGAAGCCCTGAAAACCCTGATATTTGGATACAATTTCCACTTTGGAGAAATCTGTCCACATAATACTTTTCTCCGGGTTACCAAACTCAGTTCGTTAATTCTTTCCTCAAAGGGCTTGTTTTCCTGACCCTCTGACTATCTTTGTTAACTTTCTCAAAGTTAACTCATTCAACTCATTCTAATTTGCTTACATTTGTTTACCTTCTTTAAGTGTGGCATCCAATACTGGATACTCTAATCAGATGAGGTCTGATTAGTGTGGAA
Organism: Hemicordylus capensis; assembly: GCF_027244095.1. NCBI lineage: Eukaryota > Metazoa > Chordata > Lepidosauria > Squamata > Cordylidae > Hemicordylus > Hemicordylus capensis. The sequence continues at coordinate 108,617,754 of NC_069662.1, forward strand.
TAAAGTGGAACTCTTACTCTCCTGAATTAGAAACTAGAGTTCTATTAATGAAGCCTTACATTGCATTTACCTTTTTTGCAGCTGCATCACATTATACATTTTGTCTATAAAATACAGAACCACAGGAAATAAATGCTTCTGTGAGCCTTAAAGATAGACTGTATCTGCATAATGGATTAACTGCTCTGCCCTAAGCTCCTTCCAATTAGTATCCATGGAAGGGGGTGACTTTGACCCAATGCAGAAATGTGATAGAATTACTTTTCCTCAAAGACATTTCTGCATGAGTTCTGGATGTCCTTTTTTCCAGTCAGGAGGCATACTCAAAGCTATGTCTTCTGCAGAAATATAAAAGATAGTTTCTCAAAGAGCTAATATTTTATACACTTAGACACCCTAAGACTACATGCGACACAGGAAACCTGTGACTGAATACCCTGGATGTATTTTTTAAAGCTTAAAAGCAAGCGTTTCTGAGGTGGGCCTAAACTGACTGAGGCAACAGTAGAGGGGTGTGTTTAACGTTTCATCCTGTGCATGCTGGAAGGAAATACTATTTGACTAACCCCGAATACAGAAGAATGGCTCAGGTGAAGGGAATGCACAGTTCATAAAGAATATCAGGAGACATGTGCTTAAGATTCAGAGTAAAGAAGCTTACTTTGAGAAATACATATTTAGATAGAGACTGCATACCTGCAGCTAGCTACCTCACGGTGCTGGTACCCACCCCTATTCACCATCTCACCTCTAGAACAGGAAGGCAAGGAGAAAGGACTCCATTCTTCCTCTTCACTCCCTGATTCAGGGGAGCAAGCAGCCACCTTCCACAGCTTCACTTTTAAAAGAACATGTTTTCCTTTTCCCATAGAGTCCCCAAAACGGCACGAGTGTTCCTGTAATTTGTAGCCTTTTTTGAGGCTGTAATAATGGCTACAGTTTAATAGGTGGCTTCAAATCTTGTGTGTGGGGTGAGAGGTGTGGGGGACAAAGCAAAGCTTTGGGGGTCTGGTATGGTTTGCTTCACTTCAATGCCACTTCAAGCCCCCAAAGCTTTGCACAGCCCTGCTCACCTCCTAGCATTGTTGGGGACAGTATCTTGCTTGTCCCACCACCAGAGGTGAGTCTAGTTCAGATGCATCACAGGATCGTCTCCACTGTGACGTAAAGAATATGGACTGCTCTGTCCAGGAATATCCATGTATCCTGTCGTCTATCCTCGCTTGTCCTGGCTGTTCCAACATGCCTTTTCTTGAACTGTTTTGATTTTATTTTAATCACTGCCTCTTCTCTGCTTTTCATTGTTATCATTGTTCTGATGATTTTTTTCCTGCCAATTCTTTTCATTGTTATTTTTGACGCACTTTTTTGATTTTTATGGTTGCTTTGTACTATGTTGTAATCTTCCTTGAGCACTCCCATAGGGAATGGAAAGATGGATTAGAAATTCCTCAATAAACACACAAATAAGTAGAGACGTTATCAACTGTAACGTAATATAATCATACCTGTCAAAATCATAGATAAGTATGAACATTTATTGTAATTTAAGACATTAGGCACAATTATCAAAAACTTACCTAGAAAGGTGCTGGTCTTAGATTTTACTAATTAACTAAATTTGGTGTTTACAAAATAATTGCTGTTTGATCCCATATCCCGCAAATAAAGAACAATTCCATGTAATAAAGACTTAGTAATACTCCGTGGGAAAACAGTACATCTGCAAACCCTATTTTTACCCACCTAATCAACCCATAACTGAACTTCACTAACAGGCAGTGTTCCCTTAACAGCGATTCCCAGATGTTGTTGACTACAACTCCCATAATCCCCAGCCAAAGGCCATTGCAGCTGGGGATGCTGGGAGTTGTAGTGAAAAACATCTGGGAATCCCTGTTAGAGGGAACACTGCTAACAGGTAATAAGTATTTCACATTATACCTAGTGTGGCTAATAACTGTACTGTTGTTATCTCATATCCCAAAGAGATATGGCTGACTGTATGGGTGTTTCCTGATACAGCTGTAGCCTGCTGCATTGCCAATTGCTTAGCGTGAGCCATGAACATTTTCATCTGATTATAATCTTTATTCACTTAACATAATACCCCCAATGAATGTTAATTGTCAGTTTAAATGCAAATTGAAAATTTCACATTTGTCAGCAGTCTGTTTGCTCAAGTCTTGTTTATTTAGTCTTCACAACATATAAAGGACTGTGGGAGGCTAGGCATAAACCCATTGACTGTGAGAGGATGCAGCTGGAATTGGGAGATGAAAGTCCCAACTAAATGGAATGCTTCCATTCCCATTTGTTTATGGAAGAGCTCTAAATGTATCTCTTTTCTTGAGGAGAGAAGTATTAGAGGGGGAGGCTATTCTCATGATCAGTCTAACCCAAGCTAGGGCAGCCTAGCCTGCATTAGGCTGCTTGTGTGAAGAACCAGGATCGCTCCTGATCCTGGTGCGTCCATCCCGACTTTTAACCCCAGGCTGCCTAAGCAGGCAGCCCGCACACACACAGAGCAAGGCAGCAATAGCACCCAGCTGAGGCATGATTCCTCAATGCACCGCTCTCCTGGCATGAGAGGCTAAAGGAGACTAAAAGCATTATTTAACGAAACAGAAAAACAAAAAACTACAATGAATAGAGATAAAGCAGACAAGTCATTATCTATGAGAAGGAAAGAGCACAGAGCCAACTCAATACGATCTAAACATGGCAACATATACACATTACCAACTAAACCATGTTTGCATTTTATTCTTTTTATCTTAAGTTGTACAATATACCATCAACGTTCTTAGAACAAACCATCCAAAAAGGAACAGAAGTGGATGCTCAGACAGATTTAAAAACACTAATAAAAAGGTGATCATAACTCTGTCAATCAGCTGCGTGCAACATCTGATTTGGGGAAAACACTATCTACAATTTTAGCATTCTGGGTTTATGAAGTTCAATACTTCTTACTGCACTGCAAAGTAATGGGTATGCTTTCCTACTAGGAAACATTTCCTACATTTACAAAGCAAATTGTCCTTATTTTAAATAGCTGTTTTTAGTACTTCCACATAGCAAGAATTTGCTCCCCATTAATCCAAAACACAAAAATAAGGATAATCAGTCCTTAATTAATGCTTAAGCGCGTCCCACACATTGTGCTCAAACTGTGGCCTCTTGTTTTACATCCGCTTAGTGATCACCATAGAAAGAGGATGCACATTCAAGCATACTATCATTGCTGGTGTGGAATGCAAAGAATGATGATATAAGGATGATTAATTCACTTCTGTGATCTCTCTACTTGAATCACCATGCACAGTGGGGGGGGGGGGGTAGCAGCTGCCATGTTTAGCACACAGATGATAACCTTTTCATCTACATTAACTAGCTAAGAAAGACCTGAAGCAAATAATAGAGTTCTGTCTGTTTCCCTCCCTGTTTCCTGCGCCTTGAAAGAACAAAAAGGTGCTAAAAGAGAGTAAACCTGCTAGGTTGCTGGCAATATTGTGGTAAAGCCCCTTGTTTCCCATTTTTCCCACACAGAGAAGACTATTGGATAGGCAGAAGCAGAATTTTGTTCTGGCTCTCATAAGTATTCCTCAAGCTATAATATGAGAAAGATTTGTACTCCATAAATTATAGCCAATCATGAATGCTCAGTCACATCTCTTATTTACATTGTCCATTTCAATTTCCCAATGGTAGATACATCATTTTGAATTTGAAAATCATCTTTCTAAGTAAAAAATATAAGACCACACCAGAAGAAGACATAATCTGAAAATTATCTGCAAAGTACTTGACTATTTCAGCAATATTCTCCTGATAAATAAAATTCTGAAAGTAATGCAATTAAACGATAATTCCATTAATCAAGATTCATATATACTATAAGATATAACTAATGATTGCAAAACTCCAGCCTTCAATATATTTAAAAAATACTGGAGGAAAATATTGAAAAATTCATTTTTTTTCCAAAATATTCAAAAATTCACATTTTCAAAAAGAAAATGAAACAAACAAACAAAAAACAGTCCAGTCTAGGCATACAGCAGGGGTGGCAAAGAGGGACAGGTTGGGGCTGCAAAAGTAAAAACAAACAGTTAGCACAACAGCACCCAGTTATTAAAGCTACTGGGGGCTGGCTGGCTACAAGCAAGAAGAAAAAAGTCAAAGCAGCATCCAGTTAAATCCACCAGTGTTGCTGGTACAATTAAAAAAATAGAAAAGAAAAGCAGTTGTTGGCACTTCAGATTAAAAAGAGGATGGGGCGAAGAGAAGGATAAGCCACATGCACTCTCTGCCTCTCTCTCTCTCTCTCCACTGAGCGAAGCAGAGCCACACACCATCTCTCTGATCTGCTCTGCTGCTGCAGTCTCTGTCCTTTGTCTCCTAATGTCCTTCCTCTTCAAGAGGCACTGGCACACTCTAAGGGCTCTCTGCCACCCAGGCTCCTAAATAAATTTGAAACACTCTCTTTTGTGTTTCTCCCTCCCTCACATGTTGCCCATGACAACACTTGATTTGTCATGGCTAAATCATAACATGCTTGTTTGATCATAACAAGCTAACCAAGAAGCAAGGAGATCACAAGCCAATCAGAAACCAGTGCCAGAAACCCCAGCAGTAATTAATTAATTATTATTATTATTATTATTATTATTATTATTATTATTAATTCGATTTCTATACCGCCCTTCCAAAAATGGCTCAGGGTGGTTTACACAGAGAAATAATAAATAAATAAGATGGCTCCCTGTCCCCAAAGGGCTCACATTCTAAAAAAGCAAAAACATAAGATAGACACCAGCAACAGTCACTGGAAGTACTGTGCTGGGGGTGGATAGGGCCAGTTACTCTCCCCCTGCTAAATAAAGAGAATCACCACGGTAAAAGGTGCTTCTTTGTCAAGTTAGCAAGTAATGGAAAAACAGCCCTCCAAAATGGAGCTCAAAACACTCGAAATGATCTAGCGCAAAACAGGCTTGTTCAATTCTAGCTCAAGACAGGCCCTTTATTTTAAGAGTGTTCCATTTTGAGCTTGAAATTCTTTAAACAGTTGTTTCAAGCTCAAATCGTTTTCCATGCAAATCGTTTTGCACATTTCCTATTCTTTATCTTATTGGAAAGAAAGCAACAGTCTTAATTCAAGAGTGGTGGATACATTTAATTACCCACTAGGAATAAGAACAGCCTCAAATATTTTACCCAAGAAGCTGTATAGATCCTTATAGCAAGAGTATTGTGGGATGATGTCTGAAGGGAGAGACTGATAAAAAGCATTCATAGAAGTACTTTTTACTAGCCTTTTGCTAAGGTTGCTAGCTCATAGAACATCCATTAAAAGAAACCAAAACTCTAAATTATACACATTTCCCATCATCATATTTTCAAAGTAAACTCCATTTACTCCATCAACTCTCACAGGAATGTGGAGTTGAAATTTTTTGAATACATTATTTTTCAAGGGAAATTTTTTCTAAAGATTCATTGTTATGGAAATTCACTAATAACAATGAATGGTTGTCAATACAATGTTAGGCAAGCCTAGTAATTTCAAAGTTCCAGCTGGTGTTTTTCAGGTGATTATCTTTAGGAAGTACATGGAAGAGTAACGTATGTTTTATTGATTTGTGAGCAGTATGGTAAATACATGCACATGACTGAATTCAAATCCAAATCAAAAATCAAGTTCAACATTCACCTCTGGTAATGTAGGTCAAATCAAAACTAAAACTAAAATTCTTATTTCACCTCAGATTAACTTTAAATAAAACTGCAACTAAAACTGTTAGACTTTCAGTACAAACACACAAAGCAGTATCTCATTTCCGCCCCCTGAGCTGCACAAACTGAAAGTGTTTACCTAAGATTTGTTAGTTTTGTAGTGCTTTTGGTTTGAAAGTAGCCCCAACATCATCTAATCAGGAATTTAAAAGTGTGGTATCTTTAGAGTGAAGTTCAAGCCACTGAAGGAAATAAGGAGTGTAGATATAAATATTTAGATCATCAGGAAAATGTGCAGAGGAAAAATTTCTGAGGAAAATGCATGCAATTTTATGCACATTAGGAAAAATGTATATGATTCTTTCTCAGAAAATATGCCAGAAAATTTTCCAATTAAACTTTTTACAGAAAACCCATATCTCTGACAAGTATTTTCACAGAAACCACCTAGATGGCTTGTTCCCATTGCCGTTGGATTAATAATAATTTGTGACAAGATGTTAATCTTGGATTTTTGAATCTCAGACTGCAAATCTGTCAAACTCAGTAATCAAATTACTTGATTCAAACCCAGCGATCTTTCACTTACTAGGATCCAATGCTGTGATTTCCAAACTTAGAGAGAGAGAAAAAAGCAAGCATTAAAAAAAAGCAATGTTGCAAACTTCCGAACTGTAATGTGCTTCTTGTCATGCTGGGATTAGTAATAGCAGTGCCATCAAATACTGCCATGCAATAAAACCCATGTTTTGCATTTAGATTACATTTGATTTCTCCATGTGGAAAATACATGCTCTAATTTTCTTCTTATGGTAGAAGTGATAATACCAAGAACACAATATCCAAGTTGATGACACCAACTGCAAGGTAGGCATGACCTGTTTTATAGTGTTTGTACTTCTGGCTCCAATTTTATGAACCAAATATACTACAGAAGTATACAATGACTACCAAAAGAGCCAAACAAAAAAGCAGAAGCTGGAAGGAAAGGAAACAAAATCTACAGGATCAGGTCGAAAGGACAGAGTCTGTATGACGAAGGTAATTTCACACATGTTCAGTTTTTGTGCAACTTGCTCAGCAATAATATACTAAAGAGCAAAAGAAAAGGAAGGGCAAACTTTCTAGGCAAAAATATTTCTTTGACATTTGCTATTTAACTTTGTAATAATATCTGATAATATTAATTTTTTGAAGAAAAGAAAGAAAGAAAGAAAGAAAGAAAGAAAGAAAGAAAGAAAGAAAGAAAGAATCCTTCACTTTGTTTCCACACGTAAGGCTTTTTATATACTGAGCAAAGCACTCATTTGGCTGGTATATTTTTACAATATGTCTCCCAAAAAGCCAGAATGCACATTTAGGAACTTATTAGCTGTAAAAAAAATGAGACCCACACAGCACAGAGTCTCCACAGGGATATTCTGTGAAATAGAAACTGTGAGCCTTCTCCTCTATCAAGAATAGTAACAGTAATAGTAAAATAGAATTCTATAATAATAAACAGAACAGAAGGCTCATTATCATGGAAAATGCCACAGCCACAAACACCATTGTGTTATTTTTTTAATGCCATAAAATTAACAAATTGTTGTTTATTATCAGTGATTTACTGAATCACAGAAGTGGGCACAGGTTGTACCAAAGCAGCTGTATATGAAACTAAGACAAAGCTACAAGGTGTGATATCTTAACTGCACTGCTTTAGTATCTATCTAATGCCCTGATTAGAAAGCTCAACAAACACAAAAAGACCTTGTATAACATTGAATACAATGTCCCCAATTGTATGAAGAGAAATTGGAATGTATTGCTTGGAAGTACTAAGGATCATGCCGCACTATTATTTAACTGGTATTTAAACTTATTATTTCTCATTTTCATAGTGTGGTTCAGTGTACTAGGGTTTGCAGGGAACAGATTCTGGCAGTTCAGTTCGAATTTGAGCCAAATTTGAACTGGACCACTAGACCACGAACTTGTGGCCGATTCTACCACAAGTCGAATCGGCCCCTGGTCCAGTCTGAGGGTTGAACTGGTTCAGAACCGGTTCAATTTGGCTTGAGGGGCATGCTTGTACAAGCAAAGTGGAAACCCTGCTTATCTTCAAAGTAATCCTAATGCGGGCGGGGGGGGGGAGAAGAAGCCACCTCAGCAGCGCAGCTCCAAACTCCAGACCGGGTCTGGCAGTCCAACGTGGCCCGGTTCTGGCCTCTGTGAATGCATAGAGGCTATTTGCGTGCGTGGAGCTCATGCATGCGGCGAGGTCACACAAATGACCAGAACCAGGCTGCGCTGGGGTGCTGGACCCAATCTAGAGTTCTGAGGAGCCATGCCATCGTGGCAGTATCCTCTCACTGCCCCCCATTAGGAAGATTTTAAAGGAAGGCAGGGTTCCCTCCTTTGCTTGTAAAGGGGAATCCTCACTGGATTTCCTGTTACAATCATGCCCCTCAAACCTCTGAACTGGTTCCAAACTGGTTCCATTAGAACTGGGGCCAGTTTGGCTAAAACTCCATCCAGCACCCCTTTTGGTGGGTCCAAAGTAGTCCGGTTCTACTTGAATCGGGTTTAAATTGAATTGGTTCTATTCAAACCAGGTTCAAATAGAACTAGTTCTGCACATCCCTACAGTGTACAAAGAATTTTACAATTATTATCTTTTTATATAAATTATTCAAAGCAGTATTCAAAGCAATGATGTGAATGCAGAATGAGTTAGCCTTTTCCAGCAGGATTAGGAAAGGGCTCTGCTAAAACCAAGGTTGGTACTCACTGTGAAAGTTTCTTCTTGCTGGTGTAATGAAGGTCACCCATTGTGGGTTATCCCCACCCACATGCTCCAGAAGGCAGGATTATGTAAATGAGGAGAACTTTTCATAGACTCCCTGCGGGCAGTTCTCTTCAGTTCCATTGAAAAGCTGAAAGCAAAAGACAGCAGTATAGATAGAATATCTAACATCAAATGAAGACATAATCAGAAAACAACAGGGCAGAGCAGAGCTGGACCTCTAAGTGCAGCCCAGGTGACAGACCAGCAGTAGACCTGGAAAATACCACAGGAGGGCATAGGTGACCTCCGTTACACCAGCAAGAAGAAAGCTTCATGATGAATACCAACGTTCCTTTCTCTGCTGGTATAGAAGGTAACCCATTGTGGGTAAATACCACAGCACACAACCCTGGTGGGAACAGATTTTCCTAGGACTACTGCTAGAGAAGCACCTGCTGAAGTACCCTGCAACTGAATGCCACCCTAGTTGATGCAGCAACATCCAACTTATAGTGCTTCGAGAATTTGGATGGATACTTCCACATGGCCACCCTGCAAATCTTATCCAGAGGTGTGCTGGTAGAAAAAGCTGCTGAAGTAGCTGCCGATCTCATGGAGTGTGCCGTGACCCTGGAAGGTGGTGGCAAACATTGGAGTTCATATGCTAAAAAGATACATGGCTTGACCCAGCAGCCTATAGTGGTGGCAGACACTCTCTGACCCATAGTAGATGGCTAAAATGAGATGAACAGAGTGTCAGACTTGTGGAAAGTGGCAGAACATGTGAGATAGATACATGGTGCTCTCCAAAATTCTAGCTTGTACCACTGTTGTTTCTTCGGATGTCTAGGTCAAGGGCAAAATGAGGGCAAATATATATCCTCTGACCTATGGAAAGTGGAATTCACCTTCGGAATGAATGATGGATCAGGAATAAGTCTGACTGAGTCCTTGGAAAACATGTACAAATGATCCTTAATGGAGTGGCTTGTAGCTCCAAAACACATATGGCTGATGTAATAGAAACAAAGAAAGCAACTTCATAAGAAAGGATCCTCAGAGATGCCTTGTGCAGAGGTTCAAGTGGTGACTGAGCACAGTGAAGCACCCTGAGCACAGTGCAAATCCCATGTGGGAAAGCAGTAGCACTCTGATGGCGAAAGATGGGTGATGCCCCTTACACATTTTTGCAGTGAGGGGTGCCTAAATGTCTTCCCTTGTTCCTGAGGAAACAACATCTGAGACAACCAGAAGGCTTGCCACCGTAAGGTGTCGGCCTTTAACCTCATGGAGAGACCTTCCTGGAGAAACACCAGAAGCTCCATCAGTTTACATTCATGTATTTTCAAGGAGTGGCGAGACGCCCATCTGAGAAAAGTCTTCTGCACGAATTGGTAGATATGGTTAGTGGAGGGTTTATGAGAAACCAGGATGGTGTTGATGACTTCAAGAGACAGACCTTGATGGCTCAAGCCATCCCTTTCAGCCTCCAAGCAGTCAATTTTAAGCACACCGGGTCCAGGCAAAATATTGGACCTTGAGACAGAAGGTCCACCCTCTGTGGGAAGAACAGTGGACCTTCCACAGTCATGATCATGACATCCTAGAACCAAGGCCTCATGTGTCAAAAAGGAGCAATCAAGATAATCTCTGCCCTCGCCGCCCTCAATTCCTGAGGCATCTGGCTAGGAATGTTACCAGAGAAAAGGTGTAGATAGGCTAAGGTGGCCAATGTGTGGACAGAGAATCCACCGCCTCCACCCCCTTCTCTCGAAAACGAGAAAAGAATCTCGGCAGTTTCAGATTGATGGGTGAGGCGAACAGGTCTACCTGTAGTTGCCCCAGACTCTGCATTATCCAACAGAGTACTTCTGGATGAAGGCTCCATTCCACCAGATGAACTGCCTGGTGACTCAACCAATCCACCTGTTTGTTCATAGTCCCTCTAACGTGGTGAGCCACGATCAATTTCAAGTTTAATTCTACACACTGGAAGAGCTCTGAAGCTTGAAGCTCTGAAGAGACCTGGATCCCATCCCTCCCTGCTTATTTACGTAGGCCTTTGTGATCATGTTATCCATGTGAATCATATGTTTGAATCCCAATGTCCTGAAAATCAAGCAGGGCCAGGTCCACAGCCCTCAGTTCAAGGCAATTTATACTGTGGTGTTGTTTGACTGGCACCCACCAGCCCTGAGTGTGGAACAAGAGACAATGGGCCCCTCAACCATATAGGCTCACGTACATGGTCACCCTGATGCAGTTTGGCTCTATGAACAGTTTGCCCCTGGACAAGTTCTCTGGAAGAATACAGCAACTGAAGGAGTATTTTAGAGACGCTTTGATGGTGATAGACAACTGACACTTGCAAGTAATGTCCATCTGATGTGGCAGTAGGGCCCCCACTGCAGTGGCCTGAGGTGGAAGCTGGCCCACAGAACCAAATCTACAGGTGGGACCATAAGCCCCAGTAGACGAGCCATTGATTGGCTCTGAGACTTCTTGAGCCAATCCCATTAGTACCCTCATGCGGTCCTGAGGCTGAAACAGCCGGTCCTCAGTGGTGTTTATGACCATCCCCCAGGTGTGAGCAATCTGCTAGGACAGTAGAAAGTGACTCTTCTCCTGACTGACAAGAAACCCATGTGCTTCGAGGCATGATAGAGTCCTTGTTAGTGCTTGTCTGGCTGCCATGAAGGACTTTCCGTGGATCAAAGATCACCCAGTTAGAAGTACAAGTGAATTCCCTGCAGGCAGAGGTGAGCCACCAGAGGTACCAAGACCTTGGTAAATACTCTGGGCACCGAAGATAGGCTTAAAGGCAGCGCTCTGCATTGGAAATGATGATTTTGGTATAAAAACCATAGAAGGTGTCAGCTGTTGGGGTGTATAGGTATGTACAGATATGCCTCCTTCAGGTCTATGGATACCAAATAATCCTGAATCTGAAGTGCCTCTACAATGGATCGTAAGATTTCCATCCAAAATTTCCTTTTCACTATTAATTGATTTACAAACTTCAGATCCAGCACCGTCCGAAGGAAGTCTTCTTTCTGGGGGACAGTGAAGACTATGGAGTACAGCTGGGAAAACAAGTTAGGCACGGAGGTAAGGTTATCTGCGTGGCAGTGTTTCGGCCAGATGTTCCTCCTGGCTATAACGTTGGCACTTATAACCCTGGCAGAAAACCTAACACTGCCTAGTGTAGCATCAGCCATGAAGGCTGTCGCTTTCTGTAGCCTCAGTAGTTTCCACCTCAGACATGCAGGGTCCGTGGGAGGATCATTCAGTAGTTTGTCAATCCATAAGACAGATGCTCTAGACACCAGAGAGGCCATGGTATCTGCCCTAATGCCCATGGACTCTGCCTCGTGTGCCCTTCATATAGCTCCTCAGCCCGTTTATCTGTAGGTTCTTCAAGAGTAGACTCCCCATACTTCTGGACACCACTCCACTGAGAAAGGCTACAACAGGCACATCGGGGAGAGGAACTCCAATGAAGTCCCAAACCTCATCAAATAGGTTATACAATTTATTGGCTTTAGCAGTGATTCTCAAACAGGGAGCCTTCAGATGCTGCTGAACTACAACTCCCATCAGCCACAGCTACAATTTATTATGGCTGGGGATGACAGGAGCTGAAGTTCAGCAACGCCTGGAGGCTCCCAGTTTGGGAGCCACTGGGCTATAGTATTGGTCTCACTGATAGCGGGCCGGTTCCTTTCCTGTTTAAGAGCTTTTATAAGCCCTCAGGCATGGAAACCTTCACCTTGGGAAGTTTTGAAGTTAATGGTGCAGAGGCCTGCATCACTGGCATCTTAAGTTTGGGAAGGAAGAGTGCCCTTGCTCTTTTTGCCCTAAACACTAATACTTTCGGTCCTTCCCTGTTGCAAAGCCATATAAGTGAGAATGGGGAGGAGGGAGAGATTGGGAAGGACTGAAATAAAAAAGGTTTGTTTGTTTTTTAAGGAAATAGGGGAAATTACCACAGAAAACAGAAGAGAGAGAACAGGTAAGGATAGAGTAGCAAAGGGACAAACCAGAAATGCATAAATGCAAATAAATGAGAAACAGTGCAAGGTTCCCAGAACCACGATATTTCCAAGGAGATGCCTCTATGAGGCAACAATTTCTACTCTTGCAAGTCCCTGAGAGAAGATGAAGAAATGTTTTTACACATGAACAGATTGTAGAGAATAATTTTATGGTGGTCCCAATAAATATGCTCCCTGAAGAGAAAAAAATGGCGGAGAAAAGAGAAGTAGACATGCTTCAATATGTTTGCACCAAATACAGTGGAGGAACTGTTCAAAGGTGTGACTCCAAACTTTATTTATTTAAAATATTTATACCCTGCCCCTCCAGTACACTACTGCTCGGGGCGGCTCACATCATTAATAAAACAGATACAATACAAAATAAGACTAATAAAGTTAAACAAGTTAAGTTAAAATACCAGGCTAAAACCACATTTAAAATTATTTATTAAAAACTTTCAAATTAAAAGTTATTTTAAAAGCTAAAAACTAAGAACTATGAAAACTAAAGAACCTAACAGATATAAGCAGCAGATAAAACATTTTAAAATGTCTTTTTAAAAATGTGTTTTAATTGTTTGTTTGTTTTAAATTGAGGGAGGGAGCATGGCAGAGCTCTTCAGGTAAGGCGTTCCAAAGCTAAGGGGCCACAACTGAAAAGGCCCTGTCTCTGGTCCCCGCCAACCAAATCTCTGTTAATGGCAGGGCCATGAGTAGCTCGTGAGATGATGAGTGGAGGGCCCTGGCAGGTTCATACAGGCAAATGTGGTCCAACAGATAATCCGGCCCCAAGCCATGTAGAGCTTTAAAGGTCAAGACCAGCACCTTGAATCTAGTCCAGAAGTTGACCAGTAACCAATGCAGCTGCCGCAGGATGGGTGTGTCACTCATGAAGCAACTTGCGCCCACAAGCATCCTTGCAGCAGCGTTCTAGACCAGTTGAAGCTTCTGAATTGTTTTCAAGGGTAATCCCATGTAGAGTGTATTGTAGTAGTTCAACCTGGATGTTACCAAAGTATGAATGACTGAGATCAGGTCCAACTTCTCCAAGTAGGGTCATAGCTGGTGTACCAGCCATGGCAGGTAAAAAGCACCACTGCACACCGCTACCACCTGTGCTTCCAAGGACAGTGTTGGGTCCAGGAACACCCATAAACTGCAGACTTTGTCTTTCAGAGGGAGCATGACCCCATGCAAGACCAGATTTATCTCACTACTCGGATGATCAGTTTTACCTACCCAGAGCACTTCTATCTTATCTGGAATAAGTTTCAGCTTGTTTGCCCCCATCCAGTCCAGAACAGCCTCCAAACCCTAGTTCAGAGCATCCACTGCCTCCTTGGTGTCTGCTGATTTAAAAGATAGGTAGAGGTGGGTGTCATCAGAATATTGATGGCACCCCAGCCCACACCCAAAGATTGTCTCTTCCAGTTGTTTAATGTAGGTGTTAAACAACATAGGGTACTGAATAGATCCCGGTGGCACCTCATAGGCCACAGGTCAAGGGGTGGAGCAGGCATCGCCCAGCACCACCTTCTGAGTACGACCCTCCAGATAGGGCCGGAGCCACCGTGTAACCGTACCAACCCAGAGAGATGACCCAAAAGGATACCATGTCCAATGATATCGAAAGCCATTGAGAGGTCCAGGAGAATCAACAGAGTCGCACTCCCTCTGCCTATCGCCCAGTGTAGGTCATCCACCAAGGTGACCAAGGCAGTTTCTGTCCCATATCCAGCTTGGAAGCCAGACTGTAAAAGATCTAAGTAGTCAGATTAATCCAGGGCTGCCTGTGCTGAGACGCCACAACGCTCTCCAACACCTTGCCCAAGAAGGGGATGTTCAAAACTGGTCAAATATTATTTAAATAATCTGGATCCAATGAGGACTTTTATTTAGGAGGGGCCTAACGACTGCCTCCTTCTGACAGGGCACCACCCACTGTTTAAGAGGCATTTGCCACCCTTGGACCCAGTCTCTCCCTAGCAGCTTTTACCAACAATGAATGGCAAGGGTTGAGCATGCACATGGTAGGACTCAGCCTTCCAAGCAGCCTGCCCACCTCCTCAGGCAACACAGTCTGAAAACCATCCAATATAACAAGACCAGATGGTGAATTGGCAACATCCAGTTCTGGTGCCACCAAAACCTTAGCATCCAAGTCAGAATGGATATGAGTGATTTTATCAGCAAAACGTAATGCAGAATGGTCACAGTGGGCTGCCGAAACCGTCTATTTGATGGTCTTTGGGGCCCTCACCAAAGAGGCCCCAAACCACTTGAAAAAGCTCAGCTGGGTGACATTGAGCAGAGGCAATGATGGAGGGAAAGTAGGATTTTTATTCACCGCCACAGAATAGGCCATAATATGAGCTCTAGCCTGTATTCAGTCACATTCATTCTGAGTTTTCCGCCAAAAACAGTCAAGCTATATACCAGTCTGCTTCATTGTCCAGAACTCACTTGTATACCAGGGAGTTGCTTGGGCTCAGCAGGTCGGGAGAAGATGCCTAGGTCCGACTGTATCAATTGCCCGACCCATTTTCTCATACCAGAGGGAGACCAGGCATCAACAGGATTGTCCACTCTCACTGCAGGAAAATCCCCCAGAGCCATCAGGAATCCATTAGGATCCATTGGTCTCTGAGGGCAGACTATCCTAACTGGTCACCACCCCTGCAGAGGTATTTTGGGTCCACCAATCTTCACCAGACAATGTTCTGTCCATGACAACAGTATTAAGGCCCTTGGGCTATCCAACAATGATAACAGGAAAAGAGAGAAATGCTTATCTTATATGTGTGAGTGGTGAACAACATACACTAAATTCATATTCATCCACCCACCAATGCAGCATTGATAATTCAATAAGAAAATATTTGCCCTTCACTAACCCACCAATTCATCTTCAACCATGTTATTTCTGACAAGACAGACATTTACACAGCTCTTAAATATCTGTACTGTGGTAGATGAGTTCTCTTTCATTCATCTCGAACAGAAATTAACTGCGCTTTTCCTGATGAATCTTCTACAAAGCCAAATGCCAGTTCCTTCATCCCCAAGCACCACTTTTGCCAATCCCTACCACCAAAACAACACTCCTTTCTTCCTTTACTTACAATTCCATGGAGCAGCAATGGCATAGGGTAGTGGTTGCTTTTGGCACCAGGAGGCAGGGACTGCAGGTGTAGCACACCCCCAAAAAGGTTCCATAAAAGTGTGCCTGAAGCGATTGCCTCAGTTCGCCTCATGGGCTGCCTCTGACACCACTAGTGATTCCAGGACAGAACAGGGTTTTCAACCCAGACTTACATGGTTCAAGTCCAAATATTTTATCTACTGAACTGAACTGACTTTAGATAAGATTTGTTTCAAAAAATTCAAAAACTTTCTAATTCAAAATCAGAAATAAAAATGGTTACTTTCTCACATACATTTTTAATTTTAATCTATTTAGTTCTGAGTTCTTATTTAAGTTTAGAAATTTTTCAAATGCTTCTGAGCAATTACAAAAAACACTGTCTGACATTCTGACTAAATTAATCGATTGGAAGTCTTACTGAAATTAAGTAGTCCTATGGAGTAACTCTTGAGAATGGAAGGCAGCTGATACTTTTCTGTTGTAAGCTCAATTTATCCTATGTTAGGTTTTTTTAAAACCCGCATTAAGAACATTGCCAGGTCAGATTAAGGGTCCAGTTAGTCCAGCATCCTGTTTTAACAGTGACAGGCAAAGGATTTCTGGGAAATCCCAGAAGACAGGCCCAGGAACATTGGAAGTGGCCTTGGACTGTTGGTCCATTTAGGTCAATATTACTATTCTGACTCCCAAGATTTCAGACAGAGTCTTTCCCAGTCCTACCTGGAGATAATATACAGGTGAAACTCGGAAAATTAGAATATCGTGCAAAAGTCCATTAATTTCAGTAATGCAAATTAAAAGGTGAAACTGATATATGAGACAGACGCATTACATGCAAAGCGAGATAAGTCAAGCCTTAAATGGTTATAATTGTGATGATCATGGCGTACAGCTCATGAAAACCCCAAATCCACAATCCCAGAAAATTAGAATATTACATGCAACCAAGAAGACAAGGATTGAAGAATAGAACAATATCGGACCTCTGAAAAGTATACAGTGTACTGTGCTTGACTGGCCAGCAAACTCGCCTGACCTGACCCCATAGAGAATCTATGGGGCATTGCCAAGAGAAGGATGAGAGACATGAGACCAAACAATGCAGAAGAGCTGAAGGCCGCTAATGAAGCATCCTGGTCTTCCATAATACCTCAGCAGTGCCACAGGCTGATAGCATCCATGCCACGCCGCATTGAGGTAGTAATTGCTGCAAAAGGGGCCCAAACCAAGTACTGAATACATATGCATGCTTATACTTTTCAGAGGTCCGATATTGTTCTATTCTTCAATCCTTGTCTTCTTGGTTGCATGTAATATTCTAATTTTCTGAGATTGTGGATTTGGGGTTTTCATGAGCTGTACGCCATGATCATCACAATTATAACAAATTAAGGCTTGACTTATCTCGCTTTGCATGTAATGCGTCTGTCTCATATATCAGTTTCACCTTTTAATTTGCATTACTGCAATTAATGGACTTTTGCACGATATTCTAATTTTCCGAGTTTCACCTGTAGGTGGAACCTGAGACCTTCTACATGCAAAGCATGTGATCTACTGAGCAATAGAACTATCCACTGAGCTATGGCATGAGCTATGGCTCTATGCCCCCCACCCCCAGCTAGGATTCAGAGGTACATTGCCTTTGACCATCAAGATTCCATGTAACTGCCTAGGATAGACCTGTCCTTCATGGATTTGCCCAACCCCCTTTAAAGCCATCTAAGCCAGTAGCCATCACAACATCCTGAAGCAATGGATTCCATAAGTTAAATGTCCACATTTTTAAAAACTTCTATGTCCTCCAAAGGCAACAATTTCACTAAACTAAAAGCACATAAAACTGCCCCAAAATATTCAAAATAAGTTTGTTTTAAATCAACATTAATTTCATGCTTACATGCAAGCTGTGGGAAATAACCTTTGGATGTGATCAATGTATTTTAAATAAATTACAGGGAAAAAAACATTTTTTTAAAAACAGAGGACTTAAACCAAACATAATATCAAATAATAATAGCTCAGCTAATAAAAATCATGCTTCCAAGAGAACACCTTAGTGTAATATTATCCTACGTTGTCATAATACCTAGCCTTTTCCAAAATGCAGCATATACACTAGTTAAGAAAAGCTCCTCAAAAGGAATTAAAGGCATGCACTGATTCCAACTGGGTACACAGGGAACAGAAATAGTGAGCTAAATAAAGTCAAGTCAATTTTGCAATCTCTAAGCGTTATATTTTCTCTACACTACAGCAGAGACTGCATCTTGAATTAAACTAGGCGGTACTACTTGATTATGAGTTAAGAGCTGCAGAATATTTACTGTAAAATAAAAGGTATGCCATTCTCGCAGCATCTGTTTTCATCGGATACTCACCTGTTTCCATGAAAAGGAAAGCTGCTTGTAAATCCTCTGTGGCAAGATTATTATACAAATCCTTTGGACAAAAAACGCTCAACATATTTATCACCAGTAGCCACTGCTCTTAAACCAAATAGAAAGCAGCTACAGAAAGCACCCAGGTAATGCAGAAAGCCTTAGTCTCACTGCAAATCCTGCAAAAATACATCTCACTCACTTGTGTGGGTCTCTTTATTGCTGTTGACAAGGGCTTGCCCAGGAGACTAACTTGTTGTTCCATAAAGATCCCTAAACAGGTGCAACTGATGAAACATTTAATACAACCCCTGCTATCAAACGGCTTCTATTGCCACTATTGTATGGTGAGAGAGAAATCTATTTCCCAATTAAATAATTACATTCGAAGCTACCCTGTTTAGTATGACTCTTAATGCAGCTCAGCTGTCCTGGAATTTATCCAAGGAACTTCATATTTTACAAGAGGACAAACATGTAACATAATTTATCTAGAATATGCTTTGTGGAAAGAATAATGTGCTATTCAGCAGTATTGGTTCAAATTAGCATTTGACCAAGGGAATGAATTATGGAGACAAAATGCTGTTTATTTCATGCTCTTTTTATGGACAAAGATATATCAAATATTACTTCCTGGATAAAATCCAGATACTGTAGATACTGGATTGCCTGCCAGATCTACACATGCTCTCTTCTGCTGAACTGTTTTTTTCAAATTCACTCTGAAAAGGAAATGGTGCATTAAACCATGCAGTATCACTTGTGCATTTGCAAATTAACTTACCAGACTGTAATCAGGAACTTCATTGGAGGAACCCAATCTTTACATGGAATTATTTTGGACTCACTTAATGTTGGGAAATAGGCATAGGAACGTGAATTCTGTTTACACTGAGGCAGTGTTCCCTCTAACAGGGATCTCCCGATGTTGACTACAACGCTCAGCATCCCCAGCAGCAATAGTCTTTTGCAGGGGATTATGGCAGTTGTAGCCAACAACTGGGGGATGCCTATTACAGGGAACACTGCACAGAGGTCCCTGAGGTCATTGGAAGCTGTCTAGAGCCACTATATTTAAGTGTTCCAAAAACAGTTACACATTTAGCTTATACAAAGAACAGGAACACTATGCAAGAGTTAGCAATATTCCTTTCTTCCAGACTCTAGGACTCCTCTTACTGGGGAAAGCACTTATGGTGGTTCTAATTCTAAAACATGGCGTAAGTCTGAGACTGCTTATCTGTTCCATATTTTTCATTAGGACTACTTATAGCAAGCACTTTCACAATGCAAAAAAACCACACACAGTCAAGATAAGAATGTTTTAAAACGTCTATAAATCACATGATTTAGACATATCGGAAGGCTAAAATGACTTTGAAAGTGGAAGAACTAATCAATCTTTATGGGGAAGGTTCTAAAAGTAAAGAATTCCATGGGGACAAGTCAGAGATTGGGAATATCAGTTGTGGGGCGGCGGGGGGAGAACTCCTCGACACCTTTCTAGACCCCTACAATCTATACTTGTGCAGCTGCTTCATAGTCATCCCTCCTAATTTGGGGGCTGGGGCTGTGGTAGAACATCTGCTTTGCATGCAGAATGTCCCAGGTTCAATCCCCGATAGCATCACCAGATAGAAAGACTTCCAGGAGGCCTGAAACCTGAAGCCTTGGAGATCTGCTGCTAGTCAGTGTAGACAATACTGAGCCTGATGGACCAATGCTCTGACTTGATATAAGGCAACAGAGGATATGGAAACATACCTTTCTAAAACTATCCAGTCAAGCAACGAGATAACATGAAAAACCGGTTTTTAAAAATGCTTCTATTGGTACTGAGGCGCAAAAAAGGGGGAGGGCATATATTCCTTGCCATTATGAGATGTGATTTTCCTTAGAGATGATCCATACAACTATCAATGTAGAAATTATGCTCTTGAGTCATTTATGTTTGCATTCCTCTCCAATGAATGAAAAGGATTTTTAATGTGTGGGAGTAGGTATTCATAGGCTGCTCCTGGGCATGTGTTTGTATTTTGTGCAATCGATCAGGCTACCTCTATAAATTTTAATTACTGTTTGCCGTAATTCTATTCAGTGATGCTTTTTCAGCTATAAATGTAAGCACAAGACAGGACCAATGTGCTAAGGTTCCCTGAGCTGACTTCTTGGGAGAAGAAAGGATTCAATTTGTCTTGCAAATCAAAAACAGTGGAATAGAGATCCCTGCTCTAGATATCTTGTTTCTTTCTACCCGTTTCTTTCAATTTGCCCTAGTCCTGAAGGCCTTGCCTACAGAAAACCTGCACCTCATGGTTGCCATTTCTTTCTCTGCAACATAAATGGGAATCACAGCGCTCTCCACCAGGTGTCAAACCAGACTGAAGAAGGTGTTCTTGCAGTGACATTTGGTGAAATGGAGGACCTACTACAAGTACAGAAAAGTGGAATATAGGAAGCTGCCGTCTACTGAGTCAGATCATTGGTCCATCTAGCAAGCAGCAGCTCTCCAGCAGTTCAGGTAGGAACTTTTCTCAGTCCTACCTGGAGATGCCGGGGATTAAAGCCGTATGCTACTATTACTACTACTGAAATTTATATACCGCTCTTCAACAAAATTCTCAAAGTGGTTTCCATAGAAAAGTACAAATACATTAATAAAGGGCTCACAATCTAGAAAGAAACATAAGGCAGACACCAGCAACAGCCACGAGAAGGATGCTGTGCTGGGACTGGATAGGGCCAGTTGTTATCCCCTGGCTAAATCTTAGAGAATCACCACTTTAAAAGGTGCCTCTTTGCTCAGTTAGCAGGGGTTATGGTATGGTTATGGTATGTTAAGCAGATGCTCTACCACTGAGTTATGGCCCTATCCCCTAAGTGAAATTCTCATGGATTAATCTTTCAAGTACTGAGCTACTGTAAATAAATTTGCATGAAATAAAATAAATTCATTTGAAAACTAACATCTTCAATATGCTTCTGCGTAGAGGTTCATGAGAAAATAAACTATAGCTCTTTTTCTTGTTCCTAAATTTAGCTTCTAAAGATATGGCTGTTTAGTAAACAGAACAGCCGTTTTTATGTTCCCATGGTTCATAGTTATTTATATGGGGCAAAAATCAGACTGCCAGTGACTATCTATCTATGACTATTTACTTTCTTCACTTCTCCCTGCTGGGTAACATTTTACAATGAAGTATCACATACACGTTCACTTTAAATACAAGAGACTAACAGCTGGACCCTGATCAGCAGGACTAGAAAAAAAGTACTTAAGGTAAAGCACGGCTTTTGCAATGTCACAAAAGTATGCTATTACTTAGAATTGAAGCCATAATGGAAGCAAGTGCAGATAAATTCTCACTTTATACTGACGTGCTAGGCAGAAACGGCAGTACAATTATAAGAAAGAGTGTTAGCTGAGTTAAGCCCACTTAAAAGCTCTGTGCAAAATAGAATTTGTTAAAAAAATCTATTTTGTAGGGTTAAAGTGAGTTGCCAAACTTCTTGTTGCTTAATCAGCAATAATTTGTTGGTTTGATGGCAACCAAATAAAGGCTCATATTCATTTCTCATATTCATTTGTGACAAGCCAAACTAATTGCAATATGACATTTGCCTAAGATTTACTGTGTCCTGAATAGCTTTGCTTTCAAGACCTCTGAGACATGGTGCTTCTTTGATATCACCTTGTGGAAGGGTGCATCCTGAAGAATACTCACCATTGATGAAAAACACTTCATGCTGACTTCCAAGATGAGTATAGAAATGAGAGCTAAGATATAGCGTGAACAGCATGAATGCATATCACAGTAGACTTGTTGCTGAATTTTGCTCAATGCTCCAAATATTTGCTCATCGAAAAACCTAATGAGTAACTCTGGCAAAATCATTGGCTGACATCCAGAGCAACAAACCGCTCGTGGGAGGCTATGTTAGCACAAAACTGTAGCACTAGCTGGTTCTTCCAGACCAGTGCTGTGCTACCACAAGCATGCTTTTGCACAGTTGCACAACCATGGAACACCTCATTTGTTTTAATAACATAAAACGCCACAGCGCAACAGCACCATTCTACAAATTATTAACATAACATTAAGCTAACTTCTCATGCCAGTGCAAATTTGCTCACTCCACTCTTTGTTCATTGCTCTGGATGTCAGCCATCCTCAGCCTCAACATGCCCTCAGTGTACAATGGGAATAATGAAGGTAACAAGAGTTTATTTAGGTAGTGCCAAGAATGTGTGCACATGCAGCTAAACTTTTGACTTGGGCTTATTTCACAGCAGCCTCTATGCTACCTCAGAAATAACTCTTGAAATATCTCAAGTTTCAAGTAGCTTGTAAAGTAGAACCAGTATTAAAAAGCCAAAAGGTGCAAAGTACATTAATTGTGCAGCTTCTGGATCACAGCCAGGGTTATGAATAAAGTGAGGCCAGGGACCAGAAGTATAATATAGAGAAATAATTTTTTAAAAATTAAAAAAACACACACAACTATAACAGATCTGAACTGATTCATCCAACCTCTGCTCTAATTGATGGAATTTATTTCAATTGGTCATTAACCACATTATTAATTTAAAGGGGCTTTGCATATCTAAATGATTCCACGCATGTTCTCAATTTAAATCTGCTATCTTCCCCATTAGCAGAACCTTATTTCTGTATCTCATTAGGTAGTGGCTTTCTCCCGTTCAAAAGTGGTGATTGGTTTGTTTCTTCTTTTTAGTTTAAAATAGTATTTTCCCCTTCCTTTTGGCTCTAACTTGTATATTGCTGAAGTATATTATTGAGCTCAAAATCTTTAACAAGAGTGCAGTCCAGTCTCTAAATATTTTGTGATGCAATTAGCAATGCATAAAGTACTCTTTTTATGTTAACACAATGAATACATTGCTCTAACATCTATTCTCCTGCGAAGTCATTTTGAGGTGGTCCGCTTTTGGTCTTTCTTTCACAAACATGGATGCAGCCAGTAAGACTCTTCACTATGATTAATGGGTTCCCATTGGGTATACAGAAAACTTCCCAGCCTGGTTCCCTTGAGAATGCTCCACGAAGTGGATTTCTAGGCAAACCTAGATTAAAAGAGGAGGAGCAATAGCTATAGTCCACCTACCCCACAGCCATCAATTATATCCAGTTATAAATCAAAGTTTGCAGCCAGAACAAAGACTAGTGTGCCAAACAAATAAGGGTGCTCACAGCAAATTGTTTTGAAGCAGAATATAACTCTCAATAGAGACAATGGGGAAGCAAAGCCACCGTCAATATCACAATAATGAGCAGCTGATTTATGAAGAATTAGACACAGTGCATCCAACCACTGCTGAATTAACTTCAACAGAAATCCGCAAAAAGATAATCAGAGGTATGCTGCCTCTCTGTCCCAAAACTCCTCCATTCCACTAAATAAAACTGGAACACCTTTTATTTTATATTTTTCCAAATTATCTTTAAAATTATGAAGCAATATTAGACACCCAAAAAACATTCAATTAATTGCACCTAGCACACACACTTCAAGTTGTACACTATATTCTGCCTTTGCATCAATTATTATTTCACATAAGGCATAATTGCATCAATTATTATTTCACATATCCATTCATATTTATCCAAACATGAAACTTGTCTCCTGGTGCTCATTGTCCAATTGCTGCTGTAACTATGTTATTTTTCTAATGCTTTAAAATAAAATAAAAGTCTTTAAAAAAATAAAAATACTGAGGAAACCTCCAGCGACATGAAGTGCAAAACAAAGATGGAAATTTAATCATTGTTTTAGCCTGTTTTAAGAACTGGTCAATTATTCTTCAGGAGAGTTGTTTTGCCTGTTTCATAAAGCGTAAAGAGGATTTTATGTACTTGAAATGGATGAAATAAGTATGGTTTGAATCACACATGATATTGTCTCTCTATACTTTCATCCTGAACCAGAATTCCTACTAACTTATGTGGGAATTCTGATGGCAGAAAAATGTATTGTCCTGGGATTAGGGTCCAATTCAGACATTACTGGCAGAATCCTGAGATTTATAGAATGGATGCTCCAATACCAACCTTGAAGATTTGGCAGTCTCTCCATCATGGTATGCTCAGCCAATCCGTACTTTAACCACATTAAGGTCAGGGTAAATACATGAAACAAAAACAGCCTTCAGGAACAGGAGTGTGGTTCAGGTGAGACTGGACTCTCTCTGAGGTGAGAGGGGTTGTGGCAGGGGGTGAGGGGAGCAATCAAGTACTAGTGCACAGATGCTCTGCGCGGGTTAAGCTAGTATAATATAATATAATGATGCTTTTCAACATAACACTCTTAAAGCAATTTACATCAGGGGAAAAATATTTATTTATTTAACTAACATATTTGTGTATCGCCCAAAACGCAAGCCTCTGGGCACTTTACAAAAACAAAAACAAGTTAAAAGGTTAAAACATTACAACAATTTAAAATTTAAAACAACGTTAACACTATTAAAAACCATCAAATTATTAAAACAGTATCTAATTAAAAGCCTGGATGAACAAATGTTGCTTGACTGCCTTTTTAAAAGTTGTAAGAGATGGGGAGGCTCTTTTTTCAGCAGGGAGCACGTTCCAAAGCCTTGGGGCAGCAACAGAGAAGGGCCATCCCCAAGTAAGCACCAGACAAGCAGGTGGCAACTGCAGACAAACCTCTCCTGATGATCTCAATGAGCGGTGTGGCTCACAGTGAAGAAGACATTCTCTTAAATACCTAGGGTCAAAGTGGTTTAAGGCCTTTGTAGATTATAACCAAGACCTTGTATTTTGCCCAGAAACTTAACGGCAGCCAGAGTAGATAGGAGTGATATGGTCTCTCCGAGATGACCCAGAGACCAACCTGGCTGCTTCATTTTGGACCAACTGCAGTTTCTGGACTCCGTACAAAGGCTGCCCCACATAGAGCGCATTGCAGAAGTCAAGTCTGGAGGTGTCCAGCAGATGTACTACTGTTCTGAGGTCATTTATGACAAGAAACAGAGTCAGCTGGCGTGTCAACTGAAGCTGATAGAGGCACTTCTGGTCACTGCCTCAAACTGGGACACCAGGGAGAGGTTTGTGTCCAGAAGCACCTCCAGACTGCGTACCTGTTCCTTCTGGGGAAGTGTGACCCCATCCAGAACAGGCAGCTCAAAATAATCTCCTGAGTTACAACCTCGCACAATAAGTACCTCTGTCTTATCTGGATTCAGTTTCAGTTTGTTATCTCTCATCCAGCCCATCACCTGGAGGCGGTGATGGGCTGGATGGGCTTCTTTATAAGAAAAAAATTAGGAAATTATTTTCTGCCCTAAAGGGCTCACAATCCAAAAACAAACACCAGCTACTGTAGGGACACTATGCTACTTTCCCCCTGCTAAATATCTATATTAGTAGGGACTCTTTCTTGATCAATTTTTTACTTCTTGACTTTGGTCATACAGGAAGAAAACACTAGGAAACAAAATATGGATGACTCCGTTTGCATGCTCCCTTTGACTTCTTTTTCAAGATAGAAACAAACATAAACCAACCATCTACAAGCTCCTTAAACTAAATATTGGTTGACACATCCCACATCATAACACAGCGACGCAGACCCGCTAAATCACCTGACGACAATTCTAGGTCATAGTCTGTGTCTCTTTTTTGAGATTTACACTGCCCCTTACACTTTGGGAATGAAATATAGAAGTAGTACCATACTTTGTAGTTCATCAAGTCTCATTATGTGCAAAGTATGTTCAGTCCTGTCCGGTGTTGCAAATCTTTTCAACACAGTGCTCAGCTTGAAACTGAATATCAAAATTGCCGTAAGAAAAGAAGAGCCAGTTGGCTTAGTTCCATGTGGCAGGAAATGTATTTCTTATATTTTGATCAATGGTACAAGTAATCCTGATAGGATTAGGATCATAATACAGAGAAAGTTTGCTGTCTGATAGAAATAAAACGAAATGCCAGAAAAATACGGAATACCAGCTGACATTCAGACTAAATTACTCATGAATACTTCTACTAAAATTAAGTAGTTCTTTAGAGTAACTCCTAAGTAATACTACTGCGTAACTTAGCCTGAATGTCAGCTTCTACTGTATATTATACACATCCTTGTCAAAAAAATATGCCCACAATTCATGAACATCTGCACAAGTTCCTCCACATTCTATGAACTCATTTGTTCTTTGAAAAAAGGTTCATTCACAAAATGATTCCTTCAGGGCAAGACATGCAGAGCATCGAGGAGACTGAAAGCTTGTTAAGGTATAGAGACTTGTACAGAGTAAATATGGGAACACATGAAGTGTGAGTGACTCTTCCCCTCCCCTATTTCCACCAGCTTTAGTTCCACTGCCATACCTCCCCTGTCCCATTCCTTTCTGCTTACATCTTCCTTCTGTTTTCTTCCATGGTTGTGCACTGATCAGCTCCCACAATCAAGCATGTGCCTCCTGATTTTAAGAATGAAAAAGAAAAGCAACCTTACCACACAATAAGGCTAGCCCAATCCCCTTCCATTACGTTATTATGTAGCACAAGAATATTATTGGAAATAGCTAGTGCTAGTAAGTAAAAGAAGAAAATTGCTTTTAGCACCAAAGGACCCACTGGAAACACCATGTAAGAAAAAAGAATATGTAACTTTTAGCTGTATTTCCAAAGACTTTGACTTTTCTGACCATATAACAATCCAACATGATAAATACTTCCATCATCATAATACTTGGAATTTATACATGTTTGAATATTTAAATGCCAGGTACTTCATATTTATTATCCATACAATAACTCTACAGTGTGGGTCAATATTATTATCCCCATATTAAAGATGTCGCAGGAGCTGAGACTGACAGACAACAACTTGTCTAAGACCACCGAGTTCGTCATCCATTAAGGAACTGCCTCATTTTGAAATATGGAGGATGGGCGTCTGACTATGGAGCATATTGTACACTGGGAATACAGTCACGTCAACAACAGAATGGTTCTTGCCTGAGTAGAAAGTGAGAAATGTATGTTAGGCAACCAGCTCCTTGCAATATCAATATATGTCAAAGCAAAACTTTGCTTGCCTGAGGCTGAGGAGTTCAACACTGTTTTATCTTTTTCTCACAAATAATGGGAAATCTATAGAACAAAACAAATGAAGAAAAACACTTAAAAAGCATTTTAAAACCAAGCATGCAGTGGTCTAACTCCTAACCTCAGGAGAGCATTCATAAATCACTAGTTATTTCTACTAATATTTTTGTCCTTTACAGAAATCTATACAGTCGGAGCCCCAGCCAGTTGCTCAGTTACTTCATGTTAAAACTAGTGTTACTATTATTGTTAAATTAGAACAGTGTACTTCTGTTGGGGTTTTTCTCCCCTTGGAGAAAGTCAAACAAGCATGATGCTTTCTTAATAGTCGAGAAGTCTTTATTTTTAATCTTTTCTAGTGACTAGCTGTCAT